>NC_088792.1:72979149-75379149 GCF_011386835.1 Chrysemys picta bellii
GTAATGTAGCACAACTCTCTCCTGCTTCTTGCTAACCTTCCTCTGAGTCTAGTGGCACTGGTGGTGGTATTACTGGACTGTCTTTGAAGTTATTAGATTGGAATCACATGATTAATCTGGCTGCTTTTCTTCATCAATTTCCACAGTCTCCAGATTGAAATCACCTTCCTCTTGTTTATCCAGTTCCCCAGTTTGTGCATTGCTTGAGCCAGATTATTGGGAGGCCTTATCTGTCTAGAAAAATTGGTGGATTGACTGGCATCCTTTTGCTTCTTTTCCCCCCTTTCTTTAAGCTCCTGACGTTTCTGGCTGCCTGATTTGAATTTATATCCAGACATGGCAGTATGGCACATATATTAATTATACCTCAGTGACAAATGCCCTCTTGGCATCCTGGAGGTACTGTCCCCTATCCCAAGGATCTGGTCTCAGCCCTTCTAGGCACCCTGGAGGACCAGCTCACTTTTTGGAATGTTGCTTCTGTTCTAACACTGCTTCTGGTTGGCTCAGGTAAATCTTGCAAGATCTTGCGAGATCAGTATGCCACACAGATAGATGGGTACAAACATGCTTACCGAGATGGTATAAAATAACATTTATTCAAACTCAGAAGTCCACAATTTACCTTGAATTTTTATCCCCTGGTGATGGGCTTGTGGCCTTCTGGCTGGCCCCTTGGACTAGGCCCTGGTAAATTGTACCCCTTCCCCCCCCTTTACTTGCCTTCTAACATAAGGGGCATCCCTTAAAATGAGGGGCAGTTGAACAGTAGTTCCATCCAACTTGTCAATGGAAAAGAAGAGAGAAAAGATGAAAAGGAAAAAAGGGAGAGGGAGAATACAGAGATATAGGAAAATATGGGGATTGGGAGGAGAGAGACAAAGAGAAAAGATGGCTCTGACTATTGTACCCCCTCTGAGTCAATAACTATTGGGTATAGATGGTGAGTGCTAAATTCCACCACATGGCCCCAGTCATATGGCACTGATTGGTTACAAAAAGTTTTATCTCTGCCACATGGGTGGCATCAGTATCCACAGGCAACTGTGATTTCAGCTGGTCCAAACGCTGCTCTTGCTGAGTAAAGTCCTCAAAGAGCCTACTAAAGAAGTGGAGGATTTTCCATATCTAGCCAACCCTTTATTTATTAACTTAACATTTTGATCACAAGTAAGTGCTTGTTAAAAGAACTGTCAATGACGAGCTAGTTCGCCTCCAGTGTCATCTCCACGTCAGCTGCTCCTGTATGACATAAAAACCTCTGGAGAGTATAAACTGTCCATGAATAAATTTACATTGGAAATTAAAAGAAGGTTTTTAACCATCAGAAGAGTGAGGTTCCAGTAGGAATGGGGGTGGGGGTGGGACAAACTAATTAGTATTAAGATAGAGATAGATAAATTTATGAATGGGATTGTTTGATGAGGTTGCCTGTGGTGATGCAGGGAGGGGGAGCAGCCCAGGGGGTCCCTTCTGGTTCATGTCTTATGTTCCTAAAATTTCATGCTTCAGGGCTTCATCTGGTCACCTGTAGGGTAAGGAAGGAATACATTTCCCCCCAATGTATTCTGTTTTTTTTTTTATGGCCGTGGCTATGGATGGGGTGGGCTGATGTTCTGAGGTGGTACTGAGACTTCTCTTTCCCAGGTGCTCAACTGGTGAGTCTGGTTCACATGCACAGGGACAAATTAATTCAAGGTCAGGAACAAATTTTCCCCAGATCATGTTTGCCATGTCCTTAGCGTTTTTTTCACCTTCCTCTGTAGGATGGGGTACAGGTCACTTGCTAGGATCCCACTTAATCAATTCCCTGCCATTGCAAAGGTCTTGAGCGCTAATGGCACCTTGGCCCTTTTTGTTCTCTGGCTGTGGCACACAACAGTTTAGTGTCCTGAGGGCTATAATACTTTGGTCTCATTCTGGTTGTTGTGCTTGGTGTGGATGTGGTGGGGTTGCGTTTAGTTCCCTGCAACGTGCAGGAAGTCAGACTGGTAGTCTGGTAGTCCCTCTGGCCTTAAACTCTATGACTCTACAACTGTCAAGGAAAATTCAACTTTTCTTTATGTTGGGGCCTCAAAGAGGCAGGATTCCTGCCAAAGTGACTATAGGTCTGAGAGTTAGGGTTGAATGAAGAAAACAGCTGGACAATGGAATTTATGAGATGCATGTGTCATAAACTGGCCTGAGACCTTCATCACCTAAAGCACATATCACTTATCCCTTGAGCTAAAAGAAGAGTTACTTCATCTGTCCCATAGTTTTGGACTCTGGAACTGAAGGGGCCAGCCACTAGAGGGAGACATGACCACATGCACAGTCCTGTATTACATGCCTTCCCTGTTAGATATTATCACATGCTACCCCTGTTAGATGTGTTTATAGTGAGTGTCTGAGATACAGGAGTAAAAACTTCCATCTGGACAGCCATTGTGGAGGGAATCATGGATTCAGACACAGTGGAGAACATCTTTAGTTCAGGATGCTCTTTAGCTTTTGGTACTGAAATTCCAGAGTTCAGTCCCCAGTGACAGCCATGGTAAGTGACTATGTATGCAGCAGTGATGTGTTACACAAGGTCATATGCAGGGGCGGATCCAGGCACCAGCGCACCAAGTGCATGCCTGGGGTGGCAAGCCGTGGGGGGCGGCCTGCCGTTCGCCGTGAGGTCAGCAGTCAGGCTGCCTTTGGCAGGTCCACCCGTCCCGTGGTTTCAGAGGCAATTTGGCGGTGGGTACGCCGAAGGCGCGGGACCGGCGGACCTCCCACAGGCATGCTGCCGAATCCGCATTACCAGCAGACCTCCCGCAGGTGCGCTGCCGAAAGCCGCCTGACTGCCATGCTTGGGGCGGCAAAATACATAGAGCCGCCCCTGGTCATATGATTAAAACATGAGATTGGAAGCCTATTTTTTAGAAGTACTGAACACCCAAACTCAATAGGAAGTCAACAGAGCTGACTTGTTGAGCTGAAGTGTTGAGTACCCCTGAAAATTCTGGGAGATTAGACAACTAGGTTCTTTTCCTCTCATTCACAAAGCATAAATTGGTGGTAATAACTCTATGTACTATACTTTGCAGGTGTGCTGTGCAGTTGGATTCATTGAGATCCTCAGTTGCAAGGAGTGATAGAAATGCAAAGTACTATTAATTATTATGATGCACAGTAGTGATAGTCTAGTGGCTGGGAAAACAAAGAGTATGTCACATAGTTTGCTGTCTGATCCCTTGATATACTTTTGGAAACTGAAGGCACTGAGCCACATTCAGCCCTGGTGTTAACCCGTTGAAGTCAATGGGGATAACAACATGAATGAATTTGGTGCAGCATTTCCATTGAGATCTATGGCACTATGCCTTGGCCCCTAGAAAAGTGACTGATTGTGCTGGCTTCTTATGGGAAAAGTACGGTGGGTCACTACTGTAGTGAGATGTCATTTTTCTTTACGGCTGTGCCAAAAGCTCAACTGCAAAGGTTTTGCAGGAACAGAAGAAGGAAAAAAGCCATTGACGATGCAGCACAATCTAGCCCAACTTTATTTAATGCGGCGCTTTCCATACCAATTAGGCTCCCCAGCTGGTGGACTTCACCATTGCGGATTCCTGATCCATTCCCCCATCCAACCTGCTTTTCCTTCCTGTAGCTGGCCAGCCGGAGCCCAGCCTGCTGCCGTCTCTCCGCAGGAGCTGCTGACATCACAAGCGGCCCTTCCTTTTGTGTGTTCCTGAGCGCACCGGGGGCTGCGTGGGGACAATGGAATCCTGAACTCGGGGCGCGGGCAAGTGGGAAGCTGCTGCTGAGGATGAGTCAAGGCTGAGCCCGGGGAGGGGAGGGGAGAAGAGAAGCTGCTGCTGCTTGAGGGCTGGAACAGGTGAGAGACGGGGAGGAAGCTGCTGCTGCTGCTCTAGGGCTGAGCCAGGTGAGAAGTTGTTGCTGCTGCGGAAGGGATGGGGGGGGGCGGTTTTGGGGCCAGGCGAGCCGGGGTGGGAATGGGCAGGAGCAGCCCCAGCTGCTCCCTCTGCCCCCTAGGACCGGGGCAGGGAGCTGAGCCTCGGACCCTCTTTATTCTGCCCCCCGGCAGGGCACTCGGCAGAGGAGCCTCCAGCTGCGGCCCCGCAAGGCTGGGGCTCCCGCGGCGCCTGCCCCCTGGGGGCGAGTGCGGCCGGTTCCCCCCAGCCCGGCTCGCCGAGGGGCCGGGGAGGAGCGGGGCAGCCATTGCCTGGGTAAGAGTTGCTGTTGCAGCACTTCCGCTTCTCTCCCAGCAAGAGACACGAGTGGCCAGGCCCAGCCGCGCCGCGGAGGAGCCGCCAGACACAAAGGGAGAGGTACGGAGCGGGGCTCCTCTCCCCGCAGGGCACCCCCCGGCCAGGCCAGGGCCGCCGGCCCGCGCAGCGCGACCACGGGCAGGGGGCCGGGGCTGGCAGGTATCGCCCCCTCCCCGCAGGGCCCGCACCGAGGGGGGGGGCAATTCTCCCTATCAGGGAGCAGAGCAGCTCTTTCCTGGAGGTGTGCCCCGTGCACGTACTCTTTCCCTCCCCCCCCGGTTCTGCTCCCCCCCCCGGCCCTGCTCTCCTCAGCCCCTCTCCCCCCCCCCCGGCCCTGCTCCCCCCATCTCTCCCCATCCCTATCCCCCGGCCCTGCTCTCCCCATCCTATACCCCCATTCCTACTCCCCCCCCCGGCCCTGCTCTCCCCATCCTATCCCCCCATTCCTACTCCCCCCCCCCCCCCGGCCTTGCTCTCCCCATCCTATCCCCCCATTCCTACTCCCCCCCCCGGCCCTGCTCTCCCCATCCCTACCCCCCCCCGGCTCTGCTCCCCCTCCGGCCCTGCTCTCCCCATTCCCCCCCCCCCGGCTCTGCTCCTCCCCCATTCTCCCCCCCCCCCCGGGCTCTGCTCCCTCCCCTTACCCCCACCCCCGCGGGGACCGCCACCCCTCCTCCATTTCGCCCCCGTGGACACCGCTATCTTTCCCTCCCTTGGCCCCCGCAGGCACTGATTTTCACTCTTCCACCTTCCTTGCCTTCTGTGGGCACTGATCTCCCACCCATACCTAGGCATTGGTACCCCCCACACACCCTGCCTATCCCTCATCTGCTGCAGGCACTGATCTCCTCCCCCCCCCTCTGATCTCCTCCCCCCATCTCCCCCCCCCTCCTCTGATCTCCCCCCCCCCACCTTGCCTATCCCTTGTCCCCTGCAGGCACTCATCTCTCTCTCTTCCTCCCCCCCCCCCCGCCTGCCCTCACCCCCTGCAGGCTCTGATCTCCCTCCCCCCCCACACACACACCTGCCTCTTACCCTCTCCTCTGCAGGTTCTGATCTCCTCCCTCCCACACCTTGCCTGCCCCTCACCCCCTGCAGGCACTCATCTCTCCCCACATCTGTTCCTCCCCCCTCCCCCCTCCCCCCTCCCCCCCCACAGGCACCAATTTCCCCCCACCCCCGCCTTGCCTGCCTCCCCAGGCACTGATCTCCCTCCCCCCCCCACTGATCTCCCTCCCACAAACACCCTGCCTGCCCCTCACCTTCCTAGATACTTATTCTCCCCTTGTAGCCAATGTCTCCCCACTCCAGTTGTGGGCATTGATCCTGCTGCTTTTCCTTTTCCTCCATGTGCCTCTGTGCGTGCAGAGGGGACTGGAGACATCCTATTTATATCCCATGCCCCAGGGCTGGATAACTGGGGGGTGAGGATGACTGGCTTCTTGTGTGTAGTTTGGGTGAGATTAGAAGGAATTACTTGCAGCTTCTCTGAACCTTGCAGCCTCCTCCTTCCCAGTCCCTGTTCTCTCAGCCTGCCCCCCCTCTTCTGTTCTTATTGAAAGGAGACATTCAAGTCCCTCCCCTCCCCCAGTGTTACTGGTGCAGGGAGAAGCTGCTGCTCCTCCTGCTCAGACCATTTCTGTTCAGGGTGCCTGTCTGCGAAGGCGGGAGGGAGAGAGAGAGAGAGAGACAGGCCCTGTCTAAAGAGAGTGCGACCCAAACACCCTTTGCCTGTGAGACTGTGGTGGGTTCCTTTCTCTGTGCATGCGTTCATTGTTTGTTCCCCACATCCTGTGGTGTCTCCTCTCCAGGTTTGGGTTGTGTGGTGGGGGGGGGTCGCTATGTCGGATGACGATTCGAGGGCCAGCACCAGCTCCTCCTCATCTTCATCCTCCAACCAACAGACTGAGAAAGAGACAAACACCCCTAAGAAGAAGGAAAGCAAAGTCAGCATGAGTAAAAACTCCAAGCTTCTCTCCACCAGCGCCAAGAGGTGAGACTACCTGCAGCCAGACACCGTGTCACTGCTGTCTCTCTGCGCCTCTGTCTCTCTGCTTATATGGCCCTCTGTATCTGCCCCATTGCTGCTGTTTCTCCTCCCCTCCACTGAGTGTTAACCATTTCTATTCCTCATTACTGGCATTTACCTTCAATCTCTCCACAGAAATTTACCGTTGTCCCCATCTTCCCTTTTTCACTATCTGCACTTAGCAAGAAGCTTCCCCCAAACATTACCGTTCCCCGTCTCCTCCTCACCATCTGCACTCAGCACCGTTCGTCCCCACTGAGATTACTGCTCTCCTCAGCACCTGGCTTTAGAGCCAGATCTCTGTAGGGATTAAAGCCTATGAGCTTAATCCCTGCTCAGCTACTGAAGCTATGTGGCCTTGAGGAAGTCATTTAATTTCTCCATCGGTTTCCCCATTTGTAAAATGGGAGTGATGATGATAACACATAACTCAGAGGGGTGTTGTGAGGATTAATTAAGTAATGTTTGCTTTGATCTTGTATGATGACAGATGTCATAAATGCAAACAGTTGTTACCTAGTGCCAGCCCTCCCCACTAAATGCATTACTACTTCCCTATCTCCTTCCAACCTGCATTAAGGGCTTGTGTACCTGGGGAATTACTGTTCCAGAACAGCTCTCCAGGTGGACAGCCTTTTCTAAAATGAAAGGGACTTTATTGTGAAATAATTACTCTGCTTAAATTATACCAGAATAACTTTTCTGGAATAGCTATGCTAGTCAATATCCCCCAAGTAGACAAGCCCTTAGAGCCAACTCACTTCCAAAACATTACTGCTGCCCTACCTGAGCCATTCTCCATGTCACCTGAATTCAGCACCATCCCACTCCAAAAAAGCTCACCTAGCTGAGAATGAAGCTTCCAAGCAAGCTTTCATTACTCCGTCAATAAGAACAATAATCCGTCTGGCTGGTCATTGAAAAGCTTTGCAATGCACTACCAAAAGCCCGCGATCTATATATGTTAAAAAGGGCTGGGTTTTTTGGATTGTTCAGCCAATGCTCTGCTGTTGTGCTCAAGAGGTCATTTGGATTTTGTAGCTTTCAGGCAGCTTGTTGACTTCAGAACTCCTCTGAGCAAATGGTTCCTTGGCAAAGTCACATACACAGCAGCAAGTGGTGGTTGGATGAGAAGCCATCAACTAGTTTTAAAATATCTGTAGAGGCCCGCTGATTGTAAATTGCTTGGTATGAGTAGGCTTTGATTCTTATTATGTGTGACAAATAGAAGATAGGCAAAGGAGGCTGGTTGAATGTGGAGGAGGGGAAGGAAGGGAGGCTGTTTGCGTGTGCAGTGTGGGGAGATTTGGAGGGGAGGCTTGAGTTGCAATAGTGGGGCTCTGGGGAATGGGAATGGTAGCTGGTGGTAGTGGAAGGGAAGAGTGGAGCTGTGGATGCTGGAGAAGCCTGGAGGCAGGGAGGATGTTGAGGATGGGGCTTTGTGGACGTGAGGGAGGGGACTGGGGATGGGGCTTTGGGTGGCAGGGAAGATTTGGAGGCTGTGGTTGCGGGAGCAGATAGGATCTTGGAGATGTGTGTGACTATTCCCCTCTCTTTGAGTTTAATCAGAAATGGGTCAGGGAGTTGGGCTCTGTTGCTAGTTACCCGCCCTTCCCAGTCAGAACCCCTCCAGCCCGTTCCCCAGGATGCTAAGTGGGGAAGCGGATTGTGGCAGTGGCAGTTTAGCCCATCTCAGTGAGACAAAGATTCATAATTTCCCCCAGGCTGTAGTCCTTCCCTCACACCTAACACTCGCCTTTGCAAGGAGGATCTGTCTCATTGTCAGTATGCTGGAGGCGGATGGGGCCTTATCTCCCTGTGTGTGGGGGCGTGGAACAGTCTGTGGAGCTGATATGGGGAGAAGGAATGTCTGTCTATTTTTCTCTCTGTGTTTCTGTCATAGGGTGTCTACCCCATTGTATGTGTCTGGAGTGATCTTGTCTATACAGGCGGCGGTGTGCAGGACGTGTGTGGCTATACGCTGTAGTGAAAGGCTCTGGCAGTGGGAAAAGGCTCTGTCAGCAGGGCCAATTGCAGTGAAAAGCTTTGGTGGGGGGGGAGCTTTTCCCTGCTGCCTCCCCTTGCCTGAACCTTTCACTGCAGCATATAGCTACACATACCCTACACACCGCCTCCTGTATAGACTAGACCACTGCAGACACACACTGCAGTGGGACAGACACCCTATGACTCCCACTGCTGGAATCTTGCACTGTGGTGGAAAAAGGCTCTAGCAGTAGGGAGGCGGCAGGACACCACACTGTCAAAAATAGCTGTGTAGATGTGGGAGGCACTGCTTGGTAGAGAGCTGTGTAGAGTATATACCCTAGATTTCTAGCATGTCTCCACTATACTCACCTAAGCACTGCCTCACCGTCTACACTATTTATACCTGTGCTAGTTGGGCATGCCGTGTACATACTCTACATGCCGCTGCAGGTGTAGATCTACCCTATGTGTTCCTGCAAGAGTGACACACACACACAGTCTCACAGTCATTGTGACATATATTGTCTCTACTGCTTGTGTGTGTTGACTGTGATCCCGCATAGTGACTTACCTTCGTTCTTTCTTGTTTTTATTGCCATAGGATTCAGAAGGAATTGGCTGACATCACCTTAGATCCACCTCCCAATTGCAGGTTTGTTTTGATCCTTCTCGGGGGGAGGAAAGAAAGTATGCTTTTTATTATTTGTAAATATCCTTATAAGTTCTAGATGCAGCAGAGTAATGACCACTTAGATGACATAAAATACTCTCATGAATGCTTGGATGACATAAAAATAAATCCCCTGCAGGAGAAAGCTCAGGAGACATTATGTGCTTTGACATGAATTTTCTGTTTATTTTGTTTTTTCGTAATTGCATTAGAGTTTGTCACATTATCTGTGTGTGTGTTTCTGACAGTGGTCAATACGGAAGAGTGTGAAAATGTGCCCCTTTTTGGTTTTTCCTGGTGTATAAGTCTAATGCTTGACTACATTAATTTTTATTTATATGATCGTCCTGCCAAACAAGCTGAAAATTGTCAAATCTGTGTGGGTTCTTTCCAGCTCTGACAGTTCTATGCTAAGCAATAACACACAATGGAGAAGGGGGCTGTTAGTTCATCAGTGAATATACGCACTGAAGAAGCGCATATGTTATCTGATGAAATCACACCCTGGGGTATGCTATTGCCCTTTATAGAATGGTTATTTAAACTATGTTTTAGAGATTTAAACATTATGTTTAGTACCTACAAAGCTTTGTATTCATCACCTAGTTGCCCTGACCTCTGGTGATTCCCCTTGACATTTGAGTATGAGACGGTATTGGCAATGTCTTTGGTTGTTCCTGTTAATTAAACGGGAAGGCTGCTTTCAACCTGGTCTCTCCCGTTTGGCCTGCTGGAGTCTTGTTTCCAAAGACATTCTTGAGTTCTTTATCTGACTGTCTGCTCCCCGTGCCTTTCTGCTGCTGCTGAGCTAGGTCTGAAGCCTTTGATGTCAGGGGTAGTAGCAATTAAAAAAAAAAAAGGCCCTTAAAATATATTTTAAAATCAGTCACATATTTAGAATGGACATTTTGTGCCCACCTTTGTATTGCTGGTGCTCTGAAGCTTCTTGTTACCCTTATCTGGTGCACAGGGAGACAATAGCACTGGAGTTCAGTGAAGGGGCCATGAACATCTCTTTCAAAACCACTGTCAAGCATCCTAATCACTGGCAGTGGGGATGGGAAAAGAATATATGAGAACATGGGAGGTATGGGCTGAAAGGAGGCCTCCACATTGGAAAGGATCAGCCAAAGACTCTAACTCCCCACCCCTGTTGCCAAAGGATCAGCAACAATATCAGTGGGTGGGTACACAGAGGCGGAAAAAAAGAAAAACCGGTGTTTGGGATGTAGTAAACCTTTAAAGATTTTCTTAATGAATAAACTTAATTTAATTAAGTGTTTGATAAGATGACTTTTAAAAATTCACCTAGATAATGCAATAGTATAGTGGTTTGATTGGTGAGGAAAGTTTTTGATATACACCTCTACCCTGATATAACGCGACCCGATATAACACGAATTCAGATATAAAGCGGTAAAGCAGTGCTCCGGGAGGATGGGGCTGCGGACTCTGTTGGATCAAAGCAAGTTTGATATAATGCGGTTTCACCTATAACGCAGTAAGATTTTTTTGGCTCCGGAGGACAGCGTCATATTGAGGTAGAGGTGTACTACTAAAGCGTGTGGTGTTTGGAAGATAACTACACATGGGTTTTGAGCTCTCTTCAGTCACTGCTATATTGTTTTAATGTGCCCAGAAGCTGTTGTGATGGGTGCCTAAAATGCTTCTATATAACTGAAGCAAGTTGCAGCCTTCATCCGAACCATCTTGGAAATAATATCAAACCCCTAAACTGTTCCTATATGAAGAAATTGGAGTCATTCATGGGTGTGGGTTAGCTTTCAAACTACTTTGTTAAACTGTAATATGGCTGCGGAGGTGGTTTCTTATTTAAACAGTGCAGTCCATTGGGGATAGTAACGTCAAGACACAATACAAAAAAGGGTGGATTTGTAATGTGTAAGCCTTTATGAATGGTTTTAATGGTCGAAAGCAGTTGATAGTATAAGCCATACGTGAATATAAAGTCATATTATAGTTGCAGGTATCCTGTATTCCTTCTGACCTTCAAATGAATTAGCGTGGAGATTGGCAGTTTTAGCTCACAAATAATGTTGGAAAATTGGAATAAGTTAAGCTAACCTACAATGTGTTAAGTAGTAAAACACAAACAATGGTTTTCTTATGAAACCAGATGTTTTCACATTGCCATTCAAGCTGTAGAATTTAGTATCTGTATTTTATGTTCTTATAGTGAGAGTAAGTACAGTGTCTCTGTTTTTATACTTGTGGTTAGTTTGGTTCAAAATGCTAAATGCCTTACACTTCCTGACATGCTTTTGGCTTGAGGCTGTATACAGCAGATTTGCTAAGTGTGGACAGATGCTACTTGCCACAACAGTGAGAAGAGTTCCAGCTATCAAAGTTATGTGGAGTGTTTACTTCCTGTGGAAGGGGAAACTGTCAAATGGAGGGTGGGGGGAAGTTATGGTACTGAGACTTTCTGGTTGCTGTGTAATGGTTAAGGTTGCAGGACTTTGCTCTGGGGAAGCCTGTATTGGTATGATGGCTTTCCATTATTCCTTTTGTTTACGCTGAATATTAGCACTGTGAGAGAGGTATTAAACTTGGTTTTAGAACATAGTTTTAACTTTCCTGCCTCGGTAACTTTAAAAAAGGCTTTGTTTACCCTATGTCCTCTCTGCTCAGCCCAAGCATCTCATCTGACTACCTTCTCTGTGTCCTTGGTACTGTCTATCGTATATTACCCTCCCGCTGGAATCAGGGGTCCTTTTTTCCTCCATCCTCTCCTCCATTAAAGCTCTTCTCAAAATCCACTTATTGAAGGAGTCTTATTGGATTACATTTTGAAAAGAACCAAAGTCCTATTGACTTTCAGTGTGGCTTAGGTTTCTAAGTGTCTGTCACTTTAAAAAATGGGACTTAGGATCCTTAGGCATTTTTGAAAATTTTACTCAGTTTCATTTATATAGAAAAAATGCTGCATAACTCTGAAGAATCACTACTTTCTCAACCAGCCACTTAATCCCCACCATTGTTGTCATCTTCCAAACTGTTCCCTAACATCTCTGTGTTTGTCAGCTCCTCCTTGTTGTCCATGTCTTATTATGGGGCCTTATTGCAAGGTGCTCAGCACCTTCAACTCCCATTGAAGCCCATGGGAGTTGAAGACATTTAGCACGTCCAGAAGGAACCCAGAACACTGAAAG
This sequence comes from Chrysemys picta bellii, assembly GCF_011386835.1. Taxonomy (NCBI): domain Eukaryota; kingdom Metazoa; phylum Chordata; order Testudines; family Emydidae; genus Chrysemys; species Chrysemys picta. The sequence continues at coordinate 72,991,273 of NC_088792.1, forward strand.
ACCGCCCCTTCCGGGCAGAGACTCAATCATTATTTATTTTGTAAATATGCCTATCTATGATGCTATGCAAGTGGTTGTTTATTAACTAAATTTAAAATTTCAAGCAAAATAGCTGAAGAACAAATCAGGATTTTAATTTTTGCAGGGTTGCAAATATATGTTCGACTTGAATTAAAAAAACAACAACAGATCTTGTCTATGCTGATGACTTTCTAACAGTAATACACTAAATAGAATTCACAGATATTTTCTGATTGGTGTTTAAGATATTAGTGTTCTCTTACATGGCATAGTGTAGCTACAGCATGTGACTAATTTTAAATGCGTTCTATGTCTCTCATTCTTGGTATGCTAACATTTTATGTGAAATGATTGAAACAGGATGCTGGAAAGCTTTAATTTTCTTTTGTCCATTTATGGGATGATTTGGCTTCTGACAATGGTGATGAGAGGTGTAAAATCTATATTTTAATTGTAGATATTTGGTGATAAAAGAGCTACAGCTTTCAGATTGAAGAGATTGTTGGTTAATGTGAAATTGAGATTAACGTCATAGCTTTGAATATTACACATTTGGATCCCAGTCGTAATGAAATTTCAGTTCTCTGTTTAAATATTAGCTTGTATAAGGAAGTGAAAGTCATAATCTGAGCCGGTTGATTTTTTTGTGTTGTTGGTATGTTGTGTGCCTTTTAGGACTTTGTTTATATTACACATTCAGATGTGTCGTGGAAGTCTGGTTCTGTGATTGTCTCCAGTCATGGTTCCATTTTTCGTTATAAACAGGGCTTAACTGTATTTAATCACAATCGATATCTAAAACCTTGGATGTACCCATGTGACTGGATTTCTGAGGCTGTATCAGGGACATGATTAAAACATTAACTGGCATTTACACTGTTTATCTCAGGTACTTACTTGGTCTCCATTGCCATAATAGCTGAGTACCTCAAAATCTTTAATATAGTTCTCCCTGTGAGGTGCTTTCCCCATTTTATAGGTGGGGAACTGAGGCCCACACTGATTTCAATGGAAGTTAGGAGCCTAAATAGCTTTGTGGATCTGGGCCTGAAAGAGTAAGGCCCAGGATTTTAAAGTTATTTAGGTCCTATTCTGTTAAGTATTGCAATGCCTAACTGACTTAGTGCTTCTAAGTCAGGGGCGGGCGAACTTTTTGGCCTGAGGACCACATCGGGTTTCCAAAATTGTATGGAGGGCCGGTTAGGGGAGGCTGTGCCTCCCCAAACAGCCAGGTGTGGCCCGGTCAATGCCCCCTATCCGACCCCCTGCCTCCGCTTCTTGCCCCCTGATGCCCCCCCCGGGACTCCTGCCCCATCCAACCCTCCCTGTCCCCCCCCCCGGTTCCCCCCGGACTCCTGCCCCATCCACACACCCCCGCTCCCTGGCCATGGAACCCCTGCCCCTGACCGCCCTCCGCCACCCCATCCAACCCCCCTCTCCTTCCTGACTGCCCCCCGGGACCTCTGCCCCCATGTTCCCTGCCCTCTGACTGCCCCGACCCCTATCCACACCCCCACCCCCTGACCACCACCCCGAACTCCCCTGTCCTCTGTCCAACCCCCCCATTCCCTGGCCTGTTACTGCGCTGCCTGGAGCACCGGTGGTTGGCGGCACTACAGCCGCGCCGCCCAGAGCACCAGGACAGGCAGCCACACCACTGCGCCGCACAGAGCACCGGGTCAGGCCATGGCTCTGCAGCTGCGCTCACAGCCCCGCCACCCAGAGCACTGTGCCAGCGGTGCAGTGAGCTAAGGCTGTGAGGAAGGGGGAACAGCAGGGGAGGGGCCGGAGGCTAGCCTCCTGGGCCAGGAGCTCAGGGGCCGGGCAGGAGGGTCCTGTGGGCCGTAGCTTGCCCACCTCTGTTCTAAGTGCTTGTCGCTTTTGAAAATGAGACATAGACTCCCAAGTCCCAGTTACTTTCAGTGAGAATTAGTCTTCTAAGTCAGTTAGGTGTGGCAACGCTGAACAGAGCAGTGCCTAAATCATTTTAAAAACCAGGACATAAGTGTCTTGCCCAAGGTCACACAGGAAGTGTGTGCCAAAGGTGGGAATTGAAGCCGCGTCTCCTGAATCTCTGATATGACAGATATTGCCGTTTCCCGCTATATCCTTGAAAGACTTTGCTGTATTAAGTTTATATATTATTGTGGGCCAGGATTGTATGTAACCTTTTCTTGGGCAGAGATCTGCGTGTCACTCCATCTTGACCAGGGATTTTAAGGTTGCACAGCTCCCTGATTTACACTGCTATTCTCAGCAAGCCAGAGCTTTTCTGACTCCAAACCACTGCCCACATGGCATGCTGCACCCTCCTGGGTGCAGATCCATTGGACCCCCTGCGAGAGTGGAAGGAGGTAGTTAATGGGGAGACATTTATTGGGTGGGGAGATACTGCAACAGTTAAAACTTTAGTTAAGCCTCATGTTGTGAAACCCCATCAAATGCTCCCAAGATATGAAATGTGGGTTAAAGTTCCTGGTGTAAAAGCCTTCACTCTACCTAGAGCACAGAATTCTATACAGACCAGGAAGGGTCAGGGGTGTTGGTTGTAGTTGTGTTGTCAGATATCCCATTTTTTTGCTTTTGAGGAATGATGTTATGGTTTTAAAAGCATAAGGGGTGAATCAGACCTCAAGTTAGCTACAGACCTGCAAGGGTTAGCCAAAATGCAAATAGAGTAGCTGCATGAGGTGTATCCCTCTGCCCACTCCACCCTCTCCTCTCCTCTCCCCCCCCCCCCCCCCCCCCCCCCCCCCGCCTCCCCATCCAGGAGGAATCAAGTTACCTTCCCAGTATATACAGACACATACCTGAGGAGAAGGCAAGTGAGACCATTTCCTACTGCAGGGGGATGACAAGATAACTTGAAGGTAAAATCTCTGAGTCCTGAAGCCCCGGCAAGGGAAATAAGCTCTCTGCCTACCCTTACCAGGGAACCAGGCACAGTACAGAGTACTGGCAATGTCTCCAGCCAAAAGTAGGGACACTGAGACAGCAGCAGGGCACTGCCAAATCTATGACACTTACCCAAGGATGGGAAATGCCCACGGAAAGTGTATGATAGCTGCTTGGGAGATGACAAAGGTAACTATGGCCAGAAAGAAGGGGAAACTTCTTCCCATGGTCTCTGACTGCCTGATGGTCTGTGAAAATGTAAAGGACCTTGAGCCTGGTGCGGGGAGAACTGCTGTGCACTTTGACTCAGTATGTGGGGATCAGAGGACCACCCCAGTGGGGTGGGGGATCAATATACTTTCCTCTTCCCCCTAGAGAAACTGGCCCCTGGGCCCCGACGTCTGAGGAGATGGAGCAGAGAAAGGAATTTGGCTGTGGGGGGGATTTGAAGAATCTATTAAAAGCGGTGCAGAGAGCTGTTTCACAGGGAGCCCTACCTTATTGCTCCCTTCTGTCCAAAGAGTTGCTTCCTGGAGCGTGGGAACCTCAACCCACCATGGGGCAACTGACTGCTTGAGGGACAAAGGGACACCACATACCCTCCTTAGAATCCAAGGGGAGATGGCAGTGGGAGGACCAGGTCTCAGATTCACACCCATATGTTTTGGGGGAGTAAGTGTATGCAAGAGCTCCACCCTCATAGGCTCTAAGGGGAGAAATTATACAGGGTGGCGGTCAAATGACTCTGTGTGGATTTTTGAAGGAAATATACTCGCTTGCTAGTGGAATGTTTATTATATGTATAGGTGAAATACGAAATTAACCACCATCTAGGGAATAAATCTGTGCATCCTCCTAGGAGGATGGTGAAGCACCCGAGTTTCACCCCACTTCTTTTGGGAGGAGATGTGACAGATATGACAGTTTCCTGCAATATTCTTGAAGGACCTTATTGTATTAATTTTATGTATTATTGTGAGTTGGAAGAGATGTGACCTCTCTAGGGGAGAGATGTGACAGATGTAAGACCTGGGAGTTCAAATAAAACATTGAAAATGTGCCAGAAAAGTATGGATTTTGGGGAGAATAAGTTTCCTGGGGTATACCTAGGGAGAAGTTAATATAAATTCTCCAACTCCCAGTTATGCAAGAACCCAGCCTTTTGAAGCTATGCCATAAGGACAGGGTAATTGTCTGCTAATTACCTGTTACTGAAGGTCAAGATCTAAGGCCCAAGCTGAGTAAAGAAACAGCTGATCTGCCCAGCCCTTGTTCTGGATCTAAGATGGATGAACTTGTAACCACAGGGAAACCCTAACTGTGGGTTTTGAAGGACTAAAACGTACCAGAGCCCTAGGCTGGAGTTGGGGGTGATCTCTGGAAAGCAGAGCGTGTGTGTTTGTTCTTTTATTGTATTTAATAATACCGTACTGCTTTTACGTTCAGAAAAACTGTGCTTGCTTAGAAGGAGCTGTGTTGTAACTTATAACTGTGGCAATATACTGGTCATAGCTTTTGGAGAGTGAGAAAAACTCAGGAATTGGCCTGTTTTGGCAGTCTGGCTTACTGGGGGTATCAGAATGTAAGGCAGGAAGCTGTGCAGCCTTAAAACCCCAGTCAGGTGGGAGAGACACATGTCGGTCTCAGGTAGGGTTGCCAACTTTCTAATCACACAAAACCAAACACGCTTGCCTCGCCCCTTCTGAGACTTCACTCCTTCTCCGAGGCCCCACGCCCGCTCACTCCATCGCCCCCTCCCTCTGTCACTCACTCTCCCCCACCCTCACTCACTTGCTCATTTCCACTGGGCTGGGGCAAGGGGTTGGGATGCAGGAAGAGGTGAGGACTGGGGGGTGCGAGCTTTGGGGTGGGGCCAGAAATGAGTTCAGGCTCTGGGGTGGGGCTGCAGGCTCTGGGGTGGGGCTGCAGGCTCTGGGGTGGGGCTGGGGATGAGGGATTTGGGAGGGGGCTTCGGGCTGGAGGGTAGAGCCAAGGGGTTCGGCGTATGGGAGGAGGCTCTGGGCCGAGGCAGGGGGTTGGGGTGTGGGAGGAGGTATGGGGTCTGGGTTGGAGGGTGCCGGTTCTGGGGTGGGGCCAGAGATGGGGGGGTTCAAGGTGCAGGAGGGGGCTCCTGGCCGGGGCAGGGAGTTGGGGTGTGTGGGGAGATGCAGGCTTCAGCGGGGAGTTTGGATGCGGGAGGGGGCTCAGGGCTGGGGTAGGAGGTTTGGGTGTGATAGGAGGTGAAGGGTGAAGGCTCTGGGAAGGAGTTTGGGTGCGTGAGGGAGCTTGGGGCTGGGGCAGGGAGTTGGGGTGCAGGGAGTGGGCTACGGGCAGCGCTTACCTTGGGGGGGCTCCCCAGAAGCAGCGACACGTCCCTCGGCATAGTGCGCGCTGCCACCGCCCGCAGGTGCTGCCCCCCAAAGTTCCCATGGCTCCAGTTCCTGGCCAATAGGAGCTGCGGAGCTGGCACATGGAGGGATATGTTGCCATTTCCAGGAGCCTCGTGGAGCCAGGTAGGGAGCCTGCCAGCTCCACCGACTTTTTACGGCCCAGTCAGCAGTGCTGACCTGAGTCGCCAGGGTCCCTTTTCAACCGGGCGTTCTGGTTGAAAACCGGACACCTAGCAACCCTAGAAGGCCAAGAGAGATGACAACTGGGAGCCAGAAGACTAAAGTGGATGTCCTTGGTGGACCACAGAGGGGAAATACAGATGCATTTTCCCTGAACGGTGACACCAGGTAGCAGTCCAGCCACTGGATAGTCGCTTCAAGGTGGAGCTGTATACGTCTGCAATGTTGTAGAAAGGTTCTTGAGTTAGTGTATTGGGACATGAAATTACCCTATTTAAACATTACCTCATCCACCTTGTCTCTCTAATGACCTGGGACCAACACAGCTACAACTACACAGCAAAAATGATCATGTTTAAATATGTATACAATCTTTCTAGTCTGTGCTGAAGGACCAAAATGGTTATAACTAGGATAAAAAAAAAAACTTTACTATAACTAAAACAAGCTTTGTTTTAACATGGTTTGGTCCAGTCCATACAGGATCAGCCATTGCTTAGGCCAGGGGTCTCAAACACGCGACCCCTGGGGCTATCTCCTGCGGCCCGCCAAGCAGCCCGTGCGTCCCCCCAGGACAGGGGTGGGCAAACTACACCCGCAGGATTGCCCCCTTCGAGCCCCGTGCCGCTGGCATCACGTCCCTGTGGCCGGGGGGAGGGGAGGGAGAGCAGAGGGTTGTGTGTTGCCCTGGTGTCCAGGCACCACCCCCCAGGCGTCCCACCTCCCCCCACAGCTGCCATTGGCCGGGAACGGGGAACCACAGCTAATGGGAGCTTCGGGGGAGGTACCTGGAGGAGTGGCAAGCAGCGCACGGAGCTCTGCGTCCCCCCTCCTCCGGGGGCCGCAGGGACATGGTTCCAGCTGCTTCGCAGCGCGGGGCCGGGGCCAGGGCTTGCAGGCAGCCTGCCCTGTCCCCGGAGTGCGCCGCTGCCACCCCGGAGCCGCTTTAGGTAAGTGGCTCCGGGCCAGAGTCTGAAGCCCTCCTGCACCCTGTCCCCCAACTCCTTGCCCTGAGCCCCCGCCACATCCCACATCTCTCCTGCACCCCAACTCCCTTCCCTGAGCCCCCTGCTGCATCCCACACCCCTTCTGCACCCCAACCCTCTGCCCTGAGCCCCCTGCCTGAACCCCAACCCCCTGCTGCACACCTCACCCCCCTGCACCTCAAACCCCAACGCCTGCCCTGAGCCCCCTGCCGCACCCTGCACCCCGCTCCCCCTGCCGCACCCCTCACCCCTCCTGCACCCTGCACCTCAACTCCCTGCCCTGAGCCCCTGCCGCACCCTGCACCTCAACTCCCTGCCCTGAGGCCCCACCACACCCCTCCTGCTCCCTCTGGGGGCAGGGAGGGGGTGGAGACTTCGGGGAAGGGGTTGGAATGGGGGCGGGTAAGGGGTGGGAAGAGGCGGGGCAGGGGTGGGGCCTCATGGAAGGGGTGGAGTGGGGGCAGGGCCGGGGGCAGCGACGGGGGTGTGTGTGTGTCAGTGATGTGGCCCTCGGGCCAATGAACTAGTCCTCATATGGCCCTCCTGGTCATTTGAGTTTGAGACCCCTGGCTTAGGCCATGTCTACCCTATGAACACTATAGTGCTGCAGCTATGCTGCTGTAATGTAGACACTTCCTACAACACCTGAAAGGGTTTTTCCACCTCCATAAATCTACATTCCTGATTGGCAGTAGCTAGGTCAATGGAAAAGTTCTTCTTCCATTCACCTAGTCACGTTTACAATATGGGTTATTTTGGCTTAACCTGAGCACCATAGCGATGTCAACCTACCTTTTAAATGTAGACCAGGCCTTAAATATGATGATTTTTTCACATCTCTACTTAAAAGTCTTTAATGTCCCCAAAAAACTGACCTTTCACAGTGAAAAAGCTATCATGAACCAATGTTTTAAAATTTAAGTTAGCATTGTTCCTTGGCTCTTCCAGTGTATTTTTGTGTCCAATCTTTGTAACTTCCTATGACAAGGACGAGATCTCTCATAATGTCTTATGCAAATAAACGGTCAGTATTTAAATAAGAATTATGTCTCAGGTTGTAGATGAATGCTTGTACACTTGTAGCTTATAGGAACAAAGGTGAAATATAGCCACTGTTTTCAAAACTCTGCAGTAAGGGATTATGACTTCTGGACTAACGTGAAATCTGCAGAAAATGTGTGGCTCAGAAAGCCATTTTGAACTCTTTGGTTTTAATTAATGAATGGACTTCATTTGCACACTCAGTGTAGCTCCTGTTTTGACTAAAGTTGTTGTTATATTGTTGGAGATACTGTACAAATGTACTTTCTAAACAAGTCAAACTTGGGTAAATGCTTTAGAGATTTAAGTTTGGTGTATTATGCAAGAACATATTGTAGTTGTTAAAGCACAACATAGGAGTTTTCTTTTTCTGTGTCTGTACACTTGAAAGAGATTTTCCTGAATGCAACCACCATCTCATGTACATTTTCTCCTTGTGTATTTTTTTAATCTGTACCAAAAGTTGAGATCATTATAATTTTAAAAGCTGCAGATTCTGTTACGCATTTGTGACTTTTGAGGGGGAGGAGGTGACTAAAATGCAGGTCATTTTAATTTAAAATATCCAGGTTGCAAAAGTGATTTGTTACATTTTATTCATTCCTCTAAAATGTAAATATTTTCTATATTAAATTTCCAAGTGTGGAGATGGGAAAGACCTTCATAATTAGTGCTGTGTGACCTTAGTTTATATGACAAAACATAATTTTCTATCAGTGGTTTCCCCCTCTGTTTGGCATATAATCCATGGAAAAATAACTCTTCCTTTTAGAAACTAGTAACTAATTTAGTGATCCTCGACAGCTGTGTGTGGTCTGTCTTGCAAACCTTGAAAAGAATGCAAGTAATATATTTGGTAAATTGCAACTTTATGTAGCTATTCCTGCAGGCTAAATCATCTGCTTGATGTATTCAGACAAAAGCTGCATAGGAGAAACCACTTTACTGTAGATTGATTAGTTAATATTACAGGAATCCACATTTCTGAGGTCAGTGAACTGTTTTAATCAGCTCCCTTAAAAATCAGAAGCATTTTAATGGTAGGATTCTTGAGAATCTGTGGCAGTAGCCAAGCTGATCCTGTGGTAGAATTTGTTCGGCATATCCTGGTTTAGCAATTCCAAAATGAACTATGCTCTGTGCTCTTGCATGCCAAATATCAGAATGCTGAATCTTGAGAGCAGCTGTGAAAGTGTATCAAGGCTACAAACAGGGAGTTGAAATCCCTATTGCCCTCCACTCATTCACATACATCACTTAACTTTATTATTTGACTTCCTCTTTGTTGTCCTTGGCGAACACCAGGCAATTATGTTCACTGTGCTACTTATATGTTTTACCCAATGGGAATGCTAATACTTTGTCTAGGGTTGAGGAATCTGTGAACTTTAATTTTGTGTAATTTCATTTGAGTCCTAGTATGTTGGGTTTCAACATACTTAGACATTTTATTTTTCTAAGGGGAGAAAAAGATAATTTCACCCATAGGTGCATTGTGCTTTATAGAAATAAAAGAAAACCTTGTCATTGCCCCAAAGTGTTTACAATCTAAGTTCTCGATCCTGTAAAATCTGCACACAGGAGCAGATAGTAGTTTGTCATCTCTTCCCTCTTCGTGGGGGACTGGATGCTTCAGGGTTTGATCATCTTATAGGGAATTTCTTGCCTCTCAGGATTTGAATCCAGGCCAGGTTGGTGGTGACTGAAAGTCATTTCCATCAGCTGCTTTATGGCTTATTTGAAATGAATTGGTCTCAATCCAGTTTATAGTAGTCAAATATCTACCCCACAAAACCTCCTCCAGTGGTGGCACCCTTGTGAGATGGAACTAATCTTTCCCAGTCAGAGAGGCCCGTCTAGGACAAGTATGAGCCCCGTTGGTGAGGTTGTGTATAGAAAGCTTGTACCACCCCTGCCTTTGCTGTAGCTTTCCTGTGATTTCATTCTCCTTTCATGCCAACACCGCACCTCTTGAAAGCATTGAGCTTATTAAAGAAAGAGGATGTGTGTGGAAGAAGTTGGGGAAACTGACTTCCTCATATCTTATAGATGTATATGAAATAAAGTTAAGGGCTACATTGTTTCTGCTGTGATGCCATGTGAGTTAAACAAAATGAAATTAATGGGACATTTGAGTAATTGCAGTAGAATCACACTAATCTGCAAGCTTTATAATTTGAATAAATATTTATTTCTCAACAAAGATTTAACAGGTTTGCTTTCATTCCTGACTTTATTACTTTTCAAAATGGACTACAGAACATTTATTACTACGTTGTAAAGTACTATAGAAAAACGGCAACTGTCAAAATAAACATAGTATATTTTGAAATTCAGTATTTTGTTGTTGTGCGCTTACTTGCCAGTTTGCAAATGTCAGTAGTTTGCAATGGGTCTGCCAGACATAAGTGCAAATTATAAAGGTTCTACAGTGTGTGTAATAAATATATACTGTGCATGAAATATTAATTGATGTTAACAGCAGAACATCCCACAAATATGTATGCTTGAGTGCAATGCACACAATGACAAATAAGCACTGTTATATTCTGTATGAAAGTGTGCTTGGATGGGGATAGTGGCATACAGAATCATGATCTGTAGCCTAGGTTCCCTCCTAAGTTGTGCAGCCACGCAGCTGCCTATTAAGCCCCGTGCAAGGGCTCAGGGCTGCGGCGGGGAGAGGCACCCCTCCCCGCCAGCCCCAGCGTGCACCCACCGCTGCTGGAGGAGAGGCACCCCAACCCAGCCATGGCCCACTGGAGCTGCCGGGGAGAGGAGCCCCTCTCTCGATCCAACTCGGCTTTGTGGAGCTGCTGCTAGGGAGAGGCACCTCTCCCCCAGCCCCGAGCTGCTGCAGTGAGAGGGGGCGGGGGGGGGGAGGAGTCCTCTCTCCTTTCCACAGCCCTGGGACAGCCTGCACCCCCAAAACCCTCATCCTTGGCCCCACCCCAGAACCTGCACCCCAACCCTCTGCCCCAGCCCTGAGCCCCCTCCCGCACCCTGAACCCCTCATTCTGGGCCCCACCCCAGAGCCTTCACCCCTACCCTCTGCCCCAGCCCTGAGCCCCCTCTCGCACCCTGAACCCCTCATTCTGGGCCCCACCCCAGAGCCTTCACCCCTACCCTCTGCCCCAGCCCTGAGCCCCCTCCCGCACCCTGAACCCCTCATTCTGGGTCCCACCCCAGAGCCTTCACCCCTACCCTCTGCCCCAGCCCTGAGCTCCCTCCTACACCCTGAACCCCTTGGCCCCACCTCCACCTCATGAATTTTGTTATGTGCACCAATATGAAGGTGATGTGTCACACATGACCTCCATATTGGTGCACATAACAAAATTAATTCCACACGTGGATATACAAAATTAGAGGGGACACTGCCTGTAGCAGATACATTTGCCTGATAGCTCTCGGTTTTTTCCCTTTGATTTTGCAACGAAAAGTCTAGACCAGGAAAGATCGACGCTAGGTCTTAAAAAGTGGGCCCAGGCCAACTTTTGGCAATCCCTTTATTTACAAGAAAATCTAAGTAATTGAATTACAAACTGTATAAGATTAATGTTGCAAATTCCAGTTTTAAATTTCATCTCGTCCTATATTTTTGGGGAAACAGTATTTTGGAGCCCAAAATACTGATCATGATTCCCCAGTGCCTTGAATCTTTTAGTCATTTACACAGGTGCACAGTAAGTGTAAAGCACTGCCATTCTGATTTGATAGTGTTTTCACTTGTGTACCCAAGGTGCAAGACAGTGGAGAACCAGACCATGATGCACTTTAACAGCTGCTCTCAAGATTCATCATTCTGATATTTGGCATATGATTTCTGTCTCTGGAGCTGTTGGACTCAATGGAAAACTAGATGATCTTGAATTGGTTCTGACATTTTTAGAAGCAACAGTAGATGTAAGCTACTATGTTGGAGGTACTACCTATGGCAATTGGGCTGCTAATATTTAATGCTGTTTCTGCCATAGGTCTCTGAACAAAGCATTTTACTAATAAAACTAACTCCCTTATCTGTAAAAAGGGAAAGAAGGTTTAAAATAATGGTCTCTAGACTTCTGGAGTGAATCATACACTGGTTGAAAGGAAGATCAAACATTAAAAATTAATCCTGAAGCCAGAAAGTGGTTTTTCATGATAGATAAATCAATGAAAATGTGGGGGAGGGGAACAAACTTCCCTGTGATATGGACAAAAAGAGAACTTTTAGACATCAGACTTTTAAGAGGCATAGGAAATGTGTCAGCAAAGTAATATTCATCACACCAAAAAGAAACTGTCAGGTTAACAATGCAAATTGGCTATCTCAGTGGAAGTGTTAAGATGCTAATGTGGAGGGTACATGCTTGTGAGAGAAATATTCAGGTGGATACTCTTAGAAAGTTTTAATACGTTATTTGTTATTCTGACCAAGTATAGAATCTGGCTGCTCTGAGCAATGGCCTATAAACTGTAGAGAAATCACAGTATCTTTTAATTAAAGCAGTGCTTAACTGTTGCAGATGGTTTTGAAAGATTGCTAAAATGCATGCAGTTGTAATAACATACAGTTTAAAAGCAATTATATCAATATTGTAGTATATCATGAAGGCCCATTTCATCAGAAGTTTCTGATCTATCAGACTAACAGTTTAATATTATACTTGCCCATTAATTATTTCTTGTGTGTCCTAGTAATCTTTTTAAGGCAAATACATTAGGTAAAGAATCAAAGCATTTACAATTGTTGTAGTTTTTGACTTCAGTTTGTAAATGTGTTCTTCTTAAGCAATAAGAATTATCTAGTGTTTTTTGTAGGATCATTTTAATTTTGAGAACATATTTGTATTTTATATTGCTTTGTTGACAGCAGCAATGATATTCATGCCATTTAATTTGGGATAGTAAAACTAAGACTCAGAATTATTTTAATCAGTAAACGAACAAACATAACTGGTTTAGGTTTTAAATAATGAGATTAAAATGTCCTTGATTAAATAAAACTGGAAATGTCATGATCCTGGCCCCAACACTCCATTGCATTAAATGTTTTGCACTCTTCCTGCTGGTGCTAATCAGACTTAAACACAAAGGGCTTGTCTTCACTACTGCCGACATAGCGCAGTATAGACACTGCTTTAAGTTGACGAAAGTTACGTTGCTTGGGGGGCGGGTTCACACACCTGAGCGATGTAATTTACATCGACTTAAGCAGTAGTGTAGACAAGCCCTGAGGATCCATGCATTTGATGTACGTGGGTAAGAGGATCCTCAGGTAATACAAAACTGTCTGAATGGCTACTGGAACATCCCATGAGGGCTATTGATAGCGAGATAGCTTGTGCCCTGTGATTGGCCGAGTATTCACCAACTCCAAGGCTCAGACCCCCCTTTAAGGCACACTGAACACTGTTCAGGTGTGTGCCAGGAATTAGGCCTCTTGCAACTTTTATTTTGTATAGCAGCTTTCATACAAATTGTATCCACACATACTTGAGAGAAAACGAAACAGAGAATAATTATCAGAGAGTGAGTGAGTTACAGGCCAGGGAGACAAGACAGGTTTTCTGTTGGGATTTGAAATGAAATTCAGTCACTGGGGTGGAGAGAGACAGTAAAGCCATTCGGGATGGCGGGACCCTCTGGGGAGAAGGTAGTAAAGTAGTACCAGTGGCAAGACTGTATGAAGGGACATGGGTGGATGGTAGGGAGTAAGAGAGATGAGGTCTGTAAGGAAGACTAAGACAATTGTGGATTGGTTCCTGAAATGAATGGTGGTAACGAGGGTGTGGGGTGAAAAGTAGACTTCTCCTCTTCCCTCCCTGCCCCATCATGTTAGTTTTACTTTGTTGTTGGCCATAGCAAGAAGCAGGAGGAACAAGGCATTCTCCTATATGGGATAGAAATGGGGGTTTTAGGAGAGGCCAAAAACAGAAAGGGAGGGAGACCAAGAAACAAACCCAGACAGAGAGGGACACACTCAGATCGAGACCAGGGCAGAGAAAAGCAAGCAAACAAGACTGGGATGGAAAAAAAGGAGTGGCTCAAAATTTAGTAGATACCACCTAATCTAGGCCAGTACCAAAGATGGGAATGTGCAAGCTTAGGTGTTGGAAGCCCTGGAAGAGGTTACTAGAGCTTTCCCACCAAGGGAATGAAGTATCTGATCACCTGTTACCCTTCTCTTTGTGCTCCTGATTTCAGTCCTTTGACCATATTCCTCCTTTTGTCTGCTTTTTTACTTAGCTTTGTGCCTTCAGCCATGCAGCCCACCCACCTCCCTGCACTATGCATGTGTGTAACAATCTCCTTGCCCTCATGTACCAAGCACCCCTGCACTATTCCTTCCTAAACTCCACCTTTTAAAGCAATCCCTGCTCACTTCTCATCACTCACCCTCTTATCCTCACTTTCCTGAAGAGTTAATCTGTGATTTGTGCATATGTGCCTTGCCTTATTTAGACTATAAAGTCTTAAAAAGGCAAGTCCCTGCCCTGATCTGTTTGTGAAGGGCTTTGTAAATTTATAGCTCAATATAAAGATTCTGTAATAACAAATGGGTTTAGTCCTTGGAATAGTAGGTCTCACATTTTTAAAGCCTTGCTTACTCTTGTGGCAGTTTATCTGATCAAAGTAAATAAGTGAGTTGCCTTTATTCAGTAACTATTGTAGTATATTGAATATGTGGTTTGGTTATTTTCCAGTTTTATGCACATCAAGGTTATCACAGCTGTTACTTTCTGATATTACTACAGTGTAACAGGCTGATGTGTGTTGAGATATATATTACTTTTATTCTGGGTAGTACCCAGGGAAATAAATAAAGGTATCCAATAGCTAATCTTTTTCTTTGCCATCTTTGTGCTCCTACTTTACCCTCTGCCTCGCTAACTGGAAGAAGTGAGACTATTTGTTAAGAAAATGTTAGTTAAAATGCATAGCTATTATATGTGTTAAGGTATTACAATTTAACATACTTAGTATTCAGTGTGTATATATAATTTCTAATGACTCTATGACTGCTCTGTTATTATACTCAAGTTTTGTAATGTGTGAGGCATGCCTTGCTTGTAGACATTTTTCTACAAAGATTAAAAATATTCTAGCTCCTACTTAGTGTGGGTTGTGATACATAGGCATTTTTACATGGCTTTTCTTAATAGGTTCCAAACTGTAACTATACACCATTGTGTATGTGCCCACACTGAAATCTTTGTTAATTCAGAGTGGAGGCTGCTAAAGTGTATTTCCCATCACTGCAATCATTAAATACCAAGGAAATAGCCAATTAAGCTACCCAAGCTGAGTTCTGGAAGGAGACCTTTGGGGAGGATGTGGGGGTTGATGGAACAGCATAAGGGGTTGGGACTCTGTACCCAGGAAGAGGAGGGTTGTGGAATTCTGGGAGGGGTGGCATTAGATAGTCCGTGCTTTGACCAGGGAGACATTAGAGGTTTGGGGTTCTAGTTGTGAAATAGGAGACCGAGAATCAGAGATGTGGGGTGTTAGGAGATGTTGGGGGCTAACTTAGGGGTCAGGGCTCTGGCAGGGGAGGAGATCGGGGTGCAGGCTGTAGAAAGGGTAAGTGAGGCATGCACTACACTTTCCCCTCCTTCCCCCCGCATCAGGCCAGGCCAGGCCTGACTGGACAGTTGAAAAGGGAAGCATAGGGATGGGTTTGAATAGAACTAAGGGAAGAGCTGGCTGGGGTCTGGATCTGGGGAGGAGGATTGGGCCACTAGCTCACCAATGAGCCAATGAAGTATATTATGCATGGAAGGGTCTTCACTGACTCAGGTGGGGGCTTGTTGGGGAGCTTGAGTTGAAGATTGGGACAGCTACTACCCATGAGGGATGGCTCTGTAGTATTTACAGGAGGGGCCAAGTGCGAGGGCTCGGGAGGAGAAGGCATGGAAAGGATAGTGCTTTGCTGATTCTCCAGCCCAGCGGCAAATCTGCAGTGGGTCATTGGAAAGGAATCCGCTCCCTGCAGGGCTGGTGTAACCACTAGGCGGCCGCCTAGGGTGCCAAGATTTGGGGGCGCCAAAAAGTGGTGCCCCAATTTTTTTTTTTTAACGGGGTTAAGATGAGGAAGTCTCCACCTCTTCTGGCAGCTTGAGCCTGTAGCTGCTAAGCTCCATTAAAACTATCAGCGGTGCAGGGCTGGGGGCGCGGAGACTTTTGCTGTGCAAGGAAAAGTGATGTTCCGCAGCTCACCGGACTGGACGTGCACCCAGGCAGGCATCTGCTTGTCCAGTTGTTGTCTGACTGAGTATCCACCATTCTAATTTTATAAATTTTATTAATAACAATAATTGGATATTCTAAAGGTAGAATAAAATGTAGTCGATTTTGATATGAAAGTATGAAGGAAGGAAGCATACGTGACTAAAAAGGGTGTATTTCCGATTACAATCAACATTGCTTAATTTTAAGGAAAAGTCATCTTGATCTCTTAATCAATGTTTATGTCAAACAGTTGATGAAATTCAAAGTGACTCATAGTTAGTAAGTGACATGTATTCTCTATCCTTTACTTTTAATAGTGAACAAGAAAAAGAACTGATAGGAATAAAAAATCATTTTTTTCGTTTTCAGTTGATGCAGCCTCATAGCAGGTAGAGGAAAAATTGTCTGGGGCACAATTTCGGGGGAGGCGCAAGGTGGAAGTTTCGCCTAGGGCGCAAAATATCCTTGCACTGGCCCTGACTCCCTGTACAGCACCTGCCAGGTTTCTGGTTCCTCACACACCTTTCCTGGACCATGGCTCCTTGCACATCAGCAAGGCCATGGATGTGGTAGGCTCTGCAAAAGGAGCATAGTGCTCCTGTTCTGGCTCGCAGCACTGGTTCTCCTCTCTGCCAAACTGTAACAAGTTAACGGACTGAAGAAGTGAAGAAGCACAGTAGTTTATTCCTGTCGCCTTCTCCAGCAGCACCACGCTGCCCCTGAGGCCCGCCCCCCCCCCCCCCCCCCCCCAGCTACTCCTGCAGTCCACACTGAGTCTTCTCCACTGGCCTACACATGTCACTATTGCCAAGCCCCTTCAGTGCAGGGAAGTCTGTAGCACAGATGGTCTCCCATCCATCCTAGCCCCAAAAGCAAACAGATGAACAAAACTTATAACTCACTTTACTAATTTGTTTTCAGATTAAGTAATGATGAGCATCTTTGCTAATGAAGCTGTGCATGACTTTTGAAGCGTCCAACTATTCAGATCATTAAGTCATAAGGGTTCAAAAAACCCAGAAGACTCCCTGGAAATACTTTTTAAAAGGAGTGTTTTTAAAGTGCTTAGTACTGTTTAAACTAGGGTGGTTTTGAAATTGAAATATGTCTAAGAAATTAAAGTCTGTCCTCATTGATAGGGTAAACGTGAGTAATAAGACAGGCATGGTTTATCGTTTTAAAGGTCTTTTTAATCACTTGTGCTATGTGGAAAATGTATCTCAAATCTAACTTAGGGGCTCCTAGAGTATTTCTATAATGTCCAGTAGATGCAGAGTGTGTCTTATATACTTATATGGTGAATACAAGTGGACAGTACCTAGATCTGGTACCAGCAGCATGTTTTAAAAATTAAAAAAACAATATTTTTTATTAATCTCTCACAGGCACTAAAATGTTTGAGAGAGTCAGCCAATATAGTTTTAGCACCTGATTTTATTTTTAGAGACTGTCCATTCTTCAGATGTTAAAGTAAAACATCGAGGGAGTTGTGAAATTTGACTAGATTATGCCTTTAGATTATCCTTTAGTGGTGCCCAAGGATTGAAAATGCATAAGGTTTCAGCCCTTGTTGAGGATAATGCATGAACTGTAGTATCCTAGAAACAAAAGGCTTCATTTCAACATGTTGATGTTAAGACAGTTTCGAGGAAGTACTTGCTATAAAATATTTGTGCATTCTGATGAATGAAATATTCATTCCACTCATCCATGTATTTATTTATTTATTAGCTGCCAGACTTATTGCTAGAGTATCTGAGATTATAGAAATCTAGTGGTTCTCTCTTGCATGCATAGGGGTGTGAGGTTTGTTTTTTTTGTTTGTTTGTTTTTAAATCAGTGACGGTGAGATTACTGTGCTGAAGAGTTGTACCTTGCATTTTGCCCTTTTAAAATGTGCTGATTTCAGTTTATGGATTTATTCCCTAGCAGGGGATGATAATATTCCCTATGTAATCTTAATGCCTCCTGATGAGGACCAAATATCTGCTCACTTGTAAATGGGAAGAAAAGCCCTCACTCTTGACCTTTCTCTGGGGCCAGTGACCACACAACTGTTAACATAGTTTAATTGTTCCAAAGAGATCATTTGCGACTACTATGTTATTGGTGCCTGGTGCCCTTTCTTTGCACAAGTTGAGGAAGATGATCCACACTACCAAAAATCCAAGGTATATTTTGGTTGTGTAAGCCTCTGGTAAACAAAAGTAAATTGTTATGTATGTGGATTTGCAATCTTTGCTGGTGGCCACTTTAGCAGTCCCTTTTGACTACTTTACCATTTACATTTATAGTTACCATAGGAAGTTAATGAAACTCAGGCCCACGGACTGTTGATATAAGAAAAAAAATGGTGATATGGTCAGATTCACTTGATTTCCTTACTGATGAGATTTATTTTGCCTGTTTCAAATTACAAGCTATGTTCGACATGCTGTGTTGGTTAATGTTTTTTATTGTTCTTATGTTGGCTTTGACAGTTACAAGTTGTTTGGCTGCAGAGAACTTAAATAATGGTAAAGTGAGCACTTATTTATTTTTTTTAAAAAAAAGAGGCATACTCACAGAAAGACATTGATCTGTGAAAGGAAAACGCTCTTAAATTCTTGCATCAATGACACATCCTTGAAGGACTTAATAAATCTGTACACATCTGAGAATCCTAGAAAGTACCAATGTAAACGATTGGTTTACGTGGCCAAGCCTGTCCTTATTTTATCCAAGTTTGTTGATAAATGAACTGTTTCAAATTTTGCATCTTTCTTGTAGTTGCTTATGCATATTTTATCTTTGTAAGAGTCAGGCCTTTGGCATTGTCTCATTTGCTTGAATATACTTGTGCCTGTTAGATTTCAGACTTTCAGTATTACCTGTTTGCAGTGAGGGGATTTGTTGAAAAGGATCATTGTTAGCTGTGGAGTTCCAGGAGAGTGGGCCAGCCACAGGATGGCTCTGTCCTCACCTCCATTCATTTCTTGTCAGTGTGTGTTGTGCTTGTTGTGCCATTTTTAATAAATGTATGCCATTGATTTCAGTTGTTTTCTTTTATTTTAATTGAAGCAGTTTGTGTGAATGTAGCTTAGATTCTGCTTTCCAGTGCTATTTTTGAAAGGTAACTGAACTTCTGTTGCTTCTGTCGACTAAAAATATATTTAAAAAAATTGCTGTTCAGTAAAAGAAATATCTGTGGCTACAGTTTATATTTTGTAAGTAGAATAGAGGGGTAAATAGTTGTTGAATGTGTACAGTATGTGAAGCTTTAATGCTCCTTTATTTAATTTCAGTGATTGGGGGGGGGGGGAGGGTTGGAGGCATGGAGAGTAAAGAAGGAAGAGAATTCAAAACACCTTAGATATTTGCCAGATTTCAATTTTGAACTAGGTGCTAGATTTTAGGTTAGAATTCATTTTGTTGTCTCGTACTCTTCAACTAGACTGTTAAGAACAATTGACAAATTAAACCCAATAAACGCTACCTATTCAGCATTGCAAAAAAAGTGCCAATGAATATGATCCACTCTTCATTAGTGATGCATCAAATTATGCCTTCTAAGGCTTTTTGAATGCAGTCCATTGGAGGCTCTTCAGATGCTAAATATTTTTCAGAACAGAGGATTTTCTTCCATAGTCTTTTTCTCGCTATTCCTTTCCCAAATACACGCAATGGCTGTCATTGAAAAGGATTGCTATAAATGCTTTTTTCCTTTTCTTTGCCATTGCACTTGGCTTGTTGAAACTGACACTTTTTTTTTTTTTTTTTTGTATTTTAAACATTGCATCATCCAAGGGAAACGCACTGTGGGAAAGCCTCTTTAGTACAGACAAAACAGACTCGCAGGATAATTCTGGCTTGCTGCAGTGAATCCCTGTAGTATACATGCTGAGGCCAAACATATAATCACTGTGAGCAAAAGCTGTAAGATATGATGAATGTTATATGTTCTGTCATAATTTGGTGGTGCAATTAGCAAGCAAGATAAAATTATTATAGATCTGCCAATATGGAAGACTGCATGAGTTCATGTGTGTTCTGAATAAATGTGTAGGTAAAGGGACTGAAATAAGCTAATACTTGTCTGCTTATCAATCTTGGATAGTCTTTGTACCCTTTCTTACTGTATTGTTCTTGAGGCAGCAGCTGTTCATTTTATCTAACAGGGAGCTAGGACAATATGCAGCTATTTATTTGTGCATTTATACATGCATACCTAAAGTGACCTCTGTGCCAGGTAAAATCATAGATCTTTAAACAAATTTTGATTATAACTATATAGCTTTTTTTAGGAACAACTGATCCAAATGTCATCCAGCTTGATGATGTATCTTTTTTTTTTTTTTTACCTCCCTGAGATCTCTTGTTCTCTGTTTCCCCATTCTTCCCGTCAGCACGAGTTGCTGCTCTTATGGCTATGGCAACACATCATTAACAGCAGAGTGGTGGCTTTCATTAGGGCCCTGCCAGACTTACCCATTTTCTCTTTAAAAATGAATAAAGTCTTAATTGTGTCAGAACAGTTAGAAAACATTCTTTATTTGTGTTATAAATTATTTCATTTTCTAAAGAGTACCCATAATAGACAGAGGTCAACATGACAATTATAGTGAGCAGAAGCTCCCCTGTCCCAGCACTCTCTTCGTGCACGCCAGAAATGTGTCTGTGCATCCACTGAGCTTCTTCCAAAGGTTCTTTAAATATAAAAATAGCACATCCTCCTCACAGGGAGACTTTGCTGTGTATTCTTACTAAAAGGCAACTTCTTCATTTCAGTCTACAGTTTAGTTTAAACAAATATCAATGATGCTGATACAAAGACCAAGGTTGTTATAAGTCTCTCCGAAGCCAAAAATCCCCACTATTTGGGGTTTTGTTTTGTTTTTCTTTCCCTGCTGGGGAAAAAATAGACCTCTTCCCAACCCCTATTCAAAACACTGTGATTCATTTGTTAGCATACTTTGCCCAAACATAAGAAGAACCATATTGTTAAAAATGAAAAGTGTGCAGTTCTCAAACTTAAACACCAAATGCAATAAAATGGAGTCTTCTGCCTATTAAGTAATTAGGCTCACTACTCTTTTTTATTAACCTATATGTACGGTTACAAACTCATTGGGTTTTTCAGTATACAGCCTGTTTCAGAGCCTGTTTCAACCAAACTAATCCAAACGTGTTCAAAGCACACTTGATGCTGAACAAGAGTGCAGGCTTTAAAAAAAGGGACAGAACTCTCCAGTCTTCTTTGATTTTGTTTCCACAATTTACTATCGTTTTGACGTGACAAACTACAACACAACTTCCTTTGCAAATACAGATTTGAAGTTGAAATCTGGATCTTCAATTTTAAATGTTAGACCATAATCCCGAGTTCTCTCCTTGTCTTCTATCAGCCATGTTACAGCCTCCAATCTTTGTTGACTCCAGCCATGACCTTTTGTATTTGGGATCAGTCATGTTGATTCATAGACTCCAAGGCCAGAGGGACCATTGTGATCATCTAGGCTGACCTCCTATGTAACATAGGCCACGGGATTTCCCCAAAATCGTTCCTAGAACATATTTTTTTAGAAAAAAGCCAATCTTGATTTAAAAGTTGTCAGTGACACAGAATCCACCACAAGCCCTGGGTAAATTGTTCCGGCCCTCCCTGCCTGCCCTGCTCCCCAAGCAGAGCCGGTGGCACAGTTCTGAGCTGCACCCCTGACATGCTCTTGCCTCTCACCCGAACGAGCTCGGTGGCAGCTAGCAGTGCCACCTGGGAGCCGGCCCCTGCCGCGAGATGCTCCTTGAGGTGCTTGCTCACCATTGCCTTGGCACTCCTGGCTCTGCTGCTGCTCCTCAGCCCGCAGGCGATGCGTGGAGCAGTCACAAGTCCCCCCCCCAGAACCTTTAAATTGTCCCCCCATCATCCTCAAGAGTTACAAGTCATCTCTGGTTCAGCTGATTATCCATCTTGCTGCCCAAGTCTTTGCTTAACAGGATTGAGTCTACCATCCTGTAAATATGGCCTACATTCTTTCTTCTTAGATGTATAAATTTACTTTTAACTGTATTAAAACACACATTGTTTGCTTGCGCCCAATTTACCAAGCAATCCAGATCCCTTTATATTGGTGACCTGTCCTCTTAATTATTTAACATTCCCCCAGTTATTTACTACTCCCCCAGTTCTTATGTCATCTGCAAGCTTTATCAATGATGTTGCCTAGGTAATAGATTCTGAGGCTTCTCTGAATTACTTTTCCATTTTGTCCTTGTGTGGTTCTAGTTCTTAGGTGAATAGATCAAGCTGGATTTCTTCTGAGATTGCAACACTGGTGTGATCAGCCTATAATCCGTCAAGTCCCTCTGAAACCTCCATGTAGAGTTCTTCGTTGTGTAAAATGCTTCCTGTGTTTTGGTCAAACTTATCCTCCTGCTTAGTGCAAATGTCAACGTAATTATACTAGTTAGAGGCAAATAGAAAGGTACAATCTTCACGTGAGTTCTGTCAAATGTCATTGTAAAGCAGAGGTATCAATCCTCCCTTTTCAGTCAACCAACTATGAGGCAGACGATGGCTTCTAAGAACTAAGTTTTCACAACATGATTTAGAGCTGTTAGGTGATACTGCTTTCTCATTGAGGTTTAAATAGTGAGCTGAACACGTGCACATCAGCAGGTCTAGATGACTACACCTGAGCAGTTCTCTCATCTTTTTTCATGGCACTTTGTCTCGGCCAATGGCACTTTCAGCAACTTGGATGCTGTATTCAGTGTGTTTCTTTTCAGAATCACTAGCATTAAGTAAGAAAATATTTTTCCTTCTATGGATGCTTCTAACCATGCAAGGTAATTTCTCATGTTCTCATAGACTCATAGACTTTAAGGTCAGAAGGGACCATTATGATCATCTGGTCTGACCCCCTGCACGCTGCAGGCCATAAAACCATCCCCGCCCCTTCCCTGGACTCTGCTGCTGAAGTCCCCAATCCTGTTATTAGTGACCTCAATCGGCAGAGACCCTCCTGCTAGAGATCCCTGCCCCATGCTGCGGAGGAAGGCGAAAAACCTCCAGAGGCTCAGCCAATCTGCCCTGGAGGAAAATTCCTTCCCGACCCCAAATATGGCGATCAGTAAGACCCCGAGCATATAGGCAAGAGTCTCCATCCTGACCCCTTTTAGCCATTATGCTATTTACCTACCATTGCTTGGTTTTCCTTGACAACTATGTTTTACCATTAAACCATTCCCTCCATAAACTTATCTAACTTAATCTTAAAGCCAGACAAGTCCCTCGCCCCCACCGTTTCCCTCGGAAGGCCGTTCCAATATTTCACCCCTCTAACGGTCAGAAACCTTCGTCTAATTTCAAGCCTGAACTTCCCCACGGCCAGTTTATATCCATTCGTTCTCGTATCCACGTTAGTACTAAGCTGGAATAATTCATCTCCCTCCCTTGTATTAATCCCTCTAATATATTTAAAGATAGCAATCATATCCCCCCTCAGCCTTCGCTTGGTCAGACTAAACAACCCAAGCTCCTCTAGTCTCCTTTCATACGACAGGTTTTCCATTCCTCTGATCATCCTAGTGGCCCTTCTCTGCACCCGTTCCAGTTTGAGTTCATCTTTTTTAAACATGGGAGACCAGAACTGCACACAGGTAATAGATGTTCAACCAACTATCCTGCCAGAACGTCGTGATTGAGTCTTTTAGTTCTCCCTTTGTTCCCTCTTTCTTTACTTGTAGGGTCTAGTAGTAGACTGGCAAGTTTAAATATGTCTGGAGAAATATATCCAGGGTGAAATGCTTCAGTTGTTTATTTAAACTGTTCACTTAGTGCTACATTGAAGGCAGCGTTGTTAGAATAAAAGCAAGTTCTGACTTTTTTAAATAGAATTCAAAACTTTGCATTAGTATAATCACCAGTTGATCTTTGTTGTTTTTAGGCATTGAAAAGAAATGGTGATTCCGTAATTATGCTTAAATGCTGCTGGAAGCTCTGAAACAGGGGCTTAAATTATTGAGAATGACCAAAGGCATGGTAAACCCTCTCCTATGAAGAGAGTGAAAAGATTGGGATTGTTTACCTTCAAAAGAAGATAGATAATCAGGGACATGATAAATTATATGAAATAATGAACAGTACAGAGAAGGCAGATTGGAAACTTCTGTTCTCCCTGTTCCATAACACAAGAACAAGGGGATATCCAGTGAAATTAAAAGATGGCAAATGCAAAAACCAATTAAAGGAAATTATTTTTTTAACACAAATGGTGAAACTTGCTGTCACAGGAAATCACTGAGGGCAAGAATTTAGTAAGGTTGAGGATTGGACATTTATAGGGGTATCACAGATAACTTTGGATAGTATAATCCTGATTTAACAAAAAAAAAAAAAAATTGTGGCAGGGGTATTTAACCTCCTGCTTCAAGTGCTTCCTCCTTAATTTTGACCAAGGAGGACTGATGTGTACATAAACTGGCAATTTCTTTTTTCTCTGCCTGCTTCTACCTCTTCAGGCTTGTGCATCTCAAAGTATTTTTCTTTGGTCCTTCCCCTCTTACTGATGTCTACTGTTCTTCCCAGAAGAGGTTCATTACACACCATTTCTGAACAAGTTGCATGAAAAGCCCTATAGAACTGGCATATGACGTGATGAATAGAACCCTAAAACTTGTGAAGGATTAATAACTACATAAAGAAAGGGCTATGATGGTGGTTAAACTTAAGTACACAGTGGTGTGTGAAATCACTGCAGTTCTGAAAAGGATGTGATGAGGATAGCAGGCATATTACAGTAGGTAACTACCATGTCTTGGCATTTTATTAGATGGCACTTTAAATTGTGGATTTAATTGCACAGAGTGGAAAAATAGAAGTGGGGAAGGTAGTAGCTGTGTTAAAAGGGTTGGCCATTGTAGCTGACATTGATGTCGATGGATCTCAGCGTTTTAAACAGTACAACTCCTACATATCAGAGAAGAGAAAATGTATTTTTGCTGCTTTATTTACTAAATTTTTATCTCCGTTATCACAAGAAGAGTGGTTGAAAAAAATGTAATATGAACTACAATTATAAATCTTTGGGGATTAGCCAAGGTATTTGTTGTCTTCAGATTCTCTTCTTGTGAATTTATGAAAGGGACTTCGACTAAATGATGTAGTTTAAAAGGAAGACCCTTAAACTGCTTTCCTTAGAGAATTGTAGTCCTCTTCACAGTGTAGTGTGAACTCCATATAGGGTCTTGTGTTGTTGTTAATCTGAAACTGTAGTTTTGTTATAAAGGTTAAAACCACGCTTTTTATTTATAAAATATATAGAGTCAGCAGAACCAATTGGTGGCAAAAGCCTGAAAGTAAACTTTTGAAGTTCCATAAAGAGAACAAAATTCTGTCTTTTTTTTTTTTTTTTTAAACGAGGATTTGAAAACATTTGGTTTCTAGTAGCAGGTGTGAGGGTGGGTTATCCCTTAATTACTCACTGTTCTGAGGGTGATTATGAGGAGCCACAGTAAGAATTGGACAATCCAGTTTCTGACTTAATTGTGCCTTTTAGGTACCCAAAGAGGATTTTTATGTATCTTGTAATACACATAATGGGTGAAATCCCGACTCCATTGAAGTCAATGGGGCGTTTTTTCATTAACTTCAGTGAGGTCAGGATTTCACACAGAGTCCTTCCAAACTGACACCTGCTGAAAGGACTCCATGGATAGCTTTCTTAGCAAATTTGCTAGTGGAACAGGCATTCAGCAGAGTGCGGATTGACGTGAACTCCCTCTTTTAGGAATATGGTTCAAACCAGTTCTTCATCAACTTTGCAATCTTAGGCTGTAGTGTAGACCTAAATTATGCCAACAAAGGTTATGTCGCGCAGGGGTGTGAAAAAGCCAACCCCCGAGTGACCTAAATTACACTGACCGTAAGCATTCGTGTTGACAGCGCTATGTTGGTGGGAAAGCTTCTGCAACTCGTGGAAGTTGTTTTATTTTGTCAACAGGAGAGCTCCCTCCCATCAGCATAGAGCGTCTTCACCAGACTCACTGCAGGCACAGCTGTACGCATGGACATGGCCTTTGTGTATACCCAGGATTAGAGAAACTTCCATTTTGGGCCAACAAGTGTGATGATTTTTTTTGGTGGGTGAGTGAGGATGGTGAATAATACAATATATAGTCCTGGGGGAATTCTGCACCAAAAAAATAAAAATTTTGAGCCAAAAAAAAAATAATTCTGCACACAGTATTTTAATATTCTGCACATTTTATTTGTAAAAAATAACACTACATAATCATGCCAGCTTCAATTATTTTGGTAATTTATTTCAAAATACCTGTCAGCAAGTATGTAACAATACAGACACACACACACAAATTTCCCCAGGAGTAGAGAGTTAAAGAAAGTCCTATGACAACCTAATTCCTGTTTCTCTGCCCGAGCCCAATCGGGGGGCCAGACACCCACAACCCCTCCCACCCAGAGCCCAGCCGTGGGTCCCCTCCCCGCCAGCCAATACAGCCGAATCCCCTACTTCCCAGAGACCAGCTGCGGGGCCCTCCTAGTCCAGATACCCACTCCCCTCCATCCCCAGAGACCAGCTGCAGGGTACCCCTAGCCTAGAGACCCGCCCTGCCCTGCCTTGCCCAGACACCTGCATCCCTCCCCAGACCTCAGCTGCGGGCTCCCCCCCAGCCCAAACACCAACCCCCCTACCCCTCAGAGCCAGGGATGCAGACGGAGAAACAGCCTGATGCTCAGTCCCAAGCTTGCATGGAGTACCCTGTGCACCACCACCTTCCTTCCCTCAGGGCATGCTGGAATTGCAGCTGTTGGGAACCCTGTAGCTCCCTCAGTCCCTCCCCCTGGCAGTGTATTCTATGGGCAAGCTGGGCTCTGCCGGGTCCAGTGATTGAAAAGACTGGAATTGTTTACCTTGGAAAGGAGATGAATAGGAGTCATAATAAAAGTATATTCAAATAATGAATGGTACAGAGAAAATGGATCAGGAGCATCTATTCTCCCTGTCTCATAATACAAGAAGGGGATATTTCATGAAAATAAAAAGTGGGAAATTCAAAACTGATAAAAGGAAATACATTTTTATACAGTGTGAGATTACACAGTGGAATTGATTGCCACTGAAAGTTGTGGAGTCCAAGAAATTAGAAAGATTCAAAAAGGCTTGAACATTTATATGGATAACAAGATTACACAATGTTAAACTTAATGATGAATTTTGGAAAATGTAAAATTTCGGGAGGGGCATTGAACCTCACGCCACAGGGTTTAAGCCAGTCTCAAACTTTCGGAGATTAGGATCAGACCGAATGTAGAGGGCAGAGATTACCCCACATCTGTTTACTGGGAGTTCTTATACCTTCTTCAGAAGCATCTGGTTCTGGCCACTGTCAGAAGCAGGACACTGAACTAGATGACTTTGCATGTGATCCAGGATGGCAGTGCCTATGTTTCTATATACCTCCTGTTGGTCCTGGAGTGAAGAAACAAAGTGCAGTACCAAAGTGCGGATTTGAACTATATAACCGAAGTCTAGGGCTGTAGTAGGAATATTACGTTACTGGGCTGACCATGTTCTTATTTATCATATTTAATGTTTACAAAGGAAAACTCTGTTAAAGGTACAGACTATTTTTCAAAGTCAGTTACAGAGGAATTTATATACATTACGAACCTTCCATATGACAAAACCACCTAATAGAGGTCTGCCCAATAGGATTGTCCTTCATACTTTTGTTAAATTAACAACATCTGCTTCAGAGTATCCAGTTTTACAGCTGAACACTGAAATCTGCACACATGTGTCTTTCAGTTACTCCAGTATTTAACCTTTAATGTGACTTTGCTTGATCATAATTCAGGCTTGTGGCTTAGCTGACTGATGTATTGAAAGATAGAATATATAAATATGTAAATTACACTTTGCAATTCTGAAAGATTAAATGTTTGTTTTGGTATTACTTTGGTTCAATACCATCTTTATTGGTATCAACACTTGGCTGATTAACATCTAGTTACGCAATTTCTCATTATACAAGTATGTCACAGCTCTTCAGATTTTCATGACTAACACAAGCTCTACAGGATAGTATACTCCTCAACTGAGTTTGCTTAAGCTGTAAAAGAGTTTTATCTTATCATGGTTTTACTGGGTCATTTCATTAAAAAAATCAGGGTGGTGGTTGTTGTTGTTGTTTTTGTTAGATGATTGAGAGGTTGTTTAATGACAGGAATGTCAGTTGACTTTGAAATACAGGTATTGTCTTTGTAAATTATTAAGAAAAAACTACCTGAGTGTACTCTACCTTCCTTGGTATTTGTTTGAGCCTGCCAAATATGAGATAATGATGTAGGAATCTTAGATTTGTGAAGTAGGAATCTTACTCGACTCTGCCATCATTCAATTTTTAAAAGTTTTGATGAGATTGATTAGACCTTAACATTAATTTACTAATCTTGGGTTGAAATGTATATGTATTGCTGTTTGAACATCTTTGTTATTTCATTAAAAGGAACATTTAAAATATGCTTGTTTGTCCTCTTGGTGAATAGGTGGAAGAAGATTAACAAGCTTTTTCCATATTAAACCATAGGGTTTTTTTGAAGAGGATGATTTAAATATCTTCCTAATACTGATCACCCCTCTTTAGACACAGGGGAAAAATGAAAAAAATACTTGTGTGCTGTTGTATGATGTAATTTTCCCATGTACAAGGATTAAAGATGCCAGGTCTCCCAGAAGTTTCATCATTAATTTGGAATTTCCTTCCTTTCATGTGTTTGTCAAGCTCTAGCCAGATATGAAAGGAAGGGATATAAAAATAAAAGTGGCAAAGTGGCAGGTGTAGTACCTGACACTAATTTTCTACTATTAACTTTTTATTTATTTTAAAATAAATTATTATATGTCCAGAGTCTGATATATATAGATATATATATGTGTGTGTGTGTGTGCTTGTATGTGTGATATTATTTGATTTCCCTTATTTAATGGGACACTATAATGCCAAGTCTAGCTTGTTCTTCTTCTTCAAAAAAAGAGGAGTTAGAAAATTAGTTTCAGGTACTACATCTGCCATTTGGCCAATTTTTGAAGTTTTACTGTTACATTTTCTTATTTTTTAAAATCTTTTTCTCTCACCACTATCTGTGTGAAAGACACTTACAGACATGGGGAGACTGATACAGAGCTCTCAGGTGTGCAAAATAAACAAAGAAATACATATTGTAATCTGTGGTATTACTTGTAACAACAGGTTTAAAAAAAATTAAATTAAGTTGGTATCCATTGGTGCAAATCAAATTTTGTGTTTAGTCCAAACAGTGTGACTGCAGTACAGATATCCATGAATTCTGCTAAATGTCATGAAAAATAGCTTTGTGTAATTTTATAGTTAAAGAAGCTTATGAAGAAAATATTTCCCTGTATGATTTGATAAGTGACCAGACTCTGAGAGATCCTTCCTGAAGTGCTATTAAACTTCAAAGTTTTTATCTAGTTACAATGTGTATTTGTGAATAGAATGTGGATTGTTTTTAAGCTAAAATTGCAGGTTGACATTAAGGGGGGGTCAAATTGGAGGAGTGGAGCTCCTGAGTTTTGCAGGAGCAGAGGTGGTAAGAGGAATTCCTAAGTTCCAGCAGTAGTTCTTTATGTGCCTGGCGCTAGGCTGTATCAGGCAAAACTTGCTCTCCTTTGTTGTCTCATTACCAGTATATTTAATTTATCAACAAGTTTTCTCTATTTATGTGCAGGTTGATGACTTTTTTTTAAAAAAAAGGGGGAATTAGGAGGGCATGAGTTTATACACATGCTGATTTTGGTATCCGTATATATGGTATGTTTCATCATATCCTTTTCCATGTATTTATGTCTTAAATGTGCTGAAGCTTCTGTTACCGTCTGCTGAGTCATCTTTATTACAATAACACTTATGTAGACAAGCCCCCTGATAATTGTAGAACTAGTTAAAATGATATCAGCACAAGAGTCAACTGAGAGTACAACTGAGAGGGAAAGCGTGTTTCCATCAATGTTTAAAACTGTTTGTTTTTTGTTAACACTTATTAGTCACTCATTGAAGTTAAGTGTTCTGGGAAAAGTACATTATTTGTTGAAGATTCACTGCACCAGCCTGGTCAGTTATGAAGTGAAAGCTGTCCATATACAGCCTCTGAAACGTCCAGTGTGTCCTGCAAAACCAGAGAAGACCAGAGTTGGCATTGCTGATATTTTTAAGATAAAAAAACAAACAGAAATAAAACTTCAAAAAACAAACCCCCTTAAGCCATCTTTCATATTTCATAAAATAGCAATAAAAGGGCACAAACCCAATAATTTATTTCAGGTACTTTGAAAGTCACCTTTTAAGTAAACACTCTCTTATTCTTAAAGTCAGATTGTTGACTCCTGAATAGTATCTGCTGATACTGTCATTATAATAAACCTTGATTAACTACGACACTTGCGGGCAACAATAGGAACTATTATTTATTAACTAGAACAACCTACAATGCTATATAAATGATTTTTAGTAACTACAATGTAATTGTCTTGTGTTTTACTTTAACAGACTGTTTAAGAATAAATTATTATCAGAAACCCTCATCCCAGACCTGTCAGTTGAACACATTTCTAGGCTGTCCACTCTACAATTGTAAAATGCATTTTATTGACTTGTGTGGCATGCAATTGTTATAATATTCCACAGTCCCCTGTAAGCAATAAAAATATGCTGTGGTAGTGTAGTATAGTTCGAACTTAAATGTTTTTTATAATCAACTAGGTTTAGCCAATTTTGTTTCACCATGTTGTGAGTTACCCAGAATTTGCCCCCAGCCACCTTAAAAAACATTTCCCTTCAGTGACAATAATGTATGCATCAGTTAATATGAATGTGGTGATCTCGATCATTTTAGTCTTTTAGAGCATCTTTTTAGATGGGTGCATTAGTTTTCTCCTCCCATTTAAAAATATTTCTTAAAAGTATTTTTCCATAGAAATATGAATGTTGGCTTCGAAAGAAAAATCAGTTTCTAGCCCAGGAACCCAATCTTTATTAGAGGAATTTGCAGAGTCTTCATCAGCTGTCAGGTCTTCAGCATAGGAGCACCTCTAGCCAAATGTTACACATAATTATTAACCTTCTGAGTGCCAGTTTCTGCAAGCATGTTCATAATTAGCAGTGCACTTTAATCTAAGTTATTTAGCTTTTGTATTTCTTTGACCTAGTAGTGGTGTGACCACTAATATTAAACCATTGGTAATGTAACTTTTATTACTAATGAGCTCTAAGGGAGATCGCCCACTCTAGTAACTTCATACAGGGTAATTTGGTTTACTCAATAGTTTGGATTTTTTTTTTTAACAAAAAAATGTGCATATGGATTTTTATTTTTTTTATTTTATTTTTGGCTGGAGAAAGAAGCCTCCCAATCATCTGGCTCGGAGTCCTATTGTTTAACTTTATGGTGCACCGTTTGCAAACTCTGCAAATGCATGGATGGATATGCTAGGTCTTCTAATCAGTTTGTCTAGGCTTACTCTCTCATAAATAGTATCCATGCGTCTTGTTCCTGGAGTGGCAGGGTTATCTTACTGTATTTCTGTTTTTCCAAATGGGTAGAAAACATACGATTTAGGAAACAGTCTTCTGATCTCTTTAAAATGAACGTGGACAGTTTGAGCGGTGGGATTTGCTTGCAGTATTTGAAAATATGTTTATGGTCCTGCTACCTGCAAAGAAGTTAGCGGAGAAAGTGAACCATAAGCCTGTCTTGTCTTCAGAGATATTAGCTGAAGCCAGTTCTAGTGACCCATGTGCTTTGATTGATATCTTGTTGGCAATAGTGATGCAGTATTTCTTGAAGGAGATGCAGTCTCTTTTCAGTCCTGAAATGAACAATCTTCATTTGTACAAAGATCACTTGATGTGCTGAATCCAATTTAAGGGTCTGTTTGCCTTCTGACAGCATAAAAATTACAGAAGTTAATTTACTACTACTTGTTCTGTATCAACTACCAAAACCATGTTTGAGTCTGAGATGGCACTGAGCAAGTGGCCAAGATACAGAAGTGCTATACCCTTGAGACTATTTAGCTTTACCTATGAATTGCAAATTGTATACAGCTATACAATAAGTACTACATTTGGAAACAAGCTCTGATTATCTGGAGGAATTTCTTTCCTCAGGTTGGTAGCTAATAGTCCAGTTGACAAATGACAGGAAGGAAACTGATGGTTAAAATAGCACAAGGTTGTTTGCAGAGCATAGCTTTTACCACCACATCTTTTCTGTCATTTAAATAAACCATTAGGAGTTGTTAGCCGAGTCATACTCTTTCACTTCTTCCTGATCTTATTGTTTCCTGTTTAGGTTATCATTGAATGGGAGATGTAAAGTCAAATTTGAGCTAGTTCTTCACTTTGCCTTTGTCTTGAAATATAACTTTGCAGGAAAAAGTAAAACAGATTTGCATAGAATAAGAATACTTCTACTAACATTTGAAAGTTTGGCATTTCATGTCCTTGCATATTTAAATAAAGGTATATGCTGCAACCTTGAGCTTTTATTAGGGTTACCATACGTCCGGATTTTCCCGGACATGTCCGGCTTTTGGGGGCTCAAATCCCCGTCCGGGGGGAAATCCCCAAAAGCCGGGCATGTCCGGGAAAATCGGGAGGCTCGGCCGGGGCCTCTTTGTCCAGGGCCGGGGGCATGGTGCAGGGGGCCGGGCTGGGTGCGGAGCCGGGTCGGGGAGCCGGGCCGGGCCCGCGGAGCCGGGAGCCGGGGTCGGGGTGTGCGCCGGGCCCGCGGGGCTGGGGGTCGGGGTGTGCGCCGGGCCCGCGGGGCTGGGGGTCGGGGGGTGCGCCGGGCCGGGAGCCCGGGTCGGGGAGCCGGGGAGTGCGCCGGGGTCGGGGAGCCGGGCTGGGAGCCGGGGTCGGGGAGCCGGGGAGTGCGCCGGGGTCGGGGAGCCGGGGTCGGGGAGCCGGGGCGCCAGGGCGTGCGCCGGGGTCGGGGCGCCGGGGCGTGCGCCGGGGTCGGGAGCTGGGCTGGGGGTCGGGGAGCCGGGGGGTGCGCCGGGGTCGGGGAGCCGGGGGGTGCGCCGGGGTCGGGGAGCCGGGGTCGGGGAGCCGGGGGGTGCGCTGGGCCCGCGGGGCTGGGAGCCGGGGGGTGGTCGGTCGCGGCCGGCACCCCAGGGCCCGAGCCGACCCAGGCTGGAGCTGTGGGGGGACCAGCCTGGGCCGCGCCTCCTCCCCCCCCCCCTTACCTGCTTCAGGCTTCCCGCGAATTAAATGTTCGCGGGAAGCAGGGGAGGGGGCGGAGACTTTGGGAGGGGGCGGAGTTGGGGCGGGGGCGGGCCCCCGGGGAGTGTCCTCCATTTGGAGGCACAAAATATGGTAACCCTACTTTTATAAAACAGTTCAACCTCTCTGTTGCAGGATTGGAAGCTTAGCAACTGTTCATACACATGGTAGGTTAAACTTCCAGTGCTCAGTGGCAGAGGGAACCTATGAAGGAGGAAGCCATTGCTGGAGAAAGTAGACCCCCTCTGGGAGTGGAGTAGTCTGGATTTATTTTCAATTTTGGAACCGATGTTAAATGCATTAATTTCTCCTGAACCTTTTTATTAGGACTTGCTTCTAAATTGAAGGGATTATTGCTAAACTACATAGAGCTTCAGTATACTGTTGAGAAAAATGTAAGCCTCTTTCTGAGCCCTCCAGTAAACAAGAGTTTTATTTTTAAGCTTTGAAGTAAGGTTTAAAAATTGAACCTTGCAGCAAAACAGTCCAACAGCATTGGCCTTCCCACAAAAGGTTATCAAATAGTTTGATAGCAACCTCAGAATTGTGCATGCTGTAAGTAAAACATACAAGCTGTGGTCCTAGTCCTGCAAACACTTACTCTGGGGCACAGTCCTTTCTACCATAATAAGGTAAGGTTGCAAGCACCTCACCTGATTGATAGCTCTTGCAGGACTGATCATTTACTTGGATTGTGTTGTACTGGTTTTCACTC
Source organism: Chrysemys picta bellii (assembly GCF_011386835.1). NCBI lineage: Eukaryota > Metazoa > Chordata > Testudines > Emydidae > Chrysemys > Chrysemys picta. The sequence goes on from NC_088792.1 coordinate 73,025,022, forward strand.
AGCTAAATTGAACCATTTGCAAAATATCTTTGGTGTGTTAACCCCACTAAATTTTCACTAAGAAATCCCCAAAATGTTTTTACTCTAACTCATACTTCAATGTTGGATCCTAAATATTGTGATTAATTCATACTTTAACTTCTTCCTAAGTTAATTTGCTATGAAATTTACCTTCCAGTTTCAAGCATACACTTTTTCTTGCAGTATTATTTCTTTCAAAAATGCCTTTTAATAAATTAATTAGATAATTGAGAGTCATTCTTTTCCAAATTCTACAAATGAAATGTTGTGTGAGCCTTCTCTCTCTTCTGTTAGGAATAGAGTAAGATTTGGAAGACATTTGCCGTTCATAATGGTTGTGACTGTCAGACAGAAAATACCAATATCTTCAAGAAGTAGATCTAGTTATTACCATAATAATACTTAATGCGTCATGCTTTTTCATTCTTATGCTCAAAGTGCTTTACAATGGGAATTAAGTAATTAGGTCTTGTTATCCCCATTTTACAGATGGTGGGATCACCGTAACAGTATTCTGTTCTATTTTTACAATATTCTCTCCCCTGCTTCCTCCTCTACTTCCTTTAAAACACAAAAACAAAAAATCCTAGCCAGGCCTCCACCTTCTCTCTGGTGTCTATTCTCCACTCCTCATGCAGCTCCAAGGCATTTTACCCCTGGTCAATCCATCATTTTAGTTAATCTTGACACTGGGGAGCAGCTGTCCCTAATTAAAGTGGGCAAAAATATTGCTCTGATTTACTTGGTCACATGATAGTCCAGTGTGCTACCATTAGGCTGTCAGAGCTGCCCAGAAGGGGTTTTGTTGGTGGTAGTATTTTTTGTTGTTCTGGTTTGTTTTGGTTTAGGTTTCTTTCCTTGACCTAAAAATGAGACCAAGTTAAAATTCTATCTGATGTTTAAACTGCTTTACTGAAAATAGTAATTAAATGTGCATGACTTGGGGCATCATCTTAGTGTCTTCTGTCTTGGCTGTTCAAATTCATTTCTCAGTACCTTGTGATGTTTCAGTGCTTATTGAGACAGTTTCCTTTGACGATAATCTTGTGGAATCTTAAGAGATACAGAACATGCATACTCAAACTCTTGTAGACAACTAGGCATGTACGAGATATGTTAGAGGGATCTTTTCCTATCTGTCCTGCATGATTTAAACTGGGAGACAGACTAACAGGGATGAAACTGTCTGCAGCCCTTACTCTTCAATTTACACAATTAGTAGTAGTATTTATTACTTGTTTATGCTGTAGAGTATGCAAAAATAGACCTGCCCTGCCCTGAAGAGTAGCTCTGTTGGTAACTCAGAATAACTACTTTGTACGGAGGGGGGGAGGGCGGGAATACATTTCTAGCAGGTACAGTGTGTGTGGGAGGAAATAATTATTTCTAAAATTATGGTTGTGATCTTGTATATATTTTTAAAAACAAGAGATCATGGCTAAAGGAAGCTTTGTAGTTTTTTTGCTATACTTTGATGTTTCTGTATTTGGAATACTTTTGAAATGCAAAACCCCTTAATAAAAAAAATCCCGAGAACAGAAAACATATTTAATACAGAATTTCCTGACTTTGCATGTTTACATTTTCTGTTAAACTTCCAAAAGCAATGTTAAGTCTGCACCCCACCTTTCCTCCAATACCTACGCCTGTCATTGTAGAGCAACCCAAACCCCTCATCCTCCACTGGTCAGGGACTTCTTGTGTCCTTAACTAGCCTCCCCTAAGTTCCTTCTCATGATCTAGGTTAGAAACCCCCACCATTTATCCCAAACACTATATTGATAAGGGCTACCAGAGTGCGGCAGAGTTATAACGTTCTACAATGGAAGATATATTGCAGTGGATGAGGGGGGAAATTTAGGGTCAATGTTGGAAACAAATGTTTCATTACACTTTCATATTAAACGCTCAAACTTAAGTCTCTGTTTACAAAGCATTTTGCTCTTGGATCTTTTTTAAAAGAAAAAGTTTGTTTATATTTTTAACATAGTAGATAAAGAACTCTGGAACCTGTAACTAATGATCACCATCGGGACTCCATTTTTTATTCAGTTGTTTACAATAGGTAGCTTCATAATATAGTGACAACCAAACAACTTATTAGTTTTAAAGTGTAAAACAAAATAAAAAGATAGATATTGGTGTAGAGAAGAGAAATATTATTTTAGTCTGTATGGTTTGAGTATTATATGAAACAGAAAATTTGTATCACTGTACTAGAGACCGTTCTGTAAGTTGCGTAAAACGAAATGGTCAAACCATGATGCATTTTTGTGTTTTAATAAAATAAAACACAGAATTCTGCCATAGAAACCATGGCTTTTTTAAGTCCAGTCCATTTTATTTTATGTAATAAGTTAAAAAAAAATCTTCACTTCAAAATTACTGCTCCTGTTTGCAACTTGTTTGGTGTTCAATTAAGACTGTTGCCATCACTGTCGAATTTAGCAGCAATAGAGCAGAAATGACTGAGGTGGTTTTGCCTGGGAATACCCAAATTCTTCCATTGTGGTGTTTGCTTGCATGTAGGTTTGATCTGGATCTCTGGAATGGGTAGTCTCTAAAGCATTTTTGTTCTCGTCTTTGTTTTCCAGAGACATGTAACTCCAAAACAGCTTGGCCAATTTGCTTTAGATTCAATTCAAAAATAGGGCTCTGGATTTGTGAGAGAGTTAATGGTTGTATTCCTCATAGTCCTAATTGAAATATTTGTTAGTTTTTCATGGGCTACTGAAATTAATTGTGGCTAATGAAATTCTTTTCTCACACCATCCTGTCAAGTTGACCTAAGGTGGTTGGTGGCATTTTAAGTGACATCCATAAATTGATTAACCCTTAGAATAAGGGCAGTGGCAGAAATTTAGGCACATGGAGGATTTTAACAGTGAAAATTTAACCGCAGGATTTTAGATGCCTCCAGGGTTAGGCAGCAGCCAAGCAGAGGTTTTGAGGATCTCAGTGATGCATGAATATTGGACGTATGTAGCAGTTAGGCACCTAAATCCTTTTGTTGATCTGTGCCTCAGTCTTTTAACACACCCCCAACCTCCACAAAACTCTCCCCCAAAAAGGGTTATTGGCTCTTGGATTTAATACAGTATGTAGTAGCTATTTGTAGTGGAATTAGTTTATATTATTTTAAATTGTCTTCAGAATGGCCAAGTGTTTGATAGCTGCTAAATGTTGCATCTGTCTGTTATAGTTACTTAACTTGAGTATAGCAGTGACGCAGATTATAGGAGGTATCAGTTGTGCCTATCCACCATATATCTACATATTGATGTGTTCTTTTTAAACAGATAATTGCAAAGGATTTTAAGCAAAAAATGTAATCCCTCACCTTTGACTTCTTTTTGTATCTTCACTGAAGTTAATGCCACTGCACTTAAACTACATTCAAGTACCATCACTTTTCTAATAAGCACTTGGGTATTGCGCCACTTGATAGTACCTAATCCTAATTTAAACCCAAATTATATTGCATTCTGTAACTGACTTGCATCTCTCCCTTTCAATCTTTTCTTTATAAGAAATCAGTTATGCTATTTAAAAATTGAAATCCTCCAGCTATTTCATACTGTTAATTGAAATGAAAGGCTTGAAAGGTAAGCTACATGCATCACTTTTTAATAAAATATTGGGGAATGTCTACTAATGTTTTACAAAGATGTGATATATATATATTTAATCCAAACCTCTATTAATATACTACTACATCTGTGGAAATGAAAGCACCTTGCATGCATTAATAACTAATTGGAAGCCTAATAGGGCATAAGTCATTTCTAAGACTATTATGAATAATATTTTTGAAGTCATCGGGTTTTTATTGAATAATAATTTTAAGTCATTGAGCGGTTTTTTTTGTATTGACAGTTCTTTGGGTTTAAACTAGAAATGAAATGCAAAATAAAATACTGAAATATTTCTCATAGGCCCAGAGGGCCGTATTCAGTATGCTGATTATGTTGCTTCCCCCTTTCCCGCCCCCACCCCCGTTGAAGTACTCCCAGTTGACAGTTCTTACTTTGTAAATTCCAGCAGTAAATTGGTATTAACAAATTGCAAGGACCTGTTCCAGGCAGTAGTTCCATCTTAAGGGGGTTGGCTTGTGCAACTTGGAGTAATGATAGTGTTTCAATACCACTCCAAGAGGTAATTTCTTGGAGTAGTGGCTAAGGGCACCCAAGAGTGTCCTTTTCAATAACTTTGCACAGTTAAGTTGGTGCCTGTCACTAGGCAGGGCTTTTTGTAGAAATACAGTTGTGTCACAGCCCATTACACGTCCAGTAGCTGTAGAGCTAAGCATCCAGATATAGAGACCTGTATGGGACAAAGAGAAATAATTAGGGAGGAGAGGGATATCATGAGTCTTTAGGGTACGATGGCTTTTATCTTACATTAGTGTTTTTGTTCGAAGCCTCATTTCACAAGCTGTGTGAAGCTTTGGGTTGGGATGAGAGAGATATTTACCAATGTACGGTATGTAATTTTTGTGCTAGTTTTCAGAACTTTACACATTGGGGAGGATGTGGGGAGACATGCAAAGAAATCTTCTAGTATGGGTCTTGCTATTAAAATTAATCGTCAAAGTACCATGGGCATTTATTGGATTTGGAACCTAAAAATGAGATAATAGAGGTATTCGATATAAACTTCCTTCTCCTCGCTTTGCTTACCCATACAGCAGAACAAAGAGCAGAAAGCAGTCCATCATCCTTGGGTGTGGGAGCTTTACGATGTGATCTAAAATTATTTGTATTTATTTATTTCTATTTATAACACTACTACTAAGCACCCATCAATTACTCTGGATCCCTTCACATTATCATGTCCATATTGAATGCATTCGATGCCTTCCACCTCTAATACTAATACCCCATAATTATTATAATGAATAAAAGACCTTTAATTTATCCCTCCACCCATATCAGTGCTAGGAGAAAAAGGTGGTCTTTGAGGTGTGTCTGGAATGTTAAATCCAAGATTTAACCCTGATTTTATGTGAATTTGCAAAAAACCAGCTCTGTAAAATGGGCCCCAACATTAGGAAAAACCCATATCGTTGCTTCATTTTAGAAACCATTTTGCACAAAATGTATTGTGGCCAAGCGGGGATAAGTTTGACATTGTAAAACACCATGATATAGTTTTGATCCACTCAATTAAAGCAAATGAACTACTACTGTTCAGTAATAATGTAGGAAATGTAAATAATATCTCCTCTTGAGCACATTAAACTAAAAAGAAAATCAGTACACAAGGATACTCTTTTTTTCACTCTCTAATTTGTTTAATGAAGTTCCAGTAAGCAAGTTTCCAATTTTAATATGGTCTGTGAGGTTTAGCTTATGGGAACCCTGTAATAAAGCTTTACTAGGGCAGCCCTTTCTAAAATATAAAATTTTCCTCTTTGAAGTTGTGTAGTACTTAACTACCGATGTTTCTTGTTGCATTGAACTGGTGCTACCTGAAGGGATGTGCATTTTGTTTTTGTTTGCAAGGACAAATGGGGAAGGTGGTACTTCTTCTAAACATCTAGATCAACAGAACGGGATTTAAAGACCCAGAAAATCATTTCCCCTCCTTCTCCAGACCCTTGCCATACAGTGTGCGCCCCGTAGTCTTAACAATGGTACAGATGTCCCGGTATAAGACTGTAGATTGCTTGTTTCCAAGCTTCGTTACTTTTTATTACAGTCCTAACCTCTACATTGTGTATTAAATATCACATTGTTGAGATTAAACTGTTTTTTAAATCTATGGGATCATATTTATTCAAATCGTAGCTTTACCTCCTAAATGTATGTATCCTTTTTATTGCACAGCGCTGGCCCCAAAGGCGATAACATCTATGAATGGAGATCAACTATTCTAGGACCTCCAGGCTCAGTATATGAGGGTGGAGTTTTCTTCCTTGATATCACATTTACACCAGAATATCCCTTCAAGCCTCCAAAGGTAAGAGAGACAGCCTAACATTTGCTACCCAGTGATCTGTAGGGTGTTTGCAGAACTCAGTGTTCATGGGACACAGTCAATTTGAAATCAAGTTGATTTAAGAAAATGAGTTAAACCTGGTTTCAAGAACCACACCTGGAATCCCCCACCCAATTTTGGTGGGGTTTATTTTTTGATCACCATTTTTCGGGGGGCTTTTAAAATATTTGTCCCTTTCCCTGTTGTTGCACAAACATGGGAAGCTGACTTACTACACAGGGGAAACTATGAAACTGAATATACGAAAAGTGCTGTGAAATATAGAAAGAAAACCAACTGGAAAAATAGAAGCAAATATTTCTCTCTCTCATCTCTTTCAGTTACAGTAAACTTTAAGGTGTGTTTTGTAACAACAGTAGGTTAAAAGATTTCAAGCAGAAGTATGGTTTTTAAGTGCCATGGTTCTTTTAGGGACTTGCTAATAGTTGATTTATGTGTATAATATCAATTTCTTAGTAGTGCTTTTCTGGATTCTGGATGCAAATTATATTTTGGAAGCTTGTTGTATTCTGTGTTGTTGGGTTCTATCACAAATCCAATACTAATGTAAGTAGATGTAGGTTTATGGTTCACACATTTAGGCCAATATGTTTGGGGGGATACTTTAGGACAGTCTCTTAAGACAGGAAATTGCCTAACAAGGTTGCCTAAGGGTGGGTCCAGGTTTCATTGCTTTAGTATTTTTTGGTTGGAGGTGATGGTCGCAAGGAGAATCTTAAGAGGATGTCAGCTGGAATGGATATATTCAGCAATGTTTCTTTCCAGTTGCTTCACCTTAGGCAGAAGTATGCTACCATGAGAATCTTATACCCTATGGTGCCAAAGGTTTGGTTGCCATTTCATTGGCGCTTTAGCTTGTCTATCTCAAAATGGGAAGAGCAAGTTTCATTAATCTGCATGAATGGGTCTAAGGCTGCAGACATGGAAGTTTTTAAAAATGAAAGTGGTTTAAAGTTCTGACTTAAAGTAAGCCACTCAGTGCAAGAAACTTACAAAAAAGCCTATGACAGAGGCCGAAGTGTCTAGTCTTAGGGTACATCTACACTACAGGGGGGAGTCAATTTAAGATACGCAAATTCAGCTACGTGAATAGCGTAGCTGAATTCGACGTATCGCAGCCGACTTACCCCGCTGTGAGGACGGCGGCAAAATCGACTTCTGCGGCTTTCTGTCGGCGGCGCTTACTCCCACCTCCGCTGGTGGAGTAAGAGCGCCGATTCGGGGATCGATTGTCGCGTCCCATAAATCGATCCCCGAGAGGTCGATTTCTACCCGCCGATTCAGGCGGGTAGTGTAGACCTAGCCTTAGTAATGTATAATGTAAATAATTTGTATTTATGGAGCACATTACATATTTAGAGTTCCGTGTTAACATTAATCCTCACACTGTTCCTGCAAAATAGAACTATTATCCCCATTTTGCAAGTGGAAGAGATTGAAATACAGAGAGAGCGATTCAGGTTCTGATTAGACAGGCACATGCTTAAGTGCCTTTCTGAATCAGGGCCTAAGTGAATTGCCCCAGGCCACCCAGAAAGTGACACAGCCAATATTAGAATTGAAGAGCTTTTGGCTCTTTAAACTGTACTTTGTCCTCAAGGCTGCAGCTACTCTTCTGCAATATTACACCATACATTTTCTCTGGTTCCCAAGAGTATCATTACGGTAAGGCTGCATTTTATTTGTGTTGAGGTGAAAATAGTAGCTTGGGTTGACCCGATCTGTGCTTTGATCTTTTTTGTATTAATAACCTCTAACCACTTTCTTCCCCCCAATCTCACTTTGCTGGTTATATTTATTACCTTATCCTACCACTTATCTTGGTGAGTCACGGGACCAGCTTCTTTGTATCTTTTTTTCTAATGCAACAGTGGTTTCACATTAACGCAGTGACCAAGACGGAGCTCTTTCAAGTGCGACCTTTCCAGAGGGAGGGGTCCAGTTTCATTATATTGTCTGCTCTTCTTCCATATGGCTTAGTGTTCTGTTGGCTTCAAATATCTCTCTGTATTGTCTTAATAGCTCCGTGTTTTCCAGATCTGATTTGATTTTGTTAATACTGTGTTGATTTTTCACCATTGTGATCACTCCAGCATTTGTAACAAACTTTTACTTTAAACTAGGGCAGTCAAGCAATTAAAAAAAATTAATCCTGATTAATTGCGCAATTAAACAATAATAGAATACCATTTATTTAAATATTTTTGGATGTGTTCTACATTTTCATATATATTGATTTCAATTACAACACAGAATACAAAGTGTATAGTGCTCATTTCATATTTATTTTTTATTACAAATATTTGCACTGTAAAAAAGAAATAGTATTTTTCAATTCACCTCATACAAGTACTGTAGTGCAATCTCTTTAACATGAATGTTGAACTTACAAATGTAGAATTATGTACAAAAAAAACCTGCATTCAAAAATAAAACAATGTAAAACGTTAGAGCCTACAAGTCCACTCAGTCCTACTTCTTGTTCAGCCGCTCGCTAAGACAAACAAGTTTGTTTACATTTACGGAAGATACTTCTGCCTGTTTCTTATTTACAATGCCACCTGAAAGTGAGAACAGACGTTCGCATGATACTGTTGTAGCCGGCATCGCAAGATATTTATGTGCCAGATGCACTAAAGATTCAATGTACCTTCATACTTCAACCACCATTCAAGAGGACATACTTCCATGCTGATGATGGGTTCTGCTCAATAACAGTCTAAAGCAGAGCAGTCTAATGCATGTTCATTTTCATCATCTGAGCCAGATGCCACCAGCAGAAGGTAGATTTTCTTTTTTGGTGGTTTGGGTTCTGTAGTTTCCGCATCTGAGTTTTGCTCTTTTAAGACTTCTGAAAGCATGCTCCACACCTCATCCCTCTCCGATTTTGGAAGGCACTTTAGATTCTTAAACCTTGCGTCGAGAGCTGTAGCTATTTTTAGAAATCTCATATTGGTACCACCTTTGCGTTTTGTCAAATTTGCTGTGAAAGTGTTCTTAAAACGAACGTGTGCTGGGTCATCATCCGAGACTGCTATAACATGAAATATATGGCAGAATGTGGATAAAACAGAGCAGGAGACTTACAATTCTCCCCCAAGGAGTTCAGTCCCAAATTTAATTAACACATTATTTTTTTAAACTAGCATCATCAGCATGGAAGCATGTCCTCTGGAATGGTGGCCGAAGCATGAAGAGGCATATGAAAGGCATATGGCACGTAAATACCTTGCAACACTGACTACAAAAGTGCCATGCAAATACCCGTTCTCATTTTCAGGTGACATTGTAAATAAGAAACAGGCAAGAAGTATCTCCTGTAAACGTAAACAAACTTGTTTGTCTTAGCAATTGGCTTAACAAGAATTAGGACTAAATGGACTTGTAGGCTCTAAAGTTTTACATTGTTTTATTTTTGAATGCAGTTATGTAATAAAACAAATCTACATTTGTAAGTTACACTTCCACGATAAAGAGATTGCATTATAGTACTTGTATGAGGTGAATTAAAAAATACTATTTATTTTGTTTATCATTTTTACAGTGCAAATATTTGTAATAAAAGAATAGTGAGCACTGTACACTTTGTATTCTGTGTTGTAATATAATATCAATATATTTGAAAATGTAGAAAAACATCCAAAAATACCAATTGAAATTTATTAAATATTCTATTGTTTAACAGTGCGATTAATCATGGTTAATTTTTTTGAGTTAATCAAATGAGTTAACTGCGACTAATCGACAGCCCTACTTTAAACATATTTGTACATTTTTTTTTTTTTTTTCAGATTTTATTCTTATGTTCTCCATGTCACTGGCTTTTGTATCATCAACAAAAATTGTAAATGGTGAACAGCTGGTCTGTATGTGTATTAAAAACAGAGGTTTGATTTTCTATTTAAGTGGAAATCACTTAAATCCTTTTCTCATTGCCTCAATTAGGCAGAGCTCCTCTAACTAGAGAACAGTCACTTCGATAAGCATCCGTAAATTTAGGTTAGTCTATACCACTGATGATGATTTTTTTTTCTTGTTCTTACATTAACAAATATGGCTTATGCTTTAATTCCAAATAGTAACCTACTGGACTGAAAATCTGTCTGAAAAAGTTATTTTCTCAGGTTACCCAATTTTCATCTCCTGTGCTCTGAGCCAGTGTGCATTTGCAAATTGGAATGCTTGAACTTTCCATGAATTTGGTCTTTACTCATGCTTCCTTTTTGAAAAGTTTTATGATGCCTTTTAACAAATTGCTTTCTGAAAGCTGGTGAGGTAGAAATTTTGGAAAATCAGAGCTGAAGGTCAAAATAGTGCAATATTAAACCAACAGTGGATGGAACTGCAGGCTGCTTATGAGCCGATAGCAAAGTCTTGCCTGGGAACTGTACATGCCATGGACTTCCATTCTTCTTTGCCCGCCCCTATCCTAAATGGAGCTATGTTTTTTCAGTTGCTGTTATCACCAAGTGAGGTCACCCATCTGCTTGGCCTGATCCACATGACTTAGACTAGGAAGCACTCATTGGGGTATATGAAGCAAAGAAACAGATGTCTTTGTGGTTTCTGTGTATCGTACCTTTAAAGTTCTCTGATGTGCAGAGATCAGCAGCTGGTTTTGTTCTCAGTTGCTGTTGCCTGTTACAGAGGAGAGAGAGATGCTGTGCTCTCTCCTGGAGATTTTGTTACTTCCATACATAATATGCAAAAGCATGTACTTTTGTTTAATTGAAAATCAAAGTAATTTATAAAGAACAAAGTGTAATGTCTCCATGAGAGAGCATAGTGTGGGGGTGTCTCTTGTGTAACAGGCTACTGTACCTCTGAGAACAAAAAGAGCTGCAGCACTCTGCATAGCAGGTGAGTTCTTGGAGACCTAAAGATGCATTGCCCAGGAAACTAGAGGCATTAGTTTTGTAGTTACACATGCCACACCCCTGCCAGTGCTCCCACTCACAGACTGAGTGAGAGGGAGGGGCATGAACAGTGTTTTTCGCATTGCTGAATGCTAGAAGGATCCAGGAACGCAGCAGAACAGCTACGAGGGAGGACAGACAAGTTTAACGTGTGGGCCAGTCTAATCCCAGAAAAAACACTGGTACATTCTTCTTATGCCACACGCCTACTGAATGTGCAAGTCACAACTAACTACCCTTGTTACCAATAAACAGACAATAAGATTCATGGGCATGGACAGCTGGCAAATTCTGAGGATTTAGGACATGATCCGACAGCTCTTACTCAGGTGAACAATTATAATTCATGCAAGTAGTTCCATTGACTTCATTGGGACCACACATATGAGGGAGGGTTGCAGGATAGAGTTATTGTTCTCCAAAACATAGAGTTGGGACGTTTTTAAATGTGTTTCTTTTTAATGTGAAGACATAGGCACCCAGGCTAAACCTGGCCTAAAATTAGGCTCCGAAGTGCGTACTTAAGAATCTAAATAAAAGTGGACTGAATTTTCAGAAGCGCTGAGCTCTTTGAAGTCAATGGAAGCTACAGTTGTGCTGCCCCCTTTGGAAATCTGGCTGCTCTTCATGGATTTAAGAACCTAATGTGAGAGAAATCTGAGCATCTGGTATTAAAGCATGAGCCATATTTGCTATTCTGTAAGAACAAGGGGGAAAAAACATTGGTTCTCATACTGACTTTAGGCACCCAAGTTTGAAAACTTTGACCATGGCTTTGGTAACATGAATTAATGCACTCTTGATTTTGAGTCTGCAGCCAGACGCCTGGAAACGGTATTGACTTGCTGTGAGGCCTTGGGCACAGGGCTGGCTCCAGGCACCAGCTTGGCAAGCAGGTGCTTGGGGCAGCCGCTCCGGAGAGGGGCGGCAGGTCCAGCTGTTCGGCCGCAATTTGGCGGACGGTCCCTCACTCCCGCTGGGAGTGAAGGACCTCCCGCCGAATTGAGGCCGCAGATCGCGATTGCGGGTTTTGGTTTTTTTTTGGCTGCTTGGGGTGGCCAAAACCCTGGAGCTGGCCCTGCTTGGGCGAGTCACTTGAACTCTTGAACTTCCATTTCCTCATCTTGAAAATGGAAATTGTGGTGATTACATAAATTCTATGGATTTAAGTGGAATGAATAGGGAAGAGTTATGGCTGCTAGTTAATACAATCCATACCTGTTCTGCAATAGGGGAAGCAGTACTGCCAACCCCAGATGTTCAAAAATCATAAGTTAAGCCCCCAACATCACAAGATTGGTTTAAAAATTATGATTCTTTTAATTAAAAATGTGGGGTTCCTTTATTTGCCTTCTGGGTTTTAGGGTACATTTAAGTCACCTTTCCAAGCTTTTCTCTGCAACCATAAGGTCTAGGAACCTTTTTAATTGTTTTACATGAACATTAGAATTCTCACAATCACTTAATCTCCAGAAGCAAAACTGCAAATATCACAAGACTTACAATAAAATCATGAGATTTGGGAACTCTGAAGAAGGGGGCTTTGAAAAGCATTCTTCACTTCCGGACTACTCTCAAATACAATACAACTTTGACATAGTCACAACCAGAAGCTATCTGCTGGTGGCTATTTGAAATTAATTTGGTCATTGCCTTGCCATGCTGAATGGACAGGCGTCCATATCTCTCACACCATTATGACGGTGCTCACCATGATGATCATTAATGCCCTTAGTATTGAGACTGGTTTTGAAATGGAGTGGAGACAACCATCCTGCTGACCCTAGAATTGGTTCCTCCAGGTCCAGATTGGAGAAGAGCAGGAAGGTTTTTCTACTGCTTTGGTTTCATTATTTTACCTGTTCTGAGTTGTTCCACAGTTTTAGAATTCTAAGGGCGCTGCAAAAGCCCCTCACTGCAGCAGCCATCCCAAGAGTGGAGGCCTGCCTTCTTCTGACACAGGGGATTCAATGGGAATCTGCTACAGATATTGGCCTGGATGTGCTGTGGACTCTCTGATAAACAGGAGACTTCAATTTTCAACATCACACTTTCCTATACAATCTGTTTATGTTATAGGTGGGGGGGGGAAATCTAGTCTCATAATTTAACTGAAATATGATTTGCATTAGAAATGGAGAGAATTGTGCAACAAAAATAAAACAACAAAAGAAATGTTCCATTAACAGTGGGAAATTTAGCATGGAGAGAAACTGACCATCCAGGTTGATCTTATGGTGCTTGAGAAGCATATAGAATTCAGTTTTATCTGTACAGTTTGTGCAGATGTAAAGTATAGCTCATTACTTCTAATTTTCATTTAAAGTAAATACTTCATCTTCTGTTAAATTTAAGCTAAAAGTGAATTGAACTATTATTTCACACTTTTCTTCTACAAATGAAATATAACCACTGTTTCGCTTGTTGCATAAAACAATATGGAAAACACAAAAGAAAGATTAGTACAATAGTAATCTGCTTGTTTTAAAAGCTGATTTAAAACTGTTGTAATACAACTAGACACCAGAGGGCAGCAGCACACCAGGAATCTAAAAAACCCACCCAGTTTTATTATTGATTATTCTGATAGGAAAGATATTAAATGGCACTCTATAAATGTATACTAAAGCTGAGTGAGATGTAAAAATTAACTTTACATCTTAGCCATGCAGAGCTGGAGTTACTTTTAATCTGAATTAAATGCTGGGTTTTCTATCCTGTTTCTGTTTAAATCTGAAAAGTCAAACTTATGACTGTGTAGTGTGACATGTTAGCAAACAGTCTTGTAATTGTGTTTTTTCTAGGTTACGTTTCGGACAAGAATCTATCACTGTAATATTAACAGCCAAGGAGTGATCTGCCTTGACATTTTAAAAGACAACTGGAGTCCAGCACTAACTATTTCTAAAGTTCTCCTCTCCATCTGCTCACTTCTTACAGACTGCAACCCTGGTAAGTCTCTCATACCCTAACAGATAACATCTCTATTGATACTGATCATCTGGCATTTTAGTAACTTACACCCTGATCCTCCATCACTAAAGTCAAAGGGAGCTTTACCATTGACTTCAATGAGCATAGGATCAAGCCCTTGGAGAAGAGAATATCTGTCCCCACAAGATAGCCCAAGCTTTCTGTTGTCTTTGAGGGATAATAGAAGTTGTTCTGATATTCTGTATATGTCTGTAGTTTATCTGTTCTTAAGCTGCACTGCAAAGAAAGCAGCAACCAGAAAAATCTCGGACAATCATCCTGTAGATTGAAATTCCAGCTAAAAAGAAAGTGGTGTTTTAAACACCATATTCATGTGTGGAGTCTGCACCATCTGAAATTCTAGTGATTTGGTAATAGACTAGATGTATTTAAAAATTACCACCATAAACAAGGCTGAGAAGATAACGAGCTGGAAGTTTTCCTGTTCAGCTTTACAGTAAATTATTCAAGAATAAACTTCCCACCACCATATTTATATATAATTCCTAAGTAAGTTAAGAATTGTTTTTAGTACTTCCCTCCTGTGTCCCGCTTAGTTAACTAAGTATATCTCAGTAATATAAAATAAGCAAAACTTGTAGAAATTCTTCTAACTTTTATAGAAGTGTAGTAGCTAAGGTGTTGTGCTATGTGTACGTCACCAAAAACACCTGATCTAATCTTTTCATGGAAGCCAGATTTATATGGATATAGGTGCACTTAATGTCTGAGACATGCATACGGCCTTAGAAATGGTAAAGGAAATTGAAGCACACAAATCAGGTAAAATCTGCAATATGCTTTGCCATCCTTGTAGGTTATAAGTGTCTGTTGTCTTTTTACCTCCTTAAAACTTGAATTAGTGAATCTTTTCCCCCCACATTGAGCAATCACTTATAAAGCACCATAAATTTACATGTACACATTAAGACCTGTTCTCTACTTGGAAAGTCTAATAATCTATGTACTATAAAATGGGTCAGTGTTCCACCATGTACTTCCCCGCCCCCATGAATGCTTTTGGGTAACCCATCAGACCAATTCTCAACTTTCTTTTATGTTTTTCCCCAGTTCTCTTAACTAAAATGAGCAGGAACTTTTTTTTTTTCTTTTCAGCTGATCCCCTGGTTGGAAGTATTGCCACTCAGTATATGACTAACAGAGCAGAGCATGACAGAATGGCCAGACAGTGGACCAAAAGATATGCTACATAAAATGGATTTTTGTCAAACTCTTGCATTATTTGTCTGTGATGGAAAGAGCTGCTTATTGATTTTGAAGTGGGGGGAGGGAGGGCGCTGGTAAAGAGTAGGGTATTTCTATAACAGATTTTATTCAGTCTTTTATTTCCTAAGATTTTGTTGTTGTAACTTAAGGTATCTTGCTACAGTAGACAGCTAGAATTGGGAATAGCATATTTTAAGACTGTCATTAGTTCAGCAATATTAGCTCACATATAGTACCAAGAAGAATGTAAACTTAGACTTTTTTTTTTGTTCTGTTGCTTGCGATATGTAAAAGATAACAGCTTAATTTTGTACAGGTACATATGTTGACATTTATGTAAAAGTCCTTTGACGATTCTACACACTGGGTTTTTTGTTTTTGTTTTTGTAAAAGATGTTGGGATTTTTTTTCCCCCTTGGGAGGGTGTGCTGGTATTTAACAATTCCTTTTCAAAGACTCATCTCATGATATGTAATATGGAGGAGTGGATATATGGCCTCATATAGGAAATGAGAAGTAGTTGTTAATGTATTATTTTATATGCCAATCTACCTTTGTGAAAAGAATAAAGGTTTTAATCAGGATTTATGGCAACCTGTAGTGAAATACCTTAAGCTGTTTAACTGTAAGGCGTGGAATAGGAGTCACTCAGTGGATTGGTTGTATGTTGTGGGCTACTTAAGTCTGCATTTGTTACTGTGCTAATAAAAATATGTAAAAAATGACTCCTGCTTAGTGACCTGCTTTGTTGTTTTGCTGAAATAGCTTCTCCCCAATACATTTTGATGAAAGACCTATATTCAGTATCCACTATTTTTCCTTGTAAGCTAACTGCTGTCTGAAAGCATTCAGGGAAGAATTCCCTGCACTGATTTATCAATGGCCATAAACTTGCCTAGATGGGTGCTTTGTAGTAAGCAGCTCCTACAGCTTCCATTTTTGACAGGCTTTTCTACATTAGTATGTACTGCTGATGCCCCAGGAATAGAGACACGGGGTGGGGGAGGCGATATCTTTTATGGGACCAACTTCTGTTGGTGAGAGAGACAAGCTTTTGAGCGTACACGGAGCTCTTCAGGTCAGCTACAACCCTGCATACCATAGGAATAGTCCAGCAGAGTACAGTAAAACCTGAAGGGATCTACGTAGCATCCCTGTCACAGCACATTGCTGAACATGCCATGCTTCTTACCTTTAAGGTTAACTGCTCCCAAAACTGGTTTTGAAGTGCTACCCATTAGCGAAAACTGCAGAGAATGCAGCTGGAACAGTGTCAGACTAAGGATGGGCTGCAGGTGAGAGGCCGAGGGGAATGTCTGTCACAGCTGTACTGAGAGACAGCTGTACTTCCAGTTGGAGGAGGAGAAGGAATGGCATCATAAAAGAGCTGGGCAAAACACAACTTATATGAAAAGTGGAGGAAGATCAATTCTAACCTGCTGCAAAACTATTTCCTGATAATGTCACTTGTACAGCCAAGTAAGGGATAGGGACAATCTCGCTGTAAGGGAGCTAAGTGATCAGTCTTCGACAGGTATTGAATCAATGGTAAAGCAAAGAACAGAACACACTAGCTGTGCCTCAGTCCGTCCCCTCCCCGCTTTAGTCACTGAATCACACCATCTACAGCAATAGTTCACTGCCCACAGAAGCTTACTAATCCTGTAGAAAGCTGTATGTATATGCAAGTTTCACTCTGACACAACACCAGCTGCTCCAAATTGTTTGAGGGCTACAAGTAGATCAGTTACTTTACTGCAAGGGATGGTAGTACTTAGAAAGGACACTAAGCCTGAGTGACTAAAAAGCAGTAGGACAGACCTGTAAAGAAAAGGGCTTTTTTTCTTTTTAAAAGCCCCAGACAATGCCAGTATCTAGTCTGACCAAATGAAAAGTAACGTGTTGGGTTTTCGTTAGCTTATGTGGTGATGTATTACTTCTTAGTCACCCTGTATAATCCCTAATGCCTTCTCCCTTTATTAGGCTATGTCTACACTTAAAATGCCACAGTGGTACTGCTGTAGTGCTTCAGTGAAGCCACTCACTAAAGCGACCCATGGGGTTCTCCTTTCACTATAGTTGATCCACCTCCCTGAAAGATGGTAGCTAGATCAACAAATTTTCAGTGTAGACCAATTAGAAACCACCTAGGTTCTTAATGCCCAATAGAGCAGTGCTGATTTGTTAGGCCTGGCCTACACTGAAAAGTTACATTGCAATAGCTATGTGGCTTGGGTGTGAGAAATCCACACCCCTGAGAGATGTAGTTAAGATGATCTAACCCTCTGTGTAGACAGCACTAGGTTAACAGAAGAATTCTTCCATCCATCTAGCTATTGCCTGGGAGGTGGATTGCCAATGAGAGAACCCCTCCCAGTGCTACAGTGGCAAATTGATGCCATACTACCACCTGATTTCCTCTACTTCAGACAAAGGGATCAGGTCATTTAGATCACAGCAAGGGCAGCAAACAATGTAGAACTTTCTCCTGGCTCATAACCGCTATAGGATTCAGGCTATGTAGTGCAGAAGTGTATAGGGTACAGATCCACATGGTAACACTGTCCACTCCAACCTCACAGGCCTTCAGTGTTAATTCTGACATACTAGCATTATGTATCTTGCCTGCTTTCCCTGCTCTCTAATACAGAACACCCACTCATGTGGTGACTTCATAGGCAGTATTTGGTTAGACACCTGGCAAGTCCACGTGGCTGATCTGAGTCTGAATCATCTGCCATTCTGAGCATGGGTTCTCCACCTGCTGCTATGACAGCAGGGGTGGCACACCCTACTTCCTCTTTGTTATGGGTAGATAGGAGCTCCTTAAACTTGATAACATGGGGGAGGGGGGGTTAATGATGGCATGTAAAAGCTGGAGAACCACTGCTGGTAGAACAAGTTAGTCCTATCTTCATCCCACTTCCAAAATTAAGTCAGTGGTCTGCTGCAAACACAGGGGACTTGACTGTTTACATGTAGTATGGTGAGAAACATGGAGAATTCATGTACAGTCAGCAGGAAATTAAAGTGGGTGGTGTTCCACTGCTGCTCTGCTAGTGCCATAGCTCTTAGTCAGCTGCAATCCTGCAACAGAAACACATGCAAGGTTCTAGCAGAGGGTAGCAGGAGCTTGCTCAGTCATAAGGAATAGCAAATAATTGAAGATACAATTGCTGACTCTCTCATCATACGCCTTGCACACAGGAAGAACACTGATCCAGAACTACCTCATGGAGCAAGACAAAAAACAGGTTCAACTGTACAGGTAATCCAAGTTACTCCATCGTAAAAACTTGCTTCAGTTTGGTAAATTGTATTATTGCACCATCCTTACTAACTGTTCATACTTTGCACTGAGGTATTCATACCACTGTGAAGCAGAAGGATATTGCAGGTACATACTTAAAGGGTTAGTGCAGCCATCAAACTTGAGACTTTCAACTGACAGTACTCAGCAGCTTAAGCGTCACCACGAATAACTATTGAGGTCTTGCTGACTCATGACAGTACAACACAGTACAACAAAATACCAGGAAATACTACTTAGTTGGAAGTGTATGGAACTTTACTCATCTGTTCACTGTTTCACTCATCTGGCTTTCCAAGCAGCTGCTATCTCTCTGTGGAAATGATTTGCTCTCCCGCTGCTTTCGCTCTATCTCCCTCCTCAGGCCTTGTCAGGGTTCCCTCCCCACTCTGAATGCTGGGGTATAGATGTGGGGACCCGCCTGAAAGACCCCCTAAGCTTATATTCCACCAGCTTAGGTTAAAAACTTCCCCAAGGCACAAATTCTGTTGTCCTTGTCCTTGGACGGTATTGCTGCCACCACCAAGTGATTTAAACAAACATTTGGGGAGGGGCCACTTGGAGCCCTATCCCCCCAAACCCCTTCACCTCCTTTCCTGGGGAAGCTTGAGAATAATATACCAACCAATAGGTTAACAAATCCCTGGTTTGTAGGTCACTGAAAATTAATTAGGTTCTTTAAAATAATTTTATTTAAAAAATAAATAAAAGTAAAAATCACACCTGCAAAATCAGGATGGAAGATAACTTTACAGGGTAAATAAAAAGATTTAAAACAGAGGATTCCCCTCTGACTCTGCTTCCCAGTTACAAACAGAGATAAAATTACCTCTTAGCATAGGGAAAATTCACAAGCTAAAACAAAACAATCTAATGCATTTCCTTGCTATTACTTACAATTTCTGTAATTTTAGATGTATCATTTCAGGATCTTTTTAGGAGCTGGTTTACCTGCTTGGTTTCTCTCTTTGTCCCAAGAGGGAACCAACAAAGAGAGCACAAACAAAACCTCCCCCCCCCCCCATTTGAAAGTATCTTCTTTCCTCATTGGTCCTTCTGGTCAAGTGCCAACTAGGTTAATTGAACTGATTAACCCCTTGCAGGTAAGTGATTCTGTACCTCTGGCCAGGAGGGATTTTATGTTACTGCATACATAAAGATTGTTACCTTCCCTTTATATTTATGACAGTCCTGTTCAGATTGTTGGGAGAGCAGAATCCTGAAACGTGTTGATCTGTCCTTTGAGGTCAAGTTCAGTATCATATGCATCTGCTGTTGGAAGCTGTGCCACTTGTTACAGCTGAGGGATCTGCACAAGCATTTCTGCTGATCTGCCATTTGGAGCTGGCTGGCTGACTTTTAGATATACCCACCACTAACAGGCCTCTCACTACACTCATTAAGCCTCTTCCACAGAGATACAGTGCTTCACACTGTTGTTTACTTAGGCTATGGCTACACTACAGAGCTTACAGCCAATGCAGCTGCCCCACCGGTAGTGCAGATGCTCTAAGCCAATGGGAGAGAGCTCTCCCATCGACTTAGCGACCGCCGCTCACAGGGCCGGAGTAATTATGTCAGTGGGAGAAGCTCACCTGCTGACACAATGCTGTCCCCACACATACTTAGGTTGGTGTAACTTACTTTGCCAGGGAGGGATACCGACCTAAGCTGTAGTGTGTACACAGCCTTAGTCTTTCTACAGAATACAAGCTGTAACTTCCCTGTGTAGATGGACAGCAGCTGTGTTTGTGGCTTGCTCTGCTGGGCGAAGGTAGTAACCGCACCCCTTCCTATCTCATATTTCCTAAGCTGTTGCAGGGTTCCAGCTGGCTTAAGAACTATGGTACTAGCAACAGGGAAGTTGTACCATTTCTTGTCAGTGAAACCGTCCGATATCTAATCATAACCAGGCACCAATTTTTGCTTCAGTTGACAGCAGCAATATAAAAGTGGAACAAAATTACATAGTTAGTCTACCCTCCCCCAAGGGTTAGATTTTTTTTTTTAATTGCTCCTCAAGCTTTTGTTTTGTACACCACATAACAGTAAAGGTCACTTTCCATATTGGATGAGTCTAGTGGAAACTACAAGGAAGCCACATCACGTTCCAGGCTTTGATCGCTAGTTGCAAGTCAGGCCTGACCTATCTGAGGATCACTCATGGAATGTCTCTATTTCCACATGCAGCAGGAACATTGATGCTCGGATATCCCTGCCAGGTAGGCAATGTTCTTGTCTATTTCTCCTGGAGTATTCTCGCTCAGCTGTCGTGGAACTTCTCCAACTGTGTACACCACCCATGGGTAGTAAGTGAGGCGCAAAGGAGCTGAAACAACATCACACGTACCCTTTCCCAGCCATGGGAAGATAGATAAGCCCTTTCTCCTTTGCTGCAGCCAGGAGTTTTTGCAATTGCAAAAGGGGAACATCAGAGGCTGGACAGCTGCATATGGAGTAGTTTACTAATTGTCCACTTGTGAACTTGACCCAGTAGCACCCTGAAGTGGCCATGTGTGGGGATGTAGACAGCCATCACTGCTGTACATCTCTGTGCTGAAGTGGGCTTTAATAGAGCTTCCCACTAAAAACAACGCCCCCGTCCCCAGTGACCATTACAACATTTTTACAAAGTGCTCCCTTGCGGAGTGCTTTAGACCTTGACTGGCTGTGGTTTTCCAAGCAAATACTGGATTGAAGGACAGCTACATTTACGACTTTGCTGCTTTTAATTCTGAATTCAGTGTTGCCTCAGCAAAAACATGCCAAGCAATTGGCAGAGAAAAAGAGACACTATGCCCTTGCAGCAGCAGATAAACAGCTTCCCGTGGAATAGGGGTTTTTAGTTATCACAGTTATTGCCTTTGCTCTTCCTCCCAGGCAAGGGAAATGCTGACTTGTTCTGGGATTGGGAAAGCTTGCTGGCTAATGAAGTGAAAGGTTCAATGAGCGTTTTCCGATCTGTCACTGTCACCTCCCACAGTCTCACCTTCTCAGCCTTTGCCCATTGCTGTGCTTTTTCTGTTTCCACTTGTCTTTGCTCTGTGAGGTCAGTTTTGTTTCCTAAGACAACAATTGTCACCTAGAAGGAAGAGAGAACAGGCTGTGGTGGTATATACAGGTCAGTCACTGTAGCACAGAGTTGTTAAATAGCAGACAGTAGTGAGGCCGTTCACAATCTAGTCTCTATGTTAATTTCGGCTCACCCTAAACACATTCTGCATTTTGAAGTAGTCGAATGTGGGGTTCAAACTGTTGTGTCACTCAACGCGCTGGAAGCAAAGTGGGTGGTGATCGCTACCCACAACCGGAGGGAGACAGGAGAGTGGAGAGTCACACATCACCCAATGGAAACCCATTCTGCTGATGAGCAAAGCTCTACAGCCAGATTCTCCATTTGCTTTGCACTTTGTGTTACTACACACACCAATGACAAGAATGGAGAATGCTTGTGAATGTCAGTTTGACACCTACTTCACACAGGTGATGACAATACAAGGCAGTAAGGCAGCCGAGACCTAGCCCAGACTGCTGCTTTCTGAGCCCCAGATTGTAGCGTAAGGAGAGTAGGGCCTTGGCTACACTTGCGAGTTGCAGCGCCGTAAAGCCGCCCCCAGCACTGTAACTCACTCCCCGTCCACACTGGCAAGGCATTTGCAGCGCTGTATCTCCGTGGTTGCAGCACTGCATGTACTCCACATCCCTGAGAGGCATAGCATGTATTGCGCTGCCACTGCAGCGCCAGTGTGACCGCCCAATGTGCTGTGACTGGCCTCCAGATCTATTCGGCAGTATCCCACAATGCCTGTTCTAGCCACTCTGGTCATCAATTCAAACTCTACTGCCCTGACCTCAGGTAACCAACCATGTGACCCACCCTTTACATTCCCTGGGAATTTTAAAAATCCCCTTCCTGTTTGCTCAGCTCAGCATGATGTGGAGTGCTATCAGCGAATCTTTCCAGGTGACCATGCCTCCACGCGCCAAGCGAACCCCAGCATGGAGCAATGGTGAGTTGCTGGACCTCATAAGTGTTTGGAGGGAGGAAGTTGTACAGTCCCAGCTGCGCTCCAGCCGTAGGAATTACGATACCTTCGGGAAGGTATCAAAGGACATGATGGAAAGGGGCCATGACTGGGACGCCCTGCAGTGAAGGAGCTGCGGAGTGCCTACCGCAAAGCCCGCGACGCAAACAGCCGCTCGGGTGCTCCCCCTGCGACCTGCCGATTCTACAAAGAGCTGGATGCGATACTTGGGGTTAACTCCACCTCCACTCCGAGCACCACCATGGACACTTCAGAGCCGGTGGGGGGAGGGGGAGGAGGAGGAGGAAAATGGGAGTGAGGGTGGTGGGCCGGATGGAGACACCCCAGAATCCCTGGAGCCATGCAGCCAGGAGCTCTTCTCGAGCCAGGAGGAAGGTAGCCAGTCGCAGCGGCCGGTACTTGGTGGAGGACAAACAGAAGAGCAGGTTCTTGGTAAGCGTTTTTTTCTTCAGGAAGGAATTTTTTTGGTGCGGACTCTTTGGGAGAGGAGGGTTAGGCATGCATGCCTAGATGCGAAATAATGCATTGATGTGGTTTATCACATCACGGTAATTGGCCTCAGTAATCTCCTCGAATGTCTCATCCAGAACGTGTGCAATGTGCTTGCGCAGGTTTATCGGGAGAGCCACCGTGGTCCTTGTCCCAGCCAGGCTAACGTGTCTGTGCCACTGTGCCACAAGGGGCGGGGGGGAACATTGCTGCACACAGGCAAGCTGCATATGGGCCAGGGCAGAAGCCGCATTGCAGTAGAAGACCCTCCCTTGCTTCCCAGGTCACCCTCAGCAGCTAGATGTCATCCAGGACGAACTCCTGTGGAAAATGTTGGGACAGTGTTCAGTGTAGGTGGCCCCCTGAAGCTGTTGGCTCTCCCCAAGGCACAGAAACCCAGAGGACAGTACAGCCCTAAAACAATCAGTCCCCCTTACTCACCATTTTGAGGCTCCCGTGGGATGTGTGCGCTCTGTTTCGGACGGGAAAATTATGCTATTGTGTAGACCCTGTGTGTTTTCTATTCAAGTGCGGGGGGAATCATTACTCTGTCTGGTATAAACAATGCTACCTCTGTTAAATGTTGCATTTTGCCTATACAGCTGCATCAACCTTGAGACCTCAGCCATCCCTCTTATCGGCTGCTCAGAGCCTGCAAAGACTCAGGAAGAGACCGCGAAAAAGCAAAGAAGACATGCTGCAAGAAGTGATGCGGCAATCTATTAAAGAGAATGAGAAAGCACAGAACTGGAGGGAGAGAGAAAGCAGGATCCGCCAGGAAAACGCAGTACACCAGCGGCAAAGCACGGATCGGCTCATAAGCATCCTGGAGCGCCAAGCAGACGCTATCCAGAAGCTCGTAGCCATGCAGAAGGAGCAGTACCGCAAGCGCAAATGCCACCCCCCCCCCACAGCCCTTGTCCCAAAACTCTTTCCGTTGTGCCCCACTCTCACCTCCAACCCACTTTCCCCAACTTCCGTGTTCTTCACACCACCAGCTGCCTCCAACACCAGTATCTTCACCACCCAGCCCTGAAAACCATGACCCTTACCCTCTGCACTCAACCCCCATCACCATGCAGTATAGCTATCCTGAAGAGCAGCGCTCTCTGCACAGCACACCAGACAGGACATACGTGAATCTGTGATTGTACCGTTCCCTACTCCACCCCCTTGTTTCTTTTCAATAAATAAATTTGTTTTCTTTTCAATAAATGGATTTCTTGGCTTTGAAAACATTCTTTATTATTGCATAAAGTAAAAGACTCCATAGCCCAGGAAATAAACAGGCACTGCAAGTCTGCTTAGCAAACACTGATTCCTAAAGATTAGAACTACTTCACTCCCATGCAGGGCACCAGATATCACTGCTGGTTTTCAGCCTCAAATTGTTCTCTCAAGGCATCCCTAATCCTTGCAGCCCCGGGCTGGGCCCCGTAATAGCCCTGCTCTCTGGCTGTGCAAATTCAGCCTCCAGGTGTTCAACCTCGGAGGTTCATGCCTGAGTGAAGCTTTCACCCTTCCCTTCACAAATATTATGGAGGGCACAGCACGCGGATATAACCGCAGGGATGCTGTTTTCAGCCAAGTCCAGCTTCCTGTACAGAGATCGCCAGCGGCCCTTTAAACGGCCAAAGGCACACTCCACAGTCATTCAGCACCGGCTCAGCCTGTAGTTGAACCGTTCCTTGTTGCTGTCAAGGCTCCCTGTGTAGGGTTTCATGAGCCACGGCATTAACGGGATCTCCAAGGATCACAATGGGCATTTCGACTTCCCCTACCATGATCTTCCACTCTGGGAAAAAAGTCCCGGCCTGCATCTTCCTGAATAGCCAAGTGTTCCGAAAAATGCGTGCATCATGCACATTTCTGAGCCAGCCTGTGTTAATGTCAATGAAACGCCCACGGTGATCCACAAGCGCCTGGAGAACCATAGAGAAATACCCCTTCTGATTAACGTACTCAGATCCTAGGTGGGGTGGTGCCAGAATAGGAATGTGCATTCCATCTATCGCCCCTCCACAGTTAGGGAACCCCATTTGTGCAAAGCCATCCACTATTTCCTGCACGTTATCCAGAGTCACGGTTCTTCTGAGTAGGATGCGATTAATGGCCCTGCAAACTTGCATCAACATGATTCCAACGGTCGACTTTCCCACTCCAAATGGTTTGCGACTGACTAGTAGCTGTCTGGAGTTGCCAGCTTCCAGATTGCAATAGCTACCCGCTTCTCCACTGGCAGGGCAGCTCTCAGTCTCGTGTCCTTGCGCCGCAGGGTGGGGGCAAGCTCCTCACACAGTCCCATGAAAGTGGCTTTTCTCATCCAAAAGTTCTGCTGCCACTGCTCATCATCCCAGACTTCCATGACGATGTGATCCCACCACTCGGTGCTTGTTTCCCGAGCCCAAAAGCGGCGTTCCACGGTGGTGAGCATGTCCATGAATGCCACAAGCAATTTTGTGTCGTACGCGTTACGCGGCTCGATAGCATCATCGGACTCCTCACTCTCACTGTCACTTTGGATCTTAAGGAATAGTTCGACAGCCAAACGTGACTTGCTGGCGAGATAAGTCAGCATACGCCTCAGCAGTTCTGGCTCCATTTCCCGCAGACAACAGATCACGCTGCACAGAAACCGTTGAAAGATGGTGCCAAAGGTGGCCGGAAACAAAGGGATTTCTGGGATGTGAAGCGATGCATCATGGGGTGTTGGGACAGGACCCAGAATGTCCCGTACCCAAGCCCCCTTCCCACAATCCACGGCGCCAGAATGGAAAGAGGTGCTCTGTGGGATAGCTGCCCATAATGCACCGTTCCCAATGGTGCTGCAAATGTGGCCACAACAGTGCGCTGGGCAGCTGTCAGTATGGACAGACTGCAGCGCTTTCCCTACTCAGCTGTACGAAGTCAGATTTAACTCACAGCACTGTACATCTGCAAGTGTAGCCAAGGTCTAAGTCTCTTCCACCATAAGATAACCTGTTGATGTTACTACAGGCTGTTGATGTTCTGAGTAGTGCATACAGGCAACCCCTCTATGTTTTGCCTCTAAATATCACACTCAAGTGGCATATTGTCCTGGAGGAGAGACGTATAAACTAGGTACATAAGCTAAGACTAATACAATTTTTTTCAGAGGAGTTTATCTAAACATTCTCCTGATTGTTTTACAATCCAATCTGTTTGCTAGCGCAGGAGAAGCTGAAAGCAGAACTGACTACATCAGGCTACTAGTGCTATTTAACCTTGTGTATTTCAAGAGGTTTTTCCTTTTAGTTTTAATCATCTCAAGTGTTAGCAACAGGTAAGAAAATCTGTGCCAGTATTTACATTATATGCTCCTTGGAGAAGCCCTGCTCTGTACAGCCCTAAACTCAAACTTTTTACTGTGTCTCTTTAATTCTAACCCTCTCCTCTTGCTTTGGGTTGTTTTCATTCTCTCTCTCCCCCCTCTTCCTGCCAGCACTGTTTTTTACTGTAGCCAGGCCTAACTATTCTTTCCTGTTGAGCAGACTCTGGGATGTCGTATGCCTCCAGTTTCTTTCCCGGGGTCCTTCTGTCTGTAAGTACTTTACTACAGGTTCTCTTGCCTTAATATCTTCTACGACTCCCTGGAGAGCTCTCAGAGCATCATTATCTTCTGAGCAAGTCAGGATTACTGCTTTAAGTTATGTCAATATTGGTGATGTTTTAACTCTTATTGTTTAGGGCCACCATTTCCACCACGTGCTTTAGTCAAGATCACAGCATCTTTCATTTGCCACAGAGGCCTTTCCAGACCCACCCATAAGCAGCTCTGTATCTGTCCAGAAAGGGGGAAGTTGACTTAGAAAAGCACAATAACCCTCAAGAACATAACTTCTGCAACCCACTCAGGAAACAAGATACCTAGCTATGGTCAATGGCTAATCTGTCTCTTCTGTGACTGCAAGTTGCACTGCTGTCAAACCATTCCTTCCCCCCGATACGTTTTGAGTACTAACTAGTACGTCTGGTGTTTTGCAAGAAGTGGTATGACATTCTGCCTGTGTCTCCCCCCCCCTTCCCCCCCCTTCCTTTTTAATAGCCTGAATGAGCTTTATTTTGCTGATCTATCAGCTAAAGGCATTTAGCAGGGAAAACCATTAAAGGATACATGGATTCTCTAAGAAGATGGTAAGCATAAGTGTACTGTGCAGGTGATATTCAGCTAGCAGAGCTGCAACACTGTATCAACTGATAACACTAGCTGCTTTCTAAGGGAAAATACAGCAGTCATTCTGCACAATAGAAGTGATTTAACAGCCACACTGGAATACAGTAGAGCCTCCTTGCTAATTGACTCTAATGTGTGGGAGACCCACTGTCAACTACTGTATTTTGTAAATGAGCAAGTGAATAAAACCAAGTGACCACATTGTTTTATCCACTGCACTTTGGTTTTCATGTATAGCACCTGATCAGTTTACAAACTATACTACCGTCCGTATGAAATACTACGATGAAATATTACATCGCTGCCGAGAAGAGGGGCAAGACATTTATTTTATGTGCCAATTATATAGCGTGTGGATTAATGAAATTCTCCTGTATAAGAAAAGTTCTTTCATTAGATGGCCCGAGACTGCAGGGAAAATTTGCTTTGCTTTGTACTGCTTTGTAATTTAACTTTCCATTACTGTGCTATTTCAGACATGGCCAAGAAATTAAGGCATCAAGCTTTTACCTCTTTTTTGTCTCTGACTGTGTCAATCTCTTTTTTGATCACTTCTGCTCTCTGGAAGGATTCAAGGCTGTTCACAGCATACACAAGAACAAAACCATCAGCAACAGAGAAGTAATGCTTTGGAAACTCTACTCCCTCTTGCAGACCTGTAGTGTCATAGAGACGTAACTGTTCCTTTACCCCACGATCTGTTTCGACTGAAGCCAAATACACATCTTCCACTGTTGCACCCTCTTCTAAACCTGTTGTTTTAAAAAAGCCCCCTAAAAGTTAAAACTTATAATAAATTCTGTAAAGTGATGATGTAAGTATTTATTCATACTGCAGTAAAACTAATAACACTCGGCTTTCAACAGTACATTTCAATCAATTTTTTAAAAAATTGCTTTTTGGATGGTTTTGATCAGGATTTGAACTCAGATCCTATTGTGTTCTCAGCAAGACCAACAGGCCAGCTATTTACAGTAATGAGACCATGTCATATACACATTCAGTACATGAATATATGTAATGCATTTTTATGGGCATAAGTTTAGGATGATATCACTTAGGTGGCTCTTCCCACAGGTTCCCCAAATCCTGCCCACCAGAACTGTACCAGTTGTGCTAAGTATAAAGCCAGCTGTGGAGAAGTCAGAATTTGCCCCTCAGGCAGCATAACGGAGGAAAAAGGAGTACTAAAGAAATTACTAGTGTAAGGCTTAATTAAGTTTTCTTTAGCACCCTATCTAGTCCCTATAGCCCTAATGTTGCCACTCTTCCTCATATTGAATAGTACCTTTCTCCACGAGTAGGGGGACTAACACGTGAAGTCTATGGGACTACTTGTGTAAAGTACTAACAACCCAACAGGTAGACTCAGGCCATATGATGCTATAAGCAGCAAGGTTGAAGGATGTTTGAGTGCAGAGAATCTACATAACTTAAGGACATGATGGAGATCTCAGAATTTCAAGTCTAGCTCACTGGTTTTAGTAGTAGTAGTAGTTTCAAGTTTTCAAACAAGCCTTCTGTTACCAAAGTTTGTCATCTCCTGCCTCTATTGCGCACCCACAAACATACGCTTGTTGGTTCTTGTAGGATAGCTAGCTTTCTGTTGATTTTCAGACAATATTGACACATTGTGTTAGAAAATAAGGATTTTACTATGTTGAATAACACTATTTGAAACCCTTCATACCAACAAAGATGCTTAAGTATTCCACCCACACGTGTGCTGATTATTTCCCCTGCTGCATGCAACCTTTGTTTCCAGAAAAAAAGTGGCACAAGCTCTCCTTGCTACTCCCTCCCTCTTTTTCTAGTCTTCATAAAGCCAACTCCTATTAGATTCACAGCAAACTCTGAATCCAACTCTATAGTTGGAGGCAAGATCAAGACTATTTGATCTTGCCTCCAACTATAGCCACACTGACATGAGGACATAAGACTAACAGGATGAGGAAAGACCGGACAGATTAATAAAAAGAGAATGAGTGCGAAATAAGGTTGTAGATCTGATTTAGGAAAGTGGTAGCAGGAGGGTATGCTGGGGCATTTTTAAAAACTAGGTGGCTAATTGAGTCCCTTCTGGGAACAATAATTTCTTCCTGCTCTCTGCCTCCAGCCACTGTACATGTGGCAGTTCCTCCCAACCAACATAATGGAACCAGCGACAGATATGTCTGTACCATCTTACCTGATGAGAAAGGGGTGGAAATGAAGAAGTCTTTCATGCTGGAAAGAGCTGAGGGTGGGAGTGAGAATAAGTAACCATGATGGAGGACCCTGTGCCTCAGAGAGGTCCTTAAGAATTTACATAGCAGTAGTCTCAATGGGTGAAATTCAGGCCTCTGAAAAAGGGCAGCACAAGGCCTATGTGCTACTCAAAACAGGGGTTAGAACATAAGAACGGCCATACTGGGTCAGACCAAAGGTCCATCTAGCCCAGTATCCTGTCTTCCGACAGTAGCCAGTGCCAGGTGCCCCAGAGGGAATGAACAGAACAGGTAATCCCCTGTCGCTCATTCCCAGCTTCTGGTGGCACATAGGCCTCCTGCTGGCCAGTCATGTGGGGGGAATTTCCCCCAGTTAGAATAACCCACCTTTGAAGATGATTAGTAAGCTTAGACTTGCATGCATCAGCTAGAGAAAGAGGAGGACAGAACCATCTGACAATGCTATGGTTGAACCCATGCTGCCAAGAGCATTTACAGTTGTTGGCTAGTACAATCTGCCTACAGACATTTTTCTTAGAACCTTGTTACAACTGTTATGAAACAATGCTAAAGATTACTGGGGGTGGACAGGTACATCATTTATAACATTAGTAACTAGCCTAAGTCTCGGAGAGTCCAGGGGGTGGGGAGGAAGAATCCTTGTTTACATTGCAAATCAGCACCATGCAAGAAACGTGCTCGCAAATTTCATCTGTAGTAGACAAGGCACACTGTAAATTCTGCTCAAGTTTAGTGTAAATGGTTTTGCAATTTAGAAATGTGAAGAGTAAGGATCAAAGATACTGAACGCCATTTACCAATAAATATTTGACAGTGAATATTACATAATAAACTTAGACAATGCACAAAGAAACTGCAAATACGGAAAGCAAATTACTAAAAAGTGGGGTTTTCAGAAATGTCCAAGTGACTTAGGAGCATAAGTGCCATTGTCCTTTAATGGGATCCATGCTCCCATTGTGTTCCTTGGGCACTTTTTGAAAATCCCATCTCAGGTTAACAAATTTATTGGGCATAAGCTTTCATGGGCTAGAACCCACTTCATCAGATGTATTAGTAAAAGATACAGGAGCAAGTATAAATACATGAAAGGATGTGGGGTGCTTTACCAAGTGTTAAGTCAGTCTAATGAGATAAATCAATTAACAGCAGGATACCAAGGGAAGAGAAATAACTTTTGAAGTGGCAAGAGAGTGGCTGATTACAGACAGTTGACAAGAAGGTGTGAGTGACAGTAGAGAGAAATTAGTATTGGGGAAGTTCATTTCCTTAACTTATCTCATAGCTGATAAGCTTTGGCAGAAATAGAGGGGCCATAGGCACCTCGAAGTACAGGGCTGACCTCCATCTGAGACATCACTGAACAGAGGGAACATTTCAAAAGCTTTTCCAGACATCTTTAGGAGAAATTAACCAGTCAATGCTCTAGTCTGCTCTCACAAGACAAGTCAGGCTAAAGAGCCCCAGGTGCTATGGAAGTCACACCCTACCTACCAGATGTTCAGCTAAACAGGTGTCAACCACAACTAAAACTAAGTTTTAAAGAGTCTACAAAAGTGAAATCACCTCCCTTTTCAATTTAGCAGGATTCCTATTCTAGGTATCTGTATCTATTACATTTCAGATGTAATAAGTCTACTCTTTCTACAGTCATCTATATAGTCTCCCAGGTGGAAGACCAGAATTTCTAGTGTCAAAAAACAGGCAGAAAGAAAACATATTGCACCCTCCACTCTTCATCTTTTTTCCCTTTTAAACTTTTATGTTAAGCAGCAAGACGAACAAACAAATAACCTCCCACCACCACCACTACACACACACACACACACAGCCACTTTTATTGTTACTTTGCAAGTGTCCATTAAGAGGTGGTATAGAAGGCTTGAAACAGAATTTAGAAGAGTTCCAGAAAACTGATTGCTGCCAAAAAACCAAGACCATATTCATTCTCCCCCTTCATCTCAGTAAAGGTAAGAAATTAAGCCGATTGGTACCCCCAAAACTTGTTGGATCATAAAAAAGGAAAACCTATCTCACCAACAGTATGTTTTCCATAGAGAAGCTGCTCCAAAATTGCTGTTTTTCCCACTGATGCCATTCCACAAATCACTACTTTGTAGCCCTTTCCCATCTTCTTTCAGGATGGCAAAGTCAGCAAATAAATCCTGTTCAAGCAAAGAGATCTGTTATATTTAAGACATTACATTAACAGAACTCTGAAGACAGACTAAAGCAAAGCCACTGAAACATTTAGTGCTTCAGTATATTTTAATTATATAGTTCAACAAGCCATGGAGTTGATTTTGAAGCAGAGCTCTCTCTGAAGAGGTCACTAGCAGCTGGTATTTCCAGGACAATGCAATTTGCTCCCACCTCCACTTTTTAAGCCTCAAGCCTGCCAACGTTTACACACATTTAAATTTACTTAGGCAAGCAATTCCCTCCACTTCCGGGGGGCTGTTCACACAAGTAGAGTTACACACCTGCTTACTACTTGCAGGATCAAGGTCTTGCAGCCTCTTCAGGGCAGGGGCAGGGACTGCGTCTGCTTTTGTGTTTGTACAGCACCCAGCACATTGCCTGTGCAGTGCTGCCAACTCCCACCTCTACCACTGTGGGTTTCATATCTCTCTCTCTAATATATGGAGATATACCTATCTCATAGAACTGGAAGGGACCCCAAAAGGTAATCAAGTCCAGCCCCCTGCCTTCACTAGCAGGACCAAGTACTGATTTTGCCCCAGATCCCTAAGTGGCCCCCTCAAGGATTAGAACTCACAACCCTGTGTTTAGTAGGCCGATGCTCAAACCACTGAGCTATCCCTCCCCCCATCTGACCACTCCAGCTCCTGGAAACACGAGCGCCTGGGCCTGCATTTCAAACCCAGCACGAGTCTCGCCCTCACATTCGCAGGGAAAAGCTGGCAGAGGTGCCCCCAAAAGCTCAGACACCAGCGGGCTGAGAACAGCTGCGTGCTGGGCACTCTCAGGCTGGGGGGTGAGGGGGGGGGCTGATGTGCGATTTTGACATGGCTGGAGGCGGCTATGCCCAGGCACCACCCAAAACCGCTGGCTCGATGGGCAGGGACCCCTGGCCCGGAGACGGGGCGGAGAAGGCACCGTAGGCAGGCAGATGCCAGCTGGGCCCGAGGCTGGGGGAGGCTCTCTCCAGGGCCATTAGCCCAGCGAGCTGGCCCCAGGCCCGCCTTTCCCTACGGCTATTAGCCCAGCGACAGGGGGCGCCCCTGGCAGGAGGGGTCGGGGACCCCGAGCTGACGGAGCAATTGCCGCGTGCGCCGGAAACCCCGCCCAGCCGCTCCGCTCCGCTCCACCCACACGCCCGGCCCCAGGAACGCGGCAGGACCTGGGACCGCCACTCGCACAGAAAGATGCTCCTCCCACCTTGGGGGTGCAGCTCCTAGGCCACTTCCTCAAGCCCTGCCCACCCACAGCCCACTTTGTGATCACAGCCCCGCCCCCTCCTTTTATTGGCCACGGGGTGAGGGGGGCGGTGCGGTTGGCCCCCTCAGAACTACGTTTCCCAGCAGGCTCCAGCGCTGGCGCCGGAAGCGATAGGGGGCTGCAAAGGATTGTGGGAACCAGGCCTCTTCCTTTCCGGCTTCGGGCGCCATCAGGTGAGGGTATGTGCCGTGCTGGGCACTTGGCTTTATCCGATCCCATCGGAGCTTAGAGCCGCCCATCCGTCTCTCCTTCTTCGCTCCCTGCGCGGCCCAGGCCCCTAGGGGCGGGCTCCGAGGCAGGGACAGGGCGGCAGGGAGCGGGTCGGGCCGGGCCGGCCCCCTGAGTGGTGTTGGCGCGAGCTGGGCCGGGCCTCCCCCCTGCGGGGGGGTGTGTGCCTGGGGCGCAGGCAGTGGCGTGCCGAGTGGGGAGCCCCATTGGGCGGCCGGGGGCGGGTCACTGAACCGCCATGACAGGGTGAGGAAAGGGGCGCAGCGGGTGCCTAGGCCTCTCTGAGCTGGCTGCTGTGGGACAGCCCTTAGAGTGTGAGGGATGGGGGTGACCGCTTCTGACTGACACGTATGGGGGGGGGGCGTGTCGCACTAGGGTCCAGGGGCAGCCAAGCCTTAGGGCTGTATCGTGGGGGAACCTCACTGAGGAGGAGTTTGGGTAGGGGGTAGATACTGACTCCAGTTATTCAGCTTGGCTTGCTTTTACTAGTTTGTGTTCTATACAGACATCTGCACCCTGTGGATCAGCAAGGGCTTCTTAAACTGCCCCATTGAAAACAGTGAGGGAATGGTGTAGGAATGCCACCCCATATAGGTAGACTGGAAGACAGAGCTTTTAGCACAAGAGGGGAAGATAACCAAAATGTGGTTTGTTTCTAATCAGGCTGTCTCAGGTTGAGATATTTTTTAGGGTTTAATTTGACGTGGCTGAATTAAATTGGCTTTTTGACTTCCCATGAGACCTGCAAAACTATGCTGCATGGGATAAGTGGCTTCTTAAATATTTTGCAGAATTTTAATGATGCTCTTCTGGAGCTTTCAAAGAACGTGAGATACCAATAAAGTAAGCTTTTTGTTAGATGAAGAAACTGAGACCCAGCATGACTTCCCTGAAGTTTTAAGTTTCACAGAGCAATAACTAAAATTCAGGTCAGATATTATTTAGTTTGTGGTAGCAGCCAAAACATGCTGAGTATGTTCACAAAGGAAAAAAGTCTCTGGGCTGAAGAGTTTGAGGTATAAATACATAAACAGATGAAAAGAGGAGGAAACTTCATGATGGTAATCAGAATGTGTGGGTTAGTTACAGATCTCCAGAATCCCAGATGTGTGTTTCTTTAATAGTGTAGCCATGCTTGACACAAACACACACACATATATATAAAATGGATCCTTGGAGATGAGTTCACATAAGGCAGCATATTTTTTATTCCCTTTGTGTGATGTTGTTTTGGTTTTTTTGGTTGGAAAGATGCTGCAAGCTTACAGAGATCTCTAATTCAGCAGGTAAACAAACATGGGTGCCTACAAATACATCCAAGAGCTATGGAGGAAGAAGCAGTCAGATGTGATGCGTTTCCTCCTGCGTGTCCGCTGTTGGCAGTATCGCCAGTTGTCTGCCCTCCATCGAGCTCCCCGACCAACCAGGCCAGACAAAGCCCGTAGACTGGGATATAAGGCTAAACAAGGTAACTAGAACTAAAAGGGTGTGAGGTCAGCATGCTTTAGTGGTGTAATGGTTTTTGATAGGTCCTTCCATGATTGAATATTAATGAATCAGTGTAACTGGGAGCATGCTGCATACTTAATCATGCTCTTCACTGAGAGTTTAAATTTTTGTTTCCTGTGTGAAGTTAGTTTGGTATCATACCAAGTTACCATATGAGTTGTGGGCACATACGAGAAGTAGAACCTAGATTAACTCTTAATTGGCACCCATGTTGGCATTTTGGGTAGAGAAGCTAGCCATAGCCTAAATATATATGGAAACTGAAATCCTCTCATTCTTATGGTATATCTTCACTACTGAGTTAGCCTCGGTGTTCAGCATCTGGTTTAGCCTAGCTCAAGTATAGACCAGCCACAGTCAAGTTACTGTGTTTTCACTGGTGCTGCATTCCTCCTTGTGTCACCAGCACTTCTGGGGACAGATCCCATGGTTCTATGTGCTGCAATGAAATGAGCCCTGATTCTTTCCCAGTGAATTGTGGGAGACCTTGTCTGTCTTTCTGGGCACAGAAGGAATTATGGGAAGGCACTTGAGTGATCTAGACCAGTGGTTCTCAAAGCTGGTCTGCCGCTTGTTCAGGGAAAGCCTCTGGCGGGGCGGTTTGTTTACCTGCTGCGTCCACAGGTTCGGTTGATCACGGCTTCCACTGGCTGCAGTCCGCGATCGGCCGAACCTGAGGACGCGACAGGTAAACAGCCTGGCCCGCCAGGGGCTTTCCCTGAACAAGCGGCGGACTGGCTTTGAGAACCACTGCTATAGACTATATCCTCGCTGCAAACTGCTAAGTGAAAGTGGAACCTGGGTTCTAATCCACATTCCCAGCTAGACCCGCTAGCCAGAGTTAAAAGCACTAAACTTGGGTGAAGCATTTGGGAGGGGATAGGAGGGAATTTATGGGGAAACACCCAGGTAAGAGCCTGTATAAGTGTACTCTATATTATTGGTAGGTTATTTCAATTCCCAAACCAGAATACTCTATGCCAGTGGAACTGTCTATACTTGGGGAGTTTTCCGCTTTAACTGTACCAGTATATGTAAAACAACAAAACTTTCTCACGCAGACAAGCCCTTAATGTTCTGTATTACTTGGTGAGCAATGCGTGAAGATTATTGTACAAAAAGCAGTACTTGTGGTAGCACAGAAGTATAGCCCTTGGTGGGGAAGCCTAATAGCATAATTAGTGACTGAAAGGTTATAAGAAGTTTGTAGTTCCAAGAAACTCAGTTTTTAAAAAATTATGTTTGCAGGTTATGTTATCTACCGCATTCGTGTTCGCCGTGGTGGTCGTAAACGCCCAGTCCCAAAAGGTGCTACCTATGGTAAACCTGTAAATCATGGTGTTAACCAGCTGAAATTTGCCCGGAGCCTGCAATCTGTAGCAGAGGTAAGTGTCTTTCCTTTTGGTATTATGTCCGTTCGTTTGCATCTTCCTTTCCACAGACATCATCTGTCTTTCCTTGGTGTCACTCAGTAGCAACTTCTTTGGGGGGCTGAGTTGCACTGGTTCTGAATATCCTCCTTTACCAAAAAGTGATTTCCTCTGTAACGTAGAAGATCATGACTAATGATAGTACCAGAGTACTTGTATAGGATTCTTTATCCATTTCTTATTTTACAGATGGGAACACTAGTGTTCAGAGAAGTTAACGTGAGCAAGTCATTTGCACTGCACATTAATGGCAGAGCAGTCACCTAATGTATATATGCACCTAATGTGTCAATGCAGCTGTCCTATGCCCAGCAATATAGCCTACATCAAATAAGGGGGTTTGACATCAAGAAACTTCAAATATGTTATGGTGCATGTTTTCACCTATGCTTTTGGTCTCTGTAACCTAGACTGTCCAAACAAACCCACCCTGATGTTTAAACTTGCTATGATATGCGTGGTATGGTATGCATATTTATTCTGCAATCTTAATCACTTTCCTGCAGAAGACTTCAATCTGAGTTGTTGCTTCCCAATACTCTGCTTGCCAAGTAGTAAAATAATTTTTATGAAACTAACGTCAGTTTCATCTTGCTACACTAAGGGAACAACACAATGGTACCTGGTGAGAATCCTAGAATACATGGAAAGGATAGGCTTATGCATAATAAGAAAACAGGGAATAGATTAGAACATCTATCAAATTCCACCCTAAAACATAATTATTTTGCTTAGTATTTCCTACCATTGTCATAGTTCATTACATACTGTTAAACCTGTATGATCAGACTTAGATTGTAACCACCTCAGGGCATGGATTGTTGTGCTTTATACAGTATAAGAGCTAACACCATATAATCAGGGCATTCGCTGTGTCCCATAGCTTCAGAACGCCCCAATCTTACTGAATTGATAGTTGAAAGGAGTTTTGTATCTCTCCATTCCTTCCCTGTAAAGTTCTCATTTACAGTACACCCAACGAAACATCTCTAATGCTTAACAGAAAACTGCTGATGAATCAGTTAGCTAGTCACTGTCTGACCTGCCTTACTTGGTGTGGGGAGGCTGTATTAAACAAGTGTCCCTAATGGGGGTGGGGAAGCGGGAGGAGTAGCTCAGTGGGTTTGAGCATTGGCCTGCTAAACCCAGGGTTGTGAGCTCAATCCTTGAGGGGGCCATTTAGGGAACTGGGGTAAAAATCTGTCTGGGGATAGGTCCTGCTTTGAGCAGGGGGTTGAACTAGATGACCTCCTGAGATCCCTTCCAACCCTGATATTCTATGATACCCTGAGAGCTTGAAAGACTATGTGTGGGTTAACTTAGCTCTGGATTTGATGACTGGCTACTGAAATACTGAAGCTATAGTGATGCCAGAAATTGCTAATAGAAAAAAGTTTGGCTGAACGATAATTGAGAGCTCAGTTAAACCTAATTACTGTCAAAAGAACGTTATGAGGAGATGTTAAAACTGTGTTATATATGGAACTCCATCCTGCGAGTTAGAAAAATATCCAATTGTCCATCAACCCAAAAAGATACGTTTGTTGCAAACAAACTGCCTG
This sequence comes from Chrysemys picta bellii, assembly GCF_011386835.1. NCBI lineage: Eukaryota > Metazoa > Chordata > Testudines > Emydidae > Chrysemys > Chrysemys picta. Next base: position 73,062,618 of record NC_088792.1, read on the forward strand.
ATATGCCATTAAACCTTTTAAATTGGTTTTGAAAGGTAGGCTTTTTCCATTATTGGAGCCTTCAAGCACTAGACGGTTCTAAAGAGACTTCAGACTATTCGGTAGCTTCAGTTGATACCACATACACTTTATACAGTGTCAAAGAGTAGAATGTTACTTATTTGCACACATTTTAATACAAGAAATGAAGAAGCTGGTGGGTATCCATTGTATCAGCTGGTAGAAAATTTCACCCAAAAAAAAAAAAAGTGCTTCCATTGGTTATGCAGTCATGATGTGCTCTTGAAATGTGATGTTCATGGGTCATCCCAGCTATCATACGGAGAAGCCTTGAATTCCATCTGCGCAACCACCCTTTCCAAATCGGAGCCTTAACTATACATTATTTTACATCGTGATGAGCAGAGTGAACTGCCTTTCTACAGCAAGTTCATGCCAGCAAATCTTTCTAAAAACAAAAGACAACATTGTGAGAATGGGAGTGCTGTGTGTCTGACACTATACTTGTAGTTTCCTTGAGGGGACACTCCTCCAGTGTTTCTCTTGACCGTGCATCCGAAGAAGTGAGGTTTTTACCCATGAAAGCTTATGCCCAAATAAATCTGTTAGTCTTTAAGGTGCCACCAGACTCCTTGTTGTTTTTGTCTCTTGACCATGGGCAGAGGTGAGAAGGAGGGGGTTTGCAATGCCAAGAAAAGAATGTCTAAGAAAACAGTTGCTTGTTCTTTATAAGTCAAAGCCTGTCTGAAATTGTCTTCTGTTGTGTGTTTTGTCTATCTTTACTCTGAAAAGTATTTCTGTATGTCAAGAATGTTCCAACTTCCCTCTTTCCTGTAAAGTGTCACTTTTGTGGAGGAAAATAATTTATTTCCTTTTTGGCAACCTGAACTGAGATCCAGGTTGTCTTTGAGCAAGTCACTGTTTATTTTTTTAAAAATTGTAATGTTTTCAGATCTGTCTGCCTCATGCTAATCAGAGTAGTTCTGGTCACTTTAAAGGACTAACCAGGTTTCCAGCTCTTCCGACCCCAGTTTACTTAATTTTGTATACTTTTTTGCATAGACAACTTTTGCTGCTAATCTATTTCAGTCATTATTGAGGCTTTGTCTATAGGCAGGAATGCTTGTGTTGCAGTGTTCTAACTTTTGGTTGGAGTGTAAAGAAGATGAATATTGCATTGATTTAACTGCAAGGAAATCAATGCCCTTTACTGCTCTTTTTTATATTGAAACATGGCTTCATGTCCTTGCTTTTTGTTTCATATATAATAGTCATACTAGATCCTCGCTTCTTGCTGCAGGACTGGAAATGGAGTGGGATGTTGGGGAGATCTATTGGCCTGTGGAATAATCTTTCATGGGTAGTGATGAAAGTCTTCTGGTTACACGTGCTTAAAATTAAACTGAACAGCACTAACAAAAGTAAAAAGAGAACAGTCCTAAACTCGCAGGGGAGGGGACAGGGTTAGGTGACCCAGTAGGTCTTTTTTCTCTTGTTTCTGTGAAAACTGAGCTGCAGTGTTCTTGGACATCAATTAATGGAGAGAGGATGTTGTGTCTCAGACAAAGTGGGCAGCAGACCTCCATAGAAATTTGAGAGATGGAAAACACTTACCTCTTCCTATCCTCCCTTCCAGCCAATACGGGATTATTCCCTGTAGTGATTTTTGTGTGTGTTTTTTCTACTATAACATGGTGTCTATTAATGAGGCTTCCATCACTTCCCTCAGAAGACTTTCACAGCCTAATACACGTTCAGTAACCTGATGATACTCGATTCATATAGTCCTTCTCCTTTAAATTCCTTAACTCCGTGGTGCACAAACAGGTGGGCATGGAGGAACGTTCTGGGAGCAAGCAGTGATGCCAGGTGGCTCATGCCAGCCCCATGCAGTAGGGCCCGGGCCAGCCCCCATGGGGGAGGGGGGCTGGGACGGAGCACCAGCTCCTCCTCCACCTCCTGACTCACCTCAGCAGATCACCCAGCCTGTGGGTCAGTGTGCTCTGCGATTTCCTGTGCACAGTCCTAAAGAATTCCTCTCCTTCCACCCTTGTGTGAACTCTTTTTTTACCCTGTTGTCTAGGAGCGTGCTGGTCGCCACTGTGGGGCTCTGAGAGTGTTGAACTCCTACTGGGTGGGTGAAGATTCCACATACAAGTTCTTTGAGGTAATCCTGATTGATCCATTCCACAAAGCCATCAGACGCAACCCTGACACCCAATGGATCACCAAACCAGTTCACAAACACAGAGAGATGCGTGGGCTGACATCAGCTGGCAGGAAGAGTCGTGGTCTTGGCAAGGGCCACAAATTCCATCACACCATTGGTGGCTCTCGCCGCGCTGCATGGAGAAGACGCAATACCCTGCAGCTCCACCGTTACCGCTAATTCTTGTAAATGTCACAGTTTAATAAAGCTTGAGAAAGAACTTGAATTTACCACTGCCTGTCTCTACTTAATTGGTTAAAATGGGAAGTCAGGTTTTCTCAAGGCAGTCATAGTTGGTACTATCAATGCTACGCCCACATCTCGAATACTGCGTACAGATGTGGTCTCATCTCAAAAAAGATATACTGCATTAGAAAAGGTTCAGAAAAGGGCAACTAAAATGATTAGGGGTTTGGAACAGGTCCCATATGAGGAGAGATTAAAGAGGCTAGGACTCTTCATCTTGGAAAATGGGAGACTAAGGGGGGATATGGTAGAGGTATATAAAATCATGAGTGATGTGGAGAAAGTGGTTAAGGAAAAGTTATTTACTTTTTCCCATAATACAAGAACTAGGGGTCACCAAATGAAATTAATAGGCAGCAGGTTTAAAACGAATAAAAGAAAGTTCTTCTTCACGCAGTGGACAGTCAACTTGTAGAACTCCTTACCTGAGGAGGTTGTGAGAACTGGATAAATTCATGGTGGTTAAGTCCATTAATGGCTATTAGCCAGGATAGGTAAGGAATGGAGTCCCTAGCCTCCGTTTGTCAGAGGATGGAGATGGATGACAGGAGAGAGATCACTTGATCATTGCCTGTTAGGTTCACTCCCTCTGGGGCACCTGGCATTGGCCACTGTTGATAGACAGGATACTGGGCTAGATGGACCTTTGGTCTGACCCGGTACGGCCGTTCTTATGTTAAAGGATTGGCAAAAAAATTTAACGTGGTGATTGGGTGCTAGAATGACATCCTTGGAGAGAAGAACTCTAATCACAACAGATAAAGTAGGGGCAATAGTGCAAGCGTCTCCATTCTATTCTGGTCAAAAAGGGTGATGTGGTTTCCATGTCTATTCAGTGTTCTCTGCTGAGGCTGCTAACGAGGCCAGCTGTGATGCACGCACTGTGAAGTGAACCAAATACCAGATCTGTTTTATATTGGTATCAGACAGTACACTGAAAGATGCTTAAAACATAATTTGCTTGGGAGTGATGTTTGGTCCTTAAATGTGAGTGAGCCAAAGCATTTTTAGTTGTAATTGTTGAATATGAATGAATACTTTTAGAAATTTTCAAGCATAGGTGCCTCAAATAAGGTGCTTAAATCTATACCTGGATTTAAAATCTAGTATGAAGATACTTGTTCTTTTCATTAAAATATTGTGCATTTTAAATGCACATTTAATAAGTTCACACAGTTATGTTCAAAGATACAGGCTTGGTGAGTATTTACTACAGTTCTTCAGTGTCTGCTCAGCTTTTCCAGACTGGAACTCTGTTGCTCTTTATAGGTCTTCTGGCATTTTCTTCTGATTTATTTACTTTGATGTACCTAATCTACATGGAACAGATATATTCATTCACCTGTTTAGGAACAATGCAACCTAACACACACACAAGAAACATAATCTGCTTTCCTAGTATACTTCATTCATTCATTACAGTGGGAGTAGAGAGAGTAATGATGCATTCTTGCAGAAATGTGCCACAAAACTGGGCTCTATTTTGGACTCTGATGCCCACCAGGGCCTAGGACCGGACCACAGGGAATGTGGTTTAGAGCTATAGAATATCAGGATTGGAAGGGACCTCAGGAGGTCATCTAGTCCAACCCCCTGCTCAAAGCAGGACCAATCCCCAGATAGATTTTTGCCCCAGTTCCCTAAATGGTCCCCCTCAAGGATTGAGCTCACAACCCTGGGTTCAGCAGGCCAATGCTCAAACCACTGAGCTATTCTCCCCCACCCCCCTTAGGCCATGGAACTCCAGATTAACTGACAGCCTGAAAGTAGCTAGGGACATAAGCTTTCGTGGGTAAAAAACATCTTGCATCTGAAGTGAGGTTTTTTACTCACCAAAGCTTGTGTCCAAATAAATCTGTTAGTCTTTAAGGTGCCACCGGACTCCTTGTTGTTTTTGTGGATACAGACTAACACGGCTACCCTTTGTTAAACCTAGTTATTATCTTAAATTCCCTCTCCCTTTCCAATTCATATATTATAGGTATTTATGGGGCAGAGGGAAGGTACATGATCAATATTATGTGCTTTTTGTCTCCAGTATCAATATTTACACACTGTTTTAAGGAATCACATGAATACAGTTAAAGAAACTGGGATAGGAGTGTGAAAAATCTGTCTTTTTAAGTCAGTCTGACTCTAAACATTTTTTTTCTTTTACATGTAATTGAGAACAAACTGTCTGGTACTTTTTAGACCAGAAAGAATGGGTACAGCAATTAAATTCCAGAACAATAGCACTTTGTAGCAAAAATCTCTGCTGTTGCCAAGTACCATCAAAAGTAGTCAATTGTAAGCTTTTACCACCTGAAGTAGTATCAGATGCGTTTTAAGCCTCATGTATTAACCACTCACTTAGCATACAGTTAAAGGTGAGTGCTAGACAAGCAACTTAATTTTAACTATGGTTCAGACTTAATTCATTCCTCTCTAAAGTTGGTAAGTGTGTTTAAAAAAAAAAAAAAAGTGTTAAAATTGATTAAATGGTGTAATTTAGCTGGTGCTCTGACCAAGTTAGAAGAGCTTGCTGGCTGCCCTGCAGTTGATAGAGATGCTCGTTACTTGGCAATGCTGGTTAGGCTGAAAACTGCAGGCTACACTAATCAACAGTGAGTTTAAGTTTTATTGTTTTGTTTTCTAATCACTGAGAGCCTTTCTATAATATAGTTATGTAGAATGTAAGGCTTATAGATTTACATTTAATGGGGTCAAATGAGCTGATGTTTGGGGGAAGAGAATTGTGAACCAGCATTAATTGGGACACATTGGGGTGCCATCAGCCCTGCCCACAGTCCACCCTCGCTCCTCCCAGGCTCTGCCCCAGGTCCTGCCCCCTCCCTGCTCGTGGCCCCCCCTTCCTCATCCTCCAGCCCCCTGCTGACTTGTGTCCCTCCTCAGTCACCCACTCACCTCCTCACCTCCCCCCCCCACCTGCCGCTTGCTCACTTGCCTCTTCACCCCCCCAGCCTGCCACTCACCCCTATGGCACCAACTTCCCCTTTGCTGGGTGAGTGCTCACCCACTCCCCGATTCTTCCCGCCCAAGCATCTACCCTTACTCCGCTCCCATTCCACCCCCTTCCCCCAAGTCCCTGCCCTGCCTCTTCTCCACCTCTTCCCCTGAGTGTGCTGCATCCCCGCTCCTTCCCCCCTCCCTCCTGGAAAGTGCTAAGCACTGCCAAACAGCTGTTAGGCAGCAGGAAGCGCTGGGGGTGGGGGGAGGAGCGGGGATGTGGCGTGCTGGGGGGTGGGGGAGAAAAGGAGGTGAAGAGGGGGAGCTTGGTTGCAATTTTTCTCCAGGGGTGCTCCATGGAGTCGGTGCCTCCCTCCCACTCACCTCCTTACCTGAATATCGGGACAAAGGATTAAATATTGGGACAGTCCTGGGACATCTGGTCACCTTAAGTTGACCAGACCCGTGGAAGTGTAATTCTTTCTGTTTCAGTATTGGCATTTGTGCAAGATGAGGCAACTGACTTGGGAGCAGGGTAATATCCTAATCTGTTGTCTCATCTCTCACCTTTAAAATACAATGCAACAGTCACTTGCCTGTCTAGTTGCTGCCACACAGTGAGAAAAGCAACAAGCAGGTGATTAGTCCAGTTGATTCATCTGATGAATCTCAAATTCTCTTACTGGTCCTTTGACTAAATTGGGAGAAATATAATCTCTGTCCTCCTGCAAATATTGTCTATTACACAGCCAGAGTGGTAATACATCAGGCTATCAAATTGAAATATTTAGCTCTTTGGAACCTTTTAGGATCAAAACAACTTGGATCTGAACCCAACCAGGTGCTGCGAGTGAACTTAGGGGCTGCTTGAACCCATTCTTCCAGACTACGTTTTGAAAATTATAGCTCTCTAAAGGGATCCACAGTTCTGTAGGTTGCTCTCCTCTTCCTAACCCAGATGTTTCTGAATCAGGTCTAATTACTTGCATCTAATTACATACAGAATGTTAAGGTTGCAGAGTAAAACAAGTTAGGAAATGCCTGAACTAAGCTGCTTCTGCAAATTTAATTCAGCCTTCTTGTACATTATAATAGTGTTGTTCAGCATCACTTAGGAGGTCTGTAGCAGAGCCAGGAACAGACCCTGGCTCTCCTGGGTCCTAGTTCAGTGCCTTATCAGGGAAACATCTTTTTCTGCTCCAGCAGACCTCCTGTCTTTATTGCATTGTGCAATGAATGAGGCAGGGGTCCCATGTAACAAATGATATGTTATCATGTAAGTAAAGACTGCTACATAAGGAACATGCACCATTTGTCTGAGAGGTAAGCAGAATGAGATCTAGCTAATGACAACCAAAGCAGACTTGGCTATGTATTTCATATTTCAGCGAGAAAGAGCCAAGCAGAACTACCTTAGTATCAGCTCTGAGAATTGTGTCCTACAAGATATACTTTGTGAGTTATTTTGAGTCTACAAGTTCTGCTACATCTTCACAGTTTTAATCAAATCTTGAGACATTTATATATTAATAATCAGTCGTATGCCAGTAGCTCCTAGATGCCCAGTCACAGGAATTAGGGCTCTTAATATACTAGGCAGTGTGTATTAAGCTACTAGGCTATACATAATAAGAAAAGAAATTCCTGCCCCAAAGAGCTTACAACCTAACTACATCTTAGGTCCATGTTCATTCATACAATTATTTTTCTCTAATGTACACCTCTTCTGGCATTGTTCATTTTCATGACTAACAAGCAATTGGTTGAGTCCTTTTTCTCATAAGAAACAGTACACAGAGCCCCTGCTGTGATAATGCCTGTCTCTCACTAATGGCATCATTAGCCAGCTAAATGGAGCTACTGAGTTACATGATCCTTATATTGTCTTTACTGCCTGGATAAAAACGCAATGTTTATAACAAATATCATTAATAAAATGAGAACTGTATCTAGAAAGGCTGAACTAAAATTCAAGAAGATGCTTTGGTGTTCACAAATATTTAATGGGGAATCAATGATTATTGAATGTACAGTGAAACAAGCTTATAATGAAACTTTATAGTGAAGTAGTAGGCTCCAAATTATTTCAGCAAAGTTTATTATAGTGGACCTGCTGCTGTTTGAGTTATAGAGAACCTCTGTTTACAGTCAACTTTTTCTATGTGGGCGGTAGGGGAAAACCTTTGTTAGAAAAAGGTGTAAACTATATGTAATAAAAGATCAGAATAGTTTTAGAAATAAACTAATTTATATTTCTACAAAACTTTAAGAATACATATGTTAAGCAAAACAACTTCCTTAATTACTTGCAAGAATGAAACAGACACATGTTCAAATGATTTTTATTGATTTGGAGATGGTGGGTTCCCATAGCAGTTTAAGCAGATACATCTAATTGATGTCTAGTTGTCCATTCTCAATAGAACTAAGTGAGATCAGTTCAGTAAAAGGATACTAAGGTTTCTATGTTTAGGTCATTGATTTGCATTTGGAACATGGTGGTGACTACAACTGAACAAATCTTGCAAATTTTTATAACAAATTTGCCAGGCTTGGATTTGTGTCCTTTTATGTTCACTTTCTCTGAATATTCACAGGGCTGTTCGCTAAACCAGCAAATTTTAAGCATTCATTTTAGAATAGCCATGGGAAACACATCAGATGTATTACTGTGAATATTTACACTAGTAACTGGATTCTAAGATTCACACTCATCCAATCACTAAACAAAATGTGTCCAACTGAAACAGCTTGAAATCTGTACTGATTTAAATTTTTATTAAAGCTAATGTTAAAAAATTATATAATCCACAGGTTAAGAAAAGAGTTGTCTGTACATCTGGGTATAGTGCTTAGATTATCCACAAATACAAAGTTTGTTTTAAAAGTCATAAGATACATATAGTACACAATCAGCAGTCACCCAAATTTAGGTGAATAAATTTAACAATACAATTTAGATATTAGCATCCAAGTATTTGGGTACATCACTCATGAAAAGTTATACAGAGAGTTGGTTGTGGAAACTATTACAGCAAAAAACACTGTAATGGGTACTTCCACAGGATATCTCAGTGAACAGGCAAAGATTACATAAGGCTGGAGACCGAATGACCATTTATTGCAAGTGATGGTCCCACTATACCAGGGTTGAGGTACCTTAGCAGAGGTATAAGGAAGCTTACGCTACCACTGCTCTTACTATTTCTGTCTAAATAGAAGATTTTGCTTTTCAGTGGGTGTCATTCTGACAACTTTCATGAGTCCTAAAAATGCACTTAAAGGAGAAAAAATGATTTCAATGTAGGAAATGAGAGATGATGTTTGAGTCACAGGAGTGATTTTTTTAGCCAAATTTAGCCTGAAAGCTATTACTAGATAGCAATGAGCTGGATGGGAAATTGGGATTAAAGCCCAGGTGATACCAAGGCCCAGATCCATGAAGGGACTTAAGTGCCTGTGTCCCAGTTTTAGGCACCAGTGCAATCCACAAAACCTCTGTTTAGCTGATGCCCAGACTCACTCTGTGCCTAAATTTGTTGTAAAAATTCCGTAAGCACCTAAATTCCTGCCTGTAGGCATGCATGCTGCAGCTTCCCTCTAGGTGTCCAGGCACCTATCTCCTGCCTAAGCCCCAGTGGATCCCCAAAGCAGAAGAAGATAGGTGTTCCTCCCCCTTCCCCTGGGGCCTGATCCTGTAGGTTGTCTGAGCACAAAATGGTCAGTGTGGGGGTTGGGGGGTGAGGAAGAGGAGGCCTATCTCACAACCTTTAGCCCAGTGATTAGGGTACTCACCTGGGATGTGGGAAACCCCAGTTCATTTCTCTCCCTCTGCCTGATGAGGAGAAGGGATTTAAACGGGTTCCCCACATCACAGATAGGTACCCTAACCACTGAGCTAAAGATTATGATGGATGCTGCCTCCTCCTTCCTCCACCTCTTGCCCCAGTCTGTTTTGTGTGGAGTTAGGCAGCTACCTAACTCATTCACACAAGAAACACCTTCGTGCCTATGCCGCCTGATTCCAGGAGTGGGGGTTCTCAATTTGTGGCTTGCTAACAAAGATAGGCATTTCCCTGCAGCCCTGATTTAGGTGCCAACCTCTGTGAGGAGGCGAGGGTTAGGACACACCCCTTTTGTCAGCATCTTCTAATGGTTAGCTCAGGCAGCTCCCAGCCTAGCTTCCTGGCTTTTGTGGATCCCATTCTAAGGTATCTATCTATCTATCACTGTGCATTGTATAGGTGCCTAAGTCATGCTTAGTGAATTATGTTGTTCCAGTGATTTTCTAGGCACCTTGAAGTTAGGTGTTGCAATGCCTAAGTCCGTTTGCGGATCCAGGCCCAAATACTGGAACATATGGAAGTGGGCAGGCAAGCTGTCCATAACCCTTTAAAAAGCTATTGTGTTGTCCCAGTAAAAAAAAAAATTACTTTGACACTGACATTCTTGCTAACTACTGATGTTATCAAATATCCCATTTTGGGAGAAATTAATTAAGAAGATTGTGGCAGATCAGATCTGGCAACGTTGGGAATCTTTGGAGTTGTTTTAGACCCTGATTTTGAGTAGAAACTGTGGTCATTTGCATTGATTGATCTCCTCGCAATGAATAGTCCATAATGATTTTATTAGATCCATCAGCTGCCTTCAGTACCAGTGACAGTGAAGTTCTGTTGGGATGCCTGTGGTCACCAGTAAGAGTGAATGAAGTTGCACTTGAGTTCCATTCGTTCTTAGTTGGGCGATCTCAAAGGTAGCAATTGCCCTGAACCACCTTTATCTGGGATATTGCAGGGCTCAGTTTTCCCAAAGCTGAGGCTGCTAGATTAATGAGTGGGGAAATGTGTGCTATATGAATTTAGTAAGATGCCAATACCCAACTCTTTCTATCACATCAACCCAGTCTGGTCCAGTTGCATGAATAGCCTGATGTAGGAGATGAAAGAGGACAAGTTGGCTAAGGACTAATCCAGAGAGGACTGAAGTAGTGATGTGGCCTGGAAGATGCCCCCAGAAGAGTTGTTGAGGATGGTATCTGCACTCCTGGGGAAGGGAGTTCAGCTTTGGATTTGTTTGGACCCAGAGCTTCTTTCGGAAGATGAAATAACGGACGTAGCCAAAAATGTATTTCCAGGCTCTATGAGTGTAATTTGGATCTCTCACTGGTTTTACACCATTGTAACTCCATTGATTTCAGTGGAATTATTCCTGATTTATGCTTGCCCAAATGAGATGAGAATTGGGCTCTATATTTGCAAAATAGTTTGTTTCCTAGGTAGGAATTATTTCTAACAAGCTTTGGCTCATACCAACAAAGTCTTGTGCATGCTTTCATAAGAGATGTTACATGGTTTTAACCGTTAAGGTTTTATAGCTGGAAGCAATTTTCTTTAGCATTTCAGAGCATTTCTTTGTGACTAGAGAATATTTGATTGAATAACTAAATATTTGAAACCTGCATGACATAATCATTTATAAAGCTTCTTCTCTGACAGTTTGGTGCATAGCAGGCTTATTTATTTAAAAGGTCACACAGTCATATTTTACCACTGATAATGGCATTTTTATCCATTTAAAAGACTTATCCTAAATCATATACATTTCTAATGCATTTTACTTTGAAGAAACAGAAGCAAATTAATTCCTTTAACTCTTAGTTGCTTTTAATAGGATGGAGAGCAAACCAAATAGAGTCTGTGGACTTCGATTTCATCAATCCTGTGAAGTGCTGAGCAGCTCCTGTGAGGTGCTGAGTGTCTTCAATTCCTGATGATGGATGGCACTCAGCCCCCGGCAGCGTTAGGTCTTAAATTCTCTGTTCTCATTTAGACCTCTTATTTCCCAGGTTAGCCACATTCAGAGGGAGTTCACGTGAAAATGACGCAGTAAATAGAGATGATAAAAAACGGAAGCGATTATAATTCCTGTATTGCCAACTAATCACCTCCCTGACCTTTAAAGGTAGTGGTTTTCAACCTTTCTAGGCTGCGTACCCTTTTCCAAATAATGAGTCTACCTCGTATCCCCAACTGAGATAGGGTCATAATAGACCCATGATTAGCTTGCCAAGTCTTACTAAATAAAGTGCATTGTCTGCCATTACAGGATTTTTCTCGCATACCCCCTGACAAGAGCTCGCATGCCCCTAGGGGTACAGGTAACCCAGTTTGAAAACCACTGCTTTAAGATATTCATTATAGGAACTCTCTGGGCCAAATTAAGCTCTCTTACACTGGTATAAAACTCAGAGTAACTCCATTAAAGCTGCGTTGTGCTTACAATGGTGTAAAGGAGCAGAATTTGACCTACCTGGCCAGCTCTTTGGCTGGTGTAAATTGATGTAGCTCCATTGAAGTAAATGGAGGTATGCTGATTAACACCAGCTGAGGAGCTGGGCCATTCTATTTAACTGTAACAGGAAAAAAAAGTCAACGATAATATAAACAACAACAACATCATCATCAGTTGAAACATTAGTTTCTTGCAGTCTCAAGAACAGCCCTTGGATTTGTTTAGATCAGAGCTAAGTAGACAGATTGTCTCACAAACACTATCCCTTCCTCGTGGGACTGTGCAGACCACTTCTCTTCCCAGTCAAAATCACATAACCTCCCTGAATGTATTTTTAGCTTCTTTTAATCTGCTTCAGCACTGGAACCAAGGAGGAGAGCCAGCACCACGTAACCGGCCTGCTCTCCATGGAACACCAGCAAGTGTGCCGCGGACCACAGTTTGGGGACCACTGGTATACAGAATTGGGAGGGCTGTGCTTTCTGCCTTATTAAGCCATTTTCAGCCCAGGTGTAAATGAGAGTTTCATCTGTTTAAGACTGGGCTGAATTTTGTCTATTGATTCTCTAGTAGATTATACTAGTCCAGGGATTCTCAAACTTCATTGTACTGCGACCCCCTTCTGACAACAAAAGTTACTACATGATCCCAGGAAGGGGGACCAAAGCCTGACCCCGTCCGAGTCCCGCAGCACCAGGCGGGGGGTCCAAAGCCAAAGCATGATCCTACCACCCCAGGTGGGGGGGCAAAGCTGAAGCCAAAGGGGTTCAGCCCCTGGCAGAGGCCTGTAACTTGAGCCCCGCCATCCAGGGCTGAAGCCCTTGGGCTTGGGCTTTGGCTTTGGCCTGGGCGGTGGGGCTCGGGCTTTGGCCCCAGGCCCCAGCAAGTCTAATACCAGCCCTGGCAATCCACAGTTTGAGAACCGCTGCATTAGCATGATAGTGCTGCATGGCTCCAGAAGGGAAAAGCACAGATGATATGCAGGAATAATAGAAACGTGTGAGGAACTTTGGCAAAATTTGGGGATTTATTTTTGTTCTACTTAGGCCTTGAGCTAATGTTATTCTATGATGTTGCCTTTCTGTAGGTACCTCATCCAAGGATCAACTAGGTTAACGAAGAAGAGAAGCAAAATGAATTTAAACTGGTGGCAGCCAGGCCTGAGGAGGGAAATACCTCAGGGCAGTTGAACAGAATTAATGTAATTGGTCAACAATTATTTTGCCCCTGTGACAACAATACTACTGCATGGGAGACTCTGACCAAAGAGATGGCCTCAAGGGAATCCATCTCAGGTTTTATCCTGAGCCCAGTTGCATGTTGGGACAGGACTTTGTGCGATTTAGTGAGTACTTGCGTGCATACTCATGCAGTGCAGTAATGATCAATAAAGCCTATAGTTTATGTACTTCACTGGTGAGTCTCGGTGCTTTAATTTAAGACTCTCCAGCAAACTGACACAAGACAGTTTAAAAAAATCAAAGGAGAAGAGGACATATGTGGAATATTTATTGTTTCACAAATTATGTTACATGGAGGCCTCTCCTGGAGAGAATTCAGAGAAGGAGGAGAAAAGAAATGCAGCTGTTCTACACATAGAGCAGCATCAGCACCACATGGTTGTGTACTGACTGTATGACTTCAATAAAACTGTTGTGATATTTCTCAGGGAAAGTAAAATGTATTGTTAGAAATCAGCTGTTGTAAGAAATGCAAATATTGGTGCAATAGTGCATGAGAGAAAGTTATGGGTAGTTTATTGTGCTCGCATAATCCATTATGCTTCTCCCCAGTAAACCACAATCAACATAATTAAATTATAATAGCATTATTTCTCTCTTACAAAGCAATAATTCAGTCCTCCGGTAAATAAATTGGGTTTGGAGGCCAAGTAATTTATTACAATGAAAGAAAGATATGGCTGAAAAAAACTGAGCCATGATGATGTTATTATATAGGATCAATTAATACAAAAGTAATATATCTTGTCTTTAACTCCTAAAAATAGAGGCCCATATCCTGGTCTTCCATTGGCCTAGTGAGTCCATTTGCATTAGATGTTTATAAGAGTAACAACATAGTAACATTACATAGGATAAAAATGTCTGAGGGATATAAACTCTCATGCTTCATGCCATATACTAACCATTAGTCACGTGGATTAGGAAGAAACTTCTCTTATATGCCTCTTAGTACATAACTGAGAGACAAGGTGAGTGAGGTGATATCTTTTATAGGACACACTTCTGTTGGTGAGAGAGACAAGCTTTGGAGCTTACACAGAGCTCTTCTTCAGGTCTGGGAAACTCAGAGTGTCACAGCTAAAACAAGATGGAACAGAATGTATAGCATAAATAGTTAACACATTTGTCTCTCTCTCTCTCGGTTTGCTCTATTGTCTGTTTTGAAAGGTTCTGTTCTGCATGAGGATCATCATGAGGGACAGGGTTATGTGCTCACATTTGCAGATGCCATGACAGAAAATTAAGGGCTCCCATCTCACCCTCTCAGACTAGATATAAGCCTTTGGGGCCAGAATATATTATGAACACAGCTATAATCCTCTCTGTCCCCGCACTCCTTTTGGGATGTTGTTGATCCGGGAGGTAAGGCGCTTAATTTTATTCTTTTAATTTATTTACTCTGCTGTATATTTTTATAAGTTTACATTTTTCAGTCTCTGCTTTTTTCTTGTGCAGTTTTGTAGTTGAACAAATGGTTTCTTTCTTTCTTTAGTTTCCCTCTAGGAACCAGGGATGGGAGTGGTTTCTGTGCCTTGTGTCCTGAGTGCCAGCTAAAAGGGCCCAAAGGGACACCCAGGGCCCCCCGATCCCACTCCCAGTGGTTGGAGTACCCTTCAAATGAATAGGGATGGATCTGATGGGACCCCTAGGGAACAGCGCATCTGGGTTCTGATATATACCGGTGGTAGTGGACTATGCTATGTGGTACCCCAAAGCCATCCCACTACATACAACAATCAGAGGGGTAGCCGTGTTAGTCTGAATCTGTAAAAAGCAAAAGAGGGTCCTGTGGCACCTTTAAGACTAACAGAAGTATTGGGAGCATAAGCTTTCGTGGGTAAGAACCTCACTTCTTCAGATGCAAGTCTTGCATCTGAAGAAGTGAGGTTCTTACCCACGAAAGCTTATGCTCCCAATACTTCTGTTAGTCTTAAAGGTGCCACAGGACCCTCTGTTGCTACACACAACAAATGCAGCCACCCTAGCGGGCGATCAGGTCTTTGCCAGGGTTGGGATACTGAAGGAAATATGGACAGACAGGGGATCCAACTTCTTATCCAAAATGATGAGAGAACTGTGCGAGATGCTGAAGATCAACACTCTTAGATGCCTGTCTACCACCCACAGACCGTGGAGCTGGTGGAGCAGGTCAATAGGACCCTGAAGTCCATGTTGAAGAAATTCATTGACACTGATCCATTGTGCTGGGACTGGTTGCTGTCATCATTGTTGTTCGCCACATGCGAAGTCCCCCAAGCCTTCACCAGGCTTTCCCTTTTGAGGAGGCAGCCCAGGGGGATCTTGGATCTCCTCCGGGAGACCTGTGAAGAACAAGAATCCTGAGTCGTGGGCGCAATGTTGTACATGCTCCAATTATGGGAGCGACTCAAAACGCTAGGGGGATTTGCTAAAGAAAACCTGTTGAGAGCCCAGCAGACACAGGAGAGCACATACAACCAGGGGCCTGATTGCGAATATTCAGACTGAGTGACAGGGTGTTACTGCTGCTCCTGTCCTCCAAATAAAAGCTCTTGGCCCAATGGAAAGCTCTGTGTGAGGTGGTCAGGAGGGTAGCTAGGACGTATTGACTATGAGATCCATCAGCCTAGGAGATGGAAGGAGACTAAAATCTATCACTTCAACCTCTTGGAGGCCTGGAAGGCTCAGGAGACCTTACTGATAGCCCCGTACCCCCTAGAACCAAACCTCAGGCCTCAGGCATTGCCCCCCCCAGATCCAACCCCCCTACTGATGGGGCCAAAGCTCAGCCTGAGACAACAAGCCCAAATAATAAAATGACTCAGGCCTTCCCTCCGTGTTCTCGGCTCTCCCAGGGAGGACACACTTAGCCCATCACCACATTGCTATGACATTTGGACAGAAGATTCAAGAGAACCATTGACCCCTGCCAAGGAAAATGTGGGACGTCATCCATGAAGAACTCCAGGCTATGCTGGCTCTGGGGGGGAGGTCATTGAAGAATCCCTCAGTGAATGAAGGAGCCTTATCGTACTGGTGCCAAAGCTTGATGGATCAATGAGGTTCTTCATTGATTTTAGAAAGGTCAATGAGATATTGTGTTTTGACACCTACCCTATGCGCTGGGTGGATGAGTTATTGGAGAGACTCGGAAATGCCAAATACATATCCATGTTGAACCTTACCAAAGGGTACTGGTAAATCCCTCTAACGAGGGCATCCCTGGGGAAGACGGCTTTCCCTACTACCTATGGCCTCTACCAATGTGTAACCATGCCATTCGGCCTGCATGGAGAGACCACCACCTTCCAGTGACTGATGGATCAACTACTGTGACCCCACAAAGAGTACGCTGCTACATACATTAATGACATAGGTCATCCTCCCAGTTGGCACTATAGATGACTATGTCCCTCTCAGAGGTTACCCAAGCCCTCAAGAAGGCGGGACTGCCTGAAAACCTGGCCAAATGCTGCCTGGGCCAGAAGGGAGTAACATTCTGTGGGTACATCATGGGGCAGGGATGGCTACAACCCCTGGGGATGAAGTCCAGATGCAAACCACCTGTCTGGCCCCCTCAACCAAGAGACAGGTAAGGTAGTTCCTTGGACTGGCGGGCTAGTATAGGTGCTTTGTTCCTGGCTTTGCTACAACAGCCGACCCCCTTTCTAACCTTGTGAAAAGTACCTGACCCATGAAAGTGCAATAGACCGGGGCAGGTGAGGTGTGACAGAGCCTTCCAGGGTTTAAAGGTCTGGCTAACTTGGGGATCCGTTCTCTTTTACCCTGATTTTGCAAAACCATTTATCCTTTAGATTGACACCTCAGATGTGGGCCTTGGGACCATATTGTCCCAAGAGGTAGATTGTGAAGAACATCTGGTGTTGTTTTTGAATAGGAAGCTGTTCCCCAGAGAAACAAACTACTCTACGATTGAGAAGGAGGAACTGGCAGTGAAGTGGGCCATAGAGGTCTTACATTACTACCTGTTACGAAAATCCTTTTTACTTGTCATGGGCTACACCCCTCTACACTGGCTAAACTTGATGAAAGACATCAACATCCAGATTCAGAGGTGGTACCTGCAACCCTATGACTTTCAAGTGCTCCACTGCCCAGGAAAGGCGCACGCTAACACTGATTTCTTCTTGTAGGAGGGAGGAAGAGAGATGAGGAATGCTCACTGCCCGGTTCTAGCCTGAGGGGAGGGAGTGTGATGGGGTGTTTGAACCCCACACCATTGAAGTGAGGGTTAAGGGGTTGCTCTGGACACAGGAGGCATGCCCCACCCCTTCTGGGCATGATCACAGTGGAGATAGAGTTCAACGGGGAGCAGCTCAGCTCAGGCTCCCAGACAGAGCAGAAGAGCTCTTGGGTGTTGTAGCCTCCTGCAAAGAAGCTGTCAAGGCACCTCTGAGCCGGGACCAGACCCTACATTCAAGCCACAACAGACAATTCAGATGCAGGGGCTGTGTATGACAAACCACCACAAATAGAGGGAGACCATCCAGACAGTGGCCTGAGAGAACTCCAAGGGGGACTCCAAGACAGACTAGTGGCACCAGCAGAGGATCCAAAGCTGGGGAAGGAATAGGACCACGGAGCAGGCATAGGGGCACCTGTCTCCTAGGCCAGTGGTTTTCAAAGTTTGGGTCGCGACCCAATACTGGGTCGCAGCATGTCAGGCACTGGGTTGCTCTGGTCATGAAAAGTCCCGTCGACGGTGCTGCCCAGCTAAGGCAGACCAGTGCCTACCTGTTTCGACACTGCACTGCGCCCCGGAAGCGGCTAGTAGCAGGTTCAGCTTCTAGGCAGGGAGCCGCCAGAGGTAAGTCTGCACCCCAACCCTGCGCCCCAATCTCCTGCCCCAACCCTGAGCCCCCCCAAACCTGGAACCCATTCCTGCACCCCAAACCCCTCATCCCTGGCCCCACCCCAGAACCTGCACCCCCAGCCCAGAGCCCTGACACCTCTCCTATACCCCAACCCCCTGCTCCAACCCACAGCCCATTCCCACACTCTGAACCCCTCATTACTGGCCCCACCCCGCAGCCCTCACCCCCGCACTGCAACCCTCTGCCCCAACCCTGAGCCCCTTCCACACCCCAA
This sequence comes from Chrysemys picta bellii, assembly GCF_011386835.1. NCBI lineage: Eukaryota > Metazoa > Chordata > Testudines > Emydidae > Chrysemys > Chrysemys picta. Next base: position 73,080,648 of record NC_088792.1, read on the forward strand.
ACTCCTCAGCCCCAGCTCCCTTGGGTCGCGGGCATCAACAATTTTCTTCAACTGGGTCCCCATAAAAAAAGTTTGAAAACCACTGTCCTAGGCCATGGGTTTTGAATGATTGTTTCTTTGGGTCCTTGATTGGATCCTGGTGGAGCAGGGAGAGCCTGAGTTCCCCTACCTCCTGGCCACAGACTCTTGCTACTAGGCGATATTGTCCAGAGTATTGCCCCTGGACTCAACCTCGCCTCCCTCTCCCAACTAGCCCCCCGATGTCCAATTTCCCACCTAATGCAATGCAGCCACAAAGGATACTTCACTCCTTAAGGGGAACTGGTGGGGGCAGCACAGGGGAGGAAAGTAAGTGGATTTATTTCAGGATAGGTGAGTCATGTAACCTATGAGCCTTTTCCGATTTTTCCATCTACATGTAACTGGCTGGCAGGGGAGTAGCTTAACAGGTGAGAGAACCAGTGAGAAGGATTGCACAGGGAGGAGTAAGTGCACTCTTGCAGTCCCAGTATTCACATTTCCATTCACTCTGGTGCGCTGCAGCATTACAGTGACATGGTGGCAGATGACACAGCGCTTAGCTTTGCTGCACTGTTGCAAGTACTGTTGTGTGTGGACACATGCTTCTTGGTGGAGGATGGCACTGCCCTTTGCAACAATATGCTCTGATCTAGCAACGCTTACTGAGAGTCTATGTGCTGTAGTGTTGGGGCCTAATTTGACAACCTGATAAAGGCAAAGGACGGAAAGGCTCCAACACTATTTATTTACCCCTGGCCCTGGCCTCTTGTTTTAACCCTTGGGCTGCTGTTTCAAATATAAACAAGGGATGAGACTTCTTACTACGCCACAGGGAAGGGGCAAAACGAACGTTATCTTTCAGTTTGGCGTCAGGCCACTCAGGGAAAGGACAGAGGGTGTGTGTGTGTGTGAGAGAGAGTGAGTGTGTCCACCATCAATTCTGCTCTGCTCTCCCCGCGGCTGTCAGGACTCTGAGTGCTGATGCCTGCTCCCTGGCCTGATCTCTCCCCCCAACCGTGACCATATATATAACAAGTTGGGAATGGGGCGAGCAAGCAGGAGTGCAAAAAGTTCTGCAGCCGCGCTGAGAGGAGCAGTAAAGGGCTGCAGGTCGGGGGGAGGGTAATTGCTGGCTCCTATGCACCCCCAAAAGCACGTGCGCACCACCCACGCACGTGTGTGCGGCCTGCGCTCCCCGCAGCCCCCCACTCGGGACTGCAGGGAAGTGTGTCACTAGGTAAAGCGAGAGAGCCAAGGTAGGAGGAGGGAGGCAGCGGCCGGGGGAGGAGCTGCCTGCCAGGGGGAGGAGAGGGGACTCCACTGCCCAGAGCGCGAGGAGAGAAGGGGCCCGCGCAGGGAGGGAAGGAAGGGAGGAGGTGGAGGTGAGTCACATGGTCAGTGCCGCACTCTGTGACTCTCCTGTGTCTCAATCGCTTTTGTTGTAAAGGGGAGGAAGCCGAGGAGCGAAGCAGCAGCAGCAGCCGCCGCCGTGCCAGGAGCCAGCCCAGCAGGAAACCTTCCCAGCCAGGCTCTGCTGCTGCTGCTGCTGCTTTGCAGACACACGCCCAGCCAGGGCTGGGGAAGAGGCGCCCCCGCTGCAGAGACAGCCGCTGTACTGTGCCGACTGGCGGGGAGCCTGGGGGCACATGTAGAGGGGCAGCGGCGGGGAGCAGGAGAGTCGGGGTGCTAGGTCTGCTTGGTCGCAGAGTACCGCGTCCCCCCAGTTGGGAGTTTCACGGTCCCTGGTGCCGTCTTGTCGGAGGAGGAAACTATGGAGGTCAATGCAGGTAAGAGACTTGCTAAGCTCAGCTGCTAGTATGGGGTGCTGGTATGGGGAGGGGGGAAGCCCCAGGGTGGATGCTTTGGGGTCAAGGGGGAGCGCACTACGTTGGTCACTGGGGGGATCTGGGGTGGACGATCAGCGACCCCCATGTTAGTGTCGGGTGGGTGAATGCCTGATCGGGTAATGAGGGCACTGGAGGGCGGCTGTCGCTGTCAGGGTAGCGTATCTAGTAGAGCGTTTCGCGTGTGGGCTGGGCAGCTGCCCCCATGTTGTGGGGTTTGATCCCCGTTGGGGAGGGGGGGTTATTCTTATTCCTAGCCTGTGGGGGTTTAAAGTCACCCCCCACACATACACACACTCCTCGGCTGCTCTGTCCCATTTGTGTGTGGTGGATGTTGGGGAACCTGGGTTGCTACGGCTGCCTCCCACGGACTGATACCGCTCCCCCCCCCCGCCCCTTCCCTGCGGAGCCTGTGGCCGGTGTCTGCCCTTCCTCACATGGACCCGCTTGCCGAGCCATGTGTGCCTTCTGTTTACGTTCCGCGCTGCGTGCTCGCTTATTGGCTGTGCGGGGCTGTGACGTAACGATTGCATAATAGGGCTGGGGCGGGCCAGCTGGGTGGCTGCCGGCGCCGGCACGTGAGGCCCGCAGGAGGCCGCTGTTTTGGTGACCTACATTCATCGGGGGTGGCGGGACGGGGCGCGCAGGGGACACGTGGGTCAGAAGACGCCCGATCGATGCGGCGCTTCTGACCACGCCCACCGGAGCGCCGGGAGGGAGGGGTTTGCACCGTTCTGACCCCGCCCCCAGAGGTGTTCCAAGGTTCTTACCGCTCGCCTTTTGGAGCGGGAGGCGCCGCCTCTAGGCGTTGCATTGCAGGAGGGGGCGGGGGGAAGGTGTTTTTTTTCCCTTCGGAAGAGGGCGTGGCTAGAACCTTGGAACACGGAGGGTGGCTCCGTCCCGATGGGGCGTGGTTAGAATGCCCGCAGAGTGGGGCTGGGGGTCGCTGCCCCCTTCCATTCACCAGGTGATTGTGGCTGGGCAGGGGACCAGGAGGAGAGGATGGGGCAGGAGAGAGGTGTTGCCCTTGTTCCCCTCTCCGACCCCCCCAGTTCCTGGTGCTTGCCCAGAGCTCTGGCGAGTAAAAGTGCTAGGTATTTAGGATCCCTGAAGTACGGTGACCAGATAGTAAGTTTGAAAAATCGGGAGGAATAAGTGCTTATGTAAGCCCCAAATATCAGGACTGGCCATATAAAATCGGGACATCTGGACAGTCTCCTCTGGCGTAGGGTTGGCCCCCGGGCGGCAGTCTTACTGGCTCGTTGCAGCATAGCATGTTGTATTTGTGTGCCTGCCCATGTGATTGGAATGAAGACACGTTTAAAATTCTTCTCACGTGGACAGGCTCTTGCAACAGCAGGAGTATAACAGGTGAAAGAGGGGGGCAGACTCGCCTGCGCTGATGGTTGCGCTCATGTAATGAGCCCAGCAAGTCAGATGGCTGGACACGTCCAGATTACAGCATGTTACACGAAAAGATCTTGGGTCCCACCTGAGCGTATGGGAATTAGAATGTCTGTCTGGGCTTTATGGGAAGGTGGGGGAGTTCTGGCTTTACAAAAATAGCAGAAAAGTAATTGCCATGTAAGGACACAATGGCTCCTGCATCCTCCCTTAAAATAAATTGAGTGAAAAGGCTGGGTTTTATTATTCTATATATAATAGCGGCTGATTATGTAACAGCTCCTGTGGCTCTAGTGAAAAACATTGGGCAGTGCTTTATGAAACAGAATTAAATTGACTTTGGAAGGACGCATTTGCTGTGCCAGCAGCTAAATAACCCTTGGTGTGACTGTGCATCTATAAATTATTTCAGCAAGAGCTGATAATTTAATGTGCCAGTTTTGTTATTTTCAAGACTGTTCCTTTGCCCTAGAATGGGATGGTTCCCGTTTAATTGAACCTAAATGTGATAATCTTGTACAGTAGAAAATTCTTCATAGCAGAAAGAACAGTTAGCTTTCCTTCTCTTGACTAAAGTCTTCTCTTTGTACCCTATATCATTTCAGTTATTTTCATTGTTAAACTTTTATGTCAAAGATGAAAGGCAAATAATCTAAACTATTGCAACAACAATAGAGACTGGTACTAAAATAGCATCTGGGTAGGCTGAACTCTGTTTTTTGCAAAGATTTAATAATCTGCTGAAATATAAATAACGGGAGTCATCATTAAGAAGTTATATAACTTCCTGCTCAAAATACATGTTCACCGTGAGCTGGTGGTAGTATATCATTTGGAATTCTAAATTTCTTTCAGAATCCTTTGTGAATATGACTAAAATGAACATCCAGAATTGGTTTCACATCACAACAATTCAGTTTAGGATAAAATAAAATTCCTTTGTCTTCTATGTTAGCAAATTCTATTTTAAGAGTCAAGAAGTTTGTGTCTGCAGCGCTGACTCGTCCATACAATATCAGGACCTGCTGCTTCTGTGAAATGTTTTTTTTCTGCACTGCATACGTGGGTTTTTCTGAAATGCAGCTATAACCTAGTACTTCTAGTCCAGGGGTCGGCAACGTTCGGCACGTGGCTCGCCAGGGTAAGCACCCTAGCAGGCCGGGACAGTTTATTTACCTGCTGACGCGGCGGGTTTGGCCGATCGTGGCCCCCACTCGCCGCGGTTTGTCGTCCCGGGCCAACGGGGGCGGTGGGAAGAGGCACGGACTGAGGGATGTGCTGGCCGTGGCTTCCTGCCGCCCCCATTGGCCCGGGATGGCGAACCGCAGTGAGTGGGGGCCGCGATTGGCCGAACCTGCCGCGTCAGCAGGTAAATAAACTGGCCCGGCCCGCTAGGGTGCTTACCCTGGCGAGCCGCGTGCCGAATGTTGCCGACTCCTGTTCTAGTCAAATAGAAAAGAATATTAAAATCTGAGCAAAGGATTTCTGAGGAGCCACAGAATCTTCCAAGATAGTCTCAATTTTAATATATTTCTCAATAATATGACAAGTAACCAAGAAGTCCCTAGCATACAGAAATAGTTAGTATACCCAGTGGGTCTTAGATTTTCAGTGGGGACTCAGGCGCCTAACTGCCCAAGTCCAACATTTAGGCACAACTGGCTTTCACAGAACTAGGGCTCAGCTGCCACCTGATCCTGTAGCTGCCAAAGTCCCTAGGCATTCAAGTCTCCACTGGTAAAGTCCCCAAGGCACCTAGGTTTCTGTGGGTGGGCATGTGCAAATCTGCCTAAGGCCTGGCACTGCTGAGCAGCTCAGCACCTAATTCTGGCCTAAGCTCCAGCAGCATTCACAAACGAGGAATTCCCTTGCCTCTCTCAGCTGCTGAGCCCAATCTGGTAGCTGTGTTCTGAGTACACCTGCCCCACACCAGAAGACCAAGGAGGAGGTGTGCTTATATTCGCCTGGTTCAAATTCCCACTCTGCCTGCTATGAAGCAGGGACCAGGCCTCCCCCCACCCAGATGAGTTCCTGAACAACTGGGCTACTGAGTATTCTGGGGTGGCTGTCTTTCATTCTGTCCTGATGAAGCAGTTCCATGTTGTATAAATAATTAAATAGTCATTGGGCCAAAGAAAGCATGAGGATGACCGGCCTAGTGGTTAAGGCACTCACCTGGCTTCAAGTCCCTGCTCCAAATCATGGCTCTTGTTCAGCGTGCTGGTGTCTGTGAAACTCTTTTTAAGGGCCTCTCACTATGTGTGTACAGGGAACCTGAGAGCCTAACTCGGGCCTGTGAATTCTACTAGGCAGTAGGATGTTAGGCATTGTAATGCTAGATTGTGAATCTAGCCCTGGGTCTTTTGGTTTTGAAAACCTCATTAGGAGGGGCAAAGGTAAAATTAATTTGCTGTACAATACTCCTCGGTTAGGTCCTTTCTTCCACCTGTTCAGGGGAGAAGGCGCAGCTCAGTACCCTCTATCCTATAGGACAGTGGGGGGCAACCTGCGGCCCCTCAAGGTAATCCGGTGGCAGTCCGTGAGACAGTTTGTTTACATTGATTGTCTGCAGGCATGGCCTCCCGCAGCTCCCAGTGACCGTGGTTCGCCATTCCTGGCTAATGGGAGCTGTGGGAAGAGGTGTCCAGCACATCCCTGTGTCCCGCGGCATCCCGCAGCTCCCATTGGCCGGGAACAGCGAACTGCAGCCACTGGGAGCTGCGGGTGGCCGTGCCTCCGGATGGTCAATGTAAACAAACGGGCCGCATCCGGGCCTCAGGTTGCCCACCACTGCTGTAGGGTGTGAGGATGAGTCTCCTTCGCTGGAGGAGACATGATCGTTTCTATATGGTACTAGGTGCAATTGCTTAGTGTTCCCCGCTGTGATTAAGGCGGGAGGTCTCCTTTGATTGGCATTTCACTTGCTCTGCTTGGGCTCACATGGAAAGAAGCATGCTTCCCTTCCTTTGCTAAATCAGTAATGTGACTTAATGTCAGGTACAACAGTAAGCAGGACACTCAGGGAAAACATGGATCTGTCCAATGAATTGCAGGACACTTGGGCCATCTCTACAGTGGCATAGCTAAGAAGCACTTTTTCCCATCGCTGTAGAAACTCCACCTCCCCAAGTGACAGTAGCTAGGTTGATGGAAGCATTTTTCCATTGACCTAGCTGCATCTGCCCTGAGGGGTTAGGTTGCCATAGCTGCAGCATGCAGGTGTGTGGATTTTTCACACTCCTGGCCACTGTAGCTATGTCAAACTAAGTTTTAAGCATAGACTAGGCCTATGTGTCCCCCAACTGGTTAATATGGGGCTTATGTAATATTTTAGCGCTTCTTTGGTGGAATCTGGTGCACAGCTTCCATTACGATAACATGACTTGTGTCAAGTGCCACCTCTCTCTCTCACACACTACACTGAAAACTTACCCCTGGATGAACTGATCATTGCAGTATATATGGTTTATAATAATAACCCTAATAATAACAGGAATGATGTTAAGGAATATAACATTGCATATAGCATTGCATTTCAGGACTTGAAAAGTAATCCCTGTAAGGTGCATACTTAAGTAAGCACTTGATATCGAATTCCACCTGAACAAAGTTTTGCTGAAGGACTAGGTAGAAGGTAAAAAAACTTTTACATAGTGAATGGGAGATTTAAGTTTGAATTAATTTTAATGTTTTGACACTGCTATTAAAAAGTAAAATAGGTCCAGTAAAGCAATGCTAACAGGTTTAATTAAATTTACAAAAGCAATGAAATTCCGAGTTTACTCTCTGTCTTTGATTCTTGTGCCAAGTATTTCAATTTGTATGTTGCAGAGGATCACTCAGTGTTCTAGAAATTATTTATGTATCACAAAGGTATAATAGAGTAGTAGGACAGAGTGGCAGCATTTATCCTCAAATGTACTATAATTAACATAAGGCACTATGACCCAGGACCCGCTGTACCGACTTAATCTGTTGAGCAAGCACTCCTTGTCATTTGTAGCTTTTACTGACTTAAGGCATATGCATCATCTTATTCTGGTCTGTAATGAGTCATATGTAAAGGGATCTTCCACAGCAGTACAAAGGGAGCAGAAAGGGAATTAAACACAGTTTTTAAATAGCTTGGGTTTTGCCAATGAGCTTTTACATTCACCGATTTTAGTGTGAAATAGTAAATACTTTGTAATGGCTTTTAAAATATTAGGTCTTGGAGATGACAATTGACTTGGTTCTCAAAAGAAGGGTAAAGAATTGTTGTGTCCCTTGCGAGATCATTCCTTGGGCATATAACCTGGGGAAGGGACCCTATGAAAAAACAAATCAGTTTCAATGCCTAAAAGAGAGCAAGAAGCTTTTTTCTCCAAAAGTATCTCAAGAGTTTAAGACTAAACAGTCTCCCGGTTCTGCAAGTGGGAGTGCAGTGCCTTGCAAAGAGCCTGGCAACTGAAACTATATTTAAATGTGCTACAAAGAGTTGTAATGCGACAAGAGGTACTTAATATAAAAACAGGCCAGGACTGAATTCCTTATCTTCACGCCCCATCCCCTTTCTCCATTACTGTGGACACCACCAACCACCTCCCTCTCTCAGGCCTGTATCCTGGGTGTCATCTTTCACTTTAAAGACTAACAGATTTATTTGGGCATAAGCTTTCGTGGGTAAAAACCTCACTTCTTCCCACGAAAGCTTATGCCCAAATAGCAACAGAGGGTCCTGTGGCACCTTTGAGACTAACAGAAGAAGTCACCAGACTCCTTGTTGTTTGTAGATACAGACTAACACGGCTACCCCCTGATACTTATCTTTCACTTTGCCCTTTCTCTTACCCTTATCTAAATGATTTCTGCTTCTGTCTTCATAACACCTCTAAGATCTAGTCTTTTCTCCCCCTCCAATTTGCACCTCCTACTCTGAACTCCCTTCAGAACACTGCTTCTGAGATCAGGTTTTGATTAGGTTATATCCTCCCAGCTTTGAGTCCCTCCAGTGACTCCCCATCATCCACCATATCAGATGCAAGCTTTTTACATTTGCTGTTGATCCCATCCCCTGCTCCCTCTTTTATCTAATCTCATTTTCCATTTTAGGAGGCAAGGGAAGATGGGGTGGAAGGGGAGGTCAGTCATTGAAAGCTAATGGAAAGAAATGAGTTTGGGGGAGGGGTTTGAAAGAGGCACATGTAAAGACACATGGCATGCTGCGTCAGGTGGTGCTAGGGTGACCAGATAGCAAGTGAAAAATTGGGACAGAGAGTGGGGGGTAATAGGCACCCATGTAAGAAAAAGCCCCAAATATCGGGACTGTCCCTATAAAATCAGGACATCTGGTCACCCTAGGTGGTGCTGGCTCAGGAAGTGGATCACTTGCGAGCTGTGTACGTACATTTGTCATTACAGTCTTTGCTTTCCTTCCCCCAGGGGGCGTGATTGCTTACATCAGCTCTTCAAGCTCAGCGTCTAGCCCAGCCTCTTGTCACAGTGAGAGCTCAGAGAGTAGTTTCCAGTCCTCCTCTTCGCCTGTACCATCTTCACCAAACAGTTCCGCCTCCGAGAGCAGCTGTAACAGTAGGAGCGGCGATGGTTCTGACGGTGCACCAAAGAATGATCAGCTAGATGATGCCGTTAAAACAAGCCGGTCGAGTGCTGCTGGATTGACCAAGGGCCATGGTGGACTTACAAGTATGTATGTTTTGAGGTATTATCAGGCAGATAAACATGCACTGTCATGCTCCACTGTCTCAAACTGATGGCTGGTTTTACCTGGCCTGAGGACATTCCCAGCCTTCATTCTGGTGACCACAATTTTCCCTCCACGCTTAATCTCTAACTTCCTTCCTTCTAGACAGCGGTAGCTATGGTGCTCATCCTCTGGCCAAGATGTTGAGCAAACAGCCTCTTGCTAGACAGAAGCCACAACTTCAGCCTGAATCAGCCATCTTTCCAATCTTTTTTCAACCCTACTCCTTGAGCTCAAGCTCATCACCTCTGCTATGTGCCTGAGTTTTACTGATCCAGGATATGAAATGCACTGATGCCACTCCCAGACCTGGAACTGCTTCCTCACAGTGCAAAGTGGTGCCAACAGGCCATATTGTCCTTTGGCCCACAAGTAAGTTTAAATCAAGAACTCTCACTAATTTTTTTTTTATAAAAAGCCCCAGCAGTTTTGAAATTATGTAAGTGCTAAAACAAAGTCTGCTACAAGTCTCTCTCTGTGCTCCTTTCACTGAAACCTGGCCAAATGTCATTTTAAAAGACAGTTTAGTCCACAGGCTCAAACCTAGGAACAAATTCTTATTTCCATCAGTGTTTCTCTTTAATGACTATAGAGATCAGTGGAATCATTTTAGAAGTTTATATTGTGATAGCACTTAGGAATCCCAGTCAGGGCCCAGGACCTCATTGCGCTAGCTACTATACATGCACACAAGTTCCTTCACCAGGAACTACTCCAGACAGACACCAGTAAAAATGTGTTCAGAACGTGTGCACTAAGTTCCAGCTACAAGTGATTTTATTTTTTTTAAACCACAAATAAAATAAAATTAAAAGTTGGTATGGCCAGAACTACAGGGGTGCTGGTCATTGCAACTATATTGTAGGCTTCGACATAGGCGCCGACTCCGTGCGTGCTCCGGGGCTGGAGCACCCATGGGGAAAAATTGGTGGGTGCTCTGCACCCACCAGCAGCCAAGATCTCTGCCCCAGCTCACCTCTGCCTCCGCCTCTTCCCCTGAGCGCGCCGTCCCCGCATCTCCCAGCGTAAAAAGCTGTGGGAGGGAGAGGGGAGAAGCGGGAACGCAGCGCACTCAGGAGAGGAGGCAGGGAAGAGGTGGGGCCGGGGTGGGGATTTGGGGAAGGGGTACAATAGGGGCAGGGAGGGGGCAGAGTTGGGGCAAGGACTTTGGGGAAGGGGTTTGAATGGGGGTGGGGCAGGAGTGGAGTCGGGGTGGAGCGGGGTGCGAGCACTCACCGGCGCCAGGAGAAGTCGGTACCTGTGGGCTTCGACTTGCTTTAGTTACTGTGTTTCTGCATTATATATTCTTTGATAATCAGAAGTTTAGCAATAAAGGAATTTTTTAAAGCAATCTTTACAAGTTAAAAGTGATCCCCGGTTGTTTTTTTACAAGAATGTTAACATTGAATAGTGACTGCAGTGATATATGGTTCAGAGGGTATTTCAATAAGCTTTTAATTTGAATTTAGATGTTTTTCTTCTACCCGAGACAAAATTATTTTTGCCAGCCAAACTTTCTGGACAACCCTCCTATTCAGGGGCGCTGGAACAATTTGTATAGTAGGGGTGCTGAGAGACATTGAACCAAACTGTAAACCGTGTATATGATGGAAACCACTTCAAACCAGGGGATGCAGCAGCACCCCCAGAACCCCTAGGTCCAGCACCTATGCTCATATTTTGTGTTTTGATGGCATTATGAAGCCAACACTAAAGTCTGATCATTGTGCTTTAAAAAGCCTTCAAATTATTTAAAAAAATATTTCTCTCCCACCCAACCCCCACCCAAAATAAATAAATCCAAGATCTTAGTAAGACCTTTCCCCTCCTCTTCTGCTTTGTACATTGTTTGGCAAACATGAAAGCACTCAACGGGACTGCTCATGTACAGAAAGCTGCTGGTGCACTTAAGTGTTTGCAGAATCAGGGCATAAGAACCTGACAGTGAAATTGGCTGTAAACAAAATTGAGACTGATTTAACTGATTTTTAGGGTGGGATTTTTAAAAGCGCTTAGCAGAGCTATGCAGAGGACAGAAATTCCCTTTCACAAAGGATTTCAAGATTGACATTTGCTCGTGTTCTCTTTAGGGACTAAATATGAACTTTAATGCAACTGCAGTCTCAGATGGCAAATGGTTCCACTGAAATTTTTCCAACCCGCTCTAGCGCTCAGCATTAGTCCAACTCTGCTCCCCTGAAGTCACTGGCAGAGTTGGCAATGCTGAACACTTTGGAAAGTCCCATTCTTTACTATCCGAGCTGGAACAAAACATGCAAAATATAAAGAAAGAGCATAAAAAGTGGCAAGCAAATTGGACTTAGAAAATCCTTTCAGCTTTAAGAATGTAAGGTCCTGTTTCTGCAAATGCATCCCAATGGGGAGGCTCTGTGTGGCTGTGGAGGACTGCCTGCATGGAGTCAATTGCAGGATGTGACCAAAGTTTTTATTAGTAAAAAGGGTAAAATAACTTATTTGTTTGCAACATGTGATTTTGAAGTTAACAGTGTCTTTTAATATTTCTGTTTTTAAGAAAAGATCTTTATTCTCAGTTGGGGAAACTGCAACATTTATATGGGCTTCCTTGTCCTGATGGGAAGACAGATTGAGCCCAAACTTTGGTGACCTAGTTTCCTAAATGATCCTTTTAAAAATTCATAAATGTAAGCAGACTTTTTTTTCTACCATTGAGTGCAATGCTACTTTTATTAAAAATTCACTGTTAGCCCAGTGTATGTGTGTTCTCCCCATTCTATCCAGCGATTCTTCCGAAACTAATCCCTGCTGAGTTGTGCAGGGTTTTCCTGTGTTCTTGTTTTTGTCTCCTCTCTTTCTTGTACATTGAACTGATTTGCAGTATCTCATTTGCAAAGCACGTTTTAAGGGGCAGAAGTGTATTCTATGGGTAGGTCTGCACTTGCAGTGGCATGTAGAATACATACACTGCATGCCCAGCTAGCACAGGTATAAAAAGCAGTGGAGACAATGAGGCACTGCTTAGACAAGTAGAGTAGAGACCCGGCTGAACCTTAGGGTATATACCTTATGCGGCTCTCTACGTGCCTAAGCAGTGCCTCCCTATCTACATTGCAATGTAGTGTCCCACTGCCAGAGCCTTTCCTCACTGCAGGGAAAGGCTCCAGCAGGTGCGCACTCTCACTGGGGTGTGTAGCTACATGTACCCTACATACCCTGCCACCAGTGTAGATAAGGCCTATGAGGCAGAATGTTACCATTGGATTTTCATGCCCACTTTCTTCTGTTCTGTTTCTAGAATTTAATGGCATGGTCCTTCTGTGTAAAGTCTGTGGGGATGTCGCTTCAGGATTTCACTACGGTGTTCATGCTTGTGAGGGTTGTAAGGTAAAGTATAATAGTCTCCTTTCTGTTGTGGATGCTGACTAGTTTTCAAATCACTGGGTAGTTAATAATTGGAATCATGGGGTAAGCGGATGATGATGTTGAAAAGTTAAATTTATATTAATCTAATAAAAAATTAATCTGAGAAGGTTCAAAATATATGCAGGTTGCTTTAAAAAGACAAGCTGCTTGGGAATACACCATGCCTTCCCATGGGAACAACTAAACTGGTGGTCTACGTGTCACCACTGATTGATCAAAGATCTGTTCTCAGACACTGGAACACCATGAATGGCCCATTTTGTGAAGGAGCTTTTGGCAATTATGTAAAAGCCATTTTCTTGAATGGAGGAGGCTAGACATTGTGCAAGAGGTGGTCTGGTGGCTAAAATACGGGGCTGGGAGTCAGGAGAGCTGGATTCTATTTCCATCCCTGCCACAGATATCCTGTGTGATCTTGGGTAAGTCAGTTAACCTCTCAGCTCTGCTGGTTCCCCCATCAGTATAATGAGGATAATAATGGATCGTAAGTTTTGACTGCTGGGGAAACTTTTAGAATTTATTATAGTTAGAAACAACCAGTTTATTGTATTGATCCTACCGTGTTCTTCCTTGCACATTATGCTTCACTGTGCTAGCAAAATTGTCTGAGAGAGTCAGACGAGTCAGTCACGAGAAGTTGTAAAGTGCCAGGAGTGGCACCTACTTCTTATGGCTCTGAAAGTGTATATGAGGAAGTGAAGCTTACTTGCAAATGGCCGGATCTTGATAGAAGATTTGACCTGTACGGTAATGGGTTGTGGTTTTTATCGGCAGGGTTTTTTCAGAAGAAGCATTCAGCAAAACATCCAGTATAAGAAGTGCTTGAAGAATAACAACTGCTCTATAATGAGAATGAATAGGAACAGATGCCAGCAATGCCGCTTCAAAAAATGTTTGTCTGTTGGAATGTCAAGAGATGGTATGTTCCTGAATTGAATAATGACATTGTAAAAATGAATTGTGCTGCATATGCCGCCCGTCTCAAAAGAGAATGTGTCAAAGATCGTAAGGAGGCAGAAACAGATAGTTGAATCCTGTTGTACTTGGACGCTAATGTTGTCTCTTACATGTGGATTAGCTACATCTTCTCACCGTGTGGCTATACTGAGCACCATATATAAAGTAGCCAAGAAAGCCCTCCCTTCTGTGAGCTTCTGGAGTTGGGATTAATACAATAGGACGCGCGACAGCTGCTAGATGGACGGATTTGATGTAACAGTCTTAGTTTATTTTACTGAGTTAAACAATATTTTAAACTCCTCTGTGGGTATTAGGCCAGTTTTTGATCTCAGTTACACTGGTGTAAATCCAAAATGACATTCTTGGTGGCAGTGGGGTTATTGTGGAGTTACACTGGTGTAACTGAGATAAGAATCTGAACCCTCCTGTCCGGTGTATTGCATACATTTCCTAGGTTTTATTTTTAAACAAGAGGAAATAGTGCCCAATGTAGCTCTCACTGAAGTCAGTGGAAAGACTTAATAGGAGCTGGGTCAGGCCCATAGCACACTATCTTCTTATTGTCACTTCACGTAAGGCTATTACAGAGAGTAGAGTTTCAGGAGTAAGTTTTCAGTGCAAGGAGAAAGCACAGAGCTGCACAAGTTTAATGGTAACTGAAACTGCACCGCTAAATCTCTGAACGCCTCACTGAAAGTCTGCCTCGTGCAATAGTTTTCAGTGAGGTGCTGAAAATATAGATTGTTTGGCTTCCAAAGCACACATTTAATTGAGCTGAGACCTTCACCCCTCCCCCCCACCTTGTTTCACTTTTTCTTTCCCTCAGATTCATACTGAACAGGAACAAATTTAACACTCATTGGGCAAATTTAACCTAGAACTTTATTTTAAAAAATTGTGCTGTCATTCTGAGTATCATTGACAACAACCTCTAAGGGGCTGTCTACACTCAGGCTGGTACCCGATTGATTTAAGTAAACCAGTTTAATTAAATGCCAAACTCCTGGGCAAGCACACTTACGTTGGTTTAAAACTGGCTATGTTGGGTGAACTAGCCCTACAAATGTAAGCTAATGTGATATAAACCAGGTTTAAATCAGTTTCAGAGTGTCCACAGTCAAAGTTGCACTGATTTAACTACATCAGTTTTAAAGCACACATTTGAGTGCAACTGTGTGTATAGACCAGACCTAGTTTGGAATAACCAAGAAAAGGGACATACAGATACTTTTGTTATATTTTTCGCTGCCTTCATTTTACATATAAACAGTGGTGCATAACATGATCTTGGACCTGATTCTAATCTGACACCAGCTTTACACTGGATTAACATTACTGCTGATATACAGCCATGCAGATGAGATCAGGATTAGTGCCCGAGCGTAAAAAGGCAAGATTATCAGTTTTGTGTGTACTGGTTTTCATGACTGAATTTGGTGTGCACCTGTGTAACTAAAACCGTTTTTTTCTTCCTTAGCTGTTCGATTTGGCCGCATTCCTAAACGTGAAAAACAGAGGATGCTGATTGAAATGCAAAGTGCCATGAAGACCATGATGAACAGCCAGTTCAATGGTCACTTGCCAAATGAAACATTAACAGAGCATCAGGAGCAAGCGCCCCTGTCATCTCAAGAAGAGCTTACATCCAAACCCCAACAAGAGCTCGAAAACATCAAAAGTCCATCTCCTCCTCCTCCCTCTGACATTGCAAAGGAAGAAGTGATTGGTATGGTGACCAGAGCCCACAAGGACACCTTCATGTACAACCAGGAGCAATCAGAAAACCCAGCTGAGGCCAGGCAGCCACAGAGCGGGGAAAGAATTCCGAAGAACCCTGAGCAATATAGTTTGAATAGTGACCATTGTAGCAGTGGGCTTAGTGACACCCATTATACCGAGAGTGAGCAACATCTTGCTGGACAATACAAAGGGAGAAATGTAATGCGTTATCCAAATGGGCGCACCGTTTGTTTCACAAATGGCCACTGTATGAACTTTACCAATGGTTATACTCAAAGAATGTGTGAAAGGATCCCAGAAGATGGGTTTTCGGCAAATGAGAACATGAATATTTACTCATGCAACACTGGAGGGAGAATGCACCTGGTACAGTAATGTCTGTTGTTGCTGGTGCAGGGAGACTTTTTTGCCATATGTTTTTAATGATCTATAAATACAGATGGGACCAAGTGTAGCCCCAGAATCAGTGAAGTTGCACACAGGTTAATTTGGTCTACAGTGGAGACCCAGATAGCACCCAACGGAGTTTAAGGCAAAGAACTACTAGATAGAGATCAACGGCTTACACTGTGTATGGGATTTGAAATCAAGCAATTGAGATGGTTCGTCTAACAATGCTTTTAGCTGCCAGATAGTCTGTTTTCAACTAAAGCACATAAAAGATATAGTTGAAAATCAGGTTACAGTAGGTTTCTTGGAAAAGTGAGCCCTATGAATCACTAAGTCCTTTTCCACCCTTTTCCTCTTGGGGATAAAACCTTTAAAATAATTTACAAAGGTAGATACACTAACTTGAAGTATATTTTAAAAAGTATCCAAGCACGAGTTCTGAGATGCAACTTTGATCCCCGGAAGTCAGTGAGGACTTCAGTGGGGTCAGGATTTCGTCCTAGAATTAGTCTAGTTGATTTAAGTCTGTTTTTACCGAGGTCTTTTAGTACTTGCTCATCTTGTCAGAATGGTCATTTTTTAATTTAATTTAATTTTTTTTTAGGGCTAGGTTTATTTATTTATTTATTTGAGATCAGATGTTTTTATGGAAACTACCTAAAACATTTGGATTTGGAGGCTTCTGGGCTGTTCACAACAAACCTGTCCTTCTACCCCTACAACAATTTAAACTCTGAGCCAGTGATAGGATTTACAAGGACGGGTCCCTCCCTTTCTTTATCCCCACTCATCTAGGACTGTCCAGTAGCAGCATCATACCAGAAATTATTTCCTTGTTGCAGCCTCTTTGATCACCTTAACTGATTTAAGTCACGCAACAATGCTGCATATTTCCCTTCCTTTGCCCCATTTTTAAATAAGCCCCCCCACCTTTAACCTTGCAGTAGCTGCCTTTTTTTTCCTTAAAGTAGACTCTCTCTCTCTTTCTCTTTCTATCTTTGCCAAATGGAACAGACTGGAGAAGGGGAACATAGGAAATACTCCAGTTCTTGTTCTGTTATGCTCCATAATTGCAAACCTTCAAGTACAAATTGGCTAAACTTTTCCACTTCTAGTTTCTGACGATCCTTCAAGCTTTTCTCAGCTCCCTGAGAATCCCCTTATTTGTAAGCTCTTTGGGGCAGGGACTTCTTTATTGTGTGTGGCCAGTGCCTAGCCCAGTGGGGTTCAGACCTCCAGTTGTGGCTGTAGGCCCTACAGCGTTACTAATAATTCCCAGTCTTGCTAGTCTGCCTTGATTTCAGACAAGACTGGTGTATCATGGTTACTCTCCTAAACGCTGAGCAGATCTTGCTTGACACTGGTGTTTGTCTTTCTCTGGAGTTTGTCACAGCTGTCCCTGAGATGACAACAGGATGACAGCCAGTGTCTGAACATGCTTTCCCACCAGCATTCTCTTCCCCACCCATTCCAGGAGTAAAAGAGCAGTTTAGATTCTTTGATCCTGGTTTACAGTGGAGTAAGTGAGGGCAGATTCAGGGATAACTATAGGAGCCAGAGAGAGTGAGATCAGAAATGGGGGGTGTTCAGTTTCGATTCCCTGCATGGTAGTAGCTTTCCCTAATTTCATTGTTGGAGCAGCCAAAGTTAGCAAAATTTTAAACTGATATTTAATGGATCTGCATAAAATATCCCTGTTACTTAACTAATGAATATTCCTATTTTATCTGTTGTATGATTAGCGTGATGGTGTCCTAAACAACGAGTCTAAGATTGGTTAAAATGCGGAATATAATTTGAAGAGGGGTTTTTTGTGTGTGTGTGTAAATTCTAGGTTTGTCCAATGAGCAAGACTCCCTTTGTGGACCCAAGTAAGAGTGGCCATGAAGTCTGGGAAGAATTTTCGATGAGCTTCACCCCTGCAGTGAAAGAAGTGGTGGAGTTCGCAAAACGCATTCCAGGGTTCCGAGATCTTTCCCAGCACGACCAGGTCAATCTTCTAAAGGCTGGGACCTTTGAGGTGAGAATCTCAGCGAATGCCTTGCCAACATCCTTCATGCTTTAGATGTTGGGCTGACTGTGCAGCAATCTTATGCCTTATTAATAGAGATGCATGTGTCTCAATCTGGAATCAAACTTCCCCCAGGGTATGCGATTGCTCCATTAGAGAGATGGAGCCAGATCCTCAATGGTACAATCGCATATTAATGTCAATAAAGCTATAGCAGGTTACACCAGCTGAGAATCTTGTTCACATCTGGAGCCTGTTAACTTCACTTAAGCCCCAGCTGGGTTCATAGTTTTGTGTCAGCTCAGCAAAACCTTTCAACCAGAAACCCTTTTCCCAGACTTAGACAGCTGAGAACCTGCTCCACCTCCTCCCTCACCCCAGAACTCATCATTTATTTCTTTTAAATAGGTACCTGTTGCTTAGCCCAGAACTACGGGGCAGCAGGGAGAGGCTGCAGGTAGCAACCTTGCTTCCGTGGGTCTAATCTGAATTATTCGCCCCACAGAGGCTCATGTTCTCTGTTCTGCACCTGTTTCCTCTGCTGCCTGAAGTCTCTCCTGCAGAAAGAGCTGATGGGGCTAGAGTGATTCCATTTGCACAGGAGTCCCTCTGGTGGTAACTGGGGGTACTGCAGTCACTGGAACCTCCAGCATCCCCTGGTGTCACTAGCTGGAACTTTACTCAGTAATACAGTAGCTACACTGTAGATACTACATAGTGTCTACAACGTGGCTGATAGCTGGGTCATTAGTAGTGGGCCTTAGCACCACCAGCTCTTTATGACAAGTCATGCTTGCATATGGTCATTATGTACTGTACGTAAATTGGTATCAGCTGGTTAATAATGCAAGGACTCCTGATGTGGTGTTACAACTAGTCAGTGTCCCTCACTTGATGACCTTTATTTAGGGGCGTGTCCTTCTCTGTGTGTGATGCACACTATTATTAGTGGAGTTAAGCTTGCATGACTGGAGGAGACCTGACCCCACAGAATTCAAGGTCTCGTTCAGACAGGTCTGGTTTCTATAACACTTATTTTTAAGCAGGAATATTGGACTGTGGGTTTACTTGCATTGAAGAAATCATTTTCTCTTTAAAGTTGTTGGGTCCCTTGCTTTCTTCACTGATAATGCATTAAATTGCACAGTTCTAGAATGGTCAATTGTTGGCGTGAGAGGCACGTGTTACACTGTGAAACTCAGATCCAGGTCCTGGCATCTTCTGTGTTAGTTTCTCTTTACTTCTGACTGCTCCCCCTTCCAGTGCCCTATCTTACGTTTTCATTACCATATTTGTACTTAGCCTACACTATCACCTCTCCCCAGCACATCTTTTCCTGAAGTAGCCATTAAAATTCTTGCTCAAATTATACAAAAAGACTGATTCCTGTCTGAAAAATTCTACACGTTTTAGGCTCCACAGAGCGGAGACAGTCATCAAGCTGGGGGGATAATTTAGAATCATAGAATATCAGGGTTGAAAGGGACCTCGGGAAGTCATCTAGTCCAACCTCCTGCTCAAAGCAGGACCAATTCCCAACTAAATCATCCCAGCCAGGGCTTTGTCAAGCCTGACCTTAAAAACCTCTAAGGAAGGAGATTCCACCACCTCCCTAGGTAACCCATTCCAGTGCTTCACCACCCTCCTAGTGAAAAAGTTTTTCCTAATATCCAACCTAGACCTCCCCCATTGCAACTTGAGACCATTACTCCTTAAAACAGAACAACCACATTAGCAAGTTTAAACCTTCCCTCTGGCACTTCAGCATCTGAACTTGTGAACCCCATTCTTCTGTCTTCACACCAGTGATCAACATCATCAATAAAATGTTTCCATGTGCAAAGGTGCTCTCAGTGTTCAGACATATCCTTGGAAAATAATAAATAGCCCTGGCTGGCCACGTGCTTACCTTTATTCCCTCGTTTATACATAACAGTGTAATGAATAGTTAGATGTCAGTGGGGCGGTGCCAATGTCAAAAGGCCTCTGGGCATCTGACCAAAATTTAAAAGCAAAACCAAAATTACAATAGTTGAAAGTGATGAGCCAGTGAAAGACAATCCCAGGAGTCACTGGAGCTGTCGTTAATATAGATTGAAACATCAGGGAGCCAAATTCTCTAAGTACAGCCTCTCTTTGTACCTGTACAATCACTTGTGTGTAGTTTTGTACATCAGTACAAATGAGATGCCTTCCAAGACACAGTCACACACAAGCACAAATGATCGAGGCCCCTTTTGAAAACACCAATTTGATTTCCTGTCTAAAATTCCTATGTGGAGTCTAGATTTTATTTTACACTCTGGATTTTAGCTCTAGATCCTCCCCTGGTGTAAACAGGCATAGCCTCAAGCGCTTCAGTTGAACTGTGCTGGTTTACAGCAGCTAAGGAGTGGGCCATATGGTTTGACGTCCAGAATTAACGCCCTGTTCACCTAGAAGAGTCATTATTTTAGGCTAGTGACTCCACACTTCTGGGGCTCAATCCTGTGAAGTTCTGAGCATTTTCAGTTTCCAGGGAAAATTGTGGCAGCAGGGGGTGTTCAGCACCTTGCAGTGAAATTCCCCATTGCAGAAAGCCAGCCCCAGACCAGTCCACTGTTCATGGCCCATTTAAACTATTTTGCATAAGCTTCCGCATGGTGCTAAAATTCACCACAGCATATATTTCTTGGGTTGAAAGTGAACCCATAATATTATAGTGCTCCTGGGCCAGATCCTTAAGTGTATTTAGGTGCCTAACTCCCTCTTTAGGCACCTGAGTCCACTATTTAGGTGCCAGTTAGAACTTGTCAAAATCAGTGCTTAGCTGTTGCCTACCCACATAGAGTTTCCACCTGTACGCGTGAGCAGAGCCACCTAGGTCCTGATGCTGTCCCACAGCTAACAAGCTGCACCGAACTCTTGCTTAAACAGAAGCCTCCGTGGGTTTCTCAGACTAGGCTCCCCCTCCCCCCCCCCCCCCACGATGTCCCCAGCAAGGCCCGCTCCAAGAGGCATTCTCAGAGCACGCTTAAGATCCGCTGCTAGTCATAAGAGACAACCGGGACCGGATTAAGTTTGTGTGAGTAGGGCACTCCCCTGGGATGTGGGAGACCCAGGTTCAGATCCCTGTCCCAGTGAATAGCTGATAAGTGGAACAACTTCAAGAGGAGAGATTGAGCAAGTCCCCAGAAAAGCCAGGAGCTGGTGTTAGGGCAAGCACCTGGGATATGGGTGATGTTGGTTCATGCCCCTGCTCCAAATCAGACAAAGCAGAGGCTTGAAATCAGGCCTCCCTTAGCGCAGATAATTGCTCTGACCACTGGGCGATCGGCTGTGTGAGGGTGTGTCTCGTTTTCTACTAGAAAGGTCTGGGTTTGGGCTGCTGAGGCATGGGCTGACCTGGCTTAGGTGCTTAATTCCAGGAAAGGGTCCAGCTGAGAATCCTGAGTTGAAGGACGTGCCTAGCTCTAGCCTGTCAGTCAAGTGCTTAAGGCCCTGATCAGTAGGAATTAGGCAATTGAATGCCTTTGTGGATCTGGTCCTAACACCCCCCGCCCCCCCAAGCATTTCGCACCAGGCAGCTTCCCGGCCTTCCAGGATTCCTTTCCTAAGGACCTAACCTTGCATTGTACAGGTGCCCTGGTGCTACCAACAGTCCCTGCCCAAAGAACTTACACGCTAACATAAGACAAGAGATGACAGGTAGATACAGACAGATGGGGGGAGTGCAGGTAAACAGTGAGACAGTACTGGTCAGGATGACAGGCAGTCTCTGCACACCAGCAGCCTGTTTTGTTTTGGGTGGGAGGGGGGGAGAGAATCAAGGCCATAACACAAAGCAAGTTGGACGTTTTAAAATGAAGTTGGTTTTAGTTTATCTAAGCCAGAAGGTGGCAGTTCTGCACATTATATTTAAACAATGGAACATGTTGGGAGTTATTAAACATTGAGCAAATGGAACCTTACTAACCATTCCACATGGAAAAAATTCACAGTGCAGCTGAGAACAAGGAGGCAAAGTTTGACAGTTGTAAATGCTCAAAAAGAGGTGCCGATACCAAAAATATATCCCCAGTTGGAAGCTACAGACAAGGTGTAATTTCAAGCTCTGTTGTGTTAGTCTTTCCAAGGACACACATTCTGTTCTTTTCCACTGAGGTTCACTAACATAGCCTGTGAAAACCTAGCAGTGGCATAGTACTTTTACAGACAACACACCGTGGGCTACTTCCTCAGCTGATATAAGTCACCATAGCACCATTGAAATCAATGGAACTATTCCAGTTTACTGCAGGAGAGGATATAGCTTGATACTGTTACTTGCTACCCACACACACAGGGCGAAGAAAACATTTCTTCTAATACCATGAATATTTTTGTTTGTTCAGTAGCTGTAAACAAGCCCTCATACTGGTGCATTTGTGAATAGTGTTTTCTTTATGGCTCAGGATGTCTGAGGCTTAAGTTTTAGCTCTGCTATCCCCCCTCCCCCGTCAAACAACAGCTAATTTTCTTTATTCTTCCAGATTTCATGGATGTACCTTGCATCATTCTTTAGCGCTAAGTGGGGTACTGTCTATTTCTAATCAAGATGCTAAGTGATAGGAATGAACTATTTGAGTGTTGTAAAATTAGTTTTATTTTCTCTTTAGAGCTATACAAATCTACCTATATTTTCTTTTCTCTCTTTTGCCAGGTTTTAATGGTACGGTTTGCGTCTTTATTTGATGCGAAGGAACGTACTGTCACCTTTCTTAGTGGAAAGAAGTACAGTGTGGATGATCTGCATTCAATGGGAGCTGGCGATCTACTCAACTCCATGTTTGAATTTAGCGAGAAACTAAGTGGCCTGCAACTCAATGATGAGGAAATGAGTTTGTTTACGGCAGTTGTCCTGGTCTCTGCCGGTAAGGAAAGAAAGTTAATCTATACCTTTGCCAAACTTCGAATACATTTTTTCATTAGAGCGAAGGCCCCTGTAAAATATATCCATTAAGCCAAATTAAGTTGTCTTGAAGGATTTAATGGGCCTTCTCTAAATTCCTGGCAGCCTGTAGTTTAAACTTTTACAGCTCTGGCAAGGGGGAAATTGCATATGTGAAAAACAGTTCTGATTTGCAGATGTTTAGGACTTTTCTGCTATTACTCTGGAACCCAAACTTCTGTTTAAAAGAAAAGAAAAATATCTAGCTTTTGCTGCTGCTGTCTCACTGCTGTAGTAAAATATCCTTTCCGAAAAGTGTCCGCAGCCAGACAAATAATAGGTCAAGAGTGGGAACTATGGGCCTGATTTTCCCCTCCCTTATCCAGTTTTACACAGGTGCAACTTGACTTGTGGGAAGTTACTCCTGACTTAGACCAGTGCAGGTAATTGGAGAACAAGGTGCCTTTTTACCTCAGAGATATCTTCAAAGACTGGTACATAGTTTAGTAGTTTCACTTTTTTTGGTGAGGTCTCAATCTTGCAATTGGATTGGAACTTGTATTAACAATAGGGTTTAGTGAACCATACCTTGTGCAGTGGAAGAGCCCATCAAATCTTTAAAAAGATGAACAACCTCAACTATTGAAATCAGTGGGAATTGAGACACTCAATTCTTTGCTGGAGCTGACCCAGTTTTCCTAAAGTTGTCACTTTTAGTCTGTCTGGAACTTGACAAAATACTTTAAAGACCATCAAATTCTGTTTTCTGCTGCCATAAAATGCTAAAATGTCAGAGTTGAGATTTGGGCCCCAAGTTGTATTCCTGCCACATCCCAAACTCTCGATGGGGTTCTTAGTATCACTGGGAGTTTCCAGGGTGCAAGGAATGCAGGACTGGGCCCTTAAACAGTTCCCAGGTTATTGATTTTTGAGTTCACCATCAGACCCAGCAATTCATTTTCTAAGGGCCACATGGTAATATTACTTGGTGATATCACATGGGTGAGCAGTTATTCACTTGAATAGTCCCACTGGTGAGTAATCCCATTCTCTCCAATGTTGCTGCTGTGATACATTAAGTGTTTAAAAAACCAAAACAGCACCAGCAGGTGGAGACTGCAGGCCAGCTTCTACAGCTGTTTGGGAATGCAGCTTATTCTCTCCCTGTCCCCCATTTTGCTAGCCAATACATAAGAGAAGCTGGAGCAGGGGCCATGCCTCCCTTCCCATCCACCTTTTGATTCTACATGCCCCAGGAGCGTAGGGAGGGAGCAGTCCTTGTGCTCCCAAGTGTATAAGGGCTGCATTTCTGCCTGGTCCCATACCTGAGCCATGTGAGTGTGGGGACAAGGCTCCTTATACACTCCCACAAACTGTGCACCCACGTTCTGTACTTGAGTCAGGCAGAATCTGAGTGGAATAGTTTTTCTTGAAAAAGGGAAGGAGGTTGAGAAATTTAGATAGTAAACATGTTCTAGTGCAGCAGTCTCCCGTGACGTGTTCTGTTATCAGGGCTTGCTAACTAACTATAACTGGAGATAGGGCCCAGTCCTGTAAAGTGTTGAACTTGCTGTGCTTCTGTTCATCAGGGCAACAAACACCTGGCTCAGACAGCTTCCCCAAGCCGATGATTTTCAAAAACAGGACCTGAGAGCTCGGCTCTTAAATTCTTTCTTAGACCTGATTTTCTGCAGTGCTGAGCACTTGCGGTTCCTGTTGAAGTCAGTGGAAGCTGCTGGGTGCACAGCGCCTCCAAAATGTTAGGCTACTTTCATTATGCAACTAAGGTCCTGATTCAGCAAAGCACTTTAGCACATACTTCACTTCAAGCGTGTGCTTAAATCCATCTCTCTTCAGTAAAGTACATAAGTGCTTTGCATTGCTGAATATGTCTGAGCTTTGCTGAATCAGGGTTTAAATAGGGACGTGGGGAGACTCGCTTGAGGCACCCAGGTTTGAAAGTCTTGGCTTACATTTTTTCCTATATTTGTTGATTTGGACAGCTGACTCGTAACTGCTTTTTATCTGCAAACTATGTCTGCCTGTCTTTTCTCCCACCCTCTTTTTCCCTTTAGATCGATCTGGAATAGAAAATGTTAACTCTGTGGAGGCGCTGCAGGAGACACTAATTCGTGCACTAAGGACCTTAATTATGAAAAACCATCCAAACGAAGCCTCTATTTTTACAAAACTTCTTTTGAAATTACCTGACTTGCGTTCCTTAAACAACATGCACTCTGAGGAACTCTTGGCCTTTAAAGTTCACCCATAGGCCTTTAGCTCTTATTTATACATGAACTTGCCTCATGTTAAGCTATATATTTTGTGCTAAAATATTTATTTATATATGTTTGTACCACTTGTCGGAGAAGAAAACCTGAGTGATTGGTAGATATTCCGTAACCCTGCAATAACACTTCAGAGGGAGTACTTTCAGTGGTTAGCAGTGTGGCATTCAGAGTTTGTCAAGATACCCAGAATCATCAGTATGTTGACTGTTAGGTCTTTCTGTTGAGTGAAAAACTTGTCATCTTCCGCTGGTGAAAATCAAAAGCATAGTAGCTGTGTGGGAAATGAGAGAAATGACAGTTGGGCTTTCCCATATCTAACTCATGTAGTCCTGCTTGTCTGGAAAGCTCTTACTAATTCACTCATGGTTTCACTGTTCTTACGCCATGAAATTTCATGGAATATTTCCAGTCCACGTCATCATTTAGTGCACATACACACGCCATCTGTATATAATGTAAATAGATACATAGTTGGTGTTAATGACTATATAAAGTACAGAATTGTGTGTGTGTGTATATATATTTGTGTATGTATATAAATTGTTCTACATAAAAATATAGACATAATTTCTTCACAATATTTTAAACTGTGAAGGAGTTAAACTTGCAAACGCAGCTGATCTATGGAAAGAACCAAAATAGATGCACTTTGTCTATTGCTGAACTAATTATCTGACCGTTTATAATTTTTAGAAAACAGCAAATTTGCATTGCTATGCTATATTTGTTAATATAAGAAATACTGTGGCACCAGAATCGCAGTCAGGTCCAACTTTATAACGAGAACTATTAACTGAAAGAGAATTGTTCAGGGTACTAGATTGATTATTTGTTGCAGCTAAGGTTCTTACCTTGTGCTGATAGTGGTTAAAAAGCTGTTGGACACTATTCAAGCCTTCAGTACAGCTGACTACCAGATGAGCAACAGAATCCATCAATTCCTCCTCAAGAATCAAGGACAAATTTCAGGAAAAGTGTATCCATCTAATATCCAGATTACAGGTTTGTTTTTTTTTGCTTTTTTTTGTTTTTTTTGCATGTGTATGTTCTATGACCATTTCTTTCTTACACTACACCAATTTGCTACTTGACTGCTAAATAAGATTTGAATACATAATTGTGAGAGACACCTCTGTCTTTTCATGTTATTTTCCCCCCAACATTAATATGTATATAAATATTGGAGCTGCATGCTTTTTAAAGAACGTTTTGTGTATGCAAAACAGGTGCACTCGATTGTTGGATATCATGACTTGCTTAACAAAACACAGGTTTGGGGTTCTATTTATTCCAGACACAAAAATTCCCAAACTTGAGGGTCTGTTTTGTATTCTGCTGCTTTCCACCCTAGAAAGGGGGTTCCTCATAGAGTTGGGTTTCTTCTGTTATAGCAGGAAGTGACACCACAGACTTGTGATTTAAAATGCCAAAGCAGTAATGTTATAAATAGTCATGTTACTGTCATATAATGTGGGAGTGGAAAATACTCTTTTTACCTTCATGTTTAATTGACTTATGTTCAAGTTTGACCCTCTAAGGTCTTAAAATTGTCTAACACTAACTGTTGTCAACTGATAGAGGGTTGTTGCTAAAGGGTTAATGTGATGTGTAAGGGTACAATCCCGCAAACCTGATGGCAGAACTCCCATTAACCTTGCAGGTTCAAAACGCTGTGGACCTGCTTCAAAGCCGGTTTAAGTCAATACGAATCTTCCCAATGACTTCAGTGGGATTTGAATCAGGCCCTGGAGAGCTGATTCTGCACCATACAAGTCAATGGCAGTTTTGCCGCTAACGGCAGTGGGGTGAGAGGTTGCACTGTACCATGAACAGTTCTTAAGCAGAAATCTCAGTTGAAAGTGATGAGTTCTGCCCAAAAGTGAATGGCAAGGGAGCCAGACTAAAGGGGATCTGGAAAGAGTGCAGCTCTATCCTTGCTTTGCCAAAAAGCAGAGGGGTGCAGCCTTTCCCAATAGCTCCCCCTCCTCCTCAGCAGGTGGGGCGAGAGCTCTCCTCCTGTTTCAAACTACTTCAACCACTGGAGAACGGCCCCCCTTTTTAAAATGTTTTCAGCAGATTACATTTCTAGGGCATTTCCCCCTCGTTTCTGTAAATACTACATTCAACCAATATTAGTTTTAGAGCGTCACTTATATTCTAAAATGCACATTTATGAAAGGACACAAGTGCATCATTTGTTTCTGCAAGGAATCAGGGTGGCTCTTTCATAAACCCTATTTCAAAAGTGACGGTCAAACTGACCCCTGATTTTGGGCTTCTTATAGAGGCCTCTTCACCATCTCTCTCTCTCTTTCTTTTAAAACTTTTATTATTAAGCCTTTAGGAATGTATAACCAGGACTGTGTAAGTATTGCTTATTCAAATTTTAGTTAGGTTCAATATATATGCACTAGATAGATATTCTGACTTGTGCAATTTCATTTGAATGAAATCTTCCTACATGTAATGCAAACAGAACTTATATCAGCTGAAAAAACCCCAGATTCATGCTGAAAGGTTTGATGAAAAAGAAAAAGCTATTCAAAATGGCTCTTATTTTGTGAGCTCTATAACTGAACTTCAAACAAAAGTGACATTAGCCATGTCTTGTGAGCTCTTTCTTTTACTGTGTCACTGGTTATACACTTGTTAAAAGCTGAGATAATCATCTTCAGGCAGGACACTGTAGATGGGACTTTTGCGGAACGATTAATATAACGTACTGTATGAATTTATTGAAATGTTCCTCTGATTTTACAGGTTTAAAAAGATTAAATATGGGCATTATGTTAGCAAACAAAGCTGTTTCCATGCTGTTATGTATTGCTATACATATAAAGTCTACATCGGGGAGGAACAGTACATATGCCACTGCACAACAAATCAGAATGCCAGCTGGTGTAAGGTCAGTGGAGCTACACTGATTTACAGTGGCATAAGATACTGATTTTTCCTGCAAGGTGGATGAATGGTTGGTTAGTTGCAGATGATTTATTATTACAAACAGGATAGGAATAGATTTCTATCATTTTAATGCTAATTTAAAACCTCTTCACTGCATTGTAACTGAGTAGGGTACATGGTTTGTTTTCTGTAAAACTAGTCTCAGGAAGACAAGTGCACACAAAAGCAACTGATTAGCTTTGATTTTCCAATTTAAAATTTGTGGAATGTCAATGAAGCATTTACCATTTCAAGCTATCGGTTCTGGAGAGCTGGAAACACAATTTAAAGGGGCACTGTCAAATTTCCCTGAAAATTGTGTAGCTGCTGCTGCTAAACAAAATAATCACACACTCTAAAACCACCATTATTGAAAGAAAATAGAGACAACTCTTGACATTTGGCTTTGTGCATTTGGCAGTATTTTGTGTATTGGCACTGCTTGCCGTGTAGCGTGGCTGTCCACCAAATCCTTCAGTCCTGCAGTGAGCTCCTCATGGTCTGAAACCTGTGCCCACAGGGAATCTTTGTGACTCCAGTGGTGTTCTGTGCTGGTGCAGGGAGGGGGTCTGAGGGGAGCTCATTGCAGACTCCCAGCCTTAAGCAGAGCACTTAAGCATGGGCCTTGGGAAGTTTCCCACTTTGTGGGAATCTCACACACAGCAGCATGGGGGAGGGGAGGAGGAGAGTGACAAAGTCCTCCAAAATAGGCAGGGAGCCAGATGAGATTACTTTTAATTCATTTGGAGAAACTAACTAGATTTCAAGTTGACAGTGCCCCTTCAAATGAGGATCTTGCCTTGCCTTGGTCCCAAATTCTGATTTCCAGTTGTTCATGCACTAACAGAAATAAATGGTACCTTTTACAAGGAAAATGGATCTAATATTGTAGTCAGTGTCTGGGTACAATGTATTATTAAAGTATAAATGGGTATGGGCATAGACAGTATCTCATCCTGTTTCTGAACCAACATCTAAAAACTGTGTGGGAGGTATGGAGAATAAAGATTATTTCTAACCAACTGCTTTGTGTTTTAATTGTTAAACACTTACTAAAAGTAAGTGGAAGTAATCATTGCATCCTTCCCCTGAAGAGCTTTCCAAGCCCTTAATCTTTGAATTCCTGTTTAGGTTGAAGTGAACACAGATGGTGACTCTCCTGAGAGTCTCCTGTCTTAATAAATTGTTCTCAAGTAACATCATCATGGTCCACTTGTGTGCTTGTAAACAGGAGGAGAGGCAAATGAAATGTGTTAAAAGAAGTTGCAGTTAACATGTACAGAAGTCCTGCATCAGGGTGGTCACACTGTAGTTAAGATTGAGATAGGTACTCCTTTCTGAGCCCCTGTTTTCAAACATTCAAGTTACTCCCCAGTTTACCTTTTGTGTTGTAATTGGTCATGCTTATGCTCAACTCAAAGCCAATTTGTGTGTGTGTGTATTTATATATGGGAAAACCATAAAGGCATTTTTAGTTACTTTTTTCCCTATGTTAAAAATGTCACATTTTTAATTTTTTTTTGGGGGGGGGGGGAAGAGGGCCCTCTCAGGCCTCAAACCTGGCTTTGTTAAAAAAAAAAAATCACATTTAGCAAAATGCCCACCACTTAAGGATTACCCAAAAATTGGTTAAGATTTTCCAAGTTGACATCACCTTCCATTTACCGGTAACAGTTTAGGGCCAGCTTCAGTGCTCGTGTGTAACAGTAAACACACAGCAGTGAGACTATGCACAAGTTTGAAGTTAAGCCTCACACTTTACACTTCCTCATGGTGTAACAGGAATTATTCCATGGGTGGGTTCCTAACATCATCCTCTTGCATCAGGAAAACTCAAGCCAAAAACTCTACAGGCTGCCTTTAACTGCAGTTTCTGTTACCTACGTCTCTCAGGTGATACTAAGGGTACGTCTTCACTTACCGGAGGGTCGGGCGGCAGGCAATCGATGTTCTGGGATCGATTTATCACGTCTGGGGAGGTGACCAAAAGCTATTTATAAAATGCTGTAAAGTGTTAGAGCCATTTTCCTTGACTGGCCTTCATTTACAGGTCATGTTTTGTAAGCTGAGGACAGGGAGCACTAGAGGTGGTTGCTGCATAGGGTAATTGACATCTTGTTCTTGTTATATTTTTTTAATGTAGTACACTTTACATACAGAAAACATTTTTTTAATGAGACAAGCACCATAATTCTCAATTGCCCCTTTATGCCATTCTGGAAGTTTAAATGCACTTCAGATTCAGCAGATATGGCCCATTCACACGGTCCCAAACTGGTGTAGAACCACTGGAGGAAAAGCTCTGCACTGGCCCTGCTCCCAGCCTCTGGTGTGCTGGATGGCGTGGAGGCATCATCCAAGCACACTATGGCTATTTGCAGGGGCCACTCTTATCTTACTTTAGGGGCTGGGTAGGCCTCTGTATGTCCCCAGAACAGTGGGAGCACAAAGGTGGCTTAAAGGTGCCCCATACCCCTCAAATCTCCCACTCCTGCTCCAAGTGCAGGAGCGGCATCCCTGAGCATCGTGGCCAAAGACCATAGTGTTCCAGCCAGCTTGTAAAGCCTGTGCTGCGCAGGTGCCCGGGCAGGGAAGATTTCTATGTGAGCGTCTGGCTAAGGAGCTGCTTACCTAGCATGCTGTCCGGTACACTGGGCCCCACAGTTCAGCTGCACCTCATTTAACGGGGCTGCACTTACCAGCGCCTGAGCAGGTTCTTCTGAGGCAAACCGTCACTTGTGGCTGGGACTTGGAGCAGGGGCTGTTTCCAATCAGATGGCTTCTCTTCACCTTTCACCCATATTATTTCCCCCTACCCCCATTGCTCAGCTAGACTCCCTTGTTCATCTCTTCCCCTTAGCTCAGGACTCTTCTGTGGTTGCTTTATTTCTGTCTTCCTATCAGCCCTTTTCTGTACTTTCCCTTATACAAAGTCACCAGCGTAATCCATACTGGCACCTTGCCACTAGCGGTACCTTTGTAGCACTTCCTTACTACGCTGCTGAGCTATTCAGTGGCATGTATGAGCCCCCTCTGGTGGCTAGTTTGATTAGGGTTACTATATTTCAGCAAGCAAAAAAGAGGATGGGAGTAGCCCCGCCCCTGTCCTGCCCTGGCCCCGCCCCTGCCCCTGCCCCACCCACTTCCCACTCCCCTCAGAACCCCCAACCCTCCCCCCCGCTCCTTGTCCCCTGACTGCCCCCTCCTGGGACCCCTGCCCCTAACTGCCCCGCCCAAGACTTCACCCCCTACCTAAGCCTCCCTGCCTCTTGTCCCCTGACTGCCCCCTCCTGAGACCCTCCCCCCATCCTAACTGGCCACCTAGGACCCTACCCCCTACCTGTGCCCTGACTTCTCCAACCCTTATCCACACCCCCACCCCCAGACAGACCCCTGGGACTCCCATGCCCCATCCAACCACTCCCCACCCCGACAGCCCCCCCAGAACTCCCGACCCATCTAAACCCCTCTGCTCCCTGTCCCATTGACTGCTCCGATCCCTCTCCCCACTCCTGCCCCCTGACAGCCCCCCCCCAGAACTCCCAACCCCCCCCCGCTCCTTGTCCCCTGACTGCCCCCTCCTGGGACCCCTGCGCCTAACTGCCCCCCAGGACTCCACCCCCTACCTAAGCCTCCCTGCCTCTTGTCCCCTAACTGCCCCCTCCTAAGACCGCCCCCAAACTGCCCCCCATGACCCTACCCCCTACCTGTACCCTGACTGCCCAAAACCTTATCCACACACCTCCCAGAAAGCCCCCCCCGAACTCCCGATCCTCCCCGTCTCTTGACTGCCCCCTCCAGAACCTCCCTGCCCCTTCTCTGACCCCCTGGCTCCCTTGTCGTTGGCCTTCGGTTCGCCTAAGGTCTCTCTGGGAGCTTGCTCAGGAACTGTCTGAGCCGTTCTCCCGGCACGCTGGGCAGCAGTGCGGGAGGAGCTCCAGACTGCTGGAGGCGAACGCAGGGAGGGAGGGAGTGAGCTATGCTGCAGGGGGAGGAGGGACTCTCTCTCGCTGTCGGAGCCACATGTAAGTGGCACCATCCGGCTGCCCTGTTAGCCGCGCGTGCTCTGCATTGGGGGGGGGGGGGGAGAGTCCGGACATTAACAAATTCCCCCCAGACGCTATTTTTAGTTCAAAAATCTGGACATGTCCGGGGGAATCCGGACGAATGGTAACCCTAGTTTGATGCATGGACTTAAAAGTGCAAATTGGTGCCGCTCTGCTATATTTGTTTTTATATGCACTTCAGGGCAGGGAGTGGCTCTGCCTCTGTATTTGGCAGCACCTAATTCACAGTGGCCACTACCTGAAGCATTAATTATCGTTTGGCAGTAGTTAATTTCATGGGTGGTCCAGCTCAGTGCTGCTCTTACAGTGAGCCCGGCATGCACACAAGTGCCAGTTGTGATTCAGCACTGGTGCTAGTTGCAAAGGGACCAGCTGGCACGTGATAGCACAGGATCAAGACTGGCCCCCCCTGTTTGCAAGGCTCGTCCCCTGGATGTTCAATTAGTCTGGCAGGATGGGGCTCGCTCCTTGCTTAACAAACCACAGGTCTGGGAACCACAATCTTGGGAATCCTTGGCATCAGCAGGAGAACAGCTATACCAGGGCAGATCTGTGCCTTCCTTCCTGTACTCCCCTACAGCCCACTCCATGGCAGCACAATTCCTGGTAGCTTTTGTATAACTCAATGATTCCCCTTCTTTTATAAATAACCTCACCTAGTCCTGACTGCTACTCAGTTACCTGCCCATCTGAGTTTCCTGAAACCACTTGAGATCCCTGCAGCGGCAGATTGAACCCAGCCTTCTCAGAACCTATGCTCTTGCCTTTCTGCAAAAAAGGCTTCAAAAGGCTAGTTTCCCAAATAAGAGAGAGCCCCACAACCTGATGTTGCCAGGAAACCTTCATCTACTTATGCCCCTGCCTTTTAATGAACAGCAGTAGCCCATCACAATACCCTTACTTGGTCTGGCTAGAGCCTGGGCTCAATCTGTGCTCAACACCCTCAGCCAGAAAGGAGCTCTGTCTTAGCTCCCCCAGCTTTCGGCAGCCCTCCCCAGGCTCAGCCCTGCCCAAACTGAGCTGCTCATGGTCCTGCTGCTCTTCCACCCAGCCAGGAATCCCAATTCCTTCTCTTCCAGATCCAGGCAGTAACTGACTGCTCTGCCCCTGCTGTTTCTTTTTATATGGCCCTCCTGGCACCTGATTGGTCATTCCAGCAGCCCCTCTGATTGGCTGCTTGCTCTACAGCCACTCTAGGCTGCCTGGAGGATTTCTCCTCTGCTCTTTTCTGGGGCAGGGTAAGGCAGGGATACAAGGCCTCCAGCAGGGGGCCTCTGGAGCTAATCCCACTCCATCACAGTCCCATTGAAATCTGGGCCAAGTGTCAAGCAGTTACAGGAGATAATGGTCAGTTCACTGCACTACCTTTTTCTGTGCTATGGCTTTTCTGCTGTAGTTTATCATTTGCTAGGTCGTACGAGTGCTATGGCAGACTGCACTGCCTCACTCTCAAAAAGCCAAAGCCAAATTCACCCAGTGACAATAGCGTTATGCCAGGGGACAACATAATTTACTGTTTAAACCTACAATTAACATAAAACACAAAGAAATTGTCCATGCTCACTATGATATTGACACTTTAACTATGGGCATAAATGAGCTGATTGCAGAAGCATGCCTATTAGGGTATGTCTACACTATGGGATTAATCCGAATTTATATAATTCGAATTTTGGAAACAGATTGTATAAAGTCGACTGTATGCGGCCACACTAAGCACATTAATTCGGCAGTGTGCGTCCATGTACCGGGGCTAGCGTCGATTTCCGGAGCATTGCACTGTGGGTAGCTATCCCATAGTTCCCGCAGTCTCCTCCGCCCATTGGAATTCTGGGTTGAGATCCCAATGCCTGTTGGGGCCAAAAACATTGTCGCGGGTGGTTCTGGGTACATCCTCCCCCCTCTCCAGAGAAGAATGGCAGACAACCGTTTTGCGCCTTTTTTCCTGGATGAACAGTGCAGACGCCATACCACGGCAAGCATGGAGCCCGCTCAGCTCAAGACAGCAGTCATGAACATTGTAAACACCTCGCACATAATCGTTCAGTTTATGCTGAACCAGAACCTGCAAAACCAGGTGGCGAGGAGTAGGCTATGGCAGCGCTGCGGCGAGCGTGATGAGGACATGGACATGGAATTATATCAAACCGCGGGTCCCGGCGCTTTGGAGATCATGCTGTTAATGGGGCAGGTTATAGCCGTGGAACGCCGATTCTGGGCTCGGGAAACAAGCACAGACTGGTGGGACCACATAGTGTTGCAGGTGTGGGATGATTCCCAGTGGCTGCGAAACTTTCGCATACGTAAGGGCACTTTCATGGAACTTTGTGACTTGCTTTCCCCTGCCCTGAAGTGCCAGAATACCAAGATGAGAGCAGCCCTCACAGTTGAGAAGCGAGTGGCGATAGCCCTGTGGAAGCTTGCAATGCCAGACAGCTACCGGTCAGTCGGGAATCAATTTGGAGTGGGCAAATCTACTGTGGCTGCTGTGATGCAAGTAGCCAAAGCAATCACTAAGCTGCTGCTACGAAAGGTAGTGACTCTGGGAAATGTGCAGGTCATAGTGGATGGCTTTGCTGCAATGGGATTCCCTAACTGTGGTGGGATGATAGATGGAACCTATATCCCTATCTTGGCACCGGAGCACCAGGGTACCCAGTACATAAACCACAAGGGGTACTTTTCAATGGTGCTGCAAGCACTTGTGGATCACAAGGGACATTTCACCAGCATCAGCGTGGGCTGGCCGGGAAAGGTTCATGATGCTCGCGTCTTCAGGAACACTAATCTGTTTAAACGGCTGCAGCAAAGGGACTTACTTCCCCGACCAGAAAATAACCGTTGGGGATGTTGAAATGCCTATAGTTATTCTTGGGGACCCAGCCTACCCCTTAATGCCATGGCTCATGAAGCCATACACAGGCAGCCTGGACAGGAGTCAGGAGCTGTTCAGCTACAGGCTGACCAAGTGCAGAATGGTGGTAGAATGTGCATTTGGCCGTTTAAAAGGTCGCTGGCGCACTTTACTGACTCGCTCAGACCTCAGCCAAACCAATATCCCCATTGTTATTGCTGCTTGCTGTGTGCTCCACAATCTCTGTGAAAGTAAGGGGGAGACCTTTATGGCGGGGTGGGAGGCTGAGGCAAATTGCCTGGCTGCTAATTATGCGCAGCCAGACACCAGGGCGATCAGAAGATCGCACCAGGAAGTGCTGCGCATCAGAGAAGCTTTGAAAACCAGTTTCACGACTGGCCAGGCTACGGTGTGAAAGTTCTGTTTGTTGAATACCCGCCCCCTTGATTGACTCATTCCCTGTAAGCAAACCACCCTCCCCCCTTAAATCACAGCTTGCTTTTAAAGGAAATAAAGTCACTATTATTTAAAAATCATGTATTCTTTATTAATTGATTATAAACATAGGGAGAGAACCGACAAGGTAACCTGGGTGAGGTTTGGGAGGAGGATAGGAGGGAAGTAAAAGGCCACTGAAAAAATATAATATAATGACAGCCTTTTGGTTGGGCTGTCCACTGGGGTGGATTGGAAGATTGCACGGAGCCTCCCCCCCCACCCCCACGTTCTTACACGTCTGGGTGAGGAGGATATGGAACATGATGAGGGGGGAGGGAGATTATACAGCAGCTGCAACGGCAGTCTGTTATCCTGCTGCCGTTCCTGAAGCTCCACCAGACGCCGGAGCGTGTCCGTTTGATCATGCAGCAGCCCCAGCGTTGCAGCCTGTCACCTCTCATCTTCAGTATCCCTCATGACCTCACATTCACTGGCATCTTTCCTGTATTTAGATACCGTGTCCTTCCACTCATTCAAATGAGCTCTTTCATTGCGGGTGCATTCCATTATTTCCGAGAACATCTCGTCTCACATCCTCTTTCTCCACCGCCTTATCTGAGATAGCTTTCGGGACGGAGGAGGGAGGCTTGAAAAATTTGCTGCTGTTGGAGGGAGGGTTGAAAAAAAGGAGAGAAGTTTTTAAAATGATACATTTTACAGAACAATGCTTATACTCTTTCATGGTGAACAACACTATTCACATTACATACCACATGTGATTTCAGTACAAGGTCGCATTTTCCATCTTAATATTGAGTGCCTGTGGCTTTGGTGTTAGAGATCACAGATGCAGGTCCGGGCAACAGAATTCAGCTTGCATGCGGCCATGGTAAGCCATTGTCTTTTGGCTTCTGCACCCTCCTTTCCCACATACCAAGCAAAGCCCATTGACTGCTGTGGTTTTCCTGTTAACCTTCAGCAGCAGAAAACAAACTAACCCCCCCCATCCAATTCTCTGGGATGATCGCTTCATCCCTCCCCCCACCGCGTGGTATCAGGGAAGATCCCTGCAGAAACCAATCTAACCCCCCGCCCCCTCCTCCCGCCATGAATTATCTGGGATGATCGCTGTACCCCTCCCCCCATCGCGTGGCTGGTATCTAGGGTGACCAGACGTCCCGATTTTATCGGGACTGTCCCGATATTTCCTTGTTCGTCCTGTTGCCCTGCGGGACCTGAATGGGACGGGGGGGCTGGGGCCTGCTGCCCCCACTCCGGGGCCGCTGCGGGATTGCACCAGCTGGGCAGCAGCCCAGACGCGACTGGCCAGGGGCTGGGCGCAGCGTGCGTGCTGCTGGGTCCCCGCAGCAGGCCCGGGCTCGGGGGGTTCGGGCCCAGGCGCCAGAGCCGCAGCCACCGAGCTTGGCCATCGGCCGCTTCCTCCCCCCGCAGCAGTGGGAGCTGCTGCAGCGCCTGCTCCCGAGTCCCGGGAGGGGAGAACAGCCGCCGCCTGGCCCCACGGGCCGCCCCGCTACTCTCCCTACCGCCCGACTGAGTCCTGCCTGCTCGGGGCCAGGCCGGACTCTCACTCACCCTGGCCCTGCGCTTCCCCTGCGTCTCCCGGGCCTCCCTCCAGCGCTTGTGGAGGAAGGGTGTTTCCCCCCCCCCCCCCACGTCACGCCCCCCCCACCCGCGTCCTGATATTTGACTTGGGTGATCTGGTCACCCTACTGGTATCAGGGAAGATCCCTGCTAGCCAAACGTGAAAAGCTCAGGGCCAATTCTCCCCCGCGCTTGGCTAACTGCAGGGAAGGATTTCTTTTCAGCCACAGGCAAACAGCCCAGTAGGAATGGCCACCTCTGTCCCCTTAATTAAATTCTCATATTTCAACCAGGTTACCATGGGCGATATCACTCTCCTGAGGATTACACAGTGAGATAAAGAACGGATGTTGCTTGAATGCCAGCAAACACCGGGACCAAACGCTGCCAGGCTTTGTCATGCAATGATACAAGATTACTTGCTACTAGCATGGCGTGGCCAAGTGTCCTACCATGTGTTGTGAGAGGCTACCGGTGTGGTGCTTCTGCTTTCTCCTGTTGATATCACTCGGCTGCGTGCGTGTGTTTCCTCTGTGTGCTGCCCCAGCTCTGCGCAGATAGCTGACACAGCAGACCCGACGAAAATCCCCAATAACCACAGAGTCTACTAAGATACAAAGGCACCTCGGCCAAGTTTATTGCGATCTCGGACACAATTGCAGTTCCCCGTAGATTACTTAGTCTACCGGGCATACTACTAATAGATGTCTCTTGGCAAGGACCCGGCTCAGTGGCGGGACTTTCCACTGCCCCCGTGGCCGGACAAAGACACCACCCCAGGAACACATTCTTATACACAAGTACAAACAAGTTACACATCACTCCTGACGTATTGAGGTGCAGCCCCTCTACGTAACAAGGTACAACCCCTCTATGCAGTAAGGGGCCGCCTCGCACCTTGTACCTGTTGGTTCGATCAAAACATCTCTATCCATCATTTTACCCTTTTGCCCCTGTCATTGGGATGGGTCGGTCTGTTCCCTGTTATCTGTGGAATGTTCCGGTATGGTATGTCTTGGTACCATGTTTATACTGTAACTATGCTAAATGAATATGTATTTCTGCAACATCAGCCCTTTCCTTGCCAGCTTCTGTGAGCAGGGCCTGCCTCTTGCTCACAGCTTAACTTTGCTTTTTATGCTAGCAAAGCCTTGACCATTACTTTAGTTTGGTTCAGGCTTCATACTGGGCCTTCATTAGGCCTTTACCATGTTGCCTTCACTTACTACATTCCCCCACTTTTTGTCTTTTTTAAGGGGAGGATGTTTACCCATCGTCCCGGAAAAGCATAATGCATGGACTGAAGATAACCCAGTGGGCTAAACACTGTGAAGTGGTTACCCTATTTTTACCATCCATACACTCATGCCCCATCCGTCTGTCCAGTCTGCACATTCCCTCGTACGACTGGCAGACAGCTTTTATGATCCAAAAAAGTTGGGGCCAAATGCGCTGCATACATTTTTTTGAGCACTAACTAGAATTCACTGGCACAGAACCCATTTTCCCCAAACAGAAAGTAAGCAGATACAGCCCACTGCCCAGGAGCCAGTGTTAGAATCCATCCACTGTGCGGGCAGACAAAGTGTGTGCGCAAAGTTGTTTGCACAAAGATAAAAGCTAGATTGAAGCCCTTTGCATTCTAAACCTTAAAATGTCCACTATGATAACGGGTTCCCCACTAACCTTTAAATACAGTCCTCTTGTAAATCCTCACACTCCATGCAAGGAAACTAATACACATCCAACATCCTCTTTTAACAACTTTCTTTATAGCTGGAAAAAAGGCGACATGATGTTTCCAGAAGGGGGCACTCTACCACAAGAAATGCCATCAACTGGGTCAATTTATGGTGGCAAGGACATTTTCTGCTGTCTGTGTCTCAGCCCAAAAGGAAAGCTATTAGGAAAAATAAACAGATTATCAGGCTTTGCGGCAGAGACATTAGACAAGAGGGATTAAAGCACAGCTCTAGGGACAAAGATAATGAAGCATGCATTTATAGAAATGTCAGGACAAATGAGAATGACATAACCAAATAATCAAAAGCAGGGAGCAGAGGGAAAGCAGCAGCAATGATAAAAAAAATTAAAATCACAAGCACATCACAAAGAGCAGCAATTATCCCAGACTGGAGGAAGAGAAAATGCATAGCAGAAAGGGAGCACACGAGAGAGGTACAGAGCAGGAGTGGAAGAGCTCTGCTCACAATGAAAACAATACAATTCAAACCACCCAGATGCATTTAGAGTTCGGCTCAGATACCAAATTCCCGGAATAATTGGTTCCAGCTGCTCATCCATTGCTTGCTGTGCTTGTAAGCTTTTTTATGGGGAGGGGATGGCAGCCAGACTTATGCCACATACCTGGGGGGGAGGCTGGTCCCAAGGCATGGAAGGGAGCACAGGAGCAGGGGGAAAAGGATGGAAAGTGTTCAGGCAGAGAGCAGTGGGTCTACAACGTAACCCTCCCATTCCTCCCACACCACTGAGAATCCCTTCCATGGGAACACAGCCTTTGGGTGGCTAATGGGAGGTGCTTCAGGGAAGAGCCAGGCAGCCAGCACCAATTTGGTCAACAATGTACTCTCTTTCTCTCAACACACGGACATCAGAGATTATTTGAAAGCTTATTATGGCTACTTTAAGATGAGGTATGACGTGGCGCTGTCAAGTGCTGCTGTTACCATAGAAACAGGGACAAACATGACAATCAGCACATTAAAATGGCCACTTTGAAATATTTGCGTTTGTTTCTGTTAGTTTAACGACTCTATGCATTATTTCAAGACATACAAACTGGATTGCTTTGTGACCTCAAAGCATCACAACAATCTAAAGGCTAAAACAAAAAATCTAGTAATAAATTTGTACAGGTGTAATTTAAATGTAATAGGGCTGGTGACATTTTTAGTCAACATCATCATCTTGTTCATCATTATGAACTTTGTCAAGAGTGCCTGGGTTACCACAGTCTTCATTGCCTTGGCATGTACACAATTCTGAGCAGGGAAGATTGTTCTGACTACTGACAGAGTTAACTGTGCGGCAACTTCTACTGGTACAGGTACAAATAATGTCTTGTACAAGCTAAAATGCCATTGGGTCCTCAAAGAATACAAGAAGTAGTTCATCATCCACATTTTTCCATCCAGGTTGCAATGGTGATCTCACCAAGCTACCAGCTTCCTAGGTGCAGAAATCGCGGCTTCTCCATTACTCTCTCCCAATTTGCCAAGATCCCTGAAGCGGTAAACTCCCTTTGTTTTGACAACACAGATTCTCCCTCCCCCGACCACCACCAAATAGGGATGATACAGAGTCATATACTGTTAATGCGTGTACAACAGGAAGTATGGTGCAGAAGTCAGGAGGGAGCATGTCACAAGTTGCGTGCACAGGTATGATGAGATGCTTGTCAATTGTGCTTGTAAGGGTGCCCTTTTCAATTCACATGTTCTCTGCATGTTCAATTTTTGGAAAGTAATGAACAGAAAGGACCAGAACATCTATATTAAGTGATCTAATTACTATGGTTCCTTTGCCACCAAGAGACCCCCAAAGCCACACTGGCACATACAGCATGCAGAAACATTTGTGTGTCTGCTTCCTCTTGAGTATTATGCAAGTCTTGGGCTTCTTCCACACCTCTACTGTGATGGAATTTGCTACTTCACCACTGGAAAAGCCTCCAGCAAGGAGGAGTGTTTATGCTGGGTGCATTTGCAAAATGCACACTCCCGGGTGCATTTTGAGCTATATATTCACAGAGGAATTTTACAAGTGACTGCTGCTTAGATGCCAGGTTTAAGAAGCTTTCCATGGAGGCACAAGGCATCCACCGATGAGCTGGTATTTCTTGCATCCAACCTTAGAACCTGTCCGGCCCTGTCTTTCTGAAGTTTTCGCAGTGTTACTGTTGTCGTATCTGTCATAGACTTTGATTACAGCATTAGCGTTGCCAAATCCTTTTAGGATCTGCCTCAAATACACGGCAGACAATTCATTCAACGTGTGGAATTCATCTCCAGGCATCATTGGTATGACAGTTATGGCATCTCTGATCTACGCTATGATTTCTTTGTTGCATGCTCTTAGCTCATGGATTTTTTTTAGATTGAGTTTCCAGCTGATGCTCTAATTCAGCTTTGTCTGTTCTTCTTGTTGTTCCATCAGCATGGAAGAGGGACATAGACACAGGTCCTATTGGGTGACTAATAGGAGTTGCCATTGAAACATCATCTCTGCATTTTGCTAAGAACAGGGCTCTGAGGAAAACAAATTCTATATTGCTGGCTGCTGTGATTGCCCTTCCCTTGTCAGACTTCAATTTGGTTTCTTGCTGATGTCAGCAAATGTTTTGATGCCAGATTTCTTGTCTGGGCTGAAGAAGCTACATGTCCCATCACAATCAAATACACCTCTCACAGATTTCTCCAACAATCTGCTATTTTCAGCAGAGACTCTTGTACATCTGATATTACATACAGTCCAATAGATATGTTGATGTGATGTGATCAGGGTCAAATGGGTTTGTCATATTGTTGATGACATGGTTGGTAAGAGCTGTAACACACTCTTCAGTGCAGGGGCAAGGACTTGTTTGTGGATTTTTGTCTTCACTACTTCTTGTTAGGCCACATCTTTCAGAGCTTTTGCTATTCATAATATGAAGTTGTGTATTGTCATCTCTAACACTAATACTGACCTGTGCGTAAGTGTTATTGAATTAAAAAGCTAGTTTCTAGAATATTTCAAAGGCGAGTACTGCATGCATTGGCAATCACAAATTAAAACCTTCTACCAGGCAGACTAGATGCTACATTGTATGTACAAAAGGACAAACATTACATTAGGAAGGCACATACATTCATATCTACTGACTATGCAGCACAAATTATGGGCACGCAATCTACTGGTACTGGTGCACAACCTTCACTGAGAGACTCATCTGGGGAGGTGGTGGTCGTATACTGGCAGAAAAAGCCCTTCTGTCAACACACACTGCGTCTACACTAGCAGGCTATGGCATAGTCTCTTTAGTGTAGCCATAGCCCCGCTCCACGAGGTGGGGAATAATAAGGGTGCAAAGGTGTCTTCCAGATGGGGAGCTCAAAGTACTTTACCACCTTGAATGCAGCCTCAACCCCTTGAGTCTTGGACAGACTTCCATAAACATACACTAGGGCCTCTCCTTCTTTAAGAAGCTGCTTCTGCAATCATTCCACCTCCAAGGACAACAGACTATACTGTGGCGGCATACATGGTATGTGTTCCATATTGTTAGAGCCTGCATAGTAGTCATGTTTGCCTGGGTGTCTGTACCCTAATTAGGCGCAGTATTTGTGCTCGTTTGTGTGGCACACTCAAGCTGCGGAAAGGTCCATGTGCACACAAGGCCCCAAACCCTGACTTTCTTACATGTGCAAAAAAATGAGCACAAGAGTTTGTGCTTACATGTGTATGTGCAGTTACCTCTCACCGATGTTCATGCACAAATACCCAGTGTGCACAAAGGTGCTAATCAAACATATGATATAAATGGTTATTTATTTGCATGTAAAGGTGCAGACAATCCAGGCACACCCCCTTGCAGCTTGGTGTGGTGCTGCAGGTGTGCCTCACCTCAATTTCTCCTGGTTCGGGGTGGTAACAGGTTCGCTTTGACACCTTGAGGGGATGGGAGAAGAAGCCAACACATGCTAATACAATAGCATGTCCTTTTTATATAAGGCTTCAGGCCAGGACCAGCTCAAATAAACAGTTCATAAGGTTCTCCTCTCAGAGCTTTGGATCAGCTCCCAAAGCCTGTCACAAACAAAGCCTCGGATTAGGACGGTCTCCTAGAGCCTGATAGGAAACAACCACCAC
Organism: Chrysemys picta bellii; assembly: GCF_011386835.1. Lineage (NCBI taxonomy): Eukaryota > Metazoa > Chordata > Testudines > Emydidae > Chrysemys > Chrysemys picta. Next base: position 73,123,135 of record NC_088792.1, read on the forward strand.
TCACTGCAGCCTACATAGCTTTTACCCCCTTCTCTCTGGTTCAGCTTCCTCTTTCTATGTGTCTAGCCCAGCCCTAGGGTGGGGCAGAGCCTCCTTGATTACCCCCAGGCTGTCCCAGCTGTAGGCTCCAGCCTGTCCTGTAAAGGGGGCGTACACTCCTTCACACACCTGCCCTAGAAACTTGCTCAGTCCTAGGGAAAGTTCTACTGTTTGTCCATGCCTATATGTGCACTCCAACAAGACAATCTTCCTAGCTGATGGAACAGGGATGCTGGTCTAGCCACTTCCCCATAACCATATCCTCCAACCAAAGGGGCACATCCTGCTTGGAAGCCCCAAGGATGTCTGCAAGACCCCTGGCCATATTTTTATTCTCATCACTACAATATAGAGAGACCTGGAATTGTGCTCCCCAATGTCCTCTGTAATTTGTTTGTCAAACAAATTGCTCCGCAGTCTTTAATGTGTCATACTTCAAAACAAACTGAACATCTTATAAGGCCAGCCATCCTGTCAGGCCACATTGGAGGTAATTAAGAACACCAGGCTCGCATCATTGGTAGATCCGCATAAGGCTGCCTCCCAGGCTTTTCGAGCACAGCCTCCCCAGATACACTCACAGGCAAATCCTTCAGAGTTATGGTCATCTTTCATCCAACTTGACTCCCTGTGAGGATTTCCAGTCACTACTGACTGCATCGTTTTTCCTGAAGGCTTCAGGAAAGGACTGAAGTGAGCCAGCCCCTTTCTGATCCTTTTGACTCATGCTACTTTGTGAGCGATCGTATCAGCTAAGGAACCACCTTTATTCTCCTCCCCTTATGGAGTCATCTTTTCTTTCGAGATGGACTTATTTGGGGAACACTAAATGATTAGGGGTTTGGAATGGGTCCCATATGAGGAGAGATTAAAGAGGTTAGGACTCTTCAGCTTGGAAAAGAGGAGACTAAGGGGGGATATGATAGAGGTATATAAAATCATGAGTGATGTGGAGAAAGTGGATAAGGAAAAGTTATTTACTTATTCCCATAATACAAGAACTAGGGGTCACCAAATGAAATTAATAGGCAGCAGGTTTAAAACAAATACAAGGAAGTTCTTCTTCACGCAGCGCACAGTCAACATGTGGAACTCCTTACCTGAGGAGGTTGTGAAGACTAGGACTATAACAGCGTTTAAAAGAGAACTGGATAAATTCATGGTCCATTAACGGCTATTAGCCAGGATGGGTAAGGAATGGTGTCCCTTGCCTCTGTTTGTCAGAGGATGGAGATGGATGGCAGGAGAGAGATCACTTGATCATTGCCTGTTAGGTCCATTCCCTCTGGGGCACCTGGCATTGGCCACTGTCGATAGACAGGATACTGGGCTAGATGGACCTTTGGTCTGACCCGGTATGGTTGTTCTTATGTTCTAACACTGGGCACTGATTAGGGCCCCATGATGCTGGTCTGGGCCTGCAGCTGGGGAGTGGACCCTTGTCTTTTTCTTGTCTACTTTGGTTTCTTCCTACATGGGTGTTTCTACATTACTAACATGGTATCTTTTCCCTTCAGTGAATTGAAACACTTCCTCACACAGCCTCTTACTGGACATTCCCCAGAATGTAAACTTTTCTTCAGGGCTGACCTCTCTGTCTCCAGGAGTTCCACCTTTTGATCTGGGTCTCAGTGATCTGGTACTGCCTGAGGATTTCCTTGTGAAGCTCTTCCAGGTCTCTCTCCAACAGCAAACACTTTTCCTCACCATTTTCTTTTTTTTACCCTCAGGTGGGCCAACTCCTGCTTCTTTTTTATGGCCTGAGACAAAACATGGTTCCTGGAGAAGCGTCTCTCTTCCTTTTCTTGCAAGGCCTCTTATTTTTGAGCTTGTATGGTATTCATCTACGCAAGGACACCAGCCTGCTGGCAAGCTATTGCTGGGCTTTCCATCTCATTGCACATACTTGTGTTCTTGTTGTGTACCTCTGTCCTCTCCAGAGTCACCATCTTTAGTCCTCCAGTGTCTAAATTGTTCCAGGGGATGAATGTTTTGCTACTTGATTTTCATAGTTATTTTCCTCTAACTGGACCTCCAGGCCTGTAAGTTTTGGTACACATTCTTCTAGTCTTTTAACTGCACTACTCATGTCCTGCAGCTCATTCTGGGTTTGCTCATTCTCAAGCTCTGGGCTTGTCCAAACCCTTCCAATTCCAACTCTCGGGGAGGTTCTCCCCTGGTATAACTCCTTTTCCACCTTGGCTTCCTGGGGGCAGGTGGCCTGGCATTTCTTGGACTCAGAGTCCAGTGGCTTTTCCAAGCAGGCTATCCTTGATTCCATGGCTGCAAAGGGAAGACTGATACCCGGGCATCAGTGTTCTTTCCAATTCCTGAAATTTGGTCGTCAAGTCCATATTTACTTAGCTGACCTGCAGATTTATTTTCTCAGGCTGGTTATTCACTATCTGGTGGTTGTTCTGCTCCTCTTCCAGCTGAGCCTAGCCTTGCTTCTTCTTTAGGTCTTTGACCCTAAGAACTGGCCACCCCAGCCATCAGACCATCCGTGTTGTGCAGTGCCTGGCACTTGCAGGAGAAACTTACAGCTGATAAATGTGGCATTTGGACCATCTCAGTCTTCATCTGGTTGCACCGCTACTGGAGCTTCCTCTTTAACTGCAGGGCTTCTTGGAGGCTAACCCAGATCTTCCTCTGAAGAATGTCATGTTTGTTTTCCAGTGTGTTGATTCATTCCCTCATCTTAGCTGCAATCAAATGGCTTTGCTCCTTTTCTGCAACTTTCTGTCTGTCCTCTCGTTGAAATAACCCATAAAAACAGATTGCTTTTCATCAGGTCTAACAGGTTAAAGCTTAACCGGTCCAATTGAAACTGGTATAGTGCCATGGTTGATGTAGAGGAGCTGAAATGGTTCAACTAGTTGTCCTGCTACTGTTCAATAGTGGCCTTGCAAAATCTTAAAGAATGCACTGCTTCTGGGAGCTGAGCTGAAATTTGTGGGGCAGGTACCCCAAAAGCATTGCAAGTGGAAAGTTTAGGACAGTGCTAACATAGGCACAGAACAAAACTTCAACAGATTCACCCTGACTAGTGTGAATGTACTGAATGAAGCATTTGTGTTTAAACTGTTTCAGTACAACCAGTTCAATACTCTAGAATGCACAAGGTCTAAGGGAAAGGTCAGGTGAGTACTGTGAATGCGTGGAGTGAGTGAGCAATGCTGCATTTAAGTTGCTAACATGGGTGGAGCTGCTCCAATGGGTATGTGCATTGGTGGCAGATTTTAACAAAAGGGCCAAAGAACTGTGAGTGAAGTAGGCCAATATTCCAGTAATGACTGAATCAAAAATGTAATACAGAACATGAAAGAGTCTCCATAGACATCCCTGGGATTCTGTACTGGCTTGTCATAGTAGAGTTTGCCAAGCATTCTTTGTGACTGGAGTCCTTCTTTGGGACCCAAGCAATTTTTTCACTTTGAATTATGGTCTGCCAGGTTCTCAAAAGCTCCTGTACTGCAAAGCTATTTTAGTGATTAAAGCAGTAAGGCTGGCAGTGAACAAACACAGTAAAGAACTTAGAAATCCCAAATCGCAAAGGACTTGTATATGGCTAGGAATACAAACAGAAGGTCTCAATAGAGTCTACTGATGACTGTGTCTCTGATTTGTGTTCTGCCAAACTAGCACTGAGAACCAGTTCCTCAAGAGTACTTGATTGTGTCAAAGAAAATATTAATTATTCTTATGACTGCTGGTCTCACTAATCAATTTGATGCAGTTTGCACTTCCACTGTGATGAGCACTTGTGACGAGTGACACTCAAGAGGTAAAATAGAAAAATAAAACACACCAGTAAGGAAAATCTTGCCCAAAAAAAAAAAAAAAAAAAAAACGGGGGGTGGGGTGGGGGTGAGGAAAACACCTGAAAAGATGTGTGCCAAACTTTGCCAGTGAGTTGCTTTCCTTGTGCTGTATTCCATTCCCTTTCTTCACTTGGACTGTCTCTATATAGACTGCAAGTCTCTCAGGGCAGGGACCTGTAACCCTTACTGCTGAGACTGTTTATGCAAATAAGGGCAGAAGAATCACAGCCCTTGTCTTTTTACCTCTCTATAAAGTGCCTAGAATGCTTTGTGAGCTGGTCCTACATACATGAAAAGAATTTCAAGAACAGACTTGACCATTTGATTTAAAAATAAGCCTCAAAAGTTCAGATGCTCCTCTGAACCTGCTGACCCCCTGAACAAAATTGTGCTAGAATTATGCCTAGTCATGTTTTAAATGACTTAGGAACCTTAGGAGTCCCACTGACTTTTGCTGAGACTTAGACTCCAAAGTTACTTAGGCACTTTTGAAAATTTAACTCCATGTCTACATTACGAAATTAGGTTGAATTTATAGAAGTCGGTTGTTTAGAAATCGTTTTTATAAGGTAGGTTGTGTGTGTCCCCACACAAAATGCTCTAAGTGCATTAAGTCAGCGGACTGCGTCCACAGTACCGAGACTAGCGTCGACTTCCGGAGCATTGCACTGTGGTAGCTATCCCACAGTTCCCACAGTCTCTGACGCCCATTGGAATTCTGGGTTGAGATCCCAATGCCTGATGGGGCAAAAACAGTGTCGCGGGTGATTCTGGGTACATGTCGTCAGGCCCCACCCTCTCTCCCTCCCTGCCGTGAAAGCAATGGCAGACAATCGTTTCGTGCCTTTTTTCAGCCCAGTCGCCATAGCTCTGGGATCATGGAGCCCGCTCAGATCACTGCGGCAATTATGAGCACTTTAAACACCACGCGCATTATCCTGGAGTATATGCAGGACCAGAACCTGCCAAGGCAAAACCAGGCAAGGAGGCGACAGCAGCGCGGTGACGAGAGTGATGAGGAAATAGACATGGACATAGACCTCCCACAAAGTACGGGCCCCAGCAATGTGCAAATCATGGTGTTAATGGGGCAGGTTCATGCCGTGGAACGCCGATTCTGGGCCAGGGAAACAAGCACAGACTGGTGGGACCGCATAGTGTTGCAGGTGTGGGACGATTCCCAGTGGCTGCGAAACTTTCGCATGAGTAAGGGCACTTTCATGGAACTTTCCTGAGTTGCTTTCCCCTGCCCTGAAGCACCAGAATACCAAGATGAGAGCAGCCCTCACAGTTGAGGAGCAAGTGGCAATAGCCCTTTGGAAGCTTGCAACGCCAGACAGCTACCGGTCAGTCGGGAATCAATTTGGAGTGGGCAAATCTATTGTGGAGTCTGCTGTGATCCAAGTAGCCAACGCAATCAAAGAGCTGCTGGTATCAAGGGTAGTGACTCTGGGAAATGTGCAGGTCATAGTGGATGGCTTTGCTGCAATGGGATTCCCTAACTGTGGTGGGGTGATAGACGGAACCCATATCCCTATCTTGGCACCGGAGCACCAAGCCAGCAAGTACATAAACCGCAAGGGGTACTTTTCAATGCTGCTGCAAGCACTAGTGGATCACAAGGGACGTTTCACTGACATCAAAGCGGGATGGCCGGGAAAGGTACATGATGCTTGCGTCTTCAGGAACTCTGGTCTGCTTCAAAAGCTGCAGGAAGGTACTTTCTTCCCAGACCAGAAAATAACCATTGGGGATGTTAAAATGCCTATAGTCATCCTGGGGGACCCAGCCTACCCTTTAATGCCATGGCTCATGAAGCCATACACAGGCAGCCTGGACAGTAGTCAGGACTTGTTCAACTATAGGCTAAGCAAGTGCAGAATGGTGGTAGAATGTGCATTTGGACGTTAAAAAGCGCACTGGCGCAGTTTACTGACTCGGTTAGACCTCAGCGAAACCAATATTCCCATTGTTATTACTGCTTGCTGTGCACTCCACAATATCTGTGAGAGAAGGGGGAGATATTTATGGTGGGGTGGGAGGTTGAGGCAAATCGCTGGCCGCTGATTACGCGCAGCCAGACACCGGGGCGGTTAGACGAGCACAGCAGGGTGCGGTGCGCATCAGAGAAGCTTTGAAAACCAGTTTCATGACGGGCCAGGCTACGGTATGAAAGTTCTGTTTGTTTCTCCTTGATGAACCCCTCTCCTCCCCCGGTTCACTCTACTTGCCTGTAAGCTAACCACCTTCCCCTCCCCCCTTTGATCACCGCTTGCAGAGGCAATAAAGTCATTGTTACTTCACATTCATGCATTCTTTATTAATTCATCACACAAATAGGGGGATAACTGCCAAGGTAGCCCGGGAGGGGTGGAGGAGGCGGGAAGCGCCGGGTGGGGTGCGGGAGGAGATAAGGACAAGGACACACTGCAGTTTAAAACTTATTGAATGCCAGCTTTCTGTTGCTTGGGCAATCCTCTGGGGTGGAGTGGCTGGGTGGCCGGAGGCCCCCCCACCACATTCTTGGGTGTCTGGGTGAGGAGGCTATGGAACTTGGGGAGGAGGGCTGTTGGTTACACAGGGGCTGTAGCAGCGATCTGTGCTTCTGCTGCCTTTCCTGCAGCTCAACCATATGCTGGAGCATATCAGTTTGATGCTCCAGCAGCCGGAGCATCGACTCTTGCCTTCTGTCAGCAATCTGACACCACCTATCCTCTTCAGCCCACCACTTGCTGTCTTCAGCCCACGATTCAGCCCGCCACCTCTCCTTGCGTTCATATTGTGCTTTTCTGCACTCTGACATTGTCTGCCTCCATGCAGTCTGCTGTGCTCTGTCAGCATGGGAGGACATCTGGAGCTCCAAGAACATGTCATCCCGAGTGCGCCTTTTTCACCTTCTAATCTTCACTAGCCTCTGCGAAGGAGAGACATTTGCAGCCGGTGGACGAGAAGGGAGAGGTGATAGTTAAAAAGACACATTTTAGAGAACCATGGGTACACTCTTTCACGTTAAAATCTTGCTGTTCACATTACACAGCACATGTGCTTTCGTTACAAGGTTGCATTTTTCCTCTTATATTGAGGGCCTGCCGATTTGGTGTGAGAGATCACTCACACAGTGCCAGGCAACAGAATTTGGCTTGCAGGCAGCCATGGTAAGCCACAGTCTTTTGGTTTTTTTAACCTTTATAACATGTGGGAATGGTTTCAAACAGCAGCACCCTCATTTCCCATACCAAGCGGCCGTTGGGTTGGCCATTTAAAATGGGTTTGCAATTTAAAAGGAGGGTCTGCGGTTTCCAGGTTAACCTGCAGCACAAACCCAACTAATCCCCCTCCCCTCCCCCAACACCCAATTCTCTGGGATGATCACTAACAGGGGGAACATTTCTGTTCAGCAGAGCAGAAACGGACACCTCTGAATGTCCCCTTAATAAAATCACCCTATTTCAACCAGGTGACCATGAATGATATCACTCCCTTGAGGATAACAAAGAGAGATAAGGGATGGATGTTGTCTGCATGCCAGCAAACACTGGGACCATACACTGCCATGCTTTGTTATGCAATGATTCCAGACTACGTGCTACTGACCTGGCGTGGTAAAGTGTCCTACCATGGAGGACGGAATAAGGCAGACCTCCCCAGAAACCTTTCGCAAAGGCTTTGGGAGTATATCAAGGAGAGCTTTCTGGAGATGTCCCTGGAGGATTTCTGCTCCATCCCCATACACATTAACAGCCTTTTCCAGCAGCTGTACTGGCCACGAATGCCAGGGCAAATTAATCATTAAACACGCTTGCTTTTAAACCATGTGTAATATTTACAAAGGTACACTCACCAGAGGTCCCTTGTGTGCCCTCAGGGTCTGGGAGCACACCTTGGGTGGGTTTGGGGGTTACTGGTTCCAGGTCCAGGGTGAAAAACGTGTCCTGGCTGTTGGGGAAACCGGTTTCTCCGCTTCCTTGCTGTGAGTTATCTACAATGTCTTCATCATCATCTTCCTCGTCCCCAAAACCCACTTCCATGTTTCGTGATTCTCCATTGACGGAGTCAAAGCACAGGGTTGGGGTAATGGTGGCTGCACCCCCTAGCATGGCATGCAGCTCAGCGTAGAAGCGGCATGTCTGCGGCTCTGCCCCGGACCTTCCGTTTGCCTTTCTGGCTTTGTGGTAGGCTTGCCTTAGCTTCTTAATTTTCACGTGACCCTGTTATGGCCTCTGTCCTTCATTCCCTTTGAGACTTTTTCTAATGTTTTGGCATTTTGTTTACTGCAACGGAGTTCAGCTAGCACTGATTCATCTCCCCATATGGCGAGCAGATTCTGTACCTCCCGTTTGGTCCATACTGGAGCTCTTTTGCGATCCTGGGACTCCATCATGGTTACCTGTACTGATGAGCTCTGCGTGTTCACCTGGGCTCTCCACCACGCTGGACAAACAGGAAATTCAAAATTTTGCAGGCCTTTTCCTGTCTACCTGGCCAGTGCTGTCCAGAGCAGTCACAATGGAGCACTCTGGGATAGCTCCCGGAGGCCAATACCGTCAAATTGCATCCCCACTACCCCAAATCCGACCCGGAAAGGCCGGTTTCAGTGCTAATCCCCTCGTCGGAGGTGGACTAAAGAAATTGATTTAAAGAGCCCTTTAAGTCGAAAAAAAGGGCTTCGTCATGTGGACGGGTCCAAGCTTAAATCAAGGTAACGCTGCTAAATTTGACCTAAAATCGTAGTGTAGACCAGGCCAAAGACTGAACTGATTTAACTAAACTGGTTTAGAAATGGGTTTAGTTAAATTAGTGCAACCCCTTGTATGGAACACTTGGTTCAGTTCAAGAGTGCCTTGTATCAATTTAGCTTAAGTCAGGAAGGAATCAGCTTAAGGAGAGATCAGCCTCTTTCATGAGCTGACAGCACTTCAGTCTTCCGGTGAGGTCAGGAAACAGTATGTCTACACAGCATAGAGAATCAAGTCTCCCAGCCTAGGTTGACAGACTTGGGTTAGCGGGGCTCGCACTAGTGCTCTAAATAGCCGTATAGCTGTAAAAATAGCTCAGGCGCTAAAGCCTCAGGTTGGGGGTGGTCTTTCGAGCCTGAGCTCCAGCCCAGCCCGCAACTTCAAAGTGAGTCTATGCAGCTATTTTTAGAGCGCGAGTCTGTTGCCTCTGGCTGGGAGGCTCACTGCTCCGGGGCACGGACAAACACCTACAGAGGCTAATGAAATGAAATGAAATACAGTGCAGAACTCAGACAAACTTTTGGAACGGTTTGGTTCAGGTTCGTCTTGGGTTTTAGGAGATGTTTGGGTCCCTTCTTTGGCATGAATACATTCAGTCATCCCCAAGGGCTATTTATTTTATTATAAACACCCAAATATGTGCTGAATATTTTACAGGACAAACATCAGTCAAAATAAACCAGTGATGCATTTTGGATTGCTAGATTCCTACCATGAGTTGCATATGGTGTGTAAGTAGCCCATGTATTTTCTGGAATGTGCGTTTTGCTCATAGACCTTTGCTCTTTTTGGCATCCTTTAAATCTCCTCATTCATTCATGACAGTTATGCTATCCCCATCCTCCTTGTTCCCAGTGGACAGGATTTAATGTGCTAACCCCTCTGAGAGTTGTCAGGGAACGAGAGATGATCAGTGTACAGCTCCAAAATCTTTCACTTCAGAATTCCACTCAGCACTTCAATGACTGTATTTATGCACTGCCCAGTATGGCACAGTTCCTTCCTACATGAAGCATGAGGACTGCAGCCCAGCATCGGGTGGATAATACAGGGCTAACAATTGATCTGGCTTGATGAATGAGAGGATGCATGAACTCACTCTGAGATCAATGTGTGGTCTACCAGGGCTGTCTGCAGACATACGACAAATCAAGACAGGCTCATTCTGATCCTCACACTTCCATTATAAACATTCTTTCCTAAGCATGTGTATGAGCTTGTGTCATAACTATAAAGGGAAGGGTAACAGCTGTCCTGTGTACAGTACTATAAAATCCCTCCTGGCCAGAGACTCCAAAATCCTTTTCCCTGTAAAGGGTTAAGAAGCTCAGGTAACCTGGCTGGCATCTGACCTAAAGGACCAATAAGGGGACAAGATACTTTCAAATCTTGGGGGGGGGGAAGGCTTTTGTTTGTGTTCTTTGTTTGGGAGTGTGTTCGCTCTCGGGACTGAGAGGGACCAGACATCAATCCAGGTTCTCCACATCTTTCTAAACAAGTCTCTCCTATTTCAAACTTGTAAGTAAATAGCCAGGCAAGGCGTGTTAGTTTTCCTTTGTTTTCTCAACTTGTAAATGTACCTTTTACTAGAGTGTTTATCTTTGTTTGCTGTACTTTGAACCTGAGACTAGAGGGGAGTCCTCTGAGCTCTTTAAGTTTGATTACCCTGTAAGGTTAATTTCCATACTGATTTTACAGAGATGATTTTTACCTTTTTCTTTAATTAAAAGCCTTCTTTTTAAGAACCTGATTGATTTTTCCTTGTTTAAGATCCAAGGGGTTTGGATCTTGATTCACCAGGAGTTGGTGGGAGGAAGGAGGGGGGATGGTTAATTTCTCCTTGTTTTAGATCCTAAGGGGATTAGATCTGTGTTCACCAGGAGTTGGTGGGAGGAAGGAGGGGGGATGGTTAATTTCTCCTTGTTTTAAGATCCAAGGGGTTTGGATCTGTACTCACCAGGGAGTTGGTGAAAGGTTTCTCAGGCTTCCCAGGGAGGGAAATGGTGGCAGCGGAACCAGAGCTAAGCTGGTAGTTAAGCTTAGAAGTTTTCATACAGGCCCCTACATTTGTACCCTAAAGTTCAAAGTGGGGATCCAGCCTTGACATGGTGGCATAGCGGTGGGATCATTTTAAACCCAAAAGCCAGTGAGATTTTTTTTTCCTTCTAGCTGCTTGGAAAGCCGAGCTGGAGGTAGATAGATGCATATCTTATCTCTCCTTGCCTGAAGGCAGAGGTGTTAAGTTTTTTTAACAGGTCTTTTGTTAAGAGAAGTGTTCAAATGAGCAAACTTGACTGGTAAAAGGAATTTACAAGCTGAATTGTTTTTTTTTTCTTTTTACATCCTCGGGAGTAGCTAGTTAGAAAGTCTCTGTTAACTCAGCAGCAGCCAGAGCTGAGAGCTTCCCAGTTTCAGTCAACTGCAGAGGGGGTGACCCAGCACAAGAAAACAGGAAAATGACTACCACAGAAGTAGCTAAAAAAATAGAACTGGCCAAACTAGAAGCAGAAGAAAATGAAAGAAAACATCAGAGACTGCTTCAATTAACAAAACTCGAGACACAGCAGAAAGAAAGAGAAGAAAAAGCCAAAGAGGAGGCCCACAAGAGAGAGATGGAGCTGAAAGAAAAAGAGATGGAGCTGAAAAAAAAAGAGATGGAGATGAAAGAAAAAGAGATGGAGGAGAGAGAAAAAGAAAGGAAGCATGAACTGGAAGTAGCAAAGGCTAAGCCAGATACAACAGCCCATCCCAACAACCCCTCTCCAGGTACCACTTCCCATCCCAGAAAATTCCCCACCTACAAGGCAGGTGATGATACTGAGGCCTTCTTAGAAAATTTTGAAAGGGCCTGCCTTGGATACAGCATCGCTGCAGACCAGTACATGGTAGAGCTGAGGCCGCAGCTCAGTGGACCCTTAGCAGAGGTGGCGGCTGAAATGCCTAAGGAACACATGAACAGTTATGAACTTTTTAAAAACAAGGCCAGACTCAGAATGGGGCTAACACCCGAGCATGCCCGTCGGCGGTTCAGAACCCTAAAGTGGAAACCGGATGTGTCATTTACCCGTCATGCCTACCACATTGACAAAAATTGTGATGCCTGGGTATCAGGAGCAAATGTTAAATCTCTGGAAGATCTGGTTTCCCTAGTAAAAATGGATCAGTTTTTAGAGGGTGTTCCTGAGGAAATAGAAAGGTACATCCTAGATAGGAAGCCCAAAACTGTAACTGAGGCGGGGGAGATTGGAGCCCAATGGGTGGAGGTGGCAGAAAAGAAAAAAACTAGTAGCAGTTGGAGCGAATATCAGAAGGGGCAAGCCGAAACAAAACCTTACCACCGGGGACAACCCAAGGCCCCACCCACATCCCAAGGGAAACCCCAGACGCCTTCTCACCCCACCACACCAGTCTCCACCAACCAACATCGTCCCGGTGATACCTTAGCAGGGCGATGTTTTAAATGTAATGAACTGGGACATATAAAGGCTCACTGCCCCAAGAACCCCAACCGATTACAGTTCATTACACCCCAATCACCCCAAATATCCCCAAACCCAGATGCCTCTCTCATACCCTCGGAGCGAAGGGAAACCTTGAGAGTGGGCGGAAAGAAGGTTACCGCCTGGAGGGACACTGGGGCTCAAGTGTCAACTATCCACCAATCCCTAGTGGACCCCAAACTCATCAACCCAGAGGCTACAGTGACAACTCAACCCTTCGTGTCACAGTCTGTAACCTTGCCTACAGCCACGTTGCATGTCCAGTACAAGGGCTGGTCAGGAATGTGGACTTTTGCAGTCTATGACAATTATCCCATTCCCATGCTGCTGGGGGAAGATTTGGCCAACCATGTGAAGCTAGCCAAGAGGGTGGGAATAGTCACCCGCAGCCAGGCTAAGCAAGCTTTCACCCCCATCCCTGTTCCTGAGCCGTCCACCAGGGCCCCGTCTGTGTTACCGGAGACCCAGACAAAGGTGGTGGAACTGAATCCCCTGCCAACGACTGCAACAACCGTAGTGGATCCAATCCCAGAGACCCAGCCAAAGCTAGTCCCAGAACCGGAACTGGCAACGCAAGCAGCACCAGAACCATTGCGAGCCCTGAGTCCAGCGCTTGCAAACCCGTCTACAACTCCAATGCCAGAGGGCACCAGCGAGCCTGACCTGGCGGAAGCAGCAGATAACCCTACCCAAGAGGCTCAGCCAGAGCCTGAGATACCACATAGTGCACCAGTGGACAGCGGTTCACAGTCAATGGAAACAGCCCCAGCACCTGCATCGCTTCCAGAGGGACCAAGCCCCAGTCCACAGTCCAAGGAGGAACTGATGTCTCCAGAATCAAGGGAACAGTTCCAGGCCGAGCAGGAAGCAGATGACAACCTTCAGAAAGCTTGGGCGGCGGCGCGGAGCACCCCACCGCCTCTCAGCTCCTCTAACCGATCCCGGTTTGTTGTAGAACAAGAACTTTTATACAAGGAGACTCTTTCTGGTGGGCACCAGGAAAACTGGCATCCTCAAAGACAGTTGGTAGTTCCCACTAAGTATCGGGTAAAGCTCTTGGGCTTAGCCCATGATCATCCCAGTGGCCATTCTGGGGTGAACAGAACCAAAGACCGGTTGGGGAAGTCCTTCCACTGGGAGGGAATGGGCAAGGACGTTGCTAAATATGTCCGGTCTTGTGAGGTGTGCCAACGAGTGGGAAAGCCCCAAGACCAGGTTAAAGCCCCTCTCCAGCCACTACCCATAATTGAGGTCCCATTTCAGCGCGTAGCTGTGAATATTCTGGGTCCTTTCCCAAAAAAGACACCCAGAGGAAAGCAGTACGTACTGACTTTCATGGATTTTGCTACCCGATGGCCGGAAGCAGTACCCTTAAGCAACACCAGGGCTAAAAGTGTGTGCCAGGCATTAACAGACATTTTTGCCAGGGTAGGTTGGCCCTCCGACATCCTTACAGATTCGGGAACTAATTTCCTGGCAGGGACCATGGAAAACCTGTGGGAAGCTCATGGGGTAAATCACTTGGTTGCCACCCCTTACCACCATAAAACCAATGGCCTGGTGGAGAGGTTTAATGGAACTTTGGGGGCCAGAATACGTAAATTTGTAAATGAACACTCCAATGATTGGAACCTAGTGTTGCAGCAGTTGCTTTTTGCCTACAGGGTGGTACCACATCCCAATTTAGGGTTTTCACCATTTAAACTTGTGTATGGCCGCAAGGTTAAGGGGCCATTACAGTTGGTGAAGCAGCAATGGGAGGGGTTTACGCCTTCTCCAGGAACTAACATTCTAAACTTTGTAAGCAACCTACAAAGCACCCTCCGACACTCTTTAGCCCTTGCTAAAGAAAACCTAAAAAATGCTCAGGAAGAGCAAAAGGCCTGGTATAATAAACATTCCAGAGAACGGTCCTTCAAAGTAGGAGACCAAGTCATGGTCTTAAAGGTGCTCCAGGCCCATAAAATGGAAGCATCGTGGAAAGGACCATTCACGGTCCAGGAGCGCCTAGGAGCTGTTAACTATCTCATAGCCTCCCCCACCTCCAACATAAAGCCTAAGGTATACCATGTTAATTCCCTTAAGCCCTTTTATTCCAAAGAATTAAACGTTTGCCAGTTTACAGCCCAGAAAACAAATGACGCGGAGTGGCCTGAAGGTGTCTACTACGAAGGAAAAAAGGATGGTGGCGTGGAAAAGGTGAACCTCTCCATGACCCTTGGACGTCTGCAGCGACAGCAAATCAAGGAGCTGTGCACAAGCTTTGCACCAATTTTCTCAGCCACTCCAGAAAGGACCGAACGGGCATACCACTCCATTGACACAGGTAATGCTCACCCTATTAGAACCCCACCCTACCGGGAGTTACCTCATGCCAAAACTGCTATACAAAGGGAGATCCAGGACATGCTACAGATGGGTATAATCCACCCCTCTAAGAGTGCATGGGCATCTCCAGTGGTTCTAGTTCCCAAACCTTCTCCTAAAACTCCAGGAAGAAATCACAGCCAGTGTGGAACCCAACGTCCAACACTATCTGTGATTTGGGAGGCGTGTCATAACTATAAAGGGAAGGGTAACAGCTGTCCTGTGTACAGTACTATAAAATCCCTCCTGGCCAGAGACTCCAAAATCCTTTTCCCTGTAAAGGGTTAAGAAGCTCAGGTAACCTGGCCGGCATCTGACCTAAAGGACCAATAAGGGGACAAGATACTTTCAAATCTTGGTGGGGGAAGGCTTTTGTTTGTGTTCTTTGTTTGGGAGTGTGTTCGTTCTCGGGACTGAGAGGGACCAGACATCAATCCAGGTTCTCCACATCTTTCTAAACAAGTCTCTCCTATTTCAAACTTGTAAGTAAATAGCCAGGCAAGGCGTGTTAGTTTTCCTTTGTTTTCTCAACTTGTAAATGTACCTTTTACTAGAGTGTTTATCTTTGTTTGCTGTACTTTGAACCTGAGACTAGAGGGGAGTCCTCTGAGCTCTTTAAGTTTGATTACCCTGTAAGGTTAATTTCCATACTGATTTTACAGAGATGATTTTTACCTTTTTCTTTAATTAAAAGCCTTCTTTTTAAGAACCTGATTGATTTTTCCTTGTTTAAGATCCAAGGGGTTTGGATCTTGATTCACCAGGAGTTGGTGGGAGGAAGGAGGGGGGATGGTTAATTTCTCCTTGTTTTAGATCCTAAGGGGATTAGATCTGTGTTCACCAGGAGTTGGTGGGAGGAAGGAGGGGGGATGGTTAATTTCTCCTTGTTTTAAGATCCAAGGGGTTTGGATCTGTACTCACCAGGGAGTTGGTGAAAGGTTTCTCAGGCTTCCCAGGGAGGGAAATGGTGGCAGCGGAACCAAAGCTAAGCTGGTAGTTAAGCTTAGAAGTTTTCATGCAGGCCCCTACATTTGTACCCTAAAGTTCAAAGTGGGGATCCAGCCTTAACAGCTTGTAAAGCAAACACTTCAGGAAACAACAAACAAAATATCCTGTTATCTCTACGGTCAGCTTTCACTTGACCCTGGGAAGACCATATAATGAGTGCAACAGAATGAAGAGCAAAGATTCCGATTACCCACGGTCATTATTTTAACTGACATATGCTTCCTGCTCAGGCACATTGAGATGTGTACACATGAAGCATGCAGCAAGAACCCAGGTGCTGCAGACACATTTACTACTATGCAGCCAGTGTGCAGAAGACACTATTACTACGCAAGTCACAGGCAAAGAGCTAGGCCTAGAAACCCGTCGCTTCAGCTAAGACAACAAAGGCCTCGGCTACCTGAGCTTAAGGAGAGCACCTCTAGTTTGCACTGCTGGTAATTCCCTTAGCTTCCCTTAGTCACAGGACACCACCACTCACTCAGACAACACCAGGAAATTGGAGCAGGAAAGTTTTTGCACTTCCTGAGGGCCTCATTCATCACAATGGTCTGTCAGTTTTACTAACTTTACTGTGGTGACTCAGGTCCCGGATCTTTGAGTGAGATTATTCAATTAGAACAATTGATTCATTTGGAACAGGAGACACAGGGAACACAGTAAAAGGTTTTGGTGTGTTGCTGTAAGTTAGCTCTGAAGAATCTGATAAAAGGAGCCATGTTTAGCACACCTTCCAGGGCTATTCATTGAAACAAACCAATCAGATTCTGAAGCCTAGCTCAACACATTATACACAAAGGGTGATGTTCATATGAGGTGAGCCTGGCCGTTTTTTGAGATGATCTTCTGCACCATGCAGAGGGGCTGTGTGTGGGCTCTGCAGGCAGAGTGGCCGCACAGAGGTGTGTATGCATCCCCTATGTCTCACACAATGGGCATCTGGGACAGCCTACATCAACTAAACAGAACTAATGCTCCCAGTATCCTACTAATCTGGTACAGAAGGGCTGAGATTACCTTTGTAGGTACGTACATGTCCCTCATCACTGCAGTATCCAAGCACCTCACAATCATCAGTGCTACCATGAGGTAGGGAAGTATCATCTCCATTTTACAACGAGGAACTGAGGCACTGATTTACAGTAGAACCTCAGAGTTACGAGCACCAAGGAATGGAGGTTGTGTGTAACTCTGAAATGTTTGTAACTGAACAAAACGTTATGATTGTTCTTTCAAAAGTTTATAACTGAACATTGACATAATACAGCTTTGAAACTTTACTATGCAGAAGGAAAATGCTGCTTTTAATCACCTTAATTTAAATGAAACAAGCACAGAGACACAGGAGCGGCACCAGGGTTTTTGTCACCCTAGGCGGCAGCGCTCCTCCTCTGAGCATTCAGGGGGCCTGGGATCTTCGGTGGTGGGGGTCCTTCCGCTCTGCGTCTTCGGGGCACTTCGGCGGTGGGTCCCGGAGTGAGTGAAGGACCTGCCGCCGAATTTCTGCCGAAGACCCGGAGCGGAAGGACCGCCCCTCAAATCCTGCCGCCCTAGGCGACTGCCTAAAGTCACCTAGTGGAAGCGCCGGCCCTGCAGAGACAGTTTCCTTACCTTGTCAAATCTTTTTTTTGTTTGTTTTTTGTTTTAAACCTTTCCCTTTATTTTTTAGTAGTACTGTATTTGTGCTTTTTTGGTCTTTGCTGCTGCCTGATTGTGTACTTCCAGTTCCAAATGGGGTGCATGGTTGACCGGTCAGTTCGTAACTCTGGTGTTCATAACTCTGAAGTTCTACTTGTAATTAAGGGCTAGTCTTCACTTACCGGCTGGTCCGGAGGCACGCAATCGATGTTCTGTGATCGATTTATCGCGTCTGGTTAAGACGCGATAAATCGATCCCGGATCGATCCCGGAAGTGCCCACAATCGGCGCCGGTACTCCAGCTCTCCGAGAGGAGTACGCAGCGTCGACGGGGGGAGACTTCCGGCCGCGTCTGGACCCCAGTAAGTCCGGACTAAGGTACTTCGAATTCAGCTACGTTATTAACGTAGCTGAATTTGCGTACCTTAGTCCGAAGTCCGGACTAAGTGGGGACCAGCCCTAAGTGATTCACTGAAGGTCAGACTAGGAGCCCTTGGCTGAGCTAGAAATTCAACCCCGACCTTCCGAGTTCCAGGTCACTACCCCATCCACTACAACATCCTTCCCACCTCCACGCTAGTCCAGTATAGGTGGATACAGCAGTCACAGGAGTCTGCACAGCATGACTCAGGGTTGGGACCGCGCATCCCTATCTGCTCGACACTCCATCTTCAGGGAGCCAGAATACCGAGCTGTTGGTGGGTGGAGTGAATTTCACCCATAGCAAATTCCTTCTCACCATACCACAATGAGCCTTGGGCAACAAAGCATTCATTCGGCACCTTCAACACATGGAGAGGAACCTGTGCTTTAATTATGCTGTATATTACATAAAGTGTGTTTCACAAAGGCCAAAAGTCCTCTGCTATAGTGAATCAAATAAGCAAGGCAATGAATAATACCCAGTAACAAGATTAGCTTAGTGTACTGAGTATTATTTACCTTGAATGGGGCATTTTATATGGGAACAATTCACAACAAATCCATTAAAAAAGATGATTGGGATTAGAGAATGTGTTCCACGTTTGACGCTGATCAGATTGTTCCCTAGTCTTTCTAGTTCAGTCTCCACTGTGACTGAGGGTAGAAGGAAGCAGATTCTCATTTATGCTACCCCAGGAGGCTTTTCTTCGTGGCAATCAGCACACCTCTTTGGAAGAGGTGCTAGGGTTCAGACTGCATTCTGCTGATCATCACCACGCTCAATGAACTCTATCCTGCTGGATTGTTAGAGGGGTAGAAGACTGGATGATTGCAGAGACAACTTGTTTCCAAAATGTGATCGATGAGCATAGAAGTGCAATTATAAGGCCCAAGGAAATGAAGCTCTTACTATTGCCATTACAGACTTGTCCTTACCAGGGGGAAATCTAAACGAGGGGCTTTGAGGGAAACAATGGCCATTAACATTTAAAACGCTGAGTCTTGGAGGTCTAGTTTCTCAGTGAGGCTCTGTTATGGGATGATCATTGCTTTGATAAATGCACAAGTCTGAAGGGAAACATTTGGATAGTTAAACATCTCACAAAGTCCTGTGAGGGAGGGGGAAGGAAGAACAATTATCTCCACTTTGGAACTGAGACACAAAGAGATGAAGACCCAGATCCTCACAAGGTATATGATTCCAGGGGAAGTTAGGAGCCTGAATGCTCATGAGGAGCCTGGCCTAACTGACTTGTCCAAGGTCTCACGCAAAGTCTATGGAAAAGCAGAGAACTGAACATCTCAGCACATATGCTAGGTCCTCTGTCTCTACAGAGCCACTCTCATTTTCTTTACACCCAGGTGGGTTAGCAAGGTACCCGCAAAAATGAGTCAGCAAAACACACAACACTTTTCAGCAGGCCAACAGTATCATTCTGTTACAAAGTTAAGCCAACTTTTGCTTCTTGAAAAAGATTTGCATTTTAAAACATAAGAACAGCCATACCGAGTCATTCCAATGGTCTATCTCTCCCAGTGCCCTATCTTGACTAATACGGTGATGGACCTAACCTCCATAACCTTATCTAATTCTTATGTGACTCCAGTTGTACTTTTGGCCTTCACAACGTTCCCTGGCAATGAGTTCCACAGGTTGACTGTGTGTTGTGTGAAGAAATACTTCCTTAGGTTTGCTTTAAACCAGCTGCCTAGTAATTTAATTGTGTGGCCCCTGATTCTTGTGTTATGTGAAGGGGTAAATAACACTTCCTTATTCACTTTCTCCACATCGGTCATGATTTGATAGACCTCTATCGTATCCCCCCCTTCAGGCATCTCTTTTAAAAGCTGAACAGTCCGAGTCCTTATAATCTCTCCACAGATGGAAGCTGTTCCATATTACTTAGGCAGAGGTTCACATCAGTTCTTTCTTCATCCAATCCAATTCACTGCAGTGAGAGCCAGGACAGGCTGTGTTTAACATAAATACAGCTGGCACCAAGCTAAATGTTCTCATACCTTGGGGAAGTTTTGAATGGGACTGAGGCCAAATCTTATAGTTCAGCCCCATTGCTAGACACAGCTAGGGGTGCAAAGTGGATGTACACTGAGCGGAAAGCTTTTAGGCCAGAACTATTTCCTGGCTTGGACTTGTTGATATGTTTGTTCTATATGTCTATATTCTGTACTGAGCAGATACAATATTAACATTATACAGTATAACACACCATCCTGTAAGGGGTGGGAGAGTCACAACATTTTATACAACTGAGCTGTAAATACACTGCTCCTGTGTTAGGCCAAGCACAGTTCTGAGTGTAAGTTAACAAAACCACCCAGATTGCTTTGCACTCTCTTTTCCAGACAAGCACATGGCTCATTAGTTGCTATGCTTGCCTCCATTTCTTTTGTTTTTTAGAAGAGCCACCATTATGCAGAGTCTATACAGTAGGGTTGCCAACTTTCTAATCGCAAAAAACCAAACACCCTTGCCCAGCCCTCTGCCCCGCCCCTTCTCCGAAGCCCCGCCCCTGCCTACTTCATTCCCCCTCACTCTGTCGCTCACTCTCTCCCACCTTCACTCACTTGCACTGGGCAAGAGGTTGGTGTGCAGGAGGGGGTGAGAGCTCCAGGTGGGGATGCAGGCTCTGGGGTGGGACCAGAAATGAGGGGTTCAGGGTGTGGCAGGGGGCTCTGGGCTGGGACAGGGAGTTGGGGTGTGGGAGGGGGTGAGGGCTCTGGCTGGGGGCGTAGGCTCTGGGATAGGGCTGGGGATGAGGAGTTTGGGGTGGAGGAGGAGGCTCAAGACTGGGCATGGGGTTTGGGTGCAGGAGGGGGTGTGGGTTCTGGGAGGGAGTTTAGGTGCAGGAGGTAGTTCCAACCTGGGGCAGGGGGTTGGGGTGCGGGAGGGGGTTTGGGCTCCCGCTGGGCGGTGCTTACCTCAGGCGGCTCCCGGAAGCGGCCAGCGTGTCCCTGTGGCCCCTAAGGGGAGAGGCCTGGGGGCTCTGTGTGCTGCCCACACCTGCAGGCACCGCCCCCACAGCTCCCATTGGCCGTATTTCCTGGCCAATGGGAGCTGCAGAGCCTGTGCTTGGGGCAATGGCAGCATGCTGAGCCTCCCTACGCTGCCAACTGGGACTTTTAGCAGCCTGGTCAGTAGTGCTGACTGGAGCTGCCAGGGTCCCTTTTCGACCAGGCATTCCGGTCGAAAACCAGACGCCTGGCAATCCTACTATACAGGCCAGCTGAGTGCAGTGGAGTATAAAACAAGCAGCATCAGCTTCCATTCCAGTGCGCAGCGTCAGATGCAAACACTTTTCTCACTGTTGAGTTTCCAGCTGTGTCATCTATAACAAACACAATTGAACTCCAACTGCTGCTGTTTCCCTTTTCTGGAAAAATAGGCAATTTTCAGTAGGTCCTTTATAAATTAGATTATTTTATGTAGCAGAGTTAATCCTATTCCCATTTAAGCACCTTAATCCTGCCTCAGCGTGGAGAGAGTGATGAGATTACCTCTTGAAGTCCCTTCCAGCCCTATATTTCTATTATCTTTATGCAGAAAACAGTATAAGTGGAACATTTCTTCTTGCCACATCCCCCCCCCCCAACAGTAATCATTACAACGTCCTTTTTGGGCCAGATTCTGAGGCCTTTACTCAAACTGAATAGTACTTTACTCCATGTGTTGCTGCATCACTTTCAATGGGCCTATTTGTGGAGTAAGGTGCTACAAAACTAGAGCAAGGCTAACAGAATTTGGCCCTATACTTTTGGTTTCCCAAACACCTATTGCACCCTCTCTACTATATCGAATGTAAGAATCCGTATGTCCTGCAAAATCAGAGAGGATAACTGCTAGCGCTGGCAATGCAAGATCTAGCTATACGTACTTCCAAGAAGTATGCAGAGCCTATTTCTACCACCAATATCTATTACAGGACTTGGAGCCCAATTCATGTTGCCTTGCACCTTGTATTGTCATTTAAACCAGTGCATGGCGAATGCAAAGTGGGTGTACAATGCTACAGTTAGGAGCTGGTAGTGTTTTACACTCATTTTGCACTGGTTCAGGGCAAGAGAGAATGGGACCTGTCCCCCTGCATTGTTTAGGCCTTATCTACACGCAAATTTACACTGGTGTAGTTAAACCCCTAAGTGGACACTCTTATTTTGGTTTAAGAGCAGCTTATTTGGGGTTAGCTTAAACCTGTTCCTAATCACTTTCACCTAAACTGAAATAAGCCTGGTTTAAACCAAAATGAGAACGTCCACACAGCCTTTTGCACTGGTTTCATGTCACACCTTAGGTTACACTGGTGCTCCTTTGAAAATAGACAAGCCCTTAGTATCACAAGCGGTTCCAGTGGGACTAAGCAGGAAGTCCTGAAGTATATTTTTGCAGGATTGGCCCCTTAATTTCTTCCACATATTTCATGTGCTCCAGAAAACTACTGATGCAACACAGGCAAAAATGCCAACGTTAGTCATTAAGAAATAATGTCACTTTCCAATGCTTTTAAAAACATTTTAGAAAAAAAATCACTTCTCTCAGAAATACGCTCATGGTAATAATTTATGAAGACTGCAGTCTGTCTGATGCAAGGAACATATTTTTCTACACACCAGCTTTCTACCCAGTGCCATGCTATTGTTCTAGCAGCTTTTAGACCTGACCCCAACTCCATTATCTGCTCGTCAAGTCAATGCTGGAACCAGATGGATCTTCAGTCATCACTTGCCTCCAGGCTTGCTTGATCCGGTGTGTAATTTTAATTCAATAACTATAATCTTGGCACTATAAAAAGCTTTAAAGTAATAATTCTCCAATTCAGTAGTCTGACTGTGTATCTGCATAATAAAATGAATTATTTTATATTGACAGTCAAGGGAGTGGAAAGATTTTTCTAAAGTCTTCTTGGCAAGAACCTTAAGAAGGAGACTGAGGCTCCAATTCTTTACATTGGGGCCTCCTTTCATTAATCAGCAATTAACTTGGAGTCTTTAATATTCATCACTCTTATTAATAGCATCCCACTCCCACTGGAGCATGCATGGACAGCTGCAACAGAAAATTTAATGAAGACCACTTGCCATCCAATACAAGAGCAAAGGTGAAGGATCAACAGTCCAAGAGAAGGAAGAAAAGTAGTGAATTCTCAGTACAACAAAATCAAATTAACTTAGGGCCAGGCAAACTATAGCTGAGAACACATTTCTAGGTTTAGATCTAGATCATTTTAGACCACTCCATCCAGAAATGCAGTCCCTGCACCATTCTTCTAGCTGTAGAGAAAGGAGACCAAGTTTTTGCTGCTGATTAACTCTAACAAAAGGCAATTTCTATTCCTTTATCATGGAAGGCTCACAGAGAAACAAACAAATATAATGGTCACTAATGCATTGCTTGCACATTTTAAAAATTCTACAGGTTTACATCATTCAAATTAGACACGGAACTCTGGTGAATGGCCAGAGCACCCTTCAGTTCTGCAAAGTTTGGGCAGCTGAGCTCAGATCCGAGAGTTTGTACCTGCCACAGAGAAAGAGAATGAGACAGTATGTGTGTGTGTCTGGGGCAGCCAAAAGGATAACAAAGACAGGCATCCAAACAGCAAAATTCTTCCCTAAAGGGCCTAAAATGGAGCCCTTCCAGAGAAAGAGGAACTACTTGCAGAATGTATATGGTAGAGTTTGATTCCTCTAGTCTCCTGCCTATTGTGTTACAGAGCTATGATCCCTGGGTGCTCCTCACCTGAGGAGAATGTGGCCTTAGTATTCTGGGCCATCTCTGAACCCAGGAGAAGACAACTCCTCCTCCTCACTGCTGGGTGAGGCCATCTTGCAATAAGGGGACTGGCTCTGGGACTACTACTGATGTATAGCCTCCCACAGCATCACCTGGTGGGAGAAATGCAGGAAGGCAGCTTCCCACTTAAACTTAAGAGAGAATGCAAATGCTAGCTTGTTTACGCTGTGTCTTTAGCTTCTTCTTTTGCTTCATAGTGGGCGTTGCTGGTATCCCCTTGGTTGTTAGTGACCAGAGGGGATGAAGGTGTTCTGCTTTGTTGTTAAGTGTAAAACACCATCATCATTACCACTATGGGAAAAAATTGCCAGGAGAGTGAGTGTGCATGTGTGTGACAGAGCTGGAAGCTCTAGGCCAGTCAGATCCGAGTTGGGTAAAGGGTAGAGTGTCTAAGCAAAAACTAGGTACTTGGTAAAGTGAAATTATTACCTGAACAGATGTATGATGATTTAATCTATTTTTTTTACAGAACGTTAACCAGGGGGTCACACACTTTGCACTGTCAGTAGGATGAGCTCATTGCACAACCCAGGGGCTCCTTGCCTCCCTGCATTCCACCTCTCAAACTCCCTGTGTGCCACCCTCCCATCCCCCTTTACTGCATGGACTCCCTAATCTCCCCCTATACCAGTTGCTCTGTGTGCACCTCCATTTCCACTCCCCGCCCTATTCCCTCCCTTTCCCCTTTCCCCCATTGCAGGGGTTCTGGGTGCTCCCTTCCCCTATATCAGGTTCCCCAGTTCCATCCCCACCCCCAGAGTTCTGTGTGCTCCCCCCCCCGGGTACCCTATTCCCCCTCCATGGTAGGGGTTCCATGTGCACCCACACATTCTTTTCCCCCCATGCTTCCCCTTTCCCCCTTTCCTCCATAACAAGTCCCCCATTCCCTTCACAGGGGTTCTGTGTGCCCCCAGTCCTCCCCTCCCCTTAACAAGGTTCTGCATTCTTTCCTTATACCAGGGGCTCTGTGTGCCCCATCTCCCCTCAACCCCCAGCCAGGGGCAGTATTCCACATACCCCTTCAATCAACAGCATGTGGACAGATTGCTACATTCGTACAGGTCACCATTGCAGTCAGTGGGGCTACATGTGGGTGTAGCAGTTCACCTGCTGTCAGCTGCCGGACCAGGGCCTGGATGGCCAGATTTTCAGAGGTGTTTAGCATCCACATTGAAAATCAGCCCATAAAGATTTTGATTCAGGTGTGGCTCAGAAAATCTCAATCTATTCACAATAGAATTTTTTCAGTGGATTGGCCCAGCTCTAATTTTTAGCATTGTGCTTGGAGTGCAGACTTGATATACAAACACAGATTCTCCACTGAGACCAAATTTCTATTCCTGTGGCTCTAAGTGAGATAGTTCTCCCTGAGTCTTCCCTAATAATGTATGTCTAAATTATTAACCAGAGTATTCAGCGTTTGTTAATAATTTTAAGTGCTCTCAGGATGGATCTGAATGAATGAAGAACAAGGAAGATCACTATGTTTCTAGTAACTAGTAATTAGTAACTAGATGAATATGTTAATACTATAGTAATACTTTGCACGTATAGGGAAGAATACTTTGCATATGAATGTTTAGCATATCTGGCACATAAATACCTTGCAATGCCAGCTACAAAAGTCCCATGTGAACGCCTGTTCTCACTTTCTGGTGACATTGTAAATAAGAAGTGGGCAGCATTATCTCCCGTAAATGTAAAAAAAATTATTTGTCTTAGCGATTGGCTGAACAAGAAGTAGGACTGAATGGACTTGTAGGCTCCAAAGTTTTGCATTGTTTTGTTTTTGAGTGCAGTTATGTAACAAAAAAAATCTACATTTGTAAGTTGCACTTTCACAATAAAGAGATTGCACTACAGTACTTGTATGAGATGAATTGAAAAATACTGTTTCTTTTGTTTATAATTTTTACAGTGCAAATATTTGTAATAAAAAATAATAGTGAGCACTGTACACTTTGTATTCTGTGTTGTAATTGAAATCAATATGTTTTAAAATGTAGAAAAACATCCCAAATATTTAATAAATTTCAATTGGTATTCTATTGTTTAACAATGTGATTAAAGCTGTGATTAATTGCGATTAATTTTTTTAATCACGATTAATTTTGTTGAGTTAACTGTGTGAGTGAACTTCAATTAATCGAGAGTCCTAATTACTAGATTCTTCAGCAAAAGTGACTTCCACATAATGTGCTTATCTTGTTTGAACTACAGCACATCTCCTATGTACAAGACACATTGAAATGGACTCACAAGGCACTGGAACATATTACAGCAAAAATGCATCCATAATTTCACGGTTAAAGACAAAATGACCTATAATGAGATGTGTTGTAGTCATTCACTTAAAAAATACATTGCCTTTTGAATCACATCCATCATATGCTGGACTGAGGGTTCCACTTAAATCAAGTGCACCAATATAATCATGAATGCCATTAATTGTTCCTAGGAGCTGTGCACTCATGTTGCCTTCCACTCTTATACTTTGCCTTCCTGATCTTCTCTTAGCAACATGCAAAATTTGAGGCCAAGTTTATGGGTTGCTTTTATCTGCACAGCTGCCAATAGATCTCTAATTGTGTGTACCATCACTGTAGTATCTGATTATCTACAGGGAAGCTCTACCAAGAGTGCCAATGATGGTAATTTTTTATTGGGATATTTCTTGTGTATCAACAATGGCTTATTACAACAATCAGTAGCCCACTAACCTCCCCTTTTGTCCTATGACTTCATGGGTAGTTCACCTTGAATGGTCCCTTAGAATATGTGCTAACTACTTACGCTAAACTATCTGTTCCATCTTGTATTTAGCTACCTTTCCCAGACCTGATCTGAAGAGCTCCGTGTAAGTGCAAAAGCTTGTCTCTCTCACCAACAGAAGATAGTCCAATAAAATATATTACCCCACCCAGTCTTTCTAATATCTCTTGTGCAGAATTAGACAGGATAGCTCAATGCACCTATACCATTCAGTTCTTTAGGGTTTTAGATGATTTCTACAGCACTTTATTGGTTCATTAAATTCTATAGGACTGCTCTATAAGGGGGGGTATTTAGTTCCTGTGAAAGATACCAGGACAACAAAGGAAGAAACTAAAGACCTCTGTTTATCTACAGAATAGGTACAGAATTTGCAGTGGCAAAGCAGAAGTCGCCCCACCGTGCCAATGTGATTTAACCCTGTTTGAAAGGGAACATTTTTAGGAGTGAGCATGTTTAAATCCAAGTGAGTAAGTAGATCCAAGGGAGCCCAATGGAGGCATGACATTGACAAGACAGCCAACAGCCGATGTAAGGAATTCAGTGTCTACTCAGACACTGCGTCACCCTAACTACACCGACATAAGCCTTATGTCTCTTGTAGAGGTGGAATTAGTCTGTCGGTGTTGTAGGGCACTTACATCAGTGGGAGCAAGGCTGCAGGGTGTACACTGACATCATTAGGTCGATTTAAGCTTTTTACGTTGACTTAACTGTGTAGTGTAGACAAGGCTTTAATTTCTCTGTGCCTCAGTTCCCCATCTGTAGGTTGGGGACAATAGTACTTCTCTACCTTACAGGAGGATTGTGAGGATAGGTACGTTGATGATTGGGAATTGCTCAGGTACTATAGTAATGGAAGGCCACAGAAATACCTTAGATAGATCTGCTTAGGTGCGTTCCACAGAAGATGACATCCCTTGTCCAAGACATATTTGCATCTTATTCACCTGAAGGAAGGCAGCAAGAAAGAGTAATTTCATTGACAACCCATTATTCTATCCCCACCTCCAAATTTTTGGTCAGTCCCTGTCTCCATCTTAGAACTGGTTTCCTTTCACATTCCCTTGACCTGCTTTGACAACCCCAGTTGGCTCCTTCTCTGACAAACATCGCTGGGCCTTCTTCCATGCTGGAAGACCCTACACCATAGGTGCCGACTTTCTAATATACTGGTAGTGCTCCCCCCGGGTACTCCCCAGAGGTACTCCTCCCGGCTCTGCGCTAGGTCCCGTCCCTACTCCACCCATTCCAAGAAGCCCTACCCCTGCCCCGCCTCTTCCTGCCCTGCACCACCCCCACCCCACCTTTTCCCACCCCCTCCACCAAGCGCGCCACGCTCTTGTTCCTCCCCCACATACTTCAGAGGAAGCTGCAAGAAACTTCACATCAGGCACATGTAGGATAATCTGCCACTCATATTAGGTTTCCATCATTAGCAGAGATCCTAGTTTTCCGTGATAAAAAAGCCAAAATTTTCCGATAAAAAAATCCACATTTTCCACAATTAAAATGGAACGCTGAGTTTTAGTTTCCCTAGCCACAATATATATAGGTATCAGTTGAACACAATGTTTTATGGATAGAGTTCCCTACACCCTCCCTGAATTTTCCCAACACCCCTCCCAGTTTTGTGAACTAGTTACATGCCAAACCTGGTGGCTGAACTTTGCGACTTTGTCCTCACCCACAACTATTTCACATTTGGGGACAATATATACCTTCAATTCAGCGGCACTGCTATGGGTACCCACATGGCACCACAGTATGCCAACATTTTTATGGCTGACTTAGAACATCGCTTCCTTAGCTCTTGTCCCCTAATGCCCCTACTCTACTTGTGCTACATTGATGACATCTTCATCATCTGGACCCATGGAAAAGAAGCCCTTGAGGAATTACACCATGATTTCAACAATTTCCATCCCACCATCAACCTCTGCCTAGACCAATCCACACAAGCGGTCCATTTCCTTGACACTACTGTGCTAATAAGTAATGGTCACATAAACACCACCCTATACCGGAAACCTACTGACCGCTATATGTACCTACATGCCTCCAGCTTCCATCCAGGACACACCACGCGATCCATTGTCTACAGCCAAGCTCTAAGATACAACGGCATTTGCTCCAATCCCTCAGACAGAGACAAACACCTAGAAGATCTCTATCAAGCATTCTTAAAACTACAATACCCACCAGGGGAAGTAAAAAAAACAGATTGACAGAGCCAGAAGAGTACAACCTATCCTGAAAGATGATCCCTCACTCTCACAGATCTTGGGAGACAGACTTGTCCTCGCTTACAGACAGCCCCCCAACCTGAAGCAAATACTCACCAGCAACCACACACCACAGAACAAAAACACTAATCCAGGAACCTATCCTTGCAACAAAGCCCGATGCCAACTCTGTCCACATATCTATTCAAGTGACACCATCATATGACCTAATCACATCAGCCACGCCATCAGGGGCTCGTTCACCTACACATCTACCAATGTGGTATATGCCATCATGTGCCAGCAATGCCCCTCTGCCATGTACAATGGCCAAACCGGACAGTCTCTACGCAAAAGAATAAATGGACTCAAATCTGACATCAGGAATCATAACATTCAAAAACCAGTAGGAGAACACTTCAACCTCTCTGGCCATTCAGTAACAGATTTAAAGGTGGCAATTTTGCAGCAGAAAAGCTTCAAAACCAGACTCCAACGAGAAACTGCTGAACTTGAATTAATATGCAAACTAGATACAATCAACTTAGGCTTAAATAGAGACTGGGAATGGCTGAGCCATTATACACATTGAATCTATTTCCCCATGTTAAGTATCCTCACACCTTCTTATCAAACTGTCTTAAATGGGCTATCTTGATTATCACTACAGATTTTTTTTTTCTCCTGCTGACAATAGCTCATCTTAATTAATTAGCCTCTTAGAGTTGGTTGGGCAACTCCCACCTTTTCATGTTCTCTGTATGTATATATATCTTCTTACTACATGTTCCATTCTATGCATCCGATGAAGTGGGCTGTAGCCCACGAAAGTTTATGCTCAAATAAATTTGTTAGTCTCTAAGGTGCCACAAATACTCCTGTTCTTTTTGCGGATACAGACTAACACTGCTGCTACTCTGAAACATGACAATTTAGTGAGTGTTTCGTAATTTGAATTGAAGTTGAAACATTAATACACACTGTAAAAGCATATAGAGTGTATGATAAAATATGTGTATCTGAAAAAGTATAATAGATTTGAAAAGTATGAACATAGACTAGTTTCCTTATACAGCTGTTGTTTTTTATGACAATGTCAGTGCATTCAGTTCGGTGATGTTGGCCAACCTAATAATTTCAAATGATGCATTCTAGCATTCTGGAGCAAAGTCTAAATGAGCTCTCCCTGACAGCTAGTGATGAGCTGGGGCTGGGGGGAAAGGCTTCAGGGCCACATTGTATTTACATTCACACCTAATCTACCTAGGTATCCAGTAAACAGACCTGTGTTGCCCAAGTGATGGATTTTGGCTGGTTTTGGGTTACAAATCACATGAATGCGGGGGGGGGGGTGGGAGGGAGAAGAGGAATGAAATGTTGTTGTTCTTATTGTATGAGTAAAGGTCAGTAGAACTGGACTTAGCCTGTGCTGATTGAGGGCATCAAGCGAGAGGTGGGGACCTGTCCCTCTCCACTGTTTAAAGACAGTGCTGATTAGGCTCCATAGATAGTCTTTTGTTCTGTTAAGTGACCACTGCAGCTGAAATCACTGATAATCAGGTCTAAATGCTTAGTCCTGCTGTGGGGACAGTGTTCCTGTGGGGACAGTGTTTCTGTGGAAGAGTCAACCAGACTGCACTAGCAGCGAGGTTCCCCCCCGGAGAGCTCAGCTGAAATCACTGACAGATGGGTGGAACCTCAAGAGACCAACTCGCAGAGATCACAGTGGCAGGTGGCAGCAGGAGGTGATGGCGCAGGGCCATTGGCAACAGAGTGGTGGAGTGAACGGTGGCACAACAAACAGCAGTGGCCAGAGCGAACAGTGAGCAGCTGGAGGAACGAGCAAGGTGCCTTCTTGCCCCCCACCTGGGAGGTGTATTCACATGAAAGCACCTCTGAACTCTGAGTCTCCACTGACCAAGGACAACACCGGTGAGTGGGGTGCAGTGGAGGGAAAAGTAAGGGGCATGTTAAATAAGCATTTGTTTGTTGGACTATATTTTAGTGACTTTGCTCCAGAATGCTAGATTTGTGACTGGGAATGGAAACATATATAAATATGTTTCCTAGTAGGCCAAGATTTTTAAAATGCATTATTTACCCAGGTTATCATCTCACATCTTTGCTATCTTGAGAGGTCATTATGTCAGGGAGTTTCTGTATTAAACATTTTTATTATTATAATTAATTTTTACATAAGAATGGTCAGACTGGGTCAGACCAATGCTCCATATAGCCTAGTATCCTGTCTTCCGACAGTGGTCAAGGCCAGGTGCTTCAGAAGGAATGAACAGAACAGGTAATCATCAAATGATCCATCTCCTGTTGCCCATTCCCAGCTTCTGGCAAACAGGCTAGGGACACTCAGAGCATGGTGTTGCATCCCTCCCCATCCTGGCTAATAGCCACTGATGGACCTATTCTCCAGGAATTTATCTAGTTCTTTTTTTAATCCTGTTATAGTTTTGGTCTTCACAGCATCCCCTGGCAAAGAGTTCCACAGGTTGACTTTATGCTGTGTGAAGAAGTACTTCCTTTTGTTTTTTTAAAACCTGCTGCCTATTAATTTCATTGGGTGACTGCTAGTTCTTGTGTTATGTGAAGGATTAAATAACATTTCCTTATTCACTTTCTTCACACCAGTCAAGATTTTATAGACCTCTATCATATCCCTCCTTACTCGTCTCTTTTTCTAAGCTGAAAATTCCCAGTCATTTTAATTTCTCCTCCTGTTTCATACCCCTAATCATTTTAGTTGCCCATCTCTGTACCTTTTCCATTTCCCATATATCTTTTTTGGGATGGGGTGACCAGATCTGCACACAGTATTCAAGATGTACACGTACCATGGATTTATATAGAGGCAATGATATTTTCTGTCTTATTATCTATCCCTTTCTTAATGATTCCCAACATTCTGTTGGCTTTTTGACCGCCGCTGCACACTGAGTGGATGTTTTCAGAGAACTATCCACAAATCTCTTTCTTGAGTGTAAACAGCTAATTCAGACTCCTTCATTTTGTAGGTATAGTTGAGATTGTTTTCCAATGTGCATTACTTTGCATTTATCAGCATTGAATTTCATCTGCCATTTTGTTGCCCAGTCACCCAGTTTTGTGAGGTCCCTTTGTAACTCTTTGCAGTCTGCCTGGGACTTAACTATCTTGAATAGTTTTGAATCATCTGCAAATTTTGCCACCTCACTGTTTACCCCTTTTTCCAGATCATTTATGAGTATGTTGAACAGTAATGGTCCCAGGACCGACCCCTCAGGGGTACCATTATTTATCTCTCTCCATTCTGAAAACTGATAATTTATTTTTGTTTCCCATCTTTTAACCAGTTAATGATCCATGAGAGAACTTCCCTCTTATCCCCTGATGGCTTATTTTTCAAAAGTCAATTTAAATTAAATATTATTTTTTTTAAATTATATTTTTTAAGAAATCTAGACCTGTTATGTGTTTTGGTGTAACTTGCATTATCCTTATGTTAAATTTGCATTATCCTAACAAAACATTTACTTTATTCATATCCCTTTTATATATCTCATGGGCCCTGACATCCCGCCCTGTAAATTCGAACACCTCCCCTAATTTCAATTCCTGGGGAAACCACTGGTTATAATTTTTAAGCAAGTACGAAGCCTATCAGTGCCATCAATCATTATAATAACATTTATAGAATTGCAACTCAGCTGAAGCCAGAGCCCGAGCTGCCCAGGGCTATCAGTGGTACCCGCAGCTGCCTGGGGCTGTCAGCGGGAACCCCAGCCCCAGCCCGGACACCCAGGGCTCAGTCTGTCGACTCTGGTTCAGTTAATACAGAGAGCCAGATAATGGAGGCTGGATAAATGGGTTTCTACTGCGAATGTTTTTATTTTTTCTGTAAAAATGCAAATTCCACGTTTTTTCCATGGCAAATGGATTTCAAGGATCCCTGATCATTAGTTAGAGATGGGCTTCTGGCCTGACGCATGAGGTTTAATAGATCTTCTAAAATTCGTTAGCATTCATTTATTGTCAAATCTAGCCTGTGCTTTTCAGGACAGTGACTGAGCCCTTACTTGGGAGGGGCCTAGCTTATCTTCTGCGTGTTCAGTAAATAATAGATATTACTCATCATGAGCAGATTCATCTATATATCACATAGAGACATTATGTTCCTATAAGGCTGATCAACTATCCACCTCCAGGGGTAAGGCGGACTCCCTGGTATAAGTTTAGGAGAAAAATTTGCCCCTAGCTGTTAATATCTTACATTTAAAATTGAATGTGCAGTTGTAACTTTGGTGGTTTTTATTTGGCTTAATTGTTACCCTGTAGCATACAAAAATTAATGATTACACTGTGGTCTGGATAATTCAGCTCTTTTGTGTAAGTATCTCAGAGCCAAACTATATTTAGGAATGAGCACTTGGTATTCTATAGTGCAACAGCAATAATTACCCTGCGTTCCTACACACTTCATTCAACCAAAAAAGGTCGGGACGGGCGTGTCTATATGACAGTATAGCTAGGAGTTTGGGCCTGGGCAATGCTCCCAGATCAGATCTCTATGGAGAACAAAGCCATGCACACACATTCACCCTCTTAAAACCACGCATGGAGAAAGTTTCCACGTTCTTATGAAGTCATTACAGACTGGAGTGCACAGGGTAAGAACGACGCTGTAACACAGCCAGGGCTGCAGGAGCAGAATGAAAAGATTTCTGCAGCAGATTGCCTGTAAAGAGAAACGTGTCTAGAAACTTAGCCTGCAACTCTTCCCCAAACATATTGGGTCAGTTATTCAGCTGGTGTAAACTGATGTAAGTGGAGAAACCTCAATTTATATCAGCGAGGATCTGCCCCATTGACTTAACCGAGCCTACTGATGTGAATGAGGGTTACTCTCATGAATAGGGGTTGCAGGCTTAGGCCTATTATCTGTCAATCCATGGACTATTCATGGGCAAGCAGCACAAGATTTCTTTTCTGTCCACTAATTTAGGTCCATTTAGGACCAAAAAACATTCAGGCATGTGATGGCTGGCTGCTGCTTGGCACGTTGCTGTGGTGTAGCCAAAGGTGCAAATGCTGCTTTTGCTGACATTTGGCAAAGCCCTCCTGCTTGAAAGTGCTGCCGCCAGGACATACCGGTAGCTGATGTAATTCTTCAAGGACTCCTGTGATAGATTTAGAATGGCTTCCTGAGCAAGGCCAGTATCATGGGGGAATGCTATTTGTTCAGTGCTAGCAAGCTATTTGAAGAGGAGGATCTGGTTCATGCCAAGGAAATAGTTAGATTTAGGAAAGAACATGAGCCGGTACTGTCAAATAGTCTGGGTTAGGGAACTGTTTTCCATCTTCAGCAATGGCATGGTAAGGACTTGATTGATTACAATGGGACCTGAG
Source organism: Chrysemys picta bellii (assembly GCF_011386835.1). Classification (NCBI taxonomy): domain Eukaryota; kingdom Metazoa; phylum Chordata; order Testudines; family Emydidae; genus Chrysemys; species Chrysemys picta. The sequence continues at coordinate 73,156,870 of NC_088792.1, forward strand.
TGCATTGGTATCTCAGTATCAGACCTATGCCAAATTGCTTCTCACAACACTGAATATCCTAGAGGACATTCTTGACATTAACTTACAGCAGAGGTGGGCAAACTATGGCCTGCGGGACCCTCCTGCCCGGCCCCTAATCTCCTGGCCCGGGAGGCTAGCTCCTGGCCCCTCCCCCGCTGTTCCCCTTCCCCTGCAGCCTCAGCTCGCCACGCTGCGCAATGCTCTGGGTGACAGGGCTCTTGCAGAGCCGTGGCCTGTCCTGGTGCTCTGGGCGGCGCAGCTGTAGCGCCGCCAGCCACCGATGCTCCAGGCAGCGCGGTAAGGGGGCAGGGAGAAGGGGGAGTTGGATAGAGGGCAGGGGAGTTTGGGGTGGTGGTGATCGGGGGTGGGGGTGTGGATGGGGTCGGGGCGGTCAGAGGGCAGGGAACAGGGGGGTTGAATGGGGGCAGTCAGGAAGGAGAGAGGGGGTTTAGATGGGGCGGTGGGATGCAGTCAGGGGCAGGGGTTCCGGGGGCAGTCAGGGGACAGGGAGAAGGGGTGGTTGGATGGGGTAGAGGTCCCGGGGGGCAGTCAGGAATGAGAGGAGGGGTTGGATTGGGTGGGGGGGGTGGGCAGGGGTTCTGGGGACGATCAGGGGACAGGGAGGGGTGGATGGGGCAGGGATCCTGGGGGGGGCCGTCAGGGAACGGGGGGGGGAGGGTTGGATGGGCAGGAGTCCCGGGGGGGGGGCTGTCAGGGGTCAAGAAGCAGGGGGCGTCGGATAGGGGTCGGGGGCCGGGCCACACCTGGCTGTTTGGGGAGGCAAAGCCTCCCCTAACTGGCCCTCCACACAATTTCAGAAACCCAATGTGGCCCTAGGATGACCAGATGTCCCGATTTTATAGGGACAGTCCCGATTTTGGGGTCTTTTTCTTATATAGGCTCCTATTACTCCCCACCCCCGTCCCGATTTTTCACATTTGCTGTCTGGTCACCCTATGTGGCCCTCAGGCCAAAAAGTTTGCCCGCCCCTGACTTACACTCACCACAAACACTACTTCCAGGATGGTCCTTTGCATCTGCAGAAGTCCTGATTTCTGCATTCGCTCAAAGGAAATTAGCACCCTTCTACATCTGAATGGTAACTTCAGTCACAATGGAGACAAGAAAATGACAATTCAGAATTTCAGCAGCTGCCTTCAAAATAAAATACCTTCACCATGGAAACAAGACCTTTGAGGCTTGCCCTGTAGAAGCCCCTTCTGGGATAAATGGAAGTCTCCAGCCTTGTCACGCCTCAGAAGGAAGTCATGAGTAAGACGTAAACTGCTTAATTCAGCTTTACAAACTTTATATACTTGAATCAATTTCCAGGAGTACTAATTTCACTTCCAGCTGTCTCAGTTGCCTTTTCTTCTCACAAAAGAGCCACACCACAATGCTTTGATGTGGCATGCTTCCAAAACCCCTTATAACACTGGAAAATAGCTAGTGCTATGAAAAAGCCTGCCAGTGAAAGTTGGATCCTCTTTATTAGGCTGGAGGAACACACAGCATGGATAACAAATGACTGAGATTTGGAAATAGAATATTCAAGCCACTTGTGACTTAGCCCTTAGTGGTCTGGACACACTGCAGCTACTTTCTGCAAAATGCACCTTGCCGCATTTCAGGCTACAGAAATTTGCCAGCTTATTTTATGACTCTGCTGGTGACTATGGAACTCTGGGAAATTGGCTCTGGTTTGGGTTGGCCTAATATGCCCTGCTCCCCAATGTGCTAAGAATTTTGTCTATTACTGTAGGGTTACCATACGTCCGGTTTTTCCCGGACATGTCCGGCTTTTCGGCAATCAAACCCCCGTCCGGGGGGAATTGCCAAAAAGCCGAACATGTCTGGGAAAATGCCGGCCGGGCACTTCCCCTCCCACGGCTGCTCTGCTCCTCCCCTGACTCTTCGGCTCTGTTTAAGAGCTGAGCTGCCTGAGCGCTATGGGCTTCAGGCAGCCCCCTTGCCTCCGGACCCCAGCTGCCGGCCAGGCACTTCCCCTCCCGGGCTCCGGCGGCGCAGGGTCCGGAGGCATGGGGGCTGCCCAAAGCCGGTAGCGCTCGGGCAGCTCGACTCTTAAACAGAGCCGAAGAGTCAGGGGAGGAGCAGAGCCTCCGGCCGTGGTGACTCTGCTCCTCCCCTGACTCTTCAGCTCTGTTTAAGAGCCGAGCGCTACGGGCTTTGGGCAGCCCCCATACTTCCGGACTCTGCACCGCCGGAGCCCAGGAGGGGAAGTGCCCGGCCGGGGGTGCAGGGTCCAGAGGCATAGGGGCTGCCCGAAGCCCAAGCGCTACTGGCTTCATGGTTTGCCGGGCAGCCTCCAGACCCTGCGCCCCCGGCTGGGCGCTTCCCCTCCCGGGCTCCAGCTGCGCTGGGGAAGCGCTGGCCGGGGGCACAGGGTCTGGGGGCTGCCCGGCAAACCGTGAAGCCGGTACCGCTCGGGCAGCCCTTTTTGCCTGGCTGGGAGTGGGAGGGAGGAGGGGCGGAGTTAGGGCGGGGAAGGGGCGGAGTTGGGGCGGGGCCGGGGGTGGAAATGAGCAGGGCCAGGGCCCCGTGGAGGGTCCTCTTTTTTTATTTGTTAAATATGGTAACCCTAATTACTGACAATAAGTTCTAAGGTTAATCTGTCAAAGCAGCGCACAGAAAATATAGGGACAGAACATGTTAATGAATATGACGGCTTGTCCCAGCCACCCAGAACCGAACAGAGAAAGAAAGAGCAACTGAATTCTTTTGTATAGAGAACCACCTGAATGCAGTATATGAGCACATTGGCGGCAGCGAAGAACAGGTGTAAATGCCACCCACCATTCTAAAGTCTTGTTCTTCTGATAGAGCATTTCCAGGCTTTGGGGGAGTAAGTCGGATTCCTAGTATTAATTCTGAAGAGTTTTGGGGTCATTGATTCCCTTTTTAATGGCTTTATGGGGACACTTGCACATGGGCAAAACTTACTTTGACCCGTATGATGCAGTAGCAACTCTATTGTTGGCTACTACTATGGTCCTGACTCTGCAGCAAATGAACAGTCTTTAAATAAGGACTATTCCTACAAGTAAGGTTTTCAGGCATGTGCCTGTGGACTTTGTAACCCTCTGTTGAGTGTTGTTACAGATCCCACCCTTGTGCCCAATCCATAGAGGATATGGCTGTCACAGCCTTACCTAGGGAGTTTGGAGTCTTTCAGTCGCTCCTGCTTTTAGCTCCAGAGATCTCTGGTTCATTTGCCAGTGTGTCAGTCAGGACAGCAGCCATCTCATCTTTACACAATATCATGTGTTAGTCTTTCTATGGACACTCCCTTGAACTCAGTGGGGTAGGTTCGGTTTTCATTTGGAAACAAGATCTAGCATAGTCAAAACAATATACACGATACCACTGTGTGGATTGCACAGAAGGGCAGTCTTGCCTCCGTGGCTCCAGAAGGTCCACCAGGGCCCAGACAGTGAGTGTATGTAGATCATGGGTGGGCCCAGAGAGTGTCAAAGTCAAAGCCAGATTCTTCCATCTGCCCAGTGCTGCAGGTGGACAGGTATGGGATAGCTGAAGTTACTCCAGTAGAGGCCACTCACCTCTGTCCACTTTCCCTTCACAACTGCCCTGCCCCAGAAAGGTGTTATGATCACAGACAACAGCCCAGCTACTATTTCATTCTTTACTCAGTCTGGGCCTGATTCTGCTCTCATTTACCTCAGAGTAAATCAGGTGTAACTAACTTCATTGGAATCAGTGCATTTACACTACAGTAAAACTGCTAGAACTGTGATAAGGACCAGCCTCTAGTTGTTTAGGTAACGGTGTTTAGGTTTAATTTTAAACACAATGGGCGTGAGCGCAATGGAGTTACATCAAGTAAAAACAGAGCTTTGAGAAAAGTCACTGGGGAAAAAAGGGCTGCTTATAACTGATACATTATTTGAGGTCGCCAAAAATTTTCTGCAAAAACCAAACATTTTTGACAGAAAATAGCATTTTTTCCTTAAATGAAAATTTTAATGTTTTTCAACAAAAACACACACACAACCTTCTTCTCTCCCCCCCCCCCCCCGTTTGACTGCCCTTTTCCATGAAGGGGGGTGGTGGGAGGAAAGGAAGAATAAAACCCACAATGATTTTTATGGGACTATTAAAAAAAAAAAAAGAATATTTTAACATTTCAGGAAAAACAATTAACATTTTCTAAACAGCTCTAGCACTATTATTATTTTTATTGCTATTTACATTAAAGTAGGGCTTAAAATATCATTATGAAAAAAATGTTTGGGGTTGTTCAACTACCACATGTATTTTTTTTTTAAATATTCAGCTCAGTGTAATTTGGAAATGTCAAGCGCTAAACATTAATATTTTTGCTGAACATTTCGCTCCAGCAGTCGTGTGAACCCACAGCTGTTATTTTTCAAAGGTTAACAGCTAGCCACTTTAAACTGTTTCTTCCTTACCCATTACCTCCTCCCCCCCATCCGTTAACATATGGAAAACCATTTGGAACCCAGTTGTGTGTGGTGCTAAACTGAGATATTCTCACTCAGGTCATGTCTAGCTGAAGAAGACGGGGCCTGTTTTAAAATGCTTTAGCTTCCTGATGACATGATTTTAAACAGGACCTTTAGACAGGGCACGTTATCTTTAAAAACATGTTAGCTGGTTGTGGTCAAGCCTGGGGGACAGGAGCAGATGTTCCGAGCCTAGACATGGTCACAATGGGAGTTGAGGGTGCTCAACGCCTCAAAGTAACTGGTCAGCACCATGGCAGAATCAGCCTTTAGGGACAGATTCTTACTCAGAGTCCATAGTGATTCCATTGGAACCAATGGGAATACTCAGGGAGTAAATCACCACTGAACGTGAGCAAGGATGGCAGAAAGTGACCCCTAGTGTGCACACAAGAGTATAATCTATGGAAATTATTCTAAGAACCATATTTAAAAAAAAATTCTAGATTTGGTTTAAGAGCATCAAAATCTGTTCAAAAACCATCTTTATATGTTGACTTTATGACTTTAAAACTGAGCTTATTATAACTAATCTTCATCAAAACAACAACAATAAAAATTGGCACCTGGATAGATACCTTATGTATGCAGCATTCCAGCCAGATGCAATTAAATTAGGATTTATTTTAAATTGGAAACTCTTAACTAGGGCTGTGCTGCTGGGCATGGCTCTAATAAAATGATTGCAATGTTAATATACCACGTGAGTCATACGGTTATATAATTTATTTGCTATATTTTGCCCTCACTCAAAAATTGCTCTTTGAGTCTGTCAAATGGTCAGGTTATTTCTGGCAAATCATTTGCTTCTGTGACAGTTTCTGTTAAGGCAGCTACAGCCAACAACTGCAGGGTAAATGCTCTCCCCAACGACAGAGACGTTACTGTGAGATCCATTTTGAAAGGGAATCTACTTTTATGAAAACCCATTCACTTAATTTTCAAAGTAAAGAAGTAATGTGAGATAACAAACATATTTGAGAAACATTTCCCTCTCTCGTTTCGTACAAAACCCAGGCACTTTAAGACTCACAGAATACAGTCTGTGTCGCTCCCAATCCGATTAAAATGATAACAGTGTCCCCTGGCTGTCCATCAGTACGGTGTTGCTCAAAGCAATGTGTACACTCTATGGAAACTGGAACCAAAGTAACTGAATTGGTTGTAATGTACATCTAGTTAGTGCCCATGAAAGTCTGTCTGCAGACACTCTTATTTTGGAGTAAGGGTGAGGTGTTTTGATACAATTTACATTGCTAAAAATAGTGGCCTATATATATTTATACACACACACACACACACACACATACGAGACCAAGATTAAAAAAAAATAGATACCTGAAGTTAGGTTTCCAACTCCATATTTAGATACGAAAACAAGTGGCCCAGTGTTCAAAAGGAATGAGCACCCAGCCTCTCCCATTGAAGTTAATGTACAAGCAAGTATGTGATCATGTAGTTCAAGACTGCCTCTTAGCGTACACTAACGGAGGCTGAATTAAGGTTGCACAGGCACCCTTAATACTGACATTTTCTAACTTTTAGGTGGTGAATTTGCCACTTTAACATGCTTTTAATTTTTTAATGTAATTATTTATATATATAATCACAGACACACCCACACACCAATTTTGCCCGCAAATGACCATCATGCTCCTATTTGCCGGTGCTGGTATTTGATCCAATTTGAGCTCTTTTTGTGACAAACAGAGAATTCACCAGTTAAAACAACAAAGCTCAACGCAGCAGAAACTTCAGAAATAACCAACTGAAATGAGCTATGTAAATAGCAGCAATTTTATCTTGGGCATAATTGTATTTTAGATACATATAACCAAGGTGTTAAGCAGCAAATAATTCAGTCGTTACTGGTAAAAGGTTCCCCTTATTTCCCCTTCATGCATGGGCTGAGCCTGTGAGGTGCTGCGCACCCTCCTTCATTACTGACATCACCTCAGCGCTTCAAAGGATCTTGGCCAAAATTTTCAAACTTGGGTACTTAAAATTAGATGCTTCAATATGGATTTAGATGCTTAACTTTAGGTACCAAATTTGAAAATGTTGTCCTTTTCCTTAAGGGCCAGGTCCTGTTCCCATGGATGGCAATGGGAGCAGGTGCAGACCCTTTAGGTGCACATGGGCATGAAAGACCTGACCCTGCAAAGCGTCAGTAGAAGTTGACAAAGCTCAGTATCTTGCTGGAGATTCTTGGCACCAGGGATGCTGTTGGGGTCTGGGGGAACCAGGACCATTATCCTGGGACCAGACTCAGCCAGTGGAAAGCCTGTGCCAAGCACCCTGAACCTACATCCTAACCTGTAGGTCCCATCAGGAAGTATTGGGAAACTATATCCACTACAATCTCCAGGTCTAGCCCATCCCCATGAGGTAGATGAGAGAGATAGAGAAGGGAAAGACAGAAGGCTTGTGAAAGGGGAAGGATGGAAAAAGAGAGAGAGTGTGAAAGAAGAGAAGCAGCACCAACAGGGAAGAGAGGGAGTGTGTGCATGTGAGAGAGAAATGGGGTGTGTGAGCAGACAGGGGATCTCATTCTCCTCTCACACTTGCACTGTCTAGACTTGGAATGTGGTATACTGAGGATTGTCTTGAAATTGCAAGTTAGCAATTTAAGAATGGGAGTGGGGGGTTTCTGGTAGTGTTTGCAGGTGAGAGGTGTAGGGAAGTGTAGGATCAGTTTGCAGCTACCCCAGCCTAGAGTAAGATGGGGTGAGTTGTGCCTCTCTGTTTTTTTAGGGAGCAGCCTGCTTTGTCTTTCTCTGGTTTTGGGATCTTGCATGTAATTAGGGCTGCCAAACAATTAAAAAATAATTGCAATTAATTGCAAGTTTAAAAAAAAAGTTGTGCTTCATTGCAGTTTTAATTGCACTGTTGAACAATAATAGGATACCAATTTAAATTAATTATAAATATTTTGGAGGTTTTGCTACATTTTCAAATATATTGATTTCAATTACAACACAGAATACAAAATGTACAGATCTCACTTTATATTATTTTTATTACAAATATTTGCACAGTAACCCCCCCAAAAGAAACATTATTTTTCAATTCACCTCATACAAGCACTGTAATGCAATCTCTTTATCATGAAAGTGCAAATTACAAATGCAAAATTATGTTAAAAAATAACTGCACTCAAAAACAAAACAACGTAAAACTTTAGCACCTACAAGTCCACTCAGTCCTATTTCTTGTTCAGCCAATCACTAAGACAAATAAGTTTGTTTACATTTATGGGAGATAATGCTGCCTGCCTCTTATTTACAATGTCACCTGAAAGTGAGACAGGCTGGTTCTGCTTGATAACGATCCAAAGCAGTGCAAACCAATGCACCTTCATTTTCATCATCTGGGTCAGATGCCTCCAGCAGAAGGTTGATTTTCTTTTTTAGTGGTTCAGGTTCTATAGTTTCCACATCGGAGTGGTGCTCTTTTAAAACTTCTGATAGCATGTTCCACACCTCATCCCTCTCAGATTTTGGAAGACATTTCAGACTCTTAAACCTTGGGTGGAGTGCTGTAGCTATCTTTAGAAATCTCGTATTGGTACCTTCTTTGCATTTTGTCAGATCGGCATGTAGCAGAATGTGGGTAAAACCATGGAGCAGGAGACATACAATTCTCCCCCAAGGAGTTCAGTCACAAATTTAATCAACACATTATTTTTTAACCAGCATCATCAGCATGCAAGCATGTTCTCTGGAATGGTGGTCAAAGCATGAAGGGGCATACGAATGTTTAGCATATCTAGCACCATGTGAATTCCTATTCTCACTTTCAAGTGACATTGTAAATAAGAAGTAGGCAGCATTATCTCCTGTAAATGTAAACAAACTTGTCTGTCTGAGCGATTGGCTGAAGAAGAAGTAGGACTGAGTGGACTTGTAGGCTCTAAGTTTTACATTGTTTTGTTTTTGAGTGCAGTTATATAAAAATAATTCTACATTTGTAAGTTGCACTTTCACGATAAAGATTGCACTACAGTACTTGTATGTGGTGAACTGAATATTATTATTTATAATAAAAATAATATGAAGTGAGCACTGTATACTTTGTATTCTGTACTGTAATTGAAATCAATATATATGAAACTGTAGCAAAACCTTCAAAAATATTTATAATACATTTAAATTGGTATTCTATTATTGTTTAACAGTACGATTAAAACTGCGATTAATCACAATCAATTTTTTTAATCTAGTTAATTTCTTTTGTGTTAATTGCTTGAGTTAATTGTGATTACTTGACAGCCCTATGTGTAATTGGTCTGAATTCTCAGAAATACAGTAGTGTTACATTGCAGCCTTCCAGCAAGAGTATTTTTGTGTTTTTAATCTAACTCCTCTGGGTCTATGCTTCTAACATAACAAGGAAAAAAGGTGTTCATTTTAAAACATAACTAATGTCAATCAGGAGTAACTCCACTGAAGTAAATTAAGTTAAACTGGTGTGAACAAGAGGAGAATCAGAACCATTGTAGGAGAGAGTGTATATGAGAGGAGAGATTATATATGATGCGAAAAGCCTAAAAGAACAGAAGTGTGAACAGGTTGGGGAGCAATATAAGGCTCATCTCAGACCCCGTCATTCCCAGTGTAGCACTGCATAGCACTTTACAACTACGTAACAGCCCAGATTAAACATTCTGGAAGAAAAAAAGAGAGAGACTGAAAACAGGTCAGTTATAAGCTTTTTCATTTTAGAATTCAAGCTTACACAGTTATCTAGGCCCACTATATTCATAATTACATTTGAATATCTGCATACAAAAGCTATGTAAAAATTATTCTCCCCCCAAATATACAAATTTTCTCTTCGGATAGTTTAAAACATTTGTGGTCACAGATTTTTAATATATATATATTTTAGGCTGAAAAAATATTACTGATATAGCATATCACTTACTCCTGTTTGCAAAAAAATACATCATCCAAAGTACTGTCTCTCATTATACCGTGTAATGTTTGTCTTACCCTCAGGGCATGAAACCAATGATAACAATAAAAAAAGTTAACCTTTTGTCTTTTTTAAAGAAATGGCATGAAAGACTAATTTGATGTAGTTGTGAACAAATTAAAAATGAAGAGTTAAGAAAGTATGAAAAGAGAAAAAGAAATTACAGTGTGTCAGCTAGTTCATGCCCTGATATTATTTATACCAACATTAAATGGGTAATTAAATAAAGTGTCTTTTAATGTTTTACATTGTGCTCAGTAATTTAAACAAATTTAATCTACACCATCTGGCTGATGCAGATTTACATTTGATTGTCTTGTGCATAAATAGGGTTAGCTTTTAAAGTAGGTAAACTGTGCAATGGACAGTCACAAAAAACTTTTACTTGCACAATATTGCTTTTGAAGGCGACGGCAGTCAATGTGGATACACACAAGAAATGCATACTCTTTGCATTTGCTAAACATTTATACAACACGGTAAAACTTTGTGATAAGGCCAAACCTTTTTTTTTTAAAACAAGATTATTCTGTTGTAAAAAGATGTGCTCACATTACTTTGAATCTTTACGTGGAAAATAAATCTCTATTGCACTAGAATAAAATTTCTCTATATAAAATTTAAATAGGGATCATATCATAGCAATATCAAAAGGAAACAGCTGGTCATCAGTTCCATATTATTACAACAACAGGACAAATTAAGAGCTTGTTTAGGTCCTGGAGCCTCTACGTTAGTGAAAAGACAAGTATTGGACACTTTTAACTGCTCTCACAGTGAGAGAGAGAGAAGAATGTTCCTTGGTTGCTGATTTTGATTCTGTCACTGAAAAAGGTTTAGCCTTACAAATGTGGGCTACGTCTCAAAACAATAAGACTGATTTTTATAGTGTATGATTCATGCAGCAAAAAGTCAATATGACACATACAGGTTAGAGTTCCATAGCATAAAAATACATCACTAACAATGACATGCTCTGCTTGTGATCAACAGCCCTACCTAGGCTGATTTCTGATTTCTCCCTCTGGTCATTTTTTTCTTTTTTCTTTCTGAAACCGACCCCTGAAGGAGCAAGCATTTACCTCAAAGATGATTTTGGACCTTAGAGGTCTAATTTTAAAGTCTACATTTTGGCAGAGTGTAAACAAAAATCATTATCACACTGTATATACGTTATTTTAAATATTGGAACTAAGTTGGGATGCCAGATGAAAGGAATAAAATCTATAGGCATGTATTATGTAGGGCAAAAACAGTGAAGATGACAATGAAAGAGCTGGGTTGACAGAAAGAATCATGAATAAAAGACCCAACTTGCTATACCTCTAGACCAGAGAGCAAAAATGAGAGTTATGTGGCACCATCAAACACAAGAGTATGGACTGCACTGAAAAGTTCAGTTCTGTTGCACTCAGTCAGAAGGCCTTAGTCTACAAATACTACTGGGTGTAGTGCTTACTACTGGTAATAGTTAGTCACATTAAAGTCTGTTACTCACAGTAGCAAGCACTATGTTCTTGAGCCTGCAAAGACTTGGGACTACGCATGTATGCAAATTTAATCATGTGCATAAGTCATTGCAGGAAGAGGGGCTAAGTCCAGTAGCAAGTGTTTGCAAGATCAGAGCCTAATATAGGTTCTAATTATGCACTGGTGTAAATCTGAAATTAATGAAGACAGACAATGTAAAACTGGTATGGAAGCAGGGCCTTAAATGTCACTAGATCATATCTGTTAAACTAAAAGATGGATATTGGTTTTGGATTGATAAATACTGGTAATTCACTGCAATGAATTACTGCCAGATCCCATACCTTTAATATAAAAAAAGGGTTAAAAAATACTGCTATATGTACTCATTGCTAAAAACACTCACCAACATTTTCAGGCTTGTTTTCCTAACATTAGGCACCGAAATCCATGTTTAGTCACTTAAATAGAGGTGGACTGATTTTTCAGGATACTGAGTAGTCACAGTTCCCAATGAAGTCAACATCTTGGAAATTCACCCACTGATTCGGACATTTAAATACAAGTTCAGTGCCTAATTCCAGGCACTCAATAGTGTAATCTGCTAAATCTAATACTTTTAAACCTCATTGCTTTGCTTGTTAGAGTCAATGGGGACAGGTTCACGTACCAGTAGCCATTTTAACAGCAGCCAGCCTGTAAAGTGTTTATTCTCAGTGCTGGATCAGACTGATGAAGCTTTCCTGAGTCCTGAGTCAGATGACTAATCTTTTTTGTTTTTGTTTTTTGTACAACTCTTACCTTTTCTATCCTATTTATTTTGAATAACTCAGAATTGCCAATCCCAAGGGTTCAAAAGTCATGAACCAGGCCCCCAAAATCACAAGATTGGCTTAAAAATCGTGAGAGTTCTAAATTGTCAGTTTTGAGTTCTTATTTGCCTTCTACATTTTGAACATTTGAGTTTCACATTTTCAAGCTTTTTTCTACAACCAAAAGCACCAGAAAAAATCATGATGTAAAAAAATCATGTAACAACATGATTCCCAGAGCAGGGGCTATCAGAAAAACAGCAGATATCTCAAGACTTGCAATAAAATTGTGAGTTGCCAACACTGGTAGCTTCCAGAAAGAAGAGTGTTTTTCTCCCTCTTTCACCTGCGGCACGATCAAATTTTTGTACACTAAATTAGTCATAGATAGCCTTAGGAGCATGTGTGGGATTCTCACTGGCATCAGTGGGCGTTTCCCATGAAGATTAGGGGCAGAATACAGCTCTAAAAGGTTTGTATGTTTCATTTTATTTTTGCTTACCAGATCTGGAAAACAGAAGCAAGAAATGGATCAACTATTTTATTTAATTTCTACAGATATCTGTCATTCTAACTAATTTGATTTTAAGATTTGTGCAATTATTTTTCTTTTAATGCATGCAGTTAGGAACTGCTCATGCAAGCCCTGACTCGTGTGAGCAGTTCTCACACTACTGACTGACTTTCTTGAGACTGCACATCTGAGGAAGAGTTTGCAGGACCAAACCCATAATTCTCATTATTTGGTATGGGTTTTGATTCCAAGTATAACCCCCAGTATTCTGGATGATGTCCCTGACCCCATGACATACTCTGGGTTTTACTGCAAAACAATCTGGAGAATGGTGTCATTCAAACATTTGCTTTGGGGGAAGGTGGAGGAATGGGAGCCAACAGGTGTTTTTAACCTCATACAAAAACCAAACATTTAAGAGCAAGTTTCCAGTGGCCTGGCTTCCCTTGTGCCTGCAAAAAATGCACCTGTGTGTTTTACACCCACATGGAATTTTGGGCACAAATCTTAGAAGTCCAATATGTAAACTACTAAGATTAATGCTCACAACTCATTGCAGGTATAGATGCAAGTTGCACCAATAAAAACGGCGGCAGGTATTCAGCCTGGCTGAAAATATGACCGTTAGTATTCCAAATGCTTTCTTCGCATTGCAGCAGGAGTGAAAATAATTTCAAAATTCCCCTGGTGTTTTGCCCACAATGAAAGTTTTCCTAGTACCACATTTTCACGAATCAAACACCTAGGGCTAGATTAGGGCCTTTAGCTTTGAATGTCCAATTATCACAATGCCTGCCTAGTTGAGCAGGAAAAGATACCTCCCCTTCTGTCTTTGTTATCTATTGATATGTGAATGCACAATGCAACAGAGGGAGCATGAAACATAGTCTGAGGCTGTACTAAATCTTTTCAGTTGCCAGGAAGAGGATATCCTTCTGATGTATCCCACTTATAGATAAACCAGGAGACTTGCCTGGCCTGGAGTTCATAAAACTTCAGAGACTATCACCCTGTGATGAGGACGGATGAAACAGAGGAATCTCTACTCATAATGCCCTTGAAAAAGGCCCAAATGAGTGCCAGGAGCGCTGGCTGGCAGATTTCAGCAGCAGGACATCCTGTTGTTGCTCAGTTCAGCTCCTACTAGTGCAGTCAATAGAAATAATTGATTTCAGGGAATCGAGAGAGAATCTAGCCAATCAAAATAACAATGCACGTACAAAAAGGTACAAAAAGATGGCAATATGTTTAAGACAGATGCTGAAGTTTCCTATGTATTTATCTATCAGAGATTACTCTCAAGACATACTCTACATGTTACTGGGATAAAGCTGTACAGTCTGGAGCATAACTAGTAATAGGATAGGTTTCTATCCTATTTGGAGTTCAGCATAATCATTTTTTTCTCCCTGTGATCATTTGTATCTTTGCGTAACCCTGGGCATATCCTGCAGCCAGGATAAAAAACCCATTCCTGCAGAGTGCTGAGTGCATACCGAGACTTGCCAAGTGCCCATCCCTTCCAGTGCCACTTGGATGTTGATGTGACATCCCCCTTCATTTCCTCTCCTGAAGTCAACCTGAGTTAACGGCTCCCTGCACCTGTTGGAAGAGCTCAACACCTCACAGGATCAAGCCCTCAGTCTTTATTCCAGTAGACCTCCCACTGAAGTCATCTAGAGTTTTAACTGAGCAAGGGCTGAAGGATTTTGCCCTCATTTTGTACAAATGAAAAAAAATATATCAACCCCTCCTCCCCACTGTGTATTTGAAAAAAGAATTGATTGTAGAGAACACAGATATTTATGATCCATGTCATAATCCCAAGGATGTGATGCAATCACAGTGATGATGGTATTCTTAGGTCACAATGATAATGGTTACACTTAGAATGACCATGGAAAACTAGACACTGTATCTCACTTGTGGCTTGCAAAATGAGGTAATACTGGGAAAAAGGCAGGGCAAAGTGCTTTGCCTTGGAGGCCTGTTTATTTTCTGCCACTTCAATTTTATCTTCCCATTTCCCCAAGCAGTGATGGATGTGAGCTGGTGACCACTTAAGTGCTGGTGATCAAGATTGGTTTGTTTGTGTTTTCACTGTTAAGCTGTCAAAGCATTCACATCAAGGGACTGAAGGACAAAATGCAATAGTCACAAGTACCCGCATTAAAGGGACATTTTCATCAATGTCTATACAAAACAAAAACAAACAAAACAAACAAACAAAAAAACCAAAAAGAACAGAAGAAGAGCTAGGCAATGGAATGAAATGACAGCCAGTAGTGCTATAGGAATTCTGAGAACCACTCCAGTCTTTCTAATCCTCAAACACTTCCAAGAACAAAGGGGGAAAGAGTTCTGTGGGGCATTCCACCTTCATGTGCAGGAAGCGGCTGGCGTGGCAGGCTCCAATCATTCGTAGATCTGTCACTTTCATCAGCAGTTTTGGCCAAAAGTGTGCAACGTGATGTTTTCTGTAATTAATGTAGTGTTCAAAGGCCAGGAGGAAACCTTCTTGACATTTTTCTATCCTCTCAACACTGAGGAGACCTGGGCGATCTGTAGGTAAAAAGAAACACGATGAATGTATTCATTTACAATAATAAATTCCTAATCAAAATCAAGAGAGGAAGGATGACTATGTAAGAAAGGCACTGGACTGAGACTCAGGACATCTGTGTTCAAATCCTGTCTCTGTCATAAACTTCCCATGTTTTCTTGCTCACTTAATCTCTCTGTACCCCAAAGATAGTAATGGTTCCTTCCTCCTACTCTTTGTCTGTCTAGTCCTCTTAAAATGCAAGCTATTCAGGCAGGTAAGTCTCTTATTATTGGTATGTTCATTTCCTAGCGTAATGGAGCCCTGATCTCAGCTGGGGTTCCAGGTGTTACTGTGTTACAAATAATTATGAATAAAAACTTCCTTCATCAAAAATCCTGCCCCCTCTAAATTACAATTCTCTCCTGTCTTTGTTTTCCCTTTCAGCGGCAGACCTACAACTGTGACCCAAGAAGCCCTCAATGCCAGCTGGCAAGAGGGATATAGAAATATCCTGATTCTGCTATGTACATTCTAGTTCACCAAAGAATGTCACATTAGATCTTAAATGAAACCCAGCTCACATGGTCTTTAATGCTGTTGTGAAATGTATGTACAGATACTAGGTAAGGAGTTCTGTATAGATACTGAAGATATGCTCATAGAGTCTGCAGCAAGGTATTAGCCACCAGCAGAGATGAAAAAACTGGTTTTCTGTTAGACAAAGAGATGTTTATTCACTGGTCTCTTTGTCAGGATGTAAATCAAGCATTATAAGCCAACACAATAGATGCCCATTTACATACAAAGTCAACGAAGAGAGGTGAAGTCAACAGGGAAGAAGCAGAGATGCAAAACATGCCACAGGTGGTTAGCCTGTACTCTGACTACTGACAAAGAACTTTGGGGATTTATGTAGAAGGCAAAGAAGACATCCCCTCATCCTGCTGACTACACCAGTGTGACAATTCTTGGGGTACCCAGGACTGTGAGTCACCTTGTTCCCCCTGCGTCCAGTGTCAGTGAGTCTTGCTTGTGCTTAGCTGGATGTCAGCTTTCTAACATCACCAGCCTTGTAGCCACCCAAGCACTCTCCTCTGTGCCATGCCAGCCCTTACTGTCCTTACCAGTTAACAATAGGTGCACCCCAGTCCCCAAGTCCCTTTGAAGCATTCCCCTTTGATATCCAGCCCTTGACTACTTATAGAAACATTGTGTCTGCTGCCCCCAAAGGAACAATACGTACAGCAGCTTATAAGATTCAGCTCAGGACCAGTATTTTACTTAACACCACAGCACTGAGATATATTTATAGTGAAGACAAGAATAAGTTTATTATCAAAGTCTAGACATTCAGGAGATGGTGAGTAAGAATATTGGAAACACATGGTTACATAAAAAACAAAATTATAACATGCTTTCTAGAGACTAAACTTAACTATCAGATTAACCTCCTATCTAATGAAGGATATCTCACTCAAAGTCTTTTGCAGCTTTTCAACCAAGGTTGGCTGAGATCTTGCATCTAGGGTTTACAGGCAGTGAGTTTACATTCATGAAAACGGGATGGAGGATCCCATGGGAAGGCACAAGGTGAGCAGGCCTCCAGGAACACCTATGAACTGCACTCAGTGGTGCTGGCAATTCAGCAGACAGTGCTCCTCCCTCGAAATCAGCCCTGAAGCAATGCGCCAGTCTGGCTGTGAAAATGCTTCCTTTATGAGAAAACATTTAAAGGTTACTTTCAAGAAAGAAGTTCCTATGGAAATGCCTTCTGAAATCACTGTTTTACAAGCCAAGGCTTTGGAAAATAAACAGAGACTCAGACGTTTTCAGTGGAAATGTCAAATGAATGCAAATGATCAGGAAAGTCAATGTAAACCCCTGCCCTATGTATTGTTCACTATTCAAGACTTAAAGTGGTCTCAACCCCTCCTCTCCCACAAGTTGTCAGGTCTGTCGTTGCCCATGAACCACATTCTCAGTCCTGTACGTTACAGCACCCTGAGCTAGAGCAAAAGAGCAGGACACTTAGGGCTTGTCTTCACAATGGGGTAAGTCGACCTAAGTTATACTACTCCATAAGGTAGCTGGAGTCAACGTAGCTTAAGTTGACTTACTCCAGTGTCTTCACTGTGCTGCATCGATGGGAGATGATCTGTGGTCGACTTCCCTTACTCTTCTCGGAGAGCTGGCATGCTGTAGTCGACTGGAGAACACTCTGCCATTGATTTAGCAGGTCTTCACTAGCCCCGCTAAATCGATCCCTGCTGCATCGATCGCAGCAGCATTGATCTCCCCGTAGTGAAGCCCAGGCCTTAGAGAACTTAGCCTGAGGATGGCTGATGCCGGGCTCTCTATTTGTAAGCCAGGGAATGTTGGCCCAGACTCAGCTACATCACTGATCCCTTTCCAGCAACCAAACCACCTCAGACCTCTACACTGTTTGCACATGGTCTGAGACCAAGGCCACCATTATCTATCATCAAGTTTTTTTTTTCGTGCTCATCCACATAGTTTCTAAGCCCCAGTGTGATGCAATAACCAAGGATTTCAGTTGCATCATTCTAGTGATGCCTTAGCCAGTGCTCCTATATTTAAAATACCCTCTGCTTTTTTTTAGAGAGAGATTTGCCGCAGATACAATGAACCAGAACTTCACACGGGGTGGTTATAAAAGCTCTGGTGGTGCCCAATACGTTCTCGTTCTCACCTGATGACATGAGCAGCACAGCCTGGAGCAGGGCGACCTCCGTGTCATCCAAGTTAAACGAGGACAGCGACATGCCCAGGTCGAAGATGGCATCAGACACTACGCCGAGACCCCCGTTTTTCAGCTGACCCCTTGTCACTGCCATCTCCCCATTTAGTGTTAAAGTCTCACTCTCGGGGTCGTAGCGCACTGCTGCTCGGAGGGACATAATCTCCATACAGCAGCCTTTCAAAAGGATTATCTGGTCTTCACATGGCAGCTGCAGAGATTACACATGATAATGAAACAGTCTGCACTAACCAGAGTTTTCAAGCAAACTTAGTTTTGAAATACAATAAAATCCATGTTACTCTCAATAAACATCCAGGGCTGCTAAATATACTATTAACGCTGTTACACACCATACAGCTGATTGACTAAATACTCCCAAATATGAATGACACACCACAAAAGCTAACAACTGTGTGTATTATATATTTTGCCATCCCTCTGAGTGGGTTCATTCCACCCAATTTCCATTGGAAATTAATATATCATATCATCGTAATGAAGTACTAATGGGTCAGAATTTCAGAAGACCTCAGATCTCGTTAAGGCACTAAAATGAAGGGATCAAATTTTCAGAAGTGCTGTTCTCAATGGGGCTGCTGGAGGCTAAGCAGGTTTGAAAAGCTAGTCCAATACATTTTCATAATATCACTTTCCATTTGAAAAGCATTCTGCAAGGTTTAATCGACAAATTAATACTATCAGTTGTTTCTTTGGTTACAACAATACTGCACCTCTTACTTTTCTGACCTAGGAATAGGGGGGGAAATGATCACACATGGGAAAATCTATAATTGTGGGCAGGTTTTTAGTAAAAGTTGTAAAACAAATATTGTCTCTAGAGGAGATTTTAAAAAATGCCTAAGTGGTTGGGACTTGTGCTCCTTATTCCTTTAATCACTTTTGAAATCTCCTCCTGTAATATTTTGGAAATCATCAGATATCAGCATTTAATAAGAGACAATGAGCCAGATTCTGCTTTCAGCTATAGCAGTGTGACTCAGTTGCCTTTAGTGGTATGCTGGGGTGACTGACAGCAGAATTTGGATCATTATCTTCAAGGCATGTTGCAAGGCTCATCTTTTTCCCAGGGTTTGAAAATGGTGGGAGGAAGTATAGGGAGTGAGAGGGAATTGTAATGCCAAAGATGGGGAACTATTTGAGCAGGATAATTCCTGAATTACTGCACTTAGGTTGTATTTATATGTTATTTCTAAGGTGCCTGCATAGTAGGAATAGGTGCCCTTTTTAGCATTTCTATAAAACTATCTAGCTACATAAATAAATGATAATGAAAGAAGAGTGAAATCTCCAAGACTGTTTTGAAGATGTCACTGTAAGTCAACAGCAAACATGACGTAGATAATTACGTGAAGATGAAGCTAAATCCTAATTGGGTTCTAGAAAGGAGAAAATCTGTTTCATTTTTGGTTCACATTAAGATATGATTTTTTCACTTTGAATCTCAAGTGAAGTAAATGTGTGTTTTTGGCAGTTGTGCACTCACTCGCATAATGATTACATTTAATCTGGTAGAAAAACTTACAGCATGGATGATGGACAATTGGCTAACAGAGGCAAAAGCAGTGTTCTATAGGAGAAGAGTTTTAAACATGGAGCCAGCGAAAAAAGAGAAATTGACTAGGATTGCACAGTTATTTTTGCTGTGTGGCCAGTCAGGTCTAAAGTGTTAGATACATAAGGAAAATGACATGTCCCAGTCAGGGCAAGTCAGCTTCCTTCTGCATCAAGCTCAGCAGTTGCACATAGATGGGCTGCATGGGGAAAGTGGCAGTTTAGCTTCCCAAAGGAAGTGCTGTGGTTTGGCTGCTGAGACCCAGTAAGGGAGGAGAGAAGGAGAAAGAAAAAAAAGGAGAAAAAAAGCAATTATATAAAGATGGTAAATGGGAGACAAATGCAGAGAAAAAAGAGAGAGGGAAAGAAAGGGGGAAAACAGAGAGGGAATAAAGAGAAAAATGAGAAATGGCAGGAGAGACAAGGAAGGAGGAAAGAAACAAAGATAAAAAGCACAGGATAGGGAGATACATAGAAAAAATTTGTTGTTTTTATAGGAAAAAAAGTAAATAGTGGGATATAACATGAGCAAACAACTCATTATTTTTTCCACTGATCTAATAAACAAAGAAATTCCTTTACCCTCCCACCTCTCACGTAACCCCCTTGTAACTTCTTTATGGTGCACCTTTTCCCATAAGCCCGAAAGAAACACTGCACAGGCCATGGTTGAAGGGACATTGCTAGGTTAAATTGTGTCCAAAAAGTGGGCTTTGTAAAAATAAGGTTTTACCAAACTGAAGACCAATAGAAATGGTTCCTTGACTTAATTTGTTTTAAAAATACCACAATTTTATTTTTCTTAAAGAAACAAAACACCCTCAGTGCTTGTAGTAGCCTGCACACCGTAGCATATCATGGTTGGGTCTGATGGAAGTTGAGAGGCCACTCTGGCAAGTTTTAGGGACTTGTTTCTTTTAGCTCTTTTCCCCCTTAAAAGGGCAAGAAAGATGGGCATAGAAAATAACCTGTAATTCGTCAGAAAGCATGTAACCTCCTGGCGGCTGGAGCCCAGCCCCCGACAATGAAAAATAATTCCTTGTCTATTTCAAATATTCCCTTCCCCCACTCCTCCCAGCTCTATTCTTCCCCTCTATACCTTCCCTGTCTCTACCCTTCTTTGTCTATCCATTGCTTCCCTGTTTTAACCCTCTTCAGTTCTTCCCCTATTTTCTCACCTATCTCCTTATTGCTGGGCAGGACTTGAATCCTACCTCTGTATGCAATGAGCCTTCCTGACAGACCAGGTAGGATCCTGCCTGCTAGGGCCAGGACTGGCTTCCTCCTAGCCTGCCTGGAGCACAGGCTGTCCACGCTGCAGTTGATGTTGGCATTGGCATCAGGATTCTCATCTTCCAGCAGCAATGAATGCCCACCAGAGATTAGGGCTGCATCTACAGTTGACTGTGAATGATGAGTTCATCTCACTGGGCCCCCTGCTGGCCACAGATATGAACTTGGCTGCTCACAATTTGATTTTGAGACTGAAGTGACCTAAAGCTGCATTGGCAAAACTCAGCACAGTCTTAGCCAAACTGGGACCATTGACAACTCTGATACCATGCTACTAACCCATGAGCCTCTGAAACTGGGACTGACTAGCAGGTGCCCAGTCTATTTTCATTGTCCAAGCTGAGGGAAGTACAATAGGGAAACAATAAAAATACAGTGTGCATCCCCTCTTGCAGCAGGCGGGGCATGGGGGAAAAGGGCCATGGCCCTTCGCTGCTCTGTCTCTTTTGCAGAGGTTAGCTGCACTGTTCTGGCCCCATGACAGCAGGGACTGTGATTGTGTCTGAACTTTGTGCAGGGGCCAAGTGGGGAAGGGAAGGGCTTTTCCTCGCAAACTGATTCACAGCCAGAGTCTGGCCCAGGCAGGATTATTTGTAACCGAAGTAAAGACACCTGCATTTTTAAAAAAGTGAATCATTTTAGCCAGACGACGTCCCTTTCAAATAAGTACTAACGTTTGCCATTCCCATTCCTTTATTCCACATCTGTGGCCACATGAGAAGGCAGCTCTTCTGGCCCTTCGTATTCACTGTGAATGGTTTCTCACTCTATTGTCAGATACAGGGCCGGCTCTAGGATTTTTGCCGCCCAAAGGAAAAACAATTTTGGCTGCCCCCGTCCCCCGTTCTTTAATTACCCCACCCCCGGCCCCGCCTCAACTCCGCCCCTTCGCAAATCCCCAGCCCCGCCTCCTCCCCGCAGGCTCTCAAGCCTAGGAGGGAGGGAGGGGGGGAAGCAGCGCCCGCGCCGCAGCCACTCGGGGTCTCCCCCTCCCTCCCAGGCTCTCAAACCTGGGAGGGAGGGGGAGACTCTGAGTGGCCCCGGCGCGGGCGCCACTTCTCCCCCTCCCTCCCAGGCTCTCAAGTCTGGGAGGGGGAGCAGCGGCGCGCGAAACAACTGGTTCGCGCGCCGCGGCCGCTCGGGATCTCCCCCTCCCTCCCAGGTTTGAGAGCCTGGGAGGGAGGGGGAGACCCCGAGCCGCCGCGGCGCGCAAAACAGCTGATTCGCGCGCCGCTGCTCCCCCTCCCAGACTTGAGAGCCTGGGAGGGAGGGCGAGTAGCGGCGCGCGAATCAGCTGTTTTGCGCGCGGTGGCAGCAGCAGCGGAGGTGAGCTAGGGCGGCTGGGGCACATTTTTAGGGGCAGCATTCTGGCGCCGGCCATGCCGCCCCTAAAAATGTGCCGCCCCAAGCACCAGCTTGTTTTACTGGTGCCTAGAGCTGGCCCTGGTCAGATATTGGTGTCTGTAGACCAAAGTTTAAAAGGTGGCTCAGCTGCTAGGGAGGCCTGACCTAGCCAAAACGTGTAACATACAAAGGTTGTGCCACACAACTCCTGACTCATTTTCTTCATGCTTTCCACTCGCTTAAACTGTGAAGCATGTGGGCCCTGTGTGGCCAGGAGGGGTAGGAGATGTCAGATGGGCATTGCAGCCTGTTGTCTGATAGACCAGGTTTCCTAATTAAAAAGACTGCCTTGGAATGTCACTGCAACTTCCCACCACAAACACTAAATTGATGCAGACAGCTCCTCTCAGACACTGGAGTACTGCAGGGGCCTCCCTTTGGATTTTTAGATCTTCATACTTGGCCATTGTTTCATGCTTTCTTGGCTGACAGAGCCAATCCTCAGGTTAGCCAGGGAGAGCTATTTACAGTGAGCCAGCTATTGATACTTACTGCACCCTCTTTTGTAGGTGCCAGGGTAGGCAGAGGGCATTACCTGACATAACAGCTCTCCTTGACTAACCTTAGAGATTGAGCTGTCAGCCACGGAAGAGCACAATGGTGTGCCTGCCTTGAACTTCTTCCCTGACTGATGTTCAGTCAATGGGGGAAGAAGTGGTTCATTCCCATGTTTGGATTTTGGATGATCTCCCTGAGCAGGCTCACTGTCATTTCCAAGGTCATTCTCTTGGCATATAACCAGTGGGGTCAAGTGCTGTTCTGCAGGATGGGATAGTAGGGAGGCAGTCGGCTGCTGCTGCAGAACTTCCATGGGTGTGGATCCCAGGAGACTCTCAGATGTCAAGGTTATTTTCCAGTCGATTCAGCCCAGAATTTAAGTTAACATTTTTTTAAGTAAAGAGAACAATCATCATCATTGTCTACTGCTCTCAAATTTACATTCATTCCCGATTTCCACCAGTGTGAGTGAGATCAGAATAGGGCCTATGCATGTCCTAATTACACTAAAATTTAATTTTAAATATTCCTCTTACAGTATATCTCACACATTTGAATATCCTTCTGGAGTGAAGTGTTATTAGTTGCTTCCACTCTTTTGGAGTGTACATCTAACTTACATTTCACTCGTGGTGATGTGTGAGGGACAGATTGTGGCCTGGGTTTTTGCTGACATCCCATCCAGTACAAATGAGCCAGTGAGGGAGGTATCTTAGTCCTGGATTCAGGAAGGAACTTAAAGCACATACTTAACTCCATCCCTACGTAGGAAAGCATTTAAGTAAATGCTTAACTTTAAGCATGTTCTTAAGTCCCAGTGGGTTAATGGGCGTTAAGTATTTTCTTATATGCATCCGAAGAAGTGGGCTGTAGTCCACGAAAGCTTATGCTCTAATAAATTTGTTAGTCTCTAAGGTGCCACAAGTCCTCCTGTTCTTCTATTTTCTTAAAGTTATGCAAGTGCTTAAGTGCCCTTCTTGATAGGGAAGATTTATTGATTTTGCCACTGGTTTAGGCCCATACAAAACCACAAAAAAGGGATTTGGTTGATCATAGGAAACAGGAAATTAAATGACACTGAGATGATTTTTATCCTATTTTTTATTCTTCTAAGCCATCTGATTTAAAACAAAGTGAACTGGTTAGTAAGGTCTTACCTCTTCACTTCATTCTTGCATGGTTCAAGTCAACAGGAAGTGGTGGGATTTTATGAGGCTCAGATATAATTTTGTGTGTTTTCATGTCACAATGACACTACTTTCTATTGTTTCTCTTGACAGGTGCATTTAGAATAGCATAAAGCAAAAAAAAAGAAAAAAGAAATTCTTACCTCACAAAACATAGGCAACTTTTTGGCAAAATCCACCACTCTTGTAATTGCTGGTGTGATAATTTTTGTAAACTGGCTGAAGGCTTCTAAATCCACTTTCCCACTTTCTGGGGCATTAACCATTGGTGCTTGCCCAATATCTTCTGGCTAAAGATATTAAGAAATACATTAAAAGGGAAAACTTGTTTCATTCAAGTCATCTTTCATAAATTTTTATAATATGGTAGGGATTATATATAAAGTCCACCACTCTGTTCCTATGAAATTAAACAATAACATTAACCATTATTTATGCAGGCCCTATAGGTGCAATTTTTCTAAAACAAGCCATAAAATGTGCAGCTGTCTGTAAAATAGGTGATTACATAAAGAAATGGGTGATCAGTGTGCCATTACACCCATTTTGTGTGGGCAGCTGCATATTTTACACATGCAATTACCTGTTTGTGTCTATGCATATTTCGTGGGAGAAGCTTAGGTGTTTCTGCTTGGAAATTTAGGGCTGATCCTCCTTCCACTGCTCAGTACCTTCAACCTCCCCTGAAATCAAAGGGAGTTGAAGATACTCATTACCTCCTATCTACAAGATGCTCAGCACACTGTAGGATTGGGCTCCTTGGCCTACCCAGGGTTATAATGTTATAACATCACAAAGAACACAAGCCAACTGCCAAGACCTATTTACAGAGGTGAGCTAACATGACTGAGACTAGGGATGGGCTGAAATTGGAGCTAGTTTGGATCAAACAAGAACTCCCTAAACATTTGCTCATTTAGGCTGAAATTTGTTCCTCTGCAGGGCTTCAGCACAAGGCTTATGCAACATGTAAGTCCTATTTTGAGGATTTAAGTGGGGCTTATATGTATAAACTTTATCCTGAAATCCTGCAGAGGGGTGAATTTCACCTCAGTTGAATTTAGACTTGCATACTTTCTTCTGTTTTTTAAAAAAACCCACACATATCCAAAGCTGTTCTTCTGTGTTCAAAGTAAGGCTTTGCAATTGCAAAAGACCTGCCAAACACTATGTGGAGGGAGCATTTTGTTCCGTTACTAAGTTTAAAACTGCACAGGAGTTAGAGAAGAACTCCTTCAAGACAGTTGAGGTGTATGAAATTTACAGAAGTAGCTTCGAACAGTGATGCTGAAACTGCTGTTTGAAAATATAAATAACACAGGCTTAATAGGTTTTTTTAAAAGCAAAATGTCAAAGATTTTCCTACAGTTCTGCCATCAGTCAAAATCAAAATCTAACTTCTGTCAGAAGAAAAACTGGTGCTCTGTATAGAGTACATAAGCATCTGATTTGTAAAGAATTGGGAAAACCCACATGCTATGTAACTCAACATACTAATGCAACGGAGGTTAGGGGGAAAAAATTTAGTACACAGTATCCATGTTCTTGCCCTTTTAAACCAAACCAAACTGCAAAGTTTGCTACATAGTAATTTCAAAAACAACTGCGTCACTCTTTGCATATTCATTGTCTTTGTGTTATCTTCTTTATGTCCTGACACAACAGTGTGTGACCGTACATATAGAAATGTGTGATCCACTGTTGGAACTGAGTAAACATCAAAAAACCAATCAGTTGACTCAAATGCAAAACTTCCTGTAGTGGGCTTAATGATGGCTCAAGATTTGTGCAGTGGAGTATGCTGCAGGTGTCTGTGCTTATAGATATGAGAATTTCCACCTGGAGGTCATTCTATGGTCTGGTGCACCTTGGACTGAAGTAGGTTTCACTTTCCTTTGAGGCCCTTTGGTATTTGTGACATATGACTTTAATCACTCTTGTATGCTTCAGGAGTATTTGGTATTCTGCATTCATTTCCTTTACAATTGAAATTTAGAAAAATGAATCAGAAATGAAACAAATCCCTTTTAAGCGCTGAGCATCACAAACTTCCTTTTATTTTCTAGGCTGAATCTCAGTTATAGCTTATTCAATAGATAGACCTTTCCCCTGAAAAGGTCCCCAGGGACTTTCTATATTTTGCGATCCCAGTGATGTAGTATATGTATTATCCTGTTTTTGCCGCGCTTAATTCCTCCTCCCAGCATTTTTTTTGTTTAAATAAATGTATTCATTTTTGAACAAAGGGGCAATAAAAACACAATTTTTAAAAAAATCTGATTTTTGTGTTATTACTTGAAGCCATGCTGGATATCTGTCCATATGTAGAGAAGTGTGTCTGAATACACATGCACACACAAAAGACTTTATTTATATTATGGACTGACACCAGCATATCAGGAGTAAGACGTACTTTCTATTTTTCCTTACTCTACCAAAACAGTGGGATCCAACTGCTGTGTCTGTTACTCAATATCATTCTGGTTCCCGTTTTAGCTGCATAGTTTGATCAGATGACCAGATTCACAGAAGCTGGCAACCACTAATTATGAGATTCATGTGATTTTTCATACAGTTCACCAGTCAACATACAAACAAATTTGGGGGACAGTGCTGGGAAGAGGCTTATGAGGGAATAAAAGAAACTGGCAACAAAAGCAGAGTACAAGGTTACAGTTCCTACCAGAAATTTCCTTTTTTGTTTCCAGTGACTTCCTTGTGCATTGGTGGCCACATGTGCTTCAGTGACAATTTTGATCAGCTCCCATTCCTCGTCTGTTGGCTCGGGTCTGTGCCCAATTGTTTTTTGTAGCTCCTCCCGACGTCTCTTCTCTCGGTTTTCTTCTATCAGTTTCCTTTTTGCTAACCGCTTGCTGTCATCCAGCACCACTATCAGGAATAAAAACAAAATAAAAAGTAACAAAATGGACGCCTACTCTTGGGATTGTCTGCATTTTAGTCTGACCTATGCCAGATGTGCTGAAAGAACTAGAAACAACTTGACAAGGCAGTGGGTGAAGAAGTCTATCAGCCAGCCTGGTAGGCAGCAGGGCTAATCTTTCTTACCTCCACACTTATCTCTCTAGATCCTGAATGATTTACTTACACATGTGCTTAACTTTATGCACTGAGAGTAGTGTCATTGTCTCCAATGGAGTCCCACTATCGTCAATGGAGTCCCTTTACGTTCAATGGGACCACTCACAGAGTGTAAAACTATGCAAGACTGAGAGTAAATTGGACCCCCCCATCCACTTGTTACTGTATTCCAAGCTAGAAAATGAGGGGTCTTTCTTTTTCCTTAAGAAAGAAAAGAAAAGAAAACAAAAAAACAGCCAAGCCAATGCTCATGTTACAGTCTCATAAACTGATATGAGGTAAAATGGGAAGCAAGAATATAATTGCGTAGAGCAGTGATTCATAAACTGTGAGTCGGGACCCCAAAGTGGATTGCGACCCCATTTTAATGGGGTCTCCAGAGCTGGTGTTAGACTTGCTGGGGACTGGGGCCGAAGTCCCACTGTGCAGGGCCAAAGCTGAAGCCCATGCTTCAACCCTGGGCAGTGGGGCTCAGGCTACAGTCCCCTGCCCTGGGGCTGAAGCCCTTGGGCTTTGGCCCCATACCTGGGGCAGTGGAGCTTGGGTGGGCTCAGACTTTGGCCTCCACTCCTGGGGTCGCGTAGTAATTTTTGTTGTTAGAAGAGGGTCATGGTGCAATGAAGTTTGAGAACCCCTGACCTATACCAATTATATGAAATTGGATGTGGGCAAACAAAATTATGGAATGAGGCAGGGCTCCAGAGATTGCCTGCAGAAGTGGGGTGTGTATCTAGAGACCCTAGCAACATCTGAGCCAAGGTGTCGCAGGATTTGAGGGTCACAGAGGCACTATAGAGGAATATTATTGTTGCCTTTATAGAATCTAGCTTCTCTTCAGCCTCCCTATTTTGATCTCTATGAGACCTCACTTTCCTAGAGTACAAAAGGGAGCAAGTGATGACAGCAGTTCAAGTCTATACCATGGCAGAATGTAAAGCAATAAAATATTCAGAGTCCCCTTCAAGAGGAGTTTGAGAAGCCAGTCTACATAGTACAGTCAGGCTCTCTAAAGGTCTATCGACCTGATCAAAATACACCCCTCTTCCAAAGTGGCTCCCTTCGGCGGCCGGCAGGCCCAGGCCAAGAGGCTCTGGCCCCAGTGTCTCCTGCCTGGCTCGGCTCGGGCCCTGGGGCACTGGCCCCCAGCCGAGCACCGCTGGTCCCGTCCCCGTCCCGGCCCCATCCGAGCACTGCCGTCCCCGTCCCCGGCCGAGCACTGCCGCCCCTGGCCCCATCCTGGCACCGCCGGCCCGGCCCCGGCCCCCGGCCCCCGGCCGAGCACCGCTGGCCCCGGCCTGGCCCTGGCCAAGCACCGCCGGCCCTGGCCCGGCCCCGCACCCCAGGCCGAGCACCGCCGGCCCCCGGCCGAGCATCGCTGGGCCCTCCCTCCCTCCCTATTTTCCCAGACATGTCCGGCTTTTTGGGATTTCCTCCCGGACGGGGATTTGAGGCCCAAAAAGCCAGACATGTCCGGGAAAATCTGGACGTATGGTAACCCTATCTATATGGACAGCTCCAGTGGATTCCTCCGCTTTTGCTCATAGCTTCCCCAAGCTGCAGGGTTAGATTAATCTGTTGCCTTGTAAGTCCCACCATTGTCCACAGGACTCCAAATATCCTCAGTTTAACTGATAGGAAACTAGACAATTTCCCACTGGTGCAATCTGGGAAAGCAACGAGCAGCAGTAGAGGCATTAAAGTTTGCAGACAGAGTTCACGAAGATAGTACTACCTCTGTTTCAATTTGTCTCATATTGACAGGTTGCAGACAAAGGGCCAGAATTTAAATTTTGTAAATGACATTAAATTCTGCATAATTTGATGGCACTTGTCTGTGAAAGCTTTCTACTGACCATGAGCAAGAGTAATTTTCAAACCTAAATGCAGGATTTCATTTCAAGGAAGTTATTGCAGAAAATGTGTTTTAACGGTGAGTGCTGGTTTTCCTATAACAAACTCCTAGTTGCCTCTAGACCAGTGGTTCTCAAACTGCGGGTCGGGACTCCAAAGTGGGTCAGGACCAGTGGTGAGCTGGAGCTGGTTTGCACCGGTTCGCAAGAACCGGTTGCTAAATTTAGAAGCCGGTGTAGAACTGGTTCCTAAAGGGGTGGGCGGGTGGGCAAACTCCGGTCCCCGGGCCACATCCGGCCCACAGGACCGTCCTGTCTGGCCCGCCTGAGCTCTCAGCTGGGGCCCCTCCCCCGCTCTCCCCGCCACTCGCAGAGCTGCCAGAGCTCTGGGGAAGCAGCGGGACTCCCGCGGCTATTTAAAGGGCCCGGGGCTCCCCTGCTTTTACCGCCCCTTCTACTGGGAAAAGGTGGGGTTGGGTAAGCGTGGGAGTCCCGGGGGTCTGTCGGGGTGGTGATGGATGGGGTTGGGGCAGTCAGGGGACAGGGAGTGGGGCGAGTTGGGTAGGGGGTGGAGTCCTGGGGGGCAGTTAGGGTGGGGGGTCTTGGGAAGGGGTGGTCAGGGGACAAGGAGGGGGGGATTGATGGGTTGCAGGTTCTGAGAGGGGCAGGACATGGGTTGGGGTCGGATGGGTGGGTAGCGGGGGCGAGACAGGCACGTGGGGCTTGTACTCACCGTGCGGTTCCCTACCGGGTCTTCGGTGGCACTTTGGCAGTGGGGGGGCGTCTTCACTAGCTCCTGGTGAAGGACCTGCCGCCAAAATGCCGCCGAAAACCCGGAGCGAGTGAAGACTCCCCTGCCGCCAAAGTGCCACTGAGGACCCGGTAGGGAACCAGTTCTTAGGATTTTGGGAGCTCATCACTGGTCAGGACCCCAATTTAATGGGGTCACCAGGGCTGGTGTTAGACTTGCTGGAGCCCGGGGCCAAAGCCTAAGCCTCACCGCCTAGGGCCAAAGCTGAAGCTTGTGCCCCACTGCCCAGGGCTACAGTCCCCCGCCTCGGGGCTGAAGCCCTTGGGCTTTGGCCCCCTTCCGGGGCAGCGGGGCTTGGGCAGGCTCAGACTTCAGCCTCCACTCCTGGGGTCATGTAGTAATTTTTCTTGTCAGAAGGGGGTTGTGGTGCAATGAAGTTTGAGAACCCCCAGTATAGAGGTTGACTAGGTTCTGTGAATTCACAAAGATGATAAATGACCTGGAATATTATTTGGTCATATAAATTTCCACCACTAACAATTCTCCTCACCCTTATTCCTGTAGGCTTTTCTAATCTTTTTTGAGTCCAGTCCTAGTGAGACATATTACATTAGACAGCCCTAGAGATGGATCACCTCTGTTTATCCACAGAGAGCAAAATCCTCCTTGCCCTACTCACATGAGTTGTTCAATTTAAATAGATTGAACTATTCAAGTCAGAAAAGAAAGCAAGTTTTGCCCATAACTGGTACCACACAGGGAGCAGCAACGCTTCCTGTACCATGTCCCAGTAATATGGATCAATTCTAAATTGGAAGGGTCACCTCTACTGGTAGAGGGAAAGTTTGGCTGTCATGCTCATTCACTCCTTTACTGGGACTATCAACTAATGGTGGTGTTGACATCTGTTAACAGGAACCAAACTGAGATCAATATCTCATTTTAAATAGCCACTAAACAGCCAATGGTAGTAACTTTTGGTCATTGCCAGTCTAGGCTGGATCTGAATTGGTGGCCTAGAGCCATCCAGTCCCCTCTCATGCTGTTTTCACTGGGAACGATGAAATGACAGGTACTTCATTCTAGTCAGCACCTCTGTGCTTCCATGTATATGTAAAACATTATAATTCCTATTAGGACAAACAAACTTAGCACATTTTAGTTATGTAATTTCTCCGTAATGGGTCTTTTCTTACTTTGTTTTTCTGCAGGGGATTACACTGGTAACAACCATTAACTAATGCATGGGGTGATTTATGTAAGTTACTCCCATTTATACTAATTGAAGTTATGGTGTAAATCCCCTGTGCAATGATGGGAAAACAAGACCCCTAAGGGGTTAATCTTGCAGCCATATGTCCTGGTTCTCTAGAATTCGAGTAGCACTCTCTCTCAGTACATACGTTCTTTATGGCTAAAAATAAAATAAACAACTACAGGATGACTCATACAAAGACATTCAACTTCACATTCTCCAGAAATTTCTAAACAAGATGTTTTTCCAGCCAGGCATCTATCCAAATGGATTCCCTCTCCCACACTAGAAATTAACATCCTTCATGTTACATAATGTGGTTAAGGCCAAGAGAAGGTCCAATCTATTAAAAGTAAACAAAATATTACCACCCTATGATAGAAATAGTTTGGTATAATAATAAACATATTTCCAAAGACTACATTATACAAGGGAAAAATTTCTGGTGGCTCTGTTATGTTCAAGCAATCTTCACCAGTCAATACATTTTAAACAAAGAGCAAAATTAAAAGAAGAAAAAAGAAATCTACTTACAATCTGTTGCCATGCCAACATAGATGCATTTTTTGAAGCGACATTCTTGACACTGGTTTCTTGTTACTTTGTCTATCACACATTTTCCTTCATATTTACAGGAATAGGTTGGATGGAGATTTTTCTGAATGGTTCTTCTAAAAAATCCCTAAGTGGGAAAGAAAATTCAGGAAGCATTAGTGTTCTGTTTTTTTTGGTTTTGAAAGGTACTTGGACTTGGTACTGATGCAAACATGTATGCAAGATGGAATATTGTGTGTCATAAGTTCTAGGATATTTAATGAGTACATCAGTCCTCTAATATAGGCTCCTTACTTTGTTGGGTTGCGAGAAACTTTCCCCCCTAAAATTAAAACTAGAGATAGACCTGAGATGTAAAATTCAGATCCAAATGTGGGTGGGGTACTGTTCAGATGCAGGGTGTTAGGTTTGCCTCTTTTTGACAGAGGTACCAATTGTAGTATTTGCATCTAAACTCAGATTCTGAACCACCCACAAAGTGTGTTCAGAGCTGGTGTTTTCGAAGAGTCCTATTATAAACACAGAGGCCAAGTAAGGAATTCTGATCTGCATCCAGGTTGAGATTCAGACCTCCCAAAAGCCCAAGAGCATTTGAATCTGGGGGTTTGATTCAGGCCCATCTCTAAATTAAAACATTTATGTCTGACTAAAGGGAAACATCTGCTTGTGCGCAAGATGCTTGTGTGAAAGTAATTAAGGCTACCTAGAGAATTAAAAACAAAAACATGCAGCAGTAGCATTTTGCCAGAGCTAAACAAAACTTGCCCATCAGAAGTTTTAAGCTCAAACCTAAATATTGAACCCACAATTTTCAAGTGGACTATAAATCTGAGGAAATGAGTACAGCCTTACCTATGCCCACCTTTGTAGTCAGGACAAAATGTCACATGTAAGATTATCACCACCAATTGCAGTATGAATTTGGGACCTGCTGGCATAAATTGATGTAGCTCCACTGACGTCAATGATTTACATTAGCTGAGGATCTGATTGCTAAAGAAATCAGATAGAGCCTTCTCTCTGAAAGTTAAGGACCTGAATCTGCTATCATTAAAGTCAACAGGAGCTTTGCCACTGACGTTAAAGACAGCAGGATCAGGCCCTAAAAGGGTATGCAACTACAGTGGGGGCAATCCAGAGGGGAGCCAAGCAAGATGTTCAGATCTGTATTTGATTCCAAATCTCCCAACAGTTTGGGCCTGCCTCTAGCTACCATGCACATTATGGACCTAAAAAACCTGAAGCACTGAGTCTCAGAACCCCAGGCAGTTGACTCAGTGTCACAGGGCTTGAGCGGGGGGGGGGGGGGGGGGGGGGGGGGGGGGGGGGAGGAGTGGCGGGGGGGCTATAAATTGCAGTGTAGATGTTCGGGCTTGGACCAGAGCCTTGTCTCTGAGATCCACCCAGAACTCAGTTTCCATTCCAAACCCGAACGTCTACACTGCAACGTTTAACCCTGCAGCCCAAGACTTCCGAGTCCAAGTCAGCTGACCTGGACCAGCCGTGGCCATGCCGTGGATCTTTTATTGCTGTGTATACATACCCTAAGGCCCTGACCATGCAAAGACCTGCACATGTGCTTAATTTTTTTGTACAGTGGGTGAAATTCAGTGGAGTCAGGATTTCACCCAATGAGTAGTCTTTTGGGTGTAACATCACAAGGAAAAAGGTGCATTCTTAACTCAAGTTAGCTAACTCTAAGTAAAATCCTAGCGAAGACAAGGCAGTTTGTAGCATTCACATGAGTTAACAGGTTGAGTTAAAGTTATGGGGGAGCCTAATCTTTAACTCAACCCGTTAACTCATGTGAACACTAAAAACTGCCTTGTCTCCATAGAATTTTACTTCAAGTTAGTTAACTCGAGTTAGCTAGCTTGAGTTAAGAACATACCTTTTTTCCCTAGTGAAGATCAGGCTTTTGAAGTCAATGGAACTCTTCACAGTGCATAACATTACGCATGCTTGGAAGCCTTTGCAGCATCAGGGCCCGTGGGCATGAGCCAAAGCCCACTGATGTCAATGGAAAGGCTTCCACTGTCTTCTTTGGGCTTGGGATCAGACCCCAAAACAAATAACTGGATTTGAACACATTCTCAATCCCATAATGAATGCACATTTTAATAGGAAGAGAGAGTCTGAATCTCTTCTTACTTATGCTGGTTTTGCTCTGGTGTGGCTCTATTGACTTAAGTGAAGCTACTCTTTCATTACAGTGGTATAAGTGAAGAGGGATGGAGGCCAAAGAGATAGAAAGCAGCTCTGCAGATCAGCATACATTGGAACTCTGGGTAATTATGGTTAAAGGAGGAGATGCTATATGATCCCTGGGGAGCCCTAGAATGCATTGCTAAGGTTTAGCTTCCACAAATGCTTCTTGTCATTAGTGTGGCTTTGGCTTTATAATTTTTAACATTCTTACCCAAATAAGCTACTCAGATTCTGGTTTCTAATCCAGCCTCTTTGCACTGCTCAGAAACTTTTAGTTAAAAACATTCCCATCAGCTCTATAGGATGCCAACACCAGTCACAGTCTAGCCTGTTCTTCAATGTTGGTGTTTTTTATTCCACCTATTCTTTATAATATATGTGTAGATTGATACAGATAACTAATTACACACACAGCCAAATTTTGCCCCTTTCGGATGTGTGGGTCTTCCCTTGACTTCACTGGGAGTTGCTTAACACACATACCAGAGGGCTGAATAAGGCCCAGGAACACATTATATTATAAGGCTATGGCTATACTAGAGAGTTTACAGCGGCGTAGCTGGATTAAGTTGTGCCCTATTTTGTATTCTGGGTTTAGGGGAAGTGAGTACGTGGGTGAAAGTGATCATGAAATCACAGAGTTTGCAATTCTAAGGAAGGGTAGAAGGGAGAACAGCAAAATGGAGATTTCAGGAAGGCAGATTTTGGTAAACTCAGAGAGCTGATAGGTAAGGTCCCATGGGAATCAAGACTGAGGGGAAAAACAACTGAGGAGAGTTGGCAGTTTTTCAAAGGGACACTATTAAGGGCCCAAAAGAAAGCTATTCCGCTGGTTAGGAAAGATAGAAAATGTGGCAAAAAGACCACCTTGGCTTAACCACGAGATCTTGCATGATCTAAAAAATAAAAAGGAGTCATATAAAAAATGGAAACTAGGATGGATTACAAAGGATGAATATAGGCAAACAACACAGGAATGCAGGGGCAAGATTAGAAAGGCAAAGGCACAAAATGAGCTCAAACTAGCTACAGGAATAAAGGGAAACAAGAAGACTTTTTATCAATACATTAGAAGCAAGAGGAAGACCAAAGACAGGGTAGGCCCACTGCTTAGTGAAGAGGGAGAAACAGTAACAGGAAACTTGGAAATGGCAGAGATGCTTAATGATTTCTTTGTTTCGGTCTTCACCGAGAAGTCTGAAGGAATGCCTAACATAGTGAATGCTAATGGGAAGGGGGTAGGTTTAGCAGATAAAATAAAAAAAGAACAAGTTAAAAATCACTTAGAAAAGTTAGATGCCTGCAAGTCACAGGGCCTGATGAAATGCATCCTAGAATACTCAAGGAGCTAATAGAGGAGGTACCTGAGCCTCTAGCTATTATCTTTGGAAAATCATGGGAGACGGGAGAGATTCCAGAAGACTAGAAAAGGGCAAATATAGTGCCCATCTATAAAAAGGGAAATAAAAACAACCCAGGAAACTACAGACCAGTTAGTTTAACTTCTGTGCCAGGGAAGATAATGGAGCAAGTAATGAAGGAAATCATCTGCAAACACTTGGAAGGTGGTAAGGTGATAGGGAACAGCCAGCATGGATTTGTAAAGAACAAATCATGTCAAACCAATCTGATAGCTTTCTTCGATAGGATAACGAGTCTTGTGGATAAGGGAGAAGCTGTGGATGTGGTATACCTAGACTTTAGTAAGGCATTTGATAAGGTCTCGCATGATATTCTTATCGATAAACTTGGCAAATACAATTTAGATGGGGCTACTATAAGGTGGGTGCATAACTGGCTGGATAACCATACTCAGAGAGTTGTTATTAATGGTTCCCAATCCTGCTGGAAAGGCATAATGAGTGGGGTTCCGGAGGGGTCTGTTTTGGGACTGGCTCTGTTCAATATCTTCATTAACGACTTAGATATTGGCATAGAAAGTAAGCTTATTAAGTTTGCGGATGATACCAAACTGGGAGGGATTGCAACTGCTTTGGAGGACAGGGTCATAATTCAAAATGATCTGGACAAATTGGAGAAATGGTCTGAGTTAAACAGGATGAAGTTTAACAAAGACAAATGCAAAGTGCTCCACTTAGGAAGAAAAAATCAGTTTCACACATACAGAATGGGAAGAGACTGTCTAGGAAGGAGTACGGCAGAAAGGGATCTAGGGGTTATAGTGGACCACAAGCTAAATATGAGTCAACAGTGTGATGCTGTTGCAAAAAAAGCAAACATGATTCTGGGATGTATTAACAGGTGTGTTGTGAGCAAGACACGAGAAGTCATTCTTCCGCTCTACTCTGCTCTGGTTAGGCCTCAGCTGGAGTATTGTGTCCAGTTCTGGGCACCGCATTTCAAGAAAGATGTGGAGAAATTGGAAAGGGTCCAGAGAAGAGCAACAAGAATGATTAAAGGTCTTGAGAACATGACCTATGAAGGAAGGCTGAAAGAATTGGGTTTGTTTAGTTTGGAAAAGAGAAGACTGAGAGGGGACATGATAGCAGTTTTCAGGTATCTAAAAGGGTGTCATAAGGAGGAGGGAGAAAACTTATTCACCTTAGCCTCTAAGGATAGAACAAGAAGCAATGAGCTTAAACTGCAGCAAGGAAGGTCTAGGTTGGACATTAGGAAAAAGTTCCTAACTGTCAGGGTGGTTAAACACTGGAATAAATTGCCTAAGGAAGTTGTGGAATCTCCATCTCTGGAGATATTTAAGAGTAGGTTAGATAAATGTCTATCAGGGATGGTCTAGACAGTATTTGGTCCTGCCATGCGGGCAGGGGACTGGTCTCTATGACCTCTCGAGGTCCCTTCCAGTCCTAGAATCTATGAATTAGTTCAGTCCAGCAAACTTTTCCAAAAAATGTTTTTAATATCCCCCACCCCCAGCTTATGCTACCACAAACCTACTATATATAGTATATATAGGTTCTTGTCTTCTTATAAATAAGGCTGGGCAATGTTGCAGAATTTAAGAAATGATTTCAAAATGAGTGTTAATGTTTTATCCTAGTACTCTTGAATTCAGCTGGTATTGCTTGTAACTTGCTGTATTTTTTTTTATTGTTGTGCAATAGAAAGATTTAAAAAGTATATTGTGCAGAGACTTTGGGAAAACAATGATGTTAACAACATAATATGTGTGATAAGATTGAATGGACAGACCTTGCTCTCAGTACAGAATGGGTACTATGAGCAATTGTTGTTGGTTTGTGGAAATTAACACACATGCTATTCTTGAACAGGTAATTACTAATTTGAATGGTGTTAAAAATACAAAATGTTAATAAAATATACATCTGTCTATCTATCCATCCACCTGTCGACACACATGTGACCCTAGAGTTCAGATCCAAATACTCTACATTTTTTGGGAAATAAAGATCTGCATCTGATTCCTGTGATTCACCCATCTCTTTGTATGACACCAGAGTGTGTACTGTGTGGTCCTGTCTTCTTAAGATGCCTCCTTTTCTGCAGGAAGGGAATATCTTGTTTACAGGATCTCAGTGTTATTCAATTGAATTCACTGCAGCGAAGGAGTTCTTTTAAAAGGACATGCCTGTACCATGCAGTTTTTTACATTTGTTTGTCTGAAACAATCTCTGTCTTCATTTAAAACAAACAAACAATTGTTCATATAATTTTATAAATACAGTTCATGGTTTAAAGTATATATCATTAGTCATGATATAGAAGGTAAAATAGTAAAAGAAAAATTCTAAAATACAGTACTTCATGTTGTGTTTGCAAGTGCCTGTGTGGGGGTTTTGTTTGTTTTTTTGTTTGTTTGCTGTTGGGTTTTTTTTTTTACAATAATTATCAGAGACACAGGAATACTGGCATTTGTCAAAAATAATTCATACCAACAGGCTCTTTCCTGGTGTGATTTAGCATAGCTCCATTGAAGCTAATGGAAGTATATTGCTTTGCAACAGGTAAGAATTTAGTCAAACATATTTTAAAAAATAGAAAACAGACTCCTAACATTTAAGCTAGAAAAATATAATTGTATTGTCCTCTCTTCAGTTGTGAACTGTCTGCAAAAATACACCACATACATGATGCATATAAGAATCAATAACATAACCAGTCACCTGGATTATTATGTGTAAGAGATGTTCTTGTTCTCTCCTAATCTGCCTTTATATTTTATGTGACAGCCAAGTACAGTAGCTTTTATGTGATTGGAACATGAACTGGAGTGCCATTTCCAGGTCCCAACTTCCCGCCCTGGCTATTTACCTTGCATCCTTCACAAGTGATGCAGCGATAATGATACCCGGTGGCTTTGTCACCACATACTACACATAGCTCGTCCTTGTCTAAGTAACTGGGTATGTATCCTGTAAAGGAAAAGAGAAAGTGGCATGAAAACAATAAAATAATGCAGATCTTCTCTGCCTAGTCCCTACTTCTGACTTTCCATAGCAACTGATTGACACTCCTGGTTTAAAAAGTCACACTAGAAAAGTGACAGAAACATATAAAAGTAATCTACAATTTTCAAAACTGCTGTTTCAGTATCTACTTGTAACACAAGTCTACAGAGGCAAGTCAGCAACGTGTTCTTTGAACGAACAAAATATTATTTGATACAAATAAATAGAACATGTTTCACTTTTCAACTCAAAGTCTTAGGTAGGAAAAAATAAATGCAAGAAATACAGCAATATTTAATTTCTCTCTGTTTTGGTCTGTGTAATCTGATATGCTTGTAGCATGAAGTAAGATAGTTCCAGGTTACTTAAAAGACTCAATATCCTATCAATCAAAAATGTTTATTTACATTGTGTTCCTTTCCAACTATTTTTGTAGGCATGATTCAGCATATAGCCAAAATGATATCAATCCTACTTTACATAGGTGTGTATTACTGTAACTTATTTAGTGTAGGTGGAATTTAAAACAGAACATAGTTACTCTCTATGTGAGAATCAAATATGGGTGTGTATATCTCTCTACGAGTGAGAGAATGACACATTTTTTCTCATTCATGTGGTTTACCATACAGCCAACATCTGAAATTAACATGGATATCATTAAGTAAAACAGTTGCATTGATTGGTTCTTTTTCCATAATAACACATTAGATTTTAGTTTTATAAAAGTATTTAAAGAATTTAAAATTAATTTTAAAAACAACACAAAACATAATTCTAAAGGTAACAAAAATATATTTTTAAACTAGGGAGAAATTTAAAACCAAAGTCAAGCATAAGACAATTAGAATAAAAGTTTTGTTCAAACAATTTAGAATTAATAGAATTCAAAATGTGTTTATTTAGGAAGGTCTCTGCATAAGGATTATCCCATACAGGGATTTCCAGGTGAGATTCACTTTGTGGGAGCAATGGAAAATTGTAATAATTTCCACACGACTCTGGAAGAATTATTAAAACAAAACAAAACAAATACAAAACATATTGAACATATATACATGGTATATATAGACAAAACAAGGGGTGGTTTTGGTTGTGCAAAGGGTTTGCAGTACCCAAACAAAATAAGGTTTTTATCTGCATCCATTTTATCCAAGCCTGCAAAGTTCAGGGAGGCGGAGGGGGGATTAGACGAAGGTCTTCAGTTTTGTATTGTTTCTAATATACGTAAGGGATACCATATAGCAGTGGTTCTCTACCTTTTTTCAGACTCCTAAAGATTTCAAATGGAGGTATGGACCCCTTTTGAAATCTTAGACATAATCTGCAGAGGCCCTGGACCTCAGCTTGAAAACCACTGTTCTATGTTAATGGCAACTGCTCACGGACCCCTTAGACATGGTCTGCGGACCACAGGCTGAAAATCACTGCTGTATAGGATCCCAGTTGAAGAACCTCTGAGAGAGAAGATACTGGTGCCACCCACAGGGGAAAAGGAGAAACTGAACAGAACGTTTACTAGTTGACCAATGCCTGGTATTGAAGTGCTTGCCCTGGTTTTTAGAAGGCAGGATTGTTATTTCTTTTGCAAAGGTTTGTAATTATATCTTTTTAAAAATCTTTCCTGCACTGGGCATTTTTAAGGCTGGATTGTTACCAAAACTAGTCAATAAAACTGAAAAACAAATGCAATTAGAGGGACTCTTTTGGATGGAGACTTCTGTAAACATGATCCTTTCCACTTGTTTGTTGAGCCTCTTTGTGGTGTTTTGTCTTACACTAGACTGTAAGCACTTCGAGGCA
The DNA here is from genome assembly GCF_011386835.1 of Chrysemys picta bellii. Taxonomy (NCBI): domain Eukaryota; kingdom Metazoa; phylum Chordata; order Testudines; family Emydidae; genus Chrysemys; species Chrysemys picta. Next base: position 73,196,335 of record NC_088792.1, read on the forward strand.
GGGGCTGTGTCACTTTGTGTGTTCATACAGCACTCAGGGTATGGTTACATAGCCACCGGGAAGTGTAGTTCCCAGTGTGGGTAGACAGACATGTGCTAGTACCCTCAGACCAATAGGGCCCCAAACCTGAGTGGGGACTCAGCAGACAACCACAATGCAAATAATAAATAACAATAATCATAAAAACAATAGAAGACAGCTACTGGGGCTATGCTACAAGGTGGACTGCTGCTGGTTTCTTGTGCCTAACGCATGAGAGAGGCAAGCCCCAGAAGTAATGAACTAGAAACTGAAACTGCTCTTTGAAAGACGACTTTAGAAAAATCAGACGGGATCTGTCCTGAGAAGAATGGGATCAGACTGGGAAGTAGGACTAAATCAAAGGCATATTGAGTTGAGATAGACCAAATGAGGGTGTTTGAGAGTTTCTGGCCAACCCCAGGGCAACTTGGGGGTTACTGACGTGCCACTTGGCATATGGAATTTGGGGAAGTTACCAAGACCTTATATTAGCAAGAAACTGCTGAAAGTAAAAGGTCCCAAGGGACCTAGTAAGTTGCCAAGTATTTAGGTTTAGGCCATCATTCTCACTGTGTCCAAGCTGCACACACAAAGCTCATCACAGCTTCTTGATCTCTGGCTGCCTGCCCCAGAGAAGGCAGGAGCAGCTGGGGGCCCATTCTAATTTACAACACAGATGCCTAATGGACCTTCTGCCAGTGAAGGATTAAAAATAGTGGAGCTCTGCTCCACCACTCCTCCTCCCCCTCCTCCCGGCTGCCTCCACATACATCATGGTGGGCTAGACCAGGAGGCAGCAGAGCTGGCGGAGAGTTCCCCTCTGCGAGGCTACTTGCTTAGGGCAGATATGCGACCATTCCTGTTATCCCTCTCTGCCTTGGAACGTCCCACTTTTAAGGATCATAGCAAACTTTTTTCTACATGGCAAGAAGGCAAATGAACTGCAAGACCATGGCCTTAAAGACACACTCCAGTTTAGAAAATAAAAATGGCAATATTGAATGTGAGAACAGTCCAAAGTAAGATGGGTTGTTTGTACCCAATATTAAGTTTTCATCGTACTGATCTTAGACATGTATAACTACACCCTACGATGTGCTAAGTGCCCTCTTCTCCCATTGATTTAAAATGTGAAATGGGGTGCTCAGAACTTTGCAGGATTATGCTCCTAGTTTACAATTCTGCAGGTAGGACTGGTGCTGCTCTTCTACTAAGTCAATAAGAAATATTGGCAGAGAATTCTTATCGCAGGCACATGTGTGATTAAACTTTTGGAGAAGTGAAAGCGATAAACTCTCTTTTTTATATTTCTGCTCCAAAATCTTTGTATTCAAAAAATCTGAGAATCATATTCATTTTCTCCCAGCAACTTATTGGGCCACCAGCTACTGGGGAGCAAGAAACAGGGCCCTGAGCAGTGTTCAAAAAAATCAACATGCTCCAAGTAGAAAGGAATCTGGCCAAAGGGAATGAGGGGACCTACTTAATGAATTCCTATAAATCTAAGCTTTTATTACAAAAATAAGTTTCTAGCCATTATGGTTGTGACGATAACCTTCCAACTGTGATCTAAGCATAAATCAGTGAAGTGTTGTCTTCCAACAGCAGCCCCCGTGCATTTTGCTATTGCTTATAGCTGGATCAAGCAGCAGGAGAGAGAAATTAATTGCTGCTACTCTAAATCTGTCAGCAGCATAGAAATTATGCATTACTGCACAGTGTTGCTGCTTGGGAAAACTGTGGGCAGCAGTAGAATGGCATTAGATTTATTCCCAGGGAAAAATAACCCAAATAACTTAAACTGAGTTTCAGGAAGGGATAAAGGAGCAGACATCTCTTCCATTCCCTCTCAGCAGCAGCTGCCAGGAAAAAGACAGAGGAAAGGTAGATGGAGACTTGTCTCTCACTTCGGCAGTAAATTCACATCTCTGGTGCATTTAATAATTTCTGGCTGAAAATATAATTTCCAACGTTGGAGAAGCAGACATTGTCTGGACAGGATACCCAGGTGTTCTGCCACCAACATATCACGGCCAACGACAAGTCCTCTGTGAGGTTTACATCTCTGATCTTGATTATTGTTGCATTGCTTAGTCAGAATCTATACTCAATAGTCAAGCTGGAGCCATCCAGCATTTGCTAAGAAATTCTTAATGAAAGCAATATCTATATCACTGCGAGTTACAATATTAACCAACTTTATTCCCTGGTCATTTCAACTCAGGCGTACGGTGCGCCTGTCAACCTCATCTGACAGACACAGCACGCTGCATACAGCTTGGTGTCTGATCCTCATCATTATCCGTTTATCCATCCAGTACAATTGACATTGTTCATCTTAATTCCCAACTGCAAACCTTTGCTCTGAATGGGAGAACACAAATAAATGTTAATGACCTTGACCTGTCATATGTTTGGTATTTCTCTTGCAGTCTAACAGATAACTCCGTTGCCTTCCAGACTACCACCTGCCAATCTGACTAATCTTATTCTCTTGGCAAGACTAAATGCTCAGCAGAATAGTTGTCCTTACCTTAGAGTAACGTGTGTCATAATCCACTATGTGCAATCCTGTCTTCAATCTGAATACCTGAACAAATTGAGTTTTTGCCTATAGCATCTTTCTACAGGTATGGCAGGAAAAGTTTACTTCTCATAGGGGTTATCATGGTTATCATCCATAAGAACAGCCATACTGGGTCAGACCAAAGGTCCATCTAGCCCAGTATCCTGTCTTCTGACAGTGGCCAATGCCAGGTGCCCCAGTGAGAATGAAAAGAACAGGTAATCATCAAGTGATCCATTCCCTGTCGCTCATTCCCAGCTTCTGGCAATGCTGAAAGAAAATCAGATCTGTTGATCTATGGAGGATGACCCAGGCTGTCATACTTTGTGGTCTGTTTTTGAATGCTACATGTGTATCATAATCTGAAGAGCTGACAACTTGCAGCAGCACTCATGGCCCATGGCATTCTTCCAAGGTTGAGGGGAAATGGAACAGATAACAGCTTGCTATTCTTGCCACTCCCTCAAATACAGTTAGGAAAAAGAATAAAGAAAGAAAACTCAAAAATACTTCAGCAAAACCTGTCTACAACCACTCACAAAACCCAGGAGGATCTTATTGCCTATACAGCTTGGCCCTGCCCTGCTTTTCAAATATACATCTATTGGCAGGTGGTCTGTTTCTGCTTAGTCAGCTCCATGTGGGCGGAAGTGTCTGTTTTATAGACTATTAAATTGTCCTGCAGCTTTTAATTGCAATGGACTTAATATTATGGGGCCAATCTCGCGAGGTGCAGAATATCTCCTGTGAAAGGCCAATTGTCTTCAACGTCCACTTACGGCCATTGGGAGCTCACAGAGCTTTATGCTACATGAAAGGCACTTGGAAACTCATAGGATCAATCACCTAATCAAAAGAAAATGTCTCCCCCCTCCATAAAATGCCCCTGAACTCTTGCTGGGGAAAATATATCTTTTCTAAATGTTTCTGTTCTCCAGAGAAATTGGAAACCCATTTTTAGAGAGTCAAAGAACAAACTTCAGTTATAATAAAAGTTAAGAACTTCTCAAGTTGTAGGGGCACCAGGCCTTCAGGTCTGAGCATCCCACTGTGCTGACAAATATGTCAGACTTTTTAATATTAGGCTAGCTAATAAACTGCAGTTCAGAAAAACTCTATGACCACTTTCAGCAACAGAAGAGTGGGATGTGCGACATAGATCTGAAAAAATAATTCCTATGTACCAATAGTTGTTTACTGTTACATTCTTGCTGCTGCAATAGAGCAATCTTAGATTCATTGCTTACAAGCAGAAAAACCCATTTTAGCCTTTGCACAGGAAAAGAGATCTGTTTTTAACAATATTAGTATTTTAGTGCATTTTCATTGTATCGATGCGCTACAGCATATGTAGGGCCCTACCAAATTCAAGGTCCATTTCGGTAAATTTCATGGTCATAGGATTTTAAAAATCATAAATTTCATGATTTCAGCTATTTAAATCTGAAATTTCACAGTGTTGTAATTTTAGGGGTCCTGGCCCAAAAAGGAGTTGGAGGGGTGGGGTGGTCACAGATTTCACAGTCTGTGACGCATTTTTCATGGCCGTGAATTTGGTACGGCCCTAAGCATATGGTAGTATACACAGACCTATTCTTGCAATCCTTACTTCCCCCACTTGCATGAGAAAGGGCTTCTCATTAACATAAGTGTTCTGGGACTTGTCCCTAAGATAGTACTGACACACACTGCATTGTACTGTGAAAATGAAGAACAAAAATTTATTACTATGTTGACCTATTTTGTACTGTATCAAACCTGAAAGGTAAATTTACATTAATGTTCTGATGATTCAATCTGATACTAACACATTGTAACACCCAACAATTATAAAAAAGTGACCAGAATCAACCAAATGCAGAGACAGGTTGTGTGTGTGTGTGCAAATGTAGAGAGAGAAAGAGAGAGAGTTTTCCTGGGATAAGGCACAGGGCTGGGAGCCAGGGAAATTGAGTTCTATTCTGTTATGGGCCCTGAATTGCTGTATTACAATAGGCATTTTTGTACTTAACCTTTCTGTGCCAAATGTTTCCCATCTGAAAAATGGGGAAAGATACTATGTATTATTATTATTTATCTTCAGTTTTTTGTTTGATCAGTTTTGACTGGACCTCTTCAAAACTGTCTGTTTTCTCTTCCTCATTTATTCAAAAGTTATCTTTGAGAAAAAGTGCTTCATGTTTTGTAAAGCACTGAAGTAGAGAAAATGTTATTAAACAAATTCACACTTCCCTGGACAGGTGATTAGCTTGCTGGCCTGCGTTTTTGACTTTCATTTACATTATTCTTTGTCTCACAGTATCACTAAACTCTGGTAAGTGACTGCAAAGATGCCATTTCAGGGCTCCCTGTTTATTTTCTTTACAGTGATTCCAACTGTGCTCGGTTTACAAGTAAACATGTGACTTTTTTTTTAAATAAGGGCTAGCCCACAACATTTAGGTTGGGCTCAGAATCTTTATCAATAATATCAGAGTTTGAGCAAGTGTTCTTGACATGGTGTTGAAAACAGTCTAGTTCTATCTGCACTCTCTCTTAAACTGCTGCCAGCATTCGAGCAATTGCATCTGTGGCTAACTATAGATACAGAATGTGCTAGTGTAAATAATGCTAAAAAGTCAAGCCGTGTTCTTTTTGACTTGGACCTTATTACCAATATTAAGCATTCTGCATTTGGGACTCAAGTTAAAAATTTCAAAGAAACATCTAAGTGACTTGGGAGTCTATGTCCTATTTTCAGAAGTGACTTAGGCTCCTAAGTTTCACTGAAAGTGAATGAAACAGCATCCTAAATCACTTAGGTGCTATTGAAAATTGTACACTTAGTTAACAATTTTGCTGGTGATGTGCAAGGCAAATGTAGAATCCCTTTTGCTCTCCCACAGCTCTTTTGGCTCTGCTGGATAACACTGGTAAAAGGCAATCAAAACTTTTTTTTGTCACTGCAAAAAATCAAGCAGCTATGACGCCAAATGCACCCTGATCTGTTCAGTTGCAAAGATGCCCCTTTTCTGATCACAATCATCCCTAAATTACTCACTTGAGCCAGGAATACCTATTTTTTGTAAGCCCTGAAGATGACAGCTAAAGTGCAGGCAGTTGTTTCCTTGCAAAGGCCAGAGACGACAAAATGATCAGTCTCTATTTACTGTTTTGTTAATTGTGTGTATGTTAATTAATTATATTATATTAAATTGCTCTTTTAAGGAGACAGTTGGACAAACAATTCTCTACCTCACATTTTCTTGGGGATTCAGAAAATAACCTAATGACTTTCACACTGTTAGGAACTCAGTTTGGACTAATTAATTGGTATACTGTGACTACCATACTGTATGCACTCTTAGTTGCATGTAAATTGGCAAAAAAGATATAAAGAGATAAGAATAATACTTTAAAAATACACAGCACCTCTGATCCCACAGTATTAAAGAATTTTGCAAATGTGGACATTAACCTCATTGTAAAGATGGGGAAACTGAGACACAGACAGGTTGAATGTTTTGTCACCATCTAACCTTGGACTCAGAGAGTCCCAGCTTACAAACTTTTATTGACGTGCATATTTTTTATTCACACAGGGTGAAATTTATTCCACCTACATAAGGTCTGAGAGTGAAACCTTGGCCCCATTGAAAATAATGGGAGTTTTGCCATCAATATCTCTGATGCCAGGATTTCACCCAAGTACATGGGCTTTATGCAGCTGGGGAGGTGAAATCCAACCCCAAACCTAGGTTCAGGGAGGAAGTTGTTCTGCAGTCCCATCCTGTTTCAGCCTACAGGCGGGAATAGCATACACAGTTCCTTCACACCAGTTTCATGGGATATTGGAGCTTCTGGACTTCTATAAACATATTTTCTATGGCCCCTCAACTGGCTCATCCCTACCTGCCACAATGCATTTCTCCTCACTGGCCTACTCAAGGCTGGTGCAGAGATGGTACATGAACACCCTGTCTAGGAACTCAGCTGCCTGACAGCCATGTAGCCTCTATGCAAGACTTATATGGTAAAGAAGACCTTATGTTGGCCCCCTTCATCAGGCCATACTAAGGTTGAAGTCCATGGAACAGAAAACTTGGTATCAGCTGACTGGTGTTTTATTCTCAACTATGCCTCAAAGGCCTGATTCTGCAAAGCTCTACTTTATGTGAGCAGTCCACTGAAGTCAGTGAAACTAGAGTGAATACAGTTTTGCAGGTTCAGGCACTTTTGGGAAGAGCAATCAGCTCTCTGTTCTAATGGCTAAAAATAGCTACTACAGACAGAAGCAGAGCAAGTTATTCCTCTGCGTCTGCCTTGCCTGTTACATCGGGCCGTGGCCTCTAAGCACGACCAACATACAAATAATAAATTCTCATAATAATAATGTGCTGCCATCTTTCAATAATGTGCAGTACAGCACAGAAGTTACTGACTGCCACAAAAACTAGGAAGCAGACACCACCCAGCTGCCCCTGATTTTCAAGAACTTACACAATTTTTCCTTAATATTCACGTGTCCCATCAAGGACTGTGATTTAAAATGGACAATAATGAGATTGTTAGTGTGCAATGATAGCTAGGAGTAGGATAAGGTGTTTTCTGATGTCTTAGATCATTTGGCTTAATTTTCTAAGAACTTATTATTCTCCTTTAGTAACTATCCCTCATGTCACATGGGCCTTTTGTTCTTGATTTTTATTAGTGAGTTCCTCAGTTTCTCTGTGAGGGGTTGAGAGGTAAGGGAGACAGTAAGGACCTATTTATTAACACTGGCTTCCTTTAGCATCTGAAGGATTTGAATTGTTTTTATCTTTTAATAGGGAATAAACCGAAGACTAAAAGTTTAGACAACTTTATTACTGGAGAATACAAAGTGAACAGCATGAACATTATTGAGACTAATAGGAATTTCATGGAAGTAACAGAAAGCTCAGTTGCAATTATAAGGACTGCTCAAGGACACCTGCCTTGGGTCTTAATTTTGCCTTAATGAGCTATTACTAAGGCTTCACTAACAAACAAAAAAATCAATTTTGGATCAATACAGACACACTTGTCCTGTGCAGTGCCTTCTGTTGTCAGGACAGGATTAATACGTGTTAACTTTATGACAGTTTGGCTGAAAGCATCACATAAAAAAGAAATACGAACATGCCTGCAACTTCTTAGATTTCTTCTGTTTGGCAAACATAGCGTTTGACTAGGTTTGATATTTTATTGCTGTCCACGGAGATCAAGGTTTAAAGAATCCATAAAAACTGTGCATGTTCTCTGTACATGATCAATGTGAAACAGGCACCAACATTTAAGTGTGATTGAGAGCCTGTTCCCAATGAAAATCTCTGAGACTTCTGATGAAATTGGTGCAATATATTGCAAACACTGAACAGGGAGTTTTAAAAAATGATTACACTATATTCGGAAATTAAGCCCTACCAACAGGTAGGAATATTGTTCATGGATTACTAAAAATATCACGTCTGTGTGCTAAAACAACTTGTTTTAAGCCTTGACATAGATAATTATTACTTAGGATCCTTTAACATAGTAAAATGACACATGCAGTGGCAAATCCCTATTTTATATGATAAATTCATCATGACCGGTATCTTACTGCCAAAGATAAAGATATGAACGAAGTCTACAACAAAGTTGCAAATGTATCACTTAAAACCACCTAGTTTAAAAGACCTTTAAAATGTTACAAGTAGAAAAACATGCACTATTTAATCTTTAATATGATCACGTTCTCTGGGTTTTCTTTTCCTAGATTTGGATTAGTTTTTAGACAGATGCCTTTATAATCATGAAAAACTATGCTGTTTGAAATACAGTACAGAGATATTTTTTCTACTGAAGTTACAGATTTATTGCACCAAGTTCTAATGAATATTTCCTATAGGGTTTTCAGTGTTCCTAATAATATTAAACAGACTACTTTTGGTTACAGAGCCACTTTAAAATAGCAAATAGTGTCTGTTCCCTAGCTAGTTACATCAGATTCACTAGGTTTTTGATTAATTGCACACAGGTCTTAACAACTAAAGGGCACCATCTTGATACAAATGATATTGCCCTTATATTCTTTAATTAGGCTAAGTGAAATATATCTTAATGCAGATATATAATGTATTTTTATAAAATGCCTGCATCAAGTTTTAAGCCAGTTTCAAAGACAATGCATAATGTTAAAATATTTGCACACAGTTGCTAATATTCTGGGTTCTTTTTGAAAATTTATATCTATTTTATCCATTTAAAAACAACAGGGGAAATTCTATAAAGGAATGTTATGGAAAATTTAAAAATGAACAGTGATTTAACCCGACGGGGAATGGATATTACAATTGGAATATATTCTACAAACATTTTGATTAGATCAACTTTTTAGAGGGAAAAATAAAGTGTCATTATTGCATTATCTTTTATTCTTGAATTTCTAGTCTTTACTGCCTTAAATAATTAGAAACTACATGCTTTTCAGCTTTTCATTTTAAGCACATCAATTATATTAAATTAAATCATTTATTTTTTAATGAACATTTACAGTTCCATTTTTAACAAATTCTGTTTGATATGGAGCTACTTAGCAATTAAACACTATTAACATTTAATGATGTCAAGGATAAACAAAAATTATTTTTATATAACCAGAAAATATGAAGCATATCCAACTGAAGGACACACAGTGAACACATCTTGCAAGGGAAACTTTCTCATTCAGTCTGATGAAATACAGTAAATGAACGTAACGAACATGCAATATGCAGAACTAGCGATATATTTGAAAATGGCTTTTACAGATTAAGAAAAAAGTGCTTGGAAATCCTCATCATTCACAGAAAATCTTTCAATCACCTAGCAACCTGCTGCTGCTTTCAATTTTGAACAGGCAGCCTTCACATTCAAAGATGTATCTGAGCCAACTGATGCAACTGCAAGTTTAAAGCAAAACAAAAAAACAAAAACAGATCTTTTTGTGTGGTTATGTAAATAAATTGCCCCTACCTTTCTTCTGAGAGTACGATGGCGACTGCACTTGAGAAAAAGTAGGTTTTTCTTCTGTGAAATATTCAGGTTGGTTGTACTGATTCAGGGCCATGTCCATGTCAGAGTACTCGCTTTTAAACACGTTTCCAGGGTAACTACAGGTATATGGCTGATTCACGGCCCAGGCCTGTTCCATATATATGTTGTTACTGTGCAGGACCTGAGCATCACAACTGCTGTAACCCTGACTATCTTCAATATATGTGCAATAATCGGCGGACTGCATGTAGCAATTGCTACCAGCAGCAGGATGCACTTCATATATTTCTTGCATACAGTAGCTCATTTTGTTATCTGATCTCAGCTTCTACTTTACATATACACACACACACACATGCATGCATGCACACACAGACATGCATACACATGGAATGGGAAAGGAGAAATGAATAAACAACGCCAACAAAGTCGATTGCAAAACAGCGTGTTTTACTTTGGAGCAGCACCTTATGTGCTAAAATCCTATTTATATTGGGATGGCTTGTGAGCTCCCCTGCCAATCAAACATATTGGGAAGCAGATTTATGACAGTCGAAGGTCTTAATCTGTGACTGTAATTCCTGGGGAAGATGGCAGACAGGTAGCAATGACCACCAGACAAAGAAGGCTATGGCCAGACAACCCTCCCAACTGTTTGTTAGAAATAATCATTTATAAACCATTTCAGCCCCTTCCAATATGATTAGACAATGATTACTAAGGCAAAGACAGTTATGTCACTATAGTTGTCAATTTAAGTGTGAAGCATTATAAAGACCTCCTAAGAACTCCCAGAGGGGATATGCTGAAAATCCTAAAATCAATAATCCTGTTTTTCAGCATTAACCCATAGAAAATCCAATAGTGCTGTGTTGTTGACCCAAACAGGAGTCTAATTTTACAAATTTTAGCATCTTAATCTGTCATCAGCTTTATTGATTTTGTTTTACAGAATTATCTGCATGAACCTCCCACGCCTCACACACATACATGAACTCCCCGCTGCTTGTTAATGCATTTACAGGAAAGCAGCTTTTTTAAACTTCAGTGATTTTGGTAGGTAATTTCTATTAAGTTCAACAGGTGGGAAACTTCAAAATAATTTGTCTTGATCAGCAAATAGGATACTGCTTAAATAAGCTAATTGGTTTGCCATTACATTTCATTCATCCTGTTTGCATGTTTCAGTAATGAAGTACTGAATTTATATTTGATCGCAAATATAGCATGATTACAGGTTTTCCCCAGTCATTTTATTCACTCACGCAAGCTATCAACATATAACACCATTAGTTCAGAAACAGAGTTACTATATGACCTTATAACAATTCACCATCTCAAACGCTAGTACTACTACACCCATTTTAATCTAATCTCTCTCTCCCCCGCTTTTTTCTTTACACCAAAAAGAATTTCTGTTGTCTCTATTTTTTCCCTAGACAAAGAATTTTCCTTCAGTGGCATGCTACAATATGGCAAGATGTTTGTGAGAACACTAACATGATTGTATTATTCATTGGATCACTAAGTTCTTCTTGTTATTGAGAAGCAAAAATAACATTAACAATATTAACAAAAGAAGAAACTGTTTCTTAATGTTATTGTTTCACTGATGTTAAACAATATTCACCACTCTTAAAAATGTACTGAAGTAAGGCCCCCGCTTCAGCCAGGAACTTAAACATGGGCCTAACTACCTTGAACTGAGGCCTTGGGTCTTAAAAAGTACTCTTGAAAGTCCAAAGAATGGGACTTGAGGAGGACACATTGTTCCTTAGTTGGTTTCATGGAACATTTTAGAAAGATTTAAAGAGTACATGAAGGAACACTACCTCTTCCTCCAGACACAACTAACCTATTTTATTATGGGCCAAATCACTAAATCCTGAGCAGTGCAGAGCACTATCAACTCTCACTGATGCCAGGGCAGGTGCTTTTCACTTCTCAAGATTTGATGCATTCTGTTTCACCCTCTGATTACTTGACATTTGTTTTTCTAACTATAAATCAAAAGCTGAAGTCAACAGAGTTGTTTCAGGAATGAAATTGCCCCTGTGAACTCTCATCGTGGAAAGCGTCAACACACCTTTTGGAGAAAGGGATGTTTACTAATATTTCCAGAAATAAGTCCCAAAGCACCATACACCTCTGTCCTCTGTTTTTCAATGTCTCAAACTCAACAAAATATAATTTAAAATTAAGCTTTCAGTAATATGCTTTATAAAAACACATTGTAAGTGTAATTTTGGTTTTAGCTGGAATTTATGCCATAAGTTTTCAAAACTAATGAGTGGTTTTGGGTGTCTAACTTGAGACACCTTAAATGGACTGATTTTTTAAGGATGGATGCTTGGCAATTTCTGAAAATCAGTCCCCTTTAGGGTGTTTTAAGTAAGGCACTGAAAAATGAGCCCCACATATTACTATGTTGATTTGCTTGTGCCTGACGTTTTTTCTGCCACGTTATTAATTTCTTTAAAAGGCCAAAAAAAACCCAACAACGAGTTTCTCTTCTCCCTTGAGAACAAAAGCAACTTCTTTACCAAAAAGTATTAAACAGAGCCAAGGCCACAACTCAAGCTGAAAATGTACATTAGAAATCAATAAAAAAAAAATTGGTGGAAACATTTTGGGAACTATTTTTCCTTTATGATTTATTGTATGTAAACATCAGATGTGAGTGCACAAATATTTTAGTACTTGTCACAGTTTCCTTCTTTGACAATAACACTGAAACAAAATAACCAGGAACCTTTGCAATTATTTATTTATGCAGAAACACATAAACATAGGCTATGTGATTAGTTTGTGTGTGTTACACAAACACACCTTTTAATCTACTGAGAATACAGTACCCTCATTGCCCAGAAACAAACCATTCCATACATGCAGAAGGGTATTTTCTTTTGATTACCACACACAACTCCCATTTCACCTAACGTGAATTTATGTAAGAGCTCACAACAAGATGAAACTATATGCTACAGAATAACTGTGTAGGATATCTAAGCATATATTTTCCTCAAATGTTCAAATGTTATCCATTGGTATGTCTCAAGCACTGTTTACCTGAATAAATCCTCAGTTATTTAATTTAATAATGAATTATATATATTAGACTCTTGATATAACCTAAAATTAATTATTAGCCATTTAAAAAAATTAGTTACATGAACATAGGGAAATGTTCAGTCTAATTTTTTTTTTAAATATTGTCATTTTAAATACCAACACCAAAGATCTAATCCATTTACTTCTGTTTAATTTGGTACTAACAAGGAAGTCATGAACTGACTTTTCAAAAAGGTCTGAGAGTTTAAATAGTCCTTTGCTTATCTAGTCAAGACAGAAAAATTATATTACTGTCTGTACGGGAGCCCTTTCAAATACACCTTTCCTGGTATCAGCTCGAGTAGACATGTAACATTGTGTGTATTTTATTCCATATATTCCATGGATACAGAATCAACAGATTATTAAGGACAAATTTTGCCATCAGATGCTTATGTAATTTCCAGTAAAGTGAGCCAGAATCCTAGCTCCATTCATATCCCAAGGCAGCATTTGTCCCTAAGCAATTACTATCTCTTCTGAGTAAAGACATGTATTAGTAATACGTTTCAGTCTGAAAAGACTAACAAGCGTATCTGAGCTAAATTATATTTAGCAAATTGTAAAGATAAAGATTATGTAGGTGTCAATCCTTCTTTGACTAAATCTGCAAGGAATTTAAGTTTTTCATTATTCTAGAAAAACAAGCAGATAGTTTTCTCCATTTTTAAGAAATAAGTAACTGAGATGGTGCATTGGTAACTGTTACAATATTCATATACTCAGGGTGAAATCCTGGCTTCACTGAAATCAATCTGAGTACAGCTTAGACTTCAATGGGGTCAGGATTGCACCCCAACACTTTTCTTTGAAATGAGTTTGGGGGAAAGACCTGAACAATACATGTTCAGAAACAGACTAATTTAGATTAGACAATAAATATTATAAAGTTTAAGGGATACAGACTTGAAATTAAACCATTTATATAGTGTGGAGTGGGAAACTGAGAAATCACATCCATTCAAACTGAAAGACTAGAAGAGTTGTTGAAGATGTTTGCAACATCTAGGTGGTTAGCATTACCTATTGTGTATTGGGTCTGTCATATATAATGTATAACATATATGTATTTCTGAAAACTGTGCTCCAGCAATTGGAAGAAAAATCTTGCCTAGAGTCAGAGAACAGATTGTTGCACTGAGAGACTCTGACATGCCAGTCCAGGCTTCATTTGCAAGACAACAAACTTACTTGTGGGCTACACTGGTCTGCATCTACACAACAAATTTAGTTCCTGCATTCCCCCAGTGTAGTGAGTCAGTCCAAAAGCCATCTGGCCAAGTGGTCAGTTCTTTTTAGTTCTTTAGTCTCTCTGTTCTGGAGGGGGCCCTGCGAGGTCATATATGGGAAGAATCAGCCCCTCTTGGGGGTCCCCTCTTCCTCTCCTCAGGGCTCTGTCATGATAGAGGGGAGTGGGGGATAAGGCAGGGGGACCCGGGATCTCCTGCTCCACCAGGTCCCAACCCAGGGCTTAATGTCCAGACTACTTGTTGGTCCATTCCAAGTTACATCCCTTCCTGGTCTCTCCCTTTAGGGAGTGATCAGTAGCAGCAGTTTAGTCTGCCATGGGATGGGGGAATCCTGCTCTTTGGGGCCTCTCCTGGGTTCCCAACTCTAAAGCAGGGGGTGGGAGGAATCTGGACCACTGCTTCCAGCATCTTCTCACCAGTGTCATAGTCACACTGTCCAAAGCTCCAGACATCAGCCTCACTCCCTGCTCCAGCCTGTAGCTCCTCCCCGCCTTCCCCTGGGCTGTCCGTGCCCTTTTAAACTATCCCTCTGCCCGGAGCATGCCCCACAACTCCCAAAGGGTGGGGCCTCCCTACCCCAATATTGCCCCAGGCCTTGCTCTGGTTTAGTGAAGGGTCTGTAAACCCCATCACACCCAGTCAGTGATCATAACTTTGGAGGCTGTAGTGTAGACAGGATTCAGGCATTTTTACCACTGGGTTGTCTGACCCTGGCGATTTGTCTTTCGCTTACTGAAGCACAGTTATCTGGCACTGTTTGGTTCTTACTGTGTTTAAACCACCAGTCAGAAATATCCATTGGCCAGTAGTAAAAATGGCTGCCTTCTCCACATTACAGCCTCCATGGGTGCTATTACTGGGGAAGCTGCGGTTGTGAGGAATTATGGATCCTAAATGTGCCAGGGTAGATGCAGTTCCGATTCCATCTCTGAAAGGAAGGACTTGGTACATGATCAAAAAAAGGACAGAATATTTTTGATGTAGACTATCTGTAGGGCTGGATGAACCTTACACTGATGGAGGGGAGGAAAAAGCAAGTGGAAAAGTGTAAGGTTAGGCTGCAGTGTGGCATGCCACGCTACATGCATTACTGCCTTGGGATCTGCAGGGAAGCAGCCTGAATTTCCCAGGAAGACTTAGAATTTCCTGGGGATTCCAGAATGTGGTGCCTCTTCCTAGAGAGAGGAGGGAACTATGTGAGGTGAAGCTTGAGAACCCGATCCTGTAATGCCCTCATGACCCATTAACAGAAATTCTGTCACAGTTTAGGGCACTCAGCACCACTCAAAAGCACCTCCCAAACCTGGGTTTGGAGTTTCCAGCAGACACTTTCCGCTTGTGATTTTGTTTTGATAAATGAGGCAATCAGCTTCTTAGTAATTATCCTTCACCCATCTCTTTTCCTCATCCATTTAATTTAACTTTCTTGTCTGAAAATGAATAGAACTGATATAAAATACCCTAGGATAGAGAATCTATGGCCATGATATGGAGAACTCTGTTAATAGATCTCTCTCTCTCTCTTTCTTTCTCTCTAACATTAAGTCTCATCTTATTTGTTTTTTGTAATAATATCAATAATACTTATGCTACAGAATATGCACTGTTTTTCTGAGAGTAACTACCACAACACAAAGAAGTCAAGTTAGAAAAGACTGGGGAGAGTGAAGAAAAGGGCCCAAATGGGAAAGGCCTGTTTTGACCCAAAAATAATAATTATATATATATATGACAAGAAGTATTGGGGCATGAGTGTCTCCACTTGCAATATGCTAGTATTTAGCTGTCAACATAAAACTCAGGTTGATAGTCCTGCAAACACTTGTTTCCTTGGAAACAAATCAGATCATAAAACAGTGCCAAAAATTAACATCACTACTAGAACCAAAATGTTGCTGAAACATTTTCATTTGAATCTCTTAGGGCCTGATCCAACAGCCCTCACTCAGGTCCCAGAATGGGACTAATTACCTAAGGAAGGATCGCAGGACTGGATCCAAAGAGTCTGGAAGCAGAGTTGAAAACAATACACACAATTTCTACTTCAGCCATTTCTTTTGTGTATTGTAGCTGTATTTTGGTTTTTTGATTTAAATGGATAGTGGATTCTTTCATTTGTGAATAAAAACAACAAAAAATAACATACATAAACATTAAAAAAAACACTTCTGTGATTATTCCTACGTAGGCAATGATTTCATCAGCACAGTGTCCAAGACAACCCAGAACACTGACACATGCAGAAGCAGAGCCATTAAACACATTCAACACCTGTAGAGTATAATTTACCATTTGAGTGCCCTATTCCCCAGAAGGGTTGTATTCTCTTGACTGTTTGCAACCTGAATGTGTCTGGCTATGGTCTATGTTATCTCAGTTCGGTGCATGACACCCCAGCTCCCTTTTTAAAAACATTCTGAATCACCATCATATGGATTGCATCACACAGCATATAAATTATTCAGGACTCGACGGGAATCCCCTAAGGACTATAGGGAAGGGTCTTATGATGTCTTTGGCCCTGAACTGTATATACTGATGGAGAAAAATATTTATAGGTTTCAGAGTAGCAGCCGTGTTAGTCTGTGTCCGCAAAAAGAAGAACAGGAGTACTTGTGGCACCTTAGAGACTAACAAATTTATTAGAGCATAAGCTTTCGTGGACTACAGCCCACTTCTTCGGATGCAAATATTTAAATATTTAATATTTAATATTTAAATATTTAAATATAAATAAATATTTATGTGGTCAATATATTTTTGCACATTTGAACATTTAGCATGAAGGATTACCACATATTTCAGAATTCTAGTGTTGTTGTACAAAGTAATATTATCATCTCCTGGTTTTTGAATACAATTATATGCATTTTGTTTCTTTTGTGTTATTATGGCCATTATATTCCTTTCTTCGTGCCATATTTATATGATTACAAGTGACAACACAGTATTGTATTTTAAAATACTAACCCACATTTCACTCATTAATCACACCAATTTGATGTTCTTTTACCTTTAAAAGAATGCCAGCATATGTTTTCTATGCCAGTTCTGACAAAACCCACTATTCTGTACTATTCTTTGAAGAAATTACAATGCAAACTGTCTGCATGCTGTGGTCTCATATTGCATACTGTGGAGTTGATTCAGGACAATGTTTATCTTTGTGTACTGTAAAGAAAGTACAATTTACACCATCAACTGTTCGCTTTGGCAAATCTATTAGTGTGGCTCTGGCTCTAGACAAGGTTTCCACCATATCTTTCTCTGCCAAATACACCTATACCTGTGCCCATATGGTATAATGAGTCCCTACTTTTTAAAAAATGTGTGTTTTTGATCTACTTGACTCTTTATTTTGTATTACAGTTATATGTATCCCACGCTTTAGGCTCAGGACACTGTTCAAAACACAAACTTTTATCACAGAACAAATTTTAAAAGAAAAAAAAATTCTTAAATGCCAATCCAATGACAGATGCAATCTCTCTTTGATGTGCCCAGATATCAGCCAACCATATTAGGTTCCTAGTTCTGGCTCTCCAATTCCTATATTATGCTGGATAACACAGAAAACGAGATTTATTTCTTAAATAAAGCTATGTTCAGCTCAAACTTCAGAGTCCAAATAACATATTCACCACTTATATGAGCAGAAAGTGCAATCTTTATAGTATTTGCCCTATTTTTAACCACCAATGTGTCACTATTATAATCACAAAGTACATATATCAGATACTATGCACTGTTGTCTCATTTCAATGTTAGCATTTGGTGTTTAGGGGCATGCATCTCAGTGGAATCAAAGACCTATTAAAGAATAGCATTTTGGCTATGACATTCCACCAAGACTGTAGTAAGATAAAACACCAGTGTGATTTGTCTTTCATTCCAAGATTTAATATCCCTTTTTCTATTTGGTTAACTAAAAACAGTTAATTTTATACTGAAAAGTTCAGACTAGTCATGAACTTAGTCCTCAGTTAGGATAAGAGCCCTTGATGAATTTGAAGAAATTTGGTTTACAAAGAATGAAGTAGTCTCTTTTCATAATCCAGAATTTTCTGTGGGCTCACCCTGGCCATTATTTGATTATTTCCTTATAGCTCATTCCAGTGTAGGATGCTCTCATGTCTTGTCACAAATAAATTGTTTATTGATAGTTTGCTGACAAAATGGCACAAACAGGCAAATTCTTCAACGATTTTTGAAAACTTTTAAGACTAGTACTGAACAAACATTGGTAAGTACAATTATAGTCCGATGACCAAGGCAACCCAATTTGTTAAGTCCCCTCATGTCTCATAATCGGAAGACACTGTTAAAAGACATTAGTTAATTAGACAGCTTATCTCTTGACAAAGTAACTACTGCTACTTAAAATGTGCACCTTTTTTCAAGTTGTCTTCCCTCAAGACAATTTTGAGGTAAAAAGTTCTTTTCATTCAAAAATGAAGAACGGATAATTGTATTAAAACAGTTTAACACACAACTTAATTAATAGAACCCTTGATGGAGCTGTCTGTATTCTGCAGACTTCAGACAGCCCTTAGTAAGACGTTAAAGCGATCAACACCTGACATCTGTTAGCTAGAAGGCATTCTGAGGTAAAGAGCAGCTAAATCTAAAGAAATCAGGTACTTAGACCAGTTTAACTTTTTCATGAGGTGATATCCTTCCTGACACTATAATCTTTCCTCCTGGAGTGACGCAAGACTTTAAGTAAAAGAAAACAACTTGTTGTTCCCTCCCTCAGAGCATGATGCACATATATTTATTTCTTTGAGAGAAGAGCACTGACGAACTATTTATTCCAGTTTAAAAAGGAATATAAACCACAAAACCACCAAATTTGTGGTGACAGTTACGCATTTACAAGGCATAACACCCCCCTCACAACTCTGCTCTAGCTTGGACAAACAGGACCATCCTAAAACAGAACTTTCAATACTACTGCCTACTCAAGGAAAAGAATATTCACTATACAAAGGCCAGGCACAAAAAGAAATAATTTTGGTCAGGGTTCAAAGGGGGGGGAACCTTTTTAAAGGGACATCAGGAATTAGTTATATAATGTATATAGCAAATTAATTTTTAAAATACATTTCAAATTGTACATCACTTTAGTTCTTTACAAATATATTAAAATATACAAAGATGAAATACTCTCAGGATAAACTGAAAGCCACAACTATTGCCATGAAAAACATCCGTAGCTAGATTGTCCCATATTACAAAGCTGTTATCTATGGCCAAAGCCTGACCAACTCCACACACACTCTGGCTTCTTTTCTTTTTAAATATTTGTTATGTTCTAAATAATAATTCTAATTACCTTTACATTTTTTTTCTTCTATATCGTACTCCTGGGCACTTGACCTGCCTTGAATATTCACTTCTGTATGACCTGGATGTAATATTGAACTAGTCCAAACTGAAGCATGTAGAAACTGTGAAGATTGCTGTCCATTTCTCAGCATATCATTTCTGGAATGTCTTTTCCTACACAAGCGATTTTCTGTTATATCTACAAAATTCCATTTGTGATATCTGTCAGGAAGATGTACCAGCCTATCCCAGGCTGGAAGGCCATTTTTTGGTGGGTTGACAAGCACTGGCTGACAAACTGTTGGCATTGCCAAGATCTTGCTGAGCTGTGGAGTTTTGGAAAGCAAGTGGTTTCCCAATTCTCTTGATCTGGTGGTATTCACAAGCATCTCCACTTGACCGCATTGATAAGATGCAGAGCTTTTCAGCCATGCACTTTCAGCCACCGTAGTCAGTTTCCCTTCAATGCAATTAAATGCAATGATTTCCCCCTCTGTTAAGCCTGAAAAGAGAGCTGGATCTACATGCACAGGTTACCACTTGATGCAACTTTCATCAACACCACAACTAGAACATGGGCCCGGGGCAAGTTACCATCAATTTATTGCCTCGCTCATATGATCATTTGAGGTCTTGTGGGTCGAGGCTGGTCGTGTACAATTTTCAGATACTTAAAACACAAAACATCAAGGATTCAGCCTTGTTTGACTTTGCTCTTAGCGTAGGCTGACCTGAGGGACACTCTGTTACCTAAGTATGACATTCTTATGTGGGCATGCTTAGCAGTTCCGCTCTTGCTACCACTACCTTTTTCTAGTTGAGGTTACTAGAGCAATATCAGAGAGACACATTTTATCTTGTGAATTTTAACACTGTGGTCCTAAGCAAATAACAAATACATAAATAATAATAAATAACAAGGCACCAATTATTATATTTAATTAACAACAGTCCTGAAATTTATTTGTTTTAAATAAAACATTTAAATACTGTCAGTTCATAAAACTACGTGTCTAAAAATAACTCCTTTTTACTACTGGACAGCAAAGCTAGATTCTACAGCAGGGGTAGGCAACCTACGGCACGCGTGCCGAAGGCAGCACGCGAACTGATTTTCAGTGGCACACACACTGCCCGGGTCCTGGCCACCGGTCTGGGGCCTCTGCATTTTAATTTAATTTTAAATGAAGCTTCTTAAACATTTTTAAAACCTTATTTATTTTACATATGACAATAGTTTAGTTATATATTACAGACTTATAGAAAGAGACTTTCTAAAAACATTAAAATGTATTACTGGCACACAAAACCTTAAAATAGAACGAATAAGTGTAGACTCGGCACACCACTTCTGAAAGGTTGCCGACCCCTGTTCTACAGTAATGTTATTCCATAGCTGGTGTTCCAAATAGTCATTGAATCATAGAATCATAGAATATCAGAGTTGGAAGGGACCTCAAGAGGTCATCTAGTCCAACCCCCTGCTCAAAGCAGGACCAATAGTCACAAATGTTTATATTTTAGATTACATGAATCAAAATTAAAATGTAAAATAGTTTTATAACATGTTTACTGAACATCTTAAGTCATTGTCAATGGATGTCAATTTGATATTCATTGCTACATTAATCATGATGAAATTCTGCTATTCTTATGGACTGAACAGGTAATTTTACAGGAATTTCACTCAAGAGAATTCTCTGTATACAAACCAATAATTGGATGTATATTAACTATGCAAGTAGGTAATAAAGCAGTTTTAAAACAATTATGAGAATCAGATTTTCAGATTTGACATGTTGTTAAAAGTTCTGAAAGTTATCGCTATGTACTTTAGTAAATGGAATATTGCTATTATAGGACTCTTGAAAATGCGAGTCTGGTTAGAAAAGTGACTATTAAATACTGTTATTTTGTGTTTGTTCTTATTCCCATATATCTCATTCCCAAATATCACATTTACTCAATTTGTAATTCAAAGCAATCCTTTTCTAATTGCTATCAGTGCATACTCAGCCTAGTATTTGGAAATCAAGCTGCATTCTTTCTGTTCTGTGTATCTCTATTTGTTATCCACAAAAGTATTCTGAAACCAGAACCTGACTAACAACGTAGTGACTATGTCTGAGGTAGGAGAAACTAAAATAGAGTTTTCTCTTGTCTACCTTTTCTAGCTCTATAGTTCTCACCATAGTTCAAACTTGATTTTGTCAGTAACTACAGCACATTAGACCAAAAAGACACACAAAGAGCAGGTACAATGACAAGGCATCATTTGTATGATGCTATTCAGAAAACGTTAGACACAATTATTTAAGAATTGAAATATTAAAACACAAATATTTCAGCTTTTATATTCTGAACATGTTTACACCTTGTAAGTTTCAATACTTGTTTAAATCTAAAGGAAAAGATGGGTTTGTTATGACCTCTACCTGTATGCACTTATTTGCAACTATATGAAAATAAACACTTTCTAGGAACATTCTGAAGATTTTTGAGGCCCCACCATACAGGAAACTGTAGGGAACAATGTGTTGTAATGCAGTTTTCCACAATTCCTTGAATCTCAAAAAATACTACCTCTTAAATTAATTTCACTTTCCAGTGGTCTCCCTGTACGGCTAGTACTGTATATCCATGCTAATGACAGGGTCAAAAATTGGCAAGATTACACAAATATGCAGACCCACATACATATTTTTATATTTTGTTATTCATATTTCATGAAAAAGCCACTGCAACCCTGGCAACCCCACATGACATGAAAAAAATCAGTTACATAACTTAGTAGTTGATTTAAGGACTGGAACTGAGATTCATAAGCTAGACCAGGGGTAGGCAACCTATGGCACGCATGCCGAAGGCGGCACGCGAACTGATTTTCAGTGGCACTCACACTGCCCGGGTCCTGGACACTGGTCTGGGGGCTCTGCATTTTAATTTAATTTTAAATGAAGCTTCTTAAACATTTTAAAAACCTTATTTACTTTACATACAACAATAATTTAGTTATATATTATAGACTTATAGAAAGAGATCTTCTAAAAACGTTAAAATGTATTACTGGCACGTGAAACCTTAAATTAGAGTGAATAAATGAAGACTTGGAACACCACTTCTGAAAGGTTGCTGACCCCTGAGCTGGACACTTGAACCTTTTCAGAGTAAATTTCTGTCTTTTTCACCAACTTTATTTTTGACACAAAAGTCCATCTACCATGTTACTCTACCATATACCACTCGGCTCCGGTTTAGTTATGAAGTGCATTTAAAAATAAACAAGAAGGAAAAAGGTGGGCTACAGAGCCACCACAGTTGGAGAGACCAATGCATCCTGAAATGTTCTGAGAGAACACTTTTCAATACCTCTGTATTATTAAATTTACCAAGGAATTTTCAAAGAAGTCTTTACATTAAAAAAAAGATCAAAGATCTTTTTCTCTTTGTGTTTCTAAAGCATCCCAAGGACTTTTAGACTTGAATATTAACGTTTGTAGCCTTGCAAGCTTGTATATGTGCCATGTTGCTATAACAGCTGTGTGAGCAAAGCTTGTATTTCTTTGAAATTTGTCTGTGCAGTTTTGGATTTCATAACTCAGCATCAAATGGTCTTTTCTTGTCTCATTCTGATGTCCATGGTGGTTGCAGTTTATTTAGTGTTGTAAGGTTCCTCTTTACTTAACTAAGGTTCCTGAGCTACCAGGAGTTCTCTCCTAATAGCTGTTGCATTCAGCTTTTGTCAACACTTCTTAGAATTCAGCAATCTCAAAGGAAATTAAAAAGAAAACAAAATTGGAGAGGTGTATTCCCAGCTGAACTATATTAGTGAACAGGTTAGAGGCTGGAAGCTAGAAGCAGTAACAGTGTGGAGGGCAGGCCACTGAGAATAGCTCAAGATGGAAGGTGAACCTATTCCCAAATTCTCCATAAAATAAAGCCTAACACACACAGAGTGTGATATAGCTGATTGGAAATATTGGGCCAAATACATCCTTACATAGTACAACTCCATTAACCTTAGTGAAGTTAGACCAGGGATAAATTTGGACCACTGTGTGTAGAAAGACATGAAAGGGGGAAAACTGCTTGAAAAAATTGCATCTCAAAATCTCATTTCCAAAATAAAAGCTTTTGAAAAAAGGATTTGTTATAACTAATATCACAACAGGAAGCTTTCCATATAAGATAATGTACCATTTTCAAATTATTTCTATGCATGGTTTTTTGGTTGTTGAGATTACTCATACACAAAGATGTGCCAGGATGCAGCAACTTTAGGGTTACCATATTGAACAAATAAAAAAAGAGGACCCTCCACTGGGCCCTGGCCCCGCCCATCCCCCCATCCCTGCCCCAACTCCGCCCCCTCCTCCCTCCCACTCCCAGCCACGCGAAAAGGGCTGCCCGAGCGCTACCGGCTTCACGGTTTGCCGGGCAGCCCCCAGACCCTGTGCCCCCCGGCGGGCACTTCCCCAGCACAGATGGAGCCAGGGAGGGGAAGCGCCCAGCCTGGGGCGCAGGGTCTGGAGGCTGCCCGGCAAACCGTGAAGCCGGTAGCGCTTGGGCTTCGGGCAGCCCCTATGCCTCCGGACCCTGCGCCCCCGGCCGGGCACTTCCCCTCCCGGGCTCTGGCAGCGCAGGGTCCGGAGGCATGGGGGCTGCCCAAAGCCCATAGCGCTCGGCTCTTAAACAGAGCCGAAGAATCAGGGAAGGAGCAGAGCCGCCGCGGCCGGAGGCTCTGCTCCTCCCCTGACTCTTCGGCTCTGTTTAAGAGCCGAGCTGCCTGAGCGCTACCGGCTTCAGGCAGCCCCCATGCCTCCGGACCCTGCGCCGCCGGAGCCCGGGAGGGGAAGTGCCCGGCCGGCGGCTGGGGTCCAGAGGCAAGGGGGCTGCCCGAAGCCGGTAGCGCTCGGGCAGCCCGGCTCTTAAACAGAGCTGAAGAGTCAGGGGAGGAGCAGAGCAGCCACGGGAGGGGAAGTGCCCAGCCGGCATTTTCCCGGACATGTTCGGCTTTTTGGCAATTCCCCCCGGACGGGGGTTTGATTGCCGAAAAGCCGGACATGTCCGGGAAAAAACGGACGTATGGTAACCCTAAGCAACTTGCATGATCAGGAGTTTACCATCTACAGTTAGCAGTTAACGGATAAGGCCAGACTGTGATACCCGCATTTATATTAAGTAGCATTTTACACTATGAGCAGTGCCACTGAAGTCAATGGGACTGTTGTGGAGTAAGCTATTACTCAGCATGGGCAAAGGCATCACATTCTGGCCCACAATGAGAGTCTGTTTTTGAAAACAACAAAAACCCGGAGCAATGTGCAAAAAGAACAATTATGATTCCACGACTGTGTGTGTGTTTGGTACCCAACTGGCCGTTTGCATGCCTAAATACCAAACTTGCATTCATCAATTACAGCACAGTAACTGTATGTAAAAATCAGCTGAGGAGCTGCACCCTTATGTTTGTGTATTGCTCCTGGGCTCTGACTGTTTGAAAATTTGCCTCGTTTGAACGTTCAGTTAGAAAGAAAGTAGAGTTTTGCTGTTGCCGCTGGGCCAAATCTTGCAATGTTTACTGAGGCAAAACTCCTATTAACACTTCAGTGGAGGTTTTGTCCAAGCACAAGCTAATTCAAGGGTGCAGAACATATTGTAGTGAGCATCCATTACAGATGGGCTCTTGCTGTGTTGGGGAAAATATTTAATTTATGGATTAGTTAATTTAGTAATCATCTTTTAAAGTGCCTGATTGATAGGACTATCTTCTCTTATGAACTTGTTGGCATTTCTCATACTTTCAAATTTCTACAAAGGGAAAGGACCTGCCACAGAGGGATCACTCATTTTGTCTTCTTTTCCCACGTTATTATGGTGTGGCCTTTTCCAATATTTCATTATGGTCTAGCTTGTTAAAATGTGGGTTTGTTTCACCATTACAGAACAATATTATTTATCTTATACCCTTTTCTTCAACACATTGTGCCTTAATTTGTCAGCAGCATTTCCTTCAATAAAGAGAACATTGTGTCTTGAATTGTATTCCCAGCTTTGTGGTGCCCTGAGTGAGTCACTTCACATCTCTCTTCAGATTCCTCTATAAAATGGGGATACTACTATTCACATACATATCTAAGAGGGGAATAGTGAGAATAAACTGGATGGAGCCGGAGGGTGCTTTCTCCATGGGCAGCTCTGCAAGAAGGGGTGGCTGCAAGGAGCTGTCCTTCCCTTTTGCCCTAGTGCATGGACCAAGCACTACCACAGTCCCTATTCTTTTGCTCTATTGAAGGGGAGGAGTATTCCTTTGAAATAAGGAGCAGCTTCAAGATCTGTGTAGCCTGGGGAATCTGCAGAGCTTTCTTGGTGCTTTTTCCTGAACACAGCCCAAAGTAAACGGCATTACAAATATTTGCAAACAGGATCTGTGACTAAAGGTGAAGGTGGAAAAAACAAGGAAAGAAGGTAAACAGAAAAAATAAATATAAATCTAGGCGCTATACACAGAGTGTTATTTGAACCTCAATATACACAGGGCTATCAAAGCCCCAGTGACTACAGCCATCATTCACTTGTTTATTAACTTAAATAAACCTACTCACATTTTTTCCGTTTCTCTATTTCAATGTACTAATGGGTACTAATGGGTGTGCTAGTGGAGAAGAGGGCACAGCAATCTTCCACATTCTCCTTCCTCCTCCTTGGTGCATCTGGGCAATAGGGAACCATAATATGGCTGCTACCAGTAAATGGGAGGGGCAGGGCTGCCATCAGCTTTTACTGACTCCAAGAGGTATTTCTGGGGGTGGGCTGAGGGGGTGTGTCTATAGTCCTGATCCTGTGCACTGACGAGCAGGATGGTTTGAACAGCAGCTGCTGTTCAATGCGCTCCTCACAGTGACCCTTAAAGCACTGAGCCAGATCCTACACCAGCTAAAGATCTAGCCCATTACACCGGATACAGGCATTTTATGATGATAATGATTATTATTCTTAAACATCTATATTGTGGTAGCACCAGATGTTAACCAAATTGTTCCATTGTGCTAGGAGCTTACTCCATCGATACCACATTAGTGGTACAAGTATTTTCTTCCCTCCTTTGCTCCCTCCGCACAAGGCCATAACTGAGCCGCGGGTAACTAGGCAGAACAGTAACACGCTGAGAGGTCGTTGTTTATACTAATCCCTCAGTTACAACTCAAATTAGTAAAAAGGGGTCAGTAAGATGCAGACTGATGTATATATATACACACACAATACTGAATTGTTATTTTTACTGTTACACAGCAATCTGCTGTCATTGAAAAAAATTATTTTAAACCTAAAAGGAGTTCAAAATCTACCACAGTTTCTGCTTGGACATGATCAATGTAGTTGCAGCAGACAAATACATTAGTCTCTCACTTGCATCTAACTGACTTCCTTGGAAAACAAATGACTCAAAACAGTGAATCTTTTACACAGCCTTGCCTCCTCTGATTTGCACATTTTATTATAAACTGGGCAGCAAGTGCTATGGTGTTTTTTAAAAAAAAACACTAAAATATACAAGCATCTAAGGGCACAAAAGTGGGCTGGTATCAGAGAGATCAGCTAAGGCAAATGTAATCAGGATTATGACTAAGGGTTCACGGTAGGTTGATCAAGTAGGCTAGATTTGCACGGGCCCAATCCAGTATATCTAGATGATTTTTAAATAAGAAAGGCACAACTAAAGAACAAGGAAAATGAAAAAACAAAACAAATAAGCAAAACTAAACTAAAACCCAACTCATCTTATGTACTAATGTCTTGGGGGCAGAAGGCTTTAATGTGTGTTATGCTCTAATTTGCTGTGTGTGATAAAACTGTCTGTTCCAAGCAAGGTTGAAGTTTCTTTTCTTCCTGTGAGTTGCACGTCAGAGAACATTTTTTCTTTTCCATACTGCATCATGGTAATGTTTCCTTCCCCAAGAAATATGAAGAAATTTCCTCCTTGGAGTTTCCTACTTGGAGTTCCTACTATCTGTTGTGTTTAACGTTTGCAAGGGGCAGAACTAGTACAGAAAGACCTGCTTGTTATGTATAAACACCAGCTCTGTCGCGTCATTGGCCAGAGGTACATATGGTTCTCCACATAACAAATGCAAGCAGATGTGAATTATAGCCTAAATTTCATACATTTAAAAATGTCAAACTCAATACAGACAAAAATCTCTGATCTAGTGCTGGAACGACTATAACCTGGTGCCACCGCCACGGGCCGTCTGGTATTTCAATAGAGAAGAATAAGAGCACGCCTACGCTGCAAAAAACCAACCAAACAAACAAAAAACATGGCAGTGAGTGTCAGAGCCCGGGTCAACTGACTCGGGTTTGTGGGGCTCCAACCATGTGGCTAAAAATAGCAGTGTAGGCATTCCTGCTTGGGATGGAGCCTGGGCTCTGAAATCTGGTGGGTGGGGAGGGTCTAGCTAGATTTTGCAACTTTAGCAACATTCTTTTAACAGTTTTTGGGAGTGGATTTTCTTCAGGTTCAAAAAAAAAAAAAACTGAAAAAACAAAGAAATTCCATTGTGTGTAATGGTAATGAGCCCCCTAGTCCATGTGGGTTGAAAGCAGGGTCTGAACTCAGGACCATCAGATCCATGCCACAGTCCTCTATAACGTGAGTTGAAGGAATAACTCTACTATCTGACAGCACCAGTATAATGTTTAAGTAGAAACCAAGTATGGGAAATTCTGGCTTGAATAAATGAAGTTTGTCAAAGTTACAAGCAACTGAAAACAGAGTTATAATGAAAACTGTTAGCCTACCTTAACTACAGGGATCACTACTGCTCCACCTATAATATACAACAATTTTTAATACAGAATGTAAAACAGAATTTTCACTGCTTACGTTTAATCTTATAGTGAACACAATGAAAGATAATGTCCTTGAGAAAGAATAGAATCCTTCACAAAGATCAGTGGCACAATGTTTCATAATTCACATCATACTCAACCTCAACGGCGTTTTTTTGTGGCTTACACTTAAAGGTAATTACATGACAGGAAAAACAGATTTCATTTTTGGAAGCAATGACTGTTGCAAATGGTGTTCATATTAATGTGTAACAAAAGCTAAAGATAAAGTCTACAGCTGGCATTGTGACCTATCCAAAAGTACAGCACATACTGTATTACCTTTATACCGGCTTGTTGTTGACAGATATCATAAAACAACAAGCTCTTCCGTACGAACCCGTGCAGTTGCTTTTTTGACGGACTAGATCAGTGCCAGCTACCATTTGCAGTGCAGATACACTGGGGATTAAGTTAGCTATGTATATCTCCTTAGGAACTTGGGCAGGATTACGCTCAAGTAAACAGAAGTTCCTAATTACTTACAGGGAAAAATGAATCAGAGGAAAATAATATCTAGAGGGATATGGTAGCCCATTTGCAAGTTAACCAGCAGCAACTGTCTCATGCACAGGGTCTGATGCTCTCACTACTTGATGAATATGGGTGAAATCCTGGCCCCACTGAAGTCAATTGGAGTTCTTCTGCAATTGACCCAGGGCCCAGGATTTCACCCTAGATTTCAATGACTGAATATGTAGTTTTGTGACAGCTAATGAAAGAAAAAAATAGTAAAGGGAATATAAATGAAAAAATAGAGGTAAATGGGAAGGAGTGGCAAACTGCGATGATAAGCAATAAAACTGGAGAGTTGCCATAAAACAATCCAGGCACATAAAAGGTTAGTTTTAATGGATTCTTTCAGATTTCCATGAGGTAGATGAAATCCACATGAGGAGGAAGTTTAAAAATAAATAAATTAACCACACATCATATTAACACATTATTATTATATGTATTATTTATACTATGGCCAAAGGTATACTAGGTGCCTCTTTTAATTCTTGGTGACAGGCTGAAGGACCTTTAGCAAAGTAAAAGGAGCAAGCAAAAGCGTCATTTGCAGAAAACTACATCTGAACTTGATCAGCTGTGGTCTTAGAAATTTGTATGATACTTTACTGCAGCTGTGAGGGAAATGAAGTGATCCTTCTCCTTCTACACCCCAGCTTTCTGGCCATGAGTCATTCAATTAATTCAGATTGCCTTTGTCCAGTCTCAAACTGGAATAGCACTCACTTCAAGGAGCTGGCTTCTTTTCTAAAGCTTCTGAATTATTATGATACAATCTCTCTGATTCCACGAGTCAGCGTGGAAGTCAGGAATAATCAAATATGAAAGTAAAGAATATCTCACTTAGGCAAAATTTGGACAAGACACTGGGGTTTACACTACTACTGTTTTGAAAAATGTCATAGGATCTTTGATGACCACAAAAAGTCAGGAGTTCAGTATGAGATCTCATCTGAAAGTAAACATTGCCAGCAGTACAACACCGAGTAACAGCGTGCTGGTTCCCTGGTTCATTACTGGCTGAAAGGAAAGCATGCTACCTACTGAAATGCCAATATCACTTCCTATAGTTGTAGGTTTTCCTTGAGGTCCTCCACAGAGGTTATACTGATTTTAGTGCTGCTACACACTGGTAGGGGTACCACAGTGCAGGGGTAAAACCTTAGCCTCCAGTTTTTAAGGTATATCATTTCAATTCAGTGGTTAGAATACCAGATGAACACAGATAACAAAATGATTAATGAACATTGCATAAATTAATTATGTCCACTTTGAAGACACCTTTGTTCTTATAATTAGACTCTAGGACAAACACTTTCAATTCTGGAAGCCTACAGTTAGGTTTCTGTAGCCATATTTAGGCACCTAATAAGAGGCCTTACTTTATTTAGGATCTTAAATATGGTCTCAGTTTTTTGCTTTTGGCACACAGGTTTGAAAATTCTAGGCTACAATATTTGTGTGTGTGCATGGGGGTTTGTATATAGAGAGAAAAATGCTGCCATTAAAAATAAACAAAACAAACAGATGACAAACCATCAATTATTTTACCAAAGCAAACTGTATGTGGGCGCTACATGGAACAGTAGTTGGTACATAACATCAACGACTTAAGAGGAATGGGCCATTTACATGGTGGCAAGCAGTGAACTATTTAGTAGTTTAAGAAAGCAAAGCAATAGAAGCATGTAAAAAAATCATGAATAGCTTTAAAAAGGCCAACAACAATTTTGCCAGTTGTAATTTTGGGTGGAGGAATTATATGTTATTACTTTGTTAGAGGCATGCTAGGGTTACAAATTATATATACAGTGTGCACATATATAGTGTATATTCTATGCTATCCATCTCCCTTGACTATCACTCTAAACCAAATGTTCTGCAGCAGGAAGAGAAACATGCATCCAACCTCTTCCAGAGTTTTAACCTCCATCCCCATTCAAGCCAGGGATGGGGAAACAATCATAGACATAGAAAGTGAAAAGCTTTTAAACAAAATGAAAAACTTGATGCTGAAAGGCGTCACCGTAAAACTCTGCAGATCCAACCTATAGGGATGTGAAAAAGTGTGGAAAGATTTCTACATGACTGCTAATACACTTCTACTATGAAAGTTTCCTTGGAACAAGTAGAGAATGGCTTTTTGAACATCTGGAAAGGACATGAAGCTCTGATTAGCCAGTCATTCACACAGGGAAGGTGCCTGTCTTCTCTTCAGAGGTCTGAAGCTGTTTCTGTTGCTATCATGATCTTATGAAAATGTATGGAGTTGCGGCCTGATTTCAAAGAAGGAAATTTGTAAGTGTTGAATCTCAGCTTTAAATCTGTGGAACAGACAGATTATGTGGCCACGGTCCACTGAGGCCTTACAGATGCCAAAGTCTGGGGCCATGTGTACACAGCTAAGCTTTTTGTTCTTCAAGTGCTAATTTAAGATAACCTAGTTTAAGCCATTTTAGTTCTAAAATTAACAAAAAAAACCCTTGTACCTTGAATGAAGCCCATGGAAAGGCTTTTGCTCAGGAATTTGATTTTGAGCTGTGATCATGCATGGCAAGGATGCCCAACTTCCGGCCCATGGGCCGTTCACAGCCCACCAAAGCATTTAATAAAGCCTGTGGCCTGCTTCAACATGATATACTAATGGCCAATTCATTAGCATTTTGTCATCATGTTTACACCATTTTAATTTACACATGGAAATATGTAAAAACAACAAGGAGTCTGGTGGCACCTTAAAGATTAACAGATTTATTTGGGCATAAGCTTTCGTGGGTAAAAACCTCACTTCTTCAGATGCATAGAGTGAAAGTTACAGATGCAGACGTTATATAATGACACATGGAGAGCAGGGAGTTACTTCGCAAGTGGAGAACCAGTGTTGACAGGGCCAATTCAATCAGGGTGGATGTAGTCCACTCCCAATAATAAATGAGGAGGTGTCAATTCCAGGAGAGGAAAAGCTGTTTCTGTAATGAGCCAGCCACTCCCAGTCCCTGTTCAGCCACACCATCAAGGGCTCATTCACCTGCACATCCACTAATGTTATATATGCCATCATGTGCCAGCAATGCCCCTCTGCCATGTACATTGGCCAAACCAGACAGTCCCTCCGCAAAAGAATAAATGGACACAAATTGGACATCAGGAATGGTAACATACATAAGCCAGTAAGTGAACACTTCAATCTCCCTGGTCATTCTATTACAGATTTAAAAGTCACTATCATTGAACAAAAAAACTTCAGAAACAGACTTCAAAGAGAAACAGCAGAACTAAAATTCATTTGCAAATTTAACACCATTAATCTGGGCTTGAATAGGGACTGGGAGTGGCTGGCTCATTACAGAAGCAGCTTTTCCTCTCCTGGAATTGACATCTCCTCATCTATTATTGGGAGTGGACTACATAGGGTTACCATATTTTGTGCCTCCAAAAGGAGGACACTCCACGGGGCCCTGGCCCCGCCCCCAGCCCCGCCCCTCCCCCGCCCCAACTCCGCCCCCTCCCCAAAGTCTCCGCCCCCTCCCCTGCTTCCCGCGAATATTTGATTCGCGGGAAGCCTGGGCAGGTAAGGGGAGTTGTGGGGGGAGGAGGTGCGGCCCAGGCTGGCCCCCCCGGCGGCTCCAGCCTGGGTCTGCTCGGGCCCTGGGGTGCCGGCCCTGGCCCCCGGCCGACCACCCCCGGCCCGCCCAGCACTGCCGGCCCCCGGCGGCCCAGCGCACCCCCCCGGCTCCCGGCCCCGGCGGCCCAGCGCACCCCCCCGGCTCCCGGCCCCGGCGGCCCAGCGCACCCCCCCGGCGGCCCGACCCCGCGGCCCAGCGCACCCCCCCGGCGGCCCGGCTCCCGGCCCGACCCCCCGGCTCCCGGCCCCGCGGCTCAGCGCACCCCCTCGGCGGCCCGACCCCGCGGCCCCGGCCCGGCTCCCGGCCCGGCCCAGCACACCCCCCCGGCCCCGCGGCCCAGCGCACCCCCCCGGCGGCCCAGCCCCGCGGCCCCGGCCCGGCCCCGCGCACCCCCCCGGCGGCCCGACTCCCGGCCCGACCCCCCGGCTCCCGGCCCCGCGGCCCAGCGCACCCCCCCGGCGGCCTGGCTCCCGGCCCGACCTCCCGGCCCCGCGGCCCAGCGCACCCCCCCGGCGGCCCAGCTCCCGGCCCGACCCCCTGGCTCCCGGCCCCGCGGCCCAGCGCACCCCCCCGGCGGCCCGGCTCCCGGCCCGACCTCCCGGCCCGACCCCCCGGCCCCGCGGCCCAGCGCACCCCCCCGGCGGCCCGGCTCCCGGCCCGACCTCCCGGCCCCGCGGCCCAGCGCACCCCCCCGGCGGCCCGGCTCCCGGCCCGACCTCCCGGCCCCGCGGCCCAGCGCACCCCCCCGGCGGCCCAGCTCCCGGCCCGACCCCCCGGCTCCCGGCCCCGCGGCCCAGCGCACCCCCTCGGTGGCCCGACCCCGCGGCCCCGGCCCGGCCCAGCGCACCCCCCCGGCCCCGCGGCCCAGCGCACCCCCCCGGCGGCCCGGCCCCGCGCACCCCCCCGGCGGCCCGGCTCCCGGCCCGACCCCCTGGCTCCCGGCCCCGCGGCCCAGCGCACCCCCTCGGCGGCCCGACCCTGCGGCCCCGGCCCGGCACTGCGCCCCTGGACCCCGGCCCGGCACCGCGCGCCCGGCCCCGCGACCCCGGCCCAGCCCTCCCTCCCGATTTTCCCGGACATGCCCGGCTTTTGGGGATTTCCCCCCGGACGGGGATTTGAGCCCCCAAAAGCCGGACATGTCCGGGAAAATCCGGACGTATGGTAACCCTAGGACTACATCCACCCTGATTGAATTGGCCCTGTCAACACTGGTTCTCCACTTGCGAAGTAACTCCCTGCTCTCCATGTGTCAGTATATAATGTCTGCATCTGTAACTTTCACTCTATGCATCCGAAGAAGTGAGGTTTTTACCCACGAAAGCTTATGCCCAAATAAATCTGTTAATCTTTAAGGTGCCACCAGACTCCCTGTTGTTTTTGTAGATACAGACTAACACAGCTACCCCCGATACATGGAAATATGTAGAATCTGTTTGGCCCACACAAGGTTGTGTGGTCTCCTGTGTACTAAGGTTGTGCACCACTGATGGAGGGTATGTCTACACAGCAATTAAACAGCCATGTTTGGCTGGTGTCAGCTGAGTTGGGCTCACTGGGCTCGAATTCTACTCATTAGCGTGAGTCAGCTGACACCACCCGTAAAGGGCAACTGCTAAAACTAACAAGCCGTGGCAAAGGTTTAAGGAACTGATTAAAGAAAATATAGATAATACTGAGAATGCTTGTCCAAATAGGCCAACAACAAACATCTTTGGCAAGAATGTGTGATCGGGATGTGAAGAGAGGCTTCTTTTATACCTACAACTCTAAAAAGTTCCATTTAGAATTTTTAAAGGCCTTGTGAATGTGTTCACATTCTGAAAAGCCAGAAGCAGCCCATAGCATCCTCTCTTTATCAACACAGTAAAATAATAATAATTCCAAGACAAAAACGAGCTAGAATTAAGCGGGTAAATAAATAGCCATTAATTTACGACATTAATACAATTATCATTAGAATGTCCTACAGTAGTTATAAAAAATCCTAACTATTTGAGAACGAGGATAATTGTAGCTGAAGCTCAACAATGAACCTTAACTTTGTTGCCGATTCCCTGCCCATTTTATATATTTACATGTCTACCAGCATTTCTACAGTGACTATCACTAATACACCTCTACCCCGATATAACGCTGTCCTTGGGAACCAAAAAATCTTACCGCGTTATAGGTGAAACCGCGTTATATTGAACTTGCTTTGATCCACTGGAGCGCACAGCCCCGCCCGCCCAGAACGCTGCTTTACCGCGTTATATCCGAATTTGTGTTATATTGGGTCGCGTTATATCAGGGTAGAGGTGTATTATTAGCCAACTACCAGGGGTGAGATTGTATTATAAGGGTACATTTTTTCAGTTATTGACTGCAAGTAAAAACATTACATTCTGAAGCTCAGTCAACTCTTTTCTCCCCATGATAAATAAATGTTCACTGTTTTGGTGAATGAGGTCCATAGAGTGAATCGGATATGATTGGATATGTTCTCTGTACCTGAAGGGTGGATTCTTTAACTCACATGTGGAGGATAAGTATGAAAGGAAGATCTAGTGGGGTTTCCAGCCAGTACAGGGAGATGCATGGTTTAGATTGTTTTTGCTAGCTCCTAGTGAAATAGGAGATAGGGGAAGGTGTTATTTTAGATATTATCTGGAGATTAAGATGGAGCTCTCTTGACCATAGAATCATAGAATATCAGGGTTGGAAGGGACCTCAGGAGGTCATCTAGTCCAACCCCCTGCTCAAAGCAAGACCAATCCCCAACTAAATCATCCCAGCCAGGGCTTTGTCGAGCCTGTCAAGCTTACTAAAAACCTCTAAGGACGGATATTCCACCACCTCCCTAGGTAACCCATTCCAGTGCTTCATCACCCTCCTAGTGAAAAAGATTTTCCTAATATCCAACCTAAACCTCCCCCACTGCAACTTGAGACCATTACTCCTTGTTCTGTCATCTGCTACCACTGAGAACAGTCTAGATCCATCCTCTTTGGAACCCCCTTTCAGGTAGCTGAAAGCAGCTATCAAATCCCCCCTCATTCTTCTCTTCTGAAGACTAAACAATCCCAGTTCCCTCAGCCTTTCCTCATAAGTCATGTGCTCCAGCCCCTAATCATTTTTGTTGCCCAGTATGAAGTTGGAATTGGGTAGGATCAAAACCTTAGTATATATATGGAGGATAAGTGAGATTCTGGTGTCTCTGGCCTGTAGTAGAAATAAATGATGGTCTGTGGCTGGGTCTATGAAAAATGTGTGGTGGGTGGATAGTAGTTTTGAGGTCCTTTTAAAATGGCTCTGTATCGGTTTCTGGTCTACTGGCTTACGCTGGGAAAGAACACAGGGAAATAGATTGATTTAGTTTGTTTTTTTAGCCGTTTCAAAATTGTTTTTCATTTGAAATTAACAAACAACAATAATGTACTGCAATCACTTCAATTTATGGGGGCAGAGTGACAGATGTAACAGAGTGACAATGGCACAGCTGCAAATGGAATCCAGGACTCCTTACACATAGTTCCGTGCTCTAACCACAAGGCAATGTTTCAGGAAAACAAAGTTCCAAAAGAAAACAGCCTTTGTTCCAAATGAAACTGACCAATCTAATTGTGGAGGAAGTGTCAGGCTGAACTATCCAACATTTTTGAAAATAAGAAAAGATTTTAGAAACTGACCCAAACATACTGATTTGCTTATTGAGAGCTTATTGAGAGAAGAAGAGAGCACCAAGATTCTAAAATAATGAACCATGCTTGAGAAAATGGCTAGCAGTCTTTACAGAGTTTAAAAAAAAAAAAAAAGTAGAGACATTTGCTTCCTCCATTCATTATTAAAATTGACCTAAATGTGATTTTATTTTTTTGAAGACGAAAGTGCCTTTTGTCTGGAAAAGGGAATGGTTGTTTACATGAGTTATGACAGCAATATTAAATAAAGTGTTCAAATTGGGCACCTGCACAGGTGTACAGAGATAAGCCCTTCTTGTTTTGTGAACATGGAAGTGTTTTAGTAGAAACTTGTTTTCTATAAAGCAAAAACAATCCCAATGCAGTGCTAAGAAATAGTATCTTTAAAGGTAAAAACACTGGATTTAAAAAAAAGCATCAGTTACACAAAAAGAATAAAAATTAACAATAAGCTACCATGTCGACATGGTACCATCTATTAAATATGTTATTTTTAACTGCACATTAGAAAATACACCTTCCCAAGTAAAAGGGCCTTTGTGGAGTGATTCACAGCTTCATGCAAAATCAGCCCACATTATAAATCTTGCTAACCTTTGAAAATCCCCAATAGCTTACTACAAAGCTGCTGAATCCTGGACTAACCAAACCTTACATTAAAGTTTTTACTGTCCTTCTAAAAAGTCCATTAGTTAAAGGAAGTAATACTTCTCAGTTAGTGGGCTTTTTGTCATGGTCTGCTGGACAAGAACAGGGAGACAACTTGCTGTGCTACACAGTGATGTAGGTTAAATTAAGTTACCCTAAGAAGATCGTTGAGGGAATTTATGAGAAATCACTCCTCAATTGATACTCGACAATCAATTGTTTTCCATCTGAATTATTGCAGAGGGCTACAGGTTAATGAGCATTACAGAGAAACAGACTACACAGAAAAGGTGACTGTTTTATCTGAACCTATTACTTTTCCTAGTCCTTTGAAATTACATAAACTAGTCTTGCAGCTACTCATTTGCAGAAAGATTTGTTTTCATAAAAGCTGATTATTTTCCTTCTCCAAATGAGTGACCTATTACAAGAAATATTGCATATTAAGGTCTGCTTTCTGAAAATATGCATTTATGACATTTAAATTCTATTTCCCGTCAGCACTTAATTATATTATAATTCCTATCTTGATTCAACTTAATGGTCATTTTCAAACAGAACTGTATTAATATCTGGGCATTGAACCCCAGTTTCTGGATAAATTGTGAAAAGATATACACTCAGGGTGAAATCCTGGCCCCACTGAAGTTAATGGCAAAAAATCCTGATGACTTCAACAGGACTTAGTATTTTACTTCAGTATATTGTAAAGCAGAAATTAATG
This sequence comes from Chrysemys picta bellii, assembly GCF_011386835.1. NCBI lineage: Eukaryota > Metazoa > Chordata > Testudines > Emydidae > Chrysemys > Chrysemys picta. Next base: position 73,233,711 of record NC_088792.1, read on the forward strand.
TGAATTTACTGTACACTGCAGCTGTTATTTACTTGCTCACACTTTGGCCCAGACTTGATTCCTTGCTCAGTTCCCACTATAAGTGAAGTCAATGTGAGTTTTGCCTGAGGAAGGACTGCAAGACTGGTGTCTCAAGACTTGACCCTGCCTGCACCAATTGTGTCAATGGATATTTCACCACTGACTTCAATGGAGGCAGAATCAGACCATCAGTGAATATGTTACTGCTACTCAGGGGTGATGCTTCAAGCATCAGCTCTGCTAGAATATTTGAACAAAGGAAAGTTTTGTTATAGAGTGTGTTTCACATTCTTTATTGGAAACTAACTTATTAGAAACTACATCATCTTAAAGAGAGAGTACTAGTTCCAAGCCTATATTCTATTCTACATCTGTATTACAGTAGATAAAGTTATAGTTCTAGCTGAAAAGGCAGTTTCTGTATAAGCCCTTGTTTCCAAGGTACTTATATCTTTCTGCAAATATTACTCTTTGAGTTGACATTTCTCACTGCAGTTATGACATTTTTGGGAGGGGTTGGGTGGGTAAATACTCACTTGGGCATTTTCTAGCTATCTGTGCATAAATAAAATAACTCTTTAAGACATTTCTGCAATTCAAACATGGCTTCTTTAAAAACATCTAATTTGCTATATAGTTAATCAGAACTGAGAATAAGTGCCTTTAACATGTTTAAAAGAATTTGCTTTTGAAATAGCAAAGTTATAATTATACATGCATGTATATTTATACTGTCCATGCATCATACATCATTTGTCATCATTTATTTAAGTATATGCTATGATGCTGAAGGCAGCTATTTGAAGGTACCAGCATGCATGTATTTGAAATCACACTCAACTCTGAATCCTACCTGCAGTGTGTGAAACTACCCCTCTTCTTGAATTTCCCCTTTATTTGAACGTGTGATCATTATAATCTGTACTAAAAATGTATGTCTCTAAATGGGTGCATCACATAGACTGCAAAATTTGAGATTCACAACTGATAATGTTAGTAAAGATGTATAGACCAACACAATGCATGCCAGACCTGCCCCCTTCCCACAGCCAGAAATTACAAAATTTCATGCACTCGGTAGGACTACTTAGATTCCTGTGGCTATGTTCCAGGGCAAATTAAATTTATTATGAGTCTGCATTCTAATAAATGCACATTCACATTTGTGTAAGAATTTATTTTTTATTTTATTTTCACTTGGCTCTCACATAAAAACACTGCACTATAGTGCCATTTTCAATTTCGTATTTTATACATTTACATACAAAGGAGTCCCACTTTCTGAAAAATCAGGCCCCATAAAGTGTGTCACCAAGCCAACTGCCTCCTGTCCTGAACATCCTCTCGAGGCCTGAGGTCAATCTCCAGACAGCTTGCCTCAGTTTCTCCCGTTCACTTATTAAATACACTCAGGCTTTATGTCCAATAATGCCCCTTCTCCTGGGGTCTAATTTATTGACATAGGACATAAATCAAAGCTCAGTGCTGGTGCTTCTCTTTTCCCCCGGAGTCTGCTCTGTGCAGCATTTCCCTGCCATGTCAGGCCACTCTCAGCCATACCTGGCTGGAGATTTTTTTTACTCCCATGGAGTCTGTTTTCCCTGCCCCTTAGCCTTCTTCAGCCCTCTGGTTCTGGCTTCCAGACCCAAACCTTCCCCGGGGTCAAGGGTCTCCTGCAAGGGCCTCCTGCTCAGGGCAGCAATTCTGCACTCTCTGCCATACCTTTCTTTGACTGTTTCTCCCTAAGCATCCTCCTCTTTCTGCAGCTTCCTGCTGCTCTTATAGTGGAATCACCTGATCCCTGCTCAGATGTGCCTCCTGAGCCTAGGGTTGACTGCCTCAGGCCTTTAGCCCTTAAAGGGGCAAGCCACCTAAATTGGGCATCCAAAGATTGAGGCACACAAAATCATTTTGGAAAATTTGGCATCTCTCTTTATCGTTATGTCTAGCTAGAGATACAGCTAAAGAGTCAGACAGATAAACACAGCACACACACACACAACATTCACTTCAAAATAATCACACTACTACAATGTTAAAGTTGAGATTTTAAATGCACCAGAATAAAATAATTCAAAAATAATGACTTGCACAGTAACTGTGACTTGGTTATTAAACAGAGTGCCAAATCCTGCAATCCTTTCTCAGGCAAATCTCCCACTGATTTCAGTAAGGACCAGAATGTTTGACCAATATCTACTAAGTAATCAACAGTAATAAAAAATGCAGCATACATGCAAGGGGGCGATATATAAAAAAGTGAGTAGATATACATTCAGTATAATACAAGATATAATTCGAGGTAATCTAACACATTTTGGGCAAGATTTTGCTCTCAGTCACGTGGGTGTAAATGAATGGTAGCTCCATGAACTTCGGAGAGCAGAATCTAGACCTTTATTTTAATTTATTAAGGATGACCTCCCATCTGGCTTTAGACCTTTCTCTAGCAAAGATTTGAAAAGCTTTATATTCTAAGCATGCTCCTTTCTCCACTCTCAATCATGCAGGGGGATTACAAGCTCTCTTAATAAGAAATGAAAAATTAAAATGGATCGGGATGAAAAACACTTTAAAGCAGCAGCTGCACTGACACTGATTTTAAAATCAGTTTCTTTCACCCAGCCATTTTGCTTTACACGTGTCTGTGGTGCTTACTCCTATTTATAAATGCTAAAGAGCAGATTATACCAGTTAACCCCTTCTTTGCATCCAGGGCAGTTCAGTCACACTTCCCAAGGGGAAGCACAATGAGACATTTTGCTTTGGGGAGTCACAATGTCTCCAGGAGGTCCCAGTCCACAAGGCCAGAGTACTGGGTACTTTTATGCCCTTTGTAGGGTGCAGCTTTCTACCCTCTGCTGCACAGTGCATGGAAGGAGGGGCAAAACCATGACCTACCTCTCCTTGCCCCCTCTGGGGCACTGGGCATTCCCAAGGGAGTAGAGATGGGATGCCTCCTGAGCATAGTGACTGGAATTCAGTCTGACCTGTTGTGACTTCCCCCAACCAGCTCAAAATTTGCATCCTGCAACTCACACGGGAGCTTTTAAAATGCAACATGCAAGTTTAGAAATGATAAAAAGCTATTGAAAAATACGGCATCACCCACAGCTTCTTTTTGAAAATGCAAATTAAAAAAAAAAAACCTAGAAATGTACAGTGAAAGTGAGAGATTCAACATCATTTCTGTACATGGCATCTTTGTAGACATCCCACTCTTGGATTACAGTTTTTTTTACATCCATGATTCTAATGCTAAGTGAACATTCCCACATTTTATATCTAAAAGGGGGACAGGCTGGTTAAGGAGACTTGAAATGAAATCCAGAGCCTTTCGCTTTGAGATCCTTGGCCTCAATTCAGCCCAGGTCAGTAGTAAAGAAAGCCATTTTTACAGGATGATTGCTTGATGGTCTGAGTTTATTTCAGTCCAGTCCTTAGAAGACATGTCCTCAACAGAGAAACCACCGTGACACCCGACACAGTTGGTAGCAATTGCCACTGTGTTGGCAGTTTCAGCAGAGGAGTCCAGGAAGGAATGGTCATGGAGCATGAACTACTCCCTCCCTCTCTGGAGCAGGCCCCTCCAGCAGGGGAGTTGAGGCACATCAACAGGGTGATGTGGGGGAATCTTACTACCTGACTTATACCTGTTCTGGGGGTACAAGGAGGACTTCTGTCTCCAGGACCAATTCATTTCAGAACCTTTGAAAAGCACTCAATGCCCATAAAATATTATATATTATTTTATTTGACACCGTGTAGAGACTTTGTAGAAAATATGGGTACCTGACATACTGCTGGGAGTTATGGATAAGTAATCATTCTCATTCTTCTTTTTCACCAATATCACCTGCCAAAAGGAGAAAAAAAATATATATGTGATACATCCACAAATGTAAAATAGTTGGGCTAACAGTAAGTAAACAGGATAAGACATTTTTGGTACTGGATGCTGCAGTCCATGTCTGCTGGCATTTCACATTGCACTGAAGCTGAGGTGCCTTGCACCACTGCAGAGGGCACAAAGTGTGAGCTACTGCCTGAAACCTAGCAGAGTTGTGGAAGACCAGGTCTCCAAACGCATAGTCAGAAAGCATGTGCATGTGAGAGAAGAATGCTCCCACTCACACCATGGAACTACCAGCCAGGGGACTCCTTCCTCTGGATTTTATGTAGAAGGCAGGACCAGCTCCAGGGTTTTTGCCGCCCCCCCCCCCCCCAAAAGCTACGATTGTGATCGGCAGCACTCCGGTGGCAGCTCCACTGCGCCGCTTTCTTCTTCGGCAGGAATTCGGCGGCAGGTGCTTCCCTCCGAGAGGGACCCGCCACCGAATTGCCGCCGAACAGCCCGACGTGCTGCCCCTTCCCCTTGGCCGCCCCAAGCACCTGCTTGCTGGGCTGATGCCTGGAGCCAGCCCTGGTAGAAGATTCCACTGGGCCCCAATTAATATTAATGCAAAGATGCCTTTAGAACTTCATAATATCTTGCAAGGGCCATGTAAGTTACTTGTGTTTTCCTCCCACTATTCAATGAAAGCTTTTCGGACATGTATTCTTATTTTCTTTAGATTTATTTGGGTTCTAGGGACACTTCCGCCCCCTCTTGAGAGATAACAGGCTTGATCGCCAGCTAAGGTTCTGCCCATAAACTTTATAGTGAAGTTGTTAGCATTATTTCACAATAACCAATACATCCATTACTTAGTTGTTGTATGGCGTCTTTCTTATAGACAAGTACTACAAAACATAATATTTCCTTCAGTAATTAAATCAAATAACTTAATTGTAAAAGAAATGCAAGCTTTAGATATTGTAAGCAAGAAGATGCTCTATGGATAGTGTGATTACTTTAACTGAAAATTCCTTTAAAAATTAAACCAGAGGATACATTGTTAAAATAAATACGCCTGTTTCCTATATTCTTTACCACACCAGTTGCAGTATGGGAAAGTAAATGCTTGGGGTAAATGTGGGCTCCTAACCCACAAAAAGTCAGAGTAATCATTCAGGCTTTGAACATGGAACTCCATGGGGACTTGGAAGAACAGAACGGACCACCACCAAAACTGTGGCATAACGTCTCACTGTCTTTATTTCAACCTAGACGCTGGAACACCAGCTGCACACCCTCTGCACCATCTATGTGGAAGGGTCCTGGGTCTCTAGTAGCCCTTCTGTGTTGGCCTACATGGGCCTGGTATGGAACCTCCTCTGCAGGGTGCAGAGGGTACAAAGACACCACTGCACGTCTGCTCCACCTGTGACCCTTCATACAGGGCTATCATGGGTGCAAGGCAGTGCTATAAATTCATGTGATGTCATGCCAGCAAATATTGAAAATCAGCCAATCATATTTTGAAGACCCATGTCAGAGTCCCCAAATATAGTCAGTCTGATGTGTTTTTTAAGGTAAAACAAGAAAAACGTTTTTCCATTTATCAGGTCTGCCTGTCCACATTACCTGTTCTTTATTAATTATGTGGCTGGAACCCCTTACTATAATTTGGCTGGCATCATGTTATCCTCTAGCTCCCTCTAGTGCACCATTGATACCAACCATGAACAGGATGTCATACCCAGCTGTGAGTTATGAAACGGAGCCAGTCAGAGCCACTAAAGTGGCAGGGGAAGTGTGCTCCAGCAATGAAGAAAGTACAACAGTACTAATGTGTTAAACGAGTGACACGCCGGGGGTAGAAAGCTAGCAAGAAACAGTCAGTAGTGTGAGAAAAAGGAGACGGGAGCCAAAAAAGGTTTAGCAGAGATGCATGCAGAAGTGCATACATAAGCAGATGAAAGAAGCTCTCCTTGGGAACCTGGGCAGGGTACAGATCTGAATTTAGAGCCACACATGATATAAAATAAGAAACAGCTGCATTTAATCTTTTGAGTCTCCTTGAGCTTCACTCTCATGATTTATGACACTGGCACAAACCCCTAATGAAATTATAGCCCTATAATTCACTGTTATTTATTCTCTCTTGACATGATTAGAAACCTACTAGTCCAATGTTAGGATTTTTCAATGTGAGTTTAGCCCTCATAATGTAATGTATTAGTATATTGTTTTAATTGTAACTTGTTCTTAATTTGTTTTAATCATTTTTGATCCATTTAGCCTGACATGTTTGATAAACCTTAACAATAAATTGTTATTCCAAAGTTTGAGATTGCTACACCAAGTTCCCAAAGTATTTAAAGGATCTCAACTTTTATGGTAATTATAACAGCAAGAAAGAAAATAAAACCTTCTGGATGAAGGTTTTATGGGACAAAAGTCAAAATAATCAGACTCCTTGCATGTTCTGATGTATCTGTGTCTCCTCTTTCCCTCCCTACTGGCTGCCTGAAAGCAAATCTGAACTCTTCGTAGAAATAACAGTATGTCCTTTAATCTTTAGGTGCAAAACAGATATTCTGTTTCACTTTTGCCATGTACAAACAAGTATAAACAGAGGCTACAAAGAAAACTTTATTCTCTTTCTACTGACATCTTGTGGAACTCTGAGGTATTTTATACTCTGCCAAACAACAAATTAAACAGGAAAGTAGTACACATAGATCAGGTCTGTTCCTACTCCCATTAAAGTCAGGATCAGACCCCTTCCAACATGCCAGTGGAACTAGTGAATCTCACCAATAAACCATTTGCCTGAATGTAATTGTGGTTAGGTGACTTACTGACAATCTGACAGTACTCTTAAAAACAAATCATCATGTTTTGGAAATAAAGCTTGTCCCTCCTGTAAATAATTAGTTACTAGTCTTAAAATTATTGTCTACAGGCCAATTTAAGAAAGAAATAAAGAAAAATAAAAGCTTTTTCAGCCAATCATGTTTTAAGGACCAACACGCCGCAATGGGATTTTGCCATTTTCCTCAGTGAGACCAGTACTTGGCATGAAGTAATCACTCATGTAAAAAGTCAGGAGGAAATGAATGAAAGGAAAGATGACCATTTGTTTAGGTCACTACACTGAGACTCAATAGATCTGTCAATGCCACAGACCTCTTGTGTGATTTGGAGCAAGTCACCTAATCTTTCTGTGCCTCAGTTCCCTGTCTGTAAACCTGAAAGACTACTTTCTTCCTCTTTCTCTTGTCTGCGTAGCTCACTGGGTCAGGGACTGCCTCCTGCTCTGAGTATATACAGCAACAAGCACAATTGGGCCCTGATTGGTTGGGGTTGCTAACTGTTTTATAGATGACAATGATTTTAATAGTGTTTCTTAGGGTTACCATATTTTGAGCCTCCAAAAGGAGGACACTCCACGGGGCCCCGGCCCCGCCCACGCCCCCCCCCCCGCCCCAACTCCGCCCCTTCCCCAAAGTCCCCGCCCCAACTCCGCCCCCTCTCCTGCTTCCCGCGAATATTTGATTCGCGGGAAGCCTGAAGCAGGTAAGTGGGGTGTGGGGGGAGGAGGCGCGGCCCAGTCTGGCCCCCCGGCGTCTCCAGCCTGGGTCGGCCTGCCCAGCACTGCCGGTCCCCAGCCCGGTCCCCGGCCGAGCACCTCCGGCCTGCCCAGCACTGCCGGCCCCTGGGCCCCCGGCCGAGCACCCCCGGCCCGGCACCGCCGGCCCCCGAGCCCCTGAGCCCCCGGCCCGGCACCGCCGGCTCCCGAGCCCCCGGACCCCGAGCCCCCGGCCTGGCACCGCCGGCCCCCGAGCCCCTGAGCCCCCGGCCCGGCACCGCCGACCGCCGGCTCCCGAGCCCCCGGCCCGGCACCGCCGACCGCCGGCCCCTGAGCCCGCGGCCCGGCACCACCGGCCCGCATGTCCCGATTTTCCCGGACATGTCCGGCTTTTTGGGATTTCCCCCCGGACGGGGATTTGGAGCCCAAAAAGCCGGACATGTCCGGGAAAATCCGGACGTATGGTAACCCTAGCAGTGTTTCTTGATTCAATTCTGGAATTAGTAATTAAAGTTTCATCCTGCATTTTATCTGCAGTAAATAAAATAACTTCCTTTTAAGGAATGTGGCAAATTGCAGGGAACAGTTCAGTCTGTGCTGTTTATCTGTTTTGTTGTCCCAAAAGTCAAATGTTTTTGTCTATAGATCCACAAGGGCATGCTTTGCCTCCAATCTTTAGACAATCTCTCTGGAAGAATACTCCTTTTAGTGCTGGGCCTTAAGGCTCCACTTTTTATAAGGAGGAGCCCTCTGGCCCTGCTATACCACTGACTTTAGCACCCCTGTTTCTGACCTTGGCTCTTCCAGCCAGTCCAAAAGAACAGGAACGCCGGTTACAGATTTTGGAAAGCTATGCAATCAGCAGATGCTTGCAGGGACACAGTGCAGCCTTTTCAAACCAAGGCAGCTTTTATGTCTACACTTAAACTGCAACATCGGCACCACTGCAGCTGCACTACTGTAGCATTTCAGTGTAGACGCTCACTACAGCAATGGGGGGAGGGGGGTGTTTCTCCCATCACTGAAGTTAATCCATCTCCGTGAGAGGTGATACTAGGTTGATGGAAGAAACCCTGGGGGTTAGGTCACTTAATTATGTTGCTCAGGGGTGTGGATTTTTCACACTCCTGAGCAACATAGCTGGGTCAACCTAACTTTTTAGTGTAGACCTGGCCTGAGTTAACTGGAATACAGTATTGAAATGTCCTAGGGCTAGAATGAAAAGAGTTCTGATACCCAAGTGCTCACACCTCAGTCCTTTGTTCCCAGTCCCAGTCAAGCTGCTTCCATATTTCCTTTCCCTTGGCTGCCAGTTATTAAAAGTTAATATCCAGTCACTTGTCTTCCATTGTATCTCCAGTGCAACCCTATTCATATGTAGACAACTCTTGGTAGTTCATTCATACCAACTCAGACCCACCTGACTCTTACCCATTCCCCATCCCAAGAAAAAAATTAGTCCCTTCATAACCAGTGGGTAACATTAGAAAACAGTTTTCCCTCTTGAGCTACACATTTTTTTTTTGTTAAAATAATACCCAAATGCCCCACATTCTTCACAGTTTTCTCTGGATCTAGTATTGTAATCTGTTTGAGGGGTGAGTGGTGTCTAAATTAGCTACAGAATTTTCCTCCTTGGAGGCTGGTTAAGTGTGGAGGATATTAGAGAAAAACTGGTTCTCATTCAAACTCAGTTACTGATCTAAAAAGGTTGTAAAAGGGTACAAATGGCATCCAGGCGGGAGATTTATGGGGCAAATCCCTTCTCCACAACAGCCCAGTAATGTTTGGGATTCATACATTATGAACATTGGTGCCTAACTTTTCCCTTTCTGCACTCCACAAATGATACAACTTTTACATGAGAGAGAAAAGGTGGATGATGTAATATCTTATGGTCTGGGAAAGATAATCAGGTGGGTCACAGCTAATTACAGGGCAGAACAGATTGTATTTAGCTCTGACACTCTGTTTACCTGTCCCAGACCTGAAGAGGAGCTCTGTGGAGCTCAAAAGCTTGTCTCTTTAACCAACAGAAATTGCTCTAATAAAAGATATCACCTCACCCACCTTTCTTTCTCATATCGTAGAACCAACACAAATGCAAACAACTTTTAGGTTTTCACTCTTAATGTTACCACCCAGGAAGCAATCTCTAGCAATCTAAACTTTTGTGCCTTTAGCAATCTGTCTAGTGTTTTGCAAGAGGGCTAGCCACAGTCTCACTCTCCCCTTACAGTCCAATCTTTCCATTCATGAAGGATTTCCCTAGGCTACTATCTTGAGATAAGCCCCATCCCAAAAGCATTAGTTGCAGATATATGGCAGTTAAGGTTGCAAAAGATTTCTCCTGTCCTTTCAATGCAGATATTCTGAACCTTTTCCCCAGCCTCCAGATTTGCAGCCACATGCTGTGTGTATGATTCAGTGTCAGGAAAGGAAGATTCAGGGTTTGTCTTCACTTGACGTAGCGCACCTGGTGAAGACACAATATGTCAACGGGAGAGCACTCTCCTGTCAACGTAATTACTCTACCTCAACGAGAGGCAGAAGTATGTCTGCATAGTGAAGACAGCGCTTTTTGGCTTTGTCTACATTGGCAATTGAAAGACAAAACTTTTGTCGTTCAGAGGTGTTAACCCTTATACCACCCTTATCCCTCCCTCCCCCCGAAAGAAAAAAGTTTTGCCGACGATAAGCGCTGGTGTGAACAGCACTTTGTCGGCAGGAGTACTTTCCTACCAACAAAGCTAACGCCACTTGTTGAGGGACAAACAGCAGATGACAAACAGCAGCTGCTGACAAACAGTAGCTACACTGTGCACCTTTTAGCAGCACAGCTGTGTTGCTAAAAGCTGCATAGTGTAGACAAAGCCTAAGTCAATGTAACTTATGTTACTTAGGGGCGTGGCTTTTTCACACCCATGAGCAACGTAAATTGCATCAATTTAAGCAGTAGTGTAGACAAGCCCTCAGATTTGTCCAAACACAGAAGAAACATTAGAAATGGCTACATACTGTCCCTTTCCCCATATCATATCTCAGGACTCTTAGTCTCCACTGGCTAGAAAAGGGCATATTTGGAATTCATTCAGAAACCTGGGTTTCAAGTTTAGGAATGGGGTACTGAAGCCTTTCACCTCTATATCACTGTTTCAGATCTAAGCAGTGGCTGGTAGTCTTTAGCATCTAATGGCTGTTTTAGTGAGGTATGCCAAATGATTTTGCGGTTTGAGCTCAGTCCCCTGTGGACAAATGTTCGCATCACAAAAGAAAGTCTTACTGGCAAATGTCAGCAGAGATGCCAAGGACTGAATGGGCATGAAGAGAAATGACTGACTGACTTTTTATCTGGTTCCTTTCCAGAAAAGAGCTGTTAGGCAACATGGAGGAGCCAGCACAGTGGTCCACACTACCACTTAAATCGATATAATTTATGTCGCTTGGGGGTGTGAAAAAAATCACCCCCCCCATGTGATGCAAGTTACAGCGACCTAAGAGCTGTCCACACCAGCGCTATGTTGTGGGAGATACTCTCCCACTGACATAGCTACCGCCTCTCGCGGAGGTGGAGTAATTACACCGATGGGAGAGAGCTGTCCCATCGGCATAGAGCATCTTCACCAGATGCGCTAGTTCGGCGCAGCTGCGTCAGGGCAGCTCTGCCAATGTAGAGCTTCTAGTGTAGACTAGTCCTCAATCTCCAGTACTGTACTGTCAATCTAGCATCTGCCAGAAAGCACTAACAATTCTGTCAAAAGCATTAGGCCAGTCTCTCTTTCATAATGTAGCTAGTCTCCCGAACCTTCTCATTTTTAAAGCCTATCACAGTCTAGTGTGATGAAGTCAAGGCACTGAACATGTTCTAAAGTCTATAATTACATTGCCAGCAGTAAATAATATACTTTCAGTGCACACTTGTAGATAGACTTGCCAGGTAACAAAATGGCTTCCATTAATGTACTACCAACATTTCTTGTGTATGCTGAATCAAAAGTGACCTTGAGATCTTCAGATGACTCAACATATGACTTTATAACATGATTGACAACAGAAATGCCCATGCACTTCCCCAGGGCTAAGCTGAATGTACATCACATGGGAGCTAATAAAATTAGGCGCTGAGTCTTGGAGGGTTCTATATATATTTAAATACCACTGATTTGAGGTCACTCAGCAGCACTTCCCAGTCCCAAGAGGTGTGCAGCAAATTAGATTATCGTGCCCTTTAAGAAAAAATTGGGAGACTTGTCCATTCATCTTCAGCTAGAAGAAAAGGTGGTTCTGACTCTGCCACTCGGTAGCTATGTGACCTTAGGAAAGTTACTTAGCCTCTCTGTTCCTCAGTTAGCCCATCTGATAAATGGGTATAATAATATATACCTCCATCAGAGAGGTGTTATGATGCTTAAATAAGTAGCATTGGTCTGGATTGTCTCCAGATCTGATTCTTCCCATGTCAAATGGTGGGCTAGCAGGCTCCACAACACCATCCCTCCCTCTTCCATATCCCACCAGAGAGTATTCTGTGAGTCTGGAGTCCGCAACAGGGGAGAAGGTGAAGGAAAGCAATGGGTGGGTTAAGGATGGTGCAGCGCAGCGCTCCACTTCTGTCCTAGGTTAGGATGGCTTCTCCTGAGCCTGACTGCCCAGTGGCTCTGCTCACTCCCATCACCCATGCCGCACTCAAATGGTGTGGGCTAAATTTGAGTGATGAGTGGCCTTGCGACTGGGTACACAGGGTCACAGTGCCACTCCGGTTTGGCCCAGCTGCCTGTCCACCATCAACCCGTGTGCCAAGTTGCAATGTCAGCCACAGAAATTTTGCCTTGCTGCCCCTGCAATCTTCCCCATCATGATGGAAGAGCAGCCAGGCCAAATCTGAGTGGCGCTGGGACATCTAAGTGCCCAGTTGCAATACCACTCAAATTTGGCACATCCAATATCACTGACCATATTTAAATAAAGATTGGATGTTGTTCTGAAAGATCTGCTCTAGGAATTATTTTGGGGAAGTTCTATGGCCTGTGTTACACAGGAGGTCAGACTTCTGACTTCTTTCTGGCATTGGAATCTCTACATCTTCTGTCTTGGAGAGGATGATCTGGTCTATTTCTACAGTTTTCATAAGAACATAAGAATGGCCATATTGGGTCAGGCCAATGGTCCATCTAGCCCAGTATCCTGTCGTCTGGCAATACATGGGTGAATCACAATATTGTGGAGTCTGACCTTTGATTTTTGAAGGCTGGCGGCTGGCAATACTGCTTCTATCTCAGTCATTTCCAGAACGTCTGGCTGTGATCACATAAACACAGGATTATTTCTTGAATGCAGGGTCAGTCAGAATTGGAAACTGAGCTGTGAGGTAGAATGTCCTTATTAAAACATAAATATCCTAAGCCACAGCAAAGGGAACACTCAAAGGTAGTAGCTGAGTAGATTTTTTTGTTTAAACGTTTTTAGATTCATATGATCAGAAGAGGCCATCAGGATCCTCTAGTCTGACCCGCAAAACAAAGGCCACAGCATTTTACGCAGTGATTCCTGCATAGAGCCCAATGTTCTCCCTTTCAACTTTGTTCTAATGTAAAAGTCCCTTCTAAAATGCAGTTCTTATGGTTTTGTAATTGGGAACTAGGGAAGTGAAGGGAAAAATGCCAGTTAATTTTGATCAGGTGTTCCAGGCTATGAGACCTTACATTTTGTTTTGGCACAAGATGTGGCACTTTTATTTTTCTTGGGGGCTATCTTAGCTTTGTGGTGAAGGATTTACTTGATGTATCATCTGAACATTTTGTTCTGTAAACTTTCTCCACAAAAGCTACTTTCATTTTACCCTCCACTTTCTCTGAGAAAGTCTGAACTGGAGACTCCAATTGCAATTTATGAAAAACAGTCAGTAGTGCATGGATAATACTTATTATTAATCGAATATCCTTGAAATATATTTTTAATAGTAAACCAAAGTCAACATTTTTGGGGTTATGTTATGTGCGAGATTCTTTTTCACTGGCCACTTTAGTGGAATATTTGTAGGCCGCAGTTTATATGAGATGATACCTACAAAATAAGAATGCAGCATTCTCTTTCTTCAAAAACTGGACAATTTAGCGCTCTGTGAGAAATGACATCAGTTCAATACCTGGCAAACAGATATCCCCATCACAAAAGCCACCATCACAATTAGATTTTGAGGGGCCATCTCTGCAGGAAGCTCAACCACTATTTCCCCAGTAGATCATTTTGAGTGTTAGCTTCCCCACAAAATAATACTGTGCGGTAAATGATAACTGTATAAGTATGATTGATATACCTTTCACATAAACATTTCAGTCTCTTATCCTTCAGCATCTGATCATATTAGCAATGAGACACTGTGCCCTACAATTAGGACATCTGCCAGTAGTATTGTCTATTCCTAGTCTTTCCTTTTTCACAGTGGCAGTATTCTAAAGTGGCAGTCTCCTTTCCAGAGGGGTAGTTTTTTACCATTGAGCTTCAACACTCCCTTATTTTATCTTGTCACTAATCTACCCTGAGAGGTTTTTGAGCACTCACAACTCAACATGAATGGTTGATCCTCTGCATCTCTCCAGTTCAAACCATTAGACAGTTAATGTTCAGCTCTGTAATGAAAAGTACAGAAAGGCCCTGAGTTTCAGCAGGTTGTCTACAATGTAAAAGCCTGAAAATTGTTACACGCAGATAATACTTTTAATAAGCTATTATTGAAACCTCAGCCCCAGCCTCCTCATGTAGATTTTTGAAAGCATTTGGATTTCAATTAGCACAATTGTAAAATGAACAGTGTTCGTTCAGATGGATAGAAATAATTTTAAAGAAGTACAGTGCCAATGAGGCTGCTATTCTTCTACATGGCTTTCTGTGTCTGAAGATGTCCATGTAATACATGAATATTTCTGGAGATAAGTTAGATGGTCTGCAACGTCCGGAAAGGTGACATAATTCAATACGGTTAGAGTTCCATTCACGTTTATCAGAACCTGCTGTATGCAATTATTTTGGTGTGTTTGTGTGAACCTGTCACCTACTGGAAAATATCATAATTAATCTGTCAGGGCAACAGGGGAATGTGGAAAGACAGCTAAAATATGTTTTCCATTCTCCAAGGATTCTAATACACCAGTATCATCCCCTTTGCTTAACTGAGTAGAGAAAGAGATGTAGTCTTTAAGCAGGATGGATACTAAGCTGAAAATGTAACAAGTCAGTACTAGCTATAAATTAAAGTCATGCTTGCCTTGCTTAATATGTGCTCATAGATAATGATAATACACTTACAAAATATATGAATCTGATCATCATTTGGTATCACAGTTGTAGATTTGATAACATTAGATATATAGCTCTAAATAGGGTGACTAGATGTCCCATTTTTAAAGGGACAGTCTCGTTTTTTGGGACTTTTTCTTATATAGGTGCCTATTAACCCCCACCCTGTCCCATTTTTTCACAGTTGCTATCTGGTAACCCTAGCTCTAAAGGCTGCATATGTGCTATTTAAACACTCCAGTAGGTTAGAAGACATATCCCTTTAGGGCTGTGGAGCACTAGCTGACATATCCCCCAGCTCAAAAAGCTCCACCATTATCACCTCTGAAAATGTGAGCAACAAAGAGCAGATTTCATCAGTCCTGCCACCTCCCTACAAAATTGTTCCTGGAAGCCCATAAAAACCCTCCTTACAATCCACCAAGAGTGTATGTGTGCCTTCATGCAGGCATACAGTAGATGATTAGAAGCTTGTACCTCAACAGTACTGGAACTGGAAGCCTAGCTTTACAGATAACTTTATGGTGCCCAGCAAGTAGGGTGACCAGAGAGCAAGTGTGAAAAATCAGGATGGGGGAGGGAGGGTAATAGGAGCCTATATAAGACAAAGCCCCAAATATCGGGACTGTCCCTATAAAATCGGGACATCTGATCATCCTACCAGCAACTTATTTTTGAAAATTGGATTTTGTGCCTCTTTCTCATTTTTTACAAAGCATAAAGATTGGAAAGGGGCTTTTTTGTTTTATATGTTGTTTTACATAATTTTTTTCTGATCGTTTTTAAACTCAGAAATATCAGGAATGTCAAATCTTGTCATCCCTGGGTCTGCTTCCCTGCTGTGAGCCCAAAAGAGCAAGGGGGCTGAAACACTGACAAAAATGACCTTGCTTCCAAGTGCTCTTTGGCAAATTAAAATGTTTGGTAATGATTCCGAACTTTGAAAAAAAATTGATACACATTTCACAGAAAGGGTCACAGAAAATGGGTCCATTTCAAACCCTGAAAGATGGAAACCAATTTATAAATTTCTGTATTTCCCATGAAACGGTTTCTTCATTTTTCAGTCAGCTTTGCAAAAAATCCTTTCCCCTCATAATAGCTCAGTCTCTTGACTCTTGTGATGTCATAATGTCACTAGTTCACCAGTCACTATAGAGTGAAAGTAAATAAAACCTGAACTTATAACATATTCAAAAGAATAAATATAATAAAATAGTCACAACCCCCTCCACATCTTCTTATGAAAAAAATCAATCAATCAAACAAACAAAAACTTGTGTGCTTTCTTTGTATATCTCATAGATCTAAAAAAGGGCATGGACCCTATATTTTACCTGTACAGGTCCCCTTTAACAGAAAGCATTTTAACCAAACCTAGGTGCACTCACAAAAGTTCTAGCTGATTTGCAGTTGTGTATTAAAGATATTTATAAATGGAGTGATTTAGGCCTTGATTCAGAAAGGTACTCAAGCACATCCATAAGTATCTTGCTTAATAAGGATCCTAGTGGGGGCTACTGGAGATGTAAAAAAATAATTAAAAAAAAAAGAGTTTAAATGTAAGTGGTTATTCTTGTATATGTTTTAAATGTAAATGTATTTGTTTTAAGATCATTGGAGATACCCCACGGCTTTGACGTAACATTTTTCTTATTTTTGTTTTCTGTTCTATCAATTCAGGACACATTAGCTCTCATTTAAATTTCAATAAGGGAGAGTTTATCTTCCATGTTAATTTTCATCACTGCTCATTGTGAAGTCTGTAAGTGATGAGCTGTGTCCTGCAATTACTTGCAGGTCATCTTGAATTACCCGCCACTCTCTACAAATGACTAATTACAGATAACCAGAAAGATAGTAATTTTCAAACAGTTTTACTGAATGTGGTAATTTCCCATCATTATTAACTGGATATTAAAAATTACATTTTCTAAACCTCCGACAGGAGGTGTCTGAATGAAACTTGTCAAAGGAAGACAAATGTTGTCCATGTGCCTCGTGTGAGTGCTGTGCCCATAAGTTTAGTGAAGCAGAAATAAATATGATCTGAAATGCAAATGTCACTTTATTGAATGGAGATGAGAATTACCTTAAAAACTTCTACTGGCATTTGTTTTGAACTATTTCAGAGGTATTTCAGCAGGATTAATACAGCTTCAGGCTGGCTGCTTTCCTTAACCAAAGCTTTATAGATAAAGAAGTTTGCTTTAAAAAGCAAATCTAACTACTGAAAAGTCATTTTCCATATCAAGAGTCTCAGAAATCTTTTACAGTGGCCAGATAATTAGAGCTGCGTAGAAAGCATTGGATGAACAAATGGAGAAGATTCAGTTATGGGCAGAGAATCAGATCCACGGTTTTGCACCAACTGAAACTTGGGGAGGTTCAGGAACTGAACCTGCATCTGAATTTTCCACATGGTCCCTATCTTTATAACTGGACAAACTAAAACCTTAGATCCAGATGCCCACATACACCTCTACCCTGATATAACGCGACCTGATATAACACGAATTCGGATAAAATGCGGTAAAGCAGTGTTCCAGGGGGGCGGGGCTGCGCACTCCGGTGGATCAAAGCAAGTTCGATGTAACGCGGTTTCACCTATAACGCGGGAAGATTTTTTGGCTCCCGAGGACAGCGTTATATTGGGGTAGAGGTGTACTTTGGAGTGGGAGTGTTCAACACCTGAGATTTGTGGGATGAGTGCATCTATAATTATGGTTTGGGGAAATTTCTGAGGTACTGTTTAATGAATAAAATTTAGGTTGTAGGACCAGGACAACAATTAAAGTAGTAGCACCAGTTGCCTCGTCTCTTCTGAATGTTTACAGGCAGCAGAACTTAGTAGAGAGGGATGTAGGGAGGGTGAAAATCTGCTCAGCTCATTTCTGGGGACAAACTGGTTGCACGAATTCTGCAGCACATCAGTGTACTGCTGCATAAACAGAGTGAGAATGCATATTGGCCATGAGCTTACCATGTGATATGGCACCAAAGAAGGGTAATGCAATTCTGGGATGCATAAGCAGAGGCATCATGTAATGCAGCAAGGAGGCAATAATCTCTCTCTGTTCGGCTGTGGTGACCACACACCTAGAATACTGCCTTCAGTTGTGGACACCTCAGTAGAAGAAAGATAGTAATGAATAGAGGAGAGTTGAGAGCAGACCAGTGAAAAATGATTATGGGGCTGGACAGACTGATTTCTGAGGAAAGAATAAGAGAGTTAACTATGGCTTGGCTAAGTGACAACAAAACACTTGATAACCATATAGCCAAGAAGAACAAGAGCTGATGGCCGAATGCTCTTGCTATGGAGATTCCAATCAAATTGCTGCTTAGTGTTACTGGTGGGTATGTAACTATGTTAAAAGGGTAGGTATTTTTAAAAGTGAAAATTCCCTCCTGTTTTTAAACTGATATTTTGAAACAAGCCCATACGGCCATTTCAGAAACTTAATCCAAAGCTTATTTTTCAACAGAACAACCCAATTATTCCAATAATAATTATGCTTCTTAAGTTCCAGAAACATACTGAAACTCACCAAAGACATCATGACATATGCCTCAATTGTTCATTAGAATGATGGTTACTAGTATTACTCACTGATGATTTCACTACCTCTCGCAAGGAAACAACACACACACTTTTAACCTTTTCCCTCCTTCCTCTCATCCTATTGAATTATTTATTCTGTAATTAACCAGTTAGGCTCCATCATGTTATTTTAAAGTGAATCATTTTAACTGCTAGCAAGTAGGGTTTGTTTGATTCTCAGTACAGGTGTTATGGGGTCATGTAACGGGGCATTTTGGAACCACAGAGAACTACAGGTGGCTCTCTGCAAACTGCTGATGTTTTTTTGCTGTAAGCTGCTTTTCTTTAAGTGATTTGATTTTTAATTTTTTAGACATATTTATAAGGTGCACAAGTTTACTACAAATTTACATTTTTTTATTTTTCATTCCTTGTGTCTTGGTCACATGGGACACTACTTTATTCATCTCTGTCATTTTTTCAAAGTAAGATTTTTTTAAAAATAATAAAGTAATTACGTTACCCCCACAAGGGCATCTAGGTTGCTGTATAATAAAAACTCTGTAAAAGACAAAACCCCCTTAATAATAAAGCCCACGCTACTTGAAAGTCAAATAAGGAAAACACGTGGAAAGGATCTGACACATGGGAAAAAGGAAAGGGAAAAAGTTATACGATGGGACCAATATAGATCACAATAAAATTTTTAAGTAACATAAAAACTCAGGTATGATATAAAAGATTTTGCTCTACATAAGTGTGTCCGGGTTACTTTGTCCATCAACTTGATTTAAAGAATCAGTATCATTCCAAGGTTAAAAAGAGTTAGGCCTGATCTACTCTAAAAAACTAAGTTCGCTTAACTATGTCGCTCAGAGGTGTGAAAAATCCACACCCCGATTAGCATAATTAAGCCAGCTGAAGCCCCAGCACAGACAGTACTAGGTTGATTGAAGAATTCTTCCGTCTACCTAGCTACCGCCTCTCTGGGGGGATTGTCTGTGCCAATGGGATTACCTACAGCGGTGCAGTTTTGCCGCTGTAGCATTTCAAGGGTAGACAACCCCGCAGACATTCCAGTTATGAGTAATGACTTGGACATTAGACATTCCACGCTTGATTTTCAGAAAGGCTTATCCGCAGCTCCCACTGGCATATGAGTGCTCAGCACCTCTGAAAATCAGCCCATCGACCTAATTATCAAAATGACAAGAGTGCAATGTTTGGCCTCTAGACTGCATTAAATGAAATGAAATATCATTACTGAGTGCTAATACCATGGGGATCTAGGGTCTATTGCTATGAAGTAAGCACAATCCTCCTATTCTATCATGTTGATCTTAATCTCCATGCAAGGGGAGCCTGCACAAAAGAAGGGGCATTCTGACTCTGTGGCATGCTCTCTCCTTTTCCGCCAAGAAGATGCCAGTGGTGTTCCAGCTCCTGATTCAACCCCCCACTGGAATCAATTGCAAAATGCTCCTGGGCCTTGGGTCAGACCCTAGCCTCCCTAAGCTACCTATGGGGGAACACAGCTCAGGTTTATACCTGCTTTGTTAACTTGGGTTGTTTCCTCTCTGTGCTTTGGAGCTGGCTTTTATTAGACAAAAAGAACAGGAGTACTTGTGGCACCTTAGAGACTAACAAATTTATTAGAGCATAAGCTTTCGTGGACTACAGCCCACTTCTTCGGATGCATATAGAGTTACAAGGGGAGATAGATTCAATGTTTGTAATGGCTCAGCCATTCCCAGTCCTTATTCAATCCTGAGTTGATAGTGTCTAGTTTGCATATCAATTCCAGCTCAGCAGTCTCTCGTTGGAGTCTGTTTTTGAAGTTTTTCTGTTGTAATATAGCCACCCGTAGGTCTGTCATTGAATGACCAGACAGGTTAAAGTGTTCTCCCACTGGTTTTTGAGTATTATGATTCCTGATGTCAGATTTGTGTCCATTAATTCTTTTGCGTAGAGACTGTCCGGTTTGGCCAATGTACATGGCAGAGGGGCATTTTTTCTCTCTTACTTAATTGGCCTCTCAGAGTTGGTAAGACAACTCCCACCTGTTTATGCTCTCTGTATGTGTGTATATATATCTCCTCAATATTTATTCCACTCTATATGCATCCGAAGAAGTGGGCTGTAGCCCACGAAAGCTTATGCTCTAATAAATTTGTTAGTTTCTAAGGTGCCAAACGTACTCCTGTTCTTTTTGTGGATACAGACTAACACGGCTGCTACTCTGAAACCTTTTATTAGACAGTCAAAGTACGTGTGATGGGGCAAGGCCAGATGGCTACAGTAAAGTAGTGAAGAACAGGTATGTTAGCCCCAGGCTAAACAAATCCCTGGTACCATGGTAACCAAATGGCAGTTGCTCCAGGTTAATCAAGACACCTGGGGCCAATTAAGATCTTTCTAGATGGCAGGAGAGACAGCTAGATTGATTGGGACACCTGAAGCCAATTAAGGACTGGCTGGAACTAGTTAAAAGCCTCTCAGTTAGTCAGTGTGGGGTGGGTGTCAGGAGCTATAGGAGGGAGCTGTGCTGTTGGAGGAACGAAGTAGTATGAATCCATACCAGGTGCAAGGAAGGAGGCCCTGAGGTAATTGTGAAGAAGATATTGAGGGGGGGCTGCTGTGGGGAAGTAGCCCAGGGAATTGTACATGCCCTATTTCCAAAAAGTCAGCTTTCATAGCTGCTAAGTTTAGGGTCCCTGGGCTGGAGCCTGTAGTAGAGGGTGGCCTGGGCTCCCCCTCCCCTCCCTGATTAATCATGGATACTGGGAGACAACAGAGACTGTGAGGGAGGGTTGTTTCTCCTCACCTCCCTTGCTGGCTTATGATGAAAATGGCTCAGTAGACTGTGACCCTTGCCTCTAGAGAGAGAAGGGCTATGTGGAGGGTCACAGTGAGCCTCTGAGGCTAGGAAAAATCTGTCAGGAAACGCAGGACCCACGGAGTCAAGGACAGAACTTTGTCACATACGGTAATTTTTTATCTGCAGTGTGGATCTCTGTTGCATATTCTGCTCTTGTTGATCTCAATGGAAGTTCCATGACTGACTGCTAATTATTAATTAAGGTTTCTGAAGTCCTTTGAGGATTGTAATCTTCAGCACTGAGGAACAACTCTGAGGTTTTGTTGCTCAGACATTCCTCAAAGAGAGGCTTGGAATGTAACAGACCAAAGAACCACACACTTGATATTAATTATTAAAAAGACTGATGATCAAATCAAAATAATAATTTGTTCCGATATCAAATATGATAAATAAATGGTAACAGTGTAATACAAATACAATGTCAAATCCAAGACAGGCTAAACTTCTTTAATTAGAGAGTTTTACAGACTCTCATTGTCTAATCCCTTGTCCACACTAAAATTTACTTTGGTATAATCCACAACCCTGAGTGACTTAAGTTTTAGCAACATAAGTGCTAGTGTAGACAGTGCTATGTTGGCAGGAGAGCTTCTCCCTGTGGGAGGTGGAGTAATTAAGCCGATGGGAGAGCTCCCGTTGGCTTAGAGCGTCTTCACCAGAAGCGCTACAGCAGCGCAGCTGCATCAGTGCAGTTGCAGTGCTTCTAGTGTATATGTAGCCTAAACCGATCAATGAAACTGAACTTTTTTCCATCTTTTCATGATTTTACCCTAACGGAAGGCATTATGTAAGTGCTAAGTATTATTATTATTACTGTTATATGCACTGGAGAGCTCTAGTGTGAATTCGAAAAGAAAATCTTTCCCTTAGTACCAAATCAAGTCAGGAAACTGGTAATGGTGGCCCGGGACATCAGAAAACATGTTCCATCCTGAGTCCTCATCTGTGCTCCAGGGATAGCTATGTATCAGAGAAACTAATCTGTATGGCCATAAGCATGAAGGCCAACAAACCTGGTTTATTGGTTATAAAGTAGAATCAGAGGTTTCATTAATGTTACCACAGTCTAAGAATCACTTAAGTTTTAGACATTGTCCTCCCTATTTCTTTAAAAAAAATAAGTAAATGAAACCATGGATTTTGCTGAATGCATTAAATAAATGTATTTCCGAAGACAGTCTCTTTATCAAATTACATAACATTAGGGAAAAAAATCACATTAAAACCTTTCTGCTGATTAATATATTAACCAGCAGAAAATTTATGCATTCAGTGCACTTCTGCTGTCAGTAAAACTATGTTAATTACTATGAAAACATGTGGCTCCTGGATTTAGAGCTTGGTGTTCATTGCCGCATCTTGATGCTGCCAGACTTCTACTACCACATTCATACCAACTTCTTCCTGACTGGCAGACATAAATCCATGCTTCATCTAGCAGGATACCTGAGGAACTTACTTTACCATCTTTCTATCTTTTCTTTTTCTATAGTACCACTCACGACAGTATCTGATCACTGCATACACTTTACTAGTGCCTGCACAAAAGGACAGAAATCCTTGGTGTAGAGAGGAGGAGGAGCAGATACTGCAGAATGATGCAAAGGAGAAAGGGAGACAAAGTGGCGGGATTCAAAAAGGGGGGAAAAGGACAGGAGAGAAGCTATAAGCAGGGCTAGTGCAGAAAGAAAACACCAAGCGGGAGGAAGGACAATCTTGTCATTAAGTTACTGGAATAAGATTCTGGAGCTCTAGGTTCAATTCTTTGCTCTGCTGCAAACTTCCTACATAATCTTGGGCAAGTCATAGGGGGTTTGATCCAATACTCTTCCTCCCTCGCCTTCATTACTGCAGCCTGCCATACTCCCCTTCCAGGCCTCCTTTTCCGTTCCAGAAAGAGACTCCACGAACCTCCTCTGCATTCCTCTGGCTCCCTTAAAAGTATTGTATTAGGGTGTGTCCCCAAGTGGGAATTAATTAGGGTTTTTTTTATTATGGCAGCATCTAAGAACACCATTCAAGGATCACAGCTCCATTATGCTAAGCTTTATACGCACATTTATTAAAGATGATGGCCCACAACTGAGACAGCTTACAAACTAGGTCTCAGACAGGGCAGAACAGGTGGATGAGACAGATGAGAGGAGGTGGAGTTGAGATGATGAATTAACAATAAAACAGAGTAGCATAAAAGCTGAAGTCTCAGCTCACTACTTGCTTAAAAAATGCCAGACAAATGCCAGATTTGTAGCCATCACCGCAGAGGGATGCATGAAGGAGGAATTTTAAAGGGATTATGAATTTAAGAATTTTGATGAGGCGTCCTGGGAGAAAGCATGGAGGTGCCTATGGAAGAAGCAGATAAACAGGCAATTGAGGCTGGCTGCCATATTTGGCAGGCATTGACAGCTCACTAAATTGATAGGTCAGTAAGACAGGGTGAGGTTAGATGATGTAAGATCTTAAAAGCAAAGACAAAGTTCATGTGTTTGGTGGGGTGAAGGAGAGGAGCCAGTGAAGAGATGCCAAGATGTGACTGGAGTGACAAGCCAAGCAGCTTATGTTTTAAGTGCATTTGAGGGAGACGGCATGGCTGGCGTCAAGGCCAGAGAGGAGGAGATTACAGTCATAGTGCAAAGGTGATGAGGGCATAAATGAGATCTGGGGCAGCCTGGACACATTGAAAAGGCCAAATATTTGGAATGTTACATAGGTAGAAGCAGCAAGATTATGGCACAGCCTGTATATCTGGATAGAGACAGAGGGCCAAGTTGAAGAGGATAGGCCTGAGTGACAGGGAGGACGGTGATGTTCACCTTAGTGGTAGGTGAAGGAGAAGAGCTTGAGGGGAAAGTCCCATGCTACCCACTGCCTTACCTGAGTTGCTGGTTACCTCCCTGCGGCTCCCCTGCTCTCCCCACTTTGCCAGCAATGTGTGTGTTTCTCCCCCTCCCAGCTTCAACGCTTCTCCCCCATGCAATGCTTTATGACCTAAGGGACGTACTGACTAGAGCAGGAATAGGCAACCTATGGCATGTGTGCCGAAGGTGGCACGCGAGCTGATTTTCAGTGACACTCACACTGCCCGGGTCCTGGCCACCGGTCTGGGGGGGCTCTGAATTTTAATTTAATTTAAAATGAAGCTTCTTAAACATTTTCAAAACCTTATTTACTTTACATACAACAAGAGTTTAGTTATATATTATAGACTTATAGAAAGAGACCTTCTAAATACGTTAAAATGTATTACTGGCATGCAAAACCTTAAATCAGAGTGAATGAATGAAGACTCGTCACACCACTTCTGAAAGGTTGCCAACCCCTGGACTAGAGCAATGAGGGAGGTGTTCCTGGCAGGGAAAAGTGAGGCTAGGTTGGGACTAGTTCCTCCCTAGAGTCCTGACTAGGGTGACCAGGTGTCTCACGCAGCCGAACATCTGATGACAGTCGTCAGAGAGAAATGCATTCTCTAAGGCCTTGGCTACACTTACCCGCTAGTTCGGCGGCTGGCAATCGAACTTCTGGGTTCGACTTATCGCGTCTAGTCTGGACGCGATAAGTCGAACCCGGAAGTGCTCGCCGTCGACTGCGGTACTCCAGCTCGGCGAGAGGAGTACCGCGGAGTCGACGGGGGAGCCTGCCTGCCGAGTGTGGACCAAGGTAAGTTCGAACTAAGGTACTTCGACTTCAGCTACGTTATTCACGTAGCTGAAGTTGCGTACCTTAGTTCGAATTAGGGGGGTAGTGTAGACCAAGCCTCAGTCTCCTGGAACACTTACACAGAGGAGCTTGAAAGTCAGGAATGAGACTTGGAATTTGACCTAGTGTTCTACAGAGCAGCCATTGCAGTGAGAAATGCACTAGAGGGATGTGCTTTCAGCAATCGGTGTTGCATTTTGGACTCATTGTTCTAAAGTTCATAACTATGAAAACTGAATTGGATTAATCAAGCCTTAAAGTCACAAAGGTATAGATTACCAAGGCCAACTCATCAGCAGACAGGATGAGTGCAGTCTAGTTTCTCTCAGCTGGGGAAAAAGTATTGTGACCATCCTGCACCAGTGAGGGCCCAAGGGCATTTTGATGGTATGGGGAAGATTCGCTCCCTAGATAGCCCCATTATGGGGAGAAATGTTGTTTGGTGGGACAAGCAGGGAACTGAGAGTCAGGACTCATAGGTTCTATTTCTCATTCTGTTATTTACTAGTTATGTGATTTTGGTCATAATTCTGTAATCCTTTTGGCTCCGTAAAATGGCTATGAAACTCACTGATCTCTGAGGGGTGAAGTGGTGCAAAATTAGTTAGTTTTTGTGAAGCAGTTTTGAGATCCAGACATGAAAAGCTCTACAGAAGGGCTTAGTATTAGCATTTTCTTTGAGATGTTGTAGGCAAATTACACGTAGCTTTGTCCACAAACAAAGTACTTTTTAGTAACTTTGGGTTTTAGATGTCTTTACGGTTCTCTTCACAGTGGAGAGTTCCGTTACTGCATGTATCAGAAAAAAATATCAGTGCATGCACATCTATAGCTATATATTCCAGGGTACATGTTGTGCGACTGCTCTAGTTTACACTCAGTAAAATGTAGGTAAGTATAACCCAAAAGGTCGGGTCAAGAAAATCCTGACTAGACAAGCAGGAAGCCCTAGCTCCTGGATTCATGTGAATATGTAAGAATCTCAGCTTTCATTTATAAAATCAAAAGTTTTTAGTCCTTATGGTTGTGGAGAAAAGCATACCCTCTGAAAGGTAAAAAACAAAAAACAAAACCCAAAATTAATTATTTTAAAGAATATCATTATTTTTAAACCAGTCTCATGATTTTTGTGGCTTGACTCATGATTTTTGAATGCCTGGTGTTGACAGTCCTGAAGCATTAATAGTGTTTTGGGTCCTACAGAAATCTTTTCTCCCATACAATATGTGATATTGTGATATCATTGCAATCGATCAACCTACTGGAATTCACAACTGTATTGACATTTATATTTCTTGTTACTTTACCAGAGTTACATGAAGGAACAATGCAAATGAATGAACTTTTCCCATATTCAGTAATATTAGTCAATGCTGGGGAAGCGTGAGGCTCTGATCCTGCAAAGACTTAAGAACCTACTTTACTTTAAAGCTCCTGAGTAGTCACAGTTAATTAAATACAACCTTAATCGGTCTAGTCATGTACTTATGATTAAGCATCATGTTTAAGCATTTGCAGAATTGAGGCCTAAGATACACTGTAATGGGAGGTGAATTTTGCAGCCAGGAAACCTGAATTTAGAGTGGTTTTATCTGGGCAAAATCAACATTGCAAATGAGCTTATTTTCATTTTTTTCCTGGTAAAATAAAGATTATTACTGATTATTATTATAATGAATCATAAAATGTGTGGCTGAGTAACTCAGTGAACAAAACATTCTAGTTTAGAAATATAAGCTAAAGTGAGGTTTAATTTTCTTGTGCACTGTAGCAATCACAAACCAGGCATCAAATTCAATATATATCTTGGCCAGAATTTCTCAGTCTAGATTTCCCCATGCTACTGCACTGGTTGATACTAATAAATCCTGACCCACAAAAGCAAGGTCTTTGAGTTGATCTATTTAGCTTTTATTTAATTTATATTTCTCTGTATTGATTCTATTCACCATGCAGAATGTTACTGTATGTTAGGGTGAGGAGGCAGGGTTAGCCTGGATAATTGTGGTGGTCCTTTCAGGCCTTGGAATCTGTTCATTTCCTGTTAATCTCCTTATTTCATAAAACACAGGGAAAACAGGATTGCCTGCATTGCCCTCAACATGCTCATAACTCCTGCAACGCTGCCTTAAGACAATGCCTATAATAAAATGTCAAGCTTCAAGGCTTCAGCTGATCACCTGAAGGAGTCAGGAAGGAATTGTGTTCCCCATTGCACAATTGGACAGCTGTATTCTGGGATTTCCCCCTCCCCCGTACTTTTCTACAAAGTATCAGAGATTGGCCACAGCTGGAGATGGGACATAGGGCAGGTTGGACCAATTCTCTGAGGCTATATAGAGAATCCTCTTTCTTACATGCCTGTCTGGTGGTTCTTGCTCACATGCTCAGGGTCAAGCTGATTGTCACATTTGGAGTCAGGAAGGAATTTTGCCCCAGTCAGATTGGCAGGGCCCTTGGAGGTTTTTTGCCTTCCTCTGCAGCCTGGGGTGTGGATCACCTGTTAGGACCCTCTCGGTGCATCTCACCTAATCAATGGCCTGTCATTTCAGGAGCTCAGCCTAGATGATCTAAGGATGTCTTCTGTCCCTATTTTATGGGTATGTCTATGTGCCAAAAATAACCACAGAGGCAGTGAGTCTCAGAGCCTGGGTCTACAGACTTAGGTTCATGCTACGGCACTAGAAATAGGTGTGTTGATGTTCTGGCTCAGGCTGGAGCTCAGACTCTGAAACCCACTTACTTCCCTGGGCTTTATAGCCCAAGCCTGAATGTCTACACATCTGTTTTTAGCATCTGTAGACCTGGGCTGTGAGACTTGCTGCCGTGTTTGTTTGTTTTTTTGCCATGTAGACACACTCTATGAAAGTGTATCTAACTGCTGCATCTCACAAGGCCATTTCTCTGGTTCATAATAACTCAGAAAGAAATAAAGATTAAAAAAAAGTAAAAATTCAATTAACATGTGGGTTTGACCCATAGATTCTGCCACTCTTGCTTGTGTTGAGTAGTACCTCACCCCACAAGGAGACCCACTAAAATCTACTCTGAGTAAAGCATCGCTCAACGTAAGTAAGCATGGCAGAAAACTAGCCACAAGGAAGGATAGTCCAGTGGTTAGGATGCTTGCTAGAATTTGAGAAACATGGGTTTAATTCCCTGTGTTGCCACAAACTTCCTGGGTGAGGCTGGCCATATCATTTTAAGACAGACTTTCAACGGTTAATAAGGCACCTAGTGGGATTTTTCACAACTACATAGGTACCTAAGCCCCACGGAATTCAGTGGGAGTGAGGTGCTTTCACAAATTCCACCAGGTACTTATCTGCACCATTAGGCATTTAAATACCCCTAAAATGTGCCTCAGTTACCATCTATCAAATGGGATTGGCAAGTTTCAATTTAAATTGTTAGTCATCGGTAAACATCGATCTCACTTGACACACAGAAAATGACCACAAATATTTTTTATATAATATATATACAATATTTTATATATATATATATATATATATATATATATATATATATATATATATATATACACACACACACCTCTACCCTAATATAATGCGACCTGATATAACACGAATTTGGATAGAACGCGTTAAAGCAGTGCTCCGGAGGGGTGGGGCTGCGCACTCTGGTGGATATAACACGGTTTCACCTATAACGCGGTAAGATTTTTTGGCTCTCGACGACAGCGTTATATCGGGGTTATATAGAGGTGTATATCCATCAATAATAATCAGCAGGGATCGGGTGTCATCAGCTCCATGGTTATGCAAGGAGCCCACTGGCTCACTCCTGGGCAGGAGTGTGGGGCCGATCCCTGGGTAGGAGCCATTTAGCAGCATGGTGGCCTCTTCCTTGCAAGCCCTGGAAGCCCTGGCTGGGGGATTCGGTGCCAGTGGGCCAGGACTGTATGCTTCGCTGCACTTTGCGCCTGGGTGTCTTGGGCCTCACAACTGTACAGACAACCCCCTGCAGCCCCGCTTTCAGCACTGCCCTAGATCCAATCCATCTCCACCTTAATTTCCTGCAACTGTGAAAATTAAAATAGTTAAAAATAAAAAAACCCTAATAAAAATTACTATTAATTACTGAAATTACAAAACAATAAAAATTGAATTCTGCCAAGCCTAAAAATGATGATTATAGCACTGCACTTCCCTGCCACAGAGGAGTGCAGTAAGGGTACAAACATTCAAGTTTGTGAGGTATCCTTTCATAGGCAGTTATATGTGGGCAGGCACAAATTTGCACCTTTGCAAATATGCAAAACTGGAGTCTGGGTTGATGGCTTTTTAAAAAAAATTAGGTGCTCAGGGCCAGATGATACACAGTGCAGCTATGATGGTACAGTAGCTCCAGAATTTGGCTGCAGTATAGAATGGGCTGACAACAGCCTCCATTCCTAACTGAGGACCTTTTACTAGGTTCCTGTCCTCCTAAAGGTCAAGTCTCTGGCTCTATGTCCTCCATTGGCATACAGTTAAGAAATGGTTCACAAGGAGTGTAGCATCACCAAGCATGGGGAGAATCAACACAAAAACAAGCCGTGTCACCCCTTAGAAAAATGAGAATCTGATGGGTACATTTTGAGCATGGGCAGCTCTGTATGTTTTGCCGCCCCAAGCACGGCAATCAGGCGGCTTTTGGTGGCGTTTCTGGGGGAGGTCCGCCGGTCCTGCGGCTTCGGCGTACCTGCCATCAAATTGCCACCGAATCCGCGGGACCAGCAGACCTCCCGCAGGCATGCCGGTAAAGGCAGCCTGACTGCTGCCCTCACAGAGACCAGCAGGCCGCCCCCCACGGCTTGCCGCCCCAGGCACGTGCTTGCTGCTCTGGTGCCTGAAGCCGCCCCTGATTTTGAGCATGACCGTAACTGGAATAACTTGCTTTTTTCAATATCTGCTGCAGTTTAGTTACTATGTACCAATTGGGCTACACTTGCTGCTTTTCCTGTCTATCAGCTAAATCAGATATCAAAATGTAAAAATTTAGCACTGAGGAACATCATTTACACCCCACGAATGCCTGATTTGAGAGCCATAAACCACTGTATAAATTCAAGGAAACACGAATGCATTATTTTAATTTGAGAGAGCTAATCTTGGTCCAGTGTTATTCAAGTGTCCATTCTCCTTTGATCAGCACTCTGCCATTTCAAAATGTAAGAAGCATCTCTAGATATAAATAATGTTCTTTAGGGAATAATCTTGCACTGGTGGAGGGATAATTAATATGAGCTAACAAAACTCAACAAATCTTTTTCATCTAAGGCCCTGATTCAGCTTAGCCTTTAAGCATATGCTTAAGTCCATCCCTATTCAGAAAAGCATGTAAGCACACGTTTAACATTAAAGCCAAAAGGGCATAAGGGTATGCTGAAATGCTTTGTTGATAGGGATGGTATGCTGAACTGGGCCTATTTTCAGTTATTTTTAACTGAGACATACTGTATATTTGACAGTTAATCTGAAACTTAAAACTTTGTAGTTCTGGGGTGCGCACATGTATATAGATTCCTCCTCCCTACACTGTTTTACGCCATATGTCACTGAACACAATACACTGCTTATGCAAAAGTGAGATAGAATGGCATCATTTTGGGGTATGATTCATGTATGAAAGTAAAGTGACAGGCATTGTTACACATATGATTTTGGGGGGCTCATGTCAGACATCAGCAGTTTCATATCTCAAATTAGAAAAATGTAATAGCAGATTAGGTGACATTCTACAGCCTAAAAACACGTGTGACAAACCTCTCACTTTACTTACATATTTCTAACATGCTGTAGAATGTTTCATCATGACGGCATACTATTCCATATATGTAATTGCTGGACTATATAGTTTAGTTTTTAGATTGCCCAGAACTGTTATACACTTGCAAAGTGACCAGCTGTCCCCATTTACCAGGATTGTCTTTGTTTCATGGGACTGTCCTGGTTGATTCTAATGAAACACTGCAATTCTTTATCCCTTACCACTTTACTTTTGAAGTCAAGTTCATTGCTACCTCTCTCCTAGCCTGATGTGCCAGCCAAAGTCCACTTCTCTCTTGGTGCCCAAAGGAAAACAATAATCATGGCATTTCAGTGTGATTCACATACTAAAAACTCATCAGGATCCTATTATATCAGCAATACCATTACATAAAAATATCAGTGACAATACCTATATTTAGATGAGGTTAAGAAGCAAGTAGCACTATTCACACACCATTGCACCGTATGTATATGCAGTTATCTATAGTACATCATAACTATAATTTCATTACACAGAAAGTAAAGTAAAATATCTCCACTGCTGCCCAAATGTATGTTAATAATACATAAGCTATTAAGTATATTTCGGAACATTTTAATAGTCAATAGCTGTAGCCCAAACAAGAAATACACATCTGTTTTCCTTTTTCTTTATTTTGCCAATATGATTGCTAATAGTAGAGGAAATTCTAACACAGTTCTCGAAACAAATTACAACTGATCCTCATCCACAAATTCAAAATAACTTCATTGATATTAGACAAACGTCATTTTTAGAATTCTCAGGGCTTGATTCAAAGCCCACTGAAATTAGTGGGTGTCTTTCCTATATCTCCAAGTGGTTCTAGATCTGACCCTTAGTGTGAGAATAGGCACATGTAACAAAAAACTTCTAAGCCAAATTTTGGACTAATTTCCTTATGTTCAGTTCTTATTCAAACCAGTGGAATTGGGTCTAAGACCAGAAATTTTTGTTTAATATGCAACAAAGGAAACATTAATTGTGAAAAACTGTTTTTATTTAAAAAAAATAAGTGTTTTTCCTTCAATTTCTGTTTCTTCCATTACACAACATTCTTTTGTTTTTTAATCTTTTCGTAGTTAGAATACTCAGAAAAAACAATGATCACCTCACAGCTATTACCATTTTTTTTACTGTATAAATGTTTTTCCTGTAAAATCTTAGGTAGCTCCTGATCTGAAAGACAGAGCTGCAGAAACAAATATCACTTACATAAAAGGAAGGTTGCTGACCTTGGTCAACAAACTGGCAAAGGCTTGGGTATGTTGCAGATAAGGGAGATGCTGTCTCCATAAGTCAGACAACTATGAATGTGAATTAAAATATGGCAGTACATTAGGGGAAATTAAAAAAAAAAGGGAGCTAGGCTAAAAGAGTCACCAACCTGGAAAAGAAAGGGGAATTCCTATAACTCTCAAGTGGAAGGAGAAGAGGGAAAGGGGTGTTGCTCCTTGTGGAAAGCATTTATTAAAATCTCTGGAATCAACTTCTCACAACAAGAAGCTGTTGACCAAGACAACAGCTAATATGGCTTAAACCCATAAACAATGCCTAGTGCACCTCCCCTTGCTCTCTTTAGGAAGTTTCTGAAAAAATGTTCTGTTTTCATCTAGACTCTGCTGGACTGATTCTCCACTGCCTTGCACTGTGTGTGGTCATTTACATCCATGCAAAGTGGGCGTGAAATGCTACAAAAATCAAAAAGGTTGCACTTACACCCAGTTTGCACAGGTGCAAATAACTACATGAGGCATACAGCACTGGAGAATCAGATCCTTTATAAGGAGAATCTAGGGCAGTCTAATTACAGCATTTTTCTTGTTTGGTATAATAAGAGATTATAACAATTAACAATACAACAGACTCTTTGTAACACTCTCTCCTTATAAAGGGATATTTATTTAAATATAATGCCAACTTGTTACAGGAACATGGTAATAAACTCTACTAGAGAGAACACCATGCCTCAGAACTTTAAGAGATTTGTACATCATTCAAATAGCAAACAGGCAGAAAGAGGAGCAAATTATTGCAGGAGTGAAAATCATATATTCTAAGCTAAATGGAGGAGAGTGCACTCAGGTATTGTATATTGGGAATTTTACAGTTTTGGGGAGAATTTGCTCTAACCTTCAGGTTACAGAATCATTCTCATGCTGTGTGTGCTCTTGCATTCTCTCTCACCCAATGATTCTTTCATTTATTCACAGTGTAACTGCTTCCATAGGAGAGACTGAGTGAGGCCACACCAGAAAACCCCATAACCTATCTTTCGTCAGTTCATGCATCACTCTGGAGCTTAGGCATCCAGACACCTGGCATGGGGCTGCAGTGTGCAGGCCCAGAGAGAGATACATAGATACCTAAGGAACATTTACTGCAAAAATGTAGGCACCAAGCAAGTTTATGTTCCTACAGCATTCTGGGGAAGCTGAGCAGCGGTGCTGTGAATCTCAGTGGAGCCTGATTCTGGGATTTAGGTCCCTAAAGTGGCAATTAGGTGCCCAAGTCCATTTGTGAATCTAGCTAATCCTCTGTTACCTCTGCATTTGGTTTGATTCTGAATTGCAAATAAATCCTTTAACTTTTTTTTTTAAATATATCTAGCCCTGGCCCTACAGTGGTTTGACTTTAGAATAGCATTGTATTACTCAATATATTCTACTTTTCTTACTCCCTTCCCAAATTTCCAGTACATGTCAGGCCTGCCATTGAATATACAATGGGTTCACTAAATCTTTGCAATATTTTGTACTGTGTCATGTGTTACTGAATAAGATATACTGGCAACCTAGACAACTGACTGTCTATAAAAGATACAATGTGAATGTGTTGAGATGTCTTGCCCATTTCTCAGATACTTAAGACATGAAATCCACCACTATGTGATGTGGGTGCAAAGACTGAAAAGTAAATAAAAGAGCCTTTGTTGGTAGTGTAGTGCTAGGAAGTCAGAATAAACTTGCAAGAGGAAGGGAAAGGAGGTCTTCTTGAAGTTTCCAAGAAGCTATTACAACTGATAGTTCTCTTTCCATTAAATACCATAAAAATGGTTGATATTTCGCACATTATATCATCTCTGTGACCTACATAAGGCTCCCTGCACCAATGAAGCCAAATTTAAGCCATGCGCAAGGGCTTACGAGTGGCTTCATAGTATATACGGCTTTGTGATGGACCCTCTGCATGGGGGTGAATTTCATTCTCTCTATATAAACATTAGCTCTGATCCTCAAGGATTTGCTTGGTCCACCCATATGGACCCAGCAGCAGCACAGAGGCTGTTGTAACTTTTGCAATTTGTGTTGGAGGCATGGCAGGTAGGCTTTTAGAGAAGGGATATGGTAGAAAATGAAAGCGAAAAGGACCTACTGTCTCTTGGAGGAATCCTGGTATGTTTCTGAATATTTTGACCTGTCTAGTTTTAAATGACTCATGCACTGAGTTGGTCACTGCCCCCCACAGTGCAATAGATTTAACGTAAGGTGAATAGAAGAAGGTATTTCTTTTGCTTAATTTCACCCATTACCTATACTCCCTTCTTTCTATTTGCACCCTTTGAATACTAGCAGATGTCTGATTTCATCTCCACAATTTATGTCAGGATTTGTCAACATGGGGATATTGACCAATAGCTTTTCTGGTTCCATTAAGCTGCTCTGGAATAGCTCCCTGTTTGGACACTATATTCCAAATAAGTGACTATTCCAGTATAAAATCCTTTTTATTTCAGAATACAGCATTCACATAGGGAAATTATTCCAAAACAGCAAAAAGGGGCAACAAACAGGGGAGTTTGTGAGGGAGCGTGAGAGGCAGATACACCTAACAAGCATACTCTAAACTTAGGCCAATCATTGCCTCCCAAAAAACCTGCAGGAATTAAAACAAATGCAGGCAGAAGTCCAGCAGCAAAGTCAGTGGGGGCTATCCAGTTTATTGCACTGAATGCAGCATTACAATTACCTGCCTTGCGTACAGGTGCCATGTGTATGCATGCAGAGCAAGCAACTCATGGCCTTCATAGACACAGTATAGTCTCTTAAGGCCAGAGTGGCTGACCTGGAGGAACTAAGACAGATAGGTTCATAGAGGAGACTTTCAGGGATACAACAGAGCAGTCTCACCCCCAGGCTGACAGCCTCTGTGCTGTTAGGGAGGATGAAAGTCTCAGGAAAGGAGAACATCAAGCTGCACTGGTGAGAAACAACAAGAATTGGGATCCTCCTTCCAGATGATGTCATGGTATCATCTTATACTGAGGATACCTCCTCAGATACACTGAGAGACCTCAATCACTAGAAAGAGCAAGATAATAGTAATGGGGGATTTGATTATAAAAATATAGATAGGTGGGTTTGTGATGAGCAGGAGAACTGCATGGTAAATTGCCCGGGGGCAGCGAAGTCTGTGGATCTCACGAGACATCAAGACAGACCCATGTGCAATGCTGGGGAGGTACCAGTTGTTATGGTACATGTAGATACCAATGACATAGGGACAGGTAGGATAGAGCTGCTAGAGGCCAAATTTAGGCTGCTAGGTAAGAGATTAAAATCCAAGACCTTCCTGGTAGCATTCTCTGAAATGCTTCCAGTTCCTTGAGCAGGACCAAAAAGACAGTGCAGTTTTGCCTATCTCAATATGTGGATGAGACGACGGTGTAGGGAGGACGGATTTAGGTTTATTAGGAACTGGGGAACCTTTTGGGAAAGGAGGAGCCTATACAGGAAGGGTGGGCTCCAGCTAAACCAAAATGGAACCAGATTGCTGGCATATAAAATTAAAAAGGTTGCAGAGGATATTTTAAACTAAGGGCTGGGGGAAAGCAGACAGGTGTTGAAGAGCGCACGATTTGGACAGAGACATCCTTTAGGGATGAACTTATTAAAAGGAGAACTTTATATCCTGGTAAAGAGGATAGGAGAGAAGATGGTAAAGTACAGATAGGAGCTAGTGAGGAACAGTCAAACATGAAAGTCCCATTTAAATATAATATGTGCAGGCAAGCAGCCAAATATTGACAAAATGTATAAATGCTTACATACAAATGTTAGAAGAAATGCTAAACACTAGCACTCTAGGTCACCCATGTTAGGCATTAAATGAGGATATTGATATAATAGGCACTGCAGAAACTTGGTGGAATGAGGATAATCAACAGCACATGGTAAAATACCAGAGAACAAAGTATATAAGAATGACAGAATAGGTTGTGTTGGTGGGGGATTGGCACTATATCTGAAAGAAAGCATAGAATTAAAGAAAGTAAAAAACTGCACCACAGAATCACTATGGATAGAAACTCCATGCTTGAACAATTAAAATATAGCAGAAGGAATATACTACTGGCCACCTGACCAGGATGGTGACAGCGACTGTGAAATGCTCAGGGAGATTGGAGAGGCTACAAAAGCAGAAAACTCAGTAACAGGGGATTTCAACTATCCCCATATTGACTGGGAACATGTCATCTCAGGAAGAGAAGCAGAGATAAAGTTTCTAGACACCATAACTGACTGCCTCTTGAAGCAGCTTGTTCTGGAACCCACAAGGAGAGAAGTAATTCTTGATTTCATCCTAAGTGGAGCAAAGGATCTGGTCCAAGAGGTGAATATTGCTGAACTGTTCGGTACTAGCGACCATAATGTAATTAAATTTAACATCCTTGTAGGGTGGAAAATCTCAAAGAAACCCACCACACTAGCATTTAACTTAAAAAAAGGGAACTAAACAAAAATGAGGAAGCTAGTTAAATGGAAATTAAAAGGAACAGTCACAAGGTTGTAATGCCTGAAAATGCATTGAAACTATTCAAAAACACAGTAATATAGGGTCAAATTACATGTTTACCACTCAACCCCGCCAAATCAAAAAAAAAAAAAAAAAAAAAAAGGAAAACATTGTCAGAGGACCAACAAAATGCCACCATGGCTAAACAGCAAAATAAAGAAGGCTGTTAGAGGCAAAAAGGCATCCTTTAAAAATTGGAAATCAAATCCTACCAAGGAAAATAGAAAGGAACAAACTCTGGCAAGTCAAAAATATAATAAGGCAGGCCAAGAAAGAATTTGGAGAGCAACTAACTAAAGACGCAAAAATTAAAGAGAAAAAACAATTAAGTTCATCAGAAGCAGGAAGCCAGCCAAACAATCAGAAGGGCCACTGGACGACTGAGGTGCTAAAGGAGCACTCAAGGAAGACAAGGCTGTTGCAGAAATGCAAAATTAATTCTTCGCATTGGTCTTCACTGCAGAGGATGTGGGAGAGATCCCCACACCCGAAACATACTTTTGAGGTGACAAATCTGAGGAACTGTCCCAGATTGAGGTGTCAACAGAGAAGGTTTTGAAATAAATTGATAAATTAAACAGTAATAAGTTATCTGGACTAGATGATATTCACCTAAGAATTCTGAAGGAACTCTGATTTGAAACTGAAGAACTACTAACTGTGATGTGTAACCTATGGCTTAAATTAGCCTCTGTACCAGATGACTGAAGCATTGCTAATGTAACAGTAATTTTTAAGTAAGTCTCCAGAGATGATTCTGGCAATTATCAGCTGGTAATCCTAACTTCAGTACCATGCAAATTGTTTGAAGAACAGAATTATCAGACACATAAACAGGAAACGTTGGGTAAGAGTCAACATGACTTTTGTAAAGGGAACTCATGCCTCAGTAATCTATTAGAATTCTTTGACAGTGTCGTCAAGCATGTGGGGAAGGGTAATCCAGTGGATATAGCATTCTCAGAGTTTTAGAAAGCCTTTGACTAGATCTTTTACCAAAGGCTCTTCAGCAAATTTAGCAGTCATGGGATAAGAAGAAAAGTTCTCTCCTGGATCAGTCACTGGTTAAAAGATAGGGGATAGGAATAAATGGTCAGTTTTCACAGTGAAGGGAGGTAAATGGAGGGGCTCCCAAAGGATCTGTACTGGGACCTGTACTGTTCAACATTCATATATGATCTGGAAAAGGGGGTGAACAGTGAGGTGGCAAAGTTTGCAGACGATACAAAATTACTCAAGATAGTTAAATTCAAAGCTTACTTCAAAGACTTACAAAGGGATCTCACTAAACTGGATGACTGGGCAACAACATGGCATATGAAATTCAATGTTGATAAGTACAAAGTAATGCACATTAGAAAAAATAATCCCAACTATATATACAAAATTATAGGGTCTAAATTAGCTGTTACCACACAAGAAATATCTTGGTGTCATCGTGGACAGTTTTCTGAAAACATCCACTCAACATGCAGTGGCAAAAGTGTTTATAATGTTAGGAACCATTAAGAAATGGATAGATAATAAAAACCAGAAAATATAATAATGTCACTGTATAAATCCATGATATATCCACACCTTGAACATTGCATGCAGTTCTGCTCACCCCATCTCAAAAAAAGATAAATTGGAACTGGAAAACATATAGAAAAGGACAACAAAAATTATTAGGGGTGTGGAAGATCTTCCATATGAGGAGAGATTAAAAAACTGGGACTGTTCAATTTACAAAAAGAGATGACTAAGCGGGAGTATGACAGAGGTCTATAAAATCACAACTGGTATGAAGAAAGTGAAGAAGGAAGTGTTATTTATCCCTTCACAAAACACAAGAACTAGAAGTCACCTGATGGCATTAACAGGCAGAAAGTTTAAGACAAATGTAAGAATGTACTTCACAATGCAAAGTCAACCTGTGGACCCCTTGCCAGGGGATATTGCGAAGGCCAAAAGTACAACTTGGTTCAAAAAAGAATTAGATAAGTTTCTGGAGGATAGGTCTATCATGGTCAAGATGGTCAGAGACTCAGTCTGCTCTGGATGTCTCTAATTCTCCAACTACCAGAAACTGGCACTGAACAACAGGGGATGGAACTCTGGAATTTGCCCTGTTCTGTTCATTTCCTCTGAAACATCTGGCACTGGTTGCTGTCAGAGGACAGGATACTGGGCTAGATGGACCATTGGTCTTATCCAGTGTGGCTGTTCTTATATTCTTATGTAATAGCTAAATTATATTAGAATAGCTATAGTCAAATAGTTGTGCTGAAATAACTATGATCAATTTGTCCCACATAGACAAGGCCTTATTTATCTCTCTTCCACGTCTCATGTCCTCTCTGTCAATCATCATTTAGTCTAACTATATATGGATTTAATCACCCAAGTATGAAATGTACATACATGTCAAACTTAGGTGATTAAACTTATATTTGGGAACCTGAATAAAAATAACCTAATTTTCGAAGGTTCGCAGCATCAGTTACTTCTGCTAAAGTCAATAAGCAGGTGCAAGTATTCAGCACTTAGACTGCTTAGCTTTGGAAAACAATTTTTCACTTGCAGGTAAAAGGTAAATATCACAATTTCATTAATGAATTTGATATGTGCTGTTCTCAAAGATAAATAAGTTTAAATTCACTCTGAAATTTATTTGATGGGAACAATCAGTATATCACAGCAGTAGATATCATTCATAGCATATAAAAGACCACAGTAGAAATGTACTATGCTAAATATGGACCCAGCCTCAGTAATGGCTACTCAACTAAATGAAACAGTATAATAAACACAAGTTTATCTCTGTATTTTAACTTGGGAAATGTGTAACTGTATTAAAATCTGAGGTTTGGTTCCTACAGTAAGAGAGAGTGTGAACTGAAGTAATGGGCATATAACATTTAGGATCATTATGCATGTAACCTACTCATAGAAAATTGTATCATTTGAATTATACTTTTTGTCCAGAAAAACACTACGAATTATAATCCAGATTATTTCACTTTTATTGAAATTGCAATCTATTTGAAAGGTTCAAAATAAAACCTTTCCTTTTCCAACAAGACATATTAAAAAATTGTAAATGTATTCTATAAAGTTAAATGAGCACTAAAATAGCATTTTCAAACTTATTTATTTATTTGTATATGTGCCTGAAATGCCCACCTGCATGAATAAATACAGGATTTGCTGAGTTCAATAGTTGTGTGTATGCATTTTTTGGTGCACCCATCCACAAACCCCTTTAAGATCTGCAAACCCTGAAATACAATACAGTCTAAGGTTCTGATCCTGCAAAAGTTTACATGAGAGCAACTCTCCCCAGTTGAGCAGTCCCAGATAACTCTGTAGGACTACTTTTTTGTGAAAAAGTTATTCACAAGAATAACTCTTTCCAGGACAAGGTTCTATACAGACAGCAGCCTTGTTGTTGTTGTTTAAATATTTGTGGCTCTATTTTTAAATACAATTGTCAATACAGAAAATTAACTGCTAACTTCTACCTCCAAGATATCAACTCTGGATATAAACAAGACATTCAGAATCTGTCCTCAGTTGATTTTTTTTGTGCACCGATATTATAGAAGTCCCTAGATCATACCTAGGAAAAATAAAGTGAGATCAGGGTGGTATAATAATATTTAGCTCTTCCATAGTACCTTTTATCTGAGAATCATCACATCCTTTATACAGAAGTTATATAATTAAAACCTCAAACCATTAGTGGTAGGTACAGTAGTTCAGCTACAGATAAAGTTCCAACCATACACCATTGGAATGCAGCCACTTTTAGGGTGAAACATGGAAGTACATCAAGTCTACACAATTTATAGCAAGAAGTAATTTAGAATGCCATATTCAATTACAACTGCAGGGGGAATTTAGTTGGGCATACTGCAATTATCTGAGTTGGCCAGTAGGATTTTAACAAACCTGTACTTACTAAAAGTTCTCTTTCACTGATTGCATATGGTCGGGACCTAATTTTATGGAAATCTCATCCAAAGATGGCACCTTGCCTCTACACTGAGCTGGGGCATTTGGTTAGTTCTAATTCAGATGGAAGAGCGTCACCTACTCAATCCCCCAAAATCACTTCCTGCAGTACCTAGAGCAGATATTCATTGGAGGTCTTTCATTCAAGTACACATATATCCTAGCCTGTATGGTCAGAAAGGCAACTTTTATTCTTAATTTCCTTGGCTTGCCAATTTAACTTAGTCTTTTGGTGCTAGATCATCCTAGAATTGTGAAATTAATACCTATATCATACATTACCATTCTAATACACTCCTTGTGCACTCATAAGAGTGACTTTTCTGGCTATATGCAGAACATGTTATGGCTGGTAGCAAAGGTATTACATAAAAATTCCCCCTTCCCACTATTCCTCACCTCTTTCTCCATTGCAATAAAAAAGAAAGAGGAAAAAGTAGTTTATATGATGAAGGTAACTTTCTGAAGAGCTTATGTGGAAGAAAGAGTTCTTAGTTTGAAAAAAATGCATATACAATCCTATTATGAAGCTGCAACATATTGCAACATATGCCGGCATAGAGCCTCATGTTTATAAAGCACCGCTTTTAGGTGGTGTACTTGCCACTGTAGTTCTGCATAAACTGATGATTTAAAACTGAATTTTCATTGTAATGTCTAAAGAATTTTGGCTGACTGGTAAGAAGATGGCACACAAATGCAACATTACAGCTATTCACACCCTGTTTTATTGTTTGCTTTCTCATGTTAAGACATGAGACATGATTATGTACCCAACAGCTAAACCAGAGAAACATGAAACAACCTAATAAAGAAAAATTAAAATAATAATTTGAATAAAGAATAATGTACATCTTCTTTGAGGTGCTCAGATACATACTGCTCAGATACATTTACTGTATAGGTAAAGAAAATGAAAAATAAGGTCAGACATAAATCTGAGAAGTCTTATTCCAGATGGTTGTAACATACTGAGAAATGGCACATTTGAAACCTATATTATGGTTAAATTGAGGGGGGAGACTAATAGTTTGTTATTTTTTATAGTTTCATCTTTGTCTAAAGAAAGAAATGACCAAGGAATGTGTTGTTTGCAGTGTTGTTGCAGCCGAGTTGGTCCCAGGATATTAGAGAGGCAAGGTGGGTGAAGTAATAACTTTTGTCAGATCAATTTCCGTTGTTAAGAGAGACAAGTTTTGAACTACAACCAGCTCCTCTTCTGCTACTGTTTGTTTTCAGAAGAACTTTCCCCTATGTTTTTTTTTTTTTTACAGCTACAATTTTATAAAATGATAATTTCTCAAAACATGTATTGTTCACGGTAAAAATGCCTGATGACCCATAACATTTCTGGTTTCAGCCCATCACTACAAACCATGCACATGTCTTTTTAGGATGTTTGCTCTGCTCATGACCACGGTTTGTAGAGAAGGGCTCAAACCAAAACCCAGCTCCCTGGAATTCTAAAGAAATTCTATTCAGAATCCAGACTCAGACGTTTGTAGCTAGTTTCTATGACGGATTATTGCTAATGGGCTGATCAAAATCCCAAATCTGAAGAGTAGCAAATTCTGGGAAAACTCAGGTCTAGATCAGAATGTTAGAATCCAGACCCATCTCTAGTAGTAATCATAATAATACCCTTTTGTAAATTCAATTATTTATATTAAAAAAAAAACAGAAAAGCTCTGATCAAATCAAAACATAGAATTAGGAAAAAAACAAGCTTCCCATAAATCAAATTATTATACACAGAATTTTCCATGGGTTCGCAAGGTAAATCTGAAAGGAATGAGGAGAAAGAAAGACACATAAAATAACAGAAAAACAAAACAATAGTTAAAAACAAGAGTCAAGATTAATTCCTTTCTTTCTTTCTTTCTTTCTTTCTTTCTTTCGAAAAAGAACAGTACTCCAATACAAATATCACCTGGTGCAAGCCAGATGCCACAATAAAAAGACGTACTATGCACTAAAAATTGCTTAGTGTTCAAACAGACATAATAAAAACTGAATAATGATCCTGAAATAGAAATGTAATCCACAGTGGATAATCCTTAGTTTAACTGGATAGAAACTATAGAAAAGTAGTTAAGACGTCATTTTGTCTATATATAGCTCACAATACCGTAATAAAATTTTGTCTTAGATTTTATTGTTGTTGCTTATGATAGATCTAGATGGAAAATTACTTTTTTTTTTGCCAACGCATATTTTCTTCTCTGCTTAGGCAACCTGAAAGACTGCCTAATTCAAAAATTTTGTCCACTGTATAAAAGTCAGTCTAGCTTTTGAGGTTAAAATCATGGATGAAGTAGAACCTCATCTTTAAAACTGAATTATTGGTTTGATATATCATGGGGATAAGGACAAACCTTTCAATATCCAAATTATGATAGATCATATATTATTTTACAAGTTTTAATCAAAATATGTACACTTGGATCCATAATCTCAACACCAGAGGGTAAACCAATGACGCAAAAGTCCCAGCTTTAGTGTTGCCTGGTTTGCTGCTAACAGGTTATACTGAACTATACTATTGGACTTTGGCTATGTTTGGGCATTAATTCTGTTGTAAATTTAAACCATGCCATGAGTGCTGACAGCATATGGATAAGTGCTCTTTTTTCAGGTATAGATGAATCTAAACACAAAATGGTTTTATTTTTTTGCTCTGCTTTTCAGTGTGAGTTGCCATTCTCCTGAACTGGCACATCACTAACGCCACCATAACTCATTTATACTGACTCACATCCATTGCCAGCTTCTCAGGATCTCTCATTTTAATGTCTACTGCCTCCTTGTTATGGTAATTCAAAGATCCAGAATTCTCAGGGTAAATACATTCATGTGTTTTACATAAAAAGCTTGTGTAACACTTTAGATAGACTTTAATGAAATAGCTGTAATTCATAATTCTTCAGAACATTTCTGAGCTGGGGGAAGGGAGCAGTTACTTAATACAGAATTGCCTGTCTGTGTGTCTCTCTCTCCTTATCTGACTCGCTCTTGTTCTAGGACCTAGGTTGAGGAAAACCCACCAGAAGCCGTCTGACCTTCCTTTTTTTAAAAAAAACCCTACCCTATAATTACACCCTGAATAAGGAAAAGAGGAGAAACATACATGTAGAACTTAACCTACCGACTGGAATGGTGCCTGCAAACCAGCAACAGGAAAAAAAGGGAAGGAATAACTCACCATGATAAATTGTTGCCAAGGGAAGACAATTTGATAGCACCTCTCAAGTCAACAGTCTGAGGGAGCCCATATTCTCTTCTCCAGTCTGTTCTCTACTCAGCCCTCCACCCCACATAGGGGAGAAAATAAGGAGGAAAAAGAAGCCAAGAGACTTCAGGGATTGTGAAATGAACAATCAGATCTCTTGTGCCAACACTTCTTTTAAAAACATTCACTAATAAAGCTCCCAGAGGCCAGCAAGAGGCAGAAACACTAGCACACCGTGCTGTAACAGCACATTTAATACAATGTTATGAGACGCTTCATACCTTTCCCTTCATTGCCAAAACTCCACCCCTTCCCTCACCACAGTTGAGGCCAAACTCTGCTCTCTGTTACACCCATGCACTCCCAATAAGTCAATAGCTAAATGATGACAAAATCTTCCTCGTTGTTATTAACAGCCTTGGCCCTTTCTGAAGTTTTAGCAGCATCTCACTTCTGCCCCTTTCCCATGCCTAATGCAAGGTGGACATCAGTCTCCTGAATTGCTAATATGAGCGACTCCCCCCCCCCCCTTAGCCCGTTTTGTAAAAAACTATCAGTTAAGTGGAAACTGGACACTGTTGGGGACGGATAGCTTGGTGGTTTGAGCATTGCCCTGCTAAACCCAGGCTTGTGAGTTCAATCCTTTAGGGGGGCCACCTAGGGATCTGAGCCAAAATCAGTACTTGGTCCTGCTAGTGAAGGCAGGGGGCTGGACTCAATGACCTTTCAGGGTCCCTTCCAGTTCTATGAGATAGGTATATCTCCACATTAAAAATAAAATAAGCCTTTTAATGTCTAGGCTGTTGGTTTGAAACAGCCCAGGACTGTAGGGATTGATAGTCATTGCCATCTGATGACAATTCAGTGATCTATATGAAATAAGCTGGTTGATTTAGTCCACTTCTTTAGTTCACTTCTTAGTGGGCAGGTGTTGACAGTGCAAAAACACCACCAATATTGGCACAAATTAGTGATCTCAGCAGAGAGGTCACAACCTGAATGAGTCTGGCAACTTAAGACAGTCTCTCCAGAAGAGTGGTGAAGGATAATGTGAAGGAAGATTCCCTCCAGTATGAAGAACTTTGGCTACCAGAGCTAAAGGATAAAGCTATTCATTAGCTCTGTTCTTCTGTTTACCTAGAAGCTCATTATTCAGCCACCCACTGACATATTTTCTGACTCACTCACTCATGTTTTCACATGAATTTAATAATCCTGAAATGTGAAAAGTCATGCAAGAGTTTTTATTAAGTGGGAATCTACATCTCCACAC
This sequence comes from Chrysemys picta bellii, assembly GCF_011386835.1. Lineage (NCBI taxonomy): Eukaryota > Metazoa > Chordata > Testudines > Emydidae > Chrysemys > Chrysemys picta. The sequence continues at coordinate 73,278,660 of NC_088792.1, forward strand.
ACACATTTTCTCCTCATGCAATACAGAGGACTGGTCACCCCTCAAACCTTGAATAGCAGTAGGAAGACCAACAATGAAAAAACAGCATTGTTCCTAACTCTCAGCTGTTTCACATATTTAACCCAAATTTCCGTTTCCCTTATCCTCATGTTTATACATGTATTGTGTTACAATGATTTGTTAATGCCAGATTATAAACATCAAGGAATTTAAATATCTTCTTTATGTATAATGGATTTTCTAGATTATGTCTTGTTAGTCCATCTCGTTTTGAGTCATTTTGTTGTGTTTTGACAAAGTATTTTGCCATTTGTGCCTTTAAGATACAGTATTTAATAATGACACGTAAAACAGATGTCACCAACCACAAAAAAGATGATGATAAACCATTTAGAAATCAACCACACATGCTCTTAGACCAAGATGGTCACTGGCCCTAAATACAGCCATGTTGAGGAGCATGGCATCATCAGCTGCTCTCCTCCCACCTGCACTGTTTGTTTGGATTGCCACTTTGGCTGTAGGGGAGGCTCTGCAGGGCCATTACTTTGCTCCTCTGCCCATGAGTGAGTGAGAAGCAGGCAGAGTAGAGCTGTGCTGGTAGAATGGGGGAAGTAAGGTGTACCCTGTAAAGGGCTATAATAACTTCCTTTGCTCCAGGAGCAAGGGAGAACAGAGAAGGAACGGTGATTCACAGTTCTTTCCTGGAGCTGGCTGATCCTGAGGCAGTGCAGCTACATGCTGCCACCCAATTCAGGGCTAGATGTTAAATCTCCATTTCAAGGTACAATTGGTATGTTTTGTTAAGAGCTTGATAGATAGGGACACAACTTTTTCTTTTATAAAAACTAAAAGGCAGCTGAGTGATATATGTATATGTACCTTTCCCCCTTCTCACTAATTTAGCTAATTTTATAGCCTGAATTTCTAAGAAGGCAGAGCACCTTGCCAAATGTCCTTTACTGGGCTATTTTTGCATTCATCTCCCTCAAGCACCACTGCTGTATCGTGTATCAAAACAACCGCTTGTGTGGATTTGATAGCCTGCTAAAAAGTAAAGGTTACCCATAGCTACAGCAATTTGAGCCCTGACTGGAATTTACCAGCTGGTTTTCCTGGAGTACCTTTCACTTTTGAGTTTGCTATAAGGCTTTGCTCTTCTTTCCCCATGAAAAACTCCCTATACGCTGCCACCTGAACTCCAAGTTTGAACTCCTTTCCCTACACTCACATTGAGTGACCTTCCTTCTGGTGAACAGAGCTGAATATGATTCCTTGACCGATCCTTCCCACTGGGGCTCAGTGTGGGTTTCTGAAGCAACGCTAGCCCTGCTGTAGTAGGAACTAGTGACCAGAGTTGAGAATTAAACTGAGGTCTCTAGCACTGAGCCTTTGCCGCATGGGCACTGGCCTGTTCAGCGTCCTCCTTTTTATTGTTAATTTCACTAGATATGATTCTGATACATGGGTGGCAGGTTTGTAGAAATTTTGGTGGTGCCTAGAACCCGCCCCCCCAATTCTGCCCCCCCAAACTCCACTCCCCCACCTGCCTAAGGCTCTGGGAGGGGGGTTGAGTGGGGGGAGGAGGTCTGGGGTGCAGGCCCTGGGATGGGGATTAGGGTGCAGGAGGGGTGCAGGCTCTGGGATGGAGTTTGGGTGCTGGGTGCAGACTCCGGGCTGGGGCAGGGGGTGGGTGTGCAGGAGGGGGTGAGGGGTGCAGGCTCTGGGATGGAGTTTGGGGGTGGGAGGCGGTGCAAAGGGACGGGGTGCAGGCTTTGGGAGGGAGTTTGAGGGCAGGAGGGGGTGTGTGGGAAGGGGGAGGGGGTGCATGCTTTGGGAGGGAGTTTGGAGATAGGAGGGGGTGCAGGGGTGAGGGCTGTGGGTCTGAGGATGAGGGGTTCATGATGCAGGAGGGGGCTCAGGGATGGAGCAGAGGATTAGGGTGCGGGGGGATGAGGGGTTTGAGACATTGGAGAGGCTCAGGGCCAGGGCGGAAGGGCAGCCTGCCTTCCCATTAGTGGATGGAGGGCACTAGGACCCCGGGACAGCAGACAGCAGTTGCTGCCAGGAGCAGGGCTCCCTGTAGGAATGTGCTACTCCGGCAGCACAAGCAGGCACTGGAGAGGTGTGCGCTGCTGTCTTTCGGGCGGGGGGCGGGGGCAGGTGGAGGCCGGGTCCCGCTCCAGGCAGGTACGTGGCCGGGTTGGGGGGGGGAGACCCAGCTCTAAATATTGCTGGAGCAGGGCCCCCGGCCCTGAATATTGCTGGAGCTCGGGCACCACAAAAGAATATAACCTGCCGCCTATATTCTGATACCATATTCCTATGCTTTCCCTGCCCACCGCGCCCATTAACCTGTTTTCTCCCTGTTTCATCACTTTTGTTTATTGCCCCTTAGCAAGTTTCCTGACACTCACTTAACTCAAGAGTATCTAGTAACTCATCTGTCACCCTTCCTGACCACTTAGCACCATTTAAAGCGAGTTACAGTGCGCACAGCATTTAATTCTCTTCTTCTTGTCCAAGATCTCAGAGGAGTGACAAAGTTACCACCCATTTGTTCTTAGATTTTGTTTTCATCAAAAATTGCCAAAAGATGTTTTTCCTGCAGTGACACTAAGCCAAGCAAGCAATACTCCTGCCTTCTCTTGATGATGTTAGCAAGTCTATGGTAGGCTGTTAAGCTCTGAAATTCAGGGCTGGGCCAGGAACATTTAGAAGAATGCCAAAATAGCTGAAAGAACTGACTTGCTCAAGAAATTAAAGCCCTTCTGACTATCTTCCAGAATTCTGGTGAAGAAAAGGGAGGGAATGAGAGAGACTCAAGAAAAATGGACAGAAGCCCAGCTTGAAGGTTTAAGCCAGAATGGTTTCTGGCCAAACAGGAAGGTTGGCGAGTAAACAAATGAAGGCTTTATTACAGGCTTTCATAAGCAGCATTATAAATACTATATGAAAAATGTCAAGCCATTTAGATTTCAAGCACCAAGATAGGATTTACTCTAGAAACAGAATTATGTTGGTTGATATCTCTTCAAACATTTCAGCTGAATGTCAAAACTTCAGGAGAACTTTATCAAATGAGAATACAAGGAGCTGTTGACAACTACAATATTCAAACATTTAATCAAATGGCAAAGAAACTGTGTTCATAAATTGTCCTTCCCTTCTCTTTGCCCCCCCCCCCCCCACACACAAATATTAAAGGGAGAAGAGGGGTCCGATTTCTTAACCAACTCATCTTTCAGAAATGTTTGAAAGTAAAACGTAAGCTAGCCCTGCTACAATATTTTATTTTGAAAGAAACAGGTACCTAGAATAGATTGTTGGTGTGAAAGTAAGTTTAAATAAACCATGAGCAGATGACCTTCCCATAAAGGTTTCTTCAATATTTCAAGAATCCTTTAAAACGCACTCTTATTTCAAAATATAAAGAATATTTTTTCTCTCTTTTAAACACAATTGAAAATTCAACTCCCCACAAAAGAAATATTCAGGATGGAATCTTGGGTCACCTAGCCTGGTCCCCATGTATACAAAGTCTGAAACACAGAAGAAACAGTTTCTTCTGTGTGCATGTTTGAAGAGGTGAGTGGACCCACCTCAGACATCCCACAGCAAGGGAATATTAGACCCTCTACACACTGCAGAACCCTGCTCCATGGTGGCAATCTGAATGCAAAAGCATGGCGGAGGGGTGGGGGCGGCCTGCAACAAAGTGGAACATGACTACTGAATCAGTGCAGATCAACCTACCTGAAATCTTGTGTGAGGGGGTGCAGTGGGCTGCAGCCACTACTCCAGACCAAACAATGGATACTCCTGAGGGAATATGCACCAAAAATGCAAAATTCTGTAAAATTCTGCATATTTTATTTGTCAAAATAGTGCAATATAATCACACCAATTTCACTTATTTTGGTAATTTATTTAAATGACCATGCAGAAAAAAAAATCACAATAACTGCTCAGCATTTCCTAAACATATGAAAGTTAAGTTATAAATACTTGGTAACCACTACCCTGCATTCCAGTTATAATCCTGGATTTTCATTTAAATTACATTACCTTTATTTTGGTATTCTGTAAAGTAGAATGTTGCTTTAAATGGCTCAGAATTTCACACCTGAAAGAGTTTTGCTAATCATTGTCCTGTATTTTTTTAAATGGGTAAGTAAAATAGATCCTGAGCTGTAATCTAACCCCATTGTGCCTCTCTGGCACAGGGAAAAAAGCGAGAAACCACACAGCCCTTCCAGCTGAGGATTCCATTACTGTCATTTACAATAAGGCTCCCTTGCACCACTCTGGCAAGGTAAAGGAGTCTTGGGTTTTAGCCCACAAAAGCTTATGCCCAAATAAATGTGTTAGTCTCTAAGATGGCACAAGTACTCCTCGTTCTTTTTAATTGACTAAGAATGTGAACAATTAACTGACAATGGGAACATTAGCAGCCTGTCTGCTTAGTTGTTACATTTCTGCTCTGCCTTGGGGACAGAGTCTGCTTCACACAGCCCTACGCCTCCAAGCCCAGGATACTGCAACAGTGAGCAAGATGGACAGAGTCAGTCTCTCTCACTCGTTGTTAACACAGGCATGGGCCCAACCCCACCTGCTTAATGTCTCTCCACAGAGGCGCATGCACACCCAGCCTCCCTCCTCCCCTCCGCGGTGATCTGCTCTCTGCTGCCGACTACTCCCAGCAGACACGCCCGGGCTGCCCAGAAGGGGCGTGTGTTCCCCACAGATTTCTTTGCTCCCCCATTTTTTTACGGGGCAGCCAAGAAATCTGTGGAAGGTATGAATTCTGTGCCCCCACAGGAGTAAATGAAATGAAGGCTGTCTGGGTTAGAGGATTGTGAACATCTTATTTCTCCTGCAGGAGGAATGTCCTATGTCCTCCATGCAAAGCCCACTTATCTTGCCTTTGATGAGGGGAGGTAATTATCACACCCAAGGAGTAGTGCTGGGGGTCACTCACTATAAAATATCAAGCAAGAAGAGTCTTTGTGCAAAGTGTTAGAAACATTCTGAGATTCATCCTAAAATTTCTGAATATCTTCATTTTTAACAATGAAACATTAAAGATTGCCTCCTGTCTCCTGAATCTTCCTGCAGCCCAGGACACTCTCATTTCTCTTCGAAGTTATATTTCCTAACAGCTAACAATAAACAAACAGACACCCTAAGCTATTCTTCCTGCTCATGTCCTCCAGTCACCCAGAAACACACCTGCAAGACAGAAAAGCTTTCCACAGTATCAAAAATAGAAAAAAAAATGAGCCAAGAAAAACCTCAAAACACAGAATTAAAAAAGTAATAACTTCCTTTTGGCTAAATATAGAAAAACTAGTTTGAAGTTTAAAGAATCTGAATTTTTATACCATTTTATATAAATGTAATGAACACAGCAAAACATGAATTATAAAATTATTGTAGAACTCTTGGTCCCATAAATCACAGTATGAGATCTGTTTACTGCATACTGGATATAACTGGAATGAAACAATGGTTTCATATTCTGAAATGACATACAAATAGCATATCTTCTACATTAGTTTTTATTTGTTAGCATTATATCTTAGAAAATTTTGGAGCAAATATGTCTATCTGTAGATAGTTTTCTTTAAAGCTACCGGTCCATTACAGGCTATATGCTGTGCAATAAACAGTTTAAACAGTCCATGTAATCATATGAAAGTAGAAGCCATCAGCAAAATGCTGCTTGGCAAGGGGTAGCTTAAACACTGATGTTGCAACATTATATTATTTTGCTTTTCCTATATCAGGAATGAAACTATACTCAAACTCAAACGTATGATCATAGTTAGATAAATGTCAGTCATTATTTAGTATTATTAATCTAAGGATTCTTTAGCATTCAACAAACAATGGGTGTAATCCTCTCTCGCTCATATATAGAGCTAGGTGAAAAACTGATTTTTGGTTTGCTAGCAGTTCTAATAAATAGGTGAAAAAACTGGTTTGACCCAAACCGAATCGGAAAAATTAAAATGTCAGTGAATTGAAAGAGGTGACAAAAGTTTTGTTTCGGGTCAAATTAAGCAACCCAAAATGAACGGTTTAGTTTTGTTTCCTGGCACTTTTTAACATAAAAGCAAAGGAAACAAAAGGCTAGATTCCCAAAATGGCTGGAGGAAAAGGAGATGATGGTGTTAGTGCTGCTTCCTGGTTATAGGCTATTCTGAGGCTGGGCTCTCTCAGTCTCTCTTGTTGAAGCTGTGCCATATTGTATAAATACTTGAATAGTCCTGGGTCCAGAAACAGTGGCTAGGGCACTCCACTGCAATGTGGGAGTCCCTGTTCCACACCAGCAGAGGGGGAAATTGAACTTGGGTCTCCCACAGCCTAGGAGAGTACCCTCATCACCGGGATAAAGGTTATAAGACCGGTGGCAGCACTACCACTGCCTTCTACTCCAGCCATTTTGTGAATGGCACCTAAGTCCTGGAAAAAAAAAATTTAGCCAAAACAATTAGTTGAATTTGTGACTAGTTTCACGTTGACTGAAACTTCATTTTTCAGTGAATAAACCATTTGTCCAAAAAATTTCACTCGGGTCTATTCACTAATCCCATTGGGTTCAAATAGACTTCTTACGTGAGCCTGGATAACTCACAGAGGGTAATTGTTGCAGGATGGGAGTCTATGATTCTGGCTACAACTGGAAGGGGAAATACTAAAGTACACAAAGCTATTTCTGCCATGACTGGAACCAAGGATTACTGGAAATCAAATAAGACCATTGTCAAAAGATTTCCATCCCAACTTGTAGCTAAACCAAAGGGCGGTTGAACAAGCATCCAAAATGCTTGGCTGCTTACGTTGGACTGTTGACCTTTGGCTGCCACTAGTTATAACAGGGAACCAATGCATGCATCCATTTGCAGTGATTTACTATTTACTATTACTTTGCACCAGGGCCGGCTCCAGGGTTTTTGCTGCCCCAAGCGTAGCAAAAAAAAAAAAAGCCGCGATTGCGATCTGCGGCGGCAATTGAGCGGGAGGTCCTTCGCTCCGAGCGGGAGTGAGGGACTGTCTGCCGAATTGCCGCCGAATTGCTGGACCTGCCGCCCCTCTCCAGAGTGGCTGCCCCAAGCACCTGCTTGCCAAGCTGGTGCCTGGAGCCGGCCCTGCTTTGCACTTATATAGAGCCCTCTATCCAAGGATCACAGAGTGCTTTACAATCTTTAACAAATTTAGCCTCAATATACCTGCACACTTCTAAGATTAGTATTATTTTACATCTGAGAATATTCATGCAATGGGACTACTTGGTTATGCGTTTGCAGGGTTGATCCCCCAGTGACTGGTATTTGTAAAATCAGGTAGAGTGGAGATTAGAACTCAGGTCTCATAATTCCCAGTTTTATACCTTAATCCTGCAATCAGTCTCCCTGACAATGGCACACAAAGTATCGCCTTAATAAATAAGATGAATGGGGAAAAATTCTACAGATAAATTTTTTTGGGGAGGTGGGGGGCAGAGATGTTTAAAATTATTTGTTTATTTCTACTTATTTGTAGCACAATTCAATAGGAAAGATGATGCAATGGAATTGGCAAATGAAAATAGCTTCTGGTCCTGCCTTACATCTAGGTCTTAACATGCTTTGACAGAGGCAGCTACGTGGTCCAGTGGTCTAAGCACAGGGCTAACGGCCAGGAATCCTTGAGTGAGCTTTCATCTCAGCTCTGCCACTGACTACCAATGAGGCCTTGGGCAAATCATATAAGCAAACTGAAGCAGGGAAGTTATCTGTCAACTAAAGTCAATAAAACCTGCCTCAAGTGGCTACTGTGAGGATTCATTAATATTTCTACAGTCCTTGGAAAATAAGAAGCACTATTTGTTGGGGCTAGCTCTGAAAACATCCACTCAATGTGCAGCATCAGTCAAAAAAGGCAAATAGAATGTTGGGAATCATTAAGGGATAGATCAGTGGTTCTCAAACTGTGGGTTGGGACCCCAAAGTGCGTCATGGCCCTGTTTTAATGGGGTTGCTGGGGCTGGTGTTAGACTTGCTGGGGCCCAGGGCTGAAGCCAAAGTCTGAGCCCCACTGCCCAGAGCTGAAGCTGAAGCCCAAAGGCTTTATCCCTGGGTGGCAGGGCTCAGGTTACAGCCCCTCTGCCCAGAGCTTAAGCCCTCAAGCTGCAGCTTCACCCCCACCCAGGAGGGCTGGGCTTGGGCTTTGACCCTCCTGCCTAGGGCAGCGGGTCTCAGGCTTTGGTCCCCCTTCCTGGGGTCATGTAGTAATTTTTGTTGTCAGAAGGGGGTTGCAGTGCAAGGGTGTTTGAGAAATGCTGGGATAGATAATAAGACAGAAAATTTCATATTGCCTGTATATAAATCCATGGTACACCCACATCTTGAATACTGTGTGCAGATGTGATCGCCCCATCTCAAAAAAGATGTATTGGGAATGAAAAGTTTCAGAAAAGGGCAACAAAAGTGATTAGGGGAATGGAACAGCTTCCATATGAGGAGATATTAATAATACTGAGACTTTTCAGCTCAGAAAAAAGACGACTAAGGGGGGATATGCTAGAGGTCTATAAAATCATGACTGGTGTGGAGAAAGTAAATAAGGAAGTGCTATTTACCCCTTCTCATAACACAAGAACCAGGGGTTACCAAATGAAATTAATAGGCAGCAGGTTTAAAACAAATACAAGGAAGTATTTTTTCACACAATGCACAGTCCATGGAACTCTTTGCCAGAGGATGTTGTGAAGGCCAAGACTATAACAGGGTTCCAAAAAGAACTAGATAAGTTCATGGAGAATAAGTCCATCAGTGGCTATTAGCCATGATGGACAGGGATGGTGTCCCTAGCCTCTGTTTGCCAAAAGCTGGGAATGGGCGACAGGGGATGGATCACTTGATGATTATCTGTACTGTTCATTCCCTCTTGGGCACCTGGCATTGGCCACTGTCGGAAGACAGGATATTGGGCAGCCCTTTGGTCTGACCCAGTATGGCCATTCTTATGTTCTTATGATTGTTAATAATTAGCCTATTTAACAATTTACTGTCTAGGATGACATGTACAAGAAAAGTCATTGTGTTACAGCAATTTGATCCTTTCCTTGATGCTAAGTTTAAATGCTGGCTACACGACATTTTTCAATATTAGTGTTGTTTGCATGCCACATGATTTTGCTATACACTAGAAAGCATCATTTAACATCAGACAAAAAACAATATAGAATGACATCTATGACACTGCACCCCATATTCTTCATAGAGATAGTATTATGATATGATTATGGCATAATTCTGATGTATTTTGTGCAATATAGGTCATGTGAGATATCATTGGAAAGGTTATGATTTACTGAATCTGATTATTCTGTTTAGATACAAAAATGATACATGCATACAAAGTTAGGAATATTGACTATATATCAGTATATAGTAAAAGGCTATCAGTCTAGATGACTGGCTGGGAAGGGCCCATTCATGTTAATGAGCCATTAGGAAAACAATAGGCCTTAAAAGAAGCTTTTCTTCCTGTTGGAGAAAAACAGAGTTCTCACTCTCAGGTTGGGTGCAGCAAGTCAGATACTTTATTTTCTCTAGCAATTGCGTGGAGGGAGAGAGCAAAACAGGTCTCTCCCAGGTAAACAATTACAGCAAGCATTTATGCCTTTTGTTACATACAATAATGGCGACAGCTGCATTTTGTTTATACATATGTTATCCTGATATCTTATTTTCCTCCACAATTTAGATTATAGTCTACATTCCATACTTATCTAACACAAGGTCGCAACAACTTCTCATACAGTTCTTTCCCACTCGCCTCACACAATCCTCGCTTCTACAAATCTCACGTTATTAGGGTTACAGCTAGCCTGACTCTTGCTCACATAAGGGGATTGTGTGGATTTGAAATCTCCTTCAAATCCCTGTCAGTTCTTTCTCTACTTCCACATTCCTGAACCTGGGGAGTCATCCTGAGGACACTACAAACAGCCTCTGACTCATGGCTGCTGTAGCACTACAGGGACATGTGACCAGGTCACCTGGTGCTGGACTCCATCTTGGGATACCACTAGGGTGACCAGATGTCCTGATTTTCTTATATAGGCTCCTATTACCCCACCGTCCCCATCTCGATGTTTCACATTTGCTGTCTGGTCACTCCAGATACCAGTGTTTTTCCACTGACTGGCATGGGAACCAAGCTTTGAAACAAAGGGTTCCTGCCACAGGGCCGGCTCCAGGCACCAGCTAAAGAAGCAGGTGCTTGGGGCGGCCAATACCAAGAGGCGGCACTCTGGCCGCTATTGGGGCGGCACGTCTGGGTCTTCGGCCGCAATTCGGCAGTGGGTCCCTCAGTCCCTCTCGGAGCGAAGGACCTGCCGCCGAATTGCCAACGAAGAGTGGAGTGGCATGATTGCGCTGCCGCGGCTTTTTTTTTTTCCGCTTGGGGCGGCAGAAAACCTGGAGCCGGCCCTGTCCTGCCATAGGCAAAAGCTATATAAGGCAGGGGAGTGACGTCATCAGAGTTCTTCACTGACTCCCGACCCAAAGAGACTCTTGGAAACACCTAAGAAACAGAGAGACTGAACTGGGGGAAGTGCTGGACCCAGGCTAAAGGGATTTTTAGCCTGTGAATAGAACACCTGGGGATTTTAAGATGTAAATTAGTGCAGCTTGCCCCTTAAGAATCTGCAGCCTGCTGGTATCATCACTTAGGGTGAGGATCTGCTATTCATATCCAATTCCTTTAGTATATTAATCATAGTTTGCGTGTTTTGTTTATTTGCTAGGTAATATGCTTTGATCTGTTTGCTATCCTTTTATAATCACTTAAAATCTATCTTTTGTAGTTAGTAAGCTTGTTTTTGCTTTGTCTAAAACCAGTGTGTGTTGAAATCATAACTTGGGGCAGAAAGTTGTTTTATATTTCCTCTCCCCATTGAGGGAGGGGGTGAATTTCATGAGCTTACGCTGTACAGTTCCCTATGCAGTGCAAAACAGTATAATTTTGTGTTTACACTCCAGAAGGCGGTGTGTGCCTGAGTAGCTGAAGCCTCCCCATGCAGAGCTGACTACAGCATCTGTATGTAACTGCAGCTGGGTGTGTCCCTGTCTATATGTGTGCTGGTATAAGTGCAGACTGGAGCTTCGGAGAGGGCTTGGCAGGCTGGGCACAGGAGTACAGTGTAAAGGGAGCCCAGGCTGATGGGTCAGGAGGCTCAATCGTTCTCTAGTTCCAGGCAGCATCCTGTGGAGGGACCCCATCACATCATCTATTGCTGCATTGTCTGCAAAGTGTCTGTTAAGTGCATCAGTGAAATAGGGTTTCTCTCCCTGAACTCCTGCTGACAGATCTAGGAATTTTTAGGATTCATTCTTTTTTGAGAGAGCATAGTACTTGCCTGAAGTAAGCATACTTCTTCCCTATATTGAAGATACTTTACTGCTATGAGGCCCAATACTGCAACCCTTACTGCCCAAGTAGTCTCACAGAAGTCAAAGTGACTCTCGCGTGAATAATAACTACTCACATGAGCAAAAGTTGTAGGATTCGTTTCTTAAATAGGAAAAGGACTCTTATGCTCTTGTTAAGTGATACTGTTTATGGTTATGCACCTTTATTTGTGTGTTTAGACATAGGGCATGCCCTTTTTTTTTTAAACAGAATGCTATAGGAAGATTTTTATCATCTTAAATGGATTAAATTTACAACACATTTAGTACAAAATTAAAAGCACATGTTAAATTAAAGTGCGTCATCTCCACTGGGTCATTTTCTGGGAGCAAGACATTTGCCTATCAGTTTCAGGAATTCCCTAATCCCCTGACAGAAAGACTTGTAGTGATGCAGTAAAGTGATACAGCAATGAACAAAGCCAGGCCATGGTTTCTGACGTGCAATTCTTGGTGTGTTGTGTGCATTATTACATGCTTAAAAAACCTGCCACAAAATAATTCAACATTTCATGCCCTGCACTGAATGTTATACACAAAACCAAGTGAGAGTAAATTCTGCCCTGTCCTGCGACAAGACTGGAGGGGGGGGGGGAAGTAAGGCAATGGAAAAGGTTTCCAGTTTACACAAGCAGGACAAAACCCCTCCATAGCACTCAAGTAATCCCAAAGAGAGATAGCTGGCTAATATGCTAACTTGCATATCATCAGCTGAGGGGTGTGTAATCACTCCCGTCTGCTTCCTCCCCAAGCAAGGTTGTGTATATTCTGCTATCAGTAACAGCACCAGCTGGCAGTAGTAGGGAAGCATGTTGTTCTGCTCAGAAAAACAGCTAAGTTGCTCTCCATAGCATATTCCTCCCAGTGTACTGGCAGGATTTCTGTAGAAAATAAGATTCCAGGTAGCATCTCTACACCTTAATGCACTGACCAAGGCAGAATTTCAGGGTAGTTTACCGCAAATCCTCACCAGCCCCAATGCCTGGCCACATATTATGGAATGAAAAGGTTGCAGTGCTCTTGGAACAGTGCAAATCTTTGATCTGAGAAAGACAAACCAGAAGCACCTATTCCCCACTGACTTGCAACCCACTCCCCTCCCCGTCATCTACCTCTTTCTCTATCCTACCCCTCTTGTGAGGCACAGCTCATGTCGCTGCTGCCAGCACCACCCCCTCTCCCTGGCATCTCTCCGTATTGCCACCTCCCCTCTCTGGCAGCCAGCCTGGGGAGTAGTCAGAAGTTGTCCTAGCCTAAACAGCACTCATTTTGTAAAGTGCTGAGATATTATGGTGATGAGCACCACAGATATGCTTATAAATACAGAGACCCTGACTACTGTCCAGAAAATTTCCCCCCCATAACTTAATAATAGGATGATGCTTATTCACAATAGGGTGAGATTCAGCCCATGCATGGAGGCTGCATAGACCTTACATACCACTTAAGCCTGACTTGAACTATTAATATGGGGCTTGTGTGGGCTCTTTACACTGCAGTGAATTTCACCCAGTAGTGAATAATATAGTTAATTGAAGCAAAAATGAACATCTGCAAAGCTAACTCATTATCATCCTTCAAATCCCTCTTTAAAAACTTTCCTTTGCCATAAAGCTTACAAAAAAACACCTGGACAATGGCAAGGCTGCCGACGCGCTAGGACCACAACCTATCATGCTGGACAAGACTGTCTCATTGTTCCCTTGTACTTGTCTGTCTGTATCCATCTATTGTTTCTTGCCTTATACTTAGATTGTAAGCTCTCTGCAGCAGGGACTGTCTTTTAGTCTGTTTGTACAGAACCTAGCACAGTGAGGTCCTTACCCATGACTTTGGCTCCTAGGTGCTGTAATACTATCATCATCAACACTGGAGTTACAATGATTTAAAACAGGTGTTCCAGAGTGCAGAATCAGATCCCCCGTCTCTAATGGACTTGAGATGCTGTGGGATGTTCACAAGGCTATTTTACATTAATTTATATTACATGTTTCTCCTGAGTAAGATTTCTAATCAATACAGTTTATTTTACAATTGTTACATGGATGATCCCATATTTATTTTTCCTTTCCTGCTCCTTATATGCAGGTACAGAAAATATGATCAAGTGTCCATTGGGAGTGAACAACTGGATAGCCAAATATTTCCCAAAACTCAATTATGACAAAACTAAATTATGAGCATGAAGATAGCAACAGGGTGGAAGCAAGCCCCCCCACCAACTGCGATAACATAAAAGAGTAGTAGGAGACTAGTTTGAAGGCCAGCATACAGGAAGGAATATAAGGCCTAGCAGGCTGCAATGGGCTAGCAGTAAAGATGCTCCTAGGGTCGGCCGTGTACTAGTAGTCCTCTGGCCCCAGCAAGTCAGCAAACTTTTGCACAAAAGACACAACAATTGTTAAAAGGAAAGATGTTGCAACTTGCATGGAACTTGATGGAAAGAGCACAGGCTGCAGGAGGGAAGAGTTTGGAGAGCCCCAAGAAGATAGTCTGTTTGCACATGGCTGGAATTGCAGCACCCCTGTAAAATGTTTTCTTAGTAAAGATTTAAATTAGTTTTAGAAACATGGAGTCCTCTCCTGTTATTATGCAGCACATGGCAAATGAAACAGGATTGAACATTCACGGATCTTCTTAAACATACATATGTATATTTAGGAGAGATAGAATAGGAACATTCTCTGCTGGGGTTCTCTTTTTAAATAATTATTATATGATTACACAAAATATCCACAATAATACAAAATGCTACATACTTGCATTTGTCTTAAGTCTGAATTACTGTACTTAAATACTGTGTGATTAAGATCTCAGCCTGCTAAATTAACACAGGGTTTTTCATATTTTTTTTAAACAACAATAAAAATATCAAAATCAATACACCAATGTTTGTAAAAGCACTCTAGGAGCCCCAGATAAAAAAATGCTATATAGAGCAGATGTAAAGTAAAGTATTGTTATGAAAGAAGGGTGGCAAAGATATGCAAACAGATGTGCAGGAAAAGGTTCTGTATGAGATGAAATAGCAGCCTTAGTAAGATACACAAAAGTTACGTGTGTATAGGGTGACCAGATGTCCCGATTTTATAGGGACAGTCCCGATTTTGGGGTCTTCTTCTTATATAGGCTCCTATTACCCCCCCCCACTCCCTGTCCCGATTTTTCGTACTTGCTGTCTGGTCACCCTATGTGTGTAATGGACTGGCTTTTTCCTTAGAAGTTTCCTAGCTAATACTGACCTGGCCCAACATGGCTTATCTTGTGATATTTGATGAAGGCACAATCTTCGGTGGTATGGCTGCAGGGTTTTGTATATTCATTCTGTATCTACTGTATTCACTAAAGTTCCAGGGATTGAGAAAACAGCAGCAGAAATCAAACCCAGGCCTCACATATAACACTGCAGAACACCAGAAAGGCCTTTGGTACATGAAGGATGAAAATGTAGCCTCATTGAAGTCCATGGGAGGTTTACCATTGATTTCATAAGGCCAGCATTTCCCCTGAAATCTTCCAGTCTAATTTAAATGTATATAATATTATTAAGCAAAGCCAATACTACCAGCAACAAACCTAGAAATGGTGATGTCCTTAAGCTGTCACCATCCATGTACTGATCAGAACCAAACATTTTTAACTTTCAAAATTGGGCAAGGGTCCAATGTTGTTTTCATTGAAGTCAAGGAGAGTTTTGCTATTAAATTTACTGGGCAAAGGAACAGGCCTAAAAGAGACCTACACATTAAGGCTACTTGTTTTAAAGCAGTCACTTCCTATCCCTGAAGCTGCAAATTACTCTAACTCCCATAACTTATTCATCCCATGATTTATTTATAAATATACAATATAATTATCATACCACTGGCTTTAAAATATTATAAACTGCTGCTCTTGCTGCCATGAGAATGTGGTCTTTCAAATTTCTGTGGGTATAAGTATTCTGGGCATTCGCCCTGGTACCTCTTTCTGAAGTTAAGGGGAAAGATGTATTTGTGCACAGTACGAATGCAATTTTTAAGTCTTTGTAACTTCAAACACATTTCTTTGAACATGGCAAAGGCATTAGACTGCATTTAACACCAAATAAAGTACATGTCAAATTTGACATTGAAAAAAAAAATTTAATTTCTAAAGTAACCACGATCAAAACAAGGACCCGGTTCTGGTCATTCTTACATTGATTTTACATAGTATAATTCCATTGGCTTCCCTGAAGTTACTCCAGATTAACACCAGTGGTCGGTGAGATAAGAATCAAGCCTAATTGTCTAAAACATTTCTAAACTGGAAAAAATGCTTCTCCTGCCACATTCAGATAAAGCAAAACTGGAAGGTTGTTTTTAATGAGGCTTTGAAAGAATTCATTTCTCAGCAAAGAAAAAGCATGAGGAATTTTTGTTGAAAACAAAAGGAGAGGAGGTTTGAAAGATATAAGTAACTGAAATTACGGCTCAAGTATCGGGGGTAGCCATGTTAGCCTGTATCCACAAAAAACATGAGGAGTCCGGTGGTACCTTAAAGACTAACAGATTTATTTGGGCATAAGCTTTCGTGGGTAAAAAAACCACTTCTTCAGATGCATGGAGTGAAAATTACCATTTCACTCCATGCATCTGAAGAAGTGTTTTTTTTTTACCCACGAAAGTTTATGCCCAAATAAATCTGTTAGTCTTTAAGGTGCCACCAGACTCCTCGTTGTTTTTTTGAAATTAGGAAGGTCAATGAAAATGCCATCTTCATTTTAAGGATAGAGGCAGTATATTATGTCTACCATCTCCACTGAATGTGTCTTACTCTATGTTTGTAAAGCGCCATGTAAAGGTATGATGCTAATAATAGTAATGATGTTCCTGATTGTGCCTCCTGGATTGCACACAGGGGGTCATTGCTGCAAACAGATTTCCCCATCTTCCAGGCAGACAGGGAGTGTCAACTACTACCAGGGCACTGTGCTCCCCACCTCCAGACTAATGGAAGGTTCCCCATGGGTTCAATTGTCTGTATACAGAAAGGAATAGGACAGCCAAGGGAGAAGTAGTTGTCAGGCCAAGGCAGACACATTGTTCCTTCTAGATCAGTGGTTCATAACAAAAAAATAAATAATACCATCAGGGAACCTGGCTGTATTATCTTTTCTATTTAGCACCTCTACTCTGTGGGTCTCAGAGGCCACCACACAAGGAAAAGATCATGGTAATGCAGTGGAGTCACACTGCCAAGGAAGGGGAAGTGTCAGAGGTCACAGCCAGTGCAGGGACAAGGGGCCTCTGCACAGAAACCCCTGGCCCATGGAGCTAGATATTCAGCAGGTTTGTGATGAGTCTGGTGGTCTACTCCATGGGGTGCAAACATTCTCCCTGATGGAACACTCAAGAAGAAATTCTGCCAGAGGAACCTCAACAGTGGTTCTCAACCTGTTTCATACAAATTGCTCACTCCTGGCTAGCCAGGAGCCTCCTCCCATTTAACTATATGGGAAGAGCAAGGTGGTTGCGACTCCTTGATCCCTGTTCTTGACCTGCTACAGGTCATGATCCCCCAGGATGAGAACTCATGGTCAAGGAAATTTTATCCATTGAGCCCATTTTTTCATAGGTTTTTCACCCTGGGAGAGGTAAATCTGGGCCAATAAATAATAAATAAATAAATACACCTTCCAGTTAGATTCGCTTTTAATATAAAAGTAAATGTTTAACTTGAAGATGGAGCTTCAATAATGCATTGTTGTATAGCAGCATCATTTTTTGAGAGACTGGTGTAGGCATGGGACTGGATCAATGGGGAGGAGGCCCATTGAAAGTGCAGGCAAAAGTCCAAGGAAAAATGTATTCTGATAAAACGGTTAACATGTTATGCAAACACTTACAAAACTATGCAGAGCCAGTTTTAGGTCATCATCTTTGATACCAATTATTAATTAGAGACTATTCTATTTTGGCAGAAGGCCTATCAAGAGAAGAACGTGTGCTGCATGAGCTCTAAGAACAGGCTTAGAGTGCTGTTTTGAAGCTTCAAACTACTTTGATGAGCAAAGAGCAATGGGCCAAGAGGTGTATCTCAGACATGCCAAAATGTAAGGGAGGAGTTTTGAAGCAGTTTGGTATTTCCCAATTAGCTTCATCAAATAATACAGGACTGACAGGAAATAACAGGGGAAATGGTTCCAATAAAAAGGTAAATTGGCATCTGGGTGCTCTCCAGGAAGCAATTCTCTCTCCAGATTAAAAATGTACTACTGTTGAGAAAGGACTAAATGGGAGGAACAGAGGTCTTCTCAGAGAGGCAGACCTCAATGGAATTGAAAAATGAAGTAGATATTGGATTAACAACACTGAGAAGAAGGGATGGCCTGGTACTACGGTAGGGAATGCCCTTAAGAAATGTATCACTTGTGATACAGGAGAGCCAGGGAGCAGCGGTAGAGGGGAAATATATAAGCCCTAGGCTAATTAAGGTGTGGTTACCTGTAGACTAGGGAGGGTTGCTACAGGTTAATTGGAGCACCTGTAGTCAATTAAGCCCTGTCAGGAACCTAACAAAACCCCCTGCTTCAGGCAGTCAGGGGAGGAGGAGGGAGGAGAGAGGACTGGAGCTTGGAAGTGTGTTGTAAGATTTGAAAGACCAGAGAACCGAAATAAGGGAGACCCTGCCCCAGCAGGGGAGGGAGACTTCCTCCCCCAGTGTCTAAGGGCCAAAGGTTCCCCACCCAAGGGGAAGAGGGTATGAACTCGCAGGGGTTGAGAGGGGCTGGGGCTCAGAGTGAGGTGCAAACCCAGACCCCTTCCCTGCTTCCCTCCTCTACCACTTTCCCGGGCCACTAGTGGGGACCTCGGTGGCCCAAGAGCAGGAGCAAGAGGTGGCATCTTAGCCCCCCTGCCAAGAAAAGCACAGGACCCACCATACTAACATCAGCCATGTTGTCTCACACTACATAGTCTATATGAATACCCTAGTGTCAGGGCCAGGCCATAGGCAGCCAGTGTGCCCTGGTCAGCTCTTAAGTTGCGATTGGGAGACAAGTCACAAGATCAGGAGCGAGCCAGGTCAGAATGCCAGGAAGTCAGGGTCAGGCATGAAGTTGCAGGCGGATAGAGCCAGGTCAGGATATCAGGAAGCCGGAGTCAGGCACCAAGTTTTAAGCAGCAATCAAATAGGAAAGTGAAGGACAAACTGGGGTCACAAACCACAGTCTACCACAAGCACAGTCTGGAGCAGAAATCAACCACAAATGGACTTGAATCCTCAATCTTCTGATCTAAAGTCAGATGTCTTATCCATTAGGCCACGTGAAATAGGCATGCAGTCTGTCTTGTTGCTCAGACAGCTCCTCCTGCTGGTTTCTGGATTTAAATACTAGTGTTGGCCAATCAGTGGGTTGTGAGGTGTGCTGGGAGGTCCTGGTGGGTGATACTCCCTGATGAACCTTGCTTCACAGATAGACTGTAGTGATGCAGCTACTTCAGCAGCCTAGAGCCCCCATAGTCCCAGGTTCTTACACCTACTAACGCAGATTTTTTTTGAGACAAAGATCAAGTAGATTCTGTCAGACTGATGTCTCTAAACAAACTGAAATTTGGGACTAGAAAAAGCACCGCAGCAGTCACTTGTTCAAGTACAAACTGCCAGCACAAGATTTGTACAGCTAGCAGGGAAAACCACAGAGCATTTGTACCGAGCATCACAGATTTTATTTTATCCAGATTGCATCAGTGTATTGAAGAGAAGAGGAGGGACAGGTGACTACAAAAAGGAACACAAAATCTGACTTATATTCTGTAAGTGAGACTCTGATTTTGAGGATGTTTTTGTGCGCCCTTACTTTCCTAATAGAAACAGCTGTTTCTTGCACTGAAGATCCCAAAAGAAAGATGAATTCAGACAGCACAGAATCAGATGCCTCAGAGATTCAGACTGCACCAATTTCAATTCCTCATTCGGGATTTTTTGTATTTTATGCTTTTCACTGTTTTATAAAGATTTGTCTGGTACATACCTAAAAATTATATAAACCAAATTAATGAAAATAACTGATAAAAAAGATACCAATACACTAATCATCAGATACAGGTAACAGTAATAAGATATTTAAGAAATCTTGAATATTGCTCTTGGAAAACATCCAAAACCAAGGATTTAACAACTAAAAAAGTGTGCCTTCCAGCTGCTTGAATGGAAGCAATGTTATCTTTTATAAATTTTACTTGAGGATTATGATAAGGTAGACAGTAGACATTTATTATACTTTATTATACTGATCCTATGCAGAGTTTGTATTTCTTCTCTACATTTACTGTTCTCATCATGAATTACTTTGGAAAGCAAGCAAAAATACCAGCATGTGGCTGCAGAGAGTTTATGGGAAGATGACTGAGGACACGCAACTAGAGCCAGCACAATTTTGTGGGAAGGAAGGCTGCTGGAAGCCTACTCCTCCCACGAAGAACAACTGTCCCAGACTAGCGCTACAGAGATCCATTAGGAAAACCGTCTCCCAGTTTGAGATGCTATGGCCCTCGCACAAAGAGCAATTTCTCTGTCAGGTCTGTGCTTTAGACACTTCTGACCCCAGATAGAGACTTCTTCTCTCTCAGGCCACAGAACCTTCACCTAAAGCAGTTTCCCCATTTAATACCAAAGCCTCTTCTTCACAGATTCTGTCAGTCTAACCAGTGTGCCTAAACATTGACTACAAGAGTATTAATAAATGAGACCATCAGAAAATAATCTTGTTTGACCAGTGGCCAATAGGTCATTTGTTTAGAAATATAGTCACAAGACCAGCACCACAAACAAGAAAGGAAAGATATCTGTGTTGAAATAGAATTTAACAACAAGAGTAATATGTAACTCCCCAGTTCTAAGAACTATGTTGGAACAATAGTGCTCCAAAGGCAATAAAAAGCATTTAATTTTTGGACATGGCCACAGGACTACCCTCAGAATATATACCTAAGGGAAGTGTGGAGTTATCCAGTATTAGGTATTTAGAGGAATGAGGAGTTGAAGGCTTTCTGCTAAGCTATTGTTTTCTGTCTTCTTCATTCTTGTGAAGATTTTCATGTCATAATCATCTTCTTTACATGTCCCAGTGACATTTTCTGTGTTATGTTTTACTGCACAGTTTAAGAGATTGATGAACGGCAAACATCTTATAAATATTTTACTATATCCTGGGTGATTAGTTTTAAGAGGCATTGAGCATCTGGATCTCAATTTGATATGATAAAAAAAACCAAGTTAGGCAATTAGCTGATAAGCAATTAACAGGATTAACAACATATGTAATTAGCTACAGTCAGATCAGAATGGCATGATCTTATACACATAAGCAGATTATTTAGTTAAGTGATAGGCATTAAGTAGAGTGCACAGTATCAGAAGTGTGTATGTTTATTTGCAGTCACGTCTAAAAGAAGGGTTTCTCAAATATCCAATAAACATATTATCGTTATATAAGGGTCTGGTAGCACCACCTATTTTGAAGATTGCTCAAAACTTCTTACTATAAGACCCTATTTTCAGTTGCTTATAAAACTTTGCCAAACTGCAACCATTTGGGCTGAAATTGTCCATGCTGGGTGTCTGCCACAGCCTGAAGTTTGGAAAGTTTCAGCCAAACCAGTTCAGTCACTTCCAGGAATGAGGCTAGGAA
Source organism: Chrysemys picta bellii (assembly GCF_011386835.1). Classification (NCBI taxonomy): domain Eukaryota; kingdom Metazoa; phylum Chordata; order Testudines; family Emydidae; genus Chrysemys; species Chrysemys picta. The sequence continues at coordinate 73,299,780 of NC_088792.1, forward strand.
ATGTTGATTTGGTTTGCAATGTTAAAAAAATATCTGGTCACTTTGTCTTTGGGAAGCTGTAGTTCCCTCCTGCTTTGGATCAGGACTTGAAATGATGGGGAAGGAGGGATGGGAGGAGGAGGCATGGCCTTTATGTCAGGGAAGTGCTTTGGCATCCCTGTGAAAATCCACCAAATTTGGCCAATTTATAAGCCTTTGCAAAATCTCAGTTTGTGCATATTCACTGAACAGAGTTTAGCAGCTGAAGTTACCAAAAATTTTGTCCTCACTGAGCATGCTCCATCCCCTCACAACTCCTAGCACTGACCAGACTGTCCTAAGGTATCCTCTGCATGCTGAGAAATGGGAGACATGCCCTGACCTAGTGAGAGAATTTCTGTAAGTTTCATTAACTTTCTGAAATTTGACTCTCTACGTGTTGGGTGATAACCAGCACAGTACTTTGAGAGGAAGTGTCAAGATGAAGGTGAAATTTAAATCATTTATACCTTTGCTATATTTACTGGTGAAATGAGTGAAAGAACTTCTTTGTTATATGCATTATGGTCTTGAATCAAAACTCACTCAAGTCAATGGAAAGACTCCCCTGTTGATTTCACTGGGCTTTGGATCAGGCCGTATGGGTACAAATAAAATCATATGTAACTGACTAAAAGAAATGACTGCCATCTGTAGATATTTTGTATTCTTCAGTCAATTACTGGACACTTTTTCTCCGTGACAGTGCAGTTTACCTAGTCTTTTTCCAAAAAGTACAAAGAGGAGAATGTGTCTTACACCACTTACTGGTCTTGAAGCGTTTTAGACTATAATAAAGCATGAGAGAGGCATGCAGTCCTACATTCCTTCTTTTGTTCCTGATCTCAAAATTATAGTTTTCTGGCTTGTTGAGAGGTCTGGTTGGATATAAACTTCAAATACCCATTATGACAATTTTTGTTTCACTGATTATAATCTTATTAATGCCAGCTTTTCTGCAGCGAAGAAAATCACCTCTTATTAGAGAGATGGTTTGCAATTTCATAATAATTGTGGTATTTCTAAGCACTTATTTTAAAAGGACAAAGCAATTCTTATTTTAAAAGGTCAGCAGTAAACCATTGCATAGAACAATGCTCTAAACTCTTCAGAATACCGGCATCTCTCTAGATTAGGTAAGGCAATATGAACATGAACAACTAGAGTTTTATGATCCACTGTCACTTAAATACAGAAAAGCATACTGCAGTATGTAGACCTGTATGCAGTATTTGAAATGGATTGTTTGGAAACAGCATCTCACCCTAATTCATGTCTAAGCAGTTCTCCCAAGTAGACAAGGGTTTGTTGGTGTTCATTTTTCCTTATAACTTTATAAAACTTCTGTATTTTACATAGTACAGTGGGCAAATGCTCCTTCTGAAAAAGGACCGGGAAATAAGGAATTAAATATATAATTCCACTCCGAAGTGGAGGTTGCACCAGGTCAAGAGAATTTACTGCTAGAGAGTCAACTGAAGTCAATGGGAGTCTTTCCACTGACTTCAAATGAGGCCTTGGATGAGGCCTACAGTCAGAATGGTATCATAAAGATGCCTATACCTGGCCTTTCCCACCCTCAACCCCCCCCCTCCCCAAAAAACTGTGATTTTGTTGCCTCACCCTTCATGTATACCTCGTCCTTTGATTAGCCAACCAATCCTGACTTCTCTTTCACTACTCCTGCCTTATTGACTGATTCTCTTCTCTCAAACTGTAAGTATAGGAATTTTTAAAAAAGAAGATTCATACTTAACATGCATAAGATGTACGCATGCAACTCACATTGATTTTCATGGGAGTTGTGCAGAGATCTGAAGGCCCTAACTGTTTTAAAGGGACATTAAAATAACTTTCACCTTTTACTTTTCATAGCTTTGTTTCAGAAAGATGAATCAGCATAGGGACAAAATCTGGGTACTGGCATAAAAATGAGATCACAAAAGCTACACCACCCAAAAACAAACCAACAAAGTTAGAACCCCTCCCAAAATGGAGCCGTTATTTCATTCATATAAACCTAATTCTCAGCATATTACTATTATTATTTCTTAGGCATTGACAAAGTACTTTGTGCTGTACATGACAGAGATATCAATCTAGGAGACAGATGTATAAAGAGAAGGCACCCAGGAAGATCCAAAAGAAGATGATGCCTTTGATAATTTCTTCTCTTCATCTTAATCTTAGCCAGTAGCTGAAATATTTTGGAGGTGAAAGGGTTCATAAGAGTAATTTCCTTTCGACAACACTAACATATTTCTTGTTACAGAGAAAGTGAAAAAGAATGGCAAAACCTTACAACACAATTATGTTGTGACACCTTGTTTTATTTTTTTAAACTAGCTGCTAGATAACTGCACAGGGACTCACTAGATCCAGCCCAAAACTTACTATCAACAAATTAAAGTGAAAATGTTGTCAGTGCACGTACAGGCGGTAAAAAGAAATGCTGCAGAAAGGCAACACAAAGCACCAAGTGAGTTGGAAATGGTCAGTGAAAGGCAGAGGACATGCAGTGCAGCTGTTTCATGCTCTGGTTATTTTTTGTGAGGTTGCTTTATGTAAAATTAACTAATCTTTCTTTTCTGAAAATAATTTCTGCTTCAGGGCTGTATTATCTTCCTAATTTTTCATCCAAAAAAGTCACAAAGAGCAGCACAATTTACAATATACAAATCATAACAGCTAAAAAACTGAATCATGTTCACACAGTAGAAATAAAAATTACCAAGTCTTAATATAAAATCAAGCTCTGGTGTCCCCCCTTCCCCCTTCCCCCCACCCATTCCATCACCAAAACAAAAAACAAAGAATGAAAGAAACTGATAAAATGCAACTGTTGTGTAAGTAGTGTATTGGCCAAAATTCAGGCTGGGTAATTAATTACATTCTGCCTCTCCAAATTCCCACAGTAGATTGACTTAGAGAAATAATTCTTTTGCTTCCCCTCCTATAAAAGACCTGCTGTGTAGTGTTTCTATGGCAAATGGATACTGTGTTCCACCTCAGAGAAAGCTGGCAGCTTTATTGGAGAGAAGTTAGAGACATTTATAATATTTGGATAGAGAAGACAGCTGAAGATACAAAAGAGCCAGGAGCATATTACAATAAGTTTGAAGAGTATGTCAACCCAAGTTACCCGATGTTTGCTTGCTACAATTTCTATAAACACAATATGAAGCATAACTGAACCCACAGGACATTCCGCAATTTAGCTATAGTGTCTCTCTGAGGATCGTGACATGAATGGGACAGGAGAGTGCTTGGGACAAATTCAGAAAAAGTCTGGGAAAAGCCGATAAATTAGGAAGCTAAGTTTGATTTAAATAAAATAGTAGACCTTGCTAAAACACATGAAATAGCATCAGCCCCGCTACATTCATATCTAAAGAGGGAGCAGTGCATAGAGTGCCAAAGCCTCACCATGCTTTCAGGAACCCCTAAAGCAAAACAGTATCTCAAGCCACAGGCTAGTAGGCTATAAAGGAATGGATAACTATTGTGTTACTTGTGCTAGTTGTGTTAATAAATCATTTGAGAGATGGGAGTTATAATCAATTTGTTATGAAGCCAATGGTTGAACAATGTGGTCTGAAATTAAATAGCACTATTCTGAATTATTTATTTAGAGCAAATGTCAAGTTTTTGTAAATAGTAGACTTGATAAACTTTCTTTGGTTCTGTCTGCGATATTACTGCAAATCATGCAGACGGCCTTGCTAGTTCTGTTAGCTCTTGAAAAAATTGCTCATATTTAGCCGTGGTAGAGTTCTTTTTGGATGTTGAAGATATCATCAGTAAAACCTCTTTTTTTCCTTTTCTCCATCTGCTCTATCTTAGATTCTCTCTCACTGATTTACTACTTATGTGTAGCTGATGCCCACAGGTTATACCCATGCAAGCAAAGAAAACATTATATGGTGACAACATATTTCATTTTTGTATTTTAAAATTTTCTCAAGTTCTAAATCAAAACCAGGGATAGTTCAGATTCAAGTCCCATTTATCTAACTCTCCTGCTGCACCCAATTTTGGGGGATTTGATCAATTATTCCAGTTTTGGCCCATCTTTCGTTATGTTCCAAAATATTTTTCATCTGGCAGGGATAAAATGTTCACAGTTCTATATGAACAAAGCAGTGGGCACCACAAAGATAACACTATTTACCCATCTAACTCACTACTACAGACAAGTTTTTAACATATTTCCTTTTGTTGTTGGCATTTATTGCAACACCTCCAAGCATATGAGCACAGGTTTTCTCTGGACCAACCTTATTAGCTTTGCAGACCAAGTTCTATATGCCCATCCTCCTAGCACAGACTCAGGAATATAGATCAAATGGTGTGATTTGCACCATGCAACTTTCCAAGAGAAACTGATCTTGATCTAATTTTCTCCCCAATGGAAATGTATAGGCACTACTGAAATATTGAGTCAGGTAATTTTTGGAAACTCATGGACAGGATTTTTTTTGTGGTTCAGAATTATATTCATACACTATTTTTAAATGACTTTTCCTTTTACCCAACAGACTACATTGGTACTACATTCATATTTAAGCATAACATATGCTATGCATAGTAACAAATCCTTGCAGCAGTCAGGATGTTGGATCCCCAGTTTCCTTGTTATTGGGGCAGGAGTAATAAAGTGTTGTTACCCTTGTTGTGTGAACCGAGAGCAGCAGAACTGTACCTGGCATACTCCAATGGAGGGACTCACCCTCAACTGAATGGCACTTTCTAGGCAGGGGACATGGGTTCCAAAGCCCAGTGAGTTGAGAGAGGGTGGGGATAGGTACTTGTACCCAGTGGTGAGGGCCCTGGCTAAGAGTCTTAGACATCATTTGATCCTTTCTCTCTCCACGGTATAATAAAAGAGCTAATTTAGACTCAAGTGAGAGTCTTGTTACATGCTGCAGAGCTGAAATCACTGATATCTAAGTATTAGACCTACTTTGGGACAGTGTCTCTATTGCAAGAGATTTCCCAGTGTGCACCAGCAGTGAGGCTCCCCCACTAACAGCTGAAATCATTGAGAGCTGTGTTAAGTGGGGGGCCCTGAAGACATCTTGGCGCAGCCGGCAGGGCAGCTGGTGGAGAGGTCCGGCCAGCGGGCCGCCAACCCCCTACACATTCAAGGATTAGTTTGCTGTCTGTGTTGCAGGTATCTGAAGAAAAAACAATTTGGGATATAATAGGTCTTTTCAAAGGAAATTAAAATTTTATCAGCATATTGATCCTGAAGATATAGGCCCCCGGCCAACATTTCCTAACATGGGGATCTATAGGTAGGCATCTAAATCAATATTTTGCCACCTAACGCAAACTGGCTGAATTTTCAGAAGTGCTGATCACAGACAAAGCCCTCTGAAGTGAATGAGAGCAGAGGGTCTCAGCACCTTTGAAAATCAGGCCACTCTGATATAGATACTTAAAATACAGATTCAGGTTTCAACATATAGGCATCAAGGGTAGAAAATTTTGGTCATAATGTCTAGTTCTTCCCACTGTTGGAAGTAATCTTCCAAGGAACAGAGTGTATCCTCATTTTGGATGCTGAGCTGTTTTGCATTGTTTGAAGACTCCATGACAACTAATAAATGCAATGTAAATCACTCCCTGTAAGATCTCTCAATTCACTTTGGTAATGGTAATCACGGAGAGCATGACCCTAGGCTTGAATGTCCACAATCTTTTCTATAGCTCATGCATTGTTGAAAATATTCAAGCCTAGGGGGCATATTCTCCAAGATTACCATAATCAAAGACCAGTACGGGTATCTTCCTGTCTTTTGTATAAACGGTGTGTTGTACTGAAGTGATTATATTTGATTTTTAGAGTGCTACCTACCAATCACTGCTGTAAAAGCATACGTCCCCACTGGTCCACCCCTCCAAAACTATAGGTTGCATCCATACATCCCTGTCTCCAGCCTTGAAAAGCAAGTAAGAGGGCTTGATTTTCCAGGTGTGCAAACATGCCTACTAAAATGCATGTGTGTTTTGTTTCCTAAAAATACTATAAGATTTGATTCATGCACTAGCAAAACACCTAGACGAAAGGAGAGACAGGAGAAGAAGAGGAAGAAAAATTAGAAAATCCCTCTCTGTTCTACATTCTGAAGATAAATCCTGACATTAGGCCAGAGCACACCTTAAAACGAGAAAGGATTTTAAAAAATGGTAGAAATAAAACATGACGACTACAGAAATATTAGTACTCTCACTGTTTAATTGAGCATGGTAAATTACCACTCTTGTTCTCATCAATGCATATTTTTCATGTACCACTATCTATTTGAGCTTACATGCATATATAATTTGTTATATAAATGTAGGCACCTGTATTTTAAATTAGATCCCCAAATGTGCCTTTACTTATCTACAAGAGATGTCCTGCCCAGGCAGCACAGAAAATGCTTCCTCATATTTCACCGACAATATGTTTCAACCCTACAATGGGGAAATCCTCACCTGATATGAAAATGCAGTATTTACTGTTACCATAGGCCCCTGTGCTGCGAAAGACAAACAAAGTTGCCAGGTTTTGTGTTGTGGTCACCTCTCCTCTCCAAACTGGACCAGGACTGAGATCATCATATCATTCCTTGTGCTGTATTTTAGGTATGTGAGATAGCTAATACTTTTGCTGTCAGCCTAGGCTGGCTTTAAAGGCACATGTCTGAATTGCTTATTTTTATAGGCAAAAGATGTCAAGCATCATTTTGTTGGTTCATTTATTTCTCCCTTCCTGGGCAACTAAGGACTCAAGGGAAGCACTGGAAAGCAAGGTGTGGTGTACCCAGCCTCAGAGGAATTAAAGTAATCAAAGTCTTGCCCACGTCTGCTTTCTACAGTGAGATGATATTTTAATCACCCTTCTAGCAGATGTGACAGATGTAAGACCTGGGAATTCAAAAGGCTATACTGAAAATATGCCGGACACGTATGGACTTTTGAAACAATAAAGTGTTAATGGATTTCCTGAGGAATCCCCAAGGAGAAATCAGTACAAATTCCCAAATTCAGGTTATGCAAAAACCCCGCCTTTTGAAGCTACGCCCTGAGGAGAGGTCATTTCCTGCTGATTACCTATTACTGAAGGCCAAGATCAAAGGCCTAAGCTGTACAAAGAAACAGCTGATCTGCCCAGCCATTGTCCTGGTTTGGATTTAAGATGGATGTGCACTTGGAAAACGTGGTTGTGTGTTTTGAAGGACTAAAACCTACCAGAGCCCTAGGCTGGAGTTGGGGGTGACCTCAAGGTAAGTTTTTTAGCAAATGGGCAGGAACTTTTTTTGTTTTTTTTATGTTTTCTCTGTAATGCTTTTATCTTAAGAATAAATGTGCATGCTTAGAAGGAGCTATATAGTAACTTATACCTGTGGGCAATATACTTGGAAGGATTGATTCCTCTTGGATACTGGCCCAGGGGATACACCCCCACAAATGACTCCATTTGCATTTTGGCTAACACAGTCTCTTGCAGGTCTGAAGCTAACTCATGGGACCTGATTCACCCCCTCTACTTTTAAAGCCATAATATCACTCCTCAAAAGTAAATAATACAGAATATCTGACAGTACACCTATAACCAGCACCTCGACTCTTCCTGGTCTGTATAGAAATCTGCAATGTAGGTAGTAGAGTGAAGGCTTTTACACCAGGAATTTTAACCCAGATTTTACAACGTGCAAGCATTAGATGGGGTTTCATGATCCCAGAATTTCTCCATCCAATGAATGTCTCCCCACTGACTACCATCTTCTGTTCATACTAGCGATCCAATGGCTCTGCACCCAGGAGGTTGCAGCATGACATGCGGACAGTGGTTTGGGGTGTGAATGGCTCAGGATGAATATTAGATGCCATCGGCAGACTGGCTGTTTGACTCCCTTCCTTTGGCGATTCAGTCATACAGTTAACTCACTGAGGATGGGGGTGGAGCTGGTATTTCCATTTCCACACTGGGCCTCAGCGGGTGGAGTAGGCAATCCCAGGCAAAGTGATTTTCAGCTGGTCACAGATGGGACACTGTTTTTCCCCACCGGTCCTGGGGCTTTTGGGAGGTGGCTTCCTTCCCCCCTGAGTGTGGGTCTCCACTTGGGCCCATTCCCTGTCTTCTGATCCCTTTCCATCAAACCCAAGCTAACTATCCACACTAATGCTAAATAATTGATGGAGGTGATCTCTACGGGACTAAGTGCACATCCTGTGTCTCACTAGTTGAAGGGATGTTGCCAATAGAGATTTCTGACTCTAAATACAAAGGAATCTGGATGATGCACACTTCAAGATGCATAAAAATGAACTGGCCACTTGCTCCCCAAGTATTATACTTCAAGAAAACAAATTCAAGAAGATTTATTAAAATGTTAATAAAACAGTTCTCAGGCAACTGTAAATCTGTGTTCTGGCACCTTCCAAAAAGTTGGGTTTTAATTCACTGCATCCTAATGACTGTGAAGGAATTATGTTCTTAAATGTCCCAATCAGATACTCAGACTCACGCTCGCGAATCGCAAGTGTCTCTTTAATGTATCTCTTGCAGCTCTTTGGAGCATATGATATTAAAACACTGTGATTTAATTATTAACCACTCAAACTTATTAACCAATCAGGATGCTTTTACTATGTTATTAGCCAAGTGTATTCATAAACTAATAATACTTGGTCAGTCTTTTTGCTGTGATAATTAAACACACACACAACATTTCACCGTCAAACTGTTTAACTATGACTAGATAGTATTATAGTAAATGAAACGATGAATTCACACTTCTATGGCTCTTTTGGGTAATATTGATCGCTAATGTGACTCCCGAACCACTGAAGTCTGAGTATCACTGGTCCAGATGATTGCCCGGATAGATTTCTATCAATAGTTCTTCTCAAGCTTTTAAGGTGTGCTGCTTCAATCCCGCTGCCAAGCATGTGCACTAAGCCAAAAATCTCACATGGAATTTTGCTTTATTAAGAAGTTTGTGAGTACAGAACAAAGTTCATTAATAAACAAAACTAATGGGTCGTATATATATATTTAGTGACGCAGTAGTAGGTGGCACTCTTTTTTCTGTGTCAATGTTAAGCCCGTGCTCTGTTCAGCATATAGCGTCAGTGGTACTGTGAAGGACTGCTGGGCTCTTTCAGATGGAATGTGAACCTTAGCCCCTGACTACTTAAGGTGACTGAAGATCCAATGGCATACTTCATAAGAATAGAGGTGCTAATCCTGGTATCTTGGCCAAATCCCAGTACACAGTAAGTAACGCAACTGCTCTACCTAAATAACTTCACCCTGCAGTTGAATACGGTTTAGAGTTGCATGAGCTGTTTTACACATTTGTTACATTAAAAGCCAGACGTATGTAAAAATGGATATATAGGGAAATACATATTGGTGTAACATAAAGGCTTTATTGGCATGAGTTTTGTATGCGTGCATTAATCATGATTGGAGAACCCAGGTGTGAGTTATTTAGGTCATCTCAAATAAGTGCTAATAATATCTTTGTTCCACATCACAGAATTATGTGTTCTATATAAGCTACATACAGTCTTGGCAACTTACAATTCAACATATCCTTCAATGGATTTAATACCTTGCTGAGTGAATTCCATTGAGCTCCAGTAAATAAGACACTACTTTCCTTCAGAACAGGTGGAGTTTTAAGACTCCATGACTGACAGTGCCAAAAAACTATTTTACAAATATTTTAGACCATTTTAAAAGATTTGATTGGGATTATTTTTCTTATCCTTACACCTGTAAATCAAGGCACCCCTTGTTACCATGAATCCTGCAGAGCAAAGCTTGCAGGGAGAGAAATTTGGATACTGATGAATGTAAAACACCTTTAGAAATACCTAAAATGGCTTATCTACACTTAAAAATGTCACAATGTATAGCTTGATATTATACCACACCATCATGTACTAACTTGTGAATTTTAGAAAAGTTTATCATTCTTATAGTATTAATGTTGGTGTGGCTGTAAAGATGTGTTTGGGTGACCATGCACGTGCAGAATGGACATAAAACATTTAATTACAATAATTTGAACTGGAAATAAATTTTTTAAGATTTTTTCCCCCTACACATTTGGGTGTTTGTTTATGTTCATGAAACATGTTGGATTGAAAGTTCTCTGCTTGGCTACAGATCAGGAGCAGTGAAAACTTCCCTGAACTGTTCCACCAATGGGCCTCAATCTTGCCTTGGAGGAAGCCTCTCTTGAAGGCTTCAGTCTCCATAGCTCAGACTGCCAACAAGGACTCCAATCAGTGTCAACGGCAGTGAAGATTTTTGTGATGTGGATGATTGTCCACTGGAAACCAGACAAAGACCAGCTAGCACTAAGCTCATTTCATATGGACACCTGAACGGTGATTAGAGGGTAACAATTTTTGATCACTACTGATCTGGTCTACATTCAAGCTTAGGAATTTTATTTTTTAAACTTCCATTGTTTCTTTATGCAGTTCAAAGGGGAAAGGGCACTGTGATATTGACGTGGGTAGATATAAAAATGTGTTTTTAAAATTTTCACTTTCCCTTTTATTTTCAGTTCTGTTGTGCTATGCTTAGAGTTTATCTCAACTTCTGTTTATAGTGCTTTTGTGTGGGGCCCAGGCTTCACACCTATCTCACTCTCCTCCTCACTCTCTGCTGACAAGCCAAAGTTTCTACTTTTTGTGTCTCTTTTTTTTTTTTTTTTTTTTTATAATCAGAGAATGAGGCACAACATGGCTGTGCAAGAAGAAAAAATTGAGAAATGTGTAAATTGTCTCAGCATTTTGAAAAATATGTGAAAGACCAATGACAGAATACCATAGACTAGCTTTGGCTGTGAGGCTTCAAAAGGAGTATTGTACCTTCATTCCATAGCCAACCATGATAAAATGTACATGATACAACAAAAAGGGTAGAATTATTGACCCATTTAGTGGCAAATAACACTGACTTTAAGAACGATCTGTTACCTTTCATTATCTAGTAATGCTTGAAGTAACCAGCTTGTTAATGAATAATTAAATTTTTGAATGACTGACAAGGAATTTTTCCAAATTAATTTTTTTCTTTTTACTATTTCTTTTAAAAAAACCCTGCAATTTTGAAATGGAAGAGTTATACTCACGAGCATCTAACAGCCTGGCATTTGTTACCAAATCACATATGAAGAAACACATGGACTTTTCAAAAGGTAAAAAACCACAAACAAACAAAAACAAACAAACAAATAGGGCAGGTCAAATGTTTGGTCTATCAGCTCCAAAAGAGTCACTTAGTAGCTTTTTTTTCTATTTTTCAAACCATGAACTGTAAGTATCACTACAGAGATCACATAATAACTACAAATTTTTGCAGTTTTACAATGGATTAAAAATGGAAGTAGAAAGTCAGTACGCACTGACTCCCCACTGATTTGTTGACTCACCATATGTTCCTTTTCTAGTCTATCCTGTTCTATATAGGTTCTTATACTGTGCTCATCACTGTTGTATTGGAGTACCTTCCAGTAGTGCATGAAACAATATGACTACATGTCTGTCACAAAGTTTGTTCTTTCATCCTCTTCTCACGGGGAGAACTGTGTGGAGTGTTTTGGTCTGGAATTTTTTTATAACACTCCCCACCCTCCAAATCCACCCCAATATGTTTATGTTAGAGAAAGTAAGGTCAGAGAAATGCAACTTGCACTTGGAGTGGAAGGTGGTGAGGGTTGATTCTTAGTTCCTATAGGAGCTCATGTCACACTGGTGGGCTGGCGCCTGAGAAAGTTCTGTCTCTTGTTCTACAGTGAAACCAGCTCTAAGGCACACTTCTGTTAGGCCACTCATCTTAAATAGTCACTTTACAGTATATAAGTTTTTTTAGGATACTTTTGTTTAAAGGCCACTGTTAGGCCAATGAACTTGGTAAGTCCTTAATGATAGAAAAGAAGATGAAGCCTGTTTTAAGATGCAGTGTTTGAATGTTAGAATACACGCTTTACTTCTGAAAATACTTTTTTTTTTTTTAAACAGAAGCTAGACCAGCACCGCCAGAGGATGCAGTCCACAAAGGCTCTACTACGCATCATATGTCAAGGCCAAAAAGCTATAAGTGGAGGAATGTGATGCACTAGAGACAAAAGAATTTAGAGACCTTCAGTTAAAAAGTACCGGGGTAATCAAAGAAGGCCATTAAATCAAAGATATGAGCCAGCATTAAGTTTGAGTAAGAAGATCCTAGAGGTGAAGAAGGGTGTGGATAAGTTAGAAGGAAAATGAATCAGTGATCAATATGAAATATCTCCATTGGTGGATAAAAACAGAGCAACTGAAACAATGTCTCTTGCTCTTTAGTTGTACCTAGCTTTATTTTCAGATTAAACGAACAGCAATGGTACACTGATGCTTCAAAACCACACCTAACTAGCAAGTAATTGCCCATTATTGGCAATTCTGAAAGTTAGCTATTGATTCTCTATCACAGTACAAAGAAATTAAACTAGATAATACTTAGTCCTGCCAGGAGTGCTGGGGACGGGACTAAATGACCTCTCAAGGTCCTTTCCAGTCCTACGATTCTATGATAATGAATATTAAAACACATCTAGGCTGCTGACTTCTCATTACAACAACAAAAGTAGTGGCATTTGTTGTTGTTGTTGTTGTTCACTGAAAGACACCAGGATTTCAGGACAAGTTTGCAGTGTCAGGGAATTTACTGACAACAGGCTGTGGCTATTCAGTAAATGTATGACCTTTCCTTTTTTTGTCTTCTGTTCAAAGACAGTCTTTGTGATTAATAAACAAGATACACACAGTCTAGACAAACAGACAAATGTAACAATTTAATCAACGAATACCAACTAATTCAGGACAAACAATAATATTAAGTACTGTTGCAGTTTCATTTTATCCCCAAACGAAACAACTGTAATCTGAATACAGATTTAATTTAATAAAATTTAAAATTGTTCTCCAGCTCAAATATCCTACCTGATTGTCTCAGGGAAGAAATTAATATGTTTGTAAATTGATACTCCTGATAACCTTTTAATGACATCCGAATGTCTGAAATCAGATTAAAAAACCTGATAATCTTTTGGTGATCTCTGATGGCAAAATCAATTTCAATATTTTATCGTCAGTGACCAATATGAATAACTGTACCATATTTCTAACTGAGTGGATACATTGAAATTAATCACATTATTCAGCCACTTGTTACAAGGGTCTGTATTATATCTGTCTTCACAAACTCACTCACACACTTGTTATAATAAATATATAAAACATGAAAATTATTAGATTGATTATAAAGGGGTAGATGTAATGACAGATAGAATAAAGCAATGTTAGTTTGCCAAGGGTGTTCTGAGGAAAATGCAATACAGACGCAGACTGCCTTAGCTTTTCCTAGTAAACTCTCCTGGGTACAGAAATATGGTTCTGCATCATCTTGGCTCCACCCTGCCCTGTCTAGTCCCTACTGTCTCCCGCTACATGGACCCCTGACCAGCACCGAGGTCTCCATGGGATCAGATGGCAAGGGGGATGCTGCCACAGAGATGGCTGAGTTTGGGATGAAGAAAGAACTGCACATGGAGGATCTTCTCTACACATGGATCTGAGGGGCACAATACCCTTTTAGTTACAACTTGGTTAAACTTGATAGTGTAGACAAGAACTATGTAGTAACTGGGCTACATGACCAAGGCTTTAATGCAGGTATTAAGCACAATGGCCTGCTAACCATACAAAATTTAATCATGCTGCAATCAGGTCAGGGGACAAACAGTAACAGTTTGTAAACAGTTATTTTGTTAGGTGTAAGAACCCTTAGACAAAAACACAGTAAAAAAAAAATGCACGTCAGCCCAAACTTATAAAAACTGCTCTCCCTCTCTCTCTCTTCCTTGGAACAAAACTAGGTCATCATCCAAGAGATAAAGGTCTTCATTTGGATTTACATAAAAGTCCTTAAAGAGAACAGAAGGCATGTTGTTCAGAAATGTTAGGAAGACCCGTCTTAGACTGAAATTAAAGTTATGGAGCTTGTCAGCAGTTATTTTTCTCCACAGACAATTTTAATTTTTCAGCAGCAATTCAAATACTGAGAAATTTCAATGTGGAACTGCTGCCACAGTGCCGCATTAAATTTGTAGTTTGGGTGCATCATGAGCCCATTTTCCTCAATAGGCCAAGCTTCCTGATCAGACTACATCTCCCATAATGCACCATGGGCTCCCATCTTGGAGAGAAGATGTTGTACATCATGTGAGGTAGTTTTCAGCCGAAATTTTTCAGTTTTGGTCCACATGTTTTTGATTTCTCAATTTAAAAACAGTTTAGATGAAAAATGTTCCATCTAAACAGACAGAAGCTGGGACTGGACAACAGGGATGGATCACTCAATAAATTTCCTTTTTTTCATTCCCTATGAAGCACCTGGCACCAGCAACTCTCAGAAGAAAAGCATACTGGGCTAGGTGGGTCATTGGTCTGACCCAGTATGGCCATTCTTATGTTTTGATGTGATGTTCAATTAGCCCTAGATGGCAACCATATTTAATAATAATTTATCAGACAAGCAGATATATTATTCAATGGCAAAAACTATGTTAATGCAGAGTTAAGTGTGTCATTCCCTTGCAGAATGCTGAACTGAGCAAAACTCTGAAAACCAGGAAATGCATGGTTAAAGTTGCCTGTGCAACCTTAACTTTGCCCTCTTACAGCAATGCCCCAAAATGCCCCATTCATCCACATAACTTTTTGCCAACCCCACAGTGGCTGAAACATATAAGCTCTTCACCTCCTTTTCCATTCACTCTCATCCACAGGATTCCATCTAACACTATTAAATGACAAAAAGAACAGTGCAGTTATTTGTGTTAACAGGACACACTGGGGCACTGCTAAAAGAGGGCAGAGTTAAGGTTGTATTTTGACTCACACACATGGAGACACAAACCCTAGAACTTTTTGAAAAATGGCTATTTTTTCCAGGACTTATATTTCTGGAGTCCTTGGCGCAAATGACCCCACATGTTGGTCAATAACTCTACTCTGCACTCAAACAAGATGTTGCTAATTTCAAGAAAATCTGTGAATCTGTGGGGATTTTAGAGCATTTTGAAATGTCATCCTTTAAACAAGAAGGATAGAGGGACCGCAGAGGGAACGGGCTCTTCTACACATCCATCTGCAGCACAGCAGGCTCTGAAAGATGTGAAGTGGCCCATTCATTCCAATGTGATGTTCTCAGCTGAATGAGAACACTCCGTGGAGACTAACAGAAACTGAAACAATATCTCCGAGGGCAAGTCTATATGACAAAATTAAGTTGACGTAAGTTATGTTGACGTACAGCCACCACAGTAATTGAATCACTTTTACACGTCCACACTATGCTTCTTGTGTCGGCATCCTCATCTGGAGCGCTTGCGGGGCATTGAGGGACAGTTTCTAAAAGGCAGCGACAGTCGATGTAAGCAACACTGTGTCTACACCGACACTGTGTCAACCTAACTACATCGATCTAAGTGCTATGATTCTCGCGAAGGTGGAGTTATTAAGTAGGTATAGTGAGTGAATGACTGGTGGGAGCTACATTTTAGTGTAGATGCTTACAGAGTTAGGTTGACATAAGGTGCCTTACGTCGACCTAACTCTGTAATGTAGACCAGGCCTGAGATACGAGAACTGCTCCATTCCTACCAGCGGGTGTTCCCATCCTCCTCCTGAGTGCTTCAGAGCTTGTGACATGCACAAAGTATGCCCATTCTCAACTCCCCACCCAAAGGGGCAGGACTTCCCCAGATCCTGGCTCACATGGGGGCAAGGAAGGGGTTGCCACAGACCTTCTTTGCTGCATCCCCAAATCCCTCTCCCCATATTCCCCCACTCCTCTGCCCCACTGCCCCTCTCTTTCCAGAAAGCAATCACCTCTCTTTTCCACAAAAACTTTGATTACATTCCCCCCCCCCAAATGAAAATTGCCATCCACAAATCACAAATTGCAGCAACTTCCAGTCACTTGGTTCAAAACTCCTTTTGTCCTAGGTGGGGGCTTCTGATTAAGTTATCCTTAGTTATATTAATTGAAGGATGAAGTCACAGCCATCAGGATGTCTGTGCTTCATCCAAGGATTAGTACCTCTCAGTTTAATAGTACACATCAGCAGAAGGAAAATGGTTTTGGGGGGAGGAATAGGGGTTATAGCTCGGGATCCCCTAGGTCAAGTGACCCCAAGTTTGGATCACTAAATGCTACCCAACATCTTCATGAGTGACACCAATGCAATCCGATTAACCTTTAATTTGGGAGCAAAAAAGAGTCAAACTTTAAAGCACATAAAATGGTTGGAATGGAAACCCTCCAGCCACTCTTCTGTATTGGCACACTCACAGTGTAAAAATGTACATTTTTCTTAAATTCCATTCTCAGTTTGGGTCCCCCAAAGATTTAGAGGGTGCCAGGTACTACCTCGGGTAAAAATTGACTGATTGAGATCATTTTGACCAACATCACATCAACATCTTGATCCCTAGCTCAGGGGAGGAGAGAATCCACCTAGAAACATTTTTTTAAGATGGCCTTTTTTTTTTTTTTTTTTTTTTTTAAAAAGGGCATCTCTCTCCAGAACCCCAGGCTCAAACAACTCCAGATTTGGATCACTAACCTTACTCTGCACTCTCCTGAGGCACACCACATGTTAAAGAAATTCAACTAAACATATTGATTTAGGAAGACTTGGAAAGATCCACTTTTAAAAAGATGTCATGGCACAACATGAAGTACAGTTGCTCATTATGGTCCTGTCTACACTATAAACTTTGGTCAATGAAAGTTACTTTGCATAAAGCTGCCGCAGTTAGTATATCACTTGGTTCCTTGTGTTGGCACTGTGCATATTTACCAGGAGTACTTGTGTTGATGCACAGTGCAGTGCATCATAGGAAGGCATCCCAGTGTGCAACCCACCACCATCCAGCGTGCTGTCTTTTGGGAAGTTCTGGCAATGCATGGTTGGGCAGAAATGAGTCAAGCAGGGATGACTGGGAGTAAGGGGTCATATTCCCAGCATGCATCTATCTCCCATAATGTCATCTATATCACACAATTTTTGCACCTTCTTAAAAAAATCCCTCAAATTTGCATGAACCTCCTCGTTGTTCGTCATCTCTGACAAAATCACGGAGACTGCACAGCTCTGCACTACTGTCATAAGAGTTCCAAGCACAAGACATACGATCCTCCGATATTTGCAGAGCCGTAAAAAAAACCAGATCAGCAAGGAACATGATGATTTCTCGGAGGACAGATTTCTTGGAGGATATAGAGCGTACCATTTCAAGGTTGTTGCTGGCATTTACAGAGCAGCTGCAGATGATGGAGTGCCACTTCTGATCCCGAGAAATGAGCACTGACTGGTGGAATCACATCGTAATGCAGGCATGGGATGATGTGCACTTAGTGCAGAACTTGCAGAACACGCAAGGCCACGTCCCTGGATCTGTGTGTTGACCTGGCCCCAGCATGCCAACGCAGGAATACAGAATGAGAGCTGTACTGGCAGTGGAGAAGCGAGTGGTGATCGCATTGTGGAAAATTGCAACACTAAATTGGGAAATCATTTGGAGTTGGAAATTCCACTGTGGGAGGCTGTTGTCATGCAAGTGTGCCAGGCCATTAATTGTCTCCTGCTATGCAGGACTGTGACTCTTGACAATGTGCAGGACATAGTGGATGGATTTGCAGCAATAGGGTTCCTGAACTACGGTGAGCAATAAACAGCATACACGTCCCTATTTTGGCATCAGACCACCTTGCCACAGAGTACACACACAGGAAGAGCTACTTTTCTATGGTTATGCAAGCATTGATGGATCACTGGGGATGCTTCACCAACATCAGCGTTGGTTGATTGGGGAAGGTGCATGACGCTCACATCTTTAAGAAAACAGGACTCTTCAGAAAGCTACGAGCAGGGTCTTTATTTTGTAAATGGTGAATTACCATTCGCACGTTGAAATGCCGACTGTGATCCTGGGGGACCCAGCCTACCTCTTGCTCCCCGGCTCACGAAGCCATACACCAGCCATCTTGACAGCACCAAGGAAAGATTCAACTACCAGCTCGGCAGGTACAGAATGACAGTTGAATGTGATTTTGGTAGATTGAAGGAATGCTGGCATTGTTTACTCACAAGATTGGCTCTCCGTGAAAAACAACAACAATGGTTATAGCTGCCTACAGTGTCCTGCATAGTATCTGTGGAAAAAAAGGGGGAAAAGTTGCTGCCAGGGTGGAGGTGGAGTGGTTGTCTACTGAGTTTGAACAGCCAGACACAAAGACTATTAGAAGACCTTAATGGGGAGCTATGCGGCTGAGGGACGCTTTGAAAGAGCACTTTAACAGTGAGTCCTAGTAATGCATTGTGGTGTTCTGTGCTCTATCTGTCCCTGCTGTTCTGGGGCTTGTTAGGAACTGTGTGGAGCTTGATGTATACCTATGAATATAACACTGTTAATGCACCTATTAATTTTGTGACGCTTGCTGTACATTAATGATTATTACATTGTTATCACTGATCTGATGAGTTGGGTCACATTGTACAGCAACAAGTAAGCTTCTGAACTGCCAGGCACTTTGCAGAATATGTTGTGAACTAATAGAGATGAATTATTTTCCAAATAATAGCATTTTATTCAATAACAAAACCAGTGCAAAGAAACGTCTATGCAATTTAAAAGCAAATACATTAAAATGTAATATATTAATGGAACTGAACTTAACACAGGGAAACAACATTCATATCCATTTTACCTACACATATAGCAACTGTGGCTTTCACAGGCCCATGTATGTGAAGCTGTGGTTTTCCTTAATGTCCCCCAGGGTGGAATGGTAGGGGTAGGGGTATGGACCCTGGAACGTAGAGGGGGATGTAGGGAGGTGCTGTAGTGGTTGTCCATGGATTGCAAAGGGAGGCGAGGAGTCTGTGATTGTTGAACCTGTAGGTCTGCAAGAGTCCACAGCATCTGTGTTTGTTGCCAGAGAAGCCCAATTATGTCCTGTGAATCTCCCTCTCCTTTTCCTGCTGGAACTTCTGGGCCGATCTCCTCCCTGCTCTTTCTTTCTTCAGGCTGCCTGCGATGTTCACCCTCCAGGCCCTTTCCTCCCTAGCTTGTAGGATCTCATTGAACATGTCAGCCCAAGTCCTCTTCTTTCTCCTCCTTATCTAGCTCAGGCGTTCCATGGATGTGGAGGGGGAACCTCTGAAGACTGTTACAGCAACAGATGCAGATAAAACACAGAGTTACCATTGTCAATAGTGACGACAGTAAGTGAAAGTTACGGTTCAGAACTCCCTTCCTTTGCTACCATAAAGTTTTAAACAAGACAAGACTTGCATATTGACACTTCTGCTTCAGTGTGCTTGTGCCAGGCACCACTCACAGCTGGTGAGCATGGCCCACCAGGGGCGAGGGAAAAGCGGAAGGAATTGTTTGGTTGCATGAAACTAGTATAGGGCAATGGTACGGAATAGTGGCACCATTTTCCACAGGTAATGGTGGTTTTAGCTGGTATCTCTCTCCTGGCAGCAGCAAAGGCAGAGAGAGCACAGCTGCTGCTGGTGGCATCCCAAAGCTGTCTGGACCCATATGCTGCTAGCCTGTGTAATGCAGTGGTGCCTGCTGAAGTTATCACAGACTGGTGTGGGGAAGTGTCTTACCAAGGAGGAAGAAATAAGGCTGCCATCCCTAGGAACCTTCGGCAGAGGATTGCCGAGTACCTCCATGAAAGTGCATTGAGATATCTGAGGAGGATTCAAGGGACATTCCTGTGTACACAAACAAAGTGCTTTGTGTGACCCCACTTGCCTAATTCTACAAGGGAATGAAAAGCAGATAAAAACGTTGCCTCTCTTTGTTGTACCGCAACCTCCTATAGTATGAGTAAATTAATGAAAAGTCAATAGCTGTGTCCTGCTAAGTTGGGGGTGCCATCACTGTAATGGGAAAGAAATTTACAGACTTACCTGAGGTTCCTTCCCCTGCATCGGGCTCACCCGTGTTCGACTGCCGGGAATGACTGGACTGTGGTGGAGCTTCAAACAGGTCCTGCATAGCTGGAACCCCTGGTAGCATGTCCCTCATCCTCTTCCACCTCCTCATCCCCGCTGTTCATGCCAGTGGCCTGTGGCTCAGGCTCCTCTGAGGCATCCATGGTCAACTGTTGGCCTCCCTGGCCTTCTAATGTGCCTGACACAGTTCCTTTGCTTTCACGTGGCACTGCTGCTGTTTCCTGTTGTATCCCTTCTCCTGCATCCTCCATGCAATCTGCTCCTTGATGTCCATGTTTCTACAACTGGTCTGTAGCTGTGCTTGCAGGAAGCTCTTCTTGCTTCCAAGCTGCAGCGTGTCTGGAAATGCAGCTGGCATGGGCAGCTGCACACAACAGTGGAGAGCTGCTAAAGTGTGCTTGCCACGCTGGACAAGCAGAAGAAGGCATTTTAAAAATTTGCAGGGCCTTAAAAGGGTAGTGGGGGGCTTCTGGTCTCTGGGACCCCTAGGCAGTGGACCAGAATAGTCAGTGCCAGGCGTTGTGGAAGAACTGCTGGAGGGCTGTTAGGATTAAGATAAGTAACACAGCGTCTACACTCGCATGAGTCTCAGTACATCGATCATAGCTCAATGCTGCTTGGGGAGGTGGTGCTACTGCATTGTTGTAATGGGGCGACACAGTGGAATACAAATTTAACTGTAGACACATGCATGACTAGGTTGATACAAAACAGCTTATATCAACCCAATTTTACAGTGTAGATCAGGCCTATGGTTAAGTAGCTAACCACCTTTTTTCTGTTTAATTTCCCTTTAAATCCACTTTTTCAGAATGGGAGAAATCAGAGTGATTTCAAGATAGCCATGCAAACATTTCTGGTGTGAATCTTCAAGTGAATACATATTTAGGAGACTTGTACTTTCTACAAACAAAATATAAAAATCACTTCTACAAATGTTTGTGGAAAACAAAAAGAATTGTAAATACCATCAAAGCAAATTCATGTTTCTATTTTTTATCCTAATATAATCGTCAAATCCTTTTAGTAGCATTTACCCAGATCAAATCAGCTGATTGGGTAAAAAGATAGCAAAGGGGAGGAATGGGGGACTCTGTAATCTGAATGAACTTCTGACTGATTGTTTGCAGTATTGTTGTAGCCATGTTGGCTTCAGGATATTAAAGAGACAAGGTGGGTGAGGTAATTTCTTTTATTGGACCAACTGCTCTTGGTGAAAGAGGCAAGCTTTTGAGCTTACACAGAGCTTTTCAGCTCGAAAGCTGTCTCTTTCACCAACTGAAGTTGGTCCAATAAAAGAAATTACCTCACTCCCTGTCTCTCTTCATAATGATGGCACTTAACCTTAACTATGAACTTTTTAAAGTAATTGCAGCCCTGAGTGAATTCCATCCTAATTTAACCACTGGCTTTCACTCTTTCTTCATTACTGAAATCCTATTTTCTTGCACAGAAGAAACTACTTACATTGGAAATGTGTATTCAGTGTAGACTTAAAACAAAGGACTACTGCCACATTGACGATACCACCTTGAATAATGTGATTATTGTAAGCATGAATGCCCCAACCTCGAAGACTCTGAGGCAGAGTCTTCAAACTACTGTACAATTAATCACACATATACAAACCACACCTGGCAACTGTCACTCAGATGGCAGTACACAGGCATTTAGTGACACTCAAATGTTTTGTAAAGGGAATTGCAATGTGAATAGTTTTCAGAACGGTAGCCGTGTTAGTCTGTATCCGCAAAAAGAATGAGGAGTACTTGTGGCACCTTAGAGACTAACAAATTTATTTGGGCATAAACTTTTGATGAAGTGGGTTTTAGCCCACAAAAGCTTATGCCCAAATAAATTTGTTAGTGTCTAAGGTGCCACAAGTACTCCTCGTTCTTAATGTGAACAATGTACAGAGAAATTGTGCAGTTAAACGGAAATTACTTCTGCTACTATAACATTTTATTAAATATATATTTTCCACTCCCCCCCCCCTTTTTTTTTTTTTTTTTTTAATACAGGCATGCACACATTACCAGTATTACTGCTCATTATTTTAGGCATTAACTACTAGGACAAAGTATTTGAAATTATAAATGTAGAATGCAAAAGGATCCAATCCTGCCAAATGCAGAGCACCCTGTAAAATACTCGATTTCTACCAGGCTAAAGGCACAATGCTGCACAGACAGAGGAAGGGACAAGTTGACCAAGTAGATAATTCCAGTTTTTATGAATCTACAGATTTACAGGGACACTGCCTGTTGCACTAAAACCTGGCAATTGCAAGCAAATAGCCAGCAAAAATTCCAGGGAATCAAAATTAAAAATATAATGTAATTGAACAGTGTAGTAGCTCATTAAAACAAAAAGCAGGAAAATGCTAAATTCAATAGGGTGTCATCTGAAATTTACCAGAATATGTAATTATTCCTTAATAAGGTGAATGGATTTTCATTAATACCACACTCTCAATTCAAGCGGAACACACAATTTACTGTAAAATAATCAGGTTGTATTATGCAGATGCGTAGGTGCTTTTAAGCAACTCACTTAACCAAAGATGCAAGCCATCGTGTTTTAAAAAAATATTTGAAATATTTTATCATTATAATATTTGAAATATTTACATAATTTATAGCATAACATAACAATAATTTAATGTATGCCACCACAATCCATTTTAAAACACATTGCTTTCCCAGAAAGAAGGCCCAATTCACCACTGCATTACCCCAGTTTTAGACTGATATAACTCCATTGATTGCAGCCTGTTAACCTGATCCAAAGCCCACTAAAAGCAACTTCAGGGGGCTTTGAATCAGGTACTATACCCTGCACTGGCAAGAGAACAACTTGACAATATAATATTGATGGGGCTGTAAGTAGTGTTGCCACCTGTGTAATCACACAAACCTAAACATTCTTGTCCTGCCCCTTCCCCTGCCTTGCCCCTTCTCTGAGGCCCCAACCCCCTTGCTCACTCCATCACCCCCTCCCTGTGTCACTCATTCTCCCGCATCCTCACTCACTTTCACCAGGCTGGGGAAAGGGGTTGGGGTGCGAGACGGGGTGCATGCTCTGGGCTGCAGGGTGGGGCTAAAGTGTTCAAAGTATGGGAGGGGGCTCTGGCCTGAGCCTAGGGCAGGGGCTTGGGGTACAGGAGGGGTGAGGGCTCTGGGAGGGAGTTTAGGTGCGGGAGGGGGCTCAGGGTTGGGGTAGGGGGTTGGGGTGCAGGAGGAGGTGTGGGCTCTGGGAGGGAGTTTAGGTGGGAGAGATGGCTGAGAGCTCGGGCAAAGACTTTGGGGTGTAGGAGGGAGTGTGTGGTGCAGGCTCTGGGAGGCACTTACCTTGAGCGGCTTCCGGAAGCTACTGGCCTGTCCGGCTCCTAGGCTCAAGAGTGATCAGGTGGCTCCGTGTGCTGCACCAGGTAGGCACCGCCCCCACAGCTCCCATTGGCCGCAGTTCCTGGTCAATGGGAGCTGCGGAGTCGGCGCTCAGAGTGGGCATGAGGGCAGCGTGCAGAAACCCTATGGCTGCCCCTGAACTTAGGAGCCAGACATGCCGGACGCTTCCAGGAGCTGCGCAGAACCAGCGCAGGCAGGGAGCCTGCTTTAGCCCCACTGTGCCGCAGACTGACTTTTGGCCTATTAAAATCTCCCAGATTATTTTTTAATAGTCACTGGGAGATTGAGGCTGATTCTGGTAGACTCCTGGCCAATTTGGGAGGGTTGGCAACCCTAGCTATAAGGGTGTCTCACCCTTAACGGCTGGAGGGCTTGAGGGAAGCCAACCCTGACTACTAAAGGAAGCATACCTATGTGAAAGTAGCGGATTCCCTATAAAGAGCAGCAAGTGCACAAACCTATCTTGGGAAGCTGTAGTTGGCTTGAGGAAGCAGAAGCTGCAAGGTGAAAGACTAGCTCTTGCAGAGATATTGAACTGTGCCCCACTTCTAGGAAAGAGAGCTAGGAACCTCCCCCCCCCCCCAACTAAAGGGCGAGAGATACTGAACTGGGGTTGGGGCCTGAAGGGCCAGTATATATCTGATGACTAAATAAATTGGACCCCAGGAAGGGAAATGTTTTAATTTCCTTTGGCCTGTGTTGAATTTGTTTAAGCAGAGACAGGGGGCCATAGAGTGACCTCTGGCCATGAGGGAGTACTCAGCTGGTGGCTGACCCCGTGACAGGTACAAAAACTGAAGTTAATGGAAGCTGCATTCATACTAGGGTAGGGGAGGAGGGATAGCCTGCTTAAACCGAGGGTTGTGAGTTCAGCCCTTGAGGGGGCCACTTAGGGATCTGGGGCAAAATCAGTACTTGGTCCTGCTAGTGAAGGCAGGGGGCTGGACTCAATGACCTTTCAAGGTCCCTTCCCGTTCTAGGAGATAGGATATCTCCATTTATTTTATTTTATTTGGTACTGTGGTTCTAGTGAAGTTGTGCAAGGTACAAGTCAATAAATAATTTTGGCCTTTGTAGTATTACAGTACTCTATTGAGTAGTAATTAATTTTAGCAACACAAGTTTGAAAAAAGTTAGATATCTAATAAACACATTTTTTTTAAACAAGATAACTTATCTAGACTTTGTTTCTTTATCCCAAATACCAAAAGTAGTATTAGTATGCATTATGGATTAATGGCACAGAGCATTTCAGTTTTAAAATAAGCAGATTGGTTTTGAGTAATAAGAAAACAATGCATTTGAAAAAATCACTAATGGGGTATAATTCTACTTCTTAAAACCTTAAAATGAACAACATTAAAAAAAAAACCCGTAGATATTTTAGGCTGAGATTTTATATGTTAGGTTTCTACTAGGAGTAGAGAGCAGTTATAAATCCTTGCATATCAGGATTTATAACTACTGTACAGTAGCATAACAGAATCATTTTAATAAAAAAAATCAAAATGTGATGAGTATTCTCGATCCAAGTTATTAGGAGTGGTAAGATGTGAAGCACAGTGAGGGTATTAAGTAGAGCACATATTTATTTAACTTTAAAAGTTTGTGACTTTCCTCATATGACCTTTCTGGCACATAGCCAGAGCTCAGCTCTTGTTGACATTTAATCTGAACATAATCCCTGAAATCTCTCCACTATTGCTGGGTTACTGGGGAATGATTCTTGGGCAATGTACAGAAGCTTATGTTGGCAAGTTTTATTTTCAGCTTGTGGCTAGTCTCTCTTTTTCTCCCAGATTTTGCAAATGATTTGTTTTAATAAAAAATGTATGTCCCTTATTTATTATAGAAGAATGGCATCTAAAAATAGAAAACAAATCAGGAGAGAAGTTACAAACAGAAATAACTGTACCATTTCATTCCAGATGATTTTATTCTTATCGCTACAATAGTCTTTTAAAGGTGCAAACACAACACAAAGCTCATGAAAATGAAGACCACCCAAGGAAATGAGCCAAAGTGACCAGAAACAGAATCAGATCTGTTTGAGAAAATATATTCACAATACCTTACAAAATAGTTTAATATAGCTTTTCTACATGTTCTCCCTAAAGCCTCTAATCTGGGTGCCTTGTTTTAGGCCCAATTCTGCACCAGAGGTTCTGCATGGAGTCCTATTAACTCCCCACTGATATCAGTGCAAGATCAGGACCTTCGTGTGCAGAAGTAATAACAATTCCAATAGGAAATGTACACATTTAATTATCAGGTTTGCTCTTTGTGTGAGAATGGAAAATTGTAAATATTGCATCTTTATAGTGAAGAAATATTACTTAAAACTCCAGTGAGCCAGCATGCCTGGAAGCTATAGAGATGACTAGAGTTTTGTCACTAGTGCAGTGAGAGTCTCAAACTCAATGATTTTCATGTTTTTTTTAAATATATCCATGATTTTTTGCATTTCAGGATTTGTTTTCACAAGACTGGGGAAGCTTGTGAGTGAGGTGGATTGGATGGTAAACAGTTAACAACATTAATAGAGGCTAAGAGAGAACATGACCTCTATGACACCAAGGACTAGACCAGTGGACACTCAGGCTGAAATCCTCACTGCATTGAAGTCAATCGCAAAATTTCCATGGACTTCAGTGACACAACAATTTCACTCTAGTGACAGCTCTAATTGCCCAAGTAATTATGAAATTATCCCATCTCCCCCAAATACTGAATGTATAGCAAAGTTACTATGGACCACACATTTAAAGTAAAACCTGTTTTACTTTTTAATCAGTGACATCCAGCAAAGCCTTTCCCCAGCATCATACAAATGGCACCGGACTTTCCTCTCTGTATTTAAACCTCTTTCTACAAACAAGACTTTCCAAGAGCTGGGAGAAGAGGAAGTGTTCCAAAGCATTGTGGATACTTTTATAAACCCTTCTTTCTCTCCAAAGCTGATGGGATTAGCTGTAAAATATTCTTATATTCCGTGTTCAATCTGTAATGAAGAGGTGCGGGGGCTCCAGCAATTATTTTTACATTCATAACAGATGCAGCAAGCCCAGAGATGTCAGGGCTGTGAACTGTCCGCCTGGGCTCAGCCCCAGTGAGCCCTGGCACAAATTAAGCACTGCTTATATTCAGCAGCAAGACCAAGGCTCTCGAGTCTGTTTTCTAGGATCATGTCACTTCCTCCTTAGTAAACAGGCATCTTGTCGTCACCACTTTCCTCTGGTCTAGTGTCCCTCTTGAGCTTTTCAATACTACTTTTTGTCAAAGGTCATCTGCTCCTTGCAAGCAATATGTGCTAACCAGTGGCCTCATCCCACTTCCGCTGATGCCAATCAACGGGCAGACAGTTGGATTAGGTCCCCGGAGAGTGAGAAGTTGCATCAAGGACTTGAACCTCAGCTCTTTAGAACAGCACAGTATCATCACTAAGTCACTGGGTTGCCATAACGAAACCCTTTTAAAGGAATATCTGAACAAGGAATTGATTAATTAAATGCAAACACTTTCCACATGTCTAGGAGGGGAAAACGTTGCAATTTTTTTCATGGGAATTTTTAGATGAAGGCATAGGAGGGTCAAGACAAAAAAGTAATGGAAGAATCTTTAAAATTTTCAAAAAACTCACAGCTATTGAGCTTGATTCACCTCCATGGGCACCAGAAGATACAAACTGCTAGCGGAAGCCACTCTATCGCAGGAAGAATTCACCCATGGTGAAAGGCAGGATTTGTTAGCACAGCCACCCGTCCTTGGGAGTTACATCACTTATGATCAGAGCTGGTATCCTGCCAGAGCTTCATAGGAGCTCCACCAGCAAGAGTTGCCTGGGGGATGTGCTGACCAATGCATCCCCGGATACTTTGCTCACGTCCCCCTCTTTGGCCAGAACTGCCTACTTTTGCAGCTCTAGGTATCCTGCAGAGCAAAGGCTGTAAGCACCTCAGTCAGCGCAATCCCTCCAGATAGACTTTTCAGGGCCAAGGACTTTAAGTTGAGACCCTTGTTTTTGTTCCCAAAGTAATCTTTCTTACAACGGTAATGCAAATAACAAGAACAGTGCATATGCTGTGCTAACAGTTTAAAACATACATTATAAACCCAGCTCTCCACTTTCGTTATCTTAAAGCCTTTTCTTCTCTATAAAAATCTTTGCATCACTGTTATCAGCGGGACTCTTATGAACCTCAAAACGAAAACTGTTCACAAAATCTTCTCCTAACCCACAGACCATCCTTTCAGCCCGTGCCGACACAGTGAGCCCCTTCTGCTCCACGTTTTCAATCCCTGATATAACAGCACTGTGCACAAAACAGAATAAATAAGCGTTAGATTGGTTTGTCTAGTGACTCAGCAACAGCTGCTTATGTTGCTACTTCAGAAACACCAGAAACAGACTCCAGAGCCTAGGTCTTGCTGCTGAATATAAGGATATTGTGCAGGCAATCCCATCAGGCTTTGAAGAGAAAGAAGGCTTTGCATAGCCTACAGCAATCACTCATACATGATCCAGGAGGAGATATTAGCAGTGACTATTTGAAGAAGACTCTGTTCATCATTCATTCTCCATTTACAATGAGAAGGGGAGGTGTCAGAAAGCAAGAGTCAGGGAGCCTAGAGAAATAAACACAAACAATATTATACACAACAGACATTCAGCTACAACCTGTTTTAATGTTACTAACCGTGTTCAGTTAAAGCATTAATAATGCTCTGCACCTATGTGGTACTTTCCATCTGATAATCTCAAAGTGCTTTATAAACAACAGTTCTCACAACGCTCCTGAGAGGCAGACAGCTATTACCACATGGCTAAACTAAAGCAACACACTGAGATTAATAGCCTGATGTTCAAAAATGTACGTGTGCAGTTGTGTGCCTGATTTGTTTGCATATACAATCACAATAATTGTGCACATCAAGTACTTACACACAAAAATGGAATGATGTGTCTAACTGGTCAAGTGCATGTGCCAATACCTGGTTTGCGTGTGCACCTGTGGTAACTGTGCATGCAAATTAAGTGCACATTGGAAGGTAAATGCAAACTACATACATTCTGAGAAATAAGTTTCCAGACAAATTGATCAAGTTCACACAGAAATTAAGTGATAGAAAAGGGGCAGAGCCTAGGGGCTTTGACTCCAAATCTCACAGGCCAGTCGCCACTAGATCACACTCTAGAAATACCATAATAGCAAAGGGGGGAAAACACGTCATTTCTAAATGTAAAGTCAAGTATTTCTCTGAAAATTAAAAAACTGGGCAATTAGAGCTATAATTCACATAAGAACAAGCAAAGAAGAAATGTGAAATGGATGTTTTCCAAAATTTAGTTTGGTAAGACTAACATCATTTCACAAATTCATTGTGAGTGGACCTGTTTTTGTTTCTGGCTCAGACTTTGTGAGTATCCTGCTATATTTTCTTTACCATGATCAGAATCTTCTCTACTAAATGTCATTATTCCAGGTTCCACTTTTCTCTCATTTAATCCTAGACTCCCCAATCTGTAAACTCTGTACTTGACCTCTGGGTAGGAGTGTAGACAAGCAGATTAACGAGAAGCCAGAACAACACATTAAGATATACCTATTTTAAGAGCCTTCCACTGTAAGTATCCCAAGGCACTGTATAAAAATAAGTCTCTGCAAATCTCATTTGAGCCTAATGAAAAGCTCACAGAGACTGGAATGTCTTACTATGCTTGTAAACACAGATACAAAGATAGATGGTCAAATGTCATTAGGGAAAGATTTCCAAGCCTAGGGGCTATATTAACACAGGCCTTGTTACATACCATCTCAGGTCTGCATATAGCAATTTGCTTCAGCCTTAAAGCTGAAGTGTCTTAGGCCAGGTCAACACTAAAACGTTAGGTTGACACATCTCCATCGCTCAGAGGTGCGAAAGAGCCGCTGCAGCTGTACCACTGTAGATATAGTGTTTGTGAGGACCTACTGGCAGGAAATATGTCCCCCTATATCAAGTAGGCTGACCAGGGAAAGAAGACAGCTTGAGAATTGTTACAGAAATTGGTTGGTTCAGGTGGCCCCTGAGCCTTTGCCTAACAGGTTAAAAGGAGTGTGCCATGCACCTTTTAAATGCAGCTATCGAACTTGTTCCTGCTTCTTTCTTTGGCTCCACAGTTGCAAGAAGTTCAGGTACAAGAGCTATCACCTGTAGCATCTGTAGTGACCCGGGCTCAGCCTGGGAGCAGCAGGCTGGGGGACATGGAGAGGAGAATAGAGGAAGGTGAGAGTGTGAGCCCTCTGCCCACATTCCACCCCACAGACCCCCACGCTTACTGTAGAATGCCCAGCCAGAATGCCTCCTGCCACTCTCTGGCCCCTCGAGTCCTTTGCAGAAGGTCTCCTTGCAACAGGCCCACACTGAACACAGCCAAATATTGCAACAACCCCAGGGGAGACAGCAGGAGGTGACTCAGGGAAGGGAGAGGCAGGAGTAACAGGGACAGGGCTTTGAGTTAGCAGAAGAGCTACCTGCACACGCACACCAGGCCCTGGGCTACCCTTAGGAGCGGTGTCAGTTTCCATGGTGCCAACTCTTGCGATTTCTTTGTCAGTCATGTGAGTTTGGCTGGTCTCAGCCCTCACTCAAATTTCAGTGCTGCCTAGGGAAAACCCCCTCTGATTGGCTGTCTTCTCCACTGCCCCACCTCTGGGGGAAAGAGTGGCCAATCAGAGCTGCTGGAAGCAGGCAGAGCTCTCTCCTCCTCCCCTCAGGAGCGGACACCATTGTCACAAGGGGGTCGAGGGGTGGAATGGAGCAAAAAGAGCCAGGCAGCTCAGCTCCATCCTTCCCCTTCCCCTCCTGTGAGCAATGGGATGGCTCCTCTGGCCTTCCTCCTCCGAGTCCTCCACTCTCCCTCTCTGCCAAACCCAGCCTGGGAAGGGGCAGAGGCGTGTGAAGAACTCCCAGAGCTGCAGGAGGAGCAGAGGGGAAACCGGGGAGCAGAACTGGTTGGGGCTAGGAGAGAATGAATCGTTGGACCGAGGGACCGGCAGATGTGGGGACGAGGGATCCTACAGGGGAGCCCCAAGTCACCTTAATGAATTTGGGTGCACTGACAACACTGTTGCACACACAGTGTGTGTGTGTGGTGCGGGGGGGGTGATGGGGGAGGGAGCTGAAGTTCAAAAACCAGAAGGCAGATGAAGCTGCAATATCATCTTTTAAAAAAAGAAATCTCATGATTTGGGGGGCTGGACTTGCATTTTTGAACCTTTAGGCTTGGCAGTATTGCCATTCTGGGCTCAGAAGCTGCACTGGAGAACGGTCTCAGGTCCTGGCCCTAGAGCTGAGTGGTGGAGGCAAGCGGGTGCACCTCCGTGTGCTGGCTCAGCAAGACAGCACAGCTCTACTGCCGCTGCCCTGGCTCTCCTAGCAGCCAAATGGCTTCAGTAGAATTTACAATCCCCAATTCCTCAGCAAGGGCAGCAGTGCTCCACAGGAAGTACTTGGGAAAATTTGATGGCCAGGGTACAGAACAGTCACTCAGCCTGGGTTCCTATAACTTGGGCTGCTACTCAATTGACCTTGTGACCTCCAGAGGCACCACCCAGGAGGCAGGAATTCGATCCCATCTATCTAACTAGTTGGTACTGACTAGCCACCAGCTACAGATTCCCCCATTTGACTACAGACAAACAAGGCAAAGCCCCTTGGTTACGTATGGATGTGTCACAAACAGGCCTATTCCACCACCATCTGAGCTTGGGCTTTGGGTCTCCAGACTGTGAAAACACAATGGTTTAATCAAGTGTTTGTCCCTTGAGAACCTGGATTAATTTACAGCAGCCATTTCCAAGGATCATGTGGTAGAGTGGGATGTCAGGAATCCAGTGTCTCTGAATCAGGCCAGAAAGAACATCAACAAGGAGATGAAGATATCTAGCCATGGGAAGGAAGGTCCTGGCTACTGTTCAGCTGTCAGATTCTGAGGACTGGACATTATCATTCCATGCCCAAAACCCCAGCTACTAGAATTACAGAATTAGTATAGCAGAATCTCATCTTTCACTGAAAAAAAATAAAAATAAAACCTCTAGTCCTCATGGTTGTGAAGAAAACCTTGAAAACATGACCTGAAAGTAGACAACACAATGAGGTCTGCCTGAACCTGCAAACAGCCTAAAATGACAGCTCTCAGAAGAGGGAACTGACTCATATTTCAATAAGCTGTTAATTTCAAGTCCCATTGCTCTCGAGGGCTCTGCCAACATCATGCCTGCAGAGGACTCCGTGTAGAGGAGGAGAAGAGTGCAGTAGGCCCATCCCATCCATCTACGTAGGTCAATGGTCTTAAACCTTTTTGCATTTGAGGACCCCTACAAATTTTCAAATGGAGGTGTGGACCCCTTTGGAAATCTTAGGCATAGTCTGTGGATGCCCAGGGATCTGCAGACCACGGGTTGAAAATCACTGTTCTATAGTAACAACAATTTTTTGTGGACTCCTTAGACATAGTCTGTGGACCCCCAGGGGTCCGTGGACCACTGATATAGAAACATCCTGGTTGCTGGCATAAGTACTGGGGGGAAAGGGGAGTCTTCACAGATGTCACCTCTGCCTCTCCAGGGAGGAGAGGGATCCTCAGCTGCCACCCCTGCTACTCCCAAGGGGATGGGATCCTGCTGCTGCTACTCTGGGAGATAACGTGCTGCCCATGCCCACTGTTAAGATTACCTTCAGGAGTGCAGTATAGTTAGTATGGTGACTTGTGCATCCTTTCACACTCTTGGCCATGTTTACATAGCGGTTATTTGGTATTCATTTCATATTTTGTGGT
This sequence comes from Chrysemys picta bellii, assembly GCF_011386835.1. Classification (NCBI taxonomy): domain Eukaryota; kingdom Metazoa; phylum Chordata; order Testudines; family Emydidae; genus Chrysemys; species Chrysemys picta. Next base: position 73,332,122 of record NC_088792.1, read on the forward strand.
TCTTATTTCGAATGACATATTGGAATGAATTTTCAGTACCATTTGTGGAATATCAAAACAAAGTTTCAGGTTTCCACCATTTTACCGAAATATTCATTCCAGTAGGCCATCCAAAATTAGAACCACAAGGTATGAGACGGATACCAAATAACAGCTACATCAACATGGCCAAGAGTGCGATAGGATGCAAAAGTCAAATGTTGAAACCCATTCAAGAATTTATGGGAAAGCAAGAAAATGGATGAAGTTGGGATGAAATATGATCATATTTTATGCTGATGATTAACTTTGCTTCAGTGTCCTGGAGAGAAAAGGTTTCAGGCCTGTAATATTTCTCAAGTGATGAAAGGAAACTCTTTTTTTAGCTTCTGATTCAAGGGTGACTTAAAAAATAAATAGGATTCGAAGGTGGCTCCCTATCTGCCAGCAGCAGAGAAAAGAGCTATTCTAGGGTAATCACAAGTAAAAGGGGAGAAACAACAAAAGGAAAAAGAAAGTGGCCAGTGATAAATACAATATGGAGGTTTAGCTGTTTATATTTTAAACACCTGAAAAATTCCATGGCCTTCATCTAGTGATGGGTGGGTCCCTTATCTATGGATCTTTTTCATCTTATATGTTCACTCTGAAAAGTTGGCAGGTGGGCTTTCATACTCATCAGTATGATACTCATTCAACTGAATGTTATTTATAGAAATATACAAGACCAACAAAACCAAGACATTGATAAAAAGGCACCACACTTTTATCACCTCATATTTAAATTCAATCATATCTAAAGCACAAAATATCTGTTAACTTAGCCACATCACTCAAAACAGAGTGAGGAGATGCAGTTTGCCCAGTGAATAAAAAAGCTTAAGAACCACTTCATCACTACTAGTTTTAGATCTGTCTGAGTAAGGAAAATTTCAAATAGTTACACATTTACTAATTTATTTATATATTTTCCTAGTCAAAGGTGAAGTTAGTTTCCAACTTCAAGCCTGACTTTTCAACTCCACTGTAACATACCACAAAAATATCTGGAATGTCACAATGCCACACTTCAACCCAATGTAGAATTTTTGGAAACATTTTTTGGGTCAGGGGGACGGCGAGAGGGAGAATCAAGGCTGGCGTTTTCAAACTCCTTTGTTTTCAAAGTTATCCTGTCTTTTTTTTTTTTGGATATTTTCCTAATGTTTTTTGTCTCCTCATGTCTCCCAAATGGTTTAGCTATAAATGCTAATTTATTTTCTCTATCCATCCATCCATGTATTTATATGATCTCATTACAGTAGTATCTGAGCACCTCCCAAGTACTTAAAAACTGAAATAAAAAATAATCTCTCTCCTTTTTTGAGCTCAGCTAGTAGAAGAAATAGACTGATTAGTTTATAGGGGTATTCTATTATGTCAATATGCATGAGTGTGTCCAAAGAATTTATTCAAATGCATTTTGTATTTAAAACTGTAAGTGGTTCATGGTTTCATAGGCCAGACTGTACCACTCTGATCATCTAATTTGCTCCTGCATAACACATAGGCCATACAACTTTCCTGAATTAATTCTTGTTTGAACTAGAGCATAACTTTTAGAAGTGTTGAGGTCTGTCGTCATTCTTTTCCTATGCATGAGCAAGTTCCATAGTCTAAAGTCCAGTTCCTGTGAAAGTTCTGTCTCCCGCACTCACGAGTTCCCCTGCCCCCTTTGATCAACTGTATTGTTGTTCCAATGTAACAGTTGTTTTGGGAGGCCATGGTTATGGAACTAGTGCCAGTCCCATGGAGAGCTCTGAAAGTCAAGACAGTGACTTGGAACAGGACTCTGTTCAATGGAGCGAGTGGAACAAATGGGGTGATGTGTTTCTACTTGGTTTGGTTAGACTGTCTGAAAAAAGGTGCCTTTTAGTAATTTTTTCAGGGGTGAGATTGGCTAGTGGTAGAATCACAAAAACGTATATCACAGATCACAAAGACCACTTTATCCAATTCTCACTGCTCACCCAGCATTAAAGGGATACTGTTAACCTGAATTTTAAAAAATGACTGGTGTTTTAAAAATTCAAATTTCTTATAGGACACCCTGTAAGTAGCATATATGGAATTTTTAAAATTCCTTTACAAAAGAAAAAAGAATCAGGTTTTTCTTGCACTCCTGTTGATATTTATAAGGATCCTTCCAGCATAGAAGAGAGGACAGACCCAAAATCAATGCCAAACATGCCCATTCCTTCTCTATGCACATATAGAGTGTGCGTCTTTCTTTCCCCAATAGCTGAAACTGAAACTAGAGTCTGTGGGGGCTTCTCTCCTGACAGTGATGTAATCATGCTAGATCATGATTCAGGAAGTGCAACTAAGCAGAAACGAAAGACAATGAAACTGGCAGTACGCTATACGTGGATGGCAAATTCAAAGAGTGAAACAAGAAAAAAATACCAAAAACTACATTTTTTTCTAATCTCTTTCAGTTATGCACAATAATCTTGGGTTTTACTTATGAACAATAGTAGGTTGCAAATTTTCAGACAGATAACATGCTTTTTAAGTTGATGGGAGACCTAACATTTTCACCTCCCTAAAATTTGCAGAAAAAGTATGACTAGATTAAAATAACAAATTTATAGGAAATTATAAAATCCCATTTTCTATTTTATAGGGTCCATTCCCAACGCACCATAATACTAACATACGGAAAATTAATAACTACAAAAAAATCTCTACATGTGCCAGTTGCTATACAATGTAACTAAAAATACAAACTTGAAAACTTTAAATGCATTTACAGAAACCTGGATGAATTCTCTTCATAAAGTTCTGCGCCACCAACACATCACCCTGTGAGGAAGCTGACAGAACACTAACATGACAATGTACCAGGTGACTATGTCCTTTATTAAATCCTTACCAAGCAGTCAGGGTTTGATTTTTATAGGTTCTGATCACTGATGTTGCTGGGAGCTGGTGGATGCTCACACATTTGAAAGATAGGCCCTTAACAAACTATATAGCATCAACAGTAAACAGCCAATAACATAGGACCAGTAAAGAGCAAATCAGAGAGACAAAGTTGAAGTTGAGTGGATCTGTGTAGATGGGGTGGGATGATGATACTGAGGGATGAAGGACTGACCATTCATTTCCGGATATGTCAACATTTGGCTTTTTGGAAGCTGTAGAATTTTTGTAAAGAAAATGTAATTTACTGTGGGGTGTCACCTGAACTTGACTGAAATACACTTTCTTTGCTAACTCTTTTTTAACAGACTGAGTGTTTAGGAATAAATAATGTTCCTGAATCAGTATTTGGAAAATCCACATGCGAGGTACTGCACTTCTCCAATAGGCCAATTGGTTTCCATAGCTTATTTTGATATTCAAGTGACCCTTTCCCCTTACAATAAAAGGACACTTAATATACACTGCCATTTAAAAACAAAATAAATTAACTACTTGTTGGATTTTGTTTAGAACAAAAGAAGGATCATGTCTGCACCACTGGAAGAAAGGAGGATGAGACACTTATAGGTTTGGTACTAGATGTGATAGGAAGTCTGACAAATGTTATTTCACTGGACCTTAAATGGAAAATAGTAGTTATAGTGAGGACTTGACGTCAGCTCTTAGCCAGAGAGGGTCCAAAAATGACCGTTCGTATCATGTTCATTCTGTACCATCATCTTGTGTACTGAGAGATATCTCTGGATGCATGTGAAATAGGAAAAATAACTCCTATGTTCATGTCTTGGATGAAAAACATGAAACACAGACATAAAAGGCAAATATTAATATTTTCTTCAGAATTACAATATAGCACAACAGCATCAACAAACAGTCCAACAACAATTTGGGGCAGTCAATGGAGCTGTACTTACTTCTGTGAAACTATGACAATTTATACCAACTGAGGATATTGCCTCATAAAAAATATTATCTTTTTGCAAAGCAAAATGCTGAAAATAGTCACTCAGCTGTTCTAAGCAAGTTATAAAACTGGATTAAACAGTTGGGATACAGAATCTAAAATACACTCATTGGATTTTTTTTTTTATAAAAGTACCAGGATTTTATGGGCTAAGGGCTGAGAAGGGCGTAAAATATGAATTGCACACAAAGACTTTGTGGACACCCATGAAATACACTATATAGATTTGGGATATAAAAAGGAATTTTACATCCGCTCCAAAAATATCACTTCACTTTAAAATTTATGCTAGCAGATCAATTTCTACCCACTGTCAGAGACTTAATTTCTCCTATATCTAAAATAAATTAATATATTTTTTTAAATTAGTACACGTACAAGCGGTCCCAAATTGTTTGGTTTATCTCCAAAATGTAGAATTCAGCAGTGCTTCTATAAAGCAAGATATGAACTGGAAGAGCAGTCTGGGTATTTACATAGAAATTAGCATTCAGGTATACCTTTTTATTATTAATAGGGGATATTTTCAAAGGGACAAATGGAAATCAGGTGCCTAATTCCCATGAACTTTCAGTGGGAGTTAGGTGTCTAACTACCATTTATGCCTTTGACAGCCTTTTCCATAACTCAGTTCGTATCGCCTACATAGTGTGAAGCAGAGCTAAAATTTAATAACTAAACATATAATAAATTGCAAATAATTTATATTAGCAAAATGCAAGAAAAATGCTCATTAATTATTATAATTATTAATCCTCCCTTGTTAGGCCTTCCCAGTAAATTAATTTCCAACCATGGACTGAATGCCAGAATAATTTGACTTTATAAGACCTCATAGCTCAAGATATAAGTAGTCTGTATACTCAAAGGCTTGTGAATGAGTATGGGAGGGAAGGATTTGGGGAATTACATTTCATGGAACATGTGCACCCCCACACTACTAAGACCAGCTACCCACATAAGGAAGTACAATATATAACCAGTAACTGTACAGACTCATTCCAGAGAAAGCAGTTCTCTCTCCACTGGAAGTGTAATACCACGTGGGACACATCCAGAAAGATTGGTAGGCAAAAGGTTAATTCCTCTGTGGAAAAGTTGCTTCCCTACTCTTTGCTGGTGATAGAAGTCTCAGAACATGCAGAACAGATGAAAATAAAATGTAATAATTAAAGGCTAATTATCTTTATTTAGCCATCGGCAACCAGGTGTTCTGAGTCAGAGAAAATAAAGGACTGAGAAAAGAACTGGGGAAGTTTTCCTTTGGCTCAGCGAGTAGATGTGAGCAAGTGCTCTTTGACTATACCCAAAGGCACTATCTACAAAACCAGCCATTGTTAAACTCAGTTGTGTCTGAAGCAAGTTATAGCACATTTTGCTCCTCCCTGTGTGGCCAACCGCCAAAGCCAAACCCTGGGATAATTTGGTTGTTTTTTTTAAAATCTTCATGCTTTATGGTCTGATCCAAAGCCCACTGAAGTCAATGGGAGTCTTCCCCTTGATTTCAGTAGTCATTGAGTCTGACTCTTAGACCAGGTCTCAAGCGTGTTATTATTAAATCGCTGAATTACAAAAGTGAGAGGTGGGAAAGACCTGATAGCTCAGCCAGCCCATCTCCCACCATGCAGATTTGCTCCTTAGTCTTTAGAGTATATTTTCTATAATTTTCCTCAGTCAAGTTTTAAATATCCCAAGCAATAGGGCTTCCACCACTTTTCTTGGAAGATTATTCCACTGCTGTCCTTGGTGGAAGACTTCAGCAGCTTAATACATCTCAACAGCATGCAGCTTTTCCTGACATTCATCCTCATTTGCCCTGCTGTTTTCAGTTTCGTATCACTTGTACTCCAACACATCATCCAAAATAATTCCCCTCCATCCTAGGTGTTTAGACTGTTATCAGGGCCTTGGTCCCACCATTCTCGTAGATGAAATATACTTATTTAGCTCTCTTAATCTGTCCTCAAAAATGTCCTCAAGTCTACTGATCATTTTTGTTACTCTTCTCATGACTCCATTTGACTGTGCCATAGACTGGATAAAGAAGATGTATATTAGCAACACAAACACTGGTATAGCATGGGCAGACAGCAAACTCTTGGGCAGAGAGCGCCTGAGGACAGAATGAGAGAGCACAAGACAGATCAAGCTACCAAAGTAAGTAGAGTTTGGCTGCAGCAAAAGTTGAACGACGGGGGAAGAGGCTGAGGGATTATAATCATTATTACTCCTGGGGGAATTCTGTGCTACTGCGTGTGCGCAGAATTCATGTCCCCCACAGATTTCTTTGCTTCCCCACAGAAAAATGACTTTCTGACAGGGAAGGAAAGGGACGCCGCAAGAGCAGTCACACACCACTCCCTAGCTGCGCAGGTACATCATTTCAGGCACCCAGAGCATCCACCAGAGACCGTAAATCACCACAGGGCTGGGGACACCTCAGTCAGTGGCTCCTACCCAGAGCCAGGATCAGCTGCTAGTCCCGGCTGGGCTAGAGGCAGGAGAGCATGGGATTTCCTCTTCCCCTGCAAGGAGTGGTTGGGTCTGTGTCAGACCCACCCCAGAAACCTCCCCCAGCTGCAGGAAGTTCACCATCCTCCCCTGCTTCCTGTCCCCATTGCTCCTGAGCTGCAGGGGCAGTGGTCACTGTGGGGGGAGCTGCTCCCCCATCCGCCCAAACCCTGTGCATACCCAGACACCCCCACCAAGCCTGACCCTCACCCAGAACCCCCTAGCCCTTGATACCCGCACCCCATCCCATTGAACCTCAACTCCTGCATCTGGAACCCCCTGCATCCAGACCCCCATCTCTGGACCCCCATCGCTGCACCCAAACCACCCCCACTGAGCTCCCTGCATTCAAACTCCCACCCTGACGAACCTGAGCCCCCACATCCAGACCCCCATACCACTGACCCCTAATTAACTGCACCCAGACCCCCACCCCATCAAGTCACACTTTCCCAGAACCCAGATTTCCCTGCTGAGACCCCCACATCCAGACCTCTGCGCTGAGCCCCAACCACTTTCACCCGGAAGTCCCTGCAGAGTCCCATTGCCCCTGCACCTGGAATCTCCCCAACGAGCCTCTGTGCATCCAGATCCCCCCATACCTAGACCAAGCACTGAGCTGCCTGCACCCAGATTGTCCCACACAGAATCCTCTCACCCCACACCTGGATCCCCCCACACTGAGCCCCTCCACACTTGGATCCTGCCTGGTTGAGCCTGCCTAACCCATGCCCAGTGCACCTGGGGAAGAGGGGCAGGGCCCCATGGTGTTTCTGGGGCAGGCCCGGGGCGTGTGCTGTATCAGGGTCGGGTGCAGCCTCACCAAGTACGTGTCCTGGGAGTGGAGAGGCTATAGGGTGATCTCCCACCTTCGTACAGCCTGTGTTCCCCACTGCCACGTTGGAGCTTCTGCATTTATTTATTGACAAATAAAACTTACAGAATTTTAAAATATTGTGTGCAGAATTTTCAATTTTTTGGCACAGAATGACCTCAGGAGTAATAATTTAACTACTAGAAGGGCACCAGAATACCCCCCTAGAAAAAAAACTGTGGGCTGTTGTGTGGGGTGGGGGTGAGTAGGGTAGGAGAAAGAGAGAAAAGACGCAATACACCCAACAAATATACTCTAAACGTAGGCCAATAGCCCCTCCAAAACCCAAAAAACAAACCCCAACAGGAGTGAAAATAATGCAGGCAGAAGTCCAGCAGCAGAGTGGGGGCTACCCAGTTTAATGCACTGAATGCAGCATATATTACTACCCGCCTTCTGCTGCAGCCATATGTGTGCATGTGCCTTAAGCAACTCAGACTTCAGAGACACAACATGGGCTCGTAAGGCCAGAGTGGCTAAACTGGAGGAATTAAGTGAGACAAAGAGGTACACAGAAGAGACTTTCAGGGACACAATAGAGCAGTCCCACCCCAAGGCTGACAGCCTCCGTGCTGTTAGGGAGAATGAAAGTCTTGGGGAAGAAGAACATCAAGCTGGAATGGAAGGAAACAATCCCATGGTTGGACCCTCCTTTCAAATGATGTCATGATATCCTCTCACACTGCGATATCCCTCCTGGAGAGGGAACCCCAGTTACTAGGAAGAACAAGGTAATAGTAATGGGGGAGTCAATTATTAGAAATATAGATAACTGGGTTTGTGATGGCTGGGAGGACTGCATGGTAAATTTCCTGCTGGGTGTGAAGGTTGCAGATATCACAGGACATCGAGAAAGACCAAGATGCAGTGCTGGGGAGGAGCCGGTGGTCATAGTTCATGTTGGTACCAATGACAGAGACAGGTAGGAGAGAGTCCTTTAGGTCAAATTTAGGCTGCTAAGTCAGAGATTAAAGTCCAAGACCTCCATGGTAGCATTCTCTGAAATGCTTCCAGTTCCATGCGCAGGGCCAGAAAAACAGGCAAAACTGCAGGGTCTCAGTGTGCAGATGAGAAGATGGTGTGGGGAGAAGGGGTTTAGGTTCATTAGGAACTGGGAAAGGAGGAGCTTATACAGGAAGGATGGGCTACACATACACCAAAACAGAACCAGACTTCTGGCATGTACAGTAACATTTAAAAGGTTGTAGAGGATTTTAAACTAAGGGCTGGGGGGTAGGGAGGGAGTGGACAAGCCAACAGGTGCAGAGGAGCACATGGTTCAAGCAAGAACATCCCTTAGGGATGAAGTTATGAAAGGGGGAACTCTATGTCCTAAGTAAAGATGTTAGGAAAGAAGTTGGTAAAGTACAGGTAGGAGCTAGTGAGGAACAGTCCAACAGAAAAGAGTCCCATTTAAGTATAACTCATAAAGGTAAGCAACTGAATATTGATCAAATGTGCAAGTGCTTACATACAAATGCTAGAAGTCTAAATACTAAGATAGGTGAACTAGAGTGGTTGGCATTAAATGAGGATATTGATATAATAGGCACTGCAGAAACTTGGTGGAATGAGCCTAATCATTGGGAATGCAGTAATACCACGGTACAAAATACATAGGAATGACAGTATAGTTCATGCTGGTGGGGAGGGTGGCACTATATGTGAAAGAAAGCATAGAGTCAAATAGTAAAAATCTTAAATGAATCAAACTGTACCAAAGAATCACTTTGAATAGAATTCCATGCATGAACAATAAGAGTATAGCAGTAGGAATATACTAATGACCACCTGACTAGGATGATGGTGAAATACTCAGGGAGATTAGAGAGGCTACAAAGGCAGAAAATGCAATAATAATGTGGGACTTCAACTATCCTCCTAGGACTGGGTATATGTCACTTCAGGAAAGGATGGAGAGATAAAACCTCTAAACACCAAAACTGACTGTTTCTTGGAGCAGCTTGCTGTGGAACCCACAATGGGAGAAGCAATTCTTGATTTAGTCCTAAGTGGAGCACAGAATCTAGTCCAAGTAGTGAATATAGGTAAACCACTCACTAATAGCGACCATAATGTAATTAAATTTAACATCCTTGTAAGGGGGAAAATGCCAAAGAAACCACAATAGCATTTAACTTCAAAAGGGGAACTAAACAAAAATGAAAAAGCTAGTTAAATGGAAATTAAAAAGAATAGTCACAAGGATGAAATGCTTGCAAACAGCATGGAAATTATTTAAAAACACCATAATATAGGCTCAAACTAAAGGTATACCCGTCCAAAAAACCTAGTAATAGGACCCCAAAAAGCCATCCTGGCTTAACAGCAGAATAAAAGGAGTGCTTAGAAGCAAAAAGGCATCCTCTAAAAATTGTAAGTCAGATCCTATTGAGGAAAATAGAAAATGCATAAGCTCTAGTGAGTCAAATAGAAAAGTTAAGGCAGGCCAAGAAATAATTTGAAGAGCAACTAGCTAAAGATAAAAATAATTTGCTATTAGTTTTTGTAAGTTCACTAGAAGCAGGAAGCCTTCCCAACAATCAGTGGGACCACTGGATGATCAAGGTACTAAAGGACCATTCAAGGAAGACAAGGCTATTACAGAGAAGCTGAATGAATTCTTTGCATTGGTTTTCACTACAGAAGACATGAGGGAGATCCCCACACTTGAGCCATTATTTTTAGGTGACAAATCTGAGAAACTGTCCCAGATAGAGGTGTCAGAAGAGGAGGATTTGGAACAAATCGATAAATTAATCAGTCATAACTCACCAGGACCAGATGGTATTCACCCAAGAGTTCTGAAGGAACTCAAATATGAAATTGCAGAACTACTAACTGCAATATGTAACCTGTCCCTTAAATCAGCCTCTGTACCAGATGACTGGAGGGTAGCTAATGTAATGCTGATATTTTTAAAAAAGACTCCAGAGGTGATCTTGGTAATTACAGGGTGGTAAACCTAACTTCACTGTCAGGCAAACTGGTTGAAACTATAGAAAAGAACAGCATTATCAGACACATAGATGAACACAATTTGTTGGTGAAGAGTCAACATGATTTTTGTAAAGGGAAATCATGCCTCACCAATCTATTACAATTCTTTGAGAGTGTCAACAAGCATGCAGACAAGGGTGATCTATTGTGTACTTGGACTTTCAGAAAGCCTTTGACAAGGTCTCTCACCAAAGACTCTTAAGCAAACTAAACGGTCATGGGATAAGAAGGAAGATTCTCTCATGGATCAGTAACTGCATAAAAGACAGGAAACAAAGGGTAGGAATAAATGATCAGTTTTCACAACAGAGAGAGGTGTTGGGATCTGTGTCATTCAATTATATTAATAAATCATTTGGAAAAGAGGATGAACGATGAGGTGGCAAAATTTGCAGACAATACAAAATTACTCAAGATAGTTAAGTCCAAAGCTGACTGTGAAGCTTTACAAAGGGATCTAACTAAACTGGGTGACAAAATGCTAACAAAATGTTAGGAACCATTAAGGAAGGGATAGATAATAAAATAAAAAAAGTGATAATGCCACTATATAAATCCATGGCACACCACACGTTGACTATCGTGTGCAATTCTGGTTGCCACCTCCCCAAAAAGATATATTAGAACTAGAAAAGGTACAGAGGATGGCAACAAAAATTATTAGGGGTGTGGAACAGCTTCCATATGAGGAAAGATTAAAAAGACTGGGATTCTTCAGTTTAGAAAAGAGCTGACAAAGGGAATATATGATAGAGATCTATAAAATCATGAATGGTGTGGAGAAAGTAAATAAGGAAGTGTTATTTACCCCTTCACATAACACAAGAACTAGAGGTCACTCGATGAAATTAATAGGCAGCAAGTTTAAAAGAAACCAAAGGAAATTTTTTCACACAATGCACAGCCAACCCATGGAACTCATTTCCAGTTATACTTTTGGCCTTCAAAACATCCCCTGGCTTCAAGAAAGAATTAGACAAGTTCATGGAATAGGTCCATCAATGGCTATTAGCAAAGATGGTGAAGGATGCAACTCCATGCTCCAGGTGTCCCTAAACCTCCATCTGCCAGAGGTGTAGATTGGATGACAGGGGATGGATCACTAGAAATTGCCCTATTCTGTTCATTCCCTCTGAAGCATCTGGCAGCAGCCACTGTCAGAAGACAGGATACTGGGATAGAGGGACCACTGGTCTGACCCAGTGTGGCTGTTCTTATGTACAAATGTCTAGAAGACCTAGACTTTGCTGATGATATTGCCCTACTGAGCACAAAAAGTTACAAAAACAGACAACCTGGCAAAAACACCAGGAAAAGCAGGGCTCAAAATTAGTTAAGCTAAAACAAATAGTCTTTAAACCCAGACTTCAAACAGTAACGTCACATTAGAAGGGAAAAATATGAAGAAAGTTGAAGAGTTCACCTACTTGGGCAGCATCACATTGGCCAACGGAGACCCTAAGAAGGAAATGACATCAAGAATAGGACAGGCATCCATAGCATTTACTAAACTCAACTGATGAAATCAATATTTAAAGCATCAGAACAAAACAGAGAATTTTCAATTCAAATGTAATCTCAGTACTAATATACAGCTATGAGAGCTGGAGATCCACTAAAACGTTAGAAAACTAGACACCTTAGAAAATAAATGCCTACCAGAGAGTCTGGGAATGGGTTGGAAAGACTTCAGAAGAACCCTTAGGAGGGAGAGCAGAACAGTTGATCTCAACACCCTAGAACTGAAGGAAGCAGCAGCAAATGGCAGAGGAATGGAAGAGACTAGTTTCTGCTTTGTGCACCAACATTGGGATGGAAAGGATGTAACGTAATGTATATAACTGATCATCTTTGTTACTCTTCTCAGGACTCCAGTCAGGCTGTACCTAACTGGGTAATAATTTGGTTTGGTCACAACTAATTTTAGCAGTTGCTAAACTCAGAAATTTTGGAAAGTAGAGCCTAAGGATCCATTGCTTCAGTCACACCTGTGCAGCCCTACATGGTTGTATGAACATGAGTATAGCTAAGGGCAGAAAATCACCCTAAAACTTCAAATAGTTTCCGTTTGGTTCATGGATTAAATGAAAATTCAACAATCAGCCAAAGTGTCTGAGTTATTTTTAAAAACCCCTCTAGTTTTCTATTTTCTTTAAAAGAATCAGTTTGTTTTCTGTCTCTCATACAGATCTAGCTTAATCTAACCTGAATCATTAAAACCTACCAATGAACACACCAAACAGCCCATTTTCCAGACATGTATGATATACTCATTTGCAAATCACTTTCCTTTTTTTCCCTTCTTGATCACAATTAATCATAACAGTTAACGATCATGTTATACCACATATAGTTTTTAAAAGGTAAGAACCATTTTTAGTTTGAACATATTCCATTGGCATTCTAGAGAAGGTGGAAAAGGTCAAGAGGATCTAAAAGGATTATGAACAGATTTACAAGGGGAACATCATATTATGACAATCAGAACCAGTAGTTTCAGAATGTTACCTAATGTGATAGGGCAAGGCCAGATGGCTACAGTAAAGTAGTGAGGAACAGGTTTAACCTCCTTTCAGTCTTCTTGTGGATGTGACTAGTTCTCAATGCAGTTAAAAATAATTTGAAAAACACAGAACAACAAATCCAGTCCCATAAAGCGGATGCCACCAAGCACAGCACGCCACTTTCCCATTCTGATAGGTCCAGTATTGGTTGCCTAGAGTAGGGAACGCTTCTTGCCATTTTCATTAATCTTTTGCTGCCAGGAATGTGGAGCTCCTGGCATTAATCCTTCCTTCCCGATAGTTTCCAATGGGTTAATTTCCAGCTATGGAGTTCATGCCTGGAAATGTGACTTCCAACACCAAGGATTTAAGAGATAATGTAGTTCTGTATCATGCTTAATTACTGGGGATCCCGATTCTTGGCATCAAAGTTAAATACGATTATTCCTTTATGTCAGGTATTCACAAGTGGCTCAACACCAATCTTTTTTATTTTCCTGTATGACCTCATATCCCTGTTTCTTTGGCTTAAAGATGTAGTATATTATTCTACTCCACAATTAGCAGGAAAAAGGCTTCCTGCACCATCATATGTCTGGGGCAGGAGACAGGTGGATTTGGTGAAATAAGTCCGAAGGAAACCAGGAATTTCAAACCTGATCCTGAGGGTTCTCTCTCAATTTATCATACCCTATAACCTACAAACAAACTGCAATTTATGCTTTAATCAGGGACCTGTGATGTTCTGCAGAACTTCAGTGCTGCTTTCTGCGTTAAGGGTCAAAGGTTTCTGAGGAAGATTTTTTTCCTCGATTTTCTGTGTCACTTCAGTGCAGACCTGAAAACATGCTAACCTCTTATGAGGCACACACAGGTTTAAAGGGTAGGTATCTATTAGATTATTTTTCTCTGCAATTTTATGTTTTTACCTTTACTAAGCAAATTAACATTCTGACTCTAGGAGAGGGCAGATGTTTTTTTAAATTAACTTCCCAGAAAAGAGTTTCACAAAATGATAGTAAGGCAAATGCTGCTCATGGTCTTATTCTGACCCAGGGACAGAGGGGAAAGTGTTTGTAACTGGGCAAAACTTTAATAGCTAGATCCAGCCAGTAGGTTTGACTTAGACAAAAGCTCAATGATTGCCTCTGGACTCACTAGTTCCAGGAAGAGATCCTCCTATCACACTACATAACAAACACAAGTTGTTATCAACCCTGGATTATACTATCACCTGTTTTTGTGCAGATGAGTAGAAAGGGAAAGCAGGGCAAGGATCCTCTCCCATTTTGGAGCCCACGTAAGGGCAAACACAATAGAGACTGCTCAAGCCTTGCTCCCTCGGAGGAGCAAACCACCAAAAAAATAACACAAGGGAGGTTGGGTCGGAAAGGATGAGAGCCCATGCCCTCCATCCTCACTCTGCTCAAATCCATGGAACAGGGGAAGTGTTCTGTTGAGGAACAATCTGCACTATGCTAGTGGCAGTCTGCACTCCTGTTTGCACCAAGCAGCCCTGGAATAGTTTGTGTCTCCTGAAGTGGTGCTCCTCTTAGAGCGATGTGCATCTGCACTTACCCCTACTCATGGATCTGTGCATATTGTGCAATTGAACCCTCTCTGTATAGCAGCTTGCATATCACAAAAGGTTGAAGAATTTGAAACTGGCCCATCAGGGTGGCTAATGAAGGTCACTCACACTTTACATTCCATCCTCTGAGGAAGAGGAGTGGAGATGGGGCTTTGAAGTTAAAAAGAAAAAACATCCTTTTGAAGGGATCTTTTTTCTTTTTTTAATTGAATTTTAAACAATTTGCCTTTCTGTGCAACCCAGCTCAATAAAATGAGGGAATGTGGGCTTGGGGTTTGATTTGTGCTGTTTTTTTTATTTCCTATTTTATTTTATCCTTGCCAAGATAAACCATCCATGTTCTGAAGGTACCTAAGCCTCCTTGTAACTACCTTTGGACACACATAGCAAAGTTTACTTTAAGCTTATGCACATAAAGCTGCACATTTCTGCTTAATAGTTAATTAATTCTTACTTTGAATAAAAAGCTAAAACATCGGCACCTCTCACATTAGTTGGGGAGGGGAAAATATTACTATTGACTACATATTTCTTTTGTAGAAATATGCTATCCTATCATGCCAAGAAAATTAATCTTGACATCTACTTTTCTAGTATGGTTGTGACTTATAGATATGTCTTTGCCTTCTAGTAAGTTGCACACTCAGTAAAACTACACGTGGCTTGAGGAAGCTGTGTTTTCGTTTTGGCAAAACATAAGTCATTGTGTTCTGGTTTTGCCAGCACAGGTAGAGTCTTGCCTAGTTCTGAGTTAGTTTTGGATTCACTACCTATCAGTAAAATTTATTAACAAGCTGTGAGCGATTCTAAACTTTCTTACGCAAGTCTAATAGAAGCTCACTAATTTGCACACCCCACAGTTTGCACACAAATAAATGGTGGTATTTTCTCACTTCTCAGAAAAGATATTATAGCAAAATGTTATAGTTGAATCATGTTTCTAAGACTTAATCCTACTACAATATAACAAATAATTAACTACACCTGTCAAATGAGTGAATAACGTACATTTGGTGTTGCAGTATACTCTTTTTACTGTTTGTCTGCTTATGTAATTTACAAAATTCAGTAATTTGCAATGTGTCTCCCATGTAGTATTGCAAACTAGCCAGATCCTAAATTATGAAAAGAGAGGGCTATTGGACTCCAAGAACCAGAGGACACAGGAGAGTGTTTAAAGGAAGAGTACTGTATTAAAGGTGAATTAAGCAAAACCACAGAGGAGAAAATGGAAACAACAGAACAAACATTAGCTCCATGGTTGATGATGAACAAGAATGACTTAAAAGTATTTGTAGATTTCAGCACGAGATCAGCAGCAGTTTCTAGATACCCTCAGTGGTGGGCTATGTATATACTGATGTTAGACAACCGTGTCTGGCCCGTGCCAACTGACTTGGGCTCACAGGGCTTGGGTTATGGGGCTGTTCAACTGCAGTGTCGACATTCCGGATCAGGCTGCAGCCCAAGCTCGGATGTCTACATTGCAATTAAACAGCCCCTTAGCTTGAGTCAGCTTGCACAGGCAGCTGCGGGTTTTTAATTGCAGTGTAGACATACCCTCAGGGACCTGGGGTTGGGAGTGAGGGAGTTGCTGAAGGTTGAATGGAACTAAGGACATTCAGTGGGCAGTCACTTCCCCACAATCTCTGATCTACCCACTTGTCCACACATCTGTGGTTATCTGTACACTTGAAACTGCACTTAACTTCAAGGCCTTTGCCACATTTTCATGCAGCTCAGTGAATGATTGGGGGGACTGCTTTTGTTCAGAAATGCTTTCTGGATAGTCGGGGTGCAGTAACCTGAAACAAGTTTCGGTAGAAAGGGCCCTTGCAGGTAGACAGTAGATGTGATGCTGAGGTCACTGCTTTGTAAAATGAGAGGGACAGAAGCTGTTGATTGTCCTTCCAATGTGTCCATAAATTAAGAGCATGCTGACATTACCAAGAGAAGAACAGGACTTCTCATATGCTCCGTTCCCCCTGGTTCCTTCCCTCCACCAATGGTTGATTTATGTGCCCATACTGTACCATAGAATGCATCAGATTAAAGGAGTCATGCTAAAATGGTATGCCACTCTCCCATGCTGACAGTAAGTTCATCTGTTTGGCCAACTTGGCAATTTTAAGCAGTGGTGCTGTAAAACTCATTTAATAAAAAGAGCACTGCATAAATGCAAATCTCTCCCAGTGGCTGTAGCACACACCCCGGACCAGGCTATCCTTACTGAAGCCAGATCCATCTTTCTAAAATGTGAATGAAGACAAACATGTCCCTGATGCACTGGAATTACTTCAGTACTTCCTTGCTACAACTACAGAGTTGGACTTAATAGCTACATATACTTAATAGCTTCTTATTTTTAAAAAATAAACCACAAAAAGTCAATTTTCCGTTTAGCAAAGAGAGAACATACCAGCTGTCCAGTTCTCTCAATGCAGCAAAACTCCATTGAATCAAGAGTTTCGGTGTTGTGCAACAGTGAACCCAATATTTTTAAATCTTATTTGAACAGACATTCTAAATACAGTGTATGCATCAGAGTATTTTTCCGCCACTGAACTCAAGTCTAACCCAGTATATGAACTAGAACGAAAGGCACATTTATTTTAAGATGCCAGTGACAAAGTACAGAATTGTCTACCTAGACAAAGTACAGAATTGTCTTTGGAGACTGGAAATAATTATGTAAACAAAGACCACAAAACAAGATTTTCAATAGTTTTTGAACTCAGTCAAATATCTTCAATCTTTTTAATATGAATACAAAATCCTGGGCCAGCAGTGCATTTGCAATGAGTCACAAGAACACCCCTGACCACAACTCAACCGCATTTCACTTTCATTTATTTTTGAGTGCTATCATGCTCCAATAGTAATGCTATTTGCAAACACCAAGAAATGCCATCTATAATCCTTCATGATTTTCTCAATTAACTGCCCTGCATCTTATACCATTGTTCAGTTGAACAGTTTTTTCTTTCGTCCTGAAGACTATTTCATTTACATTAAGTTCCTCAGATATGAACTTTTCTTCAGAAGGAAACAGTAACAATTTGATGCTTCAAATAAATTTGATAATGGAGCCAGCAATTTTCTCTCACTGCACAAGAAAAAATGCTCTTTCAGAACCGAGATGCCATTTTTCAGAACTGAGATATCCTTTAACAGTGACTTTGTGGTAGTAGCTGATGATTTAAAGAGTCTATTCTGAACAACTGATTCTTTACCCCCCAACCCTTTTCTTCCCATTTCTTTCTCTTTTGAGTGTTATGAATAGGTTGCTACATTTTCCCATTTGAAGATCAATATACTATAATGCTAAGAAATAATCTAGCAAATGCCTAAAAGTTTGGTTTTCCACCCAACATAGAAAACCCCTCAATCACATGCACGAAGAAAGAACCATCCAGAGTTAACCAAATGCAAACTAAACTGAACATATCATCAACCTCCCTTGTTTATAAAATGCTGAAGTTGTAGCTGCCCACAAGTCCAAGTAGTTAAAAACACTATGAAGGCATGATCAAAAGCCCATTCTAGATGACCATGGCCCCATTACTGAGGAAAATAATAGGAGTAATCTATGTATAGAGCGTGCTCAAAACCTGTTGATGGTTCAAAGGGCATGCATGTTGAAATACAAGGATCAAGTAATCTCATCCCCTAGGCCTCCTTCTGGAATGCCCCTTTATGGAAGGCTTGCAGAATGGCCTTTTATTAGGCTTTGAAGCAGATCCAGAATTGGAGTAGAAAATTCTGTCCCTTGACATTTTTTGGCGGTTACATAGGGCAACCCTCCCGTCAGAATTTTGCCCATAGCTTTAGGTAATTACTCCTTGTTATAGCATTCTGCCCAAAATAATACCAATTCCTTCCAGAGATGCTATATCATCTAGGTTCAATAGGTGCATTAAGGATGGAGGATCTGATTCTAATCTCACTTAGACCGATTTTCCACCAGCATGACTCCACTGACTTCAGTGAAGCTACTCCTGGTTTAAGTGCGATCAGAATTAGGCCTACAGTGTCAGTCTTACTGTTGAATTTCCTTGCTTTTATTATTTAGGTCAAATTTTCAATATTATTGTAGAAAAGCTTTTGTATGATATATAAATGACATTTAAGAAAGTGCTTGGATATTAAAGTTAATAATATAATGTACATTTATAGCAATGAGCCTATCACATTAATAGAAAAGGATGAGATCTCTATATATTTTTTCTGTACAATGTATCAGGTTCCCTCTTGACAGTAAATAAAATTATTTCTTCAATAAACCCCTTAAAAGCCATTTCTCATTTGCTCACTGAAGGATCTGCTGTCTCCAGTCCAATAAAATTAGGATGCACTTTCTTGTAGCAGATAAGAAGTGAAGAGTCTTTCCTCCTATACTATCCAAGGATTCAAGTGCAGGGCCCCAAGCAAAGATGTATATCTCCATACATTTTCAATACTGTGCAAAGTGGCTTACAATAAAATGGGAGTTCTATCTTATCTGCTGAAAATTTACCCTACATGGTCTAATGGTACAGTAATTTCAGATACACCAGACCTGAAATAGGTCTTGTTCAAAGAATGGCATTTACAGGACATTGCCAGAATAACTTTAAAAAATTCTCACCTTATTTTAGGGAGAAATTAAGGATTTCCTAATTAGACCACACAGGTAGCTTGATAACCATCACATATAAACTACTGAATAACTTTAGTATGAACTGCAAGTCATTGAATAAATTAGGCTAAATCATGCAGCCGTCATTCAGACAAATGAGAATTTTGTCTTGAGTAAGGCCTGAGTAAAAACTGAGCAAGAACTTCTGGATCTGGCTCATTAACATTATTGTTATGTATTGCAAATGTGTATGTCACTATATCAGCTACATTCTGCCCACTAATCAATCTCTTCAGGAATTAATTGAAAGACTCTTCCTTTCTCAGCTGATATAATTCAGTCACCATAAAACAATAGCGACCTACCTCAGTGATAGTACTGAAAATTCCATAGAATCATAGAAGATTAGGGTTGGAAGGGATCTCAGGAGGTCATCTAGTCCAACCCCCTGCTCAAAGCAGGACCAACCCATGTCTGTGGCAGCCTATATCGTATAAGGCAGTGGCTCTCAAACTTTAACAACCCAAGTTCCCCCATTTTGATTTTAAAATTTTCAGGGACCCCCAAGTCCCTGCTCAGCCCTTGCCCTGCCCCCTTCCCTGAGGCCATGCCCCTGCCCGCCCCCTTCTCCAAGGCTTTATTTCCAGTATGAATTTATCTTGCTTCAAATGTCAGTCATTGAATCTTATTTTGTTTAGATTAAAGAGGCCTCTAATGTCAAATATCTTCTCCCTGTGTAGGTACTCATAGATAGACTTGGCAGAATTCAATATTTATATTTTTGGTAGTTTATTTTAAGCATTTTTTTTCCTATTTTACATTTTCACATTTTGGGGAGGTGTCAATAATGGTGTAATACTGCCATTACAGCACATTTTATACACATTAAGTAAGTTCTCAAGCAGCATTTTTCTCATCTTGTCTATCTGTAAATTTCAATCATCATCTAAGGAAATATTTTTTCATTGGTTTGAGTGTGCATGTTGAAATCAATGTTTACTGACATTTACTGATGAAAAATCTAATCCTTCCAAACCTGCTTATAGACCATAATCAAGTCGCCTCTTAAAATTGTCTTCAGGAAGTTAAATAGATTGAGTTCCTTAAGCCTGTTGGGGTTTCAAGCATGTTTAACAAGTTACAACTCAGAATGGAAGGGCCAGGTTAGGCTGCTGCTGGTGTGGGACAGCTGCTATGGTGTGTTACAGGAGGATTGTGTGGTGTTTAGGCAACTGAAGAGGGGCTATGAATCAGTACCCAGAATCCTCAATTCAAACAAATGTCAGAGAAACGATATTAAAAACATTTGTAGCAAGTTTTCTGAGTGTACTTTCCTGTCCCCTTGCAGGCACAGGTTTCTCTGGCTACCAGAAGTAATGGTATTCCATTCCCAAGCTCTTGTCTATTTGGGGAAATGACAATGGGATATAGCACCTTCCATCTTCAGTCTACCCGTTCAGTTCAAAATGAGCCCAGGATGGTAGTTACCAAAAATTGTTGACCTCTAAATGCTACTTGGTATCCTGTGCCAAACACATTGGTGATCTCACAGGAGTATCCGATAACTGGATGTCAGCATCACAAAACCCATTTTTAAACAGGGCTAACAAGCTCTTTTCTTGGCTGTCCGAGGACAGATGCTCGAGAGTGAACGGAGGAGGAGATTTAACCATTTCCATTCATGATCTGAGAAAATGTATTGGGGCAATGTGAGAAAACTTCTGCTGCTGCTGTAATGCCATACTAATTAGTGATTACTATTTACATTACAGTAGCACACCAGAGCTTTAATCAAGGTCCTCTTGTGCTAGGTGCTGTACCACAAACACAAACAATTCATGTTGGGCAATATTGTGCCCAGTCCTTGTGCAGGGGAAAAAGCAGGGCAAAAGGCGCCTTTTGACTTGTATCCCCATTTAGAAGTCAGGCATGATGGCAGCTGTTGCACTCAATGTACAAGGGCTGCTCAGGGCTAGAGTCACTGCTGGGACTAGCTACTTCAAAGGAGCCAAGATGGAGTGAGTCCTGCCCCTCCACATCAGCCAGCACGTTGCCCAACACCCGTGTTAGCACTGCACACTACAAAAGTTCTTGTGATGGGAGTATTCCCTAGGGAGACGATCAATCCCCTGGCAACCAATGGCTGGTGCAAAGGTGGCACAGTACAGCAGTGAATTCACCCCATTCTCTCTCAGAAGTCCCACTGGCACAAGCTGCTGCATACTACCCCCAAAATGGGGCTGTGACTAAAGGCACAATTCAACTGTCAACATTTAAAAAAAATTAATTCCACTTAAAAGCCCAGAGTAAGAAGCTCCAGAGTGACACTGCTTAGAGGTCTGCAGTTTGTATTTATTATAAACATTTTTTTATATTTTCCACAACAACAACAAAATGTGTGTTGACACCTCGCTACTTTTTCACCACAGTTCTGATCATGGGTTTTTTCGTTAATATTTCGCACTACTATTGACTTGAGATTTCAAAGAGTTTACACTTTGCACAGCTTTTTAATTTCTTCTCAACGTGCCCTCCTCCCTATTCCAACTGAAACCAAAAGCATATTTTATGTAAATACAGCAGCGGTTTTAGAAGTCAGCAGGTTTGACAAAGCTCATCATGATGCACTAATTGGAGGAAGTTTGACTTTGAATCAATGCAATGAATCCAGTTAGCTATTCTGAAAGCTTCTATAAATTAACAGTTGATAAGGTCTAAAATGGTTAAACTGGGGAGCAGTGTTAGGAAACAATAACAAACAGAAAAATCAGAACTTTTTGGATGTCTATGAAAATAAAACTGCTAACTGAAAAATAGCACTTGAAAGTACTTAGGTATTTCTCTAGTATTATAAAAAGGGTCATGCTCAGTTGCCTGTCAGAACAATTTGCCATCAAATCTCTGATTGTATGTGATTTGACTTTACAGAAAATCTGCACAAATACAAGCAGCAGCAAATAGATTCCATAACATGGCACATGCATCTCAACATCCTCATCAGTAAGCGAAGAGATAAAAAAATTGAAAACCTGCAGCATTGTTCTTCCTGTTGGTAACATTTGCCTTTTTTGTGCCTTCCTATCTATCTAGCAGACATATACAAAATCCATTTCCAAAATGTAATCTGACTTGTGCTGTAAGGAGGAGCCGAGGACGACAGTCTTAAGGAGAGTATTCTTGTTTGGATGCACAGGGCTCTATTTACTCATGTAACTTTCATTAGCATTCATGGGTGTTACACACACTAGTAACCATGCAATAAGGCACATACATATAAATTTCTTAAAACACAAAGGGATTCTGAGCACAAAGTCATATCTTTCAGTGGTAATACCATTGGTACAGTACTTCATTTTCAGACTGCAAAACAACTCTCTTTTCAGGCAAACAAGTTAACTGTCAAAATAGCAGAAATTGTACCATATACTGAAAAAAAAATATTTCTCTTGATGGCTTAGGACCAAACAAGTTTCAAAGTCTGGGCAGTCAGCCTGCAGGGATTTAGAAACTTCACTAGGGAGGGGAACAAAACTAAAACATGCAGCAACATCTGAACCAAATAATCATATTAGTGGATGTAATGACTTCCCCTTTTCAATCTATACTTTAACATATTGACTCAAACTATCTAGTATCAACCCTAAAATGTTGGACAGTTTTGTTAAAAATCAGCAGAATTACCTGAATATTTCACTGGAAATAGTATACTGAAATCTTACCTCATTAGAACTTCATTTTCAATACCTTTGCTGAAAAGAGTAAAGAAATCCTGTATTAAAGATCCATTTTGTAAAAGGTCTTTTCTGAAACTATTCACTAAATACATAAAACTACATTTTCTCACATCAGAGTTAAAATTATTCTCAACAACTTTATATGGAAATATTGTGTAAATCTTTTAACAAATATTTAAAATATTGTGAGAATAGGAAAACAAATTGTCATTGAACTAATTTGTAATCTGAACCCCAGGCTGTTCATACACAATTCACAGCTTTGTTTTCACCACAGGTGATATTTTTATACCTGTATATTATTTATTACTTGTATTGCAATAGTGCCCCATCGTACGAGGTGCTGTAAGAGACAGACCCTGCCTGGAAGACTTAACAATTTAAGAATACTTGGCACTTTTTAAGAGAAACCTATGTGAAAATATACATATGTATACTGCTATTAGCCTCAGCCTGCATCTTAAGTGAGTTAAGGTAAATGGCTCACAATGACAAAGGTATGGAAAATTCAACCCATTTCAAACTATCTCTGTCAACTCAGATAGTTCAGCATAAATTATGAAATGTGGGTGGTTATAAAACTATTAATTTCACTGATCTTTTAGTTTTCTGTGAACTTTGGCTAGCTTACTCTATTTGAACTAAGAAATGCGCAAGATATCAGTATTATGACTTGTGGGCCCAATTCTGATCCCTTTGAAGTAAAGGGGAGTTTTTATCACTACTAACATACATGAGAACAGGATCGGGCCTTTTATCTTTACTCATTTTCTATATTAGCATAATATATATTGCAACACGGAAAAAAAACAGAAAGCCAGATCAGATAAAATTTGACAATGATTGTAAAGTGTGTGATGAAAAGAAAGAAAGGCAAATGAGAATGGCAATGAATTGTGAGCAAACCAAAGCTTCTCAGCCTCCAGCATCTACAGTACATCTCATTAACCATCAATAATTCCATTTGTAATTTAATATGTAAAGAAAACACAAGTAAAAAATAATTCCCATCCCTTTTCTCAAGACTGAATTTAAAGCCTGGCCTCAAAGCATGGGATCAATGTAATATAATCACACTGTTCAACAACTGAAGTTCCATCTTCTTCTGATTTTAATAATGGGATTCTTAGATGGCTGAGCTGAGTTCATCAGTGTAAGGCATATTACCCTACACCAGAATCAGCTCCTGCTATAGCTTATAGCCTGTTTAACTACTGCTTTATAAAAGGCCTTTAAAATCTGTCTAGCACAGAAATAGAATGTGTAAGCTTAAAGAAACAGATTCTTGAAATGGAAGAATTCAGGAAGTCAAATACACAGTTTGAGAAAAGGTATAAGATCTAATTTTTATGGTCCAGATCCTCAGCTGGTGCAAACCATTGTGTTGGAAGCACAATACCTTATGTAGGTGTTACAAGGTTGGAAGAACTTTATTATTAAAGTCCATTCACTGATCTCAATTATCATTTAACCCACACCAGGAACAAACTAGCTACATCAGATGCCAGAGGGATTTAGAAATTAATGATTAGAAGTACCAATTTATATTGGTGTATGGTCACCCAGGAATTTATATCAATAGATTCTGGGCTTGTGGTGTGATCCATAGCTTTTGAAACAAAGCTGTGATAAAAGGATTCACACCCTAAATACACTTACAGCCAGCAGTGCTTGAAGACACATCTGACTTATCCAGCATACTTTTAAAAGAGGAGTTAAAGTTGATTACAGTGGGCTTAATATCTACCAGAAAAAATCCTAATGTACTGAGAGATAAAGCTAGGCTTACACTAAATGAACAGATCCAGATAACAAACCTCATCTGATCCAGATGTCTATTAAAGGGCAGGCTGGATTAAGGTAACCTACAGCCATAGGTGCATCCCACTATGCTCTCTCTCCTCCCCCCCCCCCAACCCAACTCTCTGCTTAGGCTAGTGAGGTCAGGAGACACTCATACAAAAGCTATCTGCTGGAGGAGGGAGGGCCCCACAACTGCTCTTCTTCATGCAGGTTGGGGCCTCTCTGTCTTCAAATGAGAGACACGCTGTCTTCTATCCAGGTGCAGGGGATTTTCAGCCCCACCTCACCTGAAGACTATGTGTGGGGTTTTCCACCATCCAACCATCCCAGAAGAGGGATACATGTGGGCCCTCCTGCTACCCCAGCAGAGGGCTCTGTGTGTGCAAACCTCCTGACAGCCCAGGAGAGGGCTACATGTGGGCATTTAAAAGTCGCGTGCAATGTTGATGATAACAGTACACCATGCTCTCATGCTAGGCGATATTATGTTCTCTCATAGGGAGGGGAAGAACTCTACAACCAGAGCTCAGAGATTGCCTTACTATATTCAGATGTGTCACATTTCTTTGATCAACAAAGTACTTTTTCTTCTAACTGTATTCCAGGATATGCGCCATCAAATGTCTTAACTTAGAATCACTCTGCCATGTATTGTGCTTCCAATTAAATATATCTTAAAAGTCCATTAAGTACAACTTAGAGAAACAAAAGCAACTGATTGCTGCCAACGCTAAGCAACAAAGATCCTTTAAGTTCAGCAAGAATTTAACGTACAGCAAGGTATTTGACATTGTCCTTTCAATTCAGTTTAGGAAAATAATAACTCCCTTTACAAGCTCAGAGCTTTTCTGAACATCTCTTTATAAATCACTTTCATAAATTGTAAAACTCATTATTAGGAAAACAAATGCCAGAAACTGTTCCTATGAAGGCACTTTGCTACCCGCCCCGTTTACAAATTTACTTACAAAGAGCCCCATGATCCATCTTTCTCCTGTTAAAATTAACGGGAGTTTTGCCATGGACTCCAGTTTGTGAGGAGTAAATATTACAGTATAACATTGTAAACATTGTTATTTCTATGCAGTTGGCAGAGGGAAAATCTTGATCTGTTGATATTTTGTTGCTAGTCCTCCAGAGGACTAGCACTGCTAAACTAATCAGTTGCAGCCTTCTAATCATATCTATATTGCATGTAAATATGTTAGTGTCGCAGGAAAATGTGTTCCTTCTACCAGGTTGAGAAAATGAACTGAATTGCATTGAGATCTAAAAATACAAAGGCCATAGTCTTGTTTTAATCAGTATTGTTTCATGATTTTATGTTGTACATTAAATTCTGCAAAGGTGGAGGTACAACAACATAGCTCAGCATTAACTAGAACTTCCTATATAGCCACATAACAAATATATTCAAAAAGCTAAAAATGGGGTTTTGCTCTAGCATCTCTCTCAGCCATGTCCATCAAGTGATCACGGTGTGTTAACCATTTGCTAAGTGATAAAAGAAAAGGCATCAATGAAGCCTTTGCATAATGCAGATATTATTGCCACATTCTGCCTAGGAGGTCTTTGAGCAAAGAGCCAAGTGCATGTATCAGGGCAGTATTTTTCCATTTATACATACAAGAAATCATCACCTCCATTCTCACACAAGTCCCCTCGTTCCATGTTCATTTCTGGATCCAATTAAAATAAAATGCCTTCTTTGTTTTTGAAACCCTGCACTGATTACTCTCCCTCTTTGTTTTCCTCTTGGTTCCGCCTCATGATCTCATCACATTGATGAGATCAATGCAAATCAATTCTGGGGCGGGGGGGGGGGGGAGGCGGAGACACAATAAATCTCTCAAAGTTACTAAAACAGTTTAAAAATCTTAGTCTTCTAGTCAGATTCACGTCATGTAGCATTTATGTTAATTTACTCTGGCACAAATCCTGGTTGAAGGCTCTGCTGACAGAAAGAAGACCAGGAGACTAGCTAAGCAAAGGGGCTGCACATGAGGCCACTGGAAGCCAACACAGCCCAAGAAGTGGATGATAGTAACTAGAAAAGGAGAGTAGTCAGGGTGACTGAGAATGTACTAATTCAGGGACAAATTCCTCTCTGGTGTCACTCCTTTAACTTTGGCCCTGAGTGCCACTCCTCAGTAGTTCCCAGTTAAAACTTCCACCAGTGGAAAATCCAAGGAAAGGCAGCAGTAAAAACCCCACCAGAGCTCCCTCAAGCTAATTCTCTCTTAAGATGTAAGGAACTTCTCTGGCACAGAAACATAATTTAATTCTTCCTGTTCCAGCTTTACTGAGTCAGGGCTATTAGATTTCACTGTTCCAGAATATGCTTGGGAGAGAACACTACAGAATGAAGATTGCTCATACAGATGGTAAGAGGGGATTGCAGCAGTTTGCAAACTGTGCCATGCCACTCTGTGAAATGAAAAGCTCTGGGTTTAAGGCCATGGCATGTCGAAAATCTAGATTGTGACATGCCTTTTACTTCTCTGAAATGCACACTGCAATCCACAAAATGCTCAACCTTTTCTGAAAATTACTCTGTATATATTAGTAAGGTATTGCTAGGCTGTATGCATATTTGCTTGTAACGATTATAAATACACCTCTACCCCGATATAACGCCACCCAGTATAACACGAATTTGGATATAACTCGGTAAAGCAGCACTCCGGGGGGGGGGGGGGGGGGGCGGGGGGAGCTGCATGCTCCAGCGGATCAAATCACCTATAACGCGGTAAGATTTTTTGGCTCCCGAGGACAGTGTTATATCGAGGTAGAGGTGTATAAATATGTACATTGGACTAAGCTCTTTGGCTCCAGCAGATGTATCTGAAGAATGTTTACTTCTCATACAATGCTAATCACTATCATTATGCTGGTTTAGGTTATCTCTAGGATCAAAGGCTGGAAAGCCCATTTTTGGATTGGGCAGTAAGGGCAAGTTCATGACTAGAGGACAAAAAAACCCATAAGAATCCCTAACAAAGCATAGGTATGGATTAAAAAATAACCATCGTTGCCAGAAAGCTGAATATGGTAACCCAGCCCACAGCTATATAGGCACATTCATCTCTGCCAACAGCAAAAACAGCATATGGTGCTAAGTTCTGCTGCCCATCCAGCATGAGCAGCCAGAGTTCATGTTTCAAGTTATGCCTTTTTCTTGAACGAAGAGCTGAATCAGACTCTGAGATGCACATACAAGGATAACACACATTTCTGTTCAACTCTGGTTTTCCCCTCTCTTCAATCTTTATTTATTCCCTTGATTAATCCTAACAAGTTATTTGGAATTCATTCATTATGGCTATGGCTGGTTGGCTGTCATAGCCGTCATGAATTATGTAGCTTCTTGCTTTTTTTCAGGACCTCTATGAGTTCTTGCTATCTAGCTCTCTGCAGGGGTCTGAAGAAGCCACTGCTTCCATCTGAGCAGCCTGTGCCCCTTGCAGAGGAATAAAGATGTCACCACTTTTGCTTCTGCACATTGCCTGTGACCCCTGCAGGGAGCCGACGAGCCACTGCTGCTGGTGACCAACCCTCTACAGGGGGTGAAGATACCCATGTATGGCTGAGAATGTGCGGTCCAGTGCCAGGTGCCTTGTGAGGAAGCAGAGGATCCCCAGACCCTAATGCTATTCCTCTGTTCCTGGTCCTTTAACCTTTTTTGTGCATTACATAATGTGACCTATACATTCATTTTTTTTAAAGCAAAACCATAACTTTAAAATTTTCCCCGTGACAAAGCCTTCATTTTTCACAGTCTTTGCCATGACAACCAATGAAGTGCAGAACAGAATCTCCTTGACCCTTTCTTCCTCCCTCTTCCTTTTCTTTTCCCTCAAAGACTCTACTGAGTTTTCTCTTTGACCATCTCCAAATCTTTCTGACCAATGCACGAGAACTGTGCAATTGGTCCAATGATTTCCCCTTTCCTGCACTCTTTGGTTTCAGTAACACATTCACACTGCATTGTAAAGTACTTGCAGAATTTCCATTATAAACTCTATTTAAATTTATAGTTGAAGAGATGAAAAGGCATTTTTGCCACCATAATGCAGCTCAGATTTCAAGTTTATTTTTTCCGAATTTCTCTGCTTCATGTATTTTTAGTTTCTTTTTAACAAGTTTTCTTTTTTGCTTAAAAAAATTAAATTAAGAGACAGCCAAACACACTTCGTTCTTAAAAGGAAAAATAAAACCTTACTACAAAAATAACTAGATCTGTTAAATCCATGTCAATCTCATTTCTCTAATTTTGTTCATATAATTTGATTACTTTTGGCATTAAAATGAAGAGCAACGGTATGATTCTGATGTGGAGATTTCATCAGAAGTCAGCACAGCTAAACTGTGCTGTTTTGGGCACTCACACAACACTTGTGAAAGCATGTTCTCAGCAGTGGGCATCCATTCTCTCTGGGGAGAACCACTACCATGTGTTCAGGAACCAGCTTTGTTCTTCTTCTAAAACATTTACAAGAATTTCATGCACGTAGGGCCCATTCCAATGCCCACTGAAGTCAATGGAAGGACTCCAATTGAACTGAGAATAAGTGCCCGAACTACAGAGGGCTTAGGATGCTAAATTCAAATCTGGATACAGATTTTAAACAACTCAGCATTCACACTTTTTCTGATCTGCGTGTTTGATAAGAAAGATGGGAACAACCAGGGCTGGTCTTAGAGAAAATGGTGCCCTTTCCCTGGCTGCACCTACCCAGGGGCCCACAGCCCCTCTCCCATAGTGTTCTGCAGTGCCATTCCACATAGGGGAATCCTCCCCCACAGATTGGGGCAGAACCAGGGGGCTGTGGCTCTCTAACAAGGCTCTCTCAAGCCTCCTCCCCTCCCCTACTCCTGCTCTGCAGTGATGTGTAGCTCCCCCCACCCACCATCACCTATCCCCCTAGGTGAGCAAGCACAGGAACAAACCTTGGGACAGATGATTCTGTGGGGGAGGCCAAAGGGGGAAGATCTCCTGGAAGTGAGCAGGCAGGCGTTAGCCCAGCTCTCTGCTCAGGCAGCTTCCCCGCTGCCATCCGGGCTGAAGTAGGTGAGAGGTGAGTGAGAGGGGACTGCCTGCGGCTGGGGCTCTGGGTTACCTAGCTCCTGCTTGCTGTCGGGCTGCAGGAAGCAGCATGTCCTGGGGAGGGAGCAGGGATGTGCAGCCACATGCAGCCCCTGGCTGCCGGCCTGAGTGCATGGCAGCAGGGAGGAGCAGGGAGCCTCACAGCAGCTCCACAGTCCTGCACCTTCCGCACCCCTTGCAGCCGGGCCAGGCTGGGCATGGCAGCCCGGCTCCATCACTCCCTGACTGTGTTGGAGGGATCCCCGCGTCACCCCAGGGAGCCAAAGGAGCTGCCGCTGCCACTGCTGCAATCACCGAGGTGAGTTAAGACCCTCTTGACCATGGTGCCCCCTGACCACAGTGCTCTGGGCAGTTGCTCACGTTGCCCAACTGTAGGTCCAGCCCTTGAGCCCTGGGGACAACTAGAAAAATTCACATCTAGATGCAGCTTTGCATTTTAAGCTCAACACTTGGAGGTGTTGAGATTGGAGGGTTTCTTTCTTTGTCCTCTCTTGATTCTGAATGAATGTTTTCAAGCAACACCCATGTGCCTGCCTAAGCACGTTATACAGCAGTGTTAAGACCAAGTTGTAAACTGGATTTCAGAGAACCCCCCCCCCCCACCGTAAGAATACTTCTTTCATTGTTTTTAAATCACAGGATGAAATAAATTTATTTTTGTATATTTTCTTAACTCCCATTAATAAACACACATGACTTGATCAGTTGTAGTTTGTTATGGTATGTAAAAAGATGGATTGACATATATGCACCGCTTCAAAATATTATATTCAGCTCTATGTATGAAATCATGAAAGAGATTGTGGGCCTGATTCCCATTTACACTGAGTTCCCTTTATATGAGTGACACCTACTTGAAGGCCTTTTTACAGTGCCAGAGAAATGTAAAGGGGCCTCACTCCCACAATCTAAGCATGGTGACTTTCTTTTTAAAAAGAACAGGAGTACTTGTGGCACCTTAGAGACTAACAAATTTATTAGAGCTCTCTAAGGTGCCACAAGTACTCCTGTTCTTTTTAAGGATACAGACTAACATGGCTGCTACCCTGAAACCTTTCTTTTTAAAATTAGCTATGTGCTTTACATTTCCTGTAGTTGTATCCTGGTGCCATCAGAGCTCCTCAGAATATTTACAGCTTTGTAACTCCCTATTATTAATTCTATATTTATAGCAAAAGACCTTTCCACTGAGTGACAGCTGTGATATTGCATAAACAGAATATAATTGAAAAACAAAACTACATTTTCTTTAAATATACAAAAATTCCTAAAAGATCCATCTTCAATTGTGGAGTATCTGAAATGTGGAGGAAGACATTTTTTCCATGTTTCTCACACACAAGAAAGATTTCAAAGTAAAAACTAGCCATTAAAGAGAGAATAAATCAATCATAATAAATCATGTAAATCATTAAGTCATAGATTAAAGCATAATAGTTTGTGTTCTTGTCCCCCTGATAAAAATCATGAAAAAGACAAATACTAGAGAATAGCTTTGATACAGCACTGCATAGGTACTGAAGAAATGCAAAAGCACTAAACACACCATTTCAGTTCCTAATCCAGTTTAGCTCAGTCATGCCTTTTAGTTTTCCAGAAGATCTTGGCATTAGCTCCAACAAGAAAAGCAAATATCAGTTCTGAGGGGTTTTATCTTATTATGCTACAACATCTTGCTGGAGGAGTTTAAATAAAAAATTGCCTGAGATTAGTCATATTTGGCCATCATCAGCAAATGTCACTGCAATCACTAGGAATGTTTACCACCTCCTCACAAACCACAGCGACAAAGTTAGACAGCTCTGAAAAGAAATTAAATGTTAAAAATGGCGTGTAAAATTAAAGTTGTCATACTTGATAGTGAAACTAGGGCCTAAAAGAACTAGCTGCTCTGTTCATTCCCTCTGGGGCACCTGGCATTGGCCACTGTTGGAAGACAAGATACTGGGCTAGATCAGGGATCTCAAACTGAGGGTCATGACACCTCAGGGGGTCGTGAGGTTATTACATGGGGGGTCACGAGCAGTCAGCCTTAACGCCCAAACCCCACTTCACCTCCAGCATTTATAACGGTGTTAAATATATTAAAAGGTGTTTTTAATTTATAAGGGGGAGTCGCACTCAGAGGCTTGCTATGTGAAAGGGGTCACCAGTACAAACTTTGAGAACCTCTAGGCTAGATGAACTTTTGTCTGACCCAGTATGGCCGTTCTTATATTCTTATATAAAAGTACTGTCATTGAGGTCTGACAAAGATGTCCAGTTATCCATGTGGTACCCTTTTAACCTTAATGTCTTTCAAGGAAAATTTCTGTGTGAGAATATATATTGTCTATTACACATCAATGAATTTTCCAAAACTCTTTTTAAAAATACCTGTCACTATTTCAATATTTTCATGGTCACTAATAGTCTCAGCAAAAGCTACCATTTGAACAATATTTCCCAGTAGGAAAACCAGAGTGACGATAATATAACCTGCTTAAAAACAAGTTTCATAGTCTGTAGTATTCCATATAAATTCTAGTCTCCCTTAATCACACTCTATATCATACTGTCAAATAGAAGCTTGGTATTTTATTAATTCTTACTAATTTATACAGTCCAGTGACACCCAAAATGTGTTAGGCACTTTACAGATCTATAAATCCATTCCCTGCCCAGATCATACTATCAATAAGAACATAAGAACAGCCATACTGGGTCAGAACAAAGGTCCATCTAGCCCAGTATCCTGTCTTCTGACAGTGGCCAATACCAGGTGCTCCACAGGGGATGAACAGAACAGGTAATCATCAAGTGATCCTTTCCCTGTTGCTCATTCCCAGCTTCTGACAAACAGAGGCTAGGGACACCATCCCTGCCCATCCTGCCTAATAGCCATTGACAGATCTATCCTCCATGAATTTATCTAGTTCTTTTTTGAACCCTGTTATAGTCTTGGCCTTCACAACATCCTCTGGCAAAGAGTTGCGTGAAGAAATACTTCCTTTTGTTTGTTTTAAACCTGCTGCCTATTAATTTCATTTGGTGACCCCTAGTTCTTGTGTTATGAGAAGGAGTAAATAACACTTCCTTATTTATTTTCTCCACACCAGTCATGGCCATAACTCTCCAAGGTATGTAAGCACATGGGACTACAGTAAAACCTCAGGGTTATGAGCACCAAAGTTACGAACTAACCAGTCAACCACACACACCTCATTTTGAACTGGAAGAATGCAATCAGGCAGCAGACACAACAACAAACAACAACAACAACGCTAATACAGTACAGTACTATGTTAAATGTAAACTACTAAAAAAATTAAGAGACAGTTTAAAAAAAAGATTTGACAAGGTAAGGAAACTGTTTCTGTGCTTGTTTCATTTTTCGTCTGCATAGTAAAGTTTCAAAGCTGTATTCAATCAATGTTCAGTTGTAAAATTTTGAAAGAACAACCATAACATTTTGTCCAATTATAAACATTTCTGACTTATGAACAATCTCAATTTCCAAGTTGTTCATAACTCTGAGGTTCTACTGTACTTGTGTATTTAAGATTAGGCATGTGCTTTATAAGACAAAAAGAAATAAAAGGTGGGAGAAAGAGGTAAAACATACAATCAGACTGGTCAGAATAATGATTGGCACACACATCTAAATTTCCATTTTATTTTAATAAACTTTAAAATCATTTTAAGTGATTTTCTCATCTTTATAACTAGATGCATCAATCAGAATATCTTCTATATCACAGGAGAGCTTTCCCTTGAACTTTGAATTGCAATCACCATGACAGCTGCACTCCACTGTATAGGTGTTAGTGGTGTTTTCAACTGTTCCAGGGAAAACAGAGAACCATGAACTCAGTTATTACAAAATGTATTTGAAAGTATGCATGTTGAACTTATCAGAGTTAGTGGAAGCAGCCAGGTCTTAGGATCTGGGACTGATGGCATGCAGATGAGATCTTGGAAGAGACACCATGCCACAGCCTGTCAGGTTTTGTTCCAAAGCCCACAAAATACTAATGGTGATCATTGGCCAGGGGTATCATTCAGTGACATGTACCATGTGGTATTTCTTAAAGCTACTGAGCCAACTTCATTCCCCCATTCCATCAGAGATCAAGTAAGAGAAACTAAAAGCAAATGAAATAACCTCAGTGCATTTTGGGGGTAGGGGGTGTGGAATAAAAAGGCACAGCTTCAAGCACCTACGGATGCAAGGCATAAAGGCCTGGAAGAAAAGAACAGGTTTCAAGCCCAAAATGTGTAAACAACTCTAAAGCTGGATAATGTACTCCAGCACGGCCAACATGCATCAGTTGCATCAAGTTTTGACAATGAAAATGGAAGCAGAGCCCAAGAGGAAGTAGATGGTACCTGCAACCTTCCACAACATACCCTGTCAAGCAACTGACTCGAGTGAATTGCATCCAATGCAGTGACAAAGGAGGAATTCATTAATTTACCCATCCCAACCAAAGGCAGCAATAGCTAGCGAGCCTGAAGCCTTAAAGGTGTTGATCACACAAAAGATCTTGCAGCCAAGTTAGAGTCAGTGTATCAATGGAACAACATGTTTTTAAAAATAATAATTATAGGCTGGGTTTTGACCCTTTCACCAACCCCTTTGAACCTCAAAAGGTATTCTAACGGGGAAGTTGCGGGCTCCCCAAAGCAGGGGAATCCCTGGCTGACATAGCCAGCCCTCCTGGTCGTCTCTGTCACAAGGGGAATGTTGAGGGTATGAGGGGGTGTGACAGGAGCACAGTGATTTCTGGAGATATTCTACTACATACTGTCACCTAGGGGACATTACCAGCCAGTGTAGGGGCAGAACTGTTCCCAGGAACAGGGAAAGACAGAGACATCTTTAAAATTCACCATCTGAATTAAAAAACATTCATTTTTCTAGCCTTATGCCATTATATTTTATATAGGGAATTTAAATCAGAAATTGTTCCACAATATATGACCACAATCTTTATATAATTTAATGAAGACTGTTATGATTTCTTTGAAGAGTCAGGAAGAATTCCACATTTCCTCACATAATTAAAATATGAAGTAAGGAATCACAAACAAAATCAATACATTTTGTATAAAAATATATTGGGATCATCTGGTCCCAGAGACTCTTTCATTGTTAGCTGACTGACCATTTGAAAGCGTCACAGCATCATTAAGAAAGTTTGCTACCTGTTTTACTTCTGGTACGGGAATTACTTTTCTGACCTCTTTTCTAAGGTCATAATGCAAGATCTAGTCTAATTTCTGTAAGCAACTTATTATTGGCAGGCAGAAGCATGCAGAATAAGTACTGGCTTTTAAGGTTAGCCTTAAACATTCAAACACAATTATTAATGCTGCATGTGACTTAAAATCAACTGGATTATTATTAGCATGTATATTGTGATCCTGTAAGGACTGCAGCCCCATTCTGCTAGATACACAGGGATGCTGGAACAATTTTTATGGTGGGGGTACTGAGAGCCATTGAACCAAACTGTAAACCCTGTATATGATGGAAACCACTTCAAGCCAGAGGGTGCAGGTAGCACCCCTAGTTCCAGCACCTTTGCAGATACTTTACAAACACACAGGACAACACAGTATTAAAGAGCTTACCATCTAAGGCTCTGATCCTACAACTGGCTCCACATGGGCAAATCTTTATGCCAGCAGGAACCTCACTGATTCCAACCACATGGATCCAGCTGGAGCATGAGGGCCTAATACAAGACAAGATACCACAAACAACCAGAAGAGAAAAGTCGAGAGAAGGAGGAAGGATAGTTACATAGACTAACAATGATCCTGATTCAGGGAACCATCTCTACATAGGAAGGGTGCTTAAGCACAAACAGGCGCTTAAAGGTATGTGTTAGCATTTGCCTTAATAGCATACCCTTACATGCTTTCCTGAATCGGGGCGAAAATGCACAACTTGATGATTTTGCATCACAGAAACATTTTTTAATCAAGATTTTATATATTCCCTATCAAACTATTACCTTCTTGAGAGTTGCTTGCCCCAACCCCTGGAAATATGCCCATGGCCTATTATATTATTTATTGTCTGTTTTCCCCCATCTAAACAAACAGATCATCCTCAACTGCCACTCTACCCATCATTCTTAATTCCATATTAATTTTTATATATGTTATTATGAGCTGGGTGAAACTTTGTTATGGGTTGAGTTAAAACCGCATTGAGGTTGATACGCTAATTGAAGGATGAGTTCAAACCTACCTGCAAACATAAGCCCCACTTAAGACGAACAGCGTTTGTGAACCCACCAGAACTTTTGGGCGGAATACTGATTTGGATACGTGCATGTGGGAAAGTGAGAGAACACACAGGGTATGTCTACACTGCAGTAAAAAAAACCTGCAACTGGCCCTTGGGCTCGGGCTGCAGGGCTATAAAATTGCAGCATAGACATTTAGGCTCAGGCTTGAGCCTCGGTTCTGGGACCCCATGAGGAAGAGCTGTGTGTAGCTCAGAAGCTTCTCTCTCTCTCTCACCATCTCACCCACCTTGTGTCTCTTTTATTAAGAAATTCAGTGTCCTTGTGCTTAAATTAATGGACATTACTAGCCATAATATTTTCTAGTTCCTCTTTCAAGCTTCCATTCTTTAGCTGAGAAGTTTTCAATGCTGGCATTTACTATTTAGCTGTCCGGAAGAAATTCTTTGTACGAGAAAATGTCAGAAGTGTAGGATGATAAAATCACTTGAATAGTGTGTTTAACTTGATATTTTTATTTCTCTGTGGAGTGTGCAGCAGCTGTGGCTTGATAATTCAAAAAATCTCAATTATAAAAAGAAAAGGTAATCATGCCTAGAATCAGTGCAGAACATTAACCAGAGATTTCTTATCCCAACCTGAGCATGAAGTGTTAATTTCAACCAGTGTGAAAATCGATCCAACATTTGAATTTGAAGTCTGCCACCTGCTGGGCTGTTAGCCTTGTCAGTCATAGAGAAACGAGAACTCTCATTAGCGGCTGACTCAGATGAATCAGCATAATTAGGACAAAATGGATCAGGAAAAGTATCATTAAAGCATTGAAGTAGTTATGTTATAATTATGGTACTGAGCATTCTCATTCTGAGGTGTAGTTTTTAGAAGTACTTTCTGGAAAAATTTCCCTTTAGGGTGACATTGTTCTTAATCACAAAGATAAATGTTTTAGAACTTTGTTCAAGTTTCAGTCAGATTTTTTTAATTATCCAAGGGCAAAAAAAAAAAAAATGTTTTCCAGGTATTGAGAAATTTCCCAGACACATTTTTAGTTGCATAGATAAATCAAAAACAGTTCAATGTTAAACGTACATGCACTTGAGCCAATTTAGCAGCCCTTTACTGAAGTGTACATGGTCTAAGGATGTAGGACAATGGAGATAACAAGAATTTATATGTTCATAGTCTTGACTTACTATCTAGTGTCTCTTTGAACAAGTATGACAGCAGTTGTAGAACTCTGTGGTGATTTTTTTTTTAATTTTTTTTAAACTCTTTTTTCCCTGTCTGCCTTTAGATTATGTCACTGGCTAAAAGGCTTTCTTATATTTTGTACCTAAGTGATGGCTGGTGGTTTTGAACTTTTTGGTTAATTTTTATGTTATGGCCTAAATACATTATTGCATTTGGCTCATCCATAGTCACTTCACTTGAAGAATCAGTTAAAAAAGTCTGCTGCTGCTTTAAAAAGTGGCTCTGTAAAATGGGAATTGTAGGATCATTTCTGAGCCTTTATTGGCTGCCAGTGATTTCCCTAAAGTTACAAGATGAGTGAGATAATATCATTTATTGGACCAACTTATGTTGCTGAGACAGACAGAGAGAGAGAGAGATGTTCAATTTACAAGTAAAATA
Source organism: Chrysemys picta bellii (assembly GCF_011386835.1). Lineage (NCBI taxonomy): Eukaryota > Metazoa > Chordata > Testudines > Emydidae > Chrysemys > Chrysemys picta. The sequence goes on from NC_088792.1 coordinate 73,369,645, forward strand.
ATTGTTTTCCCTTGACTGCCAGCCTTGCAGATTCAGTCTGGGCTTTGAGACCCAGGCCTTCAGTGATATATGTATATCCTCATTAGTTTCAAGGGAGTAGAACTCTAGCTCTTGAATTTTAAATGTTAGGAGAGAAGGAAGGAACTCAGAATAATTTTACATCAACCATATTTTAACCTCCCTTTACTGTTTCAGGTTCAACCTATGACCTTTGTATTTGAGATTAATCATGTGGAACATGAAATGGAAACATTTCATAGCTTCTCTGAATCATTTTTTAATTTTTGTCCTAATGCTGTTTCAGTTCTTTGTTAACTAGATCAGGCCAGATTTTCTTGTTGTGCAAAATGCATATTTTAACCAAAGTCTTGTGCTCAGTAAAAATTTCAACATGTTTGTGGTAGCTGGATTCAGAGTCACAATCTTCCTAAGAATTCCACTGAGGATCGCTGGAAAGTTGCATCATCAATCCACCAGCTAAAGGACTGATAGAGGGTGCAGAAAGGTTTTTGAATTTTAACTTTCAGTATTGTGTTGCTTCTTTCTCTGTGAGGTTAAATAGTGGGCTGAACACCTCTATGTCAGAAGTTTAAGGTGATTGCCTCTAAGAATGTCCCTCAGCTTTTTCATTTTATTTTCAGTGTCTGAATAAGGGTCAAAGCCTTCCTTGTGATACTTTACTCTGCATTCTTGGGTGGCATCTTCAGCAATCTGGAGACAATATTCTTTGGTTTTCTCAGATGTAGAATCAAAAGTATTAAATATGAACACATTTTTCCCTAGATGCTTGTAGCCATTATCAGATGTTTCTGATCCTCAATCTACCAGTTTGTGCTAATATCAAAGTTGATTATTTTTGTTCTTCTCTTAATTTTTCCTCTGTTTCTCCACTCGTAACAACTGATAGTGGCCCTACAAGTTTAAACATGTCAGAAGGAATAAATCAAGGGTGAAGTGCCTCCAATTTAAAGAAATTGCTCATTTGAAATGCTGTGTTGAAAATGATGATGTTAACATAAAGGATAGTTGTGATTTTCTCATCAAGTTTAATTTTTTGTTTTTATGACTAATCACCAATCAATCTCTGCCATTGTTTGGGTGTTGAAGACAAATAGAGACTGTTTCCAAATGAAGCTAATGTGAATCCCTGTCAGTAGTTCTTCAACATCATCATAGCTATTTATTGATGACAAGGATGAGATTAAAAATGTCTCATTTGCAAGATCAGACTCAGTGTTCTGCTTTTCAATGTCAATAGACAAACTGACTAACAAATTTATTAGAGCATAAGCTTTCGTGGACTATAGCCCACTTCTTCGGATGCATATATGCATCCGAAGAAGTGGGCTATAGTCCACGAAAGCTTATGCTCTAATAAATTTGTTAGTCTCTAAGGTGCCACAAGTCCTCCTGTTCTTCTTTTTGCGGATACAGACTAACACGGCTGCTACTCTGAAATAGACAAACTGTCATTCAATGGCACATTCGATCTTGAAGAATCAGAAGTAACCAATTTTCTTCACTTTCTATGAATTCTTAAATCTTGCTACTATATAACTCTTGACATGTTTACATTTTACTTTAGAATAACTGCCTGTTGTCATTACTTCAATCCACTGAACAACTTGTTTCCTACTATTCCCTTCAACTTTTGGCTTGCATAATCATATAAACTCATACAAGGATGTTTGGTAAACACTGATCACTTAGTAAATTCAACACTATGAACACTGAAAAATAAGATGAGCAAGAAGAGTTACATTGATCTATTAACGTTTTTGACCAGTTAAAGCAGAGGTGGCCAACCTGAGCCTGAGAAGGAGCCAGAATTTACCAATGTACATTGCCAAAAAGCCACAGTAATAAGTCAGCAGCCCAGCTCCCCCCCATTAGCTCCCCCTCTCCCCCGCTCCCAGCACCTTCCGCTGACCAGCAGCCCCGCCAATCAGTGCCCCCTCCCTCCCCGCACCTCCCGATCAGCTGTTTTGTGGCATGCAGGAGGCTCTGGGGGGGAGGGGGAGGAGCGAGGGCACAGCAGGCTCAGGGGAGGGGGCAGGAAGGGGTGGAGTGGGGGCAGGGCCTGTGGCACAGCCAGGGGTTGAGCAGTGAGCACCCCCCGGTACATTGGAAAGTTGGTGCCTGTAGCTCCAGTCCCGGAGTCAATGCCTATACAAGGAGCCGCATATTAACTTCCGAAGAGCCGCATGTGGCTCCGGAGCCACAAGTTGGCCACCCCTGACTTAAAGTTTCCAGTCATGAAGCCAGAAACTAGAGCCTAATAGCTTACATTTTCAAAAGCATCTAGTGAATTTTGATGCCTTAACTTTTTGGTGCCCTAGTTGAGCCACCTTAAACGGGACTGATTTTAAGAAAGTACTGAGCTCATGCGATCTGAAAATCAGGCCCACTTTAAGATGTCTCAAGTTGTTCACCCTAACATGCAGTCACCCAAATCACCAGTTGCTTTTAAAACTTAGGGCAATGTTTCCTGTATCAAAAACCTGCAAAAATACATTATGTTCATGTAAATACTTCAGTGACACAAAGGTTAAAAAAATACTGAAAAACCCACTGGGGTGGCTTTTTTTCTGAAAAACAAAAACAGGTTATTTCTGACTAGCAACTACAGAAAAACCTTACAGCTTTTCTTAGATAGAGAAAATAATCAGCCGTGCTTTCTTCTAATATTTTACATTTTGAGAGACCAAAAGGCATCTGCCTGTTTATTAGAAGATAAGATAAAACAGATGCAATGTGTTGTCATCTTGTCATAAGTGAAAGAAAAGTAAAATGTCTTGTATATGTATTGGAATACACCGAAACTTCACTTAGGCTTAACAGGTTGAACTCTGATCTCTGAAACAGAAGTGTGGAAGCTGCTTTTAGAAGATAGCCTTACTGTTTATGTCAACACTAGCACTTTTGTCTTTTATATAAAACTTATGTCGCTCGGGGGGGGGGTGTGAAAAAACACACACCGTGGAGCGATATAAGTTACACCGACAGAAGTGCTGGTGTGGACGGAGCTATGAGCTTCTCCCGCCGACATAGCTACCACCGCTCGTGGAGGTGGTTTTATTCAGGGGTGCTGGAACAGTTTGTATAGTGGGGGTGCTGAGAGCCATTGAACTGTAAACCCTGCATATATTGGAAACCACTTCAAGCCAGGGGGTGCAGCAGGCATCCCCAGTTCCAGCACCTATGGTTTTATTATGTCGATGGGACAGCTCTCTCCCACTGGCATAAAGCGGCTACCCGAGCGATCTTACAGCAGCGCAGCTGCATCGGTCCAGCTGTGCCACTGTAAACTCGCTACTGTAGACATGGCCTAACACACATCCACCTATGTGAGATCAGAATTAAGTTCTAAACATAGTCTCTTCACATCCCCACCCTATCATTTCTCATTAAGTATTGAAATGTCGGCTCCTACCTCTGATGGACCCATTATGCCAACCTCCATTGCCTACCAGTTAAATTTTCAAACAAGCACTTTCCCCCCCCTTTCTCCCATGCTGCCCCTCACAAGTAATCAGAGCTCCTTACAACCACAGCAAAGCCACATCATTATCCACCGTCAAATCCCTCCTTAATATTCTCCTTTGCTATGAGGCCTACACAAAACTTGACAACAGTTAGAGCGTTGCTGTGGTGATACCACTACCTAGCATGCCGATCAATATTGTTGCACTGTTTCTTTGTACTCCTACAGCGATCTGTCTGTATCCATTTGTTGTCTCTTGTCTTATACTTAGATTGTAAGCTCTCTGGGGAGGGACTGTCTTTTTGTTCTGTGTTTGTACAGCACAATGGGGTCCTGTCCATGAGTGGGGTCCCTATATGCTACAGTAAAAACAAATAAAGTAATAATAAATTTCAGATTTATAGCACTGAATGCACAGACTAATTGCCAAAACCTGAAGTATTTACCAAAACTCCAAACAAAAATGAATCCAATGGCAGTTTTGTCTGTGTAGGAACTGAAGGATTTGGCTGCGTTATTTTAATACTGTACTAGTAAATACTGCTTTGCCCTTGGTCTGTATACACTAGTTTCTGTTAGCACAATACACAATTCCCAGTTAATATTAATGAGGATAATACACAGATATCAGTGGGAGAGCTAACCTCTTAGATGTCACAGAACTTTTACATCAATGGTTCCTATTATCAGTCATAAGCTATTTGGTAGAAATAGACTTTTTGCCAGGAAAATTCAACTCAATTGGAATTGTGTGATTTAACACTACTGTACAAAAGACCACTGCTCTATATCCCAGCACAGCAGGAAAAACCCTAAATTGCTTTTAACAGATGAGCATTTAGTGCAACTAGTATAATCTGCAGTGACATTTTCCCCTTCCTATTATGTAAACCCTAAAGCTAAGCCGATGCTTTTCTCCACTGTACAGCCTGCCTCTAACAACCAAATATGGTACCTTCTTATACCTATTTCCATTTCCATAAAATACCTCAATAGTGAAAAGAGATAAGATTGATATATCAGATTCCAGCCCTAGACTGACAGCTATGGTCATCACACTTCACATTAGACTGAGCTATAATTAAAATACATTGGAATTGTACTTTAGGATAGGTTGAGGCACCTCCTTGAGATCTGGACCCACTGGTCAGAGAGACCCAAACTCAAAGGCAGCAGTTCAGTGTCTGACTGCTGGAGTAAGCAGGACTGTCCCACCTGGAAGGAAGATCAGGTCGTCAGCACAGAAAGATGACAAGTTCATCTTGGCAGGAAGAGACTTTTCCAAGAGAAAGAACCCACCTAGTGAGTAGAGGGGGGGCACTTGACACCAAAACAAGGATCTTTTGGGGCTATGACGAGAAGTGGGGGGTTGTCACATTGGTACACCCCAATATTAGGCCTTTCTGGGTGACCTATTTTGGTATGCACACTTGGCTTTAGAATGCATTTAGATAGACAGCCACACTTCCAAGAGAGTCAAGTTCACATATTTAGGACCTAGTATTCAATGCACTAAGTGCTTAAAAGCTGGCAATTTTCATTCAACTATGTAAGGTTTGTGATATTCAAGCCATGTTCATAGTGAGTGTTAATCTGGCATATAGTTTCAAAAGATTTCTTCAGTAAGATACCTAATTAGTAAGAGAGTGGACAGAGCTACCAGGCAGGCACACAAAAAACCAAACCTTCAGAAACACTGTGCTCAATGGCCACTGTCATTAGGCAACTCTAAAAGAATGACACCTACATCTAGGACACATTACATTGTTTACATATGCAAAACATGTTTATGGTTTCTTCGAAACACGTCTTATATTATTATATTGATAATAACAGACTAGGTTTGTGTCATGTCACTCTTCCAACAATGAGTATATATAAACTTGCCCTCTACTAGTTACAACAGTGTGTTGTCTTTCCTCCTTCAGTGTGTACCGTGGCCTTCTACTGATGTCCACAGTGTTCATATTCTAAAGCTCTACAGGTCAGACCATTAGGAGAAAATCCTAACTTTTTCACCTGATGTAGCAAATAAAATAAAATAATAAAATGAAAATACAAATGCATAGTGCAGGCTCATCTGCTTTTACCTTCTAAGACCTAAGTGCAGTTCTCCGCTTCCCCTGCAATAGCTGATACAGCTGATGATATTTCAAATACACATAATACACACAGTTAAATTCCTGACACATTACTGGTGTAATCTTCTTATGGAGGGCCTCATCCAAAACTGACTGAAGTCAATGGAATTCTTTCCATCAGGCCCAGAGGTCCTAATCCTATAAGATGTTGAGCTCATTCAAGTCTCACTATGCCCTCAGTCCCCACTGAATTCACAAAGGAAGTTGGAGATGCTTGGCATGTTACAAGATTTGGCCCTTCAGAGACGACCCCTTGAAAACAGGCCTTGTCACTTAAGCAAAGGAATATCTTATTGTCAACAATCAGATTTTATAATCTCTATCTATAATTTATGTACATATGCACTTAGTAAATGATTTGGACTCCTGAAGCGGAATTTACACCTAAGAAAATAAGGTTTTCAGTTCAGCTTTAAAAGGCCATCTGTACCTGGCTCGTGTTCCATACATGCAAGTGTTACTTGGAAAAGATTTGTTTTTAACATAGAAGCTGTATCTATCCAGTACCAGAGTTCAGTTCTCACAACAATGGGGGGGGGATTTGAGGGGAGAAGATGAAGACACTTATTTAGCATGACCTCATATTGAGAGACCTGCATTACTCAAGACTCCTCCGTGAAAGGTGTTTCATTGGGAACTCTGCATAGGGATCTAGGCCAACATGTTATCTAAATGTAATTAAATTTATTTTGCTTGCCCCACATTCTTAAATATATACAAGGAGAAACAGCATTGTTATCCTAATGTCATTGTAAGCACATGACTATTATAGCTTAGCACAAACTAATTTAGTCATCCCTCTCTCCATAGCTAAATAAATTATAATTGTAAACAAAATGGAATGTTGAAATCCTACATGCCTACTGGCTATTGTGCAAAGACCAGTATGGAAAATATAACATAGCATGTAACTTGTAATTTTCATTACATATACACCTCTACCCTGATATAACATGACCCGATATAACACGAATTCGGATAGAACGCGGTAAAGCAGTGCTCTGGGGGGTGGGGCTGCGCACTCCGGTGGATCAAAGCAAGTTCGATATAACCCAGTTTCACCTATAACGCGGTAAGATTTTTTGGCTCCCAAGGATAGCGTTATATCAAGGTAGAGGTGTAATCAGGTAGTTTTCTATTATACTGTTACAATTACAAACCATGAAAATATAAACTTGCAGGTTGGGCATTCACCACTAATTAATGAACCGCTGGGTTAAAGGCCTGAGGCAAACTTTTGGGTCTTCAGCATCTCCAGACAATCTGAATGCTGTGAAATGCCTCCCCCAGTCATTATTGCTTAACTCATCCCATACATTTCCTTTCGGATATCACTGGTGCAGACTATTCTAAGTCCAGAATAAGGCTTCAATACCTTGCCCTATGGGAGAATCTAAGTCAGTGGTGGGCAACCTGAAGCCCATCAGGGTAATCCGCTGGCAGGCCGTGAGACAGTGTTTACATTGTCCGTCCGCAGGCACGGCTATCCTCAGCTCCCAGTGGCCACGGTTCACCATTCCCGGCCAACAGGAGCTGCGGGAAGCAGCGTGGGCCGCAAGAACATGCTGGCCGCCGCTTCCCGCTCCTGTTGGCCGGGAATGGCGAACCGCGGCCACTGGGAGCTGATGATAGCTGTGCCTGCGGACGGACAATGTAAAAACAGTCTCACGGGCTGCGGGCTGCCCACCCCTGATCTAAGTGTTCAAACTACACTTTCATTTTATCCATTCCAACATAAGGCAGAAGACATTTTTAACAGTTTACTCCCAGATATTCTGAGTAGAAGACTGAAGATCTGTAAGAATAATCTATAGTTTTAAATAAAAAATAAGGTGGACCTAGCTATTATAGTGCCATATCACAAGATATTACAGTAATTGTCCTGGAAGCAACTGCTACAGTTAAAGGTTGCAAACACTTTCTATTACAATCCCACATTTTCTCATAACTTTAACATTCTGAAATATTCACCTTTTGGGGCTGAAATTTACCAAACCCAGGCTCTGCCCAAAGATGGTGTGTGGTGTTTGTTTTTTGTTTTTTTTTTAAGTTTAAGGGAAATCCATTTAGCTACTTCTGAGTTATGGGGAAGGAGGAAAAGATAGTTACCGCACTTCAAAAATTCTAACCACATTCTTTTTCAACACAGATACACCAAAAAGAGATTTAAAGTTTGAAAGCTGAAACTTAGCATGAACATCATTCAAACTTCAGGACTAGTGCTATTTTGCTTGACAAACAAAACTATTAACAATGCCAGGAGCATTTGAAAATTGCATTCTGAGTATGCAGAATGTTTTCATGAAACATTCACAAGAGGTTTCTTTTAAAGTTGAGAAGTGCAGTCAAATTTTCCAGGAGCTGTTCAGAGATTTCATCTTAACCTGCAGTCTTTCATTCAATCCTCCAACTTCTGCATCATCCTTCCAATTAAGGCTTGGGGGCTTTTTAAAAAAAATAAAGTAAAAATAAAACTATAAGGCCTTAAAGCAGATTAAACAAACCAACAACCAACCACCACCATGTAAACATTTCTAACAACACAATTAGGGAGGTGGACCCGATGTTGGCTGGAGAGCAGGCTATGGGATGGATAACACTTAACCTGCTTAAATGTTTCTTAAACAACATACTTGTAAGATGAACTGAAGTTTTATGTAGGCTCCTAGTCACCTTTTGGCTGAATGGTGATTGCCAAATCGGCAATTTACTAATGATGAAGTTATGCATTCATTTTGTTTAGCTGATTGTTGACAGTTAGTTCTAGAACAGGAGACATTACAGTGAAAGTTTTTTTCGCATTTAATTTTTCCAGTTTTTTTAAATGGGGGAGAAAAGTAATGTGAAGATTGCCTACTTGTCCTGGGATTTTCAAATGAACCCAATCCTCTTTAGGGCACTTTAACAATCCTAGCCTTAAGCACTCAGAAGTCAAGAAATACATATTAAGCTTAAACATGCTACCTTAACTCCACATTACAATACAGCTTTTGAATGTGTGGTCATCTATCTTAGAAACAAATGTGTAACTAAGATTCCGCAACTAAATGTGCTGGCTGGGGCTCCAGATAAGTGCATGCTCCAGTAAGAAACTATATTATGGGATCAAATACTATCAGTCAAATAATTAAGTCAGCAATATACTGCATTCACACAAGGACAGAGATAAGATTGTATATTCTATTTTAACTTTTGTATTTCCGGACTCTTGAGTAACTACTGTGCAACTTTTTCATTGTGCTTCTTTCCATTTAATAATGTTGATTTAACCCACATTTACATAGTATGTGTCTACCTCTAGTGGCTGATTTGCACTGCTTTGCACAAAAATGTGCTCTATATGGACACATTCACGATCTTTTGCAACTTGAGGGACACTTTGTTACAGGAGCAGTTTCATGTAAATGGACAGAGAAAATACTAGGTATTACCTTTATAAAATTGTTCTTTTATTCATAAAGAAACCATTCAAGATTGCAGATTACAAGCAATAATGCAATCAAAACTGTTCACTGATATAGATCAGGCCAAAATAGAAATACAGTTTACTTTAAATAACTTCTACTCTATAGAGAACATTTTCCTGATAGGCTTTCCAACTGTAACACAGAATTGTTACAACAACAAATCATATACTATTAGATCCAAAACAATCTTTGTTTAAAGAACATAAAGTTGGAAAGACATGCACTCAAAAATAAGGAAATGTCAGAATTACAGTTCCCTGTACGCATTATCATAAATTCTTTGATTACATGATCACATACTAGCTTTTTCCACAGGATCCTGCCTCATTTTGCATAGGATGGACCTGTTCTGGGAATTAATCAGGTTTTCTGCAGAGAATGAGGCCCTGTAACATCCCGGTCTCACTTGTTGCAGAAGATATGTAGCTAACAAGACTGCAAAGATTATGAAAAAAGACGAGAAGTTGTGCCAACACATACATAATCACTTCTTAGAAAAAGAGGTTATTTCATAACAAAGGGTGCAGCTCTTCATGATGAAACAAATGCTCTGGGGAAAATTCTCCTAGATATCGAAGGATACTGAAGGTCTCAGGTCAAGCAAACCACATGGTTTCATCATGCGGGAAGCTGAGTTGCTACATAGCAGGATCATAAAACCCCTCTATGCTGTGGAACACAGCTCCATGATTTCCTCTGCATAGAACAGAGAGAGACAGAACAAATTCTAAAGTTTGCGGACGATACCAAGCTGGGAGGAGTTGTAAGTGCTTTGGAGGATAGGATTAAAATTCAAAATGATCTGGACAAAGTGGAAAAATGGTCTGAAATAAATAGGATGAAATTCAATAAAGGACCAAAGCAAAGTACTCCACTCCACTCAGGAAGAGACAATCAGTTGCACACATACAAAATGGGAAATGCCTAGGAAGAAATATTGCAGAAACGGATCTAGGGTGTCAGAATGGATTACAAGTTAAATGAGTCAACAGTGTAACTCTGCTGCACAAAAGCATATATCGTTCTGGGATGTATCAGCAGGAGAGTTGTAAGCAAAACACAAGAAGTAATTCTTCCACTCTACTCTGCGCTGATTAGGCCTCAACTGGAGTATTGTGTCCAATTCTGGGTGCCATATTTCAGAGAAAATGCAACAAAAATGATTAAAGGTCTAGAAAACATGACCTATGACTGAAAAAATTGGGTTTGTTTAGTCTGGAAAAGAGAAGACTGAGGGGGGACATAACAGTTTTCAAGTACATAAAAGGTTGTTACAAGGAGGAGGGAGAAAAATTGTTTTTCTTAACAGGGCCGGCTCTAGCATTTTTGCCGCTCCAAGCAAAAAAAAAAGCCGTCCGGACTGTGCCGCCCCAAGAATGGATGGAATGCCTCCCCTTAGCACGTGCTTCCTCCGCTGGTGCCTGGAGCCGGCCCTATTTCTTAACCACTGAGGATAGGACAAGAAGCCATAGGCTTAAATTGCAGCAAGGAAGGTTTAGGTTGGACATTAGGAAAAACTTCCTGTCAGGGTCTTTAAACACTGGAATAAATTGCCTAGGGAGGTTGTGGAATCTCCATCATTGGAGATTTTTAAGAGCAGGTCAGACAAACACCTGTCATGGATGGTCTAGATCAGTGGTCACCAACCCGTTGATCGCACTGGTTGATCCTGGAGCCTTTGCCAGTCGATCATGATCTCCACGGCCAGCGGTGCACCGGGGCTCAGGCAGGCTGCCTGCCATGGCCTCATGCTGCTTCTGGAAACAGCTGGCTGCTGGCATTTCTCTGTAGCCCCTGGGAGGAGGGGTGAGGGTGAGGCAGCTCTGTGTGCTACCTCGCCCCCAGCACCATCCCTGCAGCTCCTATCGGCTGGGGACCCACCAATGGGAGCTGCGGGGGCAACGCTTGTGGGCACAAGCAGTGCATTGAGACCCACTGCCACCCTCTCCCCCAGGGGCTGCAGAGACATGCCAGCAGCCAGCCGCTTCCGGGAGCAGCGTGGGGCCATGGCAGGCAGTCTGCCTGAGCCCCGCTGTGCCGCCGACCGGGAGCCACCTGTCATAAGCGTCTCCCAGCCAGAGCCTGCGCTTGGCACCCCTTCTTACACCCCAACCCCTGCCCCAGCCCAGACCCCCCTCCTACACCAAACTCCCTCCCAGAGCCCACACCCCTCACCCTCTCCTGCACCTCAATCCCCTACCCCAGCCCAGAGCTCCCTCCTGCACCAAACTCCCTCCCAGAGCCTGCACCTCTCACCCTCTCCTGCACCCCAACACTCTGCCCCAGCCAGGAGCCCCCTCCTGCACCCAAACTCCCTCTCAGAGCTTGCACCCCAACCCCATGCCCCAGGCTCAGCCTGGAGCCCCCTCCCATATTCTGAACCCCTCCCATACCCCAACCCCCTGCCCCAGCCCGGTGAAAGTGAGTGTGTGGGGGGGGGGGAGTGAGCAACTGAGGGAGGGGGAATGGAGGGAGCGGGGTGGGGCCTCCAGGAAGGGGCGGGGTAGATCCTGGGTTGATCTTTAATACAAAAAGTGATCTTGTGCGTAAAAAGATTGGAGACCACTGGTCTAAATAATACCTAGTCCTGCCTTGAGTGCAGGAGACTGGACTAGAAGACCTCTCGAGGTCCCTTCTAGTCCTACCATTCTATGAAATAACAGGGCCCATTTTTAGCATGCTTAATTATCCTCAATGCAACTGAGCAAAACTCAAAAGGAGAAGTCACCACAGGCCACAGTCCCCCTAACCCATGCCACCAAAATGAGTGAAAGTAGCTGATGGGTTCAAAGGGAACTTCAGACCAGCTTCAATAGTAAAGATATTTAGACTGCATCAAACTATTGGAATGGCAAGATGGGGGGGGGGGGGTAATTAAAATGCATGTTTTTTTGCCAAAGACTGTACACCAAATTCTACGGTGTACCCGAATGCAACTTTCACAGAAGTCAGTAGAGTTATATGTACATAGCCATAGCCTTGCTTGTTTGGCTGGCTTAAAAAAAAAAAAAAAGGCTTGCCCTAAAGATTACTGTATTATACTAGTTTGTTCTATCATTCATTTGGCATTTTTATGTAATTAATGTACTAACATATAGGCTAAGATTTTTTTTTTAAGTGACTATGATATTGGGTACTTCAATTTTTGGATGCTCAACTTCAGGTACCTTATGTGGGGGGACAGACTTTTTAGGAAGTACTCAGCAGCCACCTTCTGAAAATCAGATTGGCCTTCCAAAAAGACAGGCACTAAATACCCATGGTCATTCTTGAAATTATTGGTCATACTGAATAGAATTTTGATTAAGTTTATATATTGCCCATATTAAGGAAGGAGTGCAGTCCAGCAGATAAGGCTCTTGTCTGGTAATAAGGAGTTATGGAATCTGTTTCTGACTCTGCCACTGAGCTGCTATGCAACCTTGGGCAGTCACTTAACCACACCACGACTCAGTTTCTCTGTCTGTTAAATTAGGATAACTTTTTTTTTTTTTTAAACAATGCATTTTGAGATCTATGGATGAAGAGCTGAGTATTGTTATTTTAAAAGTCCATTTTATATATTATTCCTATTTCATGTTGATTTTTAGCCCGAGTCAGCAACTCCAAATGCTATTTAAAATGTGAATAGATTTGTGTACAAATTGTGGGATCCACCAGTGCAGACCCCTGCAGTCATCTGGAGTTCCACCTGGAGTCAATGGATTTCACACTAATGGATTTAGATGCAGAACTGGGACCTTAAACAGAGTCAGGGATTTATCACATCTCTAATTCTGAAACAGTAGTTGAAGAAATTACAGGTTTACAAGTGGGGGTGGGGGGGAATAATCAAATTCTGATATTTGATTCTGTACAAATACACCTTTACCCCGATATAACGCTGTCCTCGGGAGCCAAAAAAAATCTTACCATGTTATAGGTGAAACCGCGTTATATCGAACTTGCTTTGATCCACCGAAGCGCGCAGCCCCGCCCCCCGGAGCACTGCTTTACCACGTTATATCTGAATTTATGTTATATCGGGTAGCGTTATATCAAGGTAGAGGTGTATGTCAAATTCTTAAAGACAGATAAAGGTAAAAAGTGAGATTGCAAGGAAAAGCAACAAGAAATGGGGGGAAGAAATGAGAGAAAGTGAAACAACACAAACTAAAGCAGCAGAGCAAGCTTTATAAGGTTAATAGAAACTTTAATACCGAAATGTTTAAGTATATTGTAGTGGAGTCACCTCGGTATGGGAGATGATGTCTCACAAAAATAGACTGGTCTCCAGTTGTGATATAGAGCAGGCAGGAAAACAGGGGGGAAATTATGGCAATCCAGATTTTTTGCTCTGTTACACAGCAGTACTTTTTCTGTTTTTTCAACTTTACCTTAGAATTTCTTTTTAAACTATTTTGTTTTCTTGCTTTTGAAATCAAAATTTTTTTACAACTAATTCCTTTTCATTTCAAAAATGGAAATAATTTGAAAAACCCCCACCATGTGGCTAAGCTGAGTAAGTAAATATGGCAATCCAAAAAACTCCCAAACTAAAAAAACAGACATAGAAGAAAAACAAAAAGACTCCTTTTTAATGAAAGTTTCATTGGAAATTTTCTATAAATACAACATTTTTAAATGAAATATTTTGGTTTTTTTATATTAAAAATATATATATTTTTGCCAAGGTTGAATTTAGATGGAGAAGAGGTTCAGAAATTTCCATCAGCTATGTTCCTGGCTTCAAGACTCACCTTTGGTCCCCAGCCACAAGTTAATTAGTACAACTGTTTTACACTGTTTGATATCAGTATGGGATAGATTGTGCAAACTTCACAAAGGCCAGAGTAAAGGCCTGTCCTTGTTTGAAAAGGAATACTGCCTCAGGGGAACACCCAATGTCCACTCCGACCCTCGCTGTAGTTAATGAAATGGCTCCCATTGACTTCAACAGGAACTGAATCAGGCCTTTCAGTCTGTGTGCTCCACTAAGCCCAGGAATTGCATCTGTGGCTGATCCTTACCTTATGGTAGAGAAGGAGTCTCTTTGTTACTCCTTCCCCAGTTCTAACCATGTATGGGCCAGGCAGAATCTAGTCCTATCTACTCAGGTCACAGTATGAATATTATGGAAGGTAACAGGGAGACATTTCACTCATTGTTTGGGGCTTGATCCAAAAAGTTCAATCAAGTCAACAGCGTTGGGGTTTTTTCCAATCACTTCAGTGGACTTTGGATCAGGCAATCAGTTTCCTACATAGAACTCTGTTTCAATTAAAAATATAATAATGATTTTTTTGTGGGGAAATAAGGTGGAATTTAGAGTATTTAATGAGGTTTAAAAACTTTCTGGAACATTTCACATTATGTTAATCACTGCATTTCCTTCCTCTCATTTCAACACGTAATGATGGTCTTTTAAAGAGTCAGTTGAAAAACAATGTGAAACTTGGAACATAAACAACAAAAAGGGATGTTTATATGGCTATTACAGGGGACATATTTGATCAAGTCAACATCTGATCAAGGGAGAAACAACTTCATGTGATCCTAACATTCCCTTCTAAATTCCACTAGTGTCATCTTGTAAAAGTTGATGAGATAACACTTTAGACCTCAGACCTTGCAGTAATCAGAACCTAAGTAATACACAGCTGTTTTTAAATCTCTACATACCATGTTTATCATAATTGTATAAACAATGTAGAAATACCTAATTAGATAGAGGATATTTCTATACCACTCAAGCATTGGTACTCAGATACAATAGTGATTAGAAAAAGTAGGCTATAGTGTCTAACATGACTGGTGGTTTGGGGTATCCAGCTGGAGGTATCTTAGAGGAGCTCGCTTTTTTGAAAATGCTGAGCAGCTGCCCCCTGAAACCTCAGACCCCCTGAAGGCCTCAAGTTGGGCAACAAAAAAATGGAGGCACCCAATCTCTCTGGTCAGTTTTGAAAATGTAGGTCTTTATATATAAACAAACTAGATTAGATCCCTGTTGGCTTTTTTGTATTGTAATGTTAAGAGAACTCAAAATATATTTTTAAATAGGAAAGTTAAAATTATTTAAATGTTAATACTCCTTCCCCCCTCCCCCCCCTTTAAATAAGTCTTTTGAGATAGAGGCCTCATTGCCACAATGCCATTATATCGAAGAGGATTCTCCTCTGGGCATGTTTTAAAGTTCAAACCATATTTCTTAAAGAGCCACCTGTTTGGTGGAGGCAGAGAAGTCAGTGATGGAAGAGGCCTGCTAGATTATCTAACTCACCTCCAGGGCAGTGTAATATCATTCCATATTCTCTGGTTGCAGGTGTTTTGTTCAGTCTAGATTTAAATGTTTTCCATCTCTTCTCTTAGAAGCCTCTTCCACAGCTTAGTAGATCTCATTCTCATGAAGATTTTCCTGGCATTCAGACTAGATTTCCCCCTTTCTTAATTTCATCCTATTACTGCTATTAATATCAACCTTTATTATGCTGAATAATTCCTTTCCCTCCTTGAGTGTTGTTGCTTTCAAATATTTGCAGATAATTATGTTGCCCTCTCTTCCCCTCACCAGTAGCTATGTATATACTTCTCTATAGTCTCTCCTCATTTCATTCTCTCCAGTCTCCTTATTTTTGTACTTTCTGCATTCTGAAAAGTTACATTTCTAAGACTGGTCACATCAGGGCCATAGAAAGAGGGACGAAGATAGAGACTGACTATAACATCCCTGTGCAGTATTGTATACAGTCATATGTTATACCAGCAAAAAAGTCAGTGTACTATATTACAAAGCACTGTCTAACTTGCTTTTAGGGTGACCAGATGTCCCAATATTTGGGGCTTTGTCTTATATAAAGTGCTATTACCCCTCACCCCTTGTCCCGATTTTTCACACTTGCTTTCTACTATTACCCTTAAGCTACTTCTGCTTTACTGGTTCCAATTTTCTCCCTCCAATTTAGTATCTCTGATCAGGCCAAATACTTGTTCTCTCCTGCATTGTTAAACAATGCTCAGAACAAATTTTGCCAGCAATGCAACCAATGCCAAGCAGCTGCCCTGTAATGGAAAATCTAGGCCCGGATAGCTAAACATGCCTGAATTTTATATTTAAATCAAACTGAACAAGCATTCCTTAAGTCATGGGTATTGTGAGAGCAAAAAAGATGTGTATAGAATATATAGACAAACAAAAATAGCTAACAATTATTTATTTTGGGAAGAAAATAAAGATTATCGAATCAAACAAAAGCATAATCTCTGAAGAATATAGAAACTGAAAGATAAGATGATGCAATGTTATCAGGTGCTCAATACATAAAGATAAGTATATGTAATGTACCAAATACAACAATCATTTAAAAATACTGTATTACTGGTGATCATATGCTACATTTGTAGAATTTTCATAATGTTGACTAGAAAATATTAATGTGCATCAAAAGGAAAGAACTCAATTATTTCCTTGAAATACCAGCATGACCAATTAAATAAAATTCAAGGGTTCACAAAAGACATTATATGTCACTTAGTTACAAATGACATGGGGAAAAAAATTAACTAAATTTCCATATTACAGCAGTAACAAATGGCACATTAAAAGTCTGAGGAGGACCAAGAAGTTGTTCAAAACAACCATGTGCATAAATCTCAGTTCCGATGTCAATATTTTAGGCTTAGTAGTCCTCTATTTTGTAAAAACAGCTACTGTGTTGGCATGATACAGTGGCAGGTCACTTGAAATAGGAATCAAGTCCAAAACATGGGTGGAAGATCAAAACATGAGTTGGCTGATCAAAAACTATATTCTAATTTTGAGGGGGTAAAGAAAACTGCATAGCAAAAAAAGTTGTATTTGAGTCAGGTAAAGAAGTAGATTGACAAACATATCTGTTGTTGGGCCAAATGATGGCAAAAGCTATCTCAGTTTAAAACATAGCAATGGTTTGTTATTAAAATGAATGCTATGAAAAGTACTTGGCAAATCTATAAAATTAAGTCAGCACAATTTCTTTTGTGGGGGAGGAGGAATTACTACTAATAAATATTTATATTACCATAGTACGCCGCCTGCCACAATTAGGGGCCCTTTGTGCTAGCCACTGAGCAAATACTTAGAAGACAGAGTTTACTCAAACAATTTCAATTTAATCCAAACATTTAACTCTTCTTTGTCATGATTAAATAACTAATGCTACACTTGTCTATACATCATCTTGGCAAAAAAAAATTCTAATTAACCCATCTAGATTATTATTAAAAGGACATTGTCAATTTACAACTTAGATTAAAAGTAAAATGACACTGTCATCTTAAAAATAGGTTGTGAACAAATAACTTGACCTGCAATACTGATAACCCCTTAAAATTGTTAAGCATCAATGACTGTCAACAGGCAATTTGTTACTATTTTTGCTCTGTATGTCCTTTCTATCCCTCCCCTATTTATCCCAGCTCAAACAATAAAAACCAGTGAGTACGTCTACACTCCATGCTTCTTTTAGCAGTGTGGAGTATATACCTGGCTATGACATACCAGTGTAGGCAGTGATGCAAGAGTTAGGCAAGTACAATAATGGCATACCTGAATGGTGCGGGCATACCTTACATGGCCCTCTACTCACTTAACCATGCCTTCCCATCCCATCCACAGTGCCTGCACTAGTCCCCCAGCTTAGCCTTTCCCTGCGGCCTCCTCCCTACCAGGGCCTTTCACGGACGTACAGCTGCACACCACAGTGCAGACAGCTTGCTTTTCACTGCTCTGTGTAGCTACACATACCCTACACACCTATGATGCCAGGGATGCATAGTGTAGACGTATCCTGTGAACCGAGTTTCACTTGCACTGAACCTGAAAGTGAAATTCACTGTATCAGTGCAGCATTGTTTGCGTTTCTAACATTGCTGGGAAATGTTTTTGTTTAAAAACCAATTATTTTCAAATGAATTTTAAAAATTGGTATTGGAAGCATTTAAAAACTATTTTCTCCCAATATTTCAATTTTGGGCCACATTTAAATTCACACTGTCCTTTTAAATATTTACTCTAACTGATTTTTAGCATTGAAATGAGAATAAGTTTACCTCTCAGTCACTAGAGTGATTATTTATTTATTGTTATTAATAGCATTATTAGGAACTTGCTTGAAGAAATTATCTTCCAACTATTTATAATCAGAGAAGCTAAGTGATAGCTCAAAGTCAGTTGGCATTTATCCATCACACATCGTCTTGGGAGCTCAAGAATGCCATTCTAATATTGTCAAGGGAGGGATTAACACTGCTATTGCTTTATTTCCGTGTGTCCCTATTACGTTTTCTAGGCTCAATCATAAAGCTCTAGATTTTAAAAAATCCATTTGAAAATCTATCAAAAAGGCATAAATCAAACAAGATTCCTAAAAGACTTTCCCACTTCAGACAGGCTCCAAATCCTCCAAAGATGCAACATGAATAAGCTTCTCAACTATACTGTATCATGCTCTGGCACATCAACCTGTCTTCCCTGATTAACCCTGCTACCCAGGTGGGAAGACAGGTGAGCCTTGCATTAGTCACATATCACTGTGCAATTTTCCTCCCACCTTTATCCACATAGCACTTCTTCCACATCATCACACACGTTGTGAAACTGGAATCACTGCTCTTGTTTTCCATAGAGGTGTCGGTCAATTTCAGTCGTATTGTTAGCTTGAAAATGTCTGCAGTGATAGAGCTCTCAAATTCTTCATGGATGCTATTCTCATCAAGTTTAGGTTTTAGAGCTTAGAAAAAAAACGTACACACACACACACACACACACACTTTAAGGTCTGAGTTTTCAGAATTCTAATTTGCAAACTTTTTTTTAAGAGTAGGTAGACATACAGCTAACACTGCAGGAACTCAATATTATTATTTCTTAAGCACTGATTTGCTTGATACTGTACAGGACAAGAAATAAAGACAACACCTTGACCTGCTGTGCTCTCAATGTAAGGCCATGATCCTGCACACTGCTCCATGCTGGTGCACCCCCAGTGCACCCCGTGCCCACTAGAGCACCACTGACTTCAATGGAACTGTGCACAGATGTGGGGTGTTCCACCCATGCAGAGCAACTTGCAGGAACTGGGACTAAAGAAACAGATTGAATAAAACAAGATGCATTGGGAAACCCATTAGAAAGCAAAAATGAATGGCACCCAGATTATAGGTTTGATCTGATAGGTCTGGAGCTGTGACGGTTGCTTATTTTAAATACCTTTCTTGCACCATCAATTCATTTATTTAAATTTTACTGCCATGATTGTTGGGAACAAAATTAGTCTTTCCAACATAGTAACACTCCCATATTGGTTAAGAAACACAAGGATGTGTTTTGAATTCTAATGCTCTGTAGGTAATTTAAAAATCAAACACCTGTTTACATATCTAATTGACAATTTATTACACACAAATAACACGTATTTTAACATATCAAACTTTTATAAAGTAAATTATGGTAAGTTACTTGATAAGTTACACAAATTCTATTACTTTTTACAGCACACCTTTTAAACACAAACACTTCTATTATATGGCATTCAAAGTGTTTTGTCTCCTAAACTGCCTCCTCTTGATTTGTCTCCCTTTCATTCAATCCTAACATACTTTAAAATCGAAAAACATTTTTCATAATGTGATGTGGCAACTTTTGCTCTCTGTTATATTAGTATAAACTCAGAGTAAGTCCACTGATAGAGGCAGGGATGAGAAGCCCGAGTGGAGTCTGGGACTGTGTAGGCAAGGAAAATGGGACTGGAACATGGAGTCGGCAGTGGGGAAGGAACAAGGATAGGTTAAAAGGGCCAGGGCAAAAAGGGCCAACCTTGTGTGGAACAGAGAGAAGAGTCTGTGCATGTTAGAACACATTCCCCTCCAGAGCCTGAAATGTAATCCAAGATTACCGCATCTCACCATTCCTCTGCTGTCAGCGACTGTGTCCATAAAAACCTTTCTGCCCTGTTTCCTGCAACCTGTCCTTGTTCCTTCCCCACCCTTGGCTCCTTGTTCCAGTCCCATTTTCTTTGCTTACACAGTCCCAGACTCCACTCAGGCTTTCCATCTCTACCTCTGGAGTTTTCCGAGGGTTGTATAGTGAAGGAGCCTGTTGTCTGTAGGACCACTGCCTCAGTTACTGCAGAAGTTCATAGCTGTGTACTGAATGAGGCAAGGGTTTTCAGGAAGAGAAAGGATGGTCTCATGGTTAAGGCAGTTGAATACTATCCTGAAGAACTGGAATCTATCCCCGCCTCTGCTACAGAGTTCCTGTGTGATGCTAGTCAAGTCACTTAAGCCAAACTTGTCACAGCGATCACTAGTTGTGTATTCCTCGTTGTCTGGGTGCCTAACATGATAACTTGGGGTCTGATTTGCAGAAGTGCTCACAGTTGTAATAGAAATTAATGGGAGCTCTGCTTGAATATATAAAGTGCTACATAATGCTAGGAACTCTGAAAAATCTGGTCCTAATAACCTCAAATTTAAACCCCCAAATTAGTGGGCACTTCTGACCTTAATTTCCGTGCCTCTGCTCCACATATGTAAATGCGGGGGTACTGCCCCATCCCCACCTCCCAGGAATGTTGTAAAGATAAATTAGTTAATGTTTGTGAAGCACTCCGTTACTATAGTGATGAGCACCATAGAAAAGTCCACGAGGAAATAAATTAATTTCTTCAGAGCAGGGTTTGACTAGTGTACAGTAAATAAGGCCTGAGGCCACGCATTGAACAATGAGGAGAAAACAAAATATTGAACAGCTGCTCATTACGTGAGCACTGTCTATCCTGTGCACTGAATGAGGCAGACGTCCTGTGGAAAAATACTATGATTCTGCAATTAAAGACTATCAGAGTGCATGTGCACTCATAATTGTGTTCACGCTCAAGTCCCTTCATGACCTATCCCCTCCCTACCTATCATCTCTCATTCAATATCCAAAGGTCAACTCCCTCCTTTAATCAGCCCCTAATGGCAGCCTCCACTGTCCACGTGTTACATTTTCAAACAATGTGCTTTGTCCTTTCTGCCATGCTGCTCTCCAGGCCTGGGAGAACCTCCCAGAAATATCAGCAAAACTCTCTCATTATCTTTCAAATCCCTCCTTAAAACCATGATGACTACAAAAAACTTGACAACAGTTAGGCTACTGGTGTGCTGAGGCCACAGCAGTATTGTCTCATTGTTTCCTTGTATTCCCCGTCAGTCTGTCTGCATCCATCTGTTGTTTCTCGTCTTATACTTAGATTGTAAGCTCTTTGGGGCAGGGACTGTCTTTTTGTTCTGTTTGTACAGTGCCTAGCACAACGTTCTCTTGATCCATGCCTGGGGATCCTAGGTGCTAGAGAAATACAAAGAAATAATAGTAATAATCATCATCATCAATAATAAGGTTACAAAGACAACCTGAATCTGGCATTGCCTAACTTTTGAGTGCCTGAGTGTGCAATAGTTGAAGTAACACTGGCGAAACCTACCCTGGACCTTTCAGTTCTAGCCAACTATCACCAGTGTAAAACCTCCCATTCCTGTGCAAATTAACAGAGAATCTAGTACAGCAGCCAGTTACAAACTCAGCTTATCGAAGCTGACATTCTAGACACAGCACAATCTGGACTCAGGCCAAGACACAAAACTGAAACTGCCTTAGTGCCGCTGATGGATGATCTCCATTTGTCAATGGATAGAGCACAGACATCATTTCTCATCCTCCTGTAGCATTCTGCACTATTCATCACAAGATTCTACTGTCTTACCCGAGAGAGGTGGCAGGAATCTCGGGTAATGAGCGAACATAGTTTGAGTCCTTCCTGGAAGGATGCATCCAACGAGTAGTGATAGGGAAATTGCACCTCTACCCCTCACTTGTGGAGTTCCACATGGATCAATTCTCTCTGTTCCTTTTTAATATCTACATGCAACCACTAGGTGAATTGATCAGACAACATGAACTCAAGCACCAGCAGCATGCAGATGGTAAGCTACTCTATATTCTTTACCACATACAACCACACCACTACCACCAAAATGGTCCAGTGCTTGGATGAGATCAGTTCATGGATGAGGAACACCTGGTGGAAGCTGAACCCAAACAAGACAGATGATGCTGGTAGGCATAGGAAAGTGCTTTGAAGAGCTTGCAGCCACAGTACAGTCTCCATTGGTTGAAGAACACATCCACAATTGGTCAATTCCATCCATAGTCTAGGAGTACTCTTGGATTCCTTGCTGATGCTAAGCTGCCACATAGCGCTACTCGCAAATGCTGCTTTCTACCAAATCCATTTGGCTAGAAAACTCCATCCCATTCTGGTGAATGAAGACTTGGCCTCAGTTAGCATGCTTTTGTCACCTCTCGGCTGGATTACAGCAATGCAATATACCTGGGCCTGAAGTATTCGGCTCTAAGTAGTACAGAATGCTGCAGCAAGTCTCCTCAGCAACTGAGGCTCCCATGAACATATCAAACCCATCCTCTGCTCTCTATGCTGGCTTCCCATAGAATTTTGAATCAAGTTCAAGATTTCAGTCCTTTTCTTCAAAGCACTCCATGGCTAGAGCACAAGATAGCTAAAAGCTCATCTAAAGCTCTGGCACAAAAACCACAGTCGACAACTACACTCCTCTGGCACAATGGAATTCACTACAAGAAGAATAAGTTTGTTTGTGTGAGAGACAGAATTCTCCACAGGGGTAGTCCAAGACTCTGAAATGAACTCCCCCAGGAATAAAAGGACCACAACAAACTTCATCACTTTCCGCTCCAAGTGCAAAACACTTTTATTTGACCTTGTCTTCTCTACCATAAACATATAGCAATAGGCATATTAATATTTAAAAAAACAAAAACCCCACACACTACCAATCTAAGATACCTATCACACATGCTTCTCCCTACGAGGAAAGGTTGAGAGAACAAACAACATGACAGATGTGTAGTCATGCTGCTTAACACACTCCTGGAAGGTGCTCTGATACGATCGTGGTGAGTACAGTATAAGAACCTACATAGAATACAATAAAAATTTATTTAAGTAGCAGCTTTCATACAAACTGTATCCCCAAAACTTTAGTGTCAACATTTAAAAAATTAAAGCAGAGGGAACATGAAATGATGGGTCAGGGAAGGAAGATGTTTTTCAGATAAAACTTGAAACAAATGGTAAATCAAGGAAGCAGGGGGCTGCATGAAAGCTATCCCCAATGGCAAGAATTGCAGGGGAGAAGGCTCTCGAAGTAAGAGTGGTCACATCATATGAAGGGCCAGAGGGGAAGTGAACACTAGATAAGCAGAGATCTGTGAAGTAAGCTGGAACAAATCCATGGATAGTTTTAAATTTTGAACTAGATCCTAAAATGAATGAAGAGTTGGAAGAATTATTTTAAGACAGGCGTGATAATGTCACACTTCTTTGTATGACTAAGAAGGTAAGCAGCCTTCAGCACAGTCTGATGTCTGGAGAACTGGCTTGAATAAACTAGAGAGAAAGGAGTTAGCATAATCTAGGCAAGAAGAGATACTGTAAATTCATTTGATAGCAGCAGAGTCGCGGTAAAATCAGTAACATAGTAAGGAGGACAAGATGAAGGGACAGCAAAAGTGGAGATACACAGATTTGTAGATACAGAAGATGTGGGAGGAGAAAAAGCACAGAGTCCAGGAGTATTCTACAGCTGTAAAGAGGGAAGGCAAAAGTAAGGCTTGACAATGGTATTGATCCACTACTAGATGGAAATGGTAGAATTATCAATGATGATGCAAAAAAGGCAGAAGTGTTCAATTAATATTCCGGTTCTGTACTTCGGGAAATAAAAACAGATGGTGATAACACTCTTTCCATTCAACCAGGATCTCTGGATGATGTTAAACAGAAGCTGCTGAAGGTAGATATCTTTAAGTCAGCAGGTCCAGATAATTTGCACCCAAGAGTTTTAAAAGAGAAGGCTGAGACGCTTGCTGGACTGTTAATGTTGATTTTCAATAAGTCTTGGAGCACAGGGGAAGTTCCAGAAGACTGGATGAAAGCTAATGTGTCAGTTTTTAAAAAGGGTAAACAGGATGACCCAGGTAATTACAAGCTTCTCAGTCTGACATCCATCCCAGGTGAGATAAAGAAGGGTAATTTAATTAATGCAAATAAACATGCATTTAAAGAAAATAGAGCCTGTCAAACGAAGATGATTTTTTTTTTAAATGAGATTACAAGTTTGGTTGATAAAGGTAATAGTGCTGACGTAATATACTTCTGTAAAGGCATTTGCCTTGGTACCGCATAACATTTGGAGTACATTAAATAGATTAAAAACTAGCTAATTGATTGATGGGTCTCAAAATGTAATTGTAAATGGAGAATCATCACTGAGTGGGTGTGTTTGCAGTCGGGTCCTGCAGGGACCAGTTCTTGGCCCTATGCTATTTAACATTTTTATCAATGACCTGGAAGAAAACATAAAATCATCACTTATAAAGTTCGCAGATGACACAAAAACTGGGGGAGAGGTAAATAATGAAGGGGACAGGTCACTGATTCAAAGCAAACAATATGCATTTTAATATGACTAAGTGGAACTCTATATATCTAACAACAAGGAATGTAAGCAATACTTACAAGATAGGGGACTCCATCCCAGGAAATAGTGACTCTGAAAGAAAGATTGGGGGTGTGTGGTGGATAATCAGCTGAACATGAGCTCCCAGTGTGACACTGCGCCAAAAGAGCTAATGCAATCCTGAGATGCATACACAGGAGACTATCAAGTAAGAGTAGAGAGGTTATTTTACCTCTATATTTGGCACTAGTATGACAGCTGCTGGAATACTGTGTCCAGTTCTGGTATCCATAGTTCAAGAGGAATGTTGATAAATTGGAGAGGGACCAGAGAAGAGACACGGAAATGATTAAAGGATTAGAAAACATGCCTTATAACGAAAGACTCAAAAAAGTCTATTTCTCTTAAAGAGAAAATTAAGGGGTGACTTGATTATTGATTAATCTATAAGTATCTACATAGGGCTCTTTAATCTAGCAGAGAAAGGTATAGCACAGTCCAGTGGCTAGAACTTGAAGCTAGACAAATTCAGACTGGAAATAAGGCATACATTTTAAAAGTGAGGGTAATTAACGATGGGAACAGTTTGCCAAGGGTCATGATGGATTCTCCATCACTGACCATTTTTAAAATAAGACTGAGTAATAAATAAATAAAATAAAAAGAGAGAGCGAGCGAGAGAGATGCTCTAGGAATTATTTGGGGGAAGTCTGTGGCCCGCATTATACTAGATTATCACAATAGTTCCTTCTGGCCTTGGAATCTATTAAGTGTCAAGGAAGAAAGATGGGCGGGGGGGGGGGGGGGGAGTTTGGAATTGTGTTGCAAGATGCTGCTCTTGCCTAAAGAAACACTCGTGCCCTGTGAAAATCTTCTTTAAAATTCTTAACTAAGTACATACAATTATCTAAAAATTTGCACTTGCCTTATAGTTCACCCTGGTGATCCAGTTCTAAATCAAAGCTAGAAGCTAGTTCACCAATATTTTCCTCTTTCCTCAATTACTACTCTTTTAATAGTACCAAGTTCACACTGAAGCATATTACAGGGTCAAATGGAGTTATTGTTGTACGTGATCAAGTGCTCCATAATGAAATCTATGTATCACAGTTCATTTATAGCACTATTTATTTCTACAAAGAAATCTGGGCTGCACTGAAAGGTCGCTTACCAATCATGGAGATAATTGATTCTGATAGATCGTTTTTTAACAATCTTTTATCCATGCTTTTTAACAAATGTATTTCATCCATGCAACTTGATTCTACAAAGACTATTACTCTTTATTCATGAAACAAATGGAAGTTTTGCATTTTGACTACACATTCACATCCTTCTTTCTACTTATCTTTTACATAGCTTGACTCTTAGGATAATTGATTCCTTTACTCCTCCCAATGGAAAACAAAAACCTAATGTATTGGTTTAGATTCACCTGAGGACACAGGACAACTTTGTGATCCAGAAATATCAGGCTACTTTCATCCATATACCCTACTTATATTATAATAGCGATTTTATTTTGTGTGTGAAATTGATTAAGGCTCTGCACAGTAGCTAACTATACATTCAGAGTTACTTGAGGATATATATTATGTCTTGCCTGCAATTTCACCCACATCATTGGGTTACAGCAAGCTAATTTATCCTGTAATTGTAGAACAGTCTTATTTCCTAATAATCTACATTGGGCTACTAAAATAAAATTAAATAGGTCTTTATAATTAGAATGCTGAGAATCAGTCACTTATTTAAAAAGCACACATCATCTTTTCTTACAATAGCAATTGGACAAGATTCAGTGTGTCAGATGCTTCTTGGTAATAGAACAAAAAACTGGAGGGAATAACAAGAGGACTGACACTTCCCCCAATCTTTCCACCTAAATTTTATTCTCTAATCATAAAGCAGCTTAAAGTAAAGAAATCCTGATAAGCAATGGAAACAAACACTGTCTCTTTCATGTTTATGTAAAGCTCAATAATTATTATTCAAAATGTCCCTTTGGGCAACACGCAACTAATAGAACAACAGTCTTGAAAACATACCAAATATTCTTATACTGAGTTATTATATGGTCTGCTGCATGAATGCATAACAAAGGCTTTTGTAATAAGCGCATTATTTGTGTATGGCATAATGACATGACATACTTAGCACTGTAGAATACACAGAAGTAAGAGTCTATCTGAAAGAGGATACAAACTAAGGTGTTAAGTCAGTAAACAGATATAATGATGACTATATTTCTAACCATGCAGAGTTCTATTGACACGGGCCTAAACGTTTACGCTAGCACATCTGTTTGTGGGATTGGAACCCAAATGGAAGAGACTTGGGTATGTGGTCTCTTGCAAAACTAGGAAAGGAGGCAGAAGGAAAAAATTATGGAAATCTACAAATATATTTTTGGTGGGTCCTTAAATACCTGGTCTGATGGCAGAGCACATAACAAATTGAGGTTTTTCCAAATTTTCAGTGGTTTGAGCATTGGCCTGCTAAACCCAGGGTTGTGAGTTCAATCCTTGAGGGGGCCACTTAGGGATCTAGGGCAAAAATTAGTACTTGGTCCTGCTAGTGAAGGCAGGGGCCTGGACTTGATGACCTTTCAAGGTCCCTTCCAGTTCTAGGAGATAAACATATCTCCATATATTAAATTTAGGACCTAACTGTATCATCTAGATTTGAATGTAGAAAGGGCACTCCGCACACAGATTGCCCCATGCTGTGCAGAATGATAGGTGGAGGTGTTCAGCTGCCTCTCCAGCAGCATTTCCTGTCTTCCTCCAGACTGTACGAGGAGCTCCAGGGGTCCTGGTATACAGGCAGGGAGAGGGTCAAGCCCAGGGAGACAATGTATCTACACCTTAATCCTCTGCCAACCCAGTGCAGATCAGAATGAAAAAATAATATTCCCATCTATTTCCATGCCGTCGCTTTCCCTCACAGTGGAGAACCTACTTAAAGAACCACACTGCTTGGGTGGGGGAATTAGAGCTCCCAGACACCTAGATGCAGCACTGAGGTATATGATCTCCACAAAGATGTCATTAGCCTTTCATAGATCCTTTTCAAAGCCTCAGCCTATTTATTCAACCCTGTGTCTTTGCTTTTATATCCACTCTGCTTTTCTGTTCATACCCCTCTGTTTTTATAGTAACAAAGAAACACCAAATGCAGAAAGTTAAACCCTGAAATGGGGCTGACCTGCAGAAACCCCCACCTTTAGAAGGGCCACCTTGACTAGCCATTAACAAACAAGATTCTGGCTCCAGGGCCTCCTGCTCCACACCAGGGAGCTTTGTTGGGGTTTTATCCCCTTATTTCCTTCCAAACAAAACAGACCTCAAATCCTGTTGTAGTAGACACAAAGTATAACAAACTTTTGAGATTTTTTTTTAACGTCATTGATTTTTCTTCTCCCTCCTTTTCTCCCAAGCTGGAGAATAACTAAAAAGTTTTTACATGTAGCTGAGAGAATAGTCCTGTTCTTCATTAACAATTTACGCTGATACACATAGAGAGACAGAGAGAGATTATGGGTAGAAGTCCCCAACACACTTTGGTTAGCATGAATTGCCAACTGTTGCAATAATTTATATTCAAAATGTAGATGCTGCAATTAAATGAGCTTTTCCCACCCACAATAATGCACCGCCTGGTCCCTGCCCGATCACTTAATACGTTTCATATGAGTGGCTACAAACATATTTAGAATCCCCTGTCACATAACTCATCATGGAAACTTCCACTCTGTACCAGCATCGCACCGTAATGATGCCAAAGACATTTTACAATGATTTTGTCAACAACTCGACACAGGCTGTGTGGAGCCATCACCCTCTTTAAATATTAAAAACAAGACAACCATATACCATGATGAAATAATCCCAAGGGGGGGGGGGGGAGGGGAATCACCATTAACTGTATAAGAGGCACACTCACGCGGCTGTTGCCTTTCCCACGGATCAAGGCTAAGCATAGTAGCTGCGAGGTAATGAAAACTATTCTTATTACACCCTCCCTCCACAACAAGAAATTATTACTTAAGAAATATGATCTTAAAATCCCATACAGAGACCTCCCTGCCTTTGAAACCTGACTGCAATACTTGGGAGCCTGTTGTAATTTAATAAGACTTAATTGACTCGGGTTCTAAAAATATCCTTAATACAACCATTTAGCCTGGGTAACATCTGTCTACAGCTGTGCCCTTGGCCAAGCACCGACGTAAAGTCTTGTCCATGTCCCCTGTTAATATATATTTGTATTTTTCCCCACGGAGGATTGAGAGAGCCAGGAAATCACTTACCCAGAGATGAGGGTTTCCTTCTCAGCTATTTCACTCCTTAGCTTATAAAACGTGTCATCGTGTTTTAAGGCGTACTCTCTCTCCCCCCTCCCCCACAAACATACACTCCTTCCCCGCCTGGTGCCCAACTCCTGAGTCAGTGTCACTCCTCGAGCCGGTCGCTGTCTCTGGATGTGACCTGGATTCCCCCCGCGCCCCCACCGGGAGCCGGAGACACAGCAGCTGCAGCGTGAAAAGGAAAGGAAAGGCCAGTGGCGGCTCAGCTGAGCCTGCCCCAGCAGCCCCGTCACCCTGCACGGCGGCACGAAAGTAGGGAAGAGAGGCGGTGTAAAGGGACCGCCAAGCGCGGCCAAATCAGGACCCTGCTACTGCTGGGGTCCCCTCGGCACCCCCACGCCCCGAGGACGGACGGACAGAGCGGACCCGCTCCCTTTTCTGACCTGCCGTAGGGGGCTGCGCGTCCCAGCGCCCAGCCTCTAGTTCTCGCCGCGAAGCAACACAGCCCAAAACAAAGCGACACTGGATTATGCAACGCGCAGCCCCGCGCATGGCTCAGCTCTCCCTCCCGGCTGGAACAGTTTGCGTTTGCAATTCCCACCTAGTCGGCTCATCCCAAGTGGGGAGCTGTACACAGTATTGGCGAGCAGCGGGGGGAGAGACCAGGTACTCCAGGGTCCCACTGCAAAACGCCTGAGCCTCACCTACTCCAGAGCCCGCCTGACAGCCACAGCCATGGTCAAAGTCTCGCAAGGCACCCTGCAGACCACTTGTGGCTATGCTAACTAACTCCCCCACAACACCTGGGAAAGGAAAATAACAGCTACCTTATCTCTACCAGGGAGCCCACCACCTCCGGGGGTTTGTTGTAAAGGGCAGAAAAGCGTTTACAGCACTATCCATCGCTGTGCCTGCCAGTGCCCCTCTGGCTTTGGGCAAATCGCCTCTTCTCTCTACCACAGTCTGATCCTGCTCCCCCTGAGAATCAATGGTAAGAAAACTACCACGGCGAAGGATCCGGCCCTAGTTACGGTATCTTAAGTACCTTATCTTATCCCCATTTCTAATCTCGCTGCTGTATGTATTAGGAAGATCTATTAGTCAATTCTTGCACTGCCCTTTCACCGTGCTACGTAAGGGGTATTCAAGCTTATTTAAAAAAAAACCCTAATCAAGTATTTTAAAATAAAAAGTGAAAATTTAAACCAATTATAGCAACTTAAGTACTGTGAGAATTTCACAGATAGATTCTCTCTGAGCTAAAACGTTGATTCTCATAAAAAATGTTAACTAATGTCAAAGAGAAAAGCTTTGCACGAAATGTTTCAATCTGAAATTAAATTAACTAAGAAATGTAGCTGGGGTTTAAAGAACTATCAGGTCCGGAATTTAACTTTTTAAACTGTTTCACAAATGAATAGAGATTAGGCTGGAAAGGCTGATTATGAGTTCTAGCCTGGTGATATGGGGCGAGTAAAAAGAAAACTTACTGAGGAAATCACAACTAAATAACTATGCATAGAGCTGCCAGCTACTCAGCAATCCTCTACACAAAACGGACAGAGTCCCACCAAAGGAGAATATAATTTCCTGAATATTCAGAGGCTACATACAGATAGACAGCAATAAAACAAATTGCAATTATTATTTGTAACTTTCCCCAAAAAAACACCTAAGTCATGTATGGAACAGTAGCCATTAGCACCCCGTCATCCGATTTTATTTTAGTGCAAAAATACAAGATAAGAGCTGTCTATTTTACATACTGCTGGACTTTTCTGGATTATTACAGTGAACTTCCGACCTATGTTTCAGGGGGATCAAACATTTTCAGAGGTTCAGTCAATTGTTTAGCAGCTTTGGCATCTCGTGGTACAGGTGGCCCAGCGTTAGTGCCACTGGTCTTGGCTGGCAGGCAGAGCATCCTACCTGAGTCTGAACGTTGGGCCTCTGTTTCAAGGCAGCCTGAAGTCGCTGCACATCATAAAGGTGCGCGATGAACGATATAGGGGAGCGGGGATGGGGGATTCTGACTGCTGTACCAATGTCCCCCTGCTGGCCAGCCTGATGATGATGTTTGAGTATATGACTCTCCTCTCGAATGAGGAGATAGGTCCTCCAGCTATCTCCAGGACGTTTATTCAGGAAAGGCAAGGTAGCGCCCACTCACGCAGTAGTACTGCAAGACTCCAAACCCTGCTAACTTCTTGTCATCTTCAATTGTGTGGCTCGTTTGGAGCAAGCCCTGCACTAGGGATTGGCACATTATCCATGCGAACAATCACAAACCTGTTAGTTCTGCATGCTTATATACAAACACTTTCCAGCAATGTTCCTTTCATCATGCTATTATAATTTTATTGAACCAAAAGGACAATGAGTTTATGCTGACAAGTCCTTTGCCTCTAGTTGAGTTTGATAGATAATGACCAATAGGGCTATAAATAGAGCACTGAATTTCTTTGACTAGATGCTGAAAGATACCAAGTTATTCTGACAGAACAGCTGGAAATTTTGTCTAAAAGAAACTTTATTGCAGATGGTTTCAGCACACAGTTCCTCTGCCCAGTTTGTAATAAGGACACTGGGCTAATATGTTTTCTTGGTAACAACAAATAAGATTGCTTGAGGAGGCAGGAGGAAGGAACTGCTATAGAGAAAATGACAATACTGTACCAATATTGATTCCTTGTGTACTCAAGAGTGAGGAGAGGAAGGTAAGAGTGAAAAAAGGTCTTCCATCCTCTAAATAAAGACCAACTTCAGATAGTAAGATGGCATCTAAAGTAACAGGTATGAAAGAAACACTATTTTAAAAAGTAAGATTGGTTTGTTTTCCCTGAAGGATCTATAGGAATATTAAACTCTATTTGCAATTATAAATCATTTAATGCAAATCTTTTAATCAAAATAAAAATTTACAGGCTCACAAATCTCTCTCATTTTGTCAGGAATGAGTCATGTACAAATAAAATGAAATCAACCAAGAAAAGAACTCTCATACCATGTGTATGTGGGTGATGCTCTGAAAAACTCCTAATTTATTATTTAAATTCTACAGCAGCCAGCAAGATAGGTTTATGATGAACAGACTAGAATGCATTCTGATAATTGGACTGTAACCAATATTCATTCTATCTATGCAATAGAACAACAACAGTCCCCTTACTGGGGTGGGCAAACTACGGTCTGCGGGCCGCATCTGGCCCGCCAGCCATTTTAATCCGGCCCTCAAGCTCCTGCTGGGGAGTGGGGTCTGGAGCTTGCCCCGCTCCATCCAGGAAGCATGATCTAGGACTTGCCCCGCTCCAGCGCTCCATCCAGGAAGTGGGGTCCGGGGCCGCTCCATGTGGTTCCCGAAGTAGTGGCATGTCCCCTTTCCGGCTTCTAGACGTAGGGGCAGCCAGGGGCCTCGGCTCCATACGCCACAAGTGCTACCCCACAGCTCCCATTGGCCGGGAACCACGGCCAATGGGAGCTGCAGGGGCTGCATCTATGGATGGGGCAGTGTGCAGCGGAGCCGCCTGGCAGCGCCTCCGTGTAGGAGCCAGAGGGGGGACATGCCACTGCTTCCAGGAGCTGCTTGAGGTAAGCACTGCCTGGAGCCTGCATCCCTGAGCCACCCCTCTGTGCCCAACCCCCTGCCCCAGCCCTGATCCCCCTCCCACCCTCTGAACCCCTCAGTCCCAGCTCAGAGCACCCTCATGCACCCCAAACCCTGCACCCCCAGCCGGAGCTCTCAGCCCTTCCTGTGTCCCAACCCCCTACCTCAGCCCTGATCCCCCACCCGCACTCCGAACCCCTCAGTCCCAGCCCGGAGCACCTTCCTATACACCAAACCTGTCATCCCCAGCCCCACCCCAGAGCCCATACCCCAGCTGGAGCACTCACGCCCCGCCCCCCCCGCCTGGAGGCCCCCTCTGCACCCTTAACTCCTCATTTCTGGCCCTACCCCGCACCACCAGCCAGAGCCCTCACCCCCTCCCAAACCCCAACTCCAATTTCATGAGAATCATGGCCTACCATACAATTTCCATACCCAGATGTGGCCCTCGGGCCAAAAAGTTTGCCCACCTCTGCTTTAGACAGACAAGGTGAGTGAGGTAATATCTTTTATTGGACCAACGTCTGTTGGTGAGAGAGACAACCTTTACAGTTTACACAGAGCTCTTTTTCAGGTCTGGGAAACATACTTAGGCCTTGGCTACACTGGCAATTCACACCGCTGCACTTGCTGCGCTCAGGGGTGTGAAAAAACACACCCCCCCCGAGCGCAGCGAGTGCAGCGCTGTAAAGCGCCAGTGTAATCAGCGCCTGCAGCGCTTCACGCTCGCTCGCAGTGCTGCAAGCTATTCCCCTCGGAGAGCTCTCGCAGCGCTGGCGGCGCGACTACACTCGTGCTTCACAGCGCTGCCGCGGCAGCGCTGTAAATCCGCGAGTGTAGCCAAGGCCTCAGAGTGTCACAGCTAAATACAAGATGGAACAGATTGTTTAGCATAAGTAGGGTGAGCAGATGTCCTGTTTTTAAAGGGACAGTCCCATTTTTGGGGACTTTTTCTTATATAGGCACCTATTACCCCCCACTCCCCGCCCTGTTTTTTCACAGTTGCTATCTGGTCACCCTAAGCATAAGTAGTTAACACATATTTCAAAGGAAGAACAGGAGTACTTGTGGCACCTTAGAGACTAACAAATTTATTAGAGCATAAGCATAAGCTTTCGTGGACTACAGCCCACTTCTTCGGATGCATGGGCTGTAGTCCACGAAAGCTTATGCTCTAATAAATTTGTTAGTCTCTAAGGTGCCACAAGTACTCCTGTTCTTCTTTTTGTGGATACAGACTAACACGGCTGCTACTCTGAAATATTTCAAAGGGCCATTCAAGGTGAAGTGGCCCATTAACACCCCTCCAGGCACAGGAGGGAAAGGCAGCTGGGATGGGCGGTTAGTGGGTTATAGAATGTTGTAAGAATCCATAAATTCAGTCTCTGTTCAGTCCATGATTTTTAGTGTCTTTATGAATTTAAGCGCCCACGCTCATCTTTTGAAAGTGTTGTGCAGATTATCTGTGAGGATGAAGACTGATATGGTCAGATATAGAGTGATTGTTTTGTGAAGAGAGTTCACCCAAGAGTGATATGAGGTTTTTGTCTTTTATCATTTTGCTGTGAGAGTTCATTTGAGAGTGTAGTAATTGTCTGATTTCACCCACATAGTTATGATTGGGACATTTAGTGCAATGGATGAGGTATACCACATGTTATGATAGGCATGTGTAGGGCTCAGGAATCTTGAAAAGTTTGTTGTTGGGCGTGTTGATCTTTGTAGAAGTGGAGTTATGTCTGCAGGTTTTGCATCTGTTCTGACAGGGTCTGGTGCCGCTATGAGCTGGTATGTCCTGGGCTGTGGGGAAATAGCTTCTGATGATGAGCTTGGAGAGGTTAGAGGGTTGCTTGAAGGCCAGAAAACGGGGGTTCGGGAAAGATTTCTTTCAGGATGGGGTCCCTATCAAGTATGGGTTGTAACTGTTTGATGATACCCTGTATGGATTCCAGGGTGGGGTAACGGATAACAACTAGGGGTATGTGTTTGGAGGGAGATTTATTTCTGTATTGAAGCAGGTTCTCTCCAGGTATTTGGGTGGCCCAATCCACAATGCAATCTACTTCTCTAGTGGAGTGTCCTTGTCTCGTGAAGGTAGTTTTGAGTATGTTAAGGTGTTTATCCCGGACTTTCTCCTCAGAGCATATTCTAAGTACTTGGCTGTAGATGACAGATTTCTTGTTTGAGGTGATTACTGGATCTATGAAGGCAGGTGTGGTGATCCATGGGTTTCTTGTATAAACAACAGAAGTTGGTCCAATAAAAGATATTACCTCACCCACCTTGTCTCGCTAAGATCCTGGGATCGACATGGCTACAACACACTGAATACAAGAGCTACTTTGTCAATCTAAGAACAATTGTAATGGTGACACTAACTTAATTCACCCTTTTATATTTGCAAGAAAGAAAGAACGAAAGCTGAGAGTCTGGCCTTATCAAGGGACTCCAAGAACTGGCCCCAGAGTGTCTCTGTCTTAATCTGACTCTGAGATGAACAGCAGAAGATTGGGGATTATGCAACTCTACTGGACTAAGTTTTTCCTTGGATGACATAAGGTTCCCTTAGATGTAACGGTTTTTTTCCTGCCCTCACCACCTATAGGGAAAACCTTGGGGTTTTGTTTGTGTTTGTTTGTTTTTTACTAATTTTCACTCTGTGTCGCTCCCATACCTGGTTTATTTATGGTAGGTCCATCCAGTGGTACGGTTTTCCCCCTGCTGCTTTTTGTCTCATTGCTTATTCTGGATTCTCACTCTGGGTTTAGAGATGACCATGACAGGGATTGGAAAATAATTTCTTGCTCAGTTTTTCCTGCCAAATCTACCTCTGACAGGGATTTTGACATAAATAGGTTTGCATCTTCCTTCCAGATACTACCCACCCCATATGTTTTGGTTTTTTACTCGTTTGTTGGTAGTACATGCCAATAAAACGTGAGCCAAGGAAGTAGCTGGGTCATATGACCTGACATCTTAGTGCATATTTTCTGGAGGGGAGTGAGTCTTACACCTAAAAGCACCTATAAGTTAAAGCGTTGTCATTGGATAAACAGTCCTTGTGCAGCACTCAGTAGATACACCAGCCAGTAGATCAATGCAGCTATCACACAACAGTGCTACCAATGAATTCTAGCCCGGGATGAGTTTAGCATGCAGCTTTTAGCCTAGGTTAAGGTCTATTTATTTTTAATGAAAGCTGTGGCCAATCTCATCCTAAAAGATGTGTAATAAAAGTAGCAAGGCTAAAAGCCATGCAACACTTTGAAAACATTATGGTGTTATTTGGAGGACCAAATCCTATTACTCTTACTTAGGTAAAACTTCCATTGTATCCTACAGTGCTACTCCTGAAAGACATCCTGAATGTTATTTTACTGCAACTGTTTCCATCTTCAATTCCCATTGTACCATACATTGTAATGCATTTTATTTCAGAGGAGTGGACAATCTAAAAATAATTCAATGTGATATTATCATTTTATTTTTCCATAGAGATTCAGTTCTATTCTAACATCAAAAATTTCAGGGGGAAACACAGTGTGCATATGAGAGAGGGAGAGAAATGAATGAAAACAAATATTTAAAAAGTTTAATGGGAAAGAAACCAAGAGAGAAACAAACAAACCTAGAGGCACAGTCTAACCTCCAATGCACACTGGATATAACCACACATTTCAACAAAGATCAATTTTTGATCTTGCATGCAGACACGCAGCAGGCGATTTTTCAAGTTATGCAAGGATGCACATGGCAAATAGGTTAGTGTGTGGTTCTCACAACTAAAAGAACAAAAAACTGAAAAATATATAGAACGGAAGCTGAAAGGAGAAAAAACATTAAATTATTAATAAATCAAAGCTGTAGTTTTCAAATTGTCATTATAAAGTAATCCGGTAGACAGTCTTTGCCTTGCTAGTATCTCTATAAAAACAGAGGCAACATTGCACTCTAAGTAATAACCTGCCCATATTCTTGGGCAGTTGCACCTGTTTTACTGAAAGAAGGTATGCCCATCAGACACCCATCCTATTTCTGAATAGTGCTATGAGATCAAATTAAACAGTCATGTATTTCTGAAGGGTCTTCAACTTATGGGCCTCATCTCAAGGACCGTGGGCCTGAGTCTGATCTTACAGCATTGTGTAACAGGAATAACTCAATTTATGTCAACAGAGTTAGTGTGTAGAATCAGCCAAGTGAGAGAAATGGGCCCAACATCTCTAATGTGCAGCTCTCCCTTAGCAATGGATTGCCAGTATCAGACATGAGTCCATAAACTTGCACCCATAATCTTCTGAGCCACTAGTGAGAGAGCTCACAACTATGGGCAAGCTGCTGAAATTGTGCAAAATCTCCCAGGAAGGACTCTACCCAGTTTGAATACAGACTCAGCTCTCCAGGAGGTTGGATCAAAGTACACAAGAGACTAGATACTATTCAGGAAAATTTGCCAACTATGAAGAAAAGAGGTTGAACCAATCTCAAGTGAAGTCCACAAGACTGGGTGACTGACTGGACAACATCAAGGACTTTGGGCATGCTACCTCTTTTCATAATAAGTATAAAAAGACAAAGGACATTACAGTCCTTTCAAGAAAAATCAAAGCAAGAGTGAATGGAGATCTCTGAAAAGGCAGATCGAGCAGATGAAAGCTGTTCTTTTACTGACTGGAT
Organism: Chrysemys picta bellii; assembly: GCF_011386835.1. NCBI lineage: Eukaryota > Metazoa > Chordata > Testudines > Emydidae > Chrysemys > Chrysemys picta. The sequence continues at coordinate 73,406,882 of NC_088792.1, forward strand.
AACAGTCTTGTTGGAACCAGATCTCTTGTCCAAACCACTTTGGTGTCAACTGGAAGATTACTGCTTGGTAGGCCAGTTGCAGTTGTAATCTGGCCACTGTGGGGACAAAATAAAAACTTATCAGAAACAAATTTGATTTTGAAGACCTGACAGAAGCTAGAACTTTCCTGGGAGTTAACATTAGGTTTCATTTTCAGTCTCTTGTCCCTAAACTGGAAGCACTGTGAAGGCATCAGCTCAGCCACTAGATGGGTAGACGTATTGTCTGAGAGATGGGGCAGCTCCTATAACTCTGAATCAACCTGCTCTTCCTGAATGAGCATCAATATTGAAGGGGGGAAAGAAATATGGAGAGATCCCAGGTGATTTCCTCCATCTTCAGCTACAAAAGGTAGAGTTTTATCTAATAATTAAGAATCAGCAGGCTAAACTTGACATTTCCACTAAACCCAGACTGGAAAGTAGAGGACAGACATCTCTTCTCAGGACATAACTGCAGAGGAGGTAGATACTCTTTACAGCAAATAAAACCTGCAAGGAAAGCTGTTTGGTCTTAAAAAAAAAAAAATCCACTTTTTTTTAAGCCAGACCTGAACCCAGTATTGTGTCATAGCGCTTAACATCAATTATCCTGTATTTACTGAATAGTTAATATCTCCATCTATTAGATGTGTATAGAGTTCACTGAAATATGTAGGCCTCTATCTTCTCTTCTATGATGTGGAGCAGAGCAGAAGCAAAGAGTTCACATGCAAATAGAAGCCAGGAGATGCAGAAAGATGCAAGGCAGTAACACAGTTGCATTCCCCTATCATGTAGCCATCTTCTAGGGTGACCAGACAGCAAGTGTGAAAAATCGGGATGGGGGTGAGGGGGTAATAGGAGCCTATATAAGAAAGACCCCAAAATCGGGACATCTGGTCACCCTACCATCTTCTGGCCTTCTGTAGAAACTGTGGCTGAGTCTACACTCAACTTTTTGACAAGTTAACCCACCATTGCTGTATCACTGGTGCTTGCAACAGTGTGAAATCTAATTTAGACTAGCTACCTCCAGGTTTACTACTGTATCGTATAGACCTGCTTAAAGCACCAGCACTACATTAGTACTGCACTAGTACTAACTTAGTTGCTTTCACTGGTGGAGTTACAACAGTGGAATATTTCAGAAAAAGCTCAGTGTAAACAAGGCCTGTTTGTGGTTTGTGGGGGAAGGAGTCAGTTCTTGAATGCCATGTTGTCCCTCATACTAGAATATCTAAGTTGCATTTTGCAAATGGAGCCTTTAAAAAAGGAATTAATTTCTTTGTGCTGTAGGACTGATGTTTTAATGTTGTATTGAGCACCCTCCTGTAAGATGCTGAGAACGTTTGTTTCTATTGACTTCCTTGCAGCACTGAGTCTTCCATGAACACAGTGTGTTCCCAGAACTACTGTTACAACTGTGGGACTATCAGCTACACAGTGCAGGAGCCTGCTATGCTGCCAATATTTTGGGGAATAATCTCTGGGCCCAAGTCATTGCTGTCCTGCACCTAGGGTAGTCCTCTATACCACTGTAGGGAGAAAGCAAAGTGGGTGTAAAATGCTACCAAATGAAAATAGTTGCTTTTGTACACATTTTGTACTAGTGTAAATGACTACATGAGGTGCAGGCAATGGTGAATTGGGACCTCGGTCCTTGGCTTAAGATTTACAAGGTCTCCATTCTCTAAGTCCCTGCAGCTTTGAGACCAGCGTGCAATTCAGAGATCTCCTCTGCTGCATTGTGTCCAGGTATCTGGTGATGAATCCAGATTGATGAAAAGCCAAGGGGCTTTGTGGATAGATTTTTCCTTCAACCCCGTTTGATACAGGAAAGGGAACAATGGATCTGGGTGATTTTTGAACTTGTAGGAAAGCTGATTCTAATGCCTAATGGGTTCGTTATTTTATGTACTGATTGCAGTATTAATTATATCCCTTACATTTGGCCACAATTTGTAACAGATTTCCAGGTTTAGTATGAGATTTGCTGACCTACAAAATATTGAGACATTTTCTCCACTTTTTATTTAACTGAAACAGCTTTTTAAAAAATCCAAAAAGAGTGTGTCATCAGCCATTTATTTCACTATTTTGTAGCCAAGTAGAGAAAATGTTGTAGTTTATTAATGGAATGATCGTCCACCACATTACATAAGTGTATTTTATATTTTTCTAAGATCCCAATCCTTCCAAAATGTATGGACATGCTTAACTTTATGCATGCGAGTAATCCCACTGAAGTCAAGTTAATCTTCATAGGTCAGACTCAGTCACTAAACTAGCGAGTTTATAGTGGCACAGCTGTACCAATGCAGCTGTGTCACTGTAAGATTGCTCGTGCAGACTGTTCTTTCATTGATATAACTAAACTACCTCCAACAAGTGGTGGTAGCTATGTCAGCAGGAGAGCATCTCCCGCCAACATAGTGCTGTCCACACCGGCGCTTCTATCAGTGTAACTTATTCATTATGGGGTGTATTTTTTTCACATCCCTGAGCAACATAAGTTATACAAAAGTGCTAATATAGACATAGCCTAAGAGGCATAGCACTGAACTTGCAGCCCGAGGAGAGGGGCTATGGTGGCTTTAAGCCACCTTTGTGTCCTCAATCCTGGGCTTCTCTGAGAGCAGGAGAGGCTGCTGGAGTAATTTAAAAGTGTAAGGGCTTTTCTAATTTACTGCAGCCTCTCCTATGCTGCCTTATGGGCCACAGCAATGCCTGGAATCTCTGTAGTACCATGTGCTGCTGCCCCCCCACTGGCACCCTCCCTACACCAAGGCATGTATGGGGGCATGTATCCTCAGAAGTCAGCCTTATGGAGTCTCTGCAGTGCCTGCAATGAGAGAATCCTTTTCCAGCTGAAATGGAGGCTTTTAGAGCACCTTTATGCTGCTTAGAATAAAGTGGCTGGAACACTGGGTAAGAATCTCACCCCATATATGTGTGTTTGCAAAGGACAAAAATAGCTTGATAGAAGCCCTAATATTATCTCCAAAAGAGCAACTATACCAGGTCCATGGCACTGCAAGTGAGGATAACCACATTTTCTGTGGTAATTCATAGATTCCAAGGCCAAGGCACCATTGTGATCATCTAGTCCGACCGCCTGTCCGACACTGGCGACAGAACTTCCCTGAAGTAATTCCTAGAGCATGTCTTTTAGAAAAACATCCAATCTTGATTTCAAAATTCTCAGTGATGGAGAATCCACCACAACCTTAGGTAAATTGTTTCAATGGATAATTACTTACACCATTAAAATTTTACACCTTATTTCCAGTCTGAATTTGTCCAGCTGCAACTTCCAGGCATTGGATTGTGCTATACCTAAGGCTAAGATTATGTCACGGAGGTCACGGAAATCATGGAATCCATGACTTCCGTGACATTTTCCGCTTCAGCCCCAGGGCGCCAGGGCTGGAGCTGTCAGCCAGTGGGGGCCCTGGAGCTCTGAGCCGCCATGGGAGGCAGAGGCCCCCATAGCTCTCAGCCATTGCAGGGGGATCCACTGCCCTCATCTGAGGCTCCACTATTTTACAGTTATTTGGTCATCTACAAGTCATTCAAACAAAAATTAGGAAAATACAAGAGGCAACTGCAATGACAAGTAAGTCGACCCTAACACCTAAAGAACCCACCCACTGTACTCAAACCCACAACTGTGCCCTCCTTTCCTCTGTACTGAGACATTACACACTGGAGTCATTGCAACAGTTGGATATTTTACTTCTTCAGGACACAGCTGCACCAGCAAAACATGGTTTAAAAAAAATGATGGCTGAGACAGATAAGCAGCCCTTTCCCTGGGCAATTTACATAGTTGAGCTAACTTCAATGTGCCAGAGCCTTGTGACTGTGGACTCACCCACTACATTCAGCCAGCCCTTCCTCAGGGCAAAAAACTGTCAGATATGTACTTAGATACTATGGTGATGGACAAACAAACACATATAAGTAGGCAGATCAACACACACCACTTAGTTTTGGATTTGTTTCCATAAAGATGAAAAAGGCAGAATAAAATCCAGTTTAGCAGTTTTGTGAGGATTTAAGGGCTATGGAAATTGTGATGGGTACACAACCTTATTTTTATTATCTCCATTTTTCAAAAACATATACTTTCATTTCTTCTCACTCAATTTCAGACATGTCAAAAGGCACTCACTTGTTCTTGGTAGAGACTAAATTTATAGGAAGTCTGAACTTTAAAAAGCCACTTTTGAGTAATATGAAAAGAAAAATCTTTGAAAAATTCTCAACTGATAAAAATCACTTTTTATTGCTGTAATTTAAAAAAAAATGAATTTTAACAAAGAACGTCATTGCAAAGTAGAATGAAAGTACTTGTTCAACCTTGACTATAAATATCACAGTAACAATACAATGATCATCTGCACATTGGAAGGAAAAGGTTTCTCGAGAACAAATGGTTTATTTACTGTTAATTATTCATCGTTTAATGTTAAACATGCCCCATTAATAAAATAGCATTTAGTAATGCTTTTATAACATTTCTGCTTCAATATCTTCTTTTCAGAACTCTAATAGATCCTCCAAATGAGCTTTATTAATCATAGATGAAAAATTGGCAAAACCCTACTGCATGCCTTGACAACCTTTCAAAATGTCCAATTAGGTCAAACCAAGAAAGCTCTAGAAACCAATTATAACATGAGTTCTAAGCCAAGAAACCTCATTGTACTTTGAAGCAAATGCAACTCTATAGCAAAGAAAAACAAAATATGTAAGGTCATAAAAAGTATTGTGCCTGAAATATCAGTTCTATGCACGATAGTAAACCACTCCTTGAATAATGTAATTTTATCATTTTTTTATCACTGTGGAAATATCATTAGCTACTTTATTATGAGAAATGGAACTAAACAGTTTCTTATTTATCTAAAAAGAAAGCACTGACTCTCCATTAACAGTTTCTTCAACATCCTACATTTATTGCACTCATACCAAGAATTTACAAGTCTAGACCTTGAATTTCACAAGCGCCATACCTCACCTGCTAACATACAAATGTAGAATAACAACATTGCTGACAATATGATGCAAGTAATCTTGGCTCAAACAATATTAACTACATTTAGCTCATAATAAAGACTTAGAACTTACTCAGAAGTTTATGCAATATACCCCTAGATAGTGCAATAGGTATGTGATGAAGCAGAGAAACTGACCACCAGCACAGCAGGGGTGAAGGAGAACCTTTGGACCCAGTCGTCCCCGTCTCGTTATACCTGCAGCCAATGCCAGGCCTGGAGGGAGCAGAAAAGGAGAGAGCCTGGCCGAGTTCAGGGCTGACTGATGAAAAGGCAGGAGCTAGCTATTGCCCTACCTGATTGGAAGGGCCACCATTTTGCCAGCCAAGGCAGACTCCAGGGAGCACATTCTGTCTCCCAGCCAAGGGAGGCAGACCTAGGAGCTTCTGGCAACTGAGGTAACTGGGTGACTGCAGTCCAAAAACATTGTGGAGTTTGGCTCCACCAAACTTATGGCTGCCCCACCCAAAAGAGCCTAGGACCGCAGCAGGGTGCCATCCAAGATCCATGAGAGGGCACCACAGGAGGCAAGCCACTCCAGTAAATTGGACTACAGGGGCCATGCCCCAAATTGAAGAGACTCTGTTAGGAAGTAGCCCAGGGCAATGGATTTAGACCAGAGGTGGGTAAACTACAGCCCGCGGGCCACATCCAGCCCGTGGGACCCTGCTGCCTGGCCCTTGAGCTCCTGTCCCAGGAGGCTATCCCCTGACCCCTTCCCTTCTGTTCCCCTCCCCTGCAGCCTCAGCTCAGTGCACCATCTGTGCGATGCTCTGGGTGGCGGGGCTGCGGTAAGGGGGGACAGAGTGGAGGAGTTGGATAGAGGACGGGGAGAGTTCCGGGTGGTGGTCAGGGGGTGGGGTGTGGATAAGGGTCAGGGCGGTCAGAGGGCGGGGAACAGGGGGGGTTGAATGGGGGCAGGGGTCCCGGGGCGGGGCAGTCAGGAATGAGAGGAGGGGTTGGTGCACCTGACTTTCAGCTCTTTGTTTCCCTGGTCAAGGTGCGTTAATCTTTCAGGCTGTTTGGGTAGAGGGACCCAGGCCCTCCACTCCACCAGGTCCCAGCCCAGGGCTCTGTGTTAGTTGACCCCTGAATGAGTGGCACTTCAAGCAGGGAGTCTAAATCAGGGGCAGGCAAACTTTTTGGCCTGAGGGCTGCATCGGGTTTCCGAAATGGTATGGAGGGCCAGTTAGGGGAGGCTGTGCTTCCCCAGACAGTCAGGCGTGGCCTGGCCCCCACCCCCATGTCCGACCCCTCCTGCTTCTCGCCCCCTGATGGTCCCCTGGGACTCCTGTCCCATCCAACCTCCCCTGTTCCCTGTCCCCTGACTGCCCACCCCCATCCGTTGGCAGAGCCATGCGAGCCCAAATCAGTTGACATGGGTCAGCCGCAGGTGTTTTATTGCCGTGTAGTGCCAAAAGCAGAAGACCCTCATACCTGCTCTAAAGAAGCACTCCTCTATCTGTGAAACAGTAATAAGCTGTAGTCACAACAATCAGCAACTAGAGAGAAACAAGGTCACACACACACACACACAGTGTATTATTTTAGCATTAATTAGTTTTGCTGCAATTAATACATATTCTGTCTCCCCATTCTGTCATTCTGCCCCCAGGTTAGCATTTTGTAAGATTTGTACATTCCTGCAATCACTGGATCTCAGCCTTTACCACAGCTGCTTTACCCTGCTTGGCAATATTTTCCTTGTAATTCCCTACCAATTCTATTTTATGTTTCCTCCAAATTGTCTCTCTCTTCAGTTTCTCTTGCTGGAGTTTCAATTTTTGCTCTTTAACATTTTGGCCTTAGATTAGAGAAGATCTTCCCTCAAATAAGTCTGGATCAACTATTTTCCCCCAGCTTGCAGCCTTTTTGGACTGCTTGACAACAGCCTTGAGCACCTTCAGTATTGCCTACATTAGGTTGTTTCACCATTCGTCTGTGGTGACTTTCTCTTCCCCATCTTCACTGGGCCAGCAAACATCATCCAGTTGAACTTGGATAGCCTGGCTATCGTCACCCTATGAGATTTTTTTTGAGCTTTGCTTTTGAAAATTAGCTGCCGTCCATTTAGCATGCCTGAGTTCTATCTCCATATCATGGTGGTTCCACTTCATATCTTGCAACCTCAGTACAGCTCCTGTATGTCTCCAGCAAGGTTTGCAGGGAATCCATTATAGGCTCATGTTTCCTCTTGGCTAGTCCCATCTCCTATTCCTTTTCTATTAATTATTATTATTTTCTATATGTATTCTACAAGCTTCCTCATTGTTTCTGCCTTGACCTGGTTGATCTCCCATTGAGTCCAGATCTTTTTTTTGTGCCCAAGGAATATCTTGGCCTCTTGAAGGACACATTACAGCTTCATATTCTCAGCTTTCAGAATACTTCTGTCTTATGAATCCTCTTTCAAATTGCCTAATGACTGACAATGAGATCAGAAATTTCCTTTTGAAAATTCTTCTCTTCTTGGAATATCTAGTAAGAGTTCTCCATCATGCTCAAAGAAATTTCCTTGGATTTCATTTCTTTCTCAAAGTTCTTCCTCAAAGAGCCTTTCAGTTAATCTTTTCCCATGAACTGTACTGCTGTATAATCACGTTCCCATTGTTCCCTTTCACTAGGCCAGCTTCTGCTTGCAAGAGGTTTCCTTCATAAACTAAGACAATTGTTCTTTCTACCATTTCCCTAATATTCCCTCATGCCATTTCTGATGTGTTCTTTCACATCTAACAATGGCTTTTCATTTATCTTGTTCAAAGCTTCATGCCAATTGTCCCATATCACTGAATAGTGGAAGTTGCAGATTTTCACTTTATATTCATTGATACAATGACAGAGCAATGAATCTTATATCCCTTTGGTAAAGCTTGGTTCTCCCTTTTAAAAGTTTCAAAATATTTATTTAAGAGGCTCATCAACCACAGAGATGTAGAACCTGAAGGTGTCCTGTTTTCCTCTGCAATTTTCGTTCAGTTTCTCAGGGCTTGTCTTCACATACAGCGCTACAGCGGTGCAACTGAGTGCTGTAGCGCTTTAGTAAAGACGCTACTATGCCAACTGGAGAGCTTCTCCCGTCGGCTTAGTTAATCCACCCCCCTGAGAGGCAGTAGCTATGTCAAAAGGAAAAGCTCTCCCGTCGACATAGCACTGTCTACACGGGGTTAGGCTGGTATAACTACAATGCTCAGGGGGGTCATGAATAGGGCCGGATTTCCAATTAGACACACTAGGCACGTGCCCTGGGGCACCGGCGTTCTAGGGACACCTAAAAGTTAAAAGTGGGTTAAAAGGTCAGCTGTAGGTGGGGGGAGGGGGGGCGCTGAAGATGCTGTGCCTAGGGGTGCATAAGATGTAAATCCGGCCCTGGTCATGGATTTTTTACACCCCTGATAAATGTAGCTATGCTGATATAAGTCTATAGTGCAGACCTACCCTTAGTCCCTTTCTGTATTTTCTTCCCTCCATTGTTTCTTTGAAAACAATTTTTCTTTAATATAGAAGTCTCTGACCTCATACATTCCTACAAATGACATCCACATTGCCTTTCTCTTTATCAAGAAAACATCCCACTTTCTAATCTGCAACACCTCATAGTTGCTATAGTATATACTTGGTGACAATCAACTTTCTACCATTTTGCTAGATTTTTTCCTGTGGCACCAATATTCTCTCCAGAACACATGAGGACGATTTAGAACCTGAAAGCCTCCCTCTTCTAGTCTGAATACTGTTTTTCTAGTGTTCAAAGCCAGATGACTGGTATATTTTTTTTTTCAGATTTCCATTATATAGAAAGCCATCTCTCAGCTATTCATAAGCGTCTCAGTGCATAAGGACTGCCTTTACTGCATTTTGCCACTGACTTCAATAGGAGTAGGATCTGTCATTACTGAAGGGAGATTTGTTTTGTGGTAAAGACATATGACTGAGTCCGGGAATCTGATTTTTCTTCAGCTCTGCCACTGATTTCTGTGGGACCTTGGACATGTTACTTCATTTATCTGTTCCTTGAGTTTCTTCATTAATTTTTTCCCCTTATTACTTTGTCTTATGTCAATTCTTCAGAAGTAATTACTAGAGAAACACACAACTCAAACATATATTGTTGCCAAAATGTACTGTCTTGGCCACCACACTCACCAGTAGGCCACTTGTACATATATTTTTAATGGCCATTGATTACCCAGAAGTGCCAGTGACATGCTATGTCATTATAGAGATTGCACAGTACATTAATGGAAAAATTCACAAAGGGCTTCATTTGTTAAATGATCACACAGAGTTACCTTCAATGACACAACTCTACGTTTACATGTTGGTCTGTGACATGAACTTTCAACACTTTTTCAAAATCTTTAAAATGATGATCTTGTTCAGCCGCAACTTTTAGTTAAACTTAACCTGCCACTCAGACAAAACATAACAAACAAACAAAACAAAAACAGTATGGTCCTTTGGAAGGAAACTGCTATTCTACTAAACTATATACAGTATCACAGAATATACAGAAAGGGATACTCTGCAAAAAGCCCACATTTGAGCATTATTTTGTTTACAAAGACACAGTCACAAAAAATAAAAATATTTGCTAAGCTAAGTGACTTGGAGAAACTAAACACATAATATCTCTACTCTAGCATTAACAAAACCCCCACACTGGTGATTTATTTAAGAAATTTCTGGAGTGGGGGGGAGCCACACAATCATTAGGAAGCTGCAGGAAGTAAACGAGGTCTCATGATACACTTAGCAAATGATAAAAGCCAGTGAAAAGCAGGGTTTGATTTTAAGAGAGAGGTGAAAGGGGAGTTTTTCCACTGGTTCCTGTGGTGGGGTCTGTCAGGCCTTCTCTGCTCCCAGCTGGAGGCATCAGCACCCCAATACTCCCTACCCAAGGAAAATCTCCTCAGATGGGGCAACCAAACAAGATAGTCCTCCAGAGGCCTAGAAGAGGCAGGAGAAGAACCAGCAGGCCAGTTAAGCAGGCTTGACTGCTTTTGCTCAGGAACACACCTAGGTGAGACTGAGATAGAGGAAGAACTCCTCCGAGCTAACCCAGAACTCAGACCCAGGCCAAGGCTGCAGTTTGAGGGGAAGGGTGCTGCATTTCAGGGGAGGGGGGTTCCTCTTTGTTTAAAGGTTCAGCCAGCTGAATCCTGAGTTCCTGTTTTGTTACTTGATTGTTTGGAGACTGACACCAAGCTTACCCCACCGGCTATCCTGCCCTACACAGACAGCCAAACCTTTCAAACTAAAGCAGGGAGCATCACGCATGGCCCTCAAAGGGGCACTACAGAGCAGCCTTGTCTCCCACAACTTGGTATGAGAAGTGGGGTCAACTCCCCCTTTTTCCATAAAGAGGAACCATGGAGGAGACCATATGACTCCTAGCTCAGCAGCAGCAGCCCAGCAGCTTTTCCTGGAAGGGCAGCAGGAGGCTCAGCGAGCCAACCAACAGCACCAAAATATGTTCCTCGAGCTCTGGCAGCAGCAGTTTCAGGAAGCAATGCTGGAGCAGATCACTGGCCACCCCCCACTCTGAAGTGACTCTGTTGGCACCAGCTATCGCCTTTTCCAAACTGGGCCTGCTGATGACCCTGAGGCGTATCTTGTTACGTAGGGAAAACCCGGTGGCGTACCAGGCCTTAGATCAGAGGTGGGCAAACTAAGGCCCACGGGACCATCCTGCCCGGCCCCTGAGCTCCTGAGCGGGAAGGTTAGCCCCCCTCCCCTGCAGCCACACTGCCGCGCAGGCAGCGCTCTGGGCAGCGGGGCTGCGCGCTTATACAGGGCAGTTAGGGGACAGGGAGCAGGGAGCGGTTGGATGGGCAGAGGTTCGGGGAGACAGGGGAACAGGGGGGATTGGATGGGGATGGGGTCCCAGGGGGCCTGTCAAGGGGCGGGGGTGTGGATAGGGGTCAGAGCAGTCAGGGGTGGGGTCCCAGGGGCGGTTAGGGGCAGGGGGGGTCCTGGGAGGGGGCGGTTAGGGGACAAGGAGCAGGGGGGTTGGATGGGTTGGGGGTTCTGAGGAGGGCAGGAAGTGGGAGGGGGCGGGGGGAAGGCTGTTTGGGGGCACAGCCTTCCCTACCCGGCCCTCCATATAGTTTTGCACCCCGATGTGGCCCTCAGGCCAAAAAGTTTGCCCACCCCTGCCTTAGATGATGAAGTTGCAAAGGACTAGGATACCCTGGAAGCCGCCATCCTCGACCAACTAGGGGTATCAGCTGCGATCTACTAGCACTGATTCTGGACAATTTCTCACCAGAGGTATGACCCCGGCTGTGGCTCCAGGACTAAAAGAATGGGCCGTCATCTGGCTCTGGCCAGCATCCTACTCTCCATCTGAGACTGTGGGTTTGGTGGTACTCAAACAGTACCCAGATATTTTGCCGACCGTCATTCAAACCTGTCAACCTGGGTATGTAAATACAACCCCAGTACATTGAAGACTTTATGACAGCAGGTTAGGTCCAGCCAGGGTGGATAGCCCAGGTTGGTGAAGCCTGACAATCTCCTGAGGAGCAGGAGCGGTCCTAGACAAGCTGCGAGCAACTGGTGCCCTAGGCGAACCATGCAATCGGCACCCCCACCCCCAAACCCTAAGGGCAGATCTAGGCTGAGGATTTTGGTAAACTGGCAAACATTTTGCCCCTTTTTTCCTTTTAATGTTTTTTTAAGCGTTTTTTTTTTTTTAAACCAGAGGCTTAATTATTCGGTTTGTCTGTCCGTCTAACCAATGTTTCTGAGATCAGATAAAATAGAGACACAAAATTTTCAGAATAGATTTGTACACGACAGCTAGATGATATTTCAGTATGATTTCAAATAAAAATGCATTAAAAATGTTAATTATAATTTTTATTATTACAAGTCCAAAATCATCCATTACACTATCCTGCTTTGACTGCCATTACCACCACATCCAATATAGAAAGAAATAAGAAAACTCTTCAATGAACTTTAACCTGTATTTACAAAACACTCCGAATAAAAAACAAACACTCTTTTAAAACATGACTTTTCTTGCTTTAAGTTTTAAAAATTCAGTCACTAGTTCTTTTAGATCCAGTTTTCCAGCTATTTCATGCTCTATTGACATTGTGGCAAGTCCAGCAAGTCTCTCTTACACCATTGTTGAACGCAGATATGTTTTTATCAATTTTAACTATGAGAAGCTACGTTCCCCACTAGCTACAGAAACTGGCAAAGTTAAAAGAATGTGTAGAGCTATAAAAATGTTTGGAAAACTGTCTGAGTTTATTTTCACAAACAAACTTCAGTACTTCTTCAGGAGTGGAATGTTTCTTAAGTCGTCTTGAAGCCGGATACTCACTACACAAATCTGTAGCATCAATGTCTTTTGAATTTTCATGAGTCAATTCCGACTCCAGTTTTATACAAAATTCTCTTATCTGTTTTGCTGTTTTCTTTTGCAAGCTGTGGATATCATATAGAAAGCCAAATACTGACTCTAGCTGCTGCATCTGTTGAAATCTTTCATCAACCAAGTGAATATCAGTATCAAGGACTGTGAAGTAGAAATTCACTTTGAACCTTTGTTTTGGGTTCTGAATGGGTGTGTCTCATCCTTCAAACTGCTGTTTCTTTTGCCAAATGCAAACTGGCTCTGGTTCAAATTCTGTTGGAAAGTCTATTTCTTCAGCAAGCTCGAGAGACTCTACCAGTGTTCTTTCAAACCCTTCATCACTTCTGAATTCCTCCAGAATATTTTTAGTTTGCTGCAGTTTTTCAATAGCAGAATGTATGTTCAAGTTCTTTTCCTGAAGCAGGTGGCCTCTGCGTTACAATCACTGCAGGAGGCGGAACTCACCACTAATCCAAAAGTATGGAAATTTGGGATGCAGGAAACCTGCTATCTTGGGTATTTCATAGAGGACAGCTGGATTCAACCCCTGCAATTTAAGACAGAGGCCCTGAGGATGACCCCAGTTCCTATCACTAAGAAACAGGCTTTCCTGGGTCTAGCCAGCTATTATCAAAGGTTCATGCCCCATTTTGTGACACTTTCAGCACCATTGACAGATTTCACAAAGGCCAGCACACCCTGAACAGTCTGGTGGCCTATTGAGTGTAGCAAGACATTTACCTAGATATAGGATAGCCTCGATCAACAGCCTGACCTATGTTGTCTGGACTTCTCATTCGTGTTTATATTACAAAATGATGCTTCCACAGTTGGACTGGGAGCAGTACTGTCACAAAACGTCAAGGGGATGGAATATCCAATACTATACCTAACATTTACCTAGATATAGGATAGCCTCGATCAACAGCCTGACCTATGTTGTCTGGACTTCTCATTCGTGTTTATATTACAAAATGATGCTTCCACAGTTGGACTGGGAGCAGTACTGTCACAAAACGTCAAGGGGATGGAATATCCAATACTATACCTAAGCTGGAAGCGGCAGCATCAAGAGACCAGGTAGTCCACCATTGAGAAAATGTCTGGCCATCAAATGGGCTTTTTACCTTTTAAGGGCTCCCTTCTGCCTCGTAACAGACCGTGTGCCCCTTAAATGGTTGCAATTGATGAAGGACAATAACTTTCACATTACTCAGTGGTATTTGGCATTGCAACCCTATGCTTTTCATGCACGACACCGGCCGGGTTCACAGCACTAGAATACAAACTTATTTTCCTGGGACAGTGGCCTTGTTGCAGAGTGGAGAGACCAGGCCTCTGGGCCTGTTCTGTGGGGACAGGTGTGTAAAAGGATTGGTCAAGCTTTCTCTGCTCCCTGCTGGTGGCATCAGTACCCTGACACTCCCTGTCCAAGGAAAATCCACTTAGACTGGGCAACCAACAAGACAGTCCTCCAGAGGCCTAGAAGAGCCAGGAGGAAATACTGAGTGACCAATCAAGAACCAGCAGGCCAATTAAGAAGGCTTGCCTGCGTTAGCTCAATAGTACACCTGGGTGAGTCTGGGAGAGAGGAGGAGTAATTCAGGCACAGGCAAGAGCCTTGCCCTAAAGGCTGCAATTAAGTATTTGCATATGAAGGGTATTTCCCTCCTTGCTCTTTGTCTGAAGGCACAAACAGCCTGAATTGTTACTGATTGTTTAGAGACTGATGCCAAGCTTAGGAGGGCACCCTTCCCCAGACAGCCAAACCCTGCAAACTAAGTCAGGGAGCACCTGTAGTGCCACATGTAGCCCTACCTTCCACCAGATCTTTCCCCTCTCCTCCATCCAACATGCAGGTATCCAAAACCGTCCTCCACCCCATATTTGACACTGCAGTACAAACTGAGTAGGGCCTAACGTTTCATGCAAGGACAAACTGAAGCAGCTCCTGAATGTGAGGGCTGGGTGCCAAGATCACAGCCGGTCTCAACACAACAGTTCACGTTCAGCTGGGGCGGGAACACCTTTGCTGTGTCTGCTGCAAAGTTCTGAGGAGGGCAGGGCAGGAATCCCCCAGGCCAGCAGCAGCAGCTACAGCTAGTGTAAACGGTAGTGAAATAAATAGGACTCGCAGTCTGCTGAACCTGCGACCCCCGCTTTCAAGGCGTGTACAAGACTTGACCTGCCCAGCACTCCCAGATCTCGGGAGCCCCAGCACACAGCACTTTCTCTGCCTCCCGGCTTTGAATCCTGGGAGAGACAGGGGGAGCCTGCACTTAAAGCCCCCAGCTGCAGGAGTCTAGCGCAGCAGCTGGGCAGGGGCAGGGGCAGGGGCAGAGTCACACCCCCCCCCCGCCGCCGCCCCCGATCCCAGAGCAGAAAACAAGGCAGCCCTGGAAGGGCCCTACCCACCCCCCGGAGCAGCGCTCGGCAGCATCCCGCCCCCCCCTTCCCAAGGGGCTTCTGAACCACTTGTGGAGACCGGCAGCTCCGTCCACCTCGGCCCCCAGCTCATTGCTGGCTTGCAAAGACTTCTTTGCACACCGTCCCCCGCAGCCTCCCCCTGGTCTCTGGGGCGACTGACTTGCGGAGAAAGGGCAGCCCCTAAGGAAGCGCGGAGGGGGGGGAGCTCTCACCTGACAAACGCCAGTCTGAGCGCGGGAGACGCCGGGCAGGCTTCAGCAGCGCTTCCGAGCGAGAGAGGCGGGCTGTGTCCTGAAATAACCCTGCAACTAGGGCGGGGGGAGCGCGGGCGGCGGGGGGGAAGTAATGCTAAGCACGGGCTGAGAGAGGAGAGGCACAGCCAGAGAGCCGGAGCGAGGCCGGGCTCTGTTTCTCTTTCTCTTCCCCGGGGAGGAGCCGCCTGGGCATTGCCCAGCTCCTGCAGATGCCTAGCACGCGCCCCGCGCCCCACTCTGCGCTGCGCTGCGGGACAAAGGTGGACGGGCACAGTGACCGCGCTGTCGTCACCTGCTCCCCCAGCCGTTTGCCCAGCTGGGCAGAGGGCAGGTTGAGAACGGGGTGGGGGTGGGGAGACGTGTGGCCGGTCCCTTTTTTGACAGATTTCAAGACAATCTTCTTGCTCCTGTTCTCTCTGTTACCATACTCGCTCACTCTGTTCGCGGGCTGCTAAAGTAGTTATGTGGCGTGGCCTCTTAACCTCATTTCTGCAGCGGACTAGCCAGGCTTAGGAGGCAGCACTTTTTGAGGGTCCCTCCCTTTATGCCACGTGTCCTCAAAATTACAGAAATCCTCGGGCATCTACTCTAGCTCCTGATCGCTCTCTCTCGAGACAGAAAATGAATCCAGAGTCCCTGTTCAAAGCATCCTGGTATTATAATTGTGTGCAATGGCCTATGGGTAAGATGCTATGTTGATTAACTTCTATGTTCCAGTTATTATAGCACAATTATGTGTAGTTACCAGTTTATAGTCAGTGAGCATTTTCCTCATCTGTGAAATAAGGGTAATGATACCAACTTCCTTAGTAAAGCACTTTGAAATCTACTGATGAAAAGTGCTATAGAAGAGTCAGGTATTAATTTTTTTATGGTGTTTATTTTGAAGATGGCTGATGAGAGCAGTGATTTGTGATCTGCATAGAGCTCAACTGCTTGCCACAGAGAGAGAGGAGGGTTGTAACTTAGTACCCAGGGTCAAAGTGCAGGGTCTGTGGAACTCTGTTCATGCTGACTCACCATATCCTCTCCCTGATGGCTGCTGTGTCTTTTATTCCTTCCCTCAGAGGCTGCACCTCTGCTCCCCTCTGCTTTCCTTTGGTGGCTGTCCCATCCCCATCCCCACCCCTGCTTCTCACCACTTTTCCCCTCACCACCTTTCCCTTCCCCTAGTGGCTGCTTCCCACTTTCCTCCTACTTTGGTGATTGCTTATTCCCTTTCACTTTCCTTTTGGCTTCTGGTTCTGTGTTCCCTTCCCTTTGGTAGCTGTTGCCTCCTCTGCCCATTTCCCCCTAACCCTGCCAGCTCCCACTTTACTTCCTTCTCTGGTGGCTGCTCCTTTGCCTCCTTCCCTCACTTCTCTGGTGACCGTTAGTTTCCCCCCCGCCCCCTTCCCCGCTGGCTCATTTCGATCCCTGGGCTATTGTCAGGAGTAATGGGAGGAAATTTTTAGAAGGCACATTTAAACTGGAAAATGGAGGAAAACGTGCTAATGGAGATAATTATTAGACTGGGGTGTAACCTCCACAGGGAAGTGATGGAAGTCCCACACTCTGAGCACT
This sequence comes from Chrysemys picta bellii, assembly GCF_011386835.1. Taxonomy (NCBI): domain Eukaryota; kingdom Metazoa; phylum Chordata; order Testudines; family Emydidae; genus Chrysemys; species Chrysemys picta. The sequence continues at coordinate 73,423,576 of NC_088792.1, forward strand.
TTAAACCAATAAAGCATTAAAAATGTACTGTAGGGAAGAGTCCTTCAGTGAGTCCACGGAATGGATAAAAAGGCCTGTTGTCTTTTCCCTTTCTAAATTCCTCAATATCCAACACATCAGCTGGATGTTTCTGCTAAAATGATCAGAGAAACAATTAAGAATGGTGGCAGTCAAATTGTCATCATTAGCCTCCAGATGTAACATCCTATTGTGGTTAATAGAATCTGTTCTACATAAGAACATAACATAAGAACGGCCGTATTGGGTCAGACCAAAGGGCCATCTAGCCCAGTATCCTGTCTACCGACAGTGGCCAAAGCCAGGTGCCCCAGAGGGAGTGAACCTAACAGGTAATGATCAAGTGATCTCTCTCCTGCCATCCATCTCCACCCGCTGACAAACAGAGGCTAGGGAGGGACACCATTCCTTACCCATCCTGGCTAATAGCCATTAATGGACTTAACCTCCATGAATTTATCCAGTTCTCTTTTAAATGCTGTTTTAGTCCTAGCCTTCACAACCTACTCAAGTAACGAGTTCCTCAAGTTGACTGTGCGCTGTGTGAAGAAAAACTTTTTATTTGTTTTAAACCTGCTGCCAATTAATTTCATTTGGTGACCCCTAGTTCTTGTATTATGGGAATAAGTAAATAACTTTTCCTTATCTACTTTCTCCACATCACTCATAATTTTATATACCTCTATCATATCCCCCCTTAGTCTCCTCTTTTCCAAGCTGAAAAGTCCTAGCCTCTTTAATCTCTCCTCATATGGGACCCTCTCCAAACCCCTAATCATTTTAGTTGCCCTTCTCTGAACCTTTTCTAGTGCCAGTATATCTTTTTTGAGATGAGGAGACCACATCTGTATGCAGTATTCAAGATTTGGGCATACCATCGATTTATATAAGGGCAATAATATATTCTCTGTCTTATTCTCTATCCCCTTTTTAATTATTCCTAATATTTTTTCTAATATTTCAGGCTTTTTGTTTGTAGACTCAGGAAGAACCTGCTAGAAAATTAATTGTTTTAAATGAAAGCTTAAATTATTCAGAAGGCACTGGGGCTATTTGAGAAATGCCAGAACAGTGCTCTGGCCTATTTCTACTCACTTTGAGCTCTGCCTGCAAATATATTTGAATAGGGGAAGCTACATAATAATAGTCCTCTGGGCTTATGTTCCTTCTAGGTGGAGTCATTTAAAAAAAAAACGGACATTGAATTCCATTTTTCTTCCAAACTGGATATTTTTCTCACAATGGTTAAAGAGAACTCAGTGAAATTTCGGCATTGGCTGGATGCAGGTGTTGATAAACACAGTAGCCAGTATATAACCACACACTCACCCACTTCACGAATTTCAGGGTTTAATTGACGTGGAAGATGATAGCACCTTACTTCCATTGTCAGCCTGGTGACACTTTTAACACACAGGAACAAAAATAAGGACAAAGTAGTGCCTAGCTACCATAGTGATGCATGCATTAGAAAACCATAAATAAGATAATCATTTATATTACTCTTACTGATGGATACAATTAATTTGATTAGACATCCTAATAAGATGCCAGCTGAGACCCAAGCACTGTTCAGAAGCAGTATAAGGATTAAAATAACATTCCAGTTTTCATTTAAACCTTTAGAATAGTGCAATTCTATTCTGAAAATGACTATACAAGTGGCTTCATGGGGTTCTGTGTTTATTGTGATGATTTCTGCATCAAATGTGCTCAATTTACAAGTAAAAAGTTGGCTCTACTAACTTCTACCCCTGCAAACTCACTTGGGATCTGAAAGTCAACTGGAATCTACTTAGGAATCATCACAGTAATCATGGTTTAAAAATCTAATTGAAAAAACATGTATCCCTTTATCTTCAAACTATTGTCTTACAGGACTTTTTTTTCCCCCCCAAAAAGATCATATTGGGTTTAGAGCTTAGCAAATGTCAAGATCATGAACATTTTACTTTTTTCTGCTTACATCTAGAAAATAGCTGAAGAGGTAGAACTGTCATTGTGTTAGGCCCTAAATTTGACCAATTATTTTAGATATATGTAATTATTTGCAAAGACCATGTAATCTTTTGTGTTCTGTTTTTAAAACAGTGCTGTCAGGTTCTTTTTTCTTTGAATTAAAGAGCTACCTGAAAACTTTTCATGCACTCTATCTGCATTATACCATTAAACAAAACTATAGGACTTCTACTTATTTAAAAAACCCTGCTAAAATTCAATATTTGAAACAAACAGACTCAGTCATGTAGGGTCTAAAATTACTACAAACTCAGCAAATGGACTCTGAAGAATGTTTTAGGCACAAAATATATATTGAATGTTCATGAAAATGAGAGACTAATAACTGACTTGAGTCAGAAATAGTGCAGGCTGGCAGCGTGCAAGCTTCCTTACTGATCATTGCTAATGCACTTCAGTGCTGACTTGCAACATTCCCTACTATTCTAGTGCCGAGCCACTGGAAAAGAGACTGCCACTCATGCCAAAAGTGTCTAGCTAATAAGCAACTTACTGGAGTAAATAGTTGTCTAGCAAAGATGTGAGTGCTGAAAATTTCATCAACTCAGTAACTGACATTATTATTATGTATTATAAAATATTGAAGTAGCACCCAGAGGCTTCATTGTGCTAGGGACTCTGCAAACACAGATGAAGATATAATCCATGTCCCAAAGAACAAGTATTACAGAAAGAGTAGGGGAAAGGGATACAATAAAATATATACAATTTTTATAAACCTATATTTACAATGTTTTGAATAACAATTATTAATATACAAATAAGTGCCAGCCAACCCCATGTATCTTTTGAACTATCATTTCCTACAAGCTTACACCAAAAGGTTTTGGGGTAATAAGAGTAAGGAAGAGTGTGGGTAAGGGGGAGTGTGCGGAGCTCAGCTCCAGATGTTCTAAAGCAGTGATCCCCAAACTGTGGGACACCCCCCGGGGGGGCATGGAGGAACATTTGGGGAGGGGCTGCAGCAGGGCCCAGACCAGCCCCCACCAGGGCTGGGGAGGGAGCGCCATACTTCCAGTCCCACTCCACCCCAGACCAGCTCCACCCCCAACCCCATTCTGCTCCCAGCCCTGCTCTATGTCCAGGCCCAGCTCTGCTTCCAGGCCAGATCTGCTCCCAGTCCTGCTCCACTTCCAGGTGCAGCTCCGCTCCACCCCCGGCTCTGGCCTCAGACCAGCTCTGCCCTTATTCCCTCTCCGCCCCAAGACCAGCTCCACCTTTAGCACCAGCTACTCCCCCATCCCCAGTCCACCCCCAGCTCCGCCTTCAGCCCAAGCTCCTCTGCTGAGGAAGCCTTGATTGTGCAAAATGGTGGGGGGGGGGGCACAGACAGATTCTATTAATGGTAAGGGAGGGCGCAACTGAAAAATTTGCACACCACTGACCTATGGTGATGGGAGAACCCGTTCCATCAACGTAAGTAGTAACAACGCTGAAGTGTTACAGTGGCACAGCTGTGCTGCTGTAGTGTTTTAAATGTAGACGGGCCCTTACTCATGAGGATTCTTGTTCTAAGCAAAAGGCGTGATGAACTGGTAACCAATGGAAAACCCCTGGGTGGGATTTGAAGGACTGTTAATCAGTCAGAGCTCTTGTTGGAGACAGGAGTTGATCTCTGGTAAGCTTATTAGCACAAGTATAGGTTCTTTTATTGTTTTTAATATGTTTTCTCTGTAATGCTTGTATCTTAAGAGTAAATGTGCTTGTGTAACCCACACACCTTCTGGGTGTGGTGTTCTGTCCCATCTAGTGGTACCGAGACCACTTAGAGAGAGAGATAAATGAGTCTGCTCTTCAGCCTTAGCCTGTTAGCTCATGAAGTAGAGGCTCATGCACTAAGCTCCTGAGGTCCCAGGTTTGATCCTGCCCACCGATGATCAGGGTCTGTTGGCGTTACACTTGCTTGAAAGAGCTGTGATATCTTAACTGTGGCAATTACACCGTGTATCATCTCTGAGGAGAAAAGTAAAACGAGTTGACTTAGGAAGCTGTACTTTGCTGGGAAGGTCACAGTGTAGGCAGGGAGCTGTGCTGCAGGGAAATACAGCAAAGAGGAGGGAAAGACACGGCTCTCCACCCAAGAGAAGTGATGACTGAGGAGCCTGGAGCCCAGTATGGGTCTCCTTGCTGGGACCACAGAGGGGGAATACAGGTGCAGTTGCCCTCTACTGTGACAGGCATCATGGAGACAGATTTAATCTTATGGATCATCAGTTCAAAGAGATGTTCCATGCAGAAGGAACAATGTGGAAGACTACAAAGGAGATGTTTGTGTGATCAGCCAACAAATAGATGGACAAAGCTGGCGTTGTTGGTAGAGCAGAAGAAGTGGAGAGTGACTAAGGCCTGGTCTATACTACCCGCCTGAATCGGCGGGTAGAAATCGACCTCTCGGGGATCGATTTATCGCGTCCCATCGGGACGCGACAATCGATCCCCGAATCGGCGCTCTTACTCCACCAGGGGAGGTGGTAGTAAGAGCCGCCGGCGGGAAGCCGCAGAAGTCGATTTTGCCGCCGTCCTCACAACAGGGTAAGTCGGCTGCGATACGCCGAATTCAGCTACGCTATTCACGTAGCTGAATTTGCGTATCTTAAATCGACTCCCCCCTGTAGTGTAGATGTACCCTAAGAAAGAATCAATAGCTGGCAAAGATGGAGAGGCTTAGTTCTGAAGGCTCCTGCAGGTGAGCGTAACAACCTTCACCTTATGGAGTGAAGCAAGGGAAGCCAGTTGAGAGACTCAGTTGGGGTGATGTGGTCAGAGGGATGGGCAAGGAAGATGATCATAGAGAAAGAAGAGAATGTGTTATTGGCATGATATATCATAAGAACCATACCTAGAAGTTTTTTTAATCTAGATTATTAGGCCATTTCTACAGTGAGGATTTCCCCAATTCCAGTCACAGAGGCCTGCCACTAATGTATACCTCTAGTATAAACAAAGTAATCTGCAATTTGTGCTGGTGCAGTTTACCTTAGCTACACCAAAGGTTTGCACCAGTGTAGCTTCCCTGGTGGCTGGGTACCACTGGCTGAAACTAGGACAAATTCCCAGTGTAGACCAGGCCTAACTTTATGGAAAAACAGTGTCTGTGTATGGGCCTCAAGCCTCTGATACCTATGTCAGTTTATACAGCGTCCTTGTCTTTTCCACAGAACATTAGAAATAGCAATTTACTAAGTGTAGTACTAGAAAATTATCGGAAACATATTGTTATTTCATATTTGTATTACCCTATGGCCTGTTGTGCTACATGTTTTAAAAACACAAAGGTGCCCTGAGGACTTTATAGCCTGCATGCCTTTCATTTTCAGTATTTCATGTTAAATATTTGTAATTGTTTTCTGAAATCAAACTTTTTTTTTCAGTTTCAAAAGCAGACCTCTTGGCATGGGTACAGCAGACTAAGCTGTAAATTAAGAGAGTCATGGAAGGAGTCAAGTTTCCAGGGACCAAATGAGAGCTGTCCTTGGTCACAAACTGGAAAGGGGATAGGGGACAAGGGGATAATTCTCACTCAATTACTTGGGGTATATTATATACCTACTATAGCGTATCCTTTGATATACTCTATATACCATAAACTGGTAGTGGAACTTCACATTTTCTCTTGGCAGAAACATACATAAATGACAGCCAATAGAAAGTAGGATGGAAAAATAATTGAGTCAGAGAAAAGAAAGTATATTGCTCATAGGACCAAGTTGAGAAATCCTTACTCAGGGTCCGCTCATTCTCTCTTGCAGAATAAATCCCACAGAAGAGAGATAAAGGGGCAGGAAAACATTGTGAGGTTTATCCTATAGAATTTCCTGGCATTGTTCCCTTAAGGGGAAGGGATTTGAGGGGCAATGGAGTTAGGGCAGGGCAAAGCCCCCCAGCCCTGAAGTTTCCCCAGATCTATGGATGCAGGAATGGGCTGCCTGGATAGCTCCTGCCTTCACACTGTTCTGCTGGCCCCTCCTTTCCCCTGTGCATGGCTCCTATATTCTCCAGGTGGTGGGGTTCTCCAGTGACCATTCTTCCTGTCCTAACTGTATTAACTCTCTCCCAGATTTCTGTATGTGGATCCCATGGGGAGAGACAGAAGGTCTGCAGGGGATAGTGTTGTGGAGAATGACCAGTCCCCTGATTCTCTGATTCCTACATCTGTCTCAAAACCCTTTGGGGAATCTGCAGTAAAGGTGTGGGGGCGGAGAGGAAGAGGAAAGTGCACAGGTGGGAGGAAATCTGCTCATGGAGGGGGTGGGAGAGAGGCTAAGTTCTGGATAGGGTTAGCTGTTAACATGGTATATAAATATATTATGGGCTCGGAACAGATTATGATTGTATGAGCATATGGCTGTGGAATAAAGTAATTTTGGTTTAACTAATGGTAGGAGCACCCAGAGCTTGGGGAGTGTGCTTCGAGTATCTGGGTCTGAGCCAAAGCTCACAGAAGTCAATGGAAAGACTCCCACTGACATCAGTGGGCTTTGAATCTGGCCCTTAATGTCTTAGAAATCCAAATAAATAAATATCTTCCTTATAACATGCTTTATGGCCAGTAAGCCTGAAGAAAATTTCAGCAGCAGCAAATAAATTGTAAGATTCACGTACTATTATATTGTTGGTGGGAAGGGAATTAGCTTAGCAAACTGGAGGTTATTTTTCATTCTTTCATTCAAGGATCCTTTAATAAATAGAATCCCCTAGAACTGGAAAGATAGAGGGAAAGAAAACAGCCTTCTTCTGTTCTTTGTCCCCTTTAAGTACCCTAAAGTGTCCAAGTACAGAAATAATGCTTTAGACCAAACAGTAAAGGGAAATGTTAGTTATAGATTATAGTGGTGTGCCAGCCCTCTCCTCCTTCAAATCCCTCCTCAGAGCTCACATCTGCTGTGAGGCCTACAAGAAATCAGCCAACTAATGATGGCTGGGCTGAGGGCAGGGCCGTCCTTAGGCATGCACGGCTACATAGGGCACCCGAAAATTTGGGGCACCACCGGGACAGCAGATAAGAGTGGGTCAGCTCGTGCACACCCAGGATGCACTGCAGTCTCCTTAGGCAGGGGCTGTATTCACAGAGCCAAATGCACTGGTGTGACGCATTCTGCACGAGGGAAAGGGTACAGGGGTCTCTGCTGGGAACTTGGACTCTCTGCTGCTGTCTGGTGGGCCGTGCGGCTTAGTATCCTTTGCTGCCCTCTCCCTCCCGCCCCCGGGCTGCGAGCCTGGGCTGCTGCAGCGTCTGCTGTGTACGAAGCTCGGTGTGTGTCAGCAATGGGGCAGGAGTCTTCTGGGCGTCTGTGGGCAGGGGTGGTGGCTGTGCCCCCTCGACACGCTGGGGTCACCATGCCGGCTGGGGACTGCCTTCCGTGAGTCCCTGCCTTCCCCTCCCCCGTCCCTCAGTATTCCCCGCCTTCCCCCCCCATCCCTCAATATCCCCCCTCAGGTAACTCGGGGGTATATAAGACAAATCAGACTCCTGAAAGAGATATAGTAGTCTGAAAAGATTGAGAGCCCCCACTGTAAATAGATCAGTGGCATTATCCAGTTTAATAAGCTGGGTTTCCAAGGAGCAGAGACGTAGATATTGGTGAAGAAGGAAAAAAGTCTGTGAAAAAGGATGCTAATGTTAAAGGGTATGTCCACACTACCTGCCGGATCGGCGGGTAGCGATCGATCTATCGGGGATCGATTTATCGCGTCTTGCCTAGACGCGATAAATCGATCCCCGAACGCGCTCCCTGTCGATTCCAGAACTCCACCAGGGTGAGAGGCAGAAGCGGAGTCGATGGGGGAGCCACAGCCATCGATCCCGCGCCATGAGGACGGGAGGTAAGTCGATCTAAGATAAGTCAACTTCAGCTACGCTATTCTCGTAGCTGAAGTTGCGTATCTTAGATCAATCCCCTCCCCTCTTCCCCCCCCCCCCCCCCCCCAGTGTAGACCAGATCAAAGTTTTGGAGACTTTGTGGGATTTTGTGGATGGTTCATGCACAGCTCTAGAGTAGAAGGAAAAAACCTCAACCCTACTTCTAGAAAGTCTTTCTTCACCATTGGACAGTCATTGTAATGGCTAGCCAAACCTGGCATTACAATAAGAATATCATCTGCAAAAATTACTGTAGGGAAGCAGGTTAATCAGTTCATATCCAGTCAAGATTGCAAGTGATCAGAAGTTATCATCATCTGATTACAGCTGTCTATGTAAAATTAACTGGTGATGGAAGTTCAGTGTCATAATTGACATTGTTTATCAGAAAGGATGAGTGACAAAACCTGGAGATGGTCCTTCTGTAACAAGGACACATTAGGTTGGAAAAAGAAATTAGCTTGTCTTTGTCCATGCTGCACTAATTATAGTGGATAGGACTTCTGTAACATTTCTGTCCTACCTTAATCTAGATTAGATGATTCTGTGATGGCTTCATTTTGGTCACTTTGTGCTTTACCTAGGAATAAAACTAGTGTCCTATTTTCCCGCTGCTTGCCGTTATTAAACTGGATAGTGCCATTGATCTATTTATAGTATAAGGTTGATATAGAGTTGTAACTAACGTTAAGACTGATGCCCACTACACATTTAAAACTAAAAAGTGACTTTGTAAAATGACATGGGTTTCCAACTCTATTGTGTCTCAGTCAGGGTGGAGTGCCTTGTAAGGTGTCTCTACACTAGCTCAAGGTCACAGATTCATGGCTATCCTATATTAGTTATTTTAAATAATATTTATGATAATCTGACAATAATTTAAACAGTTATTTCTTTATAAAAACACCCTTATAAGTTATAATGTCATATCGGAAACAACTTTCCGGGTCACAAAAAAGAAAACAAAAAGATGAAATAGAATTAGCTATAAAAGCACAGATGGGTTCTATACTTAAGTTTGTATGTCATGAAAACAATGAAATTGATCAAGATCATCAAGTAACTGCCGAAGAAAATTTTTACGCAGACGAAGTTCAAGAAACTCAACAAAACACAGAACAACCATTGCAGACACAAAACAAGAAATTACAACAGTTGAAACTGCACTAGCATGGGATATATATGACATTGGCGGATGGCCTCAATCTTTAAGTAACAAATTACACGACATTATACTTGAGAAAGGCCCTGTGAGACTAGAAGGTCTCGAATATCCTAAAGACATTAGAGGTAGGAAATTCACAGAAAACAATGACTACAAAAGACTTTCTAATGGTGAAATTGTCAACAGACGGTGGCTTGTGTACTCTAAATGCAAGGATGCTGTATTTTGTTTCCCATGCAAGATTTTCAACAGTTGCAATTTTAACATAGCAACCATGGCTATTAATGATTGGCAAAATCTTAGTCACAAATTACCGCAACATGAAAAGGCACAATACCTCATTGAAATTATGCACAAATGGTGCGAACTGATTGTAAGGTTAAAAAAATCAGACAACTCCTGATACCCAAAATCAAAGATTGCTGGAGTCAGAGAAGCAGCATTGGCCTTGTGTTCTTGAATGTCTATTATCTATTGTTGAATATCTATCGACAAACAATCTTGCTTTTAGAGGAAGCATTAATCAATTATACCAGCCCAAAAATGGCAATTTTTTGGACCTTGTACAACTGCTGGGAAAATTTGACACAGTGATGAAAGAACATCTCCAAAGAGTAACTGAAAATGAAATACATGACCGCTGTTTGGGACCAAGAATTCAAAATGAACTGATCATGCTAATGAGTGGTAAAGTGAGAGACAAAATTTGTTTCATTGGTTCCTTTGGCAAAATATTTTGCCATAATTCTAGATTGCACTTCGGACATAAGTCATCAAGAACAGATGTCGTTAGTAGTGAGATTTGTCAACATTAGTGATTCAGCACAGATTCCAGTTAAGGAATCATTTATCAAATTTTTAGAAGTAGAGTACACTACAGGTTTTGACTTCTTCAAACTCTCCTTGATGAACTAAAATGAATGGGATTGTCCGTAATGAACATTAGAGGACAAGGCTACAATAATCGTGCCAATATGAGAGGATGCATTTCTGGCGTGCAAGCTAGATTGCTGGCGGAAAATCCACAAGCCTTTTTTGTTCCGTGTGCATGCCACAGCCTTAATTTGATTTTGTGTGATATGGCCAACTTCTGTAGAAGTTATTTCTTTTTTTGGTTTGCTGCAATGCATTTACGTGCCCTTTTCAGCTTCCACTCAACAATGGCAAATATTTAAAGCACATGTCAGTGGTATTACCGTTAAGCCTCTATCTGAGACACGCTGGGAAAGTAGAGTAGAAAGTATAAAAACATTGAGATATCAATCTGAGGAAGTTTACAAAGCACTTGTTGCTATTTCGGAAGAAGCCAGAAATCCAAAAGCTAAAAATGAAGCACAGTTATTGGCCTCTGAAATATCCAGCTTCAAGTTTCTAACATCTGTCGTAATCTGATATGACATTCTTGTTAAAATTTCAAGTGTAAGCAAAATAATGCAGAGTCTAATGATGCAGTTTGATTCAACACTTACCTTACTAAACAACACACAAGACTTTTTAGTGAAATACAGAGAAGCTGGATTCAAAGAAGCAAAGGTTACAGCAAGAGAGTTTGCGGAGGCACTCGGTGTAGAACCAAAATTTCCACATCCGAACGAGACAAGAGTTTTAAGGAAAATACGATAAGCGGAATATGAAGGAGCAGATGAGCCCATAGATGATCCAGAAAAGAAATTTGAGGTTGAATTTTTTTAATGTTGTGAAGGACAAAGCAATATCTGCTGTTGATGAAAGGTTTAATACCTTACGAGCACACCATGAACAGTTTGGATTTTTGTATGACATAACTAAATTCAACGAAATAGGAAAACAACAGCAGCCAATGACAAAGTGCAAGAAGCTAGAGAGCCTCCTGAAGCACGGTGATAGTTTTGATTTAAATGAACTTGAACTATATGAAGAATTGAGTACATTGTCATCAATATTGCCACATACAAAGCTGGTGATGGACATTGTACAATTTATTCATACCAGCAAACTTGTTGACATATATCCTAATTTGTATATTGACACTCGTATTCTACTGACAATTCCTGTAACAGTAGCATCAGGAGAACAGAGTTTCTCAGAACTGAAGCTCATTAAAAACTATCTCCGCTCTACAATGAGTCAGGAATGCCTGACTGGTCTTGCTATTCTTGCAGTCGAACAAGACATCACGTCGTGTTTGTCATACGATGACATTATTACTGATTTTGCAGCCAAAAAAGCCAGAAAGATAGCTTTTAATTAAAAACAAATCCTTGTTTCAATACCTCTTCATAGTAATTTCCAATAAAATGTTGATAAATTAAAAAAATTATATTATTTGCATCATTCTGTCAAGAAATCAGAATTTTTTCTATAGCACTACTTCTTTAGTGCAAGTATAGTCCATCAGCATTATAGTGTGCTTAATTTGTTTAAACTGTTTTTAATAAAGTGCATGTGGCAAGTTTTTCAATATTGTAAGCTTATGTTTGTGTTGCTAAGAGCAAGTGAGGCATGGGGCACGAGTTTAATAATACTGCGTAGGGCCCCATAAATCCTAAGGAAGGCCCTGGCTGAGGGAGCAGTAATGGTTAAACTAAGATTCTATCAGAGCTATTAAAAAGTGTTTTAAATATATAAATAAAATAAACTGATTTGGATCCATCAAGTTGTGCACCTAATGCTTTGTATGTCTGCCCTTTCTTCCTAATTGTTACACTAGCTTGTGATCTTTTGAATTAGCCTGAAAACTCTTCAGAGCAGGGACTAGGTCATGTGGTTTGCACAGCACGTGATGCAGTGGAGTCCTGATCCTTACTGGGCACAACTGCAATACAAATAATAATTCACAGATGGGGAAAAGAGAGCAGAGAGAATTTAGTGACTTGCTAAGATTTTACAAGTCATTGTCAGAGATAGGAATAGAGAACCCATGTCTCCTGGCTTCTGGTCTAGGGCCCTGTCCACTAAACAATGGGTTTTCAACCTGTGGTCTCAAACAAGTGCCAAGAAGTCACTATGATCCAATCCTTCTCATATTGTTATATGGGAGGGTGGTCAGGAGTGAGGTGCCGGGGGATCCTGGTATGAGAAAGGATAAGTAGCATTTTACTACACCACACTGCCTCCCTTCAAACATGTCTTGTTTTAATATTCTGATTTCAGCTCAGCTATCATGGTTAATGATGAAGCAATCATTACTTTCTATTTTTGTACCAATACAAATACATGTTCTGGCAAATGCTACCTTTTGTAGTTACTATTTTCATAAGTTACATGGACATTTAGTAAATGTTTCCATGGCAATGCAGCAACAATTTGTCATAGATGAAGGTTGGTTTTGGTATTCATAGACAAAGGTTCTGCATTTTCTTTTTGTTTTTAAAACCTTTTAAAATGTAACTGTGTAGGAGTATGGTCTATTATAATAACAAGGCTAGCACAGGATTTTTTTTATGCAAAAAAGTTCAGGTTTGGGGGTACCAGTTCAAAATATTCTATTTTAAAAGACTTGTGGAAAACACATTGGGGTGAGATCCTCAGCTGGTGTAAATCACCATCACGCCATTGAGGTGAGGCATGAGCCTTGCTTGCCTTTCTTTGACTGGAGTCCCAATATGAGTAAGGCCAAGCAGGGAGAGTGTGGTTTTGGGGGGGGGGGGTGAGAAAGGGGAGAAGAGGGATTTATTCTTTCTTATTCCTCTATGTGGCCAAAAATAAGAACTGAGACAAACTAGCCCACTGAGAGTTACACTCATCCAAACAAATTGGTCTTACAGTCAGAGGACAACTTCTGGATGCAATTATTTATAACCATGATGGTACAGGGGAAACTATTTGCCCAGTTGCCCTGAGAAAAGAATGCAGGCTGCTGATATTCTTGGGGGCTCCTAAACAAGGTCATGAAGAATGTCTAGAACCTTCCAAACAAAGTCTTCTCACCCCCTGCCACTATCAGAGTTAATGTTCTTCTGAAAAGGAGGCTCCAAAGTAAAAAGCCAAAGGACAACACAGGAATAAACTGGGGAACTTTGAAGGCGATTAACAAAGTGAACCTTGGCACAGTTGCTGGTAGACTTGGTCAGCTTAATAGCTTAGCCATTTTATGTATTTCATTCACAACAGCCAACACACTGCTGTATGTTACACAGATACACTCAGTTTATCTTTGGAAATGAACTTAGACATTCCACAGGAAATGTGTGGGAAACGAGAACTATAAAACAAACAAACAAAGGAGGGGAAGAAAAAGTCAAGTCAGGCAAACTGCAAAAAGAAAGATGCCACTCACTTTTGTGGCTCTGAAGAGACCTGTTAAGAAAATAGAGATACATTCTGTTCCAATACCTTTATAATAATATTCCCTTACATTACTTTGTAAAACACCTATACAAACAAATGATTATATATTAGTCTAGGAAAACTGAATCAACTAGTGTGTAGTATTCACAGAACACAGGAGTCTGCTCATGTATTTTAGTCAGAGAGAGAAAAGGAGATGTGGTCCACAGAGAAGATCAAAGTATAATTTATCTAGTAATTGTATCTAATATCTCTAGAAATTTGCTATAATGCTCCTTATTCTAGTCTGGGAGTCTCCTCAGCAAATAACTAACTATGCCAAAGTTTGTGATAGGTTTTGATGCAGCTGAACATCCAATTGGGACTCTACTGAAAACACTAAGAACTAGCTTATCCCTAGGCCTAAAGAGGTCACTCAGTGGAGCAGGAAGAAATGAGGGCTTCCTTGTATTGCCAAATTAGGGTTACCTCTGGGCACAGGAGGGAGTGGAGAGAACAGAGTCTGCTGTTACACCCCTTAGTAAGCAAATGAGTGGAGGGGCTGAAAAGTGAGGGTGGGAGGCATAGGATGTGCTGCTGGCCCTTACTCAAGGCTTAGCCTAGAGGATCAATCTATTTCCAAAATTATTAGAGATTTAGGATAAGCCTAGATCTCCAGAATTGCAAGCCAAGCGCATTTTAAAACTAGATTACCTCCCCATCCATTACATCATCTTAATTCTCCTCTCTCACTTAAGAGTTCACTTTTTAAAAAAATGTCAAAAACTAATCACTGCTCAGTACACCACTTTGTTAGTACTAATACTTGCCTATCACAACGGAGAGCTGAAAGGCACACTTAATTAATACTTGTAAAGCACTCTGAGATCCTCAGATGAAGGCATCATACAAATACATAAAATTATTATCTTGCTGTTTACAATTTCCTTCACATTTTAAAAATAGTCATAATATCATCATTTTCTAACTATTACAGATAACTCCCTTGGTTGGTTGATTCCCACACTCAATGTATAATCTGAAGGGAAATATGAATCCTTTTTGAACTTATGTTGTGGTCTATTTGCCAGAAGTATTGCATTTTTTACAGGCCAGTAAGCTCAGCAAAGACCTTCAGGAGCTGTTTCTGTGCATCTCAAGACATGTCTGTGTTATCCTATTAATTCAAGACCAATTCATGTTGTCTCCATAAGCTTCCAACCTCAGAGACGCTGGAGCAAGAGACAGTAAAATAATTCAGAACTGGTGACATGCCAGAAACTGAGCTGCTTAAGAAAAACGTCCAGTTCTTCTACTCCTATAAACAAATAAAACTTGCCACGTTATTAATGCTGTTTCTTTGTTTTGGTTTGGTTTTTTTGTTTGCTTTTTTTGCCTTCAGTAAACTTAAAGTAAGGCTCTAAAACTGGCAACACTGTTTTTTTAAAGGGGCTGGAGCAATGCATACCGCTGTATGTAGTCATAAGATCTTATTTGAAGCCTCATGCCGAGGAATTGGAGTCGTTTCAGACTTCATTACACAAGGCAATTTGGCTCCTTTTCAGATCAGTTGCCCTCTTATTCAGTGCCAACTTTGACTTAATTCCTTTACTAAAAGGAAATATGTTGCATCCTCTTTTCAAAGCAGTTTTTCAAACCAAGTGAGTTATAGGTGCACGTGTTTATATAAAAAGGGTGTTTATAGTTTTGTCATCTCAAAATAGGAAGGAAAGTTTGCCAAACAATGGGATTTAGTTATTACGTAACAAAATATTAGGTCTCAGAGAACTTGTTTAAATAATGTTACCTCACCAGTGACAAACACCATAACCACTTCAAAAAGCCTCTTTTTATGGCTGCAAACCCCGCCCACGTTATAATTTGTGTGAGAGGTAGCTATGTTTACTAGACTTCTAAGTTGCTTTGCAAGGCAGCATGATCAATGTCTCATCATTGGATTGGGCGCCAGGAGACTTGGGCTCTATTAACAGCTCTACTATTGACTCACGCTGTAACTTTTGGGCAACTGGTTTAGTCCGTCTGTGCCTTAGTTTCCCTAGGTGTAAAACTGCGGTAATAATGCTTGCACATCATTAAAGTCATTTGAAATCAAGAGATAAAAAGTGTCAGAGTATTGTTCTTTTTACTAAACTTAGCTACAACATCAGTGTAAAGCTAAAAGCTAATAGGTACATTGATCATCTAAAAACAATTTAACAATATACTGCATTCTCTGTATAATTCAGAGTATTGAAATGAAATATTTTGAATGTTAGCTGGTTGGGACCCGGATATGGGAGCAAAGAAAATCTTATAACAGTCTGATAAAATGCCTTAAAACAAAGTACATGTGACTAGTAAAATACCAAACACAGATAGAGAAAAGATATGGAAGAAACTGCAGATTAATTTCTAACCCTAACCCTAAAATTAAGTGTGATTGATATAGCATTACAACTGTATTTTTTCTAAAGAAAATAAAGGTTAGTCCTGACATTTAATTATTTTCCTAACATACAAATGACTTTTGGATGTAAGTTGTTACTTCCGCCTCCATTTCTGAAACATTGTAGGTACCAGTCAGAAGACAGCTACACAGAAGGAGAGAAAGTCAGAGGAGAAATGATGTATTTATGTACTGTACATTTGTGGGGGCATCTTGAGCAGTTGTGATCATAGATTGTAAACAAGTAGGTGGTTTCAGTCACTCCCTCCCTAGATTTATTTTTAACACATTATCTTAATCATTTCTGTGTTTTTCCTCTCAACTATGGGCTAAATTCAGGCCTAGTATAAGAGGTCACATCTGCAGTGACTTCACCAGGGTTGGGTTTGGCCCAAATTATTTTCCTTTGTATGTGTATCCTTGTTAGCAAAATATATATTGCTGGAATTCTAATTCTGATTCCTCAGTCCTTACAAACACAAGTATTAATAGTGGGTCAAATCTTGGTCCCACTGAAGTTGGTGGCAAAACTCTCATTGACTTCAATGGGACTATTATTTGGCCCTATATCCATAAAAAGAAAGCACGTGACTGAATTAGGTACTTCTGAAAATAAGGGAATAATATCACTGGCTTGATCTGGGCATAGGGCAAGTGGACACTGCCCAAGCTTTCCCATATGTTTCTGTAATGTACCACCACTTGAACTGCAAAACTCATAAGAACTGGTTCTCCTCTCATGCCAGTTTTACACTGGTGTAATACCATTTATTTCAGTGGCATTAGTCCTGATTTACATTGGTGTAAGTGAGAGTGGAATCAGGCCCCTGTTGTCCAGGTTTTCTTCAAATGATGACCTGGCTCCCTGTCTGCAGGCTGGTCTGTGATCAAAGGTTTTGTAGTGTTAACGGAGAATTTCAAACTCTTTGGTCTGGGAGAGCCTGTGTTAACCAGTTTCTCTTCTTCGCACCAAGGAGCAATGTTTCCTGCCTCGGTGAACTGAAAATCCACCCATTGTTAGCAGGAGGAATAGGAGGTGGGTGGGCAGGGGACTCGCTAGGGATCAAAGGAAGATGGGGTGGCTAAAAGGAACTGGGGGCCTTACTGGAGGTTGGAGGGAGGAGTGCATTGGGATATATTACTGGGGATATGGGTAGGATAGGGAAGCAGGAGAACCTCTTCCTACGGGGAGATGGGGGGGAGTGGAAAAGACTGACATAAAAGGATATAATTCCACTGATGTCAATGGAGTTACATCTGCCTACATCAATAATGATTTTACTCATACAGCATCTGCGTGTCTGCTAGTTAATCGGGGGGGAGGGGTATGTTCTCTTCTTGGCAGATAAGTGTAAGGCCCATTAACACTTATAGGGTTCACAAGTCAGCATTGCGGGGAGAAGAAACCCTTAGCTATATGAGCTATTTCAGAAGTCCTGCTGGAGAATGCTCTCCATATGAATAGTTTGTAAATGTTACTGTTTGTAGAATGGGAAATATAAGACCAAAGGGAAACATGAGTTAATATAAACAAAGGCTAAATTACTTCCTCCCCATCCCACAAGCACAAAACTGCATCATGACTGAAATATACATGCTTGTCTGATAGATTCCTTCAACTCCAGCACAGTGGTTAATTTTTTAACAATCTCCTTTAATGGATTGGAGACTTTAATACAGTGGAATCCACTAACAGTCAGTTCTCATTGTCAGTTGCTAATGTTATGCTTTAGAGAAATCCCCATCTGTCTTCCAGGATGTTAATTTTTAGTTATGATTTCCTCTCCCCATTGCCCCTGTCAGCTTTTGAATAAATAGCAATTCATTTGTTATGTTTCGACAGCAAGCTACAAGGTTCCTTTGACCAACTCTGGGTGGATTTCTTTCAATTCTCTTTTTGCTAGGGCCTGAACCTGAAAGATACTGATCACTCTCGATGTCCACTGACTGCAGCAGGAGTTGAGGGTGCTCAGCATCTTGCAGGCTTGATCCCTAATTTTACAACAGATGTCTGAAATGCAGTCCTTCGAATAATTTGTTCTTCATTGTTTACTGCATTATTATTCTAGAAGAATAAGAAAGTTGGAAGGGAGCACAGGGAAAAGACAAGACATTTTTTCATGAAAATTCTCCCCAGAGCCATTGAAAGGAAAAGCATAAATTAAATATGTTGGGTGAGTTGATGATTTACAAGACTGAAAATCCAAAATCCAGTCCAGGAGTGGATCCAGTCTATTAATGTATGACTGATAGTTGTTACTACCTGACAGGCTAAGTGAGTTAAGGTTTGTCAAGGCTAATTCCCCACTCTAGCACTTCGAGTGCAGAAGGTGGAGGCCTGCAAGGATTCTAAAAATTAATACTGGCCGCTCCAGGCTTGTATTAAACTCCCAGGGTTACAGCTTTTCTCTGACCTTGGATTGGTGATGCTGCCAGCACCCAAGTGCAAAAACCCTTTTGAGAGCCCAGGAAGATGCACTTGGGAATTCCTTCCTGTGGGGTACCCTCAAGCCCTTTCACCCCCTCCAGGGAAGAGCCGAGAAAGAAGAAGAAAAAAGGAAATCAGCTGTTGCCATCAGCTAATTAATCAACATGTACACAAACCTCTTAGGGACACAAAAATCCAATCCTATTCTTAAAAAAGGTAAATGTTATTAATAAAAAAAGAAAATACATCTGGGAACTCAGGCTATTGCTCGGTTTTAAAAGAGCAACTACAAGGATTAAGCACCAAGAATAGCTTTCTTGAGGTCCACCTTAAAGGTTACAAGCAAAACAAAAGCACCTGGGGTTAGCACAGAGGAATAAAGAGATAAATCTAATCGCGTCTTCCTAGAGATTTCCTGATATACTTACATATCTGGGGTTTTAATGAGTAGTTTCTAGATATGATGCTGATGATTTTTCATACCTGGCTCAACCTTCTTACAGCATAAGACTGATAGTTGCCCGGTCCACCTCTCCCCAGGAGAACAACAGACAGACAAAAGGGGAGTCTTTGTTTCAATTTTAAAAAGTTCTAGCCTTCCCATTGGCTCTTTTGGCCAGGTGCCCACTCACTTCCTTTTACTGATGCATAGCAGTGAGACATTTTAACTCTTTACGGGGAAAGCAATTAGAGAACAGCTACTAAGAGGGATTTTATAGCTACTGGCTGGCTGGGTGTCCCTAAAAGGGACCTACCCCCCTCCCTTTATTTATCACAAGGTTAGTGACCTCAATCCAGTTCTTAGTGGAAAATTCTCCAGGCTAAACTTCATGATTACATTTGCTATTAATTGGCAATCTCAGAAGAAAGACTAAAGACTGAAAGGGTATGAAGGTGGCCACATGGTGTAGGGCCTGTGCTCCAAGGATAGAAATCATATCTGTCCTACTCAATGGAGAAGATTGCACTGCCTATGTGCAAGGAGCAGCATGTGATTGCATCTGCCTTAGGCACAATCTCTCTAGTGCTTTTTGAGTGAGAGCAGCTCCCCATTACCCTGCATAGGTCTGTAACAGCACTGCCAGAGCCTAGCCCTGCATGTATTCAGAATCATATCTGCTTACTTTAGTATGTAAGAACATAAGAACGGCCATAATGGTCCATCTAGCCCAGTATCCTGTCTTCCGACGGTAGACAATGCCAGGTACTTCAGAGGGAATGAACAGAAACAGGCAATCATCAAGTGATCCATCCCCTGTCATCCACGCCCCGCTTCTGGCAAACAGAGGCTAAGGCCACTCAGAACATGGTTTTGCATCACTGCCAATTCTGGCTAATAGCCATTGATGGACCTATCCTCCATGAATTTATCTAGTTCTTTTTGGAACCCTGTTATAGTCTTGGCCTTCACAACATCCTCTGGCACAGAGTTCCACAGGTGGACTATGCATTGTGTGAAGAAATACTTCCTTTTGTTTGTTTTAAACCTGTTGCCTATTAATTTCATTGGGTGATCCCTAGTTCTTGTGGTATGTGAAGAAGTACATAACACTTCCTTATTCACTTTTTCCACACCAGCCATGATTTTATAGACCTCTAGTATATCCCCCTTAGTCGTCTCTTTTCCAAGTTGAAAAGTCCCAGTCTTTTTAATCTCTCTTTATATGGAAGTTGTTCCATACCCCTAATTATTTTAGTTGCCCTTCTCTGTACCTTTTCCAATTCCAATATATCTTTTTTTTTTTTTTTTTTTTTTTTTTGAGTTGGGGCGTCCAGATCTACATGCAGTATTCAAGATGTGGGCGTACCATGAATATATAGAGAGGCAATATGATGTTTTCTGTCTTATTATCTATCCCCTTCCTAATTATTCCCAATATTCTGTTAGCTTTTCTGACTGTTACTGCACATTGAGTGGATGTTTTCAGAGAAGTATCCATAATGACTCCAAGATCTCTTTCTAGAGTGGTAACAGCTAATTTAGACCCCATCATACTGTAAACATTAGTAAAAAAATAGTTTTAAAAAAAGGTAAGTTTTTACTGCTTTTTACTCCCAGTAGTCTTGCATAACTAACACAGCCAAGAGGAAGCAAGCTGGATTCTATTTTTCTTTTCTTGTACATCATCAAAATTGTTTACTGAGTTTCAATCCATTATATCTGTGCAAAACCACTACAGACAATAGGACTGCACAGATGTAACTGAGGGCATAATTTGACCTGCTGGTGATAATGCATGAGAAAGACAGACAGAATCCAAACTGACTTTCAGATCTCAAGTTGAGTCTGGACTATAAATTGGGGATGGAAAGGAACTTTTCTTCTTACTTGTAAACTCAGCATACACTTCTACCCCGATATAACGCTGTCCTCGGGAGCCAAAATATCTTACCATGTTATAGGTGAAACTGCGTTATATCAAAATTGCTTTGATCCGCTGGAGCACGCAGCCCCCTCCCCCGCCCCCCGGAGCGCTGCTTTACCGCGTTATAGCCGAATTTGTATTATATCAGGTTGCGTTATATCGGGGTAGAAGTGTATATCATCTAACAATAATTGGCATGCAATTAAAATATAACCCCATAATGTCATTTTCACAAGGTCACCTTTTAGTAAATATATAGATCTGTACTTCAAGGAGATAGATAGGGTCTAATGCAGCTCCCGCTGACTTCAGTGGGAACTGGACCGATCTGGTTATCGTTAAAGCTTTATTTATTAATTTGTGTTATTTAAACTTAAGGTATATGAGACTGGACAATAGCTAAAGGAAAGCAGTAGCTGTTAGTTGCATAATGAATATAATATAACAGGGTAACTTCCGGCTCTAAATGGATGCTGCTGCGGCCTTCCCCATTCCACACAATTGGGCCAGTTCATCCTTGTTCTAGTCAGTAGCATTTTGCTACCCTTAAGAAACAGGTTTTGGAAGGCAGCTGGTCAAATTATTCTGGTAAACTAAGTTTCTTACTACTTTTGAGGGGAAAACAGCCTCTGTGACTTTGTTTTTTCAAAAAATGTTTCTACAAGTAGAAAAACCTATCAAAATGCCTAACCCTGTATGTGTCTTGCACATTCACTGCCTATGTGGACTGAACACTGCTCAGCACACCATATCTCTCCGCCTGCCAACAGCTCAATGAGTAACACAAACCACTGGAATGTAGAACAAAGGACCCAAAGGAGGAATTTAGCAGAGATGAATAGAAAAAGTGGCTGAGAAGATGTGGAAATTATTTATTTGGCAAAAATCAAGTTAAAGTTACATTATTCAGCTCTCCTGATGTTAATAAATTATTTTTCCAACAGGAAGAAACCAGAATCATGTTGGATGGAAGATAAACACAACACAGGATAAAACTTCAGAATTGTAGAGTTCTTAAAACAGAATATTCCTTTTACTGAAAATGTTGGAAATCTCTGGAGTCTAATAAATTTAGCAGTGAACTTAGATTTATAGTTAAAATGAGGGCTATTCTTGCTAATGGATTTTAAAATATAACCCTCTGCAAAGTAGACAATGAAAGGATAAATAGTACAATAGCTAGCATGAGAGAACATTTTGTACCAGAAAGAAGTTTATTGCACAGACTAAGTACTATATAGAAAATCCATAAAGACAAATCCCATTCAATTATATAAACCCAAACACAATTAAGAAATGCCCTTCTTCAATGTTTCTCCATTTCAAGTTTAGAGGATTAAGGGTTTTTTTAATTTTAGGGACAAATTCTTACACTCTTGCACACATTGAGTTTCAATGGGACTATTCATGGAGTGAAGTGCAACTCAGACTGAGTAAAGGTATCAGAATCTGGCCCTGAGCTGTATTGCAAAAAAATGCAAGGCATGTTTATATGGCCCAATTTATTCTGCACTGATTGAAGTAAATGGGACTCCTCGTGTTCTTAAAGGACTGTGAAAAAACAGGACAGGGAGTGGGGGGTAATAGGCGCCTATATAAGAAAAAGTCCCAAAAAACGAGACTGTCCCTATAAAAACAGGACATCTGGTCACCCTATCTTAAAGTTATACACGTGCTTAAGTACCTTGCTGAATTAGACCCTTCAATAGGATCCTCAACACCTCCAACCATTACTCAGCAACTTGCAGGATCAGGCCACTACTATGGGCCTAATTCGATAAACCGTCTGTGTTTAACTCCCAGTCAAGTCAATGAAAGCTCTGCATGTGCAGAGGGTTTGTGGGGATGAGCTAGATCTTAGGGGAACACCTACATAAAATGTGATTGTGAATTTCTGCTCTTCTTGAGAGCTGCTATTAATCTTGTTAATTGAGGCAATCCAACAGTAAGTATTGACAGAGTTTTGGTTCTTGTAATACCATTAACATTCAACCAGTAACACCTTTGTATTGTAATAATCAGAGCAGACAAGAGGAGAGAATGAATAAATTCAACAATCAAAAAAATCAAGGAAAAATATTCCAATACATGCTTTTTTCTCCTTTGTTCATTTAACAAAAGAAATCTGTCCTGAGCATCAGCATATCAAAACTGCTAAATCTTTTTACAGTGTTTTACCCTTCCTGCTTGTGTAACAAGAAATCTTTGTGACACTCTGCAGCAATCTGGTGTCTGGGGAATGCAAAGAAAGACTTCGAAATCTTCCAGAAAAAAGACCTCTTACTGCAAGATCCAGGTCAGCATTAATTATAAATTACTATTGCCATATAATGACTTTGCGTGGGCTATGATAGTTACTATCTTTGTCAAGTTATACTTTAGCAATTCCCATATCCTCTGTAGAGGATATTGGTGGAGGTGGGGAGGGGAGAGTCATGTGCCCTTGTGATAGGGTATATAAACCCCACACTGTCCCACCAGGGGTTAAAAAGCTGCTCTGGGCTAAGCCAGCCCCATCTCACCATACCTGCAAGTAGAGTGACCAGATGTCCTGATTTTATAGGGACAGTCCCAATTTTTGGGTCTTTTTCTTATATAGGCACCTATTACCCCCTACCCCAGTCCCAATTTTTCACAGTTGCTGTCTGGTCATCCTACCTGCAAGAGATGCACAGAGTGTAGGAGGAGTTAAAAGGGAGCAGAACATCTTACTTGTGGGCAGACCAGGGAAGAGAAAGGACTCTATTGTTTAGCTCCTGAGAAAAGGGTTGAGGGAAGGTGGGATCTCTCCCTCAACAATCACCTGAAAGTCCCTCCCTGCAGGAAGGGAGGACCTGCTTCTATTATACCTGGAGAGGGAGATGTTTCCCCTCTCACCTACTAGTGCAGTTTATTTGTGTTAATTCCCTGTGTGGTGTTTATGGACAATCCCTGAAGGGTAGAGACTTGGAACTGACTTGGCTGAAGGGCCAAGGCACCAGACGAGGTACCTGCTGCCCCAAGAGCCACTACCCTACGCCCGGCTGTGAAGAGGCACCCAGTAGTGACTGACCCCTTTCACAGCCTCCTCTGATAGACTGAGAACTCTGGACAATAGTGGGGTGGTAGAAAGTGGCCCAGGAAGAACAGCCTTAAGGTTCTCCTTGGTGTCAGACCCTGGGTGTTGCCCTCATGGGGCCCTGTGGGGGAGTCTGATGAAGTGGGAGGGCCTGGGCTCCCCTACCAAAAACCCGCTCTCCATGTTAAAGGTCCTAAGCCCTGACCACTAGGCAGTACTCCCCATGAGCAAAGACCATCACAGTCCCAAACAGGAAAGATGTTTATTATATTGTGAATCTGTACACTAGAGTAATTTTTCCCTGCATTCATAGGCTGTTGCCTCTAATCCCAATAATGTCTAATTCCTAAGAAACATAATTCATTTGACAGGTCTAATAACTACCAACTGTAAGATTTCATGATACACTAGAACTTTGTTTGTGGGATTTGGCAATGAAAGTTGTAGTAGTTGAAAATGGATTATATCATTTACAGTACCAACACATCCAAAATAAAAAAGTTATGGGAATGGAGTCCAAATTTAGGCTCCAGTCTGGCAAACTCTTACACACGGGTATGTTTACACATGCGAGTAGTCCCATGGGACTACGCACACGCATAGTTCTTCACATAAGAGTTTCAGGAGGAGGGCCTTCATTTCTTCTTCAATAAAAAAGCAAAATGTCTATTTCTATTTCATGGAAAATACAATGGGTCAAACCCTGAAGTCCTTACACAGTGGTAATTTTGCCTGGATGAGGTTCAAGAAAAAAATGAGTAAAGATTTCAAGATTTGGCCCACTAGGAGATGGGCAAAAGGGCACAAATTGCCGGTGAAACAAGAAGTGCAGCAAACTTTTTCTGGTATTATTACAGATTAATACAGGTCCCAAAGAACCTAATGTGAAAGCTACTGTGTTAACTTTGGCCTGGTCTACACTACGACTTTAATTCGGTTTTATCAGCGTTAATTCGAATTTACCCTGCAACCGTCCACACAACGACGCCATTTATTTCGAAATAAAGGGCCCTTTAAATCGATTTCTGTACTCCATCCCGACGAGCAGAGTAGCGCCAAAATCGATTTTAACATTTCGAATTAGGGATAGTGTGGCCGCAATTCGATGGTATTGGCCTCCGGGAGCTATCCCACAGTGCATCATTGTGACCGCTCTGGACAGCAATCTAAACTCGGATGCACTGGCCAGGTAGACAGGAAAAGCCCCGCGAACATTTGAATTTCATTTCCTGTTTGCCCAGCGTGGAGAGCACAGGTGACCACAGATAGGTCATCAGCACAGGTAACCATGCAGGCCGATAATCGAAAAAGAGCACCAGCATGGACCGTGAGGGAGGTACTGGATCTGATCGCTATATGGGGAGAGGATTCAGTGCTAGCAGAACTTCGTTCGAAAAGACGAAATGCCAAAACTTTTGAAAAAATCTCCAAGGGCATGATGGAGAGAGGCCACAATAGGGACTCAGATCAGTGCCGCGTGAAAGTCAAGGAGCTCAGACAAGCCTGTCAAAAAACAAAGGAGGCAAATGGTCGCTCTGGGTCAGAGCCGCGGACATGCCGCTTCTACGCCGAGCTGCATGCAGTTCTGGGGGGGCCGCCACCACTACCCCACCTTTGACCGTGGATTCCGAGGCAGGGATAATCTCATCAGCTACACCTGAGGATTCTGCCGATGGGGGAGAGGAGGAGGAGGAGGAGCTTGCAGAGAGCACACAGCACTCCGTTCTCCCCAACAGCCAGGATCTTTTTCTCAGCCTGACTGAAGTACCCTCCCAACCCTCCCAAGCCGGTATCCAAGACCCTGACCCCATGGAAGGGACCTCAGGTGAGTTTACCTTTTAAAATATAAAACTTGTTTTAAAAGCAAACGGTTTTTAATGATTACTTTGCCCTGAGGACTTGGGATGCATTCGCGGTCAGTTCAGCTACTGGAAAAGTCTGTTAACGTGTCTGGGGATGGAGCGGAAATCCTCCAGGGACATCTCCATGAAGCTCTCCTGGAGGTACTCCAAAAGCCTTGCCACAAGGTTTCTGGGCAGTGCATCCTTATTCCGTCCTCCATGGTAGGACACTTGACCACGCCATGCTTGCAGCAAGTAATCTGGTATCATTGCCTGACAAAGCCTGGCAGCGTATGGTCCCGGTGTTTGCTGGCATTCAAGCAACATCCGTTCTTTATCTTGTTGTGTAATCCTCAGGAGAGTGATATCACTCATGGTAATGTGGTTGAAATACGGGAACTTAATTAAGGGGACAGAGGTGGCCGTTCCTACTGGGCTGTTTGCCTGTGGCTGAAAATAAATCCTTCCCTGCAGTTAGCCAAGCGCAGATGGGAAATTGGCCCTGAGCTTTTCGCGTTTGGCTAGCAGGGATCTTCCCTGTTACCAGCCACGCGGTGGGGGGAGGGGTATCATGATCATCCCAGAGAATTTAAGGCGGGAGGGGGGTGGCGGGGGGGGGTTAGTTTGGTTCCTGCAGGGATCTTCCCTGATACCAGCCACGCGGTGGGGGGAGGGGTACAGCGATCATCCCAGAGAATTCATGGCGGGGGGGGGGGGGTGGTTAGTTTGTTTTCTGCTGCTGCTGACTGTTAACAGAAAAACCGCAGCACTCTACGGGCTTTGCTTGGTATGTGGGAAAGAAGGGCACAGAAGCCGTAAGACAATGGCTTACCATGGCCGCATGCAAGCCGAATTCTGTTGCCCGGACCTGTGATCTCTAGCAGCAAAGCCACAGGCACTCAGTATTAAGAGGCAAAATGCGACCTTGCACAGAAATCACATGTGCTATGTAATGTGAATAGTGTTGGTCACCGTGAAAGAGTATAAGCATTGTTCTGCAAAATGTATCTTTTTAAACAATTCTCTCTTTTTTCCCCTCCCTACAGCAGCTGCAAATTCCTCAAGCCTCCCTCCTCCATCCTTATCACAGATAAGGTGTCGTAAAAAGAAGACACGAGACGAGATGTTTGCAGAAATTATGGAATCCAGCCACAGTGACAGAGCTCATCTGAATGAGTGGAAGGAAACGGTTTCAAAGTATAGGAAAGAAGCCAGTGAACGTGAGGACAGGAGGGACCAACGTGAGGACATGAGGGACCAACGTGAGGACAGGAGGGACCAACGTGAGGAGAGGAGGGACACTCGAGATGAGAGGTGGCGGCAGGAAGATCAGAGGAGGCAGGATGCAACGCTGGGGCTGCTGCGTGAGCAAACAGACATGCTCCGGCATCTGGTGGAGCTTCAGGAACGGCTGCAGGAAAACAGACTGCCGCTACAGCCCCTGTACCCCCCTCCCGCCTCCCCATGTTCCATATCCTCCTCACCCAGATGTGTAAGAACGCGGG
The DNA here is from genome assembly GCF_011386835.1 of Chrysemys picta bellii. NCBI lineage: Eukaryota > Metazoa > Chordata > Testudines > Emydidae > Chrysemys > Chrysemys picta. The sequence goes on from NC_088792.1 coordinate 73,450,530, forward strand.
GGGGGGAGGCTCTGTACACCTTCCCATTCCACCCCAGTGGACAGCCCAAGCAAAAGGCTGTCATTTTTTTAACCTTTTTTTAGTGGCCTTTTCCTTTCCACCGATCCTCCTCCCAAATCCCACCCGGGTTCCCTCCCTCTTTTTCTAATCTATTAATAAAGAATAAATGATTTTTAAATGATAGTGACTTTATTTGGTTTGAAAGCAAGCTGGGGGAAGGGGGAGGGTGGGTTCCTTACAGAAAATGAGTCAATAAAGGGGGCAGGTTTTCATGAAGGAGAAACAAACAGATATTTCACACTGTAGCCTGGCCAGTCATGAAACTGGTTTTCAAAGCTTCTCTGATGCACAGTGCTTCCTGGTGTGCTCTTCTAATCGCCCTGGTGTCTGGCTGCGCGTAATCAGCAGCCAGGCGATTTGCCTCAGCCTCCCACCCCGCCATAAAGGTCTCCCCCTTACTTTCACAGAGATTGTGGAGCACGCAGCAAGCAGAAATAACAATGGGGAGATTTCTTTGGCTGAGGTCAGAGCGAGTCAATAATGAACGCCAGCGACCTTTTAAACGGCCAAATGCACATTCTACCACCATTCTGCACTTGCTCAGCCTGTAGTTGAACAGCTCCTGACTCCTGTCCAGGCTGCCTGTGTATGGCTTCATGAGCCATGGCATTAAGGGGTAGGCTGGGTCCCCAAGAATAACTATTGGCATTTCAACATCCCCAACGGTTATTTTCTGGTCCGGAAAGTAAGTCCCTTGCTGCAGCCCTTTAAACAGAGTAGTGTTCCTGAAGACGCGAGCGTCATGAACCCTTCCAGCCCAGCCCGCGTTGATGTTGATGAAACGTCCCTTGTGATCCACAAGTGCTTGCAGCACCATTGAAAAGTACCCCTTGCGGTTTATGTACTCGGTGGCTTGGTGCTCCGGTGCCAAGATAGGGATATGGGTTCCATCTATCGCCCCACCACAGTTAGGGAATCCCATTGCAGCAAAGCCATCCACTATGGCCTGCACATTTCCCAGAGTCACTAACTTTCGTAGCAGCACCTGAGTGATTGCTTTGGCTACTTGCATCACAGCAGCCCCCACAGTAGATTTGCCCACTCCAAATTGATTCCCGACTGACCGGTAGCTGTCTGGCGTTGCAAGCTTCCACAGGGCTATCGCCACACGCTTCTCAACTGTGAGGGCTGCTCTCATCTTGGTATTCTGGCGTTTCAGGGCAGGGGACAGCAAGTCACAAAGTTCCATGAAAGTGCCCTTACGCATGCGAAAGTTTCGCAGCCACTGGGAATCATCCCACACCTGCAACACTATGCGGTCCCACCAGTCTGTGCTTGTTTCCCTTGCCCAGAATCGGCGTTCCATGGATAGAACCTGCCCCATTAACAACATGATCTCCAAAGCACCGGGGCCCGTGGTTTCACAGAATTCTGTGTCCGTGTCCATGTCCATGTCCTCATCATGCTTGTCGCTGCGCTGCCGCCGCCGCTGCCTCCTCGCCTCGTTTTTCTGGTCCTGGCTCAGCATAAACTCCACGAGAACGCGCGAGTTGTTTACAATGTTCATGACTGCTGTCTTGAGCTGAGCGGGCTCCATGCTTGCCGTGGTATGGAGTCTGCAGTGTTCACCCAGGAAAAAAGGTGCGAAATGGTTGTCTGCCGTCCGTTGCTTTCATGCAGGGAGGGAGGGAGGGAGGGAGGAGGTGAGGCTGTACCCAGAACCACCTGCGACGATGTTTTTTGTCCCATCAGGCACTGGGATCTCAACCCAGAATTCCAATGGGCGCAGGAGACTGCGGGAACTATGGGATAGCTATGGGATAGCTACCCACAGTGCAATGCTGCAGAAATCGACGCTAGCCCCGGTACTTGGACACACACCGCCGAATTAATGTGCTTAGTGTGGCCGCATACATTTCGACTTTATACAATCTGTTTCCCAAATTCAAATTATATAAATTCGGATTAATCCCGTAGTGTAGACATACCCTTTAATAGGAGCAGGATCGGGGTTCTTTGGGTCCGGGGATTGACTCACACACTAGAGGAAATAGCCAGTGAGAGCTATGAATATTTTAAGATTTAGAACCACAGAAACTGATACACAGATAAAGTGATCTCAGTCATTTTGTAGAACAGGATGAATTGAGTACATTAACAAATCTGGAAAGAGATAGCATGAAGGGATCATTATTGTGTGAAGAAATAAATAAGATGCAATTAAACTATTAAGCATAGGTAAGTCTAATGGGGGTTACTTGAGCATCACAGATTATAGTTTGATCAGCTGAATTTGGAGATACAATCAGTATTCAAACAGACTGAAGGAAAGGGACAGCTGCATCTCACTTAGGATCAAATCTTACAGTCCTTATTCAGGCCCTGTTTCATTGACACCCCTGTGATTTTCCTTGCAGTAATGTCAATCACTGGCCCATCTCAAGGCACAAAGTAAAAATAAAAGAACTACATTAAAGTTCTAGCAATGAGAATGGAAAACATTTCCCCCAACAATACATTTTTCACAGGTAAGCTTTATAAAATTCAGCAACAACCTGAGATCCTTGACATGGCTGCCCGGGGGAGGGGGCGGGCAAATGAGGCAATTTGCTCCAGGCCCTGCAGGGGCCCCCTGAAAATATAGTAGTCTATAGTATTGCAACTTTTTTTTTATGTAAGGGGCCCCTGAAATTGCTTTGCCCCAGGCCCTCTGAATCTTCTGGGTAGCCCTGATCTTTGATATATCTAAAGAGGCATTAGAGAAGGCGAAACACTACATTTCAGAAAACTAGAAATTAATTTGGCCAAGAAATTTTGATGGATGCCAAAGGATTTGAAATATGCAAGCATATATATTAACAGATCCTTATGTAACATGGTCAGAGATAACCCCATAGATCAGTATTTACAAATACCCTTTGCCAAGCGGAGTAAACTAATACTTGCAATAAGTAGTCAAGAGTACCATCCTCATTTAAAATATAGGTGAAATCCTAGCCCCTCTGAAGTCAATGGGAGTTTTGCCATTGACTTCAACGGAGCCAGGATTTCACCCTTTGTGTTCTGTAAACTACAATATCTTAAAAATACAGATTATGATCAGGTCTTTATTTGGAATGGGAAAGACCCATAAAGATAGAACATGGGCTCACTAAAAGGAGCTTTGGACTTGCCAAACATATATTTTGTAGCCGCTGGCTTGACCTAGATGGGTCTGCTTTTGAGTCCTGCAGTTACCACCTCTCTATGGTTTCCTTTCAAGTTTATGAAGATAGTGCCTCTTACTCAGACTAGCCCAGTTGTTCCTATGAAGCAATTGAAAACAATCTATCTAATTTTGAAGCATACTAGGGAAATTTGGATAATGGCACAAACTGGGTAATGTGATATTAAAACTATCTTCTCAACTGCCAATATGAAAGAAATTCTTTTTATTGGTTGGAGTGGGGAAGGGCTGGGTTCAGCGTCCTTGTTCAATATATTTACAATCTTATTAAAGATTGTCTAAAGCAACACTTTCAGGAAGTACCAGAAATTTCAGCAATTATTATAGCCTTACTCATGCTAAAGAGCACAAGTACTTCCCATTGATGGCCTGATGCTGCGAGGTGCTATTCACTATAACCTGAGATGCTGGTTTCCACAGCCTGCTGCTTTTAAGGCTCCCTGTGAAAGACGGGAAAGCAAAGTTTAAGTGTGCTTCGCAGTAATATGCACTGTTTAAATATATTTCACTAGAAGGGCAGCAAGGGAGGCAACATTTAATTTGATATAATTTAAAATTGGGAGTGTTAGGGCTTGCCTACACTTGAAATGAACGTAACATAAGAACATAAGAGCGGCCATACGGGGTCAGACCAAAGGTCCGTCTAGCCCAGTATCCTGTCTTCCAACTGCAGCCAATGCCAGAGGGAATGAACAGAGGGAATGAACAGAACAAGTAATCATCAAGTGATCCATGCTATAGCGGTGCTGCTCTAGTACTTCAGCATGGACACTACCTATGTGAACGGGTAGGTTCTCCCATCGCTGTAGGTAAGCCACCTCCCTGAGAGGTGGGAGTAGGAATGGAAGAATTCTTCCGTTGACCTAGTTCTGTCTATAGAGGGACATAGGTCGGCTTAACTACATAGCTCAGGGGTGTGGATTTTTCACACCCATGTGTGACAGCTGCGCTGATCTAATTTTCTAGTACAGACCACCCCACAGATTACCTCAGTTGTGACAGTTCATTAGAATTAATAGCAGAGTACCACCTAGAGCTCCAGCCCCATTGCACTAGATGCTAACCACCCACTTTGCCGCAAGGAGCTCACAATGTAAGTATATGACAAAAAATAACAGGTGGATACAAAAGACAAGGGAGAGCACAGAAACAATGAGACTATTATGATCAGCATGGTAAGAGGTCACAGCACACCAGATGCCTAACCACTGTTGATTTATATGTAAGGGGACTGTTGCCCCCTTACTAACATTCAGTGGGGGTGTTTTGGTTGGCTAGCTCCCAGTATTAAAAGGGGAAGGGTCGATGGGAAATCAGGACCCTGAGACTGACAGTCCCCAGGACAGGGCCGGTTCAAGGATATTTTGCGCCCTAGGCGAAACTTCCACCTTGCAGCCCCCACCCCCAAATAAATCACATACATTATATACAATACACAGTCACAGAGTAACAAGTTATAATTTAGAATTTATGTTTCCACGCTTTAAGTTTAGCAAATTTAGAAACAAGTTCCTCCAAGTCAATGCTGTGAGCAATGTCATGTTCCAGGGCTGCCCAGAGGATTCCGGGGGCCTGGGGCAAAGCAATTTCAGGGGCCCCTTCCATAAAAAAAAGTTGCAATACTATAGTAACATGTATTTGGAAATGTAAAAAATAACTAGTGAAATGCATTCAAAAAATAATTTGTAATAATTTGAAAATACACTAAATACATTATTTAAAAACATTAAAAGCTGTAATGGTATATATACATTTGCAATTACATAATGGGCTGTTGCTGGGTGATGGTGATGGTTGGTGCCTGGGGGTGGTGCTGCTGTTGCCCAGGGCTTGGTGGAGAGCTGGGCTCTGGGTTTGGAGGTGCCTGGCTCACAGGAGCTGGGCTCAGGGATGTGGGGAGATGGGGTCAGGGGGGTGTCCGGATCAGAGGGGCTGGGCTCGGAGCTGGGGGTCAGGTCTGTGGGGAGGATGGGGTCAGTGGGGTGCCCGGCCCCGGCCCCTTACCGTGCCGCTTACCCCCTCTCCCAGGAGCCTCCAACATACTCGTGGGGCAGGGGGAGCCTCCGACATACTCGCGGGGGCACACTGACCCAGGGGAACCCCTGGGCTGCCTGCTGGCGGCTCAGACTCCCTCTCCCTCCCAGCCTAGCGGCAGCTCCATCCCATGCGATTCTTCTCATTGCCAGCGGGGGCGCCAGTGGCTGGGCAGAGCAGACATGGTGCACTGAAATGGTGTGCGGCTCAGACTCCCTCTCCTTCGCAGCGCCGCTTTTTGGCGCCCCCAAATCTTGGCGCCCTAGGCAACCACCTAGTTGGCCTAAATGGTAGCACCAGCCTGCCCCAGGAACAATGGGGAGAGGCCAATGCTCCAGATCAGCCTGATTGAGGGGGGGGGGCAGGCTAATCAGGGAGTCAGGAGGGCAGGGGGGTCCCATCCTCTGTGTGAGCTGGAATTGCCTGGGTCAGACAGGGTGGGGCCAAGCTAAGGAGAAAGCTTGGGCCCAAGCTGAGCTGGGGAGCAGAGCTGTGCCAGCCAGAGGGGCCAGAAAAGCATCCCAGGGAACACGTTAGTGTTGGGAGCAGAGTCACAGAAGCAGCCCACATAGGGTGACCAGATATCCCAATTTTATAGGGACAGTCCTGATATTCGGGACTTTTTCTTATATGGGCACCTATTACCCCCCACACTCTGTCCTGATTTTTCATATTTGCTGTCTGGTCACCCTAAGCCCACGGAGCAGACCTGTGCTGGGAGCAGAGCTGCAGCAACCAGAGCCAAAAGGGCCAGAGAAGCAGCCCAGGGAGCTGGAGGCAGAGCAGCAGCAGCAGTGCTGAGGCAGAGTGGAGCTGGAGCTGGGGCTGGGGCAGTCCGGAGCTGGGTCCGGTGAGCAGCTGTTGAGAGTGAGTGGGACCCTGGGAAGCGGGCCCAGTCCAGGGAGACGCTCCCAGCCAAGATGCCTGGCAGGCCAGACTTGGAGGGGGCTCGTAACTCCGACAGGGCAGGGGTGACACAGGGAAGAAAGGTCCTGCCACCTAGAGCCTGAGAGCATGTGGCCATCACCAGAGCAAGTGTCCGACCCGCAGCATCCCTGCAGCACAGCCAGGGCCTGAGAAGAGGCCTGGGACTTGTGAGGAACAGGCTGAACTGCCCTTACATTCCAGAGATGCTGGTTGTGATGTCCCCGTGCCACAGAGCGGGGTTACATGTTTTCCTTTAACCTTTTCTCATTTTTCTCTTATTTTTTTTAATCGATTGCTGTTTATTAAATTGTATTTGCTTTGAACTGTATGTAATGATCAGTGGGTCAGGGAAGCATCCACTGCAGAGAGAGCACCCCAGAGTGGGGACACCCTAGCCCCTGCCCGAAGTGACCATGGCAAGGTTGATGGTCAAGCCCCCCAGGAATCCTGGGCCCAGTCTTGTTGGGGTTATGAGGACTCTGCCACAGAGGAGAGTGGAAGAGGAGCTCTCGAGGTCAGGCAGGCCTCTGGGTAAAGGAAGTGTACTATCTAAGGCATTGAAATATAGTTATTGTTGCTATATCTTTGACCAAAAGATTAGAAGGACACCAACAAGCTGAAGTGAGTTTCATGTGCTATGTTTGCCTCTGGGACTCCCTGCACATTCCTGCAGTTTTACATTCACACTTTCCTCTTTTAGAAACAATATTTTTCTCTTCCCTGTGCTGTGTGACAGGCTTACACAAACAAAAAGGGAAACAGACTAACTGGGCTATGCCGGGGAGACATTGGAACTGACTGCAAAATGCTGTCAAATGGACAAAGCAAACTGGAAAAGATAGAAATTTTATTTTTCTTTAACCTTTTCCAGGATAGCAATCTTGCATACCATTCACAACAACACTAAGTAAACAATTTTCAGAAAGAAGTTTTAAAGAAAGTTTTAAGTTGACAATGTCCCCTAAAATAATGAGAAAGTGGAAAAATGGTACAATTTTGCTACCGTATACAGAGGAGGCCAAGTTTGCTTTGTACAAACATCTTATTTCCAGTTTGCTTTGTGCATTCAACAGCATTTTGCAGTCAGTTTCAACATTTCCCTGGCATAGCTTAGTTAGTCTGTTTCCCTTTTTGTTTATGTAGGCAACATTTTCAGATGTGTTCACTTAATCAATTAGCTTCAGTGTGTATGTAGGCTGTCTCCCATTAGGTACTCAAATATTCACTCCAAATAATTGGACAAATCAGTTACAATACCAAAGCTTTCTAATCCTTATGGTCAGAGTTCATTAGTCCTATTGAAGAAAATACAGATGAATACAGGAGAGTTGTCTGACATCCAGAATTCTATTGAGCGGAAGGGATACAATAACAGTCTAGGTTTACATATCCCTTTGTCAGCTGGGCTGTATTTATATTTTTATTATATTGTTTAATGTTTGTGCACCTTGTTTTTTACAATTTCAAAAATTTTAACATAGGGTAATAGAAAAGAAAATGAAGGTTTTATGTACTTTTAAGTGACATTCATTTAGTACTACTTCATGATAGGTCTCTTTTTACAGACAGATAAATCTATAATGCTATGAAAATCAACAAGTAGCCAGCACTGGAAGCTATGGACTCAGGAAGGGAACAAATACTTCAAAGTAAAGAGGACTGCCAAACTTGTATATGACATTGAAATTATCCTGGATGCCCTTCAGGACTTAAATCTATTTTTGTGTTTGCGGAAGCTCCTTGATATTAGAATAGTTCAGATAAATCTCTCTCTCAATTTCAACCAGTTTATACTGAACAATAATAAACCTTATTTCATTCCATAAAATGCTTCAGACACAAGCTTGGTAATTTTTTCCATTGTAATTTCTTTCCCCACTGCTGATAAAAACCTAGCACAAATCACAAAGGTACTACATTCTAGATTGTTGGTAGCAAGTTTTCAAACTCAAACTGGTGAGGAAAATAGTGTCCTAGCCATCTGAAGTTTTGTTGCTGTATTTACGAGTCCAGTTTGTCTTCCACATATGGCCCCAGAGCAAGGACAACAACTGAAACCAATATTCACTGCATTTGTGAATTAATCTCTTAAAAAATATGGTCTCATTTAACAGGCAAGATTGCCTGCCAAAGACCATAGCTAAGTTACCTCACCACAAAGTTCCACATTCAGTCTCAGGAATGAAGGGGCTTAAACCTCTTAGGGTACATCTACACTACAGGGGGGAGTCGATTTAAGATACGCAAATTCAGCTACGTGAATAGCGTAGCTGAATTCGGCGTATCGCAGCCGACTTACCCTGTTGTGAGGACGGCGGCAAAATCGACTTCTGCGGCTTCCCGCCGGCGGCTCTTACTACCACCTCCCCTGGTGGAGTAAGAGCGCCGATTCGGGGATCGATTGTCGCATCCCGACGGGACGCGATAAATCGATCCCCGAGAGGTCGATTTCTACCTGCCGATTCAGGCGGGTAGTATAGACCAGGCCTTAGAAACATCAATGACTGTATGGTTAAGACAACTCCCACCTGTTCATGCTCTCTGTTTGTGTGTGTATATATATATCCTCAATATATGTTCCATTCTATATGCATCCGAAGAAGTGGGCTGTAGTCCACGAAAGCTTATGCTCTAATAAATTTGTTAGTCTCTAAGGTGCCACAAGTACTCCTGTTCTTTTTGTGGATACAGACTAACACGGCTGCTACTCTGAAACCTGTATGGTTAAGATTTATTTTGAGGGTGTTTGACAAATAGCCTGATTTCACTGCTCCGTATGGCTTCCATTTTAACTCTAGGCATTAGCCTTGGGTTATTCAAAAAATCTTGTGTATCTTTCCCTACATCTCAAGCTACATGAGTGCAGTTGCACAGCTACCACAGAACTCAGGGTTTATGTAAATACCAAACTTGCAAGATACTTGTATCATCCCTCCAAAAAAAAAAAAATAGAAAACCCCCAAACACAACCAGACAAAATGTTCATTAATTGAGGATGTCTTTTGAGATGTCCTGTTTAGCTCCAGTTTACTGGAAAATAACTAAATTAATAAGCAGCACTGTGATACTAGCACCCATTTCTACACACATATGGCTAGATTGTGACCGCAGGCAAGGGGTGGTGTGTAAACTGCACTAATCCAGAAGTAACCTGGGGAGGCACTGTGACTTTAGAGCAGGGGTCAGCAACCTTTCAGAAGTGTTGTGCCGAGTCTTCATTTATTCACTCTAATTTAAGGTTTCGCGTGCCAGTAATACATTTTAACGTTTTTAGAAGGTCTCTTTCTATAAGTCTATAATATATAACTAAACTATTGTTGAATGTAAAGTAAATTAGGTTTTTAAAATGTTTAAGAAGCTTCATTTAAAATTAAATTAAAATGCAGAGCCCCCCAGACCAGTGGCCAGGACCCGGGCAGTGTGAGTTCCTTTGGCACCCAGGCCTAGGTTGCCTATCCCTACTTTAGAGACATCTGGAAGTCACAATTTCTTCCCTGCATCCTTCTTGCTCTGGGTGCTAATAGTTTGCTAATGGTCTATTATGGCACCTCCTAAATCAGCTTAGCTGTGCTGGCCAGTGGAGCCAAAGCTCTGCTCTTTCATCGCCCTGCCCACCTTCTCTGAAGATGGGGCAGCGGGTTAGTAAGCAGACACTTAGGTCTTTCTTTACTGTAGGGTTAGCCCAGGATTGTACAAAATCCCACCTACTGTCCATACACAAAAGACTTTTACCCAGGCTTACATATGGTTTGAACCAGGCTTGCTTATCCAGCTGGGGGTACTGATTAGAGCCTGGATTTTGCTTTCAAATCAGCTCTAACCCACCTACTTTGCAGTGTGGATGGAGGCTGTAACCTAGGTTCCAGAAGACTAGTCCTCCAGTGCCTTCCCACAATCCCCCACAGACTGTTTTTTCTCGCCTTTCTACTGATTGCCTTCTTCTGCACTGGAAGTTACCTACCAATTTACACACACCAGCTCAGCGTTTAAACCCCACATTCCACATGTTTTGCTCCATTTCTACACAGCACCTGACTGAACAGAAAGGCCGGCCAGGAGATCCTCATTCCAAGGTTCTGATGGATCAGAACCTGCAAGTTGGTCAAAGCCTCACACCAAGGTTCTGATGGATCTCCTGCTGATAAAAGCTCACCTTAACTGATCACTCTCCTTATAGTGTGTATAGTAACACCCATTGTTTCATGTTCTCTGTGTATATATATATATATATATATATATATATTTATTTATCTTCCTACTGTATTTTCCACTACATGCATCCGATGAAGTAGGCTGCAGCCTACAAAAGCTTATGCTCAAATAAATTTGTTAATCTCTAAGGTGCCACAAGTACTCCTGTTCTTTTTGCGGATACAGACTAACACGGCTGCTACTCTGAAATTTAGGGAGATGTTCCCAAAATCATCCCCTGTACAGTAACATCTCCAAGAGGCTGTCAGAGGAGAGCATTGAGTGGACAGGAAGAGAATAAAAAACCCGAAACCATGTTTCACAAGGCAAAAGATACCAATAGCAAGTCTGGAAACTCACAGTCAACCTATTCCGACTACAAGGGGTTTGACCCGTTGCTCAGTCACAACCTGAGCATAGAGCCCAGTGCCAAGTTGCATGGGCCGTTGAGACCAAATGGGTTTATTTTTGGAGTGGGACCAGACAGATCTTGCTAGTAGGGTACAGGAGAGGCTGGAACAGACCCCACAGCTGGAAAAGACCCTGTGAGCAGAGGGACTGAAGGATGTCCTGGGCCCGGAATACATGCAGCTGTTCAGGGAAAGGGACGGGAACAGAGAGGAGAGGAAGGGGCATTAGAACCACAGCATAAGTGGGAGGGTTTTGCTGGTTTCTGACCATTGCAATTACTGTTATGGAGGGTATCACATGCTGTGGCATGGACTTTGCTTTAGTTGAGGGTGGAAGCCAAGCCATTACATTGAACCGCCTTCCTCACTTCTCCCCAGACACATGCGATCCCAGGAAGAGTGTATGTGTGTGTGTGGGGGGGGAGGGGCGGGATTAAACATGCAGCTACAGATTTACTCTAGTGTGCGTGTTATGTGCACAGTTGTATGCATTCCAAACTGGGATTACAAATTGAGATGGGTCCATGCCTTGGCACTATCTGGAATGGAGGTCGCAGACAGAATGCATGCAGAGCCATAAGTGTTTTAGTTTACTGTGTAGGTAGGACAAGAACACATCTGCACGGGATGTGAGAAAGACAGACCAATTCTCCCACAATACACTGAGAAACAATTTGTAGAGGAGCACACTTTAGTGCAGTACTAAGAACCATGGGATATACCCCCAGAAATCCTAGCACCTAACCTTGGTTACTGCAGGGCCAGCGTGGACATGGCCATGCAGGTATGACTTGAGTGCCACTAAGTAATGCGGATGCTCTCACTCAGGCTTGACTAACCTGGGTGCCCAGACCTGGGTAAACTGTATTGTGAAGACATACCCTCAGACTTACTCTGAAACACAAGGCCAGATTTTCAAAGAGCTTTATGTGTCTAAAGCTGCAGATAGGTGCCTAGTGGGATTTACAAAAGTGTCTATGTTAGCAGGGCCGGCTCCAGCATTTCTGCCACCCCAAGCAAAAAAAAAAAAAAAAATAGCCGCAATCGCAATCGCGATCGGCGGCGGCAATTGGAAAAAAAAAAAAAAGCCGCGATCGGTGGCGGCAGTTCAGCGGCAGGTCCTTCACTCCTAGAAGGAGTGAGGGACCTGCCGCCCCCGAATTGCCGCAGGTGCCGCCCCTCTCCCTTGGCTGCCCCAAGCATCTGCTTGTTAAGCTGGTGCCTGGAGCCGGCCCTGTATGTTAGTTAGGTACATAACCTGCTTAGGCACTTTTGTTAATCTCACTAGACACTTATATGCATTTTTAGGCATCTAAGTACCTTTGAAAAACTGGTCCCTGGTCCCCAAGATCTGGGTAAACCCACACAGAGGAGTTCCTACGCCTCCTTACTCCCATAGACGTATAATCTCAGTCTCAGTCAGGGCCAGCTCCAGGCACCAGCCAAGCAAGCTCGTGCTTGGGGCGGCAGATTCTAAGGGGCGGCATCCGCCCAATCCTAGGGTGGCACGAGGGTGACACGGCTGCCTTTTTTTTGTTGTTGTTGTTGGTTCGCCGCTCCAGCCACCCTGCGCCCTGGTGGGTTTTTTTTTTTGGTTTTTCTTTTGTTTCGCCGACGACTTTCAGTGCGCCACTGTAGGGGCCGGCAGCGTGGAGGAGGGGAGCACCCTGCTGGGAGCGGGCTGCGCTCTCCATCTGCCCCAGCCGGTGCCAGGTCTGCAGCAAGCGGGAATAGCGCGGAGCCCTCCCAGCAGGCGGCGCGGTGGGAGGGGCCGAGTGGCGAGCACCCCAGCTGAGGGAAGCCCTGGCCACCCCCCTTCTCTGTCTCCCCCCGCTCCCTCCCCCTGCTAGCTGGGGCGCACACTCCACTGCCCGGGGCATGTCTGCAGCGCAGGGAGTCCCGTTAGCCAGAGTGCAGCCGCCGCCCGCCCAGAGGCTCATCAGCGCAGCTGGGGGAGGCAGCCACGAGCTGCCAAGTAAGTGGCACCGAAAGTTTGCACCCTGTTTTTTTGTTTGTTTTTTTGGTTCGCCACTCCGGCCTCCCTGCACCCTGGTTGGTTTTTTGGGGGGGTTGGGGGTTTTTTTGCTTGGGGCGGAAAAAAAGCCAGAGACGGCCCTGGTCTCAGTGTAGATTTGTATTTATTTTGTTCATGCTGGCTAATTTCAATATAAAACGTGGTATAGATTCTGTGAGGGTGCGCTCTTCTGTAGTCGTTCTACAGACAGAAAGCTGGGGGGCACAGAGGGAAGCAGGAGCACACTTACTGAGTCATGCAATATCAGTATTCACAGCAGACTAAAAGAATGTGCCAGGTAACACCATGATTCCAATGTGCTAGTATCATGGTACTACCATGATAGTAGAGACAGTCAATATAGTCATGCAAATACCCTTGGTTCCAATTTATATTGTCCATTTCATGTTACTATAAGAAGGGGTTCAACTAAAACATAAATATAGCTCCACTTATCCATTAGATAAACCAAAAGTATATTCTAATAAAATACATGAGAACTAAAACACAGCTTGATTGTTAACACATGCCAAATATACTAGCTCCTGTCTAACTGAAGATAATAAGTATATCTCACTTTTGTAATTTGTTCTCCCTTTTCATACCAATCTTCCCTGGCCCTCAAAAGTACATTCTATAAAAGCAAATCTGACATGCTCTAAATAAGCTTAACTATATAAATATATGCTGACAAGGTAGTGTCAATGAATCTATTTTATGTTTGTCTACAGGGCCCACCACCATAATATCTATTTGCTCCTAAATGTTGTGGGTTAACTACAATCATTCAGAAAAAAAAAAAAAAAACTAAATTCACTGACTAATGAAAAAGATCATCCTGGCAGATTGTTTTCCATCTGTAGAAATGATGTACAGTAATATTGCTGTAAAGATGACAAATTTGTCCTTTGCTAATGAAAAGTTGAATTTTACATAATATCCAATTAATCATGGCAAACACAAGAGGTTGTTTCATTTGTCATATCTATTTCATTAGGAATGACCTAGCACAGTTTTAATGAGTTACATTTATTACCATGATGTTAATACATTTTACTGAAGTACAGTAATTATAATAGCATGAAATTCAAAATAATAGTCTGAATACCACACAGGAATTAAGCAGGACAGAGGATTCCTACGACCTTTAATTAGCACCTTGGACTCAAACAGTCCCCTACACTTTGGAGCTCTACATCCAGTTGTTGCCCAATGTACCGCATGTTAGAGAAAGGAACAATGGAATTTTGATACAGCTAACCAAAGGAAGTCAATTACATATGCAATGAATCTTCTATCTTCCTGAATTTCATCATACATAATTAAGTCAGAGGACGGGATGAATACTCTTCATTGAATAAATTATTTTTAAAATGTCAACTATATTGGTAAAATAATTTCCTTACTTTTTCCCCCTGGTATTCAACCAACTCTATCAGTTAGATAACTGTATATCCAAAGTCAAATATTATCATCAGTAAAGTGAGGAAAATGGTAGGAGGATATAACAGAAAACGACATTCTCTGGTGGGTGGATGAATTTCTCAGGCTAGGTCTACACTACCCGCCTGAATCGGCGGGTAGAAATTGATCTCTCGGGGATCAAATTATCGCGTCTCGTCGGGACGCGACAATCGATCCCCGAATCGACGCTCTTACTCCACCAGCAGAGGTGGGAGAAAGCGCTGTCGATGGGGAGCCGCGGAGGTCAATTTTGCCGCCGTCCTCACAGCGGGGTAAGTCGGCTCCGATAGGTCGAATTCAGCTACACTATTCGCATAGCTGAATTTACGTATCTTAAATCGACCCCCCCCCCCTCAGTGAAGACCCGCCCTCAGTGTTAAAAGCATTTTCCAGGTATTTCTTTTGTAAACGGACCTTCAATAAAACAGGCAATGGAGATTTCTTAGGATAGGCTCATTCCCAGTCTTGCAATCTTTTCTTATGCAGATCTTCATCAACTTGAAGTGAAAACATGCACACATTCCTATTGACATCAGCAGGTCCACAAAAGCTGCATGATCAGGCATAATCAATAAATAATAAAAAGACTATTCTGCTAACATGCTCCTGGGTAGAGGGCTCATGGCATATTTTTCACTGTTCCCAAATTATTTTGAACTCCATCATATTCTGCTGGATTGCTAACATGGTATTTAATGACTATACTTTCTCTTTGCAAGAAAATTCTCCTTGGCATAGAGCTATAAACCCATAAACTTTTCAAATGTATTGCCATTTCAAAAAGAAAAGTAAAACAAATTAGACAGGTGGAACAATAAGTCAAAAATCTCTGTGTGTGGAGCTCTCTTCTTTTATAATTACTATTTCATTCAACGAGGATCAGTAGATATCATCATGATATCAGGAAGTACAAGTGTTTCCACTCTGCACAGCAGCCATCATTAAATATATTAAATATAATATATTAAACAAGAACATAATGGAACTTAGAACATTTCTAATATCTAATTTCCAAGTTGAAATGCAGTTTTCTTATGAGTTTGGCTGTAGGTATAATTTTCAGAAACCAATGCTGTGTATTTTTTAAAATAGTCTACAATCAAGATTTCAGTAAATGAAGATTAATTCTGAGACAATCTATTGTTATTATATTTCCTTCTTGTTTTGACTCCAGCACCTACATAACTAAATAAAAAAAGCAATAACAGCAGATTATATTGTAACTTTCATTGAAATTCCTAGATAAGCAACTAAAAGATATCCAGGATAACTTTATCACAATTAATCCACTTTATCACACTGTGTCTTTAATACAATTATTTATGTTCTTCTGGGCTACGGCTTTTCTATACCACTATAAATCACCTGAAGTGTTCCGATATCACGGAAGATTTTATGATGCTATTAGTTATGTAGTTTAGCTGGAGGCCAAGTCTCTCAGCATTTTTGCATGAGCTGCATAAATATAGGGATCTACTTTGACAGTGAAGAACTGTATTTAATCAAACACAGATTTTTGTGGGGAACTGATGAAATGTTAGCCAATTCCAAATTTTACGTGTGATTCTCCAAAAGGATTTGACACGTCGGTCCGTTTTCAAGCCTCTATTTTTGTGCAAACCTCTCCGGCAGCAGCAGACATTCTGTGCATGTAACAAAGGTTGCAGCACTGTATATTTAGGTATACCTCACGCCTCATTCTGGTATCTGAGCACCTTAAAACCTATTTGCTGTTTCATTAAAAATATATGATGCAGCAAACAGGCAGGGTTGTAGGAAAGAGAACTTTTGCCATAGAGGCCTGTGTTTCATACTCAGGGGCCTGTGGTTTTTTTGGTAGCAGCCTGGCTCCAGCTTGCAGTCTGGAACCCCCTGGTGAAGTAGGTCCCTCCTAAAACTTGACACACTTTCTCTAGTTATATTCTTCATACTACATTTAGTAGCAACAGAGAACAGTTTTGAAGCAAAACACTCTGATGATCTTATTAACTGTGTGACAAATCTTAAAATCCTTTACTCAGTTTTTCTCAGTCCTATCGAAATTCATGGGAGTTTTATCTTAATAAGGACTAGTTAAAAACTATGTGTCCTATTGAACGGGGAGGCAGTTCCACTCCCCGAGATCTAGCAATCTCAGGAAATCTGTCAGAGACCACAACCATCTGCCCTAGGGTCCCTTACTGTCTTCCTCTGCTCCAGGGCAAACAGGGACTCTGCAGAAAGTGTTTTCTCCTGGAACCACCCTTTAGAGAGTTCCACAGCAGGGAAAGGTTATACAGCAAAGTACATTCCTACAGGTTTCGTGAAAGGGCACGGCACAGCACCGCCACTCAACCCTTTCCCCTCCCCCCCAGATGTGGATCCTCAATCCCATGGAGGGGCTTCCACAAGGATCTGGGAAATAATGGAACAGAGTTGATAGAGGTCCAAAGGATTTTCATCTCCCCAGCCCACAAAGTCAGAGGGGATGGCAGACATGTGAGCAAGGACTTCAAGGTATGACTTTTTGCTGGTGACATGGCAGATGAAAGGTAAAATCCCTTTGCATTATTAACAGCAATCTATGTGTATATAGCTAATTTCACCCTGCTCTCAGGGCAAGGCTCAGAGAGTAGTGCTTAGAACGACCATCACAGAATATGCTGTTCTGAGTATTGCAGCCTCCCCAGTCTCTGTTGTTGCACTGCAGCTCACAAAAACCAACCAAACAAGTCAATTGGCAGAGTTTGTGGAACTTTGTAGGTTCAGAAAGGGCTGGTCATAGTCAGGATTCAAGAGAAACAGTAATTCAGGAACTCCCTGCACCTATCATTTGATTTTCAAATACATACATAAGCTGCCTTTATGAGTCTATACTGTATTTATTTTGAGGGAGGAGGGTACAGTTTTCTCTATCTTGTAACATTATATGTCAGCAAAGAAGCCAAAATGAAAATTGCTTATCCAAAATTGTCAGATGGAGTTTCAGGATTTTGTTGTATGCCTGACGTATGTCAATAATATAAGAGGCATATCACACACAAGCTGCTTTTTGGATGTGATATTGCATTTCGGCTGTGGCATGTCAGAAGTCTGTAATGTCAGGGCACAGTCTGACTGGTCAAAGTAGGCACCCCACTGACCCAAAATATTCCCCCAATATTAAGCAACTGTAACAAACAAATCAACCAACCTAAACAACAATTTTAAAAAAAATATGCCAAGCACCGTTTTTATCCCAAAAAGGGAGAAGAGCCAGAAACTCCATGAAGTCCACTAGGGACTTCACAATTGCTGTTGATTTCATGGGGGAAATGTGTAATATAGTGATGGGCAGTAGTATGAAACCCTAAGATAGATAATGGTTCTGTCAGGGACAGTCACTATTGCTGGGGCGGTTCTTGGGATGGGCAGGCTATGAGAGATATTAGCCTGAGTGTTTCAACAAGAAAAGTTTCAGAGTAGCAGCCGTGTTAGTCTGTATCCGTAAAAAGAACAGGAGTACTTGTGGCACCTTAGAGACTAACAAATTTATTAGAGCATAAGCTTTCGTGGACTACACGAAAGTGGGCTGTAGTCCACGAAAGCTTATGCTCTAATAAATTTGTTAGTCTCTAAGGTGCCACAAGTACTCCTGTTCTTTCAACAAGAAAAAGTCTCCTTAAGGATGTGGACACTTCAGACACAGAATGCCTCTTCTCTAGCTCTTTGTCTTGCCTGTATTTAGATTGTTTGGGGTTTGTTGTCTGTTCAGTTGGTGCATAGGTGTGTGTGTACATGCGTGCATGCTGGATTATTATTTTAGGTTTTCTCATATGTTTTATTTGGCAGTTACTACTAATCTGGTCTTCACGGCACTGCTTTGTTTGGCTCAAGTAAGCCCTTGCAGGAAGCCCGTGCAAACTGGACCTAAATTCTGTGGCATTCTAGTACTGGAGACTCAATGTTCTGCGGCAGTCTGATTTAGAAACCTCTTTTTTAAAAGTTGACTGAATTAATTATTACCATGAATCATGCAGTCAAGAGCTGGGAAGATGGAAGAGAATTTAGAGCTGGGATGAGCACATCACTGGATATCTTTGCTAAAATTAGCAGCAGTGATGGAGTTGGCAAGAGGTGGAGTCTACGGAAAATTCCAAAGCTGCAGAATACACTGTCTCCTTTCTCTCATTTATATATGAACAGCCCTTGGTTCTGTTGAAGTCAAAGGCAAATCTCCCAATGACTTTAATAGGCCCATGATTTGGCCCCTAATGCATGTAGGATCATGTGTTATTTTTGTAAATTTGGATTATCCTGGACTCAGTGCTCAGTTTGCATTTTGGGGCTTTCTCAATTTAAGCCAGATTCTTACCACTACTGGAATCTTCCTAATAAAATTATTAATTTTAAAAGCATCCAGTCATGAACAAAATATATTCTTTTGTTAAGAACAAATACTTATATTCTTGGCCCATACACATATTAGATTAAAAGAGAAAGTGAGATGTCAAACAAACCCCAACACACTCTTTTTGCAGCAGCCACTGATTTTTCCATTTAGCCATCATTTTGTCCTATGATAGGGATAATTTCCTATTGTTACTAGTGATTACAGAGCATCAGTTGTGATTCCACAGTTAAGGTTGAAGCAAATTCTGCATGATAAGCTGGTTTTTAAAGTGCTTGCTCCCCAACTTCTTCTCCAACATTCTGTGAACTCTTGCCTGCAGCATCTCCTCCCAGGATAGAACCAGAGTTCTGGGGGAAAAGCCGCAGCAGCATGCCTGGGAAAATTCAGACAAAGGGGCAGATCTTGTGCTAGTGGAAATTGGCATAGTGCCTTTGGTTTAATGGGACTACACCAATATATACCAGCTGAGGATCTCACCCATTTTTTGTACATTTACTGTTTTGTACATTTACCTGTCATTAGTTGCTGTTGGTTTTGGTGGTGGTGGGGAGACGGAGGAGGGTTAGTGGTGGTGGTCCCAGGATATTAGACAGACAAGGTGGGTGGGGTAATATTTATTGGACTAATAGAAGTTTGTCCAATAAAAGATATTACCCTACCCAGCTTCTTTCATTTTTTTAACGTTTCCAACTGCGTCTATTGGCTCATCATATCTCCAGAATGAGTTTGGCTAGAATCTCCTAAGTGGTTTTGTTCTCTTGGCCTCACTCAGGAGAAATGTTTTAATATCTTAGGTGGTTAGGGCTAGACTGAGCCTTGGTTTCAGGTGCTAAGTAGCTGTGTGAACCTAGCAGTCTGAAAGGAATTTGACTCAGTTTTAGATTCACTTTGGACTCACTGGACCAGATTCTCCATTTGGGCCAACTTGTACTCACTGAAGCAACAGAGAGGTTAGGGAGGAACGTGGCTTTAAGCCACCTTTGCTCCTCCTCTATTCTTGGCCCTGCTGAGAATCCCCAGGGTAAGAAAGCTGCATCCGACTTCTAGCTTACATTCGACAGCAACAGTCCCCAACGGGCCATGCTGATAGCCAAGAACAGCTAGAGGCCAGCAGCATTCCAGCCACACACCCCTCCCTCTGGTCACACGTTCCTAGTACATCCCCTATGCCAGGGGCTGCAAGGAAGACTGGCATGAAGCCATAATGCTGGCTTTGCTCCATCTGGAGAACCCCCTTATCCCAGGCAGAGGTTTAAGTGACTGCACAAGTTGTGTTGCAGTGGAAAATCATGCTTATAATCTATGAATCACTTGACAAACATTAACTAACCTCCACCCAATGATTTATTTATGATTTGCAGGCTCAGGTCAGAGGGCTCAAACAAATGTAGCAGCAGAGGGGAAAGTAAGCTGGTACGGTACGGTATGGCGAACTGGCAAGAGCCGGTACACCGCTGACCATACTGGCTGGCGATTTAAAGGGCCTGGGGCTCCCGGCAGCAGCCAGAACCTCGGGCCCTTTAAATCGCTGCTTGAGCCCCACTGCCAGAGCCCCAGGTACTAGCAGCAGCCAGGGGCTCCGGCAGCAATTTAAAGGGTCTGGGGCTCCGCTGCGGTAATGGCGGCCAGGAGTCTCGGAACCTTTAAATCACGACCAGAGCCCCCGGCCACCGCCGCTGGAGCCCCGGGGCTCCTGCAGTGGGGCTCTGGCAGTACTTTAAAGGGCCTGGGGCTCCCCATACTGTCCGGAGCCCTGGGCCCTTTAAATCACCGCCCAAGCCCCACTGCTGGAGCCCCGGGGTAGTGGCAGTGGCCAGGAGACCTGGGGCTCGGACGGCGATTTAAAGGGCCCAGGGCTCGCAGCTGCCGCTACTGCAGCCAGAGCCCCAGGCCCTTTAAATCATGATTTAAAGGGCCTGGGGATTTAAAGGCCACACCTCTTCCGATTGAGGCCCCGCCCCCTGCTCAGGACTTACTGTACCGGTAAGTGCTTTAAGTTACTTTCATCCCTGTGTAGCAGAATCAAATGACTGATGAATTTTAGAAAATCATCATTATCCATGTGTGCAATTTAGGACAACACATGTCCAGATGACTTAGCAATAGATGAAATCTTATAACATTATCAAAATTAAAACCAGTGACTGAATCATCTTACTACATACAGTTTCTAAAACATTTGCACCCACAGGTAGGGACAGCCAAGCTACTATTTTGCACTGTATTTTCTTGGACATATAAACTTTAATAATTGTCCCTGATATTCTGTTTTTTTTGTTTTTTTTTACTTACACATGGATTTCCAGCTGTTTCTATGTGGTTCAAAAGGTGTTTAGTATATGCTGCATGCCTTTCTATATAAACTATGGGTTGAAATAGAGAAAAAACCCTCAGATTTTCAATATTGATAATATGGTCAATATTATAATATATGCTTTTCATTATAATATGTGCTTTATATTATAAATTATATAATAATATATTTATAATATAATATAAAGCACATTTAAAAACAAGATGTAGAGTATGTTCCAAGTGGCATTATGCCACTTACAGTGGAGAAATTTAAAAATAGGTAAATGCCCAAGATATTGATAGTAGAGGGGAATCTGAATTACTTCTAGTCTGTCTGCTCCTGCTGATGCTTCTTATGCTGCAACTTCTGATGCCCAAAAAGATTCTGCTCAATGCATGTTCAGTGCCAATGCAAGCTGTCAAGCAATGGAGCAAGAAGAACATTCTAGATTTCCACATGCCAAAATGCAGATAATTAATTTTAATCTCCCCAGGAAACAGAATGATGGTCAGAAAAAACCAACTTGCTGCCAGTTATTTTTTGGCACTGGAGTCTTGAAGAATTCCCCCCAAAAGACAGAAGATTGGAACAAAACCGTGTCTTCCACCTTGACACTGAAATACAGAATAGGCACAGACAGGAGCTCACACCCTATTAGGGGAAGTGGGCTTTTTCCTTTAAATGGCTAAATAACATAAGCTTTTTGTTGAAAGTAAGTTGGCAAGACAAGGCACGCATGCCTGCTGCCGAAGAAACTCCTGCTTGTGTCTAACACAGCAGAGAACATGCTGGACAGTTTGAAAATGTGTGAAATGGAACCTCCATAATGTTCGCTGAGGAATCTGGCAATTTGCTGCTTTATAATTATGACACAGTGCTTGGCACAAGCAGTGTGCGCCACCTTTCATGTGAGGATATCAAATGATGTTACAAATGTTGGGTGGGGGGTTAATATTATTGTACAGATGAGAAAACTGAGGCAGAAGGGCAGATTGTGACAGGCTCCAACTTGGGTGAAAGCAGGCAAGGTACCTAACCCTCCACTTCTGTGGCCTACACAAGGGCCTGTTGCTTTTCCCCGCTCTTTGAGCCCTGGCAGTGTATATGGCCCTGAAGGAGGCAGGGAAGAGGCAGGGACACAGCGTTTCACAGGCCTGCAGAGCAGATTCCCCACAATGAGGGAACGGGCACAGTGAAACTTGTGAGGGATTGGGCCCCTTAGGAAGGATGTGCACCTTCATACTCACCTCTGCTTCAGTTAGTGATCACATGATCCCTTCACCCTAGATGATTTGCTAATCATCTTCAAATCATCACAGTCAGCTTCAAAGTTAGGAATATAATCTAGGTCTGCAGACCTCCCTGAGCCAAATTCTGCCTAATACTATCGCTCTTCTGTGCCACTCTTGTGGTTCACTGTACAGTGAGGATTCCCCTGGCACTGGGTAATGAACAGCTGGCATAGAGGTAGCATAGGGGACACACTAAGAGTCCATTGAGCCATAGCCAGAGCAGACTGTTCTACAGTGATCCTCATCTGGCAAAGCAGCCCTTTGCGGCTGAGGCAACTCTAAGTTCCAGCAAGAATCACACTGACCGCTGGCTATCCCTGGGGTCAGTTGAGTGCACAGGTGGCTTGGGTGCACTGAATGGAGCTCTGGCACAGCAGGGCACATAGTTCATCTCTTGGTCTAATCACTAGCCCTGGCTGTTTCAGGGCCAGGTACTCAGGATAATGGAGCCGGGTAGAGACTTTAACCCAGTCCCTCAGTTTTTCCCAAACTTCTGCCCAACAGATTGTTTCACACATGATTTGCCCATTTTGGTGATTGGAGCAAATCCCTCACTGGGGGCAGTGGCCCTCATTGGCACAGGACAGGGCAGTGTGTATGTAGTACTGCCAACACCAAGCATTCAAAAGTCCTGAGTCAGGCCCAAATACATCACAAGAATACTCGAAATCATGAGATTTAAAAAAAAAAAAAAGTGTTGAGTTCTTTTTATTTGCCTTCTGGTGTTGGATCTTTTAGGGTTCACATTTTCAAGCTTTTCTCCACAACTATGTGGGCAAGAAACTTTTCATTTTAATGGAAGTTGAATTTCACTTAATTATTGGAATTGGGTCTTTAAGGAAAACACTAAGTATCATGAGACTGTCTATAAAATCACAAGAGATGGTAATACTGTACTTTCTGCATTAGCAGGGCTTAGTCAGGTCCTGGAAATGCAAAAGTTAAGGTTTTCAAAACAACCTTAAGAAACCCATAGTGCATATATACACGGTATTCCATGTTATTACTTAACTAGTGACAGGTTTACCTTAAATTAGTAGTTCTACACCAGGAGTACGCGTACCCCTGAGGTACATAGAAGTCTTCCAAGGGGCACTCAGCTCATCTAGATCAGTGTTTCTCAAGCTGGGGGTGTCACAGGACAGGTTTAGGGGGATCCCAAGTGCAGAGTCAGCATTAGGAGGTGGCAAGCAGGGCAACTGCCCAGGGCCCTTTGCCACAGGGGCCCCCCCACAAAGCTAAGTTACATGCTTCAGCCCCACTGCCTGGGGCTCAGGCTTCAGACAAGGCTCACAAGTGAAAAACAGGCTCAAGTATCTCACTGAACTGTAAGTACAATATTTATATTCCAATCGATTTATTTTATAATTATATGGTAAAAATGAGAACACAAGCAATTTTTCACTAATACTGTGGCTGTGACACTTTTGTATTTTTAGGTCTGATTTTGTAAGCAAGTGGTTTTTAAGTGAGGTGAAACTTGGGATACACAAGACAAATCAGACTCCTGAAAGGGGTACAGTAGCCTGGAAAGGTTGAGAACCACTGGTTTAAACTATATAGTGGGCCACATTTTTTAAAATGTGGATGCTGATTGCAGGCTTACACGTCCACACACTATTACCACATTTGGGTGCACAAACAATGAGGCCTTGATCCTGATTGGAATGTCTGGTCGCTATTGTAATACAAATAATAATAAATTATGTATTTGCACACACAGATGGTTATATAGACATCCAAAAGCCTAGTTACAGGTGCCAATATACAATTTGTGTCCATAGTTGCAGTAATAGAGCATGAAAATGTAAGCATGAGATTCTACATAGCTCTTGGACCTCAGTGTATTATCTGTCCAGGTATGCTCAGTGTGGTGGAGTTAACATTGTAGTCAGACCCTTAACTTTGGCATTTCCTGATTTGCATGAATTTAAGTTTGCAAACCACATTGCATTCAAGATGATATATCTAATACAATACTGAATTCTGTAACTGAAATCAGATATTCATTTCATTATAGCATTCTTCTACACATTTTTACACTTTCTAAAAAAAAAAAAAAAATTAGCCCTCCCTTGACAGGCAAATCCTCAGGATTTGAGATACTGTGCTTCTGTTTTCAACTCTGCCCTGGTAAAAGTCCTAGGAAATCTGGTCACAACCCTCTTAGTTTTGAACAATTTGATCAGGATTAGCCTAAATCAAACAAACAACCATCTATTAAATGAAAGGACATTATCAGCATTACAGATGCTGAATGTTGAAGGTTAACTTATTGAAAGATTTATATATGCTCAAGAAATTAATTCCAGTTCATTTCCAGTTCTAAATGGTTTCATTGTATTTTTCATTTGGAACTTTGTCACCCTCTGGCGATAAAGCAATAGAAACAGAGACTTCTGAAAAAGGCAAGTTAAATTGTGTAGAATAACCTGAAGCACAACACTACCAGCAAAGTCTTAGAATGAGTTAGTATTCAAAAATTAATTATTTGGCACAGACAGATATTTTGGGACAAATTTTCAAATTATTTGTGCATGCAAAGTGGATATTTACATGTGCAAATGCCTACCTAATTTTTATGCATAAGGGAATTGTTGGCAGACATAAAACTTAGGCATTTACATTTGAAAATTTAACATGACCACATCAGGGCAAATCTAAGTTAACAGTCATGAGTCAGATGTCATACTGGATTAATACTCTAAAATCTTGTTGGTCATTACATGGGCCCCAGAGGCTCACAGACACGTTTCCTGAAGCTTCCAGCCTGACCAGCTGTCAAGGTTGTTTCCCCACTCTGAACTTTAGAGTACAGATATGGGGACCTGCATGTAAACTTCTAAGCTTAACTACCAGCTTAGATCTGGTTTTGCTGCCACCACTCCCAAGTGCTAACTCCGTTCCTTGGGTAGCCTTGAGAGACTCCACCAATTCCCTGGTGAACACCGATCCAAAACCCCTTGGATCTTAAAACAAGGAAAAAATCAATCGGGTTCTTAAAAAGAAGGCTTTTAATTAAAGAAAGAAAGGTAAAAATTATCTCTGTAAAATCAGGATGGAAAATAACTTTACAGGGTAATCAGATTCAAAGAGCCCAGAGGAACCCCCTCTAGCCTTAAGTTCAAAGCTACAGCAAACAGAGATAAACACTCTAGCAAAAGGAACATTTACAAGTCGAGAAAACAAAGATAAACCTAACACACCTTGCCTGGCTGTTACTTACAAGTTTGAAATATGAGAGACTTCTTCAGAAGATTTGGAGAGCATGGATTGATGTCTGGTCCCTCTTAGTCCCAAGAGCGAACAACCCCCAAAACAAAGAGCACAAACAAAAGCCTCCCCCCCACCAAGATTTGAAAGTATCTTGTCCCCTTATTGGTCCTTTGGGTCAGGTGTCAGCCAGGTTACCTGAGCTTCTTAACCCTTTACAGGTAAAAGGATTTTGGAGTCTCTGGCCAGGAGGGATTTTATAGTATTGTACATGGGAGGGCTGTTACTCTTCCCTTTATAGTTATGACACCAGCGGTATCACAACATGGGTCTGCTGCTGTTGCAGTACTAGTGGCACAGATGTTCTCTAGACATGCCTATAAAGCCTATCCTTGCTAGGGATGACGTATTCATGGCTCATAAAGTTATTTCTGGAGAGCAAGCTGTGACACTGCACCCCATATTCTTCAGAGTGATATTATTATGATATGATTATAGCATAATTGTGATGCATTTTGTACAAGATAGGTCATGTGAGGTGTCATTGGAAAAGTTATGTTTTGCTGAATATGATTATATTATTTGTATGCATGTATCATTTTTGTATCTAAAGTTAGGAATATTGACTATATATCTGTATTTCAATCATGCTTACTCTGGGTGACACCCACAACTAGCCTTTCTGGTACAACAATGAAGAAGTCAGACAGTGCTGCTGGCCCATCAGCAAAGACAATGGACCCTAGAAGAACTTAACCTTCCTGTGAATGTTTTGGCCAGTCCGTAAGCAATGGCTGCTATAACCCTGCAAGGGTATGTGACCAGACTGCATGACTCTGGACTCCATCTTGAGATGTCAGTGTTTTTCCACAAATTGAGGTTTGGGACAAAGGGTTCCTGCCATATGCTAAAGCTATATAAGGCAGGGAGTGACATCATCGGTTGTTCTTCACTCCCCACACAAGAAGACTCCTGGAAACAGGCTAAAGGGATTTCTAGCCTGTGTATGAAAGACCTGAGGATTCCAAGCTGTAAAGCAAGTGCAGCTTGTCCCTTAAGAATCTACAAGCCTGCTTGTACCATCTCTCAGGGTGTGAATTTGCTAATTCGTGTCCTATCTTTCTAATATCTTAGGCTTAGTTTGTGTTTTTGTTTATTTGCTAGGTAAACTGCTTTGATCTGTCTGCTATTGCTTATAATCCACTTAAAATCTATCATTTGTACTTACTAAACTTGTTTTTGCTTTATCTAAACCAGTGAGTTGGAGTGAAGTGCATGGGAAATCATAGCTCAGGGCAAAGGCTGTTGCATATTCCTCTCCACGTT
Organism: Chrysemys picta bellii; assembly: GCF_011386835.1. Taxonomy (NCBI): domain Eukaryota; kingdom Metazoa; phylum Chordata; order Testudines; family Emydidae; genus Chrysemys; species Chrysemys picta. The sequence continues at coordinate 73,477,295 of NC_088792.1, forward strand.
GAGGGGGAGGTGAACTGGATAATAAATTCATACTGGTTGGGGTTTGGTCCAGGGCAGGACGGTACCGCTCAGTGGTCCTAGGCTAGGAAGCTGGCAGTTATTTTGGCTGTAGCCTCTCTATTGTTGGTTCACACGCAGTGGCTGCTCAGAAAGCCTGCATGTAACTGCAGCTGGGTGTGCCCCTACCTGTGTGGATGCTGGTGAAAGTGTAAGACCGGGAGTGTGTCTGCAGCTTGTCACAGCAGCACAGTGTGAGAGGGAGCCCAGGCTGGTGGGTCAGAGGGCTCAGTAGTACCCCAGTTTCAGGTGGCACCCTGGGGGGGGAACCTGTCACACAAGCATTTTTGCCTTTGAAATGCAGTGAAGACACGTACGTAAAGACACTTGTTGACAATGACTAATAAAAGCCCTCATGGTGTCCCAAGATTAGAGTTGGACCCTGGCCAATAGTTAGCAAGCACTAGGTTTCCAAATCAAGATCACGTTGTTTGAATCCGATTTAGGTGAAAAGGAAAAGAATTCTGTGTCTTACCTCTTCCCTCCAGTCTGTCCAAAATAACATTGCTCAAATAATCTACCTGGTTCACCCCTCAGATCACAACTCCACTTCTCTGAATCCATTCATTGGCTTCCTGTCTTTGGCTGCATAAAAATCTCCTGAACTCTTGCCATCCAACACTGCACTCTTTTGCCAACATCTATATCCCTGTTCTTATTTTCACCAACTCTTCCTCTCCCTGCCCATGCTCTTCCCAGTCTTGTTCCTTATTGTTCCCACACTCTCTTTTCCCTATTCTCCCCTTCTTTCATGCTGCTCCAACATTTGGAACAGCCTCCTGACTTCCTGCTCACCAAGTTCCCTCTCTCCCCTCCTTGAAACAATTGCTTCTTATAAAGGTATGCTTCCCAAAGCAGTCTCCTGAATTGAATGTATAAGCAAAGCTAATGGTCAAAAGAGTGAGCTAATTAATTCTTCTTATCATTTCATAGAGTTTAGGGTCACAAGGTACAATTAAATCATCTAATCTGATCTCCTGAACATCACAGGCCACTAAACTCCATCCAGTTTCCCATGCATTGAGTCCAACAACCTGGATTAGGTTAAAGTATTATAGCAGAGACTAACCTGTTGTGCACCACGGGCAGAGAACAGGAGGGACTGGGGTGCACCATTGCCTGAGGCCAGTGCAATGGCAGAGAATTGATTTGGTGAGATATACCTAGCAAGTGACTGTGCCTCATGCTGTTGAGGAAGGCAAAACAAACCCTAATGTCCCTTCCAATTTGACCTGGGGAAAGGTGTGGGGGGGAATTGCCATTTTTGCAGTTTGGAAGTATTGCCATTTTTAAGGTATGACCCTGACATATGAGTGCGACACACCAGTCAAGTATCTGCAGAAACAAATTTTCTGTCTCACCTCAGGGCACTGCCCCAGTGTTCCTTCTCCAGCCGTGGCCATCTCTGGTACTTCAGAGGAATGAGGGGGGAAAACAGAATATGTTGGGGGTGGGAGGAGAGAATATCCTTTCTGATCCCAGCCGGAGACTGGCTGAAGCCTTGAAACATGAGATTTAGGACATAAGACTGGAAGGGACACCTGAGTGACCAAGCCCAGCCCCCTGCCAGCAACCGTGTTACAAAATCCCACTCAAATTTATCAGTTCCATCTTAAAACTAATTCCGTTATTTGCCCCCACTTCTCCTATTTGGGAGGCTGTTCCAGAAAATCATTCCTCTGATTATTAGAAACCTTCTAATTTCCAGCCTACATTTATTCCTGGCCAGTTTGCTCTTGTGCCCACATGGTCCTTTAATTTAAATAGCTCTTCATCTCCTTGGTGTTTACTCCCTCCCCTAATATTTAAAGAGAGCAATCATATCCCCTTCTTAGCCTTCGTTTTGCTTGGCTAAACAACCCAAGCTCCTTTAGTCTGCTCTTGTAAATAAGCTCTCCATTCCTCCGATTATCCTAATAACCGTTTTCTGCATATGTCCCAGTTTGAATTCATCTTTCTTGAACATGAGTGAACAGAATTGCATATGGCAGTGGTTCTCAACCAGGGATCAGTGGTCCCCTGGGGGACTGCAAGCAGGTTTCAGGGGTCTGCCAAGGAGGGCCGGCGTTAGACTCACTGGGGACCAGGGCAGAAAGCTGAAGCTGGAGCTGTGCCGCAGTGGGGTTGAAGCCTAAACAACTTAGCTTTGCGGGGCCCCCTGTGGTGTGCGGCCACAGCAATTGCCCTGCTTGCTACCAGCCCTGGGTTTTATATGCAGAAAAACAGTTGCTGTGGCACAGATGGGCTGTGGAGTTTTTATAGCATGTTGGGGGCGGGGGGAGATTCAGAAATAAAAAGTTTGAGAACCCCTGGATACAGTATTCCATATGAGGTCTTACCACTGCCTTGTACAATGACAATAATACTTCCCTGTCTCTACTGAAAATCCCTCACCTGATATATTCCAAGATGGCATTTGTCTTTTCCATAGTCACATCACATTTTCAATCTGATCAAGGATTTTTCTCTTCCTGTCTTGAACTGCCATGCAGATTTGCTGTTGAACATTGCCACATTTCACTGTAGAAGTGATTGCCGTTCAGTACTATAGTACTTTGTGATCCTTCCAAAGAAACACAATATAGATTTGGGTTATTCAAAATAATCACAATGGGAAATTTAAGGTCATGTTGTTTAAAAGAATTTTCCCCATAACATTAGACTTTAATATTGTGCTTGTGTGATCTAGCATAGTATTGGTTTACTAGGTCAGGGTATTTTAAAATATACTTTATTTTATGTTAAAATATGAAAATGATTATGTGTAAGTACATTTTCAAAACCTGTATTTTATTTGATATTGGATTTTCAGGAAAGCAATGGTATGAACCACACAAGTAGCATTTCATTAATCCACATCTGGTATGCAGGCAGTTCTGACCATATCCCTAATGCTAAACGTTTTTCTCTGATTCTTGGCAAAGTTTTAAATGATCAACAGAAACTGTGTCTGCAAAGTGAATGTATTAGTATATAAAGAAACAGTGACAAAAGACTGAGCTAAATAGACAAAACAGACTTTGTGCTTTGGGGCTCAATACTTCCTGGAGCTGAGCACCTCCTAGGAGGTACTGAACTCCCTCTACTCCCATTGATTCATTGGGATTTGAGAGTGTTGAGCACCATACAGCAGGCAGTCAGTACCATGCAGGATCAGGCCCATGGAGTTGGAGGTTATAGGTTTTTAAAAAAAACAAAAACAAAGGCAAGGCAATTGTTGTACCTCCTTAGAACAGACCTCTAAGAGAACCTTGATCAATGAAAGGAAAGAGACTAGCAAAAATGGAAAGCAGATGATAACCCAAATTCACCATTGGCGCGTGAGTTCTTCATTTTCTGGGTGCCTAAACTTGATACCTTGGGGTCTGATTTGAAGAAGTGCTGTCACAGCTGCAACAGAAGTCAATGGGAGTTCTGTTTGACTATGCAAAGTGCTGTATAACACTAAGTACTCTGAAAAATCAGGTCTTAGGTGTTTCAAATTGGGCACCCAAAATAGGACACCTAACAACCCTCCTCTGCCTCAGTACCCCATGTGTAAAATAAGGATATCAACCCTTCAACTCATGGGGGTATTGGGAAAATAAATCCAATGTTTGTCAGTCACTCAGATTCTCTACTGATGAACGCCATAGAAAGCCCCTGAGGAAATTAATAATTTTGTCATCAGAGCAGAGTTTGAATAGTGTGCAATAAATAAGACCTTGGACGATGCACTGAACAATGAACACAACAAAATATTGAGTAGCTGCTCACTAACTGAGCACCATCCTTTCTGTGTATTGAAAGAGGCAGAAGTCCTGTGGGGGGGGGAAAGTCTGTGATCATGTAATTAAAGACTGTATTATTATGCATATGTACAAAGGGGTCAAATTAAGGTTGTATAGGCAACCTTAATCTGTCATTTAACTTTTGAGTGCTTTTGTGTGTGTGTGTGTGTGTGTGTGTGTGTGTGTGTGTGTGTGTGTTTGAGAGAGAGAGTATAAAATGAGTTCTGCAGTTTTATTTGTAGCCCACTTCTGGATCTTAAACTCTGCCCTGAGCAATACAAAGCAAATGTCACAGTTTATACAGAGAGCCTCTAGCATCCCAGCTGTCTTCTATTTTCTGAAATCACTCTCTGTAGAATACCAAGGTCCCAATCCCAATTGGAAGAAGCGGTGACATTCTCATTGACTTCAATGGGAGAAAGATCAGGCTCCAATCCAGCAAGAAAAAAATATTTTTATTTCTCCCCTGTTCCAGATTAAAACAGTAACACTTATTTCCATTCAGATCAACTCTCTGAAAAAACAGAAAAAGCCTTCATAGAATGGGATTCACAAAAAATGACTCCTTCACCTGGTGGTTGTTGTTGTTGAGCCCAGAAACCTTTACTCAGCTACAACCTCGGTTTTCAAGGCAGCAGTGTCTGTTATCTAAATATATAGCCATACTGTGTTAGCTGAGGCAGTTGTACAGGACCAGGCCACAAACTGAGTGCCTGAACAGATGAGGTTCTAAGTGGCAATCAGAAGGCATTTACCATGCAGGACTTGACCCTAAGTGAGTGGCTCATACAACACTTTAATACAGGACTTCCTGGTTCCACAACTTCTTATGTAATTATTAAACACAAATGACATCACCCTGGCTCCTCTCCTGTACTATAGTGATGCATGGTTCATTTGGAGACCACAAGCCAAATACACTTCTGACCTACAGAAGCACAACTCTCAAATTCAGTGGAGTTTCCACCTGCTTTACATCACAGTTGAATTTGGTCCCCAGTCTCCAAGTACCATAAAACTGCAGAACAGACTCTGCTTTTTCACTGTGCTAGTAGTTTCCCCAGTAGGTGCAGTATTACTCTCTCTAGCACATTTAAAAATCCTACCAACATGACCTGAATCTTTTTATAGGTAGCAGATATTGTTTGGAAAAATAAAACAAATTCATTTACAGTGGTTTATTAAAAGTAATGGTTATGTTGAGACAACACAGGGGAAAATCTCAGTTGGTCTTTTGGAATATTGCAAGCTTGCTGCTTCAGTGAGCTTACTGCAGCACACCCAGTTACATAATGTAACACAAAGTATTGACACACTAATGTAACCAGGCACAGTTCCAAAAATGTGTGGTTTACTGAACATCATGGCTTAAAGAATGGAGACTTAGTGAGCCCACTGCAAACGAACTTCAACTTTACAAAGGGGAAAAAGTCTTTTCATTGTTCTTCCTTCAGACATTCAGCTTGACCCTTGTAAAGCAGATACCATTAATGTTAACTCTGCATAGAAACAAGTTATTTTCCATTCCTCTTTCATCTCTCTAGAGAAATAACTAAATAACTTGATAATCCATGTCTGTCATGTCACCATTTCTTATTTCTTTCATTCCCTCACCTCCCTTTTGTCTATTTATTTGTGAGGCTTCCCCTTTTGCTGCTTTTACCCCCATCTTTATTCTTCTTTTTAACATCTCACTTTTTCATTTGATCTTCTTCACTCCACGTTTGCATAATACACAGGATCTTGGTGTGATTCATGGAAGATAGGTCCATCAATGGCTATTAGCCAGAATGGGCAGGAATGATGTCCCTAGCCTCTGTTTGCCAGAAGCTGGGATTGGATGACAGGGCATGGATCACTTGATGATAACTTGTCTGTTCATTCCCTTTGGCCATTGGTCACTGTCAGAGGACAGGATACTGGGCTTCATGGACCTTTGGTCTGATCCAGTATAGCCGTTCTTGTGTTCTTATGATTATGTGGCATGCAAATGACCCCATGATTCTAAAACTGCCACACAGGTCCCCGGCTGGGTCACACGGATGGCCATCCAGAAAGCTTGGGGCTTTGTGAAGAGAGGATCAGGAAGCCGGTAAAGAGACCAAAGATGATGCAGGAAAGAATGGGTGGCATTTGGAGATGCACATGTCTTGCAGTCCTCCAGGAGCAGAAACTGTGCTGCAGCATAGCAAACAAGCTCTGCCAAAGCAGAGTCAGGACAGATTGGATGGCTGTGATGGCAGAGCAGGATGGTCCTTCTCCTATGCACCATCTGAGCTTAACTCAGACAAATTAAGTTCTTAAATTCACACCAGAACAGGGGCTTAAGTGTTCCACAGAGCAGATACCCCCTCCAAAAATCTCCATCCTACTCAGCTTTCACTTGAACAGCTACCCAGATGCAACCTCCTATCAGGCCTCCCCTATTTTAAGAGATGACTTAAAGGGCAGCCAGAGGAAACCATTTACAAAATCCGGGAATTATGCTACATATTCTTGAATGTCATGCAGGGCCAGCTCTACCATTTTTGCACAACCAAGCAAAAAACAAAACAAAAAAGCCACTCAGACTGCCGCCTGAACTGCTGAAGCGGAAAAATAAAAATTAAAAAAGCCGCCTGGACTGTGCCACCCCAAGAATGGACGGAATGCTGCCCCTTAGCATGTGCCACCCCAGGCACATGCTTCCTCCACTGGTGCCTGGAGCTGGCCCTGATGCCATGTGCCGGCACTTTAGTATTTAAATTCAGACAATCATAGGGTGTTACAGGACTGCTCCATCACTTGAATGGCACCCAGGGAATGCCCACTTTCTGCTGGATGCTGCTGCACAGCCCCTGGGAAACAAGGATGGTTTAGACAGAGCCAGTTGGTGGCAGGGAAGCTGGGAAAGGAGCTTGGATCCAGACTATGTTGTAAATTAAGCAACCTTGCAGTTTGGTGTTCATTTAAAGTACTCATCGTATGTAGCCTTCTATCTCCCTTGGTCCCACCAGAAAATACAAATTCAATTAAAGCTCAAACAAAGGGAAAATGCCAAACAGCGAGAACATGGGGGAAAGATTCCCGGTTAGATGACACAGCTATGTCTTCACTGCAGAGTTAATTCAAATTATCTACATTTGAGTTAACTGCTCTTGAGTTAGCCTCGCTTGAATGAGAGCAGCCGCACTTGAGCTGCACAGTGTGATTTCGCTGCAGTGATTGCATTCACCGCACACTGACTGCATTACCACAACTCATCAGCTGTGAAATCAAGCTGTAGTCCCTACCCCTGATGAAGCAGCCAATCCAAGTTAAAAGCACCATCAAGTTAAGGAATTGTGTGAGAGAATGGGTCTCAAGTTAGGACCAGCATTTTGATTTATAAAGTGAGTTAACTTTCCTATGAAGATGAACCCATAGTGATAAAAATGCCTGCAATGTATCTGCAGCAGGACTTCCATGGGCAGTAGCCCCCATGGAACTGAACCAATGCAAAAAACCATTTTCCCCAGTACAGATGCACCTTGAGGCTGAGGCTACGTTTATGAATTCCACTATTGCAACTAGCACTGGTGAGAGTGAACTAATGTAAGTTACAATGGTGTAGTGAGCCCATACTAAGCTCCCGTGTAAGGTGCACCCAGTGTTCCATGTCCACACATAACTGCTGGGCTTGTGGGTGGCACAGCTCCTAGGAGCAGTGGCCAGTCTATGGTATATAGTGTGCATTCACATTCTGTTCATATTTAGGCAAAGGGCAGCTTAGCTGCACATCTTATACTAGTGTCCTTTCCTCTAGGTTCTCTTTTGCAGATCTCAGGAGAGTGGGAGTTGCAGCTGGGGCAGCAGACAGGGTGTCATGGCAACCCTTAATAAAGAAAGTACATTCTTGTGTCACAAGTACACAGTTTAGATTGCTTGCTCATGGGGTAGGAAGAGTGTCTTCCTATGTATCTGAAAAATGTCTTGTACAATGGGGCTCCAACTGTGATTCAGGAGTACAGCAGTACAAAACTATATGAGGAGGGGGACACATGCTTGTGTCTGTGGGTATGCAACCACATGTGCTACCCTTGGAGTTTGTTATTTGTTTTCCACAGGGAGCAAAAGTTTCTAAATAAAGTTTGCATTTTTCAGTCTATTTTAGAGTCCTCCTGTGCTGCTCTGGGCAAGCTGCACTGACAGAAGGACCAGGTAGAGCTAAGAGCAGCTGGTACAGCCTCAGCTGTTCTCAGCTTGGTCTGACCAGCATTGGGAAGCTGGGTAGAGCCATGAGTAACCAAGTCCCACTTCTGCTGTTCTCAGGCCTGCCTTAATCAGGGCCTGGAGCAGAGCTGGGAGCAACCAAAGTACTGTCTTGGGTGTTTTCAGGCCAGTATGTACGCAGTAGGTGTGCGATTTGACAGACAGCAGGACCAGATTGCACAGGGAGGTCCAAATGCACAGTTGCAATTGCCAGCAGCACCTGCTGCCTATACCAGCACTGTGAAGGTGCAGGGCAACAGTGATGGATGTAGGGTGACCAGACAGCAAATGTGAAAAATCGGGACGGGGGGTCGGAGGTAATAGGAGCCTATATAAGAAAAAGACCCAAATATCGGGATTGTCCCTATAAAATCAGGACATCTGGTCACCCTAAATGGATGCCAGTTTCTTATCTTTGCTCAGAGCTAGTGCAGTCTCCAAGTTTGTTTGTGATTATGAGGGGTATTACAGAGATGCTAGGGGATTGCAATGCTAACATTCCATAGTGTGCAGTGTCACTGATTTATAGGGAGGGAAAGCACATAAAGTAAAATCATTGCTGAAATTCTATCCATACGATCCCACATTTTGTCTGGGTTTAGGCTTCTGAATATGCAGGAGGAGCCAAACTCAGATTTCAAGGACTTATTTTCCCCTCTAAAATAACTTCATCAAAATGAGCAAAATAAATACTACTAAGGACAAAAACTCCTTTAACAAGGGATAATCGTGTTTAACGTAAGGCGGTTGCATGTTCTGCCCCCAATAGAGTGATAGAAGTAAAATATTAAGCCGATACTTCAGTAGCCAAAAGTGACCAAATAATAAATAAAAACAAGTATGCTTGCCACATGTGTTCATGGCCCTTCAAAAGTCTTTTCTTTCTTTCTCCTGCACTGCCATCTGGTGGTGTTTTGTCAAAAAATGACTGAAACAGTCTATAAAATCAGTTTAAATAGCTTTCTAGGGACACAATGTTCAGAGTTTCAATTCTGTTACTCATAGGCTTGTCTTTGCTTAGTTTTCAAAGTGTTTTGGCTGCTGTGGCATAGACATAATGTGATTCTGTTTGATCGCTCATATGTTTTATTTCTGCTATCCATAAAGGCTCTGAAGTCTGATTCATTGGTGGTTAGTTATTACATGCAGGTAATTGTTAAAGTTAAATCCATTTAGATTAGAACCATTTAGATTAGAACCTCTGAGAGTACAACTGCTACCCCCGGAATGCCGCCCCTGCAATTGTGCTGCCCCAAGCACGTGCTTGGTTTGATGGTGCCTAGAGCCAGCCCTGGATATATGAAATGTTTGTTTTTTCCTAGTAGTCACTCAGGACTATAATTCTCCTATCTTTAAAAAAAGCAGTTTTTTGTCTATCAATTCACCCAGTAAAGTCCTGGCTGAAATCAATGGGAAAAAAAGAACATTGACTTTAATGAGGCCACCCATGAAGTTTCCTTTTCATCCTGCTAATGGAGAAGAAGGAAGGGTTTGTCCCTCATGCTGTTGAATGGGCAGGGAAATATAGCCCACAAACAACTGTGGATGTCTTGTGTGCTGCATGACTCTCATCACACTTGCCATGTTGCCACTGGCTGATTCTCAATACAGATAGCCAGCAACAACCATTAAATGGATTTTAAGCAGCTTTAGGGGACCTGTAAAAGAAAGAAAAAGGTTTGTGCCCTATGTTATTCTTCATGAAATATTAAAAAGGCCTAAGAATGCAAGGGGAGGTGGTTCCTACTTAGTAGTACTTTAGAAAGTTAGGTCTTGCCTATCCTGCAAGATTCTGTGGATGACTGGAGAACTAGAAGAATGACATCTGGGAAGAGCAACCTGATTAAGAAGGTACATGGATTTTTAACTTGGGCTGTTTACAGCTTATTGGGTTTTGTCTTAGTTTTTGTAGACACATCGCTAAATCCCAAACCTGAGAAAAGCTCTCTTTATTAAAGATTCAACACCACAGGCTCATCCATTAAGAGCAGAGTAAACTCCCAACCCAGATCTGAGTTCTCCAAGAAGTCCTTCAACAAAAACAAAATGAAAGAAGACTTGACATCCCTGCTAGTTAGTGTAAATATCCAGATGGATCTAGACTTATCTGCACACAAACTCATACTGAAATAACTACATTGCTTATTATTCACACCTTTTCTTATTTCAGTTCAAGTCTGTGTGCTTCTATGAAGAATGAGCTATTCTGATTTATCTTTGAAAGGTCCCTGCAACAGGACTGGCCACCGCCTGAGCCACAGGTCACTACAGTCCCCTGCTACCAATTTCTCCCCTCTTCCAGGCCCCTTAATAATCTCACAGTTCACAGGTAGTTAAAGCATTCCTCTCTAGTGGTCCCATTTATTGAGTTCTTACATACTGGCCCTCTAAGCCCCAGTTCAGTCACTCTCTCCCTTCAAGTAGGGAGTCCCTTCTTCACAGAGCTATGTCCCAACTCAAAGTCTCTCAGGCTTTACCTGGGTAGAGCTCAGTCCTCTTCAGCCCCCTCATTTCCAGGCTCTCAAGCCCTTCTCCCAATCAGGGTCTCTAGTATAAGCTAGGCTCAGTACTTCCAGGCTTTACCTGGCTGAAGCTCAGCCTTCCTCAGCCCTCTGGTTCTGGCATCCAGACTTAAACCCTTCTCTTGGGCAGGGTCTCTAGCAGGAGCCTCCTGTTCACTGCAGCTCTTCTCTAGCACCACTCCCTTGTTTGTCTCTGCAGGAGCCTTTCACATCTCTACAACCTCCCTCCCTCCTTCCTTTGCCCATCCCCTCATTGCAGCCACCTGCTGCTCTTTATAGGGCAATCACCTAATCTCTCTCAGGTTTGGCTCATTCTGAAATCAGGGTTGTCTAGCTCCGGCCCTCCAGCCCTTAAAGGGCAAGCCACCCTCTTACAGTCCCCTTTGGTCCCAAGTACATTTCCAATAGGAAAATTATAGGTTCGACGCAGGAGTATGCTGCACAGCACAACCATAACCTAGCAGAACCCCCTTCTGTTTCAGATCACCAAATCTCACAGAGCTTGTACCCCACCAAGCTCCTATTATTATGACTTCCTTCCACTTGCATTGCACTCGCTCCATTGTATCTTATATTATGATCGGCGGTTCTGCTCCTATTACTTGTATTCATAATGCTTTTTGAATTCCTAGTCATCCTGTATATTTCCTTTGCATAGTTTGGTTAGCTGTAGTTTATATGGCTATAAGATAGACAGTTTTCATACCTCACTAGTCAAGCATAAAAGATTACAGTAAATCCTGTTATTTTCACAAGTCTGGTAACAAGTGCATGATGGCATCATCAGTGGTGGAAATAACACATTTATTTCTGCATTCCTGATTTCATCATTTACGTTTATTTCTTCAGGGGAGGAAGGGTGTGGGATGTCACAAACTATCACACTGTGGAGAGTCGTTCTTCTACTTGGAATTCCTAAATGGAGAGACAGTACTGTGTAAATTCAGAAGATTATAGTTAAACCTCTCTAGTATGTATTTACCACTGCCTATTTAATATTTATCTGACTCTCACATAATATTGTCCCGAGGTTTTCTGAGACCACAGGAGATAATTAGTTTTTTGACTGAACGTTAGAAACTGAACATTCTGAATGTTAGTTTCTTCATATGTGATCTCTTTAAGATATTACATCATCCAAGGGTTGAGCCCAATTCTCATATCTATATAAAGACCACTTTACACTGCTCTGGCAGTGAAAAGGGTCTTCAAGTGAGACTAGTATAATTTTCTCCCATATTAAGGCCCCTTTACACTGCCAGAACAGTGTAAAATAGCCTTAATGCAAATGAGATTCAGGCCCTTTATCTTAGAGGTAAGGGGAAGGAAGGGGGAGATGCAAACTTCAAGCAATGTCAGTTCTTCTTTTTCATTTTTCTTCTACATTCATCATATAACCTCTCTGACCAAACACTGATACATTCATATATTTTGGCACACGAGTGACAGTGGGTCTATTCTTTATCAAATGTTTGTCTAAAAGGGCTCCATTTGGCTTTAGAAACAGGTTTTGGTTTCTTAGGCCAGCTTTTTCCCCACTGATTATACTTTCTATGCGTTATTATTTGTGATATACTGGACTTTTTTTAAAGCTGGGTTGCTCATTTGTCAGGTGCAGAACTCCCTCTATTTTGAAATGTTCCAGTGTCATCACATACATGAGTGCTGGGTATTTTATTCCCTAGCCTCTCTGGAAAACAGTAAATGATGCCATTTTGAATAATGTCAATGTAACATAGTGTATCTGAGTTTGGATTCATGGTGTACAACAAGCAGAATGCAAATTATTACCTAACAATTTAATTTCCCCCCAGGAAATAATGCTTTCCGGGTCAGCAGCTGTCATCCAGGAAAGCGTTGTCTCTTCTGGAAGTAAATTTGGGTGCACACGCTTACAGCATTTATGTTCCTCCATTAGCAAAGCTCCAGCAGTCTGTTCCATGCTTTGACAACTCATGCAGTTCTGGGGCTCTCTGAATATTTAAAGGACACAATTACAAAAAGCAGCCCTTGCTCCCATGCAACCGTGCAGACAGTGCATGCAGCATATTTGTGGAGTCCTTGGAGACAAAAGAGATTTTGGTACAGTGGTGACTCATGTTAATTGCACAGCTATCACAAGATAATGTGATAGTATTAACATAAATGACTATATATTACCATTATTCTTAGCACTCAGTATTAAGTGCTGGCATTTACGATGGTGTTCACTCCTTCTAGTTCATAAAACAAAATCTGAAAATATCCTGGTTGAGATTATTTTCTAAGGATTTTGAACAAGCTTCAGAACCGTGTGGGCAATGTAATACCATTAGCTGCCTCTACCCACAAGTAGCAAGTGAGTAACCTGATCTGCTAATTACCCTCAAAGATGAGGACTGGCAGTTTCTGTACTCAGAAAGTGAAGAAATGTCATTTTAAGAGGTATCAGTGTAGTTACCCTCAACAACAGCTAGGCAGTCAGAGTACAACTAATTTACAATATTTGGCCAAACTGCACTGTGCAGACATGCTGACTGTGGTAGCCCACATTAGGTTCCTAAATTCTAACAGCTTTCTTTAAAGGACATGGGAGAAGGTAGGACTAGTGGAGATTCTCTTTGCAATTTTACCTGCTATATGTGCATACTGGGTGTGAAGGTAGCTGGATAGAATGGGAGTCACTGGGTGCTGAGGAAGGTGTGCTGGCTGAGGGACGCTGGAGGTCTGTTAGGTGCTTCCTTCTCCTCCCGCTCCCCCAATCCCTCCTCCGCCCCACAATCAGCTCTGGAGAAAGCTACTCCATGGCATTTTGAAGTGCTGCTTCTGATGGAGCTGAGCACTGTCTGAGGAGGGAGCTGCCGCAGAGTTGGGTAGGGCAAGGGTGAGCAGAGCAATGGAAGTGACCATAGGGAGGGAGCAAAGATGCTTCTTCCCTCCCACTGGATCTTAGCACCCATTGTATATTGAAGTGTGTAGAGCCCAGCAGGTGTGCCCTCATGACTCACCTGTGGGTCACTCCCTGCTAATTGAGAGACATTAGTACAGACCATTGATGGCTAGCACCGGTGGCTTCAGTCCCTAAAACTGTCACTGGTCTCTCAGATTAGCAGTGGTCAAAGAAAACTCAGGAAAACAAATTCTAAGACAAACAAGTAGACAAGGGGCAGGAGTACAGCAAACAATATGATAATTGGCCACATCTTGTTGATACACGCTTTTGGATAAAAGCATTTTTAAACTATCCCTAATTGCCCCTCAGCCATGTTAAATCTCACATTGAAGATTTACCTTCCCAAAATACCACATCATTGGAAATTGTACTGTTTTGAAGGGTCGGTCAAATGTAAATCAAAGAGTTATTAGAACTTCCTGTTTAATAATTGTACATATTTAATATGCAGCTTCGGGTGTCTTCTTTCTCCCCAGGGCTGCAGACTTGGATTGAAATATAATTTTAAAAGGGATGTCTCTCTCCAGAGACAAAGAGGAAGAATTTTATGCAGAATGGCTTCCCTCCTGCCCAGATACCATACAAGAAGATTCAGAGAAGATTTCATTATATCTCACCATGGACTAACTTACAGAACTCTTAACTCCCCTGTATATAATTTTGGAGAATCCACAGGACCCATATGGACTGAAACACTGGACCCTTTTGGTTTAGTTTTGTTTAAAACCCAGAGAGGTAAAAATGTAACATCCTTTGTGTTAATGTATCACATTGCTGCTGACTGAATATGCATGGAGTAACCAATAAATGACCTATTTTAAAAAATAATCAATATCATCTTTAGAAAAATTGGCTGATAGGGGTACAAAACCAGCTGTACTGAATAGTGCAGTTCAGTATCAAGTTCTCAGACAGCATTTTTTTTATTTTGGGGGGGGGGGTATAAGAATGTTAAATATGGCTATTCCTCTGATAGCCCATCATTAGTTCACCAGACACAAGTTTAGATTCCATTTCAGAGCAGTTGATGCATTCACAGGCACAGAAGTCATCACAACGCAGTATCTGAGAGCAGAATGAACCGAACAGACTTTGGCTAGTGGTCAGAACTTGTATCTTAGAATGCACTGTATAAGTCAAAATGTTCCAATGACACTTCATTAGGAACACTGCCTAGAAGGATTTTTTTTTAATTGCTTGTGGTAGGGCCAGGCATGGTCCAAGCAGCTGGAGTCCCCAACTGAGCAGAGAAACCTTCTCTGAACTTTCAGGTTTATTTTATAGCTTTTTTTTCTAGTGCAACTGAAGTAAACCCCAGGATACCCATGCCACTGTCTGAAATGAAAAATGAAAACTCTGAAGAAAGAACTTGAATAATACTAACTGAAGTTTTTACCTAGGGTTTGTAGCATATTGGATTAAATGATTTCATTGCATATTCCATAGTACAGAAATTAGATAAGAGAAACAGTAATAATAAAAGTATAAAGGGGATAAGTTGTGCATGTGTTTGGATATTTGTGTCTCTTTACTGACTATTTTAGGTTAGATTTCCTTTGATTTTTTATGTCTATTTTTGTACTAATTTTACTAAATTTTTCAAAGGCCTTCAAGACGTAGGGAACTCTAGAAATAAACATTTTTTGTTATTACAGAAATTCAAGGGCCACATGCTCTTCTCCTGTGGCTTCACCTCGGAAATGGAAAATCTGCTCAAAAACCTTTAGTAACTTACTGAATTTCTACCACAAGTCCCTTGCATGTTACCTAGAAATAGCTTGTACTAAGCTGATGCCTATTGCAGATCATGAGATCCGTTTCCACCTATAAATAGGGAAGTCGGCACATCAGAGGCAACTTGACAGACTGGCACAACTCTAATTCTCCTCCCATCCCTAAAGCAGCCAGTGAAAGCCTTGCTGTGCTGAACATTTCTTGGTAAAGAAAGCAAACAGGTGAAAGGCTCGGCTCCATTTGAAAGACGTTAAATGTAAGATCATCCTCATGTTAATATTGCTAATGCCTGCAGTTTCCCAATCAGACCCCTCCCTCTGTTTGATGAAGGGATTGGGTGAATGACTAAATGGATACCCTCTGAACTCCTGTATCAACTTGGGCTGTTGGAGAATGCAGTGAGAAGAAATAGTTATGCCCCCTTGCAATGCTGAGACTTGTTTATGGTATAGGTATATCGTTTTTTTCTCCAATACTGATTATAGCAATTGCAATGTTTTATTATTTTATTTCCTTCCCAGTGCAGGAAGCAGGGCAAGAATTATTTTCATGAGGAAAAGGAGATTTCAGTGAAGATTTACAGTCAAGCAGGTGAAAGTTGGAAAGCAAAATATTCCTCGTTCCTGCTAGTAATGACTCAAGAACCAAAATCAGAGGTGAATAAAGGCTTGTGTGCGATGAGCTTGTTTCGCATGTCCATCTCTGTGGCAATCCACAAAGGCTATTCATTCTTGTAGAGCTCACACTTTTAGCTCTGGAGGTCCTGGGTTCAATCCATGGTGTGTCAAACCACCACATTTGCAAACAAAATAATTAAGATTATGCAGAACAAAACTGTTCCTGGTTTTTCAAAAAAGGAGGGGATGTGAAAGACATTAGCATCCAATCTCCCAAATATTGAATTGAGAATGAAAATGGTGACAAGTCGTTGCAAATAGTAAAGCTAGTATGCGCACCATTACACTGAAGAGGAAAAAGAAGGAAGACTGCCGCGATTAGACGTCTGTATAACCAGACGAACAGCCTGAATTGTAGCAGGCACTGTTTACGAAAATGAAACAAACACAGACCAGTTTGATTCACATGCCTCAATAAGCGCAAAAACATTTGTAACAAGGAGCCTTACAAACTGAGCAATTAGTGCTATGGAAACATCCTGTGCCTTATGAGCTCAATAGGATCGCAAACTCAGTGAAACGCAATGAGCATTCAGTCTCGCCTGGACACCAAAGCAGGCCATGCTTTCAATTCCCTAACAAGCAACAATGGAAAAATCAACAACCAACCATGTCTGACATTCCCACTACAGCTGGCATCTGCAAAACAGGCCAATAAATGCTTGAGCAAAACTATATAAAAGCCAAAGAGAGAGGCCCAGCAAGACCATTCTAAAAACTTTGAGAGTTTCACATCAGACCAATGCAAAAGGTTTACAGAAAAATTGTGTTACATTTTCGTAAGAAAAAGTATAAAAATAACATCAGTAATGGATATCCAGTTACTGGACTATATTGCTAGCAAGTATATCTATCTATCTATTTATAAGCACATCTTACAATATTATAGCATTATGTAAACCTGGGAGCCTCTTTCATATTGTTCTACTCAGAGGTGCGTTTAATTTCATGCAATGGTCTAGTGCAGTGCTTCTCAAACTCTTTCATACTATTAATCATTTCTTAAGATAAAGATCATCTTGAGGATCACCTACCCACTTACATCAGATCCCCATACCTCCCAGCAGCACCTATAGTGCTGGATTACATGAAAATGTGATAAAGGCAATATTAAGGAGCCAGAGGAAAATAAACTCACTTTCATGCAATAAGTGCAGCTGCTAGGTAATATCTCTGCATTTTGTATTTGTGCTGTTTAATTCCTGTCCATGGGTATAGAGCTTTCCATTTATTACTACTGTTCTCTCCTCGTTACTTGCAATTCCAACTGCTTTTGGTTCTAGCCTCCTAGTTTGGTGTCCTCTGCAGATTTGATCACAATTGAATGAACAGCAGTCACCCGCCATAGAAAGACATGAAGCAGCTGTATAAAAGAAACTTGTTTTTTGCTGTTCTTTATTATAGGTTCAGTTAGTCAAATAAAAGCTCAGAGTTCTAGAACAGACTACAATTAGCAGCAACTATCACTGGTTGAAGAGCGATGTTTGCTTCACCTTAGTGACAGAAGTAATGCTGCAGATCACATGGGAGTGCTCTGTGGATCACCACTGGAGAGCCCAGCTACTGGTCTAATAGAGCAGACTGCTGTATGTCAGAACTTGTGGGTCCAACTCTCAACTCTCCCTCGCCGTGTGGCCTACACATGTTTACCTACCACTCAGGGGTGTTATGAGAATTAATTAATTGGTTGAGAAGAGTTTTAAGATCACATAGTGAAAGGTTTTCATATATGCTAAGTATTATAAATCTATCTCAGTTAAATGCAATCAGTTTACTATTTATCTGCCTTTATTTCCAAACTAGCTTATAGATCCCATGGTAATCATTACATTTTCTGGTTCCAGATTCTTTTGTTTGTAATTATGCAATATTTGTAAATAAATTCAAACATTTAAACTATTTTAAGATGCGTATTGATTTATTTTATGTCCTGGAGCTCTTTACCAAATGGCTACCGGTATCAGCAAACAAAAGAGATGTTTGTTTGGTTTAACGTATCTGATTGGCTAATGGTTTTCATTGCATTTCAAGGTTATATTTTTTTTTAATTATATGCTAGGCATAATCCCAAGCAGCATCACTCATTCTGGCTCCCGAAAAAAATCAGTGTCATGACATTGACTGGTGCTGCAAAAATTTCATCACCAGAAGATGGCACTTGCTATATGTGTTATAACACTCCTGAAACAATGAAGTTGTACAGTCTGCTGTAAGAGTTTTAAGAGACCTGTTAAATCACTGATTTCATCCCATTCCCAGTCCAGGATTTAATCCCTAGATAGAGGATATATAAGACATTAAACTGATAATACACTGGACTCCCACTGGTTTCTATGGGAACAGAACTGGGCCCTTGATCTTAGGCAAAAGGACAAGCTGAAGCGCTATTTAATTTGATACAACCCATACATTTGTATGGAAGAGTATTTCTATTATTCTCTCTCATCCATAGTTACTAGAGCTGGTCAAAATTTTCATTCAAAGCTTTTTTCCAAAGAAAATGGCCTTTTTTCAAAACTGAAAACTTTCACAAGAGTCTTTTAATTTTATTTAAAAAAAATACCACTCTGTTTTTCCTCCCACACCAAAATATCTGAATGTTGACATTTTGAATTTTTGTATTTCCTCCTTTTCCTTTCTGCCAATTATGCCAGTAGAATGAAAGATGTTTGTTTTTAGGGTTTTTTCCCCTTTTTCCCTTTTCTTTTTTCCCTGCTATCTGTAACTTTTCAAAACTTCCTCTACTTTGGAGCAGTTGGAATGGCAAAAGGAAGAAAAAGGCAAACGAAAAGAAGAAAGGAAATTGAAAAAACCTGGACATCATTTATTTTATTGCAGAGGGGGGGAAATAAAGGAGAAAAGCTCTAGGTGGTAACTTTCATTTGGTACTTAAAGAGTTTTAAATAGTTTGTGTATTATAGCAGGTTCCTAGCAGTGCCCACTTACACCTGTAAAATAGTTTCCATTCTAACCTCACATTTCCACATGCTCATGACTCCCCGAAACATCAGTCTTTTGGGGTGAATTTTCCTTGTGAAGAGTATGCCCTTGGGGCTCCCTAAGCCTAAGGGTTCATGGCTGCAGAAGAAGGAGATAAAGATAGGGAAGTGTGGCTGTATGTGATATCATCCCCATGACAAACCCATGAGAAACTATGGGAATTAATGCCAAACCTGCTAGCACTAATTCCTGAAGATCCCCACATGTCAGCAAACCCACTCAGTAGAGGAAAGACCATATGCAGGTCAGGAAGTTTTGGCAACATGACTCCAGCTGGGTGCTGTCAGGAGGAAAGAGAGGGGACAGAAACTAACACACAGCCCTCAGGGAATATCATGAGGACTATGAGATTTTTCTATAAGGAGATCCATATGCTTGAGTGATGCATGAATAACCATACTTCTTGCTCACTTTCTAGGGAGGCAAACCCCATCCATCTGGGACAATCTGTACCATACCACATGTCCTAATGTCAGAATTTTCGTACCTTGTTACATTCTGAGCAAAGGTAGCAAGAAGTAAAGAATGAGGAGAGTATCAATTGGCTTCCAGAAAGTCTTTGGGGACTTGTGCAGGTAGTATGCACTAACTTTCCTATCAGGGGGGTATATTTTTGTAAGGCCCTGTTAAGCTGGAGTCCAAGAGTTGGCTGAGTCATGACTCCCTCTTTGCTTTCAGAGAGCTCTAGAGGAGAAGGCGAAAATTTGGGCCTGATTCTCCCACTGCTCACATGTGGCATAGCCATTTATAACTAAGTAAAGTGAGGTTTGCAATGCTAATAAGTACGGATACGATTTTGTCACTGTAAAATTAGGCAAAATTCATGGAACAGTCATGGTAAAAATGTACAAAATGAGGGTTTGGTCACAGCCACAAATAATGTGTAACAATTTAACAATAAAGTATTACAGTGTAATGTACAGGTGTTGACACTGACCCAAAGGCTGGGTGGCCTGCTGAGGTGAGTCGGGGTGGAGGTGGCATTCCCTCCCCAACTCCCGCTGCCCAGGGCTGAAGCCGCCCCCCGCTGCCCAGGACTGACGCCCAAACCCAAACCCTGCCGCTGGGACTGAAGCTGAAGCCCGAGCCCTGCCACCTGGGGTTGAAGCACAAGCCTCACTGCCTGGGGGTGAAGCCCGAACTCACAGACATCTCTTAAAATCATGGACTCTGTGACCCCTGTGACAGAATCATAGCCTTGCTAATAAGTGATTGCAGAATTTGGATTGGTAGCATTTTACACCTACGTGGCACTTGCGGTGCACAGGTGTAAATGACTACACACGGTGTCAGGCAGGAAAGAATCAGGTTCAGAGTTTGTGTTAGAGGAGAACCCTGGGAAAAGTGCACACTCTACCAGGGAGTTCCTGGGCCCAGAACTTTCTGTTACCTCAGTATAAATCAGGAGTAACTCTGGACCCAGTTCCCCACTACCTTGCACCTTATACATTTGTCTACACCTTGACAAAGATGAATGGAAAGTGGATCTGCAACAAAGCCAGACTAGAATGCTAGTGTTTCACACCCACTGTGCATAGGCATAAATAACTGGACCAAGTGCAAGGCAGTGAAGAATCAACCCCAATGGAATTAAAATGATGTAAAAGAAGGAAAGGAAAATTGTGCAACATCTCTTCAGACAAATAGAGACTCTCTCTCCTTCCTCCAGCAGTGGCAGCCACTTGGGGACAAGAAGCAGCTCTTTGGTGAAGCTGTTTCCTGTCAGCTATTAAGGATCAGCTTTTAGAGACTCATCACCTACAAACTGGGTTTATATCAGCCATAGAGTAGGAAGGCACAAATAACTAAATTTCCTGTAATGATGACTTTTGCTAAACCAAATTTTATGGAATTACTGAGGAATAAGATATATTTTCATGGGATCATTTTAATCAAGATGAACTTTGCGTACAGCATGCTGTTTGTGAATACACTTAACTAAGAACACTAAAGTGTTCTCCCACTCAAAAACCAGTGGGAGAACACTTTAACCTGTCTGGTCATTCAGTGACAGACCTGCGGGTGGCTATATTACAACAGAAAAACTTCAGAAACAGACTCCAACGAGAGACTGCTGAGCTGGAATTGATATGCAAACTAGACACAATCAACTCCGGTTTGAATAAGGACTGGGAATGGCTGAGCCATTACAAACATTGAATCTATCTCCCCTTGTAAGTATGCTCACACTTCTTATCAAACTGTCTGTACTGGGCTATCTTGATTATCACTTCAAAAGTTTTTTTTCTCTTAATTAATTGGCCTCTCAGAGTTGGTAAGACAACTCCCACCTGTTTATGCTCTCTGTATGTGTGTATATATATCTCCTCAATATATGTTCCATTCTATATGCATCCGAAGAAGTGGGCTGTAGTCCACAAAAGCTTATGCTCTAATAAATTTGTTAGTCTCTAAGGTGCCACAAGTACTCCTGTTCTTCTTTTTGCGGATACAGACTAACATGGCTGCTACTCTGAAATTTAACTAAGAACAGTTAACTTGGGTGCCGTAGAGAGACTTTTACTTAGACTAGTTCTATACTGTAACAGTTCTACAGAGAGAGAACAGACAGAGACTTGGTCCTAGGATAGCTGGACCATAATTTAACTCAACTTTCACAGGAGCATTATGGTGGAAAGAGTTCAGGAAGCTTCTTCCCAACAAGAGCACATGTGCAGAACCCAGGCAGAATGCTGACTTAGCGCTCAGAGATGGGTAAGGAGCTAATTATTTATTGCTCCTTGTATTACAGTAGCACCCAGAGGCCCCAATCCGGATGGAGGCCAACAGTGATGAAAAGTCCAGCCAGGAAGCTTGCAGCAGTACAAAGTTGTCATTACCTCGCCTCTGCTGGTGGGCCCCCCATGTAGCTAACACAGCTTCCCTTATGGGCAACACTGACTGATGAGGGAACCAGCGAGGGAGCCTGGGATGCATTGACTGAACAGTTTCCTCCACTGGCTCCTTTGGAACCTCTAACAGCAACTCAAGGCGCACCCAAAAAGAATCGTCTAGAGCTGGTGTTCTCACTTCCACCCTCACAAGGATGAATTCAACCTTCCTTTCACTGGAGCACAGTGGACCACGCTGGCCTAAGAGGTGCAATTTGCACCTCCCTGCACCAATGAGGGTGAACTTTGCCCACTATATAATTACTATTGGAAATCTGACTGCAGAAATTAAAGGAAAAACAAATCAAATAAGGTATTATACACAACAGCAAATATTGCACTATTTTATATTGCTAAGAATTGGTTTCAGAACAGAGCATATAGAAAATACTGATATTAAGTATAATGCAGCATACTATAATTTCACTATAACAAATGTTTTGCCTGGTCTGCTGCTCTCAAGAATTCCATCTTCAGCCTTCACACTTCTAGCAAACAGCTGCTCTCTCCAGGGCCTGTGACCCCTTCATGTATATTCTTCCTCTTGTGCATTTCTTTGTGCCCTCTAGTGCCTGCCTCTACCACCAGGTTTGATTTAACTTTTAGGTGCTGCTCTCCTAGACTGCTGTCCCGGCACTATATCAACAGTCAGATCTAATATAGATGTGTTATTTTCACCGATGCAACAATTCATTCTTTTTAACTCACTACTTTAAAATATGTTAATTTCCTCAACATTCAAAATTATAACCTCAGGCACTGACTTCAGTGGAAACAACCGCAGGCCCCTTATTTATGTAGGAGGACCTGTAAGCACATAGTCACAATGCTTTTCATTTGAATCAATTTATTAAAAATCTATTAGGCTAAAAGGTTTAGAATACTTAAGTTGGAGGGCAAATCAAACGTCGACAAAAAAAAATCAGTGCAAACATTAATTTGATTTGAAAAGCAACTGAGCAAGTGAAAATACCATAGGTTGAAATGTAACAATATAGGGAAAATATATAAGCTCAACATTTCATATTATTATAAATACACCAAATCTGAAAAAAACAATATTAAGATATTTATGGCCACTTTAATAGAAAACACACAATTTATTCTGAAGTCTCAGATACAATATCAGAAAGAGCAGGTAGGACATTAAACTGTACAGATTAAGACTACAAATTTGAGAGGTGTGGGCCACTCATAACTTCCATTGAAATTGCCCAAGTCAGTTAACAACAAAGCCAGGAAGAGAAACCAGATCTCCTGACTCACAGTCTCCCATGTTAGACCACATTCCCCCTCACAATTAATAATGGTATTTTGCAATTGTGTCTTCCATCCATGCCTCTCAAAGCATTTTGTCATGATGAATAAGTATTATTGTCACCATTTTACTGATGGGGAAATTGAAGTGATTTGCCCCAGGTAACATGGTGAGTCATTGGTAGTTACCAGAACAGCTCTGGCTTCCGACCTGCAGTCCACTAACTAGGTGCCTGATCCAAAGCCCATTGAAATCAGTGGGAGCAGTGGTGGATTTAGAGTTAGTGGGGCCCTGTGCTCAACTTCATTTTGGGGTCCCCCCACGGGACCAAGAAAAAGAACATTCTCTCTTATCTCCCCCGCACCCAGTTTTTCATTATTTTTTTCTTAATCCTCATTCTATATTATAAGTAATAGGAAGTAAATGAAAATAATGAGAGGTACCTTGATTGTTTTTGTAGTCTAACTTTTTTTTCACAGACCACTTGAAAAGTGCTGAGGGTCTCGGCAGACCACTTAATGATCTTTCCAAATATTGTTTGTACCGTTAGCTAACTATTGCAAAGTGCCTTGGATAAGAGCACTTTATAAAAAAAAAAACCGTAATAACCTTTCCTCGGTCCACCTGAATGGAGTTCTCTGACCACAGCTTGAGAACTTCTGGTCTAGATGAAAGCTTCTATTTGCATTACGCTAATGTGAAAAATGTGTAAAAATAAAAAGTACAGATGATGTATGAATGGAAAAATAAAAGTTAACTTCCTCTGAAGAAACTTATTCAATTTGAAAAAAAAAATTATTCAGATAGCTTTTTTTCTACACTTTTTCTTTACAAAATCATAAATTAAGTCATCATAAGTAATATTTGGTAAAGAGGCACTTTCAATTGTATGTAGCGAAACCACAGCTTGTGTAGTCGCAGCACAGCACTGGGAGAGAGCTCTCCTAGTGTTCTAAAAAGCCCACCTCCACGAGGGGAATAGCCACCAGCGCTGGGAGCCCGTGGGAGCCACTTTTTTCACGCCCCTGAGCAAGAAAGTTGCAGCACCGTAAAGTGCCAGTGTAGACAAACCCTAAGACAATCAGTTTAGTTGTAGGAAGGATGCACACTGTTCTCTGAAAAAACTCCAAGTAAGTCAGGCTGTGGGGCCAGCAGCCACTGTTCTGCACTGCCAAGCATGGAATCAATGACTTTTGTTGTATCCTTCCCACATTAGGTATTTTCTTATGTTCAAACATTTGTCTGCATGAAGAGTTGCATTCTGCTCTCTTGGGCTGCACTGGCAGGGGTGAACGAGAACAGTACTGAACACCCACCTGAAGGTGAGGGGGGCACGGTTCCATCGGCAGTCACATGAGCGCCCTGCTGCCTCCACGCACTCATCTCTGCTGGCCTCCCGCAGGCTCTGCGCTGGCTCCTGCGGCCAGCCCCATCCCCCAGCCGTCCCCCTCCCCCATGGGCTGCACCCAGCTGCTGCTCACCAGGCAGCGGTGAGTGGCGCAGGCCGGAGGACTCAGGAGGAGCGGGGGCAGCCACTAGGGTGACCAGACGTCCCGATAAAATCCGGACCGTCCCGATATCCGCCGGCAGCACTGGGGTTTTTTTTGTTCAGCTGGCAGGACTCGACTTTTTTTTGCTCTGGTTTCCCCTTCAAAGCACCACTTCTCTCCAGCTTAGGGGGGTGACCAGATGTCCTGGTTTTATAGGGACAGTCCTGATTTGTTTTTTTGTTTTTTTAAATAGGCTCCTATTATCCCCCACCCCCGTCCTGATTTTTTCACGCTTGCTGTCTGGTCACCCTACTCCAGCCGGCTGCACGGCTGCCCTGTGCTCCTCCTGCATCCTCCAGCCCATGTTCACGGCGCTCGTTGCCACCTGTACCTCCCACCTGCTCCCCTGAGGCTGCAGGTGAGCCTCCCTCCCTGCTCTTCTGCCCCCCATAGTTTTTGCCCCCATAGTCCCACCCCATGGAGCGGGCTGCCCGAGTGCCCGGCCGTGGGGCCCCTGTTGTTGGGGGGCCCATGCCAGGGCATGGTATGGTTCGCAGTAAATCTGCCCCTGAATGGGAGTCTTGCCATTGACATCCATGGGCTTTGAATCAAGCAATCATTGAGGTATTCTGTCTCCCTGTTTGTATGTGTGGATGTGAGCAGACCCCAGAGCACATTCTTCGGGTGCACTACAGGCCTCATTTTCAGCCTCTTAAACACAACTGACTACTGCAACCCCTGGTGAAGAGCAATATCTAACCTGTTATCACATAGTTCTCTTGTTAAATGCTAATTAGAATACTTGTTAACTGATTATTCAAAATGTAATTACACATTTAGTGCTAATGTAATTTTGGGTTTTATTCTATACCAACCAGACTTACAATCTGCATATTCATGAGCTTCAGAGGGTGCTCATTTAAAAGTCAGCTGAATTTAATAAACATGACAAAAACTGGCTTATTGTATCCAAATTAAAGCTCAAGGCACATCATTTAAAGTGTTACCCTGTTTTATGTTCTTGGGTTACTGAATCAAGGATCATTTTTCTAAACAAGTCCACACGAAAAACTCCTAAACAAGATCACAGCATGTAATATGGAAATGTGAGAATGAATATTTCATCAGATCAGTAATCAATGTGTCACTTAATATTAATGCTCAGGGAAATACTCAACCTCAAATATAATAGGCCAAATTCTCTCCTCAAATACACTGGTGCAACTGGCCATATATGTCAATAATCAAAAGGGGTATTGTCTCAGTATAGGAATGCCAGAACCTAACCATTTCAGACAAAGTAGTAAACCTGCATATTGTTTAGCTGTATGATTGGATTAAGACTGGAAACAGTGATGCTTACAGGAAATTGCCAACTGATAAAGAAAACCAGTGCATTTATGCTTTTGAAGAAACTTATTCAGAACCATTGGCTAAGCCCATAAGTAATGTATGTAACCCATGTGCTGCTATTCCTATTACCCTTGTCTTCCCTCACATCTGTGCCCTCATTGTGTGTTACACTCACTTGTTACATCTTGTCTTAAAGTAGATAGTAAGTTCTCCGGGCAAGGACAATGTGTTTGTACATTGTCAAGTACAGTGGAACCCCAGTCCATTACTTATCATAATGATAAGTAATTAGATTTAAGCCAAAAATCATCCTTGTTCACGTCTAAGGAGTTTTGCCTGGCTAAGGACTAATCAGGGCTCTGCAGCTCTCCAAAGGCAAGTTAAAAATCCCATGAGACATTTTTAAAAGAATGGAGATAAGTGGCCGTGTCTTGGCCAAAAATTCCCTCTTTCGTTATAATGATTATTTCAAGGCTTTGTGAGCTTTTGGTGAGCACATGATGAGTGCTTGTTTGCCTCCACAGTCACTGAATTACTCATTACTTTGTAAACAGCTTTGGGATACTTTGAGTGTGCAAGATGCCACATAAAACCAAGATCTCTTATACTCAATTTACTTGTTTGTATGTCACAACCAATGAAATGGGGAAATCTGTAAGTTAAAGGAACATAAAACCAATTAAAGTCTCAATTCATCAAGATTAGTGCAGCGTTTCTCAAGTGTTTGTTAGAGGAAATTCATGTATGGCCTCAGCAGCGCTAGCGTGCATGTCTCTTCATAGTGAGACAAGGTGGGTGAGGTAATATCTTTTATTGCCCCAACTTCTGTTGGTGAGAGAGACAAGCTTTTGAGCCACACAGATCTCCTCTTCAGGTGATGCTCTGAGCAAAAGAAGAGCTCTGTGTGGCTCAAAAGCATGTCTCTCTCACCAATAAAAGTTAGTTCAATAAAAGATATTACTTCGCCCACCTTGTCTCCTTAATATCCTGGAACCGACACAGCTACAACTACACTGCATGCCTTTTCATCATAATTTTCACAGAATTGTTTTTTATTCCGTATGAAAACGATGTTACTAGAGTATTTAGGTTATATGGTGACGGACCCAAAAGTCAGGAAATCCCATAAAGCAGTGGTCACCAACCAGTTGATCGTGATCGACTGGTCGATCCTGGAGACTCTCCCAGTTGACCGCGATCTCTGGCTGCGGCGGCGCAGCAGGGCTGCCTGCTGCTAAGGCAGGCTCCCTGCCTGCCACAGCCCCACGCCATTCTGGAAGCAGCCAGCATGTCCCCACGGCCTGCAGGGGGCGGCGGGACGGGGGCAGGGGTCTCCGCACACTGCTCTTACCTGCAAGCACCACCCCCGCAGCTCCCATTGGCTGGGAACAGGGAGCTGTGGCCAATGGGAGCTGTGGGGGCGGTGCCTGGAGAGAGGGGCAGCACACAGAACCACGTGCCTCCCTCAGGGGCTGCAGAGAAGTGTTGGCCCCTTCCAGGATCGGCGTGGCCACGTAGTGCACTACTGGCTGGCAGGGTGGCCTGGCTCGTGATGCCACCGACCA
The DNA here is from genome assembly GCF_011386835.1 of Chrysemys picta bellii. Classification (NCBI taxonomy): domain Eukaryota; kingdom Metazoa; phylum Chordata; order Testudines; family Emydidae; genus Chrysemys; species Chrysemys picta. Next base: position 73,504,774 of record NC_088792.1, read on the forward strand.
GGAGCCACCCGAGGTAAGTGCCCCCCTCCTGGAGCAAGCACCCCACACCTCAGCCGTGAGCCCCCTCCCGGAGCCAGCACCCCATATCCTCTCCTGCACCCTGAATCCCCTCCTGAACCCCAAACTCCTGCCCCAGCCCTTACCCCCTCCCAGAGCCAGCACCCCGTACCCCCTCCTGCACCCCAACACTCTGCCCCAGCCGGAGCCCCCTCCTGCACCCATACTCCCTCGCAGAGATTGCACCTCCTCACCCCCTCCTGCACCCCAATCCCCTGCCCCAGGCTCAGCCTGGAACCCCCTCCCACACTGCAAACCCCTTGGCCCCAAGCCCAGAGCTTGCATCCCCTCCCGAACCCCAACCCCCTGCACCCCCGGTGAGAGTGAGTGAGGGTGGGGGAGAACGAGAGACAGGCGAGGGGATGGAGTGAGCGGGGTAGGGCTTCAGGGAAGGGGCAGGGCCTTGGGGAAGAGGCAGGGTAGATCCTGGGTTGTCCTTAAATTCAAAAAGTGATCTTGGGTGTGAAAAGGTTGGATCCCACTGCCATAAAGGCTAATGATAGAAATGGGGGTGGGAAATCATAAGGGAATTCAGTTTCTAGGAGTTAAAAAATCTATCAGCTTCCAAAAATTGCAAGTATTATGTATGAATTCCATAGTCTAGAACTGTGTAGCTAGACACTACCTGAATGTTGACAATCTTGTCCAAAAACACTGGAATCCAACTGGGCACATTTTGCTACACAGATGTCTGCAGAATGTAGCTGAGTGGAACTCTATAGCTCCAGCCTTGACTGAGGCCCGCTGAGTAGTGAGGAAAAACTGCACCATAAACTCTACTTGTTTATTTGTATAGTGTGAGACAGACTAGGATCCTGGTGAGCTGTGGTGCTGGGAGAAGAGGCAGTGACTCTATACCCTACAGGGAGCATCGGCGAAGCTTGCAAAAGAAAGTGCCTGAGCTGAGTTCCTAAGGGCATGGCTACACTTTGAGTTAGAGCGCATTAAAGCAGCCCAGTGTGCTCTAACTCACAATGCATCCACACTGGCAAGGCACGTAGAGCGCTCTGACTCCGCGGCTAGAGTGCTCCTGGAATAATGGTTGATGCGCACCCGCTGGAGCGCCGTGGCACCAGTGTGGACACCCTGATCTGTTAATGCGCTCTGATCGGCCTCCATAAGTGTCCCACAATGCCTGTTCTAACCACTCTGGTCATCACTTTGAACTCTACTGCCCTGCCCTCAGGTAACCAACCGTCAGACCCGCCCTTTAAATTCTCTGGGAAGTTTGAAAATCCCCTTCCTGTTTGCTCATCCAGCCGTGGAGTGCTCTCAGCGAATCTTTCCAGATGACCATGCCTCCAAGCACCAGGCGATCCCCAGTATGGAGCAATGGTGAGGTGCTGGACCTCATCAGTGTTTCAGGGGAGGAAGCTGTCCAGTCCCAGCTGTGCTCCAGCCGTAGGAATTACAATACCTTTGGGCAGATATCAAGGGACATGATGGAAAGGGGCCATGGCCGGGACGCACTGCAGTGCAGGGTTAAAGTGAAGGAGCTGCGGAATGCCTACTGCAAAGCCTGCGAGGCAAACCACCGCTCCGGTGCTGCCCCCACGACCTGCCATTTCTACAAAGAGCTGGACGCGATACTTGGGGGCGACCCCACCTCCACTCCAAGTACCACCATGGACACTTCAGAGCCCAGTTCAACAAGGCAGGAAGAGGAGGAGCAAAGCAGGAGCGAGGGTGCTGAGTTGCATGCAGCCAGGAGCTGTTCTCAAGCTAGGAGAAAGGTAGCCAGTCATAGCAGCCGGTAGTTGGGGAAGGACAAACACCAGAGGAGGTTCCCAGTAAGCGGCTTTTATTTTGGGAAGGAAGTTATTCGGTGCGGGCTCTTGGGGCGAGGAGGGTTAGGGCTGCATGCATGCCTAGATACAGTAATCGGCCTCAGTGATCTCTTCAAAGGTCTCAGCCAGAACTTGCGCAATGTACTTGCGCAGGTTTCTTGGGAGAGCCACTGTGGTCCTTGTCCGTGTCAGGCTAACATGTCCGCGCCACTGTGCCGTGAGGGGTGGCGGGACCATTGCTGCACACAGGCAAGCTGCATATGGGCCAGGGCAGAAGCCGCATTGTAGTAGAATCCCCTCCCTTGCTTCCTAGGTCACCCTCAGCTGTGAGAGATCTTCCAGGACGAACTCCTGTGGAAAATACGGGGACAGTGTTCATTATGGAGCCCCCTGCAGCTGTTGGCTCTCCCCAAGGCACAGAAACCCAGAGGACAGTACAGCCATGAAACAATCAGTCCCCTTTGACCCTGTGCTCACTCACCATTTTGGGGCTCCTGTGGGTTATGTGCGTTCGCTTTGGGACGGGCAAATTATGCTATTATGTAGACTGTGTTTGCCCTCCTTAAGTATGGGGGAATCATTGCTCTGTCTGGTGTGAATAATGCTGCCTCTGTTAAATGTTGCATTTTGCCTTTACAGATGAAACCTTGAGATCTCAGCCGTCCATGTTATCACCAGCTGAGAGACTGCAAAGAATCAGGAAGAGGCCTCATAGAAGCAAAGAAGACATGCTGCATGAAGTAATGCAGCAGTCACTTAACAAGAATCTAAAAGCACAGGAGTGGTGGGAGAGTGAAAGGAGGCTCCGCTAGCAGAATGCGGATCGGCGGCACAAAAGCGCGGAGCTCCATCAGCAAAGCACGGATCGGCTGATAAGCATCATGGAGCACCAAGCGGACTCGATCCAGGCTCTCGTAGCCATGCAGGTAGAGCACTACCGCGCCCACCCCCCGCAGCCCTTGTCTCAAAACTCTTTCTCTTGTGCCCTCATGTCATCTCCAGCCCACTTTCCCCAACATCAGGGTTCTTATCGCCACCAACTGCCTCCAACAACTGTATCTTCACCACCCAGCCCTGAAAACTACAACCCTTATCCACTGCACTCAACCCCCATCACCATGCAGTACAGCCATCCTAAAGTGCAGCACTCATTGCACAGCACTCCAGACAGGAAGGCTGAGTATGATAACAGGACATACGCAAATCTGTGATTGTACCATTCCCCACCCTACCCCCTTACCCTTTCTGTTTCCCAAGCAGTTGTGTTTCTTTTCAATAAATGCATTTTCTTTTCAATAAATGGATTTTTTTGGCTTTGAAAACATTCTTTATTCATAGATTCATAGATTCTAGGACTGGAAGGGACCTCGAGAGGTCATCGAGTCCAGTCCCCTGCCCGCATGGCAGGACCAAATACCATCTAGACCATCCCTGATAGACATTTATCTAACCTACTCTTAAATATCTCAAGAGATGGAGATTCCACAACCTCCCTAGGCAATTTATTCCAGTGTTTAACCACCCTGACAGTTAGGAACTTTTTCCTAATGTCCAACCTAGACCTCCCTTGCTGCAGTTTAAACCAATTGCTTCTGGTTCTATCCTTAGAGGCTAAGGTGAACAAGTTTTCTCCCTCCTCCTTATGACACCCTTTTAAATACCTGAAAACTGTTATCATGTCCCCTCTCAGTCTTCTCTTTTCCAAACTAAACAAACCCAATTCTTTCAGCCTTCCTTCATAGGTCATGTTCTCAAGACCTTTAATCATTCTTGTTGCTCTTCTCTGGTCCCTTTCCAATTTCTCCACATCTTTTTTAAAATGTGGTGCCCAGAACTGGACACAATACTCCAGCTGAGGCCTAACCAGAGCAGAATAGAGCGGAAGAATGACTTCTCGTGTCTTGCTCACAACACACCTGTTAATACATCCCAGAATCATGTTTGCTTTTTTTGCAACAGCATCACACTGTTGACGCATATTTAGCTTGTGGTCCACTATAACCCCTAGATCCCTTTCTGCCGTACTCCTTCCTAGACAGTCTCTTCCCATTCTGTATGTGTGAAACTGATTTTTCCTTCCTAAGTGGAGCACTTTGCATTTGTCTTTGTTAAACTTCATCCTGTTTACCTCAGCCCATTTCTCCAATTTGTCCAGATCATTTTGAATTATGACCCTGTCCTCCAAAGCAGTTGCAATCCCTCCCAGTTTGGTATCATCCGCAAACTTAATAAGCGTACTTTCTATGCCAATATCTAAGTCGTTGATGAAGATATTGAACAGCGCCTGTCCCAAAACAGACCCCTGCGGTACCCCACTCGTTATGCCTTTCCAGCAGGATTGGGAACCATTAATAACAACTCTCTGAGTACGGTTATCCAGCCAGTTATGCACCCACCTTATAGTAGCCCCATCTAAATTGTATTTGCCTAGTTTATCGATAAGAATATCATGCGAGACCGTATCAAATGCCTTACTAAAGTCTAGGTATACCACATCCACAGCTTCACCCTTATCCACAAGGCTCGTTATCCTATCAAAGAAAGCTATCAGATTGGTTTGACATGATTTGTTCTTCACAAATCCATGCTGGCTGTTCCCTATCACCTTACCACCTTCCAAGTGTTTGCAGATGATTTCCTTAATTACTTGCTCCATTATCTTCCCTGGCACAGAAGTTAAACTAACTGGTCTGTAGTTTCCTGAGTTGTTTTTATTTCCCTTTTTATAGATGGGCACTATATTTGCCCTTTTCCAGTCTTCTGGAATCTCTCCTGTCTCCCATGATTTTCCAAAGATAATAGCTAGAGGCTCAGATACCTCCTCTATTAGCTCCTTGAGTATTCTAGGATGCATTTCATCAGGCCCTGGTGACTTGCAAGCATCTAACTTTTCTAAGTGATTTTTAACTTGTTCTTTTTTTATTTTATCTGCTAAACCTACCCCCTTCCCATTAGTATTCACTATGTTAGGCATTCCTTCAGACTTCTCGGTGAAGACCGAAACAAATAAATCATTAAGCATCTCTATCTTTCCTAACCAGCGGAATAGCTTGCTTTTGGGCTCTTAATAGTGTCCCTTTGAAAAACTGCCAACTCTCCTCAGTTGTTTTTCCCCTCAGTCTTGATTCCCATGGGACCTTACCTATCAGCTCTCTGAGCTTACCAAAATCTGCCTTCCTGAAATCCATTGTCTCTATTTTGCTGTTCTCCCTTCTACCTTTCCTTAGAATTGCAAACTCTATGATTTCATGATCACTTTCACCCAGGCTGCCTTCTACTTTCAAATTCTCAACGAGTTCCTCCCTATTTGTTAAAATCAAGTCTAGAACAGCTTCCCCCCTAGTAGCTTTTTCAACCTTCTGAAATAAAAAGTTGTCTCCAATGCAGTCCAGGAATTTGTTGGATAGTCTGTGCCCCGCTGTGTTATTTTCCCAACATATATCCGGATAGTTGAAGTCCCCCATCACCACCAAATCTTGGGCTTTGGATGATTTTGTTAGTTGCTTAAAAAAAGCCTCATCCATATCTTCCACCTGGTTAGGTGGCCTGTAGTAGACTCCTAGCATGACATCTCCCTTGTTTTTTACCCCTTTTAGCCTAACCCAGAGACTCTCAACACTTCCGTCTCCTATGTCCATCTCTACCTCAGTCCAAGTGTGTACATTTTTAATATATAAGGCAACACCTCCTCCCTTTTTCCCCTGTCTATCCTTCCTGAGCAAGCTGTACCCATCCACACCAACATTCCAATCATGTGTATTATCCCACCAAGTTTCAGTGATGCCAACAATGTCATAGTTGTATTTATTTATTAGCACTTCCAGTTCTTCCTGCTTATTGCCCATACTTCTCGCATTTGTATATAGGCATCTAAGATACTGGTTTGATCTTTCCTCCCAGTTTTGTCCTGACCCTCCTTTCTCTCTGACAATATAGCCCACACTCCCTCTCGTTTCCGACCCATCTCCCCGGTCTCCATGTTCCCCACTTACCTGTGGGCTTTGCTCACCTGTCCCCGTCGAACCTAGTTTAAAGCCCTCCTCACTAGGTTAGCCAGTCTGTGTCCAAATAGGGTCTTTCCTCTCCTTGAAAGGTGAACGCCATCTCTGCCTAGCAGTCCTTCCCCGAATAGCATCCCGTGGTCTAGGAAACCAAAGCCCTCCTGGCGACACCATCTTCGCAGCCAGGCATTCACCTCCATGATGCATCTGTCTCTGCCCGGGCCCCTACCTTTGACAGGAAGAATTGAAGAGAATACCACCTGCACCCCAAACTCCTTCACCCATACTCCCAGAGCCCTGTAGTCACTCTTGATCCGCTCAGTGTCACACCGCGCAGTATCATTTGTGCCCACATGGATGAGTAGCATGGGGTAGTAGTCAGAGGGCTGGATAATCCTCAACAATGCCTCCGTAACGTCTCGGATACGGGCTCCCGGCAGGCAGCATACCTCCCGAGATGAAATGTCAGGGCGACAGATGGGCGCCTCCGTCCCCCTCAGCAGAGAGTCTCCGACCACCACTACCCTACGTTTCCTATTCGCAGTGGTGGTAGCAGACCTCCCAGCCTTAGGGGTACGAGGCTTCTCCTCCTTTACTGTAGGGAGTGATTCCTTCTTTCCTGTATCAAGAAGAGCATAACGGTTACCTATTACCACGGCAGGAGGGTTCGGAGCAGGGGTGGAGCACTGCCTGCTGCCAGAAGTAACCAGCTGCCAGTGTCCACCCTGAGCCATCTCCTCCTCCACCAGTGGTGTATCAGCAGTCCTGTGTACTGGGACAGCTACCTCAGCTGTCTCCACATGGACACTGTCGAGGAATTGCTCGTGGATTCGGATGCTCCTCAACCTAGCCACCTCCTCCTGTAGCTCTCCCACCTGCTGCCTGAGAGATTCCACCAGCAGGCACCTTTCACATTGGATGGTCCCCCCAGCCTGGATATCAGTAAGTGGAAATTGCAAGTTACAGTCTCTGCAAAACCACACCAGGATCTGGGTAGAAGCATCCATGCTCAGGTGCTCTGTCTGGCTACAGGCACAGGTGGAGGAGACAGAAGCAGTGCTGGCACAAGTGTTGCGGGTCCTCCTAACCATCGTAAGCCTCCCTCTGTCAAACTCCTGTCTGCAGCCCCCTGTCCGCTGAAAGGGTTGTTTAAGCAAGAAGTTTTGAATGTAGTTGGTTTATAAGTATTAAGGGGAATAAAGGGAAAACAGATAGAACCGGCAAGGGACCCTCGCCCCCTTCCTGCTCCCTTCCAAACTCCCTGTTAGCAGCCCCTGTTCGCAAAAGCTCCCTGGTCGCTTGTGCGCTGCTTTATAAAGCCCTGGCCTGTATGAATGCCCCGCCCACTGATTAAGGCTCAGCCACTTACCAGAGGCTTCTAGCTTTCAAACCTTCCTTTGAAGCTCACAGCTTCCAACTGCCAGCCACAGCACACGGTCTTTCAAACAACCAAAACAAACAAACAGACTGACAAACACAAGCTCAGCACACAGCAAGTAACCCTCACACACAAACAAACACACACTACAGACAGTCACTTACCCCAAAAGGGTGCTGTATTGCTCCTCCTTCACCTGGAGAACTCCCTTGCGAAACTCCCTGTTAGCAGCCCCTGTTCGCAAAAGCATAATTATTATTGCATAAAGTAAAAGATACTTTAGCCCAGGAAAGCAACAGGCACTGCAAGTCAGCATAGCAAACACAGATTCCTATTAACATTGGAACCACTGCACTTCACTCCTGTGCAGGGCACCAGACATTACTGGTGGCTTTCAGCCTCAAATTGCTCCCTCAAGGCATCCCTAATCCTTGTAGCCCTGTGCTGGGCCCCTCTAATAGCCCTGCTCTCTGGCTGTTCAAATTCAGCCTCCAGGTGTTGAACCTCCGAGGTCCATGCCTGAGTGAAGCTTTCACCCTTCCCATCACAAATGTTATGAAGGGTAATCATGCGGATATAACTGCAGGGATGCTGTCATCGTCCAGGTCCAGATTCCCATACAGAGAGCACCAGCGACCCTTTAAACGGCCAAAAGCACACTCCACAGTCATTCTGCCTGTTGTTGAACCACTCCTTGCTGCTGTCAAGGCTCCCTGTGTAGGGTTTCATGAGCCATGGCATTAAAGGGCAAGCGGGGTCTCCAAGGATCACAATGGGCATTTCAACTTCACCTCTGGTGATCTTCTAGTCTGGTAAAAAAGTCCCGGCTTGCAGCTTCCTGAACAGGCCAGTGTTCTGAAAGATGAGTGCATCACGCACCTTTCCAGGCCAGCCTGCGTTAATGTCAATAAAACACCCATGATGATCCACAAGTGCCTGGAGAACCATAGAGAAATACCCCTTCCGATTAACATACTCGGAGGCTAGGTGGGCCGGTGCCAGAATTGGAATATGCGTCCTATCTATCACCCCTCCGCAGTTAGGGAAACCCATTTGTGCAAAGCCAGCCACAGTGTCATGCATGTTACCCAGTGTCATGGTTCTTCTGAGCAGGATGCAATTAATGGCCCTGCAAACTTGCATCAACACGATTCCAACAATCGACTTTCCCACTCTAAACTGGTTAGCGACCGATTGGTAGCTATCTGGAGTTACCAGCTTCCAGATTGCAATAGCCACCTGCTTCTCCACCAGCAGGGCAGCTCTCAATCTCGTGTCCTTGCGCCACAGGGTGGGGGTGAGCTCCTCACACAGTCCCATGAAAGTGGCTTTTCTCATCCGAAAGTTCTGCAGCCACTGCTTGTGATCCCAGACTTGCATGACGATGTGATCCCACCACTCAGTGCTTGTTTCCCGAGCCCAAAAGCGGCATTCCATAGTGGTGAGCATATCCATGAATGCCACAAGCAATCTCGTGTTGTATGTGTTACTCGAGTTGATATCATTGTCAGAGTCCTCCCTGTGAGTTTGGATCTTAAGGAATAACTCGACTGCCAAACATGACGTGCTGGCAAGACTTGTCAGCATATTCCTCAGCAGTTCGGGCTCCATTCCCACAGACAGAAGGGAAAACAGAGCGCACAGCACAAAAAACGTTGAAAGATGGCGCCAAATGGGGACGGAAGCAGAGGGATTGCTGGGATGCGATCTGATGCATCACGGTGCATTGGGACAGGAGCCAGAATGCCCCACGCCCCCTGCCCCCTTCCCACAAGCCACAGCGCCAGAATGGGAACATGTGCTCTGTGAGATAGCTGCCTATAATGCACCGCTCCCAATGCCACTGCAAGTGCTGCAAATGTGGCCACGCCAGTGCGCTTGCAGCTGTCGGTGTGGACAGACTGCAGCGCTTTCCCTACTGCGCTCTCCGAAGGCAGGTATAACTCAAAGCGCTCTAACATCTGCAAGTGTAGCCCTAAATCCTGCACGTGTAAACCCCTAGAGCAAAGAATCTGTCAGCAATGTGCCTTCCCCAACTTTGAAGATCCTTAGGTATGTTAAAGCAGGGTTCCTTTGGCAAAAATGGTGTGTGACCATGTAATTAAAGATTGAGTTGAGGCCTGGCCTGACATGAGTAATCAACACCTGGAAGGAGGCCTCATTTCTTGGAGAATGGAAGTAGGGACCTAAACAGATCATTAGATTGAAAAAGACAGAATGTCTGAGCCAGCTAAGATAAGAGGTAGAACACTGCAGGGAACCATTTACTAACAATAGACAAGATAAGTTAGGAATGTAAAGAGGTCAGGCTTGGACAATGCATGGACAGAGTGTGCTGCACAGGGATTTGTTCCTGCAAAGCAACCAAGCCAAGCCAAAAATGTGCGATGCGATGTATAGTATATGCAATGAGAGGTGTAAATGTATATGACGGTAGAGGATTTCTGTGTAACTTTGGAGCCGTGGTACAGCCAATACCCACCCCCTATGCCTGAATCTGATCAACTCAGCATAGCTTTGCTGTATGCCAAATAAAGGTACCTGAGCAATGAAATCTGGAGTTAAACTGCGGTTTTTGGATCCCAGAGAACAGGATGAAGTGTTCTCCCAGAATTGGACAAGGTGTTCCGGATAAGCTGAGGGGAATATTCTCGGAGGGAATCCTAAAAAAAGACAACACAAAAAGTAGAGTCTATGACACTGCTCTCCTGGAACACTGCAGCCGATATGCCAGAGAACCTGCACATTCATATGCCCTCTCAGCTCCACAGAAAAGAGGGCAGGTCTCCATGGCTGACTAGCCATCTCCTGTGAAGATCTTTAAGGGAGCTGCACAGTCTCAGACAGGACAGATGAATGACAGATCTGAAAGGGAGCTGTCTGCTGGGCTGCATCTCGGCAGCTGTCGTCTGAGTTCCTCCCTCTGGGGCAACTGGGAGGGCTCAAAGGGTAACACAATCCCCTGATAACCCCTAGCCCTAAAATGAACAGAAAAACACTGTGCGCCTATCTCCGTCACACCCTTTCTCCCAGTCACAGGGTAGCTGGTATCCGTGAGTAGACCAGGCCTAGTGTCCCCTATGTCAGAACAGGTGAGCCCCCCTTAAGTTAATTAAAGAGGGCAGGGCTACACCTGAGCCTATAAAGACCTGTCAGAGGTCAGAAAGTGGAGGAGAAATTGATATATATGTGATAAATAACGCAAACATTGTCAAATGTGTATAGATGGGTGTAAAGATAATAAAACCAGGAGAGTAGGGACAGCATTCTGCATCTCAACACTTGGAATAAAGACTATCCATTTTTGTAGCTGTTATGACAGCTAAACTGGAAGGGACAATGGTGGTGTTATATTGGATATTGAATGTGCAGCCTACCTCCCTTGTCATCTCGTCAGATTCACTGTTAGGACTACTGAGAGTTAAAAATGGGGTGTCAGATAGCAGAAATTATATAATTAATTAGATAATACTACTAACAACAGAATTGGCAGAGATGGGAGTAAACAATGAAACAGCATGGATTCCAGAATAAGTTGGGTTACCAGGAAACGAAGTGGCAGACAAAGTAGAAAAAAATGCTGTAAAAATGAAAAAAATGACCTAAAGATCCCTCAGTTAACAGGAGATTAAAAACTTAATAAAAATTTAACTAAGGGAGAAGTGGCAGGAAGTATGGACAAAAGAAACAAGGGCGGGAGGGAAGATTTCATGAAGCATGCCCTGGAATCGAAAATACTGACATACTACAAGAACCTGAGAGAGAAAGTGAGGTAGCTCCTCTGAATACTTACCAGACATGGTGGCTTAAACAATAACTTGGCATTAATAAATACACAGGGGAATGGAGAGGGACCAGTTCCGCAGAAACTTGGTCAGGGAAGGCAGCAAGGAGTTCATTTATAGATCTCTGCTGCAGACGGCTTATAATATAAATAGACAAGACAGGCAAAAGAAATATTATTAGACCCATTTCGCAGGTGGGGAACTGAAGTACAGAGAGACTCGACCAACATCACCCAGGAAACCTGTATAAGAGCCAGGAATTGAACCTAAATCTCTTGACACATACACACAAACACACACCACTCCGAAGCTTGGTGTATTGACCAGAAAAACATCCTTCCTCTCGTTTTAGACTAATTTTCTCAGCGACAGGGATCATTGGTGAGTGATGCAAGGCAATCCCACCACCATCCCACATGTTGGGTCTGCAGTGCTCCCTGCCCTTACTGGCCCAGACAATATAAGGGCTGAGAACCAATCATGTGTTTCTTGCACAACAATGCAGAGTGGCATGGCCCCAAATTTCTCTTGTACTCAAAGTGTGCAGATTAGGTGGAGGTGGAATCCTCTGGAATAAAGTATTCTCGGGTACAGGCCTGACAATTGCTCCCATACAGGTCAATGGCAAAATTCTCACTGACCCCAGTGGAAATGAGATTGGGCTTCCTGTATGTAATACAGAACTGATCTCAGAGAGAGACTGACTCAGTGCAGGCTCTGAAATCCTACAGGCTTTCTTTGAACACAAACTATAATATTTTGTACTATAGAGAAGGGGTGTTTATTTATTTAGTTATTTTTATGGTCACGTAGGCCAGCACCTAACCAGCCTAAGAAGGTTTGCTCCCCCTCACAAAGAGCATCACACTGATGGCTGGATTGAATGAGCGTTAAGGGTTTTTCCCTCGCAATAGCTTTTATTTTGGGCCCCTATTATTTCTCTCATCCTTGTATATGCTGTAGCAGGATGGACTACCAGAACCAAGACTGATGCTGCTGTATACAGTCCTTAGGAGGAAATCAGACAGAGGTGCATATGATGCAATAGTGTACCCACTCATTCTCTCCCTCCAAAAAAACTTCTTGCCTGAAACAGGAGTTTAGAACCTGATTCTACTATGTGGCAGCTTCATGTCATGCTATCCTCTGAGGCATCAGGCTGGCCTGGGGGATGGAAGGTGGGTGGTCTTTTAAAGCAAGAGCCCTCAGAGAGATTTGACTATGACACAGTAAGAAAGGTTCCATTTTCATATTGTATCTCCTTACCAGTTGTAAATCAGTCATTTAAAGGATGCTTTCCATTCTTTCTTCCCTTTAGGCATCTCTTATTTCTCTCTGGGAAAAGGAAAGATGTGGTTTATAGCTAACTACAGGACTGAAATGACATATATATTGGCAACAGCAGGCAACAAATGTGTCCCTAAAGTGGCAATATGTGCTTTTTGTTTTGTTTTAAGACTTTGGTGTCATAGGTAATTTTTCTTTTCAAGCCTTCATTTGAATATAGTGAATTTAGAAAGTAACATTAGGTGTGTTCAGTAATAGGGGCTGCATACTCTGACCCAGGCTGTTTGATAATATGAATAATAGGGCAAGACTGTCAAGCTAAAATACTACAGGGCAGAAGAAGATTATTTCTTTGTTATGCAATATTTTCTTACTAAAATGTTATAATAATTATTTAGGCGCTGACGATTAATTGACCTTTTTCTTTCTTTTCTTTTTCTGCCATCCCTTCTCTTCAACTAAAAAACAAACAAACAAAAACCCCACCAAACCAACAATTCTGACTGCCAGGTTCTCATACATAATCTGAACTATTCACAATTGTCTTAAAATGGGCAGACCATAAACCAGAGCGGTATTGTCTCTGTTACAGATTGACTCGGTGTTCAGGAATCTAACCAACTAACAGGAGAAGTTTTTCACTCGGGGAGAAAATAATTGTTTGATAAAATAACACAAGACTGCAATTTAAAGAATGAATCTTGAAACCTTACCTATGTAAGTATGCCTGCTGACTTCACCATACTTCTCAACTTCCAGGATACCAGGAAGGGAATTCAGACCTGCACTGTGGCCACACCCGTCCCTGTGAATTCCAGAGGCACACCCTGCCAGACAAAGAGGAGGCTCTGCAGTCCCTGCGTGACCCCATGGCACAAAGGTCTGGGGTTAGGGGCAGGGTGAGAGAGGGAGCATGACTGGCATAGTATATTAGCTACTTATATGGTCCCACTGCTGTTTTATCGGAGCACCTTAGTCTTTAATGTATTTATCCTCACAACACCCCAGAGGGGTAGGGACAGAGATGATGCATGGTGGGCGGGGGCGGGGGAGATGTAGGGTCACGTGCCCCTCAAGATTTGCTGTTTGGCTTGTACTGAGCATGCTCACATGGACTGAGCACGCTCAGTAACACTGCTGAAGCCAGCTGCCCTCTCTCTTCCCCCCAGCATCAGGCAGGCACTGGTTGTCTCTGGGTAGGGAAGTAGTTACCTCTCCATAAAATGGTGATAATAAGGCACACAGTGACTAAGTAAGGCATCTAAACCCCAAATGTAGGCCTCTAAGTCCCAGTTTTAAGCACTACTGCGATCCACAAAATCCCCACTCAGCTACTGCCTAACCCCAGTAGATGCCTAAACTCATTCAGCACCCAAATGTCCACTGTAAAGTTCCCTAGGTGCTTAAGTTACTGCTTCTGGGCATGTGCACTGCTGCCTCGCTCTAGGCATTCAGACACCTATCTCGTGACCAGTGCCAGGTTTACAATGGCGCAAGTGGCTCCATGGAGTTGGGTCCATGCTCAGAAGGGGCCCCAGCCTACTCCACTTGCACTGCGCCCTGAGACCCCGCTCCTCCCCCCACCCACCACTTGTTCCTCTCGGCCTGCCCACCAGCTGGCTGAGGGCTCCTCTACACCCCCTGGCCCCACCCCCCTGTTCCTCTCTGCCCCCTGGCAGAACCCCAGTGCACCTCCGGCTCCAGGCCTGTGGGGCCCCGCCTGTCTCCCTGGAGCTGAGCTGCCTGGGACTGTGCAGAAGCCTAGCCAGTCTCAGCCTGCAGGGGTGGACAGTGTGGGGGGCTTTGCTGGGACCCTCCGGGCAAGTGCATCTTGAGGTAGCCAGGCCTTGGCCTGGCTGATCGCACCACTCCTGAAGGGACAGAGCAATTCCCGGCCCCGGGACCAGCCCTGCTGCACTGCCAGCTCAGCCTAGCAGACACAGTCACCTCCTAGCAGGGCCGGTGAGTGCAGCCATGAGGCAGGGCATGGGGGAGTGGGTCTCTGGGGAGTCTGGGGGAGGGGGGGTGCTGGGCTGTGAGGGGGCGGGGAAGATGTGTGTGTTGGTGCAGTAGGGAGTGGGGGTTCTGTGGGGGGTGCTGGGAAGTTGTGGTGGGGCTGTGGGCAGGGGAGTGCTGGGCAGGGGTGGCGATGTGGTGCATTTCTCGGGGAGGTCTGGGGTGGGCGCTGGTCATAGGGAGTCAGTGGGGTGTTGGGCGAGGGGCTCTGTTGCATTGCATGGGCCTGCCCCCCCAAGGGGAAGGGGCATGCTGGCATCACAGGGCCACTGTGGTCTGGCAACTGCTGGTTTGTAAATAGTGCCCTTGCACTGGGCTGGGCCTAAGGGATTTACCCTAGATCCCAGAGAAAGTCTGTGGGCAAGTCTACACTACAAAATTAAGTCGACCTAAGTTAAGTCAATGTACAGGCACCACAGTAATTAAACTGCTTTTGCATGTCTACACTACGCTCCTTGAGTCAGCGGTGCGCGTCCTCACCAGGAGCGCTTGCACCAATTTCACTGCCAATGTGGGACAGTTTCTGAAAGGCAGCAATAGTCGATGTAAGCAACTCGGTGTCTACACTGACACTGCATCGACCTAATTTACATCAACTTAAGCACTGCGCCTCTCACAGAGGTGGAGTTATTAAGTCAGTGCAGTGGGTGAGTTACATCGGCGGAAGCTGCATTTTAGTGTAGCAGACATTTACAGAGTTAGGTTGATGTAAGCTGCCTTATGTCAACCTACTCTGTAGTGTAGACCAGCGCTGTGACATGGCAGTGAATTGATTCCTCATCTTAAATCCCAGGCTAACATCCTAACTCCTGACCTGAATTCCTCACTAGTCCCAGGGAGACAGGGATGGACAGGTCCATACTTAGGCATACGCAGCTGCGTAGGGCACCATGAAATTTGGGGCACCAAATTGCCCCAAATTTCATGGTGCCCTAGGCAGCTGCGTGCTGCATACGTGGCAGCACCAGCCCCAGCGACCAGCCCTATCCCTCGGCCGGCCCCCCCTGCAAGGGGCAGGGCTGTCCCTAGGGGGTGTGGGGCCCCGGACCACACCCTTCCCCCCTGCTCCGCCCCCAGGCCGCCCCCATTCCATCTCTTCCCCCAGCGACCCCGCACTCACCGGCAGCAGCGGGAAGCGGAGCAGCCTGGCCCCAGCCTGCTCTACTCCTCCAGCTCCCAGCCGTGTAGCTCTGCTTCCTGCCGCCAGGGAGTGCGGAGAAAGGATCGCCCCCCGCACTCACCGGTGGCGGGAAGCGGAGATACGCGGCCCCAGCGCACTCCGCTTCCCTTGCACCGGCCCCAGCCATGTCGCTCGGGGTGGGGAAAGGACTTCCCCCAGTTCTCACTGGTGGCGGGAAGCTGAGCGTCGCAGCTGGGAGCTGGCGAAGTAGAGCAGGCTGGGGCCGGGCTGCTCGGTTTCCTGCCGCTGCTGGTGAGTGGGGGGATCCCTTCCCCCAAGCTCCCTCCCCCGAGCGACATGGGGGCCGGGGCGAGGGAAGCGGAGCGGGCTGCTCCCAGCCCCCCGCTAATCCCCTGGGCCACTCTGGGCCTGTGGGACTCCCAAAAGTGGCCCCCCACAGCTCCTGCCTCCCAGACTCTGGGGTGGGGGGAGGCCTGGGGCCCCACACAGCCCCCCTACAGGGGGGGGCTGCATAGGGCACCCAAATGGCTAGGTACGGTCCTGGGGATGGGGCACCATGAGCAGCAAGCCTCAAAAGCAGCAGCTGGTGGACACCCTTCCTTCATGTCTTTATAGCCCCAGCTAACTTTTTCCCTTGCAGTCTCTCTGCCCCTTATTTCCCTCCTCTCTCTGACACCAGTTTTGAGTTGGTCTCATTGGAGGTGTTTGTTAGAGAACATAACCCAACATGACTGTTTACTGTTAATATTTACACACTTCAAGTTTTGAGCAGCTCCATGTGTGATATTTTACACACGTTACTGTTAATGTGCTTATCTGTAAATATGTACTTGTGATAATCAGGGTCAAGACACCCCACAGGGAGAATGGAGGATCTGAACCCCAAGAATAAGCGCATGAATGAACTAGTTGTATACAATGTTATTGTGTATAAATGTCAAGTATGAAAGCTTGTAATGTTGATGGTCATTAGGAGATTTGTTCACAAGTTATGGGCATGAATGTATGCATATGTATAGGTGTAGAACTTAGTATTGTAACTAGGGCTATGGCTACATCACAGAGCTTACAGTAGCACAGCTACACCTAGCATTGTGCAATGGAGTGAAAGACAGTGGTGGACTATTCAAGTTAATGGAAAGACATTGAAACTGAAAAGAAAACTCCAATCTTGAAAAACTAAGGCCATGTCTACACTACAGCTTAGCTCCCTATTAGTTATGTCAATCAGGGGGGTGAATAAACCACCCTCCTGAGTGACATAAGTGACACTGAATTAAGCGCTGGTGTGGACAGCGCTATGTCAGCAGGAGAGCTCCTGCCAACATAGCTACTGCCACTCACGGGGGCTGGAGTAATTAAATCGACAGGAGAGAGCTCTGCACTGCACCGCTGTAAGCTCTGTAGTGTAGCCATAACCTAAGAAAGGAGGGAGTTTCCCAATTCCGTGTAACCATGAATTACCATAGTCTGAGAGAAAGGGGAAAAAATGCAAACCCTGTTAAAAGGGAAGGAATTTGAAGTGAAAGCTATCCAGAAACTGAAGCGGAGTGCTGTCTGTGGAACACTACATCCCCCCCAGGACAGAGGACATACTAGGAAACAGTTCAGAGGCACTAGCCATCAGAAAAGAGAATTTAGCTAATAGAGAAGTATAAAGCCTCAGATTGCGTCTTTATGTTTATTTTCTGTGTAACTTGGATACGTTTGCTTTTCCATACTATTTCATCTTTGAATCTAAGGTTTATCTATTAAATAAACTTTGTTTATTTTTACCCCAAGCAGGTCTCTGTTGGGCAACTTGTGTGGAATGTGTGTGCCAAACTGAACTAATAATCGGGGGGGCAGGTTTCATTCTTCTGGGATCACAAACCAGAGGGCAAGAGTCCAAGTGTCTAGCCATTAAGAACACAGGAGATGGACTTAGAACCAGAAGGGCTAATGAGGTGTCCCTGCAAGGAATAAGTAGGCAAGTGGAAGCCACGGTTGAAGCCTTGATGCTTTGTAGGCTGGCTACTGGTGTCAGAGTTGAGCCATAACATCATAGCATTAAGGCATCCAAAATTACAAGGCAGGTGGTGACAGCAAACCCCTTACTGGTCTAAGTGATCCCCAAAACATCATAGTATTTTAAGGACTGCTCCCATTAACCAAAATACCGATACTAAAAATAGAAAAACAAAAGAAATATTAACATCACTTCTAAATTCATCTCTAAATACAATGTTTTACAATATAAAATAATTTCAACAGCTGTAGCTATTCCAAGGTCCTTATACTAACATATATATTCCCAGTCAAAAGTTACATTAAGGCCTGGTCTACACTAGGAGGGTGTGGGGGGAAGATCGATCTAAGTTACGCAACTTCAGCTATGTGAATAACGTAGCTGAAGTCGATGTACTTAGATCAACTTACCATGGTGTCTTCACTGCAGCGCGTCGACTGCTGCCGCTCCCCCGTCGACTCCGCCTGCACCTCTTGCAGCGATGGAGTACAGGAGTCAACAGGAGAGCGCTCAGGGGTCGATTTATCACGTCCAGACTAGACGCGATAAAACGACCCCTGCTGAATCGATTGCTGCCCGCCGATCCAGCAGGTAGTGTAGACATACCCTAAGATGGAGTTCAGGTTGACAATACATACCAGTATTATAGGATAAAATAAATTAGTGGATGTTGCAATTATTCCAAAACCAAATGTGTTAAACCTGGGAAATTCAGAATAAAATGTTAAACTTAAAAGAAACCCGAACATCTTGAAGGATGAAAATGCAGTTACGGCACTGAAACAACAGTACTTCTGCCCTATGCAATTGTAACACCAACAGGTGTCAGTGGGTAGGATTGAAGCTGGGACCTCTGGAGCTAAATGCATGAGCTTCTACTGCATGAGCTAAAAGCCACATGGCCCTTAGCATCACTACTTCAGCACCAGCAGTCACCTCCTCCATCTGCCTACTTTCCTGTGCCTCAGACCGCAGCCTAAAATATGCAGTTACAGATCAGCTGCTCTTTGACTGATTGCTCTCTTTGGCTGTACATAGGGTAGAGCTGTAGGTACTGTAGCTCAGGGAAGGAAGCAAGCTAGGCAGTAACAAGCTAAAACTACTCAAGAGCGGGATAAAGAGGTCAAACCCCCTATTTTCACCTGTTCTTATGGCTTCCATTGTAATCAGGTAACTAATAAGGATTGCCTCTAGGCCAGGGTGCCATGCCACCTCCAATCAGGTAGAGGCATCTTACAGTATCACCATCATGGTCCTGCTGCACCTTTCACCTGTTCCTCATTGTGAGGGACATCACTCAGTTACAAAGTTACCTACATTCCACACAGGTTTGGTGTCTCCTCCGTTTTACTATTGAAAAAGTATTTACATTGGAAATAAAGAATCATGAGGCTGAGGTTATAGAATGACCAATTTATCCTATAGAGGTGAGTCCCACATTTTGTCTCCTGCATGAATAATTTTTTTGTCCCCCTCATTCTGGGTCTTTGTCACATATAATGTGCCTCATTCAGGTCTTGGCAGATTGTTCTAAATTCTCAGATCCACCTCCAGCCCATGGAGACTAGCAGGTTTACAGCAAGGAATACAGTAGAATTCACAATGTAACAAGAATCTATAAAACAAAACAAAGATGCTGGGGAAAGCTACCCCCTGGAACATCTATGAGGTCTTTCTTTACACCCTCTTTCAAATTACACAGATTTAATACTGCCATAGCATCCATGTATTCAATGTATTTTTCAGGAGCAAATTACAAACATTTCAACCATAGGCATGTAATGTAAATTGTTTTGCCAAGTGGTTTTTCCTGCTGTGATTAGGATGATGAGAAAGCTTTTATTATTTAAAATCAAATCAATAGATTCCATAGCCCCATCACCTTTTTTTTTACAGAAGATTTAATCACAAGCTAAGGGGAAATTTTTGTAGGATTCCCCTTGTAAAAATATTGACAGCATATCACTGCTTTACTATAATTTCACTGATGAATAGTTTTTTTCTTATTTCCCTTTGTGATGCAAATAAATGAGTGCAGACTATCACATGGCATTGTTCTGTTTTCTATGTAAATGCAATAAGGGGTGACTTGCTCACTTTTCAGAATACCTGTGTACTGCCTCTGCGTAAGAAATCATAGAAACATTAATGTAAAACTAGTTCTGTGCCTATTAGCATGTTATCATCACATTATGAAGCTTTCAACAGATGGTGTTTCCTATGTGCTTAAACAACCTTGACCTTCAGTTCCTTGCAATGCGAATAATATTACATCACATCTAAGAAGAACAATGTAATCATCTTTTCTATTTCCAGCACTAAGACAGTCAACAGTATTTGATACAATCAGCATGTGTCTTGATACTGAAGGCACATGGTGACAAGTCTAACTGAATGTAGTTATTCAGCTGTCATGAAATGCACCTTATGGTGATAAACTTCGGCCATAAAATTGGAAGACTATCACATAAACATGTTTCATGAAGAAATACACTAACAGAATTCACTGCTAGTTTATTGTTAGAAAACAGCATTCTATTTATTATGCTGCAATTTTTTACAGTAAGTGAGTACTCGAAACTCATTACATTTTACCATGAAGTAATTACTGGGTGTTCATTCCTTTACTTCAACCAACAATTCTATCTAATTAGTGCACAATAAATTGAAATGCTGAGATTGGGGAAATGTGAAAGGACTCACACCAGAGTAGGCACCTGCAAGCAGTTCATGCAGTACATGTTTAACCTGAGATTTACTTGACACAAAAATAGTATTTTATTTTATTTTAATGACATCAGAATATTTGCCTTGTATATTTTTTCTTCTCCTTTCAATCATATACAGTCTTAAATGACACAGTGTACATGACAATCACTAAAGGGTTCATCTGTAAAAAAAAAAAGTGTCCACAAGCTCAGAGAAAGTCTTATCTTCAGCATAGGTCAGTCAGTGAGAGCTTGCTCCAGCAATGTCATGCTTCTAGCTTGGCATTTTATTGGTTGCGGAGATTTTTGAGGGCAGTTAGGTGCCCGGTTTTCATTGGAAGTCAATGGGAGTTGGGGAGACCAACTCCCATTTGTGCTCTTGAAAAATGTATTGAGTGCTTTGTTAGTTGTTATCCTGGATGAGACTGTGTTCTATTCTGGTCCCTTTAGGCTACTCCAAGAGAATAAAGGGGCACAATTGGCCTCTGGGGAATATTACCAATGTGATGGGTTTCTCTGGACAATGTGGAGACACTGGAACAGCTCCGCTCCGGCCTCTCTTGTAGTCCCTTTTGTAGAGGGCATGCCAGGGGTGTGTTGGGATGGTGGAGAGAGAGTGGCTGGAACATGCTGTTTTCTGGATATCCTTAGCTGCAGAGCAGTCCCTATTGCATTGTTGCAACCGAGCATGAATTTAAAAAAACAGCAACAACAAAATCCATCCTACAGGTCAAAGTTCTGTCAGATTCCTGTCAGGCATCCACACCATCAGACTGCCTTAGATAATAAAATAATAATAATATCCCTTTGCTCTTATGTAAGACTTTTGAGGCACAGATCCCAAAGTGCTTGGGTTGCTGCCATGGAAAGACCCAATATGCCAGACTTTAATTGTGGACTCAGTGGACAAGGTGAGGAAGTCACCAAAGTCTCAAAGAAATGGGAAATATTTTAGGAGAGCCATTAAATTCACACAGTCACTGACCTAGCCACAGCTGCTGAATCTTGGCACAGGTGATTAATATAATTAAAATGGGATTTCTCCAATCTAAGGTTTGACATTGCTGTATTATTTCTAGCCAAAAAGCAGATCATATTAGATGAAGAAAAGTTCTTTTTTTCTTTTTTCTTTTTTCTTTTTTTTTAATTTTGATGATGCCCAGCCATTTTTGTTCATCTAGCTACAGAAATGGAAACTTAGTGCTGGCGATGAACTGGAAAGTTTCATGAATTCTGATGAAGAACTACTCATGAAGCCAGAAATTCTAGATTTCTAGAAAGGATATTTTTCTTCAAGCTTTTATTTTTCTTATTATTGATCTAGATGCTTTTATTAGTATGCTAAGATTGCATCCTATGTTGTCAAACAAAAATCTTCTGGTGAGATTATATCCCATGCTGAAATGCTCTATGCCTCCCCCCGCACACACACACACTCTCTCTTTAAAATAGATATTGGGGCTACCGTTTCAAAAGTGGCAATTTCTGCATACCATCATTTGCACAGTGGCCAAAATCTGTAGTTTCACTGATTACCTAACAATTAAGAAAAACTAGAGGAGCAAAATGTTTGAAAAATGGTACTACTAGACAACATGGCTGCAAGTACCTTGTGCAGTAGCAAAAGCAAGCACAACTGAAACTGAATCTGAAACCTTCCTGTACCATCAAACATTGCTTACGCTACAACAAAGGCTCTGTAATCCCTGTCTATCCTGGGCCGCTCTTTGAATGTCCTCAATGTTGTTAAGTCCTTTATGTTTTCTTCTAAGTGATGTTCATTGGAGGGATTCTTTTGGTTGGCTCCTCTTATGTGTTCACAAAACTCTGCCTGGTCACAAAACAAAATGGCTCAATCTCCAGGCAATTTCAAAGCTACTCTATTAAAGAGCCATTTCTTTTAGTATTGTATCATGCAGTGTTGTTGTAGCCATGTTGGCCCCATTATAAGACAAGATGGGTGAGATAATATCTTTCATTGGACCAACTTCTATTGGTGAGAGAGGCAAGCTTTTGAGCTTACACCAAGAAGAGCTGAAGAAGAACTCCAAGAGAAGTTGGTCCCCCGCATTGTCTCTCTAGTTTTGTATCAGATGTTTTTCAAATATGAGATTGCCCTGACTGAGCATGAGATATTAGAGTGGAGAATGTCACTAGGAAATTACAGATAAATATCATATTGATATTTGATATCAATATCAATATCAAATTAATACTAAACTAAACTGATCATTCATCAGAAGCAGGGGTGTTGGTGGTCAGATATATAGGGGATCTGGAGCATATTAGCGGCTTTTGTTTGAGACAGTACTTTGTGATGTTTCCTGTGGTCCACATGAAGGAATAAACACCCCCCCCATTCAACTTGGTTAACTCCTAAATATCAAAGAATTACATCTACAGGGCAAACCAAAGTAGGGACAAGGACCTGCTAGGAGAAAAGACCAACCACAG
The DNA here is from genome assembly GCF_011386835.1 of Chrysemys picta bellii. Lineage (NCBI taxonomy): Eukaryota > Metazoa > Chordata > Testudines > Emydidae > Chrysemys > Chrysemys picta. The sequence continues at coordinate 73,527,396 of NC_088792.1, forward strand.
AAAACCATCCTGTGCCAATTCTCTCCCCCTCTGATAGATAAGGGTGGATTTGGACCATCTCATGGCAACTTGGTGAGAAGGTACTTGTTTTGGAGAGGTTTCCAGGCTATGGCTACACTGCAGACCTTATAGAGGCACAGCTGTACCACTACAGCTGCGCCTCTGTAAGGTCTCCCATGTAGCCATGCTATGCCAGAGGGAGAGAGCTCTCCCCTCGGCATAATTAAACCACCCCTAATGAGCAGTGGTAGTTGCATCGGTGGGAGAGCATCTCCCGCTGACAAAGCGCTGTCCACACCGGCGCTCTCGTCAATGAAACTTTTGTTGGTCGGGGTGAGGTTTTTTTCATACACCCTGACCGACAAAAGTTTTAAAAGCAAAACTGTCAGTGTAGACATAGCCCCAGTTTGTGCTCTAGAATTTAAGCTTTCACTAAAAATCACTTTAAAAATTCCCTAGCCTTATGGTTGTGAAGATAAACTTCAGAATGAACATAAGTAGTGCAAACTTGTGCCTCAGTCAGTACACAATCTGAAACAATAACTCTGAGAACTTAAGACTGTCTGTATTGTTTTGTTATGGATCTAAGATGGGCTAGGAGACAGAAAGCAAACAGATTTAAATGGTCAATATTCATCAAGGTTGGAGGATAACTGTTGGGCATCCCAAGGATCCATACTGGATACCATTTTATTAAAATTTAATTATAGAATTCAGTAGTGCAACCTCTTCTGGAATACTCTATGCAGTACTGGTCACCTCATCTCAAAGAGGATATAGCAGAACTAAAGTGTGTGTGTGTGGGTGGTGGGAGGATCAGAGAAGAGTGACATGAATGATAAAGGGCCTGGAAAAAAAACTCATCTGAATAAAGATTGAAAAGACTGGGACTGCTTATCTTACAAAAGTAATAGAAATATATAAAATAATGAATGCTACAAAGAAGACAGGTAGGGAACTTCTGTTATCATCATGCCTAACAAAAGTGTGACTGGGTGTACCAACCCCACACTGGGCCAAGAAGGCCTGACCAATCATTGTGGGCCCAGGAGACCGTGCCCCCTCACCTATGCTGCTCATGCTCCAGGTGGAAGGGACTGATAAAAGGAGGCAACCCAGCTCAGTCTGGGCTGGCTGAGGAGGGGGAAGGACGTGTGTGGCAGGCTCCTGCAGAGCCACCTGCGACTCTGTGGACCCAGATTACACTGCAGACAACCAGCCGACCATGGAAACCGTTGGGGACGCTGAGCAGCTGCCAACTGAGGAGGTGCTCAAGATGAGCCTTGTGGTAGGAAGTGACCCAGGAATGTATTAGAAGCTGGTGCTTGAACCCTTACTTGGGAATTTCCCAGCTTCATAGGGCCCTGGGTTGGCATCCGGTGGTGTAGGTTGGGCCTGGGTTCCCCTACCCGCCCCCCGCACTGGCCACTTGGTGTGGCTACTGGGGGCTCCAGCTACCCACTAACTGTTTGCTCTGCCCTGCCCAGAGGGTTAGAACACCCCAACTGCTACTGCCTGCCCCAGCCAGGAAACGCAGGGACCATAGATTCTTTGCTTTGCTCTGCCCTGCCCTGCCCTGCCCAGGAGTTGCAGATTGACTGTTTGCTTTTGCCCAGAGGGTCAGAGACATCTAACTGCTACTTTTTGCCCTAGCCTGCAGGCTTAGGAGACTAGAGACTGAGCATTTGCTTTGCCCCATTGTGACAGGCTCCCCAGGGTGCAACCTGGAACTGGGGTACCACTGAGCCCTCTGTCTTACCAACCTGGGCTGCTTCTCACACTGTGATGCTGTGACAAGCTGCAGACCCCCTCTATAGCCTGCACTCACACAAACATTCACAAGCAGGGACACACCCAGCTGAGTTACATGAGCACTTTCACCAGCCACCCATGAAGCAACAATAGAGAGTCTCCAGCCAGTTCCCTCCAGCTCCCCAGCCTAGGACCACAGAGCTGTGCCATCTTGCCCTGGTCAGAAGCCTGACCAGTATAAGTTTATTACCTAGCTCTTCCCTACCTCACTGTGGAGAGGACATGCATCAGTTTTTCTTCACTGAGCAGATTCCCCAAGCACTTCAAGCAGCACACTGTTTTAGGTAAAAAATATAAAACAGATTTATTAACTATAGAAAGACAGATTTTAAGTGATTATAAACAATAAGTGCACAGATTAAAGTAGATTACTTAAGAAATAAAACAAAATCACAATCTAAATTCAATAAACTAGACAGGATTTGAATCAAACCGTGTCTCACCCTGATGGTACAAACAGTTCACCAATCTTCCACATACAGGTTGGGATTCCTGGGACCACCTCCCAAGTTCAGCCTTTGTTCCTGAGATGTTTCAAGGTGTTGAGTTGTGGAGGGAGTGAGGCCAAGGGTATGTCTACACTACGGGATTAATCCGAATTTATAAAATTTGAATTTTGGAAACAGATTGTATAAAGTCGAATGTATGCGGCCACACTAAGCACATTAATTCGGTGGTGTGTGTCCATATACCGGGGCTAGCATCGATTTCTGGAGCATTGCACTGTGGGTAGCTATCCCATAGCTATCCCATAGTTCCCGCAGTCTCCTCCTCCAATTGGAATTCAGGGTTGAGATCCCAATGCCTGATGGGGCCAAAAACATTGTCGCGGGTGGTTCTGGGTATATCCTCCCCCCTCTCCAGGGAAGCAATGGCAGACAACCGTTTCGCGCCTTTTTCATGGGTGAACAGTGCAGACGCCATACCACGGCAAGCATGGAGCCCGCTCAGCTCAAGACAGCAGTCATGAACATTGTAAACACCTCACGCGTTATCGTGCAGTTTATGCTGAACCAGAACCTGCAAAACCAGGCGGCGAGGAGTAGGCTACGGCAGCGCGGTGGCGAGAGTGATGAGGATATGGACATGGAATTCTATCAAACCGCGGGACCCAGAGCTTTGGAGATCATGCTGTTAATGGGGCAGGTTATAGCCGTGGAACGCTGATTCTGGGCCCAGGAAACAAGCACAGACTGGTGGGACCGCATAGTGTTGCAGGTGTGGGACGATTCCCAGTGACTGCGAAACTTTCGCATGCGTAAGAGCACTTTCTTGGAACTTTGTGACTTGCTTTCCCCTGCCCTGAAGCGCCAGAATACCAAGATGAGAGCAGCCCTCACAGTTGAGAAGCGAGTGGCGATAGCCCTGTGGAAGCTTGCAACGCCAGACAGCTACTGGTCAGTCGGGAATCAATTTGGAGTGGGCAAATCTACTGGGGGGCTGCTGTGATGCAAGTAGCCAAAGCAATCACTGAGGTGCTGCTACGAAAGGTAGTGACTCTGGGAAATGTGCAGGTCATAGTGGATGGCTTTGCTGCAATGGGATTCCCTGACTGTGGTGGGGCGATAGATGGAACCCATATCCCTATCTTGGCACCGGAGCACCAGGGTACCCAGTACATAAACTGCATGGGGTACTTTTCAATGGTGCTGCAAGCACTTGTGGATCACAAGGGACGTTTCACCAACATCAACGTGGGCTGGCCGGGAAGGGTTCATGACGCTCGCGTCTTCAGGAACACTAATCTGTTTAAATGGCTGCAGCAAGGGACTTACTTCCCGGACCAGAAAATAACCGTTGGGAATGTTGAAATGCCAATAGTTATTCTTGGGGACCCAGCCTACCCCTTAATGCCATGGCTCATGAAGCCATACACAGGCAGCCTGGACAGGAGTCAGGAGCTGTTCAACTACAGGCTGAGCAAGTGCAGAATGGTGGTAGAATGTGCATTTGGCCGTTTAAAAGGTCGCTGGCAATCGTTACTGACTCGCTCAGACCTCAGCCAAACCAATATCCCCATTGTTATTGCTGCTTGCTGTGGGCTCCACAATCTCTGTGAAAGTAAGGGGGAGACCTTTATGGCGGGGTGGGAGGCTGAGGCAAATCGCCTGGCTGCTGATTATGCGCAGCCAGACACCAGGGCAATTAGAAGATCACACCAGGAAGCGCTGCGCATCAGAGAAGCTTTGAAAACGAGTTTCATGACTGGCCAGGCTACAGTGTGAAATTTCTGTTTGTTTCTCCTTCATGAAAACCCGCCCCCTTTATTGACTCATTCTCTGTAAGGAACCCACCCTCCCCCTTCCCCCAGCTTGCTTTCAAAGGAAATAAAGTCACTATCGTTTAAAAATCATGTATTCTTTATTAATTGATTATAAACATAGGGAGAGAACCGACAAGGAAATCTGGGTGAGGTTTGGGAGGAGAATAGGAGGGAAGTAAAAAGCCACTGAAAAAAGTCCACTAGGCTGGAGTGGGAGGGTGCACGGAGCCTTCCCCCCCCCCACCCCCTGCGTTCTTACATGTCTGGGTGAGGAGGATATGGAACATGGTGAGGGGGAGGGAGGTTATACAGCGGCTGCAGCGGCAGTCTGTTATCCTGCTGCTGTTCCTGAAGCTCCACCAGACACCGGAGCATGTCCGTTTGATCACGCAGCAGCCCCAGCGTTGCAGCCTGCCTCCTCTCATCTCGAGCGTCCCTCATGACCTCACGTTCACTGGCATCTTTCCTGTACTTAGATACCGTGTCCTTCCACTCATTCAAATGAGCTCTTTCATTGTGGGTGCATTCCATTATTTCCGTGAACATCTCGTCTCGCGTCCTCTTTCTCCGCCGCCTTATCTGAGATAGCCTTCAGGACAGAGGAGGGAGGCTTGAAAAATTTGCAGCTGCTGGAGGGAGGGTTGAAAAAAAGGAGAGAGGTTTTTAAAATGATACATTTTACAGAACAATGCTTATACTCTTTCATGGTGAACAACACTATTCACATTACATAGCACATGTGATTTCAGAACAAGGTCGCATTTTCCATCTTAATATTGAGTGCCTGTGGCTTTGGTGTTAGAGATCACAGACACAGGTCCGGGCAACAGAATTCAGCTTGCATGCGGCCATGGTAAGCCATTGTCTTTCAGCTTCTGCGCCCTCCTTTCCCACATATCAAGCAAAGCCTGTTGACTGCTGCGGTTTTCCTGTTAAACTTCAGCAGCAGAAAGCAAACTAACCCCCCCACCATCCAATTCTCTGAGATGATCGCTTTATCCCTCCCCCCACCACATGGCTGGTATCAGGGAAGATCCCTGCAGAAACCAAACTAGTCCCCGCCGCCATGAATTATCTGGGATGATCGCTGTACCCCTCCCACCACCGCGTGGCTGGTAACACGGAAGATCCCTGCTAGCCAAACGCGAAAAGCTCAGGGCCAATTCCTGCCCCCCCCCCCCCCCCCCCCCCGCTTGGCAAACTGCAGGGAAGGATTTCTTTTCAGCCACAGGCAAACAGCCCAGTAGGAACGTAGGAACGGCCACCTCTGTTTCCTTAATTAAATTCCCGTATTTCAACCAGGTTACCATGAGCGATATCACTCTCCTGAGGATTACACAGCGAGATAAAGAACGGACGTTGCTTGAATGCCAGCAAACACCGGGACCATACGCTGCCAGGCAATGATACCAGATTACTTGCTACTAGCATGGCGTGGTCAAGTGTCCTATCATGGAGGACAGAATAAGGCTGCACTGCCCAGAAACCTTGTGGCAAAGCTTTTGGAGTACCTCCAGGAGAGCTTCATGGAGATGTCCCTGGAGGGTTTCCACTCCATCCCCAGACACATTAACAGACTTTTCCAGTAGCTGTACTGGCCGCGAATGCATCCCAAGTCCTCAGGGCAAAGTAATCATTAAAAAACGCTTGCTTTTAAAACAAGTTTTATATTTTAAAAGGTAAACTCACCTGAGGTCCCTTCCATGGGGTCATGGTCTTGGATACTGGCTTGGGAGGGTTGGGAGGGTACTTCAGTCAGGCTGAGAAAAAGATCCTGGCTGTTGGGGAGAACGGAGTGCTGGGTGCTCTCCGCAACTCGTCCTCCTCCTCCTCCTCCTCCTCTTCCCCGTCCGCAGAATCCTCAGGTATAGCTGATGAGATTATCCCCGCCTCGGAATCCACGGTCAGAGGTGGGGTAGTGGTGGCGGCCCCCCCTAGAACTGCATGCAGCTCGGCGTAGAAGCGGCATGTCCGCAGCTCTGACCCGGAGCGACCGTTTGCCTCCTTTGTTTTTTGATAGGCTTGTCTGAGCTCCTTGACTTTCACGCGGCACTGAACCGAGTCCCTATTGTGGCATCTCTCCATCATGCCCTTGGAGATTTTTTCAAAAGTTTTGGCATTTCGTCTTTTCGAACGAAGTTCTGCTAGCACTGAATCCTCTCCCCATATAGCGATCAGATCCAGTACCTCCCGTACGGTCCATGCTGGTGCTCTTTTTCGATTATCGGCCTGCATGGTTACCTGTGCTGATGAGCTCTCTGTGGTCACCTGTGCTCTCCACACTGGGCAAACAGGAAATGAAATTCAAATGTTCGTGGGGCTTTTTCTGTCTACCTGGCCAGTGCATCCGAGTTCAGATTGCTGTCCAGAGTGGTCACAATGGTGCACTGTGGGACAGCTCCCGGAGGCCAATACCATCAAATTGCGGCCACACTAACCCTAATTCGAAATGACAATATCGATTTTGGTGCTACTCCGCTCGTCGGGGTGGAGTACCGAAATCGATTTTAAAAGCCCTTTATTTCGAAATAAATGGTTTCGTTGTGTGGATGGGTGCAGGGTTAATTCGATTTAACACTGCTAAATCCGAATTAAAGTCATAGTGTAGACCAGGCCCAAGTGTTGATGTCGCTTCCCCCTTTTATAGCTTCTGCCATGTGGAGGGAACTTAATTGTCCCAAACAACCCCCTCAGCACAGTTAGTGAAAAAGTACTGGTACAAGATGGAGTCCAGTGAGCTGATCACATGCCCTTGCATGCTTCAATAAGTCATAGCATGAACCATTACCCATATTCTGGCTAGAACGTCCACAGGAAAGTCCATCAGGTGGGGATAAGCATCTTCCATGGCCCATTGTGTTCACTGATGGGACATCAACTTAAATAGTCCATTCACAGTGCGCTGGCTAGACTGGATGTAAACTACCTTGTGGGAGTTATCACAGAGTCAAACACCATAACTTTTCCATTGACACCTCACATGGCATATTTTATACAAGATTTGTTGCAATTATATAACACTGGTGAATATGGGGGTGCCAGAGTGTTGCTTTGGGGATATAGAGTGTCACACCCACCCCAGGATCTGCAAACTATTTGTGGGCTTTATCCTGCCCAGAAGGTTAGAGTCCAAGCTGCAATTGTCTGTCCCAGCCAGGAGGCTTGGGAGGCATAAATGGAGTGTGTACCAGGTCCCATCAGAAGCTCTGAGTCCCTCCCCAATCAAAATTGCCTGATCCAATAGGGAGTCCCGACAATTGTGTGATGGGACGTACCAACCCCATATTGGGCCCATGGGGGTGGCCCTGTCTGACACACAGGGTCTCTCTCCCCACCATGACATGTGGTGCAGAATGTAGGTAACATTCAGACCCTGTTAAGAGGACCAACAAGAGGAGGACAACGTGAGAAAACCCCACAGCCAGTATGGATACTGAAAAAGTACTAAAGTGGGTGCTGCAAAGCCAGCAGCAGCAGGCTACCCAACAACAAGCAACAACAGACCCAGCTGCTACAGCAAATAGCCACTCAACAACAACAGATGGCCCAGCACCAAGAACAACAGCAGCAATTGATCAGGGAGCTAGCGGCACAACCCCAACCCCGACCAGAGCATCTGGTTCAACACATGGTGGCACTCCTACAACCATCGGTATCGCCTGACACCACCAGGGTGAGCCAGGGGACAGACAACACCTGGATGGGGCTCCCAGTGAGGCTGGCTAAGATGGGGCCCTGACAGGGCAGGTGGAAGGATGTTTCGCACCCTAGGCAAAACTTCCACCTTGCGCCAGCCCTCCCCCCCCCCGAGGCGCCCCCTCCTCCGCCTCCTCCCCCTCCGCCTCCTCCCCAAGCACGCCGTGGCTGTTTCACTTCTCCCGCCTAAGGTGATTGGCGCCGCAAGCCTGGGAGGCGGGAGAAGTGAAGCAGCGTACTCGGGGAGGAGGCGGGGCAGGAGTGAGCTGGGGCGGGGAGTTCCCCTGCGTGCCGCCCCCCCCTTGCTGCAGGCGGCCCTCCCCGCACTCCACTGCCCCAGCTCCCTCTGCCTAAATGCCGGCAGCGACCGGGGTGGCCAAAGATCCGGCCACCACGATCGCTGCTGAAGAAAATGGTGCCCCCCAAATCTTAGTGCCCTAGGCGACCGCCTAGGTCGCCTAAATGGTTGCACCGGCCCTGGGCCCTGAAGTGACCCAGAGGCCTTCTTGGTCTCATTCAAACGAGCTACTACCATGGCCTGCTGGCCTCCTGAGCACTGGACTATACTAGGGGCCCATACTTGACCGGGCCTGCACAAATTGCGTACCGGAACCTAGACCCTACTGATGCCCTCGATTATGCCAAAGTGAAGGTTGCCATCTTAAACCATACACTGGAGTTAGCTCCAAACAATTTCAATGGGAGAGATATCCCTTAGGAGCTTGACCTCAAGCAGTTGCTCAGTGACTCCAGGACTATTGCTAGTGGTGGTTGGACCTTGAGAAGTTGACAGGACCTCAAGTGGTGGAAGCCATCATCGTGAAATAGTTCACACAAATCCTTCCCCCTGAGGGGAAGGAGTGGGTTCGTCAACACCACTCAACTACTCTCGCGAAGGTGGTGTCCCTGATGGAAGATAACTTGGTCGCAGAGTATCCCGGGCTACAGGCGCCCAAACCAGGGAATCCCAGAAGCCACAGGAGGGACCCATGTGATAGACAGCACAAACCCAAAGACAGGGGGAGGGCAGATTAGACCCAAGCCATAGGTAGTAGCCCCCAACCCAGGAGCTGCATGAAACCCCAGCATGAGACTCCAGGGGCAGGAAACCCCATCAGGCAGGCCCAGGCCATCATGACAGAACTCTGCAACAGAGACAATGAGGAACAGATGTTATGAGTACGGCCAGGAAGGGCACTTCAGATGTGATTGCTCCTTTATGGACTGTAATTATGGCCAGGCCTGGGTGGCAGACATGTGAGCCCAGAAGAGAGGTCCACCCAAACTTCTGGTCACTATGCAGGTCAATGTCACACTAGTAAAAGGTCTGGTTGATTTGGGGTGCAACCAGACACTCATTCGGGCCAACCTAGTGAAGTCACAGGGCAGGACAGAGGCCCTTATATACCAGTGCATCCACAGGGATGTACAGCTGTACCCCGCCATCAGGGTAAAGCTGGAGGTGGGCCCTCAAGAGGAGACATGCTGGGTCGGCCTGGCCGAGAAGCTGGCATACCCTGAGGTCCTGGGATGTGACTTGCAGTGGTTCAGGGAGTTCATGCTGGAGCGGGGATGCCAGATCCTGGCAGAAATGAACCTGAGACCATGGCTAAAGGGGCTCCAAAGCCAAGTGGAGGATGAAGGGCAGGAGGAAGAATTCCAACCAGGTGGAAGATCCCGGGCCTCACTTCATAGAGATGGAAGCACCAGAGGGAGCTGGGTGCAAATGGATGATGGTTGACGGGGACTTCATGAGGGAGCAGAGGGAAGATCCAAAATTGAGTCATGCATGGAAGCAAGTGACCAACACCTAGGAGGAGGGGGGCACCAACCAACAAGTGCCCCAACGGCCCCACTTTGAGGTCCACAATAACTGGCTATACCGGGAGAGGATCCACAAATCCAAGAGGTATTCCAACAACTGCTGGTGCCAGGGAACTTCCGGCAGGGCCTACTGCATCTGGCTCACTTGGTACCCCAAGCCAGACACCTGGGGTGGTAGAAGACCTTACAGCGGGTGGTTCTTAGGTTTTTCTGGGAGGAGTGTATGACGGGGTGTACCAACCCCACACTAGGCCAATGGGGGTGGCCCGACCCAACACACAGGGCCCCCCATGACAACAAGAACCAGAGGACAGTCAATGAAACTAAGTGCCAGGAATTCAAAACCAATAAAAGAAAATACTTTTTCATACAATGTGTAATTAGACCGTGGAATTCATTGCCATAATAAGTCACTGATGGCAAGAATTTCACAAGATTTCAAGAGCAGATAAGTGACCTCCCAGGTAATGGGGTCCCAGACCTATTTACCATTAAACAATGATATTTTTTGTATAAACAGAAAAATCAGATTGTTGAACTTTGAGAGAGAAAAAGAACAGTAGTCCTAGAGAACTACTGGATTTACATGAGCTACTGGAGTGAATTAGATATGTCACTGTCTATTCCGTGTCACTGTTTATGTTGCTGCATTTGGAAGTCTGAAAAAGGTTTCAAGTGCCATTTTGTTGAAAATAAATTTCATGTAAGCACCAGATAGGGACAAGTGATAGTGTTATGGGGGCAAGGGGGAAAGCAATGTTTCTTCAATATCATCCTTTCATTTTTTTGACACAGCTTAAGCTGCACCAAGATGTCAGAAGTGTGAAAATGTCTTCTGTTCACTACTCTATAAAAGATGTGTGGCAAAAATCAAGGAATGCCTGTGTAAGTAATTTTATTTTTTATGATTCGTGCCCCCAAAGGTCTTGAACTGTCAGATTTATTGTCCATCCAATTTTATGACTTTTAGTTGTATTTATTTCTTGATATTTACCATCAACTTGTGTCTATGTGAGCTCTGGTCTGTAGACTTTCATATTGCTATATCATTTGTTAAGCTTTACATGTAGCTTCAATTCAACATCAATCCCCTGAGACATGCCATTAACATGAATCACTTTTGAAAGTACGTGATGCAATATGAACTTCTTGTTGAGTCAATCACTCATTGTGATGGAAAGAAGTGATGACCTTCACAGAAGTGCAGTATCACAGCTAAATATCCCAGGACAGAGCTCTTTACTGCTGACAATGGCGTCTGCTCACACAAACTTAATCCTAGCATAAAAAAATAGGCTGAAGATTTTTTTCCCCTGTGTGGTGAGCAGGGTGGAACGATTTAAATCCAATATATTTAATTCACCAATTCTAATCCCTATTTAAATCAACAAGCAGGAAACCTTGATTTAAATAATTGATTTAAATCATGTTTTCTATTTGTACTTTTTAGTTATTTCCCCTAAAGATATGATGATTCTTATTCGTTGATAATAAGGGTTGTCAATTAACTGACGCGATTGACTCAAAAAAATTAATTGTGATTAAAAAATTAATTGTGATTAATCACAGTTTTTATCACACTGTTAAATAATAGAATACCAATTGAAATTTATTACATATTTTTAGATGTTTTTCTACATTTTCAAATATATTGATTTCAATTACAATACCAAATACAAAGTGTACAGTGCTCACTTTATATTATTATTTTTGATGACAAATATTTGCAGTGTAAAAACGATAAACAAAATAAACAGTATTTTTCAATTCACTATAAGTACTGTAGTGCAATCTCTTTATTGTGAAAGTGCAACTTACAAATGTAGATTTCTTTTGTTACATAACTGCACTCAAAAACAAAACAATGCAAAACTTTAGAGCCTATAAGTCCACCCAGTCCTACTTCTTGTTCGGCCAATCACAAAGACAAACGAGCTTATTTACATTTACGGGAGATAATGCTGCCCACTTCTTATTTACAATGTCACCGGAAAGTGAGAACAGGTGTTCGCATGGGACTTTTGTAGCTGACATTGCAAGGTATTTACGTGCCAGATACGTTAACATTCGTATGCCCCTTCATGCTTCGGTCACCATTCCAGAGGACATGCTTCCATGCTGATGACGCCCATTAAAAAAATAATCCATTAATTAAACTTGTGACTGAACTCCTTGGGGGAGAATTGTATGTCTCCGGCTCTATTTTATCCACATTCTGCCATATATTTCATGTTATAGTAGTCTCGGATGATGATTCAGTTCATTTTAAGAACACTTTTGCTGCAGATTTGACAAAACACAAAGAAGGTACCAATGTGAATCTGAAGTGCCTTCCAAATCTGGAAGGGATGAGGTGTGGAGCATGTTTTCAGAAGTCTTAAAAGAGCAACACTCTGATGCAGAAACTACAGAATCCGAACCACCAAAAAAGAAGATCAACCATCTGCTGGTGGCATCTGACTCAGATGATGAAAATGAACATGCATTGGTCCACACTGCTTTGGATTGGTATTGAGCAGAACCCATCATCAGCATGGACACATATCCTCTGGAATGGTGGTTGAAGCATGAAGGATATGAATCTTTAGCACATCTGGCATGTAAATATCTTGCAACACCAGCTACAACAGTGCCATGAGAACGCCTGTTCTCACTTTCAGGTGACATTGTAAACAAGAAGCAGACAGCATTATCTCCTGCCAATATAAACAAACTTATTTGTTTGAGCGATTGGCTGAACAAGAAATAGGACTGAATGGACTTGTAGGCTCTAAAGTTTTACATTGTCTTATTTTTGAATGAAGTTATTTTTTGTACATAATTCTACATTTGTAAGTTCCACTTTCATGATAAAAAGCTTTCACTACAGTACTTTTATTAGGTGAATTGAAAAATAGTATTTCTTTTGGTTTTTACAGTGCAAATATTTGTAGTCAAAAATAAATATAAAGTGAGCACTGTACATTTTGTATTCTGTGTTATAACTGAAATCAATATATTTGAAAATGTAGAAAACATCCAAAAATATTTAAATAAATGGTATTCTATTATTGTTTAACCGTGCAATTAATTATGCGATTAATTTTTTTAATCACTTGACAGCCATAGTTGATAATTTTTGTTAAACTCTATTTGGATGAAAATTCAAATTAAATTAAAATTCACAAAAACAGCATTTTTAAATGGTTATTAGTTAACTAAGGGTATGTCTACACTAGGAAATTCGGTCGAATTTATATAGAAGTCGATCTTTAGAAAGCGATTTTATACAGTCGATCGTGTATGTCCCCACTAAATGCAGTAGGTCGGCAGAGTGCGTCCTCAATACCGTGGCTAGCATCGACTCACGGAGTGGTGCACTGTGAGTAGCTATCCCACAGTTCCTGCAGTTTCTGCCGCCCATTGGAATTCTGAGTTAAGCTCCTAATGCCTGATGGGGCAAAAACATTGTCGTGGGTGGTTTTGGGTACATGTTGTCAGTTGCCCCTCCCTCCATGAAAGCAACGGCAGACAATTGTTTTGCACCTTTTTTCCATGCAGATGCTATACCACGGCAAGCATGCAGCCCGCTCGACTCAGCTCACTGTCACCGCTGCTGTTGTGTCCTGGGTGTTGCTGGCAGCAAACGGTGCAGTAGGTCTGCAAACCATCATCATCCACCATTTCCACTGCAACTCTGCTCTCCTGCTGTTGTAAATGAGCTCAGTCTCAATTGAGTAAATGATGACTGAGCTCAATAGAGTAAATGAGCTCAGTCATCCACCACTTCTGCTGCAACTCTACTCTCCTGGTGCCATGAATCCACCTCGCAGGTCCTCTCGTCATTCGGCATAAATATCCATTCTCATGGCATCCGTCATCATCCACCGCTTCCGCTGCACAACTCTGCTCTTTTGCTCTCCTGCAGACGCCATACCACGGCAAGCATGGAGCTTGCTCAGCTCACCAATGTTGTTGTGAGCATTGTAAATACCTCGCGCATTATCCTGCAGTATGTGCAGAACCAGAACCTGCAAAAGCAGGTGACGAGGCAATGACAGTGCAATCACGATAGTGATGAGGACATGGTCACAGACTTCTCTCAAAACACGGGCCCTGGCAATTTGGACATCATGGTGGTAATGGCGAAGGTTCATGCTGTGGAGCGCTGATTCTGGGCCCGGGAAACAGGCACAGACTGGTGGGACCGCATAGTGTTGCAGGTCTGGGATGATTCCCAGTGGCTGCGAAACTTTCACATGTGAGTTGCTTTCCCCTGCCCTGAAGCGCCAGAATACCAAGATGAGAGCAGCCCTCACAGTTGAGAAGTGAGTGGCAATAACCCTCTAGAAGCTTGCAATGACAGACAGCTACCGGTCAGTCGGGAATCAGTTTGGAGTGAGTAAATCTACTGTGGGGGCTGCTGTGATCCAAGTAGCCAACGCAATCACTGAGCTGCTGCTATCAAGGGTAGTAACTCTGGGAAATGTGCAGGTCATAGTGGATGGCTTTGCTGCAATGGGATTCCCTAACTGTGATGGGGTGATAGACGGAACGCATATTCCTATCTTGGGACCGGACCACCTTGGCAGCCAGTACATAAACCGCAAGGGGTATTTTTCAATGGTGCTGCAAGCACTGGTGGATCACAAGGGACATTTCACCAACATCAACGTGGGATGGCCAGGAAAGGTACATGACACTCGCATCTTCAGGAACTCTGGTCTGTTTGAACAGCTGCAGGAAGGGACTTATTTCCCAGACAAGAAAATAACTGTTGGAGATGTTGAGATGCCTATAAAAAGAAGAACAGGAGGACTTGTGGCACCTTAGAGACTAACAAATTTATTAGAGCATAAGCTTTCGTGGACTACAGCCCACTTCTTCGGATGCATATCGTGGGCTGTAGTCCACGAAAGCTTATGCTCTAATAAATTTGTTAGTCTCTAAGGTGCCACAAGTCCTCCTGTTCTTCTTTTTGCGGATACAGACTAACACGGCTGCTACTCTGAAACTTTCGAGATGCCTATAGTTATCCTTGGGGACCCAGCCTACCCCTAATGCCATGGCTCATGAAACCATACACAGGCACCCTGGACAGTAGTAAGGATCTGTTCAACTATAGGCTGAGCAAGTGCAGAATGGTGGTAGAATGTGCATTTGGACGTTTAAAAGTGCACTGGCGCAGTTTACTGACTCGGTTAGACCTCAGTGAAACCAATATTCCAATTGTTATTGCCGCTTGCTGTGTGCCCACATTATCTGTGAGAGTAAGGGGGAGACATTTATGGCAGGGTGGAAGGTTGAGGCAAATCGCCTGGCCGCTGATTACGCGCAGCCAGACACCAGGGTGATTAGAAGAGCACAGCAGGGCGCGCTGCGCATCAGAGAAGCTTTGAAAAACAGTTTCATGATTGGCCAGGCTACGGTGTGACAGTTCTGTTTGTTTCTCCTTGATGAAAACCCGCCCCCTTATTTCACTCTACTTCCCTGTAAGCCAGCCGCCCTCCCCCCTTCAATCACCACTTACAGAGACAATAAAGTCATTATTGTTTCAAAATTATGCATTCTTTATGAATTCATCACACAAATGGGGGATAACTGCCAAGGTAGCCCGGGAGGGGCTGGGGAGGAGGGAAGCACTGGGCGGGGTGGTGGATGAGGGAATGAGGGAAGGACAAGGCCACACTGCACTTCAAAACTTATTGAATGCCAGCCTTCTGTTGCTTGGGCAGTCCTCTGGGGTGGACTGGTTGGGTGCCAGGAGCCTGCCCCCCCGCATTCTTGGGGCATCTATGGAACGTGGGGAGGAGGGCAGGTGGTTACACCAGGGCAGCAGCGGCAGTCTGTGCTCCTGCTACCTTTCCTGCAGCTCCACCAGACACATATCAGTTTGATCCCCCAGTCGCCTCAGCACTGCATCCTGCCTCCAGGTGGCTCATCACGCTGCTGCCACCTCTCTTCTTGCTTCTGCCACCTCTCATCTCATTCGTCCCTCCTGTCCTCGCGTTCATTTTCTGCCTTCCTGGACTATGACATTTTTTGCCTCCATGCATTCTGCTGAGCTCTTTCAGTGCAGGAGGACTGCATGAGCTCAGAGAACATTTAATCACGAGTGCGTTTTTTTCGCCTTCTTATCTGTGCTAGCCTCTGGGACAGAGATGATAGGGGTAGCGTTGAAACATTTGCAGCTGCGGGAGGAAAAAAAGGGAGAGTAGTATTTAAAAAGACACATTTTAGAGAATGATGGGTAGACTCTTTCACAGTGAACCAAGCTGTTAACATTACATAGCACATGTGCTTTTGGTACAAGGTCACATTTTGCCTCTTATATTGAGGGCCTCCCGGTTTGGTGTGAGAGATCACAAATGCAGGGCTGGCAACAGAATTCGGCTTGCAGGCAACCATGGTAAGCCACAGTCTTTCAGCTTCTTCAACCTTCATAACATGTGGGAATGGTTTCAAACAGCAGCGTCCTCCTTTCCCATAACAAGCACTGGTTGGGTTGGCCATTTAAAAGGAGAGGTTGTACTGGTTGCGAATGCATCCCAAGTCTTCAGGGCAAATTAATCATTAAACACACTTGCTTTTAAACCATGCATTATATTTACAAAGGTACACTCACCAAAGGTGCCTTCTCCGGCTTCATGGTCCGTGAGCCCACCTTGAGAGGGTTGGGAGGGTATTGGCTCCAGCGTGATAAACAGTTCCTGGCTGTTGGGAAGAATGGTTTCTCCGCTTGCGTGCTGTGCGCTATCCTCCTCCTCATCCACCTCCTCATCTTCCTCGTCCCCAAAATCCTCATCCCTGTTGCATGAGACTCCCCCCTTGCAGGTGTCCATGGACAGGGGTAAGGTAGTGGTAGGGCCCCCCCCCCTAGAATTGCATGCAGCTCATCAAAGAAGCGGCATGTCTGGGGCTCTGACCTGGAGCGGCCGTTTGCCTCTTTGGTTTTTTTGGTAGGCTTGCGTGAGCTCCTTAATTTTCATGCGGCACTGCTGCGGGTCCCTGTTGTAGCCTCTGTCCAGCATGCCCTTGGAGATTTTTTCAAATATTTTGGCATTAAGTCTTTTGGAACGGAGTTCTGATAGCACGGATTTGTCTCCCCAAACAGTGATCAGATCCAGTACCTCCCGCTCGGTCCATGCTGGAGCTCTTTTGCGATTCTGGGACTGCATGGTCACCTGTGCTGATGAGTTCTGCATGATCACCTGTGCTGATCAGCTCACCACGCTGGTCAAACAGGAAATGAAATTCAAAAGTTCCTGGGGCTTTTCCTATCTACCTGGCCAGTGCATCTGAGTTGAGAGTGCTATCCAGAGCGGTCACAATGGAGCACTCTGGGATAGCTCCCGGAGGCCAATACCATTGAATTGTGTCCACACTACCCCAAATTCAACCCAGTGATGTCGATTTCCGCGCTAATCCCCTCGTCAGGGAGGAGTACAGAAATCGATTTTAAGAGCCCTTTAAGTCGACAAAAATGACTAATGCTGCTAATTTGACCTAAATTCGTTGTGTAGACCAGGGCTAAAACTACCTTAAATGTGCTGGATACATAACAAAAAAAGTATCAGCAAGTTTATCAAAACGTGTTTTTTATTTAAAACTAACTGATTTCAAGACATATTATCTGCAATTGGTGAAATTAACTGTTTCTGGTCACTATGTACTTTCAAGATCTTAGAACTAGTAGATCTTATCCTTTCACATCCAGTTTTTATTTATAGTTTGGAAGAGGAAACAATCTTCCCTGTTTTTTAACTCTCAATTGGTTTCTTAACTTTGAATAAACTAGTCATTGAACTGAACTAGTTGAATAAACTGAAATGAAGAAAATATTTTCTCTTCTTCTGCAGTAGAGGCTACTGCTGTCAAAAGCTGGTTTAGCGCATCAGCAAACTCTGGTTCCAGGTGCTTAGCCAGTGACTTCTACCAGTTCAGTGGGTTGATGTTCTTTAAAACTTCAGCAGCACACATGTACAGCTTAATATTATTTTTAAAATGTAATTTAAATTATTTTAACATATTATAGCAAGTTTAGGCAATAACATGGTTGTCATAATTTCAAATTTAATTTTAAGTCGTTTTTTTCATGTATTTCATTTAAATCAAAGCCCAATTTAAATTTAAAAAATTGGTTTTTATATTAAAAATCATGGATTTTTATCCACCCCAGCTATTGCCTCCCTCACTTTATTTCATATCTGTGTTATTTTCACAGTAGACATAAAAGATTTGAGAAGAGAAACGTCTGAGTTGTGCTTTGGTCAGTCCTTCTCATCTTCTCCAATGTCCTTCCAATGAAATAATTATGAATATAATTGGGATAATTGGGAGGGAAGAAACACTTTCCCTCTATCTCTACCCTTCATTTCCATCTACTCAGGCAAATCAAGCTATCTCATTGACTCAATGACCAGATAAAGTCATCAGAAGGACTTAAAACCATAGATCCTCTGACGATATGACAGCAGCAAACACTGTTTGGTCCTCTTGATAACTATGATCCTGATCATGCAGGCCAGAACTGATAACATGCCTCTATTACCGGGGAAAGAATAGGTGGCTAACTTGATTTGCCCGTTAATCAAACAGTGCTTTTGGAACTTAGATTTTAGTAAAATTTCCCCAAAATGAAGTTGTACCACATCTTGTCTCCTCAGTGTTCTGTACAATTGCTATAAAGTAACTTGAAAGTAAAATAAGGACAGAGGAAGAAGCAGTTTTGTAGTGAAGAAACCCAGGTCTTAGAACCAAGCGATCTGGGTTCTGTTCCTAGTTCTGCTATGGATATCTTGTGCAAGTCACTTAACCTTTCTATATCCCAGCTTCTCCTTGTGAAAAATAAGCATAATTGTATGTACCTGCTTCAGAAAGATGATGGGAGGCTTAATTCATTCATTAATGGTTGTAGAATCTGTGGATAAAAGGGGGCATAAAAAGGCATAATGGGTTATTAAATATGAGAAAGCGACTCCTTCTAAAAGAAGGTCAGTAAAAGCAGAGCAGCAGCACTTTTTACACCGTGATATGGAGTTTCTTATGTTTTCTATTAGATTCCCCTCCTAATGCACCCTGAGTCAAGCAATAGGCATGAGGTGTACTCTGCAAATGAATCAGTATGATAGATATAACTCAACTTAGATACACTATAGATGTTTTATCTTGCATTAGGTTGCAGGGCAAATAGCTGTCAGATTTGTGGGAATTTTCCCCCATTTGTTGTATAGAAAAAAAGCTTCTTCCCTGGCACCAATAATACTATTCCCTTCAATAAGAATTTGAGTGGTTGAACCAGAATCACTCCTGCCTCCAGAATCTCTTGTCTCCTGGACTGTTGAATCAATATCAGATTTACCCAACCATGCCCACACCTGTAAAGTAAATGGTACAGTTCAATTGGCTGGTCACAAGAACAGTAGTTCATTTCCACTGTATGCAGGTTCTTTAGACCTTATTATAACAAAAACTCGTAGTCATTATCTTTACAAAGTTTGTTTTCTGGAGCAAGAAGAGAAAAAACCATGGGATCATGGTTCAACAGTCCCACCAGTCTTAGGAGAGTAGCAACATCTTATAGTGGATAGAAGTGGTCAAGAACGTGAATTTGAAAACCTTGTTAGTTACATAAGACATCTTTTGTGTTGGTAAACAGATGCAGCCATATTCTACTGCCATGTCTTTCAAATATAACACAGCTATGTATTACCAAAGCTTTCACTAGTAGTGAAAACTGTAGTTAGGGTTGCAAAAGTTTCCATTGTGAATCCCATTGCTAGTTCATAACTAGAGCTGGTTGAGAATTTTCCACAGAAATGATTCTTTGACAGAAAACTTGACTTGCAAAAAAATCAAAATTTTCTTTGGAAAAATATAGATGTTTGCTGATTTTTTTTCTATTGGAAAAATCAAAACGCAACATTTCATTTCAGTTGGAGTTAGCCTTATGTTAGAGTTGGTTCAACATTTAATCTGCTTCCAGCAGAGCGACTGCATTGCCTTATAGGACCTGTAGTTCAGGTGCCTCATACATCCATTCTCCCTTGGAAACAGGTTTCTCAGCCAGATTATATTTCTTAGGATGTACTACAGTCCCCCCTCTGGCTGAGCCACAGTTTCTATTACAGCTGGTGCCAACAAGACTGAATTGTAGTATGTAATTAAGGTCTGAAATTTAAATTGACACTACATGATAACTACAAGTGTCTTCAGCTACAATAGAGTTCTTTCTGTTTTTGTGTCTTTGGAGGAAGATATCACCACATTGGGCCAAATGAAGGACACTGTATGTATGTGAGTAGTCTCAGCTGAAGTGAGGCAAGCAAGTATTAAAAGCACTGGAACATAGGACCTACTGCATCTGATGAATGGTCCATCTAGCTCACTGTCCTCAGTGTTCTGTATCCAACAGTGGCCAGTATCAGATACTTCAGAGGAAGAAGCAAAAAATCCTGAATTAAGCAATTATGGAGTAATCTGCCCATGTGGAAAGTTTCGTCCTAGCCCCTTCTGTTGGTTTCTGCCCTGAAGAATGAGGCTTTATATCCCTTCCTAATTTTTTTTCTAAAAATTCTTATTAATTTAACTCTGGAAGTCCACATAGTTGGCTAAATGGACCCAGGCAAAATCACGCTACTCCCAGCTAGACAAATACTGCAGTATATTGCAACAATGGTTGGAAGCATCTTATTATGTCTGATGAGCTGGTAAAGGAAAATTAGAGAAAATATGAGAAGCTGGCGACTAAGAAAAATCACCACTATAATGTTTAAAAACATAACAAATAAGTGCTAATTCCAACAGGAAATGTCAAACCCAAATGTAATGATTTAGAATTCAGTTTGCAATACCCTTTGCCTCTGATTTAGTAAAGTACCTCAAAGCCAAGTTACGGCTATAACCCAGCATCAGGCACGCTACTTATACCCACAGGCATTTTGATTTGTTCATGGCAGATATTGAAATGAGGGACATTCTTTCTGGATCATCATTTGGGACTGTAGCATTTAAAGGTCATAAGATAATGCATCTTCCTGAGAACTATTATCAACAGCCACCTCTTGGAGTATTGACTGATAACGATTCTATATTGTTAAAAGCATTTTGTGTCAAATAGAAATAAAAGTGTTTGTCATCATTGTTTTCTGGTCCTTGTATATATAAATATATCTATATAAAAGATAAGGTTTTTCAGTATTTATTCTACTGTCTGTTCATGTACGTGAAAAGCCCTATCAAAGTTTAATGTTTATAGCAATATCTTCTTTATAGCTATGACAACCCGGGTGTGAGATTTTAACTACAAATACCTGTACAGTAAATGTTAGTGCTCACAGCCGACTATAGTAGTAATAGCAAAGGATCCCAAAGGTGCTGTGGCAGCAAAGAAAAGTTTAGAAGCTAAGAAAATATACCACTTGTTATCATAGTCAATTATTTCTTTCCACCCCTTGAACCTCTGTTATCATATTTATCAGATTACCCACTGAGAATAACAACAGGAGTCATGTTATGCAAATTGATAGACAGACGCCAGTTTCAGATGAAAAGAGCAGCGCTGAAAGCAAAATGAATGAGAGCAGGAACATTGTTGTATGTAATGTTGTTGTAGCTGTGCTGGTCCCAGGATATTAGAGAGACAAGGTGGATGAGGTAATATCTTTTATTGGACCAACTTCGTGTTAGTGAGAGAGACACGCTTTGGAGATTATATGGAGACTACATCCTGAAAGAAACCTTTCCTGAAACCTCCCTTCTGGCCTTCAAACAACTCCCCCCCCCACCCCCCAATTTCTCCTGGCAGCTTAAATTGATAACTTTGCTAGACACTAAAAATCATGGACTGAACAGAGACACTGGATTTATGGCTTATTACAACAATCTGTAAGCCACTTAACTCCCCCCAGCTACCCCCACATGACTGGGGAGGTGTAAATGGGCCACTTCCCTTTGAATGGTCCCTTGAAATATATGTTAACTATTTATGTGAAACAATCTGTTCCACCTTGTATCTAGCTGTGACACTCTAAGGCCATATCTACACTAGCACTTATGTCAGCAAAACTTTTGTCACTCATGGGGTGTGAAAACAACACACCCCTAAGCGACATAAATTTTGCCAGCATAAGAGCTTGTGGGCACAGCACTGTGTCGACAGGAGACGCTCTCCTGCTGACATAGCTACCACCACTCGTTGAGCTGGTTTTATTATGTCGACAGCAGAGCTCTCTCCCTTTGGCATAATGCATCTACAAGAGCGATCTTACAGCAGCACAGCTATGCCACTGTAAGCTTGTAAGTGTAGACATGGTGTAAGTATATTTCCCAGACCTGAAGAAGAGCTCTGTGTAAGCTTGAAAGCTTGTCTCTCTCACCAACGTAAGTTGGTCCAATAGAAGATATTACTTTGCCCACCTTGTCTCAGTAGGAACATTGTAATTTACTGTTGGCTGGCTCCCAGGAAGTGTATCTTTCACCTATGGGCAGTCACAAACATCCGTGAAGCTAGTGGGTGTAATAGCCACTTTCCATTATTCAGGCTAAATGAGGGAGTAGTTAAGTGCCCCATTCTTTAGTAAGACCCAAAACAACAGACGACACCACCCAAATCACAGACCAGCACGTCGAGGCTGGAATAGGAGTTGGACCATGTGGTCTTGGGGGGTTTCCTTTGGTCTGAATGCAAATGCCAGGACTAGGTATTATTTTTGTAGAGCTATGTGTGTCTTTGAGCCAGAAGCAGACAGACAAGGCAGCAAGACAGCCAGAGAAGTACTGGGGGGAAGTGAAGAGAGAG
The DNA here is from genome assembly GCF_011386835.1 of Chrysemys picta bellii. Taxonomy (NCBI): domain Eukaryota; kingdom Metazoa; phylum Chordata; order Testudines; family Emydidae; genus Chrysemys; species Chrysemys picta. The sequence continues at coordinate 73,549,769 of NC_088792.1, forward strand.
ATTTTTGTACGGAGTGCTGACTGGAAAAAGGCTTGGATTTTTGAGCAAGGAAACTGCCTCCTGTTTTTTTATGCCTACTGTGTTTCCAGGGAAACAGGATTTTGTGTACATTCTTGGTAAATAGAGAGGATGGCATAAAAAAAATAACATCTATTTCTCCTACTCATGGAAACAAGCAGCAAGACCCTGAATATTGACTCACTGCTTGGGCCAAAAAGGGGTAACATTTCTATATGCAGCAGAAGTGACTGAGAAAGCATGGCTAGGTTTGCCCATGGTTTGTTTGTTTTTTTGCACTAAGCATTGACAGTGTGCTTGGCACTATACAAACCAAAGGTCATTGCCTGGAGGACCATAGTCAAAGGCCTGATCCTGAGTCTCCCATCAATTTTAGTGGATGTTGAATAGGCTCAACCAGAGGCCATAAGGAGAAAGCAAAACAGTTCAGGCAGAAGACGCTTTGTTCCTCTAGAGGCTTATATAGCCCTCGTTACCATAATACATGAGCACCTTACAATCATTAATAGAATTTATCCTTACAACACTGCTGTCAGGTAGGGAAGTAACATTCCCATTTTACAAATGGGAGAGTTGGGTACAGCTGACTTGCCTGTGGTCTCAGAGGAAGTCTGTGACAGACCCAGGAGCTCAATGCCAGTCTCCAGAGGCCTAGTCCAATAGCTTAACCAATAAGCCATCCTTCCTCCCATTGGGCATAGTGATATTTTAAATGATGGAGTTATGACAACATTTTATACATCAATGGGTTAACACATGGCTTCATTAACACAAAAGATTGACTTCATGAAAGATATGAGATTGAAGGAGCAATTACAATGAAGAGAGGATGGTTGCCCTGTATATGAGAGGTAGAAGGGAGTTCCAGGCATAAGGGGCAGCATGAAAGAAGGCACAAAGATGGAAGTGAGAGAATGCTGTAAAGGGAGGAGTGAGGTGGGAGCTCTGTAGAGGTGCTAATTGAATAATAGTGGATATGACTCTTCAATAAAAACGAGAGTTCCATCCATTTCAACTCATTTATCTACTATTGTCTGTACTAATAAAATTCTGATCTGAAATAACCGCCTCCCCTTTTGTAAGGATTTCTCTCGAGAAGCCACTGAAAGCTGTTCTTAGAGTTCAGAAGTTGAACATAATGATTGATTCATATTAACTTTTTTTCTTTTAACATTTGGTTGTCACTTTTATATTTCCTTAACAGTCTAAAATCTGTTTTACAAGTTTAGCAGGACTCCTGCTACTGGAGGGGAAAAAAGATTTATAAAATTCAGTGAAAAGAGTAGCTCTGGCTCACCCATAAATGAAGATTCTTCCCCTCTCCATACGTCACTAGCTACCGACAACTAGATGTTTCTGAGAGAACATTAGAGGTGTCATATTTTGTTATAGTTTACCCCAGGGAAACATCAGTATAATCAGTTGCCTGGAAGTAACTGAGAGCAGACTATGGCCCTTCAAGAATGTGGCCCATATTGTTGTATATTGCATACAAAAAACTATGCAAAGTCAATCACTTAAAAGTTAGGAAATGACAGAATTTAGGTTACCTGTGCAAATTTAATTTGGCCCCCTTGTGCATATGCACAATGGAAAAGTTTTGCCTAATATCCCATAAGAAATCTGGAGCAGGGCCAGGTTTAGAACCCAGTACTCTTGGGTTCTAGTCCAGAGTCTTACCCACACACACAAAAAAATCCTCTTTCTCTTATCTCCTTACAGAAATAGCATGTGTTCATGTAATGAATAACTGTATTCTAATGCATATGTATGGTCAACCTAAATTCTTCTATTTTCTAACTTTTTAGTATGTAACTTTGCAAGCTAACTGTTCTTAAAAGTAAGCATTTTTAGTTATTTGAAAAATTAACACTTTTGACTGATGAATTGAGAAACCAGGACTTTTCAGGCATCCTGAAGGAAGTTGTTGGGAGACAGCAGGTGTAATGAGTACTGCAGAGTGTTCCCTGTTGTGTTCTGTCTACATCTGCCCTGCAAGAATGCCTCAGATCTCCTCAGTTCACTTGATTGCAACAACTTCATGCAACCCTCGCATTCCAGAGAGAAGCAAGGCCCAATATTTTCATTGACTCTACTATGTGGCATGTGCCCTGTCATCAAATTAAAGATAAATCAAACATCAATACTGCTTTTCTGAAAGGCCAATAAGATAAATTAAATACAGACTGGATTCCTCTTTCTGAATTCACACAGTGGGGAATTTCAAAAGGTGTAATTCGACCTCTCTCACCAAAGATTTGTAACTCATAATTACATTGATACATACGCCATGTCTGCAAGAGCTGTGAAATTCACAGTATTTTTAATGTGAAATGTACTGTTTTATTGCATTAATTCACATTTAATGTGTACACAGTAATAACCATAAAGTATGATAACTAAAGTTTTATGTTTTCATCAGGACCTTCATTTAGAGAGCTTTCGAAAGAGTCCAAGGAAATTAAAATATCAGTCAGTTTACCTGCCGGATATAGAGCTAAAGCAGAAAGCAGCATAATTTTTTTACAAGCAGCCCACTTTTCTGCACATGATGTCCCTACCTCCGACTGATAAAATACAATAGTCATAACATTGTACATATTTTTAAACTACTGTACACTGTGCACAAAACAAAGATCTCAGAACTGAAGAAAAATGCATCTCCATGGATAAAATGTTGCTACTTATGAGATGCCAGGCACTGGGGTTGAGGAGAAGAATAGCCACAATGAACATATGAAATTCCAATACTTCTTCCCCATAATGAACAAGAGGATGACATTGACATCCATAAAGCTGGGGTATCACACGTGTTATGGAACATAGTTGCTGAGGATGAGTAGCATAAATTAATGAATAGACACTAAAAATAGCCAAAGTATTTGAAGCCCATAGAAGAGAAGCAGCATTAAGACAACAGAGACATACTGTGTGATCTATAAAAAGAGGAAACTGAATCTATGATGTTTCTGCCTTCCTCTGAAGCACCTGGTCCAGCCCGCTGTTAGAGACAGAATACTGGACTGGATGGACAGCTTTAGGATTAAATAGGCATTTAATTTGGGGAAAACTGCGGTATATCACAGGCTTCCTCACACTTCCACACTACAGAGCCCACTTTTCTTTTATTAAAACTAGCCTTTGGAGCTTTGACCTGGATTGAAATGTGTCATATAACTATGCATGGTTCAAAACTCCCTTCTATATGTAAGCAGAGTCAGGATGAGCTCTACCCTGACATCTGGTGGTGAATTACGAAGAGTGTGGAAAAGAACTCCAGGGGCTGATCCTGTTTGCATAGGCACACCCACCCACATGGCATGAAACAACAACAACAGCCAAGGTTACTTTGGCTGGTGTGGGATCCCCAGTTTCTCTGTTATTGGGGCAGGAAGAATAAAGTTTTGTTACCTGATTCTGTGAATCAAGGCCAGGGAACTGTTGTATGACAGAAGGACTGAGTGAGTCCTTCACCATTACCTAAGTAGCACTTGCTTGACAAGGGGCATGGGTTACAAAACCCAGTGAATTGAGAGAGGATGTGGACAGGCTCTTTGAGCTGTGGTCCAAGTGTAGTACCTGATGCTATGCCGCCCCCCCCCCCCCCCCCGAAGGCTTGAAATGCCAATTGCACCACCTCCTCTCTCCACTGTTGAATGTCAGAGCTAACTTTGATTCCATTAGGAGTTTAGTTACAGGCTGCTGAGCTGAATTCACTTTGGGCTAATGGTGCACCAGCACTGGGGCTCCCCTATTCTGAGCTGAACTCACTAAGAACTGAAATCACAAAAGAGTTAAAGTTATTAAGTGCTGTGTTAACTAGTGGGGGAGCCTGAAGCTATATTGCTAAGCAGCTAGCGGAGCAATTTGTGGGGATGACTGGAGGAGCAGTGAGTGGCGCAAAGCCTTGTGGGGATGGTTGGAGTGACCCAAGGAATGGTGAGAGGAGCTGTTTTGTGGGGACAGCTGGAGCGGCTCACAGGTTGCAGAGCGGAGCAGCTTGTAGAGTGGAGCAGTTCGTGGGACAGCAGGAAGTGGACTGGCTTGTGGTGAAGGCTGCGGCAGAACCTCACGGAGAGACGGCCGGCCTCGGATCACGTAAGGTGCCCCTTAACACCCTGCGTGCCCCCCTTTTACTCTGGGGCTGCACTGACCAGGGACAGAGACTTTGGGGGGTGTTGGACTTTGGGGACTCTGGGTGATTTTTGGGTTGTTGGATTCAAGAACCAAAGGGAAAGGACACAGCCCAATTTGCTGGGGTGGGGGTTTTTTTGCTCATGGTTTGTGTTATGAATCCTGTTTGTGGTGTTTTTCCAATTTAATGCTGATGTCGTTTACCTCATGTTATTAAACATTTTCTGCTACATTCAGACTCCGTGCTTGCGAGAGGGGAAGTATTGCCTCTTAGAGGCACCCAGGGGGTGGTATCTAATTGTCCCAGGTCACTGGGTGGGGGCTCGAGCCGGTTTTGCATTGCGTTATTGAAACGGAACCCCTAGATACAGAACCCGGCCCTTGTTGCTGCCAACTTATATGGGCAGAAGGGTTACATATGTATTAATCTGTGGCAGTGTGATGTAGATGATGATTGGATGAAATACTTGATACAGTATGCAAGTGAAGATTTATGTGCATTGGTGCAAAAGATCAGGAGAGGGCACTTAGTGCAAGAATGCAGGACAATGCTATAGATAAATGCCAGAGTAGAGCGCTAACATCTCTTCTGCTTCCAGAGTACATTTTTAATTCTCTTTGGAGTTTATTAGTCATCCCTATGTTCAGTCAATTAAATTTGTTTGTAGGTGTCCTGAAGATTATATTGACAGATACTCCTGCTTACATGTTAAATGGCAAGAAGTTGAAGAGCATGAGTTGACGTGATATGACAAATGGAAAAATTAAATGCACCACTGGGCAGTGTTCTTACTCACTGTTCCCCCACCTCTCAGCATTTTTGTGTTTGTTTGAGACTGGAAGTCAAACAAATGGGATGACATTTAGTTTTGCTAAGATAGCTGTGTTGTCTGTGATTTATAGCTGCATTTTTTTGTAAGTACACAAATTAGCAGGGGAAGGTGAAAGTTAGCTAGTCAGAAGATTTGTAGAGCTGCTGATTCTCAGTGGTAAGTTCAGTGAGAAGTAAATCACGGAAGTCATAAATTCAAAGTAACTATGAAGGGGGAAAGCAGCTGGAATAATATGCTGCCTGAAAATGACCACATAACAGATATATCTGTTCTGGAATGAAATGCAGTGTCTCTTTAGATATTTCTGCAGATTTAGGACCTGATTCTGATCTCATTTACACCATTGCATAACTGCATAAATCAGAGGTAACTCCATTGCTGTAAAACAGGCAGAATCATAGAATTGTAGAACTGGAAGGGACCTCAAGAGGTCTTCTAATCCAGTCCCCTGCACTCAAGGCAGGACTAGGTATTATCTCAACTCATAAAGTGGCGAGGGCCATATTACTCCAAAGAAAACAGCTGAGGGCCGAACCCCCCCGAGAGCCGCCGACCCTGCCCCAGCACCACCCGAAACACAACACCGCGCCACCCGCCCCACAAAAACAACCCCCCCCCAGCGCTGCCGAAACACCTCCTCTCCCCCCCAGCGCTACCTGCCCTGCGGAAATAAACCCTCCTTCCCCAGCGTCACCCCACCAAAACAGCAGTATTGAACCTCGGTAATTTGTTATAGCAGGCCCCAAAGGTAGTATAATTAAGGTAAAAGAAAAATGTCTTTTTGCTAGAAATAGAATAAGATCTTCCCCCCCACACACTTTGTAATCAATTGCCCTGTTGAATGAATGAGGTGTGAATGAGGAAGGTGTGGAAGGCAGGCACCTCCAGACAGCTGCAACACTTGGAGAGGGCAGGGCCGGCTCTAGGACTTTTGCCGTTCCAAGCAAAAAAATGTTTGGCCGCCCCCCCCCCTTTTTTTTTTCGTGCCCGTCTGCCCCCGGCCCCGCCGCAACTCCACCCCTTCTGAACCCCTTCCCCAAATCCCCAGCCCTGCCTCCTCCCCCGGTGTGCCGCATTTTCCCCCCACCATTGCTTCCTGCGGGCCCCCCGTGACCTCCTGCCCTAGCTCACCTACGCTCCGCCTGCTCCCCCTGGTGTGCTGCTGCTGAGCTTCAGGCGAGGGAGGGCGGAGAAGTGGAACAGTGGTGCGTTCAGGGAGCAGGCGGAGCGGAGGTGAGCTAGGGTCGGGGAAAGCAAGAAGTAACGGGGGGGGGGTAGAGGAACCGCTCCCCGCTCCAGTTCACCTCCGCTCCACCACCATCGCCTCCTCCGAGTGCCCGCCGCTCGGCTTCTCCTCCCTCGCTCCCAGCCTTGCTGCGCGAAATAGCGGTTTTGCGTGCGGCAAGCCTGGGAGGGAGGGGTAGAAGCGGAGTGGCGGTGGCGCTCTCAGGGGAGCAGGCTGAGCGGAGGCAAGCTGGGGCGGCGGGGGTACTATTTCCCCATGCCCCAGAGTCAGCGCCTATGATGGCCGGTGCCAGAATGCCGCCCCTAGAAATGTGCCGCCCCAAGCACCTGCTTGTTTTGCTGGTGCCTAGAGCTGGCCCTGGGAAAGGGGATGGGAGCCAGACCAGATCAGTAGAACAGGTCAGCCACCGATTTGCCGCTCGCCTCCTCAGCCCCCCTCCCCCGGCTTGCCGACTCACTCCCTGCAACTGCCTGCCCATTTGCCTACTCACCCCCCCACGGGCCGCACAGTGAGCCCACCTACTGGGCCGCACAGTGAGCCCACATGGGCCGCATGCGGCCCCCGGGCCGCATGTTGTGCAGGCCTGATCTAGAACATCCCTGACTAACGTGCTCTTAAAATCTCCATAGATGAATATTCCACAACCTCCCTAAGCAATTAATTCCAATGCTTAAATACCCTGACAGTTAGGAAGTTTTTCCTAATGTCCAACCTAAATTGCCCTTGCTGCAATTTAAGCCCATTAGTTCTTGTCCTAGCCTCAAAAGTTAATGAGAACAATTTTTCTCCCACTTCCTTGTAACAACCTTTTATGTACTTGAAAACTGTTATCATATCCCCTCTCAGTCTTTTGTTCTCCAGACTAAACAAACCCAATTTTTTCAATCTTCCCTCATAGGTCATGTTTTCTAAACCTTTAATCAATTTTGTTGCTCTTCTCTGGACTCTCTCCCGAAATGTGGCACCCAGAACTGGACACAGCACTCCAGTTGAGGCCTAATCAGCACAGAATAAAGTAGAAGAATTACTTCTTGTGTCTTGCTTACAACACTCCTGCTAACACATCCCAGAATGATGTTTGCTTCCTTTGCAATCGTGTTACACTGTTGACTCATATTTAGCTTGTGATCCACTCTGACTCCCAGATCCCTTTCCGCAGTACTCCGTCCTAGGCAGTCATTTCTCATTTTGTATGTGTGCAACTGACTGTTCCTTCCTAAGTGGAGTACTTTGCATTTGTCCTTATTGAATTTCATCCTATTTACTTCAGACCATTTCTCCAGTTTGTTCAGATCATTTGGGAATTTTAATCCTATCTTCCAAAGCCCTTGCAACCCCGCCCAGCTTTGTATCCTCCACAAACGTTCTAAATGTACTCTCTATGCCAGGCATGGGGCAAACTATGGACTGTGGGCTACATCCAGCTCACCAGCTGATTTAATCCGTCCCTCGAGCTCCTGCTGGGGAATGGGGTCTGGGGCTTGCTCCGCTCCCATGCTCCAGCCGGGGAACGGGGTCGGGGGCCGCTCCGCACGGCTCCCGGAAGCAGCGGCATGTCCCCTCCCCAACTCCTATGCATAGGAGCAGCCAGGGGTCTCCGTACACTGCCCCCGCCCCAAGCGCCACCCCCACAGCTCCCATTGGCTGGGAACTGCCGCCAATGGGAGCTGCAGGGGCAGCGCCTGCAGACGGGGCAGCGCACAGAGCTTCCTGGCTGCGACTCCACATAGGAGCTGAAGGAGGGGGCAAGCTGCTGCTTCCGGGAGCTGCTTGAGGTAAGCAGCATCCAGACTCTGCACCCCTGAGCCCCTCCCGTGCCCCAGCCCTGATCCTCCTCCGGCCTGCTGAACCCCTTGATCCCAGGCTGGAGCACCCTCCTGCACCCCAAACCCCTCATCCCCAGCCCCACTCCAGAGCCTGCACCCCCAGCCAGAGCCCTCACCCCACCGCACCCCAACCCCCTGCCCCATCCCAGAGCCCCCTCCCGCACCCTCAACTCCTCATTTCTGGCCCCATCCCAGAGCCCGCAACCACAGCTAGAGCCCTCACCCCCTCCTGCACCCCAATCCTAATTTTGTGAGCATTCATGGCCCACCATACAATTTCCATACCCAGATGTGGCCCTCGGGCCAAAATGTTTGCCACCCCTGCTCTATGCCATTATCAAAATTATTGATGAAGATATTGAACAGAACTGGACCCAGAATTGATCGCGGCGGGACCCAATTTGATATGTCCTTCCACCTTGACTGTGAACCACTGATACCTACTCTTGAATGGTTTTCTAACCAGTTATACCCATCTTGTAATAGCTCCATTTAGGTTGTATTGCCTTAGTTTGTTTATGAGAAGGTCAAGTGAGGCAGTTTCAAAAGCCTTACTAAAGTCAAGATATACCACATCTTGAAGTGAGATCAGAATCTGACCCAGAGTTTCAAATTCCAATACTGACACAATAAATAGTACAATTAAAAATCAGACTGTCAAATAATATTATTTTAATTTATTCTGTACAACTAGCAATGTATAAAGCTGCGGTAGATTATTTATTACTAATACTTTTCAGTCAGTGATAAAAGTATGTAAACCTGAAAATAATAGGGATTTTACTCTGGTGCTTGTACTTACCTACAATATTTTCACTTATGAGTATACCCTTATCTTTGGCAAAAACTAATTGAAAGCAACTTACAGAATAAAGCTTGTTTCGATGTATACTTAGCTGTGTGGCATTAATGGTGAGTTCTGAGGTATATCTTCAATCACGCATATTTGCCTTTTCTTCTACCTATTGCTTTCAATGTATACAATTAGCATGGGCTTAATGGGGAAAAGCTTAGGTAGAGTTCTTATTATTTTTACTACCAGTTCCAATCCTGCAAGGTACAGAAAACCTTCCTGGAACTGCCGAGTGAGAACAACTCTCTCTGATATCCACTGGAGTTGAGGGAACTCAGCAACCTGCAGGAAAAGCTCAGTGCCTCAAAGGACAAGGTTCACGGACCATGAAAGTGTCTAACAAGCAGTGAAAGAATTGAAATGCATCTTGTTAAAAATGCATAAAGACAGGATGCCAGGGTAAACATACGGCAAGGACCAGATTTGTTTGTAAAAATATGGGTACAACCACAAATCAATGCAAAGATGTCCAGCACTAGGGATGGAATGTCATGTAATAAAAACAATGATTTTGCTAAAATTGTTGCTCTCAGCACAAACGGCAAAGAAAGATAGAAGAAAAATATACTGCAAACCTACAAATGATGATAATGAAGAAACAAAGTTAGATAATTTTCTGCTTCTCATTTGTCAAATTTTAATTTGGAAAGGATAGTATCTAAGTCATAGTCACTTCAAACTCAAACAATAATGAAACACAAACTTCAGCCTAAGGCTTTTCTCCACGCTGGACTGGCTGAAAGATTTTTCTGCAACACCTCCGCTATCCAAGCTCCAAGTTACCTCTGCCACTAAAGAAAGAGACACTCCACCATCTTCCATGCAGGGTAGAGTTAAAAACATGCACCTGCCAACAGAACTTTGCAGTAATTACCCTAAATTTGTAGGCAGGATTCAACCACCTGATAGACTCAACAGAGGGATGTCCGTAAGCAGGATTTTAGAGAGTCTACCATTCTGTTCCATAGACAGAGATTCCCAACTAGGGTAATGGGAATTTTCTACCAAGACTGGGTTATACTAACAGACAATGCCTACAAAATTCAGACCTGTAGGGACAGCAGATTTCCAAAAGTGAACTGCATTATATTGCAGCATTTGACTTTGTTTCTCCAAAAGAAAGGGAGAAAAGCAGCGCAGAGAAGACATGGATCTTAGCTGGAAAACCATGTGTCTATGTACACAGTGCGGGAATGTGTGGTGATGTATATGCTAAAGTACAGAAAATGTTATGTTGGAACCTTATGTTTGAATATACAGTATGTAATAGCAGCAAAGTGGGGAAGTTTGTATAAGGCACACCACTAGATTTACTATCCAACAGCTTTTGTGTAAAAGATATTCATAGTATTCCAAATACCATGTACAATGTTTTATACTATGTTTAGTGCTTACTCTGTGCACTAAATGTTTGTTTTACTAAAAACTGTATGGCTCTCTTTGTTCAAAGTTGACTGGAAACTATTAACATCTATTTACCAGGGTTTTTATGTCCAATAGCCCTGAAATTTAACTCTGTACAATGCTTTCTGAAAAGTCCTGAGAAGACAGAACACTGGAATGTGTTTCAGCAAAGAATTACGCTGAGGTGCAGGAAGAAGGGAATTTGTGCTGGGGAATAAAGCCCTTCTATCCCGCTGTGAGGTTTAAAGGAGCAGCTCTGAGCTCAAGAGATCCCACCCCAATGCACCTGCAAAGCCTGCTCTAGCTGGAGGAGGAGTCTGAAAGAGGGTCGGACAGCTCAGTAAGAGGGGGTAGAGGATGGGGGGAGGGAGAGGACACTAGCTAACATAGGGGGATGGATCTGTCCTGAGAGCTCCTGAGTTAAGATACGGGGAAGTTCTTGCTGCAGGAAAGCAAGATCCACAAGTTGTAGCTATCCCATATCCCAGAGGAGGGACTAGTTTGTCCTTAAGGATTAAGAACCCCTTCACTTGGATTGTTTGTGAGACTGTGACCATACCCTGGATTGGGAGACTAAGTGGTATAAATTGGCTTTAGGAGACCGTCTCTGAGCACTGCTGGGGGCTTGATATTGCTGACACTTATAGGGCCCTGGGACAGAGTCTGGTGGAAAGGGAGGGCTTCAACTCCCCTACCAACCGCCCTTCTGCAGGGGCGCTGGAACAATTTGTATAGTGGGAGTGCTGAGAGCCATTGAACCAAACTGTAAACCCTGTATATAATGGAAACCACTTAAAGCCAGGGGGTGCTGCAGCACTGCATCACCCTAGTTCCAGCACATATGCCTTCCTGTGAAGTAGGAAAAACCCCTTCTCCTCTCTTTTTTCCACCCAGAAATAAGTGGTGATAAAGACACTGTAAAACCTGAGGCAAGCACATGCAGCCCACCGGGGTGTGGAGGTGGGGACATTGGACACATGTATTTTCTTGAACTGGGTTACTCTACAATGAAGGGACTCAACGGAATGCTATCCCTCAGGAATGCTGAGTCATCATGACCTATCAGAAGAGGGACTGCCACAGCACTGGAGTGACTGCTGGGAATGGATGCTGGAGACAGAGGAGATCTGGGACCCAGTGACTTAACTGCTAGGTGGGACCACTGGGAAGTACAGCCCTATTACAGGAGTGTAATAGAGTTATACATAATATTGCTTCAGCATGCTCACACTGAGATACAGAGGCAAAAGAGGGTGGTCAGAAAGCCTGTTCATACAGCAGTTTCTGTAGAAGCTCCATATAGTGCACCTCCAAAGAGACTCACTGCAAAGGTCCCTTCCCAACATAAGGCAGGGCAGAAGGAGAAACACTGCTTACCTCCTTATGGGTTAATTTCGTTTTTGGGAACATTAAGTTTCAACAGGTACACCATGTGGAGGAGCTTTGCATTTCCCTGCTATCCTGAACCTAGCCTGGTTTGTGAATTTCTAGAACAAATTCTGTCCTGTATGCATGAAAACTATGACAGCCTATGTGCTTTGTAGTAAAGGCTGTGTGTATGTGTGTGTGTGTGCATGCGCGCACACTTTGTAATAAGGGCCAGTTGTGTGTGTGTGTGTGTGTGTGTGTGTGTGTGTGTGTGTGTGTGTGTGTGTGTGTGTGTGTGTGTGTGTGTGTGTAAAAAACGAAGGGTGGATTTTGAGGCAGGATTTTCAAATATATCATGCAAGTGGTCCCACTGAAGTTAATGGGACTTCTTGAGTGAGGCGTGAATAGGATTTGGACCATTGTGGAGCTTTTGTTTGTTCACTTTTAAAACAAAAATGTTAATATTTGAGGAACAACTACAGTGAAGACTCTAAGACCTTATAAATATTTAAATGTAAAACACTGTGATTTAAAAAATGCAACAAATTGAGGAGAGGCTGCCATAACAAGCAATTCAACTAGATAAAGTGCCCAAAAATAACAGTCTGGGCCCAGTTTGACACTCTATTCCAAATGTTTTTGGTATCAGTGGGTGAACTCTTGCAGTCTTGATTTAATTCTATTCAAAACTCCTATTGCTATGTGGACTGTCCTATTTGGCCCAATAGAAATCATGCAAGGGTATCTGAGAGTACAACTGATATATAGTATTTCACTCTATTTTCTGCTTCACAAGAAAATTTTTGAAAGCTAAATACATTTAAAGAATGGGAAATTAACCTATCATTTAACTATGACATGGGCTTAGGAATCAGTAGAGGTTCTACAGAACCAGCATGCAAGAGCAAGAATGTGAGCTACAACTTGTATTAGTTTCTGTTAGAATTAGCACAAATCTAAGTACGATATCCACAGTAAGCCATTCGGTTCAGTGCCAATAAACTGTGGGAAAATGAGTACAGCGCACTTATAATTTAAAAATAAACGATATGCATGATGGTGTGTCATAAATATAGTACATACTGTAAAACTTGTGCTTTAAGTATTGTACACTTACCAGACTTTTGTCATTCTTACTTGCTATTGATACCCAAGTATGTTTTCTGAATGTATTTTGGTCTCACAAAAGCATAGTTTGATGGTCCTGCAATGTTCCACATGCAAATAGTTAAAAGATTATATGACAGGCCACCAGCATTGTACAAGTCAAAAGTGATTTACCACTGATGCATTTGTCTCTTGATGAATATTTCCAAGATCATACAGCTGTTGTTTATCAAGTATCATTTATAAAGCATTACATGACAGTAAGCTATAAAGAATGCACATACAAGCTTGTAAAACGAAACATAATGCTTGGCAATCTAAAAATATATTCATTGTAGATTTAATTGTTGAATAGTTATCTTGATTTATACCACACATGGGTACTTTTTTATGGTTTACAATGACTTTGGATACACTAAACTTCAGTGTGTCACTAAAATTGGTTTATGGGCTCAGGTTGCAAATTTTCTTCTTGAAGTGCACATGTAAGGACCAGTCCAGCGTTCCTTGCATACTGGAAACCTCCATTGACTACAGTTGTTCAAATAGCCTATATCACTGGATTGGCTCTAGCCCAGCCAAGTTGTGGTGAAGAATTTATCTGATGGCTATTCACTGGCCTCTGTGAAATGGCTGGGTGCTTTTGGTTCAGTTTCTAGTAGATTGCTGGACATGCTTTCTTCAGAAATTTGTTTATTTTTTTGGTTGAGAATCAAAATATTTTGATTCAGATATGCCACTGTAGTGCTCCATGGGAATTGTAGTTTGGTTGCCTCATGTCCCCACTCTCCTATATAAGTGGGCTCCCTAGCTGGACTACATTTCCGAAGACTCATATGGTGCACCACCTACTCTCACCAATAGGCAAGAGGAGCCCAGTTTATAGAGGAGGATGAGAGTATGAGTAACCCCAAACTACTGTGGCATTTCCAAATAAAACTATTTTGTTTTTCAGCCAAAATATTTTGTCTTTGATTTTTTTTCTTGATGAGAAATCTAAAGTTTGCCCATCCCAGCTGAGATACCAGTACTTGTATATTGTTATTCCTAGAAGACTTCCCCCTACAGCTCTGTTTAGGGGCAGTTTAGAAAACCTTCCACTACCACTGTTCATGCTGTACTTGATCTGCTGATGTACATAGAGTATTTCAGTTTTCAAGGCTGGTATCTTCCATCCACAATCATTAAATTCAAATTAAATTAAAATAATATATGTTTACCAACAAGTTTAAAGAGGAACTGTTAAGACTAGTATGCCTAAAATATGTCCTACTGCACTTGTTGTGGTTTGGATCCCAGCTGTGCATGAATGAAAGCTATTCTCTGCAGTGCCTGTCTTCTCTCTTTTAGAGCGGTAGTAAAATGAAATTTACCAGAATTCTGACTAAGTGAGCAATATCCTTGTAAATTTCATGTATCTGCCTGCATACACCCTAGAGTAAATATACACGGCAAGGAAAAGCATTCAGGCATAAGCTTTCATCATGAACATGCACACCTGTGATTATAGAGAAAAAAAAGTAGACTGCTGTGTTATTCTACTTTCAAAACCAATGCACAGTTTGTTTGTTTATCAAATAAACTCACAATGCAAACTTAATATAAAATTCCACCAGAAAACAATGGAGTGGTTTTCAGCAAGATATTTGGACCAGATCACTGGAGCTCTTATAGTGGGTCAGAAGCTAACCTATCAGCTTTTGAGCGTTCCTTTAAGACATGATCGAACCTTGATATAAAACCTGTGTAAATGACATGGCACATTTTATTAAATATTTACTGTGTCCCTTTATTTATTTTGAAAGGCTGGGGTGATTATTTCTGCTCAGACATTTGGTATCTGCGTTGTAGGTTAATATAGTATGTTGGCATTTTTTAATCAGAATAATGCAATATGTATTTCCTATAAGTACAGTACTTGATAGATACCTTGTCCCTGATCTCGTATGAATAGTTTGTATGGAAAACTCAGAAGTACTGCAATTCCATTATTATGATAGTACAATTAACCTCTATTAAACAGATGTGGAAATTACATCTAATGATACATGTAGTTGACTTGAGACATTGGCCTCTGCCCACTGCCAAATTCCTTTTCACTTGGGACATTTGTTCTCAGAGATGAGAAGTGCAATAAGTGATTTCACCATTAAACATCCCTGTGGCACTATGATCTTCTTAAAAGTCTGTTCTATGCTCACTTCTACCCTAAGAAATGTAATGTGATACCCCAAGTGATGCAACAGGAATTCTTAGCAGAAGGTCACCAATAAAAAGCACTTTTGACTATGGGTCTTACAGCTAAAAGGCTAGCCTGCTCTGCTTTCATAGGTTCAGACATTAACATAATCATTTACACCTCCAATTTTATTGTATCCTTATTCTGGTGGTTAAAAAGAGTTGTGAATTGTACAGGAATTGAGTAAAATATTCTCCTGGGGTGAGATTCATCCCTGTGCAGAGAGCCAGTGCAAGGTTGTATTCTGAGTGTGGCATAAAGTGCTTGTGGTGGCCCTCTGAAAAGGGGTCAATTTCATTAACCACAAGATACATATTTCTTCAACATTCAGCAAGTTTTCAGGCATTTCATACAACAGCAATTTGTTTCAGAATCATACATGATCCAACTGTGAACATATTTGTTAATCTTCTCTAGTCAAATATCAGCTGCATTTTTGTGCACTCGTGTTTGAATATAGTAGGTGAGTGCAAAAGACAAAATGGACATGATTTACATGTCATTGCTGTTCCCTCCCAACATCATTTGCCTTTACCATTCTCTTTTACACATATCATCATTACGTGATATTTAATAGAAGATTCTTTACTTGTGAATATACTAAACTGCGATGATTCTCAGTCTTTTTCATAGTGTGGATGTCATCTTAATAGAGATAGAGAGTTTATTGGAACATCTCCACTTCATTTGTGATCACACAAACCTCCTCACCCCCACCCCTTCACAGGTATATAAATGCCTTGTGGAAAGAAAGGCAAATGCACGCATTCAACATTGAGAAAGTATTTAATGTCTTTATAGCTTCTTTTGATATAATTTAGTAGCAAGAAACAAAGAAGACCTTCCAGCACCAAGTGATCAACTAGTTCTCTGTGGATCACTATTTGAGAATTACTGCTATGTTATTGGTTTGGTTTTCTTACAATTTATCCCTTAAAAACTAACAACTGTGCTACTGGTTTGATAGCAGAGTATGACATAGTTACTCTTCATTCCTGTTAACAGGAAGAAACATTCTCATGTTGTACATAAACTAGAATTTATCTATTGTACTTTGTAACTCACAGTGAATGACTTTCTTCTGTTGTCTACAAGCAATTACACTTAGTAAGACTGCAAAAGTCATTTTTTAATTCATATTGTGAAAGTTTTGTTTTTTCGATTAGTTTTTCAGAGGGCAGAGATGTCATGAGATCTTTAATGTCCAACGTGGTCAGGATCTATTTTCAAAAAGGCGTATGACTTTATATATAGATAAGATTACAAGTTTGGTTTCTAAAAGTGAGAGTGCTTATGTAATATACTTTGTCTTCTGTAAGGCATTTGACTTGGTACTGTACAACATTTTAACTTTTCCTCATTACAGCCTGGAGGAATAGTCTATCTTGATGTCTCATGAACTGCAGGGAAGACCAGAGTTTCTGGGACTGGATACATATAAAAATACTCAAATGCTTCCATGGGATTTGATAGACAGAATTATCTCATTTAGAGATGGGAGGGATGTGTGGAAAGATTAGCCAGCAATTTTTTCCTGGCTTTAGAATGTCTAAAGTTAGACTGGCTGCTTGGACTAAAGGATAGCAAAGAGAGAATAGTCCAAGGGGTTAGTTATGTATAACACTTTAGGAGTCCAGGACCTAGAAGGATTCCAAGGTGGAGCTGCTAAGGATCCCTGGAAAAGGTCCTCATGCTCATCCAAGCGAAGAGGGATGGATGGCTTCTGAGGATAAGGGTTCCAGGAGTAAACCTTGAATGTCAGCCCAAATGATGGCAAGGTTGACCCCAAAAATCTCATGAACCCTCAACATAATTTCCTCATGGCATGGGACAGAAGATAAGTAGGATGTGGAAACCAACAAAATATACCTTACTTGAAGCCACAGAACAAGATTCAAACTCACAGATGCTAAATAAGGTACTGGTTATAGGTACCCAACTCTTGTCTATGACCAGAATTACTGCAAAAAGTGATGTCAAAGCATCTGGTGCTAAGATATATGTCACAGGACAAACCAAGATCAAGAGGCCTGAATCTATAGCAAAATGCCAAATGATGAGGTAACTGATACTGAAGCATCCGAAGGCCAATGATGAAAATATCCCTGATACTGCAGGACTGTTTAGAGCTGTCTTGGTACTGTGTAATCATTGTTTGGGTAGATTTACAGGCCTTGTGGCTCCATTTCTTTTTCTTCTTCCTTAGCTGTAAATGGGAGTCACAGTGCTGGGAAGAAGAGTCTGATGAAAACTCCTTACACCTGCTCTGTGATTTCAACACCAAAGCCTATATATTGTTTGATGGTAGAGGTGACCCCTTCTAACCTTCACATATGCATTTAGGAGGGAGGGAGGGAGATATATATATATATATATATATATATATATATATATATATATATATATATCTCAGATTGAGGAGCCTGGTTTTGGTGGCTTGGATTGACTATCTTTACTGGAAGCTGAGTTTGTAGGCATTGGACCTTCCTTAGGCATCAAACTCAGTTGACTACCAGCACTGGAGTCAATGAACTAGGATCTTGATTGCGAGTCTGACAGACATTTGGTCCCAGGGGTTTGAGGCTTATATAGCCACCTCTAGGAGAAGCAGTGGTTCTCTCGAGCTCAGCATGCATGGCTGGAGAAATCCCTGCATATGAAGTGCCTAACAGGACAAAAAGTACTTCTGGTATTTCCTCTGTCAAAGACATGGTGCCACTGCAGGAAGGAAACAGCTTGAAAAGGATGGATGTGACTTCAGTCATCCTAAATACAGAGAAAGGGACCTTCAGCAAAGCTGTGGGAAGCTTGGGTGTGCCTGAGTGGAAGATCCAACAAGGCCATAACTTTTGTCAAAAAATATCTAAACATTCTAACACTATAAAAGCAAACAAATAAAATTCCCCTAAACCCGGGGTTTGATGGGGTTGGGATGAGTTTATGCTCACTGCCTGTTGAACTCAAAAGGAAATGAGTGGCACTTTGGGGTGGGTCCCCTTATTTATGGCTGTGAGAGGATATGAGGCAAGAGACATGCAGCTTCAAATGACATTGCAATCTGAATTTCTAAGGCGAAGGAATGCACACTATATGGAGTGGGGCTTCATCCAGGGAATCCACAAAAATACATATTTTAAAACTTTCCTTTAGTATTTCACTCACATCTAGTAGCGTTTAAATAACAATCTAATATTACATGTTCGTTTCAATCTAAAAACATTTGCCTTTTGAGAAGACTCAATTCTTTTACAAGTGTAAAATGAACCACTGTTTCCAAGAACTTTTATTTCCCAGACTCATACTTCTTAGTCTCTTCCAGTGAAAAACTTTGCAGTTCTTCTGAATAACAATAATAATAATAATTAAAACATTAGGAAGGTTAAAAAGCATAGCGAAGGACTTGTTGGGAAAGGTTTGATTATGACGCATTATCGTAAAGATCTTTGCCTTGATTATAGTACAAACTGTTTCACTTTTTACTTTAGATTTGTTCAGACAGAGGGAGAAAGAGATTACTGGCCCAGATTTGCAGTATTGAGTTTTTGTAGAAAGTGCAGTAAAAAAGACATTACTGATTGAATGATCAAATTTTATTTTATTTATTTTTGCTATTACAGCCAGATGTTGCCTCAGGAAGTTGAAACAAGAAGTCAGGAACTGACAGCTTAATAATTAAATTGGGAAAGTTGGCAGGCCTCCTGCTACTTCCTCCAATACACAGCATCTATGAAGGAAAGTGTACAGTATCCCAGTGGCACTCCTTCAGAACTGGCTCATCTATTAGTAGGGTAATGATTTTCCATCAAGGCAACAGCGAAGCACAAGGCCTATTACACAGCTACATAAAGTTAAAAAGACATTATGAATAAAATGTTCATCATGGCTTTTACCAATATTTCTACACAAGATTGCCTAATGCTGACATGTGTTTATTACACTTAATAATGTTTACATAATTCTTCCTTGAACTCATTATAGCTGTCAAAAATCAGAATGGAGTATTCCCCCCGTGTTTATCTCTAAAGACTTTGCAGTTACTAAACCAAGATAAATTGCAGTGATGAGAAGACAGAGGATTCCTTGTGCAGAGCTGCTGGGATGGAAAGCCAACTGTAGCTTTTACATACTGTTTTGAGGAATTTAGGAATAGTTTGAACAGCATTATCCCCCTTATCCCTGTTACGCAACCACCCACTAGAACAGGAAGAATCTGTTGCCTAGCAGAAGTTTGTTTTATCTAAGGCCTCCATCTACTGGGCTGAAAACCGTGGGCCCCATTGCAATACAGCTGTTTTATGATGCTGTGGAAGCAAAAGGAGTTGTAAAAGCAGCATATTTTTTCAATGGGAACTGCCCCTGCTAGTGGCTTCATTAGATGCTATAGAGTTGGCATAACTAGCTCTATGCCACCTTCTAGTATAGTGGGCATGCTGGGGGAATGGCTGTTCCCAGTGCCCTCAAACATCCCAGCATAAATTAAAATAGCCTTGAGGATGCTGTAATTTACACCAGCAGCTGGACCCAGAATAGGGGCATTCCCCTCCCCAACCTCCAACTCTCAACCAGAATGGAGTATCAGGCGCTGTGTTTGGAAAAACTGAGATTATACACTTATTCCCAGCTGAAGTTTTCACCAGTGGGGCTAGAATCTGCCTTTCTGCTGGTAGAAATATGTTGGAGGGGTGCAGAGAAACATGATGCTGCTTCATTCCCCAGCAGGTATACTAGCTAGCTCCACCACAACTCTCTGCCATGTGTCACAAAGGGAGCAGCACACACTTCCTCTATGTCAGGCAGCTGGGCTGGCTGGTGCCAAGGGGTCGAAGGGCCATAGCCATGCCCTTAGGTGCTTTCAGGCAGCTACTACCTAACTCTGTTGCCAACTCTCATGATTTTGTCATGAGACTCGTGATAATTGCTTTTCTTAAAGCCCCAGCTCCTGGAGTCATGGATATGTGATGATTTCAGCCTTCATTACTAAAGAAAAAGTTTCTAGCCCTGGTGGCTGTAGAGAAAGCTTCCCTGATGGTCTGGCAGGCCACTATCGACCAGGTGCGCTTGGGGAGGGCGGGTGGAGGTGGATGTCTTTGACTCTACCTAAATTGTACATGTATCCCTGGGAGGGGGGCACAGAGGTGCCTGCTGAAGCCTGAGGTTCAGCGTAGTGACTGTCCCTCCCAGACATCCACTGGGCTCCTGCTTGCACTTGGATTTTGAAGAGCTCCTCTCTCCTAGGGTTCTTGGGTCTGATCCTCTCCCCCGGGCCTTGGAAGTCCCTGGAACAGCAGGGCGCTTGGGAGCGAGGGACCAGCTCCCCTGCTGCTTCTGGAGGGGGTGGGGCGCAATCAGAAGCCGCGGAACCCGGCCGGCTCCGCCACAGGGGCGGGGCGGAGAGGGCGGGAGAAGCGGGCAGGGGGGTCCGGTTGCTACTGCCGCTGCGCTCTCTCAGCTCGCCGGGAGGCAACGGGGGAGAGGCGAGCGCTGGCCGGCGGCGGCAGCAGCAGTGCTCAGAGCAGGCGGCGGCTGGAGCGAGCGCAGAGGTAAAGGGGGGGCTGTGGGATAGACCGAGCCGGGCGGGTGTGTAGGTGGGCGGGCCGGGCACATGCTGTGTGGGGGGCTGTAGGCGGGTGCGGAGCGCGTGGCACCCAGGAGCAGTGGGGGAAGAGCTGAGGGGTGGTGGGTGTAGCGGGCATGAATCGCTGCTGACCTGCTGTAGCTCCGTGCTAGGTCGTGGGGACTGGCCCCTGCAGCTGTACGCTGCACGGACAATTAAATACCACTGCGCCTCCCCCCACGGTAACCCGTGGGCTGTGGTGGAGGCTTGTTCTGCATAGAAGCGCTGCGTTCTTCTGCAGCCCCCCCCCCCCCCCGGCCCGATCCTGCAGTACGCTCAGGCCACGCGCCCCGGTGACTTCGATAGGAGTTTGCCCCGGACTTAGTGAACACTGCGTGAGGGCTCCCAGGCTCGGGCCCGCCGTGGCCAGCCGGCTTGAGTAAGGCGTGCGGCGCTGCTGCCAAGCCGCGGCTGTGCATGGTGACCCTGAGCGCGTCCCGGAGTAATTCCCCAGGCGCGCGGGCAGCCTGAAGGCTGCTGCAGTGCGCGGGGCAGCACAGTCGTGCTGCTGCGGGTATGTCTTACTGCTCTCAGCTGGAATCTTTGCAACAGTTGCATGGTTTGGTGAGAACAGTGGGTGAGGAGAGAAGTTTGCAGCCCAGCCCCAGCCTCCTGCTCCAGGTAGAAGTGGGCTTATCTGGGGCTCTGTGTTTAGAGAGGCGAACTCTTTCATTGGACCAACTTCTGTTGGTGAGAGAGACAAGCTTTGGAGCCGCACAGAGCTCTGCTTCTAGGTTTAGGGCAGTAAATCCCCCCTTTGTCTGAAGTATCAGACCTAGCGTGTAAGTTGCGTGGTATATAACCTCTCAGGCTCTGAGGTGCAAAGCTTTCTGGGGCAGAAAGGGTGGGAGAGCTAAGATTTTTAGTGGTACAGCAATGTACCTGAGCTCCTATGAGTTTGTGATGGCTGTTCACTTCTTGCTGCTGTGCTGTGTGCATAAAAAGAAGCTGGGAGAGCTGTTTTTGGTCCATTTAGAGATGCATTCTAAGTTTTGCTTTGGTTTAATGGAAACGTGCAGGTGACTTTTTGGGACAGCAGGGAGTTGTAAATATGGCAGTGTGGTGAGTGTGTGCAGCTTTGTTGTGTGGGGAGGGATCCCTGCGTTTGCGAAGTCGTGTGTGCCTAATGGCTAGTAAGACAGCTGGAGTTGAAGCAGAATCGATCAAAAGGATGAAAGAGTTAACCAGACAGAAGAAGGTCACAGGTTCAAGAGCACCGTGGCAGTTGTACTTTTAGCCATTGCCGGCTAGCGCTTGTGTGGAAGTTGCAGTTTGTGCTGGAGAGAGGAGCAGAGGTAACACAAAATCTTGCTTGGCTAGCTACTCTAATAGTCTATATTTTGTGAAAGAGATGTTAGCAGAGCATTGAAACTTGGAGGAGAATAATCAAGATACGCTGCAGTGGCAATTAGTTTGATTATTTTGCAGAACTACTGTATTTGAGAGAGGGGTGGCAAAGTAGAGTTGTAAACCTTCTGTTATTTTATTGCTCCTGCGTTTAGATAATCCCATTTGACAAGTGTTGCACCTATTCCCGTGTTACTTTTGACTGTCAGTGCAGAAGTGAAAGCAGTTTCTGCACAAATAAGAAATAGCTAAAATGAAGCTTTAAACAGGATTAAATGGGTTGTGTAACTGCTGAATGGTACTAAAGTACTGTCAAGGCTATAAAATAGCCAGACAAAAACAAAGAAAAAATAATTGTAACAAGAAAATGAAGGCTTTATAAGAACTTCAGTAATGAACACATAACAATTGATGGCATGATGCAGTAATTATTTTGGTATTTACACCATTAACTATTGTAATTTAACGTTAATGCCTTGTTATTTTATTCCTTCTCATTTGCAGACAAAAGCACATCTGAGACATCATCAGGGAGTAATTTGATAAAGTCATGAATAGAAAACACTAAACTATGCTCAGAACTCTGACAACATAAAGCGTGGGGCAAAGTAACCTCATTTGCTGTTTATTTGTCTTTTATAATTCTGTTTACCATCGTTTGCATAAATGAATAATTAAATTGTATACCGCATCACTTTTTGGTGAAAAAATACTAGATGTTTACATTTGTTCAAAAACTAAGAGTTATTAGCAATGTTAGCTATAAAAAGTAAGCCAAAGTATAATTTTAGAGATAGCACACACATTTAATTTTACAAAATGTACTAACAACCACAGTGGAAATTAAATTTCCTTTAACCAGCCACTTATTTTATTCTCATTAATTCTGAACAATTTCTTATTTAAATAAAACTAATAAATTGACATCCTATTTGTTTTTCTGAACGAGGAATGCTTTCTACTAATTTTGCAAAGAAAAAGTCAGTTCTGCAGTTAACATAACAGCCCCCACAGTGCCGCCCGCCCCGTGGAAACAACCCCCAGCGCTGCCCAGCCCCCCTGAAACTCCCCCCCTCAGCGCCGCCCGCCCCGTGGAAACAAACCCTCCTTCCCCAGCACCACTGGGGAAGGGGGGGCAGGGATAGCTCAATGGTTTGAGCATTGGCCTGCTAAACCCAGCATTCTGGGTACTGCTCACACTTAGTCATCATGGTAAATTCCCTGGACCTTTCAGTGGGATCAATTATGTGGATAAGCCTATTCGCAAAAGGATCTGTAGGATCAAGTCCACTATCTGTAACAATGAAATATATTTAGCAAGTGTATTATCTAAAGGCTCAGCGGTGTTTGTATTTTTCTATTTTCAAGGCTCTATGCTAGGATATGAAAATATTACAATTATTTATACATCTAAAATATAAATTTCTTAGTAGTAAGTTTTTATTTTGATCGGGGTGAAATCCTGCCCTTTGAAGTCAATGGCAAAACTCCCAATGGCTTCAGTAGGGTAGAGATTTCACCCTTGGTTGAAACACACTTTATAGGAACCATTTATAAGAATTTGGTCTAATACAATAATTTTTGAGAGAAATAAATAAAATATCACAGATTAAATAAATGTAGTAGTAGTTACATTTTACATTTTAACAAGATGTGTAAGTAATTCTGAAATAAAGACATTTTAAATCAAGATAAGATTAAATGTTTAATACTAACTCAATACTTTTTTATGCTAGGAGGAGTGTTGGACTCAGGAAATTTACCATGATAGAGTACAATCGATACCCAAAAGAGAGTAAAAGTCAATGAGACCACTTGGGTCTATAAGGACTACTTATGTAAGAGTTGGTAGGCTCTTGCCTACTAGTCATATCGTAATGCAATATATTTTTTGTTGGAACTACTTGTGTAAGGACATGTCTAAATTGGAGAGTTATGCTAGTGTAGGTTAAAGTGTCAGTGTAAACCAATGCAGTTATACTGGTATAACCCCCTGTGTTGGCACTCTTATTAGAGTATAAGAGGGTCTTCACTTATGTTGCTTGGGCAGGGATTTAAGCTAAGCAGAAAAAAAAGCCACTCATGCTGGAATAAGAATGTCCACATGGCTGTTTATAACTGGTTTATCTATGTTGGTTAACTATATATTGGTTTATACTGTTATAATTATGGCGGTATAACTGGTACAACTTTCCTGTGTAGGTAAACTCTAAGAGTATATGCATCAGACCCAATTTGTACTGATCTGATAGCCACAAAAGGTTCGTTCCTTGGGTACTTATGCAGGCAAAACTGCCAGTGAAGTAAATGTTGCCTGAATAAAGACTGCAAGATTAGACCTATGGATAATAAAATGTGCTGGCATTAGTGGGTTAGGCATGATAATCAGATTTTTGACAAATTACATATTGTGAACCAGATTCTCATTTAAACCAGGCCTGCACAACTTGTAAAGCGGCGAGGGCCATATTACTCCAAAGAAAACAGCTGAGGGCCGAACCCCCCACGGCCTTGCCGAACCCCACCCCCAGCGCTACCCAGCCCCCCCCGAAACACAACAGCCCCCACAGTGCCGCCCGCCCCGTGGAAACAACCCCCAGCGCTGCCCAGCTCCCCTGAAACTCCCCCCCTCAGCGCCGCCCGCCCCGTGGAAACAAACCCTCCTTCCCCAGCACCACTGGGGAAGGGGGGGCAGGGATAGCTCAATGGTTTGAGCATTGGCCTGCTAAACCCAGCATTGTGAGCTCAATCCTTGAGGGGGCCACTTAGGGATCTGGGACAAAAATCAGTCCTTGGTCCTGCTAGTGAAGACAGGGGGCTGGACTCAATGACCTTTCAAGGTTCCTTCCAGTTTTAGGAGATAGGATATCTCCTTTAATTTAAAAAACAGCAGTATTGAACCTTTGTAATATGTTATAGTGGGCTCCTAAGGTAGTATAATTAAGGTAAAAGAAAAATGTCTTTTTGCTAGAAGTAGAATAAGATCTTCCTCCACTTTGTAATCAAGTGCCCTGTTGAGTGAATGAGGTAGGCATGGAAGGCAGCACCTACAGACAGCTGCAACCCTTGGAGAGGGGATGGGAGCCAGACCAGATCAGTAGACCAGGTCAGCCATCAGGTCACTGCTTGCCTCCTCAACCCCCCTCCGCCACTGCCCGCCCGCTCGCTAGCCTTCTCAGTCCCCGCTCGCTCGCTAGCTTTCTCAGTCCCCACCCCCTCGGCTCGCCTACTCACACCCCGCCACTGCCCACTTGCCTCCTTGGCCCCCTCCCTCACCCGCCGCTTGCCTACTCACCCCACGCGGGCCGCACAGTGAGCCCACATGTGCCGCATGCGGCCCCCGGGCCACATGTTGTGCAGGCCTGATTTAAACTAATCCCCCTTTACCTCATCCTGGCTGTGCACTCAGATTCTCAAACTCCCATTATGCTGCCTTGGTAATGTAAAGGTGCCTGAAAGTGGGTGTGAATTATACACTTTAGGACCTGTTTTCACTGCAAGAGTGATGTAAAGCAGCCTTTGTATAAATGAGAATCATATCCTATCAATTTAGAAGAAACCAGAAAGAATATCATGGGCCTGGTTCATCACTGTGCTGCTCCAGTTTCCTCCTGCTGGTGACACAAGGTTGGTGAGATAGTATCTTTTAGTGGACCAAATTCTGGTGGTGATAGAGTCAAGCTTTTGAGCTTCACAGAGATCTTCTTCAAGTTTGGGAAATGTATTGAGTGTGTTGCAGCTAAACACAAGGTAGATCAGATTGTTTAGCATAAGTAATTAATACACATTTCAAGGGCCCATTCAAGGTGAAGTGGCCTGCTAACACCTCTCCAGTCAGTGGTGTAGGAGGTAGGTAAGTGGGTTATAGATTGTTGTAAGAAGCATTTGAGGATGAGAACTGAGAGGTCAGGTATAGAAGTGATCGCTTTGTGAGATATGTTCACCCAAGGTGATACGGTGTTTTTGTTTTTGATCATGTTTCTGTGTGAGTTTGAGAGCATAGCAATTGTCTCATTTCACCCACATAGTTGTTACTGGGGCATTTAGTGCACTGGATGAGGTGCATCACATGTTGTGATTGGTATGTGCAGGACCCATGGATCTTGAAAAGTGTGTTGTGTGGGGTGTTGATTGTTGTAGATCATCTCTCTAATATCCTGTTACCAACACGGCTACAACAACGATCCTCTTACTGGTGTCACTCTTGATTTCCATGAATTTACAGTAGTATAAAACTGTAGTAACACAGTAATGAATTAGGCCCATAGTACTATTTCAATTTCTTGTGTGAAATATTGATATTTCCTAGATTGTAAGGGTCTAATTCTCCACTTCCTTGCACCCCGTTTACACCTGGGAAATCATACCCTAAATAATTAGAATGCTGCCACTTTCACATGTGGTTCAGGAATATGGGAAATGCCTTAGTGGATCAGTCCAGGTGGTTCATCTATTTTGGTATCCTCTCTCTACCACAGGAAGGTGTCCTGTAGTGGACAGTTATGGAATAATTTGAGCATTGGAGAAATTTCTTTATAGCCCCTGTCAGTTGGTAGCTAGCTTATGCCTTGAAGTATGAAGGTTTACATCCCTTCTAAAAGAATCTTTGCTCACATTAGCTCTGTAAATGTCTACTCCTTTTCTGAATCCCAGTAAGCTCTTGGTCTCTTGGGACAATGAGTTCCATAAGTTACTTATCTCTGTTGAATTTCTTGCTTTTCAGTTCCATTGTTTTTGTATTAAGAGACAGAATATATCTGAATGCCCTGATATATATAATTGAATTATTATAATAAAATACATGTATATGCTTTGTATAAAAATAAACAGTATTTAAACCTGTAGTTGAAATTGGAAAAAGGTCACAGTTTAATTTCAATTTTGTTGTTTCTGTGTTAAGTGTTCTAATTAAACATTCTCTACTATGGAAAGCAATACTTAGGAGTCCCAAGGTGCTAGCAAAGTGTCAATAAAATTATCTTTTTCCTTCAAAGCAATGTGCAATATGGACTTTGCTGCAGTATTTGGAACACTTTAGAAATTGAACACATTTAAATTTTTATTCATTACAATCCACACTTAACTTAATAATCTTATAATAATAAACTTATAATAATAATAATAAAAAAAGGTAGATAGGCAAACTGGAAAAACATTGAACAGTGTTAGCAGATACAGAAATAAAAAGAGAGAATGAGGCATACTGGAAACAAGCCAAATGGTTGTGAAATATAGGAAAGAGTAGAAAGTTTGTAGACTAGATAAAACAACATGCCACTTATTGTTTTGAAACAAGAAATACTTTTGTTTTCATTAATAACTGATAAATAAAACTATTAATTTTGGTTGTTGAAATATGTTAGTTATCAGTTTGTTTTCTAAATCAAGTTACATTTTCTATACCACTGACACCTTCTTTGAACAGTGCTGCAATGAGTTTAATATTGACCCATGCTTCTGTAGCCATGCATAAATAAGTATGGCATTAGTGTACAACATTAATACTCTATTTCAGTGTCTTGATCAAGTTGTGTATTTTCCAAGTAGATTTTACAGCTCTGTGCACTCCATTTTCCAGAGTTACACAGTAATGTCCATAGGACTTAGAAAAATTATATAGAAGAAAATATATAAATTTAGAAGTTTGTTTCATAGAATCATAGAATCATAGAATATCAGAGTTGGAAGGGACCTCAAGAGGTCATCTAGTCCAACCCCCTGCTCAAAGCAGGACCAATTCCCAGCTAAATCATCCCAGCCAGGGCTTTGTCAAGCCGGGCCTTAAAAACCTCCAAGGAAGGAGACTCCACCACCTCCCTAGGTAACGCATTCCAGTGTTTCACCACCTTCCTAGTGAAATAGTTTTTCCTGATATCCAACCTGGACCTCCCCCACTGCAACTTGAGACCATTGCTCCTTGTTCTGTCATCTGCCACCACTGAGAACAGCCGAGCTCCATCCTCTTTGGAACCCCCCTTCAGGTAGTTGAAGGCTGCTATCAAATCCCCCCTCATTCTTCTCTTCTGGAGACTAAACAATCCCAGTTCCCTCAGCCTCTCCTCATAAGTCATGTGCTCCAGACCCCTAATCATTTTTGTTGCCCTCCGCTGGACTCTTTCCAATTTTTCCACATCCTTCTTGTAGTGTGGGGCCCAAAACTGGACACAGTATTCCAGATGAGGCCTCACCAATGTCGAATAAAGGGGAACGATCACGTCCCTCGATCTGCTGGCAATGCCCCTACTTATACAGCCCAAAATGCCGTTAGCCTTCTTGGCAACAAGAGCACACTGTTGACTCATATCCAGCTTCTCGTCCACTGTGACCCCTAGGTCCTTTTCTGCAGAACTGCTACCTAGCCATTCGGTCCCTAGTCTGTAGCAGTGCATGGGATTCTTCCGTCCTAAGTGCAGGACTCTGCACTTGTCCTTGTTGAACCTCATCAGGTTTTTTTCGGCCCAATCCTCTAATTTGTCTAGGTCCCTCTGTATCCGATCCCTACCCTCTAGTGTATCTACCACGCCTCCTAGTTTAGTGTCATCTGCAAACTTGCTGAGAGTGCAGTCCACACCATCCTCCAGATCATTAATAAAGATATTAAACAAAACCGGCCCCAGGACCGACCCTTGGGGCACTCCGCTTGAAACCGGCTGCCAACTAGACATGGAGCCATTGATCACTACCCGTTGAGCCCGACGATCTAGCCAGCTTTCTATCCACCTTACAGTCCATTCATCCAGCCCATACTTCTTTAACTTGGCGGCAAGAATACTGTGGGAGACCGTATCAAAAGCTTTGCTAAAGTCAAGGAATAACACATCCACTGCTTTCCCCTCATCCACAGAGCCAGTTATCTCATCATAGAAGGCAATTAGGTTAGTCAGGCACGACTTCCCCTTCGTGAATCCATGCTGACTGTTCCTGATCACTTTCCTCTCCTCTAAATGTTACATAATTGTTTCCTTGAGGACCTGCTCCATGATTTTTCCAGGGACTGAGGTGAGGCTGACTGGCCTGTAGTTCCCCGGATCCTCCTCCTTCCCTTTTTTAAAGATGGGCACTACATTAGCCTTTTTCCAGTCATCTGGGACCTCCCCCGATCGCCATGAGTTTTCAAAAATAATGGCTAATGGCTCTGCAATCTCACCCGCCAACTCCTTTAGCACCCTCGGATGCAGCGCATCCGGCCCCATGGACTTGTGCACGTCCAGTTTTTCTAAATAGTCCCGAACCACTTCTTTCTCCACAGAGGGTTGGTCACCTTCTCCCCATGCTGTACTGCCCAGTTTAGCAATCTGGGAGCTGACCTTGTGCGTGAAGACAGAGGCAAAAAAATCATTGAGTATATTAGCTTTTTCCACATCCTCGGTTACTAGGTTGCCTCCCTTATTCAGTAAGGGGCCCACACTTTCCTTGATTTTTTTCTTGTTGCTAACATACCTGAAGAAACCCTTCTTGTTACTCTTAACATCTCTTGCTAACTGCAACTCCAAGTGTGATTTGGCCTTCCTGATTTCACTCCTGCATGCATGAGCAATATTTTTATACTCCTCCCTGGTCATTTGTCCAATGAACCAGTTTCTGTTATAACCAAACCAGAAACATACTATCTCAGGCCCCAGTCCTGCAAAGCTGAGTGGTTCTTTATATTGTGTGTCCCAGTGAAGACAATGGGACTACTCCCAGTGGTAAAGCATGTTTGTAGCTTTTGCAGGATAGGGGTCAAAATCTATTCTTTGGCCCCACAGGTTTATTTAATTGAAAGCTTCCTTTACAGGTAAATTGGTATGACCTAATTTATTGGTGGAGGGAGGGATAGGATACAGAGGGATATAGACAAATTAGAGGATTGGGCCAAAAGAAATCTGATGAGGTTCAACAAGGACAAGTGCAGAGTCCTGCACTTAGGACGAAAGAATCCAATGCACTGCTACAGACTAGGGACTGAGTGGCTAGGCAGCAGTTCTGCAGAAAAGGACCTGGGGGTTACAGTGGACGAGAAGCTGGATATGAGTCACCAGTGTGCCCTTGTTGCCAAGAAGGCTAATGACATTTTGGGTTATATAAATAGGAACATTGCCAGCAGATCGAGGGACGTGATCATTCCCCTCTATTCGACATTGGTGAGGCCTCATCTGGAGTACTGTGTCCAGTTTTGGGCCCCACACTACAAGAAGGATGTGGAAAAATTGGAAAGAGTCCAGCAGAGGGCAACAAAAATGATTAGGGGTCTGGAGCACATGACTTATGAGGAGAGGCCGAGGGAACTGGGATTATTTAGTTTGCAGAAGAGAAGAATGAGGGGGGATTTGATAGCTGCTTTCAACTACCCGAAAGGGGGTTCCAAAGAGGATGGATCTAGACTGTTCTCAGTGGTAGCAGATGACAGAACAAGGAGTAATGGTCTCAAGTTGCAGTGGGGGAGGTTTAGGTTGGATATTAGGAAAAACTTTTTCACTAGGAGGGTGGTGAAGCACTGGAGTGGGTTACCTAGGGAGGTGGTGGAATCTCCTTCCTTAGAGGTTTTTAAGGTCAGGCTTGACAAAGCCCTGGCTGGGATGATTTAGTTGGGGATTGGCCCTGCTTTGAGCAGGGGGTTGAATTAGATAACCTCATGAGGTCCCTTCCAACCCTGATATTCTATGATTCTACTAAGTGTCTATACATGCATGGGAATAAAGTTTATAAATTAGACTAGGCTACTGGCTGTCTCCAGACAAAATAACTTGTATATAATTCAACATATGTCAGTTCTAAAGTCACACATGAAATGGACATGTGTTAATTCAGTATCTACATTTTTTTTTCACTTGCTGGTTTTGGCTATTTCAGTTGTATGTGTAATATCAATATGAAGTGCCTGGTTACTATTCTGTGAATTAAAATGGCCCATTAGAGTTAGCCTTTGATTATAGTGAATGGCAAAAAAAATGAGTGGAATGGGCAGAGAAAGGGGAAGAAAGGAAAAGACATGACGAAGTAAAAATGTCAGGCTGGAGTAGAGAATCTTTAGCTTTCAGTATCATTGTAAGAGCTATATACACACAGTGAGTTCTGTTTTCCATATTTTCACTCCATATACAACATAATTGGCATCTAAATATTTTGTTATATTGCTAAAGATTTCTTTGAAGTTGGATGTGTCTGTAATATGCAGAGATTTTATCTATATCTGTATCTCACACAGTGCATGTGTTTGTGTATTATAGATGTAGACCTACAGATATATATTGCCTCCTATATTATTAGGTGGAATCCTACATCTGTTATAGGGAGGACTATTGAACCTAAATAACAGAATCCCCCTCCTTCAAACCCTGGAGAAGCCCCTGTGTGAAAACTCCATGCAGTTGTGATTCTATGGGTTTGGGGACATTGGCTGGGCAGATGCGACAGAACCGCTCTGTGCAGCAGCAATCCCTAGCAAAGTAGTGGAAAACAAGTTACAAATAAACACCTGATCAAATCAATGTTCACATATGGAGAGTGCCCTGTAAGGCCTTGTTTCCCAGCTCCCATGGATCTCACAGACAGAATGAGGTTACTCTGTGCCTTGTTCTGCTAGGTATAAGGCTCTTCTAC
This sequence comes from Chrysemys picta bellii, assembly GCF_011386835.1. Lineage (NCBI taxonomy): Eukaryota > Metazoa > Chordata > Testudines > Emydidae > Chrysemys > Chrysemys picta. Next base: position 73,581,340 of record NC_088792.1, read on the forward strand.
TTATCCGAGGTACATGAACTGGCACCTTCGTCTTTTCCCATCTCTAATCCACCTCCCTTTGCCCTCCCTCCCAACAGATGCACAAGTTTGCCTTGTCTCTAGATTCCCTGCAGTTCTCTGTCTATTCAGTGGACATGTAGAGGCCACTCCATCAGAATATAATTCAACCCATTCCTTGATATCACAATACTTTAGAAACTTCTGTTTGTTTTCCTGCAGGAGGGTATGATCGAGCCCATAATATCTGTGTATATATAGATGTTATAACATTAGAGATTATTTGGGAATTTAATTAAACAAATAAACCCAGCAGCAGCTAATAAGAGAGTCTGCTTTTTAAGTTTTCCATCCAGAGATCAAAGAAAAGTCAGAGGAAGTTACAGATCATATGTCTTTTATTCTTTATGAGGTCAAACACAGGAAGTTGTATAGCAACGTTCAAAACCACATTAATTTTCTTTTCTGTCTGCATGTTTTTCACTTCAGTTTTAAAAATACTATCCTGGAGAGATCTGTGCTTATGTACACAATTTCTTGCCTTGGATGCTTTTATGGGGCTTCCATTGACTTCACTGGAAGTTAAATGCCCTAGACCAGTGGTTCTCAAACTTTTTTTGTGTGGACCACTTGAAAATTGCTGAGGATCTCGGCCGTCCACTTAATGATCTTTCCAAATGTTGTTTCTACCATTAGCTAACTATTGTGAAGCACTTTGGATAAAAGCGCTATATAAAAAGAACTAAATTAACTTTTTTCTGCAAATAAAAGCACATAACTCATATTTTACTATTGGTAGTCTTACCTTTCTAATGTGATGGATGTGCCCTCTCTCCCTTGCCGCGGCAGGTCCCGAGCTGGGGCTGGGACGGAGTGGGGTCTCTCCCCCGCCGCGGCCGCCCCCGAGCTGGGGCTGGGACAGAGTGGGGTCTCTCCCTTGCCGCGGCAGGTCCCGAGCTGGGGCTGGGACGGAGTGGGGTCTCTCCCCCGCCGCAGCCGCCCCCGAGCTGGGGCTGGGACAGAGTGGGGTCTCTCCCCCGCCGCGGCCGCCCCCGAGCTGGGGCTGGGACGGAGTGGGGTCTCTCCCGCGCCGCGGCCGCCCCCGAGCTGGGGCTGGGACGGAGTGGGGTCTCTCCCCTGCCGCGGCAGCCCCTGAGCTGGGGCTGGGATGGAGCGAGATCTCTCCCCAGCTGCAGCATCCTATGAGCTGGGGAAAGTCACCTTTCTCTGGCCACCACAGCCCTGCATGTCCCAAATTACCCCCACCCCCTCTTCTCACCCCACTTCCCCCTCCTGCCTACCCGCTATTCCTCCCAAGGCTGCCACCCTCTCCTAAAATATGCGTCTTCTCCAAGGTCCAGGTCCTGCGCGGCTCCACTAATTAGGTGGGTGGCCCTTCATTCTCTCATGTGTGGCCACCCAGGCGCGCGCCTTAGAGGGAGCTATCCGCGGACCACCTGAATGGAGCTCGCGGACCACTGGCGGTCCGCAAACCACAGTTTGAGAACCTCTGCCCTAGAATGTCTTCATGAGTTAGAGACGTCCAAATAGCTGATAAGCAGTGAGAATAATGAACATTATTATATTCAAACAAAAAAGTATTTGGATAATTGAAGGAGTGTGTACTGCATATATGGTCCATTCTCCAAATATGCTGCAACACAAGGCAGTATATAATGCTCCTGGGCAATGAGTGTGATTTTCTTAGTCTTCCCATTTAATTCAATGTAACATGTGTTGACGGGGGAAATGCATCCACAAACAAAGAATATCACACTTTTTAGTACAGTAGTACCTGACACTGTACAGAATTACTGAAACATAGGTTAAGTATATTAGGCATATTAGCCTGGTAAATCTGTGCAAAGTTCCTCATTATCTATGGACTGGATCCTGCCAGGCCTTTCTGAGGATGTACACTGGGCCCAGGGAGAGGGCTCAAGGATTCTTTCCAATGCTGCTGCTTCCCTTACATGGCCTTCATAAAGGCTAAGGTGAACTGCAGTCTTTTCTCTGGGGGATTAGAAGCTTCAGCGTCCCAGCTCCCTCAAGCTGCCCTCCTGCATTGGCTCATTGAATGAGACTGGCACATAAAAGGAAGCAGGCTACATCCCAGTATGGGATGCAATTAGTGGGTATGCTCTTCCTATGTGCATGGGGAGATCCCAAAGGAAAACTGACTCTTGGTGCTCCCTCTGGGAGGGGAGAATGGGCTGAAGCTCTAAGCTGCCTCTTACTGTGAGCTGTGCTTCTTTAAAATTATTGTTATCCTTAACAATATGTGTTCTAGACTAGAGCATTGCTGACCCCAGGTCAGTAATGCACACTGCAAAACATAATCCCAACAGTACATATAAAATGATGGGGTCTAAATTAGCTGTGACCACTCAAGAAAGAGATCTTGGCGTCAATGTGGATAGTTCTCTGAAAATATCCACACAATGTGCAGTTGCAGTCAAAAAAGCGAACAGAATGTTGGGAATCATTAAGAAAGGAATAGATAATAAGACAAAATATCATATTACCTCAATATAAATCCATAGTACGCCCACATCGTGAATACTGCGTGCAGATGTGGTCACCCCATCTCAAAAAAGATGTATTGGAATTGGAAAAGGTTCAGAAAAAGGCAACAAAAATCATTAGGGGTATGGAACGGCTTCTGTATGAAGAGTGATTAATAAGACTGGGACTTTTCCGTTTGGAAAAGAGACGGCTGAGGGGAGATATGATTGAGTTCTATAAAATCATGACTTGTGTAGAGAAAGTAGATAAGGAAGTGTTGTTTACTACTTCTCATAACACAAGAACTAGGCGTCACCAAATGAAATTAATAGGCAGCAGGTTTAATACAAAAGGAAGTATTTTTCACGCAATACACATCCAACTAGTGGAACTCCTTGCCAGAGGATGTTATGAAGGCCAAGACTATAACAGGGTTCAAAAAAGAACTAGATAAATTCATGGAGGATAGGTCCATCAATGGCTACTAGCCAAGATGGGCAGGGATGGTGTCCCTAGCCTCTGTTTGCCAGAAGTTGTGAATGTGCAACAGGGGATGGATCACTTGATAATTACCTGTTCTGTTCATTCCCTCTGGGGCACCTGGCACTGGCCACTGTCGGAAGCAGGGCCGGCTCTAGGCACCAGCAAAACAAGCTGGTGCTTGGGGTGGCACATTTTTAGGGGCGGCAAGGCCGGCGCCTGAATGCCGCCCCTAAAAATGTGCCCCAGCCCGCCCTAGCTCACCTCCGCTGCTGCTGCCATGGCGCGCGAAACAGCTGATTCGCGCGCCGCTACTCGCCTTCCCTCCCAGGCTCTCAAACCTGAGAGGGACGGGGAGCAGCGGCGCGCGAATCAGCTGTTTCGCGCGCTGCGGCGGCTCAGGGTCTCCCCCTCCCTCCCAGGCTCTCAGACCTGGGAGGGAGGGGGAGACTCCGAGTGGCCGCGGCGCGGCGCCGCTTCTCCCCCTCCCTCCCTCCCTCCTAGGCTTGAGAGCCTGGGGGGAGGAGGCAGGGCTGGGGATTTGGAGAAGGGGCGGAGTTGAGGCGAGGCCGGGGGTGGGGTACTTAAATAAGGGGGGGGAGGGGCAGCCAAAATTGTTTTTGCTTTGGGCGGCAAAAATCCTAGAGCCAGCCCTGGTCGGAAGACAGGATACTGGGCCAGATGGACCTTTGGTCTGACCCAGTATGGCCGCTCTTATATTCTTAGGTATTTAAAACCATGAGTCAGGTCCCCCAAATCATGAGACTGGCTTCAAAATCATGACATTGAAGAACATTGGATTTCTTTTGAGTTACTTTCTGGTTTTTGAGCCTTTAGGTTACTTTCCAGTCACATTTTCAAATTTTTCTCCACAACTACAGGGGCTAGAAATGTACTTTTCTTTTTAAATGAAAGCTGAAGTTTTCTTGTAATTACAAAATTTGAGGAGCTGGGGCTTTAAGAGGAACACCAAATATCACTAGATTTACAATAAAATCATGGGAGTTGGCAGCACTGAGACTAACCAGATTTGTGGTCTAATGAAAATCCTTCTGTTTTTTTTCTTTGTTGGCTGTTACCGACCCTGATGTCTTCTTGATATTAGTAAATAGAATATCAGTGACTTGGTGTATTTTGTGGCATGTCAATAGTGAAGTGTTATCAAAGCAATCTTGTCTGTCTCAAGAGGTGGGCTAGCAGAGCACTTTGTTCAGCACTCAGCTTAGTTTCTCAGAAAAACCTATTTAAAGATAAGAGAGACACAGTAACGTTTGTGGATGCAGTTGCTGAATGCCTAGTAACGTCTAAGCTAAAGCGGTGAAGGTGCTGGCACAGACAGGAGTTGGGGACTAAAGAGGGGGAATGTACAGTTTTATTTACGTTTAGCCCACTTGACCTGTCTGTTGGCTGAGTCAATAAAACAGCAGTGCATCCATTTATATTGTTTAACTTCATTTTTTAAAAGGTGAAATTCTTTTATATCCTCGATTCTGCTGACAGGTACCTTGAAACCCCCCTTCAGCTGTGGGGAAACCAGCATGAGTTAATGTGGATTTTGATGATCATTAACGTGTGCTAAGATTTCCTGCGGGTTCACAAGGGATGATGCAGCAGCTATTCCACTAGCCTGCTACCTCCAAAACTGTGAAGGTGAAATTGCCTCAAATACCTGCAGAGGGTAATCTGTGGGGTCAGGAAGGAGAGCGGAGCAAAAGGGTAACATTGAGCTCTTCATTTATTTTTACTATGGGTGTGTTGGACGTGATTAAAATCTCTGCCATATTATGTTGTTCAACTCTAACAGTTCTTTCTTTTTCCAGGATTTTAAACTCTCCCAAGTACAATAAGTAACTCCAGAATCAACTTCCCAGGGACTTGCTTCCAGTTCTCAGATGCGAAGGTAGAATTAAGAGGTAAATTAGGATTTATTTTCAAAATCCCTTGGAAATAGTTACAGTTGTAATTGGTGACATGCCCTTTGCAAGGCAGCCCTTGGTACATTTCCTCCTGTAGAGCCATTCTATCCATGACAGCAAGCTGTCAGCCAGAAAGATATGAAAATCTAAAAGAGTGGATTTGTTTTGAAGAGGTAGCAAAAAGTTAACAGAAAGAGCGCTGCACAGGGAAATCACCAATGCAAACTGTATCAGCTGAGCTCTCTAAAAGCAAAATGTGCCTCACTTTACATATTATCCATATGGTTTGCACCCACTTTACATATTATAATTTGAAAATCAATAGGAAATAGTTGTACTGTATGTTGATAAGAGTGTGATTCCCTCCCCCCTCCCCCCCCAGATAAAAGTAAGCTTGAAGTAGCTACACATTTAGCAACAGGTAATGTCACTGGAAATATGAGAAACATTTCTGAACGTAGGAATTAACAAGAATCAACAAGAACTCCTATTTCCTATTACTCAGTAGGGCAAGCTCCCATTGCCTGTGCAAAATCCAGGGGACCTGCATAATAGTTGGGGGGATAGAATCCTCCTCCCACCCCAAACCAGATCCACTGCACAGAACAGTCAGCTACTCTGTAGCTGTTCTCTGCAGCCTCTGAGCTGTAGCAGTGGCTGTGGTTCTCTTCCACCCCCTACTTATGGGCTTTACCTAGTGAAACAGTGTAGTTTGTAGACCCGCTGGCCACCATCCTTGCCGCTCTTATTTCCCATCCATGAATCTTCATGGTGGGTAGGGGTCCAGGAGGCCCCTGTTTGTGGGCTGTCTGTGTTCAATGGAATAGTTGTAGTTCTGCTGCCCTTTGAGAGTTGCCTGATAGTGCAGTTGTGCTCAGGGGGAAGAATATGATTTGCCCCAAAGATCTCTGTCCTGTATTGTTGTCCTGATGCTTAGTGGAAAGAAGAGAGTAGGGAACCTTCTCTCTCTTGCACCAGAAGGCAGGCAGGATTTATTTGAACTGCAAGGTGGGCTTGCCAACATATCCCCATGGGACATGATCTAGGGTTAAGATATATGTCCAGTCCTCCAGGCTGCCTAGTGAATATTGTGCATTGAGCAGAGAGTGCCAGCTGGCAGTGGTTAAGGAGCGCATGCTGATCTTGCTCATGGTAGCCCAAACATGCTCCCTGCTCTGTGTTTTTGGCAACTTTGCACTAGCATTGTGTCTCAAGTACCAGTTGCATGTCCTCCTTTCTTCTGCCTAAGCATATCCCATAAGAGCTTGATTTAGCCTAAATAAAAACTACTGGTAAGTAGTTTTACATGCCTCTATTTTTCTGTTAGATCAAATAACATGGATGGCAATAGACCTCTCGCTTTCAAAAATCAGTCTTCCTGAAACGTCTGTGATGTTATTGCCACAGTGTGTGTGTGTGTGATGGAATGTTATTTGATGATGATGTATATAAACAAGGTCCACTGCAAGTTGGACCTAAAGTCTGAAAGATCTCTGGGTTTTGGGGCCTGCCGGTAGAAATTTGGTGGCAGCTTCAGTGACATTTTGAAAATTGAGGCTTTATTAAATTAAAGCTGAAACGGAATAATACTGTCTGTAACAGAGCCTGAGAGTCATTTTTTGATATTAAATTTATTTTATTTAACGCTGTACCCTCAATTTCAGTTTCCAGTGTGCCACAGAACTCTTTGTGAAAAATACCTTACTGCTCTGTAGCAGGTATTAAGGGAGGAAGTTGGAGGGTTTGGCAGCTGGGTAGTCTCAGTATCTGGACATATCTTAAAAATAAGCTGCAGTGAAATAGTTAACCGTGTTAACTAAATTAATGTTGGGAGTGTTGTTATAATCATGTCAGTCCCAGGATATGAGAGAGACAAGGTGGAGGAGGTAATATCTTTTACTGGACCAACTTCTGATGGTGGGAAACAAGATTTTGAGCTGCTCAGAGCTTTTCAGGTCTAGAAAATTTTATCCACAGCTGAAGAAGAGCTCTGTGAAGCTCAAAAGCTTCTCTCTTCCACCAACAGAAGTTGGTCCAATAAAAGACATTACCTTCCCCACCTTGATATTTAATGGTCATCTTTAGGTTTCATAGTTAACATCCCTTTGTAATGAAGGGGGCAGGTCATGCCTGTGAGTTACTTTTTTAAGTTTTCTGCAAACTCAGGAAGCCAACACTGCATCTTTGTATGCTCTGTTCTTATTTTCAAGACTATTTTCACAACTATAAGGGCTAGAATCAGAAAACTTTCTAATTTTCATAATCAAAATATGATAGCTTATGTTCAGTGGCAAGGGGTGAATTCCACAACCATAGAACCATGGAGTGTATGGGATGTTTATGAGCTTCATTTTTAGGATTTTTTAATAATGCACATTCATTATACAAGGCTTTCATCTCATAACTAGAGGTGGTTTTTTTTAATTCCAGCCAATTTAAAAGCCAAAACAGATTTGTTTTTAAGGCTTGTGGAGTTATGCACAGATTTTTGCAGTGGGAAAACTGGAAGAGTTTTTATTGAATCTAGTCCTAAAATATCAACATATGTTAAGCTTATTTTAATGGCTTATAATTCTACTCCCATGATTCACTTGCTAATCTAAAACTCTGAGTTTGATCTGAAGGCAATCATTCCCTTTCCGTTTCCTATTTTCTAACAAACTGTTGAACTGTCTGGCCTTGATAAAAGGCTAAAATAAAATCAGCGCTGCATTTATTGAAGAGACATTTACTCATCTTGTGTGGTTAGAATTAAATATAACAATTAGCTTAGCTGGATCCTCAGAAATGGTCAGTGAGCTGTAACACCCTGGATCCAAATTCTCAAGAATACTAAGTAATAGAAACACAATCTACAATGATTTGGTTTTTTACAGCCAACAGCAGTAAATAGGCTAGTGAAATAGTAAAAAATAGACTAAGGGAAATTTTCATCATTAGAATGACAACATATTTTGGGCCAGATCCTCAACCACATTTAGGCACTTAAGTCCCATTGAAGTCAATGGGAGTTAGGTGCCCAAATACCTTTGAGAATCTAGGCCATTGTCACCAACACAGATGTATGTAGTTCAGTACAACTATATTAAATATGAAGGAAGCTAGTAGAGACTCCTGTACTTAGGTTGCATAACTTTCTATTATAAAGGATTCTTGTGATCTTTTCTTTTGATGAGGTCTCATCCCTTCATTGTTTGCAGTAGTTATTGATATTTGGCAGGGGGAATCTCTGGGTACAGAAGTGCCTTTTCTTTGTCAGATGAATTTCCACAGAGATTTGGCTAAGGTATAAAGAGTTAAAATCTTTAAGAGTAAATCTGACATTTCCTAACTTTTGACTGATTGACGTTGCAACCTAAATATTTTTTTTAATGTAGTGTTTTGTGTTCAAGATGATTATATGATTAGTAAATAGCAAGATGCCTTCCTTGAGTGTGTGTGTGTGTGTGTGTGTGTGAGAGAGAGAGATTAACACCAATCCTCAGAAATATGCACAGAAGTCAATATTACTGTATTCTGGGCAGTTATATTGAACTATTTTAAAAATTTCTATGTTAGCAAAATGAAGTCGCACAATAGAAACTTTGGGTCAATTGAGCCCTGGAAGAAGTAAGCAGGTGTGACACTACTGATTTCAGTGGAGTTGTGCCCATTTACATCAGCATTGACTTTAGCTTTTTATTTCTGCCCTCTAAAAGCAAATGATATGAAAATTCTGTTCTGGAGACAGTCATGCTGGCAGTTTTGAGAGTTGTCAACGACATTAGTTCCACTGCATGTAGAGCTAATATTTAATTGTATACAAAAGTAACATAGTCCATTTTTTAAAAATGGAAAAATAAAAACATAGCTACAAATAGAAACCTCCTGAAGAGAGAGATTGTGAACCTTTTAGTCCCATTGGTAAGTAGTTACTTTTGTGAGTAGTCTCATTGGAGCCTATAGAACCACTCTTCTAGCTAATTGCATCCTTGCAGGCTTACGGGGTTCAGAATCTGGCCTTCATTCTGTATGTTGATGAATGCTGATAAAATGTTTTGAGGAACATTATAGGATAAGTCCACCCATACCCAAACCCTTTTACATGAGTTTTATAAACCACGTGCTCTCATTTGCTGCCATGCAGTCATCCAAACTAATGAGATTTTATAGTGCCCCAGATGAGAGACAGGAAAAAATCTGGATGTTTTAAAATATTCTTGATACAATTGAACATTTCTTAATTTTCGAAAGAGTTTTTAACGCTATTTAAATATTTTATGTCAATAACTTAAAAAAAAATTAGTTGTAATGGGTCATAATCAATAGACTTCAATTGAAATACATTATGGATGAATTTGGCTTGGTGTCTGTATCTCATGAAACATTCCAACAAATGTGCCTGATGGAGTATACTATAGTAGAGTATTAAACTTTCTAGTGTCCTATGTAAGGCTTAGAATGATTGATATTACAATTAAAATGAGTTATATAGCTTAGCCTACATAATAATAATGAGCTGAATATTACCATGCTGTTTAACATTATAATAATATTTTACAACCAATAGTATCCTTGAATAGGGCTCCATGTGCATCTTGTAAGCATTAAAATTATTGTCTGAATGTGGAGTGGATGTCAGCTTTTATAGGATGAACTGATAAAGGAATCACAGAAGCCCATAAAGTTTTGTATTATTATTATTATAATCATTATAAATTTGTACACCTCTACCCCGATATAACGTGGTCCCCGGGAGCCAAAAATCCCTACCGCGTTATAGGTGAAACCCCGTTATATCGGGGTAGAGGCAGCAGGGCTCCGATGGTGATTTAAAGAGCTCTTGGCTCTGGCCACTGCAGGGAACCTGGGCCCTTTAAATTGCTGGCAGAGCCCTGCTGCCACAGCTCCGGGGTAGCGGTGGCAGGGCTCCAGCAGTGATTTAAAGGGCCTGGGGCTCCCCGCAGCAGCCGGAGTCCCAGACCCTTTAAATTGCCATCCGAGCCCCGCTGCCGCAGCCCCAGGGTAGAGGCGGCAGGGCTCCAGCGGTGATTTTTAAAGAGCTCCGGGCTCCCCGCAGCAGCGGAGCCCCGGGCCCTTTAAAGCACCGCCTGAGCCCCACTGCTGGTGCCCCGGAGTTCCCATGCTAGATGCGAACCCGTGTTATATCGGGTCACGTTATATCGGGATAGAGGTGTATTATGATTGTTCCTATGGGTCCCAACTGACCAGTAGAACCCTGTGTGGATACAAAATTTGTATCTGCATCCGATCCATGATCTGCAAAAACGGTCCGTGGAGATCCGCATCCGTGGATGCAGATATCCGCAGATATAAAGTAGATATGTGCAGATTTACAGGGCTCTACTAATCAGTACCCCATTGTTGTAGACACTTTGCAAACATATAGTCACTGCCCTGCAGAGTTTACAATCTAAATCAGCTTTTTTCAGATGTGTCCACCAGGGACTTTTCGTGCGGTCACAGCTTCCTGGGCGGTGATTAGATGGTGGGGAGAGGAAAGCAGTGTTAGCAAACATACAAATATCACTTTTCACAGAAACAGACTTACTAGCTAGCAAGTCTAAAAAAAAAAGAAAAAGGCAACCAAAAAAAGCAAAAGAAACAACAACAACAACAACAACAAAAAGACAAGAACATGCAAAGCACTTTATTTGTTTTTCTATTCTGTTTAGGTCCAGTAAAGAATAGACAACTGTACATTATTTTTATTATTGAGTCTGCAATGAAAACCTACATAAATTACAATGATTTGGACGTGTATATATGCATATTTATTTGTTTTTCCTAAAGTTATTTAAGTATTTTAGGAAAAATTGTCAGAGTGGCCACCAGCAAAATTTGGTGGCCACACTCTGAGGCCACCAAAAATATCTTGTGAGATCCCCTGTTAAATAGACAGACAAGGGTGGGAAGTATTATTATCCCTTTCTTACAGATGGGGAATTGAGGCATAGAGAGATTAAGTGATTGCCCAAGCTCACAGAGGAAATCTGCAAGAAAACTGGGAATTCATGCCAGATCTCCTGAGTCCCAGTCCTATGCCTTTATCACAAAACCATTTTTCCGTCTTACTCAAAGACCTTTCTTCTTCTCTATTTGTAAGACCATCCTTCATCTTCTTGTTATAAAATGAAAAATAATATATTTTCTGTGTTTTCAAGAAATCCAATTACTGGACTGTAGAAACCCTGACTGCATTACATTTTGTTCTCTGTGATGTTGGTCTTCTTGACCTGATCATGGTACAGATTGGGCAGGGACAGCCATTGCCTTTAAATCATAATCCCAAATATGGATTTTCAGTCCTAGTGTCTGAACAGAGTGCACAGATTTAAGTAACAGCAACTCATGTCAAAGCCTCATTTGGGAAGGCCTGGGCAAGAGGTCTTGGCACTTTTGCCTAGAGATGACTAGATTTGTCCTCAAGTATGTTTCCATAAGGCATGAATTCTAGAGGCAAAGGACCCACTCTCACAAATGCCTTGCCTCCAGCAACCTACAGATTTCAACCTTGAAGAACTGAATTCCATTATTCTGTATGAGATTAGATCATATGGTGAGTTGAAGATGGTGATGTGTCTCGCCATTTTGGGCTTTGGATGACGTAATTGGTATCTTTAAATTTCATCTAGTAATTGATTGGCTGCCTGTGAAGGAAATAGAGCACAGGTATGTTGTGATCTCATGCAGATGGCTGCATTCTGAACCAGCCAGTGTTTCTGAGTGGATTTCACACATGAAGTCCCAAGAAGAGCTTTATGCAGTCATCCATTTGAGAGATTATACAAAGTCATGTACAATTAAAGTGGGTTCTGCATTCGGTAGAAAACTGTGCAGTCTCCTTTCTAGATGTAAGTGAAAGAATGGTTTTCTGGAGACTCATGCAACTTGTGAGTGTACAGTAGTGAGCAGTCGAGTAAGATGTATATTGCTTTTGGTGTTGCTTTTGGAAATCAACATGCGCAAAATTATGTACTTTGGTCACATCAGGTGTAGAGATGGAAATAACCGCAAAAAAATTATCATGAAAGGAATGATGATGGCTCACCATAGTAGGGGACAGCCATTGAGGAGATGGATAGCTGGTGTGTGGTAAATCACTGGGAGGTCAGGTGTTGAGTGCTTGAAGCTAGTGATGGATCAGGAAGGTTTTTGAAAATTCTGCAATGATGTCATCCATGTTCAGACATGAATAAATGTATTTTACTTACTTGCTTAGCAATAATGACTTTTACCGGGTCCTTAAATCACCTCCCAATGTTGAGAAGCGTGAACACATTGGCAGCTTCTGCCAACAGTTGCTGAATTGGTATCCCTGGAGTTGTTTATTCACAAAAAAGCTACAGCAGACGCAGGGTCAGCGCATGCTTCCTTTTGCTGACCTGGAGCAACCATCTTTAGGGAACTGATCTTTCTCCATATCTGCTTACTTCTTGGTCCCTCTGTTGAGACTGCTAATAAGGGTGTTGTAACCTGGTGGAATGACCCTCTCCCCCCAAAAACAGTTCTTCCTGGCCCTTCTCAGGAACCAAACTTCACCTTGTGGCAACATATAATCTTTGTTAGACTGAATAATGAGCCTGGTGAGTGTGTTTTCTGAGCAGATGTCCTGTTAGCTCAGATGGCATATCCCATCTATGAATTATAGTTTCTACATGCATGGGGTTTTTGCATTTGCTAGTTATATTTTTGTCCAATATTTTCTCGTTAAATGTAAAATGGTTCAAAAGACAGTGAGCTGTGCATTGTACTTATAAAATAATTTTGAAAATAACTAGTAAACTTTCTTATCCTCTTTTGAGCTTAAGTCTTCAACTTCAGAAATCACACGCTCAATAATAAAAGGTAACATCCCCATAAATAAACACGTTTTTTCTGAGCTTGAAATGCAGTGTCCCTTTGAATTTTTATGCATGAAGGGAGAGCGTTTCAAAGGCACAAAGGACAATTAGGCATCCAAATCCATTTTAAGTCAATGGGAGTTTAGCGCCTAACTCCCATTTCTGCTTTTGAAAATCTTCTCATTCATTGTTAGTTACTGGAAATGGTGAATCTCTTAAGGAGATGCTAAGAAGCTCTTTCAATTGTTTTGGTTCTGTAATCGTAAATACAGTGGCTCTGGTGTGAGAAGCATCAAACAGTAAGTCTTAATGATGGTTGAGTTAATTCACGTTTAGAAGTTCAATAATTCATCTAAGAAGTGTCAGCAGCTGGCCCTTGTTAATGGTAAGCCTTTCATTTCTGTTAAATCAATTGTGAATAATAGAACCCTTCAGAGAAAAATGATGAAGTAAGCATTGATTTCCAAATTGGGTGTCTGATCTGGAGCATTAATAATACACGGTGCAAGAAGGCAACAAGTACCTTATACATTCTGATCATCTAAGCAGTAATCAGAAAAAAAAATCAATAATTTTTGTGTATGGTGCTAGATCTTTTAACATTTCACCTGTCTCCATTCATCATTGTGTCTATAATTTCATATTTATAATTATTTTGATTTTTTTTTTTTTTTTTTTTTTTTTTGCATTGAAGTAAGCAATTTGCTATCAAGCTTTTGTGAAACAGACATGGCTTGGGGAATAACTGGCTGGGTCACTTATACTGTGGTAAAGAATCTGGGGTTTATTGTACATCACAATTGAATGTGAACCAGCAATATGACGCAATTGCGAAAAAGGCTAATATTCTGGGGTGCACTAACAAGAGTGTTATATGTAAGACACGGGAGGTAATTGTTTTGCTCGGCTTGACACGGTGAGACCTCAGCTGGAGTACTGCATCCAGTTGTGAACACCACACTTTAGGAAAGATGTGGACAAATTGGAGAGAGTCCAGAGACCAACAAAAATAGTAAAAGATTTAGCAAACCTGGCCCAGGAGGAAAGGTTGAAAAAACTGGGCAAGTTTAGTTTTGAGAAAAAAAGACTGAGGGGAACCTGACAACAGTCTTCAAATACGTTAAGGGCTGTTATAAAAAGGGTGGTGATCAATTCTTCTCCATGTTCACTGAAGAGTGGGACAACAAGTAAAGGGTTTTAATCTGCAGCAAGGGAGATTTAGGTTAGATATTAGGAAAAACTTTCTAACTATAAGGATAGTTACGTTCTGGAATAGGCGTCCAAGGGAGGTTGTGGAATTCTCCTTATTGAAGGTTTTTAAGAATAGGTTAGATAAAGACCTGTCAGGGATAGTAGAGGTACTCTTGGACCTCCCTTAGTGCAGGGGGCTGGACTAGATGGCTTCTTGAGGTCTCTTCCAACCCTACATTTCTATGATTCTGTGTTGCTATTCTGTAGTTTTGGGAGATTTTTTTTTTTTTTAAATAATTTTGACGGATAACGTCAATATTTGTTTTTAAGCATTTCAGTTTGTTTTATCCATTGAAATTTTCACCTTTGCACAAAATTATGGGTTGTAAGTATTTTTTTATTTTTATAAATTTAAATTTTCACACTTGTGGGAAATTATGGGGGGTGTCAGGCAGTAATTTTTTAATGACGGTAGATGTTGAGATTCAAAAAGTTGATTTTGTTTTAAGAGAGAGCTTTTTCACCATCACTTATCAAAATATACCAAGTACATAACCTTAAATCAAACTCTAATACATTTGCAAGTGGCATTTTTCTTACTTTGCCTATTTGGAAGTATTTTGTCGTAAATTTGTGTGTGTACATTGAAATATGTGTTTACTGACATTTACTAATAAAAAATTAATCCTTCCAAGTGTGAATACAGTTTATTGTCTGTGTATCTGGCTAAATATTTTAGGATTTTCTATTGTGGCCATCAGCGTAATTTCCAAATATTTCCAAGTTAAATTAAATCTTCTTAGAGAAGTCCTAGTGGACTTCACAGAGTCATCTGTACTTCTTTCTTTCCTGGTTATAGGAAGCTCTGTTGCTTTTATTTATTTATTTATTTATTTATATAATATAAATTAGTGTGTGTGTGTGTGTGTGTGTCATAACTATAAAGGGAAGGGTAACAGCTGTCCTGTGGATACTTTCAAATCTTGTGTGGGGGGGGGAAAGGCTTTTGTTTGTGTTCTTTGTTTGGGAGTGTGTTCGTTCTCGGGACTGAGAGGGACCAGACATCAATCCAGGTTCTCCACATCTTTCTAAACAAGTCTCTCCTATTTCAAACTTGTAAGTAAATAGCCAGGCAAGGCGTGTTAGTTTTCCTTTGTTTTCTCAACTTGTAAATGTACCTTTTACTAGAGTGTTTATCTTTGTTTGCTGTACTTTGAACCTAAGACTAGAGAGGAGTCCTCTGAGCTCTTTAAGTTTGATTACCCTGTAAGGTTAATTTCCATACTGATTTTACAGAGATGATTTTTACTTTTTTATTTAATTAAAAGCCTTCTTTTTAAGAACCTGATTGATTTTTCCTTGTTTTAAGATCCAAGGGGTTTGGATCTTGATTCACCAGGAGTTGGTGGGAGGAAGGAGGGGAATGGTTAATTTCTCCTTGTTTTAGATCCAAGGGGGTTGGATCTGTATTCACCAGGGAATTGGTGAAGGTTTTTCAAGGCTTCCCAGGGGGGGAATCCATTGGAAATGGTGGCAGCGGACCAGGGCTAAGCTGGTAGTTAAGCTTAGAAGTTTTCATGCAGGCCCCTACATTTGTACCCTAAAGTTCAAAGTGGGGATACAGCCTTGACAGTGTATATATGTGTGTGTATATATGTATGTGTGTTTACTTTTAGAAATATAAATATTTCTGGTTATGATGAGAGAGCTCAAAGGGAAGGGTATTTCAGAGTGCCCTTAAAGTGATTATACTTCTAATTGCGGTAATCTCCTCTCTAACATCATTGCACAGCTGAAGTCCCTTCACTAAGGGTATGTCTACACTACGAAATTAGGTCGAATTTATAGAAGCCGGTTTTATAGGTATCGGTTTTATACAGTCGATTGTGTGTGTCCCCACATAAAATGCTCTAAGTGCATGAAGCCGGCGGACCGCGTCCACAGTATCGAGGCTAGCATGGACTTCTGGAGCGTTGCACTGTGGGTAGCTGTCCCACAGTTCCCGCAGTCTCCGCTGCCCATTGGAATTCTGGGTTGAGATCCCAATACCTGATGATGCAAAACAGTGTCGCGGGGGGTTCTGGGTACATGCCGTCAGGCCCCTCCCCCTCCATCAGAGCAACAGCAGACAATCGATTCGCGCCTTTTTACCTGGGTTACCTGTGCAGACAACATACCATGGCAAGCATGGAGCCCGCTCAGCTCAGCTCACCGTCACCATATGTCATCTGGGTGCCGGCAGACGTGGTACTGCATTGCTACGCAGCAGCAGCTAATTGCCTTTTGGCAGTAGACGGTGCACTATGACTGGTAGCCTTCATCGGCTATCTGGATGCTGGCAGACGTGGGGCTGCATTTCTACACAGCAGCAGCACCTTGCCTTTTGGCAGTAAATGGTGTATTAAGATTGATATCTGTCATCGTCGTATTCCAGTTCAATCAGAGGCACCTGGGCAGACATGCTTTGTCTCCTGGAGACTCAGTCCTGCCGGCAGTCCTATTGAACCGTCTTGACGATGATGGCTAGCAGTCGTAGTACAGTATCTTCTGCCAAGCACCCAGAAGATGCCAAGGGCTATCAGTCATGCTGCACCGTCTGCTGCCAGCTTAAGATGTAAAAAATAGATGTATTCATTTGCTTCCCCCTCCCTCCATGAAATCAACGGCCTGCTAAACCCAGGGTTTTGAGTTCAATCTTTGAGGGGGCCATTCTGTGTGACAGTTGTTTGTGTTTCTATCTGATGCACAGCCACCTTTGTTGATTTTAATTCCCTGTACCTGTACGCCATGTCGTCAGTCGCCCCTCCCTCCCTCCGTCAGTTTCGCGCCCTTTTTCAGACCAGACACCATAGCACTGGGATCATGGAGCCCGCTCAGATCACCGCGGCAATTATGAGCACTATGAACACCACGCGCATTGTCCTGGAGTATATGCAGAGCCAGGACATGCCAAAGCAAAACCAGGACCAGCTGATGAGGCGATTGCAGTGTGGCGACGAGAGTGATGAGGAAATTGACATGGACACAGCACTCACAAAAGGTACACGCCCGAGCAATGTGCAAATCATGGTGTTACTGGGGCAGGTTCATGCCGTGGAACGCCGATTCTGGGCCTGGGAAACAAGCACAGACTGGTGGGACCGCATCGTGTTGCAGGTGTGGGACGATTCCCAGTGGCTGCAAAACTTTTGCATGCGTAAGGGCACTTTCATGGAACTTTGTGACTTGCTTTCCCCTGCCCTGAAGCGGCAGAATATCAGGATGAGGGCAGCCCTCACAGTTGAGAAGCGAGTGGCGATAGCCCTGTGGAAGCTTGCAATGCCAGACAGCTACCGGTCAGTCGGGAATCAATTTGGAGTGGGCAAATCTACTGTGGGGGTTGCTGTGATCCAAGTTGCCAGGGCAATCAAAGACCTGGTGATATCAAGGGTAGTGACTCTGGGAAACGTGCAGGCCATAGTGGATGGCTTTGCTGCAATGGGATTCCCAAACTGGGGTGGGGCGATAGACGGAACCCATATCCCTATCTTGTCACCGGAGCACCAAGCCACCGAGTACGTAAACCGCAAGGGGTACTTTTCATTGCTGCTGCAAGCCCTGGTGGATCACAAGGGACGTTTCACCAACATCAACGTGGGATGGCCGGGAAAGGTACATGATGCTCGCATCTTCAGGCACTCTGGTCTGTTTCGAAAGCTGGAGGAAGGGACTTTCTTCCCGGATCAGAAAATAACCGTTGGGGATGTTGAAATGCCTATCGTGATCCTTGGGGACCCAGCCTACCCCTTAATGCCATGGCTCATGAAGCCGTACACAGGCAGCCTGGACAGTAGTCAGGACCTGTTCAACTACATGCTGAGCAAGTGCCGAATGGTGGTGGAATGTGCATTTGGACGTTTAAAAGCGCGCCGGCGCAGCTTACTGACTCGCTCAGACCTCAGCAAAAAGAATATCCCCATTGTTATTGCTGCTTGCTGTGTGCTCCACAATATCTGTGAGAGTAAGGGGGAGACATTTATGGCGGGGTGGGAGGTTGAGGCAAATTGACAGGCCGCTGATTACGCGCAGCCAGACACCAGGGCGGTTAGAAGAATACAGCAGGGTGCAGTGTGCATCAGAGAAGCTTTGAAAACGAGTTTCATGACTGGCCAGGCTACGGTGTGAAACTTCTGTTTGTTTTTCCTTGATGAACCCTCCGCTCCCTCCCCTCCCCACCCGGTTCACTCTACTTCCCTGTAAACCAACCACCCCATCCTCCCCTTCCCCCTTCGAGCACCGCTTTCAGAGGCAATAAAGTCATTGTTACTTCACATTCATGCATTCTTTATTAATTCATCATACAACTAGGGGGATAATTGCCAAGGTAGCCCGAGAGGGGTGGGGGAGGAGGGAAGGAAAAGGACATACTGCAGTTTAAAACTTTAAAACTTTAACACTTATTGAAGGCCAGCCTTCTGATGCTCGGGCAATCATCTGGGGTGGAATGACTGGGTGGCCGGAGGCCCCCCCACCGTGTTCTTGGGCGTCTGGGTGAGGAGGCAATGGGACTTGGGGAGGAGGGCTGTTGGTTACACAGGGGCTGTAGTGGCGGTCTCTGCTCCTGCTGGCTTTCCTGCAGCTCAACCATACGCTGGAGCATATCGGTTTGATGCTCCAGCAGCCGGAGCATCGACTCTTGCCTTCTGTCTGCAAGCTGATGCCACCTATCATCTTCAGCCCGCCACTTGCTCTGTTCATCCCGCGATTCAGCCCGCCACTTCTCTTCTCGTTCATATTGTGCTTTTCTGTAGTCTGACATTGACTGCCTCCATGCATTCTGCTGTGCTCTTTCAGCGTGGGAGGACATTTGGAGCTCCGTGAACATATCATCCTGAGTCCGCCATTTTCTCCTTCTAATCTTTGCTAGCCTCTGCGAAGGAGAAACATTTGCAGCTGGTGGAGGACAAGGGAGAGGTGGTTAAAAAAGACACATTTTAGAGAACAATGGGTACACTCTTTCACGTTAAATTTTGCTGTTCACATTACACAGCACGTGTGCTTTCGTTACAAGGTCGCATTTTTCCTCTTATATTGAGGGCCTGCCGGTTTGGTGTGAGAGATCACTCACTTGGTGCCAGGCAACAGATTTCGGCTTGCAGGCAGCCATGGTAAGCCACAGTCTTTTGGCTTTTTTAACCCTCATAACATGTGGGAATTGTTTCAAACAGTAGCGGCCTCGTTTCCCATACCAAGGACCCGTTGGGTTGGCCATTTAAAATGGGTTTGCAATGTAAAAGGAGGGGCTGGGGTTTCCGGGTTAACATGCAGCACAAACCCAACTACCCCCCCGGACCTCCCATACACCCTATTCTCTGGGATGATCCCTTCATCCCTCTCCCCCCCCCCCCCACCGCGTGGCTGACAGCGGGGAACATTTCTGTTCAGCCGAGCAGGAACAGGCACCTCTGAATGCCCCCTTAATAAAATCACCCCATTTCAACCAGGTGAACGTGAATGATATCACTCTCCTGAGGATAACAAAGAGAGATAAGGAATGGATGTTGTCTGCATGCCAGCAAACACCGGGACCGTACGCTGCCATGCTTTGTTATGCAATGATTCCAGACTACGTGCTACTGGCCTGGCGTGGTAAAGTGTCCTACCATGGCGGACGGGATAAGGCAGCCCTCCCCAGAAACCTTTTGCAAAGACTTTGGGAGTACATGAAGGAGAGCTTTCTGGAGATGTCCCTGGAGGATTTCCGCTCCATCCCCATACACGTTAACAGACTTCTCCAGTAGCTGTACTGGCCACGATTGCCAGGGAAAATTAATCATTAAACACGCTTGCTTTTAAACCATGTGTGATATTTACAAAGGTACACTCACCAGAGGTCCCTTGTGTGCCCTCGGGGTCTGGGAGCACGCCTTGGGTGAGTTCGGGGGTTACTGGTTCCAGATCCAGGGTGATAAACATATCCTGGCTGTTGGGGAAACCCGGTTTCTCATATTCCTTGCTGTGAGCTATCTTCATTGTCTTCATCATCATCATCATCTTCCGCGTACCCCGAACCCACTTCCCTGTTGCGTGTTTCTCCATTGACGGAGTCAAAGCACACGGTTGGGGTAGTGGTGGCTGCACCCCCTAGAATGGCATGCAGCTCCACGTAGAAGCGGCATGTTTGCGGCTCTGCCCCAGACCTTCCGTTTGCCTCTCTGGCTTTGTGGTAGGCTTGCCTTAGCTCCTTAATTTTCACACGGCACTGCTGTGCGTGCCTGTTATGGCCTTTGAGACCTTTTCTAACATTTTGCCATTTCGTTTACTGCTACGGAGTTCAGCTAGCACTGATTCGTCTCCCCATATGGCGAGCAGATCCCGTACCTCCCGTTCTGTCCATGCTGGAGTTCTTTTGTTATCCTGGGACTCCATCATAGATACTTTTGCTGATAAGCACTGCGTGGTCACCTGTGCTCTCCACGCTGGGCAAACAGGAAATGAAATTCAAAAGTTCGCGGGGCTTTTCCTGTCTACCTGGTCAGTGCATCTGAGTTGAGAGTGCTGTCCAGAGCGGTCACAATGAAGCACTGTGGGATAGCTCCCAGAGGCCAATAACGTCGAATTCCGTCCACACTACCCCAAATCCGACCCGCAAAGGCCGATTTTAGCGCTAATCTCCTCGTTGGAGGTGGAGTAAAGAAACCGGTTTAAAGGGCCCTTTAAGTCGAAAGAAAGGGCTTCGTCGTGTGGACGTGTCCAGGCTTAATTCAATTTAACCCTGCTAAAGTTAAACTAAATTTGTAGTATAGACCAGGCCTAAGAATGCTTTCACATACTTTGTTCTACACTGTGCTGCATTTTTGCAGAGGAGCACAGCTGTCTTGGTGTGTCACTGTGGGGGGAGGAATATTTGGGGTGGGGCGTGGCAGGGCGGGGTCCAGCCCTCACAGTGGGGAGGGAGTGAGCACCATGCTTCCAGCCCTGTTCTGCCCCCAGACGAGTTCCTCCCCAACCCTGTTCAGAACTCCAGTCCTGCTCTGCCCCCAGCGGGGCTCTGCCCTCATTCCCTCTCTGTCCCCAGACTAGCTCCGCCTCTAGCCCAAGCTCCTCCCCCATCCCCAGTTCTGTCCCCAGTTCCACCTTCAGCCCAAGCTCTCCTGCTGAGGAAGCCTTGGCTGTGCAGTAATGGAGGGTGGGGGCACAGAACAGATTCTGTTACTGGTAAGGGGGACGGGGCGTGACTGAAAAAGTTTTGAGCACCACTGATGAATTGGACTTTGCACAAATTTAAAGAATGGAGGGATCGATTCCTTTCATGGGAAGGCAAGTCAGTGTTTTGACTGGTTCTTTGAAATATTTGCTCTTTCAGTCCAGCATTGGCTACAGGTTACTAATGATTTTGTGTTGTTTAAAACTAGTCAACACTTACAGCAAGTCACGTGCGCCCTGGATTGTGATGAAAGTTAAGTGCCTAAAAACCTTTAGGATCTGGGCCTTAGAGCCAAATCTGGGTCCTATTGAAGTCAACGGGAGATTAGACTAAAATAGAGCTATGATTTGGCCCATAAAGCATAGTAAGAAAATGTAATAGTTATAATAAAACTTTTAAGGCAAATAAAACGTTTCAGCAGGTGTTCATAAATGTGCTTTATGCCCTTAGACTCTGTTAAATGTTAATGCTAAGGTCCTGCAGAAACTGCACATAAGTTGTATCTGAAGGAAGAAAATGTCTGTTAAATGTGCTGTGCAATATTGTAGCAAAGGTGGGTGGCAGTGCAATACTGCGGTACCTATTAGACTGAAATATGAAAGCTATTAGAGATTTTGCTGAATTTTCATTTTGTGAAGGAATAGTTTTCAAGAGAGAACATATCAAATAAAAAGCCATATGTTGGGCAAAACCAGAAGCATTCTGTTTGTTGGTGTATGCGATTTTCATGGATGTGTACAAAGCATATTAAAGACATCTGCTAACACGCCATACTAACAATAAATTGAAAGTAAGGCAATGTTTGTGAAGGAAAATAATATAAGGAAAGCAGGCTATGTTTTCTGTGTATTTCAATTTTCCTGTCTTGTATTCCAGACCTTATACTTAATCTGCAGGCAGAAATTCCAAAACAACCCTAAACAAGTTACTGACGATAATCTGCATTGGTAGATTTTAGATTTAGATCTCTATCTTCTGCTAGCTATTAATTGTCTGTATTTATCTCCTAATATTAAAGCACTGCCAGGATAAATTAGATTGGCATGGTGAGATCCATAGTGGACTTCATGGACCATTCTACTCTTTTCCTTCCTTAGTTTTGGGAAGCATTTCTTGGGAGCTTTGGTGGAAAAGTTTGATCAAGAATCTGGGTTTTGCAGCATGTTCTAAAAGCAATTAGATATGACACTAGCTTGATTTGCTCTGGTAGATCTTTCTACAGGTGTCGGCCAAGTCCCCTTATGTACTTATGTGTATGAGAGTTGCTTCCTAAAATGACACTGTTAGTGTCATTGCTATAACAATGCTATAAATTGTGTTTAGTGATGGTGTGAACTCAGTCTATTAGTCCTGAACAGCCTGGCCTGAACTGCTATTTAGTTAATTTAATGGGCTATATTTTTCTCTCTGTCCCATCAGTGGTATTGCCTGAGTATGAGGGCAGAATCTTTGTAGCATGAGGTTGTTCTATCTTTTCTGACTAATTCCTTAGTTATTTCTGCTTAAACGGAGGGTTTAAAGCAGTTCATTTGCCTTAGAGCACCTCAGAATTGTTAAAAATCTGAATAGGGAGACATACAACTTTTTAAATACCAAGTTGTGAAATCTAATAATGTCCTTGTATTACATATTATTGTAATTGTCTCTCATACTGTCAGGAAGACTCTGCTGCTGGTTCCCGCAGTTGTGCAGCTGTTCTCAAGGAAGATTAAGATATTGGTGTAGGTCTTTTTTACTCTACAGTGTACCTGGAGCACATTGAAATAACTCCCTTTTACTAATAGGAGCACTAAAGGGGCCCACCCTTAAATCCTTGGATCAGTTTCTTAACCCATAATAGGGCTGCATTAATACCAGCATTCTTATAGACTTCCAGATATATGGTTGGGCATCAGTGTTACGTAGGAGAACAGGTGCTACAATACATGGAATAGTTACAAAAAAGGATGTAAAATAATAAGGCACTAGCACTAGATTCTGAGGAAAACGAAGCACTAGGAAACACTTTAAAATGTGTGGGGAAAATGGTAATTTTTTTCTTGTTATTGCATTTGTATAACCGTGACAGTCATGCACAACTTTTAATACTTGAAATACATTCGGAATATATTGTGTGAGAATTAAATGTTAAATGAGGCCATTTCTTTGAGTGGACTATTTATATAGTAAAGTTATGTGAAGTAATGGGCCACGAATGCATTTTGTTTATTAACTTCACCATTGCTGGTTCTTCTATATCTTTTTTTATCACAGAGCTATATTATTGAAATGTAACAGTATCCTCTGACACCAAGAACAGCAATATATTAGGGATGTTGTTTATCAAATAAATAAAGATGTGTTTCTCTCTCATCAGTTATTCACTATGTTCTCCATGTCCACTGACGGTAGGACAAGAAGTAATGGGCTTAATCTGCAGCAAGGAAGATTTAGGTTAGATATTAGGAAAAAACATTATAACTATAAGGGTAGTTAAGCTCTGGAATAGACTTCCAATGGAGGTTGTGGAATACCCATCATTTGAGGTTTTAAAAAACATACTGGACAAACACCTGTCAGAGAGAGTCTAGGTTTACCTGGTCCTGCCACAGCATAGGGGGCTGGACTTGATGACTTCTCAAGCTCCCTTGTAGGCCTACATTTCTGTGATTCTGTGGTTTAAAAATATATAATACTGGGCGTTGGAAGCTTGAACTATTGTGTGATATTTTTGTGATCTGAGCAGGGAAGGAGATTTTTATTTTGTAAAAAAGCAAAACAGCAAAAAAGGAGATGTTTTTCTTTGCTTAAAATTGCTGTATTGATTTATGTACTTAAATGGTCCCCATTTTACAGATGGGGAATTGATGTACAGAAGATAAATTACTTTGCCCTATGTGACACAGGAAGTCTATAGCAGAAGCAGGAATTAAACCCAGATCTCCTGATTCATAGAACAGTTCCCTAACCACAAGACTGTCCTTCCTATCTTTTCTGTAAGGTCTATTATGGTGAAACTGACAGTATTTTATAGGGCTTCTACAGAACTACATAGAGACTTTGCAGTCCCAAGGGTGTGAATTCCCACAATTTGTACAAATTCATCATCCTTTGGAGTTGATAGTTGCTTTTTGAGATTAAATAACAGATACAGTACTGTCAAGCCAACATCCTCTTAATAATAATGTGGATTTCCTTCTCTAATTGTTTAACGTAATTATCATGAACATTTCAGCTATAAAGTTGGACAGCTGCAGCAGGATACAGTGTAACTGACTCTTTTGCTTTCAGCATATTCTGGCAAACTTTACAATAAGTAATGTTTTGATAAAAACATTTAAGTGTCATGTAGTTTTCCAGTACTTCCTTCTTTTCCATTTATTTATCCAATGTTTTCTAAAGGCTAAATCCAATCACTCCTTATCTTTTGGGTAAGATCAATTTTGCCTGAGTGAGGGCTGTAGGACTTGGACCATGTGATGAGTTGCAGAACTGCATGATCCATTATGGAAACATGCAAAAGCCCTCACATTATTGTGCAAAATGTATAAAATCCACTAACTGGTTATTTCCCTATGCACTCTTTGATCCGATTAATGCTTCAGAATTCCAGCTTCAGTGGGAATTTTGCCTGAATAAGGAAGACTTGACGATTTGCCAGCAGATCCAGACTGAATTGCCCTTTTTTCTAGCAAGTCTGTAGCAGGCAAGAAAAGCATTCTTATGATATTATATATCAACAGTTGTTTCCATGATGATGAATGATGATGCATTTAGGCTCTGGATTTTCCAGCATCACTGTACAAATCAAGCCAAAGGAGCTGCCTGATTATAAAGGGCAAAGCTTTTATTTATACACTAATGGTCTGGTAATAAGCAATGATGGGGCAGGAAATACAGAAGGAGTACATGACAATTTAATGGGGTTTAAGTATAAATACTGAAGAATGGCCTGGATTTTACCAAGTTCAGTGACACCTGCCACCTTATGGCCATTATCTTGTATCCATTATCTTGTATGATCCTAAGTATACCAGTTAGGGAAGAACCCATGACTTCTTTCCTGCGAATCCAGTCGTTGCATATGGCAGCTGGGTTGGGCTGAGCTGTAGACTCTGCCTCTGGACAGGGTCGGGTGGCCATAGAGTAATGAATACTCAGGTGCTGAAGAGAGAGGTGTTCTTATTTGGACTAGAGTACAGTGTCAATGGTTGCTTACCCAGGAGGCCCGTCAGGTGTCTGCAGCTGCAGAATCTACACTAGTAAGTGAGGAACTGTGATAAGTAATCATCTTGAAAAAATGAAGCACATGAGTCCTGAATGAAAAAAATATTCAAATGATTTATTTGTTGTTCTTCAAAAATATCAGCAGTTACCATTTTAAAAGAAAATGCAATAAATTTGCCGTATAATGATACAAACTATCAACCACAAGATTGTGGCATTAAACCACAAATACCAATGACCATGGCCTCTTAATGTGCTCATGGGTTTTTGTTGTTTCATGTTAATTAAATATTTAGACATTCAAATGTAGGTAAATTTAGATTTTGATTAAAATATTCTCCCAAAATGGCTGATTACATCATTTGCACACTTCTGTTGTTCAAATGTCCTATAGTGTAAGCATTTTTTCATTTAGACAACAACCATAATAAATTGAAATAAAATTCAGTCTTGATTGATGTTGTGTGTGTCATGTAAAGGGCAAGCCCCATCTATTAAATATGGTTTGCAAATAGCAATATTAGCAGCATTTGAATGTTTTTTTTCTTAAGAAGAAAAATTGTCAGCAACATCAATGTGGTCTGCTCCGAAGACCCATTGTAAATGGAAACTGCTTTCAGCACATTTGAAGTCCTCACTGTGTTTGGGATGATGGTACTGTAAAGGCAGCAAGATTTTTTTTTTCTTTCTCAAAATTAGGATAGACTATTACATTTCTTAGGATGAAAGTGAGAAGCTGATTACAACATAATGGAGTGTACCATATTCATCTCTTTGAAATATAACCTTACTCGGCCTTTTCCATTTTACAATCGATTCTTTCATTCCCTTAATGAACCTGTGCATTCATGAGTCTTCCTTGGAAGTATGCACATGAAGTATTACAGTAGCAAAGAGTAATTGTCTGCCAAGCAAGTGCAAGCAAAGTGTCTCTCTTGTAGTCTTGTTCAATAACATTATGGTGTGTTAATGCATCATATCCGGCACCATATTGTTGTGTTTAATAATTGTTACCATATTCCTTTAAACTTGCTCATAGTTTTTCTAAAATAGCAGCTTTTGAAAATTGGTATAACATTATCTCTTCTGTATTTCTGTGCTGAGGTGTTTGTGAGGGACTGTAATAGAGATACGACTGTAAATATTAAGCATACTTGAAGAAAAAATTATTTCTGAAATTAATAATTGCAGTGGTTTTTAATATTAATCCTGTAATATAACACTCTAAAGTAGTAAAAACTATAGTATTGTGATAAGGATCAGGGAGGCTTTGAAGAGAGAAATATAGAAAATACACACAATTACTTGGAGAGCTGCTGTCTGCTTTCTAATATTGGATGTATTATTCCTTTAAAGATGTATTGCAATTTTAAAATGATAAACTAAATATTTGTGAATGATTATAAACACATGGTGACTTTTGCATCTCTTGACCTTTTTAGCTGTATGTTGTATCAGGCATTGGAAGATATGTATTGTTAATCATATTGTTTGATATTTTTGTTTAATTTATTATCGTACCCCTAACTATTCACTGTCTATTGACCATTCCAACTTATTATCAACAACACAGTCCCCACTAGACTAGACTCATAAATAAAGAACAGTATGGATTGAACCCAAGACCACAGCACAAGCACAAGCTGACTACATCATATGCCAAAAACACCTACAATAGGTTAAAATCACAATAGCATTGTACGACAGACTCTGTTTCTTGCCCCAAACTTGTCCTGGTCATAACATTACAAAGAAGATTAGGAGCATAAAAGAACTACCCAGAACAGTCAGTATATATTCCCTTGGCATTATTACTACCCAGGAATAATTTAAGGAAAAGAATCAAGACTAAACTGGGGGGCAAATAGATCACAGACAGAGGAGACAGTGAATTTGCAGAAGTTTGAAAACACTGGCAATTAAAACTCCATAGAAATGCTAAACTTTTCAAATGTCACCACCAAGAATGGTTTGGTGAAAATGACCATCGTATACAGGGTGAGCTGAAAGAGAAGCAGAAGGCACCAGCGAATCTTCCAAGCCCCCAGCCTTGGACCCCAGAACTGTACCATCTTGCCCTGGTCAGAAGCCTGACGAGTGTAAGTTTATTACCCAGTCCGCCCCTCCCTCAATGTGGAGAGAACATACACTAGCCTTTGTACCCTGAGCTGAGATTTCTCAAGCACTTCAACCAAAACACATTGTTTTAGGTAAAATATAAAACAGATTTATTAACTACAGAATGATAGATTTTAAGTGATTATAAGTGGTAGACACAAAAGGTCAGAGGTAGTTGCCAAAGGAAATAAAAGGTAAGCGAACAGTCTAATTCGTAAACCTTATTAGACTAGGCAGTATTTGGATCAAGCAGTTTTCTCCCCCTACTAGATGTTTCAGTTCTTAATTCACAGGTTTCCAGGCGTATGGATTGAGGACATAAAATAGGGGACAGTGGCATCATGCTTTTGCCTTTCTCCTTCCCCACCTACACTGGAAGCAAGAAGAAAGCCTGGGACCAGTCTCCTCAGTTCAAGTCTGTGTCTTCCCAGCATTCTTCTTGCTTCCAGTGTAGGTGGGGAAGGAGAAAGGCAAAAGCATGATGCCACTGTCCCCTATTTTATGTCCTCAATCCATACGCCTGGAAAACACTAACCCACACATGTCCTGGTGGGCTTTACTGAGTCACAGAGTTGAGCAATCCTCCATTGTGTGATGCTTGCGCAGTTCTCTTACAGAATAATCCCTTGTTTACAACTCCCCTGCTGATTGATGGTTGCTTAACACTCTCCTGGGGGTGGATCACCACCTAGAAGTAGAGATTCTCAAACTTGTAACATACACCTCTACCTCGATAGAATGCTGTCCTCGGGAGCCAAAAAATCTTAACACTCTCCCTGGCAAATGGATCAAAGCTCCCTCCTGTTGTTCTTTTTAAAAGAAAAACCTTGCCTAAAAACATGAAATTTCCTCCTGGTGTCGCCATACGTGCACACGAAAAGGGATGGCTGGATGAAAGTGGGACTATTGAATGGCTAGAAAAAGTGTGGAACAAGAGACCAGGAGCACTTTTCAAGAAACTACTATGCTCGTTTGGGACATGTTCAGGGCATACAAGGCGGATGAGGTGAAAAATGTGGCCAAAAATATGAAAACTACTTTGGGTGTAATACCTGGAGGCTTAACTTCAGTTCTACAACTGCTTGATGTCTGCCTGAACAACCCTTTAAAGACAGGCTATGCAAAATGTGGTCTGAATGGATGTGCTCAGGCATGGTGAAGTTGACAAAAGGCAGGAATCTTATGAAGCCCGAAATCAATATGGTCGCCCAGTGGATCAAGGACGCGTGGGTGTCCATTCCCTCGGAAATGATAGAAAAAATCATTTAGGAAATGCTGTATCAGAAATGCACTCGATGGGTCAGAAGATGATGCCATATTTGGTGATGAGACAACAGAGGCTGAGTCTGAAGACAGCACTGCCAACATCTATGATAATGTAGGTGCAGCTGTGACTGAAGCCGAATTTAATGAACTGTTTGGTGAATCAGAGACTGTGAAGGATTTTAAGACTTTTTAAAGTCTAATATTGTTTTGTTTTTAAATATCCATTTACTAATTTTAAATATTGACTGTAATTTTGAAGGTAAATTATTATTATAACGACAGGTTTTTCATTAGATTACATTAAAATAATTCTAGCAAAACTTTTGAATGTTACTTGTGATGCCAGCTTTTAAAATATAGCAGAGGTTGGCAAACTTTGGCTCCCGGCTCATCAGGGTAAGCCGCTGGTGGGTCAGGATGCTTTGTTTACTTGGAGCGTCTGCAGGCACAGAGCCCCTCAGCTCCCAGTGGCCGTGGTTTGCTGTTCCTAGCCAATGGGAGCTGCGGGAACGGCAAACCACAGCGACTGGGAGCTGAGGGGCTCTGTGCCTGTGAGCGCTCCAGGTAAACAAAACATCCAGGCCCACTAGCAGCTTACCCTAACGGGCCAGGTGCCAAAGTTTGCCAACCCCTGAAATATAGGGTCCGCTTATGAAAGGGTCATAAAGTTTTTTGCTATTTTTACCTATCTGTCTTGGGGGGTTGGCTTATAAATGAACGGGCTAATGAAGGAGTATATACGGTACTTAATTTTTTAAATGGAAGCTGATATTCTTAGGGAATTACATCACTATAGGGCATGTGGGCTTTGTAGGTTTAAGAAAAACACCAGTACTTGTGATAAAATCATGAGTTGGCACAGTGAATTTACTAATATATTATGCAAGATCAGCCTAAATAACTAAAACTAAACTACAATTGCCAGAAAAAGAAAAAAGAACTTATGCCTGCATTTTAAAAAGTGATCGGTGATTTTGTATGTCTCAGCTATTGGGTATCCAACTTAGATGCATAAAAGAAACCTGATTTTTAAGGAACGTGCAATACTGAGCATCTACCTTAAGAAAATCAAACTTCCTTTTTGTTGTCTTAAAATCTACAATCTCCCCACCACTTTGAAAAATGTAAAGAACATACTTATATACATAGCAGCTCAGTTTGTGTGTTTGCCCTCTTGGAGCCTGCTTCAGAGCCCATTTGAAGTGAATGGGAAAAAATTCCCATTGATTTCAATAAGGTTTGGATCAGACCCTTGATCCAGAGTTAGCCTTAACTTTTTGGGTGACTTCTGCTGGAATTAGAGTAAATGTCGTCATCACTCCCTAGAGTTATTGATCTGCTAGGTGTTTTTTTTTTTTTTTTAGGGTAATTGGCCAACTAAACTAGTAGTAGGTGTAAATTCCTGGGACTCTTGGAACGTACATACCACATTACACATTTTATTTGTAGAGCAAATGTAAATAACACTCTCTACCCAGAGTATGAGTAAACAATATCTCATTGCTAAATTAATCCACTGGACTACTGTTCTACAAATTAATACATTTCAGAAAGAAGTCATTCACCAGGTCTCTATTTTAATGTACTTGACTCAAAGCCAAATTCTTGAGCGCTTTATGATGAAATGGTCTGTGTCCTAAGCTATTGGAGTACCCATTTGCTCACCCAGATACAATAATGAATCATTATGTTCTGTAGCTTCAATACTTTAAAGTTTATGCTGCTGGTAAAGGTATGGGGAAGCGAACTATTTTTCTCTCTCCTTGATGGACTTAGACATTGTTCTTGTCACTATGGAGATCAATGTTCTTTTTGGTTTGGAAAGTTGTTTCTTAAAATAGAAATGGCCATTTGATATTGTGCACATAGAAAAATACTTCCATAAG
The DNA here is from genome assembly GCF_011386835.1 of Chrysemys picta bellii. Classification (NCBI taxonomy): domain Eukaryota; kingdom Metazoa; phylum Chordata; order Testudines; family Emydidae; genus Chrysemys; species Chrysemys picta. The sequence goes on from NC_088792.1 coordinate 73,611,935, forward strand.
AGAGATTTCCGAACCATTGAGTCTGATGGTTTTAGATGGGAGACTCTACAGCTGAAGTAAACAACAACAAACTACTCTAAAAAATGGAAGGAATTCTTAAAAAACAAAACAAAAAAGCACTGAGATGAGAATGGAATCTAAATGCAGTATTCTGTGAGTGTTAGAAAATCATGACTGATGCATTGGAACCATTTCTTACTGAAGGATGAATGCAATTCCAATGTACAAAAGTACTTACTAAAATCTCAGAAATGGAGGTGCCTTTTTTATACATTTGAGATACATTTGTCAGCTGGAATTGGCAAGGGGGCAGTGTATTCTATGGGTTACGTGTGAGAGGTTAAAAGCTTGTTGTTTGCTGATTTTGGGGGCTGTCTGACTGTCTTTTTTGGACATAATGCTCTTCAGACAGCAGAATTGAATCTTACTAGTACACAGACTTCAAGCTCACTTACTGTCTTGCTTCTGCCTGCAAGATTTGAAAAGAGAGAAAACATATTTGTTGGTTACAATGACCAAGCAAATTTAGTGAAATATTTTAACACTGATTTTCTGCCTCAGTCTGTTCCCTATCACTCTAGTATCTGAGCATCTCCCATGTACAATTCTTCATGGGGAGTTTTTAAGGAAATTAAATAATGACGGTGTGAGAGGAAAAAGTACTGTAACCAACCCCACTGCAGGGAGTCACAGTGAGTCTGTGGTATGTCAGTCCCTTAGATTTTTGGTAGCATGCTGGGTATGCCACATGCTGAGAGTCAAGAGTTGCAGGTGCTCCAAGCTCTAGGCCCCAGCCCTCGGCGGGCTCCTGTAAATAATCCCAGTGCTTAGAGTGGTCTGAGAAAAGGGGGGGGGGGGAGTTCTGTCATTTTCTGCTAAAATGAAAGTGATATCACATGTGCCTGTCCTCCCTCCTTATCAGTTCTGCCCCTGCATCAGCTCTGTGCCTCCACCTTTATTTCTGTTCTTTCTGCAGCTTCTGGGGTTTTTCACTCCCCTCTTCCAGGCTTGGGGCGGTGGCTGCAGGGGGTGCTTTCTCCCCTGGCCAGGAGTTAAAGGGTGGGGAGCAGAGGATCCATCCCCATTGCTCACAGGAGGGTAGGGAAGAGTGGGGAGGAGGTAGTGGAGCTGCCTTGCGCTGCTGGGCTTCTTTCTGCTCTCTCTTCCCCCTCCTGTGACATTGTCTTTGGCTCCTGAGGGGCAGGGAGAGAGCTCAGCTGATTTCCTGGTGCAGTTCTTATTGGCTGCTTATATCCCAGGGCATGGGGAAATCAGGAAAGTAGCCAATCAGAGCGGAGGTTTCCACCGGGCAGGGCTGAAATGTGTATCCCCAGCTTGAGATTTAGAAATTGTACTTATGGGGTCTGCTCACAGTCTGTTGAGGAGCAGCGGATTGTTTGCCAGGGTGCCAGACATAAACAGAGCAGTTGCCCTTGGCATGATGGTTTTAAGTCACAAACAAAAGATGAACCTGCACCTGCTAACTCAACCCCCCAGGGCAGTTCAGTACAGAGGGTATGAAGGTGGGGCCTAGTAGGAAAAATACTGACTCCAAGCCACCCCTCTCCCAGGGGCAGTCACATACAGGTCTCTTTGCAGGTGACAAGCTGCTTCTCAGCTTGGTTCTAAGCCTTTCAATCCCAGCGCTGAAGATGCTTGGCCTTCTCTCCACAACCAACTCCCCGACTCCTGCCTTTGGCCTGCTGCTCCTGCATACCCATGGTCCTGAGTTGGGTCCCCTTTCGCTTCTGGCAGTACTTCCCTTTTCTGTGCTGTTTATCAAGTGTTTTGTCAACTGGATGTTGCACTGGGGGTTAACACAGTTTCCAGTAAGGAGTTAGCAGGTTCATTATAGTATTCTCATGGATTAGAAACTAGCTAAGAGACAGGACGCATAAAAAGAAGGTAAGAATACATGGTAAATTTTCAACATGGCAAAGTTAACAGCGAGGTGCTCAGAGTTTGTGTAGTAAAGTGGGCGTTGTTGATATATCCATTAATGAGCTAGAAAAGGTGGTGAAGAAAGAGGTAACAAAATTTGCAGATGACACAAAATTATTTAGGGAGGTCAGGATTAGAAAAGAATGTGCGGAGCATCCAACCTAACAAATATAGATGAGTGGGCAGCACTATGGCAGATGAAATGTATTGTTGACCAATGCAAGGAAAAGTACTTCTGAAGGAATAATTTGACCTTTAACTGTGACCACTTAGGAAAAAGACCTGGGAATTATCAAGGAAGAGGAGGAGTATCTTTGGATACAGATTGGCTAATCTAGTGAGGTGGGCTGTAAAGTAGGTTTGATGAGGGTAGGAGGCAAAAGCCCACAGGTAAGTCCAGAACATGGAGACCTGGGTGAAGGGTTGGAATCTGGGAGGTACATGGGCAATCATAGCAGGGACAAAGGAGAGACAAGAGGGAACGTAGAAGGGAAATCTAATGAACATCTTAATGCTGACCCTTGGCTTCATTCCCAAACCCGGATGCCTGCTCTGTCCACTAGACCTGACTCTGACTACTAGGCCAGACTGTCTGCATCCTGGTCCATAACAGTCTTGTTGATGGGGAGAAGCAGTAGATGTGATATCTCTCAACTTTAGTAATGCTTTTGACTTTGTTTCACATGACCTCGTAAGCAAACGAGGGCAATGTAGCCTGGATGAACCTACTGTAAGGTTGGGTGCACAGCTGGTTGGAAAACATACTTAGAGAGTAGTCATCCATGGTTCGCGGTCAAGCTGGAAGGGCCTATCAAGCAGGGGCTGTCAGGGATCTGTTTTGGATCGAGTTCTGTTCAATATCTTTATAAATGATTTGGATAATTGTATAGAGATGCATGTATAGTCTGTGGATGATACCAAGCTGGGAGGGGTTTGAGTTCTTTGGAGGACAGGATTAGAATTCAAAATGATCTTGACATACTGGAGAAATGGTCTGAAATAAATAGGATGAAATTCAATAAGGACAAATGCAAAGTACTACACTTAGGAAGGAATAATCAATTGCACATATAACATGGGAAATGACTGCCTAGGAAGGAGTACTGAAGAAAGGGATCTGGGGGCTATAGTCGATCACAAACTAAATATGAGTCAACAATATAATACTGTTGGGGGGGGGAGCAAAAAACATTCTGGGATGCATCAGTAAGAGTATTGTAAGCACGGCACTAGAAGTAATTCTTCTACTCTACTCAGCACTGATAAGGCCTCAACTGCAGTACCCTGTCCAGTTCTGGGGCACTTTAGGAATGATGTGGACAAATTGGAGAAAGTCCATTGCAGAGCAACAAAAATGATTAAAGGTCTAGTAAGCATGATCTACAAGAAAAGACTGACAAAATTGGGTTTGTTTAGTGTGGAGGAGAGAAAACTGAGGTGGGACATAACTCTTCAAGTACATAAAGGGTTGTTATAAAGTGATATATTTTTCTCCTTTACAACTCTGGATAGGACAAGAAGTAATGGGGTTAACTTTAAGCCCATTACATTGCAGCAAGGGAGATTTAGGTTAGACATTAGAAGAAAAATCCTAACTGTAAGGCTTGGGTAAGCACTGGAACAAATTACCTCTGTCGCTGGAAGTTTTTAAGAACAGTTTTTAGACAGACAACTGTCAGGGATGGTCTAGATAATACTTTATCCTACTTCAGTGCAGGATCTGGACTAGATAACCTATTGAGGTCTCTTCCAGTCCTATTAACCCTCATGTTTCAGGGTATAAGTCAACCAATAGTTGCCTGGGTTAGAAAGAAACTTTCATTATGCACAGGTTATTCTATAATTATACACTATAGGATTTCTTGCATTTTCTTGCATCTTCCTCATGAACAGCTGGTTCTGGTCACTATCTGGGACTAGATATTGGATTAGATCGGACTGATCCAGTATAGCAGATCATTTTCAGATGCTGGGCGTTTCTAAGGTCCTGATGGTCTGTTTGTTGTTAGTTAGTTTGTTTTTAACACACTTCCAACTACACCCCTACCTCGATATAATGCGACCCAATATAACACGAATTCGGATATAACGTGGTAAAGCAGTGCTCCGGGTGGGCGGGGCTGCGCACTCCGGTGGATCAAAGCAAGTTCAATATAACGCCGTTTCACCTATAACGCGGTAAGATTTTTTGGCTCCTGAGGACAGCGTCATATCGAGGTAGAGGTGTATTTCAGAGTTATTTGTGTTTTGTCTTGAATACAGAAGCATCCAAGATCTCAAGCGTCTCATCATTCAAACTTTATTCTGAAAGTGGGAAGATCTTGTTCTTTATTGTTCCAGAGCTTATTCACAGGAGGAGAGCTATTTCTTAGTAAACGGAGTTTTTTATTAGTTTTCAGTGATCTGCGTTTATTAAATTTAGACATTATTCATGGAAAAATTCCAAATAAAGCAGGTATTGAATCATATTAAATGAGTGTTTGTCTGACCAGGGATTACGTACACTATAGTCAAAAAGGTTTTATGGAATAGCGTGTATACTTGTATGTGTTCAGGAACCAGCTACATGTGGATTTTTCCTCTCAATAGAATTAAGTACTGATTTGGAGAAACCTCCTAACCCTGTGCACTGTTGTGGCCTGCACATTCTCTTGAAACAAGGTAAATAGGTGGCATTTACATTGGGCTTCATTCAAGGGCACTAGCTGTTATCAATATATGTCTCTCTCAAGATAGTGAGCATTAAAAAATGACTGCTTCTTCATATATATCCCCATTCTACATTTATGTAATGAGGCTCAAAAGAGAACAATCACCTGTTCTTGATTGGTTTTGCATTTGTAGCAAGAAAATTGTTTACAGTTATATTTTATTAAATTTGATGTTGTTAGTGTTTCAGTTTATCAGATTTCAGTTGCGACACTCCTTTATTTAGGAAAAGCATTCTTAATATGAAGGATGTGACTTTTCAATCAGAAAAAGAGGGGAATCATACATAGGTCTGTGCAGAACAAGTCAAAAGCAAATATGATTTTTTTTATTCCCAAATATTCTTACATTATTTCTCAGAAATACACAAAATATTATATTAACATATGTATGTGGAGTCATTGTATTCATATAGGGTAGATTTTACCTCTGTACATAGTGCCAGCACAATGCCTATACACCATATTAGTTTTGAAAATAGGGCTTAAGTGGAGTTTAACTGTTGCATTTGTCTTCTGCCGTCTCAATGCAATGAGTGAATTTCACCCCATGTGTATAAAATCTAAGACTCCTGTTTCCTTTTCATTTGTTCATACAGTGATTATATACAGAGTTTGAGAGAGAGAAACTGCTGAGGTTATTTTGATGGGCCTGGATCCTGGTGTTGATTACTTTGGGCAGAATGCTTCATGCAGGTACTTGCTTAGGTGCATTGGATTCATTTTAACTTTTAACTGGTGCTTTTTTTTCTTTTGCAAATGTAGGCTCTTGATGGAAAGCTGTGTTTCAACTGGAGGATGGTATTACTAGAGATTATGGGCATATTCTCTCCTTGATGTACCTGTGGAACTTGGCTTTTATTATCAATGGAAATTATGTGCGCACACAAATAATAGAATAGAATCCTTTGTTGATATTAAAGAGCCAATCAAGGTAGAATTCTTTTTTCCCAATGAAGTTCCCCTTTGCAAAAAACACAATGATAAATAATGGTGCTGCTTCAGTCATTGCATCACTAAAGGGTATTGTTTGAACTGTCACATTAATTGTGACTCGTGAAACTCAGCTGTGCGATATTATACAGGCCAGTAAAAATGAAAAAGGCCAGGTGCTATGCTGGCTCTTTCCCGAGTAAAAACTCAGATGCTTCAGTTTGATAGTTTTCTAACATCTGGTGCTGCTGACCAGCCATTCCAGCTGCGCAGTAGGAAGAATGGCAAAGGATGCACTTCAGAGGCAGTGTAAATATAATGGAGAGATTATTTGACAGATCTTTCTGGCTAGTGTAACAATTTCTTTTGCGGTTCATAGAGTAGATTTAAAGATTAAAAATTGCTCACCTTTGCTAGCTATGCATTCACTGAAGGAACTGTGTCAGATAATGGTTATTTTTATTAAATTGTATTTTGTCTTTTTAAACTCTACGGGTAACATTTTCAAACACACCTAAATAACATACGTACTTTTGAAAATGTTACCCTGCATGAATAGACAAGAAATCCATATTGATAAAAATTCTTGTTTCTTAAATTGATGTCTGTACCAAGTTATTTTTTCAGAACAATTTGTTCATCTTGTTGTTGTGTAGAATAGTCACATGTATTTTTGGATCCCTGTCTTTTGTATTAAAATCTGAAAGTTTTATTTTAAAGTAATTCACACTGTAGTTTAGAGTTTTCTTTTGACAGTCCTGAACAGATGCCATTCTGTCTTCTTATAGCCGAGTTCCAAACTTACTCATTTTTCTTAAGGCTTTGGTGGTGGTCGAGTTTGTTGGAGAGAAGCACTGTAACCACTGATACTACCTGATAAAAGAATGAGATTTATTTTGCAGGAGAGAGGAACTGCCTGGTGAACTGACCCATGTGTTGAACTGCCTGGTGAATGCATAATGGTGTGTTGTAGCATTTGTGTATATTATTGTTGGGTCAAAGTTGTGTTAAATGATACACACACAGTGAATTCTTCAAATGTAGCACCAAAGCTGTTTCCAGGAAAGTGTAGAGTGCAGTCACATGGGGGGCATGGACAAGAGGCCCACAACTTGGTGGAAATTGGAGCTGTGACAAAATGCATTTACATTTTTTGCTCTCTATTCTGATACATTATACAATTATATTTGTATGGCTTCATAACCCTGCAGGACACTCTTTAAAAACTCATAAAATATCTGTAAATTTGTTAATGAAAACTGTTCTTTTTTTCATTTAATCAGGCTCTGTAAACATACTCCTTTTCTGCAAAGCCTAAATTTGGGGCTTTAATGATATTGACAAGGCTCTTTAAACAGCTTGTCTGGAGTTAGCTGTGATAGGCCTTTAATGCTGCTAAAACATATCTTCTTTGCACAAAACGAGTTGTTAATTGTTAGTCTTGCTCTGAGATGGTTCAGCCACTGTAAATGATATTGGTCTAGACCTTTTTATGATGTATATAGCCAGAGTAGTAACATGGTCCATTACTTAAGTATGCACTACTCCTGCTAATTAAACATTGTTTGTTATGTGAGCTGGACCATGCCAAAATTAAGAAAATTCCAGGTCAAATGTGTGAACTGTTCTTTAAATGCATTAGGAAACAATGGGAAGTAGGCGGTAATGAGAGATTGTTAAGGATGGAAGGAGCAACAAAACTAATCTTGCAAAGTAATTTTAGTGTCATGTAAAACCATAAATTTAAGTTTTAGTTGTATTATCCTAAATTAGGCCTGTAACCCTGACCTTACACAGATTTCAGACTGAAATATGGAAATGTCTTGCTCTGCTCTTGAGATTTAAAAAAAGAATCAAACAGAGGCTGTAGGCTACCTGCATCCCTAATGTCTCCTATGAACGTACATGGTTGTGTATATATGCACCTAAATTTGAATCATGATAGGCCTGATTCTCATTTACACTAAAGATGCTTTATTCCACTCTGACAGTATAAAGTGTTGTAAATTACACCCACTTTAAATCTTTAGGGTAAATGAGAATCAGGCCTGATGTTTTGGGTTGCGACCTCCTTTGTAATTAAAAGTCCTTGCAAGCTTTCTCATGCTTTGTGATTACTAAAGAGTAGTTTAACTGTGGGAAGGATGCTCATCATTCACTTACTCTAAGGCTAATGTCACCATTCCCCTGTGATGATGTCAGTTGTGTCACTGCATAGTGTACTCCTGAGTAATATTTAATTCTGTGACCTCATTCGACATGCCTTCCAAATTGTCCATTAACCCTCTTTTCGAAGCAGAGTCAATCTTGTTTGCTGGATGGAAGCTAGAAAGAATGCATGGTGAAGCAGCTGAAGTTGATTAAAAGTGGTTTTGGTTTCAAAGTTGTGATATCTTTGTAGCTACACTTCATATTATACTATTACTTCCTTGTAATAATAATAATAACTGGTGTCATGGAACACCAAGTTAAAGAAAAAAAGAAAGATGAGGAAGAAGTTAAAACAAAACTTACCCAGATATGTACCCCACAAACAAGGAAGTCTGTGAGAATATTATGCCAGAGTCTGACATCTTTGCTTCCTCTGAATCAAAGGGAGTAAATGTGTAGTAATTAAATAAGAGTATGAACATCTGGATCTGGCCACTCCTGTTTATAGCACACTCAGTTCTGTGAAGGATTGTTGCACATGCTTAGATAAAACAGTGATAGTCATCTCAGAAAAAATTCATATAAACAGACTAAAGCATAATTTCTCAACATATTTCTTCTACCTTTGTTAAAGATTGTATAAAACAGAGCTTTCAATATCAAGCAGGTTATCTTGAAAATTTGAATAAAGTAAGCAGATCATTTGACTGTGATTAAAAGTATAAGGAAAGGCCATTGCATTTGAACATTGTAAACAAGAACAGTTTTTGCATCCTAAAGACTTGCTCCCATCTCTGTTGGTTTATCCCTCTCTCTTCTCCTAGTCATTATGACTCTTTAGCCTCAGTGCCCATTGTGAATTTCATTAATAATGGCAGTGCTAGCCAGTGTTATAACTGCAGCTACCAGCTTAGTCTAAATCATTCCTTCCTCCATCTTCTTCCTTCCCTGATGATGCCTGAGGCCTCTGAATGCATTTTGACATATATAAAACATAATAGTTAGCTGTTTTTTCAATACCTGTTAACACATTGAATTCCTTTTCACAACTGTCAGATTACCAGCTTTGTGCAGCTCTAATTGTAGGCAAATGTTGCACATTTAGGGCTTTAAGACTCAAATTAAATTTTATGTCACCACACTGCTGTTCATGCATTTGAAACACATTTTATTCTACAGGTACTGTGTTTTTAAGGATATAGAATGCACCTAACAATAAATGATGATAAACATGTAAAGAGCCAAATTTATAGCTGATGAGAGCAAGTGGAACTTACTGAAGTCGGGAGTTTCACCTGCTTATGTCAGGTCAGTATTTGCCCCATATCTTCAGATTTTCTCAGAATTTGTTTTCCTTTTAGATTCCTTACAAGTAAAATGATGATTAATATGCTTACCACCTCTTGTAAACCAGTGGTGTCAAATACCAGCCCTGCTTGGTGAATTTATCTGGCTTGCTTGACAGAATCATAATCTGCACAGCGCAAGCTTTTATTTTATGTAAAAAGTAAACTGCTAACCATAAAAGTAGTGAAGGTGTCCTTTCTTTCAATGAAGCCCTTTCTTACACAGCTTGAAGCAACAGCTCTGAGAGTGGTGTGACCTGCCTCATTGATCTCAATGGGGTAGTAACTCTGAAACCTAACAATGATATTTTTAGTACCAGATTTCAAATAACTTAAGTGCACAGCTATGCACCTAACATGCACTTGCATTTTTTGTGCAAATCACTTACTATTGCAGTTATTTTGTACACTGAATAGTATTGAACTGAACAGTAACTTTATTAGCTAATGGCCAGTTTCTGTTCTCAGTTACACAGTTGCAGCTGCTGATGAAGTTAATTTGAGATGCATCAAGTAGGTGAGCTAAGAATTTGGTCTTAAAATTTTAATTACTACTTAAGGGCCATTCTATACTGGTATATCTTTGATCTTTGTGAAAATCTACCAGTGTGTCTAAGCCTGAGACACTGAGCTCCTGCAACTCTATTGAAGCTCTCTTTGGATGAGATCCATTGTTATCACTGGAAGATATTCTATGTATTGAAGGTACTCTATTAGCCTAACTTTGTACATTTGACTTATTGAACAACAGTGAAACTGCAACATGACTCTGTCCACAGAATAAATATGACACTATGGTTGCTTCAGAAGGTTTATTTTAGGGAAGTGTCAAATAGTCTGTTGGTATATAAATGACGGCCGTGATTCTCCTCTCATTTACGTCATTTGTGCTGGAGTAACTCCATTAACTTCAACAAAGTTACACCAGTGTAAAATTAGTGTAACAGAGTGGAAAATCAGGTCAAAAATTTTTGGGGCTGGTGTACTCTCACATCTGAATGAAAAGCTGTCATGAATCTGTTCCTTTACTATTGAGCGAGCTCATATACAAATACCGAGTACCAGAGCATAGGTCTAATGCAGGGGCAAGCAGACTTTTTGGCCTGAGGGCCGCATCAGGTTTTGTAAATTGTATGGAGGGCCGGTTAGGGGAGGAGATCGTGGCTCAGCCCCCACCTCCTATCTGCCCCCGGGACTCCTGTCCCATCCAACCTCCCCTATTCCTTGACAGCCCCACTGGGACCCCTGCCCCATCCACACACCCCTGCTCCCTGTCCCCTGCCTGCTCCCGGACCCTCGCCGCCCCATCCAACCCCTCCTCTCATTCCTGATGGCCCCCCCAGAACCCCTGCCCCATCCAACCACCCCTTCTCCCTGTCCCCTGACTGCTCCCAGAACCCCTGCCCCTGACTGCCTCCTGCTGCCCCATCCAACCCTCCCTCCCATAGCTGGCTTTAGCAAGAGCGGGGCCTGATTCCTGGGGGCGGGGCTTGCTGCTGGCAAGCCCCGCCCCCAGCAATCGGACCTCCCTCCCAGAGCCGGCTTTAGCAAGAGTGGGGCCGGCACCCCGAGCTGAGCTGGGCTGGGCCGGAGCCGCTGGAGCCGACGCGGGCACGCTCCGCCAGAACCGGGGCCGGTGCCCCGGGGCCGGGGCTGGCGCGCTTGGCCGGGGCCGGGGCCGGCTGGAGCTGCTGGGGCCGGGGCCGGAACTGCTTGGCTGGGCCGGGGCCGGGGGGAGCCACTCAGACTGGGCCGCGCCGCGCCTCCCCGGAACCCTCCTCCTCGCGTTCCCCTCTGCCTCAGCTTACCTGCTGCTGCCCGCCTGGCCCTGCTTATTTCCAGACTTCCAGCAAACATCTGATTCGCGGGAAGCAGGGGAGGGGGAGGAGCAGGGGGGCGGAGCGTTCAGGGGAGGGGAGAAGGGGGAAGTGAGCTGGGGGAGAGGTGGGACAGCTGCGGGGCTCTTTTAGGCGCGGGGCCTGATTCAACCCAATCGGCTGAATCGGCCTAAAGCCGACCCTGCTCCCTCCTTCCTGACTGCCTCCCCCCGGGACTCCTGCCCCCATTCAACCCCCTGATCCGCCTGACCACCCCGAACTCCCCTGCCCTCTATCCAACCCCTCCCCCCCACTCCCTGCCCCCTTACCCCCTTACCGCACTGCCTGGAGCAATGGTGGCTGGCGGCGCTACAGCCGCGCCACCCGGCTGGAGCTGGGCCACACTGCCGCCACCACTGCGCAGCACAGAGCACCGGGGCAGGCTGGGCTCTGCACCTGCGCTGCCCCAGTAGCTCACAGGCCCGCTGCCCAGAGGATTGCGCTGACGGCGGAGCGAATGAGCTGAGGCTGTTGGGGGGTGGGGGGGAGGGATAGCAGGGAGGGCCGGGGGCTCAGGGGACGGGCAGGACGGTCCTGCAGGCTGTAGTTTGCCCACCCCTGGTCTAGTGTGTGCTCTATTGCATCTTTCAGTGGAGACGTTAAAATGACATCTCTGTCCATTTCTCACTAGGAGAGAATATCTATTAAAAAAAATTTTTTTTCCAGAAAGAATAAGGATTAATAAAATCTCTCTCAGTAGGATTTATCCTAATGCGAACTATTGCAATTCTAACTGTTCTGTATAAGTTAGTAACAAAGTAATTTTCTGCATTTGTGATAAGCAGCCACACCTTTTGGGGTAATTTTCCATTTCTGTGCTCCTGTTATTGAAAATGGGATTTGCATGCTTAATTGAAAATAGACCCCTTTAGGTCTGACGGCTTGCTAAAAATTGTTCTAAATTTTTTATATTGATTATGGGCCATATGTTAGTACTAATTATATAAATGAGACATAGTGGAAATGTGACATGTTTAAACATTCAGTGGTTTAAAGAATTATACAAATGAATGCTAACTTGAATAAGTGCTGGAAGAAGAAAAGGAGAACTGCAGGTTTTGAGCAGATGTTAATAGCTTTGCATGGCTATCCATTGTCTTTATTTGTCTAACTATAAGAAGTGCTGACACTTTGAACGTTTTGTCAGACTATTTTAAGTTGCCATATTGCAGGAAAATAAGAATAGCAGTTTGCACCTAGGGATGTACTAGGGATTCATTATATGAATGGGTTATGTTGAATCATACCGAGTGAAGTGTTAAACTCAGTTAGCATCATTGTACTATAAACATTAAACTTGGGGCTGTAGTCATGTGTTTCTGCAGTTGTATAGGTGATATGTCTATTACTGTGGAGTGGGGGCATTATATTTCACTTTGGTTCATGTACATTTTAGCCTTTGCATATTAGTTAAGAATTTAATGTGATAACTATGGGTACGTCTACACAGCAATTAAACACCTGCAGCCGGCCTGAGTCAGCTGACTCCGGCTCGCAGAGCTTGGGCTGTGTGGCTGTAAAATTTCTGTGTAGACATTTGGGCTCGAGCTCTGGGACCCTGCAAGGAGGGCAGGGTCCCTGAGCCCAGGATCCAACCTGAGCCTGAATGTCTACACAGCAATATTTAGCTCTGTGAGCCTGAGCCCTGCGAGCCTGAGTCAGTTGACCTTGGCTAGCCATGGCCATGCCTTGGGTCTTTTATTCCAATGTAGACATACCCTATGAAATAGAACAGGAAGAGAAATAGTGGGAGGGTAGGAGTTGTAGGCTGAGATTTTCAAAGCCATTTAGGGGATTTAGCCACATACCTTTCATTCGTATTAATTGAAGATATGTATCTAAATCCCTTAGAGGGCTTTTAAAAAATTCACCCATAGTCTTTAGGAAAGTATTGCCTAATGCCAACAAAGAGTAGCTATATTTTGTGAGAAGTTTCTGGTATAAATAATACAGGTGTGGTTTCTAGTAAAGCTAATATGGGTGTGTATGTGTGTGTTCATTATTATTTTGTTTTTGTGAAATGGTACAGAGCACATGTTTGTAAAGGTAGGCTGGTTACAAAATATACAAAGGTTTTGTTGTCATGGATAAAACTGAAATCTGTATTTAGGATAGGCTATTCAGAGGCCGTGGGCCAAATATAGATCTGATATGAGTGAATGCTTTTGACCCAGTGTGGCCGGTAGTTAAATCAGAAGACTGGGACCTCAGGAAGTCACCTAGTCCAACCCCATGCTCAAAGCAGGACCAATCCCCAACTAAATGAAACGAATTCTTACTTGAATTTGACAATAAAAAAGAAAGCAAGACATCAGTTTTTCTTTATCTCCTATTTGTTCTTTATCTGGTCAGTCATGTCTACAGTTTGAGAGTTGTTTAAACAAACATTTGTTTATAACAATTTTGAAAACAGCTGCTGGCTGGCTAAGCTAAAACCTATAGTTTTCTACTCTAATGCATGAGGTGGACTAGAATTAACAAAATATGAATTCCCACTACCTTTGTAGACCAGGTACTTGCAAAGTCACCAACATGCTCATACAAATCTGGGCTCACTCTACTCGTTATTTAATTCCTGTCCCTATTACACATACATCACTGGAGCATTTTCACCCTTAGGCCTTCAACCACTAGATAGTTTAACTAACGTAAGTGTAACAAGGTAGCAGATTCTAGGACTGAGAATGGAGATCGAAGTCTTCTTGATGTTGCAAGGTGCAAGCATCTTTTAGAGATGCAGAGATATTGTTGCAGTCGCTCTACATTTAGCCATGTATGCCTAATTAGTTTCAGTGTAGGAGTGTTGAAGAACAGTTCTTTCTTCCTGCTGAGTGTAGGGAGATGCCATGTATTATCTTCTGTGATAAAAGGAAATGATTGTATAACAAATACATTGTTTTATGTTGCTGATCTGCTTAAATGAGCATGGAAGGATATTCATTTTATATATTGAATAATTTCTTAATTATAACTGTACATTCTGCTTCCAGAAGTAGGATTAAAACTACAGTAGTCAATCATGCAGAGTGATCTTTCAGTAAAATTATTACTAATCATTTCACAATTCCATTTTCAAAACATGTTTGATAAGAAATAATAAACTAAGAGACTTCGTCTGTGAAAGATGAATATTGTTTAATTATGAAAGGGGAAGCACCTGTAGTCCACGCATACGGCACAAGCAAGTAGGAAATCTTTTTTCAATTTACTTGAATTTATTTTCAAGTATTAGATCACTTCAATCTGCAAGACAGGGTGGGGAGCAATAGAAAACAGCTTGGAGCTGTTATGTCAGCATAGAGATGTGAGTAAACAGCAGTAGAACGTTGCTTCATGATACCGCTGACCCTATTAATTAGCATTCTCTAGTCAAGTAAAGCAATTCTTTAAAGTTTGTAATGGATGCCACATTTTACACTGGTTCATGCCCTATCTTGATATTCTGTATAATTGGGCACATAATATAAGTGGTTATTGTTTTGTCAAGCAGTGGTGGCTTTTTCATTCTTTTAGAGGAAGGAACCCCTGCAGATGGTAAAACTTCTGCACTGCCTTAGGGTAACAGATTCATCCAGCCTTAAAAAAGGGGAGGATGGGTGAAATAAAGAAAAGAAATGGTTATGGGGCAAATCGCCAAAAAGACTGCAAAGAAAGGACTTTGGTATAGCTATGTACCTGAAAATCAGGCTAGGTGTATTTTAAAATGAGGTTACTATTCATTAAATCTTCCTGACTCAGTAGGGCTCCATATTTCCTTTTTTGCTGTTGACACCTATGTTGGAAAGATGGAGTATTAAAATTAGAAATTGGAAATACCGAGCACTGCATCTGTAAAATGTAAGCCATTAGTAGTCTATTTTAAGACATGTTGGCAGCATATGTACAGATACCACAGTCATCAGCAGGGGTTAAAACCATGGAGACATGGTGACATGCACTGAACTAGTACATTATGTACTTTGCCTATTGTATACATTTACCCCAAGTGTCTAGGGTCTACAAGAGCTCAGGTCCCATGTTGGGTACCATTCTGTATCATATCAACATGCATCCATGCTGCATGTATATAGGCACCACATTCATTCATGCATGTCAATCTTGGGACCATCAGCACAAAAAACTTCTGCCACTTGAGCTAAATGAAATTTATTTAGCTGAAAGAGTAAGCTTTTGTAGTCACTGGAGCCAGCCGCTAGAGGGAGACATGATTTTATACACTAAGCTAATACAGCGTGACGTACCATTAGCTCAGGGTTAAAAATAAAAAACATCCTCAGTAACCAAATATTTGTTTATGATAATAACAATAAAAACAAAGGGACTTTCCCAATCTTACGTTTTAGTTAGGAACCAGACCCCAAACTCTCTTTTGTATATCACAAAAATGGCAATTTCTTTTTTTCTTTTCACATAGGTTTAAAACAAAAAGATAAAATCCCAGATGTATCTTTACTGTATTTTTTTTGCCAAGACGCTCTGACCCGGATTCTCCCTTATACTAAGGCCAATCTATGCTGTTTTGTAGATATGAGATGTCTGAAAGCGGGCAAAAATTCCGCTCAATTAAAGGGAACTTTTCACTGCTACAGTGATGTAAAGAGATCTTGGCGTATATGAAAACCATGCCCACTGTCTTTATAGAGGTTTATCGGCCTGATTCTTATTTACTTTAAGGTCCCTTTAAACTGCTACTCTTTACTCCTCTGAGGGGGTATTTGGTCAGAATCACAGCTAGTCCATGCTGAATATATACTTGTGTGTGTATACACAGACTTTTGTAATTTCTTATCTTTTCAGGACAGGGAACCTATCTTACTCTGTAAAGTGCTATGTAAATTTATGATGCTGGATATGATTGTTAGTAACTATCCTCAATGTGTATTTACGTGTCATCATAATATTTGGGCATCAGGCTTTCTAGAATATAAAATATAACTTTCTCTGCCTACATTGATTTTTTTTTTAATTATTTTATTCATCTCTGGTCTTGCTTCACTCCAGATTTTTCTTTTTCTTTCTCTTTCTATATCTCTCTGTGTCTCTTTTCCTCAGACATTTCTCTTATGGCCACTGGAAAACTTATTGAGGCTCATACTGGATCCAGCAGTTAATGCTCTGATTGTAGCTTCCAGGGCACTACAAATCATTCCCTTCTCTAAGTTCTGTCTTTCCTATGCCTGAGGCTAACATACACTTTTTGACTGCTTAAATCTAGTTAAATGTTAATACAGTAACAATTTAATACTGTTAATACATCACATGTTCCATTGCAGTCTAAGATTTTGAATAGATGTGCATTTTCCTGGGTCAGATTCTGCTACCCTTGTCAATCTGGAGTAATATCTGACTCCTCAAGTAGTCACATTGAAATGAATGGAAATACACAAGGAACAAGGTTCTATCAACATAAGCAAAGGCTGCTCATGCTGGTTGGTTAATGACGCACATTTGGGGACGGTTCTTAGTTTCATAATAAGCTTGATTTCACAAATCTATTGCCCATACATTGTGAACCAATGTCATGTTAGTCTTAGAACTAAGAAGAGTGACTATGATTAATAATTTAAATATAATAAACGGCTCTGGTTAGTGCCTAGATAAAGGACTTCATTTCCCAGTGGATGTAAGGGACCTTACATTTATGCCCACTTCTGGCCCCTTTTACAAAGCCAGAATACTGTAAGTGTAAATGAAAATTAGGCCTCTTCAAAGCTCAGTAGTGGATTATCTGTACTTTATTTTTTATAAAATTAGGATTTCTAAGGCATCACTTCATTCTTGTAAATCACTACATGACATCTGTTGTATCATATTCTAAAGGTACTGTGCCAGATCCATTAAGTGATGAGCTATGTGGAACATGCAACATCAGTATACCCTAGTTAAGTGTCAAGGACTGTATTATATAGCAATGACTATCTACATCTTTTTTGTTAATTGTGTCAGTATTTTTCACCAAATTATGGGATTCATGACCAAAGCGACATTGTGAAGTCGAACGACTTGAAGTGGCTAATTGCCCTTTATGTGAAATTACTTAGGATCCAATTCTCCTGCATGGTGCTGAATGCCCTTAAATCCCACTGACTTCCCATGGGAATTGAAGGAGCTTAACACATAAGGGAGTTGATGAGGGAGAAGATTTACTCAGGAGAGTAAATGCAGTGTAGTTGGGGTGATACTGGACAACCCTACAAATTCTGGACTAGTCATCTGTGAAGTGGGGTGTGTGCTCTTGAAAGTCACAGTGTAGAGGTATTTTATTTGTTCTGGATCTACTAGGGAGCATAAGGATAGTGTCAAACAGGACTATGTGAAGGCGAATTAGGTACCTTATTGTTCATGCTAACAGTGTCCACACAGGACAATTAGTATGCAACACTTTGGTGTGATCTGCAGTTCATACCGCTGTAGTCTGCAAAGTCAGTGAGTGTGTATTTTTGGTGGATCTGGTAGCATCCACCTAGTACTTAGGTTGCTTGACACTTCCTATTATAAGATTCTATTTTCAGTGGCTAGTAACTTTGTAAAATATTAGTTGTTGGGCTGGAATTTTCCATGCTGGGCATCTCAGGCTGAATTTTTGGGGGAAAATTTCAGCCAAAACAGGCTAACTGTTTCTGAGAGCGAGGCTAGTGAAAAATGCATTGTTTTGCCTTTGTTAAAAACTGGTGGCCTTTTCTTTGTAGAGTTCTAGTTCCCACATGCTTTGGAGCAGGGACTTGAACTTGGGCAGGGAGGTGGCCTTTGTGTCAGGGATGTATGTGTCTGTTGCTGTTCCTGTGAAAATCAGCCCAAATTAGGCTAAGGTGTAAATCTTTTGAAAAATTGCAGTTTGCACATGCTCAGTAGAGACATGCTCAAACTTCACAGCTAAAATCTCTGAAGATTCCATCTGTGCTAAGCATGATGCACCGTGGACCTGAGCAGGACTTTCCCTACAATTGCAGCTCTCAGTGCTGTGGGCCATGTCGGAGCAGACACTGAAACTGAAAGCTAAGAGCCTCTCTCCTGTTTCTCAGTGACACCCTTCCCTCCCCCCCCCACTATACTATATATGTAACTCACAAAAACTACGATAAAAGAACATTGTATATCTAAAACACTAAGATATGTACCTTTGACAGTTTGCTTATTTGGTGTCTTTGTATTACTGTTTATCTTGTCTGTTTAGATTGTCAATTCTTTGGTGCAAAGAAAGTGTCGTCTTATGTGTTTGTATAGCAGATAACAAAATGGGGCATCTATCCTGAGTGGGGGTGTTGGGTGCTCCTGGAATATAAATATTACCAATAATCATTGATAGTACACTTGAATAGAAGAAATAGATGGATTAGAAGTTTTTTCATAGTTGTATTTGAAATGTGAAGGTAGAGTATTATATTTTCTTCATTGTGGGCTGATTGAGATAGATATCAACCTGTAGTAATACATTTAGTTTTAATAGATGTTATTGATGGAAAACACTTTGGGCTGCAAACGACTTTCCGATACCTTGGAAGGCATTGATACCTGACAGTCTGAAGCACTGCAGTGGATTGATAAACATTCTGTCCGTTGTCTTGGGTATTTTATAGAAGCAGTTCCTAGATGGCTGTGTAAAGTGTACATGGGGGGCCTTGATCAAGCAGTGACTTCAGTTGGACTACTCACATGCTTAAAGTTAAGCATGCACTTAAGTGTTTAGTTGGATCAGCCTAGATCCTTTTTTGCAGCTGGGGTTTTCCATCCTTGAATTAATGTATGGATTAAATTAATTTAATTTCAAAATACCTTATCTTACATTTTGAAATGGAGATAAGACAGAAGAAAGTCTTCAATATCTTTTTAATGGGGGGGGGCTTAATTTTTTGTACACTTGCCATACTCCATTTATTTACTGTTAAGTTGTTAGTGTTGCTTTAGAAATATGCAGCTTCTACTAGAGGGTGCAATTTGTGTATGTGGAACTTGAGAATTTATTGGATATCTTTTATTTATATATTTGTATTGATTCCTTTACACTGGGTAGATTTAGAGATGCCAAATGTTAATGAACCTAGTAGCAGAGCTCTGGATCAAAGTGAGTGAAGAAGATAAAATATCCATGCATCTTCTTATAACTTGGAGCCTGATCTTGTACTGAGAATTACATATATCCAGGGGTCTGCCTGCATTGTTCTCCTTGCAGGACTAGAGCAGAGCACTAGATTGTAAACTCTGATTCTGGAATGGTGTCCCTGGGCACTACAGCAGTAAAAATAATAATTGCATTTGTGTGTATGTGTGTTTGGTGAAATCTGTGTGTCCTAGGGCAGCCTTAGGGTATGTCTATATGCACAGCGGTGCAGCTTTACCGATAAAGCTTTGCTGCTGCAGTGCATCTGGTCAAGACGCTCTATGCTGACAGGAGACAGCTCTCCCGTTGGCATAATAAAACCACCTTTGTGAGCTGCATAAGCTATGTTGTCGGTGTAACATATATCGCTCGGAGGGGTGGAATATTCACATCCCTGAGTGACATAAGTTTTGCTAACATAGGCTGTAGTGTAGATGTAACCTTAGTCACAGACCCCATCCAGCGAGAACAGGCACCTGAGCTGTCTGTCCTGAATTCCCTGCACAAACTCAGACTGAATCAGGCCGTTTGCATTGAAGAGAAATTGTGAGATGAAGTGAGTCTGTGTCTGTGTGTGTAAAAATCTCATTTCTGAACAGGTACTAGAAATATCCATTCTTGTCCTTGATTAGTTGTTTGGGGTGCTATAAGTCAGCGGTCTCCAAACTTTTTTGATTGCGCACCCCTATCAGTAAAATTTTTTGCGCATGCACCCCCTGCCGCGCCAGCTCTACCATTTTTGCCAAAGCAAAAAAAAAAAAAAAAAAAAGCCGCTCCTCCTGCCACGCACCCCCAAGGATCCTCTTGCACCCCCAAGGATCTCACTTTGGAGACCACTGCTATAAGTGACCTTAATGCTATAGCTCCCAAGCCTGACTGCTACAGTAGTCAGCTCCTGAGTGTTGCTTGCTTTGCAGGAATTAGATACTCTAGCATCTTGGGAAGGCGAGATAATTTATTGTAATGTTGCTAATCATAAACAGAATTCTGGAATGCTGAATACACTGTAAACATGTAATAACGAAATACCAGTTTTTGAGAAACAAATCTATCCCTCTGAATACTGACTGCAGTATGACTTCCTTCTTGAGGTGCTTTTGCCATTCTTTGTAGAAAAGAGTACAGACATGTCCACTATAATATATTTCTGTGTCCAGGACTGTTCAGATCTAGGGGATTTTTTTTTCCAAAAAGTAAAGTGCATGCAAATTTTACTAATGGATGGTTAGTATTTTTTGAAAAAGAAAAAGGTAAGGAACTGTCGAGCTAATACTAATAAAAAACAGCCCAATTATTCCCTTTAGTGATTAGCTAGTTAACATTTCCATAATCTATTTGTTTATTTTTCTTCATAAGCAGCATCAAATGTATTTTTTTTCATATTTTGTTCATGGCTTATTTCAACATAAGAAAAACCACAGTATCTCACAGTAATCTTTGTACACTTAGATGCTCTAAATCACCTTGTAAAAAATTGTGACCAGCAGAGGGGGCCTATCCCTGGAAAACGATCGCTTACACAGTATATTATAAGTGTGAGAAGTAGATACCAAACACACTTTTACTATGGCTTCCCTTTCTGCTTTTGATTTTTATACATTTTTGCTCTATGCTTATGTTTTTCAAAGGTATGGAACTGACAGTACTGGGAAGATCAGTCCTTTGATCCTGATCCAGAAAGGCGCTGAGCACCTCTGCGGCGCCTTTACATATCTTCTGGCCATATATGATGCCCTTCTTAGGACAGGGCAAATACATTTGGTTCTTAGTAGACCACTTTTTATTAGGAACTGGGCTATAGTATGCAGATATCATTCATTCTCAGTAGGGGCTAGTGTTGTCTGAGGATAAATGCAAGCTCAAGGGTAAATACTGACCACTTTTACAAGGGCCTATTAGGGCTGTCTGCATTAGGGGAAAACAATTAAAAATTGCACTAGTGTCACTACATTGATGTCATACAGTGAAAAGCCTTAAAGTAGAGGTGCTGCCCTGTCACAAAGCAGTTTATCTGGTAAATTGCTGGAATAAGCTGCAAGCCCCATTTTACGTTGGTGCAGCAAGCCTACATAAGAGGGTTTGCCCTAGTGTAACTACACCAATGTACTGGTGTGACTAATCTTGTAGTTAGAAACTGCCTTGCTGTACCCTGCAGGGTATACTGATTTGCATTTCAGCTGGCTGACTTCTTTGTTTTCCTTTTCCTGAGTCCCACCCAAAAGCCTTTTCTGGCTTATTTTATGGTGGCTTAGCACTTTGTGGCTACATGTCTGATGTTGCCACATACACATTTCTTTCTCATGCCATTGCCACCCAGTCAAAATGGATAGGACCCAGCTCTTGCAATGTGTGAAAAGAACCCCCCTTTTGGACATGTTTCATGAAAATACAGCCCTTGTTCAGCAGTGACTTGTTTTTAAAGAATTGGAAGATAATAGGATTTTAAAGGGTGAGCAATTCACCAACAATCACTTTATGCTCACTTTATGGTGAGCATTTTCCTTCATTTTCTGTGGCCTGAATGCTAAGGTGATGTTTACTTCTGCAGCTCACTGCATCACTATTGGGATGGACATTCTGCAGCACAGAAGGATAAACAGAAATAAGTTTAATTGATTCTTTTAATTAAAAGAATCAAATGCATTATCAAATATCAAAGTTAACATAAGGGCTGGAGTATTGATTTTATTAGTAACACTAATATTTCGTTAGGTCATAACATCCTGCTTTTGACTGTTTTAGGGTTACCATACGTCCGGATTTTCCCGGACATGTCCGGCTTTTTGGGCCTCAAATCCCTGTCTGGGGGGAAATCCCAAAAAGCCGGACATGTCCGGGAAAATAGGGAGGGAGGGCCCGGTGGTGCTTGGCCGGGGCCGCTGGGGCTGGGGTCGGCGCGGTGCTTGGCCGGGGCCGGGGGCCGGGGCTGCGGTGCTCGGCCGGGGGCCAGCGCCCCAGGGGCCGAGCTGGGCGGGAGATGCCGGGGCCAGAGCCTCTTGGCCTGGGCCGACTGGCCGCCAGGGGGGCTGGACTGGGCCGCACCCAGCCCCAGCCCCAGCCCCAGCTTACCTGCTGCCTCCCTGTTTCAGGCTTCCCGCGAACATTTGATTCGCGGGAAGCAGGGGGGGCGGAGGAGCAGGGGCGGAGTGTTCAGGGGAGGGGCAGAGTTGGGGCGGGGCTGGGGGTAGGGAAGGGGCGGAGTTGGGGCAGGGCCGGGGCCCCATGGAGTGTCCTCCTTTTTAAAAATTAAAATATGGTAACCCTAGACTATTTAATAATTATTTCCAGAAATAAGCTTATTTTTGTGACAGAATTTATGATTTGGTACAGACATTAGTGTTAACCTTACATAACTGCACTGTAACAATGTTGGGATTGGAGTCTGGAAGGATCAGAGCTCTTGTAGCTAGGTGGTTGGTGGGGGTTAATAAGGGCTTTTATTGCAGAAGGAAATGTTTGATAGCTTGGAGGGAGATGCTAGGCATAGGCTAAAGTTGGGAGGGTTGGGGTGTTGATTGCTTAGAGGAGGATTTGGTACCACCGAGGTGAATTGAGAATTTTAGTCACTGAGAAGGAGGGAACATATCCTTCTCTTGCTTTGATGAGGATGTACTACATTTACTATCTTTAGTCTTAGATCACTAATCTCCTCTTCCTTCTCTATGCTGACCAATGCCATGGGCCAAGACTTTATTTCCTTCCCATCTTTCTTACCCCCCACTTGGAACTGAATGGCTCCCTCAGTAAGGACCATTTAATTAATATCTCCCACTCCCCCAGTGTAATAGGGAGTGCTCCTGAGATAATTGGAGGCTCATTAACTTCAGGAGGGTTCTGTATGGGTGCAGCAGTCTAACCATACACTGTTAATTGCAGGATCATAGACTAAAGCTTTGTCTACAATGTACAGTTTTGTTGACAGAAGTCAGCTTTCATCAACAAAACAGTGGAGGTGTACACGCTACAATGTTCCTCCTGCCGATTGAACTCTCCTGCTATGCTGACAAAATAAAACCATCTCAACGAGAGGCATAGAGCTTTTTGTGACAAAGTTAGATTGACGCAGTGTCAGTGTAGACACTACACTTGGTTATGTTGCCGTAAATGGCCTGCAGAAGATGTTGCACAATGCCCATCTTGACTGCTCTGGTCAGCAGTTTGAACTCCGTTGCCCCTGCACACAGGTGCACCGGCATCCATCTCTGAGAATTTTTGAAATTCCACTTCCTGTGTGCTCGGTGTGGAGAGCTCACATCGCATCTTTCCAGCTGACAGTGGCAGCTCCACGCACAAAATGATTTCTTGCGTGGAATACGCTGGTGATGTTGGATCTGCTGGCCCTGTGGCGAGAGGAGGCTGTGCAGACCCAGCTTCACTCAATACGTGGGAACTTTGATACCTACAGGAAGATTTCTTATGGCATGTTGGGTAGGGGCTGCAAATGGGACACGCATCAGTGCCGTGCGAAGATAAAGGAGCTGAGGCAGGCGTACCAGAAGGCAAGGGAGAAGACGGAATTCAAACCATCACTCTGGTGCTGTGCCGAAGACCTGCTGCTTCTATAAGGAGCTGGATGCCATCCTTGGTGGCAACCCTACCTCCATCACCACCAGTCCATGGATACTTTTGGGGAGTGGGCTGGAGACAGTGGATAGCAGACTGAACCCTGAGGACAAAGTGGTGAATGAGGAGATCAAGTTGGAGGATGAGATGGGACGGGTGACAGGGTTGTCCAGTACCGTGGCAAGCCAGGATCTCTTCTTGACCGCAGAGGGTTCAAGCCAGTCCCAGCACTCCGGCTCTGACACTCAGGATACAGGGGAGGGGAGCTCTGGTAAGTGCTCATTTTGAGTTGATACTGCTCAGTTACAGGAGGTAGAGCTGTCCTTTGCTTTGTTATATGCTAGAAGTGGGTTAAGGGATAGAAATGTACAAGACTAGCTGTGTTTGCGTCTGCTTCACATTCTCCTGTGCAGCTACGCAGTGAGGGCCCTGCGGAACAGTGTGTTAATACACACCAAGATTTCACAGGAATCCTCCAGAGAGATCCCTAGGAAACTTTTCTGGAGGTACTCACCAATCTTCTGCTGAAGGTTCCTTGGCAGAGCTGCTTTGTTCCTTCCCCCGTTGTAGGAAACTTTTCCGCGCCACTCAGCAATCACTTGTGCAGGGACCAAAACAGCACTCAAGTGAGCAGCATAGGGACCCGGTCTGAAGCTGCATACGTGCAGGAGATGCACCCTTGTATCCTTGCTTATATTCAGGAGTGAGATATCAGCTTTAATGACCACCATCTGTGGAAAATGGTGGGAGAATTTACAATATTGTCCCTAGTCGTTTCCAGTGATCCCCTTAAAAAAAACCTAGACCCTTTGCCTCATATTGAAGCCCCCCCAGGCCAAACTCACCATGTTTAGGGTGTTTGCCAAATTATGTGCTTGCCAAGGGACAGTGAGAAAGAGGTGTAGTTTACTATTATGATTCAATACTGTGAGTACACTAAATCATTTTTCTATTTATTGTTTCTTATGCTTCTGCAGATGTGGCCTTGAAGGGAACCCACTACACACTGGCAGAACGCCTCCACCAGATAAGGAAGCAAGCAAGGAGGACATGTTTCAGGAGGTGCTCCAATTCTCTGACACTACCAATCAAGAACACAGGCCTTGGAGAGAGACAACTAAAAATAGATAGCCAGGACAGGAAGCAGGACAAGGAGTGAATTTCAGTAGGCAAGGAGTGAATGATAAAAGTGATGGAGGACCAAATGGAGATGTTGAAGTCCCTAATTGTGCTGCAGGCAGAACACATGCATGCTCTCCCCTCCCCCCCCCAACCCATACAGAACTATGTGCCATGCCCTCCCCAAACTCCTGCCCACACATTCATTGCATTGTCCTGGCATGTCACAGTACTCCATTCACTCAACCCCTTTGGACAATTTCCCAAATGAAAGCTGGAGTTGCACTCAGCTATGAGAGCTTCCATCGGGAGAGTGCTCCTCTCGCTGTTATGTCCCTTTCAACAATGTGTTTTCTGAGTGTTGTTTATTGCTGTTTCATAAAAAAATACTCTCTGAAAGATAATCTTTATTTGTCTTCTACATATGGTGGTTTCTGTTGGAATTAATACACAGTGGCAATTGGCACATTTGCAGAATACAGTCAGGAAGCAATCATCAAAATGTTAATGCAAGGTGGCAAGTTAACAAAGCATGGCAGAATGCTTTATAGAAATACGCATTACTGGTGCTCATTGTCCAAATGATGCCTCAAAGCTTCCCTGATCCAAATAGCCCGTTATTGTGCCCCTCTAGTAGCCATGGTATCTGGCTGCTCAAAATCAGCCTCAAGTGATCCGTCTCCATGATCCACTCCTAGGGAGACTTTCACCCTTAACCTCACAAATATTGTGCAGTGCACAGCAGGCTGCTATGACCATAGGAATATTTTCCTCATAGAGATCTAAGCTGCCATAAAGGCAGCACCA
Organism: Chrysemys picta bellii; assembly: GCF_011386835.1. Classification (NCBI taxonomy): domain Eukaryota; kingdom Metazoa; phylum Chordata; order Testudines; family Emydidae; genus Chrysemys; species Chrysemys picta. Next base: position 73,637,478 of record NC_088792.1, read on the forward strand.
GTGAGCTTTTAATTTGCCAAACATGTTCAACAATCATTCTGCACTTGCTCAGCCTATTGCTGAAGTGCTCCTTGATGCTATCCACGTTTTTCATGTATGGCTTCGTGAGCCATGGGAGTAAGGGGTATGCTGGGTCTCCCAGGATTGCTATGGGCATTTCAACATCCCCCATTGGAATCTTCTGCTCTGGAAAGACAGTCTTTGTGTGCAGCTTTCTGTACAGTTCAGAGTTCCTGAAGATTCGTGCGTCATGCACCTTCCCGGAGCATCCCGCATTGATATCAGTGAAACGACCCCGGTGATCCACAAACTCCTGCGATACCATAGAGAAGTACCCCTTTCTATTGATGTACTACATCGCAAGATGTTCCAGGGCCAAAATTGGGATGTGTGCCATCTATCGCCATGCTGCAGTTAGGGAATCCCACGAAGCCATCCACTATTTCATGTACATTTCCAAGAGTCATAGGCCTGCATAGCAGGATGCAATTAATGGCCCTACACACTTGTGTGAACACGACCCCATGATGGACTTCCCGACTCCAAACTGATTTGCGACTGACTGGTAGCAGTCCGGAATTGCCAATTTCCACACAGCGATAGCCACACACATTCACCACCAAAAAGGCAGCTCTCATTTTGGTGTCCTTGCGCCGCAGTGCTGGGGTGAGCTCTGCACACAGTTCCAAGAAGGTGGCTTGGCACATGTGAAAGTTCTGCAGCCACTGCTCGTCATCCCAGACCTGCATAACAATGCGATCCCACCACCAAGTGCTTGTTTTCCAAGCCCAAAAGCAACTGTTCGCCATTTGCAGCTGATCCATGAATGCAAAAAGTAATCTGGAATTGTTTCATTCCATGGCACGCAGCAGGGCAGGCACTGACCACAAGAGTAGAGAACATGCTTTCAGGCACAGATGGGCAGGTGCACGGTAAACTGCAGCTGCTGAAAAATGGTGCGAAACGTATTCAGACACCCATGGAATGATGGGACAGAAACTGCATCTTGGCGTGTTGAACCCCACTCCCATGATGTACTGTGTCCACTCTATCTTCCCACAAATCTTAGCTGCAGAAGGTGGTGAGTTGCACAGTGGAGTAGCTATCTATAGTGCACTGCTTTCACTGTCGATGCTAGAGCAGCAACTGTGGACGTGCTCCGTTGACAGCAGGAGCGTTGTGTGAACATGCACAAGCGATGTAATTATAGCAGTTTATGATCACTGGCATAACTTATGTTGACTTAGGCTATGCCTACACTATAGAGTTAAGAGCTTGTCTTCACAAATAGATTTAAAAACTAACTTAGTTAAACTGATGCAAAACCCTACATAGACACTGTTATTTCAGTTTGAGTTCAGTATATCTTAAGTCAATAAGGAATCTGCTTGATATAATCTACCCTTAGGATCAAAATAAGACCGTCTATAGGGGGTTTTGCATTGATTTAATGAACTCAATTTTAAAATACATCTTTAGTAAAGGGGTGCGAGTTTGTGTCTAGACCAGGCATAAGATTGTATTTTTAATTACTGGCCAGCGTGCCTAAAGCTTTAGGTAGGCATTCTTTTACACTAGTTATATCTGTATGAATAAATGCTTTCAGAATTTAATGTATTGTTTTATATTTATTTAGGATTTTTAGGTTGTGGTCTTTATTTTTCTTGTTTTTGCTGTTCCTTCTTTTTACATAGGATATCTCCATATATATCTATATCTATATATATATATCTCCTAGAACTGGAAGGGACCATGAAAGGTCATTGAGTCCAGCCCCTTGCCTTCACTAGCAGGACCAAGTACTGATTTTGCCCCAGATCCCTAAGTGGCCCCCTCAAGGATTGAGCTCACAACCCTGGGTTTAGCAGACCCATGCTCAAACCACTGAGCTATCCTTCTCCCCTGCAAGTACGTTTAAATGCTAGAAAAATGTGTAAATTTGGAGTAATTTTAGTGTATCTGTTCTAAAAACCTATTCTCAGATTCTTTCTTTGGTGGCATTTTATGAGTTTTAAAACCAGAACCTTGATGTGGTTTTTATATATAGATTTTACATATTTATATTAAATACGGTATGAGTGTATTACTTTTATTTATTCTGAATTGCTTCAGAACAGTTGTATCTCTCAACTAATAGGCTTGCTCTTTTGGCAAAAAAGAACGCCAAAGCCTGATATTGCAAAAATGTATGCCAATGATGACATCTTGTTTGATGTACATCTTCTACCTTAATATGTTAGTTGCTTATTTATAAGGTCAAATAAATTTAAAAAAACAAATTAATGTTATCTTGCTGGTGAGCCACTTACTGATTTTAATTGTAACTGTAAAAACAGATACCCGGAGGGAGATATAAGCAGTAGCAACTAACATTGTTATGATAGCCCCAGGAAACAAGTGTAACAGACAGGATGTTTTGTAATAAAACTGTAAAACAATTAAAATACCTTCACAAAGCATGCTGGTTTCTAGGCTATCCAAAGGAAAAGACTGTGAAGGGAGTGTCAGCCCGTCACAGCGTCACAGTTATTATAAATTACCATCTCCTTTTTGTGGGGGGAAGGGGTGAGGGAGGGAGGTGGAAGATGGATAACAAAGGTGACAAGTAAATACATGCTACATAAATATGCATAAATCCATTACCATCTGCCACATTGTCCAATTTGACTGGGTTGTCTTTCGATGTCTACCACATAAATCAGTTTAAAGCAGTTTCCCTCTAGCAGTATTTTCTGTAATGAATGGGTTACATTCTTGGGTTGTGACTGAAGACCTGGCTAATAATATAGCAAATACAGTATTTACCTTTTAAAAAAAATGTTGCAATCATAGGATTTATTTTGCTGTGCAACCATTAAACATTTTATTAGTTACTGGAAGCCAGACTGTGAAGTTAAACTACCATAAATTTTGCTTGGCTAGTGCTTTTTGGTACACAGTTTTGTACACAATTGGTGAGGCATACAGCAAGTAAGGAAAATAAGTTCAAAATGGCTGTTTTTGTGCTAGAGCCCTATGGTTGTTTTAAATAATAATTTTCATAAAGCTGCATCTCAACGTTCACCAGTGCTGGTGGCTATTCTTTATATCATCACTATGATGTGTTTCAGCCCCTCTTCTCAGTGTTGCTCAATTAATATTTTCTTTGTTGTTCCTTAATTCTTTGCCATGGCACTCCTACAGATAGTAATCTCATATCCAGATGAGGCCTCCATCTCTCTGTGTTCAGTTCCTGAAATATACCAACATCTTGTTCTGGATTTCTCCTAATAGCTACCACTTGTCACTTTGTGGTGTGGTGGTACACACTCATCTCAGCATGAGTTTCCTTTACACAAAGGCTGCGTTACACTATTCTGACAGTGAAAAGGGGCCTTCGTGTCAATGAGAATCAGGCCCCATCTGCCTTTTCTCTTTATGATTTTCTAAATATATCACAGCAGGGTGGATAAGAATCATGATTATTTTTTAATCATTGATTTAAAAATGTAAATTATTTTTTAATATAAATTGATTTTTTTATTTACATGTTGCTAGTTCTTCACTCTTTCTCCATTTTATAGTCTTAAAATGTTAATGTGGGTGCTTAGTACCTTTTTCCGTACTGAGTTTCCTAATAATTGATAGACTTTCTGATTTTATGTAGATTTCTTGTACGAAGAAGTTTCACACTTAGAATTGTCATCTCTGCTGACAAAGACAAGTCAAGCGTCGTCTTACTGTGAGAAAAACACAAACCCAAACCCAAAATTGGTAAGCAAATAGCGCATCCTGTTGTTTGCAACCTACACCAGCTGCCAACATAGCAAACTTCCGCAAGTCAAGAAAGCCAAAATACTTCAACCTGGCTATGTTCCTCTGTCAGTTTGCAGTTTGAAATCAAGGGGACTTGTGCTCCTAAGTCAATTAAGTGCTTTTAAAAATCTCAAACGTAGTTGCCTAATATGGATTTAGGAGTCTAAAATTTAAAAAAAACTTCGGCCTATGTGTATTAAAAAGTTCCCAATAACTTTCTTAATGTGTTGAAAATCTCAATAACTTTACATTATTAGCACTGAAGCAACTGCTGTGACAGACATTTTAGCCCACAAGAGAATTTTTTTTAATAAAAATACGAATTCAGTCCTTAATGCTGCAAACAGTTAAGCACATGCTTAACTTTAAGTACATTAGTAGTCCAATTAAAGTCAATTGGACTATTCATGTGAATAAAGTTACATACCTACTTTAGTGTATAGGTGATTGTGGCCTTAATTTTTAGTGTTTAATTTTTTGCATACAGAAGTTTTGTAAAACTCAGATAAGATACCCTATGAATAGCAGCATTTAAAAAAAATCATCTGTTATTTAGGCCATCATTCACTTAATCTAAAATTGCAATAGCAGAAATTTTCAGATTAGTTTTACAGAGCCTTAGCCTGATTTAAATCAATGATTTAAAAAAAAAAATCAAGTTTGATTTAAATCACTCCAGTCTGTCTCACAGGAACTCCATATTTTAGAAGACTCTATATCTTTCTCATCCACTGATTTGAGGCTCTGCCTTTGATAGCCACATAGGTTAATAAGCCACATCATATAGGCTTGCTGAAGACTGAACATCATGACTAGCACATCCTTTTCTGACCAAGTAACCTCCAGTTTCATGAATACTATATGTGCCTTAGCTCAGGGGTTCTCAACCTTTTTCTTTCTGAGTTCCTCCCTCCCAACATGCTATAAAAACTCTGTGGCCCACTTGTGCCACAAAAAATGTTTTTCTGCCTATCCAGTAGATTAAAAGCCAGGGCCAGCGTTAGGGGATAGCAAGCAGGGCAATTGTCCAAGGCCCCACGCCACAGGGAGCTCCGCAAAGCTAAGTTGGCTTCATCCCCATGCAGTAGGGTTCAGGCTTTAGCTTCGGCCCTAGGCAGTGGGGCTCAGGCTTTGGCTTTCTTCACTGGGCTCCAGTGACTCTAGCACCAGCTCTGCTCTCTGGTTTATTTTGGCAGACCCACTGAAACTTGCTTGCGGTGCCCCAGGGGGGCTCGGACCCCTGGTTCAGAATCACTGCCTTAGTTAACTTCCTTTTGTTCTCGTCTGCTATGCTCATATGAAGGAGGAAAGATGATCTTGTGGTTAAAGAACAGGACTGGAAATCAGAAAATCTAGATTCTACTTCCAGCACTGCCACAGGCTTCTTGTATGACTTATGGCCCTGATCCTACACATTCTTACTCACACGAGTAAGGTACTTTGATAAATAAGGATTTTAAAATTGGGTCTTTAATTTCCTGGTCCTCAATTTCCTCATTTATAAAATAAAGGCTAGGTAAGTATTTCTATCTGACAGAGATGTGAAGATAAATTAATTAATGTCTGTGGAGCATCTTGAAATCCTTGGATGGAAGATGCTATATAAATGCAGACAATAATTGTGTATACTACAGATCTAATCTAGCAGAACTCAAGGGCAATATGTCCAAGGGAAGGTAGTTCTTAAACTGCTGTCCTGCTCTGTGCCCCAGGTAATGTGGTAAAGAAATAAAACCCACACTAGAAATGAGGTAATTTGTTATTATTTTAAAGCTAGGATGGCAGTGAACAGGAACAAAACAATTGCTCTGAAACCAATTTGAATGTTGTTCAGACAAATAAAAGACTGAGGCAGTTGCTGACCTCTCTTGACAAACAGCTGGAGCCAAAAATGGCCATTGTGTTGTCGCTTAAGGACTTAATGGAGGAGATCTTTCAAATCAGAGAAACAGTAAATAAGGTAGATAGAGCTTTTACACACGTTAAAATTGAGATAGCTCAAATGAAAGCCAACCTAAATGAAATTAAAGAAAAGGTGAATGAAGCTGAAAGAACATCTCGGTGAATGTGAAGATGAATTGCTTACGTTAAAGACTCATAATCAAATCAAGCTTCTGGAAATGATCTTTGGAGAATCAAGAGAATAGGAGCAGCAGAAAGTCTTACATTTTCTATCTGGACATCCAGAAATGGCTTGAAGGAGATCACCCAGGGAATGGTATTGAAAATATGGTAGCAAAATCGATGAAACGGAATACTTAAAGTATTTTTGAAATGGAAAGGGCACATCGATTTACCAGTGCTTCCCAGAATACGCACAGTAAACCTAAATCTTTTATATTAAAAATATTGAGATTTGAGCATGTCCTGCAGATGATAGTGGTTCAGTCTCTTTCTTATTAGCCACTAACAGAAGTTGGTCCAATAAAAGATACACCTCTACCCCGATATAACGCAACCTGATATAACGTGAATTTGGATATAACACGGTAAAGCAGCCCTCCGGGGGGGGGCGGGACCGCGTGCTCTGGCAGATCAAAGCAAGTTCGATATAACGCGGTTTCACCTATAAAGCGGTAAGATTTTTTGGCTCCCGAGGACAGTGTTATAGGGAGTAGAGGTGTATTACCTCACCTTCTGTGTTTCATTCATATTCTGGGACCAACATGGCTACAACAACACTGCAAATAGTGGAAAATCTTCTACTTAATGTTGTTTTGTCAGTTTTTAAGGAATTCTCTTTTGATTTTTGCATGATGTGACTCATCTGTGATTGACAGCTCAACTGCTTCCATGCTTCATGAAGACAGGACCTAAATTATTACATCTCTAATAGAGTGACAAACCAGCAGTAATTGGAGTAACCAAACTCAAGTTACCTCAGGATTTAGGAGGGGTTAGTTTCCCAAACACCGATAGATGGACAAGTTTATGCTTTGCCAAAATGTTATTTCCTTTAAAATTTAACATCTTGTTTAGGGATCATTGTGAGGGCCAGATTCTCTGGGTAAGGTGCTGGATTCTCTAGTCTGCCATATAAATGACACAAGTTAAACTTGGCACAGATGAGCCTGAAGTGGACAGTGTGTCCCACTGGAAAATGTCTCTGGTGTTGGAACCCACTCTCCCAGTGTAAGGGGAGAGAAGGAATGTGTTGGGGCCAGGGACGGAGTGTTACACGGGGCCAGGGCATGGCAGAGTGAGACTGTGCTACACCTGATTCTCCATTGTGTAAATTCTCTGAGGGGCCATATGTCAATTACATAAATTAAAGCTGCTTCTCTGTAGGTTTAACTTGTGCTGGAGCCAGGTTGCTGAGAATCGGGGAGCTGTAACTAGCTCTCAGACAGCCCCCCTCTACCTGCCTGTGTGGAGCATGATTACCATGGAGAATAAAGCCCAAAATGCCTAGTCTGCCACTGAATAGGACAAACCTCAAGAAAGGAGTTGGGTGAGGGGAGTGGTGGGGAAGTCTGTGTAGCAGAAACCTGTTCTTAAGGTTCAGGAAAATCTATCTAATTTTTCTAAGGTACAAGGTGAACTCTGCAAATTAGGATAAATTAACTTAACATCAACGTTGCTGTTGGTCCACTACTCTCAATGGATGATAATTGACGAGAGTTCCTGAAAAGAAAGAAGAAACTTGCTCAGTTTAACATTTTAAGTGTTCATTTCCCCAGGAGATTTTTGAATATATGCAGTCTTTTCATTATTGCTTTGCTGTTTTATTTCCTTTAAAATATCTTTTAAGTCTCCAATGGGATAATACAGCAATCCAGTTTTTTTAGTAATTGCAACTGGGAACAGGTGCAGTCATTTGGAAAAAGTAAAAAGTGACTCAAACTTTGTATCACGGTCATCAAGATTTTGAAAGTTTGGTTTACTTTTGTTTTAATTTTCATATCTGTACTTTCTGATTCCAGTTGAGGTCAGAAATTACCAACTACCACTAGAAATGCTGCTGTTGATATTTCTTCTTTGACCAGAACCAGAATCTACAAGCATTTTAATCTTGTGTTGAAAGAGTCTGTTCTCAGAGCTTTTCAGCTACACCCAAATTTTGCAGACACACAAATAATTTGGGTAGTATGGCTATCATTTGGAGAAGCTTTCAAATTTTGGGGTGTTTAGCCCTACTGAACTTTGCAGCCTTCAAATCAGCACTTCTAATAAGTGGGAGTTCTTTGGAGTGTGTAAGATAATTTACTTCCAATGCCTTTTGCAGTAGAGAAGTAGAGCCCTGAATTGTAATGAACATAAAGGAGATACTTTATGGAGACTGCTGAACACAGACTGAGACCTTGCCACTATTCTTGGTTCTCTAGCTCCCAGAATAAAGAAACACAGCCTGTGCTGCATAGTGATGCCACAGCAGATCTCCCTAAATCCTGAGATAGCAGCTCCCTCCATGATTGCTTAGTCTGACTTCATCCATCCATCCCATCGCTGTAGTATTCTACTATCCATCCATCCCGTCTCTATAGTATCTACCTGATTCCTCCAAATTAGTGAGCATCATAGTGTTGGTTATTGCCATTCTCACACGTCCTCAAAAATGGCACTTCTAGGAGTGACATCGCTTCATTGGATCAGATTAAATAGATAGCATGGCAATTAATACTTGAAAAATCCTGTTATTGACTGAGCCAAATTTGTACAACTGATCTAGAGGTGAAAGGCTGCATATTTATTACAAATTCCCAAGTCAGTCAACTGCATGATTAAAATAAATTTTGTTTTTGTTTAATCAGATTGTCTTTTACATTGTTGCATTTGCTCTTACACTTTGGATGTTATTGGGTAGTTTTCATTATCTTCTGAGAATGATTAGTAAGTCAAACACATTCAGCTTTAATAAAAATGGTTATTTGGGAACAAAACTTCAATTAATGAAGACACAGTTGTGAACAAAAATCTTTATCTCAGTAGACATAAATACAAAACAAATGTTACTGTAATGGTAATGCACATCTGTTCTTCCCCCCCATCCCTTTTATTTTTCTTAGAATTCATACCCCTGATACTATTGTTATAGCTGGAGAACTGGCAACAACTATAGTTTAGCCTGCAGGAACTTTTCCATTCTAAGCCCCTGTGTCTTAGTTTTGCAGTCATCTGGGCCAGAATAAATTCTCATTCTATGTCAAAATCACTCTTGGGTTCCAGAATGCAGATATCTGAAAAATAACCAACATAACCACTTTTTCTTTTTCAGCCAACCAGTCTCTCCGGTGGTAAAAAAGTATAGATAATTCAAATTAAAAATAGGGAGAGACCAGTTAACTTCAGACAGAAATTTTGTCTGCTGATGTGATTTGTGAAAAGCAAACCCCAAAGAAGTGTGGCTTATTCTCCAACGTTATCAACACTCTGTTACCCTACATTCCAGACACACTCTTACTTCTGATACATACTCTCAAAGCTAGAGATATTTTTTTTTCTGTATCACAGTGTTCCTGGGTGTATCCAGAAAGTTTGTCAGTTGCTGATACCCTAGAATATTAATTTAAATCTGGGATGAATGTTTATTTTCTTTGGATTTCTACAAATTAAAATACACCTATCCAGTTATTCTCTATGCCTTTGACATAACTTAAAATACACAAATAGTACCTTAAATCTCTCATAATCAGGTCAAGCCTCAGCAATCAGTGTAGCTCTAATGACTGTTCAATAGAATGTGATCCTTTAATAATTCATCGCCATAGGTCCTTTTCTAAATATATTTCTATAGCCCTAACAATATTAGTTTTTTATGGTTCTTGAATGTGGTGTGTTAAGATGGTTAACGTCCTCTGCCTGAAACTTTAGATTCTGTTAATGTAGGTAACTATTGAAGTTGTGTTTTCCATGCAAATAACTCTGAACAAGTGGTTGGGTGAGGCAGCTGTACCTTCCTTTCAGTACCTTTTTGTTTTTATTTTATAATGAGAAGGTATCATTGAAGATCAGTTCTAGTTTATCTCTAAAGTGGATTCAAATTTAGAGAGGAGCCAACAAATTAATCTTCAACTTATTTGTCTAAATTACTGTGTCTCAGAGAAGAGCTACAAAGCATACCTTGGATTTGGTAAGGGCTCTAACATTCATAAAACCAAAAAATTTACAAATTTCATCCTTCTTAAAAGGGTCAAAGGAAAGGTCAGTGCATTTCTAGATCTGCAGTTGCAGGTTGGAACAGCTCCTTGCATTAAAGAATTTTACAGTTTGTATCTTACCATCACCTGCAGCATTAAGAACTCATAATATATGACTGCCTCTTGGATGTATTGAGAACCTATTTCAGTTGAAAAGATTTTCTATTCTGCTACTTGGCTTTCCATTCATTGCTTCACTTAGTACTGGGAAGTTGGATCTTTCTTGAACACAGGTTCCTGGACGCCTCTACTAAATGCAATATTCTAAGGCTCCTCTGTTCAGGTTACCTCTCTGTCGTTGATCAGAGACTCCTATTTTATTTTCAGTGCTAAAGATGAATAAAGAATAAATGAATAAAGAAAAATATCTCTTATTCCTCCAGTTAATTGGATTTCTGCAAGTCAACCCCAACTATCCAGAAGTGTCATAAGGTAGCAAGTTTAGCTAACGGGATTGCTAATTTTTTTAAATGTTTTGTATGCTTTAAAATAGCCAGTGTCTGGTCCTAAGGAAGAATCAGCTGGATCTCGAATGTAATAAAGATAAGGCCTGGTTAGTGTGCAGAAATTTTCGAGTGTACACTGTCCAGCTATATTAGGTATTTGCAAGCATTTACAGGAAAAGAGGATAGTTCATGTGCTCTGTATTGATGGAATTGACTCCCAGGGATTTAATTCACATGGTTTTCAGGAAACATTTTTTCTTGTTGTCTTTACTTTCCCTTTATCACTCCTTGTAGTGGACCTGTGCAATTCAATTTATTAAAGCCTTGCTTATTATTAATTTTATTATTAAAGCTGATACAGCAAAACATTAGCTTCAAAACTAAACCAGTGTTCAGAATTAACAGGAACGAAGAGATGTACATCTATTAATTTTTTTATTTTTTTTTTACTAAAGAAAATCTTCCATGAAGCAGTGCTCAATATACGGTTTCTGGTGTTGGTAGGCCTGTTCCTACATCATGTTATGTTGCAAATATCTAGAGGCACAATAGCATGCTAAATGGATGCATTACTCTGCATCTACATTGCAATAAAAACCCACAAAATCGAGTCTCAGAGACCAGATCAATCAACTTGGGTTGCAGGGCTAAAAATTGCAATGTAGATGTTTGGGCTTGGGCTGGAGTCTGGGGTCTGAAACCCCATGAAGGGGGTGGGTCTCAAACCTGGGCCAACCGCGGCCATACCAAGGGTCTTTTATTGCAGTGAAGATGTACAAAATATTTGTAAATATATACTAATAAGCAGTAAGGATTGCTGATAAACTTCCTCATATTGTTTCTGGGTGAATCCTCTATTTTTGTGTGTATGTTGATGAGGTTCTTAATGAAGACAAGGGAAGATGGATTTAGAATATCAGATAATATCTTCGGATATTGTAAAAAGATGAAAAAAGGTATCTGACTGCACGGAGGGATACTCGCAAAACATAAAACATACTTATCCAGTTTTTTAAAGCACAGTTTCTTGGTGTTTCATTTTTCAAGTTGCTTTGTACATTTTTTTTTCTTTTTATGGATCACGATTTCCAATATGGCTCCGTTGCTTATTGCTTCACACAGTAGCTAGAACAGCTGTGTTAATTAAATAGATATGTCACAGCACTGAAGCAAGTGCCTGCTGCTAGCATACATGGGCCATCAAGACTTACAACAAATAGAGCTTTGCAGAGGCATTAGCAGCATAACACCAAGTCTAGTGTAAAACAAAACATTGCAAAACCTAGAGGCTTCTCAAACCTAATATTAAGCATAAGTACAAATTTATGTATATTCTTTAAATGATAGCATAGGACAAGAAAATACATAGGAACTAAAAGCATCTCATTCTGTAGATGTCAGACAGAATAATGTATTTTCCTTGTAGCCGAACCACCTTTGTTGTGATCTTTTTAGATCTCTCAAGCTAAACTGGGTCAAGCTAGATTATTATTTTAATGAGAGACCTCGAAGAAACATCTAGGTGATGCAGGAAGTTGATTTTTTTTTTCATTTAATAGGTGGCTTGTTCCTTTGACTCAGTGATGAACCAATGCCTGAGTGCAATGTTAACAATATCTGCAAGGGAATCTTTATGGAAATGAATTTCCCCTGACTACCCTCTGTAGGTTTTTCCATCTGAGCTGATGTCTAGGCCAAGCTCATAACAGATCTTGTAGAACTTCTCTGAGGATGTGTTAACCCCAGCATCCTGACCAAATTTGAATGAGTAAATGACATTCTTACCAGTTCACTGCTGTGACAGTTACATACTGTAGAAAAAAGGAAGTAGGCTGCATGAGTCACAATCTTCTTCCTTTCTCCATAATACTACTTACTTTCACATCACTCATTATCCGTAGAGCAGCCTGTCAGTTAATTAAGCCAAAAACCTTCTAAAGAACTCCACTAATAATCAGGGCTGGCTCCAGGCACCAGCCGACCAATCACGTGCTTGGGGCGGCACCTTGGGGCAGGGTGGTGCTCGGGTTTTTATTTATTTATTTATTTATTGGTTCGTCGGGGCAGCGCTGGAGGGTTTGTTTTTTTTTGTTTCCGCGGCGTGGCACTCGGGGGGGCGGGGCTTTGGGCAGCACGGTGCTTGGAGGGGGGGCGGGGGCTTGGTGCAGTGCTCGGGGGGGCGGGGGCTGGTGCGGCATGGCGCTCGGAGGGGGGGGCGGGGGCTTCGGGTGGCGCGGCGCTTGGAGGGGCGGGGCTTCGGGCAGCGTGGTGCTCGGGGGGCGGGGCTTCGGGCGGTGTGGTGCTCGGGGGAGGTGGGGATTTCGTTGGCACTGGGGGGGTTTGGCTGCATGGCGCTTGCGGGGGGGGTATGGCAGTGCGGCACTTGAAGGGGGGGGCGGTGCTCTTCTTTTTTGCCTGAGGCAGCAAAAAAGTTAGAGCCGTCCCTGCTAATAATGACCACTCATTGCTCTGCATTTGTACTGCACTGTCTTCAGCCTTTAGAATGGATGATCTTTGGGGCATGGATCGTCTTCTTTGTTTTACACATTCTGACCAATGCAAAGCATCCTGTACTCTTACGATACTATTTGTAAATGTACTAATTTAACTACATTAAAGATTGAGGCACTCAGATACTACGGTAATGGGGGGGGGGGGATAAAAGTACCATGTAAGATGGACCGATGGATAGATTTTTCTCATGAGGGAACAATGCTGCCATGGGGGAAATTGGACCCAGGGAATAAGATGGAGGAACTAGGGCCAGCATATTCAAATTTGGTTAACTGAGGTTGGGCACCTGATTCAGTATTTAGGCACTTGATTAGGTGTCTTGAATTTCAGAAGTGCTGAGCATGTGTAGCCTCCATTGATTTAAAAGGTTACTGGGTAGGGGCTAGAGCTGGTTCTGTGTTGTATTGTTGAAAAGGAACCCCTAGATATTGAACCCGGTCCTGGTTGATGCCAGCTCCACCTGGCAGAAGGGTTACACAACCATGACCAAGAAGCAGCTTTGTGGTATGTGTTTCAAGATGTGGCACTGTGTCACTCTCTCTGATGTCCCTGATACAGCCTGGAGGATGCCTCTGTCCCTGGGTGACTCTGTCCCCAACTTAGAGGACATTGTACAAACCTTCTTTTCCTAAGCAGTCCGATGATTTGCAGTGGAGGATCTTTCGTAGCATTGTCACAAACTATTGTTTTGTATACCATATTAGCCCTCGGGTGTCTGCGCAGTGCTCCTTTTGTTTGGCTTCATGCATTTTGTTTCATTTTTTTCCTACACTGCCCCCGTTTGATTCCTCTTTTCTTGTGTTTTTTTTTTTTCTTTTTTGGCAGCAGCTTTTCAGCGGTTTGCTACTGGTTTTCTCCAAGTCCCTGTTTATTCTCGGAGTGACAAACAGTACTCATATTCAGCCAGTTTGTGAAATGGATAACTTTTTGCTGGGTCAGAAAAACTAGCCATTTTGAAATCTCACCAGAACAGAATGGCCAGGGTCGAGAAGTGTAAAGTGCTAGGTCGAGTCTGTGCATTGATTGTCACCTTACTGCAGATTGATTATACTTTTTATAAATAGACTTGGAACCTGGACACTTTTTGGCTGAGTTGGTGTGTTAATGTTTTAAGTGAACTTGGTGATAATGCTTTAGTGATCCATGGGTAATGTTTGCTGAAGACATGTTTTGCTTTATTTTATTCATGTCTTTTTATGTATATATTGTAATTTAATAACATTATTAATAGTTTTTAATGTGATTTTTGTGTTCATGTCATGTATGTCTCTTCATTGAGTAGTGATGATGCTGAATTTCTTAGCCACGAATCACTGGTCCTGATTCATTTTTTTGTTAATTCAAATAGGGAGATGACAGACGGACACACACAGTAGATCGAGGCAAGTGTAGTAATGTCTATATTTTGAGTAATTTCTATTTCTATAAAAACACAGTTTGAAATGTAAAAACTCTAAACTATTTTGTGGGTATTATGCTAAGAAGTGCCACAGGTTTCACCATCCCTAAACTCATCCTGATTCTCCCATGCTGAATACAAAGCTATAGCAAACTTCAGTGCATTTGTCCTACATATTACATTGAGTTGTCTTTGAATATGTGATATAGCATGAGATTATTCAGTGTGACAACACTTAACCTAACATAATCCAGTTCAGTGCACTGAGAAGTAGAATGATAGATTATTTTACTAGAATGGGTACCCATCTGTTGTCACTCTAGTTACCACAGAGTACCTGGATAGGAATATAAGAACAAATGTCATATGAGATCAGACCAATGGTCCATTTAGCCCAGTATCCCGTCTGTGACAGTGGCCGGAACCAGATCTTTCAGACGAAGATAGAGTATTTTCTATCCTATTCCTTAGCATTTTGACAATTACTGTAGTTGCTTGCATTTGTGTTGGTAAGAGGAGGTACTTGTATAGTGTGAAACAATGGCCTGTGTACATAAAGAGAATTTATAGTTTAAAAAAAAGAAGCCGAAGCAAAATGCACAAAAGTATGCAAATAAACAGTTAAGGGAAAGTAGGTACATTTAATATAATCTATTAACTATATTATGTTAATGGGCACCTGAAAAGTGCCTTTAAATATTTGCAGCAGTGAGACTTAGGTGTATGATATATGGAGGTATATGAAGAACAGTTACCAACTATAAGAACTGTCTTAACTTTTTTCTCTGTTAGTATTTTTTATAGTTTATAATTTTGACCCTTTGTAGTTTAGGGTCTGCATTTCTCCTTGTTCTTCATCCTAAGTGGGACTTTTGCTTACATGAGGAATTATTCTTAGTGGAGGATTCTAAACTTCGGAGTTTGTTTTTTCCATTGGCTCAACAGACACATTGCAAAAGCTATGCTTTTGTTTGCAGGGATAAGAATTTTTACTATTATTATTTGATTCTGTATCCATCCAAGCGGTTTAATGCAGTGGATTTATATCTTTTCTTTTAAATACTTAGATTTGAAGGATGCAATAGGTATATTTTATAAACTGAATCAGTTAGTAAGTATTGTCCTTATTGAGCCTGCATGCTCCAGTGATGTGCAGTGAGTGATTTTCAGGTGAAATTAAGATAGGTGCTGAAATGTCTTTTTGCTCTATTTGCTTGGGGAAACTCTTTTTAAGGCTCCAGTCTTGTATCTGATAGTGCTCTGGCAGACTGCTGCACCTGTGGGGAGCCCAGTTGACTTTAGTCCACTCACTTGCTATCAGTTGCAGTATTGGGGCCTAAAGTTATAAAACTGATAATATGCAGACATTTTAAGGGAGTTCTTTCATTTATGATGAACCCCAATCATTTCATTTATTGGGATATATTTTTCATTGGTGGTAGAGTTTTTGATCTCTAGATCCTATTACTTTCTTTTTAGTTATTTGATTGTTTTTATTAAAATTTCATAGCAGACATTGTCCACTTTCTTAGGTCCTAAAATAAGTAATGAAAACCATCATAAAACCAGGACTTGAAATTGATTTCTTGAGTTTAAGATATCTGAGGTCTTCAGGGATCAGTATCCTTTACTCTGTCATACGCACATGTATGCTGCTGCCATGAAAATAAATAACTAAAACTCTTTTTAAGGTCTAGTTTTTAAAAAAAGATGAAACATTTATTGGCTACTATATTTTGGACATTATATTTTTGAAGCTGTATTTGATGCTTTGTGTCTCATAAAATAAAAATTACGAGACTGAAGTCTGTAATCAAAAAAAAAAAAAAAAGGCTCAGTGTGTCACTCTATTGCCAAGAATACATGCTTCTGGTTAAAACCAGCCTTCTCTTTAATGTGCGTCTATTAATTTTTAATGATATCTAATAAATCAAAAATTGATAGGCCCAAAAGATGGATTATTCATCTGGTTCTCCTTTGTGGTTCTGTGCTTCAGTGCATGGATAATCTTTTAGAGCCCAGTGGTTGGAATCTAATTCTCAGGTGTGGATTACAAATCACAAGCTGTTCTCTGAATTCCTTAACTTGCAGTGGCTGTGTATCTTCAGTGAATACTAGAATAATGCTCAAGGACACAAATTTTGGATTTTCCATATGAATAGGATGTTATAAAGAGGGACAGAAAAATGATTGAAAATTTTATTTCCATTATGAATATCATAAGGTTTCCTGAAGGTAAGTCACTTTCAGTCCTGGGTGAGCTTGCTTGCTCCAGCCAATCCCACCAGGTGCCGCTGTAATGCAGTGATGGTTAAGAGACCTAAAAGGAAATGGAAAGATATACAGTCCAAAATTACTGATTAATACAAATCAAAGGGCAAAGGAAATTGCAGCATGTGCCCTGTGACCTGACCAAGTCAATGCGAGTCGCAAAGGGAACCTTGATTAATCTGGAGTGATCGCCTAAATATGAGAGGTAATACTGCACTACGGAATATTATACCTGCTCAGATACAGATTGGTGCAATGTGGCCATATCACAGCAGCAGTTTGATGAGAAGGGAAAGGAAACTGAAGAGTCAAGCCACAGGAATAGATCAGAAATGATTTACAAAGGACTGGCTGAGTGGCCTAGAGATGTCTCTCCCAAGTATGAGGTCCATATTTAAATCCCAAAGGTCATACATTGCGTTCCCTGACTGAGGATGGTGGAGAAGAGGCAAGGATATTCTTCATTATTCATCATCAGAAATGACAATTAGACAGGAAGGAAACTGCATAAGGAGAAATCATGGCATAAATTGAAAGATGGCGTGCTACCCAGCACCCCATTGATTTCATTAGGGCTCCTGATTTCATGGCTCAGCCAGATTGCTCCTGCATAGCAATGCCCCATCCTTTGTCTGTGTAGCGAGGGAGGAGGTTGTACAGCACAGTTTAGAAAGATGTCATATACTGCATGTGGGGTTTGAGACACCTGGTGCTGCATTGCCATGGCGAAAGAAAGAAGAAGAAAAGAGAGCAGCAGGTATGTGTTGATGTAATATACTTGTATTTCTCCAAGGCATGTGACTTAGCACTACGTGACATTTTGTTTAAAAAAGGAAAAAAAAACCCTTGCATTGTATGGAATTAACAGGGCACATACTAGATTAAAAACTGGCTGGCTGAGAAATCAATGTTGTTGCTAATTGGGAAATATCATTGAGTGGGCCTTTTCTGGGGCGGGGCGTTCATCAGGGATCTTAGTCCAGTGGTATTTAATATCTTCAGATCTAGATTATGATATAAAATCTTTGCTGGTAAAATTTGCAGATGACATAAAGATTGGTGGGATAGTACATAATGAGGAGGACAGATTGCTGTTTGCAGAGTGGTCTGAATCGCCTGGTGTAACAAGTCTGGCCTTCTCCCTATTGATAATGGACCCACAGTCAGACCCAGAGTAGGGTTGCCAACTTTCTAATTCTAGAAAACCGAACACCCCTGCCCCGTCCACTGCCCCACCCCATCCCTGAGGCCCCACCCTGCGGGCGGGGGCTGGGCAGCGTCCGGACCTTCCTGGTTGCCCCTACACTTAGGAGCTGGAGGAGGGACATGCTGGCTGCTTCCTGGGAGCCATGCGGCGGCTAGCAGGGAGCCTGCCAGCCCCGCTGTGTGGTGCTACTAACTGGACAACGGCCAGCAGTTTGATGAGAAGGGAAAAGAAACTGAAGCGTTAAGCCACAGGAATAGATCAGAAATGATTTACAAAGGACAACTGTCAATGGCCCGGTCAGCAGAGCCACCAAGGTCCCTTTTTGACCAGGTGTTCCTGTTGAAAATTGGACACCTGGTCACCCTAACCCAGAGTGTCTTTCCAGACAGTTTTATTTTCCTAAATATAATCAAAATCAGTTCCAACACCACCTTCCTCCCCCCCCCCCCGGGGGGGGTACAGCTCCTATGGGGTTTTCTCCTTTACCTTTCAACCCTTCCTGCTTTCAGGCTTCTGCAGGAATCTTTCATGCTTTGTTCCCTGAGCACTACCACCCAGGTCTTTCTCCTTGGCGGGCCCTTTTTCCCCAGCAGGTTCCCAGTGCTTCTGCTCCTAGAAACTTCTTGTAGCTCTCTTGCTCTGGTTCACCAGGTGTCTCTCAGCGGATTCCCACTGCCTCCCTGCCCAGGGGACTCAGTCACTTCTTTTTAGCGTATGTGTAACGTGTCTCAGCTGGCACATGACCAGGATTCATCACCGAATTTGGTCTGCTGGGTTGGATCATTAGCTTCCCTGGGCCAGGCCGGGTGTTGGCGGGAAGCGCAACATGAACGCTGATCCATGTCCCCAACCCAGGGAGCTTTCTGCTTCTGGTCTGTTTCCCTATTCTCAGGGAGCTGGCAGTGAGAGCCCCATGTCTGCTTTCTCCCCCTCGGAAGGCAACTTGTCTGATATTAAACTGGACAGTCTTCTTTTTGAGAGATTTGTCCCCTGTGCGGTACTGGGAGAAAACTGGACGTGTGTTTGTCTGGTATCAGATGCTTCGCCTCCTCCAGCTCTTAAAAATGGCACCCCTCCAATGTGGCATGACCTCACACACATCATGAATATGACATCATACTAGTGGAGGCGGGGCGCTCTTAAAGATGGTGTCCCTTGTGTAGTGTGACCTCACTGTCACACTGGTGAGGGCAGGGTCATGCCATTCCGGGAAGAACCAGAACGTCCAGTATTCTGGGAACGTGTGAGTAGCCATCTTATCTCTGCCGCGTTTTTGTCTGACTCGCCAGCCTGGTTCACACAGGTTTCTACCTCTGTATGGTCCAGGTGCCTTTTCTTATAGCCCTACTGATGGTCAGCTGATCAGGCACAGGTGCACTGGCCTTGCTACCTCTTAAAGGGCCAGTGCCAACCTGTGATACTGGTTAAATGGTCACAATCCAATAAAATATGTTTGAATATAGCTAAATAAGATAATACATATGGGAACAAAGAATGCAGATTATACCTACAGGGTAGGAGACTCTCTCTTGAAAGCAGTGTCTCAGAGAAGGACTTAGGGAATCGTTGTAGATAACCGCCTTAGCATGTGCTGTCAGTGCAGGGCTGTGGCCAAAAGGGCTAATGCAGTCCTTAGATGTATAAAGGGAATATCAAGCAGCAGTGGAGAAGTCATCTTGTCTCTGCACACAGCAGTGCTAAGACCTTTGCTAGAATACTGTGTCCAGTTCTGATGTCCACACTTCAAGAAGGATGTGTAAATACTGGAGATAATTTAAAGGAGGGCCATAAAAATGATCTAGGGGGCTGGGAAAATAAGCCTCATAATGTGAGGCTTAAGGAGCTCAAATTATTCAGTTTATCAAAGAGAAGGTTGAGAGATGACAGTCTCTGGTCATTAGAAGTACTTACAGATGGAAAAGATAACTTCTTCAAGTGCTGGTCTCTAGGTGTATTCCGCTGCAGGTGTGCATGCACTCCAAGCACCTGAAGTCTGAGAATTCTTGGAAGCAGTGTCCCTTATGTGCTCTTGCTCACCTCGTGTTTTTAACCGAGGAGTGGACCAACCGCCTCTTCCCAATACGGCAGAGAAAAACACTATTTCATTCCAGCTAAGGGAGTGGAATTTCTCTTTACCCACCTTGTGCCGAACTCTCTGGACATCCAGGCTGCCACAGAGAGATCTAGACATAATCATCCTAAATCCACTTGGATCACAGAAACCCCCCTGGGAGCCGCCACCCAATGTACCAAGACTACCCCTGTTCCTGTTTTCCCTGCCAGCTCAGGACTCCAGCACCCTGTCTTGCTGAGCCAGAGACTCCCGTCTGGCTCCAGACACAGACCCAGGGTCTGAATCACTTGTCCCAAAGCTGCAAGTTTACCTGAAAACAGCTCACAGTAGTGTGCTTGTCTTTAGCACTCAGATGCCCAACTCCCAATGGGGTCTAAACCCAGATAAATCCGTTTTACCCTGCATAAAGCTTATGCAGGGCAAACCCAGAAATTGTTCGCCCTCTATAACACTGATAGAGAGAGTTGCACAGTTGTTTGCTCCTCCAGGTATTAATATATACTCTGAGTAAATTACTAAATAAAAAGTGATTTTATTAAATACAGAAAATAGGATTTAAGTGGTTCCAAGTAGTAACAGACAGAACAAAGTAAGTCACCAAGCAAAATAAAATAAAATGCACAAACCTATGTCTAATCAAACTGAATACAGATAATCTCACCCTCAGAGATGCTTCAGTAAGTTTTTCTCAGACTGGACACCTTCCAGGCCTGGGCACAATTCTTTCCCCTGGTACAGCTCTTGTTGCAGCTCAGGTGATAGCTAGGGGATTCTTCATGATGGCTCCTCCCCTCCCCCCTTGTTCTCTTCCACCCCTTTATATATCTTTTGCATAAGGCAGGAACCCTTTGTCCCTCTGGGTTTCCACCCCCCCTCACTGGAAAAGCACCAGATTAAAGATGGATTCCAGTTCAGGTGACATGATCACAGTCACTGCAAGACTTCATTACTCACTTGCCAGCACACACATATACAGGAAGACTCACAGGTAAATACAGCCATCTGCAGACAATGGGAGTCATCAAGATTCCAAACCATCCTTAATGGCCCACACTTTACATAATTACAATAGGCCCTCAGAGTTCTGTTGTATCTAAAACTAGAAATATAAAAGAGTGGTACATTTCTACAAATCGGATGATCACACTCAGTAGATTATTAGCTTTGTAATGATACCTTACAAGAGACCTTTTGCATGAAGCATATCCCAGTTACATTATATTCACTTATATTTTTATAAAACCATATAGACTGCACAACGTCACACCACTCTTTCTGACAAAAAGGCTAAATGTCTAGACCTGTTGAGAAGAAAGGTCTTTACACCTACTAGCTTTCGTTTTTGTACAGTGAACTATCAAGTGCTGCTGACTAAGTATGACTATCTAAATTATTCCAAATTCTCTTGCTGTGATAGCTTGTCTAAAATATCTGTGAATTTGGAATTTGAAAACTTCTTGTTGTTCCTTGGGAATCTAACAAGTAGCAGATTCAAGCTGTCTGATTTGAGGTAAAATAGTAAGGGAAGGGTGACAATAACAGTGGAAGAAAGAGTGGCCTTTGTATTAGTTATGGGCAACCCTCCAAAAGGTTTGGGTCTACCTCTTGTGCAGGCCTATGCCAAGATAAAGCACCTTCCCAACTTGCCTTTCCTATGTAGGTCTGACCCCTTACCTTTTATGAACAACAACATGCTCAGCAGATCACTTCTTTCTCTGCTGGGCCCAGAATGTTTTCTCCTTTCAAATAATCTGGGATTCCTCCATTAGTTATGCCCCAGAATATATTATGCAGCTTTAACAGAAGCAAAATTCCAGAGATGCAAATGAATTGAGAAACTAGCCTGGATCCAGCAGCAAGACCGGAGATGTGCTAGTCTGTGATATATTTCATCAACAAGAATGGGTTTAGTTTCATGGCTATGAAAGTAGTAGGAAGGACTGAAGAAAGCTTAAATCAATTGAATTGAACTGATAGTTCAGTTTGGCAGGAGGGTTAAGATTGAAGTTCATTCTTGCTTGAGAGAAGCAGGATTTATATTTTCCTGGAACACTGCTCCCATTGAGGATTTTTTGTGCGGGATCTATTTTCAGGTCCAAGTCCAAGAATTGCCACCTCTGCTTTTTTGAACTTGCTTACTCCAGTCTGAAACACCCAAACACAGTGGAGTCCCTGTGGAGGAATTGGATCTAAGATCTGCACCACAAGAATTCTGGAGTCCTATTCTTAAGAATTTATTGAAACTAAACTCTTTCTATCACCCTTTGCAGGACCTATCTCCATGTATCCAGTTTATGAGTATGTCTACACTTTGAGCTGTGAGTGTGAGTGTAACACACTTGTGATAGCTCTCTTATCAAGCTAATGCACTAAAAATAGAGAGTAGCTGTGGAAGCGCAAGTTGTGGGAGGGTCTAGTCGCCAAGTATATATACAGCCATGTATCCTACATACTTAGGTGGGCTGGCTAGCCCCTCCCATGACTACATTCCATTTTTAGTGCTCTGGCTTGATAACAGCTAAAGTGAGTGTCTCCTTGATCTGGGAATCACTCACCAAGTTCGAAGTGTAGGCACACTCTCTATAGGTGAAGGCTATGTCTTTACATATAGCAGGTAGTTTTTGGCAGATAATATAAACTATCATGTGAACTCAAATATTAACAAACTCAGAAATTATCCATGCACTGGTCTGAAACTAGTGAATTTGCACCTTGTTAATTAATGGTGGATATTTACAGGTTGCAAAATGCCCAGTGCATTGGGAATTTCATTAAACTTCAATAGACATACTTTCTCACGTTGCCTTGCCCATTTTCATAGAATTGCACATCTCAGTGCACCCTCCAGTCCTTATATATATGTCAGACAGCTGCACTTGAGGCTGTGAGCCTGTGTGTAACATCTTTTCCAGCAATTCTATTTAGTATACAATATTTTGACAAAATTATCCATAATGAACAAACCCATCAGTGAAATTAACTGCTTACTTGTTAATGGTTCATGTCCTCAAACTTGGAAGGTCCTCCATAGTGTTAGTAACTGGGTTGAGGCTAGCTTGAAAAATGGTTAGTTTTCACTGGGATTTCTAGGGCCATGGCTTCTAGGCTATTGACAATGCAATATTCAAATCATTGCTTTTTGGAGACTTCAGTTCTCATATGCACACTGTACATTAAAGAAGAAAATATCAAGTGTTCATCAGGGAGCTTTTAACTGTAAAGAATGGTGGTTAAGCTTTATACTGGAAGCCTGACAATGGGGCACACAGAACTTAAAAAAAGGAACTTTAAAGCTGAAAGCAAAATTGAGTTAGAACCTAGGAGTATGTAATAAATGTAGCCTGCTAACCAGAATAGGTGGGATATTTGCATGAAGACATTTTAAATTAAAATGTTTAAAAAAAGATTTTTTAGCCCCAATGAAAGACTAATGCTGTCCTAGATTTGCTAATGATGCTTCAGAACGTGTACAGATGCCAGACATTCATGAGTGCGTGCTGAAACTGGGGCCAGATCTTCAGCTGGTGTGAATCAGCAGGGCTGCTTCTTCAGTGGAGCACCAGCTGAGGATCTAGCCTATGAGATCTGTAGGTTCTAGATCTATAGAATATATTCTGTGGCATATCTAGTGAACTTGGCAGAGCCAGTGGACTTCACAAAGGATTTTTTTTTTAATGGTTGATTGGACCTCACTATATCTATCTAATGCCTGATTAGCAGGGAGCATTCATTACATATCTCTGGAATTAACTCAAGTTTTGTTTTCATCAGTGATTTTTCTTTTAAGAAATCATGTGGCTTTGGTATTATTCCCTATTGCCCTTTGAATACCTGTGTCTCTTTTTTATCTTTTCTGTTTCTATCTTTCTTTTTTGATGTCAGTAAGTAAGTAGAAGTAGCAGCTTCTGGGCTATATCTATATATCTGTATAGATATATAGATATCAATATGTTAATGTATATAGAATTGTAATAAAATTCTTTCAGAAAATATTTTTATGACAGAATCTTCTAATTAATTATAATCTCTCTGCTAAAGAAAGTCACATTCTTTGCCTTCCAGCTACAACAAATGTCTTTTAGACACCATAAATTAAATGAAAAATTACCACACAACAGGCCTGGCTAGGGAAGATCTCCTGGTTAATCACCCTTTGGGTGATATTTGCCTCTACAACTGTTGAACTTTTAGAAGCAAAATGGTGTGAGTTCCTAGATTACTATTAAAGGCACTAGGTCACATTCATCCATGGTATTAAATGTGTGCAGCTGCATCCACTTATACCAGGGCTGCATTTGTCCCATGGTTGGCAAATACTAAGCCAAAAATATGCCTGGCTTTATATGCATGGGGGAAAGCTCTCACACTCACAGCCGTCAAAGAGCCTCCATATTACCCTACACACTACTCAATAGGTCATCCATTGGGGTGCATTTGGGACAGTTGTAGGAAGGGATCACTGTATCCAGTGGTCCCACACATACAGTACCTCCTGCAGTTATAGAAGGGAATTAGCTATGTTTAGTTCCCTGTACGAAGCCTATTTACTTATGCTTTGTGAGGAGATAAATGAATCTCACTGACTGAAAGATAGGGCCCAACAATGTTGCAGTTCTCACTTTGGCAAAACTCAAATGCAGATTCAATGGAGGTTTTGCCTGAGAAGGGTCTGCAGATTATGGCCTTGTAGAACCTAACAACTTTTCTATTCTTTCTGAAGCCAATGATGTCCATAACTTCAGTATTCGTGAATCTAAAATATTTGATGGGGTTTGCCCTAGGATTCCAACTAAGCAACCTAATGGAGAAGCTATTGAAAATGTATATTAATGAGAATATTAATGTGCCCTCTTCATACTGAAACCAGGTTTGACAATGTTTATGTAGCCTAAGGCCTGAAGCATGTTAGTAAGAAAGAGGCAGATTGTTTAGCTGAGAGCAAAGTTAAAACATGTCATGTCTGTGTTTCTGTTCACTGGCTTTAACATTTTGTGCAGTCACTGTGCTATAGGACTCATATTGTACATCTATATGTGGATAATTTCTTATCCACAATCTCTCTGTATGGAAGTATAACTGTACAGAAAACACAAGGTAGCTCTTCATTGCAGAGAAACTAATTAGGGTGCAGCTTATTACACACCTGAGATTTGAAATGAAAAATGTTCAGATAAAAACGTTCTTGATCAATAAAATGTGAAAGGACCTTTCAGTTTTAGTCCACTTGGATTTGGGTAATGTGACTATCCTTATTTCAGAGAGAGTGTAATCTTTCCCATCAGAGTACAGACTATTCTCTTTTTGGCATGAGGACTACACGTACTCTATCATGTGAAAAGGCAACTGTGAAATATGTTTATTTCTCTTTCTTGCAGGATTGAGGGGGAGGTTCACTTCACTGTGGGCTATATCATAGCCTCAGCTCCCAAGCAGCTGCATAGTGTGAATAGCAGGAGTAAGGAGACTCAACATCTCTTTTCTGCAGCCCATGTAAGAATGGAATCTTTGCGCTTGGGGCTGATAATGGAAGTACACTCATAAAGAATATGGTTGGAAAGGAGCAGGCAGTAGCTGGAGCTGGGCTCTACATTATTCCTAGTGCATAGCGGTGGCTCAATGCCCCAGTCTAGGCCTATAAGAGGTCATTCCATTATCAACATGTTGCAGTAGGTTTCTTCAAAGCAGGGAGTGGGAGTTGTCCTGAACTTGTTTGCAGTGTTTTGTTCTGTAACTGCAGAACGTAGGATTTTGATCTTGGCCACCAGACATGTCAGTGCACAGCCAAGCCCTTAATTCTAATCCATAATTACTTGTTATATAGATTTCTTCAATAGTTCCATGCCCCTCCGATTAAAGCACATTTATCTTGCTCTGCAAGACCAATGCATTGGAGAAATAGATCTAGTTACTGTAAAAATATTTTTTGTAATAATTCTGGTTGGGTTTCTCCTTCCATCAAGAGATGCTAACTGTAATATGTATCCCCCCAAATGAATAATTTCAACAGCTTGAAGTAAGGAGAATGGGTCCAAACTCTGGGAGCTTCTATTAGAGTTTTTTTTTTCGGTGCCAGAAGTGACATAAATTTATTTATACATACATACATTTACACGGAAATAAATGGATGAAATAGATAGTGTAGATAGAATGAAAGAACGCTGCTCTTTTAAATTGAAGTGCTTTTCACTGACATTAATTTAGATGTAGTATTAGCAAGACTCTTAAAGGTCAGGTTTCCCCTGGAGCGTTAGTTTACCCAGGACATTTTTACAGATGATGCGCTAAAGATGTAATGCATCTAATAACTACATTTTGGCTTCGTCTACTTGATTCATCAAATACCTTTCTTCTCAAAACTGAGCATTCTATGACATGTCATACGTGAGATGCGGGAAGACAGCCTGTTAATACTGTGTCAACTAGAACTGATATTTTGTTAGAGGTGTGTTTAAAAAGGCGGAGGAAAAAAAGCTACAGGTCATTTATTGTATATGAGTAGACTACTGCTTCTGAAAATAGGCGAGAGACAAGGTAGGTAAGGTAATATCTTTTATTGGTCCTACCTCCCTTGTTTCTCACATATCCTGGGACCAGCACAGCTACAACTCTGAAAATAGGGTCAATCCATTGCTTGATGAAGGGGGAAATGGTTATGAATGGCAGTTCCTCTCTGTTTGGAAAGTGGCAGTCTCAGGATGCCTGGTGCTTGGTGTTTTTAGTGGATGAACAGCATGAACAGGCACAGATGGGTTGCAAACTGATCACATTGTGCACAAAAGCATACCATATACAGCCAAATTATATTTTCTGGATTCATGCAAAGTCATAGGTGGTTAAGTGCATTGTTATCACAAAGACAGAGCATAATTCCTGCAATTATCCTCTAGCCTCCTGTTAACAAGGATCCTTAACATGTTTTGCTGGCTTTTATGGGCTGAGTGTGACTACAGTAGTTGACTGGAAACTAGAAAGGGTCCATTCCTATGATTAGTAGGATTGTTTTCCTCATAAGAAATGGTTTGTTTTCCCTATTTTACATGAACCTGACTATGTTGTAACACCACTCTGGGCTCTAAGCTATTCCTGTTTGAACATATTCTACCCTTCTCAATGGGAATTTTACTTAAAGATCCAGAATAGAATATTCATTCTCAGTAATGAATCAGGATCTGAATTCTTGGTCAAATTGCAGCAGCATGGGCCCAAAGACAGGGCACTGGACGGGGAGTCAGGAAATCTGGGTTCTCCTTTCTGCCATTGTCTCATTGTGTGACCTTGGGCATATTGCTTACGCTCTTTGTAGCTCAGTTTTCCATCTGTAGAATAGGCTTAATGACACTTACCAACCTTTTGTAAGCCCCTCTCAGATCTTTGGATAGAAGTTCTATAGAAGTGCTAAGTATTTGTTATCAGTTTTGTGCTTTTTGTGGGGCAAATCCTATCCAGTGCTGTAATCTCTGCTGGAACGTGAGGCCTGAAAGGCAGTAGAATGGGTGTGAATCCACTGGATTGGGAATGGAATATTCTCTGTATTCCCTTTTCCTTAGCATGGGTTATGGGTACCTGACAAAAGGGATCTGCATCCTCTTCTGAGTTATGAACATCTCTTGGTGAGGTACTACAGGAGAACCTCAGTTACGAACACCAGAGTTACGAACACACCTCATTTGGAACTGGCAGTGCGCAACCAGGCAGCAGCAGAGACGGAGGGGGGGAAGGCAAACACAGTACAGTGTTAAATGCAAACTACTAAAACAATAAACTTCTGTGTAGTAAAATTTCAAAGCTGTATTAAGTCAATGTTCAGTTGTAAACTTTTGAAAGAACAACCCATAACGTTTTGTTCAGTTATGAATGTTTCAGAGTTACAAACAACTTCCATTCCCAAGGTGTTTGTAACTTTGAGATTCTACTGTATCATTGATTCAATCAGTGGGTTTTTGGCAGGTCAACTTGGTTGCTCTGTCAGCACTGATCCCACTGGCTAACTCCCCTCCCCACATGCCCTATATAGAGATGTAAGTTCAGAGATTGTTGCATTTCTGAGGCTACGTCTACTCTACAGCCAGGATCGATGATCTGAGATCGATCCACCGATGGTCGATTTAGCGGGTCTAGTGAAGACCCGCCAAATTGACAGCAGATCGCTCTCCAGTCGACCCCTGTACTCTACCCCCAACGAGAAGTCCCGTCGACCTCCCCATGGTGTAGACCCCGTGGTAACTCGATCTAAGGTACATCGACTCCAGCTACGTTATTCACGTAGCTGGAGTTGCGTAGTGTAGGCCGATTTACCCCAATAGTGTAGACATAGCCTACGCCTGTAGAGTAACATGGGATTAGGATGTTGTGCTCTGAAAAGCACCCCTGCACCAACCCCATTTATTCGAGTATGGTGTAGTGAAGAGGATTTGACTGTGTGTCCTTTGTCCAAACTTCATTCTTAGAAAACAGAGGCAAAATACAAACTTGCCTTTATGTTTATTCCTGCAGTTGCCTCTTGTGTGTATGACCATAAAACAACATCATGCTTGAAGATCTTTAAGCAGTTCTGCTCCTGCAGCCTAGGGGCTGTTGGTATAGAAACTGTTTCAGAATTTAAAGAGGTTTGAACTTACAATTGATTTTAAAAGTGATCCTCATTTAAACATCGAAAGGGAATAAATAGTGTCTTCAGATATTGAACTAGTTTTAAAGTTAAATGACTTGAACAGTGAACAGTCTCATGGGAAACTATATTCTCATTTCAACCCCTAAATTCTCATGCACATTTTAGTGTACCTCATTTGAGCATTGTGCTTCAGTGTTTCCTTAGACTGCGCTGAGCAGAGAGAGTAGAGATTTCTGTACCTGTACTGTAGTCTGATGATTTTTATTAGCTGATTTAAAAAAAGAAATGCATTGAAAATATTGAATCCAATCTAATATTTTTTTCAGGCTAATGGAAGTTCTGCACAAAGATATAGGAAAAGAATTAGCGTAGCTGTCTTAAGGGGGGGAGATTTAAAAAAAATTAGCATAGAGATATAGTAAATGAAGTATGGGATGAAGAGAGAGCACTATGTAATTGGTGAAGACTGATCTGTGGGACTTGGTGGTTTTCTTTATTTGGCTTATATGCCTCAAAAGTTGACTATTTGTGTAATTCATGTAACATACACACTGTCCGATATTAGTAAATGCTGTTTAGCCTGTGCACTTGGGTTTGTCCTGGTGCTCTAGCTCTGTCCTCTCCGTTGGCTATATATCATTTAATGAAAGTCTTACATTGGAAGCACCAAGAGCTACATTTGAGGACTAGATAAAGTATAAAATGAGTAATGTGTGTGCTCCTGTCTTACTGATCTTAACATTAACATTCTTTATATGGCTTATCTTCAAGCTTGCTTTTCACTTTACTGACACTTGAGGGCATAATTACTTTAATTGAATAATTGAATTGATAGCCACTTGAACATATTCTCTGTATTCCTTTTTCCTTAACATGGGCCCAGAAAAATGGATCAACATGACATTGCTGTTACTCTAAGCTTGACCCAGTCCACTTGGAGTTTGGCTTAGGTAAGGAGTAGGAGAAAATGTAGATAACTTGCCAGCAACTTAAAAAAGTATGGATTGATGAATGGACTATGAGGTGGATAGAAAGCTGGCTAGATTGTCAGGCTCAACGGGTAGGGATCAATGGCTTGATGTCTAGTTGGCAGCTGGTATCAAGCGGAGTGCCCCAAGGGTCGGTCTTGGGGCTGGTTTTGTTCAACATTTATTAATGATCTGGATGATGGGATTAATTGCCCCTCAGCAAGTTTGCAGATGACACTAAGCCTGCAGGAGAGGTAGATACACTGGAGGGTAGGGATAGGGTCCAGAGTGACGTAGACAAATTGGAGGATTCGGCCAAAAGAAATCTGATGAGGCTGAACAAGGACAAGCGCAGAGTCCTGCACTTAGGATGGAAGAATCCCATGCACAGCTACAGGCTGGGGACTGACTGGCTAAGCAGCAGTTCTGCAGAAAAGGACCTGAGGGTTACAGTGGATGAGAAGCTGAATATGAGTCAGCAGTGTGCCCTTGTTGCCAAGAAGGCCAACGGCATATTGGGATGTATTAGTAGGAGCATTGCCAGCAGATTGAAAGAAGTGATTATTCCCCTCTATTCGACACTGGTGAGGCCACACCTGGAGTATTGAGTATCAGAGGGGTAGCCGTGTTAGTCTGAATCTGTAAAAAGCAACAGAGGGTCCTGTGGCACCTTTAAGACTAACAGAAGTATTGGGAGCATAAGCTTTCATGGGTAAGAACCTCACTTCTTCAGATGCAAGTAATGGAAATTTCCAGAGGCAGGTATAAATCTGGAGTATTGCGTCCAGTTTTGGTCCCCCCACTACAGAAGGGATGTGGACAAATTGGAGAGAGTCCAGCGCAGGGCAATGAAAATGATTAGGGGTCTGGAGCACATGACTTACGAGGAGAGGCTGAGGGAACTGGGGTTATTTAGTCTGCAGAAGAGAAGAGTGAGGGGGATTTGATAGCAGCCCTCAACTACCTGAAGGGGGTTCCAAAGAGGATGGAGCTCGGCTGTTCTCAGGGATGGCAAATGACAGAACAAGGAGCCATGGTCTCAAGTTGCAGAGGGGGAGGTCTAGGTTGGATATTAGGAAACACTATTTCACTAGGAGGGTGGTGAAGCACTGGAATGGGTTACCTAGGGAGGTGGTGGAATCTCCTTCCTTGGAGGTTTTTAAGGACCAACTTGACAAAGCCTTGGCTGGGATGATTTAGTGTTGGTCCTGCTTTGAGCAGGGGATTGGACTAGATGACCTCCTGAGGTCTCTTCCAACCCTAATATTCTATGATTCTGTGATGTCCCAATGCTGGTATTTCTGTTCCAATAGTGCTTATGAAGCAAGGGTTTTCAGCAAACTTTCCTGTAGTGAAAAATGTTTGTGGTGAAGCCACTATTATTACTAGAATGTAACATTAGACTACTGGTGCAAGAGTTGAAGCTAAACTGTACATGCAGTATTAGGTGGTAGTCTGGACTACTTCATCTCTGTTATTTGCTTCCATTTCTTGAACACACAATGGAGTGGGTTTTCAGGGAAATTTACTCTGTTGCCTCTAGTTTAAGTCTGAAACAGTCACTTAAAACATATTAACATTCCCTCAAGAAAAAGATTGTGACTTTTTGGGGCCCTGTGACATTTTTTCAAGGTCACTGGGTCACTGATTTGAAATGTTTGTTTCGAGGTTAGTGGATAACTAGTTGACGCAATCAAAAAACAAACAAACAAACCGCATGACCTTAGTGCACACAGACAGGTCACTGGCTTTTGAATGTTACCATCATATACAAACTAGTAGGGAATTGATGGAGCCTTTCTCTGCAGAGGCCTAATTTAATTCAGACAGACTTGGGAAATTATGATAGATATGGAAATTTGAGGAACAGGCATTTTCTAAAAGAATAGTTTGATTGACTGAAATAAGTTGCAGTTGTGAGGCTCTCTGTTAAAACACCCATGATAAAGACTCAATAGCCAATTAGTCCAAAATAATTTACTTTTTTTTCATAAAAGCAGTAACTTTAGAAAACTATTAGAGGGAACAGCCAAACAGCTTTTGTGGTTGAAGGTATACAGCAAATAGGTATCAAGTGACAATCACTTGTGAATTATTACATATTTTCCTGTCTGTTAGCCAAATCCTCTCTTTCTGGTGTAAAATCAGTAAATGGGCTTTTTGCAGGAAGGTTACACACAAGTCTGGAGAAAAGGGGACTGAACTCTGCCCTTTGCTCTCTGACTGATATTGCAGCCCCGTGACAGCTGAGTGGGCTGCTGGCAAATGAATCTACAAGTATGTGCTATGCACTAGCACTTCTTCTGGCCCACCTATAGCCTCTCTCAAAAACTCTTGTACAATTGGAATGAGTTAGCCCTGTGAGTTCTTACAGGTTGTTGATCCCCCGGATGATTCTGTAGATCCTGCTTCTCCAGTGCTGAGAAGAATTGTGCCATTTCTTTTGTAATGAGGCATTGCACAGCCCTCATTTTGGCTAAAGGATGTGATCCTATGAGTACTGCCGCTACTATTAGTGTTAGTGACAATAAACTGCAGAAATAGAGGGTGGAGACTTACATCAACAACAATGCAGCTAGTCTTTTCCAACAAATTTACAGGACATGAGTGTGACATTCCATGGATGCAGAGAGCACTGTATTTGTTACTGTTTTTTTTTTTTTTCTTTTACTGGGTTGGTCTTTAGAAATACTCTGTTTGTTTTTAGGTATACTGACCTAAGAGAGTATTGAGCACATAATCCTATAGATCGTGGACACTGAGGTGCACCATACAAGGCTGGATCCTCAGCTGCTGTAAATCAACATAGCTCTGTAGGCTTCACTGGAGTTCTGCTGATTGATATCAGCTGAAGAATTGGCCTGAAGTGTTACTTTACCAGTCAGAATATGTAGGGTAGATAAAAATGATAGTGAGAGAGACTTTGTTCCTAGCAAGCTCAGGAATGGATAAGGAGTAGGTTGAAATTCTAGAGAGAATACAATTGAGGACATTTTAAGGAAAGGTCAGCACAGCTTTGCCAAAATGGAACGTCACGTGTGTTGAGTGCAGTCTCTAAGTAAGGCCTGAGGGCCCTGGTAAATCACACACGACCATGTTGCATGTCCTGAGTCTTGGAGCTCAGTTCAGGCCCAGGGGCTATTTGGAAAGATGGATCAGTTTGTGATAACTGAACAACAGTGACATATTGTTCTAATGAAGTCTATGAAAGAAAATGCATAAATATGATAAATATGATGTATGGATCTTGCAACCTTAATTTAACCTTAGTGAAGTTTTTTTTGTGTGGGAATATATATTGTATTGTACAGCTGAGTGTAATCCATTGAATGGTTTATGGATATGCTCCTCTAAAGGGTGTTAAACAGTCACTACTGAGTGCTAGATTTTGCATTTGGATCTCTGATTTAACTGAAAAAGGTGCAAAAACTGATTCATCCAGCCAGTTCTCTATTGGTTATACATCTGAGGCTCAGGATCTTCATTTGTTACTTTAATATTATTGTAAAAGTTGTAGACATGTCGCTTGTTTTTTTTTTTTTTTTTTTTTTTTAATGTAAAGGTCTCCATTTCAAATACGCAATGAAAAATCTAAAGAAACAAAACAAAAAATTACAAGGTTCCGATAGAAATTATGATTATACTAGTGGCTGAAGAACTGCCTGTTTGAAACAGTAGCCTATGAAGAATTTATGTAGTTTGCAAAATCCACTTACTTTTGCTCTCATTTTCCCTCTTTTTTGGGGGACCAGCCACTTCAAATGCAGGAGCTAAGCATATCTGGAGATATGGTGCTTTTTGCTGACTGCTGGAATGGGATGGATGAATAGTTTAATTTGATTAATAGTTTAATTTCTCACAGCCCCTTTTATGCTTTAGGAGATTCACAACAGAAGGCAGAATAGACCCTTGGTGTCTAATGATAGCCAGTGGTGATTATCATCATTGTCCAAATTATGAGGTTTTATAGTGCCCACAAGAGTGCTAGGTGCTTCACAGAAAGTGTATAAATGATAGGTCCCTGAATCAAAGAGTTTACAGTTGAATTGGTAGGATTGACAAACTGAGAAAAGAAAGAACATTGAGGAGGAACATGGGTTGTGGATAAAGGATAATGCCGTTACTCACTTCACACACATATACATCTTAGATGGTAAAATGTGGTGTGTATGAAATACTCACTTTTTTGTGTGTGCTGCAGAGTGATTGGAATGAGGGAAAGACTTGACAAATAGATTTTGGCAGTCCAAAAATAAAAAGTGTTGTGTAGTAAACATGGAGATGTCTGAGAGAAATAGATTAAAAGGAGTACCAAGGTTGGCATCATTGGCAAAGTGGAAAAGGCAAGGGAAATGCAAACAGAGACCGGGTCAGAAGTGTATACTGGAACTACTATCGTGTGGTACTTGCTTCTCTACATTGCCTTAGGCAGCTCCCTTAGCTTTCACTGGAAGATTTAATTATTGCTGTATTGCCTCAGCATGATGCACCCTAAAAAAAATCCCATTGTCTGATATAAACCCTGAATAAAGCAAGGTAGAGTGTAATCCTTAACAGGTGCAGAGAAGAGCTACTAGGATGATCAGGGGAATGGAAACCTACCTTATAAAATAGAGTCAAAGAGCTTGGCTTATTTAACTTAACCAAAAAATAAACTGAGGGGAGGTATGCTTGCTCTATATAAATACATCACAGGGTAAATACCAGGGAGGAAGAAGAGTTATTTAAATGAAGCCCCAATGCTGACACAAGAACAAATGGATATAAATTGACCATCAACAAGTTTAGGCTTGAAATTAGACGAAGATTTCTAACCATCAGAGGAGTGAAGCTCTGGAACAGCCTTCCAGGAGAGCAGAGGGGGCAAAAAACCTAACTGGCTTCAAGACTGATCTTGATAAATTTATGGAGGGGATGGTATGATGACACTGCCTACAATGACATGTAGCTGATCTGTGACTGCTAGCAGCAAATATCTCCAATGGCTGGTGATGGGACACTAGATTGGGAGGGCTTTGAGTTACTACAGAGAATTCTTTCTCATGTGTCTGGCATGTGGTTCTTGCCCATGTAGACACGATAAATCGATCCCAGATAGATCAATCAATACCCACCAATCCGGCGGGTAGTGTAGACGTACCCGAAGTCATGATTTCTGTTCTTCGGTAATGTAGCCAAAGGTTGTGGGTCTATCACAGGAGTGGATGGGTGAGGTTCTATGGCTTGCAATGTGCAGGAGGTCAGACTAAGTGATCATGATGGTCCCTTCTGGTCTTAACGTCTATGAATCTAATTATGAGATTCCATGGTCTTCTGGATTTGTATCTAAAACATAACATTACTCAAACATATTTTTCTTTTTTCTTTTTACCAGTTTTTTAAAATAAAAGCAAAGAAAGAAGAAAATAGTTTGAATGGAAGTGTCCAAGATTCCTTTGTTGTGTGAATCATTGAATCATTCAAAGTGGGTAATCACTGATTCAGGTATGTTATAGTTGATCATATCAATTTGTATTATTGGGGATCATTAACACATGTATAATTGACAGTGTAAACCACGATGGCTGTATGTGTGAGATGCTTATTTATAAGAAAGGATTAAGCACTGTTTGGATAATATAGCTGAGAGCTCCGCGCTGAGCCAACAGCCCAGGCTCTCGGCATTGGGCAGCTGGGCTCCCAGCTGGGAGCTCTGTGCCGAGCTTTCAGCCCCCCACACTATCCCACTTAAGTTGGTGCAAGCACTTCTTGGTGAGGGTGTGCACCATCGGCAGAAGGAGCATAGTATGGACGTGAAAAATGCAGTAATTAGTGCAGTGGCTGTATGTCAACCTAACATAGGTTGACTTAATTGTGTAGTGTAGACAGGACCTTAGTGTTAAGGCTCCACCTAGCAGGAAGCAAAGGCCTTGTAAGGAATTGTTCTGCCCTTGGGAAGGGCAAAGAATAGTGGAAGAAAAGGAAAAACTGGAGGAGGGGATGAAAAAGCAGAGGAAAGGAAAATATAAAGGACAAGGAAGTTGAAGAATAACGGTACTTGCAGAGTCATTACTTATCATGTCTTTCCTAAACATTTAAAACCCTTCAAATTACATGCAAAAGGTGAGAAAATTCCCCACCTCCCTATACAGACAAAATCCCAAAATTAAAACTCTGAACATTTCTGCAGAAATCAAACTATAAATGCAGATTTCTAGAAAAAATGTTTCATAATGAAACCTAGGAAACCAACCAGAAAATTCTGTGCATAATATACATAAATTATGTACTTTTCTGAAATCGTGTGGAATAATACTTTAGGTCATCGTTTCATCTGAGTGTTGGTTATATAATTTTCCCAGGTGAGAAACACTTTGACTATTTTGCATGCAAAACAATTGATTAGGATATAGTTTCCTCACAGTATTTTTTTGTAGTGAGAAAAGGTGCTTTTTCCCATACTTTCGAAGCTTCTTGAATAGAGGTATTATTACAGTGAGAATGTGTCGTTTCATTGTACTGTAGTTCATTTAGTCCCAGGTGTACTATGTGTGTGTTCGGTCTAAGAGAGGGCATGGGAGTCTTGCCAAGTGCTTCAGTTTTTCTTGGCTCCCTGCCTAAGTGCTACATTTTTCTAACTTGTGAAATTAATTTCAACTTGTAACCTGTGGCACTTTCAAGGTCATAATTGGAAGGTGTCAGGTGTGCTTTAAGAATTTCTCAACAAGTACAGGGTCTATTAAAAAAGTTTCTTTTTAAATAATTGCTGGCTTACAAATAGCTCAAAAGCAAACTAGCATGAACTCTTCAACACCTCTCGAAATTCAACAAAACTGACATTTATAGCTTTATTGTAGCAGAGACATGGCATTTGGATTCAGATTGTTTGGACTGCAGAGCGTCAGTATAAATAGCTATGATTGACTTTTGTATGGAGCACATCTGGAAGCAATTTATGGCATTCCAGCTAGATTAAAGCATGTTTTAAAGGAATTTCACCAGCTCTTTTTTTTCTGGCTATGGTGAATAAAGTTTCAAAGAAGGTTTAGCTGCTGTTCCTGTTAATGTGGACTGTAGTGAAGTCAAACTAAGGGCAAATGGAACCCTCCCCACCACACACACACAGTTAGTGTATTTTTTTTCCAAAATAGGAAAACATTGAAGTGAGTAGTATTGGATCATTTTCTTCTTACTGGAAAGTAAGATGAAAGCATCTGACACCAGGATGTTGTTATACACTGAAAATAAGTAAACTAAACCGTGATTAATGGGCTGGAGGAATTGACTTATGAGGAAAGATATTTATAAAAAACTAAATATTGGCTAATGATGACTAATTGTTTACCTATATTTGAATGATGTAAATACCAAGAAGGGAGAGGAATTGTTTAGTGTATTCCAATGAGGCATAATTAGTATAATATGAAAAAATATACTGAAGAAATTTAAGCTAAATATGAAGGAAAGTTTCTTAATGGCTTAATCTATTGCACTTTGTCACACAAAGAAACTGGGAAAAGCCTCATTTATTGAGTCACTGAAAACCGTACTAAATGCTGTAGGATACAGTAGATTGTCAGGAAAGTCTGGCAACAAAATAGGCCAGTTAACCTCCTAAATCTTTTCCAATTCTGATTTCTGTAAAAATGTATTTAAAAATGTAACTTGCACGTTTTGTTAAAATATTTTTCTTAACTGATGAGCTGTAAATTGCACCACCAAAAATTGCTAAAATGTATAACATAGCACGCAAGATTCAGCTGAGGAAAATTAGCTGTCCGTTGAATTCTAATTCACAGGGATTTTTCCCCCCTATGTTGCATGTGCTCATTGAAACTGTTGGCCTATGTTTGCTTGAGTGTTCAATTAACACAGTGATTGTGGCAGATTGGTTTTTGCTCTGTCACATTTAATATAAAACATAATTAATGTCACATGAGAAGTCTAAGAATTATGAGTCCCGTTTCTTCATAGATGAGCAAAGGAGACCTGAGCTGTCTGTAAGGTTAACACCATTGGTGAAGAACTGCAGAGGATGGGGGACTGTAAATGTGAGCTGAAAGTACTCCATTCTTTGGAGCTACCTTCAAAGGTTATAAGATTCAGTGGCAGGAGCAAGAAAACAGAAACTGAACCTGCTTAGCCATATTGAATATAATCCTGAAAGAATCTGGGGAAAGATTCTGGGGGAACACACTTGGTGGTGGGAGAGGCCTGGTCTGAGAATTAAGGCAGTGAAGTCAAAGGCACCTGAATGGCAAAGGAAGGTGGGATGTTGCTTTGACACACTGGATCAGCTGGGAGACCAGGTGAAAGTACGCTGTAGTTGTTTCCGTTTTTAAAAAATTCACTGTAACTATAATTTAGGAGATGTCTACCTATGGACATTCAGGGAAGTTAACACAAATCTACTGAAAGTGTGGAGTCAATGCTTAGAAATTCAAGTTTGTTATACCCTCATGTAGATGCTCAGGAGTAATATGGCGTTAATTCTCTGTAATTTAAGCCTCCTTCAAGGATTCTAGATGATCAGATTCAGAACATTCCTTTTTTGGCCTTTAAATCTATGAACATCCTTACGTGGTCAATTTCATACTACAAATGGATGCAACCATGTGCCATTCACAGAGACTATATCCAGAATTCTGCTGCACAGTTTCACAGAATGAGAGCATCCATATGGAGTTTTAACTCACTTTAATTTATATGCATTGATTTCACACCTTTAGTTGATTTGCCGTAAGTTTCTTGAGTGTCCCCATGTAGACATGACCTTAATGTACTGCATCTATTTGTCTGACTATATGTTATACAAACAGTTTCTCTTGTTTTGATCTGGTTTAATAATCTTGTTTCTGATTAGATTACTTGAGACTTAAACTGCTATTTGGGAATTTCATGCAGACTGTTCAGAGAGGTGAAACAACTTTCAACCTCTAAGAAGAGGTAGTGAAAGAAGAATTCCTAGAGCCTAACCTGCTTTGGATTTTCACTCAAAAGGGCATAGACTATGGAGTCCTCTCCCGCAAGGTAGGCTGTAGTCTGATAGATGCACAAAAAATGTCTGATTACAAGGGCAAGAGCTAAATAAGGAAATACTTACATTGTTTTGAGATTGGATCTTGTCTGTCCCATTGTTATGCATCTAGTTAATTATGTCTGCCTTGCCTTGGGCCCTGTGTATTTTCTGATTCTGCAGCCTATAGAATTTGCGATGGAATCCCACATTTTTCCATAGAATTGTGCTTCAGTCTCTAAGCTTTATTTATTTTTTATAAATCTTTCTAGCTTCTGTATTTATGAAGATAACCATAAAACTGTAAATTAAATGTAAACCAATGCAGTATTGTGTTACTGAAACTTCAGACAGTTGGAAACTATAGTTGTGAGAGATTTAAACTGCCCCAATCATCTAAGCGTTAGATCTGAAGCCTTTGGATGAAAATTCATATGGCAATATTGTTAATTATTTCATTGCTGATCATGTTAGTAGACATAACACCAATAATAAATGGTCCCACTTGCTAACACATAAGCTGTGATCTTCAAACTACAGTATTCTGTTGAAGCACAAGAAGAAAATAGACTGCAGCTCACTCTATCTGAATTGTCAAGTATCAGAGGGGTAGCCGTGTTAGTCTGAATCTGTAAACAGCAACAGAGGGTCCTGTGGCACTTCTTCAGTCTTGCATCTGAAGAAGTGAGGTTCTTACCCATGAAAGCTTATGCTCCCAATACTTCTGTTAGTCTTAAAGGTGCCACAGGACCCTCTATCTGAATTGTGTTGACTCTGCAATGCTCATAGTAGTAAAAAGCAGTAAAACTTTTTTTGCTAAATTTTATCTGAAGATCTTGGTCCTGAGACTGGCAGTGTTACAGAGACAATGGGAATTTTTTTTAAAGAGAGCCTAGGTGACTTAGGAGTTAAGTTCCTCTAACTTTCAATGGGACGTAGGCTCTAAGTCACATAGGTGCTTTTGAAAATGGGACTTAATGTGCTTGCTTTGATTGTGGGGAAAAAAGATGGATTTGGGTGAGAGAGGGAGACTGGGTCAGATTTTGAAAGATATTTAGGTGCTTAAAGGTACAGGTGGGCGCCTAGGATGGTTTTTAAAAATGCCTACGCAGGTAAGTGCCTTACTCCCATTGAATTGATTTCAGTATGAGTTAGGTCTCTAACCTGCTTAGGCACCTTTGAAAATCTCATTAGGCACCGGAGTCTCTAGATGCCTAAATACCTTTGAAAATCTAGCTACTATTCCTTAAATAATTCGTGTACTGTCCTCTGCTGATGAAATAAGGTAGGGAACTGCATCCTGTTCTTCTAGCCAATTCAAGTTACTAATCATGTGCTACCGTGGGATGTGACACTGGCTTTTCATTGTCACATGAGGAACAATGTTGGAATATGTGCATTGATTACATCATATTCCACCCTTGATATTTACACTGGCCTTTCATTGATGGCAACAGTATTTGCTCATATAGAACAATGGTAGGCTATCACCCTGAAAGTATGAGCAGTGAATTTGTTCACGAAAACATGATTACCACAGGGCATCTCCATTTTAAATGGTATGACGTTCTAGCAAATAAACACAGAAATCCAAGGGCCCAATCTGCTAAATGCTTAGGGTGAAATCTTGCCTCTATTGACATCAATGGCAAAACTCCCATTCACCTGAATGTTGTCAGGATTTCACCTCTACCTCTAGTAGTAGTGTTTGTTGCCAGCTGTAGTCCCATTTAACCCAGTGGGACTCACCATAGTAGTAAGCACTACAGCTAGTATTGTTTCCAGAGTTAGGCCCTAAAAGAATAACACACAACACACGACTGTAATTGATTTATGTTGCCTGGTTATTTCATTACTTTTTTCTTGACAAGTTCATTGAAAGGTAATTTTCTGAGAGGTGATAATATCCACAGAATAAAATATGTTGGACTGAACAAGTTCAGAATACTAAATCACGAGCAGTAGTGCTGCAATGAGACTTTGTTCATCTTTTCATTAGCGACTGTATTCTGTCATTATATGACATCATTATTTATGCTGATTGAGGCAGGGGAAACTTTAATGACCACTACAGTAGGCATTGGGAACATATTTTAACTTATGGATGTAAAATACAAAAATAATTGCTAGTACTGTATTACCAGGATTAATAGAGGCACTGTAGATGTTTTTTTTATTACTCCTGTACATAGATCTCAGGAATTATTCTTGGCAGGCATAGCAATGGTAATGTTATTTTCCTATTTTTTGGTTGAAAAGTTTTGACAAGATATTATTTAATATTATTTGTAAAAAAAAAAAATTTCTTTAAGATTAAATTCATAATCTATCTTTGTAATATAATTATTTAGCAGTTCCATAAAAAGGATATCTGGTCATCTCTTAACAGGCTCATTTAGTCAGATGTATACAATTTGCATTCTTGCACAAGTACCTAATAAATAGCAATAAACATGCCAGGCAACGTGCCAGGTACACTTCAGAGGCTTGTAATCTGGTAATAGTTAGAGTAGACAAA
Organism: Chrysemys picta bellii; assembly: GCF_011386835.1. NCBI lineage: Eukaryota > Metazoa > Chordata > Testudines > Emydidae > Chrysemys > Chrysemys picta. Next base: position 73,678,413 of record NC_088792.1, read on the forward strand.
GGTTGTGAAAATTCCATGCTTTTTTAATAATTAAAATATTGTGGTGTTTTTTTGCCTGATCCAAAACCAGTTGGAAGTGAATGGGAGTCTCTTCTCTGTCTTCAGTGGACTTTGAATCTGGCCCTTTATAATTGGTCCCCAGGGCAACTTCTTTGAGTATCTCACAATTATCCCTTATTCTATTGATTTTTTTTTTAATGGCCACGTTCATTGGGGTTGAATTTAGCCCACTGCATGTATGTTTTATAGATAAGTTAACAGAAAATATTGTTTTAGTATGTTTTACTGATGCCTGTTCCCTTAAAGAAAGTATAATGTAAATTAGAGGCGACGTTTTACAAGGGAGTAGTTGAGGGAGCATGTGGGAGTTTGCTTAGTAACAGCCAGATTATATTTTAATATTTCAGAGAGGTTATTTAAATGGCAGGCAAGAATCTTTATAAATAAATGAGACATTAGACTTATAACAAAGCAGTATAAATTATAATGATGATCATGATTACCCTTTACACTGACAGGCATATGTAATGTTTTATTTGTGTTTGAACTGAAGGAGTTTGATGATGTATTTTAGAAACAGGTAATGAAGAATTAATTGTTTCTTTATTAATATTAGTGAAGTTTAATGTTAATATATTCTCTAGTTCTTAGTGTGGATGTGTGGGTGACATTGTTCAGAAGTACTCTTCAATTATTTTAACAGGAACCATATGTACAAAGGGTAGTTGAAGTGCAAGATATCAAGTCAAAGTAATTGATGCTATGCAGACCTTATAGACTTTTCCATTTCTTTTTTAATTAAAGTTTCAGTCCAATGAAATCCTTTAAAGTAAATTAAAATTAATCAGAGGGTAAAGCTGTTCTGTGGAGAGCATAAAACAGCTAAAACTGTTTTTCATATTGTGCATATATTGGTCTTTCAGACAATATTAATTGATTTATTTGTAAATGTACCATGTGAACTATTTGTGAAACTTAAAAAATGTTAGATGTGAATCTTATTAGGGCAACAGTATTCAGTCATTGATTTGAATCAATAATTGCTTGAACAAATTACAGCTATATTATTGTATTGGTTTTAGCTATGTAATTAAACTTCAAAAACTATATTTTTATCTTTAAAAGGGAAATTTTAATTACTTCCCCCCTATTTACTAAAGTTTCACTATACCTTTTTATTATGATGACTTTCTAGATGGAAAATATAAATGCTTGGGAAACATTAACAAAAAACATAGACTTGGCTTTATTATACATATGAATAATGTTTGATGAGAGAAAGAAATGCTATTTACAACAGTTATTAAAGCCCTCTAATAATATATTTTTCTCTGTTATTGAAAATCTGTAATGTTTCCCTGAATGAGTTCTGGCATTATTTAAATATAGTGGTGAAACAAGTAATCTTTTACGTTACTTAGTGATGTATCACAAAATACCATTGCTTGTCATCCATGCAAGGCCTATTGAAATCAGAGGGTGAAGTCTTAGACCTATGGGAGTTCAGTGGGGTCAGAAATTCACCAATAGAGGTCTATCTGAGTAGGAATGGGAGTAAGACGGTGGGAGTTAAGACTTGGAGGACCTCAAGACTTGGAGGACCTCCACTATATCAGGTAGTCTTGATGGCTGATGATGATGATTTTAAAAATAGTATAGTATAATGGCTAATGAGGGTCAGGCTGGAGAATCTTGCCTACGTGCTCGGGGTTTTACTGATCGCCATATTTGGGGTCGGGAAGGAATTTTCCTCCAGGGTAGATTGGCAGAGGCCCTGGAGGTTTTTCGCCTTCCTCCGCAGCATGGGGCAGGGATCGCTAGCAGGAGGATTCTCTGCTAATTGAAGTCTCTAAGCCACAGGATTTGGGGACTTCAACGGCAGAGTCAAGGGAAAGGGTAGGGACGGCTTTGTGGGCTGCATCATGCGGGAGGTCAGACCAGATGATCATAATGGTCCCTTCTGACCTTAAAGTCTATGAGTCTAAAAAGTCCTAATTATGGACAGATTTTTGGGGAGTTGGGAAAGGGAAAAAATGTTAATGCACGGGACTGAGACTCATGAAATCTTGGTTCGGTCCCTGATTCTGCCACAGATTCTCTGTGTCCCTTTGGGTATCCCATTCAGGCTACGATTTTCAAAGGGCCGTTAGGAAATGAGGCTTCCAATTTGCAGTAGTCATTATTGGCAGCTGAGCACCTAAATCCCTTGGGCCCTTTTGAAAATCTCTGCTATAATCTCTTGGTGCCTCCATTCCCCATATCTATCCCCAAAGAGGTTGTGAGGATGTACATTAAAGATTACTAGTTGTTCAGATTCTACAGTGATGAAAGCCATATGAAGCTGTATGAATATCTATCTGGGTTCAACAAGTGATTACGATCTCAACATTATTCCTTAAAAAGTATTTTTTGCTTTTGGGTAAGTAGATAATTCTAGGGAAAATACAGGGATCATTTCATACTTGGGGGATTGACCTGGCATTCACTAAGTGATATGATTTTATTGAGTAATCATGTATAGTTATTTACTGAGGGCTTGTCTACACAGTATATTAATCCAGCCCAGAGGGGTGTAAATTCTAGTGCACATTAATATGTCCTACACTAACTGGACCGTGTGGACCCTGCTGGCGTGCACTAAGTTTCCTAGTGCACGTTAATGTAGTAGTGTTTGAAACTGTACTTTGACAATGGCCACACAACAGTGACACTCCTTCACTCTCAATCAAGGAGGAAAAGGAGGATGATTACACATCCGTCTCTTCTGCTCTTTGCTTATTTATGTGTAATGGTTGGTCTTTTGGGTTAGTTTGTTGTGATCTGTCAGAAGAATCAGAAAGGTTGGATAAGTAACTGTGGACGTATTTTGATCCCTTTTTTTAAGCATTTCTAATTATGCTCTTCGCCACAGTAATATACTCACTGAAAGAAGGACCATCTAGGGCAGTAGACACCATCACTCAACTGGTAAGTTGAGCTGGTTAGGCTGGCGGAACTGAAGTGTACTCCTACATTCTTTCCCAGTCGCCGGACCATTCACTTGACTACTTCTATATAATCATAGGATTAGAAGGGACCACAAGGGTCATCTTGTCTAACCCTCTGCCAAGATGTAGGATTTATTGTGTCTAAACCATCCAAAAGAGATGACTATCACGCCTCCTTTTGAAAACCTCCATTGAAGAAGCTTCCACAACCTGCCAAGGCAGTTGGTTCCATTGTCCTACTGTTCTTTACAGTTAGGAAGTTTTTCCTGAGATTTAATCTAAATCTGCTGTGCTGTAGTTTGAACCCATTGCCTCTTGTCCTGGCCTCTGTGGTAAAAGAGAACAACTTTTCTCCATCTTTTTTATGGCAGCCTTCGAGTATCTGAAGACTGCTATCCTGTGTCCTCTTAATCTTCTCTTTTCCAAACTAAACATACCCACTTCCTTGAATCTTTGCTCAGAGAGCTTGCATTCCATCCCTTTGATCATCTTTGTCGCTCACCTTTGGATCCTTTCCAGTTTCTCTATATCTGTTCTATATATTAGTTACCAAAATTGGGCACAGTATTCCAGCTGAGGCCTAACCAGCACTGAGTAGAGCAGTACTCTCACCTCCTGTAACTTGCATGCTATGCCTCTTTAATGCAACCTAAAATTTCATTTGCTTTTTTTGCAACAGTATCACACTGCTGACTCATGTTGAGGTAGTGATCCACCACAACTCCGAGATCCTTCTCAGCAGTGCTGCTGCCAACCAGTTTTTCCCCATTCTGTATTTGTGCATTTGTTTTTTCTTCCCTAAGTGTAGCATCTTACATTCGTCTTTGTTGAATTTCATTTTGTCGTCTATAGCCCAGTTCTCCAATATATTAAGATCCCTCTGAATATTAGCTCTGTCCTCCAAAGTATTGGCAAGCCCCCCTCACTTTGTGTCATCTGCAAACTTGATCAGTATGCTTTCTATACCTACATCTAGGTCATTAATAAAGCTGTTATACAACACTGGACCCAGAAATTGAATGTTTTATACATTACTTTAGTAGCTTCCCAGGTATTGAAGTCGGGCTGACAGATCTGTAGTTCCTCGGTTCCTCCTTTTTAAAGATGGGCACTGTGTTAGCCCTTCTCGAGTCTTCCGGGACCTCTCCTGTCATCCATGAATTTGTAAATATTATTGGCAGTAGCTTCGAGATTTCTTCAGCTAATTCCTTCAGTACCATTGGGTGAATAGCATCCAGCTCAACTGACTGGAATTCATTCAGATTTCTCAGAAGATCTCCGACATGTTCTTTACTTATCCCAATCTGCATCGCTTCCCTTTTAATATCTGTGGTAACTTTGCTAGCTGTCCAATCAAAGTTTATCTTTTGTGAGAAGACTGAAGCAAAGTAGGCATTGAGCAGCTCTGCCTGCCTATCATCTTCCGTTACCAGCTCACCTTCTCCATTGTGCAGTGGACCCACACTGTCCTGGATCTATCTTTCTTTTCTTTTTTTTTGGTCTGACATATTTGAAGAACCCTTTCTTGTCTCTAACGTTTCTTGACAGCTGTAACTCATTCTTTGTCTTGGCTTTCCTGATGTTCTCCCTACAGACTCGTGCTGTTCTCGTGTATACTTCCTTGGTGCCATGTCCCTCCTTCCATTTTCTGTTTGTATCCCTTTTGGATTTTAGATAGCTAAAAAGCCCCTTGCGCAGCGACATTGGCCTCCTGTGGCTCTTGTTATCTTTCCTCTGCATCAGAATAGCTTGATGTTGAGCCTCTAGTATTACATCTTTTAAGAACTGCCAGCCCCTTTCAGCTCTTTTCTTCCTCGTTGGTCTTTCCATGGGACCTTGCCTACTATTTCTCTGAGTCGGCTGAAATATGACTTTGAAGTCTAGTGTCCTTGTTTTGCTGTTCTCGTGTCCTCCTTTTCATAGGATCTTGAATTCTATCAGATCATGATCACTTCCTCCCAAGTTCCTGACTACCTTCATGCTCACAACTAAGGGCTGGTCTCCATTATTGGGGAGATCCATGCTGCTGCAATTGATGCAGCAGGAATCAATTTAGCAGGTCTAGTGAAGACCTGCTAAATTGATGGCCAAGTGCTCTCCCGTCAACCCCGGTACTCCAGCTCTCCAAGAAGAGTAAGGGAAGTGGACTGGAGAGCGTCAACTCAGCGCTGTGAAGTCACCAGGGTAATTAGACCTAAGCTATGTCGACTCCAGCTATGTTATTCACATAGCTGGAGTAGCATAACTTAGGTCGACTTACACCCTAGTGAAGACAAGCCCTAATTCATCCCTGTTGGTAAAAATCAGATCTAAAATGGGCAAGTCCCTAGTTGTTTCCTTAACTTTCTGAATCAGTGTGTGATTAGCTAGTGTTACCTGCTTGTAGAATGACTCATCTACTTCCTCTTCCTGATTTGGTGGTCTGTAATAGACCCCCACCATAACATTGCTTCTGTTCTTTTCCCTTGTTATCCTCACCCAGAGACTCTCAGTAGGTCTGTCGCTCACTTCCCCTTGGACCTGAGAGCAAGTGTATAGATTCTTGATGTACAGCGCAACACCATCTCCTTTTTCCCCCCCCATACCTATCCTTTCAGAACAAGCTATATCCCTCAATGCTGGTACTCCACTCATGGGAGTTGTCCTACTAAGTCTCTGTGATGCCAGTTAAGTCCTAATTTTCTTTATATACCATAACTTCGAGTTCATCCTGTTTGTTCCCCATATTCCTTGCATTTGTATCCAGACATAGAAGATATTTTGCAGACTATGTGACTTTGTGGCGGGGGAGGGCGGTTGCAGATCCCCTGCTGCGTGGCTCGGTCATCCAGGCTAAGGAACGCTGCATAAGATCCGTAACCGCCCTCCCCTGCCACAAACTCACATAGCCCCCCCCCACAGAACATGAAAACCACCTCCCAGACTGACCAGTCTGCCTAGTGACTGCAATGTGTGTGTGACCTTCTGCTGAACCTGCCCCCGTGTCTGTACCCTGGTAAAGGTGACTGTGCTCTCCAATTACCAACCCCCTTCCCCCCCCTTCAAACACACTGTCCTCTAAAAGAACATGACGGAAACAGTAATTAACAGAAACATATTTTTTATTAAGAACTACACAGTTAGGGGATGAAACTGGGATGGGGGCTTGGGTGAGGTGCATTTGGAGGGAAGGAAAGGACGTATCAGATCTTTGGGAATGAGAACCTTCTGCAATTTGAGCAGTCTGCAGGGGTGGAGTCACTGTTTTCACGGCCCCTGCCGCCCCTCCTTCTTGGGACTTTGGGTGAAGGTGGGATGGGACTTTGTGGCGGGGGAGGGCGGTTAGAGATAGAATGCAGGGGGGCTCTGTCCTCCTGTCTCTGGTTCTGCAGAATATCTACAAGGCGCCGGAGCGTGTCCGTTTGCTCCCTCATTAGTCCAAGCAGCGTTTGGTCGCCTGCTGGTCTTCCTGCCGCCACTTGTCCTCCCGTTCGCTGTGTGATCGCTGGTATTGCAACATGTTCTCCCTCCACTGGGTCTGCTGTGCCGCCTCGGCTCGGGAACAGACCATAAATTCTGAGAACATCTCGTCCCGTGTCCTTTTCTTTTGCCGCCTGATCTGCGCCAGCCTCTGGGAGGGGGATGCCGGGGTAGCTCGGGAGACGCTCGCAGCTGTGGGATGGGAAAAAGGGAGTGAATTCCTCAAAAAGATATATTTTTGCAAACAATGAATATAGTCTTTCTCTGTGAACAAGACCATGCACAGTACTTATCACATGTGCACTCAGTACAAGGTCGAATTTTCTGTCTTCACCTTGAGTGCCTGGGGTCTTGCTGTACAGATCACACAAGCGGGGCTGGACAACAGAATTCTGCTAGCAGGCGGCCATGGTAAGCCGTAGACTTTTGGCTGCTTAAAGTTTAATTTACATCAGTGCCCTCCTTTCAAGTTCCAAGCAATGCTCCTAGTGTTGGCCAGTTCCTGCTGCCGGCGATCCTGCCGGCATTAACTCTGCCCCTGTCCCACCCCCGTCGCAGCTGTCCCCGGGAAAGATCCCTGCATGCTGCCGGCGAACTGCTCAGCAGGAACGGTTCGCCTCCCCGCCCCCACCACGTGGCTAGGATCGGGAAAGATCCCTGCACGCTGCTGGCGAACCGCTCAGCATGAACGGTTCGCCTCCCTACCCCCACCGCGTGGCTGTAAACCGCCGGTTACAGTTATTTAAAGGAACAGGCAATCAATCCCCATACTAAAATTCCCCTAATTCAAAGCAGGTCACCATGAGTGATATCACTCTGATGAGGATTACGGAGGCAGAGAAAGACCACATGCTGCGTGAATGCCAGCAAACACCAGTGCCGTATGCCGCCATGCTTTGCCCGGCAATGATACCAGAGTACCTGCTGCTAGCCTGGCGCGGAAAAGTTTCCTACCATGGAGGAAGCAATAAGGCCGCTCTCCCCAGAAACCTGATGCAAAGGCTTTCACATTACCTCCAGGAGAGCTTCGTGGAGATGTACCAGGAGGATTTCTACTCTATCCCCAGACATGTTAACAGACTTTTCCAGTAGCTGCACTGGCAAGGACTAAAAAGTTAAGCGCCTAGGGCAAACTAATCATTAAAAACCCATTGCTAACATACCATGCCTATTCTATTCAAAATAAATGTTTACAACACTTACCTACTGATGTTTCCCCTGATTCACGGTCCGGGTTACCGCCTTGGGAGGGTTGGTAGGAGATCTCCGTGAGGGTGATGAAGAGATCCTGGCTGTCGGGGAAATCAACGTTGAAAGCGCTGTCGACTGCCCCATCGTCCTCATCTCCTTCCCCATCTTCCCCGTCCGCGAACAGCTCCGAGGAAGCGGCCGTCGACAATACCCCATTGTCAGAGTCCACGGACAGTGGTGGGGTAGTGGTGGCGGCCGCACCTAGAATGGAATGCAGTGCCTCGTAGAAACGGCATGTCTGGGGCTGGGATCCGGAGCGTCCATTTGACTCTTTGGTCTTCTGGTATGCTTGTCTCAGCTCCTTGATTTTCACGCGGCATTGCGTTGCATCCTGGCTGTATCCTCTCTCTGTCATGGCTTTTGAGATCTTCTCGTAGATCTTCGCATTCCGTCTTTTCGATCGCAGCTCCGAAAGCACGGACTCATCGCCCCACACAGCGATCAGATCCAAGACTTCCCGATCAGTCCATTCTGGGGCCCTCTTTCTATTCAGCGATTGCATGGTCACCTCTGCTGGAGAGCTCTGCATCGTTGCCAGTGCTGCTGAGCTCGCCACGATGTCCAAACAGGAAATGAGATTCAAACTGGCCAGACAGGAAAAGGAATTCAAATTTTCCCGGGGCTTTTCCTGTGTGTCTGGTCAGAGCATCCAAGCTCGGACTGCTGTCCAGAGCGTCAACAGAGTGGTGCACTGTGGGATAGCTCCCGGAGCTATTAGCGTTGAATTCCGTCCACACTAACCCTAATTCGACATGGCCATGTCGAATTTAGCGCTACTCCCCTCATTGGGGAGGAGTACAGAAATCGATTTAAAGAGACCTCTATGTCGAAATACATAGCTTCGTTGTGTGGACGGGTGCAGGTTAATTCGAATTAACGCTGCTAAATTTGACATAACCTCCTAGTGTAGACCAGGCTTTAGTGAAGTGAGTGTCCTCAGAGGTGGGACTGGGGTCATATATCAGTGATAAAAGCAGAGTGTCTTGTTCACAGAGGAAATGGAGTTCTGCCTTGCCTTGCTTTTAAGAATATTTACCTGTACTATGAATCTACTCACCTCTGAATAAGCCTCTAGACCAATTCATGGGGATGTGGCTTCCTCTTAGATTTCTTAGACAGCTCAAGCAGGCTTATGTCATAGCAGAGTTGTGTCCTGCCTTGCCTCCATTTGTGTCAGGGGTGGCAGAGGAGAATGAGATGGAATGGAGGGTCTGATAAAAATGAGAAGAAAGGGAAACTTCCTGGTAGAATCCCTGAATTTCCTGGGTGAAATCCTGGCCCCATTGATGTCAGTGGGAGTCAACTTCAGTGGAGCCAGGATTTTACCCAATGTTGAAAGAGACTGAAAAGCAGGAACCTTTTTTGAGCATCTTTCACAATAGATTGGGAGCTGAGTTAGAGGAGTGATCCCGCTAGGGCCCCAATTCAGCAAAGCACATAAGCATATTCTGAACTTTAAGCATGTAATTAAGTCCCATTGACTTTAGTGGGACTTAAGCAGGAGTTTAAAGTGCTTTGTTATTTTGAGGCCTACGGCTGGCCCTTGTTCAACAGCTCCAGCAAACTTCATTGCAACACTAAAGAGATTGAACCGATAATACTGGGATCAGCTGACAGGCCCTTCTCAGAGAAGATAAATTGTCAGACAAGGCAAAAAATTTCTGTGCAAGCCAATAGTTTTTCCTTTGTCGTATGAATAAGTGCTCTTTGGAAATGGTAAAATCTCCCCTTTTTGTATCGTGCACTGTGAGAGGTTTAGTTCAAATTAGAGAGCTTGGTGGGGTTTTAGGTTTTATGGTAATCAAAACACAGATAACCTGCACAGTTTTGTGAAAACATGAAGGGCATGTAGAGTGCATGTGAATGAGTGAGTTAGGCTGAAAGTGTTTTTAATGACGCCAAATGAATAAAATAATCTTTTACTTTCTCCAGACAACCATTTATCAGTCAGTAAGAACAATTAAATATACGAAATAAAATCGAATGGTCTTTTAAGCAATCAATGTGAACTTCTGTACTAAATTACTGAAGAGAAAAAATATACTGTGTCATCAGTCTTTAAATACTTTGCTCATTAAAAGGTTGTGCACTAACCTCTGATCCCTAATCCTCTGGATTATTAGTATTAATTTATTTTTTTTAAAAGGACAGTGGAAATCAATTTCAACATTGAACAAATTAGAGCATGGCTTTCAGAAAACAAATGTTTAAATTACATCTCTTGTAAAAAAAAAAAAATTTTGTTTTTGGGACATGCAAGTATGTTTAACAATTTTATGCAATTATTTATTTTAAAAAACAGACACACGATTCACGTTGTTCTGTCTAAGAACTGTTTGCTCACTGTAGAAATTACTTAAGAATTGAGGGATTAATTCTGTCCCTGTCTCCTTGGCTGCAGAAGCTCTAGGAAGTGGAATTGGTGTGGTTCACTGCTCAAGGAGGGGATTCAGGAATGGGGGAAGAAGCCTCAGATAGACAATACTTCTCCTATGTGCATCTGCCTAGTACCTGACCCAGCTATTTGACTCCTTAGCGAACTATGGGATGACAGTTCATAACAGTAAATAATATATGTTGGGCCCCTACCAGATATAAGCTGCTTCCTGAAATGTTGCTGCTCTTTGATTGAATTTCTGCTTGCTTTCAAAGTTATATGCAGCCATGTTGATTGCTTCCGACTCCAAAGGGGTCCTTCCCCTTCACTAATGGCTATATAATGCCGTTCAGCGGTTACATAACTGCCTATGACCACTACTGGCTTGTTGTATATAGCAATTGGGTCAAGGAAATAAACTTAGCAGTGCATGCCCCTCTAATACTGGGGCCTGGGCCTGACTTATTCTGTGGATGAATTGTATAGGGATCATGATCTCCTGAAGATGGCACTTATTTCTTTGGCAGCTGAGTTCTGCTGCTCAGGGAATAAAAAAGGGTCCACTGGGGGCTAAGAGGCACCCATTTTTACCATAACCAAAAGGCAATCTGGGGAATGGGAAACCCTGTCACATTAACATTGTGCTAGGAGTGCCAAAGGTAATCCAACCTCTCACTTAGAACAGAGAATGTCTGAGCCAACTAAGGTAAGAGGGACAACACGCAAGGAACTATTTACTATGAACTAGATAACAAGGGACAAAATAAGTTAGGAATGTAGAGATGAGGAAAAGAGGAAGATGAAGCATGGACAGCACATGCTGCACAGGGATTGGTTCCTGAAAAGTAACCAAGCCAAGCTAAAAAAGTGTGATGCATTGTATCGTAAATGCAATGAGAGGCTATAAAAAAGGAAGAAGGGTTCTCTGTAATTTTGCAGCTGTGATGCACCCTGCATCCATCCTCCCCTGCGTTTGAGTCTGATCAACTCAGCATAGCACTGCTGTATGCCAAATAAAGAAACCTGTGTGATGAAGGCTGGAGTTGAGCTGAGTTCTTGGGAAGTCGACTGGAAAGAGGTCTCGGAGGGAGTCCCAACACTAAGAAGGCAAGACTTTGAGCTGTGGGAATTCTTATCAGCTATGTGACTCCACGGTAGACTGACCTTAAGTTCAGGGTACAGGAGAGCCAGCGTACACATTCTTCTACAGTCTGCTTGGCTCAGAAGGCTGCAAATATACCAGGCTCACTATTGCCTTTATTTTTTCTTAAATGTTTTTGTGACCATCACTTTGCTGTTCATGTTTTTCTTATTACACAAAAATAAAAGTAAACATTGTTTGCTGTCGCAAATATTGACACTGCCCATGAACATTTACCTCCTATAGGGTAAAAACCATACAGGTATCTTTCTGTTGACTTCAGTGGGTTTTGAAGCAGGTCATACCATACACTTAAAAAGATAAAACTTTACAATAATGAAGTAATAGTCACTGATTCTTCTGGTATTTATTGTAATGCCATTACTTACATTGACATTATTTAGTATTAATGTGAATGTCATAAGCTCTTCTACAGAATTTTCCATCATTGGTTAACTGGAGTATTACTTTGAAACCCTTTAGCTCAGAGGGGAACCGGGAATGGTCTCACCACTGCTTTTAAACGTAACAAGTGTGCCTGTCAAGACAATTTTCCCACTGAAATACTAAACTAGATGTGAGAAGCACATGTCAAAACTGGAGAGCAGACCGTACAATAAAAATTATACATTCTGTCTACAGCTATGAAAGTGGTAAATAAACAATTTAAAAGTGGTTTCTAAGGAAAATGTTAATGAACTGATTATAAATTCAAATAAGATATATCACCCTTAAAAAGGACCCTATTATATTTGTAATTTCAACTTTCAGACTATACATTTTAGTTTTGCATTAACATTTTACATTTTTTTCTTTCTTTTAAAATGTTTTTAAAGATTGATGATTTCATGGTCATTAATATTTGAGAACTTCATTAAAACACAAGGCTAAGAAGATAAGCAATATACATTTCCTCCTAACTTGTTTTCCTTTCAATGGTGGTGCCTAAATATTTAAAAAATGTCTAGTACTATATGTCATATAATATATAATTTTAGTTTCTGTTTGTAAAATTATTGGAAATTTGAAAGTAAATATTCTTCCCTGGGTGCTTGTTCTTCTTCTCATTTTGCAAACAGATTGATTTGCTCTCTGAGTAATTTTCACTCTGTTTTTTGTTTGTGAAAGGGTGATGAATTGGCAATCCTATATTCTTTAGTCTTCCGTCACTCTATAGAACATATGGATATAATGGGTAAAATCCTGGCCCAGCTGAAGTCAATGACAAAACTCCCATTGACTTCAGGAGGGTCTGGATTTCACCACAGAGTAGGGTCTGGATTTCGCGACACATCGCTTTCTTTAATCATATAGTGGATTCTCATACAGGATGTGATTCAAAGCCCATTGAAATAAAAAGAGAGACTACCACTGACTTCAGTGAACTTTAGATCAGGCCCATAGTGAGCTGTTTGTTTGGGGTTTTATTTTCCTTTCACAAAAACTTCACCGTAAATGTAATTTCACTGTAATAAAACTATTGCCTACTTGACATGCTTCTCCTCCGCAGTATGACAGGGTCTCTTTTCACCCCATACAGTACAGTATACAGCAGCCTTGTAGTGTAATGTCATTTTTCTTCATTTTCCATTGGCAGAAGCACTCGTGTGACTAATCTTGTGCTGGGTTGACCTCCAGTTGTTTTTGAGCTCATACCGATAGGTACTGTGCAGAACTAAAAGTATAGTTCAAAGAGGACTTACTTCAAACCATTTAGGTCGTGTTTTTTTAAAATTGCAGTTTAAGATGAAGTAAACCGCTGACAGGATTTACATTTTAGTGCTTAGCTGAGGATCACTGAGTGGAATGAAAATGGGCAGACATTACACTTAAGTCCATGTGATTTGAAAAGATTATTTTGAATGAAATCTAAATTATAATTGAAATGCAGTTGTATTTTAAAAAAACATGTTCACAGTATTTCTTTATTTTAAACTAATGTTTTGTTTGGTATGAGTGAAATTAATTCTATCGCAGTATAGGCTTTCTGCACCAATACAGCAGCATTGATGGATTTAAGGCCCCAATTCAGTACAGTCCTTAAGGGTGTGTAAGCATGGTTAAGTACATGCTAAAGTTCTGTTGACTTTAATGCAACCTAAGCACATTTTGAAAGATAAAATTTTCTAAAGCACCTAAGTGAGTTAGGAGCTTAAATCCCATTTTCAAAAGTGACTTGGGATCCCCTCTGAAATAGCATGACTGTCAGTGAGACAAAGGCTCTTAAGGGACAAATTTTCAAAGCTATTTAAGTACCTAAAGATGCCAAAGATGCTTAGCTGGATTTTTTTAAAGCACCTTGGTGCCTAATTCCCATTGATTTCAATGGGAATTTAAATAGTATGGAAAGCTTTGTGTAAGCTCGCTTCACTGGAGTAAATTTCACCCTAACTAAAAATATATAGCCATGTGAATTTTGTACACACTAGAAATCAGTTAAAGCAATGAACTCCATAGGTTACTACAATCTTGTATACATTTGTTCTGTAAATTCAGTGGGTTATAATCTACAGCTGAATTCCACAATATTTGTGTTCTTTCAGCTATGTATCATTCAAAATTCAGAGCTCCTTTATGAAATTACTTTTGCCTGTGGGGGGGGGAGGGAAGAGGGGGAACAATGTATATTTATTTGTGTGCTATTCAGTAATATGTATAGATTTAGGTAGCACATACCTATATTTACATAGGCCTCCTATATTTCATATTTCATTATCTTTGTCCTATACGTTTTATTTTCTCAGAAGACCAAATGATCTCTAGCTTTTGCATAAGTTTGTAGGGGGTGCAGTTAAGGGCAAGAAGAATGTTCAGCCCTCAGTAGCCCCCTGTATTCAGTGCAAAGGCTCAAGAAAAATATTTTTATGAAAGAAAACATTTAGAGTAATATTTTCAAAAGTGCTTGGCGTTGACTTGACTTTGCTGCCCCTGGGGAGACTGCATTGGGAGCAGAGACAGGCCAACACCAACACTGAATTCTTTTGAAAATCCCTCCCTTACAATCCATGTTGAGGTACACTTATGAATGTGCTATTTAATTCTGAGCATTTTATTCCTGTACTGGGAACCCCATGATAAAACCGATCGGGGTTGAGCTTAGGTTTAGGGACTTGCCTGTGTGGCTCTCTCTGCAAGTTCATGGTTTTAGGCCTTGTCCATACACACAACTTGTACAGACTTTTATATCAGTTTAGAAACTGTTTTAGTAAAATTGGTGCAATCCCCCTGAGTGGACACTCTTAAAATTGGAATAAAAGTGCCTTGAGCAAAATCAATATAAGTCAATTCCTTACCATTAAATTGGTACAACTTCCTTGTGTAGATGATCCTTAAATGTATGTATTGATAATGCCTGAGAATCAGATCTGGTTGAAAGTAGATGTCAACAGGAAGAAGAGGAGAAAGGAGGGCAATTTTTTGAGTTTTCCTATTAAATCTGATTTTAGTGGTTACAATATTTAGCTTAAAAATTACGATAACAAAACAACTAAATGCTTATTTTGGATTAATTTGGGGATTTTAGATTCTATTACAGGGGTAATTTGATATATGTCTGTATATTACCTAGCACAGTAGGGTCCTGGTCTTTAAGTGTTACCTCAATACAAATAAGTAAATAATAATAATGATGGCTATATCCTCAAATTATAGTACAAAGCCTATATTTGTTTTAACTTGATTTTTGATTAAATATGTTTGTGTGGTTTTCTTTAATATGCATAAAGCTGATAATTGAACACACATTAGTTATTGTATTTATTGGATCGTATACCTTAAAAAGTGTCCTTTGATACAAAGCTTGTGCACATACTTGTGTATATCAAATAAATTAAGTATAAGACATCACATTATTTGTTCAAAAATTGATTTGTATTTTTAAAAATTAAATGAAGCTGAGCCTGATCCATGTACAAATATCTGCAGACTTTTGATTCATGTAAGCAGTTGAAGGTAGGATAGAAGGACCCTACGTGGCTCCATACATATTTCATACCTACTTATGTGTGGGATTTTGGAGGCCAATAGATACTGTTATTCTGCTCTGCTATTCTGAGGAAAGCTCAAGTTGGGACATAAACAGATATTAGACCTTTATCCCTCAAATTCTAGTTGTGGAATCAACAGGAAGGCAGGGAGTTCATGCAAAGCATCTCCCAACCTCTCGTGCTCTATTATTGCCAATTCATGGGGGGAATGTCCTCTGAGTGATTGCGTTGTTAATGAAGCTCTAGGCTTGAATTAAGTCTCTCGTGTTTGTGGATGGAGGAAACTGCCTTGGGTGTGTTCTATCAGCCAGGCTTAAAAAATTGTGGTTAATGGAAACTTTTTGCACACCCTGTCATTGGTTTGCTACATGTCACTTCACTCCCCATTGCCAGTTTGCTGCAGGGTGCTTTCTCTCCTACACTGTTCTTCTGCATGGAGACTCTCATCAATCACCAGTTTGCTACTGAGGGCTTTCCCATCCATCATCAATCTGCTGTAGGGTGCACTTGTGGTTTAGACTTCTTATATGGACACTTTCACCCCTCTCTGCTTTTATTCTTTTCTGGGCTTTTAGATGATGTGGAGAGGAAGTGGTGAAATTGTAATAGTTTTTCATTTCTAAGCTACCTGGTTCCCTAGTTTCATAGCCCCTTTCTCTGTCCCCCTAGCTGATTTCTGGAACAAAATTATCAGCCAGAGAGAGCCTAATAACTCGTCTGCAGCTTCTGTAAAATTCTTGCTCATCGGACTGAGGTTGAGGAAAGAAACTGCTATTGTCCCCTTTCTACCACAGAGACTGATTGCCTCATATGATGATCAAATTTCCAGATTCAGGGCTGTGAAAGACATCCTTGCCAACCTCAGACATTCAAAAAATCTGTGTGAGACTCCTAAAAATCCTGTGGTTCCTTGAAAATTACATATGTTTTCTTTGAGCCTTTAGAGGGAAGTTGCCAACATCTATACTGTAAATGATCATCTCAGGTGCAAAATTCAACCTCAAATGTATATGCTAACATATGGACCTCCTCACGGGCTATTCAGAGGTGAGCTCCACTGTCTCCTAACTGCTGAGGGGGGATTAAAGACATAGGGTCAGATCCTCACCTGGTCTAAATTGGCATAGCTCCATTGAAATCAGTGGAGCTAGACCAGTTTATGCAAGCTGAAGACCTGGCCTAAAGTTTTTTTTTACTAAGGACTTTACAGTTTCACGGCATGAACTTTCAAACACTAATGTGAGTAATTGCACTGTTCATGTGACTAGGGATTGCTTGTGTGAGTTGTTGCAGGATCAGGCCCTAACTGAATTATGACTTGATGCATGGAAATTGATACTGAATGAGGGAGAGGCAGGCTTACACGAAATAAGGTTCTGGTATTGCTTGTGTCACAGAGTTGTCAGTTGCTTTTGTTTTTAAAGTTAGATTTTATTAGCAAGCTGTGGTAGTCAGGGTCATTATTGTAGGACTACGTAGGTTTTGAGTACAGATATGAAGTAGAGGGAGGAGGTTGCATTAGAGAGGATATTCCAGGCATAGGGGAAAACATGGCAGAAAATGTGGTATTGAGTAAGATGCATGTAGCATTATACTGTGTGGATTCTGGTTGGGTGGGATGGAGTAGGATGAGGGGGGTTGAAATTATGGATGCTTGTGGATCAAACAGAAACGAGAAAAATCTATTCATTTTTCCCCAAGTCAATTGTGCCGGCTGTTGATATACATTTGTACAAATATTTCAGAGATAGATTTAGCAAAGTGTTAATAAAGTTCTAGTTGAATATTTTATATTGTATTATAAAGACAGTTAAGTATGATTTACAAATATTCTTCAAACAAAAATATTTTAGTGCTACTGGAGGTAGTATCAGCAGTTTATGTTCGAAAGCTTCAGAAACTACAACCTGCTTCAGTTATAAATAATCCTAATGAAGATAAATAGTCTTACACTGATTAAAACACTGGACATATATTTTAACAAGGCCTGAGACATACCAACTCAAACGTCTCAATGGCATGATTCAATATTTAATATCCTCCCATGCATGTAGTTGGATTGTGAAAGTGACTTTTCCCCAAAGCATGACAAAGATTTATAGCCACCTCTGGTATTATTAGAATTGACAAGAAGTAAAAACTTCTCAAATATTAAATGTGTAGGTGTTTTTAATATATCACAATTTGTGAGAGAGGCTGGAGAAGCTGACAAATTATGCAGATGTGTTAACAGTATATTCCAAATCTAATAAAAACCTACAAGTTATAAACTGTCTCTCACACGTCCACTTGGTGGGGAGGGCTGTTCTCTGCATTAACGATGCTTAGCTCAACTCCACTGGCTCCTGCAGGAGTAGTAAGTCATTGCTGTGATGATGTGCCTCAGTGATTTTACTGTCTCTGAAATAGAGACCATCTTCATATGAACCTCTAGGGGTTCTTTGTAATAATATTGTATTTTTAAAAAATGGCACTACCTCTCTACATAATCTCCACTAATCGGTACATAAACTCTGTTTGGCAGTTTAAACTGTATGCACACAATATGAGATTTGGCTCTGCCTATGCCAGTAGTGAAAAGGTTTACTCCAGTGTGAACCGTTGATTTCGTTTTTTCATTGTACAGTACGCAGGCTTGTCTCTCTTGTTATGCCTGGTACCTAATTTCCCTATTTTGTAATATCTCCTAGAACAGCAGTTCTCAACCAGGAGTCCTGGGCCCCCTGGAGGGCTGTGAGCAGGTTTCAGGGGGTCCACCAAAATAAACCAGAGAGCAGGGCCAGCATTAGACTCACTGGAGCCCAGGGCAGAAAGCCGATTCCTGAGCCTGGCTGCCAGGGGCTCCTGCCGAGCAATTTAACTTTGCAGGCCCCCTGTGGTGTGGGTCCTGGCCAATTGCTCTGCTTGCTACTTCCTAATGCCAGCCCTGGCTTTTAATCTACTGAAAAACAGTAGTTGTGGCACAGGTGGACCATGGAATTTTTATAACGTTGCGGGGGATGAGGGGCTCTGAAAGAAAAAGGTTGAGAGCCCCTGTTCTAGAAAACACATTTTTTGATAAATTTAAGGATTACTTTTGGAAATACAAAGCCTTGCTCTGTAGCGTTTGAATAAACTGTTCTAATCTCCTTTCTTCTTTGGAGTTGATCACATTCCACATCCATTATTCTCGCACATTCGTCAAGTTATCTTGTGTCCGGAGCCAGTTTTCTTCTATTATTAATAAATATTTCACTGGTGGATTGGTTTATTTTCTATCAAAATCTGGCAAAAAGTGTATAGTATTTAAGCAAATTACCTGCTAGCCCATGAAAAAAAGCACTTAATTGAATCTATTTTGGGATCCTGAATAAGAAATTTCTCTTCCTTTACACAAGGAATAAGAGGTAGGTTGTCGATTAAATAACCTTCTTCAAGACAGACTGGAATGGAGAAGAAGGACTTTAAGAGCTGGCTCCATATAGATGGGATTGAGGTTAGAAGAAGGATGACTTGTCAGTTAAATAACCAACTGGAAGCAGAGAAGGACTTTGAGACTGTGTGGTTTCAAGGCTTTGTACTGTTCAGAAAGGCACAAAAGCCTGAAGGAGTTCTGGAAAGAAGCTATTGGTCTTTGCTTGGCCATCTTTTATCTCAGTGTTGCGCTTGGCATTAGTAATGGAAGCAGGACTCAAATGTCGCACTTCTTCAAAGCAACTTTTCTTTGTATCTTAGCTTTTTTTTAGGCTTACTTCTTTTGAGTATGTTTTTTGTAAAATATTAGACTTCAAAAAAGCTTGTTTAATTATGAATTATGTTGAATGAGAGAGGCAAGTAGACCACCAGCATTTCTACTATTCTCCTTTAATAATTGATGATACAAACCACATTATTTTTCACTTATGCCCTTTAAATATTGTCAGGTGGTGAAAGCTGAAGTTCATACCAAAAATAATGTAATTGGAATCTGCTAGAAATAGGGCTTCTCTTCTCTTCACTGACTCTTTTTTTTGTCTGAACTACATGACTAGTGGGTACATGGAGAGAGCTCCTTCTTGTTACAGTGCAGTCTGTATCTGTATGTTCCCAACTACAGCTGCCTTTCAGATTTCCTTCACTTCATGGACAAACTGGCATTGGCTGACTGCTTTGCCTTTAACCCAGACTCCATGTCCAGTCACTTCTCTGATAATGAGTAGATGTAGACATGGAAGACCCAGTGGAGACTGGCTCTTCCTCCTTCCTACAGAACCCCCTTGCCCTTTTGGCTCTTGCTTCAGGAATGCGATAAGACATTCTCCATGTAGTAGCACTGCCAGTTCCCAAACTGTCCACATAATGCCTGTTAGGAAGGTTTTCTGTTGTGGTACTTTCATTGCCCCTCCATCTCCTACCAGGAAAGATTTCTCCCAAGGCTTACTTAGTCTCACTTGAGCCCTTCCTAGCCAACTTGAGGTGGACAAACTTAAGGAGCCTCTGGTGATTCACAGCCTCTGAGGGATAGCTAGTGAAACCATTATTCAAGCTTATAGCAAAGGTGATACATTGTCCATGGTGAGCTTAGAATGGATTTGATATTCATTTAAGGAAGACCTACCCCACACTCTAATTTAGCCCCTCATGAAGGAGATCCTACTCCTTCTGTTTTTAAACTGCTGCCTTCTATCTTCTTTAACTCCATGTTAGAGCACCCTTAAGAACAAGAGAGAAGTAGTGGGAGAAAGCCCCTAATTTATAGACTGTCCTCACACCTGGAAGAGCCATTAATTAGGTTCCTTATGGGAAGGAAATCTACTCCAAAGAAGAGGGAGATTGCTACAAGCATGAGGATCAGGACAGTGGTAGAACTGCAGTAAGTACATTGTGACATTTTATGTCCAGTGTTCATTGTCTAGCTGTTGTAGAATGAGGCCTCTAATATCTGTCCATAACTAGTGAATGCAAAGCCACAATTTGTTCCTGAGATTGGATCATCTGCATGACGGTGTATAGTAGTTGTCATCACCAGGAGAGCCCTTCTGCTTCTCCTTCTCCAGGACATCTGTCATAGGCTGGGTGTGCATGGCACAGTGAGCAGTTTGCTCCTTGATTCACAGTTGTTGTAAAAGATGCATGGATACAGACATATAAAATATAGTTTATCTGTTAATTCTTGTCATTTTCCAGATTTATAACAAAGAGATCCTGTGGTAGAACGGCAACAGGTGATCTTACAGGCAAATAGGAGTTCTTTAAAAAACGAAACACATTTTTCAGTGGAAGCTTGGGTTCATTGAAGCAGTCCCAAAGACAGGCTGCACATCTGCTGAATTACCATTACCTTTACAAAAATCTGTCTGACATTGGGTCACGGCTAATAAGCAGGGATGAAGATAGGAGAGGGTAGGGGGAGAAATAATGATTACACAAATGATTCCTCTTCTGAAGAATGACAATGAAAAAAATTATTTCTTGTCAGACCATCTCAAAATCCTGGCATGCCTCTTATTAGGAAGCCAGTCTGATATCCCAGTTTATAAGGAGCTCAGTCACAGCTGGTTAGGATTACATAGAGGATAAAACTCCTATTTATTTTTATTTATTTAATTTTATAAAGGCAGTTAAAGTGACTCCATCTATGGTCTGGGTGTCCGCATAATAAATTAACAAATGTTACAAATAGCAGTAGATTATAAAGGATGGTTCTTCCCACCGTGCCAGAAACATACATATTCATGAGAAAAAATTAGGATAAAATAACCCCAAATGTTTCCAATCCTCAGCCTGTGGAGTCAGGTGGGCTTCGTGTCCTTGGAGGATTCACAAATGCAGGTTCCAGTGGACCAAGGCAGGCAGTGAGGTGCAATGTAGAGGACCGCAAATGGAGAATACCCTGCCCGCAGCTCTCTCTAATCTGCAGCAAGAGAGTTTCAGCCTGAGCACCTCACCTGATCACAACTGGAGTAATGCAGCAGAGACAAGGTATCTATCTAGTAAATAGGGCCCAACATAACTAAGGTTTTACTAGACAAGACCAAGAAATTCCACCTGGAAACCTATTGGCAGCTGGCACAGAACATCGGGGGAATTTCCACATAATACTCCACTTTCTAAGTAAGTAGCAGAATTCTGCACTCATGGTCTCCAGCTGCGGCCCATATAGAGTGCATCTCTAAGTGACAAAAGGTGACAGTAGTTAGGGGCAAGGTCTGCATTGGAGAAGAATGGTCACACACTTCTTTCCAGACACAAGTGGAAAAAAGTACCCATGACCACAGCTGCTACTTGGACATCCTGGAGTAGCCCAAGATCTAAACAACCCAGAATTGTGCGTCTGTGTTATAAATAGTGGCTATACTACAAAATAAGTTACAAGGATTCTTCTCCCAACCTACAACATTATCTCAGTCTTGTCTGGACTGAGTCAGTGAGCTTAGTCATCAAGCAATACCCAAGTTCATAAAGGATATGTCTACATTAGAGGTTTTTTCCTCTAGTTTAGTGGTTTTCAACCTTTTTTTATGTGCAGACCCCTAAAAATTTTCAAATAGAGGTGTGGACGCCTTTGGAAATCTTAGACAGTCTGCAGACCCCCAGGGGTCGATGCACAACAGGTTGAAAACCACTGTTGTGTGATAACGACAACCTTTTGTGGACCCTTTGGACATAATGTGCAGACCTCCGGGGACCCACAGGCCACAGGTTGAACATCACTGTTCTAGTTAATTGATTTCCAGTAAACTAGAGGTAGTTAACATGTTTAAGACTTTTTGGGACACTCCTTTAGTGTTTATTCCAGACAGGGAATTTACCCTATGGCTTACCCATATGAGGGAGTTCTTCCCTGGCTGATTGACAGGTCTGATTCTGAAAGCATGAGTGGAAAAGAACACTACAGTCTGGAGATATGCCTCTACTTCTTGCAACACATTAGTTTAACTGCAAGAATAATGTCTTTGCTGTCATTTCTTCCTGCCCCTTCTCTGGCTGATATCCAGAATGAACCTATCATTTAGTCAGGTGTGTGCTGTAAACGGCAAAAGACTCTCATTCTGGAGAGAAAAAAATTCTAAAAAACAAAGGCTATCGTTGACATTAAGCATTTGTGTCTGAGGCAAGATCATTTTAATTTTACTAAGAGTTATTATGGTCTTAAAAATTGCTAAGCTCATTAAGATTCCAGTTCTTGATTTACGGGCTCTTCTACAAGTTGGACAGAGGAAAGCATTACTGTTGATGAATCTGTAACTCCTGTGCTCCTAACTTGAAAAGCATCCTGTTCTTTTAATGTTGATTTACACATCTTGTTTCATAATTTTTTGCACGAGAACTTACTTTGCCTTACCAACCCTTTTGCATTACCAACTACTTATGAAGATGATCTTGATGTCACAATGGGTAAAGTACTTTTTTCTTTGTATGTCTCCCTCTGACTGCCTCTTGGCCTTTTGTCCATTCACTATATGTTATCTTCTGTGGCAGCCCAATAAGCTCCATATGGGTGTGTCCTCTCCAGTATGACTCTGCTTTTATAAACATTGCTTCAGCACTAGTTGTGGAACTCTTTACATACGTACATTTTCTCATAGTGCAAAGGACCATAGAGTCACATAACAATTAACAATAAACACAGCACATGGGAATCATTGGCCAGCAATCTTCTGGAACATCTTTACAGTTTCTTACTATTATTAATTAAAGTGTTTATTTGTATAGCATCAACAGTATTGTCTTCTGACATATCTGTAAAGAAATGACCAATTTATTTTCCTGTTTATTTTTTGTCGTATGACTTCCTCTTGCCACAAAGATTAACATAAAACATAGCTTGAAAACCAGGTAGGAAGAATCCTGTTGTCTGATGGTTTTGATTTACCACAGACTATCCTACATCAGTGAAATTTAGGACTTGATTTTCATAGATGGGCATATGGATAATTGCTTAGAAAAAACAGAATCATGGGCAAATGGTCTATTAAGCATCTAATTTGCCATTTACATGTACAGATAGTACAGTTCCATGCAAAATTGGGTATTGTCTCCATGGGGACACGGCAGACAGTTAAGGCAAACCAACAATGTGCATAAATTAAAGCATGTTAAACCATGTATGGATATTCTTTCAGGAGTACAGTGGTCTTAGTTTGCTGTAACTTAATCCTTCTACCTCAGCTTTCTTGAGATTACTGCTGGAGGATAGAAGACATAGATATGCATGACTGGTCTGTTGTTTTATTTAATTCCACTTCAGGCATCCAGTAGCATTCCCTAGTGCACATGGCTAATCATAAGAACAGGAGTACTTGTGGCACCTTAGAGACTAAAGGTGCCACAAGTACTCCTGTTCTTCTTTTTGCGGATACAGACTAACACGGCTGTTACTCTGAAACATGGCTAATCATGTATCACTACAAAAAATTGTGAAAACTCCTTTTTGTTGTTAAAAACCAGAGTTGGGATTCAGGTTGTCCTGGGACAAAAAAAAATCATAGTATGCTTGAATACATTATCGATTACTGGGACAAAAAAAAATCATAGTATGCTTGAATACATTATCGATTACTTTTTGATTTACTTCTTTGATGTGTCAGTGATAACTTGTGCATATTTAACAGTTCTAGAGGAAACGGGAATGCACTGTAGCATGGTTAATATATACATACTGTTCTTGTTCACATTAATAAAGTTGCCTATAGACGGTTGTAGGTGCCCTAATGCATCATTAATAATAAATAATTAATAGTGTATTTTATATGATATTGTGCTGGTTCCAGATGCAGTGTGTCAGTCTGCTGAATACACCTTTCATATTTGAATGATGACTTCTTGATCACTAAAGGCAGTATTTTAACAAAACCCTTACAAGTAAGTGAAATCCATTATTCCACTGAGTTCATCTCCATTAATTATCATGCTGGGTCTTGTATATCCTTTCTCAGATGTAGGCTGGTACATTATCTCGTTTTTTTTCAGACTAATGTTTAATCCATAGTTTTTTAACTGCCTCAGCACACTTATTGGTAATGAACTTGAGGTAGGCAGTAGTGTGCAAACCAAAAGTCCAGTCATATGCATACTGTTGAATTGAGACTGTTGATTGGTTCAAGGTAAAGAGCTTCTCAAATGTTTAAAATGTAATGAGAATATTCCTGGCATCATTTTGTAAAAAAAAGTCCAAAAAGAATAGATATTGAAATGCAATAGCCTGTATTATACAGGAAGTCGGTCTAGCTGATCAGAAAGGTCCCTTTTGGTTTTTAAATCGATTAACATGCTTGCTTGATCCATTTCATAAGACAAATGAATATATCAAAGTGTCATCCACAGAGATTGTATCCATAATTCTGTTGTACAGTTGACAGATGAGCTACAAACATTTCTCTAGGCATTTAAACTTTTGCAGGACTTTCTACAATTCAATACAGCAGATCTCAGTAACTTTTTAAAGATCATGCAGCTACATATAGACACATGCTCTGTTACCTACATTTTTCCTGTTACTATCAAGCACCAATTACTGTTTAAAGCCACATTGTGTCTCTGGGAAGATTTGACTAGCTATTGTCATCAACGTGTCAAGGAGGACTGAGAAAAATATTTTTTCCTGCAGCTCAGATTAAGAGGAGCACAATAATTGCCAGACAGTTTTCTTCCCTTTACATTTAGAGATGATAGTGATGGTTACATCCATGGGATAGACAAGATTATATTGCCTTAAAGATATGTTGCCCAATAGCAAATATATTGGCAACCGTATTTGTAGATTTTTTTTTTTTTAGGGTATTGCATCAAGACCTGAGAATTTTTCTGCTTTACAGTTTCATCCAGAATATTTTAGTTGCATCCATTTCTTCCAGCAAAATATGTTAATCCTGTAGTAATCTATGAAGGGCTTTGTTCATGATATCTGTTAGAAACTTAAGGAAATACCCGAATGGCCAGATTTTCCTTTTAGTTACAATGGGGTAAATCCGGAGCACTTTACTGACATCAGTGGACTTAATCTGGGTTTGCACTAATGTAACTGAGAGAAGAATTGGCTCAGAAAACTCAGAGAGGGAAATTTTTGTCAGAGATATTACCATTCTATAGTGAAGTAGGTTTCAATGTATATACAATATACATAATACATACAAATGTAAAATTAATATATGTATATACAGTAGATCCTCAGAGTTATGGACACCATGAACTGACCAGTCAACTACACACCTCATTTGGAAATGGAAGTACACAATCAGGCAGCAGCAGAGACAGACAGACAGACACACACACACACACACACACACACACACACAGGCAAATATATTACAGTACTGTATTAAATGTAAACTTGTAAAAATAAAATGAGAAAGCAGCATTTTTTTCCTGCAAAGTAATGTTTCAAAGCTGTATTAAGTCAATGTTCAGTTGTAAACTTTTGAAAGAACAACCATAATATGTTGTTCGGAGTTACGAACAACCTCTATTCCCGAGGTGTTTGTAACTCTGAGGTTCTACTGTACATGTATAACACACATACACTTTATTATACACATGTAGATATATAAAAAGCGTGTACATACATAGGGCTAAACGTTCAGCTGATGTAAATTGTCATAGCTCCGTTGGCTTCAGTGGAGCTATGACCATTTATACCAGCTGAGAATCTGGCCCATAATTTAGATAGTTTCTTTTTTAAAAGATTGTATATTAAGTACCTGAAAAAAAATTAATATATACATGTGAGCTGGGGTCTGAATGAGCTGTCCCCGGCCATCTTTTGATGAAGTGAAGGAAAAGACCTTCGGGGGGGGGGGGAGAGAGAGCTCAGTGGTTTGAGCATTGGCCTGTTAAACCCAGCGTTGTGAGTTCAGTCCTTAAGGGGACCACTTAGGGATCTGGGGCAAAATCAGTACTTGGTCCTGCAAGTGAAGGCAGGGGGCTGGACTTGATGACCTTTCAAGGTCCCTTCCAGTTTTAGGAGATAGGATATCTCCATTAATTTATTTAAAAGCAAGGGGTAATAATGCCAAATTCAAGTAAAAGAGAGGGTGCGGAGAGGTGTTCCTACCTGGTGGTGTTGACTCTGTTTAAAGAGTCCTAGATACTATATGACCCTCCCTCTCCAACGTTTAAAGACAAAACTGATCAGACTCACTTGAGAGTCCTTGTTTCTGCTCAGCGATCACTAGAGTTGAAATGACTGATAAAGATGATCTAGGGGGGCTGAATGCAGTGAAAGAGCGTGCAGGGGATGAAGCAAATGCAGCAGCAGTGAGATTCCCCAGTGAGCTCAGTAAGAGCTGAAGTCACTAATAACGTGGTTAAGGGGAGGAACCTCAGAACACAGGACTGCAGCTGGAGGCAAAGGTGGCAGCAATAGCAGCAAGCTGCAGCAGAGATGACAGCGACAGCAGTGAGCAGTGGCAGCGGTGAGCAGTGGCAGCAGAGGCACTGCTCAACCCTCCCCTCTTTCAGGAGTGGGAGGTGAACCCAGATGAATGCAGCCATGAATTCTTGGGCAACCACCTGTGAGTGGGATGAAGTGGAGGGAAGGGAGAGTAGGATGTTCAAGGGACATTCATCCATCCAACTTTCATACAACAAGCTGGGAAACTGAGGCAAATGAATAGTGCCCAAGATACTGTGGGGCGGGTGTTTACTTAATGTTACATTCTTTTGAATCATTGTTGCGATGTTTCCCCACATTAATGCTGAGTTCCCTCTCCCTTTTAATAGAAATTTTATTTAATTATACATAATTTCAGTGCTTGTGAGTGGGGAAGTATTGCCTCTTAAATGCACCCATGGTTGGTGTTTACTTTTCCCAAATTACTGGGTAAAGGTTTGAGCTGGATTTGTTATGTAATGGTAAGAGGAATCCCTAGATATTGAATCTGGCCCTTGTTGCGGCCGACACCATCTGGCAGAAGGGTTACAATATCATTGAAAAACATTCTCCCGGCATGCTAGGTTAGATACTTTATTTTCAGGGAAGTATATCCACTCTGTTCTTTTAAAATATAGAGAGAGTAAATTTAGGTGAGAAGCTGGAAAGATAGTTGGCTCATTTTTCAGCTTCACATCACGCCTTCATATTTAATTTTGGACATTTTCTATCATCAAAAAATGAGGTTATGCTTCATTAAAATGAAGTTAGATAAGCTAAACATTAGGTTTAGTATGTACAATATGTTTCAGTAGCATTCTAACTTATGGAACTCAGTATTCTAGTGAAAGACATTGGAGTGCTTGCTTCCTTCTGCCATGTTTTACTCACATATGCGTTCAACCTTTTCAGGATTTTAGTTACACTCTTGGAATGTCTCTTTGCTCTCAGATCAATATGAAATAGTTTAATATTATTTATAAACATAGAAATATACCTAGAGCATTTCATGTTGACTTTAATTGAATAAAATATTATTTGAGAAGAGTGACCTCCATGTAGAACAAACATCCTATCATTTTTAGTCCCGATATAGCTAAAGTTGGAGATCTGACAACATGTAGCTGAAAATAAAACTGCTGGCCCAGTGATGCCATAAAAAAAGAAAATTGTGTTGCCAAAAGTAGGACTGACATTTTCTCCAACACTAGAGGATAATTTTTAGCATGATAGGTGCAGATTTAGCTCTGTGGCTCCAATGGATTATTCTCCCTATTAGCCCTGCTTGTAATGTTTTCACATTTTTATTCATGCATGACAGAATATTGATCAGTAGTTTAACAGTTATTCAACAGCATCGTGACATACAATCATACTGAACCTAAAACAGCACTGTCAAGTCATACCTTTATTTAAATAAGCCTACACGAGCTCATTGCTTTTGGCTTCTGACATAATTGTTCACTGAAGAAGGCAAATGTAAACAGGAGGCTGCTACTTCAGAAAATCACTCCTTCAGCTTCCTGTCCACCCCAAAAGATCGTCACTAAAAAACAACTGCTTATCAGTGGTGACAATGAAAAACGACAGCATTGAGACTTCTGGTATGGTTAAGAAGTTAGGGTTCAAAGTTATAACAGAGAAATGTCCTTTAAGTATCATTCTCCAAATTTTTATAAATAGTTAGAAAAGTAGAAGGGGTTCTTCATAAATGCCTACAGTAAAGAAATTTACAATGATTTTTCCTTTATTTTTTTGTTCTTGTTGCACCAAGGTGTTTTCTAGGAGAGGGTAATCTTTTCCTAGTAATGCTCAGTTTGTACCACTTCTGTTTTACTATGTATCTAAGGTGCCCCTCATTACCATTGTACCTGAACACCTCACTGGCTTGAATGCATTTATCCTCACATCACTCGTGGGGGGGTAGGGAAGTACTATTATCCCCCCGTTACAGATGGGGGACTGAGGCCCAGATCCTCAAAGGTATTTAGGTGCCCGAGTCTCATTGATTTCAGTGGGAGTTAGGCAGCTAAATACGTTTGAGAATCTGAGCCTAAGTGACTTGCTCACAGTCACACAGGAAGTGTGTGACAGAGCAGGGACCTGAACCCAGTCTTAGTCCAAGACTAGCACCCTAACTGCTGAACTATCTTTCCTATCTACTATTCTGCGCTATCAGACAGTTTTCTGTTTCATACTTATTAATCATCTAATTTTTTGTGGAAAATATTGGATTAATTCCTGTTTATCAAGGAACAAATTCTGAGCCCAATATCCAGCCCAGTTTCCCAGGCTGGGGCCTGGGCAGATCACAAGAGTTAGGAAATAGGAATCCATGTACCCCCAACTCTAGCAGTAGAGTGGCTGTGGTGCTGCTCAGTGGAGGTTTCTTCAGTCCAGTGGCTTAGAGTATCCTCCATGGCATGGTTGTGGAAGGGAGAACAAAGGAAGCCAGTAGCAGCAGATCCTCTGTTTTTTTTTTTTTTTTTTTTAATACAGGGTGTTTTGTAATTCTAAAAAATTACAGACAGGATGGTTCACGGTGCAGTTTACTTGTAAATAATTGTGTTTAATCCACTCCCCCAACCCCGATTTTCATAAAATCTAGTTGTGTGTGTGTGTGTGAGAGAGAGAGAGAGAGAGAGATGAAAAAACAAGAGGTGTCTTTTGAAAAAGCAGGGCTGACCTGACACACTTTTTAAGGGATGTGTGGTTTTTTCAAAAGGGGCAGGGCTAATGACTGCAGATGGAGAGTATGATGCATCCTTGCAGTGGTTTCTAGTCACACTAATTAGAATGTTGAGTGCTCTTGGTATGGTGGATGAAGAGGGACAGGGTGCTGTCCATCAGCTTCAGAAGGCATTATAGTAGGCATATTATAGGATGTTAATCCTAGAATATGTCAAAAACTGATCTTGAGAATAGGAGGCGATCCTACCAGAACCTGGCTCTTTCAACAGAGAGCAAAAGTATGCTAGCTTTGGAGAAGTATGAACTCAATTTAGGAAAAAATGAATACACAGGATTGCAGGTATGTAAATGAATTAAACATGAGAGAGAATCAGAGCAACAACATATAAGGGAAATATCTGTTGGTATTTCTGATGAAAAGGAATGGCAAGTAGAGAAGATGCTTCTACTTTTTCTTTTATAGACAAAGGCTAAACAATCAAAGGACCTGTGTTCCTTGTGGCAGACGGTCAGTTGAATCTGATACTACTAAATGAATATTTAAGACTTTACCACATTAAATGACAACAATAAATGATACTTACCACATTAGTATACCAGCTAGTGACACAAATGCTTCAAAAGGTATTTTAGTAAGGCTAGGAATGTACACTAAATCAGTTAATTCTCATTGGGGGTAACAGTGACAGTTAAAAACAGTGGCAGTTAAAACATATTTTATCAAGATTAGAACAGAACTCATTATTATGATTAAAGATGTACTAGTCATGACATGCTAGCTACATGCTGGTAGCAGAAAATACCTGCTGTTTGTGGGTTATTATCAACTTCCTTTGAAGAAAATTAGCCTTTCTTTACATTTGCAATGCAATGCACCCCCAGGCATTGCTTTGCATGTATAATTTAAATATGTTTTTCAAAGGCAGGTACACAGCTGCAGTAAGCAGCAAAATACCCATCTCATCAGCACAGGGTAGACAGGCACTACATATTTTCTGCCATCCAGATTAATAGCTGGTAATTTTACAAATTTCCATGTTGAGCTTTTAGTAGTGTGGTAGCAACACGAGGGATTCTACAGAACTATGGTATGAACCAATAAAACAAAGGAAAAATTGCTAATGTTGCAGTATACAGTACTAGGAGATGTTTTGCACCATAATTGTGAATATTATTGTTCATGTGATACAGTGTAATAAATAATGTTACAGAAAATTGTCAATATGAAAAAAGTCACTAATAGGTACAGTGTTCTGTAGAAGTCCCTGATTTCAAAATATAACTTACCTATTCTAGAGCTTGATGACAAATAACAGTGTAAACAAGATGCAAGTTCAGATATATTCAAAGCTGCTCCAAAAGGAGCTTTTTCTGGGTGCTTGCTATAATTATTTTGATGGAGAACTGCATATTAAATGTCAGCTCTGCAAGCTCAAGTTGCTCCATCAGATAGATGCTGTGCAAATACCAAACTGACTGCTTTGTTTGTGAACCAGCAGATATATCATTCTTCCTCCTATCTATATTGTTTTTAAATTATTCAGTATGTCTGTTGTACTGGCATTATAACATGAACAGTCCCATGCTGAGGTTTTTATTTTGCCCAAGAATAAATTGAGTATTGTGATTTGAAAGGCTGTTGATAACACATTGTCTTTTATGACCAGCTATTTCCCCCTCTTTAGAAAGGAAAACATTGCAGTGCATAGTTGCCAATATGAATGTTGAAGGAACAGAAAGTTACTCTGTTTGCAAGTGTAGATATGTAGAGTCAGGAGCCTTGCCAGGAAAGATAGAAACTCAAGATCATGGCTCCCCATATTCCAAGAGTTCAGTTTGTGGCTGCCATCTGACAAAAAGATTAAACCACAGTTATATTTCTCCTCTCTTTGTAATTTTCTTTTTGCTGTTTTTCCTACTTCCCTACCTTCACATATTCCTCCACTCCCCAACCCCACTCCAGTCAGGTGACATAAATGAAGCTTTCCATCTCCTGTGCCCCTCACTGTTAAAACCTACCTTGAGTGGCGGGTTATTGGTTACTGCCTACAGGAGCTTTTTCCATGAGCTAATTTAGCTGTCAGTCTGAAATTGGTAAAAAGGATGAAAGATGGATCATAGGCCTGGGGCATGCCTAGACCAATATCTACTATAGTCCTATTTGGAAGTATGCTTATTAAAGCAGATTTGAAAAATATTTTTTCCAATCTTGCCCTGCCATCACTTCATCCAGCTAAGAAAAACATTTCTACAGTGACACTGCTGATTCTGCGGCAGCTCTTTTTCCAAGAGAGAGAAAACAATATTTAGATACAAGATCAATAGAAAAACAAATCAACTCTTACATTCCCTGGAGAAGCCCCTAGAGAGAAGACTGATGCATGGAAATTTAATATTCTTGTAGGCAAAGATCACAAACATGGGGGCTCCATGCAGCTGAAATAAACTAGAAAAAAACTAGACGCTTTCATGCCAGGCTGCTTGAGTTTCTTCCTTGATAGCTGCTGTTTATGACTTGGTAATTCTTTCAGACAGGCATTTTGTGACCATAGATGATGTTTGTTAAATTTAAATGAATCAGGCTTAACTTTGTTGGGTAAAATGAGTTTTCCACCCTCCTGATTTTTGTAGACTACCATATCCAGGTGCCAAGTTCCCACAGAGAAGTAAATTTTTTAACATCCGTTTTAGCTATCTTATGTAGCTACTTATATATCCCTCCATGACGTAGAATCAAGTACTGTTAAGACCAGAGATAGTGTCCATATTGGTGTTTCTTTTACATGAAATCTGTGAAAATAAAGAGAAACAAAATGTGAGTTTCATTTTCATTGGAAAGTTAAATATGCCTGGCCAAATTCTGTCCTTTGAGGTTCCTGTTTCCTTAAATGGATTCCATTTATGCATGTCCACAGACCGAATTTGCCCCACAGTTAGAAGGGGAGCAGCTCTCATGTTTGAGGTTGAGATTGTGATAATACAAATGTATCTGCTTTACAGATACCAGGAATTAGCAAAAAAATAAACTTAGTTTTAAAATCAATACAAAAAATTAATGTTAATGCAGTGTTAAAGTGGAGAAATCAAGCACTGAAGTCAGGAAATACAGACATAACGCTGAGGTAGGAATTCTCTATCTGATTGTCCATGGAAAAATGACTGCTACCTCAGTTTCCCCTTTTGGGTGTATTCATTTAACACTCCTACTAAATCAAAATTCCAGCCCGAGGCCAGATATTCTTCAGTTGTTAGCCAAGGATGAAGAAGAGTGTCTGCCATCCAAGTCTCAGGAGATCCAGAATGGGGATTGTTAGTAGTAGTCTGTACTGCAGGAGCAGCTAGAGGCCTCAACCACTTCAGGCCCCATTGTGCTGGGCGCTTAACAAACGTAGTAAATAAGAGTATCTTATTTACTCCGAAAGAGCTTGCAGTTTGAAAGAAAATACATAATAGGTGGATGAGACAGACAAACTGGTTGGGGTGAGGTTAGCAGAGAAGGGGAAACAAAAATATGTGCGCAGCGCAGTTCTTATGTAGAGTGTTTTCAAAAGTGATGAGCATGTTGAGTCAGTGGATTAGGATGGAAACTGTTTTGCAACCTTAAGTTTAGCTGTCACTACAGTGACTAGTATAATATTCAAAATTGTATTTTGTCCTTGTTTGTGTTGACTACACAGATTAACCCAAAATGGAGCTCTGTGTTAAAGACATTGTGAACAGTAATTTTAAACAAATCAGTGTCAGTTCCTCCACAGGTGGAAATTGTCATAACTCCATTGCAGTCAATTTTGCTACATGAATTTACATCAACTCTGGCATTGGCCCAAGGGTATTTGGAAACCTATTTGTGTGTTTCTAACAAGTCCATGGAAGTTCAAAATTGAAATCTGCTTTCTCATCAAATATTTCTTTTTTTATTGAATTCTGTCTCACACTCACACGTGTGCACACACACACACAGATTTTGTAGCTTATGAGTGCTAGACCAGGAGTTCTCAAACTGGGTGTCGGGACCTCTGAGGGGGGTTGCGAGATTATTACATGGGGGGTCGTGAGCTGTCAGCCTCCACTCCAAACCCTGCTTTGTCTCCAGCATTTATAATGGTGTTAAATATATAAAAAAGTGTTTTTAGTCTATAAGGGGAGGGGGATAGCACTCAGAGGCTTGCTATGTGAAAGGGATCACCAGTACAAAAGTTAGAAAACCACTGATCTAGACTTTTGGCTGTGTTGGGTTTTTTAATGGAAAAATAGTACTGAAATAAATCTGGACTCTGAGTCTGAATATGCTTATGTTTGTAAGTAACTTTACATATAAGGGTATTCTGTTTGAATTCAGAGGAATTTATTGACATGAATAAAGTTACTCACAAATGTAAGTGTTTGTTGGATTATGGTTTTAGGTAGGGTAGAAGTGAACCTGACATACTAAAAATTATTCAGGATTAGTTTATTTTTAAATATGCACTAGTAATAGAGAAAAGAAATTACTTAATGTGGAAACTGAGAAGGAACAATACACCTTTCCGGTGGGTTTTTGTGCATTTTTACAAGTGCCTTTTTTATTCACACGTGAAAACACATGGGAAGGGAAGCCCATTTTTGCAGAAACATCATGGGCATTGCTCATTTGAATGTATTACTTATGAGACAAATCACATAACTGCTGGAGAGGGAATTTCATTGTGTAAAACTAGGAGAGTATATTTAAAGAACTATATTATATAGTAATCTTTGTTGCAGTATGAGACACCCTTTTGTAGCCTGAAAGAAACTAGTGATGACAAAAAAATAATACGTACTCCATTTTGTTTACAAATACTAAGTAATTAATCTTTACAACCCCCCTGTGAGGTAGATAAGTACCGGGTATTTATTATTATTCAATGGGACAAATGAGACCCAGAAAGCATTACGTCCAAAACCAAACCTTGGGGTTTCAAGGTAGGCAGACCTAAATACCTATTTGGGCACCTAAACTAGTTTGGTTTTCAGAGGGGTTGAATATCTGCAGTTTTCATTGATTTCATATGGATTTAGGATGCGTAATTTTTAGTTACATGTGTGATACAGGAGCTCTTCAGCTGTCACTTTGTTACTCCTTTAAAAAGGAAGCTTTTTAGCATGTGCTGCATACCTCCGCATGTGGTCTAAAGGGGTTGGAGGGACTGGCCAGCCACATTTTTTTAGCCAGTGGGTTAAGACTTAGTGGGTTGGTGGTGTTCTGGCTGGCACGGAAATTACATCTTCCTGTTAGCTCTTTCCTGGATGCTAGGTAGCACCTTGTCCTGCTGCAAGCTGAAGAGGCTCATAGCACTGGGAAGGACAGGTGCAAATGTAGCGTAGGCAGGATTTGACCCATAGACAAAAATAATACTGCCTAGAGCTCTTTGGACAGTGGCTGTACAGAGTTGCTCAGAAGTTGTCTAATGGAATGCTTAACAAATATCTGCAGAAAATTAATTTCTTGCTGAAGACTGCTGAGCCCTTTTCACATCACAGAACAATTACTGATTCACGCTTGTTGCTCAAGAGGAGGATAGGACTGAATTAAATGTCTGTGGTGATCAAGACTGGGCTCAGTAGCAGAGCTC
This sequence comes from Chrysemys picta bellii, assembly GCF_011386835.1. Classification (NCBI taxonomy): domain Eukaryota; kingdom Metazoa; phylum Chordata; order Testudines; family Emydidae; genus Chrysemys; species Chrysemys picta. Next base: position 73,713,228 of record NC_088792.1, read on the forward strand.
CATGAAGTTACTTTGGACAGCAGTTCCCCACAGTAGGACTGACCCTGTGTTCTTTGTGCACCCCAACAGTAAATTGGAGTTCTTGGTGCCCAGGGAAAGCAGGATCTGCCCGTTATTTGTAGGTTTGGCTGAATTTGTTTTTTATTATAATTTCAACAGATAACATTGTGTTTATTTTAAGTGTCTTTTCTATTTGTCTTAATTTAAATTGTGGGGAATTATGAGGTGCGGCGTTTGACAGTAATTAGTGGCAATAGATGAGAAGGTTCCAAAAGTTAAAGCTGGTAACTGTTACAATACAAATTGTCAATATTATATGTCAAGATACACAATGTAAATATCCTTACATCAAACTTCAATAAGTTCTCCAGCTGCATTTTTCTTACTTTGTCTTTCAGTAAATTTCGATTATTATAGATGGAAATATTTTTTGTCACTTTGTGTGTGTGTGTGTGTGGTCAAATTGACATTTACCAACATTTATTGATAAAACTCTAACTTACCAAGACTACTTGTATGATTCAAGGCAGTGTTACCAGTCCCTCACTTTCATGAGCACCTAATTCATGCATAAATTTTAAAACAGACCAAAAAGCCCCACTCCCCAAAGAATCATTAAAGTAGCAGGGCCTTGAAAAGGAAGAAAATAATCAAGGAAGGCCCTGACATTACTTTTCTTCCCATATCCCTAGGGTTTTCTCCAGTCTCTCTTTTAAAAATGGATTTTGTCTGAAAGTTTCAGCTATATTTAAAATAACAAGAGCAGAATCATCTGTAGTACAGAAGCAAAAATAGCAAAGAAAGCAAACAGGCAAGAAGATGAAATATGAATGAGATACATATACCACTGTTTCATGAAAGACAGAGCTTCAACCCCAAAGCCAAGAATCACAAATCTAAAGTAGTAAAATTCAGATGGATACTTTTTTGATTTGTGTTACAGTATTCAACTAGCTACAATATGGAATGCTTCATTTTTTTCCTTTAAAAAAATGAGAGGGAAAGAAAGAGAAGGAAAACCAGCTCACTGCTTATTTCTTTTTTCTCACTTACTGCTTTCTGTTTCAGTTAATTCAGCAGTAATTGGATACACTGTGTCTAATTTTTAATAAATCAACAGAACTTTATAGTGATATTGACAGTGGTTTTACTAGCCCCATTGTTTCTATCAAGAGTTTTATTCTGCTTCAAAACAATTTGCTGTGAACGCCCTTGTTTGTTTGCCACACTAGTCTTTGTTCTGGCTCAAACTTTGATTTATAACTATATATAATTGATGGCTGTGGGGTAGGTGGACTATAGCTATTGCTCCTCCTCTTTTAATCTAGCTTTGCCTAGAAATCCATGTAGTGGCGCATTCTCAAGGGAACCAGGCTGGGAAATTTTCTGTATACCCAATGGGAGGCCATTAATCATAGTGAAGAGTCTCTTACTGGCTGCAAGCATGTTTGTGAAAGTAAGGAAAACAAAAGTGGACCACCTCAAAATGACTTATCAAGAGAATAGATATTAAAGCTAATGTATTCATTGTGATACATCAAAAAAGAATAGTTTATGCATTGCTAATTGCATTGAAGCATATTTATTCAAATAGATTTGGCACTTCAAAGTTATTTGAACCTAGTGGCCAGTATAATTTCAGAAATCAGAGATTAGAGTCATAGTAGAAAAGAATATTTGAAATATTACTGCTTTAAAACAGAAGCTTTTAAAGCAATAGATAAGAAAAGAAGAGTACGATTGTTGAATATTTGCCAGAGCAAAGCCTTTGTAAAGATTTATTCTAAAATTAAAAGTGCAGTTGCTGAGACTCAGGTGGGATTGCTGACAAAAATGTCAGATTTAAAACTTAAAAAAAAAAAAAAGCCTATGAAACTTTTTAGGTTCACAGAGAGATTTTAAATCACAAAGACTGATAGCAGGATTCTGAAATCAACTATAAGTAACCTCTACAAATAGGAAGAAGGTGCTCAATTCTTCACTACGGGCTCAGGGTGCTGAGCGCTCTGACCCTTATCCAGCAGGGCACTTTAGCATGGGCTTAATTTAAAACATGTGAGAAGTCAGTGGGACTACTCAAATGCTTACAATAAGCACATGCATAAGTGTTTGCAGAATTGGTGCCTTACAGATTCTGCAGGCTGGTATCTTTTTGTATTCTTCATACAAATTAGCTTGTCAGCAGCAAACCTTTGATAAGGGATCCTGGTTGTGACTGCTCAGAAAATATTTTTACAACACGGCAGTTGTGCCAGTATTTGAGTATAAGTAAGTTGGATTTACACGAGGTATTTTTGTGATTAGAAATTTCTGCCCAGTAGGGAGAAATAAAGGAAGTCAAGAGGCAATCAAAGTTTTTAAGCACTGACATCCTGGACCTTATCCCACATAAATAACCACACAGCATGGGAAGTAAGCTATTTTCATACTACATAACATTCACTTTATTTACTAAACAACAGCTTGTAATTTAGAAGCTAAATTTTAATGCAGTCAAAGGTAAGAATGTGACGGTTTATTTTTTCACGAACCTCTGATGCAGCAGCATATTTAAGCTGTTGGTTTTACTTTGAATTGTTTTACTTCACAAAAGCTCTTTAACTGAAGCTCACTACCAGGAAGGCTAGCCAGTAACAATTTCAGTCTATTTTATATACTTTAAAGAGGCTACTAGAACTGATGCATAGTTTCCGTGAATGATGCTGAAATCCAAAATGGAAATAGTGCTTTTCATAGTTTATACTCTGTTGTTTGAAATGCTGTGAAGTAAGGAGAACTGAATTCCCAGGAGCTGGTACATTAACACCACAGCTCATATGGTTAACAACAGAATCTATTAGTCAGTGTAACAATACCTTTAAACTGGCTTGTTATGGGCACAGATTCAGTCATGTTCTACTGATGTATGTCATCACAAAAATATCTTAACAGAAACACTGCAAACAATAATTAAAATCCATAACATTAGCCTGATTTAGTGCACAAAATATGAACCCTGGTACAGTAGAAGAATGAATGAGTACTTTAGCACATTAGAACCTCATTTAAAATAATTGGAGAGGAAAAGAAAAATGTAAAATTTTTGACACTTCTACAGATCAGCCTCCCCCTCCCCCCAAATGAGAATAAATTCTGCTGTGATGGCAAGAGGCATGTCTTGGTTTGTCCTTTTCACTGTTTATGGGGAGAGATTTATTTTAGTTTTGTACACACTGTAATTTACAATATCTTTATTCCTTCACATCTGTTACACTTTTGATACCTGATCCAGCAAAGTACTTAAGCCCATGCTTAACTGTAAGCATGGGCTTAAGTTATACTGACTTCAAATTATTCATGTGTGATAAGCGTTTTCCTGAATATGGATTCTTTCCTGATTTAGGGCCCATGAAGCATGTGCTTAAGCACTTTGCTAGATTAGGCTATTGTCATTTAACAATTATTTCTTTGATTTTAAAAAAAGAAAACAAACGTGTTCTTTCTGTGCATTATATAGGTGATGTTCTACATATTGACATAATGCTGCCTGTAATCTTAAATCCCTTTTAACTAGGACCATTTCCCTTGTGTTCTTATTTCTAAGCTTGATTGAAGTCCAAATGAAATAAAGTTCAAAAATAAGTGTTCATCTTAACTAGAATAAATTGTGGGTTTTTTTCTCATTACAGGACATTTATTTGGAGTTTTATTGGACTCATGGGATCAAAATATATTCCCTGGTTTCCATAAAATTAATAGTCTTTGTACTGTCCTTCACATTTAAACCAAACATAACGTATATTAAAAATGTTTTTCAACAACTTAAAAAAATGCTGCCATATGTTCTAAATATAAATCATGAGTTTATTATCAACAGAAAGAGGTCAAAAGCAATCCATGTGCTTGAATAATATAAATGACATTTTGGGTGCAAAATATATTCCCTGCCCAAATAAATACTGTTAGCAACATAAGTGGAAAAAGGTGTATCTCACCAAATAGATGTTTAAAACATGTTCCGTATACATTATATGGAATGCTCTTTGTTTTTGAAAAATGTGAAATGTGATGGCTATGTTCCAGAACAGCTGAACTATGTTAAAAGGCATAATAAACACTCATAGCTTTGTATGCAATTATTTAATTGGCAGATCGATTTTTCTGTCACTGTCACTGGCAATAGCAGCCATTTGATACCAGGGCTTGGATTAAATGTTTCATCAGTAGTGCCTATTTAAGGATCTTTATGGAACAACAAGTTAGTCCCCTGGGCAAGCCCGTGTCAACTACAATAAAGAGATCCACACAAGTGAATGAGTTGCATTTTTGCTGGATTTACAGGGAGACTCAGATTTTCTGTGCTATCTGGATGCTTTCTAAGGCTGCTTCCCATTTTGTTTAAGAGCAGTGTCTACTGGTGGCAAGGGTTGAATGCTTGGCTTTGCACGTTCAAGGGGTTTTTATAATTTCCTTATCAAAGTGGATTTACAAGGCACTATCCTCTATCTGGAAACAGGTGAGTTTCTCATAAAAGCAGATGCTCCAGGAGTTGTATAGTTTTTATTATCCAGTAAATATTCTACATTATAACTAAACCCTGAACTGGTAATGAAGCAGCAGTGCCTTGTTTTTTCTTCCTGATTCAAAATCCAGTCTTCTCTTTAATACAGAGAAAATGGGATGTCTGTAGTTTTCAAGATTACTTTACTTTTAATTCACCGTCTCTGATCCCTGTTGGCTCCTAAAAATCAGTGCATGTACTTAATTCTTGCAGCAATGTTCTATAATTGTCGCACATAGTATATGCATTTTCCACTTTATAGCACATTGGTTGAATTGAGAAGCAGTGTAAAATTTTAATTTTGGGAATATATATTCATTTGGAACTGAATCTGTAATACTTATCTTCAGCAAACAGCCTAATTTTTCTGTTGTTGATTTTAATTTCAGGCTTTTGTTTAGGTACATGTTTTCCATAAATTCTTTAAAAACAAATACATAATGTGGACTAAATTAATTACATCCAAAGATTAATTTTCAGATCTTTATAAACACAAAATTAAATTTCCACTGAAATAAAATAGTGTTTGTTGGCCTGCTTTTCCTTGGGCAGTAAACTGATGATATGCCTCACCTCCTTAGCTAGCGTACTGCTTTCTGAGATTGGAAAAATGAGAGCAATTCTGTGGTTCTCCTGCAATGAGCTATTTGCAACAGATTCAAACTGATGAACAAGCATCCTTTGGGCTCACTTGTAACAGTTCAAACTTTTATTCACTCACTGCTCTTGGATGAAAAACCAAACCTAAATGCTGCCATTATTTAATCAACTGATTCTATAGCTTTAGCTGAGAGCGAGCCCAGTCAAGGGACACACATCTTGCTTCCTGATCTGAAAAAAATAAAATAGCCAATTTTAGATCGCATGTTCAGTTTTCTTCGTGAGTGCTCCCTTAACTTTAATAAATCTTTCCCTAGGTTTTAGATGGTTCTCATGCAAAAAACTGTGGCCATCAAAAGGGCCTGAGTCTCATTAATATTAAGACCCCTTTACACCATTCTGGCAGTGGGGTGGCACTTTAAAGTGGGAGTGAGTTATATTTGCAACCACTTTGATGCCTTGCACACTCACAGAAGAGTGTAAAAGGGATCAGTATAAATGAGAATCGGATCCAAAGTTGCTAGCCTGCATATTCCACCAATGGAAAATGTAAAAAGGAAGGAAATAATCAGGTAAGTCACTCAGCCACCCCATGTACACTACTCTCATTAATTTCCTATTTCGACTTCATCCGTCTCCTTTGCTCCATTCGGAGCTCTGGTATCGCCAGTCTCATCCTGAACAACTGACAGGCAGCCTTAGCTCAGAGCATATTTGTGGGTTATATGTGCATGTATTACAATGATTGATACAGGGCTGCTCTCGCTTTTTTTGTCTGTAGTTCTGTATGTGGTTTTGGTTTTGGTTTGGTGTGAGTCAGTGGGCTGTGCTTTCCGGTTCCAGTTCATGGCTGGCTGAGAGAGTTGTTTCTCTGTAATATTTAGGTAGCATTGTGCAAATGGGTGAGCCGTGATCTTTGTGATTGTTTTAAATGTGGTTTTATTATTGGTTGAGATTACAGAATTAAAATCTGCATGTGCCTGGGAGTATTTGTAGTTTTAAAGCTGCATATTAATTATGGTGGTGATATGTGGCTGTTGAGGATGGAAGGCAGTTATTGGAAGTTAAAAAGGGAACTAATGACTAAACAACTGAACCCTAAATCACACACTCTCCACTCTGATAGGCATTCAAGTCTGATGTCCCTATGTGCCCATTTCTCCCGCAAATGTATCTGTGCTTTCTTCCACACTGCCCCTTACAGACGGAACTTCGAGCTACTCTGATAGGCCACTACCCTGTCCTTGAAATTACTGCTCAAAACCTACTGTACCACAAGGCCATCTCATTGTTGGCTGTTTGTATGCATGTAGCTGCGCAGAATGGGATCCTGGTCCATGAGTGAGACTCCTAGGTGCTTCTGTAATGCAAATCATAAGTAATGGTCAAGGCCTATAAGAAATAAATCAACTAATAAAGGTTAGGATGAACAGCAGTCAGGGCTTGCTGATTTTATTTATATATAAACAGCACAAATTTAGAATGACTAAGTTAAGCTCATACCTGATCTGTGATGCTGTGTGTACTTATTACCATAGTCCTTCATTCCAGGCCAGAGTCCTAGTGATTTCAGGGAAATGTGTGTATGAAATGACTACAGAATCTGGCTCTGAAGGTCTATCCTGACAATGTTCACTCAGACCCTTGTTCTGGCCCCCTGCCAGAAGCTCAGAGTAACTGGGCTTTGCACAAAGGATCTTTCCGGAGGCTGGGGAGAAGGAATCCTCACCCCAGCCTGCTGGCAGGGGATTTTCCTGCATGCTGAATGATACCCGTCCGCGTGAGTATTTTGGGTAGTGGATCTGTGTAATTATGGACCCACTGATGATGTCTCAAACACTCCTCCCTGCTGCCAAAGATTGGGCAGCTGTGAAATCGTGCTCTGTGGAGTGCTCTGCATGGCCTCTCTGCTGTCTGTCACCCCATGGAGCACAGCCACCTTATTTTCTTAATAACGTGTAGGTTATTTATCCCAAGAGACTTGCTAAGTGGGTTTGAGAAATAAGGATACATTGTATAAACATCCCAAAAGGACTGAGAAAATGGGGGAGGGGCAGAAAGGGGAGGGCTATCACAAATCAACAGATAATATGGTTCTTTTCTCTGCAATCTTTTGCAGTTTGGGCATGACTATTGAAGATATTATCAGGCTTCCCTGATAAAGACCCTGCCTGTATTTATGTGTGGCTCCCCCTCTCTCCTCCATGCAGTAGGGTAGAGGTAAGGTGCCTTTCCTATATCCTTTTCCTTTTATGGACTCTGTTAAGGGCTCTGTGGGGATAGGGGAGGAAATTAGCTGGGGGAAGGGGTGGGCTAGTCAGAGGTGAGGCTGGAACAGCTGCACATGGTACCTCTGTCAGTGTGATGGACTTCCCTATGGAAAGCCTAGGGCTGTACTGCTGTTTATCCCATACTCCCCATCATCATCTGCACCGAACACGTCCCCACCCTTATGTGGATCTGGGGGTCAGACACCATCTGAGAAATTAACACTAAGGCTCCCACTTCTAATTCTGCTGAATTGCAAGATTTCAGACCTTAAATCTCTCCTGGCTTCTTGCTTATATCTTTTGAGAGAAATTTTTCTTTTGTGGGGGAAGAAGGAAAATTTTCATTGGCTAGATAAACAAAAGGTAGTGGGTTGAAGTTGCTCAGAGATTTGTAATGATAGAAGTAGCCAATGTTAGAAGTAACGCTAGACGGTGAAGATAGATTAGGAGGCAGATTGAAGGTACATATTAAAGGCAATTTATCACATGGGTAGAGATATCCCAACATACAGCTTTAGCTTACTCAGTCATCACCTATTCAGTAGATTTCCACAGTTCTCACTGCTCCTAGAAGCATTACTGGGGTCATATCGTCACACAGATTACCTATTCTTGAACAGTTTTTCCATTGTGCTACGTGCAAGCGTGTTTCTCTTCAGCGTCACTCAGGCATGCATGCTTTTTGTTTCTGTCTGGTTTTTTTCAACAAACATATTTATTGTGACCATTGAAGGATTATCACTCTCTGGTAGTGTTAAGATTTTCCCTGTGTCCCTCATATAGGAGCTCAGTAAAATGCTGGACTATGTGTTCTTGATTCACGCTTGTCTATATAAAGTTTTCTTGAAGGCTCCAATGTCATGGAAATCTTATTGTGGTGTTTGTTCTTTTTGAGCCATGCTTGTATTCTTGTAAAGAGACTGGTGGTCTGATTCTGATGGAGTTACATCGGTGTAACCCATGGACTCCAATAGATTTATTCCTTATTTACATAAGTGAAAGCAGAAACAATCCTTGAGAGTGGTTATCCCCATTTTCTGAATTTCTTTTTCCCTTGTGCCATCTCCCAAGAACACATGTTTGCACAACAGAGTTCAGAGGCAGCATCTTTTCATAACATTAGCAAACAGTTTGTATCAGGAGAACTTTTCTACACATTACCTGATAATCCATGAAATTTATGCCTACTACCCACCAGTGGAAGTTGGCCCTTTGTAGCAGAATAGTTTGTAAGGCTTATATGAAAAGTACCCATTTTTAAAAAGGGTTTGTAAAGAATGGTGTTTTCAGTTTTTGTTTTTTAATGCTAACATTACTTCAATCTGCTTGATTAGTTATTCTGGAACTTTTAAAACAGTGGGTTAATTCTGGACTCAGAGAAAACAATAGCAAAGCTCTCATTGACTTCAATAGGGCCAGGATTTTACCCTGCATATTTATGACAGTTGTGATTACAGCGGTTTTAAACTTGCACTTTGATACTTGAAATCACACAGAATTCATGTGGTTGCTGTTTTCAAAATGTTCATAAAGTCCCTCACAAATGTTCTTCCTCGAGTATTTGCTCATGTCCAGTCCATGCTAGGGATGTGTGTGCATTGCATGGCACTGTTGCCAGAGATTTTTCCCTTAGTGGTATCCGTTGGTCCAGCCCTAGTGTCATGTGGAGCCATGTGTGTATAAGGGGCGCTGCCAGCCCCACATCCTCTCAGTTCCTTCTTATCGCCCATGATGGTTGCTGGAATGACCCTTTCTTGCTCTGGCAAGGCTTCTTCTCAGTGGTTTCAAACTCTTTCTTCATTCATAGTGGTAATTGTTTAGTGTATATAGTTTTTGCAAATAGTGGAAGTGTTCCTATCATTAAGGTACTTTTTGCCCCAGGGGATGGGCATGACCCCGGTCCTCAGGCTTCAAGCCTTGTGCCTCCTGTGGCAAACCTACGCCTGTGAATGACCTGAACTCCAGTTGCTTAAAGTGCTTGGGGGAAACTCACATAAAGGACACGTGCCAAATCTGTTGGGAATTCAGATCCCTCACTAAAAAGGACCTGGACATCAGATTAAAGGCTATCCCCATGGAAGCTGCCCTCAGTCCTGTCTCAGAGTCAAACTGCTCCAATTTGGTGCCGAGTACTTTGGCATCTGTGTGAAATGCTCCCTCAGCACCAGGCTCTTCTTGATACCGTTCTCCATCCCTTGTGCCAAGGAAGAAGCACAAAAAGCAGCACACTGAGAGATCACACTTGCCAGTGCAGAAGAGAGAGAAGTGGGGAGAAGGAGCGAGACCCACGCTGGACCACTCCTCTGCCCCTGGACCTGCATTGACTCCGCCAAGGACATTGAATCTGGTGCAGGACCATCCCCCGACACCACTGTGGTACCAGCGGACTGACGGTGCCATCGACCCCAGAGGCTTTTCAGGTGGCTAGGGACCATCTCTCTCTTCCGGTTCCTCCAAACCTAATGGGGCACCTGCCAGCTCCAGTGTCCAGAAGTAGGAGGGAACAGCGTGCATCAAGCGCCTTCCCAGCACCTGGTCCCCTAGCACCATCCAGGGGTAAGCTCCACTTAATCCCAATGTCCTGCTCCCTGGCACACCGCTGGTCCTCAGAACCCAGGCACTGTATGGAGGCGGAAGTGGGTACAACCCCACTGTGGTCACCAAGAGAAGAATCCTTTTCGGTGTCCGAAGGGGAATCCTATGTACTGCCAAAAGACCACCATCGGTACCAAGGCTGTGCCCCACTGAGCTTTAGTGTGGTCCACCGGCGGGCAGTTGGCCAGCAGATCACTGGCCAATGCAGTGGCCCTACTTGAATCCCTGGTTTTTCCCTCTTTACTGGGGCCCTCCTCCCACTGCTCCTACTCAGTGGTCTCTGAGGCTAGGTCTACACTACCCGCCTGAATCGGCGGGTAGAAATCGACCTCTCGGGGATCGATTTATCGCGTCCCGTTGGGACGCGACAATCGATCCCCGAATCGGCGCTCTTACTCCACCAGCGGAGGTGGGAGTAAGCGCCGTCAACAGAAAGCCGCAGAAGTCGATTTTGCCGCCGTCCTCACAGCGGGGTAAGTCGGCTGCAATACGTCGAATTCAGCTACGCTATTCACGTAGCTGAATTTGCGTATCTTAAATCGACTCCCCCCTGTAGTGTAGATGTACCCTGAGAGATGGGCTACCACTCCTTCCCGGATCCTGACCCCAGTACCGAAGTCCAGGAGATGCCTCCAGTGGACATAGTTGAAGAAGAGGAAGGAGCCTCTTTTCTAGTGCAAGCCTCCTTCTTGTCCTCCCCAGATGAGGCTGTTGTGGGTCCCAGCAACCTACTTCCCCAGGATGATTCCAGGGCCCATCAGGACCTTCTGAAATGAGTTGCTTTGAACCTGGGCTTGGAGATAAAGGAACTCAGAGAGACATCACACAGCCTTATTGATATCCTGACTGCAGCAGCTCCATCTTAGGTGACCCTACCATCAATGAGGTGGTGATGGGACCAGTCAAGGCCCTATGGCAAACTCCTTCTTCTCTGGCCCCCACTTTAAAGAGGGCAGAGAAAAAGTATTATGTGCCAGCAAGTGGGTTCGATTACCTGTATTCAGCCCCGGTATCCCTGGTGGTATTTGCAGCAAATGAAAGGCATAGGCAGGGCCAGTCGAGTTCTGCCCCGAAACTAAAAGACACTAAGAAAAGGTTTATTCCACAGGTAGCCTCCAACTGCATATCGCCAATCAGCAAGTTTACTGGGGAGATACGATTTTAATCTATGGGACTCCCTGAATAAATTCAAAGACTCTCTGTCCCAAGAATTGAGACAAGATTTCATGGCCCTTTTAGAAGAGGGTAAGGATGGGGCCAAGACCTCTCTCCAGGCGGCTCTGGATGCTGCCGACTTGGCAGTCCGGACAATGGCCTCCGCCGTCACCATGAGGCACTGTTCCTAGTTCCAGTCCTCCGGCCTTCCCCACGAGGTTCAAGAGTCTATCTAGAACCTCCCACTTGCAGGGTCCTCCCTTTTCTTGGAACAGACGGAACAATGGCTTCATACGTTGGATGATAAGCGAGCCCTTGCCTTTTATATTGAGAGGACTAAGCCCTTCTGCAAATCCATGCAACTCTTTGTAGCAATAGCAGAAAGGATGAGAGGGTGACCTGTGTCAACCTAAAGAACCTCATCCTGGATAACCGCTTGTATTCCTGCTTGCTAGGAGCAGGCGAATGTCCCTGCCACCAGCCATCATGACCGCTCATTCCACAAGGGCCCAGGCTTTGTCAGCAGCGTTTCTTGCACAGGTACCAATCCAGGACATCTGCAGAGCTGCAATCTAGTCGTCAGTTCATACCTTCGCGTCCCACTATGCCATCACTCAACTGGCCAGTTTTGGGAGAGCAGTGTTGCTGCCAGCACATCCATGAACTCTGAGCCCACCTCCGGGGATACTGCTTGTCAGTCACCTATCATGGAATGGACATGAGCAAGCACTTGAAGAAGAAAAAATGGTTACTAACTTTTCGTAACAGTTGCTCTTTGAGATGCATGGCTCATGTCCATTCCATGACCCATCATCTTACCTTTCTGTTGGAGTTACCAGGCAAGAAGGAATTGAGAGGGTGTGAGACCAGCTGCACTCCTCATACTGGCACATATGCGCATGGCTCCAGAGGACGCTAGACATCGCTAAGGGAAAAATCTCTGGCAACAGTGCACGTGGTTCATACACACCTAGTATGGAATGGAAATGAGCAACACATCTCAAAGAACAACAGTTATGAAAGGTTAGTAACTGTTTTTTCTGAATAAAGTCTGAAAAACTGAACACCAAATGCAGCTTCATCACACCAAATTAGGAAAATATTTGGATCCAAGTCTCAAGTTCATCTCTACTTTTGAATGAATCTAGGTTCATTTTCAAGCAAGCCTGAGCTGATTATTGGTGTCATAACTATACTATGGGGATTTGGTTTTGCATATGAGTTCTGTGTGGAACCAAGAGAAACTTTGTGGTTTAAAGTGAATTTTCCTTAAATGTTGTGGTTAGTGTGAACCTTAAAATTCAAAACAAAATCAGTGGTTCAAGGCCAGATGAACTAAAACTGAAGCAAACATTTGCACAAAGCTCTACATACAGAAAATGTCATCATTTGTGCAACTCTACTTGCATTGTTACTTCCAGAAGCAACTGGAAGTCTGCAACTCAGATTTCTCAAGGTCTTAGGGAGTGAATACTTATCTTTAGTGTTATTAAAAGCAGTGCTAATGAAATGTTGTAATGGCTAGATATAGGTATTTTTCCTTTTCCTTTCTTTTTTTTTTGGTGAGGGAGGAAACAGGAGGAATCAAACAACTTTCAAGTCAAAAGGAAAAAAATGTTCACTAGTCTTTAATAAGAATGTGTGTGACACTTAGGCCTTGTCCACACTACCCGGATAAGTTGACCTAAGTTACACTACTCCAGCTATGTGAGTAACGTAACTGGAGTCAACGTAGCTTAGGTCGACTTAACACGGTGTATTCACTGTCTCCCGTCAACTTACCTTATTCTTCTTGGGGAGTTGGAGTACCGAAGTCGACCGGAGAGTGCTCTGCCATCGATTTAGCGAGTCTTCACTAGACCCACTAAATTGACACCCGCTGCCTCAATTGTAGCAGCATCTCCCCAATAGTGAAGACAAGCCCTTAGATAGTGATGAATCGTTTCTCCTTCAAGTATTAATAGCCTTAACATAGGAATTATTGTCCACCAGATGCAAAGCCCATTGAAGTTAATGAACAGAACATAAGGTTACTGTAGTACTATTTGTCATACACTATAATAGCCTCTGTTTCAAAATGTGGTGGTTGTTATTATTATTTATTAGTTGTAGTGTGGCCAAAAGTTACACCAAGTTGTAATCCTGGACCCACTGAAGTCATAGGGAGTTTTGCCATTGACTGCTGTGGGGTCAGGATTTTACCTTTACCCTTTAACATGACACAAAGTGAGGATGAGGCCAAACCAAGAGAATGAGGGGAGCAGAAAGGCAGTATGACAAGGTGAGGTAAATAGGATATGTTGGTGACTTGGTTCATGTGCACTTCTTAGCAAATGAAAGCAATGAAAAAAATGTAGACTCTTTGGAATCTTCCATTGGTTACTTTACATGTAAGAGCAGTATTGTATTGCAATACAATTATTTCTTGTAACATTTATAGCATAGTCCTCAGTGGAGATTGGGAGTCATTTTTGTAACTCTTCATACATCAGTTTGGCCAGAGTGACCATATTTGTATTTATTCAGGACTTATTGCAGGGCAATACAAGGTGAATTTTTTGTTATAATGTGTAATAAGTTCATCTGGTGGCCAGTTGATCAAGCTATGCAGAAAAGCAGTTACGACACCACTTTCCTCATAGCTGTTTGCTTTAGTTTTATATCCAGCTGCTTTACTTCAGCTAGTGCCCAGCTTTGCTATGCCTGATTCAGTAAATCATGGTTAATAAACAGCAATTTGTTAATGTAAGGACATACTAAAAATAACAATGTGTATAGGGCTATGGGTTTTACATGATAATAAGCTTTCCACTCTGTTTTCTATTGTGTAATTCTACTTTGGTGCCTTTCTTGATAGAATTGCTCTGTTCACTGTTTCTACTATGTGAATGTCCCCATAGAGATCACGTGCTGTGTGTGCCTGTGTGTGTTATTTTGCAGTTAATAAGATCCTAGATGTGAACTGAGGCTTCTTTGAGACATATTATAAAAAGATACCTGTAAAACGAGTACTTTGCTAGATTTTAAAAAAAATCATAACTGATATAAAAATAGCAACAGATCATTTTTAGGTTTTCTGGGGAATTTGGAGGGACAGAAGTATAAACTCAAACAGCAGACATTCAATCAAATATAATTGCATGACGAGGATGTCCTTCTGATAGTTCTGTTTGCATTCTTTTTCTTCATAGCTTTGCTTTCTTTTTGTTAAAGGAGGATGTTGTATACCTCATCAGGAAGTAATGCCATACAACAAATGCTAAGTTTGCAGTTCTTGTGAAAGCTTCTTGGTACTGATTGTATCCAATTCAATCTGTTCCTACAGCATGGCCTCCTTTCCTATTTACTGTTGTGCCTCTTTATTTATAAATATCTTTTTTGTACACTTTTTTGAATGTCTGGCTCATAAAATCACAGCCAGAAGTACAAGCATTATCATTATAAAACAAGTCCTACCTACCTTCTATTCAGTGTCATCAGCTGTGATGTTGCATTCTATGTATTATCAATTTTACTGTAAGAGGAAAATTAGAGCATGTATTTTCCACATGAAGAAATCAAATGTAATCTAAATGCAAACCACGGATTTAATGCACAGTAATATTTGATAGCAGTGCTATTACTAATCCCAGCATGACAAGAAACACAATATAATTATTAAGCTCACAACACAGGGTTTTGTTATTTGGTTTGGAAAAGCCACAAAGTCAGAAACCAGTGTGTGAGATTATTTTCCAATCTATGGTTTTAGACATGCCAAAATATTAGAGTATTATAGTTTACACAAATTAATTCAGATGTGGTAGGAGTAAATGTTTATTCTTTATAATGTCAGTAAAAACACTGTTGAGTTCGTATAATTAAACTGGGATAATTAACTACACACAGTGAATGCCTGATCATTGACACAATCTTCTTTATAACATATTTCATTTGGGATTTTGATTTGTTTTTATTTGGTATTTTAACTTTCTTAATCAGTGAAATGACAAGGCAAAATGATTACATTTACATTACATTAACACCAAACATTTCCCAAGAGGAGAGCATATTGCGGTTGGTCTCATGGATCATACAGAGCAATTAAGAGGAGGCTGGTTGAACTTTTTTGTAGTGTCCTATTAGACACATTACACTCCTATAACAATGAATTATCAGTCTGGTTCAGTAAAACTGTCATAATATTTAATATTGTGAGAAATTTGGATACGAGACAGTCCCACTAATTGGGTTTGTTAAATATATTAACTGATACAGACCAGGTTGGGATACATTTTGTATTGGTTTCTCAGATGTGAATTGTCCCTTGAAAAAATATCTTAGATTTTATTGAACAATTATTTTCTGTAAGTACGGGATATAAAGGCTGAATCAGTCTGACTGCAACTGTGATTATAGCAGTTGCCATTAAAAGGAAGATCAGTAAATTAGTCTTATGTTTGATTTCCCTTTTCAAGTCCAATACAGCAGTTACCATATATAGTTTTCTTCATAATGTATTATCTCCATAGCACGTTTTTATAAAGGTTATAATAATAGCCATACTTGGCTATTATTATAACTTGTATAATTGTATAATAACTTGTATTTCAAAATAGCTATCATCTAATGATCTCAAAGCACTGTACAAACATTAAATTCACTGATCCTGACAACAATCATTTGAGATACAGATTAGGATTTATTCACCCATAACACACATGGGGTAGGACACAACAGCTATTTAAGAGCACAGAGCATCACTATACAACAGGTTCTGACAAGAAATGAAGACTAATACACATACAATTGAAACTGCAGGGAGAATTTAGGTAGGCAAAATGTAATTGCCAGAGCAAAAATTTGGCCAGGATGCTAGGACTAATTCCCATACTCAAATGAAAAATGCAATAGAATAATGAAAAAACGTAATCAGGATCTCAGTTTTACATATCATCTGAAGGATGGTACCTTTGGCATCAAAGTGCCCTGTTAATACCCTGCTGGGGCATTAGATCAATACTTACTCAGAGTGAAGAATGTCACCTACTTGAATAATTGACACCACTTCCTCCAGCAATTGGAATTTTCATGGAGGTCTCCTTTTGAAGAACTCAGCCCAACATTACCGATCCATCAGGTTTGAAGGCTCTCATCACATGGCTGCAAGCTCTCAGAGTGCTTGTACTCAAGGCCAGTCTTCTAACATATGGACTTAGTCTCATGACTTGTTCAGTGTAACCATGGGTAAGCACAAAACCTCTTGAAAGCTGCAAATGAGTGTAGTTGGAATTTTAACAGAATACTATATTGTGTATCAAGATTGGTGATATACACAGAAGCCTTACTGTTGGTCATACTTTGTCTCCTATTACTTTTCTGAATAGTGATAACAAAGTCTGTTTTCCAGCCTTTAACAGGGAGGGTTATTTTGTTGCCCCTTGGTTTCCTTCAAAATCCATTGAAGACTAGGACCAGTCCTCTCCCTGAACCTTGTGCCTCAGCATTTCTTCCACTTTGACTGGAAGATGGAGTCTCTGGTCCTTTCATCTGAAAATTTAGCATCACATGTGAGAATACTGGTAGATGGGGTACGAATTGTATTAAGTGTTTTTAGCATATCACCTATTTGTTGTGGGGAAAACTTCCTTAAATTCTATACTTCTATTGGTTGCAAAAATCTGATTGTTTTGCCTGGGGAGAGAACAAGAAGGACAAGGAAGTAGTTTAATAATAATTCTTATAACAAATACAGAATTAACACCACAATTTAAAAGGAAGATTGACCTATAGGAGTCTTCCGTACCTCTTAGTTTGTGTATGAATAACTAAACGAATAACCATCTCCATTGTATAAGGCTATATTAATATTAAAAGTTCTGTTAGCCATAATATTAAAATTTTAGCTATTACCAAGTCAGATACCCTGCCTAGTGCCTTTCTGGCTAATTGGATTTTGGCCATCTTTTCATTTGTGTTTGAGCTAGTGATCTCTGGGCATCCAGTTCTATTCTCATTGAAGAGTTATTAGCAAAATATACAGAAGGGTCCAGTTTGTTTACAGATACTTCTGTGGAATATACTGTAACTTAAGATAAAATGAATCAAATTCATAAGTGGTGTCTGGTAATTATATATATGTTACTTTGGTTTTTTAGCATGTGTGCTCTGTTCATTGCTATTTTTCCATCATCAATAATGGTTTGTCTGCTTTATTTCCCCTCCTGGTAGTTTTGCCTGTGTCTCTATTCAGTTGTCTCAATTAATATATTTTTAGTTCCCTGTTTTAGTTTCCAGCTGCCTGTACTTGAGCTTGCCCACTTCCTTTGTGCAGTTTTTCTAAATTGTGCTTGCAGTTATTCGCTCTTTGCGTCTTCTGAGAAGCGGATAAGGAAATTAAATTAACTCTGAGCAAAGCATCCGATCAGAGGACCAGAGAGATTTTTTAAGAAAGTTAAGTTCTAAGTATTCTGTTATAATGCTTTCCATTTCCAAAGGAGAGAGTTTATTTTTAAGCAGGCCACAGTTGTATCAATCTTGAGTCTTTCTCACCGTAGCTGGCTCTATGATCGTACTGATAGGGCTGTGATGATTGATGCTGTATTTTCATTTACAGCTTTTCATATTAAAACAGAAGAGACTAGGAAATGTGCGCGTGCATGTGTGTTGACTTTTAATGAATTATTTTAATTCACACCAAGAGTTCTTCAGTCATACGCCTTCCATAGATTGTCTTGGTAGATTGTATGTTACATTGAGTTTTGTTGCTGAAAAATCAGAATGGTCTGAACTACCATTTATTGAGCTGTTGAAATGCCTTCCTTAGGCCTTCCCCAATGACTACCTTTCTGTGCCTCCCAACTAAGACATTCTCCCAAATCTGCTGCTCCTTCGAGTGTATGTCCCTGCTCTGCGTGGCTTGACTGGAGAATGCAAAGCAGTGTCCATGGGCCTGCACTTGTGCACAGCAGCACTTTGTGCTTCTAAATGAGGGCATATAAGGTAGCATGGACCTGCCGGTACTCATTTTCTTCTCAGTGGCCTTTGGCTCAAGATGGAGTCACTGTGTGTCTGCTGGTCTCAGCATCCCACCTTTCTTCATGTAGCGATTTATTCTGAGTTTTTTTCCTTTATTTTGGTCAGTTATTTAATTTATTTTTAGTTTCAGCACAGTTTTGTTTGGGAAGAGAAGTTATTCCCCACCTCCCTTTTCTTTGGATCTCTGGTTTTTGTCCTTTAGCACTCGGACTATGCTGAAGACACTGGAGTCTAAGCCCTGCCAGACCTGCCACAGGTCTTGTCCCCATAGCGACAGGCATTTGAGCGGTCTCTGCTGCCTCGGAGACACCCATATTCCATCCAAGTGTAAGGTCTGCATGGGGTATAAAGGCAGGTCCAGCACAGATAGAGAGGTTAGACTGAAACTCCTAATGGAATGCTCACTAGCCCCAAAGAGGTCAGCTTCCCCCCTTGTACATCAGCCTCAACTTCCCAGGCTGCTTCAATGGCTGTTGCAGCTCCAGCAGAACCTTCAGAGGCTAGGACATCTAAGAAGCCTCTTTCCCGTATCAGGGAAACAAGAAAGAGGGGTAGGTCAAGGGGTTCGGGTGCAGCTGCGGCTGCATCTGATTCTAGTACTGAGCAGCTGGTACCACACTAAAAGTAGTGTGTGGAGAAGTCTTCTAATAAACAGCACAAGCCACCGTCTGCCTTGGTACTGGCCAACACCTCTCAGTACCAAGAGCATGCAGGCCTCCTACTCACACTGTGGTACTGTTACCTTCCCTATGCTAGAGCTCTGGGATTAGAGAAGTTCCTCTACAACCCTCTACAGTACCACACTCATCATCTTGACACCATTCTCCAGAACTTGGTACTGACTCAGATTTCTGGATGCCAAAGCCCTCCTGCATTCTCCAGATTTCTTTCCCTGGAGGACCTTTTCGTACGGGAGGAACTGTAGTTTCCTCTATTACAGACCTCTAGGAGAGCCCCTTCCCTGGTACTAAGTAGCAGGGGGTAGCTGTGTTAGTCTGTATCCATAAAAACAACAAGGAGTCCGGTGGCACCTTAAAGACTAACAGATTTATTTGGGCATAAGCTTTCGTGGGTTAAAAACCCACATGCATCTGAAGAAGGAGTGAAAATTACAGATACAGGCATTATTATACTGACACAAGAAGAGAAGGGAGTTGTTTCACAAGTGGAGAACCAGTGTTGACAGGGCCAATACAATCAGGGTGGATGTAGTTCACTCCCAATAAGTGATGAGGAGGTGTCAATTCCAGGAGAGGCAAAGTTGCTTTTGTAGTGAGCCAGCCACGCCCAGTCCCTATTCAAGCCCAAATTAATGGTGTTAAATTTGCAAATGAATTTTAGTTCTGCTGTTTCTCTTTGAAGTTTGTTTCTGAAGTTTTTTTGTTCATGAATAGTTACCGGTACTTTGAAATCTGTTTTAGAATGTCCAGGAAGATTGAAATGTTCTCCTACTGGCGTTTCTATGTTACCATTCCTGATGTCCGATTTGTGTCCATTTATTCTTTTACATAGAGACTGTCCGTACATGGCAGAGGGGCATTGCAGGCACATGATGGCATATATCACATTATTAGATGTAGATGTGCACGTGAATGAGTCCCTGATGGTATGGCTGATGTGTTTGGGTCCTTTGATGTCGCTAGAGTAGATATGGGGACAGAGTAGGCAATGGGATTTGTTACAGGGATTGGTTCCTGGGTTAGTGTTTCTGTGGTGTGGTGTGTAGTTGCTGGTGGGTACCCAGAAGTCACCTACTACAGGACAGGCCCAACAAGGAAAATGACAGAACACCACTGGCCATCACATACAGCCCCCAGCTAAAACCTCTCCAGCACATCATCAATGATCTACAACCTATCCTGGAAAACGATCCCTCACTCTCACAGACCTTGGGAGGCAGGCCAGTCCTCGCTTACAGACAGCCCCCCAACCTGAAGCAAATACTCACCATCAACTGCAGTGGGTTTTTTTACCCACGAAAGCTTATGCTCAAATAAATCTGTTAATCTTTAAGGTGCCACCGGACTCCTTGTTGTTTCCCTGGTACTGTTCAGACATCTGCAACCGTAATCTTCCTGAATTGAATCCTGTTTGGACCTCCAGCCTTTGCTACCAGCACCTATATGTGCTGCTCCCCCTTTAAGCCCGTGGGGTGATACCTCTTTGGACTCTGAGGTCTCGGTACATGGCTCTCTTTAGGCACCATACCATCACACCCCACTGAGTCAGCATACTGAAGAGGATCTTCCAGACCCCACCAGATAGCCTTACTCATACACCCTGGATTTAGGGTAAGATTTTGGCTTAAGTGTTTTTAGTAAAAGTCACATACAGGATGTGGGCAATAAATAAATCATGGAAACTGGAGCCCTGCCACCACGGGCTGAAGTCGTGGTGGTCATGTAAAATCATGGAATCTGTGACCAACTCACAGCCTTAGTTATGAGTATCTGCAGGGACCCTTCCCTTGCCCACCTGCTCAGTGGGCTTACTGAAATTCCTGGGGTCACCTTGGTGAAAAACTTTATAGGGTACCAGCCAGAAAGAGACCCCAATGCCCACCAGTTCCACATCACTCACAGGAACCGACAAACTAAACTTTGGTACCGCACGATTGCCCTCTGGTACTTTGTTCCTTTGGCACCGGGAGGCACTCAAGAACAGCAGGATCTACAGGATGAAGGAAGATCTCCCCCATCAGCCAAGTCCTCTTCATCCCCTGATGAGGTGGTATGCCCCCACCACCCTCTTCTACTGATGATTTTCAGGCCTTCCAAGACCTCATGGAATATCTGACAGAATCCTTTCATATCCCATTAGAAGTGGTCCAGGAGCCTCAACACTCCTTGGGGGACATTTTAGGTATTGCCCCTTGGAAAAATTGTCCTCCCAATCAACGAGGCTCTGCTATCATCTGCTTGCATAGTCTGGCAAACACCTGACACTATCCAGCCCACCTATAAGTGGGCAGATAAAGTGGATTATATTCTGTCTAAAGGAATGGTGGATGTTGCTAATGAAAGCAACTGACAAATCCACAGCCTCAGAAACAACCCTGACATTATAATCAAAGAGGCTGATAAAGGAGGTGCTGTTGTCATCATGAACAGGTCTGACTACCAAAAGGAGGCTGCCAGACAACTCTCCAATACCAAATTCTACAGGCTACTTTCCTCAGACCCCACTGAGGAATATACTAAAAAACTGCACCATCTACTCAGGACACTCCCTACACTAACACAGGAACAAATCAACATACCCTTAGAGCCCCGACCAGGGTCATTCTATCTACTACCCAAGATCCACAAACCTGGAAATCCTGGACGCCCCATCATCTCTGGAATTGGCACTGTCCGGATATGTGGATTCTCTACTCAGACCCTACGCCACCAGCACTCCCAGCTATCTCCGTGACACCACTGATTTCCTGAGAAAACTACAATGCATTGGTGATCTCCCAGAAAACATCATCCTAGCCACCATGGATATGGAGGCTCTCTACACAAACATCCCATAACCAGATGGAATACAAGCTGTCAGGAACAGTATCCCTGATGATGCCACAGCACAACTGGTTGCTGAGCTCTGTGACTTTATCCTCACAGACTATTATTTCAAATTTGGTGACAACATATACCTCCAGACCAGTGGCACCGCTATGGGCACCCGCATGGCCCTATAATATGCCAACATTTTTATGGCTGACCTGGAACGACGCTTACTCAGCTCTCGTCCACTCATGCCCCTTCCCTACCTATGCTACATTGATGACATCGTCATCATCTGGACTCATGGGAAGGAAACTCTGGAAGAATTCCACCACGATTTCAACAGCTTCCACCCCACCATCAACCTCAGCCTGGATCAATCTACATGGGAAGTCCACTTCCTAGACACCACGGTACAAATAAGTGACGGTCATGTTAACACCACCCTATACCGAAAACCCACCGACCGCTATGCCTACCTTCATGCCTCCAGCTTCCATCCTGGACACACTACACGATCCATCATCTACAGCCAAGGGCTGAGGTACAACCGCATTTGTTCCAACCTCTCAGACAGAGACCAACACCTACAAGATCTTCACCAAGCATTCTCAAAACTACGATACCCGCATGAGGAAATAAGGAAACAGATCCACAGAGCCAAATGTGTACCTAGAAGCTGCCTGCTGTGAGACAAGCCCAGGAAAGAAACCAACAGACCTCCACTGGCCATCACCTACAGTCCTCAGCTAAAACCTCTCCAATGCATCATCAGTGATCTACAACCCATCCTGGACAACTATTCCTTGCTTTCACAGGCCTTGGGAGGCAGGCCAGTCCTCGCCCACAGACAACCCGCCAACCTTAAGCATATTCTCACCAGCAGCCACACACCGCATCATATTAACTCTAACTCAGGAACCAATCCATGCAACAAACCTCGATGCCAACTCTGCTCACATATCTACACCAGCGACACCATCACAGGACCTAACCAGATCAGCCACAACATCACTGGTTGATTCACCTGCACATCCACCAATGTAATATACACCATCACGTGCCAGCAATGCCCCTCTGCTATGTACATCGGCCAAAGTGGACAGTCACTACGTAAAAGGATAAATGAACACAAATCAGATATTAGGAATGGCAATATACAAACACCTGTAGGAGAATACTTCAGTCTCGCTGGACAGACAATAGCAGATTTAAAGGTAGCCATCCTGCAGCAAAAAAACTTCAGGACCAGACTCCAAAGAGAAACTGCTGAGCTTCAGTTCATTTGCAAATTTGACACCAGCAGCTCAGGATTAAACAAAGACTGTGAATGGCTAGCCAACTACAAAAGCAGTTTCTCCTCCCTTGGTGTTCACACATCAACTACTAGAAGAGGGCCTCATCCTCCCTGATTGAACTAACCTCATTATCTCTAGACTGATTCTTGCCTGCATATTTATACCTGCCTCTGGAAATTTCCACTACATGCATCCAACAAAGTGGGTATTCACCCATGAAAACGTATGCTACAATACATCTGTTAGTCTATAAGATGCCACAGGACTCTTTGTCATTTTTTACAGATCCAGACTAACAGTCTACCCCTCTGATACAAATCCACTTTAGACTCTCTCCCATGTTGAGGAGTCCAAACATTTAGATCTCCTGGATAGAAAAAAGCTATTTCTTGGCAGCTCTCCTATTTTGGGTGGCAAACTACCCAAGCCCTGTTGGCAAAAAATGATTTAACACTTATTCCAAATGTACACATTTTACTGAACATCTGCCATAGCACCAAAGGGAACAATTTCAGGCCCTCATTTTGCAGGGTAAATTGATAGCAAAAACCTCCATTTAGGCTGCCCTTGATGCTGCCAACACAACTTCTAGATGCTTAGCCATGACTGTGATCATGCAGAAAGCATCCTGGCTCCAGTCTTCTGGTTTCCTATGAGAGGTGCAGAATACAGCTGAAGACCTCCCCTTTGAAGGACCTATGCTCCACATTCTGAAGGACTTGAGAGTGACCTTTCGGTACTGGGACTTTACGGTCCTGCAACAAAGAAACGGTTTAGTAGTTCCCAAATATCACAATGCTCTAATTGTTTCGGTACCATCTGGAACAGATTTTCCCCAGTCCTTCTGACTTTGAGAGAAGGAGATCTAGACCTCAAAAAAGGGGACTGCCCCCTTCTACGACAACATCATCTGCACCTCTGTCTAAGAAATAGTTTTGACATCTCAGGCAGGGGCCTTGAGTAACCTAATTTCCCAGATCCTGCACTGAATGATTCCATCCACCACCCCTTTTGAGACCAACTATCCCACTTCTTCCCTGCCTGGGAACCTCAGACAAATGGATCTTGGAGGTGGGATATTCCATCCACCTCTACTCCCCTTCCTTGTCCCTCTTCTGTGATCCCTCTCATGAAGAGCTCTTAAAACAAGAGGTCCAGTTTCTCCTGTTTTTGATGGTGATTGAACTGATTCCCCCAGAGGTCATTGGAGGAAGGGTCTATTCCAACTATTTCTAGTTCTCAAGAGGGGCAGAGGATGGAGATTGACCCAATAAGGAAGAAAATGGAAACCTGAATACCTGTATCCTTTCACAGTACTTCATGGTGATATTATCCACTATAATCCCATCCCTAGATCTTGGAGACTGGTTTGCTGCCCTCAACCTTCAGGACACCTGCTTTCAAGCAGCTATCCACCCATCCCACAAATATTTCCTACGTTTCATAATTGCCTCAGAACACTACCAGTACAGAGTCCTTCCTTTTGGCTTTCCACAGCCCTGGGGGACTTTACAAAGCTTCTCTCAGGAGCGGTAGCTCATTTATGTCAGTGGGACATAGCCGTATTCCCATACCTGGACGATTGGCTCCTCCGAAGTCAATCAGCTCTGGACATCCAGTTTGTAACCTCCAAGGCTCTAGCCTTACTCCAGTTCCTTTGCATCAATTTGAAGACGTCTTCATTGACCTTAGTGCAAAGAATAGATTTCATCGAACCACTCTGGACTCCCAACTGCCAGGGACAGATTCTCTGTGTGGCTTGAAAGCTTCTCTCTTTCACCAACAGAAGTTTGTCCAATAAAATGTATTACCTCCACCTTGTCTCTCTAATATCCTGGGACTTACATGGCTACAATTACACTGCATACAGTCTGATCTCGACAGTACAGCGCAGCCTGCAAACAACTGCAAGGACCTGCCTACAACTCATGCAAGACTTCACCTCGGGTGCTTTCAGATGTGGTTGAGGACTGTTTACACCCCAAATAGACACAGTCTCTCCAAATGCATCACAGTATCTCAGAATGTTCTGGCCTCTCTCATGGGGTGGAAGGACCCACTGAAGGTCTGTGTGGGAATCCCATTCTCACATCACCCACCCTCAAAGATCCTCACAACAAAAAATTCTCTTTGAGGTGGGACACTCACTTCTAAGGGCAAGTGATCCGCACAAGAGATCACCCTCCACATCAACATCTTGGAGCTGAGAGCAGTTCAGTTTGCTTCTCAACACATCCTTCACACCGTACAGGACCACTCTGTCAGGGTAATGCTGGACAACAGAGTAGCAATATATTATATCAACAAACAGGTCAAGCAAGATCCCTGTTATTACCTATTACTGTAATTCACCATGAGATGTAGGAAGCATATCAGGTAGGCTTCTCAGAATGCTATGTCATTTTTCACAGAATGTTTCTTTTTTGTATAGAAAATTGAACTGGTTTATGTAATTAACTTGGGAGGTCATAAATATCCCTTTTCTGAATGTCAGTTCAAATCAAATAGTAGTTCATAGTGAACTATACATCTTCCCCGCCACCCTCCAGAAAATCACTGGGAAGAGTAATGACATTTAAAGAAACAATAGCAGCACTTATCTAGGGCTTTTCACTCATAGATCTCAAAATGTTCTTCAGAACAGGATAAACTTTATCTCCATTTTACAGATAGATAAACTGGGGCATAGAGAGGTTAAGTGACTTGCCTTAAGTCACAAGCAAGTCAGTTGCAGATCCAGGAGTAGAATTTGGCAGCCTTATTCTCCACTGCATTGTGCCTTGTGTAGTCATTTACACCTCTGCAAAGCAGGAGTAAAATGCTACTATTCTGACTTGGTAATAATTTATACTCAATTTGGACTTGTGTAAGCAACTACACAAGGTACAGGGCAGCGGAGAATCACGCCCTAGCTGTCCTCTCTCTCAATCCAGCCTCTTATCCACAATGGAACTACTCAGGTGAATAAATACTACTCAAAGTGAGTTAAGGGTCTTAAGGTTTTGATTGTCCCCAGCACTGTCATGGGTGGAAGTGAATGGGATCCAGATCAGGTGCAGAAGGGTAGCTGGTCATGCCAGATCCATAGCATCACCATCGTCCCTCTTTCTGATCTCGCAGAAGACCCCCGTTGGGTACAACATGAAATTTAGATCCTGGACTGGAAGGAGTGGAACTGCATTGATCTGGGGGGGACAGATACTTTGCCTCAGTCCCCTCCGACAAATCTACAGTGATTCCAAGAGTAAGGTATGGCAGAAAAAAATCAGCATTGTATTATGCTTTTCCCCACTCTAGTGAATTAATTACTGTGGGGAAGTTAGTAAAATCATGCAAGAAAATAATTGGGGATGCAAAATGCGAGCCCAGAATGGAAAGTGTTGGCAAGAACTAGTAGGAGCAACATTATTCGATAGGGAAGGAAGATATGGAAAAAATAGATGCCGTAAATGGTAAATCTGGAAATCCAGCAGTTCGTTGAAGTATTCAAAACAAATCTCCTTTCTAAGGAGAAAAACAACAGCAGGCAAACAATAGCCATTCATCACAATAAAAGTGCAGAGATGCAGAGAGCTTTGGATAAATTGGACGTTAACAAATCACCCACATTGGATAGGATACACTCTATGATTCTACGGGAGTTGAATAATGAATTGGCAGGGCCAATGTCTTTTTGAAATATCACATCCCAAAGCAATGAGAGATCCCTTGATGACAAGAAGGCGGCAAAATTAAATGTTATGTGAAACGAGGAAGTATTAATTTTTAAGGAGAAAAGCAGGTGAAGAAGAGAGGCAGGATAATATAACCCTGTTAAGTCAAACTTATGAGTCAGAATGCTTTTTGTAAAAATCTTATTAGGGACAAGCTAGTTGTGAGAGGGCCAGGGTTAGAGGAGCTAGCAAGAGAGTTCACTGGAAGAATCCTCTCTGAGATGTGGGTTTTTTTTTTATTATTATTTCCTAGTTCTAATTTAATCAAAGTACAAATCTGGCAACAAGGTATCTGGCTGCATTCTTGTCATACAGTTAGCAATAAACTACCAGCAGAACAGTACACTGGAAATGAGGTAGCTCTTGTTTCGCCACCTCTTCTAGCCCTGTCTTTTGATCAGCAAGACACCCATCTTTCCCTGCCATGGGATTAATACAGCCCCTCATGAGGATCAGCTGGGCCTGATTAGCTCCCAGATACGAGTTCCTCCCTTTCCATCTGCTACTGCTGCCATCAACAATTTGTGCCCCAGTGATGCTGGCACCCTCCTCCTTGCTACCAGGGTAGGAAAGGAGCTGTGCCTGGAAACACATGGGGTACAGCTGGGGTTTCTGGATCCTATTGTCTGCTACACAGGGAGGGATAGCTCAGTGGTTTGAGCATTGGTCTGCTAAACAGAGGGTTGTGAGTTCAATCCTTGAGAGGGCCATTTAGGGATCTGGGGCAAAAATCTGTCTGGGGATTGGTCCTGCTTTGAGCAGGGGTTGGACTAGATGACCTGCTGAGGTCCCTTCCAACCCTGATATCTATGATTCTATGATACACACCAATGGAAGAGGGCCATCTTGTTGATACTGTTACAGAAATTGTATGTTTGATCCCTCTCTCTTCACGTTTCCTGCAGTGCTTGTTGTCTTATCCTGTGAACTCTGTGGGGCAGGGACTTGCCTTGCTGTATATTTGGAAAGCCCTAGCATACTTTGGGTGCTACCAGAAAGCAAATCATGTTGGTGACGCCTCTGCTGAATGTGTTCTGCATGCGTTATGCCTCCCTTTCCAATCCTCTCAGCCCTGAACTGTTCTTCAGCATTAAATTCACTTCAAACATAGTTACAATTTTAAAACATAAGAATATTGATGCCTGCTAACTTTGACAGACATCCCATACTGTAAATCTTAATACTAACTGCATAATGAATGGATTAAAATGTTTTTGTTGTTAATAGGTTCCTAATAAGTTGAAAATGAAATACGTGAATTTTAGTGTAACTTTTTCCAGCTAAGTTTGTCCTAGTGAAATACTGAGTCCTTGATTATTCCATAAAGAAAATCATAAAATATTTAGGTCCTCTGCAATTTGTGATGACCTCTCTTTATAATAGAAGAAAGCTATTCTTCCTTTAAAGTATAACTATGAGACTGTTCCTGACTGTGAGACATTGAAAGCTGCTAACTAGATTTGTGTTGAATCTAGTTCTCGTGTGTACAATTAATTAAAAAGCAATGAAACTAAGGCTAGCCTCCAAGGAAACACATGGGACAGCTCTGAGGAAATAACTGTGATTTAAACAGAGTCTAAAATGATTGGTTCTTGGTGTCAGTGAAAGAAACCTCTCTTGCAAAATAGCACAGGTGTGGAAGAAATGTGTATGTGTGCTTTCACATACTTCTTGGAAGATTGGATGCTGTTTCTTGGCATTGAGCTGCTATATATTTCCTTTAACTGAGTGACTCAATAGCCTGGTAGTAATTTTCTACAGTGGTAGGCAAGAGACTTGGATTTGATTGCTGGTTTGGGGGATTCCCGTGCCAGGATGGTGGGGGCTAGGACAACTGCAGAAAGAGCATGCGGAGCGTATCATGGGTGGAGTTGTGAGTACTGGCACTAGTGAGTGACATTGTCAACCAGTCTTCCATGATGCAGGATTTCAAGGGGTTAGTAATGGCCTAATCCACCTGCCAGTGAAGTTGTTGGAAGTCTATTGACTTGAGTGGGAGCTGGATCAGCTCATGAAAACTTCGGGTTCTGTGAGACCGAAAAGAACCTTCTGAGAAAAAGGGACTTTGGACTAGACTGTTATTTGGCCTATCCACCTGTGCAAGGGACTAAGAGGCCCCCTTACAACGCTCTGGCTCCAACCAAGACTGCAGGCTCACAGGAGTAGGCATGCACTGCCTGGCTACTGCTTCTCCCATTCCCCCCAGCAGCATGGAGCTGGCAGTGAAAGAATTGTTCCTCAAAGAGGTTGGAGAGTGGCAGTGTCCTCTGGTGCTACACCTGGGGTGGGGAAACATATTATTTTATGTATCTTCTGTATGATTACTAAGCTTTTCTAACCTACGCGGTGAATCCTGTCATGTTAGGAAAAACTTAATGCTGCCATGATTATCTAAACAGGAGCTCAGCTTCACAAGCAAGTGTGGATGATATATAACCATGTTGTCTTCAGTCATCCACACTTTATTTCCCTTTTGTGCTTCTGTGCACACCTGTTCACTTTAGCATGAGATATAATAATCATTTGTAAATGTGTTTGCTATTAATGTAAATATCCAGAGTTAAAAGTCAAGGGGGGAAATATTTTGAAGAAGCTGTGCATGTATATCATGGGCTGCACCACTCCCCGCTGCGCTGGCACCTCCTTCTGGTCACTCTGGGGATTAGCTCTCGAGATCGATGCCCCCTTCCACGGTTTGCATGCCGTCGCTCTGACTCTCTCCCTGGTCTGCAGCTCTTCTCTCATTCCACGACCAGCAGCATCTCCTTCGTGACGCAGCCCTCCAGCTAGATCACTCAGCATTCTTCCTTCCGGGGTACCAAAGTCTTTCAAAGTCGCTCTCTCCATATTAGCAGTCTCAGGCAGTTTTCCCTTTCACTGCCCCACCGGTCTATTCCATGTCTTTGGTGGCTGGTAGGGGAACCCGGCCCCGCCCTCTATTTGGGGTTCTAATCCGGGGACCCTGAACCCAGCAGTTCTAGCTTTCGTTTCTCTGCCATCACTAGTCTCCTGTCCTCTGCTCCTTCCCTAGTCTGTTTTCTACCATTCTGGTTTCCCTCTTTTCTCTGGGCAAGCAGCTCCAAACTCTCCTCCTCCTTCTCAGGGGGTGACTGTAGCATACATGCCTCTGCAGCCTTCCAACACTTCTCCCTCTTTCCAGAAAGTGACTGCTCCTTCCCAGCAGCAGCCCCATTCTGTTACCAGCTACCTGGCTTTATAGGCACTGTCAGTTCCTGCCCAGCTGAGCCTGATTCAGTTAGTTCTCTGCTCCCTGGCTTCTCCGTAGCTTCTGCCAATCTGTGCCTGGAGGATCCTAAGCAAACCCTGTTGCTGTTTGGCCAACATTGCCAAATAATCCTGCAGGTATAATTGCATTTCCCATTGTCTCTGTTGGCTCTCTAAGACCTGACTAATAAGTGCCTGAATCCCCATTAGTTGTTTCTCGGCCCCCTTGAATGGGAGTGGCAACTCTGGGTTCCAGCGTGGGAAAGTACACTTGCCTTCTGTAGAAAAGGCTTCTGCATGTGGCGGCTCCATTGTCCCTTGTCTTTTGTACTATTTAAGTGTCTTCACTGTCCCTGGTGTCTGGGGTGACTGGCTGATAAAGTCGTTTACAGTTTCTTAGATGCCCCTTCTATCAGAGGTAATCACATGCCCAGAGGTGACTGAGTGCCTGCATTCCCCACCACATTGTCATGGCGTGCAAACCATGGAAGGAGGAGTCTGCCTTGAGGGCTAATCACCAGAGTGATCAGAAGGAGGTGCCAGACCAGCGGTGAGTGGTGCACCCCGTGACAACGTAGTAAATTGTGTCTGATTTTCAGAAAATATCATCTGCATAGAAAGGCTAGTGTGAACTAAAGCACATACCTTGTTCAGCCCTGTTACCCTTCCATAACATTTTAAATAAAATTTTAATTGTTAGAGTAAATGTTTCTGTTGTATTGATGGGCTTGTGTATACCCTCTGGATAGTTTATCCCTTGAATTTTTCTTTGATATTAAGCAAAAAATGTAGCCTATAATGAAACTGGTGCTGACTTTGGTTCATAAGTTTTTGGGTCCAAATCCTGTTATAGAAGATTTGCAAAAGATTTTTAAAATTATACTGCTTGTGTTGTATTTTACTTTATGATGAAAGAGATTTTAAGTTTAGAAATAGGAATTTCAATCCTGCTCTTTTCTGGTGTTGCTAGAAAACCTCTGGGAGGTTTTGTGGATGTTCATTGTGACTGCCAACATATTAATTGAAAGGGCGAGGGTGTGAATAGGATTTAACAAAAAAAAAAAAAAAAAGTTCCAAACAAGATGACAATAATCCCTTCAGTTGCTCAACTTTCACTCTTGTCATGTCACCATTTTATAATGCTCCAGTCAGTCTTCCAGCCTAGGTTAGACATTGAATTTCTAATATGAAAAAAGTAGAAAAAACATTTTTCCTGATAAATCAACATATAAAAAGTACCAAAATCATGCCAGGAAGCTATTTAAAGGTGCGATGCTTAAAGAGAGAATAGTTTCAAAAAGACTTAACAAGATGCAGTTGAGGCTCAATCCAAAAGTTCCCAATTGCATTTTGTTTTACTGGGCCATTCATCACCAAATTTGAAAATTTTGATTTGGTATATATTTTTTCTTTTTTAAACAGTTTCAGTTGAATACCAGAGTACACCAACTTATTGCTGTTCATAAGGAGGTGTGCCACACTCATTGTGTACCTCTATATTATTCTGTGTGTGTGTTGAGGGTGTGACTTGCTAGATCTGCCAGTCTCCTGACTTGAGTCAGTCTGACATTAATTTTGCAAACGTCAGCTGTGAAGGATATATTCTGAAAAACTTTGTACTTAGAACTTCTGAGTTTGGTTCCTGTTCGTTAAAGAATCATCATTTGTCTACATCACAAAATCTATAACTATAATTTGCATGTTGCTGGCATTCTTAGTGTAGGAGAGCAAGGAATGAAAATGGGCCATAGACACTAACCATTCATCTCTGAGGTGGCTAGTCCAGAAGAGCACTGCGGTACAGTGGCATGACAGAGTTGGTAAGCTTGCAGTGATGGTACCCAGCCTTTTCGTGTTTTGTGGAGTCAATCCCACACTTCTCACAGTCTTCTTTGGCGTTCTCTGCTCAGTGTTTCTTGCTGGCACCCTTTTCCTGAACCTTTAATCTCACTCACATTATTGGTCTTTTGGAATTGTCCCAAGCCGTGTAGGTGACCCGCATGTTCCCAAGGCCCCTCCCAATTATTGAGGGGAGACCATTGCTGTTTCTTATGGGTAGGACCACAGTTCTCATATCCTACTCTGGGGTTCTCTGCTCAGTGTGTCCCTCTGGCACCCTTTTGACCTCACTTCTATTCTTCCACTTTTTAAAGTTGCCCCAGGTAAAGAATAAAAAACTCTTCTGTTGACCTAACTGCCACTTCTTGAGGGAGCGGATTTAACTATAACAATGGCAAAACCCTTTCTGTTGCTGTGGCAAGAGTCTACATTATAGTGCTACAGCTGTATCTCTCCAGCATTTGTAGTGTAGATATAGCTTGAGCCAGAATATATGTTTTGCTTTTGCAAAATCTGATTCACAAAATTGACTATAAGTGTTGAGGTGTGGTTGAGGGAATTAAATGTCCCACTGTTCCCTCCTCGTTTTCATGATTGAGCTAATTTGCAAATCAAGACATATGGACATAAAAATATGTGAAGCAAGTACTAATGATTGCAAATATATATCCCTCTCCAAAGTCACAGAGCCAGCTCCCACTTTTCAGCCAATATCAACAAAGTAGAAATGTAACAAAAGCCATCTAAAGAAAAACAGAGGAAAGCTGTCTAAGAGCTTGAATCTGCATAGTTGCCTGGTACTCCTCATTCTATTAGCGCTTCTCATTCTATAGATTGGTTAAGAAACTTCAAGGCAGACTAATAATTAGTTGGTATTTACAGAAGTGTTTATGTGCAAGCATAAACACTTTTTTTCTCACGACCTCCTCTCTCCTCATCTATAGACTGAGATTGCATTTGCTTTGGAGACTACTTCTTGTACTCTTTATATCATATTTCTGCTGATTTTGTTATCTCCTTACTGATATTTTTCTAGTGCTTTGATATTAGTCACTGTATAGATAAATCTAGTGTAACCTTAGAAGAACGTCGGTGCCCTAATTAGAGAAATGACTCACAGCTCTTGATTTACTTGTTCAAAAATTGATTTTCCTGCCATCAAAAGTACTCAAGCTGAAATCTAAGGAGGTTGTTAACTAGAAGAGGAGTATTCAGAAAACTGTATCAGAATTAGAATGAGCAAACAATTTAGGAAAAAATAACAACTGAACCAAACATCTGCCTATCTGCTTAAGCAAACTGGAAACTCTTGTCAGGTTCAGATACTCTTGTATCCCTCTCCCCACCTCCGCATGTGTTATAAAATAACAATAGTCACTGTATTCAGGAAAGTTATCTACTCGAGAAAAATAGAGCAGTAAAGATCCACAGAGAAGGTCAGTCAGCCACTATAGCAGGGTGCTACTCACCTCTCTTGTCCAATGCATGTGCCTGCATTCTCTCAACTTGTGGTGGGTCTTCAGCGACTCGCCCTCTGGCCGAGTCTCACACAGTGCATATGTGAAATACAAATCAAACCCTTTCTGGGGTAAACAGTTCAACAGGGTCCTGTCCCTATACTCCTCAGTTGGCCTTTCTCTTCCTGTAGCCCTTCCTGGGCTCAGGTCCTTATTTAGTCCAGCAGTCTTTAAATGTTTTCAGCCCTGGTATCAAGCTGTACCCCAAGGGCTCTGTTCCTGCAGGCAGTGTCTTTGCCCACTCTGGGCCTTTCTGACCCCAGCTCTCCAGCTGGGCCACTAAACAGTTCATTTTCCCTTCTAGGGGTGCATCAAAGTCCAGGCCACTTCCCCAGTGTCCTGCCCACTACTGCGGGTCCCAGCCCAGGGACCATATAGATAACAGCCATCCACCAAGTCCCTTTAACTAAACTACATCACTGCTACGAATCCCTGGCCACTTCCCTGTGGCCCCAGCGCATTCTTCGTCCTTACCTCAGGGCCTTGCTCTGGTTGCGTCCCAGCAGCCAGCCAGGAGCTCCTTCTTGCTTCCCCCAGTCCCTGCCAGCAACTGCTCTGTCTGAGGTTCTGGAGGTCCTTCAGCCAGCCAGGAGAACCATTCTCATTCCTCTGGCTCCAGGCAGCAACTGCGCTCTGCTCTGCATTTCAACTCCCTTTACATGGTGCTGCTGGGCCCAGATTGGCTGCTCCCTGCAGCCCCTCTCTGATTGGCTGCATCCAATGCAGTCTCTCTAGGCCACTTGGAGGACTTAGTTCCACTGCTGCTGTCTGGAACTCAGTGTGGTAAGACCCTGAAGCCTCCAGCAGCCCGGTACACTGTGTCACAGGTACCTCATAATTCAAGAACAGGGGAACAGTCAATGAAACTGAAAGGCAACTAGATTAATACAAATAAAGAATTCTTTTTATACAATGCATAAGTAACCTCTAAAATTCATTGCTACTAAGTTTCATTGAGGCAAAGAGACTTGTAGGATTCAAAAGAGGTATTAGGCATCAATTTGGATAATGAGAGTATAGAGAATTCCTTTAGCTAGGATACCGAAAGAAAAATATTAGAAGAAATTTTCATGCTTCAGGGCTGTTACATTCTGGGGTGCAATCCAGACCAGTGAGGGTCTGTGTCACCAACTGCCCCATAACGTTGAGTGCCTCATAATGCTTTGTTATTGTAGCTCCCAACCTGGGCCTCTCACAAATAGCCTAACAGCCGGAAGGTTACACTCTGAATGTCTGTGTATAGCTGCAACCCTGGTGCAGCAGCTCTGACCCCAGCAGCCTGTCAGCAACACTCCAGTCACACCCTGGCTTCCACCAGCCTTGGTTATGACTTGCAAGGTGACCAAACAAACTCCCATCCCCAAATTTTCCCAAAAATGGGTGTTCTGAACTGTTCAGCCCTCTCCTGGACAATTCAGATATTAAAGGTCTATTGCCCCTGTAAAGGTCAATATTCAAGAGTCTGCTACTTTACCTGGAGTTACCAATCAGTTTAGTTTAAATACAGCATTGGGTTTGTTAGGTTTAAAAAATAAAACAAGTTTATTAACAAAATAGGATTTTAAGTAAATTCAGGTATCGGGTAGGTATTAAAGTCAGAAATGGTTACAAGAGAAATAAAGATAAAACTTTTTAGTAACTAAAAGGCAACAAGCTAAACTTTGTTTCAGGTAAAATCCTTACCAAATGTTTCTAGCAATATGGATGACCAAATTGTCAGGACAGGCTGTTCCCCCAAAGTTAAAGGGCTGGTTCCTTTGTCCTCTTAGGTAGAAGAGAGATGATTTGGTGTGTTTTTGCCCCTCGCTTTTATAGTCCAGTCTCTCTTTGAAGTGGATTCTTCTGAAGATTACCTCTCAAAGCAAAGTTTATTCAAACAATCAAGAAGGCAACATGGAGTCTGGTGGTGTAGGAGGCTCCATACTCTTCCTTCTGATCTATGTTTGCTGAAAGGGAGATTTGCCCTGTCTCCTGTCATTGTCCCCCCCTTGCTGACTCAAGGACCCTGTTTGCTACTTATATGTAAATTGAGGTAACCACACATTCCATTGTTCAGGATTGACCTGTTTAACTGCTTTTGCCTAGTCAGGGCTATGTGGTTTTGAACATGTGGGAATTTAATAACTGCATATAATGTTGCTACATACATTTCACCACGATACTATTGATCAGTGAGTTATTATTTTTCAAATGGTATTTTGCAAGGCATGTTTTGTACAAAGAACAATAGTTTGTAGGGTTTGAATCCCGGGGTGCTTTCAGTCACAAGCGCATAAGCCAACCACTACTTGATTGGAATTAGGAAGAAATTTTTCCTTTTAGGCAGCCTATTCCATAATTGCTCAATTTGCGGTTTCTTGCTCCTTCTTCAGAAGTATCTGGGGTTGGCCTCTATCACAGAGATGATACTGTATTAAATGGACCACTGATCTAACTCAATAAGGCAATTCCTATTGTCCTGTATTCACAAGTAAACTTTTGTCCATTGGGAATTGTTCTCCTGGGAAAAGTCCCACATGCAGGAGAAGAAAGGGGAATGTGGCTGAAATATTTTTACAATACTACTCTATTATTTTGTAGGTTATTTGAAAATGTGCATTCTTCTTGAATGTCAGTCTTTCTTTTTTGTTAAATTATAAAATCTCATATCCTGTTCAAGAGATCCATTTTCAGTAATCTTTGAGTCATGAGTTTATTTAAAACTTTGTGCTTTTGGAAATCATAGGGGGCAACATTAAGATTGGGTGGGTGGCATAAGAATGAGTGATGAAGGATTATATGGCAGCCGTCTCTTAACTGTTCATTGCCAGACATTATAATGTTTGTTTGTTCTTTAAAAGTGTAGAGTTTTTGAAAAGAAAGTTTAATGTTATTCTTGGGTGTTAGCTGGACTCCATTGAAGCATACTTTCCACCTTAACTCCATTTTAGCAAAGAGCTTTTGTTTAGGAGCGTATTTAGTTAGACTGAAAGAGGTGCAGTGACTAAAGTACTGAGGAACGTGAAGTGGGGGTGCAATGTTGAGGAACTGTGTGCCTTGGATTTTATGTAAATCCCAAATTGGATTTACTTGTTTTTCTAAAGTTTAGGAGTGGATGAGACAGTCAAGCTGTTTTAAGCCAGGCCTTTTTAGCGCCTCGGACAAAATTGCTCCACGTAGAGAGCGCTCAGTTCTCTGTACCTCTTAAAGGTGCCTTAGTATCATGGGATAGGAATTTGCTTTGTAATACCCAGAAAAATGTGAACCTCATACAGAGAGAATCCATTTAATTTCCTCACCATATGCCAACAACAAATTCCTGGACCAGTATTTATGAAATGCAGAGTTGCTTTTGGAGAATTGTTACTAACTTACGTCTTGGAAATGCTGGACTGGAGCTTATGATCTAGCTATAGCATTTCTCACATTTTGCCATTACTCTTCTCTCTGACCTTTTGGTCTTTGACTCTCAGCTCCGACTTTCAGATGCTGCAATGTTTCCATGTTCGTTATTATAAAAGAGAATAAATGTTTGTGCCTGTCATAGACAATCCTATTTCCTCATAATAAAGACAGCGGGACTGATTCTCTTTTACACTAAGGCCCCTTAATGTCTCCCTGGCAGTGTAAAGGGGCCTTAAAAGCCATGTCAAGTGGAGCGCTCCAAGGGTCGGTCCTGGGGCCAGTTTTGTTCAATGTCTTCATTAATGATCTGGAGGATGGCGTGAACTGCACCCTCAGCAAGTTTGCCGATGACACTAAACTGGGAGGAGTGGTAGATACACTGGAGGGGAATACAGGGGGGGATAGGATACAGAGGGACCTAGACAAATTAGAGGATTGGGCTAAAAGAAATCTGATGAGGTTCAACAAGGACAAGTGCAGAGTCCATCTCTTAAGCCAGCTGAAGACAAAATGGAGAAGCTACAAGGGCCTTTTATATTCTCTCTCTTGTGGGTGGAAACCCCTTTGTTCTTCTGTGCAAAATCACAGCAACAAGATAGAGTTTGTAGCCACCTGGGCAAGTCACATGTCCATGAATGATTCAGCTTTTTGCAGGCCGGCGCCATTGTTTACATGTTAGTTTGAGTGTTCCCAGGAAAGCTCAGATTTGGATTGGTGTCTCCCAAAGTCCATTGTCAGTTAAGTGTTTCTTGATTGGGCACTTATTCAGAAGTCCTTTCTCAAGAAGCTGACCAAATACTTCACTGATGCTATTTAGAATCAAATACATTGAGATACAAGTACATAGCCAATATTAATAACTTCAAATACAAAAATGATACACACATACAGACAGCATAATCATAACCATCAAATTACAACCTTTCCATAGACCCCTTGACCTCCTTTGTACAAGATTTGGTGCAACTATAGGACCTTGGTTGCCACAATGATCTATATGGTCACAGTTCATGTCAATAACGTCACAGTTAGTTAATATGTTTTAGCTAAAACATATTAAAATACATTTTTTTTCCTAATGAAGATGAGGCAGAAGTCAGTATAGATGAGAATCAGTGTAGCACAAAAGGCTCCTTAGGGAAAGGAATTTCTCATAATGTTTGGCTTGGTCTAGACTGCGGGGGGAGAGGGTGTGTGAGAGCTAAGTCGGTCTAAGTTATGCAACTTCAGCTACGAAAATAGCGTAGCTGAAGTCGACGTACTTAGAGCTACTTACCGTGGTGTCTTCAATGCGGTAGGTCGACTGCTGCCACTCCCCATGGGTCTGCTGTCAGTGTTAACTGCAATACCCCATCATCCTTTGACAAGGGTTGTTCTGTGTTTGTACAGTGCCAGGTGTAATCTATGACTGGCTCCCCAACATGCTACTGCAATAATAATAAATTGTTCCTAGCACACACACACATGCCAGAAATGCTTGGGCATTTTATATTGAATTGACTGGCAGCGGTATTACTTCCCTTCTCCAGCTGAACTATAGTTTATCCTTCCCCATCCCAAACACTCTCTGGGTTGCGAGGGGCAGTGAACCCCATTGAGGGGAGCAGAAGGGGGCAGGCCCCAGGTTTCCTCTAAATCCACTGAGGGTGGCTGAGTGGGGATTCAGAGAGGCAGCTGCATAGAGGGGCTAAGGGAACTGGGTCAGGAATATTAAGACTCAAACCTTGAATGTAGGTTATGTCTCATAAGCATAGTGGGGGGAATTCTCATAGAGGGAATGTTTTGCATAGCTCTGGCCCTTGCCTCAGTTACTATTGCTTATGATACAAATATGAACATGCTTTATTTTCTATTTACAGAACTCTGTTAGTATTAAGAGTTGTAGGTATGCTCTAGCTAGTGACGTTCAATGATGTATTAACAAGTTTAGTCCTGCTTGTTGTATGCTCTGTTTAATCTGGTTAGAATTGACTCCTTAGTCCCATACCATTTTCAAAACCATCTAAATCTCATTGTTTTTAATGAGACTTGGGCTCCTAAGTGCTTATGTCACTTTTAAAAATGTGATTTAGGCTTCTAAATCACATAGGTGCTTTTGAAAATGTTATTTATAATATAACCCATATCTCAGAACTTTTCCAAGGAGAGAGCCCTTCTTAATGCATCATGATATGGCAAAGCTGCTGCTGCTTTTGTGGCTTCCAGGATTGATGGTTGTAACTCTGTCCTTATGACCTGACCAATAAGGTTTTGCAGCATTTGCAGATGATTCAAAACACTACTCCCAAGGTGCTTACATGTGCTATGTTATCTCAGCATATTAATTGCATTTCGCAGTTGCTTTATTGGCTCCCCGTTAAGCACAATATTGACAATAAAATTGCTATTTTTGTCCTACAAGCCATTGCATGGTATTGTCCCCTCCTAGTTATTGCCTGTGCTCTTGCCTAATGTTGCTACCTTATGGTTACTTTGACAAGAAGCCACAGAAAACATAAGTTTCAAAATAAATGTTCATAATTTCCACCAGCTCAGTAGCATATCATGCTTAGCCTATGGGATTCTTACTCAGAATACACTAAAACTTACAACTCATTATAAATGAAGGCTCTGGAGCCTAAAACAGGAGATGGAAATGTCGTCTTTTCAATACAGGATGGTTAAGGAGCCTTTAATGACTCAGAAGAATTATGCAACCTTTCAGCAGGGTATTACTGAATATAATACATTTAAGGAAAGAGATAAGCCAAAGCAGCTGTGTTCAATATTCCTTGTTAGCACATTTTCCATACTTCCCAGATATTAGGAGCATAGAGCTACTTCTGGTCATATGGTTGAGATTCATGGTTTGAACATTAACATATGGTCATGATAGATTCCTAAACCAGTTATCCCAGCCCACTCCTCTCTTCCCAATTGTCACCCTTGTTGTCCTCGGTGCCTTCATGAAAGCACCAAGCATGTGACCTAAATCCAAATACTCCTGAACTTTGAGAATCCAAGTTTGCAGCTAGTTAGCTGCTCTCTTTTTAATGGGCCAATTTAAAATCCTGGATTCAACACCCTCCCACTCCCCTCAACTTTGGTAAAGCCAGATCTGGAGCTGGATCAGAACTTCAAAGCTTAGGCCCTCCCCTAAGCTTTGTAA
Organism: Chrysemys picta bellii; assembly: GCF_011386835.1. Lineage (NCBI taxonomy): Eukaryota > Metazoa > Chordata > Testudines > Emydidae > Chrysemys > Chrysemys picta. The sequence goes on from NC_088792.1 coordinate 73,753,017, forward strand.
GCTTGTTTCAGGTTTCTGTTTGATAAACATTATTATCAGTTTTGCCTCAGAAGTAATAGAGTCTTTAAGTAGAAATCACACAAAATTAAAGACAGTCTGAAACCAGAATAAGATAATGTGAAAGTACAAGTAATAATGAACTTGTTTAAGCAGGCATTAGTTAAGTATGTAGCAGATAAGGAAAACAAATGGGAGAAAACTTCTGTGAGATCAAGATACCTGCTCATCGCCTATGCTACTTCGTCAAAAATATCATCTGATATGACAACAATTAGGTCAATCATAAATAAGTGATGTTTGTGACATTTTGGGAATTATGGCAAGCCAGTTACCTATATACTGCAGAAAGGTATTAAAATTAACAGTGTAGGGCAAATTAAAGCATATAGAGTCAAGATGAAAATGTAGCAGCTGGCTTGATAACAGTGCCTGGTCATTGAACATTTTGTGTGGCACCTTGGATTGGGAAGGTGAGAACTCCTGATTTAGGTGTATCCTGCTTAGTCTTCATGAAGAGCTAGTTTTGATGGCAGCATCAATTATGTAGCCCTCTACTGGTTAAATAATGAAGCAACTCAATTACAACTGAGAAGAGAAAGTACACTTTGTCCTCCAAACTGGAGTATGGGAAAACATTAGGGTTCATGTTCAGTGGGAGACAAATGGTGGCTTTAAATACTGGGCTGGACACTTTGCTCTTTTAAACCTATAAAAGCCATTAACACTTACAGCAGTCCTGTTTTCTGGAACTTCCTCACTATGAATTGACTCCAACAGAGTCAGCAGCCAAAGAATAGAAATGTTGCTGCAAGTGAAATATTTTAAAATAATATACCTTTAATATTAAGAAATTAACTCTTAAAGATTCTTGGAGAAATTAATTTAGTGCCAGCTACATTTGGGATACAGGAAGCCCCCTTTTACTTACCAAAGTGTTGATGCCTCTCATCTCTACTAGAAGTGTTCATCTTAATGGGAATTTTGGAGGTGGGAAGTACATTTGGGGAAGAAATAGTGTGTCCTATGTACCAGGACAAAAAGTCTCCATAGACCCTTATATTCTGTGCAGAAACTGCAGCAGATTCTCTGGCAGAGTGATTGAAAAGTTGCTGCACAGGAAATTCAACTTCTTATCCCATAAACATGAGCCAGTTCTGCCATATTTGTCTTCTCGGGACATGCACAGTAAATTGTTAACCCCATCACCTGACCTAACCATTTATCTTTCTCCTCAGTATAGATTTGACAACTGCTGAGTAATGAAAGAAATACGGAATGCAGATAGCTTAAAAATCCAACCCAAATACCCCCCCAAAAAAGGAAGAGCAAGGGGAAGTGGGAGAGACATGAATAGTATAATTTGGTGTGAGGTTCTTAAATATAGCTAAGATAGAATGACAAATGATATTCTGTAGCATCTCTGCAGAACAACAGCAACTCTGACTACATAGCGCCCCCCCCCCCCAATTACACTGGTCTGCAATTTTTGAGAAGTCGTCTGCTTCAGAGATAAAATGTGCTATTTATTATGTATTTTGATGTGCTGAATTCAAATATGACAATTAAAACAACTGATTGGCTACTGTTTCTAAGATATTTAAGTTTACATTTTATGTCTATGTATATTGTGTAGATAGTAGAGTTTTAATCATAAATTGTAAACCTAGGTCTTTTCATGTGTTTATGGTTGCTTGACATGATAATATTTCACCTGTCCTGTTTATGTAACACTTTAAAAATCAGCAAAAGGGTTATATAAATAAAATTTATTATGAAACAAAAGGCAAAAAACGATTATGTACATAGTTTAGTCCTATTCAGTGCCTACTCGGCGCTTCTTGGCTTGTCTCTTGTATTCATTAAATGGAGCATCTCTTGTCACTGTCCAGCAATAGTCTGCAAGCATTGATGGGCTCCATTTGCCCTGATAGCGTTTCTCCATTGTTGCAATGTCCTGGTGAAATCGCTCGCCGTGCTCGTTGCTCACTGCTCTGCAGTTCGGTGGAAAAAAATCTAGATGAGAGTGCAAAAAATGTATCTTTAGTGACATGTTGCAACCAAGGCTTTTGTATGCCTTGAGGAGGTTTTCCACCAACAACCTGTAGTTGTCTGCCTTGTTGTTTCCGAGAAAATTTATTGTCACTAACTGGAAGGCTTTCCATGCCGTCTTTTCCTTGCCACGCAGTGCATGGTCAAATGCATCATCTCGAAGAAGTTCACGAATCTGAGGACCAACAAAGACACCTTCCTTTATCTTAGCTTCACTTAACCTTGGAAATTTTCCACGGAGGTACTTGAAAGCTGCTTGTGTTTTGTCAATGGCCTTGACAAAGTTCTTCATCAGACCCAGCTTGATGTGTAAGGGTGGTAACAAAATCTTCCTTGATTCAACAAGTGGTGGATGCTGAACACTTTTCCTCCCAGGCTGCAATGACTGTCGGAGTGGCCAGTCTTTCTTGATGTAGTGGGAATCTCTTGCACGACTATCCCATTCGCAGCGAAAACAGCAGTACTTTGTGTACTTAGTCTGCAGACCAAGCAAGAGAGCAACAACCTTCAAATCGCCACGAAGCTGCCACTGATGTTGGTCATAGTTTATGCACCTCAAAAGTTGTTTCATGTTGTCATAGGTTTCCTTCATATGGACTGCATGACCAACTGGAATTGATGGCAAAACATTGCCATTATGCAGTAAAACAGCTTTAAGACTCATCTTCGATGAATCAGTGAACAGTCTCCACTCATCTGGATCGTGAACGATGTTGAGGGCTGCCATCACACCATCGATGTTGTTGCAGGCTACAAGATCACCTTCCATGAAGAATGGGACAAGATCCTTTTGACGGTCATGGAACATGGAAACCCTAACATCACCTGCCAGGAGATTCCACTGCTGTAGTCTGGAGCCCAACAGCTCTGCCTTACTCTTGGGTAGTTCCAAATCCCTGACAAGGTCATTCAGTTCACCTTGTGTTATGAGGTATGGTTCAGAGGAGGAGGATGGGAGAAAATGTGGGTCCTGTGACATTGATGGTTCAGGACCAGAAGTTTCATCCTCTTCCTCTTCCTCATCTGACTCAAGTGAGAATGATTCTGGTACATCAGGAACCGGCAGTCCTTCTCCGTGGGGTACTAGGTGTATAGCTGATGGAATGTTTGGATAATGCACAGTCCACTTTTTCTTCTTTGACACACCTTTCCCAACTGGAGGCACCATGCAGAAGTAACAATTGCTGGTATGATCTGTTGGCTCTCTCCAAATCATTGGCACTGCAAAAGGCCTAGATTTCCTTTTCCTGTTCAACCACTGGCGAAGATTTGTTGCACAAGTGTTGCAGCATATGTGTGGGGCCCACCTCTTGTCCTGATCTCCAATTTTGCAGCCCAAATAAAGGTGATAGGCTTTCTTAATCATAGTGGTTATACTGCGGTTTTGTGATGCAAAAGTCACTTCACCACAAACATAGCAGAAGTTATCTGCACTGTTCACACAAGTACGAGGCATCTCTGCTCGCTTTGGCTAAACAGAAATGTGTCCCTTTGCAAAATCAAACTCTGACAAATAAGAGAGCATGGCACTGTATGATTTCTAGAGCTGATATAGGGCCATTTGTTCAGCAGAGTGATGTAAGCTTCGTTATGATTGCATTATCCATGACTTCTAGGAATAACATGATGCAATTGATATCATATATGACGCAATACCGGCTTCAGATTGCATCATTCATTGTTTTGCCTAAAAAGCAAGTACTGTCCAAACCCAGTCATAGATTTATTCATAGATCCAGTCAAAGATGTATTTTAGTCATTTCTGGTTTAAATTGAGATCCCTTCCCTTTATAACTCACTTATCCTCCACCATTCCCAAGTCAAGGGTCGTATATACTGACCCAATAGCATATCTTGAAAACTAGAGCCAATTTTAAGCATCATTTTCGTTCTCAGTGACCCAGAATTAGTAAAGTTTGACTACATTTATTTCAGAAGCATTTTGGCTGTAGAGCAGTGTTATCTGTCACTTATTTATTTGCTAACATTGTACAGATCAAGCTTTTCTGAGCAACTCTGAGGAAATAGGCATTGTGCCTTTCAACCCTTCAATGTAAGGGAAGTGAATTTCTGAATGTTGTGTCTTACCAATAAAGGCTGGCTGAAACAAAGGTTACCCCCTTGAAATAGATTATAATGCTTTTGGAGGCTATATACTTGCAGCTGCTGCTTTCCAGCCCGGACTCTCATTTCGATTAAAATCAAATAGTTGGTCCAGCAGGGCACTGTTGTATAGTATGTAAATAAATGGGTGCTGTTGTGTCTCTCACTCTTTTTTTTCCCTTTCAAATTTAGATATGCAATTTTCCTGGAGTGTATCAGTGTGTGTTTGAGGCACAAGGCATATGACGCTTAAATGCTTAGCAAAACATTAGAAAGTTTTTCAATGCATTCCCCAGCAACTTCTGTGCATTAACCACCAGTTCCATTAATTATGTTAATAATTGCACTCAGGCGAAAGAAATAAAACAAACCCACATAGCAAGCATTAACAATTTGTCAAGAAAAATTTTGTCTCATAAGATGACAGCCTTACCAACTCAGTGATAGGGGAAAGGTCTCAATGCTAGACAATATGTATTCTCTAATTTTTGTTTCTGCAATTTATTGTATCTTTTTCACAATTTATCCTGCGCCTATATCTTCAGGTATTTGATAATTTTGGTTATTTGGACTATACGAACTGAAGATCTGCTTTTCAATAAATTGGCCTGAATGGCCTATTTCATACACCTTCCTTTATATTAATACATCTGGTCATATGCAGTAGTTTACTTTTTTTGGCTGAAGACTTGGCAGATACAAAATGCAGATGTTGTTCTTGTGACATAATCTGCTATATTAAGATTTTTGGCTATTGGTTGAAAAGTTTAGGACTCAGTTGTTTATTTGCTTATCCAACTATTAGCTTCCTATGTTTACTTTCATAGTTTGAGATTAACAGCATGGTCTTTTTTTCATCATCATGGTTTTTTGATTAATAACACAGTAGAAGATGTTATGCCTGAAAGAGCTCTTATTTGCCAAAATAAAAACATAGTTGTAGCACTTTCCCTTTAAGAAAACCATATCTCCCTCCAGATGTCTGCCTCTCTTTGATACAGAAGGGTACACTAAGTTCCATCTATAAACAGAATCCACTAATTAAGAATAATTGCTTAGGAGATTGGTACAGACTATTCAGAATCAGATGCATGTTCCTCTGAGATATCCATTAGCCTCTAATAAGATAATGTAGATGTGCCAGGCTGTTTCCTGTTTCCTTCTATTGTACCTTTATTGCCATATATGGACCAATGGGATGGGCTGAACAATAAGTGGATGTCCTTTTGCTCCCTGAACAGTTCTCAAAGGAATGTTTGTTATTAGATTGCTTCTTCTGTTTAGTTTCACATCACTATGCTAATAAAGGAAACATAACACTCTGAAGGCTTTTTTACTTCTGCCATTGTAACTAGTTTATTGTTTAATTAAGTCTCTTTATATAGGTAAGGAAACAAAATGCAACATCTCACACTCAAAGATGATCTATGGAAAACTAAACACGTTCCTTTTTGAAAAATGAAGTTTCCATCTACATGTTTTAAATAGTTATAAAGGCGGCATGAATATCATGTTACTATATCTGACTGATTTACAGTTGACTCCTGGTAAATCTGTTGAATTATTCAATTCTATTCAGTGTGATACTATCAGCTAGCATAATAGAAAGCATATGCATAACCAAGGATTTCAGCATAAACTACAAACTTTTTATACATTAGATATACTGTGGTTTGTTTAACCTATCAGATCTTGATTTATTTTGAAAACAGCATTTAAATTTGTCTTAAGCTGCATAATAGCTAAGGGCTTGATCAACACCCTCCCCTGGGATAAGTGAGAAGAAATTACTGAAAGGTTTTTCTTGTGAAATTCCTCCTGATTTGCTCTGTTGTGTAAGGAGGGGTTTGCCTCTCTATGGAGCATACAGATCAGCCCAGCAAAGAAGAGCCAGACTCTCTCCTCAGAAAGGAAGGGTGGCCCAATGGTTAGGGCGCTAGCCTGGGATTTAGGAGTCTCAGGTTCCATTTCCTGCTCTACCACAGGCTTCCTGTGAGATCAGAGGCACTTAGGCTTTGCTGCATTCAGCATTGCAATGCCTGACTGCTTTAGGAGACTGTCTCCTTTTTAAAAGGGATTTAGGCACATAGGCATTGCAACACTGAGCACAGCAGTGCCTAAATACCTTTAAAAATCTGGGACTTTGAGAGAGACTATGTCTCAGCTCCCTGTCTATAAAATAGGAGCAGTAGCACTACCTCTACCTCACAGGGGTGTTGAGAGGACAAATAGATTAAAGACATTGAAGTGCTTATCTACTACAGTAATGGGGGCCTTATAAGTACCTGAGAATTTCAGTGGAAGCTATGGGTAAGGTAGAATCCCAGAATGCTGTTTTTAGAGACCATAGTAGAAACCACTTTTGAAGATAATGTTTTTGGGAAAAGGGGAAACAGAGTAAAGGAGAACAAAGGCCTTGATGTTGTGACTCTGTATATGTTGGCTGTCTTGCTGTGGAGATTGGAGAATGGCAGAAGAAGAGAGAAGAGTGCTGGCTGGTGCTGCATCCCAGCATGGCAGATGGGAGGATGGAGCACAGTCTCCTCCGCTGACCGCTTGCTGTCGACCAGGCCAACTGCCCTGGCTCCCTCACCAAGATCTCTTCCTGACATTGATATGTATGCCAAGTCAATGGCACACACAGTCGCCCATGGCTAGGAAAGGGTTTCGTGAACTGAATTCAGATCTTGTTTAAGTGAAAGTAGCTTCACCAAAGTCAGTAGCATCAAATGATAGTAAAATAAATGGAAGCAAATGAGAGTAAAGTAAATTAGTAAACTCTAAGAGGATCAGCAGATGCTAAGAAAACAAAGTTGCTTTCCAAGACTGATCTTATACAAAATGTATATGAAATTAAAATAATGAGAAAACAGTAAGAAAAACAGGCCCACTCCCTCCTCCCAGTCACGGATATTTTTGTGTATAAGAAAGCAGTAAATTAAAACTACTGTTCAATTATATAAAACGCAAAATGAAATGGAAAAGAGATAGCTACATCTTGTATCTTAACTATAACTGGTAAATATGCTTTTATGCTTTGAATCTATTCTAGCCTTCTCTCTTCATACTTCTGTGGCCTTCTGCTGTATCACTATAGTCAAGCCAATAAAAGATCTATAGAATACAAAAAAGGAAATATATGCTCTGTCAAAGAAGAGTCATTGGTTGGTGCTCAGTATACTGCACAGTATGGACATCTTTTAGCGTTTGAAAAGGCCTTCCATATGATCCCCTTTGTCCTCGCTCTTCCTACGAAGGGGTTCTATTGTGCAGCCCTTAGGCTGCTGAACTCCCATTCATGATAATAGTCTCGTGGAAGTTGATTTTATTTATTGAGTGGATTTTCAGAAGCTCCTAAGTGACTTGGACATTTTTGAAAATCCCACCCATCGTGCATAGGATTGAAGCCAATGGGACCGCCTGCATGAGGGAGGGTTGCAGTCAGGCACTATGGTCACTAATGGCATGCTGCCCATGCAGGAAGTATTCCTTTGGCAGTTGAGTGTTTGTTCGTTTTAATAACAGCAAATGGGCAGTGAGATGGAGCACCTCTCCTTGCAGCTGGTGAAGGTCGTGCTGCCTTTACTATCCTAGAAAACTTTGGTTCAGCCTTAGCTGAGAAAAAGAGAATGTCACTGTGGAACTTCTAAACACCACTGGCTCCTGGGAACCTTCTTCCTCCACATCTGAGATTGATGTCTAATGCCAGACTCAGATACCACAGTAGTAAGGTCTGGATATGAATCCAATGATACTTGCAATCCTTCCTAATAATTTCCTCTACAAACTTTTGGGTATCTTATAAGTGTTGACGCACTCATACTTCACGTAAGTGCTAATGGCCTGTGGAGACCCAGTTTTCGAACCACTGCCATTTTCCTTATTGTACTGTGTTGCCTGTCTGCACATATATAAAGAACAAGACAGTGAATGGAGCTTAAAATCCTGCCTGTTCTGCAGGAGATTTTCTTCCCTGAAGACTAAAATCTAATGAATAGCAGTGAGTTTTTGGAAAGGCAGGAAAAGATTTAATGTTCCAGGAATGTGTAATTTGTATATGAAAACGGCTTATGTATGGACTGTCAATGTTTATGATTATGTGATAATCCATAGTTTGGAGCTATAATATTTGCATGGACATGCACATTAAAAATGTTATGAAAATGCTGATGCATTTTCAAGTCACTAGAAAATGTATTATAGAAAGTATTCCAGCATTGTTTGGGAAATGACTAGATGACGTTATTTTCATTTCTAATTTTTATTTTTCTACAAAATTATTTTTCATAAAAAATAAGCTAACATTCAACTATACAGGTATGTCTCTCTTTAGTAATTCCGGAGAGAGCAATGTAGCTGAGGTTTAAACATTAGTGTCTTGAACTAATGTGTGAATATTTCAACACTAATCCATTGACTTCCATCTGAAACTAGCTTCGCATAAGGCTAGTTGTATGGATAAGTGTTGGAAGAACTGGTCCATGTATTTTTTTTTAATGGAAATCAAAGTATCTAGTCCACCTTTATGGACTAATATGCTGCAATTTTTCATTTTAGACATTAAAGACAAAAAAGGCAAAATGTAATCTGAAATTCTACTTTTTTTCTCCCGCATTTGCACTTCTACATGGTAAGTTTAAAAACTTGCTAGTGGGTACTTTATAATAAGGGAATTGAAAATAAAAGAAAGGCAGTAAAAATCATATGTGTAATATGTTGCCTGCTTAGCTCATCACACAGTTGTATTTCTGCTCTGTCTGAAATATTAGCAAAGGCCACTGCTGTGCACATTTTGATAATGTGTGCTGAACTCTGCATGATTGAGCTAACAGAAATATAGTTGAAAGTATCTGATAGTTTTATAAGCTGTATTTTATTTCTGGAGGCCTCATTTAAAAATAGGTGACCTTGATCTAAAAATCATTGACTAAATAACGACAAAGGGCCTCATTTATCCCTGGTCCAAGTCCCTTGACTTCAGGGTGAATTTGTTCTATGTACCTCCCCAACTTATAAGCACCTGAGTTTTAGGAAGTTGTTGGTGCATGGGATCTGCCTATACTTTCGCTAAATTGCTCTTGGAAATTCAGTGAGATTTTATTTTTGTCCCTTCATTGTGAGATTCTTTAATATCTAACTTCCCCCATATCTTAACTTTCAGTTTTATCTTGATGCCATTGTGACCCATTATTTTGGCTATGAGTAATTTCCTCCAAGACCAGTATTGTTTCACTGATCTCCTGGAAGATGGTCCTCAAAAGCAACATAATCAGCGCTCTTACTGCCTTCCACCAAATCTGTGTGTTTAGTGCAATATACCAATCATTATATTCTCCTCCCCATGCATGTCTAGCTTCATCTGTGTTAACGCTATTCACACATAAGTTACGCAGTTATAGAGTACTTGCAACTACATTTGTTATCCTTAAACGTGCTGTGTCAAAATGTGCACCGCAAGTAGCCTTTCCTGCTATTCCACATATAGTAGAAATATTCCACTTCTGTGTGACTTGCCAGACAGGTAAACACATATGAATTTCGTTTTTATTTCTTATTTTAATTCTTAATGACAACCCATAGACTGACTAGCAGCAACTACCCTTAAAAGCTGTGTTGTCACCATTTTCCCACCTCTGCCACTGATCTGTGCCGCCACGAGCAAGTCACTTCACTTCTGTGGCTTAGTTTCCCCATATCTAAAAAGGAGATAATGATACTCACCCTCCATTGTAAATTGCTTGGTGATCTATGGATGAAAAGCACTATATAAGAGGGAAATATTATTATTCGTTCTCTGCAGCTGCTAAAGATTTCTGGGCTGACACCCTTCTGCATTGAAGCCTTTATACATCTGAGGACATCACTTCATGAAAGCAGGAAATGTCAGGGATGCCTACTGACTATTTGCTGATGGGAAAGGCTAAGATTGCCATGTGGCTCTTCCTCCCTTTACCCCAGTCAGACATGTTGGGGGAGCCTACTGACTCCTTTTGTGGGAGAACTTGAGGAGCCAGCCCTATTGCATTTGCTGACTTCTCATGCTTTTGCCCTCTTAAGAATCCAGTGTTGTGGTTAATGGTTCACATTTTGTTTTTGTTTTTTTTTAAGGTCATGGATATATATGGACTTGGGGCTTTGGTCCATCATTAAGGAAATGAAAATGAACTGTACTCATTCTGATTGCTATAACTCCTAGTGACAAGAGTTCAGCACAGAGTCCATAAAATTATTACGCACCCAACGCCATGACATAAGATAAAAACAAACATCAACTAGTAGTGTTCACAGTCAGCAATAATAGCAACCTGTCACTAGATTTCAAAATCTGTTAAGACTCGGTAAAGGCCAAGCAAATGATTGGCGGAAAAAATGAGCCATACATCATACCCTGAAATCTAATGAGATAAATTAGACATTCAGAGGGAGCACATTTCACTGTTTAGGATGCCACCAAAAATGCTCCTCCTCCAGTTCAAGACTTCGAATCTAGAGACTAGCACAAAGAGGAGCATCTCAGTTATTTTGCTGAGGAATGGAGGGAGGAAAGTAAGTCCCTATTGATATAGGGCTTTAAAAATTGTAACCACCACCTACCCTTGCATTTGAAAGCAGAAGAGAAGCCCACAGAAGAGCACAAGTGTAGTTTACTATTATACCAGCCTGAAATAGCTGAAGCTTCTGAGTGTTCTTCAAGGGAAGCCCCAAGTAAAGTGCATTATATAAAACACTATAATTAATTACACTAATAGATAAACGTGTTGGCAGTCTAAGGGCTTGTTTACACTGTCTTTGGGTCAGTTAATACATGTTCCTGGTATAGACAGTACCCTAACACAAGAGGTCAAGGATTGAATGGCCTAGCGACAATGAACCACAGAGGTGGTTCTTCTGGACCAGAACTGAGGCATTCTGGTGAAGTAGAGTGGGGAGCTTCCACTCCAGCCACTCATTCTGTATCTGTTATGGGGATGAGTTTTCAGGACTGAAACTGGATGATTTGTATTTGCTAAACACACTTTAAAAAAATACACCCCAAATATATTTATAGGATTTGACTTGTGCTGATACAATATATCTTGAAGAACATTTAATCTTTACTTGATTTTTTCCCCCCACACATCAGGATTTCAGCTAATTTGGTTGATCAAAGTTCAGAATTTGGCAGTTTCTAAAACAGAACTTGTGTCTGATTAGCAATAAAACATTCAGTGCTGAAATCTTGGCCCATTGAAATGAATTGGGTCGGGATTTCATCCCAGTGATTGTCAGGTCCATGTTATGGGACACTGGTAAATACTTTTCTTTACAAAGTAAGCACAGAACAGAAAGATTTTCCGCTTTTATGCGTAATATACCAATATATTTTATTTTTTCCCCTCCAGAATAAATCAGCATGCATCTGTAGAGTGAAGCTATCTTTCCAGAAAAAAAAGTTATTTAAATAAGCAGCTGAACTGCACACCACATGCACAGATTAGGAAAAGAAGATTTTCTGTTCTCAATCTGCACAGCAAGAATGTACTGGAAAAAACAGTAGAAAGCAGCAATGAAATAAAGGATTGTTATCTAGTGAATTATCTTCTCATCTTCACACACTCCAGCTCAAGCAGTACCTGCAGGTTTGTCAGCCTCTTCCATTCACAAGTTGAGATATTCATGTCCTGGCCTGGAGTAATGCAACATAGTATTTGTACACCTCATAGCCTTTGAGGTATTAACATGACAACCAGCAGCCGCACGTGTCCAGTACCAACAGTGAACGGACATATGAATCACTATCCAACAGCCCCATATCCATTACTTTTTCCTCCAGTCATCGGTGGACTTTCACTTCCTTCCCTTCATGGACTCCAGGGTAACCCCCCAACTAGGGGATGCAGCACCCCATCACCTGCAAGTAAGTGCCCAGTTATTGATTCTTATGGCTGTTATTTACTACAGTAGAACCTCAGAGTTACGAACATCTCAGGAATGGAGGTGGTTCGTAACTCTGAACAAAACTTTATGGTGGTTCTTTCAAAAATTTACAACTGAACATTGACTTAATACAGCTTTGAAACTTGACTATGCAGAAGTAAAATGCTGCTTTCCCTTTATTTTTTTTCATAGTTTACTTTACAGTACTGTACTGTATTTGTTTTTTTTTTTGTTTCTGTTGCTCCCTGATTGTGTACTTCCAGTTCCAAATGAGATATGTGGTTGACTGTTCAGTTTGTAACTCTGATGTTCATAACTCTGATGCTTTACTGTAATTTCCTTTATTAAAGAATGAACACGTTGATTATTGTAAGGTTAATTACAGCTGTTCATTTGCCACTGGCCTCCCTTTCTTTAAAAACAAATTTATTTTGAAATATAATTTTTATTTTTCTCTGCCTTTTTAAAAAAAAAGATAATAAACATGCAATAGTATGAAATATTCCAGCTATGAAAATCATGAGTGATAAAACCTGCTAGACATTAGGAAATCTTACATTGTTATTCGTTAGTAGCTGTGGCGATACCTTATCATACCACCATAGGTCAGACCAGACATGTGTTTTTAACAAATCACACAGAAAAATAATTTCTTCTCTCATTAGCAAATAGCTATTGCCTATATTAGTACATAATAAATAGTGCTTTTTTGTTTTGCTTCCCTGTTGCTTGCCATACTAAGGTCCCGATTCTGTAGCTGCACATAGAACCCCCACTAGCAGGGCCAGCTCCAGGCACCAGCCGAGCAAGCTGGTGCTTGGGGCGGCAGCTTGTAGGAGGCGGCATTCCGCCCAATCCTAGGGCGGCACGGCCGCTTTTTTTTTTTTTTTTTTTTGTTCCACTCCGGCTGCCCTGTAGGCGGCAGCGGTGTGGAGGATGGGAGCACCCTGCAGCAAGCCTGGCAGGGCAGCCCGCGTCCTTCCCTCCCAGCCGACCGGAGCGGTGTGGAGGCCTCCCGGCAGGGGGCACGGTGGGAGGGGCCGCGTGGCAGCGCTCCGCTGAAGCCCTGGCCGCCCCCCTTCTCTCCCTCCCCCACCCCCCCTAGCCGGGGCACATCTGCAGAGCAGGGAGTCCCTCTGCACCCTGGCTCCGGCTGCACTTTGCTGTTCTGGCTGCCGCGTTTTTTTTTTTTTTTTTTGCTTGGGGCGGCCAGAAAGCCAGAGCCGGCCCTGACCACTAGAATCAGTAGGTATTTTGTTGCTGCACTATTGGGGTCAGCGTATGCATCTGAAACTCATATGCAGTGATATAGTGCTCTGTTGTCTGGTATATCCTCTTTAAAATGCTGCCATTCAATATTACTAAGTGTACTAGCCAAAGTGAGTTGTTTTCAGTGCTTTTTAATGAACACTGCCATGTTTCTTGCTAGGACTTACTTTCAAATGCATTGAAAAGAAGGGCCATGGGTCCAAGTGATATTCTCAATTACACTAGTGTAAACCCAGTATAACACCATTTAAGGAAAGTGAGTTACTCTATATTTTCAGTGGTGTAACAGTGCAGGGTTAGGCCCTACGTGAGGAAAAGCAGTGCATGCTTGGTGGGATATTGGAGGATTATTCTGTTTCATTTCACAGCTCACATTTATTGTACAGATGTTTGTTAAAGGACCTTGCTGTGAATGCTCCATATTAAGAAGTCTCTTGGCTAAACTGAAAGCTACAAAGGGCTTGCAGAGTATTGATATTAGCTACTAAAATATGTGCTGGAGTAAAAAAGCATGCAAAGTTTTGCATTCCAGACAAGGAAGGGGAGCAAAAAGGAAGAGAACCATAAAGACAACGAAGGAAAGCAACATTTTAGCATGAGAGACAGGGAATGAAGAAATTCAAATGCTTGTTAATGCCACTTGCATGTGAAGCCCCTCCTTTATCCACTTACACATTATGGGTGAACTCCTAGCCTTACTGAAATAAATGTGAGTTTTGCTATTAACTTCAAGAGGGGCGTGATTTCCCCATGTGTGTAGACTTACGTGAGACCACATGCAGGCATATTGTTTTCAGGGTCAGACTCTTAATTTCTTCTGTTTTATTGCACTACATGATTTCTTTTATAGGATGTAAAGAAGAAACAGCTACAAGTTAGAAAACGTTTTAAGCATTTAATTTCCCAGTCCTTTTAGAAGTGATCAGAATACTGAACTGAGTTTTTGCTCTGATATTGCAAGAAAGTTCTTCTGTCACATGGACCAGATAGATGATTAGTTCACAGCACCTTTTTGAAGACATATATTGGTAAATATCCAAAATATATAGGACTGTATATGCACAATTGTTCTTCACCATAATCATGTTCTTATTACATTAAGATTGTATTGAAATCAAATCAGTAGGAGTTGTGACTACTCAGCACTTCTAAAAATCAAGCACTCAAAACAAATGGCCAGTTTTGAAAATATGGGAATGTCTCTTTAAGTCTCCACTGTAATGGTCTCATCCTCCAATTTTCAGTATTTTCAAAGGTGTTTGCCTTAATTCAGACACTTTTATCCATATTTACATAGGCAAGTAAAATTAACCTGATTCTTTAGAGGTGCTGAGCACCAACAGTTCCCATGGACTTCACTGACCATAAAAATCTAGTCACTTCAGAGCGTAGCACTAGGTACCTGTGTATGAAAATTATTGCCTCTGTGTGAAATGTTGAGGGGGCTCAATGGGACAAAGATTTCTTGGGGGAAGAGATCCTTGCAAGACAGCTGGCCCTTTTGGTTGATATTTCTCACTTATTTTGTTTTCCGGTCTTATAGACGTGGCAGCCTCTTTTGAATTTAGGCCTTTAGAGTTCTGGTAAGTGATTTATAAATCATTCAGGAGCCCTGAGACGGGACCCTAGTGCATTGACTTTATATCTCAAGAGGCCTGGATTCAGATTCTTGAAAGTAGTCAGAGTGGCCTATCCTAACTAATGTTTCCACTTCACAAAACTACCACGCAGTTTGGTACAGTTTAGCATGGTCAAGAGTCTTTCTATTAAAATGAGAGCCAGAACTGGACACTGGGGGAATACAGTTCTGTAGTGAGAAGCTATATGTAGGGAAACTTGCCCAGTATCTGCCTGAAGCCCTGCACTATATGTGAATGTATCCACAGTGCTATTTATCTTTCAACTGCATGAGTTCAATATTCTATTTTAGATAATAGGAACTCTGTCAGGAATAAAGACCTCTGGTCCCTTTAGTTTTTTTAAAATAATGTAATTTATCAGCTTTTGTTCAGAGCTATCAAAGTTGGTACAGTTTAAGTTGAAAGACTTCATATTATTTTACTGTACTATTTTCTGTTCTGTCTTGACTTCAGACTTTTTCCATTATACCAAGTACCTGTAAATTCAGCCATCTTGTATCTACAGTTGAAACTGACATGTCATAGAAATAAGGGGCTTCATCATCAGCTCCTTCTCCTATTAAAGAGACAAAAGGCTTTTAGACAGATTAATTTTATGGGCATAAGTGGCCTCCAGTAAGAGAACTGTGTTATAGTGAATTAATTTCACTGATGTTGATAATGGTGTTGACTCCTTCACCTCTGACTTGACTTCTGTTTTTAGACTGAGATACATAGTGCAAAATACTTTATAATTATAAGGTTGGTCACAATGCTAAAAAGGTCAGTAACAGAAAAAATATTACCTTTACACATAGGTGAACTGTATGTTAACATTGAATGAATAAAAGAGAGACTGTGGTTAAGAAGATAATTACTTTTATAAGCATGATTGATTCACCTAGTGCTGTACTAACCCTGGGCAGCATAAAGCAGAGATTTTCAGTAGTCCCATTTGGGAGTACTCGGTGTGCACGCTCATGCAATAGCATTCATAATGATGAACCACAAACCTTCTCTACTTTAAAAAAATTAACTGAGATAGTTACAGGATAGTTGGTTTCGTAATGGTATTTCGAGCTTCAGTGGGTCATTTTGTTCTCAGTTCCAGTGGATATGAATCCATGAAAAAATGTGCACTGACAGTACTCTGGACAAAGAAGTTCTTCTTGGGACCTGAGCAGGGACAAAGACAACATGGAAGAAAATGGAGCTCAGAGCCACTTTAATATCTTTTAAGTCAGAGTCATGCACGAGCAACTGTTGGGCTAGTTCTTCGAGTGATGTCCCTATGGGTGCTCCACTTGTTGATGCGGCAGTGCCCCCTGTGCCTGGGACTGGAAATCTTCATTAGCAGTGTCTGTCAGACCTTCCCCCTCTTGCGCTGTGCGCAGGACGTACATGTAGCGCTGTGCAGTCTGACCGCCCCCAGTGTCTTCTCTACCACCTTTTGGAATGGAATGGAATCTGTAGCACAGTAATTAGTATTTTCTTCTTCTTCTCCTTTATAAAAAATATTAATTATTATTTTTATTTTGTCTTTATCTTTACAGTTCTTTCATAGCTTGAGTTTGTTTCCCCCCACTTCCTACCCTTCCCAATTGGGAAGCTTTTCCCTCCACCCTTATGCCCGGATCCCCTGGGTTTAAGAGGTTCATTTCTTGCGGAGCCACCTTCCTGGTAAGAGATGGCCACATGCAGTGTATCGGCTCTCTGGGAGAGGGATACATCCTACAAAAGTGTTCCCACTGCCTCGGCCTGACACCCAGGGCCAGAAAGTACTGGGATATTAGGTTGAAACGTCTCCTTATGGAGAAGTCGCTTTGACTGGCATCAGGCGCAGGCCCAGACTCTTCCCCAGAGAGGCCCTCATGCCAGTGGCAGTGGAGTCATCCCAAAAGCAGGGGGCCCCTGCCCCCTCCGTGACCCCACCCCTGCCCCCCGAGGCCCCATCCCCAGCCAAACCGGAAGAAGGAGCTGCGGATCCTCCACCTGCCCGGGGATGGGGGTCCAAGAGCAGGCCCCGGCCCATGTCTTTGCCCCGTGGGCCCCCTGCCCAGGACAGGAGAGTCTGTGGCTCCCCATAGCTGCCTGCTCAGCTCTTACCACAACCCGACTCCGGTGGGAGGTGTGGGGGGACTGCAGGGCTGGGCCAGGGCCCAGGGCTGCTCTCGACCCCCCCACCCTGGGCAGGTGGAGGACGGTCCATGGCACGGTGCCCCACAGCTGTCTGGGCTCCCTGGCCAGGCTCCAGCTGCTGGCCTGGCCGCTGAGGGCAGGGCCTTGGGGGGGAGGGGGAATTGGGGAGGGCATGGCAAAAAATGGATGGGCCAGGCCCCTGACCCCCTTCCCCCCCCGTTCCGGCGCCCCATCTCACACTCTGCCAGGTCATCTGCCAGTCCTCATTTTTCCTGTCCCCTGAAGAGAAAGTCATTCCTTGCTCATTTGGATGACAAGAAATGGGCTTCCTCCTCACACTTTGAGGCACAGCCCACCAGAACACCATCCCCAGCGAGGTTGGTTACCTCAGCCTCATCTGATGGGATACATAGCTCCAGGGCTCATCCGAGCACCTCCAGTACCAGTTCAAAGAAACAGTCAAAAGACTCTAACTGAGCAGACCTACGTCCCTTGGCACCATTTCCCAGCTCTGAGGACCAAGCTGGGCCACCTTCAGGAGCTACAGCACCAATGCCATTTCTGGCATCAGTGAAACTGTCAACATTGATTAAGACCTCGGCACCAGCAAAATTGTCAGCACCGACCTAGTCTCAGGGACATACACCCTGCCTTCGGTGCCATGTCTGCCTTCAGCGCGGTGTCTTCCATCGACACCGATGAGGCTTTTTCCCCCTCCACATGACTTCAGATACCCGACGGACCTGCTGGTCTCTGACACTCCTGAGTCTCCTCTTCTGCGATGTGACCTCTCCCCGCCACTTTCACCCTTTTCTCCAGACTCACGCCGCTCCTCCCTCTCTCCACCAAGAATGGCACCTCTCTTCCCTAGTGGTGGTGATGAGGAAGATGAGGGCTCTATTGTTCTCTCAACTAGGGGCAATTCCTACCTGCCCATCCTCACTGTACGCAATCTTCTGCTGGTCATCAAGCCTGGCAGGGACCACCATGGATGTAGCCATATGTGCCACTCCCACTAAACTGGCCATATTGGGAAATCTTGTATAGGGGGCAGTTCAGGAACCCTACCAGGGAGCTTCGACGGATACCTACACCTTTCCCTTTTCTACCCGTTTCTCGCCCCCAGGAAGTCAAACCACAGCTGGCATTAACTGAACAGGAGGAGGAAGAGTCTCCACCAACTTTATATTTTTCATCCTCATCTCCTGATGATGCCCCGACCCCCTACATTTCCCGATGACTTCAGACACTTTCAGGAGTTATTCTGCTGGGTTACAGAATCTTTCGAAATCCTGTTGAAGAAAGCTAAAAACCAGCAGCATAAACTGCTGGATATACTGCACATATCCTCTTCTGCCAAGATCGCATTGCCAATCAATGAGGCTCTTCTTGACCCCACAAAGGTGCTGTGGCAGTCCCTGGCATCTATCCCTCCAACCTGCAAACATGCCAACAGAAAATATTATGTTCCAGCGAAGAATGAGGATTCTTATTTTCACACCCCACCCCAAATTCTCTAGTGGTCAGTGCGGTGCAAGAGAGAGACCGTCAGTTCCAATCCTATTCTAATAAACCAGACAGAGATTGGAAACATCTGGACCTATTTGGATGCAAGGCATATTCATCAGCCACGCTCCAATTTAGGATTTCAAACTATGCAGCCCTCATGGCAAAGTATAACTATGTAAAAAGCAACAAAGAGTCCTGTGGCAGACGTGACGAAGTGGATTTTCACCCACAAAAGCTTATACTCCGATAGGTCTGTTAGTCTATAAGGTGCCACAGGACTCTTTGTTGCTTTTTAAAGATCCAGACTAACACGGCTACCCCTCTGATATATAACTATGTAAACTACTCCAAATTGGAGGAACTCTGTCATGATCTACTGGAGACCAAGAAGGAGCAATTCCAAGCCTTCAATTCCACAGCCTTCTAACCTGTACAAGCCTCACTAGACTCCACAGACGCTGCTGCTCGATCCATTGTGACTGCTGTGGTCAAGAGGCATGCATTGTGGCTCCACTCTTGGGTTTTCCTAAGGAGGTACAAACCACAGTAGAGGACTTACTGTTTGAAGGCCAGAAACTTTTCTTGGAGCTCATGGATAATTCTCTGCACTCCCTTAAAGATTACCTGAGTTTCCTCAGGATATACACGCCGGCACCAAAGAGATGATTGGGGAAGTACCAAGTCCCCTTACGATTCAGTACACAACAATACATTCCTCAATGGCACTATGACATCCAGCACCGACGACGAAGGCCTCCTAATAAATGTAGACAGTCCACTCCTCAGGGGTCTACCTCTCACATATCACCACCAAAGCAACAATTTTGATGGTGCGGCCGAGGCCCTGAGAAGCACCCCTCTTTTCCAGGCATGCTCACCATCTTCCATATTCCATCTGTTTGATGACCGACTGGCTCCATTCCTATCATCTTGGGAGTCTC
Organism: Chrysemys picta bellii; assembly: GCF_011386835.1. Classification (NCBI taxonomy): domain Eukaryota; kingdom Metazoa; phylum Chordata; order Testudines; family Emydidae; genus Chrysemys; species Chrysemys picta. Next base: position 73,772,563 of record NC_088792.1, read on the forward strand.
ATCACCTCGGACAAGTAGGTCCTAGAGATAATCAGGGAAGGATACTCCATCCCCTACCTATCTATCCTGCTACTCCCCCCTCCTCATCCCTTTTCAGGGACCTCTCTCATGATTCCATTCTATGGGGAGGAAATAAAACATCTTCTGCAATTGGGAGCCATAAAACAAGTCCCTTCCCTCCACAGGGGACAGAGCTTCTACTCCTACTATTTACTGATTCAGAAAAAGTCCGGCGGCTGGCGTCCCCTCATGGACCTTCACAACCTAAACAAATTTGTCAAACTGCAATGCTTCAAGATGGTTACCCTCTCCACTATTATCCCAGCAATGGAACAGGGGGACTGGTTCTCAGCCCTCGACCTCCAAGATGCATACTTTCATTTTTCCATACACCCTGCACACAGATGATTCCTCCGATTTGTTGTGGGCACAGACTACTGCCAGTACAAAGTACTTCCCTTTGGACTATCTACAGTGCCTCGGGTGTTCTCCAATTCCTCATGGTAATCATTGCCTATCTGCGGAAACAAGGAATCATCATTTTTCCATACTTGGACAACTGTCTTCTCAAGGCCCCATCGGAACACTATGCTGCCTGTTTCTGTTGCGGTCTGAATTAGAACTCACATTTTTTAAAATAACTTTCTATTTTTATATTATCAGAAAACTACATAAAAGCCAAAGAGATCAGTTGTTGCCAATACATATTTGTACCAGAGTTGAAAGGGAAAATTCTTTTTTAATATAATATTTAGTGGAATGGCAGCATCAATAGCAACGTCTTCACAATGCAGTCTGAATACAAATACCACTAAACTGTTATGAAGTACTTGTGCATCTTATGGGATTTTTAATTGAGTTTTAAATACCTCCACACAGAAAAAACGGCCTGAATTAAATCTAAATGAGGGCTAGATGCACAAACAAATGGAGCCCACTTTAAAAAAAAAAATCCCCTAACTTCGGACAGTCCGCTTTCTCCTGAGATGGCCTCTTGTCATCCTCCTAATGAAGCAGCCCACAGAGCAGTTAGCTATTAACAATCATATGATGATCCACCTGTTATTCTCCCTGTGACTTACTGCTCCAATCTGGTCCTCAAACCCCTGACCATAAGACTTGGATCCCAAGGATCCTGCCTTTATTTGTTCCAGGAATGTATAGGGAGGGATTGGGAGATGTGAACATATCATTATAAAGGGCTTTGACAGAAAGTCAATAAGGTGAATAACTGATCCACTTATTAGATAATCATAACCATTTTACATGGAGAATCTATGGGGTGGCAAGAATAGAGTTAAGGTAATTTAACCGCACATTTCCATACTTTCCAGTGTTTGCTGTTTTAAAAGTGTAATCTTAAAATAGAATGTCCCATCTATTCTGTTCTGTATAGGTCTTTTGGACATGTGTAGATGTCTGGAAAATAAAATCATTCAAGAATGTGGGAGAGGCAGGGAATAGAATCCACTCTGACAATGCTATGGGAACCCTTATCTAGCCACTAAATATAGTAATACTGTGGTTTTGAAATAGTACTTTTGAGATACTCGGGCGAGGCAGATTGTTGTTTTAAAACATTATGTTCTATTAGGATTGTTTTCTCTTACATTATTGCTGGCTATTTACAACCTGGACTCCAGCTCAAAGGGTTTTTTTTGTTTTTTTGGGGGGGAATAAATATGGACTGACTGATATCATTAAACTAATACAGTAGAATGCAGTATTTTTAGTGTATTACAACACAGTTTCCCCAGCTCCACCCCTTGTAGGCATTCATTTACTTTTCCAGTTCACTTGTTAATCATTGTATTGACATAAAAAGTCCTCCCAAAAGCACTCTTTGGTAGATTGCATTAAATATGAATAGCGGATATTCATTACGATGTGTTACCCCCAAGAGAGCGCTAAACTATCCGCATTACTCAGGAACAGGCAAATACAGGCAAATTCTTCAGCTATTCAAATAGTTCAGTGTCTCTCTGTATCTCTAATAAAACAAGAATATATCTCTATTCCCTTAATTACTTAGAAGGTCAAGGACTCTCAGTTCCCACTCTACCTTACAGTGCTACAAGAGGGGAATGTTTCCATTGGTGGTTGAATCACAGTAAATATATGATGGATTTTTTCACTCAGCGTACTTATAGTTTTCAACAGCTGTGCATTAGTCTAATAATATTGCTATATCTGTATCGAATTAGGGAAAAATCCGATCTGAATTAAAACTTTAAAGGACTTCATCTGTTTGTTTTTCAATAGTTATAGCTTTCTGAGTAGTCTGCTTTTCACCTTTATTGCCTCCTCTTTCTTTAAATCCCATCTCACACTGAAGGCTTGACATCTACTCATTACCATTTGCACACCTCTGCAATTGCCAGCTGTTTTCAGACATCACCTTTTATCATCACCTGTGCTGATGTTATTTTTAAACATAGTTCTTATATTCAGAAGGTGGGATAGGCAAAATTTAAATATTAATTTCTTTACGTACAGGCAATATGGTATCATGCTAGCAATATCCTGCTAATGACATCAGCCCTAACCTTAAAAAACTCTTTGCTTTTGGAACAAGCTGCATAGCTCAGCAGTTTGAGCATTGGCCTGCTAAAGCCAGGGTTGCAAGTTCAATCCTTTAGGGGGCCATTTAGGGATCTGGGGCAAAACAACAACAACGCAAAAAACTGTCAGAGACTGTACTTGGTCCTGCTAGTGAAAGCAGGGGGCTGGACTTGATGACCTCAAAAGGTCCCTTCCAGTTCTATGAGATAGGTATATCTCCATATATCAATTCTTCCTGGATTCATGTAGTCTGAGACTTCTAAAACAATCACTGTTGGATTCACAAAACTATTTAATATGTTCTGTGATGGTTTCATGGTAGGAACTATCTTAACTCAAGAACAATTTTAAAGTACAGTTTATAAATTTTGGAACTCTGTTATGGTATTGTCATCTCCTAATGTGGTCTATGAAGCATAATACTTTTAAATGTGTTCCCCCTAAAAGTTAAACTACTCAATAATAGCTCTTACCTCAGACTTAATGCCCATGACTCTTTGTAACTCCACCCTATCAGAGTGATTCCTGGGAATCCCATAGGTGTAAGCCACTTAAGAAACTAGCAACAAGCTTTCCTGGACTTAGAGAATCAATTCTGCAGGTAGAGGGACAGAGTAGACCTGCTTTCAGGTAAGGACAAATTTTTAGAAATTCTCTAAGCCTGTTAGCATACAGACAGATGAATCATACTGATTCTAGTACTTATCCCCATAAGTTCTCTTCCCAGTGCTCATGGACTTGCTAAAGTATACAAGTGGTAGGTATCATTAGTTCTAGTACATAATTGTTTGCCCACTCGTGGATCTTGAAACAAGGAAATTCTGTAACAAAACATTAGTTAAAAAGAATCTATAATTGAAACTAACAACCTACCTCTTTTCCTACCCTCCTCTCGAAATAAAATATAAAATTCAACAACGCTAGATGTTAGGAAGTCTGAAATAAATAGTTAAGGGATCTCTCTACTCCTCTGTTACTGCAGAGATCTCCATCACTCACTATTACCCCAGCTAACTTACCCCACTTTAACTGGGCCTTTTATTTGGTTCTTTGAAAGAAATATTCGGTTGATGTAAACTGCTGATTTTATATAAATATGTTGTAAATCTTTCAAAAGGAATATAATCCCCAGGCCATGCGGCGGTAAGTTTGTCAGAATTCTCTAAGTTTTCTCACAGTATGATGTGTTGTTGGAATAGAAGAATATCTTTCTGGCTCAAATTGTAATGATGGAGCTATGTATTGTTATGAAGCATGTTGGTCATGTGGTGCTGTACACTTCTGAAAGTGGACATAAAGCTTGCAAGTTTGTATTCTTCAAGTGCTGGTTCCTATGTGTATTCCACACATGGGTACAAATGCGCACCATGAGTCCAAATCTGGAAGTGCTTCAGAGCAGGGTCTGTTGGCCTGCACATGTGCAGTAGCTCTCCTCATGCTCCCGACCAAGGGTATAAGAGGCAGTGAGGGTTGATGCCTCTCCAGTTCCTTCTTACCACAACGTGGCCTGAGTCGGAATGGTGTCCTCTTTCATTCTGTTGTTTAACCAGTGAAGAAAGAAAATGTTTGTAAATAGTTATATATTTTAGCTTAATAGTTAGTAGTTAAAGTTTATAGTTAGCATAGGTATTTCTTTTCCACCAGTTGGGGAGCCTCTTCCCAGCTCTGGGACTATGCCCGAGTCCTGGGATTCAAGAATTGTGTCTCTTGCCCTTGCTCTTTCTCCATCAGTGACGAACGTCAATGGTGCCTGTACTAGGTCTGGGCGAGGCACATATCTCTGCAACGTGCAGTATCTGTGGCTCCTTCTCACCCGAAACTCAAGAAGCCCAGGAGCTTTGCCTACGAAAGCACCTGATGGAGAAGATTATGAGGTCCCTGTCCGATCTGGGCCAGAGAAACCACCTCTCTGTATATTGGCCTCAATTGACCAGCAGTACCCCTCCAAGTACGTGCTTTGAAGCCTTCAGGATCTAAGCCCAAGGTCTTTTCTTCTAGGGCTCCCCATGAGAGTAGTGGGCACTCTCATGGTATCAAGGACAGATCCCCTTCAAGGACTGTCCATAAGAAGCACGCTTCCTCCCTGAGCCTGTCCACGTTCGGTGAGATGTCATGCATGGAACTGGCTCCATTGAAGACCCCCAGGTTGGAGGGCAAAGCACGTAAAAAGAAAATCCACTGGTTCTATCAGTCACCTTGGTACCAAAGTGTAAGGATAGATGTTCACTGGTTCTGTGTACAAGTGCCGCCTCATTTATCTAAAGACCATCCAGCTGCCACAGGTGCACCAAGTCCTTCAGACTTGACTGCTGGAACCTCTTGATCACCAGGGTGCATGGAGACATACGTAACACCAGAGGATATATTCTTTCTTTATCCACAGTCTCCACTTCTCTCCAGTCCTGCCCTGCTGAGGGATGTTCTTAATTCGGCGGAAGAGCCTATATCACTATCCCAGGAACAGACCCATCTCCAGCCATCCGGCAGGAGTGCCCTGGTACCGATAGCACTGCCGCTACTGATGGAACAGTTCTCAGACATGGATGAGTCAGAGGAGATAGCCACGCCAGTATTTCCATGGAGACACTTGAGCCCCATCAGACAGTCGACTGCTTATGCTCACCATTCCTGTGGGTATGACCTCCCCCCAGAGACCACTAGTAGCAATTCTCTTGGGGTCCCGCACAATTAATTAACCCCTCTTTCTGGCCTTATTGGTATCCATATAGCAGGTGTCTGTGCTGTTCTCAGGAGTCAGACCACTCCTCCCTCTCTTTCTCTCTCTTTCTCTCTCTCTCTCCAGCCTGTTCCATCGGTGTATGAGAAAGGAGAGCCGGAATCGGATCTGCAGGTACCAACAGTTCTGATGGGTGCCTCTTCATCATCCCTGGATGAAGCAGTCATTCTTTCTTCATCTTCTCCACCAGATGACCACCCCAGTATCATCTGCCTCACCACCACCCTTCCTGGTCCCTCTTCAGGGACCACTCTCACAAGGTGATACTTCAACAGGAAGTAGAATCTCTTTTACACCGAGAGGCTATAGAGTGTGTCCTGCCTCCTTACCATGGGAGGAGGTTCTACTCCCCATATTTCCTAATTCCCAAAAAAACACAGAGGGTGGAGACCCATCCTGGACATGTGGCAACTCAAGATCGTTCTTCAAAAGCTGAAATTCCAGCGAGCTCAGCGCCGTCAAGGCAGACCTTCCTTAAACAGAAATTCACAAAGAAGAAGATTTCTCTTGGACTACACCCCAAATTTCTCTCCAAGATTGTCTGAGTTCGACATCAATCAGACAGTACACTTACCTATATTTTTTCCAAAACCCCGTGTTTCCTCTGATGACCAGAGAATATATTCTCTCGCTGTCCACTGTGCCCTTGTGTTCTATCTATAAAGAACCAAATCCATAAGGAAATCACTGAGACTTTTTATCACCATTGCAGAGAAAGCGCCTGGGTAAGCCAAATCCTCTGAGAGAATTTCTAAGTGGGTTTCAGGATGCATCTTGAGATAGCTATAATTCCTCCCCCTGGTGGTGTCACAGCTCACTCCATGTGAGCACAACTGCCTTCACAGCATTCTGGTCAAATGTCCCACTGCAGGACATCTGCAGGGCAAGCCGCATGTTTGCAACACACTACGCTCTAGTTCATGCCTCGGCTGCAAATGCAGCGGTGAGATTGGCAGTAGTGCAAGCATCTTTGCTACTGGCTTCCTTGTACCCATCCCCAGTCTGACGCTGCTTGCCAATCACCCACATGTGGAATACAAATAGGGTTCATTTTTCTGTGAGTGCTGAAGATTACTTAGTGTAAGTGGAGATTCTTCGAGATACGTGATCACTATCTGTATATCGCTACCCACTCTCCATCCCCTCTGCTTTGGATCCTGTTGTATTTGTGGTAAACAGAGGAACTACAGAGGCATCAACCTGCACTGCCTGTTATACTCTGGATTGGAATCATGAGGAGAGGTACTGTGCATATGTGGGCCAATGGATGCTGCAGTGAAGAATTTCTGGACTTGGGTGCATGGCGCACATATGTGCCGATGTGTGAAATACAGATTGGGACCACACATCTTGAAGAACCTCTAGCTGCAGTAAGTACCGATAACCTCCACTTTTGAGCTGTATGTCTAGCAACTAACATGAGCCGATTTTTTTTTTTGAGTGACTAATATATGGACTGATCTTACAGAGGATGCACTCAGGCACATTCCTGTGATTATATGGAGCTCCATTGTAGAATTCTGGAAAGAAAATAACTTTGGGACACAGAAGTGTGAGTTTTTGGGGGGAGTTGTTAGTGGAACGACCTTGATAACTTTCATTCTTTACTATTTTTATGTTTTTGGGTGTGTGTTACGTTCTGAACAGCATGTGACATTTAATCTGAAAGCTTTTTCAGATTAGTATATCCCACTTTTTTATTAAGAGAGCTTTAACTTTTTCCTCAGCTGGGGATTACTGTCCCCTTTCTCCTATTTTGGGAATACTGGGAATAATTCTTGCGTTACATATGCTTAATTATTTTCAGCTATGTTAAAGACAGCAGATTTCCAATTTAAAATGATAAATACCCATCCAAACTGTTGAGTCCTGAAAGGGCATGGAATCCATTTTCCTTTTCTTTGTCCTTGAGTACTGTTTCCCTTTCTTACTGCCTAGAATAGGCTTACATCAGTAATATTCATAAATGATTTACAAAAGTAATTCCTGTGTAATAGCTTGGGACTTCAAGATTTTATGGTGCTGCCAGATGTGCTATCAAACAAAATTATCTGGTTCAAAAAACTTGATAAATCTAGTCAGAATAAATTCCCTGAAGCAAACACACACTCCCACCCTCCCTCAAGAAAAGTAAGTATAGCCCATAAAATTGTTAGGTTCTCTTTTGCCACATGTATGAAATTAGACTTAACGTTGTGTGTGAATAATATTGATGCTTTATGTTTGAAAAAAGAAACAAACAGTAAGGTCTTGCCTTTATTAAGTACCCCTTTCCCTCTGTGACACCACACATGGTAAGAGTAGATTTCAGAGTTTTAAACTTCACTCATGGGACAACCGCTGTGTAGTCTAAATATTACACTCTTAATATATTGTATGACTCCTGAACATTATAGACCAGGTTTTCAAAAAAAAGGCTCAGCATGTTGGCTGCTGCTCAAGAAGAGGTTGGCTTATAGTTGGAATTTAAAAGGAAGTCAAGGGGAGGTGCAAGCAAAAATACATGTAGAAACAAGGGTACAATTTGTCCTTTTGGTATTCTGCAATAATGAAATGTAATCGAGTAAGTCTAGCCTTTGCTCTAAATTTCCTGAGTTTTGTCTGTTTAAGTTGGAGTTAAGACTTAATTTTAGCAAAGTTTTACGTATATACATTCCTTTTCTAAAATGTCTGGAATGCAAGAAGACGACAATAGAAAATCCATCTTCAAAGAGGGGGAGGGATAGCTCAGTGGTTTGAGCATTGGCCTGCTAAACCCAGGGGTTGTGAGTTCAATCCTTGAGGGGGGCCACTTAGGGATCTGGGGCAAAATCAGTACTTGGTCCTGATAGTGAAGGCAAGGGGCTGGACTCGATGACCTTTCAAGGTCCCTTCCAGTTCTAGGAGATGGGATATCTCCATTAATTTAAAATTTTAATTTAAAGGAAGGGAAATTAACTTGAAACATTCATGATATTGTCTTTCCATGTAAATATGTGTTTAGGGCAGAATTCTGACCTCAAACATACATGCACAACTCTCATAGGAGTTCTGGAGCCTGTTTTGAGGGCAGAATTTGGCCCTTAGACAGTTTTATATATGTGCATTATTTCCTGAAGTGTCTTTCACTGCTTCTTAGAAAGTAAAGCCCTGATCCTGCAACTGGATCTCTGCGGGCACTTAAGTGTATATACAATTTATACTTAAATGTAATACTTAGATCCTTCTTCAAAAAATCAGATTTTTATTTGATGTGCATGTTGACATGTGCACTGCTCAATAATTTGAGGATATAAATTATGCAATTTCTGTGAAAAAACAGTTTATGTGCATATGCAGTAATCACTTTTCAAAGTTAAAGATTTAATCTATTTTTCAAAGTTTCATAACATAAATAACCCACTAGAACCATTGTGGAATACTTACTAGTCAGATTTGTTTTATAAATCATAATCATTTTGAGTTGTTCAATCAATGTTAAGCATTTGGAAACAATAATATATGTCTGTGCAACTTTATACACTCGTGATTTAAAAACAGCTAGGCTGATCTTTTAAAATATTTTTAAATATTCATTCTCAGCCAAGAATACCCTGTAACCAAGTTACATCTTGGAACACACTTTTACAGTCAATGTATAAATCCCTACAAATTAGGTGTTATAAAGGAAATGCTGATGAGCCCTTTAAATATAGTCACAATAGCACAACTTCGTTCTGTGTTAAAAGAAAGAAAGAGAAACTCACATTATTTTTCCACAAAAAGAAGAACAGGAGTACTTGTGGCACCTTAGAGACTAACAAATTTATTAGAGCATAAGCTTTTGTGGACTACAGCCCACTTCTTCGGATGCATATAGAATGGAACATATATTGAGGAGATATATGTATATATAGAATGGAACATGTATATCTCCTCAATATATGTTCCATTCTATATGCATCCGAAGAAGTGGGCTGTAGTCCACGAAAGCTTATGCTCTAATAAATTTGTTAGTCTCTAAGGTGCCACAAGTACTCCTGTTCTTCTTTTTGCGGATATAGACTAACACGGCTGCTACTCTGAAACCTGTCATTATTTTTCCAGTATTCTTTACAAAGTACATATTTTAACAAAGAAAGCAAACTATTGGTCACTCAAGTATACCAATGCTGAAGGACCCAATCCTTAAGTATTCTTCCATGGCATGCTCAATAGAGTCCATTGTTGTCACGAATGATGGCCATGTTATTCATAAGGCCATAGGGGTTGATATAATTGCAAAAAGGTTTAAATTACATGTGTGAGAAAAGCTTAGCTAGATGGCTTCTGTTTAGGCTCCAAAGTGTCCAAGCCTGGGGGGAAAATCCTGGTCCTATTAAAATCACTAAGGTAGCTCATCTCAGTGGCACTGAAAAAAGGCTGTAGTGTTACAACTACTCAAAACTGGGTCTGATTTAGAAAATGAAATGTGGCAAGCATTGAGTCCCTAATGTGCCCTAATCTTATTTCACTGTAGTTTTTGAATGCTCAATTGATATAACACACCGAGGCCCTTATCCTGTAAGCTGCAATGGACAGGAAGCCCCTGTGCTTGTGTAGAGCCCAACTGATTTCATTTGGGCTCCATTCGAGTGATCAGGTTATGGTTGCATGGAGCACCTTGACAGATCAGCCCCTACTTAGAGTTAGAGTGGATTTCATGGAAATGTCATTTTTATTCTCACTCCTTCATACCATCATTCCTCCAAAGCACTAAACAATGCTCTTTGATACACATATGTAGAGAAATGCATAGACCTTAAGTCTAGAGTCCTGGAGCTAAGCATAAGGTAAATCTACAACCTTTTAAAGAACTTATCTGCATACCTACTCTACTTAAAAGCTATCAGTGAAGATGTTTGGTAGGAAATAAGGATATATTTGGTAAAGAAAATTGTTTTTTCTTTCACACAGCAGTTCCAAGATCATGCTTTCTGTTACTCAAGAAATTAAATTCTACTTGAATCATTGCAAAATTAACTATCTGTAAACCTATGAGGTAAAATATTAATCATAAAGAGAATAGCACAACATAATGCAGAGTACATCTGCTGCTTCAGTTTATGCAGAAGTATAAGCCTATTGGTATCTACAGACCATTTTAAATTGAACATCTTTAGAAACACTTGAAAAAGCAGCATGAGAAGCCATGCAACTGGTAAAACAGATTTTGCTGTGGTAGCATCATTCTCTGAATGGTAGAGTCTTACAAAAATTAATATAAATTCCTTTCAGGTCCTAGATCTTCTTGACATTATTTGTTAGTTACAGGATGAGTAAACCTGGGCTGTGAGACTGCTGAGTCCTCCAAACCCACCAGCCTGGGCTGTCCATCACAATGTGATGCTAATGTCAAGCTACAAGCCGCTAACAGGCACTGCATTTACACAGCCGTCCACAGGCAGGGACACACCCAACTGAGTTACATGAATGAGCTCCAGGCCAATATGAACTATCAATAGAGAGGCTCCAGCCAATCCCTCCCCCCATCTCCAGCCCTATGCCCCAGAACTGTACCATCTTACACTGTTCAAGGCTCCCTTGGGCAGTGCAAGTTCACTAATTAGTTCGCCACTCCCTCAGTGTGGAATGGATACACACTAGCCTTTGTAATGTGAGCTGAGATTTCCCAAGCACTTCAATCAAAACCACAGTTTTAGGTAAAATATAAAACTGATTTATTAACTACAGAAAGATACATTTTAAGTGATTATAAGTAGCAGACATAGAGATCAAAGTTGGTTACCAATGAAATAAAAATAAATTTGCAGTCTAAATTCTAACTTAAACAGACGAAGCAAGATTTGAATCAAACCGTGTCTCAACATAACAGCAGGTTACAGTTCCTCACAGGCTGAACCATCTTCCAGGACCAAACCTGCCTAGTTCAAAGTCTGTGTCTTCCAGGCGTTCTTCCAGGTGTTGAGATGGGATCCCGAGAAGCCTCTGGGATAATGGATTGTGTGTTGATGAGCCATTAACGCCCATCTGGCCAGCAATGGCTACTCCTTTGTTATAACGTAAAGGCTGGTTGTGGGAATTTCCAATCTCACAACATATTTCATTAACACTTATAGCAATACTTCAGAATTTCACACACAATGATAGCACATACAATCCAACTGTATAATAATGTTCAACAAATCAAGACTTTTACAATGATACCACACAAGGCATACTTTGTACAAAACATATCATAATTATATGCCAGTGGTGAATATGGGGGTTCCAGGGTGCTGCTTTGAGGCACAGAGTGTCACAACAGCATACAAGCCAAATGATGAGGGTGAGAAAAGGCACAAATCCTTCAATTTGAACTGGATTCTGGTGCTTAAAAAAGGACTGTATTTTTTAAAATGAGATGGTCACCGAAGATTGACACTGTTATTTTAAACAGCAGCAATGAGACGCTGTAACTAATATATTTCACAAAACCTACACGTATAGTCAGTGATTGATTAAATATTGTAATTGAACTGCATCTTCATAACTCTAACTAAGCCGGGAGTTTTCCCCCAACTGCACGGTTCAGCAGGGACCAACTAATTGGCAATTTTCTTCTTTTTAACAAAGCAAAAATATAATTAAACTACAAAGAAAGAAATGTTCACTGTAGATTAACTGTGATGTTTTTTGCTCTGATGTTTGACAATCATTTGGAATACATTAGCTGATTAATACCATGGCAGCCACACATTATATCTTGGCCCAATCCAATGTTTAATTATTTGCAGAAAAATCTAGCTTTCCTGGGACGTGATTTGAAGGGATATTTGCCATTTTAATATATAGTTGCCTAGGTAATGGAAACACCTTGATAAAATATCTTACAGTGCCTGTGATTTGAAAAACAGGTAATTTTGATGGTTCTTCGAGAGGTTGCTCATGTCCATTTCAATGTAGGGTGTGTGCTCGCCCTGAGCACCGACATCCAAAAGTTTTCCCTCAGTGGTATCCATCAGGTCAGCTCTGGTGCCCCCTGGAGACATGCTGGCATAGCATCAGTATAAAGGGCCTTGCTTCCCTGCCACCCCCTCAGTTCCTTCTTACCACCTGTGATGGTCGCTGGAACTGCGGCTTGTCCTTGCGTTTTCCCGCAAGTAACCTCTCTTGATGGACTTTGTTTATTAGCTGTACATAGCTTTTTTTGTAGTGCTTAAGTTTTCGTTAATTAGTTAGTAAGTAGTTAGCAGACCCCGCTTTGCGGGGTTAGCTCTTCCCCGGCACCAGGATATGCCTCGGTTTGCGGGGTTTAAGCTGTGTGCGTTGTGCCATAAGCCAATGCTGGTTAGTGACCCGCATTCCAGTTGCCTCAAGTGTCTGGGGGAGGCCCACGTGCAGGAGTGTTGCAGGATTTGCAAGGGCTTTAGGCCCAGAATTAAGAAGGACAGCAACACCAGACTCAAGTTCCTCCTTATGGAGGCAGTGCTTTGTCCCCTTCGGAGCTGAGTCATGTTGACCCAGCACCGATTTATTTCGGCTTCAATAAGAAGCACCCTGGCATCTCGAAGGGAGATGTAACACTGTCTGCTTCTCTGACACCAAGGAAGGACCCTGCTTCTATGGCCTGGGATTCCCGGCACTGACAGTCATCCTCAGTGCCGAGGAAGACAACTCTGGCACGGGACTCTCGGCAGAGGAAAACTTACCTGGGTCATAGAGATGCTGACAGAATGTGACGTGTTCCAGGCCACTCGCGGATGCTAGCGGTGCACACAGTACTGTTGACTCCGGCCCCGGGGAGAGCACCGTGGAGACCAGCATCTTTGGACTCTCCACCGAGATAGAGCCATAGGAGTTCAACTATCCTGGCACCGCCATCCATATTGGAGATGTTTGAGGCAGTGAGGGAGCTGTTGTCACTCCTGATACCGCCATTCGGGAGCTGTCAGCAGTGGCACTGGAGACAAGGACCATCACAGCACCAAGACCCCAGATGCCATCAAAAGGCAAGCTAGCCATGATGTTGTGGCACCGCTCTCTGACACTAGTTGGCACAGCTCTGCCTTGGTTGCCAAGAAGCAACTCCTCCGACTCGGACTCTGAGGCAGAGTCGTATGCCCCCCACAGGAGCAGACACCACTCTGACCAGTGATACCCGGAGGCTGAGATGAACCAGGGCATTCCACTGGTGGTCTGGCCAAAAACACAGTGGCAGATGCCACAATAATGGCTGTTTTGGAACCCCTGGGCTTTTCAGCCAGTCCAGGATCCACAGTCCAGGAGGTCCTACTCTGTTGTATTGGAGTCAAGGGCTCCCTTGGAATAGGGACCAGGCACCGGTGCCAAATCTGGTACTGAATTTCGAGAACTGGCCCCCCCGAGACCCATCCGGTGCAGATGGCGAAGAACAAGGACATGAGCTAGTAGTACAGGTTTCTTCTTCTTCCTCCTCTCCTGACCAGGTGGTGGTGGGAACAAGTATAGCGCCTTCCCAGAATGACTGTAGGGCACACCAGGCGCTCCTGAGAATGCCAGCCCAGAACCTGGGTTTCCAGGTGGAGGAAATCACCAAATCTTTCCATGCCCTAGTAGACATTCTAGTGGCATCAGGACCATCACAAGTGGCTTTGCGTCTAAACAAAGCCATTTTGGACCTCATCAAGGCCTTATGGCACACTCCTGCATCCCTTCAACCTACAGAGAAAGATATGGAGAAGAAGTACTTTGTCTCCCCGCAAGGCTATGAATTCCATTACACATACCCTCCACCGGGCTCGCTGGTAGTTTTAGTGACAAACGAGTGGGAGTGGCAAGGTCAGCAAGGGCCAACTCCCAAGGCCAAAGATGCCAAAAAAACTAGACCTTTTTGGCAGGATGGTGTACTCAATTGTCGGCCTCCAGCTCAGGATTGCAAACCAGCAAGTACTCCTAAGCCAGTATGATTTCAACTCCTGGAGTGCAATGTCAAATTCAAGGAGCTTTTGCCGCAAGAGACCAGGGGTGAGTTCTCTGCCCTAGTTGAAGAGGGAAAATCAATGGCAAGGGCATCCCTCCGGGCAGCTTTGGACGTGGCAGACTCTGCAGTTTGATCCATGGCTTCGGCTGTGGTTATGAAGAGAAGCTTGTGGCTTCAGTCCTTGGGGTTGCCCTATAAGGTGCAGCAGACATTGCAGGACCTCCCATTTGAAGTCAAGTCACTCTTTTCGGAGCAAACAGACTCCAAGCTGCACAGTCTGACAGACTCTAGAGCCACGCAGAAATCCCCGAGGTTGCATACACCAGCTCCCCCAGGAAGCACAATAAGCCCCAACTGACGGCTGGCTTCTACCCACCAAAACCAAGGCAAGATTGTAGAAGGAAAAGGAGTAGAGGATATAAGAGGAGGCCTCCATCCCAGTCCTCGTCTGCCCCGGTGCCTGCTCCCCAGAGACAATCAGCAGGGTCTAAGTAGGCCTTTTGATGGGATGCTCAGAGACGACATACAAGGAAAATGTTTGGATCCAATGTCCCCTATTTTTGTGGACTAATCATCCCACTTCTACTGGGCGTGGGCCCGTATTCCCTCAGATCGCTGGGTGCTACACATGATAGCATTGGGGTATACCCTTCAGTTCAGTTATTCCCCTCCTTCCACCCTCCCTCCCCAGCCCTCTTCAGGGACCCTTCTCACGAGCAACTTCTAGCCTCGGAGGTGCAGTCGTTCCTAAGGGCGGGAGCAGTGGAAGAGGTTCCACCAGAGTTAAGGGGCCATGGCTTCTTCTCCCATTATTTCCTAATCCCAAAGGCCAATGGCAGTCTTGGACCTGCGAAACCTCAACAGATTCATGAAAAGACTGAAGTTCCACATGCTCTCCTTGGTCTCCATTATCTCTTCTCTGAATCCAGGGGACCAATATGCTGCCCTTGAGTTGAAGAACATATATTTTCATATTGAGAGTTTTTGGGGACACAGAAGGTTCCTACGATTCATCATGAACCACATGCACTACCACTTTACCATGCTCCTATTCCGCCTGTGAGTGGGCCCTTAGGTGTTCACAGAGTGCATGGCAGTCATCACAGCCTTCCTGAGGAAACAAGGGGTTCAGGTCTACCCTTACCTCAATCCAAAGCCCAGTTGGCAGCAAATGTAGAGTTGATATAGTCAACCTTCCAGTTCCTGGGTCTGTTGATAAATATGCAGAAATCTACCCTTTCCCCAGTTCAAAGGATAGAATTCATTGGGGTGATCCTCAGCTCGACCCAGACCAGAGCCTTCCTCCTGGAAAACCTTTTGGCTTTAGGGGCACTCATAGAGAGCCTGAGGAATTACCCTATCACAACAGCAAGAAACTGCTTAAAGCTCCTGGGACATGTGGCATCATGCGCCTATGTGGTGTAATATGCGAGACTACAGCTCAGACCTCTCCAGACTTGGCTGGTATCTGTATACCCCTGGGCTGACACCATCTGGACATGGTGGTTTCGCTTACCCCGTCAGTGATTGCCACCTTCTTTGAAGTGGACCCTGTGTTGGAGTGGACATGAACGACACATCTCGAAGAACAACAGTTATGGAAGGTTAGTGACTGTTCTCCCTCCCCTCCCACACACACACACAGGAAATACTTTGAGACACTGTGATAAATTATTTGGTTGTGTAAATGAAAATCTGCATACTGAATGTATTGTTAGTCACAAAACAGGGGTGAGTGCTGTACCGGTATTCACTGACTCCACATTGTCTTCTGGAAGTTGCCCCGTGTTGAAATTCATTAGTTATGCAAAAGAGGTTAATTCCAGAATGAAGAGAAGGGCTGTAGATTGAAAAAGGAGGGTTAGTCAGAAAGAAGGCATTTCAGGACATGTTAAGGGGAAAGTCCTACTAAGGCAATTCAGCAGTAGTGCAGTTTTACATATGAATTGGTGGGCATCTGGTGACACTGGAAATGTTATACCCTGGATGCACAATGTTTTTGACATCAAAAAACAGAGAAGGATGCATACAATCTTCTATCTAAACCTGTTTGCATTAAGCTCCTCTTCTGTGTCACACACCCACCACACTTCCCCTACTCTTGGGCCCACCAAACTTACTCAGCTAGCCAGAAGTCTCCATAGTTGTAGATGACAGGAGGGAAGCAATTGAGAAGGAAATAATTTATAGTGCTTGATATTTGTAGCTGCCAGCTACCCTGGTCCATATGTAGCAGATCATTGGTAATGTTTAACAAAGTTCTTGTTAAAAACATAGTTATGTGAAGAACAGTTCAGTGAAAATTCACATACTGTCTCTCTAATATCCTGGGATCAACAGCTACAATACTGCATGTTACACTTCTTAGCATTTTTCTGCAAGTTTAGGAGGTTTTTAGCAGTACTAATTCAGAATCACACAGGAGCAATGCAGTGATAAGTAATATGCCTCCTTCTCAGTGGAATCTTTGATGTTGGAATAAGAAGCTTTAATTATCTTAAATGAAAGCAAAATGTTAATTTTTCAGTATGAATCGCAGTCAAACTTCAAAGGTGGCTCTGACTAGATGTAGATTTTGGTTATTTCAAGGTGAAACAGAAGTCCATGCAGTGGTTTATATAGTCACAGAGTAGTTACTGTCTGTCAATCCTAGATCAGAGTTTTCCTTCTTGGACTCTGTAAATGAACGAATCAAATGCTCTATAAACTCTATGGATAATGTATGGTTGGTGTTATCCATTCTGAAAGCAGGAGTTAAACAAAAATGTCCTGAAGTCCTGCATTTTGTAAGGACTGTCTAATAACATTACCCCTTTTTGATCCAAGAGTTTAGCCAATTTGGGATCTAATGGATTGTTTCAATTAGGAGGAGAAATTGCTGAAATCAGATATTTCTTTGATGCAATCCTGTTTATGTGCAAAGAATGTAGAAAGTCCTGTTTCCCTGAACACAGAAGGAATTAAATAAGAGATATTTTGTTCACAGTTCTAAGTCCCTTTCAGCCAACACTTTAACCAAAAGCTCTTTCTCTTAACTATTATTCTTAGGGTCACACTACCAGGGCTTTGTGATGTCCTGTCCCTTTAAATGTTTGAGCACTCTCCCCCTCCCTCTTGCAAAGCATCATTTTCATGTTAGTTTCAGTTTTGCTGCCAGAAGAACAATAAAATCTCCACAGCAGACAGCTGTGTTTCTATCAGCTCCCCCTGTCTGTGTCTTATCTCCTTCTCTGCCGGGTCCAAATATAAAAGGCTTTTCTGGCTATATCTGGGCTTCTTTACTCCTCCTATGTTTCCGGTGTGTTTTTGTTCCTTCTCTCAGACACAAACGCACACAACTCCACCAACCAATGCCCAGCCCCTTCATTGTCTGTATCAGTCCTCTGAGAAACCCCTTATGCCAAAATGTTCAGTTTCTATTCAGAGCCTTGCCACATGCTTGTGTTTTGGATGGTGGTGCCTCTCTTTTTTTCAGTTAGCTTGTTCCATAAAGGAGCTTGATTGTTTCTTACATTTATTCTGAAGGAAGGTGGTAGTTATGCCCACCAGCCTCAGGGCTAGTCTACACTACCCGCCCGGATCGGCGAGTAGAAATCGATCTCTCAGGGATCGATTTATCGTGTCTCATCTAGATGCGCTTACTCCCACCTCGTCAGGAGGAGTAAGCACTATCGACGGGGGAGCCGCGGCAGTCGACTTGCCGCCATCCTTACAGCGGGGTAAGTCGAATAGGATACGCCGAATATTCGCGTAGCTGAATTTGCGTATCTTAAATCGACCCACCCCCCTTAGTGTAGACCTAGCCTCACTGAGATTTCGCCCAGCCCCCCACCCCCTCCCAGCATAACAACAACAAGGGATTATCTGGGAGTGCTTCAGAGCAACGTTGGATATAGTTCTTGATAGCCATTTTCAAAGCTTACTGGGAAAGGGGAAGGCATTGCCCAAGAACTGGGGATGTATCTGGGTGACAGAGAAGGCATATGTGTTTCCTGGGACTTGGTATACGAATAAAGAAACAGACCAAAGGTTGTGAAGAACTGGGATCTGACAAACAAGTCTGGTTCGTGAGTTTCCCAAAGGTGACAACACCTAAGGGATATGTCTATGGTGAGGAAGGCTTACTCCGTGGATCAGACATTAGCCTTTACATTTCCCTTTTATAGAAATGTATTGGTAGTAGACAACTTATGTCAGAGCAAGAGGTACCCATTGTGGTTTTTCTAGGTTGGCTATCTTTTCTAACCTGATTTCCCACATAAGACATCATGGGACCATTGATTGAGAGTAGCTGCACATGAGTACCTGGCAAGAAGATGAAATTGTTTTCAGTTTGTTTCAAGTTAAAGTGGGGAGAGCTTTGTGATAGAACCTATGAGCTACTTTATGCAAGAATATTCCCTGATCTGTTGGGGGATACCTGGGCCTTGTTCTCCATGGATTGCACCTTGTAATTTGCTTCCATTTTGTGCAAGGAGCATGTAAAATGCTATTATTCTGTTTTTGTAGCTCTTTGCATTTTCTTTACAACGATTTAAAGGACTGCACACTATGCGGGGCAATTTTTTTGCTGCTCAAAGAATGCTCTGATAACTTTAGATTTCTTTCCCACCACATTAGGTCTGGGCAAGCAGCCTGTGACAGGCACACTTTTGCTTTCCAACTGGTTACCATTTCCCTTGCATTAGGCCAGGGGTTCTCAAACTGGGGGTCAGGACCCCGCAGGAGGTCATGAGGTTATTACATGGGGGAGTTGTGAGCTTTCAGCCTCCATCCCAAACCCCGCTTTGCATCCATCATTTATAATAGTGTTCAGTATTTTAAAAGTGTTTTTAATTTATAAGGGGGGGGGTCACACTCAGTGTGTGCTATATGAAGGGGGTCACCAGTACAAAAGTTTGAGAACCACTGCATTAGGCAGATGCCACCAGATACCTTTGTTTAGAGAGCAGCCACTGGGATTGCTGGGGGCTTTGCAGCCAGAGTCATTAATAGCCTTCCTAATTTTTCTGAGAGACAGAGGAGCAGACCTCACCTCTGGCATAAATTTGTTATAGATTCCCTTTAAGATCAGGAAATGAGTAAGGTCAGTTCTTTATTATTAACTGTCAACTGAAAATCTCTGGAGGGGGAAAGAGGGCTAAAATAGATTCATCCACTTACAGAAGAAACACCATGGCTTAACAGGTGTACAGTGGTTGTAATATGCTACTTGGGAGTTCTTCAGGCTCTGCTGCAAACAAAATATTATCCAAGTATAATAACATTGTGAACCCAAAGACCTTAACTGCTTTCATTATCAAGTGAATGCCTTAGGGGAAATACACAGATGGAAAACCATTGCTTTCAGCTGGCATAATGCTCCTATGTGGGAGAATTTATGTCTAGAATGTAATTGGTCCTTATATGGGAGCATCGTGGAGACAATGCATGGAGTCTTCCTCACCCCTTTTGTGTCCTGTTTAAGGGCAGGTCTCCATCACAGCCCCTAGAGTTGGGGAGTGACATGATTGTTCTCTTTGGGTGCACATTGCCCTAAGAGGAGGAGGCAGGTACCACTCTCTGCCCACAGTAGCCTAAAGAGTACTCCCTGCTCACACCTTCCCATGCAAACCCCCCATGATGTATGTGTAAATTCACACTGCTCCTTAGCTCTGTGCCTATCTGACACAATCTAACCCTTAGAAATTTTAAAGATAGGAAAGTTACAGAAATTTTTGCTTAAATTCATTTATACCCAGAGGTCCTGGGGTGCTGACTGAGCCCAGGTGATCTTCTCAAATTACACGCCTGGCTTTCAGGTACAAACTTTGTAGCCAGCTAGATCAAAATTTGGAATCAGAAGGAGTAGGTGTTGCTTCTGTGTTTCTAGGTTGCTCACTGAGGTGGCCAGAGGCCACATCTGGAAGGCAGAGCACATTTGTGCAGTCAGCCTGCAAGGCATCATGTGGAGAGAAATAAAAAACAGTGTCTGGCTGGATGTTAGCCCTTCATATAGAAAAATGGATTTTAATTCCATTGGCACTAAAGCCATCTGAGCGTTCCTTTATCCATGTGGAATATCAAGGAAAGCTAGTTGCTTGTTCATAAAAGTACCATGGCATTATTCAGTGGTTGGTAAATAAGTATTCTTGCTGCACTTGTGCCAGATTCAACAAAAGCTGTCTGGTTCATCTGCTGTAGGAACCCGGAAGAGATTGTGAAAGCCCGTTTATGGAATTTCTGTAAACACAGAAGCTGCTGGTACTTAGCTAGATCCTTCCATTATTGGAGTATTAGTGAGGAGTGAACCTAATGAAGGAAGTTTCAGAGCAGTTCAGGTAATTGCCCAAAAGACTGGATGTTTTTCAGAACTTTTTGAGTTTGAGGCAGAAATCTCACAGAAAACA
This sequence comes from Chrysemys picta bellii, assembly GCF_011386835.1. NCBI lineage: Eukaryota > Metazoa > Chordata > Testudines > Emydidae > Chrysemys > Chrysemys picta. The sequence goes on from NC_088792.1 coordinate 73,793,150, forward strand.
GCTTTTTTTGTGATATTTTAGCACTTCCACTACTACCAGACCCAGCCAGAACGACAGAGGTATAAAAATGAAAAGGAAGGAAATAAAGTTGTGACTTCTTCAAATATACTAAAAGTTTGGTTCAGGTTTTGGTTACAGAGTCAGGGAGGGGTTCTTACATTATCCAAACTGGCTTGCGCATTCCTGGTTTATTATCATTTGCCCTTTCTTTGAATATTTTACATGATTTCACGATGACTGGTTCACAACTCTTAAAATGATGGTTTCCTGCCAGTGACCTTGATCATAGTGCAAAGGTCTTTTTTTTTAAATTTCATACAGGTCAAATAGCTCTGTTTGTCATTTCCCCCACTACAATGTGGAAGAGTTGACTTAAAAGGGGAGGGACAGCTTTTAGATGATGATGTGTTCTGCAGACTTAGTTGCCATACAGTATACAGCAGACTTGTTGGTAGTTGCACAAGCGCCAGCTTTTTTCTTTGCCCAGGGGTGCTCAATCCCCGCTCAACCCCAGGCCCTGTCCCCATGCCACTCCTTCCCCTAAGCCCCCCCCTTTTCTCATCCAATTCCGCCCCCTCCTCTGAGCATGCCCCATCCCTGCTTCTTTCCCCTCCCCGCAGCGCCTTCTGCATATTATTTAATGTTGCAAACTTAAACTCTCTTAAATTAGGAAATGGAAGAATTAAGGTTGTCTGTGCTACCTTAATTCTCTCCTTGTGGGTATGCATGATGATACCGTCTTTAATTATATGGTCACATACTATTTTTTCCACAGGATCCCTGCTTCTTTCAGGGATCTTTCACAGGGTAGATGATGCTCACTTAATGAGCAGCTATTAAATATTTTGTGTTCTCCTCATTGTTCAGTGGGCAGCCCTAGGCCTTATTTACTGCACACTATTCAAACCTTGCTCTGAAGGCCAAATTATTCATTTTCTTTTGGCTCATCATTATATTATTTGAGTGCTTCACAAATAATTAATTAATTAATCTTTACACCTGTCAGGTGAGGGGGTGCATGGTTTGCAGAACATATGGCGGGGTTATAAGTAACTGAAAACAGCATTTTACGGGGAAATGTCAGGCAACCTTCATAATAGGTGATGCTTCCAGCCCCACCATTAATAATTTCTCAATGATAGTGTGTAAATCTATTTTTCACGGGTGCCAAAAATGTGGCGCCTCAGTACATCTTGACATTAGCATACTGTATATTGTATCCTCTAATTAAATTGTATATACTTGTAGGTTGGCTCTTCCCTGACTATATCATCCTGTAAACAGTGTATGACCAAGAATCTAATCCAACAAAGTGTCTGGCCTCTTGAACTCCATAGGAAGCCAGTGAGATGCAGGCAGTGAGTGCCTGGCAGGATTGTACACCAAGTGAGCTATTGCTCTCATTAGGTTTCACAGTAATATATCATCAGTGTGACACGTCAGCCTAATGATGCATTAGTGTAGTACATCATCAGGGGAGTCCCACTAATAATGTTATCACTTAAGGTATGATGCTATCCAGTGAAGAAAGCATCCAGCAGTCAACATGCTGCAATTTCAGGATAACATCAGACAGGATACATCAGAATGGCAAAGATGGATATAGCTTGACAGTGTTGCAGTTGTTTTTAAGTGGGTGCCTGAGTGCTTGCTCTACCCAATGACTTTGTAGTTGCATTCCCAGAGAGACCATACCCTGATTTGCATTTCTGTCCTAGTGGTAGCCGGAATTGATTCTTTAGATTGATGGCTGGGTGCTTGAATATAAAGCCATCAGTCTCTTTGTCAGGATGCCTGTTACATCACACAACTGTTATTTAGTGATTGGGGTTCTTTTAAGTAAAACACAGCCCAAAACTAACATTGCTTTAATAGTATTTTTTCTTTCGGGCATTGGAAGCATCTCCAGTTTCCTATTAGAACTCCGTGCATACACTTAAAAAAAAAAAAAAAAAAAAAAAAGGGTATTGTCTTGCCAAAGTTAAATAACATCCATTCACTGTATCAAAGCATTGATTTTCTTCAATCTGCGAGATCATGTAGCAAAACAATCCACCTTCCCACAGGAGCTGTCTCTCATACTTGATTTACTTCAGTGTGCAGAGAAATCGGATGACTTTGCTTATGATTTTGAATCATAGGGGTGGTTTTAGTGAGGCACTCAATGTGGGATTACATCAGTTCCAGGGACCTGTGCATGGAGAAATATATTTGCAAGTTATCCAAGTAGTTTAGCATTAGGATAAACTTCTTGTATTACAAGATACAGTAAGATTATGATGATATTGGAGGAATTCTTGTCATAAAGGAAATAATTTCTGAAATGTAATTTAACATAAAGCCAAGATTTTCAAGAGTGACTTCTGATTTGGGGTGATCTATTTTGGGATACCCAACATGAGACACCTTAGAGAAGCCTGAACTTCAAAAAGTGTTAAGTACACACTCTCTGTAAATCAGGTCCCTTCAGATGTTGGGTGCCCCAAAATGGAAGCATCCAAAATTACAAGTCACTTTTGAAAATTTGGTTCAAGTATATGTATAAAATACAGCAAGAATCATTGGTGCCATAGAACTGATTAAAAGCCTAAGCAAAAAGTGACTTATACAAGAAATTCAGGATTTATTAGTTTATCCAAGAATGGTAAATAAAAATGAGGAAGGTAAAATTATAGCCTGTCATATGGTATGTCCGAGTGTTTTGAATATAGTGAAATCTATCATGCCAACACAGCCCTCACCTCAGCAGTACAGTGAAAATGCTATTTGAATTTCCCAATTCTACACATCTGTGAGAGAGTCCTAGATTGAAATAGTGCTTGAAGAGGAAGAAGATAAGCACCTATTGTATAAATAATAATTGGAATAAAACTAGATAAGTCCAAGTTCCATTGGTGATAATGAAACTGCAAGAGGGCAGAATTTTTGAGGGCCTTCTATTGCAGAACAGAAAAAGCATATCTGATGAAGCTCTTTGGAAGTCCATTAACAACCCACCTTGGGCTATATTCTTCTCCTGTCACTTCTGAGTCAAGGCAATAGAAGTTTTTATTAGTGAGGCAAACAAGTTTTGACCCCAGTAGCATTTTGTGTTCTCTTGCAGCATACTGGTAATTCAGTAAAATATGCCCTGTCTGAGCAGCACAATTCCAGCCCTCTGGAAGACTGGACATTTCTATGTTTATCTCTGATTTAAGTAATGGAAGCAACACTGCAATCCCAAATCATTTCTGTTGTAACTTGGTTGAAGCCATCTGAGCCACATCAGAGCTGCCCTAAAAGACAGTAATTCAATTTTTAAAATGATGTTTGGTTAATTTCTTCAGCAGAGGTCGCTTTTTTTTAAACATTAGTTTATTTTTTCCTGCTGTACATAATACACAGTAAATCAGTAGACCAAATCCTGCTCCCATTGATGTCACTACATGGGATTTTCCCAAGTTATCTGAGGTTCTGCCTCACTCTCCAAGATCATGACCTGTCATAACAGCTAGGTTCCTCAAGAATGAGATGTGTATTGCTGGCAGATGTGGAGCAATGGAGGTTGGCTCATGGTTGTGTAATTCGCTCCTTTCCAGAAAAGATTAGGATTTCCACGAGTAAGTCTTACAGCTTTTAGATAAAAATTTAAACTCCTCTCTTTGTCTTGCATGAGAAACAAAAAAATACTCAGAAAACAAAATCAAGCTGGCAAGAGTGAGGGAGGGGGATGAAAAGCCTGATCATTTAATGTGCTTGCTTTTAGAATTTCTAAGACTTCAAGCTGTTAAATTTGCGGTTGCTAAACTTTAATGTCCTTGGAAACTCTTCATGGAGCAAGTACCTTTCCCAACATGCTCAAAACTTGCCCCTTTCCAGTTTTATTAACAATTAAAAATAAGACCATTCAGCTCAATTTTTTCTCCAGGGCTGCCTGTTCCTAAGATACCCTCAGAACAGCTCAGCCCACACCCTACATCCTCTTTTCATACAGCCACTGACACTTCTTTATATGTAGATAGAGTAATGAGCCAACCACCATAGCACTTTTTCAACAGAATTAACATAGCTGACAAGGTGAAGTGTTTCAGCCAAACACTGCCACCCAATCATATATTCATCTATGATATGTTATTACATTAACATATTATGGAACGTTATTTGAATACAATTTTACCTTGTGTTCATCTTGATCATATGTTTTAGAAGGGATTACCTGAATTACTAGCAGATATTCAGTCAAAAACAGTATCTTTCTTCACCTTTCCAGCATGTGCTATTGCACTGTGTTGTGCTTTGTCCTTTTACATCATGTTGCACTGTGACTCATACACAATATGACATGTTAGAAATGTAATGTGATGTGACATGTCCAATAACAATACCACTAAAAGCAGATAGTTTAGAGTTCTGTAGATAGTTTCAGTTCATGGATTATTCACTATCCATTCACGTGTTCATAAAAGGTACAGTAACCTTCAATATACTGAATGTGAAATGAAAAAGAAAAAAAGAAGCAAGGAAATTATAGCTGCCTTCATCCTTTCCTGAGTCAGCTTCAGTGCGTTCTACTCTGTGTTCATTTGTTCCATTCCAGCTGGTAGTTGGGACCTGTAAGTTAATTAAAAAGACAAATTTCTGCAGCTAGCAATGTAGATGTTCTGGGGGAAAAAAACATTGCCCTTGAGGTAGGATGATATTTGAGCAGATTTATAGTGCTGTGAGTGTGCATATGAATTAGATGATGACCATCAGTGTGGCTGACTGCTGTGGGGAAGTACGTCAGTTCTGCTCTGGTATAAGAAGGTCTATGGGGTAAAGCAGCTAAATTAAGAGAAAGAAATGACAAAAGTTAAATTGATTTATAAAACTGGAATTAAAACTGTTAAAGCAAATGAAGAGACATTTTCAAGAGAAAAAAATCCATATCTGCAAATAACACAGATTAAACCCTGTTAAATTCCCCTGAGTGCACAGGACTTGCTGAAAGCCTTCCATACTTGAGCCACATTTAAGCCTCATATGCCCTCTGCATTAGGGTGAATTTCACTCTTACATAAAAATATAAAATATTCTGGTTTGTTCTGCTTTGCAATTTTTTATTTTTTTAAAAATAGGGCTTGTTTTGCATTAGCAGGTGTACAGTCCCCATACTGTAATGTGCTGAGCAAGGTACTGGGAGAAGGAATTTTCTCATCCCAGTTCTGCCATTAGCTGTGTTTTAGCCTTGGGCAAGTCTCTTAACTTCTCTGTGTCCTATCAGTGTCTTTACCTATCTGTAAAATGGGAGTTTTGGTCACAGGATTTATGATGAATAATTAGCTGATATATACAGTCTGGATTATTTGCAAAGCATTCACTAATTTCACTTGTTTGATTAAAAAGCATAACTTTTCTTCACATAACCCAGCAGAACTCAAATATAACCTTTAATCATTTTCAACAATTGCTTTTGAATGAATGCCTTTTACTTGATTTTTCTTTCTGAAATTGAATAAATACCAAGACCATATTAATTGCTGCATGATTTATGTAGCACTTGAATGGTTGGCAACACATGTTAAGACTGCATTTCTATATCATTTGTTGAATTTGTTGGGGAGGGAGTTTTGCATTACTCATCTCTATTGTTCAAAGACTTTCTGTTTTAAATATTTGTCTATGCAGCCTGCTGCCTTTTACAGTGGGTCTTTGAAATCATTAAATGGAAAGTTTGATTAATTCCCTAGCAGGTCAAGAGGAGAAGGATAAATAACCAATCCTGCTTGCTGTTCTTTCTTAATGGCTTCAGCACAGTGTGAAAGAATAAACAGTTTTGACAAAAGATGTAATTGATTGTTTAGGTGTGACTGATCACCCAAAAATGTAGCTTATCCTCACTCAGAAGATATTGTATAATGAAATGAGGCTTAAAATTTAGGTCAACATAACTGTGTTGGTCAGGTGTATGAAAAATCCATTTCCCTGACCAACATAGCTTTGGTGACCTAACCCACAGTATAGATGGAGCTATGTCAATGGAATAGTGCCCTTTGGTAGTTCTTATTGACATGGTTACCATCATTTGGGAAGGTGGTGTTCCTATACCAATGGAAAAGCCCCTTCCATTGGTTTAGGCTGCTTCTATGGGGTCGTGCCACCATAGCTACGGCTATGGGGTTATGCCCGCAAAGCTACAGCAATGTAATTATGCTGGTATAGTATCTATAGTGTAGACATGCCCTGAGCTGTGGTACTGCTAGAGAACAGGGTTGCCATGAAGACTGGTAGTAAAGAAGAGCCCCAAAAATAGACTTTCTGTAAACAAACCAAAGCAATGTTGTTGGAGGCCAACAAAATAAAATAATAATAATAACAAAAAATAATAAATAATAAAGTACACCCTAGAACGGAAGTTACCACAGTGCTGTGGTGATCAGTAGGCTCCCTGGGTTCTCCAGATGCTCCTGTTCTCCTGCTTTCCCAAACCCAGTTTGCCAGAAATGAAGAGGATCCTGTACACGAAGAGCTACATTCTCCTTCCGACATAACAGGAACCTCAGCTGCTTGCTAATGAACTTCAGAGAGTGAGTTAATAGACTCTTACAGCTCACCTTATGTTTCTGAGAAGGGCTAGATTTAACCGTCTGGCCCATCTGGTACCTTAATCTACTTCCCTTTAGTACAGTATTCTTATTGACCTATTCAAATGGCCATTTTCCCTTTCCATTCTGAAACTAGAGCTGGCCATTCAAAGGGTTCCATCTCTTGAAAAAAGAAACCAAGCCTTTTCCCTTACTCCCAATAGTCATCAACATGTTTTCACATGCCTAATCAAAAGGGAGTTCAAGTAAAGCAGCCATCTCATCACAAGAGCTCTCCTTGAGTGCAAAGTTTTCCCCCTACTTCACTCTGTGTCTTATTCATAGATGGTAAGGCCAGAAGGAGACCACTATGATCAGCTAGTCGAATCTCCTGAATAACAGAAGCTAAAGAATTTCATCCAGTAGTTCCTGCATCAAACCCATAACTTCCAACTATGCAAGAGCCTATCTTTTTAGAAACACATCCAACATCTAATCTTGATTTAAAGTCTTCAGGTGAAAAAGAATACCCCAGATCTCTTGGAAAATTGTTGCAATGATTAATTACCCTCACAGTTACAAACTTGCACCTTATTTCAAGTCTAAATTTGTCTAGCTTCAACTTCCAGCCACTGGATCTTGTAATGCCTTAATTTGCTAGATTAAAGAGCCCCCTCTACTATCAGAAATATTCTCCCCATGAAGGCACTTATAGACTTTGATCAAGTCACCTGTAACCTTCTTTCAGATAAATTAGATTGAGCTTCTTAATTCACTCAATGTAAGGCAGGTTTGCAGACCTCTAATCGTTCTTGTATTCTGAACCCTTTCTAATTTTTCAACATTCTTTTTAAAGTGTGGGCACCCGAACCAGATGTAATATTCCAAAAACATGACTCGCTAATGTCATATATAATGGTAATATCATCGCTCTTCATCTACCTAATGTTCTTCTTCGAGTGATTGCTCATGTGTATTCCACAGTAGGAGGGGAGCACTGCTGTGACCCCTGGAGTGGTGCCTCTATATCGTGCTATAAGGGGAGCTGCGCATTCCCCCCACCCTCAGTTCCTTCTTGCCGCTAGTGAAGGTAGTTGGAACTTCATGCTCCAGCCTTGCTATAGCTCTTCTACTAGCCTTAGTAGTACTCGTCTTCTCCAATAGTTGGATAGCTTCTTTAGTTAGTTGCCTGGCGCGGGGCATGCCCCGTGCCCCAGGCTTCAAGTCATGCGACTCCTGTCACAGTTCTATGCCAAGAAGCGACCCGCATACTCAGTGTCTCTGCTGCTTCGGCAAGACCCACGTAACTGAGCGCTGTAAGATCTGTAGATCGTTCAAGCCTCCAACTAAACGAGAGAGAGATATCCGGCTCCGGGCCCTGCTAATGGAATCTGCGCTGGCCCCGGCACCGGCACGCCGACCGGACTCGGCACCGGGCACCACGTCTTCGGTGCGGAGTGAGGCTCCTTCCACAAGTCGGCACCGCTCACCCGCTAAGAAGCAGGGAAAGACTCAGCGGTGCCGACAAAAAGACAGGGGTGAGGCCGGACCCGAGTTGGGCAGCCCACGATCCCCCTCGGGACCCAGATCTCCGACTCGCGCTGAGTGGAGTAGCCCGGTCCCGTCCGCACATGCCTCTCCCACGATGAGAATGCCGTCGACGCCGGAGGCTGCATAGGCCACGTGAGACATCCTCTCATCCAAAGCAGACTTTGACTCCCTCAGGGAACAGATGGGCAGGATCCCCTGGGAGAATAACATGAAGGGCAAAGGGGTCCAGGAGAGCTGGCTGTATTTTAAAGAATCCTTATTGAGGTTGCAGGAACAAACCATCCCGATGTGTAGAAAGAATAGTAAATATGGCAGGCGACCAGCTTGGCTAAACAGTGAAATCCTTGCTGATCTTAAACGCAAAAAAGAGGCTTATAAGAAGTGGAAGATTGGACAAATGACCAGGGAGGAGTATAAAAATATTGCTCAGGCGTGCAGGAGTGAAATCAGGAAGGCCAAATCACACTTGGAGTTGCAGTTAGCAAGAGATGTTAAGAGTAACAAGAAGGGTTTCTTCAGGTATGTTAGCAAGAAGAAGAAAATCAAGGAAAGTGTGGGCCCCTTACTGAATGAGGGAGGCAACCTAGTGACCGAGGATGTGGAAAAAGCTAATGTACTCAATGATTTTTTTGCCTCTGTCTTCACGCACAAGGTCAGCTCCCAGATTGCTGCACTGGGCAGTACAGCATGGGGAGAAGGTGACCAGCCCTCTGTGGAGAAAGAAGTGGTTCGGGACTATTTAGAAAAACTGGACGTGCACAAGTCCATGGGGCCGGATGCGCTGCATCCGAGGGTGCTAAAGGAGTTGGCGGGTGAGATTGCAGAGCCATTAGCCATTATTTTTGAAAACTCATGGCGATCGGGGGAGGTCCCAGATGACTGGAAAAAGGCTAATGTAGTGCCCATCTTTAAAAAAGGGAAGAAGGAGGATCCGGGGAACTACAGGCCAGTCAGCCTCACCTCAGTCCCTGGAAAAATTATGGAGCAGGTCCTCAAGGAATCAATTATGAAACATTTAGAGGAAAGGAAAGTGATCAGGAACAGTCAGCATGGATTCACGAAGGGGAAGTCGTGCCTGACTAACCTAATTGCCTTCTATGATGAGATAACTGGCTCTGTGGATGAGGGGAAAGCAGTGGATGTGTTATTTCTTGACTTTAGCAAAGCTTTTGATACTGTCTCCCACAGTATTCTTGCCACCAAGTTAAAGAAGTATGGGCTGGATGAATGGACTGTAAGGTGGATAGAAAGCTGGCTAGATCGTCGGGCTCAACGGGTAGTGATCAATGGCTCCATGTCTAGTTGGCAGCCGGTTTCAAGTGGAGTGCCCCAAGGGTCGGTCCTGGGGCCGGTTTTGTTTAATATCTTTATTAATGATCTGGAGGATGGTGTGGACTGCACTCTCAGCAAGTTTGCAGATGACACTAAACTAGGAGGCGTGGTAGATATACTAGAGGGTAGGGATCGGATACAGAGGGACCTAGACAAATTAGAGGATTGGGCAGAAAAAAACCTGATGAGGTTCAACAAGGACAAGTGCAGAGTCCTGCACTTAGGACGGAAGAATCCCATGCACTGCTACAGACTAGGGACCGAATGGCTAGGTAGCAGTTCTGCTGAAAAGGACCTAGGGGTCACAGTGGACGAGAAGCTGGATATGAGTCAACAGTGTGCTCTTGTTGCCAAGAAGGCTAACGGCATTTTGGGCTGTATAAGTAGGGGCATTGCCAGCAGATCGAGGAACGTGATCGTTCCCCTTTATTCGACATTGGTGAGGCCTCATCTGGAATACTGTGTCCAGTTTTGGGCCCCACACTACAAGAAGGATGTGGAAAAATTGGAAAGAGTCCAGCGGAGGGCAACAAAAATGATTAGGGGTCTGGAGCATATGACTTATGAGGAGAGGCTGAGAGAACTGGGATTGTTTAGTCTCCAGAAGAGAAGAATGAGGGGGGATTTGATAGCAGCCTTCAACTACCTGAAGGGGGGTTCCAAAGAGGATGGAGCTCGGCTGTTCTCAGTGGTGGCAGATGACAGAACAAGGAGCAATGGTCTCAAGTTGCGGTGGGGGAAGTCCAGGTTGGATATCAGGAAAAACTATTTCACTAGGAGGGTGGTGAAACACTGGAATGCGTTACCTAGGGAGGTGGTGGAGTCTCCTTCCTTGGAGGTTTTTAAGGCCCGGCTTGACAAAGCCCTGGCTGGGATGATTTAGCTGGGAATTGGTCCTGCTTTGAGCAGGGGGTTGGACTAGATGACCTCTTGAGGTCCCTTCCAACTCTGATATTCTATGATTCTATGATTCTATGATTCTCTCCCTTCCGGTGCCGGGTGTACCACTTGAGATGGGCTCCCGGTCCCGAGGGAAGCTGTCGTTGGGAGCACAACAGCTCTCCCCGGAACGACACAGTCCCTGCTCCGAGGACCGTGCGCTGCCCCATTCGACGAGGTCCTCACATAGCTCGCGTCAGCCCTCCACTCCGCTCAGACTGGTTGACTTGCCCACGCGGGAGTCTCAAGGTTCCTCCATACCCCACCAGGGGCACAGGCACCGAGACAAGTGGCGTCAGTGCTCCTCCTCGAATCGTAGCTACCGGAGCAGATCCCAACGGCATTGTCACAGACGTTCAGGTTCGAGTGCCCGCTCCCCCAGACACCATGCTCAGAGCTCTCCTCGAGCGTCACCAGCACCGAAACGTCATAGCTACAACAGCCAGGATGACTATGGGAGCAGCACCTCGGACGGGTACCACTCCTTGTCATCGAGGTCCAGATCTCGAGGTTGGCACCGACATGATCATAGACGCTCCCACCACTCTTACGGCACCGTGCGGTCAACGGTGACCTCGACTTTGGCACCCAGCCGTCCATCACCGAGCTGAACCGCCCCTCAAGAGCAATCTGCACCACTCGGCACCCAAGTCGGTCAGTGGCAGGGGGCACCGTGGCAGGGGCAATGGTGTCAATGGCCGCAAATGCCCACCGTGGCCGCAAATGCCCACCCAGGCAAGACCCCGCTCGGTAGCCAGAGCGTCCCAGGCCCATTCAGTGTCCCCCCCTTGACAGAGGGAAAAGTCGATGGATACCAAGCCGGCGGCACCGTGCCCGAATTTGGTCTTGGGGGTCGACCCACCGGCACCTCCCGATGCCCTGGGAGCTGGACCAGTCCCTTTGCCGGCGCTGGAGGAGACCATAGCGGCTCCACTGCCAATCCTACAGGAGGACTTTAAGGCTCATCAAGAGCTCCTCAGGCGGGTGGCCTCAAATCTCCAGCTCCAGGCTGAGGAGATGGAGGAGCCGTCAGACACTCTTTTTAATGTGCTGTCCTCCTCAGCACCGGGCCGTGTGGCCCTACCTCTTCTCCAAGGGTAGCCAACATATCAACTTCCCTATGGCAAACCCTAGCTTCCTTGGCGCCCATCTCCAAGAAAGTGGAGAGAAAGTACTTTGTGCTGGCTAAGGGACACAAGTACCTGTACTCCTACCCGGCACCCAACTCCTTGGTGGTGGAGTTAGTGAACCACCGGGAACGCCATGGTCAGCCCGCACCCACCCCCAAGGATAAAGATACCAGGAGACTGGATTCTTTTGGCAGGAAGGTTTATTCTTATGCGAGCTTCCAGCTCAGGGTGGCCAACCACCAAGCCCTGTTGAGCAGGTATGACTTTAACTTATGGGGGTCCCTGCCAAAGTTCGAGCCTTTTCTCCCGGAGCGGGACAAAAAGGAGTTCAAGACTCTCTTTGAGGAAGGAGCAGCAGCGGCAAAAGCAGCCCTCCAGGCCGCATCGGACGCAGCCGACACGGCAGCCCATTTGATGGCCTTAGCCATATCCATGCGCAGGGCGTTGTGGCTTCTCCCATCCGGACTGTCTGCAGAGTCCCAGTCCCTGATGCAGAACCTTCCCTTCGAAGGGAAAGCGTTGTTAGCGGACCAAACCAATGTCTGCCTGCATGGGATAAAAGATTCCCACACCACCCTGCAAACTCCGGGCCTATATGTCTCGCCAGCAAAGGACAAACCTAGGCCGTAAACCTCAGCACCTCCCGCTAGGGGCAGATATGAACCCCGGCCTAAGAGACTGAGGGAGCAGAGACTCAGGTCCCAGCATCAGTCCCGCTCGGCCCCATGACCAGGCCCCTCCAAGGGCAAGAAGCAGGGGAAGAGGCAGTTTTGACTCTTTGAGGGGGGCCACCGGGCCTGTTGCCGCAGAAGCCCCCCAGTTAATAAAGTTTGTGTTCTGCAACCATTTATTTGCATTCTGAGTGGAGTGGTCCTGTATAACGTCAAACCAGTGGGTCCTCAGCACTATTTCCAGGCGCTACATGTTGCAGTTCGCCTCACCCCCCCCCATTACTCCGCACCCCAGGAGGACCTCGGGGACCTGGAACATGCCCCCCTTTTAGTCCAAGAGGTGGCACGTCTCCTCAACCTGGGAGTGGTGGAGAGGGTACCAGTAGAATTCCAGGGCAAGGGGTTTTACTCCCGGTATTTCTTGATCCTGAAGGTGAAAGGCGGGCTTCGGCCCATCCTGGACCTGTGGAATCTCAACAGGTTTATGGTCCACTGCAAGTTCCGCATGGTATCCCTGACCTCCATCATTCCCTCCCTAGACCTGGGGGATTGGTTCGCGTCCTGGACCTCCAGGATGCGTATTTCCACATCCATATTTTCGAGGGTCACAGTCGCTTCCTCCGCTTCCTGGTAGGGCGGGACTATTACCAGTTCGCGGTCCTCCCTTTTGGCCTTTCCATGGCTCCCAGGATTTTTACCAAATGCATGGTAGTGGTGGCAGCCCACCTCCGGAGGAATGGGCAGCAAATTTTTCCTTACCTGGACGATTGGCTCCTCAAGGGCAACTCTCGGTCCCAGGTACAGGCCCAGATGGAATTCCTGCTGTCCACATGCTTGGGTCTGGGCCTAGTGGTGAATGAGGCCAAGTCCATGTTGGTACCGGTTCAGCGCATACACTTTATAGGGGCTCTGCTAGACTCCTTAGAGACCACAGCCTCTCTTCCCCGGGACAGGTTTGAGACACTCAAAAGTCTCGTAGCCTCGGTCACGACCTTCCCCGTGACGATGGCAAGGGTGTGCCGTCAAATCCTAGGTCACATGGCAGCATGCAGGTCCATGGTGCGACATGCCAGACTCAGAATGAGGCCCCTTCAACTCTGGTTGGCCTCCCAGTATTCCCAGTCCAGGGACAGCCTAGACAAGGTGGTCACGATACCACCCAACGTAGTGGCCGCTCTGCAATGAGCAACATGCTGAACGGGATTCCCTTCCAAGAAATCCCTCCCTCACTAGACCTGGTCTCGGATGCCTCGGACCTGGGCTGGGGAGCCCATATAGGGAACATTCAAACTCAAGGCAGATGGTCGACCTTGGAATTGTCTCTGCACATAAACATCAGGGAGCTCAGGGCAGTACGCCTGGCGTGCATAGCATTCAGTTTGCACCTTTGTGGGAAGGCGGTCAGAGTCCTCACGGACAACACGGCTGCGATGTATTACATCAACAGGCGGGGGGGGGGTACGCGCTCCTCGGCCCTGTGCCGGGAAGCCGTGGACCTATGGGAGTTTTGCATAGCCCATGATATCTCCCTATGGGCCTTCCACCTACCCGGCGCACGCAGTGTGCGAGCTGATCACCTTAGCAGGGTGTTTTCCCACCAATACGAGTGGTCACTCCACTGGGAGGTCGCCCAACAGCTATTCCGAGAGTGGGGAGCTCCCCCGGTTGAAAACTGACACTGCCCCCAGTTCTGCTCCAGGGCAGGGGCAGAAAGGGGGGTGATCTCAGACACATTCCTCCTCCGGTAGTCAGGCCAACTGTTCTATGCCTTTCCACTGTTTCCACTGATAGGCAAGGTCCTGCAGAAAGTAAAGGCAGACAGGTCGAGGGTTATCCTCATAGCCCTGGATTGGGCCCGCCAACATTGGTATGGGACCCTTCTGCAACTTCTGCGGAGGCTGCCGCTTCACCCGGATCTCCTCTCCCAGGAGAGGGGATGCCTTCTCCACCCCAACCTGGCCGCGCTTCACCTGACAGTGTGGTTGCTCCATGGTTAAACGAGGAGGGAAGGTGTTCAGAGGATGTCAGACAAATTCTGCTGGAGAACAGAAAGCTGTCCACACGATGGACATACCTTGCCAAATGGTCTAGGTCGGGGTTGGCAACGTTCGGCATGCAGCTCGCCAGGGTAAGCACCCTGGCGGGCTGGGCCAGTTTTATTTACCTGCTGACGCGGCAGGTTCGGCTGATCGCGGCCCCCACTGGCCGCGGTTTGCCGTCCTGGGCCAATGGGGGCGGCGAGAAGCGGCGCGGGCGAGCGATGTGCTGGCTGCGGTTTCTTGCCGCCCCCATTGGCCCAGGACGGCGAACCGCGGCCAGTGGGGGCCGCTATCAGCCGAACCTGCCGGGTCAGCGGGTAAATAAAACTGGCCTGGCCCACCAGGGTGCTTACCCTGGCGAGCCGCGTACCGAACGTTGCCGACCTCTGGTCTAGGTTCTCCAGGTGGGCAGGGGAGTGGGGCGCCTCCCCGTCATCTGCATCACTCCATTCTCGATTACCTCCTGTCCCTTAGAACCCAAGGACTAGCTCCTGCCTCCATAAGGGTACATTTAGCGGCCATTTCGGCCTTCCACCCACCGGTGCAAGGTCACTTGTTTTTTTCCCATCAAATGACCTCCCACTTTTTAAAGGGCCTAAATCGTGCATTCCTGTACGCCAGGGCCCCAGTCCCGCAATGGGATCTGAACCTAGTGCTATCCTGCCTCACGAGTCCTCCCTTTGAACCCTTGGCCATGTGTTCCTGGTCCCACCTGTCATGGAAAGTGGCATTCTCGGTGTCTATCACCTCAGCTCGTCGTGTCTCGGAGCTTAGGGCCTTGACCTCGGAACCCCTGTATATGGTCTTCCATAGGGATAAAGTCCAACTTTGCCCACACCCTGCGTTTCTCCCGAAGGTGGTCTCCGCCTTCCATGTGGATCAGGACATTTTCCTACCGGTACTCTGTCCTAAACCCCATTCCTCCAATGAGGAACGCCGCCTACACAGTTAGATGTACGTAGGGCGCTGGCCTTTTACCTGGACCGAACTAGGCCATTCAGGAAATCCTCGCAGCTGTTTGTTGCGTCAGCTGAGCATAGGAGGGGACAACCAGTTTCCACCCAGCGCCTTTCCCGCTAGATCACCTCATGCATACAGGTTCCCCCGTCGCCTCTCGTAAAGGTGCATTCTATGAGAGCGCAAGCCTCGTTGGCCGCCTATGTAGCCCACGTCCCTATCCAGGACATATGTAGGGTTGCCATGTAGTCCTCTGTCCACACTTTTCCCTCACACTATGCGATTGTCTCCCAAGCACGGGATGACGCCAAGTTTGGTAGGGCGGTACTCCGTCCCGCTAACCTTTAAACTCCTACCCACTTCCATCAGATATAGCTTGGAGTCACCTACTATGGAATACACATGAGCAATCACTCGAAGAAGAAAGGACAGTTACCTGTTCCGTAACTGGCGTTCTTCAAGATGTGTCACATCCCTCTGTTGGAGTTGTCTGGCAAGAAGGAACTGAGGGTGGGGGGAGTGTGCAGCTCCCCTTATAGCGTGATATGGAGGTGCCACTCCAGGGGTTGCAGCGGTGCTCCCCTCCTACAGGTACTGCTAAGGGAAAAACTTCCGGCACCGGTGCACGTGGCGAGCACACACACCTACTGTGGAATACACCTGAGCAACACATCTCGAAGAACGCCAGTTATGGAACAGGTAACTGTCCTTTTCTTGCTTAAGCAAATGCCTTACAGAAGGCTAAGTATATTGTTCTAATAGTTACCTTTATCAACTAAACTTGTAATTAGGGCTGTCGATTAATCAGAGTTAACTCACGCAATTAACTCAAAAAAATTGTGATTAAAAAAATTAATCACGATTAATCGCAATTTTAATTGCACTGTTAAACAATAGAGTACCAATTGAAATTTATTAAATATTTTTGAATGTTTTTCTACATTTTCAAATATATTGATTTCAATTATAACACAGAATACAAAGTGTACAGTGCTCATTTTATATTATTTTTATTACAAATATTTGCACGGTAAAAATGATAACGAGAAATATTTTTCAATTCACCTCATACAAGCACAGTAATGCAATCCCTTTATCGTGAAAGTGAAACTTACAAATGTAGATTTTTTTTGTTACATAACTGCACTCAAAAACAAAACAATGTAAAACTTCAGAACCTACAAGTCCACTCAGTCCTCCTACTTATTCAGCCAATCGCTAAGACAAACAAGTTTATTTACATTTACGGGAGATAATGCTGCCGGCTTCTTATTTACAATGTCACCTGAAAGTGAGAACAGGCATTTGCATGGCACTTTTGTACCTGGCATTGCAAGGTATTTAAGTGCCAAATATGCTAAACATTTATATGCCCCTTCATGCTTCGGCCACCATTTCAGAGGACATGCTTCCATGCTGATGATGCTCTTTAAAAATAGTGTGTTTAATTAAATTTGTGACTGAACTTCTTGGGGGGAGTATAGTATGTTTCCTGCTCTGTTTTAACTGCAAAGAAGGTACTAATGTGAGATTTCTAAAGATAGCTACAGCACTCAACCTAAGGTTTAAGAATCTGAAGTGCCTTCCAAAACCTGAGAGGGATGAGGTGTGGAGCATGCTTTCAGAAGTTTTATAAGAAGTTTTAATCAGATGAAAGCAAACATGCATCGGTCTGCATTGCTTTGGATTGTTATGGAGCAGAACCCATCATCAGCATGGACGCATGTCCTCTGGAATGGTGGTTGAAGATGAAGGGACATATGAATCTTAAGTGCATGTGGCACGTAATTATCTTGCGACGCCAGCTACAACAGTGCCATGCAAATGCCTGGCATGGACTCCAGGGAGCAAATCAACCTTGATATAATTTAATGGAGTTGCACCCATTTACACCATGATTGGGTGTCTGTGTGTCTGTCTTAGAATTTTACAATAGCAATAGCGAAGTTCCCGGTGGACTTAATGGAGTACTGTGGCACTTCTTGTTTTCTGGGGTAAAAACTCTGCTAGGGGTAGGATTTTTTTGTTTTGTTTTTAATTGGGAAAAGAGCGATGTTTGAAAGACATAGATTCTTGACAGTTATTATTTTAAAAAATCACTTCAGAGAAAAGTAACTATTAACATTTTACCACCTTATATGGAAAGCCTTATTTACTGCACTCTATTCAGACCCTGCTCTGAAAACTGAAATAATTTCCTTGTGAGCTTTACTATGGTGCTAATCACTATAGTATCCAAGTGCTTCCCAAGTGTTAATGAATTTATTTTTACAACACCCTTGTGAGGGAGTGGTATTATCCCCATTTTACAGATGGGAATTTGAGGTCAAAAAGTATCCATTAATTTTGGTAAATTTTGGGTGCCCAATCTGTGATGCCAGCTCTGATTTTTCAAAGTAGTTAGAGCTGTACAGCATGTTATAGGTTCATGCCATATGTCTTATTGAGTTCAGTTGCTGAGAGTGCTGAGTATTTCTGCATATCAGACTCCAGGGTCTCAAGTCGGGTACCCAAAAAATGAGGAACACATAATTAGTGACCACCTGTGAAAAGTTTGATTTAAGCGACTTGCCCAGCAGCATACTGGAACTCTGTAGCAGAGGTAGGGATAGAATCCAATCGTCCATAAGACCCTCCTTTTTTCCCCACCAATCATAGACTCATAGACTTTAAGGTCAGAAGGGACCATTATGATCATCTGGTCTGACCTCCCGCATGATGCAGGCCACAAAGCCGTCCCTACCCTTTCCCTTGACTCTGCTGTTTAAGTCCCCAAATCCAGTGGTTTAGAGACTTCAATTAGCAGAGAATCCTCCAGCTAGCGATCCCTGCCCCAGGCTGCGGAGGAAGGCGAAAAACCTCCAGGGCCTCTGCCAATCTACCCTGGAGGAAAATTCCTTCCCGAACCCAAATATGGCGATCAGTAAAACCCCGAGCACGTAGGCAAGATTCTCCAGCCTTACCCTCATTAGCCATTATACTATTTACTAGCGATGGCACGCTGTTCCTTTGACTAAAATCATGTTATCCCATTAGACCATTCCCTCCATAAACTTATCTAGCTTAATCTTAAAACCAGACAGGTCTTTCGCCCCCACCGTTTCCCTCGGAAGGCTGTTCCAATATTTCACCCCTCTGATGGTCAGAAACCTTCGTCTAATTTCAAGCCTAAACTTCCCCACGGCCAGTTTATATCCATTCGTTCCTCTCCCTCCCTGGTATTTATCCCTCTGATATATTTAAAGAGAGCAATCATATCCCCCCTCAGCCTTCGTTTGGTCAGGCTAAACAACCTGAGCTCCTCGAGTCTCCTTTCATAGGACAGGTTTTCCATTCCTCTGATCATCCCAGTGGCCCTTCTCTGTACCCGTTCCAGTTTGAGTTCATCTTTTTTAAACATGGGAGACCAGAACTGCACACAGTACTCCAAATGAGGTCTCACCAGTGCCTTGTACAATGGAAGCAGCACCTCCTTATCCCTACTAGATATACCTCGCCTAATGCATCCCAAGACCGCATTGGCTTTTTTCACCGCCACGTCACATTGTCGACTCATAGTCATCCTGCGGTCTACCAAGACCCCGAGGTCTTTCTCCTCCTCCGTTACTTCTAACCAATGCGTCCCCAGCTTGTAACTAAAATTGTTGTTAGTCATCCCTAAATGCATCACCTTACACTTTTCACTATTAAATTTCATCCTATTTCTGATACTCCAATTCACAAGGTTATTCAAGTCTCCCTGCAGAATATCCCGATCCTCCTCCGAATTGGCAATACCTCCCAGCTTTGTGTCATCCGCAAACTTTATCAACCCACTCCTACAATTGGTTCCGAGGTCAGTAATAAATAGATTAAATAAAATGGGTCCCAAAACCGAACCTTGAGGAACTCCACTGGTGACCTCCCTCCAACCTGACAGTTCACCCTTCAATACGACCCGCTGCAGTCTCCCCATTAACCAGTTCCTTATCCACCTCTGGATTTTCATATCAATCCCCATCTTTTCCAGTTTAACCAATAATTCCTCGTGCGGTACAATATCAAACGCTTTACTGAAATCAAGGTATATTAGATCCACCTCATTCCCCTTATCTAATAAGTCCGTTACTTTCTCAAAGAAGGAGATCAGATTGGTTTGGCACGACCTGCCTTTGGTAAAACCATGTTGTAATTTGTCGCAATTGCCATTGACCTCAAGGTCCTCAACTACTTTCTCCTTCAGAATTTTCTCCAGGACCTTGCACACTACAGATGTTAAACTGACAGGCCTGTAGTTACCTGGGTCACTTTTTTTCCCTCTCTTGAAAATAGGAACCACATTAGCTATTCTCCAGTCTAACGGAACAACCCCTGAGTTTACAGATTCATTAAAAATTATCGCTAAGGGGCCTGCTATTTCTCGCGCCAATTCCTTCAATATTCTTGGATGAAGATCATCCGGTCCGCCCGACTTAGTCCCATTAAGGTGTTCAAGTTTGGTTTCTACCTTGGATACAGTAATCCCCCCTCCTGTATCCCCCTCTGTCACGCTGCTAATATTCCTAATCCCTTCATTGGCCTCATTGAACACCGATGCAAAATATTCGTTTAGATATTGTGCCATGCCTAGATTATCCTTAATCTCCTCTCCGCTCTTATTCTACACAGGAGACAGCCATAGTAGTACAAGGGTGTCACTAGTGGTGTCAAAAGTGCTTGTGGAGGTTGCATTTAAAGCATTTAGTGTATTTTGAAATGTGCTGCTGGTCTGGGAGGCATTCCCTATGCTTAAAGTGGGGGATACCGCAAGAACTGGTGGTACAGTTGGTAGAGATGTTTTGAGTTCGCAAACTGTACCAGTCCATGGGGAGTGAGTACGAACAGGACAAGGTCCTCACAAGCCTACACACTACACCGTAGTGACTGAGGGAACAGTGGGATGTGGTGCAAGCCACACGTTCTTAAAGGAAGAGCTACCATCTAGCATAGTCAGGCTCAGGAGGCATTGTAGAAGCATACGTCAGTTGAACCAGAATATCCAGTATTGGTGGGTAGAGTGTTGTTTGAAATATTGTCACTATGTACCCTTAAAGATGGTGTAAAGTTTAATGGTTTCAGGGTGTGTATGGGGTGGGGGAGGGAATGAGAGACATTTCAAAACATTATCATTTATGTATTTGTTACTGGTGAGTCTTGTAAAGTCATCCATCTCTTATGAAGAGATTTCCAATAACCCCACATCTTTATGGATTCTGTGTAGCTCGGTTATCTATTTTAATACCATTATTGGACTTTTTGTTGCTTCTGGTGTCATTTTTCATTGAGACACAGTTTAAAAAACAACAACCCTGCATACACTCAGGATTCAAGACAGTGTTTCTCCTACTATGCGGCATGTAAGCGAGGAGTGAGTAAGTACCAGCCCTTGTGCCTTAGAGCTGGGACAGTGCTGATAGTACAACAGAAAAAGCAATTTTTTAGATTGTTGGAGCATTGCAGCTTTACATCATGTAAAAGCAGTTTAAGCCCCAAGATAAGGTTTATATTTTGTCTTGATTAAATTATTAAATGCTGAAGACACCCTAAAACGTCTAATTTTGAACTTTAAAAAAGTTCCATATCAGCCAGATGCAGGCTATATTTTAGAGGCTGAGGCTGTATTTCCCCCTAATACCAGCTGGAGCCTAGTGTCTTAATAGAGACAAACTCACTATTAAGATTTCAGAGTGGTAGCCGTGTTAGTCTGTATCAGCAAAAAGAACGAGGAGTCCTTGTGGCACTTGTTAGTCTCTATGGGCTGGTCCCCACTTAGTCCGGACTTCGGACTAAGGTACGCAAATTCAGCTACGTTAATAACGTAGCTGAATTCGAAGTACCTTAGTCCGGACTTACCGCGGTCCAGACGCGGCCGGAAGTCTCCCCCCGTCGACGCCGCGTACTCCTCTCGGCGAGCTGGAGTACCGACGCCGACTGTGAGCACTTCCGGGATCGATCCGGGATCGATTTATCGCGTCTTAACCAGACGCGATAAACCGATCCCAGAACATCGATGGCGTGCCGCCGGACCAGCCGGTAAGTGAAGACTATGTCTAAGGTGCCACAAGTACTCCTCGTTCTTTTCACTATTAAGATGTGATCCACATTCTGAAGAAGTTTGGGCACCTCCTACTCTAGAACTTACTGAAGCCTTCTTGAGGATTTGTGACACTTCTCTTTCTTCCGTGCCCCAAATTCTTTAGGTTTTGTATTCCATAATCCAAATCTTTCATTCTACTTAATTTGGAGGAATTTTTATTACTATTTTTTTTATAAATAATTTCATGATCTTGCTATTATATACATTTACCTGAAGAAATAAAAGGTAGTAATTTTATGCTGGACTGTGTTCTGAGCAATGCTTTTGTGGGGCAGGAGAGTTGGACTAATCAGTGCTGCTGAGTGATCATAGCACGATACCATCAGCATTTAATATTTTCCTTGTCCAAAATTCAGCTATATATTTATCTCTCAAAAACACCCTGGTCTTTTGTGAAATTGTGTAAGCTTAATTTCAAGTCCATTACTGACCATTCTCTCTGTTTGATGTGAGATATTCTTAAAATGGCTGGCATCCTAGAATGTAGAGATGGAAGTGAGAGATCTGTTAAATTTGCTGTTACATATAGTCTCTGTCTTTGATACTGTCTCAAGAGATTGCACTGATCTCTTCTTTTCACTCAACAGTCTGTATCTTCTTTGTGGTTTTGATGGGAGATTCCTTTAAGGCATTTGTACTGACAGGGTTATGGTTTATGTGTGTTAGAGAATTTAACAGACATTAGGAAAGGAAGTAGCTATTACAGTATTGCTTTGCACTTTTGAGCTGAATTCATATTGTTTAGGCTTCTTTGTAAATTACCAAGAAATAAGTTATACCAGCAGTTTAATTAGCAGCAAGGTAAATTAAGAAATATGTGTTGCACTTCAGTGCTATCTTTATAAAAGCCCAAGTCTGTACATAAGAAGGAAATTACAGCTAGGAGAGCTGTAATTCACTGAATGAGGCCCTTAGTGAACAGAGAGTCTGATCAGGTATTTGATTAGTATATTACAAAGGAAGAGAATGGGTACATTTTCAAAGAGTTATTTCTAATGCTTTTTAAACTTGCTTTGTAGATTTTGTCCATTGCTTATTCTCCTCTGAGGTCAAGGGTGTTGAAAAGTGAGCTAAAGCATTTTTTTCAACAGCTCTTTACTGTACATTGTTGCTGAGCCAGGGAAGACTTAGTTTTCCTTTTGAAGAAACTCCAAGAAGGTTTACTTCTTCAAAAAAACCAAAAATGCAAACCAAAAGACGAGAGACGCTTTTATTCAGTATTTTGCTACTGGCTGCCTACCAAGAGATCTTTTCAGGTGCTTAAAACATGAGTAGCTAATGTTGCTTGACTTAAAAATAAATACAAATATCAATGATTCTGCATTAGGAAAAAGTAAAAGTATCCTTTTTTGTCAAAAGTAATTGTTCTGGGATTTGGTTTTAGAGTCGACGGAAGTAACCCCTCTGGAGCACAGCTATCTGGTTTTTTCCATTTTAGATATCCTGGATATGGGCCATAGGCTCTTAAAAGCAGACTTTCTTTTTCTATTAATATTAAGGGTATTTTTAAAACAAATTCGGTACACCTGAAAATTGCTTTACGCATAACTAAAAGGAAGACAAAAACTGAGAAAATATTCTTTTAAATCACATGCACCTTTTGACATAGGATTTAGCCATTTTCAGAATTGGTCTGTCTATCATACAGTCAGTTTATGTTGCCTGGTTAAACTTTTACCCCCTGTTGCTGCATAAACTAGTACTAGAATTTGGCCTACATAATGAATGATATTTCAGTATTTCTAGCAAGGCTGATACCTGAAAATACTGAAAAATTGCACAAGAAAGCCTGATTTTGTGACATTTTCAGGGCCAAGAGATTGGGAACATTTCAGAGTGAGAACAGAAGGTGGCAAGGGATCAAATTCAGCCCTTGACATGAGTGGGTGCACCTCCATTGAGATCAGTGAAATCACCCTGAATTATGCACGGGCTGAATTTGGCCCAAGGAGAGGGATGGGAGACAGAGAAGTAGGAAGTAGGCTGATCGGGAAAGGAAAAAAGCAGAGTAAGGGGAAAACTGAAAGGGAAACAAAGGGATATAAACAAACAGAACTAGAATCCTATTTTGGAATTCCAATGTCAGAGACATATGGTTCCAAAATATTGTATATCTTTTCCCCAAGCCTTTTCTTCCTATGAGTGATGTGCTGGATGAAGGGTTTTTTGGGAAACTTCTTAAAAATTGTCGAACAAAACTGCGGTATTGACTGGGATGATTTCTCTGCATGTGGAATTTTATATGACTCTGGGTGCTACGAAATCATTACCCAGGATGGAATATTTCTGAAGAGCAGCCTCTTGCTGATACTAGATTTTTCCAACTGACAAATATTTTTTTTTTAAAATCCCCATGGGAAACACCCACCCACCCACCCTAGTTGAGCACAGGCTGTATTATCGGTATAGTTTGTTCAGGATAGGAACAAAGTATAAGTATTTCCAATAATTGCACAAAATATAAATTTGTTTCCCGGTGGTGTTGCATCCTCCTTAGTTAAACCACTGTTTACGTGGAGAAACAAATGAATATATTCCCCGTCATCACATTGTCTCTCCACTCTGCAACAATACAGCTAATTCACATGATTGTCTCAGCGTAAGGAATTGGGGAGTATTTATGAGTTAGAGCTTTGTTAAAATACTGACAACACACTGCTGTAGTTCACATCTCGCAGGCCCCAGGGAGTTGGGGTGTGGAGAATTTTGGAGTGAGATAGTCCTCTCAGAGAGGCTGCCAGATGTACTGGGCCTTGCAACCAGATCCTGAAAATCAAGGTCGTGATACTGTGGGTTGCTGTAAGGAAAGGGGAAGCCAGTGGTCTTTTGGGGGAAGGAATATGAAAAGCCCAGCAGCTGCTCGAGTCTCACCCTTAGGTTGAAAACATAGACCTATTGAAGTTGATGGGAGTTTTGCCATTGACCGCAGTAGGGCCAGGATTGCATCTTACTAGTCCTTTGCTCGTAGCTAGCAGAGAAGCACTTTTCACCTTTATTTTTATTTGAAAAGTTTTTTTAAGAGCATTTAAAAAAAAAAAGTATATATCAGCAGCAGCACAAAGTATGCGTTGTTAAAGTCATAGCCAACCCAGTCTCTGGAAATTCAATATTGAGGAGGTTTAAAATCAAAAAGTTTTGTTAATAGTTCAGCAGAGAAGTGTGATCTCTCTATTTGTTTATTAATTAATAAGCTTTACAGTACACCCATCATTGTTATAGCAAGGGGTATAATACAAAGATCATCAGCTATCGTTAACTTATAAGTCAAACCTACACTGGTTTCTACCACTAAATCCTCTGACTTACTTTTTGTCTTCCCCTCAGCTCCATGGCTGAAGGGACAGATTTTCAAAAAGACCAAATGTTCGTAGATTCTGAGGCCAGAAGGGACCATTGTGATCATCTAATCTGACCTCCTGTATAGCACAGGCCATAGAACTTCCCCCAAATAATTCCTAGAACAGATCTTTTAGAAACCATCTCATCTTGATTTTAAAATGGCTAGTGATGAAGAATCCACCACAACTCTTGATAAATTGTTCCAATAGTTAATTGGAACAATTAACTGTTAAAAATTTGCACCTTATTTCCAGTCTGAATTTGTCTAGATTCAGCTTCCAGTCATTGGCTTGTGTTATATCTTTCTCTATTTATAGACTGTACCACAGGAGCCACAGTTTAAATATTTTTGCCCCACGCTCTCCTTATCTTGTTACAGAAATGATCACTGAAGTAACACAGAGTGTTCCACAGATTTCCAGTGAATTCTGATTTAAAAGTTTTCAAAAATAGGGAGAAAGGTTGTCATGGAAATGGACAGATCTCGTTAATAATAGTATTACTGTCGGGTGCCAGGCTAATGTATTCCTGGGGGGAAATGCAAGTTGGGCTATTTACATCTGTGGTACAGGCTTGATCTAGCTCTTTATAGAGACTCATATTCATTGACTGGATGTCTTTGAAGTTGTTTAGATTTCTCCCATTGGGTGTAATAGCTGAAAGTAGCTATTTTAAAGTGCTAATTGAATAGTGATAGTTTTACTGATCTCTCCTTTTTGAAATAAAGAAATCCAAATGAGAAGCTGCAGAGTGTGTTGTGGAGGCATGTGGCAGAATGTGACAGAATGTGACAATGGGTTGATACATAAACAATAAGGAATAAGATACTATGCATGATGTTTCATTTCAGAATAGCTTGGAACAGTAATGCAAATGAGTGCATTAATCTCATTAACTATTTAGAAATGAAAGATCATGTACAATAACTTATTATTTATTGCTCTTCTAACATCTTTTCCATAAGATTTGTCATTAAAATTAAAATATAGACATTTAACAGCTAGTTTAAAAGAGTCTATGACTTTACTGTTAGGTTCTAGTACATTTTTCACTGAAGATTCCAACAAACCTGTTGCCATTCTACTATCTTATTGTGATTGGTTAGTAGAATATTTAGTTTGTAATGGTTCCAAGGATCATTTAAAAGACATCACAGAGGTAGGGTTCAAAAACAGTAAATTGAGGGACATTGGTAACCCAATCAATCACTGAAATCTAAAAAAGGCAGTAGGCACAAATCATCCCTGGTGGACAGTAGCTCCATTGAAACCAATATGCGACAGTTGCCTATGTCTTGGGTATAAATAAAGTAGTAGGATTGCAATTTTATTTCTTCAGTAAATAAATGTATTCTAGGCCTTGTGGAAAGATCATGCTTTTCACAGCAGTAAAATCGGAGTTGGGTATCTAGGCATTTTGATAGCGAACCATGCCTAAACATGCCTTTTGTGTGTCATAGATTTTTATTACTAGTAAGACAAGTAACATTATTCATTGTTCCAGAATGGAATCTGTTACCAATTTGTTACCAACAAGGGTTTAGTAAGATTTGAATTTATTTTGTAATTAGAGAGACCTCAGGATAAGTCATCTTGATTGGATTTATTAAGATAATTAGTTAATTAGACAGTGCATAACAGAAAAAGAGAGACATCACCACAGTCTGTGAGAATCCATTCCTGCAGCCTGTAGAGAAGACAGTTAGCTGTCCACATAGGAAGTTTTTGCCTTTTCATTGTTTATACTAATTAGGTCGTTAACCTTTATTTGTGTATAATTAAACAGTGCAAAGCAATATTATGCATGTTATAAATAGTATATTCCTCTTCTATAGCTATTCCATTGACTCCTGTTATTATGGGCTATAAAACCTTTTTTGTTGTTTGTTCATGATGAAAATATCCAATATGTATTTTTATATGTTCCTTCTCAGCCTTGTTCTACATGGATATTTCTGAACCACATAAACCTGAAGTATAGCCAATAAGCCCATCTAAACTCTACAATTTGCTATTACTAAAAACTCCTAATTACTGTTTCTTGCCTTGCCATTGGATCTTGACCTCTATCCTGACAGGATGCAGTTACATCTATTAACAGGGAAATATACACCGTGATACATTTACTTTGACTCAGCCAAATTTAGCTATATTTCAGTGAGAAAGATTGAGGGCAACGGATATATGCATATATTATATATTATCGTTCAGGTACTGAGATAGTAGTTGAACCGCTTGTTGGTCCAGACTCTATGTGGGGCATCTTAAAGGAATGGAGGTGGTCACAATCTTCTCTGGTATTGTATGGGCGGTTCAGGAGTTGGAAGAACCCTTACAATTAAGATGACTGATCTGTAAGCTGTCTAGGTGTCATGGATTGGTCAACTGTCTGCTATAAGCCTGGCTAAGGTTACATTATACTATTCTATATCTATAATGGTAATAGCTAAAACAAGGATTCTAACAATATATACAAAAAGTTTAACACTTCTCCTCCTTGGGTGGACAAAGGAAAATAATATACAAAATAAAATAGAACTTTGTCAAGTTTGTATAACCACTTTGAGGATAATAAATGTTTGATATTTGCTTATTCTTATGAGATAAAGGTAAAACAGCTTTTGCAATTTTTTAAAATGAGCTTTAACATCTTACAACATAAGTTACTAAACATTATGTGTTGTTGTTTTTTAATCATTCTGGCTACAACATAATTATAGCTTTATTAGAATGTAGCTATATTTTAATATAGCTTATTAACATTGCTTTATATTAGGCCTGTCAAGCGATTAAAAAAATTAATCGCGATTAATCGTGTGATTAATCATTCTGTTAAGCAATGATAGAATACCATTTATTTTAAATATTTTGGATGTTTATTACATTTTCAAATATATTAATTTCAATTACAACACAGAATACAAAGTGTACAGTGCTCACTTTATATTTATTTTTTATATTTGCACTGTAAAAAAACAAAAACGTGTATTTTTCACTTCACCTCATACAAGTACTGTAGTGCAATCTCTTTATCAGTTGAACTTACAAATATAGAATTATGTAAAAAAAAACTGCATTCAAAAATAAAACAATATAAAACTTTAGAGCTTACAGGTCCACTCAGTCCTACTTCTTGGTCAGCCAATCACTCAGACAAACAAGGTTGGTTACAATTTGCAGGAGATAATGCTGCCTGCTTCTTGTTTACAATGTCACCTGAAAGTGGAAACAGGCGTTCACATGGCACTGTTGTAGCTGGCATTGCAAGATATTTACATGCCAGATGCCCTAAAGATTCATATGTCCCTTCATGCTTCAACCTCCATTCCAGAGGACACGCGTCCGTGCTGATGACAGATTCTGCTCCATAACAATCCAAAGCAGTGCGGACTGACGCATGTTCATTTTCATCATCTGAGCCAGATACCACCAGCAGAAGGTTGATTTTCTTTTTTGGTGGTGGTCGGGTTCTGTAGTTTCTGCATCAGAGTGTTGCTCTTTTAAGACTTCTAAAAGCATGCTCCACACCTCATCCCTCTCAGATTTTGGATGGCACTTCAGATTCTTAAATCTTTGGTTGAGTGCCGTAGCTATTTTTAGAAATCTCACATCGGTACCTTCTTTGCGTTTTGTCAAATCTGCTGTGAAAGTGTCCTTAAAACAAACATGTGCTGGGTCATCATCTGAGACTGCTATAACCTGTAACATATGCAGAATGCATGTAAAACAGAGCAGGAGACATATAATTCTGCTCCCAAGGGGTACAGTCATAAATTTAATTGATGCATTATTTTTTTATTGAGCATCATCAGCATGGAAGCATGTCCTCGGGAATGGTGGCCGAAGCATGAAGGGGCATACAAATGTTTAGCATATCTGGCATGTAAATACCTAGCAATGCCTGCTACAAAAGTGCCATGTGAATGGCTGTTCTCATTTTCAGGTGATGTAAATAAGAAGCAGGCAGCAGTATCTCCCGTCAGTGTAAACAAACTTGTTTGTCTTAGCGATTGGCAGAATAAGAAGTAGGACTGAGTGGACTTGTAGTCTCTAAAGTTTTACTATGTTTTGTTTTTAAGTGCAGTTATGTACAGTACATATATTTGTAATAAAAAACAATCATCTAAAGTGAGCACTGTGCACTTTGTATTCTGTGTTGTAATTGAAATCAATATTGAAAATGTAGAAAAACATCCAAAAATATTTAATAAATTTCAATTGGTATTCTATTGTTATCAGTGAGATTCAAGCTGCAATTAATTTTTTTAATAATGATTAATTTTTTTGTGTTCATTGCATGTGTTAACTGCGATTAATTGACAGCCCTACTTAAAATATCACTATATGTAACAACGAGAAAAAACCCTCCATACTTTATGTATTAGTTCATGGCTAGTAAAAAGGGGATAAAAGTTTTAGTAGTTATGCCAGGACTAAAAGCAGTTAGCATTTTGTTGCTCTGCATGATATTTTAAACAAGTTAAGAAAAGTTAAAAGTTCCTTTAACTTTGGAATTCCTGAAGAGTTAAAATCATTAACTTTATTGAACTCATCCGATAGCAGTAATGACCAATGAGGCAGATGGGCATTGGAAACCTGTCTATACTTTAACAGGGTGATACTTAGGGAAAAAAACTATTTAAATTAATAACTGAGTGTGACGGGTTGGATCACAGAAACCCCCTTGGGAGCTGCCACCTGATGTGTAAAGACTACCCCTGCTTCTGTTTTCCCTGCCAGCTTAGGACTCCAGCACCCTGTCTTGCTGAGCCAGACACTCCCGTCCAGCTCCAGACACAGACCCAGGGTCTGAATCACTTGTCCCAAAGCTGCAAGTTTATCTGAAAACAGCTCACAGTAGTGTGCTTGTCTTTAGCACTCAGATGCCCAACTCCCAATGGGGTCTAAACCCAAATAAATCCGTTTTACCCTGTATAAATCTTATGCAGAGTAAACTCATAAATTGTTCACCCTCTATAACACTGATAGAAAGATATGCACAGTTGTTTGCTCCCCCAGGTATTAATACATACTCTGAGTAAATTACTAAATAAAAAGTGATTTTATTAAATACAGACAGTAGGATTTAAGTGGTTCCAAGTAGTAACAGACAGAACAAAGTAAGTCACCAAGCAAAATAAAATAAAATGTGCAAATCTATGAATAATCAAACTAAATACAGATAAGTTCGTCACCAGTTCCAGAACACTCCCTTTTACAGGCTAATCTCCTTTTAGCCTGGGTCCAGCAATCACTCACACCCCCTGTAGTTACTGTCCTTTGTTTCAGTCTCCTTCAAGTAGCCTGGGAGGGGTGGAAAGGCTCCTTCTTTAGCCAGCTGAAGACAAAATGGAGGGGTCTCCCACGGGTTTAAATAGACTCTCTTGTGGGTGGAGACCCCCCTCCTCCCTCCTATGCAAAGACCAGCTCCAAGATGGAGTTCTGGAGTCACCTGGGCAAGTCACATGCCCCTGCATGACTAAGGCTACATCTACACTACAGGGGGGAGTCGATTTAAGATACGCAAATTCAGCTACGTGAATAGCGTAGCTGAATTCGACGTATCGCAGCCGACTTACCCCGCTGTGAGGACGGCGGCAAAATCTACCTCTGTGGCTTCCCGTCGACGGCGCTTACTCCCACCTCCGCTGGTGGAGTAAGAGCGTCGATTCGGGGATCGATTGTCGCGTCCCAACGGGACGCGATAAATCGATCCTCGAGAGGTCGATTTCTACCCGCCGATTCAGGCGGGTAGTGTAGACCCAGCCTCAGTCTTTACAGGCCGAAGCCATTGTCCACATGGTATCTTGCATGTCTCCAGGAAGACTTCTTATGTGGATTGGAGCATTCCAAGATGCATTGTTCCCCAAGTGTTTCCTGATCAGGAACTTAACCTGGCGAATTCCTCCCTAAAGAAGCTGATCAAATGCCTCACAAAGCTTACTTAGAAACCAAGCAAGCATACAGCCCATATTCTTAACCTCAAGTAGAAAATGATATATATGTACAAATAGGATTAATAGATATAGTAGACCATAACCTTTACGGAGATATGTTACATGGTACAGGCAGCACAAAACATATTCTAGTTATATCATACATACATTTATAAACACTCCCCCATGAAGCCTTATGGGGTACGCTGTCACACTGTTTTAGCTGGAATACACTTCAGTCCTGCTTGTTGGAATAATCGAGTAATTCTGTCGAAGCCAAAGGTGTTTTCCTTGAGTGACTGTAGCAAGGCAAAAATTGTCAACCTATTGGAGGGGAAAAAAGCAAATGATTTTTAAAATAATAATGACACACACTTTATTTGTCCTTTAAGTGAGGAAGAAAGGAATGGAATTACAACAGTTTCTAGCGCTAGGGGTTTTCTTCACATCGGATAAAAATATCCACTCCTCTCCTATGTCTATTAAGAAATCAAGCTAATAACCTACGTAACCCATAAGCAAGCAACAAAACATTCTAGATGTATGCTTAATACTTTCGTTTACCTAAGGGCTTTCCTTTTGCTCTTTCTCCTACTCCTTCCCCAACCCACCCCCCGCCACCATCCTTTGCAGGTCAGAAGGGTTATGTGAGCAGGGTTTGGATTACTCTGTGTTCATTTACTAATTCACTTTTGACATTTACATCAGATATAGCCTTGTTCAAACAGATGTTGAACTCTGTAGAAGCACTGATGTACCCAAAGAGGCACCTATTTCAAATGCATGGTTTAGATGCTAAACAAAAAAGCCAATTGACATTAGTTATTTGTGTTCGGCTTCTCTTGTTAGCATGACTTTCCCAAAAGTTCATGAGGAAGTCTGGCTCATAGACAAGCTATAGGCCTTATAAAAGTCTGGTTCATAGGTCAACAAATCACATACAAGCAGTTTAGATTTTCATGGTTTTTACAGATTTAGTCCATGATTTTGCAGTTCTTGCTCAGGCAGAACTCCCATTCACTTTAAAAGGAGTTTTACCTAAATAAGAAATGAATTGGATCCTTATGACATACAAATGATGTTATGTACTTTTTAAAATTGATCTTTATTATTTATTTATATTTCAGTAGTGCCTAGATGCACCAACCAATATCAGGCCGCATTGTGCTAGGCGCTGAAAGAATACAGAGTGTAAGAGACAGTTCATGCTTTGGCGATCTTACAATCTAAAGAGAGGACGAACGAAGAATGAGAGGAAGAGAAAATAATAGTATCCCCATTTTACAGGCGCAGAGATTTATTGGCTTGCCCAAAGCCACAGAGGGAATTGATCAGCTCCCGTGGGAATGTGGTCAAGCTGTTAACCTCTTGTGTGTCCTCAGAAGTCTGGACGTACCATTTTTACAAAGGGGAAAAACTCCAATCAGTATTGGATGATGCTGTATTGAACTGTTGGAGGTACAGGGTCATGCCATGAAGCAGGTTAGTTTTTAAAATATCTAAAGTATTCCTGGGCCTTTATATACCTCTGTTTTTAGAACTACTCTTGTATTCCAATTGGCTTTGAAAATCAGTTCAAATTTAATTACAACCCATGCACAGATCCAGTAGCAGGGAAAAATATGTAGTTTATGCTCTCTTGAATTTCATACTGTAGTTTCTAGTGGAAACTGCAGGTGCTCAGCACTGTTCAGGATAGGGACCCCAATGCCTGTCTTTTTTGCGTGAAATAATTTATCTTCTGTATATTTTTTTTGGAAGTTGTTCACTGAGATGAGTGCCAAGAGAAATCTGGGGGGATCTGACAACCACCTGTCATTTTTTCTCTCTGTTCAGTGAAGTTTTTCCCAGCTGTAGATTTGCTGCTACGCCAGCTCCACACCAAAAGGTTGGCATTTTAATCCTTGAATACTAAATTCTGTTCTGAGTATCTGTGCAAGCCTGTGTTTGATGTTAGTGTTGTGAGATTTGTCTCCCAATCAGTCACACACTGCAAAGGTTACCAGTATATCACCAGTCAAGGTGATAGAATTTGGGGGACTGGGGGAGGGGGGAAACTTGGCCAAGATAAAATGATACCGCGGTAGCATGTAGTATTGTATGGTATTTATGTTTCATCAGTGAAACCCTTTACCGTTTAGATTCATTTATTAATCAGCTGGCATGGATACTGGAAAAAGGAAAGCAGCTGACAACCTCCCCATTACCTGAAACCGAATATTTTACCTTCCCATCACACTCTCACTCCAATGTCCACTGGCACAGAAGGTGACAATTCTTGTGTTACTCTGACATTTGGGTTTTATGCAGTGTTACTGTAGCTGTGTCAGTCCCAGGATATTAGACCGATAGCATATT
This sequence comes from Chrysemys picta bellii, assembly GCF_011386835.1. Classification (NCBI taxonomy): domain Eukaryota; kingdom Metazoa; phylum Chordata; order Testudines; family Emydidae; genus Chrysemys; species Chrysemys picta. The sequence continues at coordinate 73,826,058 of NC_088792.1, forward strand.
AGGCATGAGGTAATATCTTTCATTGGAACAACTTGTTAGTGAGAGGGACACGCTTTCCAGCTTACAGAGCTCTTCTTCAGGTTCTGTCTCTCTCACCAGCAGAAGTTGGTCCAATCAAAGATATTACCTCACCCACCTTATCTGGGTTTTATGTATAGCAATAGAGGGCCTGATCCAAAGCCCACTGAGGTCAATGGAAATCTTTCCCTCAACTTCATTGAGCATTGGAACAGGCCAATATAGTGGTATCAGCTTTGCTATTAAGATTGGGTATATCCTAATTTTTCTCTTTTTCTTTCCATGTGGGTTTGTTTGCATTGACATCTGAGCTTGCCCTCTGTCCAAAGAAGAGTCCAGACACAACTCTTAGCTATTTCTTTGGCCATGTCTACACTACAGGGTTTTTTGTGGCATAGTTATGTTGATCAGGAATGGGAAGCGGTGATAACCCTAAATGACATAGCGGTGTCAGCAGAAGCCCTTATTATAGATGCAGTGGCACTGTCAAGACTGCTTGTGATGGCGCAGTTGTTTTTATTTAGGGTGTGTCTGTTGAATACGTTAAACTGGCTGAAGTGCAGCATTCCAATCTGACACCTCCCTCTAATATTCACAATAACTGCCCCTCTCTTAACTTCAGTTAGGCAGCTACTGTTAGGGATTACTTTCTCTGAAAGGTGAGTAAACAAACAACGTTATCCAAGAATGGACACTTGTACCATTCAGGTAAAAAAGGAGGCAGGTAAAGCTCTGTGAAAATCCATAACTTTACTCAATCTGATGAACAAGAATCCAGATGTGTCTTCTGAATCCGGGTCTCCTGTGCATGGTCAGTGCTCATTTCCATTCTGGTCAGTAACATGCTGAATACATTTGCGTCTGTAGTGTTTAATGTTTTTGCTGCCAGCTTGCCATTTGTTGACACAGCCATTGGATCAGATTTGCTAATACACTCCCTAAGTCTGCAGGTCCTAAAAATAAACATTTTACACAGGTGGAAGCTTTGGCTGGGATTGTTGTTTGGCTTGACTTGCCAAATTCTTTTGGTCTCTTCTGAGAAATGTAAATCAAGTCAGAAGTATTTGGCAAAGTGGGTCAGCACCTGATCCAAATTCAGAAGCCTGAGTAGCTGTGTTGGGTATTTTGGCATAGAATTGCATTGCCTCTCTTAACTTGATGTGCCACATTGTTTGTTTTTTAGAGGTTTGTCATATCCCTAGGAAGTACTGTACTGTCTAGGCTTCTTCTAAGCAATTCTTGCAGTAATTACATCATGTCATTCTAAATCATTGATTGGTAATCATTCTACTGAAGCATTTATACCACACTCATCACCATGGTATTTTTGTTGCCTGGCTGACACTGTGGTATTAACGTCGGAAGAATTGTCTTACACAGCTGGCATCTCCGGGGATTGGAGAATCCACTAAGTTAGAACTGAAAAAGATCTATCAGATCATCTAATCTATCTCCCTGCCAATGCAGGATAGCCCCTTACAATGTTTCAGTACAGATGACACCACTCATAACATTACCGGTTCCCACAAAAGTAGCATGCTCGCTTATCAATGTCTTTATTGATTTAGTTGCCACATTCTTAGTCTCGGTCTACACTGAAAAGTTAAGTCAACATAGCTACACCAGTAAAAAAAACCAAAGTCCCATCCAATATTGCTATGTCAACCTAACTCCCAGTGTAGAAGCAGCTGGGCTGTCGATGTAGCTTCTATAACTCAGGGAGGTAGTTTTCCAGCACCGATGGAAAACCCCTTTTGTCAGTATAGGTTGATCTACACAATGGGGTTATGCTGGCATAGCTACAGTGATGTAGCTATCCCAATATAGTCTCCGTAGCATATGGACAGAGAAGCCATACCTACCCTTGGTCTGAAAGCTGAGGATCAAAATAAACAGAAAGTGACAATGCAAACCACAGAAAAATATGCAGATGAAGGGGGACAGTGTTACCTGGCTGGGAGGGGATTGATGAGGCTTTAGTACCGAGGAACAGAGAGTTTAAAAGGGGACATAACTTTTAATTTCTTAACCCTATTCCCAAACAAACAACTTCCCATTCATAGGCATACTGGATTTTTGTAACCCCAGAGAGTTGGCGCAGTCCCGTGTTCTTTATAGTGTCCTTTTCTATATTATTGAAAGCAGCAGAAGAGTTTTGCAGTTTCAATAAAAAGCATGAAGCAGAATTAGCAGGTTAATATCCAAGATAAGCCTCTCACTTACAGTGACAGCATCCAATATAGATAAGAGGTGATTGAAAATGTTCATGAGATTTCTCTTATGTGCTCTAAAGTGAATGAGGGCATACAGAGACTTTGTTTCCTTCAGCATTGAGAATTCAACATATTCAATTACAATTTTAAAAAAATTCTCAAAGAAACCCTATTTTGTTTTTTCACTATAAAATGAAGTTAAGCTATTCACTCTAACAGGCTGTCTGGAACAAACTGGATGTGGGCAGTAGGATTTAATTTGTCTGTATTTGTGAAATGGCATCTTCATTGTGAAATCTAATAGCCGGTTGAGTTGTAGGAAAATTGTATTTACCATTATAAATACTCATCACTATAACTTCTTAAATTATGGTTTTATTTGAAGAGTTTTCTCCCTTTACTACTGGACAACACATTGAATTTCATTGTTCAATAATCCAGTCCAGCTGTGCCAGCTGTTAAATATTCAAGCATACACTCTGTGTTTTTCTTAACAATTCATTTGTATTTAGTTACCTTCCTCCATTACAGATTAGATACTGAATAACCAGGAGTTGGAATAAAAGATGGTAATTTTAGATGCTTCTGTGTGTACTTGGCTGAACAAGTTTCTTCTTCCTCCGAGGTTGTTCTCTTAGGTATTTTGTCCATAATTATCCTATTACCGGCTAACTTCTAGAAACTAAACCAGATTGTTTTAGACATAAATATTCATCAGAACCTTTGACTACTAGCTTGTTACTTATGAATTCCTTTTGCTATCCTGATTTGTTTTGTTTGTAATAGGGTTTGCAAAAATTGTCTTGCTTATTAAACTCGGATACTATTGAGGAGTGGATGGATTTAAATCTTGCATTGAAAATCAGCTATTGATTTTTAAAAGCTTGGATGCTGTAGTTCATTTCTTTTCCCAGGCACATCACATCCTGTTCTGAGTTATTTTTTCCAGTGGTAGTACAACAGATTTATAGACTAGTTTTGTTGTTTCTTTCAGTTTCACAGCAAGATCATTTTCTGTAATGTGAGCGTGGTCTGATTTACTCTTATGCTCTATCTTCTTTTCAGTCCTGTTTTGGTGGCCCTGAGTGATAATGTCATTCTTTGCTTGATGTTAAGAGAGCTCAGAAAAGGTCTCTTCATGTAAAACAAAATCAAATCAGCCTAGTCTAAAAACCTTTTGGGATTGTATTGAGGTTTGATTAGTATTGGTCAGAATCACTTTCTGTAACCTCTAATCTAAGAATTCCAAAGAAGTTTCAACATCCCTGTTGTGTTAGAGTATATATTGTCTAGCATACCAAATTTTATAAGTAAAATTTCCTTTGTGGAGTCATAATGACTTTAGTCCTAATATTTGAGTGATTCAGCAAAAGGATATTTCTGGCTTTAAGTTGTTGTTTAACTATTTCCACAGCTTTTCTGTTGTTTTACACGTGGCTACTTAAATTAGGCCTTTCATAACTGCTTTCAATCTGTAAAATGTCTTTTTTGTTTTTGTTTTTAAAAAGTGAATTGTCCTCTTTTATTCCTGCCCAAAATAATAAGATTTCCTTTCAGGGGACAGCAAGTTCACCCAAAAGAGGCTAAGTTGGTGAATTTTACAGACTAGCTCCTGTTGTTTTGCAATCAAAGTGCTCTGTAGTGACTCTAGAAGTGAAGAAGGGGAGGCAGGACTCCATTCCCCAGAGGCATCCATTTTGCGTGCACACAGGGAGGCAGAATTCCAATGCTGAGGATGTGCACATGTGTCATCGCAACCCTTGAAGAGTGTCTACGCCACTATCACGCTTCTTTGCCCTTGTGTTCCAAGCATGCAAGGACCAGAATCGTGGCTACCCCCCATTCAGGTGTGTAAGCAGAGACGCTTCTTTGTGTTATCTTTCCCCTGTGTGCGCCTTTCCACCCCACCCCCCGCACTTTCTTACCTCCACAGGCCCACCATAATCAAGCTCAATATTTGCTCTGATCTGACATGTACATTATTATGTTAAGTCTTAAAGCAAAATCCTGCCTCTTACCCCCTCAGGCACACAGGTGAGGAGGGCCTTAAAAGCAATGAAATCATCATAATGCACAGGGGGACTCTGCATCCCTGTGGTGCATGGAAGAGAGCTTCACGGCAGTGTGAATGGGAGAAATGGGCACAAGAAGACATGCTGATGAGTCCACAGCTACATGTTTTCACTGGCCAAATTCCCATGAATAGGGCAGCTGCAGCCACTAAAGCTCTGGGAAGCAATTATACCAGTGCTCTTTGGTCCTGAAGTTGGGTACAGCCTCTCTTGCTCAGGGCTGTGCCTATCATTATCTAATCCTTAATTACATCATCAAAAGATAAAAGCTTCTAGCAAAAATTTACTTTAGCAACAATTTGAGGGTTTTTTGAAACCAAAGAAAAATCATCCAGAATGTCAAGCGATTTATATCACTTTTAAATCAGGACTTTAGAATTCTCACCAAATTAGCAGTCTCAAGGCTGCTTCTCTCACATCAGAGGGTTCATAAGAAGAAATATACTAGGTACCATTCATAGAATAATTACATTAATAGAGGGTTTCATGCAGTGAGAATGAAGAAATAGTGACCAATTAAGGCGTAGTGCTTAACAGGGTAGAGTGGGAAATTCATATTGCAATATTCCAAGGAAAAATTTGATTCAGGTCACATGTCAATATGTGGAAAAATACCATTTACAATATGCATATAGATAATGTGAGAATTCACACAATCAAATGCATCTCTCTTGTCAGCTGAAAAGGAGAATTGGAAAAGAATGTTCCCTGCCCTCATTCTTCTTTAGAATCTTTCTTGATTCCTTGAACCATTTGCTCAAATGGTTGTCAGCACCAAGAATTCTCATTGATATTTAACAGTGGTTCAAACTGCACTTGTGACACTGGAAACCCTAGTGGAGACAGCTCCCTGCCTTCAGAGGCCATTTGAAATACCATGTTGATTAGTTAATTTATGTGGTATTGAAAATAGTTGCTTCCCCATTTTGTTAACACCAGTGCAGCTGAATTAAATAGTACTGGCACAGCCACATTTATTATTTAATTCATTTTTATGGAGTCACAAACAAGGCTCTCCAGTAATACAGTATCAGCATCATATACTAAGACAGGGTTATTCATGCCATATTTACAGCATTACCACTGGGCCACCATATTTCAGAGTGCTATTGATTATTTAATGAAAAACAGAACTAACCCAAGTAGATACAGGTAAAGGGAAGGGGAAGGACAAATGGATATATAGATTGAACAAAAAGGTGGAAAAATAGGTAACGCCCTCACTCGCCCCGCCCCCAAATGGTAGAATGGCTTCCAGTATAGATGGCCCCAAAATTCTGGATCTGAATACCTCTTAATTTCAGTGAAGTGAAACTGTGCAGCTGGCAACTAACTCAATAATGAGCCTAATCAGAACCTCAGATCCCAGCACCTCTGAACTTGTAGAATTTCAGATCCAGTCCCTAGTGATGCCCATCAGGTAAGCCCCAAATTCTTGTTATTGTCTTTTAAAGTCTACAAAGTAAATGGAAAGTAGAATGATTTTAAAAACTAGAAGATTTCTTTACAGAGAAGATGTTTGACATGTAAAATCCAATAAATCTTATTTATCCCTTGTGTTAATTCCATTGAGCTTATTGAAGTTACACCAAAGGTGTATTTAGCCTTTTGTGCACTCCCAAATACAACCTTCTATCAATATTTGGAAATTAGACATTAGATTTGCTCCACATATGCTCCATATATGCCGGTATAAATAAATCAATTATAGTCACATCTATATATGGAAGAAATGAGCAGAAAACTTACCTCCCAAGAAGGTATGGTGGAAGCAAAATTAGGAGTAATGCTTATTGAAGAGGAGGAGTTGGAGGGTACTTGTGCAATACTACAAGTAATTTACAACACTGAGGCCTGATTCTGCCATCCTAACTTATGTTTAGTTGCACCTTTCTTACGCAAGTCAGCTCATGGGAATAATTACATAGCCTCCAACATGACTGTAGGTGGCAGAATTAGGTCCTCCTGTGATCGTTCTAATACTACAGTAAAACCAAAGTAGGACTATGCTAACAATACAAGCCATTTTTAGAAATGTTTTGCTGAGGACAATAATGTCATACATATAGATCCCACTTAAACATCACTTAAGTATATGTTTTAGTGTATTGCTGAACTGGGGCCAAAAGTGGAACTATAGGAGAATGCCAAATTTCTGGACATTTATTATGCAAACAGCAAATGTTAAACGGAAAGATGACCTCCTATTAGAGCAGAAATTTGCTGTATTAACAACATTACTGGAAGTTTGGGTAATTACCTCACAAACTAGGAAACGTCTGAATGTATTCAATCCTGTGTCCAAATGTGCACTATGTGAATATGTATCTGGAACAATGAACATCAAAAGAATCGCTATAAAAGAATGGCAACCAAGGCAAAAAGTCGGTGTGTGAACAAGCCAAAACTCTACACCTTGCTTGGGGGTGGGAACTGTGGTTCTTGATCTTATGCTGTAAAATGTTCCTGCATACATTAGGAGGAAGATATGGCATTATAGTAAAACACAGGACTGGAAATTAGGAGACCTGTGTTCTAGTCCTAATTTTTGTTTTTTTGTTTGTTTTAAAGAGCCTTTTTTAGGATCTTGACCAAGACATTTAGGGCTAGTCTTTCAGTGGAGCTATGCTGATTTATACCAGTTGAGGATCTAGCCCCCTCTTTCCATTTGCCTCATTTGCCTCATCTGCAAAATGGGAATAATACTTAGTTGCTCACAGGGGTTTTACGAGTAAATTAATGTGAGTAAGGAGAAATCTTTCTATGGAGGACACAACAAAAGTGTGAAGTGATATCACTCTCTGTTACTGTCTTATAACATCTGGTGCATGTTTAGTTCAGCTGCAGCAGATTTATACGTGATAACCTCTGCTTTACCATAATAAAGAAATTTTATTTTTAGAAGGCGAGGAGACCAAGTACTTATAAAAGGTTCAGTCTCCTGGATAAGACAAGTTTCACTTACTGTGAAATTTTATTGTCCCTCCTACCCTTTTTCTTTCCAATACCCTTGATCTCCTTGTCATTATATGGAAATGACCCTCTGTCTTATGCAGCTCACATTGTTAAATTCACTGCCTGACTGATTAGCCAAGGACACAGTCAGCCAAAAATACTGGTCATGTAGCTCTTTTGCTTTCTCAAAAATGCTTTAGGAGAAAAGAGGGGTGGGAGCCCACTTACCAGTTTAAGCACAAAGCTTGTTTAGTATTAACATTTTTACATGGTCAGCAAAAGAAGTAGTGACTATGAAACTGAATTTGCATTTAAAGTACAAATATGAAAAATGAGCTCTACCATGAGCATGTCCTTATAGAGATTATAAATCCACTCACTTGACTTGAGTGCAGTGCTGTTTTCTGATTGTTGTATCTAGATGTTTGTTGCACTTGAAACTAAGGTATCTGGCATATTTGAGAGTGAGCCAATGTAGTTTTTTTACAGTGGGAATAATTTTGTAATGGAGGGCTCTATAGTGAGAACATCCCTACCATTATCATAATACCGTACAGTTTTATTATATAACTATAAAATTTGGCATGTAGTGGGTTAATAATTAGATACTCTTTGTGTATAGTTCAAGTGAAGGCCACCAGCTATGACTTCACTTTGGCTGGGGTTTCCCTGTAATCCATTTAGCAAATTAAAGAGATTACTTTGATTGGTGCCATTATCTCCTATTCTCTTGCGGTTGAACCACTTAACCTGTGCTTAATTGAAAGAGATAGAGAGGGTACAGTAACAAATACAATCAAATGAAAGGGGCAATAGGCTCTGTAGGCCAAACAAATGATCAGCACTAGGCTAACAATAGCAGATTAGAGGTGAGATCAATTAATTAGAAGCTATTGTAGGCGTTGGGTGGCTGCCAAGCTTTCTAATAGCCTAAGCCATCATGCTGCTCTGTTTAGAAGGATTTTAATGACTGGGAGTTGATGTGGTTATTTCAATAATTATGTATTTTAATAATTACTTCATTAGAATACAAGATGTAGTATTCTCCAGGCTCTGTGAGGAGGGTATATTTACACACAATATACCTGGAGCAGGAAATCTTACATGCTTTTACAAAACATCTGTGACAGAATAGCATTCAGTGCTGCCTAGGCTAGAGCGTCCAATATAAAAGTCATCCTCCTCATTGAGGATCTATGGGACAGATCCAAGTAGGCTTTGACCATATAGCTAAACATGTTTTTTAAAGTGCTGTTTGATACAATTGACTGAGTAAGGTTTGCTATTTGGGGTACTTATCATACTAGTCTAATGGAAACAGGTTGAACAGTATCTAAAGGTGAAGTTTCATGTATCATGGTAAGTTTCCATGTGAGTTTAGACCTCCTTTTCCCACCTTTTAACCAATTTTGTTGTAATGCAGAGAAATGAAAGCTTTCAATGACAAGCTCCTAATGACTTGACATGTCTTCTTTGTGACAACAAGCCTGAGCGTCTGCAGGTCGTGATGCCATCTGCTGCCAAGTTCCCACTTCGCTGAGTTGTCCCTTCATAGTCAGCCTTGGTTCAGCGCAGCAGGGGGAGATGGCAGAGTAGCTGCAGTATCAACTGAGTTTGCTGTCACTTTGGCAGGAGTAGAAATAATAGCTGGTAGGAGCCAACATTTTAACATGCAGAAATGTAGTGTCTTAACCTTAGCCAGTTGGCAGGATAGGCCATGAAAAATTGTGTATGCCCAACCTAACTTTGGCAATTTGGTCACTTTGTGTGCACTTGAAAAGGTTGGAAGCCTTGGCTTAACTTTTTTCTGGTAATCTCAAACAAAGTTTCATATCATTGGCATGTTAACTCTCAAACGTTTGTATCCCTGATTAACATTATGAATGATTAGTTGTTTAGCACCCAGAAGTATAGTATTTACTCTATAATATTGTGTTTTGCATTTGCTGTTACAAATAAAGTCTGAGGTAAACCTTTTAGGAGTCATTGAATTTGACTTTAATGGGAGTTGGGGCTGCAACATGAAAAGTTTTTTAAACTTAGACAACGGGGTTGGGAGCTAACTTTATACCTTTTGTGAAATCTCCTGACAGGATGCGGTGCTGGAAACAATGATTCATGGCTGTGATAAATAATACGACATATAGATTTGTGCACTGTCATGTGTGGTAGTAAATTAACTTGTTCCACCACAGAAGCCATATGACTAAATCTTGCTTTTGGATATGCAAAAGTAGCTCCTGTTGACTTCCTGCATACATGCATCTGAAGGTAGAATTTGGCTAAATTTTAAATAACTATACTTTTTAATATTGTTTTTTTCTTAGTTATGCTTGTTACAGTGACCATATGTAAAAGTTCCAGAAGAGCTGAAGTGATTTAGGAGCTTAAGTTCCACTTTCTAAAGTCTTTCATTCATTGAAAGTCAGTGGACACTTGACTCCTAAGTGCCTATGGCACTTTTGAAAATTTCACCCCAAATGACTTGAGTTTTACTACTTTTATTTGCGATATCCCTTTCTCTTTCTTGTTATAGGCACTGTCTGTGTTTGAGCTCCAGTAATGAATGTTGTAATACCACAATCTTATCAATTTCCAATCCTAGTACTATTCATTAATATATACTTTTGTTGGGCTGCAGTAAACTACAGGTATATCTCTTTTGGAAATGTATTGAAGTCTAGAGAAAGTGAAATACATTATTTCATTAGTTTTAATTTTAATTTTAGTGTATTACTAGTCATATACACCACTAAAACATGGTAAATGGGGTTCTAGTTGTGTATGTGGATACACATGATATTTGACACCAATCAGGATGCTAGATACCTTAGTGATGAGCACTATAGGAAACCTTTAGCTGATAGAGGATGCACTCAGTAGAAACTTAAAAACAACTAAAACACACACACAGGTTATATTTGTGTGTATATATTTGCTACTCTTGGAGTCAATAATTTTACTGATTTCAGCAGGCTCAGTCTCTATCTACAGTAGTGGGACAGTATTGTGTAACAAAAGTGATCATGAAATGGTAGAGTTCATGATTCTAAGAAATGATAGGTGGGAGAACAGCAAAATAAAGACAATGGATTTCAAGAAGGCAGACTTTAGCAAACTCGGGGAGTTGGTAGGTAAGATCCCATGGGAAGCAAGTCTAAGGGGAAAAACAATTGAAAACAGTTGGCAGTTTTTCAAAGAGATATTATTAAGGGCACAAGAGCAAACTATCCTACTGTTTAGGAAAGATAGGAAGTATGGCAAGAGACCACCGTGGCTTAACCAGGAGATCTTCAATGATCTAAAAGTCAAAAAAGCGTCCTACAAAAAGTGGAAACTAGGTCAAATTACAAAGGATGAATATAAACAAATAACACAAGTATGTAGGGACAAAATTAGAAAGGCCAAGGCACGAAACAAAATCAAACTAGTTAGAGACATAAAGGGTAACCAGAAAACATTCTACAAATACATTAGAAGGAAGAGGAAGACCAAGGACAGGATAGGCCTGTTAGTCAATGACGGGGGGGGACAATAACAGAAAATGTGGAAATGGCAGAGGTGCTTAATGACTTTTTTGTTTTGGTGTTCACCAAGAAGGTTGGTGGTGATTGGACATCTAACATAGTGAATGCCAGTGAAAATGAGCTAGGATCAGAGGCTAAAATAGGGAAAGAATAAGTTAAAAATTACTTAGACAAGTTAGACGTCTTCAAGTCACCAGGGCCTGATGAAATGCATCCTAGAATACTTAAGGAGCTGACTGAGGAGAGATCTGAGCCATTAGCAATTATCTTTGAAAAGTCATGGAAGACAGGAGAGATTCCAGAAGATTGGAAATATAGTGTCAATCTATAAAAAGAGAAATAAGGACAACCCAGGGAATTACAGACCAGTCAGCTTAACTTCTGTACCTGGAAAGATAATGGAGCAAATAATTAAGAAATCAATTTGCAAACATCTAGAAGATAAGCAACAATCAGCATGGATATGTCAAGAACAAATTGTGTCAAACCAACCTGATAGCTTTCTTTGAGAGGGTAACAAGCCTTATAGAGATGGGTGAAGCAGTAGACATGGTCTATCTTGACTTTAGTAAAGCTTTTGATACTGTCTCCCATGATCTTCTCATAAACAAACTAGGGAAATGCAACCTAGATGGAGCTACTAAAAGGTGGGTGCATAACTGGTTGGAAAACCGTTCCGAGAGAGTAGTTATCAGTGGTTCACAGTCATGCTGGAAGGGTATAATGAGTGGGGATCAGTTCTGGGTCCGGTTCTGTTTAATATCTTCATCAATGATTTAGATAATAGCATAGAGAGTACACTTATAAAGTTTGCGGATGATACCAAGCTGGGAGGGGTTGCAAGTGCTTTGGAGGATAGGATTAAAATTCAAAATGATCTGGACAAACTGGAGAAAGGGTCTGAAGTAAATCAGATGAAATTCAGTAAGGACAAATTGCAAAGTGCAATCAGTTGCACACATACAAAATGGCAAATGACTGCCTAGGAAGGAGTACTGCGGAAAGGGATCTGGGGGTCATAGTAGACCACAAGCTATATGAGAGTCAACAGTGTAATGCTGTTGCAAAAAAGGTGAACATCATTCTGGGATGTATTAGTAGGATGTAAGCAAGACATGAGGAGTAATTCTTTCGCTCTACTCCATGCTGATTAGGCCTCAACTGGGGTATTGTGTCCAGTTCTGGGTGCCACATTTCAGGAAAGATGTGGATAAATTGGAGAAAGTCCAGAGAAAAGCAACAAAAATGACTGAGGGAAGAGTGAAAAAATTGGGTTTGTTTAGTCTGGAGAAGAGAAGACTGAGAGGGGACATAACAGTTTTCAAGTATATAAAAGGTTGTTACAAGGACGATGGAGAAAAATTGTTCTCCTTAACCTCTGTGGATAGGACAAGAAGCAATGGGCTTAAATTGCAACAAGGGAGGTTTAGGTGGGACATTAGGAAAAAATTCCTAACTGTCAGGGTGGTTAAGCACTGGAATAAATTGCCTAGGGAGGTTGTGGAATTTCCTTCATTGGAGATTTTTAAGAGCAGGTTAGACAAACACCTGTCAGGGATGGTCTAGATCAGGGGTCTCAAACTCAAATGACCATGAGGGCCACATGAAGACTAGTACATTGGCCCGAGGGCCGCACTACTGACACTTCCCCCACCCCCTCGGCCCTGCTCCCACTCCGCCCCTTCCATGAGGCCCCGCCCCTGCCCCGCCTCCTCCCACCCCTTCCCTGCCCCCATTCCAACCCCTTCCCCGAAATCCCCACGCCAACTCTGCCCCCTCCCTGCCCCCAGGGGGTGCAGGAGGGGTGTGGGGTGTGGTGGGGGCTCAGGGCAGGGAGTTGGGGTGTGGGGTGCAGGAGGGGGGAGGGGTACAGCAAGGGGTCAGGGTGCAAGGTGTGGCAGGGGGCTCAGGGCAGGGGGTTGGGGTGCAAGGGGAGTGTGGGGTGTGGCAGGGGGCTCAGGGCAGGGGGTTGGGGTGCAAGGGGAGTGTGGGGTGCGGCAGGGGGCTCAGGGCAGGGGGTTGGGATGCAAGGGGGTGCAGGGTGCGGCAGGGGGATCAGGGCAGTGGGTTGGGGTGCAAGAGGAGTGCGGGGTGTGGCAGGGGGTTCAGGGCAGGGGGTCAGGGTGCAGGGTGCGGCAGGGGGCTCAGGGCAGGGGGTCAGGGTGCAAGAGGAGTGTGGGGTGCGGCAGGGGGGTCAGGGTGCAGGAGGGGTGCAGGGTATGGCGGGGGTCGGGGCGCAGGAGGGGTGCGGCATGGGGCTCAGGGCAGTGGGTTGGGATGCAGGAAGGGTGAGGGGTGAGGCAGGGGGTTGGGGTGCAGGAGGGGTGCAGCTATGGCAGGGGGTCGGGGTGCAGGGTGTGGCAGGGGCTCAGGGCAGGAGGTTCGGCTGCAGGAGGGGTTCGGGGGGCAGGATCTGGCCTGGCGCATACCAGGGGCAGGGCAGGCTCCCTGCCTGTCTGCCTGTCCTGCCCCCGCAAGAGGCTGGAACGTGGGGAAGGGAGGGCCGGAGGGGCTGTGTGTTTCTGTTGCTTGAGGCACAGCCTCCAGCAGCTCCCATTGGCCGCGGTTCCCCGTTCCCGGCCAATGGGAGCTGCTGGGGACGCTGCCTAAAGCAACAGAAACACACAGCCCCTCCGCCCCCCCTTCCCCATGTTCCAGCCTCTTCCCGGAGCTGCGCAGGGCAGGCAGGGAGCCTGCCCTGCTCCCGATGCACGTCTGGCCACCGCTCTGGTAAACACTGGGAGAGGGCGGGGGGGGGGGGGGGCTGCGAGGGGCTTGCGGCCCACGGGCCGCATGTTTGAGACCTCTGGTCTAGATAATACTTAGTCCTGCCATTAGTGCAGGGGACTGGATTAGATGACCTCTTGAGGTCCCTTCCAGTCCTATGATTCTATTAAATGTATGGAGCAACAAAGGGGAGGGAAGTAAGAAATTGTCTTCACTCCGCACAAATTCTGGTCGCATCATTACCATATATGTGATCATTGTGCCATAATGAAGAAAATTATGGCAGGCAATGTATTTTGCTAGTGATGGATGAAACTCAAAAGTTTTGTTTTGGATAAGCCCTCAGATGTTCAGATCTCTTCCACACTATTCCAATTTCTTGGAAAGTTAGTGTGGAAATCTAAGAACAAGTTTAACCCCTAGATTTTTGTTAGGATTCCCTTCCAGTTGGGCCAGGGAATCAATGAACATATCCTTTCTTTGTTACATTTTGGCATTTCAACCTCTGGTCTTGATCAGAACCAGGAAAAATAAACAGGTTTGTGTTAAAGGAAATTGTGAGAGTTAAAATGTTAACTGAACTTCTTCAAACCTCAAGATGGGTTCAGTTTGCATTTGGGGCAAAAGTTAGAGTAATTTTTTATTTTATGCCAACTGAGTTGATTATCCTAGATATTACTGGCATTTAATGAAGACAACTAGGCAGTACAGAGTTAAGTACAGCAGTAAGGCCTCAAACCTGCCAAGACTTAATAGCATGTTTTACTTTACACACCGTGAGTAGTCCTATTGAACTCAAGTAACGTCTAAAGTAAAACATTTTTTTAAGTCTTTGCGAGATTGAGGCTTAATATACAATGGTTTGCATTGGCCAGTCCAGTGTCACCATAAATATTAAAAACCGCCTAGTTACAATAAAACATTAACATACTACATTGTGTATTATTTGGATCAGATTAATATTCAAAGAACCTGACTAAAGATTCTGCCTTGCTGTCTGGGGACCCCTCCTCCTCTGAGTAGACTAGAAAGGGTGACCACATTTCCAAATATCTATCCTTTTTATGGCATTTCTCTTGTATACGTTCTTGGTGTGAAACCTTTCCATTACAAAGATATTTCAATACCACAATTCCATAGGACGATAAGTCAAACTTTTCAAATAATATTAAATAAAAAGTCTAGCTGCTAACAATAAAAAAAAATTGTTTTGTTTAAAATGTAAATCCTTTACTGGATCTCTAGGACGCTCTTTAGGGAATCTCTGGGGAGCTGGCATTTTTTCATAAGATGAATCACTAATAATTGCTTCCGAAAACCATCTAATTCCTGGACACAGCCACCACATGTGCAAGTATGTTCCCTTTCCTTGCAACCTCTCCAACAGAGTACCTCCCTAGTAACAAAAATATCATAAATCTTAACTGGAGTCAAATTCCATCTATACAATAATTTATTTTTAAAAATTGAGCTGGACAAATTGAAGATGTATATCCCCTTTCCCATATAGAAACCCACTCATCCAGAGCAATTCCTTTGTTCCAATCTCTCTCCCATCTTTTCATCTGAGTTGTTTTCTTATTAACAACTTATTCAATCAAAATTGTTATATATCTTAGAAATTAAACTTTTTGTTCCATCTTGCTCCTAAGTCAATTCCTCAAATGTGGTAAAAGGTCTAGATAGAGCTGCCTCATATCCAGATTTCACAAGAAAATGTTTGACTTGTAAATATTGAAAATATGGCATCTCTTCTTTCGTCTTCATGCTTACCATTTATGTCTGAGCAAATAGGTCTTTCTGAAAAATTTGTATGTAGCTGTTTAATTTTGGAGTGTAGGAGGCAATTTCTTCCAAGGGAGTCCCAGAGTTGAGTTAGCATCAGAGTTAAATATCCTCTCACTCCAGGCCAGGATTGAGGTCATTAGCAGGTCAATTTGGAAAAGCATGTACTGTTGCTATCTCCATCCATCCTAGCCTGAAGATAAACATAAAACTTCAGTTTCCATTGTTACCAGACCTGTAACCTTCACAAGCAGTAATAGTAGCTTAACAAATGTCAAGAACGTTATTTTTTTTTTAGCAGTGCAAAAGCCTTGAGGTTTTGTCAATGATGGAGAAATTTACTACTGCTATACATATTTGTGCTAGGTTTTCAGAAATAAAACCAATGAAATTAGTAAATCAAATTATTTGAATAATCTCAAAGATGTATCGGGGGTAGCCGTGTTAGTCTGTATCTACAAAAACAACAAGGAGTCTGGTGGCACCTTAAAGACTAACAGATTTAAATCTGTTAGTCTTTAAGGTGCCACCAGACTCCTTGTTTTATCTCAAAGATGTGTGTGTGTAACTTAATACATAATGGTGTGGTGTGTGAAAGGTTTTATCAGCATTAGGATGACTTACAGGATGACATAGCTCACTAAAGATGTGAATAATGTGGCCATACCAAATGTGTGTTGATAAAACTACAATATCGTGTATTCTGTATATGCCATGTGGGTTATAGAAAAACAAATTGAGTATTTTAGAGAGTTTTACATTTTATTGGAACTACTTTTCATGTCCCTTCCCCTGCTAAGTAAGGTGCCTTAGTTACCTTAAGTCCATGTGTGCAGGGGTCACAGAGAGATAAATATAAAATTAACAAAAGCAAAACATCTCCAAAAATTACTCAAAAAAACCCATTAGTGCTTTAAGGTCTGATATCTCGTACTCTTTCAGGGTGAGAAGCAACTGCTGAGTCCCATTAAGAATGTAGGGATTTTCCTTTCCCAGTGGAAGGAAGGATTATTCTTTAAATTTGCAGAGATATGAAACCTTGGACACTAAAATTTGATTTTTTTGTATAGTAAATCTAATCCTGGTTGAGGAATGAATCTTCCTGTATCCTGGTTGTTTCTATGGATATTTCATTAATAAAATATAGCAGCTATCTGAAAGTGCTTAGCGAGTTGGAACAGTAGAGTTAATCCTGGAGAGATAGATTTATAAATAGACAGCAGGTGAAACACGTGATAAACTCATTTATCACCTGACTCAGCCATTTTCCACATGGATATCACTACCACATTGTGAACATTTACATGCTAAAGATGAGATCTGCGTAATTTTTTTGTTTTGTTTTGCAAAATTACAATTTGTCAAACAATGCGTTTTTCGCAGCACCAAAACTATTTGCGAGTTTGGGTAAAATTCGGTAAATAGTTTCAGGAAAAAAATGAAGAATAGAAATTTTGGAAAAATTGAAATATCTTGTTCTAACATTTTAGATATGAAGTGTTTTGAAATTTAGCTTCAAAATGACAGATTCAAATTAACACTTTGTTTTGAAAATGTTTCATGGGGGGAGGGATAGCTCAGTCGTTTGAGCATTGGCTTGCTAAAGCTAGCTTTGTGAGTTCAATCCTTGAGGGGGCCACTTAGGGATCTGGGGCAAAAATTAGTACTTGGTCCTGCTAGTGAAGGCAGGGGGCTGGACTTGATGACCTTCCAAGGTTCCTTCCAGTTCTATGAGATAGATAAATAATATTTTGTTTCAAATGGACATTTGAAATGTTTTATATGAGCAAAATGACATTTTTTGGTTTTTGTTTTGTTGAGAAAAACCAAAAAATTCAGTTGCAGTTTGAAATGAACAGAATTTTTTCCCAAATTTTTCCATTGGGTTGTTGAACCTAAAAAAAAAATCAATTATTCGCTCAACTCTACTAAGGACCAAATTGTTCCTTAAGGGCACATCTACACTGGCACTTTACAGCGCTGAAACTTGCAGCACTCGGGGGTGTTTTTTCACAGCACTGGGAGTACAATTCTGAATGGCCTGATGTATTGTTTGGGAGGCTGGCCTGGCATGACCCCTCTTGCCCCACATGTTCTGACTCTTGCTAAATGTGATCTGTGTGTATAAGTGTGTATATTAACACATATTCATATATATTACAGCTAGTCAACACTTTTTGCAAGTACACCTCTACCCTGATATAACGCTGTCCTCGGGAGCCAAAAAATCTTACCGCGTTATAGGTGAAACCGCGTTGTATCGAACTTGCTTTGATCTGCCGGAGTGTGCAGCCCCGCCCCCACGGAGCGCTGCTTTACCGCATTATATCCAAATTTGTGTTATAGCGGGTCGCGTTATATTGGGGTAGAGGTGCAATATTTTTCTCTGCAAAAAATAACCTTTTATCAAAAATGGAACTTAGTGCTCAGAACTGTGGCCACCTTTGAAATATTCCATTTTCTGCAAAAAAAACCATATTTTTGGTAAACCAAAATGTTCAATAATTTTGAACACAAATTCTGATAGTTTCCATGACATTTTATAAATAATTTTTGTCGCCAACAATGGAAAATGAGTCCGTTTGAATTCTGGAAACCAAAAACAGTTTAGAAATTGAGGCACCCAAATATCCACTGACATGTAAATAAAAAATGGCTTCATTTGAAAGGTGCCGAGCATCCGCAGCTTCCCCTGAAGACAGTTGTGGCTGGTTGACGTGATGTTCAGCACCTAAGAATCAGCATCTATTTCTTTGGGTACCTATTTCTGGGCACTGAAGTCTGAACTGTTTTGCCAGAGAGTGTATATATTAATGTATTTGGGGGAATGTGGGGTGAAATCCTTGCCTCCACTGCAGTCAGTGGCAAAACTCCCATTGACTTCAGTGGGACCAAGATTTATAACTTTGTTGAAAAAAGCCAAGTTCAACATTCAAAACATGTGCAAGGCATAAAAACAAAATATGGACCTACAAGCTGCCAGTAAAGTAGAGTTTTATAGGCCATTGTCCAGTCTGAATAATCTGTTGTCCAATCTGTGTAATACTTTTTTAGTGGTCATATCTGCCTTCATTGTAATCTTGATATGGGGATAAAGGAAGGGGTTGGCTAAAATATTTTCAGTTATTTTAATGTAAGAAATAAATAACGAGAAGTAAAATAATGTGTCAAGAGCAGCTCTGAGACAGAGTGGATTTGATCGCTTTTGCCTTCATTAGTCAGAGTCATTGCATTCCGTGAGAATTACTGTAAGGTATTTGAGTAGAAGGGCCACAGCCAAAGTCCTGTATTTCTTTTTCCAAGTCTCTGATGCAGAACTTTCTCAGTTCTCTTGCTGCCACGTGAGTTCAAATCCTGGCTTTGTTAGTCCAAATAAAATATAAATCCAGGAAATAGTTTAGTCCTATTTGCATGTGCTGGGTATTGTACAACAGGTGGAACCCATTTGTTGAATAATTACTGGGATGCAAACAGTTGGAAGCTTTGCAAGGAAATAGTCTCTCTTCATCACCATGCCAGTACTACGGCCATATTTGTTCCTAATAATCAGCAAAATTCCACAACAAAACACTGAAATAACTTGGGGCCCTCTTCCTAAATGCCATATGTTCAAACAATAAGAGATTTGCTGTCCTTTCAGCACAAATTAGAGCAAATCCTTTGAAGATTAGTGCAATTATCCCCCTCTGCCACCGCCTCCTTTTAAATGTGAGCAAGTTTTTCAGCTCTCCCACCAAAGGCAAATAAAAAGGAGTGGTCTTTCCAGGAGAAGTGTAATTCTGAACATGCCTTCCAGGGCATCAGCCCTGCACTCATTGAAATGAGTGGCAAAACTGCCATTGACATTAGTGGAGTGGGATCAGGCCTCAAAAGAGAAAACATCCACTTTGTCCTTAACAAAAGACTTCGCCTGTTCTTCTCCCCTTTTTAATGCCCTTTATCACTTTCATCTCCCTTAGCTCACAAAGGCTGGATGGGAACACTCTTTGCATATGAACATCTATCTATAGCCCACTCCAAGGGACACTTCACAGTGATTCCCTCCTCTCTTTCCTCCCCATCCCCCACCCCCAGCAGCTAAAGCTGTTCTCTCCCCACAGCTTTCTCTTAGCACAGCACAAGTGATAGACATGTCCTAGGAACTGAAATCAGACCTTTTTGGTGCCAGCCTGGAGCAGTAACCACCGTGCCACCAAGCAACCTTTCTGCTTTCATTGTAGAGCACTTTAATTTTTATTTTTGATCAGATAAGCATGAAAAGAAATCCAGATAAGAAGGGGCTGGAATAGCCAGTTAAATTACCCCCATGACTACTGTTTCACTAGTCTATAAAAATTCTCTTTTAACCTTTATTATCAATGGGACTGTTTGAGTAGTTGATTTCTGCCTAACTGAAAATTTTTCCTGTAGCTTCAATTGGATAAGGTACTCTTCTTTCTTTTCTATTCTTAACTGTGGAATAGCATTCTTGTGCACAAGTAACATTTGCCATTTTTACCCCGGTGGTAGCTGCATGTGGTGACGATTTCCATCTGTACACATATGAAAAAGGATGCCTCTATTTCCCCATTTCTACCTGTGTAAACACCCAGCTCTGTCACTGTGTGTGACCTGCACTCAAATCACCGAGGACCAGATCTACAAAGTGATTTAAGTGCCTAAACTCCGGATTTAGGTTCCTAAGGCCCAGTTTCAGGCATTACTGCAATCCACAAAAACCCCACTTACTTACTGCCTAACCCTGTTGGCATAGGCGACTTGTGCCTCCTCATACTGGGGGGCACAATCTAAAGGGGAGGACATGTGACTGCCCCACATGTCTCCTCTGCCCAGTGACCCCCTCATCCTGTGCCCAGACCGGAGCCACCATGCTCGCCTCACCCCACGTTACCTGCAGAGAGGGTGCTCTGTCGTCCTCCTGCTGTGCCTCCCCGCTGGCACGTTCAGCCGCTCTCCCTGGCAGCCAAGCCTGGGTGGGGACCAGGGTGGAGCTGCTTCTCACGTGGCTGACACTGGCCGCTCCAGGTTGCTGCTCTGTGCAGTGCGGCGGCTGCCTAAGAGAGCCTGGCTGGATAGGTGGCAGGGACAAGGCTTTCTCAGGCAGAAGTGGCTCTTCCCGCTCCCTGCTCGGCTGCCAGGGAGAGTGGCTGAATGTGCCGGGGGAAGGTGCAGGGAGAGATGGACAGAACCCGCCTCCTCACAGGTAACGTGGGGCGGGAAGAGCGTGGTGGCCCTGGGCTGGGCGCAGGGCAGGGGAGTCACTGAGAAGGGGAGACATTTGGGGCAGTCATGTGTCCTCTATTTTAGATTGTGACCACCCAGTATGGGGAGGCCCCAGTCGTCTGTGCTAGTGACACACGCAGGGGAGCGCAGTACCAGTGAGAAAATAGCAACTTGAATATATCTTTTCAATGTGGCTGCTCACACTCGAGCTAGGTTAACCCCTCAGGCCCAGGTTAACTCTGCAGTGAAGGCATCCCTGTCTTACATTCACCATCTATAAAATGGAGATAATACTTGCGCACCATTCCACAGCACTTTGAGGTGCTATTTAAATGTAAAAGATTATTTTAATTTATTTTCATTTTATTTTATACTTGATTTAATTACACTTTTAACAAGTAGTTACAGGCAGTGAAGAGTGATGAGGTAATTATAAAGTATCTTTTCTCCAGAATGAACCAGAGTTTTCTCCAAAAGTGTATGGCACCTTTCTAATAAAATCCCATTTCCTGTCACTGAAATTCAGACTCTGTTGAGGTAAAACATGGCAATGAAAATTTCATATTGAAATCATTGAGATTGCATTGGTACAACTGAGAACTGAATTTGCCCCTCTGTTAAAAGCATAGTAAAAGTCAAGCTTTCCCTTCTGGAGTCTTCTTCTTTTATATCTGTTATCTATAAGTCAGGAATTTTGATGCACCATGAACTAGACAAGGAAAGGCCCAGACAGTAAAATATAGCATATTTTTATTTTTGTATTTATTTACTTGCAGCAACATAGAGTGCTTAGCAAATTTGACATTCCCCTGAGTTGATTGTGGGTCTGTCCTAATGGACTGTCTGTGTTTTGCCAACCTCTTTAAGGGCACCAATTTCCATGTATCTATCTTTCGCAGAATTTTATGCTTAAGAGATGGTCTCACCAAATATAAAATTCTCAGTATAAATCTTGCTTTGTGTGTGACCCACTGACATATATAAAATTTTCCTTGCAACTCAAATATAACATTTTTAGTTTCAAGTTATATATACTCTTCCTTGGGTATTTTGTAGCTCATGGTGGCAGAGCAAGTGTCTTAAAAACAAAACACCACCATAATGTTATGGTGCTGCTGTTAAAAACCAAAGATCATAGGCTTGTGAACATACTGTATGCTGAGGAAAAAAATGGTCTCCTGATGCACTGGAATTCTACTAACAAGTAATTACCTACAGAGTAAAAAGTGTATCAATGACAAAATGTAGCAGAGCTGAAACAATTTCTTGTGATAAGATTTTTATGTGTAGAAAATGTTCATGTACAAAGATTGTGTAATAATTTCCACCATATACACAATAAATTCTTGAAAAAGCTTAAATCTGATTTTTGATCCTGACCGATGTGGCATGTTTATGCAGTGAATTTTACCTACTGTAGTTGCATGTCCTCTGAGAACTGCTATGGAAAACCTCTGAGATTGTTAAATGGAAGCTTCACCTGCCCGTCTGTACTGCAAGATCTCTATAGCAACCAAACATAAATCAAGAAAATGGCCCCTTTTGTAAGTTGGTTAATAGGCACAACATGCTTCTTTAGAAAATCCAACTATTCTCTCAATAGACTTTGATTGAAAGTCAGCCTTTTCTACAGACACATTCACATTCACATCTAGTAGCAGCTTGTATGGCTGTCCAAGGTCTAATTTATTACCCTTTAAAGATCAGGCAAAGAAAAAATGGTTCTTGGAACAATGTTTACATTCAGAGGCATAAGCACAGTGCCACAAAAGAGCATCCTTTTGTTCTGAAACCAGAATATTAATCTTTAACCTACTACTTATTTCAACTCCTCCCGCTGTTATTTGGTTAGCCACATTCTTTCCTGTAATTGAAATCTTAACGATTTAATACCTTATTTATTACTGGTGGTGGGAGTACAGATCTCTCTCTATTGTTTTTTCTAAATCTTGATATGTATTGATTCATTTCTCAAGCTCTTTTGCCAACTCTGTGAGCTGGCTATTTTCCTATCGAGATTTCTGATGAGGAAGATGGGCATTCTCATTGCTAGCCCTTCTGATGTAAACTTTGGTTAATTAGCAGGAAATTCCAGTAATCCCCTTTCTATACCATCTCTAGGCAGTTTGGTGCAATCAAGAGCTTGACATTTTCGTGACTGATATATAGATTTCAGACCTCTTAAAATATATAATGGAAAACACTAAAATAAAATGAACTTGTTTTATCAAGTCATCAGGAATGCTATATACTAGAAATGAAATGGAACTAGCCTAGACCTTTTGATGTGGGGGCTGGAGTTAATCCATAATTGAACAGCAAGATGTCCCTTAAAGGAAAAGGAAAATACAGTATATCCCCTTTATTTTTGGTAGAGAACAAAAGTAGAAAGATAGATATAGATATAGCTTTAAGGTAAATAGCAACAGGACTTAACCTTTCTTCTTTAAAGTAAGACGTTAAGTGACTTCAGTTGAGACACTTCTAATAGAAAAAAACTGATTAAAAGCATTCAGCTTGAATTGCACAATCAAGCAGAAGTGCTGCAAATGAGGCATTCCATTCTGAAACAAAACAAAAAACAAAACAAAAAAAACCCTCAATCAACACTGTACATATATCAGAGCCTGCCTTTTGCCATGGATATGGCACCCTTCCTACAAGTTAAAGGCGAATACTCCACTTAAGTATAGAGGGGGACAAAACACTTCTGTCACTTTCAATCTACAGTATAAGGATTTGAGTAACTCTTTCTGAAAATATAAACAGAATGGAGTTTGGGAGTGAGGAGAAGAAGCACTTTGCTAAATCCAGCCCCAACTCTCATAAGCAGGATTCTGGTGCTGATGAGAAGTTAAAAAAAAAAAATCCCCCCGCACAAAATTTCCCCAATGATTCACTGGAAAATTCAGATAGTTCCACATGTGGATCTGCTAATATATATGTGAGTGTCCAAAACAAGTTCTTTGATGCCTCCTACTTTAATTCTTCTTCTCTGTCTAGATGGATGGAGTGAAAGGAGGGGTGGAAAATGTGTTTAAATGAGCTGTGTCTGTGGCTGAGACACTGGATTGAGGCCCAACACAAATAGAATATGAATTCTTGGGTCTTTTCCCTCCTTGAATGTCTGAAAAGCTCTCTGCAGTCTCCGTTTGAAGGAGGTGTTTTTCGCCTTTGAAGTAGCCACTCAGTGTAAGTTTAGGCCTTACATGGGAGATGGTACAGCAGGAACTCTGTAGCTACAAAACCAAGAGGTGCCAGTTTAATTTTTTCCTAGAGGCAGATTTTATGCATGGGAAAGGGATTATGTTTATTTAGTTTGTTGTACAAAATATAATGGTGCCCACAGCATTATATAATTCATTTTAAGACTAATATAAAATGGACATCTCATCCCTCCAACAAATAACATATAATAAGATGCCTCCATAGCAGACACAGTCATCAAAACTGTCCAACCCTGAGTCCATTCTTTCCCCAAATACCTGGCAAAAAGATGAGCATCTCAGCATGCCCAAAAGGTGTATGTATTTTGGCTATTTCAGACCAAGGGTATGGGGAGTGAATTCCAAAATCAAGGAACCTTAATGGATTATGCTCTGCCAGCCACTCCCTCAATATGAAAGAGAGGAAGCCTCCAGCAACTCTGCTATGTCAGCTGTTGTATAATGGGAGAGATGTGGTCTCCTCGCAATCAGCTCCCATTCCATTAAGACCAACAGTTTTCAAAAGTGGCCATGACATTTTGGGTGCCAAAATCGGTGTCAGTTTGTACAACCAAAGGCCACCTTTGAAAAATGTTTATCTTAGGCTTTTACAGATTAAAAATACCTTGATTTCCACCAAGAATCCTGTTGACAGCTAGTGCAGAATCCTATGCACTAGGACAGTGTGTTCCTGGCACGAAACTCCACTAAATGTATACACTGGGATGGAGGTTGAGATGGAAATAGGAGACAGACTTGTTGAAAGTCTCTGGGTAAGGATAAAAGGGGTAAAAAACAATGGTGATGTCATGGTAATGGTCTACTACAGACCACCTAACCAGGAAAAAGAAGTGAATGAGGCTTTTTTTTTTTTTTTTTTTTAAACAACTAACAAAATCCATCCAAAGCACAGGACGTGGTGGTGATGGGGGACTTCAACTACCCAGACAGCTGTTGGAAAAATAACATAGCCGGGCACAGATTATCCAACAAGTTCTTCGAATGTAGTGGAGACAATTTTTTATTTCAGAAGGTGGAGAAAGCTACTCGGGGAGAGGATGTTCTAGATTTGATTTTGACAAATAGGGAGGAACTGGTTGAGAATTAGAAGATGGGAGAGATTCTAGAGGACTGGAAAAGGGCAAATATAGTGACAACCTGGGAAATTACAGACCAGTCAGCTTACCTTCAGTATCTGGAAAGATAATAGAGCAAATAATTAAGCAATCACTTTGCAAACACCTAGAAGATAATAAGGTGATAAGCACCAGTCAGCATGGATATGTTAAGAACAAATCATGTCAGGCCAACTTAGTAAGTTTCTTTGACAGGGTAACAAGCCTTGTGGATGGGGGGAAGCGGTCGATGTGGTATATCTTGACTTTAGTAAGGCTTTTGGTACTGTTTTACCTGACCTTCTCATAAACAAACTAGGGAAGTACAACCTAGATGGCGCTACTATAAGGTGAGTGCATAACTGATTGGAAAACCATTCCCAGAGAGTAGCTATCAGTGGTTAACGGTCAAGCTGGAAGGGCATATCAAGAGGGGTCCTGCAGGTATCAGTTCTGGGTCTGGTTCTTACAATATCTTAATCAATTATTTAGATAATGGCATAAAGAAGATATGCGGGGAGTGGTTGTAAGTACTTTGAATGATAGGATAAAAATTCAAAATGATCTGGAAAACTGGAGAAATGGTCTGACATAAATCAGATGAAATTCAATAATGACAAATTCAAAGTACTCCACTTAGGAAGGAACAATCAGTTGCACACATACAAAATGGGAAATGACTGCCTAGAAAGGAGTACTGCCGAAAGGGATCTGGGGGTCATAGCGGATCACAAGCTAAATATGAGTCAATGGTGTAACGCTGTTGCAAAAAAAACGAACATCATTCTGGGATATATTAGCAGAAGTGTTGTAAGCAAGACTCAAGAAGTAATTCTTCCACTCTATTCCATGCTGATTAGGCCTCAACTGGAGTATTGTATTAGTTTCTGGGCACTACATTTTAGGAAAGATGTGGACAAATTGGAGAAAGTCCAGAGAAGAGCAACAAAAATGATTAAAAGTCTAGAAAACGTGACCTATGAGGGAAGATTGGAAAAAATGGGTTTGTTTAGTCTGAGGAAGAGAAGACATAACAGTTTTCAAGTACATAAAAGGTTGTTACAAGGACGATGGAGAAAAATTGTTCTCCTTAACCTCTGAGGATAGGACAAGAAACAATGGGTGGTGTAGGTTGGACATTAGGAAAAATTTCCTAACTCTCAGAGTAGTTAAGCATTAGAATAAATTGCCTGGGGAGGTTGTGTAATCTCCATCACTGGAAATTTTTAAGAGCAGGTTAGACAAACACCTGTCATGGGTGGTCTGGATAATACCTAGTCCTGCCATGAGTGCAGGGGTTTGGATTAGATCAGGTGTTCTCAGACTTCACTGCACTGTGCCCCCCTTCTGACAACAAAAATTACTACACAAACCCAGGAGGGCAGGACTGAAGTCTGAGCCCACCCGAGCCCCTCAGCCCCGGGTGGGAGAGCCAAAGCCAAAGCTCCACTGCCCTGAGTGGGGGTCGGGACCTTTAACCTGAGCACCACCACCCAGGGCTGAAGTCCGAAAACTTCTGCCCAGGTGGGGGGGCTCGGGCTTTGGCTTTGGTCCCGGGCTCCAGCAAGTCTAACACCAGCCCTGGTGACTCCATTAAAATGAGATCACAACCCACTTTGGGGTCCTGACCCACAGTTTGAGAACCACTGGACTCGATGACCTCTCAAGTACTTCCAGTACCACAATTCTATGATTTTAAATGGCGAGTAGCACATTCTGCAGTAGCTTCTGTGTTTTGTTTTGCCCTGTGTAGTTTGTTACAACAGAAGAATGTTGAGGTGACAAAAACATGGATGAACTATGGCAAGGTTTGCATTGAAGGAGTAGGTCATGTTCTTTTCACCAGGCTAGTTAGAAAAAGTGCTCTTGGCCACAGCTACTACGTGGGCAGCTGGGCGTATTCCACAATCTAATACCCAGATTGTTAGCCTGTTACAAACTGACACCTTGTCTTCTTAATAGGGGTAATTATATGATTGTCACCAATTCTTTCAACTCCTTTCCTTCCAGCCAACCTTTATCTTAGTATCCACTAGACACCCTAAATTTAGAGGATGATTATATATGAAAAACTGTTTTTTAAACCCATATAGCATTTCTGGTTCCATTGTACCTCTAATGCTTCAAAGTGAAAG
Organism: Chrysemys picta bellii; assembly: GCF_011386835.1. NCBI lineage: Eukaryota > Metazoa > Chordata > Testudines > Emydidae > Chrysemys > Chrysemys picta. The sequence goes on from NC_088792.1 coordinate 73,853,034, forward strand.
TGGTATTTTGTACTTAATTTTTTTCTGATATTCCAGTCTAGTCCCACATGTGGGATTAATTCGACAAGACAAGTTACTACAAGAAACCTCATCTTTTCTGGGAAGCTGTTTTCTGACGTTGTCATCCCATTATTTTCACTTTTTAGTTGCTTGTTTAAATGACTGATGTACTCAATCGTTTCTAATGTTTGATAGGCAAATACTGCACTCCATTTTGCTTGTGTGTATGTGTGTGCACGCCTATGATAAACATTCATTTTTAATTTACTCTATTTACCTTGAGAGACTGCCAAGAAATGATTCAGATATTCCAGTGCAGTGGGTTTTCCATTGTGATATGGGACAAAGGACTGTTGAGCATATGCTGTTTCTTCAAAGAAAGGGGAATATTATTTATTTGTGCTTATACAAGAGCACTGTTTTTACTATGTAAACACTTGTCGAATTTTGTGCTTCACACGTACCAAATCATTTCTTCTTTTGGGTGAAAAAGTAAGTTTTGCTGCATAATGACAAAGAATTACTGCACAGTGTTCTAATGGTCTTTTCCTCTGCATACTGTTGTGCAGCAAATAGAGTTTACATCCATCTCCTGCTGCTGGCATTTTGCTTTTAGGTAAAGAATTTCCTAAGGGACTAATTCATGAAAAAAGCCTTTTGCAGCAGCATTCAATCCCGTGGACACTTAATGTGGCAGTTGCATGGTGTGTGTGTTGATCCTGCCTCAAAAGATAACATTGAACACCTCGATGGTTATCTTCTGCATTTAGGCCAGTGAATTCAACATGAAAGACTATCTATTTGTCTAGGTATTATTACGGCCCAATATCATCATATTATCTGAACTCCTAGACAAGGCAAATACTAGCAAAAGCATATGTTGCACTCCAAACAAAGGTGGGAATTGGGAGGAATATATAGGCATAGGAACACTTGCTTGGGAAGCTGAATGAAACCTTTTTTGATAAGACTGAAACCATAACTTATCCTGGTTTCTCTTTAAACTTCCCTGGACAGGGTTCTCCTCTCTGTACAGAGCTCTTTTGAGGTGTGGCAGATTTCAGCCATGCTATGAGATAAGTGATAGTCACTGTTCTGTAATCGAAGGTGACTAGAAAAATAGTCTGAGAATTACACCAATCCTTAAAAAGGTAGAAAGTGTGGTGAGTGATAGCCTGCCCATTGGTTGTATGCCAAGGAGAGAGACTGTGCGCTGTGTCTAAAGAGACAATATAGAGGTCATATTGGATGAAAGCACTGTCAAGATCCAATACATATTGTAAAACAAATATCCGGAATATAAAGACTGGCTCTCCTCCAGATATGGTAATCTGGAACACAAACCCTTCATCAAATACATCACATATTCTACAAATTAATGATAAATACATAATGTATGTGGTCTGGGATTGAGCTGTTTTAAAGTCTGTCTCTTTTCCTAAACTCCATCCCAGTAGCTGAGATGAGGTGTGGCACACCTGGTGAGATCCCTGAATATGAATGTTCAGATTTTCTCACCACAGGGAAGAGGTGGCCCCTCAACTCCAGAATTCTCTTCCTTGTCTGGTCTGACCGAGACCAAGTTTTGCTGACCATTTGGTCATGTTACAGGGCTTTTTCCTGAGGAGGCAGGTTGAGTTTTTCCTAGGATTTAGAGAGGTGTTTGGAATTGTCTTGAGATGACATAATCATCTTGTTGCTTAATTTATATGGTATTGTGTGGTTAGAGGCTGTGATAAGCAAAATTTATAAACTGGAAAAATTTAATTTTGGGACCACACCTGCCAATGTTCTGTACATGGAACCTTCATTGACTGCAATGGAGGTGTGTGAATATGGATTGATGATTGTTTATACTCAAATCAGTTGTGCTTCTTTTGTGTTTTACTCTGCCCCCCCTTTGAGGGGTGGGTGGGTTGCTTCTCTGCCCACCAGGTGATACAAGAGATTTGTTTGGGCATATTGAAGAAGAGGATTTCTGAGTGGCAAGCATATGGACAGTAGATTTTCCAAAAAGGATTAATTCCACCTTCACCTAGTTAAGTTCCACAATACCTTAATTTGAATTGTGCATGAGTTTTTATGAGTTGTCCCCAAGTGTCTATAAAACTGTCATTACAAGTTGTTCAGCACAATTAAGAAGAAGCATCCCAAGAAAAATAAAAAAATGTACTGCTCAATAATGGCAAAATTGTAAAGCCAGGGCTGTTATATTTTAACATTGCTTTCGTAAGCAAGTAAAGTGGTGGCCATTTGTTTTCATTTAAATTGACTAAAGAAAATGACTACACCAAACTTCTTCTTTATGGCAAACACTGGAACAGTACCTGTTGTAAAACTGAAGAATGCAGATAATTGCAAAGCAAAACGATTAAAAAATATTGTATGCAAAATACATGACAGTCATACACTGAGAAAATGAGACTGAATTGCAGTTCACCTGGGCTTTGTTTTTTGCCATATGCCAAAATTCTTTAAAGCTACCATACAGTACTATAATTTTGTTCTGAAATGGACTAAAATATGAAGTCATATTTACTAAATTTTCCTTGCAGTATTCTGCTCAGTGACAATTACAATTCAATGAGAGTGTGATATCTGACAAACAAGACAAGACTCAATTTTGATGTGTTTTCCTCAGCTAGACTAAGAGTAACTAAAATAAAAATCCATGGCTAAATTAACACTGAAGTGAAGACTTATGTGCTCATTTTATTCTGCGTGGGAGCACTAGGATTCCCATAGGTTATTCAGTCATCCAGATATCGGCTTATCCATAACACAGATTTTCGAATCTCTTCCATACTGTACTGGATATTAATTCATTGTTATTATATCTTTCAATAGTTCAGTTGTTCAGGTTTCTCTTTTCTTAATAGCATGTTACTGTAGCCACAGGTCAAAGCAAACCTTTTATCTATAAAAGAGATGTCCTAGTTTGTCATATATATCTGAAGATGACATTTTTTTCCAGAGGTTAAGTTAACAGCATCGTTCTATTAGCTCTCTCCACCCCTTTAAAAGAGAATGTGAGTCTGAGAGGAGACCACTTTTCCCAGACGTATTTACAATATCTAGTTTAATGTTAGCTTATGTGATGCGTATATATTTTAGAAGGTTTTTGATTGCAAATGCACTATAGTATTTGCTTGTTAGTGAAAGCTGTAGTTGAGGTTGCAGTAGTTTCAAGGATAAGCCTGTTTTCACATGCTCATATCTTTCCAGAGTCTTCTGGTCTTGTACTGACCTTGTTTCTCTGGCCAATAGTAATTAAAAAAAAAAAAAAAAAAAAAAGTTGAGCAGAAAATCCCTTCAGCCATATTTAGTTCTATACGTGTGTCAAATATGGTTTTCCTTGTACTTAAAAAATTGCCACATTCTTTTCACACTGATGACTTGAAACATCTGCACTTTTAAACTGGATATGTGGCATGCAGATAGTCCGCAGTGAGGACCATCTGTTTGCAGCAATATTTAGAAAAAACAGACTGAACATGAATAAAGTTATGAACAATTGAAACCTGGATATTGTGGGAGAATTACCTAAGTGTCAGTTGTGTGCATGCATGTATTCCGTTTATGTGCTCTCAGCAGTGCAAGTTGTTAGCAGTTGACATATTTATCCATTTTAAATACTGAGGCACTGATTATGAAAAGGGAGAACTGTGTTGGCCCTAAAGGCCAATGGGGTCCTCTGCAGGCTGAGTCTGCATATGGGGTTTACATATTAAGGTCTTATAGTAGTTTAAACATGCTTGCCTTCTGTAGTTCTGGATCATGTGACTCTCTCCCTCCCCAAGAACTCAGGGCACCCTCTTTGTGCACACAGATCTCTTCCCTCATCCTTCCTCTAAAACTGTCTCCATGTCACCTCCCTGTCCTCTGGATCTCTCCAGGGTTTATACTGGGAGGGGGCAAAGACTCGGTGGGCTAGGAAAAGGAATAGGTAAGCTGGGCAGGAGTGGAGGTGGCATATATTATCTTTCCTCTGACCCCAAAAGCTTAGTCAGAAAAGATACCACAGCCAGTGGCGTAGCCAGGTTTTAAGAGCAGGGGGAGCAAACATAAAAAAGGCGCCCCCCCTTGGCTCCTCCTCTGGCCATGCCTCCCCTTGGCTCCTCCTCCAGCTGCTCCGCACCCACCCAGCTCCTCTCCCATGCCCCTCCCCCATCATCCCTCCTGCCATTGTCCCTGGCCAGCCCTTCCCTCGCCCCTCTGCTGCCGGTGCCCGCTGGGCTGGGGCTCGCAGCTCGGCAGGCTGAGCAGCAAGCGGCCACCTGCCCGCCTACCAAAGCCCGGCTGCGCTCCTCGCCCCTGTTCTGGCAGCCGGGTGGTTGCCATCAATTATTAATCGGCTCTCAGCAGCCGCGGCGGGGAGCGGGAGCAGCCGCGATAAGGGAGGGTGGCAGGGAGGGCGGGCAGGAGGAGGGGAGTGAGTGTGCGAGCTGCGCCTGGCTCACAGAGGCCGGTGGCCGCCTGCGGAGTGGAGCCGGCAGCGCGGTGCGTTTGGAGAGCTGTGGGTCCCCCTCGCCATCGTGTCCCTGCGCTGTGTGGCGGCCACCTTGCCGGGAAGGGCCGCCGTCCCGGAGGACACAGGAGGATGAGGCAGAGGCCACGCACTCTCCTATCGCTCCTCCGGCCGCGCCCCCTCTCCTCCTCCGCCCCTCCCCCGCGGCCATTTGGCTGGGCTCAGTGCTGCCGGCCGCCCCGCTGAGAACGGCCTGGCTCAGCGCACCCGCGGCGGGGCCCCCACCACGGGTGCACTGAGCTGGGCCGTTCTTAGCAGGGCGGCCGGCAACACTGAGCCCAGCCAAACGGAGCCTTTCCCTCAAGGCTGCTGCCGAGGCACCCAGCCTCCTCCCCCCTTGCCGCTTCTCCCCCGGCCCCCATATTGCCGGGTGGCACGCGCCCAGCCCAGCCCCACTGCCGCACATGCTCCCTCTGGCCCCCACCGCCACGCATGCTTCCCCTCGCCCCGGCCCCCACCGCCGCGCATGCTCCCCCCAGAATGGGCCCAGCAGCGCAGCCCGTCCCTGCTCTCTACCTGGCCGCCTGGCGTGCTCCTCCGGACGCGCTCGCCACCGCCAACCTCTCCCCCCCCCCCCCCCCATGGCTCCTCCAGCCATGCTGCCCTTCAGAGAGGAGCGGGCCCCACCCACTGGCGCCATATAAGGTAACCCCTAAGGTGCCGCTTTTGAAAAATGTGTGGAGGGGAAGCGGCTACTTCCCCTGAACCCCCCTAGCAACGCTACTGACCACAGCCTATTAGGGAACCTTTGTGCTGTAGCCAGTTGTAATCCTTGGTCCCAGAGCTGCTTGGCTGAGGGAACTGGAGTGGCAGCTGCTGGCAGCCAGAGCTGGTGTGGGAATAATGTGCCATATTTATTCAGTCAGAGTCTTAACTTTTGCATTTCCTGACTTTTAAAAACTTTAGCTCTACAATCCTAGCATTGCATTACTGAAACTGTTCGCATATGGGGTACACGAGTATGTGCAGAGAGAGACTGTGTGTGAGATAAATGCATGGAAGAATTTAATTGCCGTTTGTGTCTTTAAAAATAAAAAAGGTACAGATAATTCATGTCACTACACATTAATTAGAGAAGTGCATACAGGGAGAGAGACTCACTGCTCTGCATGTTAAATGATACTAAAGCAGATGTTTCACTAAGGGAGCTCATAGAAAAGGACTAAAAACTGATTAGTTAAAGAGAGAGAACAGTAAGTTCAATATAAATTGATACCAAAAATCGGTTTGTATCAAATGTTTATTTTGCTTGATTGACTTACTTTCATGCCTGTGTGCTTATTGGTTGAAGTATGAATTCTCTATAAGGAGTTGGGAAAAGGAATTAGCCTCTGTTGTATTCCTAGTCATAATGGCTCCACTCCCGTTGGTAGACTCCCCACTGCACATCTGGCAGCCAAGCTGGACTGCTGGTTTTCATTAGCACTCCAAACTAAGTTGTTAAAAAGAGTGCATAATATCCTACGTCAGATTGAAGCAGACTTTAATCTAAACAAGGAAAACACTTCAGGCTTACTGAAACTGCACTTTTGTGAGATTATCATTCAAGAAGAGTGCAGTGGAAAGGAGAAAACAAAAGCTAATCTGCTAACAAAAGTTCTGAGAGCCAATACAAGAGTTTTGAACAGTCTATTCATTTTCCACTGTTTTTGTAGTGCCTGGTCTGCCCTGGGTGTGAAGCGGATTTGTTGACTCTGCAGCATGGGAAAGAACCGACAACAGATTTACTATAGAGATGGTTTCGCCATCCCCTTAAAGGGTTATGAAAAGAGTTTAAATGTTTAGATTGGCCCCTCTGATGTACAATAAATTGTTATCTGAAACAATTGAGAACAAAGGAGAAAAAGTCATAATTACATATCAGGAAATGCAAAGCCCATTTTTGTGTACAAAATGGAGAGGGCATTTAGTTTCATTGACTTGGTCTCTGTGGAAAGCAGTCAGCCCCACAGGAAGGCCCTGCATTCCTGTCCTTTCGGTGAACCTGCCTGAAAGGAATACAGGAGTTATTGGGTAATCAAGGCTTGTCAGCACCTTGGTTATGCAGCGTGGTTCAATCCGATAATGTGAATGGAACCTGTAATAGCACTGATGAAAAGCACACCAGTTTGAAAAGGGTCTTGAATGATTTTTTTGTTCATTTTCTGTTTACATGTAATGTGTTATTGATGTCATTACCTTATAATACAGCTGCTTGTTTCATAGAAAAACTGGGAATTATTCATTATTTTTAAAAAAAAGAGAGAGAGAGAGAGAGAGAGAGAAAGAAAGAAAGAAACCCTGTTACGTGAAGAAAATTGCATTCGAATGCTGCAACTGAAACATATTGATTTTTCTGGCACAGACTTTTTAGATTAAAAATGCCAATACTAAATCCTTTCATGACCTATAGTTCATATGAAGTTCACGTGTCATTTACTATTATTCTGGAAAAAGCAGCATCTTTAATGAAAACATAGTTTGAAGGAATGTCCTGCGTTTCTGTCATTTGCATGCAATTGTAATAATGCTTGACTAAGAGCAGAACATGCTGACATTGTGGTGGCTTATATATACATATTTTAAATTGCAGCACATTTATCTTTTTTAATTGCTTGTTTGTCTTTATTTTATTCTCATCTTGAGCTTTAGATCTGCCTTTTTTAAACTTCATTCATTCACTTCTATGTGCATTACGATACACGGTCAAAGAAACTCATTCCCTCTCTCCCTCCCTCCCTCCCCCACCCCACTAAGCACGTGGAACTTACTTCAGGTTTTACGGTGTTCAAGAGATCAATGAGTCAAAATGTTATTTTGATCTGCAGTACAGCAAACATTTCTAGTACCAGTTCCCACAGTTGCTCCTGACTTCACCAGATGTTTTTACCCATTTTTACTGGAGACTTTAAAGGTGCTGATGTTGTGCTAGCAGATTCTTGATTGGCAGGTTGGGAAATTTAAGGCCAAATTCAGCCCCGGCTTAAGTGCATTAAAGTCAATAGACTATTTCCGGCTTCCAATATGGCAAAATTTCTCTTTTAAACAGGGGCTTTCACATTGAGACAAATTAAGAAAGAGAGCATAGGAAAATGGTATATATCATTGAATTCAATGGAATTGCACCAGGGATGAATTTGTCCCAGTATCATTTTATTTGTAACGTTTTGTATTTGCTTGTCATTATGCCAAATATTTGCATTTCGTTTTGAGTGCTCCCTGACAGACTGGCTGTTTCTTTTTTGCTTATCCTGGAGAGAAGTCATGTAATCCTGTATTTATGCCTGTAGTTCCGGAAATGAACATATCACATCACAAATATTTAGCATGATGACTCCAATAAAAGAAGATGGGGCTTTTGTTTTAAAAATGGTAAGAGAAATTTATATGATAAGTACTTCTTCCTCTAACTATTTACTTTCACAAGTTTGTCAGATAGGTTTATAAGCCTTCCCCACTAGGGAAGTCTTTACACACAATGGATACAATTTTTGCTCAGTTACAGCAGAGTAAAGTGTTACTCTGGAGTCCAGTGGTGCAACTGAGCACAGAATCTAGCCCACTTTCTCACTTTTGCCCATAGCCTCAAACAATTATGAAAAGTCACTGCATATACTTTAATAGGGAATGAAATGCTGGTTCAAGGCACTGGCACGGGAAGATTCAGGTGTCTGGATACATACTTCTAAAAAGTCAGTGCACATTTTTTGAATTTCACTGCACATTTTTTTAGGCTCTGCTTCACCCAATCCAAAACCAGCATTTGTTTTCCTCTTAGGAACCTGAGATTCCTCAGGGTTTTGTATCAGTCTGCACAGATCTTTAGCATTGTCTCTGCTCATTTTGGAGAAGTTGCCTTAGCATTTAAATCCAATGCACTGTGGTATTGTGTGGTACTATATTCTAGCTTTACTAAAAGGTTCACTCGATAGATAAGACAATTAGACAACTCAGGTTCCACGTCTTCAAATATGGCTTTCAGAGAATGTTTAAAACTATATATTATTTCACACGCAAGTAATTATAGAGGTACCCTAGCAACTCTGTTGCAATTGCATTGAGATTTGCACTTAAATCATTCTTACAGAATTTGAAAAATTCCTCTGTTTCTCACTTACGAATGTTTGCATAAAGCTAGGATTATCAGGCTTTCACAATGTGGCATGGGCCATAATAAACATTATCTTGTAGACCACATACCTTCCCATTTACAATGTCATGGAAGTTCTTTTCTCCCATTTCCAGTTGTTCAACATCCTTGCAAGCTATTGCTGTAGCTGCTACATGGAAAAGTTACATTAGGAAAGTATCTGTGTATTTTTAGCTGTCTAATAAATACACTAAGCACTTTGGCCCAAATTTTTAAAGGTATTTAGGCATTGCTGTGCTCAGTGTTATAATGTCTGCCTGACATAGGAGCCCAAGAGCTTGTCTACATGGTAGCTACTGTGCATCAAGCCAGGGTGTGAATCTACAGCACACCAGCTGGCTGGGCAGTAATGTCCATACTACTACAGCACAGTGCACTGTAGAAGCGTCCACATGGGACACCCACCACTATGTGGCCAATGGGAGCTGCGGAGCTGACGCTCAGTGTGGGGGCAACACGCGGAGCCCCCTGTGCCTAGGAGACAGAGACACATGCTGGCTGCTTCTGGGAGCCACATGGAGCCAGGGCAGGTAGGGAGCCTGCTTTAGCCCTGCTGCGTCGCTGACCGGACTTTTAATGGCCCGATTAGTGGTGCTGACCGGAGCTGCCAGGATCCCTTTTCGACCAGGCGTTCCAGTCAAAAACTGGACACCTGGCAACCCTGCCTAAACACCTTTAAAATCTGGGCCTTTTGTCTTGTTTTGAGCTAAGTGAGATGTTCTGCCTGCTTTTGCTACCTTTACTTTCATCTCCCTCTCCCCCTCCTGTCTGTTTTGTTTCCCTCCGAGAAGGAGGAGGGCCAGCATCACATGATCACATCTCTGTGAACACATCTGATATATAGAATGCATGCAGGGGTGGTATATAAAGTTTTTATTGGCGTGAGTTTAGGATGGCAAATTGACCAAAGAATTATACAGGTCAACCAGAGTGGTAATAAAACCTAAATATATATGTACCATTGTGTATTTCAGTGCCATATTTTTACTAAAAAAAAGTATTTCAGAAATGTTTGATAGTATAAAAAAATATTGGGACTATTTTTCATATCCCTCCACCAGTAAAACTAGGTTGTTTTATGTAACTGTGTAGGCTTTGGAGAGAGGGAAATATTGTAAGTAATAAATTTTAGACACTTAAAAAAAAGATCTAAAATAGCTTTTCTATAAATCATGATGCCATGATTTTAAGGTCCAATGTCTTATGCTAGAGAAAAGGGCTATATGCCAGTGGAAAAGGGAATTTTGGTTTCTTCAGCTGAATAAAGCAAGCATTTCTAATTGTGGTTGCTTGTGACATGTGGCCATAAATCTTTCCCTGGGATAAGACTGAACCTGACCAGTCATGACTCTTGCGCCACAGTAATTTTGAGGGAAAATTCCACATATGAAGAAAATGAAGCAAATATATTTTGCAGATTGTTTTTAAAATACAGGGTGCTCATAGGGTTGAATTGCTAGAAATAGTTATGACCGAAATGGATTAATGAACAGGGTGCAAATGAGATGGTCAAAGGTGCACAATAGTTGAAATTTATCACATGATTCTACAGTTCATCACACAAGGCCAAATCCTGCAATCCTACCTCAGGCAAAATTTCCATTGACTTCATTGATCATCATCATCATCATCATCATCACATAACTTGCTCTTGTGTGTTCATTTTATACATATGTAGTATGTGTTTGTGTGTCCATTTAAGAATGATATGAAAGAATGCAAAGTAAATGCTCAAGGCAAAAGTTGGGTCCTTATTACTGGGAGAATATCTAATTTTCTCCATACAGTTCAAGCTCTTGTTACAGTATGTGGTCAGACTCCCATAGTTTAAGACCACCTTCGGGATTTGAATTCCTTCATAATATATACAGAATCTCAATGTTTGTTTATCAGAAACATTTCTTATTTGTTCAACAATAACTGTTGTGCAAAATATTTCCTTTTTGTTCCAAAACACACACAGCTCTGTGAGTTGTTCTCATCTTGGTGGCACCATGACAGCTACGTTCAAGGAAAAAAGCAAATAAAGGGCAGAGACTCCAAAATGAAAATAGATAGGTCATTTGGGGGATTTCTAGTTTGCAGAGAGCTGGAAAAGGTTACAGCTGATATAAGGCTTATTATACAAAGCATATGCCTTGGCTTTTGTTGGGGTGATGTTACAAAGGATACAACAATAACATTTGAAAAGCAGCGCCTCTGCTTGATTTGGATTCCCTGGCTTGAATGAATACATGAATGTGCTTGTTTTTAAGAAAAAGCCCAGTTTTCTTCTGTGTGTGTTAGTGTAATTTGTAATTGAGATCTGGACATTTTCTCTTGCTTATATTAGTTCTCCAGAAAGGTGCCTGGCTGACAGTACTGGAGACTGAAGTCTGATTATCCATAGACCAGGCAGCAGCCATGTCCTTTATTCTACACTGCCCTGCCAATGTGCTTCAGCTTTGACCTGGAGGGGATCACCTCTAGGAACTAAGTGAGTAGTTCAGTCTCCATGTCCAGTCAGACCTTGGCTCTCTAAGGAAAAAAATATATATATGGAGATATACCTATCTCATAGAACTGGAAGGGACCCTGAAAGGTCATTGAGTCCAGCCCCCTGCCTTCACTAGCAGGACCAAGTACTGATTTTGCCCCAGGTCCCTAAGTGGCCCCCTCAAGGTTTGAACTCACAAGCCTGGGTTTAGTAGGCCAATACTCAAACCTCTGAGCTATTCCTACCCCGAAAAGAGGTATGAGCAGCGAGGAAGTAATGAAGACTATGTAAACACAGCTTTTAATAATAAAAAAATAGGTAAGCGAATAGGTGGAAAAATTGAACATTTAGTAGAATGATCCTGGCTTCCTTTGAAAAGTGTTTTGAGATCTACAGATGTAAAGGCCTATAAAAGAGCTAGGTATTATTATTATTATTATTATTATTATACAAATCAGCTGATTTAAATAAAATTATTCCCTGGGTTTTAAGGAAATCAGTTAATGAACTGAACTTGGTGGCGGTTATTTTGGAAACATCATGGAAAACTAGTAGGTACCAGAGGAGTTATAATAGTAAATGGGGTACCTTCAGTTAGAGCCTTGCAACTAAATGGATGGGATCCAACTACAAGTACTGGGGTCAGGTCAGGTGGTAAAACTATTTGACCCCTATCAGGTTTGGATCAGGTCACCTCTCCTCTTGCTCATGAGGTCAGTGCAGGAACGGCTGTGCGCCCTGCTCCTGCCATCTTCCATGCAGATCAAGGGGAGGAAGACAGGCAAGTGCAGGGACTGAAGCCATCACCCCACCAACCCCAACAGGAGGAGGAGAGCCAACTCCAGGGGCAGGAGGTGGTTTCGGCTCAAGTCTGGGGGAAGGGTCTAGGTCAGATTGGAAAATTACATCATCCATCTCGGGGTTGGGTCCAGATAGGGCCAAAAATTAGGCCTGAGCAGACCTCTAGCTGCTGCATCTCTAAAAAAGGAGGAGAGTGCTTCTGGTGATGGCATTCTAATCTCAGTCCCAGGTAAATAATGGAACGTGTAGTATAAGGAAAACATCTAGAGAATAGTGGAACTTGAGAAATAAGCAGCATGTTATTTTTTTAAAGAATAAATAAAGTTTGCAAGGGTGAGGCCATAGCGTGCATCACATTTTCCTAGAGAGATTGCCTTGCAGACCATCTCTTCTCCCAACCACTTTGGCTCAAATCACCTGCTCTCCCATTTATGATTGTGTGGCCCACCTGTACTCCTATTCACGTTGACATAATTTCTCTGTGGTAAGCACAGCAATTGTCTATCTGGAAAAGTAACATTAGGAAAGTATTGAACATGTACATAATTTTCTTTTGCTTGGATTTAGCACAGGAAATGAGAGAAAACCAGCCTTGTGTCACGAGCCAGCTCTGCAGACCACCAGTGGTTCAAAGAGTACAGTCTGAGAAACTGCTCTATACGGTTTGCAAAATACTTGGGGCTTTTTCAGGATAAGTGGTGCTATAAAAGAGCCTGATCCAAAGCCCACTAAAGTCAATGAAAAGACTTCCATTGACTTTGATGGTTTTTGGACCCAGGCCTTCTCTGTAAAGCTAATTTGACTTATTTCTTTTTTATTTTTGAATGTCTGGAAAGCAGTAATTTTGAAAGAGACTAAAAAGTATTCATAAACAACAGATTAAATATGAGATTGCATAATGGTGTGGTGGTTAAAAAATGCTAATACCCTTTTGTGCTCCATACAGAGGCGTTATATCATGGAACATAGAGGCCAGTGGCCCTTTCTCTACATTGCTGGTCAGACCAGACCTTAAATACTGTACACTGTTTGAGGCACCCAAGTACCAGAATGATGGTGACAAATTGGAGGGAGTTTAGAGCAGATGAACAAAAATGATAAAGTGTTTAGTGATGAACATTAAATATTTTGGCCAAACAACAGCTAAAGAAAGAGAACTATTTAAGAGCATAAGCAGAATGTAAACACCAGGAAAGAAGTGTAATTGTTTAGTATGATCAGGAAAGGGTATTCAAAACATTAATTAATTAAGCCTTACAACACTATATAAGAATTTTGAGCCTTGTGAACAAAATATATAGAGAAGGTTCTGCTTTTCCTTTGTTGCTTGTTTATTTCAGGTCAGTTATCATCCTCCCTAAATTTTATTTAAAGTTCACAGCAGTCTATGCAGCTAGTGCAGTTTTAGGTTAAGCATATTTTATCCATAATTGCTATATTTGGTTCTCAAGTTATTATTGCAGTTCCTTGGGGTACATTTAAATCCACCTTATTGTAATAGATTATGGAATATAGTAGCTAATGTGTCTAATGTAAAATAAATGACTATAATGATTTATGATGCGGCACTTCAGTTTTATTGAACATAAGGATCATTGTACTAAAATGGATGGTATATTGCTGGTTTAGCATAAAATACTGAATATCATATTCAAGGAAATGAATGGATTGGCCAGTTCATAATATTCTGCCCCTTCAGTTGAGAGGTCTTTAATAAGCAAGAGTGTCATTACACTTGAAAATGTATGTGCAGGTAATCCATTATCTAGAACAATGACAGTGATCGGATGAAGCTCTTATTAAAGAAGGGCCTTCTTTAGAAGAAAACGCATAGTACTTTGATCTCTGTGAAAGGATGTTTTGTGCTACACAGGCTATAGCACTATTTAAAAGGCTTAAATGTGAAAATATCTACAGGTTTGAAGATAATCTGTTGGGGGCAGATTGTGGTTTTAAAAATGGAAAGGAATTTCTCTAAGATTATGATTTGCATAAGATCATACTGAAGTGCATCCTTACTAGTCTCTATTACCATAAGCTACATATACCCTTGATGTAAATTTCTCAGCCCCTCATTGGAACTCATTTGAAGCTCAGTATAAATTATATCTTAATGTGCACCTTGCTGCTGTTAACATCCAGACGTGACTCCCTGAGATTGTAGAAAAGAATTCAGTAAAGGTCCAATTCTTCCTGTTAATAGGCAACATATAAGTGTGTGTGTGTGTGTGTGTGTGTGTGTATATAATTATGTATATCTGTATACAATGTATGTATACACAAGTATGTGCATATATATAAATTATATAAAATGTGTACATATAAATTTATTACTTTAAATATGAAGAAGTTGATTCCTTTGGTTTCTATAATATAAGTTCATTTACGTTCCTCTCAACCTGGTTGGGGGAGGAGGGGGTCAGGTTGAAAATGCATTGACAGCTAGAGGGCTAAGTTTTTTTACCTCATGTTACAGCTTGCCCAGGTTGCTGCTACCTCAAGTTAAGGATATTTGTTATTTTCATCTCACCTTCTTATCAGCGCTGAATGTGTGACCACAAAACATATTGTGAGACAGTTGGTCATTGTGTGCCCCCCTGCACAGTTAAAGCCAGCATGCGGAACCAGAGTACACATCCCATTCCTGAAAAAAAACCAAAAACTTCTCTCTTGAAAATTGAGTGTTGCATTGGGAAAGTACAAAGCTCTTATTTCGTGGTGTTGGCTGCGCTGTGGATTGTAGAGAACTTTACTTACACCACCACATCCTGAATCTTTGTAATTGCAAGTATCAACCTCAATCTGAGCCACTCTCCATCTCCTTCAAAAGAGAGAAAATGTAATATATTGTTATAAGAATGTTCAAAACTCTTTGATTCAATGTGCAAATGAGATCTTTATTCCATGCTATTTTTTCTTTAATGTGAAATGGTTTGAGGAAGTTTGCATGTACGCTTTAACTTTAAGATTCCACAGCTAGACTAACAACATAGAGGGACAGGTCTGTTCCACATGGGCCATGGTATGTAGCACTGTGTGTTCATAGAGTTAAAGAATTTTACATTCCTGAACAGAAAAATAATGTTTTTACAATGGAATCTGCTTTGTGTACATTACAGAGGTTTCTTTACTAAGGCTAAACTCCTTGGATAGTTTGTGCTTATTTGTTTGCTTGGTTTTTGTTTGTGTGGGGGAGATGCTATACCATAAAAGTATTCAATATAGTATTTAGAGGAATCATGATTAAAGCTGGTAGGGAAAATTAAAAACAAGAAAATTTTGATGAAAAAGAGAGAGAGAAATTTTTGTGACATTTTTTCCTCCCTATTTTCTGACCAGATCTGGTTGTGATAGAGCTTCAAACAGCTGTCTTTAGACGGCAGTGTTTGCCAATAGATACCAAGCATTTACTGTAGTATTTCCTGTTTAAAGTACAAGTGTAAACTCTGGTATTTCAGTTACTGCTCTGTGTATGTGGCAAATGACATTTTAATAGCACCCACTACACAGTTAATTTAGATAGCATGTGGAGTATGCTGCTTTTTGTAGCAACGTTTTGTTCCATTTTATCTGCAACTAGACATTAAGGTAGAGTAATTCCTGCCTCAGTTGTTTAGTGGATATTCCCCTGATCAATTTTGGATCACATATTTACTTTGGGAACAGATTCAGACAAAGCTACTAAGATTCCCAGTGGTAGAATCGTAACAGCAAAGAGCAAATTTCTGTCTCTGGGGTCTCTGAGATGTTTTTTCCAACCAAAATTTATTGGAGATTTATGGATAAAAAGCACTATCAAAAGCTAAATATTATTGTTTATTTGATTATTTACCTATAGGGGTTACTATGGTGATGAGCACGTTGCCGCACTTAATCATGCATCATTAGCCACACATGAGGTGGCTGTGCACTGAAGTGATAGTAATTTTTTTTTTTAGAGATACGCTGGTAGGAACAAATTCTGTCCTCAGATGTGTTCTCCCATTGATTTCAGTGGGATGTGCGTGCGCTTATCCACGAATGGAATTCAGCTTATAGTTTCTATTGGTGTATCATTATTCTGTATACTCAGAACCAGTGTAAATCGGTGGCACTCCATTGATTTCAGTGGAGTGGGTACTCACATATAGTAGGCCTCAGATTCTTTACTTAGCGGAGCTAAAGACGTAATGTTGACAAGTTTATGAACCTATGTGCAAATTCCAATGTAGATTGCTTCAATGCTGACATGACACAGCTAACATATATAATCAGGGCTGGATAAAAGCTATTCAGGGTCATAGCAACACCCACATGTGGGCCTCTAACAGCTCTACTCCCACCATGACCTCTGCTTGAATTGGTAATGGCAAGAACTATGCACACCAACCCTCAGGCTTGGATCGGGATGGGACAAGTGAGCAACACAGATCATTAGGCGAGGCCCTCTCTCCTGGCCTGCAGCTCCCTGTCTTCAGATCATTTGGGGTCTGATCCATGAAGAAGTCTTCTGGGATAAGGCTGGGACCCTCCTCATCTTGGCCTGGACCCCAGCCCACCTGAATATTGGAATGGCAGGCCAGGGAAGAGTTGTAGCAGCAGAGGTGTGGCAGGGATCCCATTTTTCCTCCACTCCTGTGAGTGTCAATACATTTCCCCACTGTGCCCAAAGATGAGTGAGTGTTGGTGGACCAAAGAGGAGGGAATCCACTCTGGAAGAGAATGAGCAGTGGCAGCTGTCTCCTTCAATTGCCCAAAGATGACAGCAGTTGTGGTCCAGGGCCCACCCTTCTCTCAAAGCCTACACACAGAATGGGAGTTAGCAAGTAGATTGCCAGCTCCCAATGTTTTTACCTCAGCCAGGGTTCCACTGGCGGTGGGGGTGAAGGGGGAAAGAGAGTGTGCGCCTCTTCTTCCTTGCTTTATAGACAGAAGTGTGGGAGATGGTTCCTCTGTTGGAGAAGAGCTCCACAGAAAAAGAACTCATGCAGGAACTCTGCTCCTCATGGCTCAGACTTGTACGTGATGTGTCATGTTATTGCACACATAATGTAAATGTGTGATTCCAGAGCCGGGGTCTGGTGCAAGCCTGTTGTGCTTGACCCTTAATCCCAGGTATGCTAAATATGGCTATGCAGTGCCTGAACTGGAGAAAACAGTGATCTGTATCACCAACATTTCCAACTTAATTTTTTTTCACATTTTTAAGGCCATAACAGTGAGAAGTGAAGCTGTGATGTAACCATTTACATCATCCAATTTTGCGCACCAGAACAATGAAATGAACTATTTAGATATGCACTGAATAAAGCTGATGAACTACAAAGTGACGTCGTTGTTTGACTGCCCTCTCATGCACTGTGTAAACATATTGAAAAATAAAGTTAGACTTTTTTTGTATTGCTGTAGCATACTAGGTCTGACATATCTCAGAGGCTTAGTAAGCTGGGAACCTGAGAAAGGCCACGTTGGACTTCAAATAATACACCTGACTAGTGAGTGTTTTACATTTCAACATGTTTGATGTCCAAGGAAGCCAACTTCCTGTCTGAGTTTGTATGCTGATTCTTCCCTGAGAATAGGATTTTATAGGCTGTAAATTAGGGTTACCATTTGTCCGGATTCTGCCGGACATGTCCGGCTTTTTTGAGTTACAAATAGCGTCCGGGGGGAATTTGTAAATGTCCGGATTTCCCCCCCATGCAGAGCGCGTGCGGCTGACAGGGCAGCCGGCCGGATCGTGCCACTCGCACGGGGCTCCGGCAGCCAGAGCCCCTCCTCCACTTCCCCCTCCTCTCCCCTGCAGCTGAGCTCACTACCCTCCTCTCTCTCCCTCCCTCCCCCTCCCTGCATTCGCAGATCGCCAGCCGGCCGTTCACATCGGGCCTCTGGCAGTCTGGAGCTCCGCCCCCTGCTCCCCTCCCCCGCTGCCGAGCGCACTGCTCTGCAGCACTCTGTTCTGAGCGGCACAGTAAGGGGGTCAGGGGGTCAGAGAAGTGTCAGGGAGGTTCTGGGGGGCGTAGTCAAGAGACAGGGAGCAGGGGGGAGGGTTGGATGGGTCAGGAGTTCGGGGGGGGCTGTCTGGGGGTTGAGGGTGTAAGGTTTTGGGCAGTCAGAGTACAGGTGGGGGGGGGTCTCCGGAGGGGGCAATTAGGGGACAAGGAGTGGGGAGGGAGTTCTGGGGGGGCTGTCAGGGGGCAGGAGTGGGGAGAGGGATCGGAGCAGTCAGGGGACAGGGAGCAGAGGGGGTTAGATGGGTCGGGAGTTCTAGGGGGGGGCTGTCAGGGGGTGGGGAGTGGTTAGATGGGGCGTGGGAGTCCCTGGTGTCTGTCTGGGGGTGGGGGTGTGGATAAGGGTTGGGGCAGTCAGGGGACAGGTAGGGGGTAGGGTCCTAGGGGGCCAGTTAGGATGGGGGGAAGGTCTCAGGAGGGGGCAGTCAGGGGACAAGGAGCAGGGAGGCTTAGGTAGGGGGTGGAGTCCTGGGGGGCAGTTAGGGGCAGGGGTCCCAGGAAGGGGCAGTCAGGGGACAAGGAGTGGGGGGGGAGGGTTGGGAGTTCTGAGGGGGCGGGAAGTGGGAGGGAGTGGAAGGGGCAGGGGCGGGGCTAGGGCAGAATGGGGGTGGGGCTAGGGCGGGGCTTCTCCCGTCCTCTTTTTGGATTGTTGAAATATGGTAACCCTATGTAAATTATTTTCTATTTGTGATCTGGTAGCAGACTGTATGTAAACATACGGCTTGTTTTTCAGAAGCGACAAGCTGTGGGTGCTCAGCGTTTTTGAATGTTGGGTCACTAATCTAAATTGTGTACAGCAGAGGATTTGAAGATTACTGTGAAGTAGTAGGAGAGTACTGGAGTTCATTTTACTCTCATTAAATGGCACACAAAAATATTCAGGTTATACTCCTCTTCATATCAAAAGAATTAACAGGGTGAAGGAGCCTGACACAATAGATATTATTAGCACATTCTTCTTATCTGCATAACAGACTTTACAAGACAAGAGGCAAGGAGAAGGTCATTGACGTGTGTTACCTTTGAAGAGAAATCTCCTCCTCCAGAAGCATTTTTAAGGAGGAGGGAAGTGAAAATGGAAAGGGGATAATAAAGCCTCTTTTCATTTAAAAAAATAAATGCCAGCACATTCTTTTCAGGCCAGGAGATGTTGTTGCTTTGTTCTTACATCGGTTGTTCTATGCAGAAATATCGGCATAGCTGGGAAAGGACAGACCACATTGCAGTGCTATAGGCTACTGTACAGCACATGTATGGGCCAAAGAAACTGTACTTTAAAATGTGGCCGATCCACACAGCATTTCCATGCCCCACTCATTGCATGGGTAAATCCAAGACTAGAGTTTAACGTCTGCCTTGTCATGTTCCCATGTAATTTTTCTGAATTGCTTTGAACTGTTCCTGAATTATAGCCCCAGTTACCTAAAGGTTAATGTTAGTACTATAATAACTGGGCTATTTGTGCCCCCCCCCCCTCCAGAAAAGATACACGCCACAGCATGTACATGAGAGAGAACACTTTTAGTGTTGTTAAGCCGCTCGTGTAGTGGATATTAGCACCTAAGTGTTCTCTGATGAAGCACAAAGCGCTGTGAAGCAAAGGCTATATGGTTCTGCTCAACCAAACCGAGAATGCGAAGGCACTTAGAAAGAAAGAAAAAAAGAAAGATGTTGATAAATTTAGCATCGTCAGATGTTCTCAACTTGTCTTTTATAAAAATTCTGTAAGCTTTCCCTGCAACATTAACTAAGGGCTTGCCTTCCTTGTCCCGCAGTTTAGACTACGGGGATGTGAATTGCAGCATGCGCTACCATGGTGTGCTGAAACTGGATGTTGCAGGTGCAAACTAAAAGGTACTTAGGCTACGTCTACACTACCCGCCTGAATCGGCGGGTAGAAATCGATCTCTCGGGGATCGAATTATCGCGTCTCGTCGGGACACGACAATCGATCCCCGAATCGACGCTTGTACTCCACCAGCGCAGGTAGGAGTAAGCTCCGTCGACGGGGGAGCCGCAGAGGTCCATTTGCCGCCATCCTCACAGCGGGGTAAGTCGGCTCAGATATGTCAAATTCAGCTACACTATTCAAGTAGCTGAATTTGCGTATCTTAAATCGACTCCCCCTCCCCCCCCGTAGTGAGGATGTAGCCTTAGTTTGCATTAAATTAGTCCTGTTTGAAAGAGGACTACATTAATGTGAACTAAGTATGTTTTAGTACGCACTGGCAGAGTGCTGCAGTTCACCTTCCCATAGTCCAAACATCAGGGCCATGTAGACATAGCTATTTATGCATGTGGCAATACAGCAATTCTTTTTAATGGAGAGGTCATATTTCTTCCTCTGTCAGGTTGTAGCCTGGAGCAAAATTTGACATCATACCGTTAGTGAGGTAATAGCTGCATAACGTAGGGGGATCATATATTAGGTTCTACATTAGATATGTTCCCCTCGCCGGCAGGAAGTATTTTCAGCTGTACTTGGCCTCGTCACTGTGGGGTGGGAGTAGGGTGACCAGACAGCAACTGTGAAAAATCGGGACGGGAGTGGGGGGTAATAGGAGTGTATATAAGAAAAAGACCCCAAAATCGGGACTGTCCCTATAAAATCGGGACATCTGGTCACCCTAGGCGGGAGAGACTTGCCTTGCTCCATAGTTACACCCTCTCTTTGACCAAACGAATGATAATGAGTTTCAAAGGGGGCTGCAGCTAGTTCTTTTTGCTGTAGGAATGGTCACTGAAATATGGAGCAGATTAAGGAGGGAATGGAAAGATGTGAGGGCTCCTCAAGGAGCAAAGGGAGGATACAATACGTATTGGTGATCTTTCTGAACTATATTAGATTGCTGGTTTTTGTATTTAGGGTGCATAAGTCACAATGAGGATATGGGAACTGGGGGGAATGATAATATATTGGATTTTTATTATATCTGGTACATATACTGGATAAAAAGTTTGGACTGTGGCATTTCTACCAAACTTGCTTTGCTTCACTTATTTCCCAAAAGGCAGAACTAAGAAATCAATTCTGGATTGCATAGGAATATTAAAGCAATACGGGAGACACAAAAGCATGAAATAGACACCTCTGCATGGGTGAAACACTAACCATATTTGTCCTCAGTCATATCTATGGAAACTGTATGGCAGAATAAAGTGCCCTTAGAGCAGGCAGAGAGCTGCTGACATTTTTCTTCAAAAGGGCAGCATGTGACCCTTTACCTTTTGAGAGGGCACTCTGTTGCCAGTCTGTGGAACCCTCATTGTGGTTGGAATCAGAAGGGGCACTGTACGTACTAGTGCTGATGTAAATTCTCCGTTGAAGCCTGTTTTGTGCATAAATTCAAGGTCCATACCTCTCTTTGCAGCAAAAACAAACAAAATTGTTATCTGACTCAGTTAAAAAAATCCAAGCTCTCATACATATTCACGCTTCACATTTCATATTTTACAAATACTTTACACACACTACAATAAAATCAGCATCTGTGGAAATCGAAATCTGAAGGGCACTTGCTCTTACATCAAGCACATGGCTCTACAGATGACAAGCACATTGAGCCAAATTCAGCTCTGGAGTAAGCACGTGCAGCTTCATTGAATGTAGTGCTTACATCCGCACCACGTTTGGTTCAGTATTCCCCAAATCATTATGAATGACACTTCTTGAAAAAGTGTACAACTTGAAAGCAGGTGGAAGCTAATCCGTGTCTGTGGTGAATGCTGGACATCCAAAGGAATAGTGCATATAACTTTCTCATTATCATAAACAGAAGCCTCCGCAAACTTTCTAATCTAGGCTGCCTGGTCACAGTTGCAGTTGATTAGTGTGAGATGCCAGTATTGTGTAACATGAAGAAACTTTACCATGACAAACGACTTAGAGCCATTTTCAAGGTGACATTTTGAACAGGGAGCTTGTGCCAAGTGTTTTGCATTAAGCATTTCATTTCACTGCATGCTTAATCAGTAAAAGATTCTTCCAAAAACCCATGTCATATGTCATATGTAATATGTCAGCTTCTTCTTGCTAAAACGAAAGGGTCCCATTTATGTTTGAAAAATAAGTCTTTTTTTTTCTGCTGACATTTTAAAAAGTAATAAAATAAAATAAAATAAACATAAGTTTCCTTTTGACCTCATTTGAAAGCTGTCTAGATGAAAAACCTAAAAATATAAAGGTTTACACAGCTTGGCATGTTATTCATTATGAAATGCTTGTAAAAACAACTCTAGCCTGGGTATTATTATGCTATTTGATAAAATCAGTATTAACTATGTGTGTCTTTTGAAGCTCAAATCAGACTGGGTCAGTTATATGACTGCAAAGACCTTTTGGAGTACAGTTCAAATCCCAGCATGTTTTTCTTTCTTCTTCAAACTTTTTTGTACATTTAGGGGGCTCAAGTATTAAGAAGTCACTCAAGCTTCAATCAAAATTGGTATTTCTTTTTTTCCTCCTTCACACTCTCTGTAGAAAAGTCCATATGTGTGTTATATATAATTATGTGTGAGAAACAAAATAGTGGTAGAATATTAGCTAGACAGGGTTCATTTGGACAAGTTCACACCTAGGAAAGGCTACACATGTTCAGACACTTTAAGCCACGTGCTGACTCAAGCACAAATGCAGAAAATGGGTTCATTTACCAAAAATCATTAGTACTGAAATCCTTCATAGTGTTAAAAAGCTTCAGCAAATTGAGAGCTTATCAAAGCTGCTTGAACCATCAAGAGTCAACTACTCCCCATCTGTTTTCTTAGTTGTGTACATAAGTAACACAAGGGAAAATCTAATAGCAGCTCACAATGCAATTTTTTGTTGTTTAGGTTTTGTGTGAAGAATATGTAATTTTGGCAGTAATGATGTTTCAGAGTCAGTTATTTGAGGCTCTGCTGTTTTCTTAATGAAGAGAAAAGTTGACTGGGAACTGTAAGGTTACAGTATTCACCATCAGAGTTGGCAATGACTGATTAAAGCCCACTGAGCAGAAAGGCCAAGCATAACTGGCATAAAAATGAAACTGTCCTCACACCCGCAGAAATAGATGTTCCAGAGCAGGTTTGAGGTACATCAGTGGGTAGCATAGGGAAGTTCGCTGTGTTGTACATGTTTGTAGTTGGCCAGATTATCTGCTGTGCCAAGCTTTTGTTGTCTGCTGTTACCTTCACCAGCTAACTATGGTGACCCAGCTAACTACACATGAGCTGGGGATTGCTGGACTGCATTGTGTTTTGGTAGTGCCCTCTTTGTCGGGGCTACAGGGAGTGAGGAGTAGGAGTTGGCTCTGTCCAGCTCTTTGCCTGCTGGGAACTCCCCCATGCCCAGAGTATCCCCAGCTTGGGGGTGGTGGTCAGTTTCTGCTCCCTTTACCACTGCCTGATTGCACAAAGAGAGCAGAGTAGGACACACAATCTGCCCCAGAGGCTCCAGGACTGTCAACCCAAGACTTTAATCAGGTATGATGGCCAGAGGGGGAAGTCTTGGAGGACAGGCTGTCATGTTCCAAGAGCTCTGGGGCAGACAGTGACCCAGGGAACAACAGAGCTGGACAGTGAGGGTATGTCTACATGGCAGCTGGGAAGTGTGATTTCCAGCTTGAATGGACGTACATGCATGAGCTTTGCTCAAATTAGCACCTATAGCATCACAGAAGCTTTGGCTAGCTGCCCAAGTACAATCCCGCTTAACCCGCTGGATATGAACTGGTCAGGTACCTGAGCACTGCTTGTGCCACGCTGCTGTTTTTAGGCCCTAGCTCAAGAAGGGTCAGCACATATATGTCTACCAGTACTGGGAATCACATCTCCAAGCTGCAGTTGAGACGTACCCGGAGAGACAGAGAAAATGGTCCTGGAGTAACTGTGAAGTTGGTGTCTAAAACAGTCCCAGGCCACTGTTCCTTTTTGGGGTAGGGCCAGTGGAGCCACAACAGGAGGGTTAGGGGGCCATGGCCCTCCCACTTTTTTAAAGTGGATGAGTCTGGCCTGTCCACTTTTCACCAGAGTGGACCCCGCCCTTTCCCCTTCTCTTCCCCCCGCGGCTCCTTCCACCAGCCAGGCCAGCAGCTGATAGAGCCTAGGAAGTTGTGGGAGCTGTGCGGACCCCCACCCTGCCTAGAGCAGCCCCCGACCCGTGTCCCCGCTCTCTGGGCTCCCTGCCCAGGGCAGGTGGAGGGTCCACGCCACAGCTCCCCACAGCTGCCCGTGCAGCTCTTACCATGGCCGGGCTGCGTCTCCAAGGCCCTGCCCCCTGGCTGGAGTCAGGTTGGGGGTAAGAGCCACCCCACGTGGAGCTGTGGGGAGCCTGCTTTTGGCCTGCTGCCCTGGATTGGGGGGGAGGGTGCCGGGCTCCCCATCCCTGCTCCAGCTTCTGGCGTGGCTGGGGATAGGGGCCTCCAGGAAAGAGACCTCTGGGTGGGGCGCCTGACCCCCCCACACACACTTTTGAGGAGGCTCTGCCACCCCTGGGTAGGGCTCCCCTCTTTCTCAGCAAATCAGACAGGTTCTGGGAAGGAGAGCAGCATATTAATCTGCCCCTTCTCTTGTAAGAGGGAGAATGAAGCTCTGCCTCAAAAGTATGAAGTATCCCAGGGAAAATTGCACCCCAGAAGGGTACCCTGGGAGAAAAGGACGTTCTTGTGAAAGTTTTTGATGCAATTTTGCTTATTTGAGAGATTTTGTAGCTAGTCTGGCCAATGCTGGGTGGAAGTAATTGAAAGGGCCAGCTGTGAGAAACCAGCTCAGAGTCACAGCCTGCTAAAAGACCTTGCACAAGCCCTAAAAATTAAGAGAAATAGTAGCCAGAGTTTAGTTTTAGGATGAATGAGATAAAAAGAACTTTCTTAATGGGGTTCAAAATACAGAAAGGAAAGAGAGAGGCTCACAGACAAAGGAAGGAAGGAAATCTAGTGGGGGTGGGGTGTGTAGGGGTGGGGGTGAGAGAGAATACAACTGAATTTTTCAACTACCAAGGAGGTTGAGCAATTATGAAGTGCTTGTAGCACAATTCTTGTTTGGGGATGATTATTCTAGAGAGTGACTTCATTCTCTGATTGTACCTTCCTCTCTCATAAAGTAGGGGTAGATTTATGGAATTACATTTTTGACTAAGGCATTGCTGCAATGTTCTCTTGTAGAGAGGGCCAGCAAGATACCTTAATGCCTAAAGATGATAATATCAAAGATCTGTAGGGTGTAGGACCTAAACCTTATTACTACAATCTACAGAATTTAGTAGCAGTTCAACTTCTCGTGGGTCTGCCAAAATGCATCCTTGTTTTCCCTAAGAACCCCATTTCAAGTCTTGTAGTCAGGATTTGCTTGCTTTCAGATTGATACCTATGCTATTCATAAAAAAAACAATGCTAGAACAGGATGAAATGATTTATCTGACAGGAACAGCTGAAAATATAAGGAAGAGTTGTATCCATCAAAGTCCACACAAGGGCCAGTAAATATTATACATTCAAAACCCCCTTTGGCTTCAGTGGGTGCATTGACTAGTTGTGAGAATAATTCATTATGTTTTGCAGTTTAGGATACCGACAGCAGCTTTCTAACTACCCTAATCCTGCTATGTTCAGCCACCTTGGAAGTACTCAGCAGCTTGTAGGACTGGCTCCTTACTGAGCTGCCCATGACAGCAGCACAACCATTCCTAACATTACTGCCTTGCTCTTGGCTTCCAACCCCTCATCTGTGCACATGCTCTCGGCCCAACACTGCCACCCCACAAGCTTCTTCCCCAGTGTGTAGGGTTGCCAGGTGTCTGGTTTTCAGCTGGAACACCCGGTCGAAAAGGGACCATGGCTGTTAAAAGTCCGGTCGGTGGTGCTGCAGGGCTAAGATAGGCTAGTCCCTACCTGTCCTGGCACCGTGTTGTGCCCCAGAAGCGGCCAGCAGGTCCAGCTCCTAGCCGGGGGGGCTAGGAGCGGGGGGCCCAGGGCGCTGCCCCTGCCCTGAGCACCGACTCTGCACTCCCATTGGCTGGGAACCACGGCCAATGGGAGCTGGGGGCTGGTGCCTGTAGGTGAGAGCAGCGTGGGGCGCCTCCTTGGGCCTCCTCCCCTGCCTAGAAGCCGGACCTGCAGGCCGCTTCCGGGGTGCAGCACGGAGCCAGGACAGGCAGGGAGCCTGTCTTAGCCCCGCTGCACCGGAGTCGCCCGAGGTAACCCCAGGCCCCAACACTTTCCCCAGCCCTGAGCCCCCCTCAAACCTCTCATCCCTGAGCCCACACCAGAGCCTGCACTGTCAGCTGGAGCCCTGCCCCATCCCTGATCCCCCTCCTGCCCTTCGAACCCCTCGATCCCAGCCCGGAGCCCACTACTGCATCACTGGCCCCACCCCAGGGCTCACACCTCCTCCTGCATCCCAACCCACTGCCTCAGCCCAGAGCCCCCTCCCGCACCATGAACTCCTCATTTCTGGCTCCACCCGGACCCTAACCTGCTGAGCCAGCCGGTGAAAATGAGTGAGTAAGTGAGGGTGGGAAGAGCAAGCAACAGAGGGAGGGGGGATGGAGTGAGTGGGGGTGGGGCCTCTCAGGAGGGGTGGGGCTAGGGTGTTTGGTTTTGTATGAGTAGAAAGTTGGTAACCTTACCAGTGTGATTATGGGGGGGGGGGGGGGCTCTTTCATATGATCCAGAGTAAGTAATTTTAAAACAGTTAAAAATAACACTGGCACAATAAATATATTTTATTAGTAAAAAGCCTTCTCCATGTGCTATTTGAAACTTCAATGCTTGCCAATCAACTGTTTTGCACTCCATCCCCGGGCACCAAAGCACTGTCTAGAAAACTGCCTTCCAGAGGTTGTGAGATGGGGTGGATGATGACATGCATGAAGTGCAGGGCAACCACCTAGCATCCCTGTGAAAACTGTAGCAGTTGCAGGGGTGCATGGTCCTATTAGGAAAAAAAGCTAACCACACTGTGTTCCTCCCTGTTTCATCTCCCTCTCCCACATATTCAATTCTTCTTTCATCCTTCCTTCTCTTCTGCCCCCCACATGCAACTCCGCTGCTTGGTTCTCTTCTCCATGAATGTTTCCCTTCTTTAGTTCTTTGATCTCTGTATACCTTGTCTAAACTGCCTTATTTCCCCCTCTTCTCCCTGGACTTTTCTCTTCCTTTGGTAGCTTGCAGCCCCAGTGCCACTGCTGGTTTTGATCCATCCTTTTTATGTGGCAACTTGGATGGCTCCTTCTCCTTGTTTGCAGCTGCTGTTAGAGACCTTCAGGCCTTTGCAGTGAACAGCCTGTATTCTGTAGAAACGCCTGGAATTAAGGAGGCAAACCAGCACCATGTCACCTTCCAGCTCTCCTTGGACCACTGTTAAGGGTTCCATGGACTGATTTAATGCTTGGTGTCTCAGGAATAATGCCCCAGTGTAACCAGATGATGTTTCCATTTAAAACCTATCTAATACTCGCTGTGCCTAAAGCTTGACTGGAGGCATCCGACGTAAAAATTTCCAAACAAAGGCGGTTCTCTCTCTTCCAGTGTGCTCTGCCTTCCTCTTCGGTATTGCACAGAGGCGGAATGAGTTTTTTCTCCCTCATATATTCTCCAGCATATCATCTCTTCCTGCTCATCCTTTTGTTCATTTTCTCTTTTGAGTGTTTATCAACTGCAGAGAAACAAATCAGATTTTCTTAATCAGGGCCGGCTCCAGGCACCAGCTGAGCAAGCTGGTGCTTGGGGTGGCAGATTGTTGGAGGCGGCATTCTGCCCAATCCTAGGGCGGCACGGAGGAGGTCATCTAGTTCAACCCCCTGCTTTTTTTTTGTTTGTTTGTTTGTTTTTGTTCTTGTTCCGCTCCGGCCGCCCTGTAGGGGGCGGTGGCGCGGAGAACCAGAGCGCCCTGCAGGGCAATCCTCTTCCTTCCCTCCCCGCCGACCGGAGCGGAGCCCTCGCGGCAGGCGGCAGGAGGCGGTGCAGTGGGAGGGGCCGCGTGGCAGTGCCCCTGCTGTAGCCCTGGCTGCCCCCTTCTCTCTCTCTCCCGCCCGCTCCCTCTCCCTCTCCTCCCAACTGGTCCCCCTGCACCCGTGCTCCGGCCACACCGCAGGGTGTTTTTTTTTTTCCTTAATGAGTTTTGTGTGCTTGCATCTGATTTGGTGATGGGTCATCTGTATTCCTCAGATTTGGTGAATTTAATTTTAATGCTCAATCTATTGCTCCTCTCTTACAATCTTGGTTTTAAAACACTTGAATTATTTTGGTTACTACTTGTTGATCCTCCGACTTTATAAACTCTGAGTTCTGGTGAGCTAGCTTACGTGCCTGCACAAGGGAGTAAAGGCATGTGGCATTCCCTCACTCCATACGTGGGCTAGCTAGGCTGCAGGGGAGGAGAGCAGCCTATGTGGGTTTGCTATTCTTCCTTGTCATGGGGTCCATCACTCACCACCAAACTGGCACCTCCTTGTGGTACTCAGGGATTAGCTCGAGGCTGATGCCTCCTGTCCACGGTTCACACACTATCACTGCTGTCCGTCTGCAACCCCTCTTGCACCCACAGGAACCACAACGTCCTCTTCGTGGCTCGGCCCTCCGGCTGTGTCACTGTCCGTGTTCCACCCTCCTGCTGTGGGGAATCATAGAATATCAAGGTTGGAAGGGACCTCAAAGCAGGACCAATTCCCAACTAAATCATCCCAGCCAGGGCTTTGTCTAGCCTGACCTTAAAAACCTCTAAGGAAGGAGATTCCACAACCTCCCTAGGTAACCTGTTCCAGTGCTTCACCACCCTCCTAGTGAAAAAGTTTTTCCTAATATCCAACCTAAACCTCCCCCAGTGCAACTTGAGACCGTTACTCCTTGTTGCTAACATACCTGAAGAAACCCTTTTTGTTACTCTTAACATCTCTTGCTAGCTGCAACTCCAAGTGTGATTTGGCCTTCCTGATTTCACTCCTGCATGCCTGAGCAATAGTTTTATACTACTCCCTGGTCATTTGTTCAATCTTCCACTTCTTGTAAGCTTCTTTTTTGCCTTTAAGATCAGCAAGGATTTCACTGTTAAGCCAAGCTGGTCGCCTGCCATATTTACTATTCTTTCTACACATCGGGATGTTTTTTTCCTGCAACCTCAATAAGGATTCTTTAAAATACAGCCAGCTCTCCTGGACTCCTTTCCCCCTCATGTTGTTCTCCCAGGGGATCCTGCCCATCAGTTCCCTGAGGGAGTCAAAGTCTGCTTTTCTGAAGTCCAGAGTCCGTATTCTGCTGCTCTCCTTTCTTCCTTGTGTCAGGATCCTGAACTCGATCATCTCATGGTCACCGCCTCCCACGTTCCCGTCCACTTTTGCTTCCCCTACTAATTCTTCCCGGTTTGTGAGCAGCAGGTCAAGAAGAGCTCTGTCCCTAGTTGGTTCCTCCAGCACTTGCACTGGGAAATTGTCCCCTACACTTTCCAAAAACTTCCTGGATTGTCTGTGCACGGCTCTCCCAGCAGATATCAGGGTGATTGAAGTCTCCCATGAGAACCAGGGCCTGTGATCTAGTAACTTCTGTTAGTTGCTGTAAGAAAGCCTCATCCACCTCATCCCCCTGGTCTGGTGGTCTATAGCAGACTCCCACCACGACATCACCCTTGTTGCTCACACTTCTAAACTTAATCCAGAGACTCTCAGGTTTTTCTACAGTTTCATATTGGAGCTCTGAGCAGTCATACTGCCATCTTACATACAATGCAACTCCCCCATCTTTTCTGCCCTGCCTATCCTTCCTGAACAGTTTATATCCATCCATGACAGTACTCCAGTCATGTGAGTTATCCCACCAAGTCTCTGTTATTCCAATCATATCATAATTTCTTGACTGTGCCAGGACTTCCAGTTCTCCTTGCTTGTTTCCCAAGCTTCTTGTGTTTGTGTATAGGCACTTAAGATAACATTGCCTAGGGTTTGTGGCAAATCCCACAACTGAGACCTTGGAAAAGATCAAGTAACATCTTTATAACTGCCCCCTGCCAGAAACTATCCTGGATTGGATTTTTATTTTGTCATTGACACTGTTTTCTGAAGGGCTCAGGGAAATAAGGGCCAAAGATATAGCTAGAGCAGTGGTTCCCAAACTGGGGTTCGCGAAATGTTACAGGGGGTTCTTGGGAAAAAATTCTCTAATGGCGGACAGAGATGTCCCTAGGGATCCTGGGCAGCATGGGGCCAGCAGCCTGGAGCCCCTGGACTTCCAAGAGCTAAGCAGATCAAAGCAAGCATATCTATCACACTGAGGAGATTTAAACTTCAAGACTCCTTATAAGAAATGGAAAGGGAGGTGGATATTTTTTGCTGTTTTTAAAATTATATAGGCAGCTAGTATTGTTTTTAAAATTATTATGAAGAACAAGTTTAAGCTTTGTTGTAACGTGCATTGTTTGCCTGGACTGCTCAAGACCTGAATGCTTGTGTAGGAGGAACTCTTTGAGTTGGCTTCTTAAATGCCTTCATGCTGTTTCACATCTGAAACATAGGAGCCTTGTCTTATAACAGGCTTATTCAAAGTGATACAAGCTACAAAAGTGAGATCTTGGAAGAGTGTTGCCGTTTTCATAATGCAATAAAAATACTGTAATGATAACTAATAATTAATAACAAATAGTGTGTAATAAGCATGTCATAAAAACAAATTTTATATTTCCAAGATCACTGCTTTTATAATTTATACAGGTAAAGGAGAAAATCCCTGGAAATATTCATTTTTAGGAGGGGGTTCGTGAGACTTGACATTTTAGTGAAAGGGGTTCACAGGTTGTTAAAGTTTGGGAACCACTGGGCTAGAGTATCTTTGAGATGACTGCACAAGGTTAACATCCAGTTAGCCTCTTCAATTAGTCTCTTAGCAGGATTGTTTACTTTCCTCAGTCTGTGTATATTCTAAGGTTTCCTTAATGGACTATTTTTCAGAAAACAGTAGAGAAGACTGGTGGCTGAAGGAGTGTTGGATTTTTTGAGAAGTTATGGACATTGCTGTTCTATCCTCTAGTAAAAGCTGCCTTCTATAATGTTTGAAGAAGCTTGGACTTGCTGGGGAACATCTGATACACCAATGGCCTCTTTCTGGTTTCCCTTTCTTCTTAAAAAGCTATCACAGCAGATTCATGTGGCTAATATACAACCCTTGTGGTGCAGAGAATGTAATTCCATCTTGAACGGTCCCTTGGAAGTCTTCTTCTTTTGGCAAGAATCGGTATGGGAGGATTTAAATTTCTTCAATTCCTCAAAAGATAATTAGGTAATTAGGAAGGTTATTAGTTGATTGCTGAGAAGGTGGTTGAGGTAAACTTTAAAATCTCTCTATAAAAAATTACTTGACAAATATTAGTCTGACTTTCATGCTTTATTCTATAATAATCTGTGTATAGCTGCTGAACAGACCATTTTTGAAAATTATTGCTGCTGTTCAGCCTTATAGTGGTGACCTGTGGATGTTTTTGTTGTCCTTTTGTTGCCAGAGGTGAGTGTTTGTATTGGCATTCTAGTGGAACACTTGCTTGGATTGTATCTGACTTCTACACTAAACACTAACTTCAGTTGCTTTTGGTATTATCCAAATTGTTTTGGTTTCTTGTAGTGGTCAACATTAGCACCTTTATTGTTTTGCATGATCTCAACAAATATTATTTACGCTGTTGTCTTCGGTGTCAGTTGCACAGTATGCTAAATGCACCCAGATGCCACTAGTAATGGCTTTGTTTCTGTTACCTTTTTTTTTTTTTTTGGATGCTCGGTTTTTGATATCTACTGAGAGATCACTTACTGGCAAGGCCCTTCTCATTTCCTTCCATTCCCTTTTATCCTTCCTGACAGTTTCCTTTGATGGTAGTTCCTTTCATGGGGGGAGGGATAGCTCAGTGGTTTGAGCATTGGCCTGCTAAACCCAGGATTGTGAGTTCAATCCTTGAGGGGGCCACTTAGGGATCTGAGGCAAAAATCAGTACTTGGTCCTGCTAATGAAGGCAGGGGGCTGGACTCAATGATCTTTCAGGGTCCCTTCCAGTTGTAGGAGATAAGATAGCTCCATATATTATTATTAGTTCTGTTTTTCCAGTTTCCAAAGCTCGTAATCTCAGTCTGAGCTTTCTTCGGAAACTTATATTAATCAGATTATTTGTGAAACAGTCTTAGTATCGTCTCAATAGACTTTCCAGGTTTTGAGTGACCTTGTGAGGAAAGTTGTTTGGTCTTGTGAGGAAGTTGAGCTGTGTATACCTCTCTTTATCACAGCTATCCTGATCATTCATTATCTACAAGTCCCTCCCTTTATTGCTACTTCTGGCAAGTATTTGCAGTTTGCATAGGACTCTCTTGCTTTAATGCTCATCACAGCGAAAATTCTTGAGCACCTTACCCCTCTGCTGAGAGAAACCCAATTGTGTTTGAAGTAAAAGATTTTTCATGCATGCTACCCATTACTTTAAACTTTTGCTGTGTATTAGAAGGAAGACTGTAGCATATGCATAAAAACAACAAAAAATGTTTTCCTCAGAGCTAGACCAGAGACTGAAAGAACCAGTTTTTAGGTTTCTCAGGCTCATATTTGCCAGCGCAACTTCCATAGAAAGCCTGAGGGATTTACAGTAAATACCTGGTTTTGCATCCAGAGCTGCTGACAAACAGGCCTTCTCTTGATAGATGGATTCATTATCACCTCCTAATTACAAACAGATTTCCAGGTGTGTAAATTACATTATATCTATATATATCTTTATATTGTGGAAGCAGAGAAAGAACTGACAGGAAGGGGATGCAATGCATGACAGTTCGTTAGCAAGAGTCAGGCTAACTGTAACCCTAATAACGCGAGATTTGTAGAAGCGAGGATTGTGTGAGGCGAGTGGGAAAGAACTGTGTGAGAAGTTGTTGCGACCTTGTGTAGATAATGTGTAGAAAATGTTGTATGTAGACTAGAGTCAAAACAAGTGAGAAAAATAAGATATCAAGATGGCCTACGTATAAACAAAATGCAGCTGTTGCTTATTATTGTCTGTAATGAAAGGTATAAAGGTTTGCTGTAATTGTTTACCTGTAGAGAGACCTATTTAGCTCTCTCCCTCTACGCAATTGTTAGAGAAAATAAAGTATCTGACTTGCTGTACCCAAACAAAAAGTGAGAACTCTGTTATTCTCTGACAATTTGGGGGCTCGTCTGGGATGGCAACGCCCGCAGAGGCACCGGCAGCTGCTACGGATTGTTCCCCTTCGAACCCCATGGCGCCACAATAGAGGTAGGAGACCTTTTGAAATATCTATTGGGGTGTCGGAGGTGGACTGTCCGTGAGGCCGTCTATCCCTGTTGGGCTCACGCCATCCGAACTTCTGTTATTCTCCGACAATTATATATATATAAAAAACCTGCCTAGTGTTATACAATGCTTATCTAAGGGTCAGCCATAAGGGAGCTATTGCTTTAAAAAAAACTTTAAAAAAACAACTTGAGGCATCACCTGGTAATGCTGACTGCTGTCAAGTTCAGCATCTCCAAATAAAGGAAGAAACTCAGCAAGTCTACAATATGTCATACTCATCAGTGTCAGTGTGTTAAAATACTTAAGGCCAGATGCTGCTCTTTTGAAAGAAAAGAAATCTGCTACATCAAACATTTGGGTGTTTTTCCGGCAAGAACATTCTTCTCTGGGATTCCTGGGGCTTCTATTGACTTGCAGTCATAGAGAGCTTCATATACATCCGGGTCAGAATTTGACCCTTACAAAGTAGTAAAATTTCTACCAGATCCTGCTCTTTGATTTTGCAGACCTGGCAGTAATAGGCGTTGGTAAGCCATATACATAAAAACTAGAACAACAAAAAACAACCCACACCACCACAGTCCTCCTTCAACTAATTCTGTATTCAAGGACAAATTTAAACATACTTTTCTGTGTTCCAGTCACTCCTTTTGAAGCTGGACTCCCTATTAATCTCCTAACTAAAAATACACTCAGCATCTTTCAAACAGGGACTAATGTTGGCTGATACATATTCATGTTTGTGTTGGAAAAGTAAAATCGGGTCCTAATTGTCAAAAGAGTAATCCATGACGCTTGTCCAGGGCAGTTTACAAAACTTATCACACATGGCAAATATTGATCAAGTATCCGTTCTAGGGAGTATACCTTGTGTCAGTGTAGTAACAGAGGCAGCACAATGTCAGTATCTAGGCTGTTAGCCTTGCATAGGCTCTGCCCATTCTGCAATATAGCACCCCTTTCGTATTCTCATCATCGCACAATTAGGATACTTCTATATACATATAACTCACTAACACAATATGCCAAACCTGATTTTATTATGCATTGCAGCACAGTGTGGTGGCATGCTGGCTTTGAAGGTCTTTTTGGGCATAGCCCTGCTCCCTTTGAAGTTAATAGGAGTTTGGCCATTGACTTCAGTGGGAGCGAGGACGGGCCTCTGATGTCCTGCAAACCTAGTGGAACAGCCTATCAATATCAGCACTTTCCTGCATAAATCAACAGAGGTAGCAATTTCAAGCCTGTTTTGTATGAACATTCTGCTGAGTTTTGTTTGTTTGCTTAAATATAGCATTAGGAACTTATTCAGAGAGAAGTTTACCTCTACTGTTTATCCCAGAAGTGTGGGGATGATGCAGAATTTTATCTCATACAGTTCCCAATGTATTCATTCTCACAAGTGCTTCTTGTCCTCGTTGCAAAGTGCCAGCCTGTAGAAAAGGGATACCCCTTTTCTCTTTGCATAACAGAAACAGTAATGGACCAAGTTATATCTGCCACAGATTAAAATAAATGTTGGGCCCACTTTTGTTCTCAGTCACTACTATGTGACACTGTTGAGTCAGTGGGGTTGGATGGGTAAAACTGAGATCACAACTTGGCCCATTATATTTATGATTCCCTGGCCATTCATTTCTTTATGGACTGAGAATTCCCAAGAGATATCAGCAAATTAACATAAAGTTCCTGAGTGCTACGCTTTGTATTAGGATCTGTGATTTAGAGCTGACAGATATGTAAAATCACATTTAGCCAGAAAACTCCCTCATGAGGACACAGCTGTATATAGAGATGAATCAGAGTTATTCCAGTTAAGGCTGGCATTAATTTCTGTGTGAAAAATTCCCTCCAGATTTGCATTCCTAATGATGTAATATCACCATGCATGATTTTGAGCTCATTGCCCCTACTTTGGGTCAAATGACATGCTTTTGGGAGCATTCAAGCGCGAGACATGTAATTCTGGAGATCTGCTTTTTATGTAGGATACCATCAGACCCTCATTTGGGTGTGGACTCAGATGTCATTTACTTAATTTAATAAATAAAGGCAAATTTCCGTAATCTGGATTGGACTGTATCATGTGGGCCCCTAAAATATACTAAATGAACTGTGTATTTCTGTTTCTCAGGAATCCCCTTTTATAACCCATTATGCTGTTTGATTATTTCCTCTGGGTTGTACAGGAAACAGTGAGTGGGTGATTAATAACCTGCCTCAGTTTTACTTTCCCCTCTTGCTGCCTTCACAAGAAATAATGTGACCTGCAGATGTTTGAACAAAGCAATACATTGTGTTATGACAGATGCTGTTGGGACTTGCTCAATGAAAATCAGCTTATCAGCTGTGGTGGAAACTCAGGTATTTTTGTGACTTTGATCTTTCTTTGTCTTTTGCTTAAATTTTGAGTGTGCTGAAAACTCCAACAAAACAAGACATCACCCCCTCTTGCAAACAGCCTAGAGATGACTGAGTATTAGCCCCACAGATCCAGGAGACAGCCAAGAAACAGGTTTGTTGAAGTTAGAAGCAGAATTAACACTAAAAATTAGCCTTCACATTATGCACGTAAGAGGCACTGTATACGTAAATGCCCTCTTTCATTTCTACTTTAAAAGGGGGATGGTGAAAATAGAGCCTTTGCGCTTGAGCAAATGAAAACTGTCAGTCATAGTTAATTATATCAACCACGTCAGTCTTCACAATGCTTAATATTGTTTGGAGTAGGTGAGTAATGGGAATTAAAATCTCAGAGCTAGGTTTATAATCAGTTAGTTGGAAAGTTGGTGCAGAGGGGTAGGTGACAAGAGACTGTTTCCAAGCAGTAATACTCACTCCGTGTGGAAGATTCAGACTGACAGTAGTACCTCAGAGCAAGAGGTCTGACTGAATGAAATTACAAGCAGATTGAATCTTTTAAGAATTGTAAAACCTTTGTTGCTAGTAATTTCTAAAGAGCCAGCCTTCAGCAAGCTCTTCAATCATCAGTTAGTGCAATTGGATTGGATATGTTTGTACTTGGAAAGCAATCGGTCACGTTGCATAGTACTGAATGCACAGTGTTTAATTGGGAATGCCACCCACCCACATCCATGTCTTTTTGTTCTCTCAAATAGTATTTTTGTCATGTTTGGACAGTACACAATATCAGAGTGAGGTATTACAACGTTTGTTAGGAAAACAAAAGTAAAAGCAGTTATGCTATACATAAGAGCACACAGATACCCAACTATTGGAAGGAAATATGCTCCATTTTTGATGTTGGCTATTCTTTTATGAACTCATAAGAGAAAAGACAAACTATGCATACAAACTGCTGTACCTCAAGTTCTGGAACTTAGAATTTATGGTCATAGACTGGGGGGGGAGAATATAGACACATGTGCTGGATAGGCGTCTAAACATGGAAAATGACCTAAAAGCTCAGTACTCTATCTGTTCAGCAAAAGAGTGAAATGGGAACTGTACAATTATGCAATCTACACACATGCCTGCTGTTACTACACACACTTAACCTTTCAATATTTAGTTCATCCCATACACCGTGTACCATTCAGAGCACATCAGTGTTTCTGATTGCTGTTACAAATCAACGTGTAAAATTATCAAGTTTGAGGAAGAAAAAATACACATATACAGAGAAGATAAATAATTGAAAGGCTCTCTTTCAGCAAAGTGATACCTCATCCACATACCAAGCAGACACTAGTTACTCTCTCATTCTTACAAGGTCACCTTTAGATGGACCTTGTTAAAATAGTCACAGGGATTCTTTTCACAGACTAGAACTCTTGAAAATAATCATTATAGTTCATACCTGTATAATTGCTCGTGAGGAAGTGTCCTTGGTTTTGCTTGGTGAAAAGCAACAGATAAATTGATACTCAGTGAGAGACTGCACATTCAGTGATGTTCATTTTGATTTGGTGGTTATTGTTACACAGCTCTGGATCTGCATGTGCAACTCCCAGTGATGGAAATGGGAGTTGCACAGTGGACCAAAAGCTGTATATTACTCTGTCTCGTGCACAATGATATCATACACTGAGTGAGTCCCATTTCTGTACTCAAGGAGCCAAATTCTTTCTCTCATCACTTTTGACTCCAAAATACCGAGAGCCTCCAATAAAGTGCTGAGAATTGTGCTAAGCTCAGTGGGAGTGGAGGATGCTCAGCATGTCAGAGTCAGCTCCTCTATCTCTGCTCTTTACTTTCCCTTACACTAAGTATCGGAGGGTAGCCGTGTTAGTCTGGATCTGTAAAAAGCGACAGAGTTCTATGGCACCTTATAGACTAACAGACGTATTGGAGCATAAGCTTTCGTGGGTGAATACCCACTTCATCAGACGCATTACACTAAGGTGCATCATCTTACAATAACATTAAGAAATCTGAGAACAATGGTAGAGAATGAACATCAAGGACTTTAAAAAAATCTGTTAAGGAGAGGTTTCTGTAGAACATCTGATTTAAGCAATGACAATTAAAAAGAAACTGAAGTGGTCTTCCTTCGAAATCACATATGCACCACATTGCATTATCACAAGAATTCGCATGCAAGAACAGTTTGCAGATGGTTTGCATTGGCATAAGTTATGTAGATGCTTTAGGGAACAGATGGCATCATGGATTCTGATGGCAAATGTGAATTTATAGTACCCACAACACGTTTAGGTCTTTTGCCTGTAGCTGAAAAAGCAACAAAAATGATGTGGAAGCTGAGCACTGTAAATCAATGTGCCCGTGCCTTTGCCACGTTAGCTCCAGATACGATTTAGTTTAGTCTTACTGAAATTGGAGATCTTTTGAGTACCACATTGAGTCCATCCACTTGCCCATGACACTCTGTGTGTAAGCACTCCCTTCATAATTAATAGACCTGCTTGACACATAAGGGTCAGGGAGTTAAGAGATCAAGCAGCATTTAATCTAAATGTTCTTAATTTGTGACATAAAATTGAATGTGGAAAATTTCGATTTTCTGGGCATATTTATAGATTGCTCAATGTCAGTTGATTGATTTTATACAGTGTAGACTTTCTATATATTCCTAGAAAGGATAAACATAATAGCATATGTTCACAGCATGAATTGATTCTTGATACCATTTGCACTTATATGCTCAGTAAAATATGTATCAGCACACATTAATTAGTATAGACTACAATAACTACTACTTATTTGGACACAAGTTGGAATTTCTACAGTTCCCGTAAAGATGCAAGGAAATATTTAAAAAACAAGAACCTTGGGGAAAAAACAAAAGCAAATAAACAATGGGATCCGTTAGATTATTGTGTAACTATTGTATTGAATTTAGAATATAATTATTATTGTGGTGTACTCCCTAATTATTTAAATGTTTGTAAAATTGATTTTATGTAAACACAGCGTGTTCTAAAACAGCCAGCTCTTTGCAGTGCACATAAGTTGTTTAAAATTTATTGACCTGTCGTTCACATGTGTTACTTTACTAGCACTTAATGGTCTGTTTAGATAGTCTTGGTGTGTATGAACTCCCTGTGCGCTACTCCAAGCACCACACGTTGACAGGTAGCTGCCATGTAGATAAAATAAGGGGCCCCATTCCGAAGCATACAGGGACACACAATCATTAGTTATTTTCTAATCTAAAACAGGGATTTCCTCAGCAGCCAGAGGAAAAGAAAAGTGTTCTGTCGTTGCATTGTCTTTGTGTCTAACTGAACTCAACCCTAGGTACAACACACAGGAAGTCTGAAAGCAAACAAATAGGAAATTCAGCTATTGTGCTGAGTGAAATTGATTGTAGGGGCTTGATTTTTAAGCATATGATTTTGTTGGCACCCAAGATTAAAATTAATTCTTAATTCTTTGACGTTGCACCAACTAATGCCCTAAAAAAAATTACTGAAAGCTACTGGGGTGGGGGAGGAGGGAGATTACTTTGGCAATAAACAGCGATCACCCTGAAAACCCAGCTGTATTTAAATTTACTGTGGTATCTTTCATTCTGAGGGAATACTGTAAACACTATAATAGTGGTAAATACTTTGGTATAGAAAGCATCAGTTTTAATGATGCCCATTGTATGCACACATTTGTCATACCCAAACTACCGTTTCTTAATGTCTAGGGTAAGAGTGGTTTTTGAAAGTGATCAGGTTGTATTTTGTTGGCGTAGGGGCAAATGATTATAGTATATCCAAATAATTGTCACCATCATATCCTTTTGCTGTTCTATCCATTCACAAGTCTTTCGAGAGGTCCCATGTGTTTTTCAGTTTTTGGGGCTGTTTCTGTTGAAGTGGACCAACACAAAAATTGCCTGAGTTGGGGGGACGAGAGTTAAGCAGCTAAATTCATATTTATGATCTTAAATAAATGAATGGCCTGATTTTCAGCAGTGCTTAGCGCTTGTAGCACTCAATGAAGTGTGTGAGGACTGTGAATGCTCAGAAACTCTGAAAACAGTACCTAAGTATGGATTCATGGATCCAGTTTTAAACAGCCAAGTTTGAAAATGTTGGCCTAAATTGCTGTGAATTGTTGTGTCATATCTCTAATCCAGTCTTTAGATGTTGGAATGAGAATTGAAAACCAAGAACAAAAGAAAACTAACTTGATCAATTCATCTGTGTAATATGTGGATCGATATACATATTTTATAGGGTTTTTAAGGAAAAATGAATGTAATTTTATTGTTTTACTCAGCTTCTGCAGTTGCATATCATAACAGGTACATTATATTTGTATAAACACATGGGCCAAATTCTGTTTTGTCACACTGGTGGTAATCCAGAATAACTCTGTTGTCTCCAATGGATTTACACCTATGTAATTTGTCTAGATGTATGCAATACAGTAGGTAAGGAAAAATCCATGTCATGTTTCACTTGCTGTATCAGTAATCACATGTATCCATCCACATTTGAAACTGCCCTGAATTCCCAGTGGATTGCAAAATTCCAGAATCTGTGGCCTTTTGAAAACTCCAAAGCTATTAAAGCATTCACTGCCCTGGAATGCACTTGGGTTTGCAATGCATATGGATATAAACCGTAAATAATTATGAACAATTATAAAAAAGAGGTGGCCAAGAAAGTTCTGG
This sequence comes from Chrysemys picta bellii, assembly GCF_011386835.1. Classification (NCBI taxonomy): domain Eukaryota; kingdom Metazoa; phylum Chordata; order Testudines; family Emydidae; genus Chrysemys; species Chrysemys picta. Next base: position 73,893,306 of record NC_088792.1, read on the forward strand.
CTGGCCTATGTAGATCTAGAGTGCTCTGGGTTTGTGTGATGGCGTATGCATACCCTATACTGGACAAGAGGGGGTTAACCCCACACTATGGGTGGCAGAAGTCCCGCCCCTCAGACTGTGCTGGGCATGCTCCAACTACTGCCTCAGTATAAAAGGGAGCAACCCCACACATTCTAGGCTGACAGCTGGAGGGGAAGGAGCAGGAGTGGAGGCTCCAGCTGATGAGCCATCACAGCCTTTGCCTGCGGGAACTGGAGACCCTGAGAGCCAGATTGGAGGGCTGCAGCCGACGGAATCACAGGGAATCACCTGCGCTGAGGAGCCCGGGAGCCGTGCTCAATGGACTACAACGCCTGGAAATGTGGTAGGAAGTGACCCAGGGAGGATGTGTGAGTGGTACCTCCCACCCCAGTGAGGTCTGCATGTTTCGGTGGGAGTCCCCGCTGACCCAGTGGCCACTACCCCACTGGTGGCAGCCCCTTTCTCTTCCCCGGATACTGGCCATTGGGCCTTACTGCCCCATGCCCAGGGGCTGCAACATTGACTCTGGCTATTATGTGGACCCTGGCTGGTAGCCCACATTGCCCTGGGCCTGAGGGCGGTTATATTGACTCTAGCTGTAATCCGTCAGCAACAGCAGGCAATCCAGCAACAGCAGGCCCAGCTGATGCAACAAATCACCAGTCAATACCAGCTCCAGATGGCCCAGCATCAGGAGCAGGAGCAGCAGCAGCAACTTCTCCAAGAGTTGGCTATTCAGAACAAGACCCAGCAAGAACGCCTGATCCAGAAAATGGCTGTGTTGATGTGTCTGACTGACGCTTTGAACCCAAGCCCAGCTGGACAGGACCCAGGGGCTCTTCCCCCTGGCCTGCCAATACGACTGTCAAAAATGGAACCTAGCGATGACCCCGAGGCATTTTTGGTGACTTTCGAACGGGTAGCCACCGCTCCCAGGTGGCCTCCAGAGCACTGGGTGACCCTATTAGCACCCTACCTGATAGGGCCAGCCCAGGATCCACAAGACGCCCTACTATATGAGAGAGTGAAGGCCGCCATCCTGGACCAGACAGGAATTAATCCCGACATGTACTGACGGTGCTTCTGCCAAGAAAGGTACCTGTAGGAGGCTACGCCTGGATAGTAGGCCAACGTTTGAGGGACAACGCCTGGTGATAGTTGGAGCCAGAGAAACGGTCGGGACTCCGGTAGCAGAGACTGTTGTCCTTGAGCAGTTTATCCAGATCCTCCCTGGTGGAGGAAAGGAATGGGTACAGCAGCCGAACTAATGGAGGACTACTTGATGGCTGATAGGCCGTAGACATGGCTGAGGAAGCCCAGGAGTCTGAGAAGGAGGGATGGACTGGCTAGGGGGAGCTTTCACAAAATAGACCCCGGGGAATCACGACTCCTCCGCATGCCCACCAGCTAAGTCCCCAACCCTTGAATGCCAGCGCCCGATCAGCCGGACCCGGACCAACAGGGAAGGAGACCCTCAGGAGGGACAGAGTGCACTGAAGGCAGACCGCGGGACTGGGGGAACCCGTGACTGTTGCTGGGAGTGTGGCCAAGAGGGGCACTTTCAGTAAGACTGCCCCTACATGGATTGTAGTGTAGCCAGCCCTCGGGCCAGGAGAAAGGGTCCAGAAAAACTCGTAGTACCAGTTCGGGTGGAAGGAATCCCCACAATAGCCTTAGTAGACTCAGGCTGTAGTCAGACAATTATTCAAGAGGGACTCGTTCCCGACCTTGAACTCTCTGGGGCAAGTATACACCTTCAATGTATCCATGAGGATATACAGCCTTACCCCACCGCAGGGGTAAGAGATCTATGGCCGGAAAGAAACCCTCCAAGTCAGCGTGGCTCCCAGGTTAGCCTACCCCATCGTCTTGGAAGGAGACTGGCCGGAATTTCAGGAAATCTTGCAAGGCTGATAGGAGGAGGAGAAGACGCAGGGTCAACAAGGGGGGAACTCTTCAGCCGGGAACCTGACCCTGGAGAAGGACAGTCTCAACCCCCTGAGCCTCCCGCCGAGTCCTCCCCATGTACAGAGCACCCTGTTGAAAATGCCTAGGGGGAATTGGAGTGTGATGGGGACTTCGTACAGTAACAGAGGGAAGACTCATCTTTAAGTCGAGCCAGGGAGCAGGCAGCGATCCCAGACCAAGAGGGAGACAATAGGCCACACCCTCCACAAAGACCACAGTTTGAGATTCGAAGGGACCATCCTCCAATCCCACTGAACTTAGCACAATTCTCAGCACTTTATTGGAGTCTCTCGGTATTTTGGAGTCAAAAGTGACGAGAGAAAGAATTTGGCTCCTTGAGTAAAGAAATGGGACTCACTCAGTGTATGATATCATTGATTGGGCGAGGACCTCCACCCCATACAACAAGCACAGCTACAATGTTTCATACAGGACTTCCCGGTCGTCTTGTCAACGCGCCCAGGACAGACCGATGTCATAAGCCACCATATCACGACAACCCTGGGACAGAGGGTGAGGGACAACCATAGACTCCTCCCCAGGAAGATGTGGGACGTGGTCCGCCACGAATTGGAAACAATGCTTGAGATGGGAGTCGTGGAGGAATCTTGGCGGGAATGACGAAGTCTGATCGTTGTAGTCCCGAAACCCAACAGCACCATCCGCTTTTGCATTGATTTCCAAAAAGTCAATGCTATCTTCCGGTTTGATGCGTATCCAATGTCTCGCATTGAAGAACTCCTGAAGCGACTAGGAGAAGCCAAATATTTGTTGGCACTAGATCTAACAAAGGGGGTATTGGCAGATAGCACTGACGCCAAACTCCACGGCAAAGACTGCCTTTCCCACACCATACAGCCTCTTCCAGGTCACAGCTATGCCTTTTGGACCAGATGGGGCAGCCACCACTTTCCAGCAGTTGATGAACAAAGTACTGCAGCCTCACGACCACTACGCGTCAGCGTATATAGGCGACATCATGATTTATAGTGGCAGTTGGGAGGACCACCTTCGACACCTAGCCAGTGTTTTCAAGGCCCTTCGGGAGGCAGACCTCTTGGGCAAACCCTGCGAAACGCCATCTCGGGCAGGAAGAGTTGATGTATCTGGGGTATAAGTGGCAGGAGGCAAGTTATGGCCACTGACTTATAAGGTGCAAGCTCTAGCCAACACCCCAACGCCAATGACGAAGAAGCAAGTGTACCAATTCCTGGGATTGGCCGGATATTATCGGTGTTTTGTACCGGGCTTTGCAGCAGCACCCCCTTCTCTCTGACCTAACCAAAAGTTCCCGACCCTGGCAGGTGTGGTGGTGCTAGTAAGTGTGAGGCATTCTAGACCCTGAAGAAACGGCTATTGCAGGAACCAGACCTCACTGATCCGGACTTCTCAAAGGACTTCATATTGCAAACAGACGCCTCGGAAGTGGGAGTAGAGGCCGTCCTATCCGAGAAAATCAATGGGGAAGAACACCCCATTTTATATCTAAGCCCTAAGTTGTTCCCCAGGGAAATACATTATTCAACGATCAAAAAGGAGGCCTTGGAGTAAAGTGGGCTATCAACGCCCTATGCTACTATCTACTTGGCAGCTCCTTCACATTGATTACCGATCACACACCACTCCGATGGCTGCACAGCATGAAGGACACCAATCCTAGGATTATGCGTTGGTACCTCTCCCTCCAACCTTATGATTTCCACGTCTGTCATCGACTGGGTAAGGCTCACGCCAATGCGGACTTCCAGCTGAAGAGCCATCACAGCCTTTGCCTGCAGGAAGTGGAGACCCTGAGAGCCAGACCGGAGGGCTGCAGCCACCGGAGTCGCAGGGAATCACCTACGCCGATGAGCCCGGGAGCCCCGGTGCTCAATGGACTACAATGCCTGGAAATGCAGTAGGAAGTGACCCAGGGAGGGTGTGTGAGTGATACCTCTCACCCGAGTGAGGTCTGTGTGTTTTGGTGGGAGTCCCCTCTGACCCAGTGGTGGACCACTCCACCATTGTCAGGGCCCTGGGTCAAGGCTTGGTGGAGTTGGGTAGGCCCGGGCCTCCCTACCCGGGCCGCCATCTTCCTCCCCAGATACTGGCCAGTGGGCCTCACTGCCCTGCACCTAGGGGCTGCGACATTGTCTCCGGCCATTTGGCCACATTAGCTTGTACCAGAGGGCTATTACATGGACCCTGGCCGCTAGGCCACATTGCCCTATACCTGAGGGCGGTTATATTGACTCTAGCCACTAGACTGCGCTTCCCTGTATATAAGGGCTGCTGGAATTGACTCGGGCCTCTTTCAGCCTCAAGGCTTTTGGGGAGACTGTTACGGCGGTGGTATCACAACCTGCCCTGCCCTGAAAGAGGGACGGGGTATACATACCCAGCGACAGTTTGGGTTTGTTTTTTTCCATTTAAAAAGGATTCAGAATCATCCTACTGGCTTACACATTAAATGTAAAAACGGGTACTTTAAACAAGCAGGTCATAATGTAAATGGGTATAATTTTTAGTAGCATCAGAAATATCACCAGGATCATGACAGTTACATTTCATGAGGCCAATGTTAGTTTCAAAATCACTATTTGTGAAGAGGACTTTTAAGCTACTCTGTCCTGCCCAGCTGTGTAACACATCTCACAGTGGTTTTCCGCCTTGCTTTTACTGAGAAACAGCAAAATGAGTTAAGGAGAGTATTCCAGCCAATGTTTTCTGCCTTTAAAACTGCCGTGTTGTATTTTAAAGTATTTTTGTCATTATTTCTTTTTACTAATAATTGGCCTGATTTTTAGAGGTGCTGATCACCTGCAACTCTTTGTAGTCATAGGAGCCATTGAAAATCAAGCTCAGGGTTACAAACTATTGTTGCCATGAAAATATTGAAATTCTTCAGGTCATCAACACTTCAGAGCAAAGCACTGAATCTTCTGTGCATTGTACAGTGCCAAGAATATTGTCGGTCCATAGCAAACAATACTGTGCAGAACTGTCACAATTAAATGCCTTTCTTAATAGTTATGTTTGTTTTAACAGATAGCTCTAATGCTAATTTCCAACAGTTACTTGTTTTTAGAAAACTAGTAACCTGTAAGAGGCTTCATCAGTAATAGTTGCAAGCAGAAACGGTCTGGCTGATATTTTAAATTTTATTCTGAACACACACCAGTTTGTATCATCAGATACTACATTTGTGCATGCAAATATGTGCTGGGATTCTGTGCACAGCCAAGAACTCACAGCCCATGAGGATGGGAACGGCTGGACTGGCTTTAAGCCGCCTTTGCTTTCTCCTCATTCTGTGCTGCTCTGCAGCCCCTGGGCTAACTCAGGATATGTCTACACTGCAGCTGGGAGGTGTAATTCCGAGCTTGGGTAGATGTACATACGCTAGCTCTGCCCAAGCTAGCATGCTAAAAATAGCGGCGCGGCTCAGGCTAGCCACCTAAGTACGCACGTAGGATTTCAGACAGGATTGTACTCGGGGTGGGTAGCCAGTGGTGAGCTGGAGCCAGTTCGCGCAAACCGGTTGTTAAATTTAGAAGCCGGTTTAAAACCGGTGGTTAAAGGAGTGGGCAATTGGGAGAGGGAGGTTTTTCTGTTGTTACACCGGCCTGTGGGCCAAATACCGTCCTGTCCGGCCCGCCTGAGCTCCCGGCTGTGGAGGCTCCCCCGACACCTCCCCTGCCTTCCCCCCTCTCGCAGAGCTTCAGCGTGCTGCGCCGCCGGCGACAGCACTCTGGACTGCTCCTGGGCAGCTCGGCAGCTCCTGCTGCTTTGAGCGGCATGGTAAGGGGGTGGGGTTGCGAGCTCCAGTGGGCCGCGTGGCATCGATACGCACTGAGAGGAGGGGTTAGATAAGGGGCAGGGAGCGGTTGGAGGGGGCAGAGGTTCTGGGGGGGTGGTCAGGTGATGGGGAATGGGGGGTGAGTTGGGTAGGGGGTAGGATCCTGGGGGGCAGTTAGGGTTGGGGGGGTCTCGGGAGGGGGTGGTCAGGGTTTGATGGGTTGCAGGTTCTTTTGAGGGGGGCAGTCGGGGGCAGGACGTGGATGTGGGGGGGGACAGGCTGTTTTGGGAGGCACAGCCTTCCCTACCCAGCCCCCGATACAATTTTGCAACCCCAATGTGCAGGGCCGGCTTTTGGAAGAGCGGGGTCTGATTCGAAGGACGTGCCGCCGAAGACTCGGAGCGAGTGAAGGACCCGCCGCCAAAGACCCGATAGGGAACCGGTTGTTAAGATTTTGGCAGCTCATCACTGCCCATGCCACCCACATTGCTATGGCCATACTCCTACTTTTAGCACTCTAGCTCAAGCAGAGCTAGTGTGTGTACATCTACCAGAGTTGGGAATTACACCTCCTAGCTGTGGTGTAGACATATCCTTAGGGCATGTCTACATTGCAAATAAAACATGTGTTCTTACCTGGGGTTAGCTTTTCATGTTAGCTAATTCGGGTTATAATAGCAGTGAAGATATGGCAACTCTGCTTTTAACTTGGGTTAGCACCTCAAGTTCAATCCTGAATTCTCCCATAGACTTTAACTTGAGTTGTTAATCCAAGTTGCCGTGTCTTCACTGGTATTTTAACCCAAGTTCGCTAACTAGCTAACCTGAGTTAAGAGTTCTGTTTCTTTTTAAGTGTAGAGGTACCCTTAGATATCTCTGGGGGCCCATGTGAATTATGGCAGCATGCAGGCTGCCTTGTGGGCTGTATCACTACCCAGAATCTCTGTAGTGCTGTGACAGTGGCCCGGCCCCAAACCCATCCTTATCATCCCCTTCCTGAGGCCCCCTGTGCCAGAGCTTATAACAGGCACCTTGGAAGGTAGCTTTCCTGCTTCTTTCCACCATTTCTGCCCTGAGGGAATGTTATTCTGAGCAGATATGGGGCTCTTAGGCCCCCTTTATGGCACTTGAGTCCTTCTATTTAGTGAAAAGGGGCCAAAGTGGGTGTGAGGATCTCCCCCTGGTCCTTAGCCACCCAATTATCTCATTTATACTCACATGCAGAAATGGCTGGCATGTGGATATATGCTATGTGCACTCTTCAAATGTGTCAACTTCATTTTTTATATTGAGTAATTTTTCTGGATATTCAGAGGCATTTTGGGGTATTAATAGATCACTACTTTATAAACTTTCATTTTATTAAAAATGTACTTTCAGAAAAATCTTTCCCTGCCTTCCAACAGAGCCTTCTCATGAAGAACTGTTTCTAATCCCACCACCCTGGTTTTATTAGCAGCATTCAGCAAACTTACTAGCAGGAAAATGCCATGCCATGAAGCTGTTGACTCATGTTCCCCTCCCTCTTGGATGGCAGATCTATAAGACCTTCCCCACTGTGCTGTTTTTAGGATTACAGTAGTAAATTGAGGATGAAGTGAGGGATTTTTGCAATCATCCACATTTACAGTCACCACCGTATTACATGCTTGACCAGGGTTAAAATAACAAATGGAGTTGGATTGGGGGGGGGGGGGGGAAAATGTTATTTTCCACGCTGCTTCCTAGTAAACTTAAATGTGCAGGACTGCATAGTGGGGGTGGGGGAGGGGAATTCTTAATAATAAATAGAGCCTTTCATCAGTCACCAGTCTGAAATTAACCCAGATCTATAGTGACCAAAGGCTTTACTATCTAATGGCTGTTTGGTCCATGTGAAATAAGTTGGTGGTTTCAGTCCAATATGTAGGAGGGAGATGTTGCTACCACAAATCATTACCAACATATATTTGCTCAAACTAATACCTTTGGTAGGATTGGCTTCAGAAAGGCCAAGAGTTGAATCAACATGGAGATTCAGCCACTTTCTCATCTCTGGCGGTGGTACTCTTGGGTTGCTGTGGATTGGTTAGGGAGGTAGGGAAACTGTGCTGCCATTGCATGTGCTATGTTTGTTCTGTGGATAAGCTGGGCATCTCAGTTTCCAGTACTTTCTATCTGGCTTATTTCATGGATCCTGAATTCACTTTGATATTAATAAATGGGTAATATGTAGTATTTCTGGCTTACGCACTCAGTTTTGCCAACGCCGAGTGTTCAAAAATCACGAGATTAGTGTAAAAATCATGAGATTTAAAAATAACACCATTTTTAAATTTATTTTTGTTTGCCTTTCTGTTTCTGAGCCTTTAGGGTGCACCACTCTAATCATGTTTACAAGCTTTTCTCCCATGAAGAGGGCTAGAAACTTGCTATTTTTTTAAGTGAAAACTGAGATCCTCACATAATCTCTTGACTTCAAGAGTTGGGCTTGAAGAAGAACAAGAAGTATTGTCAGTCTTCTTGTAAATTTGAGAGTCAGTGACATTGTTTAATATTCTATTCATACTTTGTATTCTTTTGCAACAAATGCAGTGTTAGCAAGTGTTATCTGTTAAAATGATGAGCATATCCCACTTTGATTTAACTTTGCTACATCTAGTATATCTTCCCAGAACCAACAGTTTGGAGTACAGTCACCCAGGATAAGAAATCATGTGAAACTGGATGCCACTTCATGGGGAGGCAGAGCCTGCATTTCACCACTGTGCAGTGCTAATGCAGATTACAAAAGCTCTCTGTATGATCTTCCATGCTAAAACTCTTAAAATATTCAGCCACCAAGAATTGTTCTTTAGTAAGGTGGGAGTGCATCAGCTCGTACTTCAGATTTCTCTGCACCCTTGTGTAAATATAGAGCTGTAAGCGGTCAGCATTCTTCCTCCTTTGAGAATGTGGTTTGCTTTATAAGAATTGGCACCATAATAGTGGGTGGGTTGGTACACTGTACATAACACTACAGATGCACAGTTGTTGTAGTCATGTAGATACGGCTTAGCAAGGAGTAATTGTTGGAAATGTGTTGTTTCCTGAAGCACAATACAAACTATACAAAAATATTACTAAATAATTATTAAAATATTAACATGAGTGCCAGCCATATCCAAGGTCATGTTGGGCCAAGAGAGGTAGGGGGAAGAATATTTGGGTATTACAAATTTGAATTGAAAAAGCTTTTGGTTTTGTACTGAAGAGTTAACTTTTAAAAGTTAGTGCTATATTGGAAAATAGCAAACGTGTGTGTCAGATGGTTTTGGTTTTGCAAAACTTCATGAATCAGGTTTTGATTTTGCAAAATAAAAACAGAAGATCAGGACATTGGTATTTCCACTGCTTCCACTATCAACTGAACATCTAAATGTTTCCAGTGTTGGCTCTTTTCTATTTTAAATTAAAGGTGTGTCCAAGCTAGCAGTTTCAGATCCAGATTTCATATACACCTAAGTTCTGGGACTTTTGGATCCAGAGTTGATTTGAGTCCAGACTTTTGATTCAGACAGTAAGATAGAAAAACTTAAAAAATCTGGTGGGTTCAGAGTTTGAATATCCCCTCAAAACTCCATTAAATGAGAATCCAGGGCTTTGAGGAAAGTCAGGCCTGTTCTGTTTTAAGTACCTTAAAACAAATGAAAATTGAAATCTAAATTTTAATTTCTAATCTAAATCTTTTATGAAGGACATTGGAGGATGTTTTACTTAGCAGCCTGTACAATCCCCTATTAAAGCTTTTTCCTCTCAATGCCTAATATCTTAAAGAGACCTATTAATTACATAAAAACCACTTCTTTATCAGTTTACCCTGTATTGTTCCATTTTCACTCCACCTGCTGTTTTCATACTTTTGATCTTTGCTTCCTCTTTCAGTTGGGTATGTGTTAGAAGCTGGTTTTGTAGGAATAAAATTACCCTCATTTATTTACACAGCAGCTGTCAAAGCATGATATTCTGTCCTGTACAAGTAAGCAAAAAACAAAGCAAAAATCGTTGAGTCCTGGCTTGCTATCGGCAAATTGCAGAGATTTGGAGATTTCACAGACCATCTTTTTATGAGAATGAGTAAAAGGAAAAATTCGGCCACAAATGCAAATACTTCTCAGTTCTTGACACACTTTTGTCACTTACTAAAGTAGGTTTGTGAGAGACACCTTCAGAAGAAAGAAAGGGCTCTGTATCGTTCAATGATATATTTCAATCTCCATCCTTAGAGGTTTTTAAGGCTTGGCTTGACAAAGCCGTGGTTGGGATGATTTAGTTGGGGTTGGTCCTACTTTGAGCAGCGGATTGGACTAGATGACCTCCTGAGGTCTCTTCCAACCCTAATCTTCTGTGATTCTATGAATGAAACTCGAAAGAGGGAAGCTGTTGCTTACCTCCTTTCGGTGTCTGTTCCATACAAACCCTCCCCAATGAATAGTCAGGTTGGAAAAATTGGTTTCTTGAAAAAAAATCCCAACCATATTTTTCTTTTGGCAGTAAGAACAGGCTGCTTAGGAAAAGAGAAATCTAAAACCAGCACTCCAGGTAAGACTGTGTCATCTCTCGTTTCTTCAGCAGCTACATAACGTGTGCAGCTGAGAGATGCCATTTGGATCATAGCAGGGAGAAACCACATCAGTTTATTTTCTTGCCTGGGAATACTTGTTTGTCATCACTCTCCCTTTGTGTTTGTGTTCTGCTTGGAAATAGTTTCTGTGCTGTATATGCATTTGCCAAGATGTTCATACAAACAATATTCCATCATGGCCTGCTCTGCATACCTCTTATCTGCACCATATACATTCAGAAGCAAATTTGTTTGAGAGTGACAAGGAGCAAACTCTTCAGCCCCCCCCCCCCCTTTTTTTTTTTTTTTTAGTTAGTCTGGACTTTCTACCATATGTTTAGTAAGGTCCCACTTCTATTCATGTTTTTATTAGGTAGTGAAAAAAAGTCCAGATGTCTAACAAAGAAGCTTCTGTGTTCTCTATTTAAAAAAATAAATAACAGTTTCTTATGAAATGTTGATAGATGTACCCAGAGCTATTGTGGGGGTGAAGAATTTGAATAGTCTTGTGGTTGAAGCACAGGAGTGGAAATTAAGAGAAGTGGAGTATAGTTTCAGCTCTGTCATATACTCCTGGTGTGATCTCGGAGCATGTCACTTTACAGCTCTGTGCCTCATTTTCCTATTAGCAAAACCGGGATCAAAATATCTAACTTGCATGGCTGTTGAAGGCTACATTTATTAATGCCTGTAAAATATTTTGAGAACTTTGGCTGCAAGACACTGCAGAAATGTTGTGTCAGAAATACTGTTATTTAGTGTGGCAAAACTATGAAAGTTTGATGTGGAATATATGCCGTTTAGTAGAACTGTAGAGCCAGGGTAAAAGCTTTACAGTGCTATAAATCACATTTAGTGACTCTGAACTCTAAAATGGTCAGATTAGATCTTTTTCTCATTGATTTTGTATTTGGTTAATGATTTCAGTCCTGAGATCATAAAGCTTTGTAAGATGTAAAAGATACGGGAAGATATCTTTAACCTCTAATTTGAACTATGTGTTGATTTTGACATTGAAATAGTGCAATGACCCAATAATGTTTTCCAATATTTTAATTTTTGCTGATGTACAAAAATATTGCAGAAGAGCTGATTCCTAATTATTACGTGCGGTATTGCATAAATTTCTTCCTAATTAAAAAGCTTCTAAATTCTGAATAATCAATTTGTGAAGGCATGTGGTTTTGACAAATTGTACATTTAATTTCTAAAGATTTATTAGTAATTTGACCTGCAGCTAGTTAATTATGGTTATGGTACTGATGCAGTAATACTGGAGATTGATATAATGATATAGTTGCAAATTTATTTTGATATCTCTATCTTAATACCAGAACATGACAGTACACTTATATTTTGTAGCCTCTTCTTCATTATGCTGGAAAGCATTAGTTTAATGAAATTAAGGTTTGATAGGAACCCATTGCATTTATTTGAAAAGATATTTTCAACACAATATAAACATATTAAACCGAATCCTTTAGTCTTTACTTTTACACTGGCAAAACTCCCAGTGATGTCACTGGTATTTCTACAGAGTTTGAGCCAAAACTTTTATCCGCAATGAAATGTAAAAGTATTCTTGGTAATAAATTTGCAGGTAGCAAATCTTCCTTAAAGTGCCTTTTCTTTTTACATATGCAAAACTGCCATTGGTAATCCAGATACTTCTAATTTTTTTTCTTATATGAAGAAAACAGTTAAACTGTCCAAGAAGAACCTTTTAGTTTTAATGCATGAAACTGAATGTTACTGTATTGTAAATATAATTTGAAAATGCCATTTTTCTCATTGCCTTGTGGTTTCTCAGGCAAGCTGTTCAAACTCTACTTACGAAAGAGTAGAAAAAGTGCTGTATTTACTACCAAAGACATGCACATAATCCATTCTATTTGGTTTTAAAAGAAAACATATGGTGCAGTGGTCAAGTGGTTAGTAGTGACAAAAAAACGGACTGGTAAGAGTTGGTTACCAACGACAAAATAGGGCCAGGTTGACAGATGGTATAAATGGGCATAGCTCCAGTTTATACCAGCTGAGAATCTGGCCCAGATTCTGTATTCTGTGCTGCATGAAATGTCCTTTCTGTTTGGAAACACCACCTTCTATATATTATAAGGGCAGATTCATCTCTGGCTTATACTAGTTTCTGCTACCATAAGCAAGGAAAAAGGCCATCAAAAGGCAGTGAAGATCTTCAGAGAAAGGACATTGCATCAGCACACAGTAGCTACAACATCTCTTCCACCAACAGAGGCTATCAGTGGGTGATACTGTCTGGGGATGGTGTGTGACCAAGAGTATAGAGGAGTGTGCTGATTCAGGGCATCTCCTCTGCATCCTCCACCCGGGGATTTCCTGAGCGTCTTTCAGAGGAAATTAAAGTTGTCCCCATGTGAGAGAGGGCAGTGTTGATAGCAACGCCAATCCTCTCCTACATTAGCAAGCCTCCCTCTGTACCAGGAGTCTAACTAGGGAGGCCTCAATGAGAGAGGAAAATCATAATGAATAAATCTTAGTAACATCTAAAAATGACCAAAGAATAACTTTTCTATATACACGATGACAATTTGATCTCTTGGTATTGTTTTCCCCATTGGAAAGCTCAGTAGCTCCACTTTCTAGTGGTATAAAACTCCTGTTTTTAGCTGTGAAGTGTTACAAAACAGGTGGCAATCATTCTGCTACTGATTTAGGACTGGATGCCTACACTGCCTCTCAGACCTGCAGTATTGCCACCCCCAAGCATTCAAAACGCATGAGAGCAGCTTAAAAATCATGAGATTTGAAAAATAATGAACTTTGGATTCTTTTTATTTGTCTTCTGGTTTTTGAGCTTCTAGTATTCACATTTTCAAGCTCTTCCCTGTAACCATGGAGGCTATAAACTTTCTTTTTAAATGGAAGTGGAGATTCTCTCAGAATCACTAGATGCTTGGAGCTGGAGCTTTAAAAGAAACCAAATGGACAAATCCAATGAAACTCACAATGATAGAGCCCGAGTTGGCAACACTGGACATGTTATTTTAAGGGGAAATTCTACATTTGGCAAGGGGAAGAAACATTTTTCTAGGTTCCTTTTTTTTATGTGCTATATGTTTGAGTCTGCTCAGGCATGTGGAATGTTAATAGTAGTGCTGATGGACATAGATTAGTGGGCAGAGTGCAGGTGAGGTGCACAATAAATGCAGTTCATCACATGGATCTGACCACACCAGGATATGTGTACAATACTTTATGCAAAATACATTTTATTTTTAATAAATATGATATTTGACCAGAGTCAATAAAGCCCATGCCAGTTTTAACTCCCTGCATTGTTTATGCTCCTTGCACTGTAAGGGGCGGACTTTTGATTCTTTTGCTACCCCTTTAAGGGCACAGGATTTTTGTTATTTTAACCAAATAGTACACATTTGCATAATTAATTTGCATTGGAAGAGGAAGAAGGCCTTCTGAGTCATATGGCATATGGGGCAACCAGAAAAGGGTTAATCTGTTGTGAGGAGTCATGTAAAGGTCAGAGATTTTCAGCCAATGAGCTTTTTCTGACAATATAATGCTTCTATCTTATGATTCATTGGTTATGTGTTATAATAGATTCATAGATTCTAGGACTGGAAGGGACCTTGAGAGGTCATCGAGTCCAGTCCCCTGCCCTCATGCCCAAATATTGTCTAGACCATCTCTGATAGACGTTTATCTAACCTACTCTTAAATATCTCCAGAGATGGAGATTCCACAACCTCCCTAGGCAATTTATTCCAGTGTTTAACCACCCTGACAGTTAGGAACTTTTTCCTACTGTCCAATCTAAACCTCCCTTGCTGCAGTTTAAGCCCATTGCTTCTTGTTCTATCCCTTAGAGGCTAAGGTGAACAAGTTTTCTCCCTCCTCCTTATGACACCCTTTTAGATACCTGAAAACTGCTATCATGTCCCCTCTCAGTCTTCTCTTTTCCAAACTAAACAAACCCAATTCTTTCAGCCTTCCTTCATAGGTCATGTTCTTTAATAATTCTTGTTGCTCTTCTCTGGACCCTCTCCAATTTCTCCACATCTTTCTTGAAATGCGGTGCCCAGAACTGGACACAATACTCCAGTTGAGGCCTAACCAGCTCAGAGTAGAGCAGAAGAATGACTTCTCGTGTCTTGCTCACAACACACCTGTTAATGCAACACACCTGTTAATCAGTGAAGTTTTTCTGAACTGAAATTAAACTTCAGCTTCTTTCAAACTCTCCTGTGGAGTCTTAACTAATTTTACTCCAAACACAAGACAGAAAAAAGATGAGCGTTCAAGTGGTTATTTTCCCCCCTGAAAATGTTACATTTGATAACTGTTAGTGGCAGATAAAAAAAATGATTTTTGTCAGTGAAGTTCGTTTCTTGCTTAAAAACTGGAAAATGTTTTTTAAATATGAGACTCCAAAAAACCCCTCTGTAAATATACTAGAATAAAAGAGAACTTGATTCTTAGTGGGTCCTCAATCCAGTGTTCTGTTGTGGCATGCACATTTTTCTAGCACTGTCATTTGCATTTTCCGGTTTCAATGCTCACAGATTTGCTTGTGCATGAGGGAGAACTCTCTTTTTAGGGGTGATTTTTTTTAAAAGAGCCAGGTATGTTTTTCCAAAGTCTCACAGCTCTAGCAAATCCTGTGTGACAGAGCCAATATATTTATACAGAATATGTGTGTGTGTGTGGGGGGGGGGGGTGTCTGGAAAAGGTTCATCTGGAGGCCTTTGAAGGCTACTGATAAGATGAGGGAGAAGCTAAGCCTGGCCTGTGAAAACAGCACTTAGAAATCTCTGTGTTAGGTTCTGATAGGGAGAAAAAGAGTGGAGTGGTATTTGTCAACATGTGGTTGAATTCTCAATATGTTTTACACTTCACTTAGATCTCCTTGCCTCATTCTTTCCAGTGAGGTTTTCTGTCTGATTAGTATTGGCAAAGCTCTTAACTTTTGTAACACGCTTACAAGGCACTGGCTGCCAGTGACATAACATAGCAGCATTGTTAGGTTAGTTGAACTCAGTGCTGTATCACAATAGCATGCATCAGTCCTGCTAGCAAGCTCACTTTTTCTGATTCACATAGTTATGAAAAGGGCAGGGTTAGGAATCAAGCAGACACCATTTTAACTTTTGCAAGACTTTAAAATGTGTATTAATAAACTATTCATTGAGGCCTCAGTTCCGCCATTTATCCCATAGTAAGGGTGTCCATGTTGCTGTACTGCCCCAGGAGAACAGCAGGAGCCTGGGCACACAACTGTTCTATACCCTTTATGGGATGAGGCTTATTTCTGCCCCATGCAGCCAGCCAGCTCCATGGAGGTTTGGGCAATGGCCCTGTTTCCTTTCCCCTATCTAACTCCCTTTGGGATGCTGTGCACGCCAGAGCAGGAGAGAAGGATCAGCTCATGCACTCCTGTGAACACAAGGGCTGGAATTCTGCTGGACCGCTTATACAGAATGTGCCAGGCGCTGAGGTTCCTTAGCCCTATCCCCATGCTCCTCACCTCCGGCTAAGTGCTAGGCAGATCCTGATCCTAAATTAACCTGTAGTAACCTTCAGATGGCCCCAGAGATTAATGTCCCACTCACTTGATGTCTTTTCACATGGCGATTTGCCCTGAGCTGTGAATGGAATAAAGGGAACTCTTTTCTGTGTGGGATGGCAAGGGCTGTGCTGAAGAGTTCAGCCAGAGTCTCAATGGATTGAAAACTCCAGCTGAAATGCAGCGTCTCTGTGCAAGAAACCAAGATGAAATGGCTTCTCCTGAGCTGGGCTGATATTCCTGATCAGCCAATCAGAGGCGTGAGGGTAATACCACGTAATTTTTATCATGTGGACTTGCCCAAAGGAATCAAGTAGAAGTTGAAATACACTACAAAGAACAGCTTGAAGTTGTGAGGATTCAGGGAGAGTAAAATCGGTTTGGAAAATCTTCTACAGATGATTCAGACACAGCACAATTGATACTGTTGCTAGTTCATGGATGCAATAGGAACATAAGAATGGCCATAATGGGTCAGGACAATGGTCCATCTAGCCCAGGGGTGGGCAGACTTTTTGGCCCGAGGGCCACATCTGGGTGGGGAAATTGCATGGAGGGCCTGAACATAGGGCTGGGGCAGGGGGTTGGGGTGCGGGAGGGTGTGTGGTGTGCAGGAAGGGGCTCAGAGCAAGGTGTTGGGGTGTAGGAGGGGTGCGGTGTTCAGGAAGGGGCTCGGCAGGGGGATGGGGTGCAGGGGTAGTGTGGGGTGCAGCAGGGGGCTCAGGGCTGAGGTTTGGAGTGCGGGCTCCGGCCCAATGCCACTTACCTTGAGCAGTTCCGGGGTGGCAGGCAGGCACCCTGCCTGCCCTAGCCCCACGCCGCTCCTGGAGGAGGCTGGCACCATGTCCCTGCGGCCCCTGCGGGAGTGGGGGGCAGAGGGCTCTGCGTGCTCCCCTTGCCTGCAGGTACCTCTCCCGAAGCTCCCATTGGCAGTGGTTCTCCATTCCTGGCCAATGGGAGTTGCAGGGGGCGGTGCCTGCAGGCGAGGGCAGTGCCTGGAGCCCTCTGCCGCAGTCCCCTCCCCTCCCCCCCCCCCAGTCCCCAGGGACCGCAGGGACGTGGTGCTGGCCGCTTCTGGGAGCGGTGCGGGGCTGGCAATCCCGCGGGCCAGATCCAACGCCCTGACGGTCTGGATCCGGCCCACGGGCTGTAGTTTACCCACCCCTGATCCAGCCCAATATCCTGTCTTCTACCCATTAGCTAGTGCCAGGTGCTTCAGATGGAATGAACAGAACAGGTCAATTATTACGTGTACGTTCCACCAGCAGAAGTTGCTCCAATAAAAGATATTACCTTTCCTACCTTAGAAGTTGCTCCAATAAAAGATATTACCTTTCCTACCTTGTTTCTCTCCTATCCTGGGGCCAACATGGCTACAACAACACTGCTGTTTAAAATGGAAACTTGACAAAATAAACAGACTAAACAGTGACACCTGCTTCCTTTGCAAATGCAAGAACCAAAAATCATCCCCAGAGGACTTAGCATCTATAACCCTCTGACCACTACATACAATTCCAAATAAGCTGAACAGCTCTGCAGAAGGAGCAAACAAAAATTGAGGAACCATCTCCTACACCTTACATACATAAATCATCACATGGTCTTGCACAGTAGAAGAAAAAAAAATCAGAAAATCTACCTAGAGCTCATACAGGAAATGCAAAACAATTATAAAAAAATCTCCTGATGATAGCTATCAAACATAGACAAAAAAATGGAACCAACTACAACTTCTTCACAACCGACAGAACACCACCACCTCTGGGAGAAATGAAGACATCATGACCCACCACATGGACACTACACGACACCCCAACATCATCAATCTATCAAGACTACCCCAACTGGAACTGAAGTATGTGTGCTCTCTAAAGCACTGAACTTTTGCCCCGCTACAGAATCTGATCACATACAAATGTGAAAAACTAGAAGAATTTTTCTGCCAACTCCACCTCAAGGAATTATTTCAGAACAAAGGTGACACTACACACAGCTACCAAATCCCCACTGGCAGTCATAAGAAAAAAGAATATCCCTCAGTGGCAAAACCACACACTGGGTCATTACATCGATTGCTTCAGGAAAAAAATTGACTATGAAATCCTCAATAAACACCTTCATCACAATCTTTTTACCATCTAAAGGACAGCTATACTGTCCCTGAAAGCCAACACGCAAGTAAAGGAGGCACTGTCATAGTCCTTAATCTTGATGACCACGTCAACGAGGCCAACAGACAACTCTCTGACACTGCCCCCTATAAAGAACTGAAAGAAGATCCCACACCACAATTCACAAAGGAATTTAAAGGGACCATCAAATCCTTTCCCAAACAACTCCAAGAAGAACCCTGCAACTTCATACCTCACAAAACCGACACCAAGCACTTTTACGTTTTTCCCAAGATACACAAACAAGGGGAACCCAGGCAAATCCTTCATATCTGGCCAGGGCACTCTTATTGAAGGAATAGCAGAACACATAGCTACCATCCTTAAACCACTCACCACACAGTGGACTAGCTTCCTCCAAGACACTAATGACTTCCTTCAGTAACTCCACAACTTTAACAATCTCCCCAAAACATCATTCTTGACACCATAGTGCCTATACACCAATATCCCTTACCATGACATTATCGCTGCCTGTCTCGTATACCTACAAGATAATGCACAGTGCTTGGAAATCCACCCAAAACACATCCTCAAACTCATTCGTTTCATCCTTCATGTTTAACAGCAAGCACTTTGTCCAAACTGTGGGAACAGTCCTGGGTACTGGAATGGCTCCCTGGTATATTAGCGTGTTCATGGGCCACCTCAAGGAAGAATTTCTGGAAAAACATACCACAAAACCAATGATATACCTGAGATACGTTGATGATATTTTCATCCTCTTGACAGAAGATCTAAACTCTCTCATAGGTATCCACCGCAACAACCATCACCCATCCATCAGACTCTCTCTAGAACACTCCCACACCAGCATCAACGTCCTTGACACTACAATTAACTTAAACGATGGATCCCTACAAACGACTGTATACAAGAAAACCACTGATTACCACACTTAGCTCAACAGATGCAGCAACCACTCCAGACACAGCAAAAAATCTGTTATGCACAGCCAGAACTCCGATACCACAGAATGTGCTCCAAAGAGAAAGTCCAAGATGCACACCTCTATACCTATCTCACTAAACGGAGGAGACTCCCCAGAGAAGTAGATCACATCTTGGAAAGGGCCACCCAGATACCCTGGGAGAGTCTCCTTCAATACAGAAAAAACAACAACATTGCACACCCCTAGCTGTCACTTACCACCCCGCACTGGAACCTATACAGGGTATCAAACAATTACAACCCATACTCGATGAGGACTGCATCCTGAAGGAAATCTTTCCTGAACTCCTTCTTCTGGCCTTCAAACAATCCCCCACCTTTACATGCTCATCATCATAAGCAAGCTCCCCACAGACCAGGACACATCAACTCAAAGCAGTACTAGACCCTGCCAGAACAACAGGTGCAAAACCCACAGGTGTATCTCCACTGTTACAATGATCAATATCTGCCACAACACACCTTTCAAGATTCATGGGTCCTATACATGCCTATCACAACATATGGTGTATCTCATCCAGTGCACTAAATGCCTCCACTAACAACTATGTGTGGTTGAAACCAGATAATCACTATACTCTCAAATTAACTCTCACAGAAAAATTATAAAAGACAAAAACACTATATGACCTGTGGGTGAACATTTTTTACAAAATTATCATTTCATATCTGACTGTTCAGTCCTCCCTGTCAATGGAAATTTGCATAACACCTTCCAAAGGCAAGCTTGGGAACTTAAATTAATAACTCTACTAGACACGAAAAATCATGGACTCAACAGAGACACCGGTTTTATGGCTCATTACAACAATTAGTAACACACCAGACTGCCTGCTACCCTTAATTGCCCACTTCAAACCCCTTAGGCATAACAGTTTTTAACCCTCAATTGCCCACTTAATTTCAAGTGACCACCTACAATATGCATTATCCCTTTTGCGTAACAATCTGTCCCAACTTGTATTTAGCTCAGACATTCTCATTTCCTTCCTGAAGAAGAGCTCCTTATAGCTCAAAAGCTTATACCTTCCCTCAACAGAAGTTATCCCCCAATAAAAGATATTACCTCGCCTAACTTGTCTCTCTTGTACCCTCAACGGACATAAAAAAATGACTACTCACCTTATTGTGTTATTTCCTCTTCTCTGGACTTATACAGCTTATTTTCACCAGGCATAAAGCATCTGCTAGCTTGGTGAGCAGACTATAAGAATCCTGCTTCACATCATCAGTAAGGTTAAGATTTTGTCAGTTACTTTTAGTAAAAGTCACTGGCAGGTCGCGACTGTGGAAAAATTTCAACCTGCTCTAGTGGTGACTCTTGACAAGTTGATATGCGTGGTAGATCTCTTTGAGTGGGTTTTTCACTGAGATTTCCTTCCCCTGAAGTCCCCTCCTACTTATTTTTCCAGCAGAGAGAATGACTAGAACCTATTAAATGGAATTAGCTGACTCTATGCTTTTGTTGTTGTTGATTGCGAGAACATGGGTTTCATAAACAAAATCTTTCAAAATGAAAAAATGTTCCATCAAAAAATTACCTGTTTTGAAAACAAATTTTCAGAAAACCATTTCAGTGTTTCAGATAATTTTCAAGATCTTTGGACATAAATGAGTGACAAATGTAAGCCTGAGAGAACCTTGTTGACATGATTTGTCTTGTGTCATTTGTCTGCCCTATGGCATATGTGCTTGTAAGCGTGTGGACTCACCCCTGCAGCGCCTCCTGCTGGTCGTCCATGGGAATTAGCTCATCCCAGCTCCAGAGCGCCCTCTGCAGGCTGGTGATCCACTACCGCTTGACCCCCGTGTCCCTCCCAGGACCCCGGTGCCCCTTTCTCTGGGTTGCTGCCCCCTGGCAGTACCCCCACACTCTGGGTCTCCCCACCCAGGGGAACCCCCACCCACTAACCCCACCTCGCCTCAGTGTAAGGCTACTGCCAGTCACCATCTAGCCTCACTCCCTGGGGCAGACTGCAGTATATGCTACTTATCACAGGCAAGGTTGGGTTTGGACGTGCTGCCTTTGCCTACCCCTGAACTGCCCTCTGCAACCCCCAGTACCTGTTGGCCTAATGCTAGGCCGCAGCCTGGGGCTTTCCAGGCTGGAACTCCCCAGCTCCTCTGCCTTTACCCAGCCGTGCTCCACTCAGGTACCCTGTCTCTAGCTCCCTGCAGCCAGGCCCTCCTCTCTCTACAGGCAGAGGGAGACTGAGTCCATGCTCCTGGCTCCCAGCCTTGATAGGGCCAGCTGGGCCCTGATTGGGGCATGGCCTAGCTGCGGCTGCTTCCCCAACCAACCCAGGTCTTTCTTTCACAGCCTGCCAGCCCTCTCCCAGGGCTGGTTCCAACCCTATCAGGACTAGAGTGGGTCACCACCCCGCTACAGTGCTCCATGAGGTCCATTTCCTGCATTGCTCATTTTTCATTTTTGTGGGTTTTTTTCAGGTGAGTTTGTCATTTTTACTACATTATCTAGTATATTTTGTATTAGCATATTAGTATATTTAGTTTATTATCTACTTTGGTTAGTTTAGTCACCTGGTGAGATTTCTTCAATACTGAAACATCTTTTTAAAATGTCAATGTTTCAAATGTTTGTAAATTTTGCAGAAATTAAAAATATATATATATCAGTCTGTTTAGAAAATGAGTAGAACAAAAAGATTTCAACTTTCAGATTTCCACAGAACTGCGATTGATTTACTATAAGTTAGTAACAAAGCTATGCTATTGGGGTAATATGCCAAAAATTATAAGACCACATTCGAGTTAATTATCTGTCAGTAGTTATAGTAATTTCTAAAGAGGGAAAGATGCAATCAACCTTTTCTGTCATTGACTTAGAACCCAAATTAACTAAAAATATATTAGCTGCCATTTAAAAGTAAGAATCTGAGTGATGCCCCCTTCATTACTTATATTAAATAGAGGGGATTACTGAGCTTTCTCAGATACCAAACTGTGGTAACTTTTGGTGAATTTTTATTCTTTACCGGAGGCCAATATATGTTCTCAATGTCTTTTCCCATTCACTGTAGTGCTCCCACTTCAGTTCACTGGGGTTTTTCTTTGGCATTCTTTGTTCAGCAAGTATAAATCAAAAGAATGTCACTACTCATTAAACTGATTTTTATCACCTTTAACAAGCCAATGGACACCACAACTATTCCACCACATCTTGACTATCTCTTATATGGATCGTTTGTTTTTGTTTTTTTGCCCATTTGCAGCTAAAAAACGTTTTCATTGTTCCCTAGCAAGAGATACAGTATATAGCACTACTCTTCTCTGTGAACTAATTAAGAAAGAAGTGCATGTCATAAATACATGTGTAAATCTGTTGAAGTCAGTGGAGCTATGCCAATTTACACCAGCTGAGAATCTGGCCCATTGCCTTTATATTAGGTTTTCCACCATCACAATCTTCTAGAAATTTGTTTCTTGTGTTCAGTCCACGATGAATTCTAAGCTAAATCTGTGTGAAATTCTCCCTTGTGCAGAGGACCACCACAAGGTCTATACACCACTTAACTACCTCTTAAACTTTCAAAATACTTGTTAGTTCAGGATAGCCCTTGTTATGTTCTTATGCACAGGGCTGAATTTCACAATCATTTGCTGAATACTGTGGCATTTGTTTTAGCAATGCTGCTATGTGTATCCAGTCCCCAGGAATCTGATCTGTCAACAGAGAACTTCTAAATATACTAGGTCTCACTAATTTCTGCCCTCATTTCCTTTAACGGATGGGTTTGTATGTTATCTGGACCTGGTACTTTGTCTATTTTAAATGTCCAGTCTTTCCACAGCTATGTCTATTGTTTTGTACACATTATCTTCCTCCTCCATACACATTATCTTACTCCTCCCCAATCGTACCAGGAAATGTAATCCCTTTCTTAGGCAGGTCTCCATCCTCTTCCTCCTTAGAAAAGTCAGAAACAAAACAATTATTCAAACAGCCTCTTGGTTTCTCTACTATTATTTTTAGTGGATCATTGTGCACTTGTACCTTCAACCAACTGTGAGCATATTAAGCATGAAGAGTGCTTATCTTTAGTAGAAATATTCTCTGTAGTTTAATGTTCAGTATTTCTACTTGCTTTTCTATTCCTTTTTATCTTGCTTCTGCTTACATTTTATAGATCTCCCAATCCACATTCTCACCAGATTATATAATACTGTATGTCAGAGCCATTCATGACTCCATAGCTAAGGTTGCATCAGCATTTCCATTAAAATTATCTATTTGGGGAGATTTATAATCTAGCTGTAAAAATCTCTTTATAGGTAAAACTTGAAACACCAGTTCTCAATCCATTAAAAAAAATAATTATTTGCTTTTAGTGGAAGACATTTAGTAATTGCAGTGTTCTGGATCCCCCCAAACAGCAAGCAGGGAGAGGCCCATTCAGTATGTAGCTAATTTCATATGTACTATCTTTTCTTTTTGGGTCCTTCAAAATTGCAGGTCACCTCCTCCGTGTCCATGTGCTATGCTGGTGATGTCACAAGCACTACTGAATCCTACTGGAGTCTACAGCTCGCCTGTTGGGCCTCAAGGAGATTTTTTGTCTATTTTTACATTTACCATGTAGATTAGTATTACAATTTTTTTAAAAAAGTATTATCCCTCTCTGTTTCAAAGGCCAATAATGTATTATCCCTCTCAGTGATTGAGGCCAAGAATTTAACAGGACTCAAAAAAGGACTGGGAAATTGATGTGGCTATCAAGAAGATCCAGTTATCATAGTTAATGACAAAATTTCTGTAAAGGATATTGAGCCAATCTCTATTAGAGATCAGTAGGAGGCCTGTTATGGGGAGCACATTATCCCACTTCTAGGTTTTTACAGCTTCCTCTGAAGCACCAGAGACAAGATACTGGGCTAGGTGGACTTTTGATCCGACCCACCGTCTCTATTCCTAAAGCCGCAGGCAGCAGGAGAATAAAGTGCAACTACCCAATTTTTAAAATGTAAATTATGCACAGATATTATTGTTTTGGATATCTTTATATGTATGTAATTGTGTTAATAGTAATATCCTTTAGGTTATAAATTTTATGAGCATTTTATGGTGGTGAACCTGAAACCAGACCCACTTTCCTCCTTTTACTATTGCTAGTAATGTATCTGGAACATAATCCTGGAGCTGATCTTGCATGTTATGTGGAAATCCAC
Organism: Chrysemys picta bellii; assembly: GCF_011386835.1. Taxonomy (NCBI): domain Eukaryota; kingdom Metazoa; phylum Chordata; order Testudines; family Emydidae; genus Chrysemys; species Chrysemys picta. The sequence goes on from NC_088792.1 coordinate 73,917,530, forward strand.
ATTAAAGCCACTGAGAGTTCTGGACTACAGCAACCAAGAATCACCACTGTGACTGCTTTTTTATTGTACTTCACATCTATCAAAGCTGTCTCTCCTGTGCCAGTCAAAATATTTGTACTGTGATATTCTGTCTGTAGGTTCAATATTGTTCTAGTCCGATTCCTGCTATGTGTTTCATATCCTTTCAATAGTATCTTGATATTTTAAATATTCAGCCATTCCCCTGGTTCAGCCTTCTTTTCCCTAATTCGTTAACATCATTCTTACTCTTCAAGCCTGTGAAAACATCCTACAATATTAACAAGTAACTACAGTAAACTACAGTGGGATTTGGGTAGCCAGATTTTAAACCCCATGTCATTAAACTTAAAAAAGAAAAGAAAAGAAAAGGCAGGTAATATTTCATATTAGCATCTATTCTGAATAAAGAGGTAAAAATCAAAGCCTCTGTATGTGAGTGATGGCAGTGATTTAACTGCCAGTGATTCTCCCAGCAACTGACACAAAGGAATCTCTGAGTATCAGAGTTGAGGCGGCAAGCTCAGTGTCAGCACTTGCCTAGGGAGTAGAAGAAACCTCACTTTGTCTCTGCTTTTACTGCTTAAACACACACATCAGTCACTAGTAACCATTTACTCTGCTGTCAAAACTGTTTCAAGAGACAGTTACATGTGATTAATAGTAAAATGCATGTAAAAAGGTAGGCTTCTACCAACATGCTTTCTCTTAAAGATTTTTTTTGTGTGTGTGCATTTGTTCTTTTTCTGTCCTTCACATAAGGCTGTAACAGTCTGCCAATAATATGTTGGTGCTAGTAAAAGCTTTTTTATTTAGACAGCACACAGCATTCAACCTAATTCTGGACAAGTCTCTGTGAAGCACATTATGGCATCCTCAGACTCTTGTTCTTTACAAAAAGTGACCAGCACAAACATGTGTGCAGAACATGATTCATGGTGCTTCATTCTGAATTGTCCAGTGGGTAATTGCTGTACAAAAACCAGAGAAACAGATGTAGACCCTAAACCTTAGCTGTAAATTTTTGTTTTATGGTTATGGGTTTCAAATGTGCTATGTAACACTGACAAATATACAGTAATGCTGAAAGAAATGGATTTCCAACTTGAACTTTTTATTTCATTTGTGGATAAGAATATGTTTATTGTTAAGTTTCTTGCCACCACAGATTGAGAAAAAACAGATCAAGGTGATGGCATGAAATCAAATTTTTTGTTGTTGTATGATCTAATGGGAAAATTTTGGAGAGTTCTTTTCCACTTGACGCTTTCAAGAACTGGATAAGAGTTTAAAATGTGTGTCAATAATTCAAGCTTTGTTACATTTGAATTAACCAATTTATTAATTATGCCTTCAATGTATATTCAAAATGGTTGTAGTTAGTGCTGTCTAATATACACTATATGAATATTATTTTTTGCAAAAATTCTCCCAAGTTATCAGGGTACATTTTCTTTGTATTATGTTTTTTAAAAGAGCCTGAATTGTACAATTTACAGAGGAACAAAACTTTGGAAGAGATTAATAAACTAATTAAATTCTAGAACTGAGAAGAAATACTATAGAGGTGAACTGTTAGATTATTTGAGGAATTCGTTAATTACACATGGTTCAGTAATAACTGTAATCATTAGCACAACTATCATTCATAATAAAACACGATGAACTACCTGGCCCATTTAGATATAGTATGAAAAAGCCATCTTATTCCATTCATATGCAATTAAGCATGAATTACTGGCAGTTATTTTCAGAAGTTGCACATGACTTATCTGCAATTAAAAGCACCCCAAATAGGTTTTATATTAAATATAATTTTATTAGAACAGTTAAAAAATAAACATAACCATGTTTGGTCAATATGATTTTGTTCATTGTAATTCATCAGGGTACCTTCTTGGTCTAAACGTTCACCATATCCAGAACTCTGGGCTGTAGAGAGCCCCCTTTCTTCCTAACATGAAAACTGGCAAAAGATGTTTTGTTCTGTGTCAAGTATCAGGGGGTAGCCGGGTTAGTCTGTATCTACAAAAACAACAATATTCACTCTATGCATCCGAAGAAGTGAGGTTTTTACTCATGAAAGCTTATGCCCAAATAAACCTGTTAGTCTTTAAGGTGCCACCAGACTCCTTGTTGTTTTTGTTCTGTGTGTATCTTTCCAGTCATCTTAATGATGACACACTAGATGTTCCTAAATTCTCATAATGAGAAAACAGGTTTTATATGGCTATAAAATAGAGTCTTTTAATGAAGTTTTGTTGTCCACCACAAATGAATAAACAAACAAAACAAAAAAGCAATAGCCACATGATAAAATCAGATTTTAGTAAAATGTCACCACCTCTTTTTTTCTTGTTAATAGTGAGAACTCTGCTTGCTGTGCTGAAAATTGTTGTAATGTGCTTGGATAAGTCTGCATTGTACATACTTTTCACATTACAGTGTAAGTGTCACTGAGCCACTTCTTAAGCTGGAGCAATTTCAGCATGGGGTAAGTTTCCCCTGACAGACTCTAAAAGCCCTTGGATGCCAGTGTTGCATTCCAGCCCTATAATTCTTCTATCAGGATAGGCGATGAAGTGAGACTATGTCTACTGTAGGGACAGCTAAATCTCTTTTGTCTGAGAGGGGAAGAAATTAAGAAAAGCTTTTGTTTGTGTGTCTTCAAAGGGATTTTGCTTCTAGATTACAACAGGGCTTTTCGTTCAGTGGTTTGTTTTCAGTATAGACCTATCAGTTGCAAGGGACAATGCTGTTTTGTTTAACTTCTTGAATCTTTACAGAAAGTTTTGTTAACACAATCTACAGGTATTGTCACAGAGCTTTTAATGCATCAAAGGACTTTCTGCAGAGAAAGAACATCACATCCATTAAGCAAGTTAGTCAGGTCCCCAAGTGAATCTCTCCTTAGTATTTCTTGTCTTTTCTTGTGTGCATTTCCCACCCACAATGTTCCCAGGTTCATCAGATGTTATGGGCGAAGTTTTCAAAAGGTGTCCACTAATTCTGTGTTTTTCTGGTTTTGGTTGCCCAGTCTGAGACACCTCGGGTCTGATTTTCAGAAATGCTGAGTATCTGCAATATTGACCTGAAGGGGGAGATATTGAAAGGCATGAAAGGAAATTAAGTGCCCAACTTCTATTGAAACTTGATGAAAGTTGGGCTCTTCTCTTCCCTTTGTGCCTTAGAAAATCTAACCCAAAGCCAATATAAGATGCAAGTTCTCAACACCTATGATCCAAGGTGTCTCAGATCAAGCTCCTGAAAGAGGAGCCACTTTTGAAAGTTTTTCTCTTTTTTTTTTTTTTTAAGGGGGAAAACAGTGTCTCAGAACTTGATATTACATTTTCCTTTTCATTATTAAAATACCTATAGCAATCCATCCAGGTAAAGAGCTGACAGGATTCAGATCCATACGCAAGATTGTATAGGAAGGAGACTATTTGTACAAAAATACCGAATTTTGTGTACTGCTTTTGTGAGATGCAGATGAGAGTTGAGAGAGAGCAGCACTGAACCACCAGTGAGACAGCTGAGCTTGGTGCTTTTTTACTCACCCCTAGCTTTCAGCTGTCTTACTGACCAAACTCTGTAGGTCAGAACCCTTCCCCCAGAGTCCAAGACCTCTTTGCCTTGTCTCTTCAGGTGTAATGAATGCAATGGGCAGGGAGAGAGAGAGAGAGGTATCTTGGGGTGTTCGGCCCTCCTTTTTTAATAACTTCAGTCCTCTTCTTGAAAAATATTTCCAGCTGAGAACCAGGAGCTAAAGAGTCTATGTGGAAGGATGTTCCCTGCTGGTTTTTATTCACCTGTTTGAACTTCCTGTGTCCATAGGTGCTGGAACGGGGGGTGCTGCCGCACTCCTTGGCTTGAAGTGGCTTCCATTATATACTGAGTTTACAGTTTGGTTAAATGGCTCTCAGCACCCCCACTATACAAATTGTTCCAGCACCACACCTGTGTCTTCCCTTACTCTGTTTACTGCTTAAATGACAATCAAGCAGATCACACATTCCTTTGTTGAGGATGGACCTGTTTGTCAACTTCTGTTTGGGCAGGGCTGTGGGGTTTGGAATGTGTGTTAACACCACCATACAGGGGAATCTTATAACCAAATATAATGTTGCCACACATAGTTTACCAGGACAATACTGACCAGCAAATTTTGAGTTTTCAAATGATACCTTACAAGGCATACTTTGTACAAAGATCACTGCAATAGTTAGTAGGGTGTGAACACAGGGGTCACAGTCTGATTCTGGGATCTGCTTGGCTGCTTGCAGAACCGGGTCCCCTTACATAGAAACTTCTCTGCGCTGGTGCTGAGCAAATGCTGAGTGCCAAATGCTATCACTTTGGCTCTCTGCACTTCTTTCAGCAGCCTGAATAGTCTGCAGGATTCAGGCTGTAATGATTCATTTGCTGTGTTTAATTACATTTACATGGCTGTCTGGAGGGGGTGGAAGTGGGGTGGATATTTAAGCACCTAATGCTCTCCTAGTTATGGGCCTATCAACATTCTCAAGTAAGTGGATGCTGGCATGGAGAGTTTTAGCTCCGGACTGTCAGGGATACTGTGTTACAAATACCAGCCAAAACATTAACACAGATTTGCACAGGGAGGAGTGCAGACTGTGATGATCTTTAGTAGCTGTCTCCCCAAGATGAGAAACTAGTGTCTGTAGCCATGTCCCTGTAAAGTGGCAAATTGTGTCTGTGTGTTGCTGATTCTTTCTACAGAGGAGGTAGGGACCGTGCAGGGAATTTAAGAAATAGACTGGCACTTAAAATAATCCACACACCTAGAATAAGATGATATGTATACAAGATTTGTTGTTGTGCAAACAGGACCCAGAAGCAGCCTTTTTGCAATTTAATCTTTCTCTTTATTTTTTTTATTTTATTATTTAAAGATATGAAAGTATAAATGCAATGGCTAATAGTTGCTTGCTTCTCTGCCTGTCTGCTTTTGCAGGGCTGCTGGGAGTTTTTAAGCAGTGTGAGAATCCTGGGAGCTGGTGATGTCAGACTGGTTTGGGTCATTTGAAGGTTAGCAGCCTGGGAAGGGTTCATGGAAAGTTCACTCGCATATATTAGGCAATTCAATCTTTCATTCTGTGTGACACAAATAGTAGGAAGTGAGCTGTTCAGAGGCAGAAGGATCTATTCACTGGTGAGGGGGATCCAGAGTTATTACCAAAGGTCTTTTATTACTGGGACTTTGATGATGTGTGTGATGTGAAAAAGATCATATCTTCAGCAACAACCTATGAGGCAGGACTGATTCTAAAGGATTTTTGAAATGATTTGATTGAAACTAAAACTTGGAATGTTGCTTGTTTCCCCCTATCTTGCTGGATTGGCTGAGCAGCCTGGAAAATGGTAAATGATCATTTGGATCAATTACAGGCTTTTAGCTGTGTTGTCTGTCATAATTCATGATTCTGGTCTGGGAAAAAGACGAACAGCCTACGTGCCAAAAAAGGGGCAGAGTTTGATGGAGTTGGGTGTACTTTTATATGCCATTTTCCTCCACACCTAGAGGCAAGCACTTTTGCAGACGTTCTGCAGAGGGGGAATCATGTTTGACTGTATGGATGTTCTAGCAGTGAGCCCTGGTCAAATTCTGGATTTCTACACTGCAAGTCCGTCTTCTTGCATGCTCCAGGAGAAGGCTCTGAAAGCATGCTTCAGTGGATTGGCACAAACAGACTGGCAACACCGGCACAGTGCTCAATGTAGGTCCCATTATTTTTTCCAGATTTCAAAAAAATTATTTGCATGCAGTTAAAAAAAAAAAACCCAACTACTTTTAATTTGCGATAGGGATTGTAGGGACTTTTTCTTATGCAAAATGTGGTTGTGTAAGTATTTTCTTTTGCAGAAAAAAATATTTAAAATATGTTTTATGTTTCCACCTTTTTACACAGTATATCAACCCTTCAACCAGGTTTTTAGAAAACAGGAAAATGCAAAACAATAATATAGTACAGCACGACTTTTTAAACTCTGTCCAATGAAGGACAAATTACACAGAATCTCTGTTGTAGTTTTCTTTCCTTTGCCTCCCTGCTATAATTTCCCATCACACTTGGTAATTGATTGCATATTTTCTTGATGTACATTTCAACAGTGCAGCCAAGCAATTAAAATTGTATTCTGTACATTCCTTACAAAGAATTTAAACTGCATAGTGTAGGTGATGTTCTTGAAATCAGGCGATAGTTTTAGGCTTCCATTAATATTTCCCTTGCTAAGAAAAAGCAATATTTCTTTGTACTGACCTTGCTGCCACCTTTCTTCTTCACTTTGTTGCTATAAGAAGTTGCTGTTTTGCTAGAAAACTACTAACTGTGAACTCCCCTTGTGTTTAGCCATCAATTATTTTCATACCTTCAGATTCAGTCAGAGTCTCGGAGTAGTAGAGGAGGAAGCATAGATACTGTAATGTAGTTTTTAAAAAATTACTGTCTTGTTATCTGAGCTTGACATAGTGCTGAGAAACATAGATGGTAAACAGTGGCAGTGTTTTAACGCTGTAGTTTCAAGTCTGAGAAATTACAAGTACCAGTACGCATCCCCTATACTCTGCATTAAAGAGCCTGCAGAATGTTTCTCTGCTCTGACACTGATTAAGATAAATGACTTGGCTATCTATCAAAATGTTTTTAACACACTCTTTGACACTTCAGTGCAGCATTAGCTATAGAATTATGTCTGAAATCTTTGTTTTCCAAAGAGTTCAAAGCTGCATAAGAATAAATGTAGCTTTCCCTTCAATGTTGTTTATCCAGAGGGAATTAAAGAAAAAAAAGTTCTTAAAAGACGTGCCTGGTGGATTATCATATTTATGACTCTCCGCAAAACTTTTTCTAAGAATATGTATGACATTAGTTCTTGAACCAATAAACCATTGAGAAAAGACTTGTAAAAATCAATAACGATTGGCAACTATATGGGTTCAAATGTTTAACATCTTTACAATTCAAAAGAATTAAACTCAGTAAAAAAAAATCAATATATTTTATTTATTTTCCCTTAGCTACTTTCAAAATATTTCTACATTTGAGGTCGCAAGATATGAAAGAAAATCTATTACATGAAAGTTCTTCCATAACCGTAAGAAACTAAAGACATTTCACTAAAGATGTATTCTCTAGTTACCATGATTTAAACAGAAATATAAGTTTAACTATGGTAATAAAAATGCTTTGAATCCTAGAAATTTTGCCTCATTAGTAAGCAAGTCCCATAATATAAAACTTTCACTGGAAAAATATTTTTCATCACATTCTGATAATTGTTTAAATAAAGTGTAGCTTTTATCTGCACTTTCCTATACTTTTGTTATTAACTAGAAACATGTTCTAAAAAATGAAAAATGCTGTGTTTGTTCTTGAACAAATTAAACATAGGATTACCCTTATCAGAGTGGAAGAGTGGTAAATATGTCATTTGCCTAGGGCCAGCGATAAGAGACAAGTGTTGATAACAGAAAAGGTCAGCTAATCAAAGAAACTCATATTAACAAGAGTAAATAAAAAATACAGAAAAGTGCTTTCAGGAATTGAGTCTTATAATTTTGTAAGGAATACAATTAAACTTTACTGCAAGGCAACTTAAAATCAGGCTGAACCTGAATTATAATTTGTTTGGCTGTAATTTGAACTGACTGTTAATGACACTCATACTGGAAAGCACATTAGCTGGTTACTTTCTAAATAGTGTTCAGTTAATTTATGTAGCATTTTTTTTATTCTGAAAAAATGAGCAAGTACTCTAAATATGTGTTTGTGTGTACATATGGAAATATGCACCCATATTTTAATTTATTAAAATTCTATTGAAATATAAACTGTTTTATTACTTATATGAGGTGCTGACAAAGAACAATTTTGGGGTTGGGGGAGTGATACAAAGAGCACAAAGACTAAAGTTTGCTCCAGTGCTGTAAATGTAACAATGACAATGGTTAATTTCAACCACAAGTATTTCCTGACTCTCTTTTCCTATTTAGACCTCTGCGGTTTTGTGTAAAGTAATCGTAGCCGAGATTCAAAAGTATTAAGTACTTGGTAGGATTTGGGGGGGCCTCAGCAATACAAATGATGCACCTGCAGCATTCATTTAGGCCTTATAAATGCTACTTTGATAGAGATCAGGAGTCTGGAGTAGGAGGTAAATGGATGTTAAGGGAATAATGCATGCATATTGCAGACTCAAAAGAGCCCAGTAACAATCCTGAACAGCATCAATGCTGCAGCTGAGATGCTGGAAGAATTAATCCTTGTTGCATTTAATTTAGAGTACTGTATGTCCCCAACTTCCGCACATTAATTCCATTGCAGTTCAATGTGCAGAATGCAATCCTGTAATATTATGAATTGTCCTAGCCTATGGAAGGTCTGCAAATTGAAATAGAAGGTAAGACGCAGTCCAAACATAACTTGTGTTTGTACACTATTTTTCCTTCTCCCATTGGGTAGGTTTGCAAATAAAGCATAAACCGTATGTATTACACATGTGTGCATGTAAGTATATATGTTTAAAAACACAAACACACACACACACACTATATATATACACACACATATACATATATATATATATACACACACAGTAATGTATATATACATTGAGTGCTTACTATTTTTTTCAAAATTAAAATATATGTATGTATATTTTTCATGTGGATTTAATTTTATTGTAATGGATTAAAGAGAAGAAATAATTCATTTACAAAGAAAGTAATGGACTCAAAGAAAGGGAATAAAACTGATTGATTGAATTTTTAAACATCAGTAGTAAGCACTTCTCTTAACACTCTCGAGAGAAATCAGGCCAATATATCAAAATCAGACAAGACTAGATTTGAAGAGGAGAATATAGACTAAAATTAAGATTATAAAAATGCCTCATTTGTATTTTAAAGTACAATATAATTTTCAGCACAGCTTCAGTAATTAGCTACAAAAAAAAAAAAAAGTAGAGATTGAATAACTTCTGTTGAAACATGAAACAGCTGAATAGCATGGAAGCAAGGGTGCACTCAGGATTGGACCAGACAGAACATGAAAAAAGGCGGAATGGCTGATTTCCCCTTGTCCTAGAAGATCCTATAAAAAAAAAAAATCTTCATATGATTCATTTAACAGGTGACCTCAAATGAGAAGGCCCAAAATAGGAATAACCTAAGCATTCATATGAAAGCAGTGTTTCAACAAGTAATATAGAAATCCACTATTAGTCTAGCACATTTTGTTACATTTACAAAAATAGAGAACTCAATAAAGATAAAATTATGGGTGTTACACATAGGCTGCAAATACGATCAGTATAATTCCTGTAGTATATAGTCCTTACTCAAGGGAAAGTTCCCAGTTGGCTTTCCTGGGAGGTTTGGCTGAGTAAGAACTGGAGGTGTTAACCTTCAAAAATCTTGTTAAAAATTAAATCCAGACGCATAAAATGTACTTCTAAATCCCAGGTTGTTGTGTAGATTGTGGGAGGTTCTTGTTCTCTGCGAGCACTGGAAATCCTAGAAACATCTGTGCCCAACCAAGAGCTCAGTTCCTTATTTTCTTTCACCTTTCTGAATTTAAAAACAAACATTTTGAAGTGTGGGACTTGAAATCTGCATTCCCAAGTATCAGATTGCTGCAGGTGCGTTTGGTAAATCACATACTGGCACCAGAGAAGGCAAGGTCTGTTCAAAACAGGTTATTCTCTTTAATGTTTGTTATAAACTTCACAGCAAGATGGTTAAGAAGGAGTTGTTAAGTACTTTATTTAAAATATCTGTGCTTGATCGTCTATGGTTTAATCAGTCTACAAAGATAACAAGTAAAAGCATCTGTAAGATGTAATGAAATCTGTCACGGTGTTCCCTGAATTTTACTTCAAGCATCAGATTAAATTATTTCTCATCCTCTGTGTTATCCTGGCTTCATTACCTTCTCTTGAAAAAGCATGGCATGAATATTTTTTCTGAATGAACTGAAACTAGAATAACTGATCCTGTATTTTAGCATCTGATATAGCAGGCCTGATTCAGTCCCCAGCATGCAAACTATGGCTGAAGTGCACTGCTGTTAAAAACTCTTGAGAATGCAAAATCTGAGAGGGATTCATTGGTGTTACTGGTGTAGAATAAGCTTGGAGCAAAAATGAAATATCTGTGGGTGGTTTTCTATTTGTGTAATGGGCCTGTGTAATAAAGGTGCCCCCAGGCAGGGCAAATCTGAGTTTGTGCACTGATGCCAGGCAGTTCTATACCAAAATGGGAGGGAGAAGGAGACTACGTTTTAGAAACTGGAGTTAGTCATCCTTACATCGCACGACATCATCACTTTCCACTATGTGAGTACACTTTCCAGAAGCCGTTTACACAAGCCATGTCTCTTAACCATGTCTGGCTCATGCCTGCGCTCCCACCCTCCAACCAACCTCTGCTAAGGGTCTTTACACTTGGTTACACTAGTAATGAAATGCACCAGCCTGCAAATTACACTTCCATCTCACTTACATGCCCCAGGTGACTAGTTTGCTCAGGTCTAAGTTATGCACCACCCTCTCTGCAGCTGATGAATTGAACCTGCATTATACAGGAGGATTTTAGATCTTCTAGAATAGTGTTGAAAGAATAATGGTGGTTAGGCCCAGCGCAGTGTCTACATGCTCTGAAGCAGTGTGTGCTATAGGGCTCCTCTGCCTTCTGCTCTGTGCCACAACATCCAGTCGTACTGAAAGCTCCAATTGAAGCATGGAACTGTGGTGAGTTTCTGCATCACAGTCTCATCGATCATAGGGGTCAGTTTTGTTGAAAAATGTGGTCTCCCTCGCTCAAGCCCTGCATGGAAGGAGGGAATCAAGAATTGGTGTCAGCCTGGGAACACTGAATTTGAACATGCAACTGATGGGGGCTAAAATTAGTCATGGCTTCAAAGGGGTTTCCATATCTCCACTAGCTGTTATGCATCGAGGACACCAGTGTATGTATAAAATGGCCAGGAAACTGGAACTTGAGTAAATAGAATTTACTCTAGAATCCAAAAGCTTTGGCAGCCGTTGAAAAGGAAGGTGGGGCTGTATTTTCCCCTTCCTGTGCTTGGATATTTTTTATTATCCAAACTTTCTGGGACTGAGTAGGGCTGCCTAATAACAAAGCCTGCATAATACAAATGCCTAAACAGGCACACCATTTCACGTAGGCTACTGTACTGTGAAAATCCCCAAATTTTGCACTAAGCGTTTTGTTCCTGTAGATTACAGGAAGGTAAGTGAATGCCTAATACAAAATATGGAGCACTCTGCCTCCTCCTCCTCCCCCCATTTCTATATTACTGTGTGGTGGGGAAGCCAGACCACCCTCTTGCCTCTTATCAATGTTTACTCCTTAGAGAAGCCACTATTATAACCACTTCCACCAGGATACACTGCTCAAAGTTGTTATCCTGTGACATACCAAATCCCAATTGATTTTTTAACTTGTGCTCATACTCAGAGAGTCCATATCCAGGCAGTGGGGCCCATACCACTGCTTGCTGAAAACCAAAACCTCATCAACCAAATGGAATTGCAATAATATAAGATGCAAAATGCATGAGATTATTATAACCACACAATGGGCAATCCAGCTAACAGAACAGTATTGTGCTGTAGGCACTAATATAGGCAGGAAAATGGGCACATTTCGATATAATGGTGGGTAAAGCAGGAAGAGTGACTGGTGTCTGGTGATGCCATGATATCATCTTAAAGGGTGGGGCTGTTAATCTGGCCCCATTCCTGAAATCTGTCATAGGCTGTGATGACCAATGTCCCTTGCTGGCAAGCAATTTAGGATTGGAGAGGGGGCAGTTACTTGATGGGAAAATGCCCATAGGAATGCATTAACAGTATCATTTTGTAAAAGAGAGGGGGGAAAGCTGGAGAGACATCATGAAATTTATATCTAATTCATTTCAAAACAGCTAACTGTAGCCTCAAATTCTGCCCCCTGTCAGTTTTTGTGGTTTTACAATCATATTATCCTATTTCTTAAAAAAAATAATTCTCCATGCTATTGTGTGTGAAAGCCCCACTCAAACAGCAGGCAAGTGCTGTTTACCAAGAGCCCTATTTTGCCACTGTATTGGCATTACGTAGTACCTTCACACCAGGAGTAGTTCCATTGAAATCTTTTGTGAAATAAGCAAATGTGCAGGCGAAACAATTCAACTGACTACAGGTATCCAGAAGGGGCTGTCACATGCACAAAGTAAACTAGCAAAATAGAGATGACTTTTCTCCGTGTTCTCTTAAGTCAGCTATCTTCGTTGTTAGTAAAACATTTTTGAGACAGAAGTGTAAATTTTAAAGTGTCTCTTTTAAAATAGTCTAAATACTGTGGATGGTCCTATTCATCTGGCATGACATGCTTTCACATATTTTAGAGGCTTTTCAAAAACAGGAGCCTAAAGTTAGGCTCCTAAATCCATATTTGGGTACCTTAATAAGTGGCCTGATTTTAAAATTTGCTGAGCATTCAACAACTCCCATTGTTCTCAACATGTTTGAAAATAGACCACTTATTTGAGTGTCCAAATATGGATTTAAGAGCTTGATTTTAGGCTTTTATTTTTAAAAATCTTTGGTTAAAGGGCTTTCCAAAGCACATTAAAAAAGAAACTGATATACAAACCAGCCACTGAGATGACTTCATCCACCATAGAAATGCAGCCACTTCTGGAGCAATACATGTTTAATAGCACATCGTAAATTGAGAAGGCAAGAATACCTTGTCCAAACAGAACTGCAGATTTCAACAGCAGAAATATCAGTTTGAGTCCCCCAGGCCATTTCTCTAATAATTTACATTCACTTCCTTGCATTTCTCATCTCATGAGTGTCTATATATCAAAGTTTTTCATTGTGGTCTGCATTTTAATATAGACATTATTTTCTGCACACATTCTGCCCTTCCATTCACAACCAAATTTACCACTCCTCCATTGGCAATGAAGTAAAATCCCTGTGGTGACAGCAGCCGTTGTTTACTTGGAAAAGTAATTGTAGGAAAGTGATGTGTTTTTAGCTGCCTTTAGTACCTTTTAGCAGTTAGAAATAAGAGAGAGGAACCGGCACCATGTGACTAGCCAGCCCTTTGCAGACCACCAGCAAGTATTCCACAAACTATAGTGTGAGAATTTTTGTGCTATACATGACAGTCTGATAAAGACATTATGTGGTTTAGGGACACTTGCCCACAAAGTTAATTTAGTTGTGCCTTTATTTTAGAAGTGGGCAGGGAGAAAGGTAATGTCCTAATACAAGCCCTTATAACTAACCCACTTTGTTTTAACATTCTGTTTGAGTTTTACAGCCTCTTAAAATCCTTCTGTTAAAAAAGGAAATTATCAATCAGCATGTCAATATGAAGAATCTTGGATACGGGATATTTTATACTTTCTATTTCTCTTGGACCAAATTATCCCCCCTCCCCCCCCCCCCGATCTATGGCATATGTAAAATTGAAGGCAACTAAATATATACATGCAAATATATGGAAGTTGTATAGATTTAAATAGGTTAAAGCTGAATGAGCATTTATAAAAATACAGATTGTTTTGGATCTTCACCCGTAAGGATACCTTGTTAAAGTCCATCCATAGTGTGGAGGGTTTTCCATTTTATGCACTTTCCGTGATTTTAAAAAACCCTACCACCTCGCAGGATCCTAGAGTTCAGGCTGCAGCCCAAGCCTGGAAGTCTACACTGTAACGAAGCAGCCCCTTAGCCGAGCCCCATGAGCATGAGTCAGCTGTCTTGGGCCAGCCGCGGGTTTTTAATTGCAGTGTAGACATACCCTTAGATAAGATTTTTTTTTCTTTTAGACTGTTGATCCCATAAGCAGTCCATACAAATAGATCCCATTGACTTTGATAGGAGTTCTGTGCATGGAGTGCTTGTGCAACTGAGTCATTAATAGGCTTATGTATTTTGGTTATTTATATTAAGTAGTGCTTAGAGCCCCCAAACAAGATTGGAGTCCCATTGTGCAAGATATTGCGCAAACAGATAGCAAGAGATCATCCCTGCCCAGAAGGACTTAAAATCTAATATACAAGATATACATGGTATAGGAGGAAAGAAGGAAGAATTATCCCCATTTTAAAAATATGGAAGTGAGGCAGAAAGAGTTTGTGACTTGACCAGTGTCATACAAAAAGTCCATGGCAGAGCCAGGAATTAAACCCAGATTTCTTTGAGTCCTAATCCAGTGCTTTAACCACAAAACTATCTATCTTCTCTTTAATATACAATTAAAGTTGTACCTCATTCAGCAAGCATATAAGCAAATAAACAACCAAACTAAAAAGCTATTGATTCCCATCATTCAATATCTGAATCCATGGTCAAGGTTACAAAAGTTCCTGCAACAGTCTTTCCATTAAATGAGTGGCCCAGAACAAACTGTTTTATTCTTTCTCGCCATGCCTCACTGGTAGTTTAACAGAATGTCAAATAGAGGCATCAGTATCTTATGGAAAAGTAGACAGTTGATCTTTCTTCAACACCAGTGACACCAGAGTCACACTTCTGCTAAGTGGGAGCAGTTTTCCTGAGCTTTGCAAGTCGGCTTCAGTGTTTTGGGACCTGGATATATTGTAAGTGTAACTTTTTTTATTTACACACATACACCATTCCCAGAGGTGTTCAAACAGCATGCAGGCAATCCCTTCTTTCTGGAATCTCGGCCCAACATCAATACCCAGTTCCCAAAGAAAAACTCTGTCTCAAGAATTGACTCTAATCAGAGACCAAGAGAGCAAACTCTCCTGCTGCTTGCACAGCTCTTTCTCCAAGGTCCACTGCCTCTTCACACAAATATGCATAACAAAAACTAAGAACACCACACCATGTCTTCCCAAGATTGAACATTTGCTCGCACGCTAACACTAGGAAGCTTGCAAGACTGTATAACAGTGCCACCTAGTGATGTTTAGCATAGCCAGCCCATTTTTGGGTACCACTGAAATAGGCATCTTAGAAAAAGATGGCTGCTTTCCTAAGAGAATAGTAGTCTCCAATTGTAGCTTGGGACAGAGAGCAAAGAGAAAAGTCTTGCATGTGTCGTCTTTTGACTTTTATGGATGAGATCCTTAAATTTTTTTTTAGCAGTTGCTCTTACTTTTCTCCCTGAGGCCTGAGAAAAAGGAGATCTTTGACTTCTGATTTTTTTTTTTTTGTGAGAAATCTTCTTAGCCACCCAATAGGCTCTCTAAATATTATAGGATCCTCTTTAGTGTCCAGTTTGAATACCTTTGGGACCCAGTTTTCAAGCATGGCTAAAGTTCCTTCTACCCCATCACACAGCTGTTTTGCTATAATTTGGTCTGTCTGTGTTTGAAATCTTTGTGCTCAAAATATTATTTTATTTTTTGTTTTCGTAAATGAAGTATTTTCCTCAAGTCCCCACTCCCAATGCAATTTGAGAGCACCTTTGACCTGCGTTGTTCTAGTCACATATTGCCACACATGATCTCCATGCTAGTTATGTGAGCTGCCAGTCTCTATTTTTGCTTGTATTACCACACTCACTTCTCTGAGACCCTGTAGATTTATCATTTCTCTAAAGTTTAAAAGCAAAGAATTACTCTTCACTCAGCAGCAGGACATCTGGGCTGATTCAGATTCTGCTGTGTCCTCTCCTTAGCCACATCCTTTCCTTTCCTTGTGATTTGGGCCAGATCCTGCAAGCGTTCTGTGTACACAACACTTTGTGACTGAAGCATGAGCACGCGGAGGGCTTGTTAGGAGAGAGCTTCAAATCTCCATGTATGATTTTGAAAGTGCTGAAGTGGCTGTATGACTCGTATATAATGTACATGTGGAGCTCAATCACAGTATACCTGCTCTGCTCTCTAGCTCCACCCTTCCTTGCCCTCTAACTAATCCTAACTACTGTGCATCGAAATGTGCAAATGTTTCAGAATTAGAAAATAATCTGAAAACAAGAGAGATGGTGGAAGTGATGCAGGGGAAATATGTTTCAATTAAATCAGAATATCGTTTACTTGGAACACAAACATTTGCTTACAGTCACCCCAGTTTTGCCCCATTTTTCATAGCCGATGAAGATTTCACATGATAACCTTTTTGGAATATTAAAGCTTCCAGGGCTGAATTACCTTTGTTTCTTCATCAAAGTCCATAATTATAAAAGGCTGCTGTTCCTTAGGCCATTTCAGCTTCAAAAAGATTTTTAAGGCCTGGTCTGTTGGAAAGCTTGGGGGTATAATTAGCTAAAATGGAAATAGATGCGAGTGAAATTTAGTTCCTGATGTTTTAATTTAGTGCAGTACTGCCATGTGTTATTGAAGAGAATTCTTAAAGGCAAACATAATTATTTCATTATGGTCTTCAGAATGCTTTCATTGGCCTTAATAACAAGAAGCTGCATAAGGAGTCATACATTATAATTAGCCCTTCTTATATTTACATCAGATAAATAACAAATAATTGATGAAAAACAAGTCTTCTGAATGGATGATTTCACACAGAGCTCTGGTTACAGTTTAATGATAAAACATTTCTCTTATTGCTTTGCATTTTAATTATCTAGAATTATTACTCTAGCAGAGATGTTGAAGTATTGTTGTTTCCATGCATTTCATTAGATTCACAACTGATTTATATGAATCTGAAGCCAAGGAAAGGTGTCTTTAGATGTATATCACATACAACAAATTGCCAGCTTTATTAATTTTAATAAGTTTTCATTACAAACATTTAGCTCCAATTTACCGATGGATTTTGCTTCAGTTGAAATCAGTGGGAGTGGAATTGTCACTTTTTTGTATTCTTTCATTTCCTGATTTAGGACCAAAACTGTGCTGTTCTTACCAGTTGGAGTCAGGGAGTGAGTGTGAACTGCGGGATTTGGGTTGGTATTTTCAGAAGAGCCCAAGAGGGAGTTAGGAGAACAATTCCCATTGACTTCACTGACAATCAGTGGGATTGGTGTTCCTAATTCTCCCCAGGAATTTGTGACACTCCTTGGCCCTAAGAACCATGCCCTGAAATGCACATGTTGTTGATGTTGTTTTTTAACCACCTGCATTTACTGATCCATGTTTTACTTTTTTTATTCTTATCATTGTCCATTTTACAGTCTCGTGTGAAAATTACTTCAGTTTTTCCTGCGTCTTTTTAAAGCGTCTTATACGTTTTTCCTGTGTCTTTTTGAAGCGTCTTAAATACGTTTATAAGCTCTTTTATGTTTCATTTTTGTAACGAAACATATTTCACATGATTCATTCCTCAGCGTGTACAGAACACTAATTGTTGTTATTGATTTTGAATTTCACAACCATTACAAGTAACCCAGATGAGTGGCGGATAAAGAGTAATAATCCATGGAGTTCTGGAAGTGTTTCATGTTTGTCTCTAGTACTTTGCGTGATCAATATTAACTGCCCCATTGAAACTAACTGCTGTATCAAATAACAGTAAATCAAATGAATGTGCTTACAGATTATTTATTGAAAGCTTTAATTGTTCACTGGGGCCTTGCTTATCTGAGGGAACAATAGAAGGTAGTGATCAGACAAACTAGTTTGCAGAGCCTGGGGATACCATCAGACAATAAGATGGCTCCTGTCTATAGGTTAAGTGAGAGTTTTCTAAATCATGCACCAGCCCACGTGACAATTATCCATCTTGGCCATCCCTGGAGC
Source organism: Chrysemys picta bellii (assembly GCF_011386835.1). Lineage (NCBI taxonomy): Eukaryota > Metazoa > Chordata > Testudines > Emydidae > Chrysemys > Chrysemys picta. The sequence continues at coordinate 73,935,271 of NC_088792.1, forward strand.
AATTGTGTGGGGAGAATTTTTCCAAAGAGCTTCTCTTTGTTTCGTGGGGCACTCCTTTCCTTGCTAGTAGCCATTTCAATCTGTCTAGGTGACAGGCAGCATCTTGTCTGGAAAAAGAACAAAAATAATTTTCTGAAATTTTCAAAAGTTGTACTGACAGAAACCCCCAAATAAAGGGCTCAGGGGGAGATTTGCCTGCACTAGAATTGTAGGATCAAATCCCAGGTGAGGAAATAAATGGAAAAATATACAGGGCTGCTTATTTTATGTAAATTCTATGTGGGTAAATCAGAAGAATGCTTGGTACTTACAATAGTGCTTCACATTTGCCAGAGTTGCGCAAGAATTAGCTAATTAAAGGGCACTTCTGTTCTGTTTAATTATTCTTAAATAATTAAAGAGCAGTTCTGACAAATGACACTAAAAATGCTGTCATGGGATCTCCTATTTATTGTATCTTAATAATTTCTTAGCAAAATTGCTCAGATTACAAGTAAAAAGATGTTTTTATTTCTGTCAGCCTCGAGCCCCTTCATCTTTGCTAGTTCAAAAACCTTGGCTTGGCTGTTGTGGGGAGGTTGTCTGTTCTTCTCTCTACCCTCCACCTTCTTCCCTGTGAATAACTGCATTAAAGACCTCAACCACTTTTCAGAGCTTTCCTGAACTGCACAGGGAAATTGACACGATTCTTGACATATTGACCACTTTCCACAATGTTCTGAATAGCAGTAGTGAAATTCACTGGAGTCTTGTCAATTATACTTCTCTGCAGTTTGGGACTGCTTTCAGTTTCAGCAGAGGCACTAAGGGTATTGTTCTGCAAACTCAGGAAGACATTACTGAATTGATTTGTGTTCAAAAAGCTCTCTTGCCAACAAGGAGAATTAGAAAAGTACTTTTCAAAATAAGCTTAATTTCTGCAGAAAGTGATGGCTTAGGTCCCCCGTGCATGCTGAGAAAAACTTCCTACTATAGAGAGGCAAGTTTTTTGTTTGTGCTTTTAGTATATAACACTATATTACAATACACATAGCAGCGTGTAATGTAATATAGGATAATAATACGTTTTAGAAACACCTAAAATTACTTAACATGGCTTTTCCATATATAATATCATAGTTAAAAATCCATATTTAGAGATATTCTAGGTCTAGAAGCATGTGCATCCCATTTGAAAGAGTAAATCTCCCCTTTCCAATGGCATAAATCATCCTGTTTTTATCCTTAAGTTTCCCAAGACATTGAACCTTAAACTTGTCACTAGTCCAGGACTGTGTGTTGCTAGTCTTGAGATGAAAAAGTGGGCAAAGAAAAAGTGGGACAGTGTCAAAGATGCATGATGAATAATAAATGCCAGTTATCTCATGGACATCACCATCTCATATGTGGTACAGTGAATGTATGTGTGCATATACTATACCAGGGGTCGGCAACGTTTGGCATGCGGCTCGCCAGGGTAAGCACCCTGGTGGGCCGGGCCAGTTTTATTTACCTGCTGATGCGGCAGTTTCGGCCGATCACGGCCCCCACCGGGGCCAATGGAGGCGGCGAAAAGCGGCGCGGGTAAGTGATGTGCTGCCGCCCCTATTGGCCCGGGACGGCGAACCGCGGCCAGTGGGGGCCGCGATCGGCCGAACCTGCCGTGTCAGCAGGTAAATAAAACTGGCCCGGCCCACCAGGGTGCTTACCCAGGCGAGCCGCGTGCCGAACGTTGCCGACCTCTGTACTATACTCTCTTCCTTCCTATATGAGACTGATACTGGCAGGCTAGAAAAGCCATTTCAGACTATGTGCTGAAGACTGTATGGAGTGCTGCTGGTCAGCTTTTTGACTCAGAGTGGGTGGACAGAAGAATCCATTGCAGAGAGAGAGAACAGGAGAATAGTCCCTCTTGTGTGTCTGTCTTTTCTTTATACTTTGTCTGTTAGATTGAAAAAAAAGTTAGGAGCTGATGTTCTAATCCCAGTATTGTCAAGGATTTACTTTGGAACTCTGGATAAGTCACTTACAGCTCTCTGTGCCTTCATTGCACTGTCTGTAAAATGGGGATAATACTACTTAGCTATTTGATGGGGTTGTTGTGAAAAATATTTAATGTCTATAAGATACTTTGAAATGTAAAGAGGTATATAAATGCGATGACAGTGGTGCTGAATTTTGATAAGGGAAAATTTGGTAGAATCCTAGCTAGTCATTTTTCAGGTGACTTCCCCAACACATTATCAATCTTTTATGTAACAAGTGGTCTGAGTGCATGTCCACTTCAGTTTTATGAACCTGAGTACTGCATTTGCTCCATAGTATGAATATTGGTGCTATTCAGTTAATAAATATTCACCCATCCTGGCTGTTTCTGTCAGCATCAGCAAGCATCAACATCAGCAAGCTTGGAGTGCAGTACTATAGCTAACGTACTTCTAATTCTTGACCTGGTGATTGACCAAAGACACCCCCTCTTCTTAGTAAAGCATATGAAGACATAGAAAACAACAGCAGCGTTTCCTGCCTCAGAGTGTGTGGTGGTATGTGTGACTGTGTGAGAGTTAATTTTTCCCAGTATGCTTCCGATGCCTTTGAAGCCTAGGAATAGCAGGGGAATTTCTGGATATGACACCAGAAAGAGATCACACCCTCCCTCCTCTCACTTCCTCAAGAAGAAAGAGTTCCCGTATGTATGCTGTGGATTCTCTAATAGAAAGTTGTCCTTTCTTCTTCCTACTTCACTTTGGCGCTTCTCTCAGAGTTCAGAACCTGTGCAGCTACACTGACTTCTGACCACCATTGGCTGAAGTGGGGCTGTTTCCACATGCAGAGATGCCCAGTTGGTTAAACAATTCCTTTATTTTACCAAGGTCTTGTCTACATTCAAAAGTTGTACTGCTTTAACTATATCCAGATAGCTAAGCTGTACAACCTCCTCCCCTCCAGCATAGATGCAATTATACTGATATAAATGTCCTTATACTGGCATACCTGATTGCTACTGGTATAACTGTGCCTACATTAGAGGTTATATTGGTATAACTATATTATTAAAAAAATTACACCCTTAACATATTTACACTGGTAACTATGTGTAGACAAGGCTTACTATTAATAAAACCCAAACACTGTAACACCCCTGAGCAATGAGTTATACTGAACAATGGGCTGTTGCCTGATAAACAGTCCTTTCTTTTGCAAATGAGTATGGGCTGTCAGCAAAAGAGCAAACTGCAGAGTGAAGGGAACTTACTCAGGAAAGGAACTCAGAATGGGGAAAATTGCAACAAACTGTCAGACTTTTCAAGTGAAAGCTGGAAACAATACATTTTTAATAAAAGGACAGTTACTCTAATTGCTGCACCCTACTGTTCAATTTCTTTTTATGCCCCTGTTCATTAAGTTCTGCATACTCACACTTATTATTTACAGATGTATTCATTTTCAACTTGCTTATACAAAACATGCTCTGCAAAAGGTAGTGAGTGAGGCTACACTCACCAATTGGTAAGTGTTTATTGCTGCCTATAATATGCAATTTTTAAAACAAACAAACAAAACCAACTCAGTTCATCAATGGAGGCAAGCCCTATATTCCTTGTGAAAAGTGAAGTAATCTTACTGCAGCCTGACTTTAAAGGCAATAGGCGGTTTGTAGTGGATTGATGTCATACAGTGTAATGAGGCACATACCTGCTCTTAAACATTTTAATTTAAGGATCTAAAGGTGCAGCAGTTCAGCTTCTGCAGTAACCCATTTAAACAGCTGTGATGCAGTTTCTAATTACCCTTGTAAATGGGCATGCAAAAGAAGATATATGTAACAGTGTGGCTCACCCCTTAAGGGCTGGGGCTAGCCAACCCTGATTACAGAATGAGTCACACCTGGGAGAGAGCAGAGTAGCTCTATAAGGAGCAGCAGAAAGCTACAAGGAGAAAGTGGGCACCTGAGCCCAGGAAATTGTAGAGAAACTGTAGGGAGTGTGAAAGGGTGTTGCTAGGATGACCTGAGACCAAGGGAGGGGGAGCTCCTGTGGGGAAGGTTGTAGTTAGAAGGCTAAGATGCAGCTAGGAAGCACTGGAAGGAGGGGCTGTGACAAGAGTGGGACCAAAGAAGAGCTCTGCCTGTGAGAGAAGACACCAGAGCTAAGTATGGGCTTTTATGTGGTGATGGACAGTAGTTTGGGACCCTGAGGACTGTTGAGAACTATTTCTGTTACTAAACTGGCCCCAGCAGAGGTACTCTTAGTTTTCTGTTACTAAACGAGCCGCAAGTATGGGGGTGTTGTACATGTGGAAGCTGTGTGCAGTTCTTGGAGCCCATTAAAAGGGGCAAGGTGCCTATAAAGCAACCCCTTGGTTGGAAGCGTTGCTCAGTAAATGGCCACCCTGCTACTGTATGTAAATCCATGTTATCCAGCAGAGTCCCTGCAATCCAAAGGATGATCTGTTTTTTTAGATGCTTCTGTATCTACCTGTAATACTACTTTGATCACAGCATTAGCGTTGGTTGAGTCAGTGTATTGATTTCAGGATTAAAAAATACCCCAATGTTGATCTCTTCCTACGGTAAACAGTCATAACACTTGAGAAGTAAAAGTGCTTGAAATTTTACCTAACAAGTCCATTTTGCTACTTTTATGATTAGAACACTACAGTTTTATTTTTGTCTATGTGATACTGGACAACTATGTAATGAATTAAAGATATTAAAACTCACATATTCTCTCTGGCTCCAAGCCAGGATAAGCGGCATTATAAATAATGTTATATGAGGACTATCTAGGAAGGAATTTAAATTATATTTATGGTACACATGTTAACACCCAAAACTAATAAAAACTTATACTGGAGATTAGATCCAAAGAATATATCCCTGGTTTAAAGTAGTACTCCATATTATTCTGTTTCATGCTTAAAATATGTAGCCTTCTTAGGAAGAACTGATACAGAGCTTTTGAAGATAAAAGAGAAAGGCTCCAAACATTATAAAACATTTATGGTTAATAGAAAGAGAGTTTCTTTCATGGGGAGGGCGGGGGGAGGTGAGATGGGGAATCTGCACCCTCTAGTCACAAGTCCATTTCCCTTGTGATTTTAGTTTATCATCAAAGATATTTCCAGATTCTTCTCTCATTTAGATGGTTGCAAATCAGGAGTAACTCATCAAAGACAGTGGAGCTACAACTGTGTAAAACAGGTGTGAGAAGATAATTGGACCCATTTTATGTTTTAAATGTCTTGTCCTGCATTACCCATCATCTGGTAATTGATCCTGCAGGGAAATCATTCTGAATTTGGGACATCATAATCCTATAAAGGCCATTGCAGTAGACTCTAATGTTTTAGAGTACAAAAGGGCCAGATTCTCAGCTGCTGTAAATCATTATAGCTCCTTTGACTTCTCTGGAGCTACACACTTTATTCCAGTTGAGGATTTGGCCCTATGAGGTCACCAGCAAAACTAAGCAAGAGAAACTGGGTTGTGGGCTGCTTATTAAAAAGTAAAATCTGATCTATCAATAGGAACACCACAAAATTGCTTTTCATAAGATATCTTTTTTTCAACTTTGTACAGGTTTAGAATTAACACTTCTGAATTGTGGCACTTTTTGTGATCTGAGCCAGGTTAAAATCACGGCGGGGAGGGCAACAGCCCTCAGAACCAGTATGTTCAGGATTTTTTTCCACTGTTTTCCATAAAATCTAAACTTTCACTTCAGGTTTTTTTTCTTTTTCCTCTGTGAAGATAGACCCCTCGTGCAAATTGATGAGCTGCTACCCTGTAAGCTCAGCTTTACCTGCCAGCCCATTGGCTCACAGGCTGGTGACCTCAGTGATGAACCTTTGTTGTTTACTGGATCATTTCAATAGCAAAAGCCACATTCTGCCTTCTGTTAAAATCCCATGCAACCCTATTAACTCCCCCGTGATGGGCTGCATGCGGATTTTGTCCTATCATTGGCAAGTCATGCCTACCTTAGAGAAATGTGTTCAAGTGTAACTGCATCAGTGTACTTGCCCAAGGACAAAGCCCAAATGGAGATCTGCTGCACCATTGTAAATGTAGAAAACGGCTGTGGTATGTTACACTGGTATTAGCTCTGCTTTAGGCCAGGTTTACGCTGAAAAATTAGGTTGATCTGGCTACATCATGTAGGGTGTGAAAAATCTACACCCCTGAGTGATGTAGTTAAGCCAACCTAACTCCTGGTTTCTACAGTGCTAGGTCAATGGAAGAACTGCCTCTCAGAGAGGTGGATTAACTACCACAGCAGGAACCCCTCCTGTCTCTACAGTGTGTGTCTGTGCTGAAGCGTTACAGCAGCACAGCTGCAACTGTGCAGCTGTAGCATTTCTAATGAAGGCTCTGTTTACACTACAAAGTTAGCTTGACATAAGTTGTGCGTGAGTCTACACTTAGTTTTGTCTCCCACCTACGTTAATGCCCCATTACGACAATGCGGTAACACCACCTCCCCGAGCGGCTTTGAGCCATGGTCCATGTACTGAGGTTGATGCAATGCAAGTGCATATACTGCGTTACTTATGTTGATCCTAACGATCAACGGTGCTCCAGCAGCTGTCCCACAATGCCCAACACTGATCGCTCTGGTCATAATTATGAACTCCACTGCCCACGGGTCCCAGAGACCTGAAGGCCCCCCCACCCTTTTAAAACCCCACAATTTTTTTTAATGCCTTTTCTTGATTGTTCAGCTTGGCGAGTACACCTAGCAACTCTCCACTGTTGCATGCAACCACCCAGCTGACCGTGCCAGCTCCATGCTCCAGACTCTCTCTGGCATGGAGTACACAGGAGATACTGGATCTCCTGGGCCTGTGGGGGGAAGAGGCTGTGCAAACACAACTATGCACCAGCCATAGAAATGTGGATAGCTATGAGCAGATTGGACAGGGGATGCCGGAGAAGGGATACAACAGGGACCAGCAGCAGTGCCATGTGAAAGCGAAAGAACTGTGGCAGGCATATTGGAAGGCCAGTTTTGCCAACAGTCAATCTGGTGCTGAGCCACAGACCTGCTGCTTTGACAAAGAGCTGCATGCTGTAGATGGTGGAGATCCCACCACTGTCCTGGAGACCACTGTGGATATCTCCTGGGAGCCCAAAGGCCCTGGCATGAACAGTGAGGAGGAGGTGGAGGACGACGAGGAGGAAGATGAGGGACACATGATCAGGGGTTCCAGCTATGCTGCGAGTCAGGATCTGTTTGAGACTCCACCACAGTCCAGTCAGTCCCGGCATTCGAGTATGGGCGACCCCTGTGCAGTGGAAAGATCCTCTGGTAAGTCTGTACGTTTATTTACCATTATTTTGATGGCATCCCCAACTTGGCAGAAAACAGCTGTCAACTTCTTATTAATTTACTCATACTATAAGAGGTAGTGGTACAACAAAGAGAGGTAGCGTTACCTGCTTTTCGTTCCACTCTATTGCTAGGCGGGGGGAGGAATGCGGAGCAGGCTTGTTGTTTTTTTGTTTTCCCCACAAAGAGGGTTGTCCCTTGAATCCTCCTGAGAGATCTTGATGACGCTTTCATGGAGGTACTGGGTAATCCTCTGCTGAAGGTTTTTAGGGATAGCAGCCTTATTCTTTCCCACGCCAGTCAGCCATAACGTCAGCAGGCACCATACAGGCTAGTAGCATATGGGCCTGGGCAGCTTGGGGATGCCAGCAGCAGCTGTGCTCTCTGTGCCTTTATTACCTTCAGGAATGAGATATCAGTTAAAATCACCACCACCTGTGGAAATGGTGCCTGTATACTCCTATTTTTGCACAACCAATCAATTCCCTCCTCATTTCCCTCACGTCTGGCAGGCCATGCTCACCATGGCGAAGCAGAAGTGTCAATACACGTGTCTTGTTTAAAACTGTAGGGAAGGGAATTCTGAACCTTAACTTTCACTTTCTGTTGTCACTTGACAATGGTACCTCTGTTTTATCTGCAGCTTCTGCCGTTGCAGCCTTCAGGGGTTCCTCCTCCACATCCACAGAATGCTTGAGCTAGATAAGGAGGAGAAAGAGGAGGACTCTGGATGACCTGTTCAGTAAGATCCTGCAACCAGTGCTTCATCACTGTGAACAAAGGGCCTGGAGGGTGAACATTAGAGAGAGTCTGGAGGCGGAAAGATCAGTCTCAGCAGGAAGAGGAGAGGAAGATGCACCAGGACATAATAGGACTTCTTTGGCAGCAAACACAGATGCTGTGGGCTGTTGTGGACGTACAGGTTCAACTATCAGAGGCTCGCCTCCATTTGCTATCCATGGAGAACTCCACTACAGCACCTCCCTACATCCCCCTCTCAATATTCCACGTGGCATCAGGAGCGGCATCCCTACCACTCCACCCCTTGGCAAGACATTAAGGACAACCATAGCTTTATATATACAGACCTATGAAAGCCACAGTTACTGTACGTGCAGGTAAACTGGACATGGATGTTTTTCCCCTTGTCAAGTTCTGTTCCATTAATATATTAAGTGTTTGCTTTTAAAGTGCACAGATTTTTTTGTTGCACTGGTTTTGTTACTGAATAAAATTCAATTCTATTTGGAAAAAATTCATCTTTATTAGTTCACAACATATGCTGCAGAGTGCCTAGCAGTTCAGAAAGTACCTATTTGTTACTGTACCATGTGACACAACTCAAAGGATCAGTGACACACACAGTGTGTGGGAATCATAATTTTGCAGTGCTTGTCAATGCATCTATTAAATATACAACAGCACTACATTCACAGATGTACACCAACCAGTGCACAATTCCCAACAGGGCCCAAAACAGCAGTGCAATCGCCACTCACTTCTCCGCTGTTAGTGCAGCTCTCATTCTGGTGTCCCTGTGCTGCAGGGCTGGGACGAGCTCGGCACACCGATCCAGGAATGTGGCCTTCTACATCTGAAAGTTCTGCAGCCACAGCTCTCCTTCCCAAGCTTGCATTACAATGCGATCCGGCCAGTCAGGGCTCGATTCTCGGGCCCAGAATTGGCGCTCCACCATCTGCAGTTGCTCCGTGAATGCCACCAACAACCTTGAATTGGTTCTTGCTGTGTCCCACAGCAATCTCTCCTCCAGGAAATCGACATGGTCAGGTCCTCTTACAGCTCTGCAAATACCGGAGGTTCATGCATCCTGTACTTGCAACACTCATGACAATAATGCAGAGCTGTGAAGGGTACATTCTTTTGTCAGGGGTGGTAGACAGCAAGGAGGGCTATGTGGGTTATGGTATTTTTAGAAAAGGTATGAAAATTATGGGCTATAGATAACATTATGGGATGGAGACAGTTGCACTCTGGGAAATTGACCCCTTGCTCCCAGTCACCACTGTGTGGCTCGTTTCTGCCCCCACCATGCATTGCCAAAACTATCCCAAAAGACAGTGTACTGGATGGTGGCAGGTTGCACACTGAGGTACCTACCCATGGTACACCGCACTGTGCATTGACACACTCACTCCTGGTGAGTATGCAGGGCAGCGACGCAAGGAGCCCAGTATGCATGCGCACAAATGATATTGTAACTGCGGTGGCTTTATGCTGACATAACTTGTCAACCAAAGTCTGTAGTGTAGACATGGCCTCAGTTACACAACTGTAAATGTTTCTCTAATGTAGACAAGGCCTGGGGGCTTATCTAGTCTTAAAATGTTACAGCGGTATAGCTTCAGTGCTGCAGCTGCACCACTTTAGTATAGACACTACCTACACCGATGGGAAGGGTTCTCCCGGTGGCGCAGGTAAATCACCTCCCTGCGAGGGGGTAGGTAGGCTGAGGGAAGAATTCTTCCATTGACTAGCACTTTCTAGGCCGGGGGTTAGGTTGGCATAGCTACATCTCTTAGGGGTTGTGGATTTTTCAGGTCCCTGAGAGCCGTAGCCATGCCATTGTAAGTGTTCTGTGTAGACCACCCCTCTGAAAGAAGCAGTCTGGTCTCTCACCACCTTAGAGTAACTGCCAAACTTTGTCTCTGGATGAAAATGTCCCCCTAACCAGGCTTAGAGGTACTCTATTAGCACAATATTAATGTGCACCCAAAGGCTGGCTGGAAGCAGTCCCCTACACACCCTGTCTCTCTGCCTCACCATCTTGCACCAGTTAGGACCCCGTTATGCTAGGTGCTGTACAAACCCTTAGGGAGGCACCATCCGTGCTCCAAAGAATACATCACTTATGAGAACAAGCAAGTCGAAAGGTGTAGGGAGAAAGATGGAATCAAAAGAAGAGGATGTTTTAAAAAAAAAATTTCAACACTTTTTTTTCCCCAACAAAAAATTGCTATAATTTCACAGAAATTTTTTTCCTTTAAAATGTTCTGATTTTCTGTAAGAAACCCACATCTGAAACTTTATTTTTCCAAAACCTGAATTCATTGGCTTTTCCAAAATTTCCTAGGAAAAAGACACTTTTCAATCAGCTCTAATCAAAAGTTCTTGTATTTCATGACTGAAGCAGGTGTTTCTTGGCATACGGTATCAGCTAGAAGGAGGGTCTCTGTACTTGAAAATTTAAATCTGCTTAATTTCCTATTTTCTACTGTAGCAGTAGCAATAGACGCTGGTCACAAGGCTCCTTTTTAAACTACTGCAGCAAGCTCACATACATATCAACTGGTTGTGCAGTCAGGAGAAGCTCTTCATTTACTACTAGAGACACAACAGATAGAGTTGCAATAATGGACAGTCCCAGAAATGCTTCAACGCTGAACCCAAAAAGCCAATGGTTTTAAGCATGGCTGACTTCTGCTCTCAAAATTAACTCTGAAAATGGCATTTTGGCCTCCCTGTTCAGGGTGTCTCTCTGATTCCTAGATCATATGTGCTTAATTTACAAGGAAAAGGTTTCTTTGCTAAGCTAGCCCTGCAACCTCAGCCTTGAATCTCAAAAGCGAGCTGGGCTTTTTGTGGCTTGCGCATCCCAATCACAAATAAACATTCTGCAGTACAAATCATGCTGTCTCATACACCTGTATCAACCCCACTGACCTTAATAGGGTTTGTACAGGTCTTAAAGCCTTGCCTTTGTAACAGAAATCAGTGCATATTGATATCTACCATGTGACATGGATGTAACCTTATATAAGCTGACCTATATCGGGTTAATTTTTATTTTATTTGTGTCTGAATTAAACTAAATTTTTAGCAAAAATGGAGCAAATTAAGCCTCCTGAATCCCTGTCTAGAAGCAACAGTGGCAGAGAACTGGAGAAAGGTGACTGTAACGTTTACACATTTTCCTGGAAGCAAGTGGTAACAAAGAGAGATCAGGGTTGTATTCCTTGCTCTAAATCTTGCAAATCACTTAGCCAGATTATGGAAAGATATTTAAGAGCCTAAGGAAGCAGTTGGGTGCCACGGTGCTTTTGAAAATCCCACTAGGCACCTATTTGCATCTTTAGACACCTAAATACTTTTATTAATCTGTCCCTTACTTTCTCTGTGCCTCGGTTCTCCCTCTGTGAAATTGGGATAAAACTTTCCTATTTCACCAGGGGGCTGTGGAGATGAACAAAGATTATTAGGCACTCAGGCCCAGATCCACATCGAAATCAATGGAAATTAGGATCCTAACTACCTGTGGGGATCTGGCCCTCAGATAGTACAGTACTAGGGGCCATATAAGTGCTGGGTTAGACAGGAGAGGGTGAAAGGTGAAATTCCTCAAGACTGCTGCGTATGGTGTGCCCAGAAACGTCGTAGATCTACAGTACATTGCAGTAAAAGTCTTAAGGGGATTTCAGAATCCTAGACAGTCAGTGATCATGCAAGAATGTCCCTTGAAAAGACCAGCTGCCAGGTGAGACCACTGACCACGTTAAAACTGCACCATAAAGCCAAGTAATTGAATGTGACTACTTATCAGATCAACTAACTGGAGACCGTATTATTTGTGGTGTAACACAGAATCAAGTTCAGTTAAAGATAATGCAAGAAATGGACATGACTGGGCAAAGAACAAGGAATATTTTCAAGGTTGCTGAAAACTGCATCCCAAATTAATGTGCTAATAAGCAGTGAGGGAACTGAAATGAATAAATAAGAGTAGGATAAAAGGGTAAACAAATGAGAGGCCAGATTTGTGTGCACTAAATGTGGAGGCAATCCGAGCACAATGGGAAGGGTTTCTAACACACTCCTGTACTGGTAAGACACTGATCTTTATTTCCTGGCTTCACACGCATGATATGGGTCAGTGTTACAAAAGGTTATCCTTCTGTCAAGTGGTCGAGGACAGTGAGTATCCACTGACTCTCATGGCTACTGTAATATGAGTCCACTGGCTAATGTTACAGCTTCGTAATTGGAACTTAGCAATTTTGTTGATGAAAGGCGTGACGCAATAAGGGCCGGATCACTATCTCATAGCTCTGTTAGCTTTACTGGGTTAAAAAGAGTGGACAGAAAGGAACACTTATTTTTTACCACTAAAGGCGGCAGATATGACTTGGATTACACACAGATGGCAAACTTGTTGAGTAAGAAGAAGCTGTTTTTCCAGGCTTACTTATCAGAGTAGAACTGTAATCTTTTAAAATTAAGCTATTTTACTGATCTTTTTTCTTTACCATGGTGCCCTAGATCTACGCACTCTCTCTAGATTCAAAGACGGTTATCACAGTGTGTAAGACAGGTAATGCGGGCCTCTCTGTACTAACTACTTCAGCCCATATGACAGGTTTCAGAGTAGCAGCCGTGTTAGTCTGTATCCGCAAAAAGAACAGGAGTACTTGTGGCACCTTAGAGACTAACAAATTTATTAGAGCATAAGCTTTCGTGGACTACTTCTTCTTCGAAGAAGTGGGCTGTAGTCCACAAAAGCTTATGCTCTAATAAATTTGTTAGTCTCTAAGGTGCCACAAGTACTCCTGTTCTTTTAGCCCATATGTTATGTCACTTTAAAAGATTGTAAAATTATCTTGTGAGTAATGAGTCTTTCATATTTCTATCAGGCCTGGTCTACACCTAAAATTCACATCCCTGAGAGACATAGTTAAGACAACCTAAGCTCCAGTGTAGATTCATCTGTAGAATTTTTCCGTTGACCTAGCTACTGCCTCTCAAGGGTGGATATGTTCCAGTGGCATAGCTGCAGCTACACTGCTCCTGTGCTTGTAGTGTATTCACACCCTAAGGCCATGTCTACATTACAAAATTATATTGACCTAACTTACCTCGGCATACAGCCACTGCAGTTATTAAATTGCTTGTGTGTGCGCACACTTGGCTCCTTATGTCAGCAGTGCATGTCCTCACCAGGAGTGTTTGTATGGTCAGTGAGGGGCATTGTGGGATGGCTCCTGAAAACCAGTAACAGTCAACGTAAGCAATGCAGTGTCTGCCTAATTACATTGACCACGACTCTACGCCAGTCAGGGAGGCGGTGTTACTAAATTGGCATAGAGAGTCACTTATGTCGGTGGGACCCAAATTTAAGTGAAGACACTTCCACAGATAGGTCGATGTAAGGCAGCTTATGACAACCTAACCCTGTAGTGTGGACCAGGCCTAAGACTGAGGTCAGAGTTTACCATGGGGTTCCCACTTTTCTGCCAGATGTAATGATACAGAAATCATCTGCACTCTTAATTGCTGCTTTGTTGAGGTAATTGTTGCCTGAGTGTACCTGCATATGCTAATTTAAAAGAGACAGTAGGCCAATACAGTTCTGTCGTCAGTTTAAAAAAAACATAACACTTGAACATCTTCACTATTCATTTGTATATCAAGCTAGTTGTATTGCAATATCCTGGACAAGCTGAGAAGTTTAATCACAGAGTGATGAATCACTTATGTGACCCATCACCATAGTACCCAGTTACCAGGTGTTAAGTTTCACAGTTTCTTTTTGGTGGCCATTACACTAACAAATTTGTTTACATATTGGAATGAAAATTGGGCTTTACAATGTTCACTTTTGAATTTTGGTTTAAAAACACATATAAAACAATGGTGTAATCCTGGTTAGTAGAAAATGGAGAGAAAAATGTAAAGTTTACAAAATATTATGGGAAATAAGTTCTTCAGAAATTTCTTTAAACAACTTTGAGCAGTGTATTTTGACATCCTGGGAGCCTTAGCCTACTCCTGTTGCAGTAAAGCTTCATCAATTTCAATGGGAGCAAAATTGTACCCTTGCTCAGAGTTGCTTTTGTAATGCAAGACTCTGGTTCATATTGTGCGCTAAAGTTCCACCCATTGATTCCCCATAATAGAGCCTAATAGTTTTTTAAAAAAATGTGAAGCTAACAATTTGAAGTGTATTGCTAATTTCTTTTGTTTGTATTCCCTCTGCACCCAAAATTCCCATCTAAATCATGTGTAAGTGATGAAAGATCAAGCCCTTTGCATTGAACAACTTTTTTTTAGTTGTTGATATTATTGAGCATTTAACTTGATTTACTGATGATTACTGAGGCTTTTCAAGATTTATTCATCAAAACTTCTATTGACTGAGCAGGATTATTATTATTTGTATAACAGTAATGCCTAGATGCCCCAGCCAAGATCAGGGCCCAGCTCTGCTATCGATTATACAAGTATCTAGAAAGATAAAGTCCCTGCCCAAAACAGCCTTAACAGGCCACTTCACCTTGTGGGGTCCCTTTAAATATGTATTAACTACTTATGCTAAACAATCTGTTTCGCCTTGTGTTTAGCTGTTAGGCCGAAGGCTTGTCTACACTGGCAAGTTTCTGCACAGTAAAGCAGCTTTTTGCACTCAAACTGCACATGTGTACATGCTGCCAAGCCACTTTCTGCGCAGAAACTCCTCAGTTGCAACGCTGCAAAAAAACCACCTCCACAAGAGTCGTAAGGCTATTTGCACAGAGGCTCCAGCACTCTATTGCCAGTGTAGACACTTGATTGCTTTCTGTGCTGTAATTGGCCTCCGGAGCTGTCCCATAATGCCTCAAGCTGCCCTAGAGACATGAGCCCCTCCCCATTTCAGAGCACCTTGCCCTGCTGTGCTGATCTGCTCCGGGACACAAAGCAAACCATTAATGTGTAATGTTCGAGCTGTTGAACACAGAGGCAGGTATGTGTTGGGGGAGGTGGTGGGGGGAGGTAAGAGAGAGACAGAGAGAGAGATTGCTGTGCAGAGAGCCCAGGGATGGAGGCAGGGGCTGATGTCAGGTTTCCCTCTCCCCCTGCCTCAGGACTGGTTGCTTCCTGCTGCTGTCTGAACTTATAAGACAGCATGCTGACATACTCTCTGTCCCCCAAAACAGTGTCTCTCTCCCCCTCTCCATACACATACACACTCTCCACCCCTCTTCCCCCCCCCCCTTCAGTTGAAAAGCAGCTGGCAATGTAGTAGGATGCCCATAGAACAATGGGATTGGGAAACCTGCATCATGTGACTCTGTGTCTGCCCCATGAGGTATTGCAAACCCTTCCCAAAGCACCCTGCAGCCAGTTGCACAGTGGGATAGTTACCACAATGCACTGCTGTCTTTGCGGTGCAAGAGCTGCTAATATAGATGCGCTCCAGCGTCACAAGGAGCACAGTGTGGACACACAACAGCAGTTTAATTCCAGCATTTTAATAAAAGTAGTATAACTTGTGGCGCAGAAACTTGCCAGTGTAGACATACCCTGAGTAAGTTTCCCATATCTGAAGAAGAACTCTGTGTACGCTCGAAAGCTTGTCTCTCTCACCAAGAGAAGTTAGCCCTATAAAAGAGCTACTACCTCACCTATCTTGTCTGTCTACTATTTAAATAGACCAGACACACAAAGGGTTGGAGAAAGGAAATATTATCTCCATTGTACAGATGGCTAATTGAGATTCAGACAAATTAAGTGACTTGCCCAAGGAAATCAGTGTCAGGGCTGGGAATTGAGCACGGATCTTCAGAGTCGCAGTTGTGTTCCTCATTCACAGTAGCATTTTTCTTCTCCAAAGTGTGCTGCTTTTTGGGTCTAATCTTGTCCCCCTTACACTAATAAGAATTGCTAGACCTGGTTCCTTATTTTCAATTTGATGGCTATGAGTTGGGCTCATTATTAAGTATTTACTTATGTTGTTATGTTAAGTGGTTTTGACAGATATATTATTTGAAGCATACTGTAGGAATTCTGCATGGTATAGAATAATGATCTAAAGCAGGGGTTCTCATTCTCAACCTCTTTCTTTCTTTCCCCCACAACATGCTATAAAAACTCCAGGGCGCACCGTTGTCACAACAGTTGTTTTTCTGCATATCCAGTAGATTAAAAGTCAGGGCCAGCATTAGGGGGTAGCCAGCAGGGAAATGGCCTGGGCCCCGACACCACAGGTGGCCCCGTGAAGCTAAGTTGCTCAGGCTTCGGCTTTAACCCGTGGTGGTGGGGTTTGGACGTGGGCTTCAGCTTTCTGCCCTGGGCCCCAGGGAATCTAATGCCGGACCTGCTCTCTGGTTTATTTTGGCGGACCCCCCTGAAACCTGCTCAGGGCCCCTCAGGGGGCCCTGGATGAGAACCACTGATCTAAAGAATCATGTTTAGCTTTTCAACAAACAGACAAGGATAGCTTTGGCTCTCTGAAGTAGAAAACCACATTATAAAAATGTAATGTAGATATTTAATCTTCTGGTGTCCCTTATGAAAATGCAAGGCCACTTCCCATAATAAAAATCAGCCTGAGGACTAATTTTTTTTGTTTTTTGGCCTTCAGCCCAGGTCATGTAGTTACAGTATACGTGATTAGTTGATTCTGAATTCCCCCTCCCCTTTTTTAAGACCTAAGCTGTCTTGTAGAGCTGTACTATGTCATGAATAAAATCAATGCTCGAAAAATTATGACCATGAGTTAAAATGAAATAAGTAATGTAACATTATAGATTAAAGACAGATGTGTGCAGCTGACAAGACATGAGCTCATTAGAAGGGGAGGGGAAAAAGAGGATATGGAAAGTAAAAATAAATAAATAAAAGTACTTGTAGACATCTAAAAATGTAGATGTATTGTCTCCATATGGGCCAATCATGGTAGCTTTTATTTCAATCCCAGTGCATTGTGTTCACGCATAAAATATTCAAAAGAAATGATGATGGTGATAGTACTGGTACCCCAGTTTACTAACAAAAATTTAAGCTGATGGATCATAACCTGGAAATGTTTTTTTCTTTTTAAACTGAGCATATTTTTTTCATGGTTTGAGTTAATTACGGTGCTGTGTAAATGGAATATGCATGATTTGCTGTGTATTTAAAATCCTCATTCACTCTAATGGTCAAGCAGACAACTTCAGTGACTGAGAGGAGAACAGATTTGCAAGAGGTTTTTTTTCTAACAAAACGTCTTTGTTTTAAAAAAGAAAAGAAAATCAAAGTCTTTACCTATGGTATCTCCCTTTGTTTTCATCCCATTGTCTGTGATCTGCACCTGTTGTGTATATATAGTAAGAATAGCAGGGATTGATAGCCCAGCAACAGTACTCAGCCAGAATCCCGTGTGACCGGGTCAAACGCATACTCACTCTAGGGTCATGGCCAGGTTACTAAGTCAAGGCTGGCAAGTCTCCATGATAATGTTTTCTTTTTCTCTCACCCTTTTTTTTTGGTCTTCCAAACCATTTTTTTTTTCTTAAAAAAAAAAAAAAAAACCTCATAACAATGCAAACTATTTGTTTAAGTATGACAGATTCAAAGCACTTTTATTATTAAAAATTTTTGAGGGGGCAGGAGTCAGTGATATTTTGGATTTAATTTGATGATATAGTTTTGAATGGCATATGAAAGAAATAAATTTGTATGGAAACAAATGAAACCCACTTTTCCACTGCCTAGATTTTTACTGGAAGATGATTAAAGGCAGACTCTTTTTCTAGACTAGACATAAAAATTAAATGATCTACGGAATATAGTTATTTTTGCAAATGTTTGGAGGCTTATAAATAACGTCTACAATGAAATGCACACATACAAGCGGCAGAGAATCTGTTTCTAATTACTTGTACTTTAGCTGAACTTTGGCGTTTCCTTTGACTTTCTGCCTAATGTATGTGAGCTGTGTGCTTTGCACTCCAGCAGTGAATTCACAAAAAAAAAAAAAAAAAAAAAAAAAATAGACTGACTGACTCTTCTTGGTGCCAACAAAAATGAGGGTTAACAGAATGTTTTGACCAAATGCAACACTTTTCTATTCACCCTAATTAGCTGAAATTGCTCCTTCCCACCAGGGACTCAGAACCCAGTGTTCAAAGTTCCCTTGGGGCTATCCAGGAAATGCCATTTGCTTTACAACTTTTTATTCTTTTAAGACTCAGCTGTCCAAAGTGTGCATTAAAATACAGTCTTAATAATCTAAGTTTCTAGTATAATGAAAGGGCTTCATAATGCTTGTCTGCTTTTAATCAGCCACAAAATAAAATACCTCTATCTGTCAACATGGTTTAGCTAGCAGTAAATTAGCTCTTATACACTCTCTTAAGGATCGTATCTGCTACTTTATCTAACCTTTAGAAAAATTTCAAACATGTTAGGAATCATGAAGTGACCTTTTGTATGAGAATCCCTGAATACTTAAGTGGAACTTGTGTTTTGTAACTTCTTTTATGCTGTATTTTCTCAGGTGAGTTGAGATTCCCAAGTGTCACATCCTCTGCTTACAGCAAAACATTAAAAATCAAGTTGTGTTTTGTTTTTCCCCATTTTGGGAAAATTGCAGGATTACTTTAAAATTGCATTAGCTGGGACTCTACCTTCCTATTTGTAACACATACACCTATATACAGAATGCCTTTTTTCCTGCTGCTCTTGCCCAAACAACCTATGTGAAGTAATAATAATAGTACTTTGTTCCTATACATAACATCTTTCATCCAGTGACTGCAAAGTGGTTCACAAACATGAATCAATTAAGCCTCTGGCACCATTCCTGGGAGTTGCCAGCATACCATTTTACAGATAGCCTCCTTACCTCAGTTTACCTAAGTCCAAGGATCCACAGTAAGTTACTAACAGATTGAAATAGAGTCCATGTGATCTGAATCCAGGCCCTCTGTGCAACTACAATTCTTGTCTATAACCGAAAATAAACAAGCCCTGTAATTGTTTTCTTGTGACAAATAAAACTCACTAGGTGTTTGTTCTTGAGACACATGTTTGCAGTGTACGGGCTAGGCCAATTTAATAGCAGATATAGCTGAGCTGGTTTGGGAGGTTTATTTCTTGTTCTTGTTGGTTTTTGATTGTCATATCCATTTTCAAATTGTCTACCTTGGCAGTTCTATAGCAGCCTCCTCAGCATCTTCAGTTGCTGACTCTGCTTTGTGCATTTATGAACAGAGCCGGGTGTTTCATCTCATATAAGTAACACAAGTTCCTGTGGCTTGGCCAGAGTCGGACAGAGCTTTCTTGAGCATATGGTTAGCAATAGGAACACCACCGTTGGATGCTGCTTCTTGTTTGGAATAAACAATCAAAAAAGTAGAAGCAGATCAGAATTATTCCTAAAAGACTGCTTTCTCCAAACTAAAATCATATAAGGATGGCAGAGTGCAGTTGTTTCACCAAATAACACAACCCTCGTTCCCCATGGGATGTCTAAAAACTGGTTTTTACACTGAGTGAGATAGCTCAATGAACTAATATAGAACACGTCTGCTGAGATTGCAGAGTTTTAGAGTTAAATTTTTATCATTCCAGATACTGATTGGGAGTCACTAAGATGCATGTACTAGCATGAAATAAGGAACAGAATGTTTGAGACCTCTCAAGGGCATTTGATGAATCTAACTTTAATTTAAAAGGACTAATAGATTATTGATTTAAGCAGGGTGACTGTGCACAAATCAATAACAGAATGCTCTGTGTCTATCTTAAATGCTAAAAATGACTATTAAAAGAAAGAATATAGTGGATTTTATTATTTTTTTTTAAGAAAAAACTTAAACTTTGCTCTGTAGAGTTGGAACCTGTAGCATGTTACTTGTAACATGGTTTTGCTAAGTGTCAGTGAATTCTGAAGAATGCGGGTTGGGAATGAATCCCGGATGTAATACAAATGCAACATTTTAAAAATGTGGAAACCATCTTGGACAGTAAATCTTGTCCAAAATGTTCTGTTGACTAATATTCTTAGTGTTCACTTTTAAGACTCTTGACAGTTAGCTCTGTGGATAATGTCTAATATTTCTAGATGGATACAAATTCATACGTTACATCATTTCTATGTATCTGTTGAAAAATTAGAGGTATTTGTCCGAGAAGCAGCAGAACAACTTACTGAAACAAGGAAATGTATTGCACATCTACAATAAATATGAATGATGTTGATGGTGTATCAGAGAAAACTAATGCAGATGCTTTGAAAAGATCAAGTTCACATTTTTTATCCTGCTTCACAGAGCTTTCATGTTGTTTCCCAGAAAGGAGTAACTAATGCCTCAACAGATTCAAAATAAATGTCCATCCAGAAATATTAAGGCAATAAAGTGACAAGATGTCATAATACTTAAGTGACCCCTTTTCAAAGTGGTTTACAAACATTAATATCCCATAAGGCAGATCAATAAGTGTTACTGCATTATGTCAATTGTACAGATAGAGAAACTGTAGGATTAGAACTTGCTGTCCTATGCTTAAATCATCAGTCTCTTAATGCACATTGATGATTTTCCATATCCTTCCATGACAAACTTGCATCCTGAAAATGTTACCTCTGTTGTGGAAGTAGGTGAGAGACTTCATAGCATGTTTAGCTAAAAGATAGATGTTGAATGGATAGATATTTCACGTCATTCACCATCAAAGACTACATTCTGTGCTCAGATGTGCGCATCAATAGCTCATGTTTAATTCCAAGGGCTGAATCTAGAATATGATCTAAATTCTGTTCGCCGATGCCCAAATTAATTTCCTAGTCTAGTCTAAAGGATTTGTGTTGAATTTGGCCCAGCATGTGGATCTGACACCATATGCTTTTTGGAATATGGGATTGCAAGATTATGGAAGGGGCTGAATTTATGCGTCCTATTCATTTAAAAAAATACATTTATGTTTAGGGAGACAGAGTGTGGATCTGATGGCATCTCTTCTTAAATTTTGTGAAGAAAGCCAAACATATGCTTGTGATACACAATTTTTTTAGTAGCTGTAAAGGGATAAATAATAGAGTATATAAAAGTCAAAGGTAATGCACTAAAATGGTGTTTTTTCTTTTCTTTATTTTTTTCTTTTGTAGCCATCGAAACTCAGAGCACCAGTTCTGAAGAACTTGTCCCAAGCCCACCTTCCCCACTTCCTCCCCCTCGTGTTTACAAGCCCTGTTTTGTCTGTCAGGACAAGTCATCTGGATATCATTATGGCGTCAGTGCCTGTGAGGGATGTAAGGTGAGTACCAAAACCCCACTGGTATTTTGTTAGAAAGCCCTGCATTTCTTTTAGAGAAGGGCTAAGCAGATTGGTTTCAGACTAGTTTGAATGCCTCCAAAGGCAGGATAGTTTGGCCTTACTCACTAAGTCAGAGTTAATTCAAGCAGGCAGACAAGTGGTTGTCATTCCTGGAGTAACCTGTCCTTTCCATCCTTACAGCAGTATATGATTGGCTGACATGAGGATGTAATTGGAAGTACCTCTTTTTAGATGTGGTACTTTGCAGAATGATGTAAAAACACATGATGGCTCCTTCTCTTAATTCATTGTGTCCACCAATAAATTAAGTATTGCATTGGGAGGTGGGGTTCACATGATGATTTGCTGTCCTTAGTTCATCCTCTCTGTTATTCTTTTATGTAGTATATTGCCTATAGTACATTTAGAGATGTAAAGGTCGAATATGGATCTGAGCCTTCCCAAAGTTCAGCAGAATTGAGATCTTTGGTGTTGGCTCAACCCTAACACAATTAAGGGCCAGCATGTAGTTAAAATGTGAATATGGTTCCAAACTTTCCAGAAATGTATCAGTGGTCAGATCTGGGGTTTCGTTATGGACCACAGACAAAGCAGAATGGCAGCTGTAAAACTAATTTTGACAGACTACAAAGTAGAAATAAGGATGTGTTTGCCAGCTACTTTTCAACATCGTGACTGTTAGTATTTTAGTTGAATATCCATACATATTTTTACATAGACAGTTTGTGATGAATCCATGGCATCTGGGAATTGGAATACTAGAGTATATACTTGCAGAGACTGAACATGCATCAGAGAGGTTATGTGAGCTGAGCCGTGTGTGTGTGTGTGTGTGTGAGAGAGAGAGAGAGAGAGAGAGAGAGAGAGGATGCGTAGAACAGTTAGATAAGGGAATTGTGCAACATGATCATATGATAGCCACATTGTTTTCTAGCAATGTTAGAGGAACATATCAAAATATTTTGGGGGAAATTATGAAGAAAAAGTGTCTAAGTAGGAGTTATATAGTTTTTGGTTTTATTAGTGATTAGTACCTACTGTGCAATACCTGTTTTGGTATGTGAGAATGGTTATAGAGCAGAAGTACTATCAACATTATTATATTTTCAAATCTGGTTCTGTAGTCCACACAGGTATGCTTCCACCCCCTACACAAGTGCATGTACATATGCTCGTGTACACACAAAGCTAAGTTTAGTGATGTTTTTTTAGGCAAATATTCTAGTCAAGTCCTGCCAGATATTAATAGCCAGTGTGGAAAGAGCAACAGCATGCTGGCACGGACAGTGGTGAGTGCTACTGTACAAAAGGTTTGAGTTTAGGGTTGATGTTTGTTGCACAGAACAGTCTCAGTCTTGCAGCATGATTATAGTGTCCCAAAAATTCAGTGGGATGACCTGAATGCAGGACAAGGAATGATATTACTATGGGATAACACACCTTGAGATCATTCTCTTCTATACTAACACACACTAATTATGGTATCTGGAGGTAACACACTATAAAAATGGTAAAATATTTTAACTGTAATTGAAAAACATCTGAATTTATTAAAAGAAATGAATAAAATCTATATTTTGGTATATTCATATTTTGTTTTGATTTTGTTATTAGTCAGCCATACATTTAGGCCCCAGTTCTGCAGCTTCTTGCATGCAGGGGGTCTGCTGCACCCATATGGACCCTCTCTCCCCACTCCGGTTGGTTTGCACTATTGTGATTTTGATTTCAGTGGTGCGCTGACTTCTTCAGGAAAGAAGTTACAGGACCTCAGCCTGATACTTTTGCTCCATAAATAGGTATTTGAAAGTTAGCATATAAGATCATCTGTGTTTTAAATTCTCCCTCCAGTGTTGAATTTTTGCTTGAATTATCTGGCCATGTTCTCAAGTACTGTCGTGCTGTGGTTGTTGCCATGCTGCTGAAATTTCACTTTCTGTTTGAAAAAGTACAATAGAAACTTGTAAATCTCACTTCACTTAATTGCGCATCTGCTCTTCCTGAGATGCGCACACAAAAATGATTGTATCCCTCCCCTTTTTCAGCAAGAATGTAATTGCAGAATGCAAGAGAGAGGTCGCATGTTTCAAAGACTTCAGTATTTTTGAAAAATATGTTCAAGTGTACTTATGACATACCAGGGTACAATCCAGACCAATGAGTGGTTGTGTCACTTCTGCCCTGTAACCTGCGGTATCTCCCTTTGTTTTCCTTTACAAGGTTTTGCGGCTTTAGCCTCCAATCTGAACTGCTCACAAACAGCCTCCAGCATGTTAGTCACTCCCAGCTATGTCTGTGTGCTGCAGCCACACCTTGGCTCTTACCAACCTTACAGATTACCAAAGAGTGTCCACAACACACTCCCAGTCCCAGATCCCCCCACCCCCACCCACAAACATGTGTCCTGTACTGCCCAGCCCTCTGCTGGCCAGTACACATGTATTGAATCGGTTATTCCTTTAAGGGAATAATAGGCACACAACTTGCTGCCCCAAATGGAGTTACCCAGACACTTCAACTTAAACACACTGGATTAGATAAAACAGTAAAACAAGTTTATTAACTGCAAAGAGAGAGATTTTAAGTGAGTACAAGTAATGAGGCATAAAAGTCATGACTGGTTACAAGAGAAATAAAGATAAAATGCAATTGGTGCCTCACCTAACAAACTATATTAGATTCAAGGCAAAGTTTTCTCACCTCATATTTTCAGCAGTCTGATTGACCAAACTCTTAAGTTCAGGACCCCTCCCCCAGAGTCCAATGGCTGCTTCCTTTGTCTCTTCTGGTGCATTGAATGCAGTGGGTAGAGAGAGAGAGGAGGGGGGGTGCCTTGGGGTCTGCCCCTTCTTTTTATAGTCATGTCCCTCCTTAACGCTGCTATGTGCATTTTGCCATGATGATATTGATCAGCAAATAATGAGTTTTTAAATGATACCTCACAAGACAGGTCTTGTACAAAAATTATTACAGTAGTGTGTAGGGTGTGAATACGGGTATATTCTGTCACAATACTATATAACTTTTACTGGAACATTCCAAAGAATTATCATATATAATTCAAACAAAACCACACTTGTCAAAATATATGAAAAAGTCTATTTTGTAATACATTTTTTTTCCTTGCTAATTTGAAAAATTGGTAATTCTGCACTTAGATACTATATTGACAGAGGCTGTTAGAAGTAAATCTAAGATAAATATATAGAGACGATAATGGGTGTGTCGGTGAGAATTCATAAGATTCTAGTATAGTGGTTTGAATCTTTGCAGCTGTCAGTACTTGTGCACAATGTTCAGTGATTAGAGATTGCCTGATGAGCTTTCTAGTCAACACAAAATTATCTCTTACTGACAGCGGGCAGTTACTTCGTAAAGACAGAATACTGATATAGTCAAAAGTACCTAGAACCCTACAGCCAACCTTTGAGACTTCTAGACTGAAAACACTGATCTTCCCTCTTTCCAAAAATTTTATCTTCTCCTCTTCACTCCCCTTTGGTGCCATTCTGTCCATTCTTCTATTCCTCAACCTTTGCTCTCCCCTTACACCCACTTGTTCCATTACTGCTCTTGGACCACTGAGCATGTCCAGAGAAAGTCTGCCTAATCCCTCCTTTCTGCCTCATCAGCTTTACGTTCTCACTCTAATCACTTTTAGGCCACCAGTTACAGTCAGTTCTTCTCCACCTTCAGTTCCCTCCATAAACCCTTTCTCTAACCTTACGGTCTTCTGCATCCCCCTTCACTCAGAATATAGCCAGCTTCTTTGCAAAATAAAAAGGCATCCTAATCCAGCATGACTTCTCCCTTTCCTTCCCTTTCCTCATTCACCCCTATTTCCAGCTCCCCCTCCTTCACTTCTGTTTCTGACTGAGTCTCATTTCTTCTCTTTGCTGCTAAGCCTTCACTTTGTTCCCTTAATCTCATGCTTTCTCACCTCCTGCCATCCATGCCTCCCTTTCTTTTATCTTCGTCCTTTCTTTCTCCTCTGGCTCATTTCCCTCTGCCTTCAAGTACAAGATACTCCCGTCTCCCCATCTTGTAAAAAAACATTCCCCAGGATCCATTGTGTCTAATTACGGTTCTGTCCCCTTTCTTCTCTGTTTTTTTTGTCTCCAAAATAACAGAGCATGCTACTTACTTTCCCTTGACTTCCTTTCTTCTCATTTTCCCCTTGCTCTCCTCTTAGTTGGCTCCTCGCTCTCTATTCCACTGTAACTGCCATCACAAAGGTCATTTATGATTTCTTACCACCCCGATGTAATTTTTTGTCCTTAACAACTTGGTTTATATACTGCCTTTCACACAGTTGATCACTGTCCTTTAAAACAAACACAAATAAGTATTTTTTCACACACTACACAGTCAACCTGTGGAACTCCTTGCCAGAGGATGTTGTGGAGGCCAAGACTATAACAGGGTTCAAAAAAGAGCTAGATAAGTTCACGGAGGATAGGTCCATCAATGGCTATTTGCCAGAATGGGCAGGGATGGTGTCCCTAGCCTCTGTTTGCCAGAAGCTGGGAATGGGCAACAGGGAATGGATCACGTGATGATTACCTGTTCTGTTCATTCCCTCTGGGGAATCTGGCATTGGCCACTGTTGGAAGACAGGATACTGGGCTAAATGGACCTTTGATCTGACCCAATATGGGCGTTCTTATGTTCCTTTGCCATTTTCTCTGCCTTCGCTTCCGTGAGTATATCCTCCTATCTTGCTGACTGCTTGTTCAGTGTCTACGTAAATAGCTCCTCCTGTCTCTACCTCTCCCAACTGTTACCACCCAAAGTTCCAGACTTGGTGCTCTCCTCTTCCCTCATCTCTAGATAATCTTATCTCCTCCAATGGTCAATTGCTGCCTTCCCATGAATGATTCCCAAATATACCCTTCTTACCCTTCTGTCCTTGTTTAAATGCCTCTGACATGTCCTCTTACTTGTCTAACTGCCAGCTCAGACTCAGTCTCTTGAAAACGGAACTCTTCGTCCCTTTTCCTTTTTGATCTCCACAAATAACTACACTATCTTTTTTGTTTCTCAGGCTTGCTACCATGGTGTCACATTTGACTCTTTACCATATTGATTCTCACTAAGTGCTGTTATTTCTTCACCAGAATCCACCTTTAACCCTCCTTGTTTTCCTTGCCAAAACCCTTGTAAATGCATCGGTCATCTTTCTTCTTGATTAACTTGCCCTCTTGCTCCCTCTTCCATTTCTCCCCCTCTCAGCCCCCACTCTCCACTTCAGATCCAACTTTCATCATGCTGGCTTCTAAAATGGGAAATAATCTACCATCCACCTCTGTCAAGCTTTCTCTCTTCATCCCTTCTTTATCCAGCCTTTTCAAACAATCCTTGTTCTTCCTTCTCATCCCTAATCCCCACATCATCCCTCACCTGAATGGTTGGTTTGTATATTTTAAGCTCTTCAGGACGTGGAGTGAGTCATAATCTCTGCTCTTAAAATATCATGTAAACATATGTGGCTGTATAAATGATTTTAAATAATAATCCCTCCCCCCATTTTTCTAACCCCAGTGCACTAATATGCCCAGTATTTGCCCAAGATTTTCCTAATTGAGTAGTGATTTGGAATGTCTCGGTTTTTTTGAGTTCTCTACTTGAGACATCATAAGGGGGTGTGATTTTTCAGAAGGTGGGCACTCAGCATTTTCTGAAAAGCAGGCCTTTTTTAGATGTTACAGGTTTGGCACCCAAAATCTTGGCATTTTGTTTTATTTCTGGGTAGTCCATTGCAAGAGCCACAACTATGAAGTCTGCATTATGTCTTGTCTATCCATTCTTATATTAGATCCTCTCAAATGAACTGAAAAGCAAACGTGTTCATAAGGGAAATTTCAGAGCTCACTAATTTTTTTCTGTATAAAATAACACATACACAGAACCACCTAGTTAGTTACATGTGCAGTGTTCATGTTCTCATGTTTAAGTTCTCAATTATGTAAACTGCACAGTATTTCAGATGTATCCTTTGGAACTTACTGATGTATTTCATGACCTTCAAATTACAGGAGATTATTAAAGGAAAATTGCACTAGTCTCAGGGTGATGCTACAGAGCACGCTAAGAAATTCTTTGCAAAATGAGCAACTCTGATCCACCCAGCTGGGGCAAGTGGTTGTAAGGCTCTTACTGAAAGCTCCGCTCTTTGGTACTGACTTCACTCTTCATTGTAGCAAGATCTGCAGAAAAGGGGGATTGAGTGTAGTGAGCTGCTTTCCCAAACAATGTCAGCATTGTGTGGATGAAGAGGAGAAACTGGTGTTCTGGCAGATTCTGCTGTCTGTTAAAGCCCTGTCCCTTGTTCTAAGCATTTAAAAGGCGACATTCCTTTGCTGGCAATACACTGCATGGATTTCTGGCACAAACTCGGTGGGTAGCAAAAACTGCTGAGAGCAATTTGCGGGGTGGGAGGGGAGGAGGGAGAGTAGACTGTGAAGTGTATAAAGGAGAGTAGTATTTTTGTACTACATGCTGGCAAATTTGTTTGTACCATCAAAGTGCCTGTCTATTGTTTGTACCATCAAAGTGCCTGTTTGTTTATTGTTTACGTTCATGAACAAAATGTAAATAAATCTGCTTCACTGAGTATTCCCCATGTCAGCTCTTATCCCAGTATCTTCCCTATGTTAGTATTTTTATATAAAACTTCCTACATTATGGGGATCAGCAAATTAAAAAAGTAGCTACATCAATAAATTCCAGTGAACTTTGGCTATGGAAATATTACGCCCACTTGTTTTGCTCCCTCCGTACATCCGAACGAGTAGTTTTATTGCAAAGAGGTCAGACTTTCAGACTGTAGAAAAGAGGCATTAATATGTACAATGAAGCAAGACTGCAATTTCAGAGGACCAAATCTCACAAAGACAAGATAAGAAATACCCATGGGACCAGGGGAAAAAGAAAAAAAAGAAATATGGAGAAAATTAAACAGTTCTTGCTTTGTTCCAGGTTGTTGATTCATGAGGAGGTCCAGCTGAGTAGAAAACCTGAACAGAAAAATATCCTAATACATATGCTCAGGGGTGCACAGTTCTGCTCATGTGTGTAGTCTGCCCCAAAGCTTGTAGCATAGTCCAAGTCTCTGGATCCACAGTCCCGTAACTTTTTCCTAACTAGCATTTCATAACCTGCCTGGAGTTGCCTACAAATTCATTATGTTCTCCATGGATGTGTCACTGTGGACACTGAGGCTAATAGAGCATTCCCTTTGCAGGGCAATGTCCTTCATGACAAATGCCTTTTTTTTTAAATAGGTAACTCTTCTCTTTGCCTTTTAAATCAAATTGAGCCAGATTCTCATTTACACAACTAAGGCTCCTTCAGTTGGTTCTAGCAGTGGAGTGAGCCTTAAAGTGGTGGATGTATGTGATGACACCAGTCCTCCACATGTCTGCCTCCAGCTGTAATGCAATGACATTCACACCTACTGTAAGGCCCCTTTTACACTGCAAGATTGGTGTACCAGGGTGAATGAGAATCTTTCCCATTATCTTTTCTCAAGCCATGTAATATATAATTGTCAAAACAATTACTAGGAAAACAAACAAAAGAAAATCTTCAGAAAACAAATGAACGAATATGGCATGTTTGTTTACAGATGAATGAGAAAACTGAAGCTCACTCCAGATCAGTAAGGTATGCATAAGTGCAACAACTTCAAGAGAGAGGGAAATAAGTAAATAATACATTTGTGTACAAGCATACTCTGTGCAGAGCTATGAAGACATATTGACAAATGATGTCAGAAGCAAGTGAATGGTGGTTCAATCCATTATGCTTTTCTTTCCAAGACTTCTTTTAACATGATTTTTATGTAGTTGATTCCAGGCCATTCTGCGTGGATTTGTTATTTTTTACTTAATATGAGTTCCAGTGTGTTACATGCAGCCTAGGGTTGTGTTACCTCTCGTCACTGTGTAGCACACACTACTTTTGTTCTACCCACTCAACTCCCATTGAAGTCAACAGGGAGTTGTGGCATAGCTCAACGGCAGTATATGGCATTTTAATTATAGCTGCTAACAGAAATGGTCATTTGAGCTAAATGTAAATAAATTCCTGTGCATCATTCCAAAGCTGTGACACAGTGGACAAAAAAGCAGTTTTTCGCTGTATTTAATATGATGTGATCTTGAAAAGTACTTTGCAGAGTGCTTAAACTCAGAATTCCCAACGAGATGCATTTGGGTTTTTGTAGGTAGTTTAATATGAGTGATGATTTTGTTGAGAGCATGTTATAAGCTAGCTTCAGCTTATTCTAATGCTATAGTATGCAATGGCTGTGTTTGTACCTCACTTTTGTGTTTGCTACGTAGGCAGCAACGTGTAGAATTAAATGAAAATAAACAATGAATTACATCTCAGGCAGTTTTAAAATTGAAATTCTGTAATTCAAAACTAAGTAGAAAATAGTTCACAACAAAGACTATACAGCCAATCAATGCATAAGCTTAGATTTGATGACCGGCGGGGCACACTGTCAAGTGCATATGTTTTCCAGGGCTTTTTCTGGAGCTGTGTGGCGGGTACTTAATAGGGAGGCAGGTTACGTTCTGGGTGAATACTGACGATGGATGTTGATAAGATGGCTGGGAAGACTGATCAACTGAGCTGTTATTGTATTTTTGAATTTGTGGCTTTAGTTTTTTTAAATGTGCTTAGTGACTGTATGATTGGCACATTTTAGAAATTAGAGTAATCAAATAAATTAGGGTCATCTAAATGCTCAAAAATATAGAATTATTTGTTGACTAATTCTGCTTATGTACGTGTTAAGCTTATACAAATGCTATTTATTATTTAATTATATTTAATTAGAAAAAACACCTATCCCTTGTGCCTGTTTCCATTGGTTATTTGTGACTTATTACCTCCACTCAAGCTAGTGAACACTGTCTGCTCCCTAGTGTGCAGAAATACTCTGATTTGTCTAAGAATGTGACCTCGTGCAGTTCTTGGTGCCCATTGACTGAATGGCTGATGGGAACAGAAGCTCTTTTTAATCCCAAATGAAATGTTCCTTTGAGGAGATTTTCTAAAGGGGTGTTTTGTTTTGCTTCTTATGCAATAGGAGTGCTATCTCATTTGTGGTATGGGCCATCTCATGTGTGGTGTGTTTATTTTAAATAGCTGGTGAAACATCAGTCTTGCATTGTAGTAAAAACTCAGTGGTTCCTAATTTTGAGGAGACTTGGTATCTGAGTTTGACTTTAATGGTGGATTCTTTCTACAGTCCACCATTTTGTATTTTGTTCTACAAAGGCTGTTATTTATAGTCTTCAAAAAGATTAGAAGAAGGTACAGTTGAATGGATAAGCACTCAAAAGTTAGGAAGTGTCAAAGATTGCACCTACAGGTTTATTTGTCCCTCTCATGTTTGCATACTTGTTGACTGCATGATCACTTACTGCTTCTCAAATAAAACACAACCATAAATCCACATGTGCAGAACCTTGTAGTAATAATAATAATAATTAATATCCAGCTCTTATATAGCACTTTTCATCAGTATATCCCAAAGTGCTTTAAAAAGGTCAGTATTATTAGCTCTACTTTGCAGATGGGGAAACTAAGGCACGGGGAGGTGAAGTGACATGACCAAGGTCACCCAAGAAGGCCAGTGGTAGAACTGGGAATAGGACCTGGGATCCTGAGTCACAGTCCAGTGCAAAATACACACGGTATGCTCTTTTGTTTATTCTAAACCAATGGTTCTCGGGCCACTTTTGGACCAATCAGCAAACAGCTGCAGCCCATGTGACATCCTCAGGGCCATACAGGTAGTGTGTGTGTATGTGTATATATATATATAGTGTGGATGCGGCCCACATAACACACAGAGAACTGCATATACGGCCCACAATGATAAATAGGTTGAGAACCACTGATCTAAACAGAACCTACGATAATTCACTTATATACAAGATGTGGCATGAAAGAAGGAAGAGCTCTGAGAAAGCTCACTGCTCACTTTAAAGTGCATTTTTTACAAGATGGATTCTCAGGGTTGGAAGGGACCTCAGGAGGTCATCTAGTCCAACCCCCTGCTCAAAGCAGGACCAATCCTCAGACAGATTTTTGCCCCAGATCCCTAAATGGCCCCCTCAAGGATTGAACTCACAACTCTGGATTTAACAGACTATTTCAGAAATAGCATACGATCATGATATTAAAGACTATATCCTAATGCATATACTCAGGGGTGCACGGTTATGCATGTGTGTGTGCAGTCTGCAGCAAAACTTGTAGCAAAGTCCAAGTCTCTGGATCCTCAGTCCTGTAACTTCTCCCTAACTATATTGGTACTTTGTCTGGAATAAAACAGACAAAACCTACCAGGCAAAGCATCAGACTAAATCTATGCCAAATGCATATGTCATGGATTATACCCAGTGTTTCCACTTGAATAGGCACTGATGAACCTCCAAGGGAACACATTCCAGCACTGAGGCCCAACTAGTCCTAGGGTGGAATGCCAGTCTCAACTAACATGAGGAGTGAGCAATAACTGGAATGTAAACATATAGAGGCAATATAGAAAATGACTGGTCGAGTACATTCTTGTTTAGTATGTACGTGTTTTCATTTCAAACCCTCTCATTAGGGAGAGTTACTGGGAGACAATGTTGTCAAATGGAGACTGGCCCCCTGTACCATTTATTGTAAACACAGGATTGTACCACTTCTGGAATACTACAACCCTGGGATCAGAAGACAGCTCAGCTCTTCCCTCTGTTCATTACTTCTTTGGTCCTTCTAGCTGGCCCAGCTCCTCCCTCTGCTCATTGTAGGCTGCTCTTCCTGTCTGCCTGCCTTTCCCTAGAGGGGCTGTGTGTGTGTGAGAAAGAAGGTGTCACTGTATAGTTATGTGGCCTGTCATGATTCAAGGAGTTTATACTAATGAAACATACTTATTTGGAGACAACAAAACTCTGAGGAACAAATGGAAAGAGTAGGGCTGTTGATTAATTGCAGTTAACTCACGCGATTAACTCAAAAATGTTAAGCGTGTTTTAAAAAATTAATCACGATTAATCACACTGTTAAACAATAGAATATCAATTGAAATGTATTAAATATTTTTGGATGTTTTCTACATCTTAAAATATATTGATTTCAATTATAACAGAATACGAAGTGTACAGTGTTCACTTTATATTATTTTTTTTTACAAATATTTGCACTATAAAATTATAAACAAAAGATATAGTATTTTTCAATTCACCTCATACAAGTATTGTAGTGCAATCTCTTTATCATGAAAGTGCAACTTACAAATGTAGGTTTTTTGTTACATGATTGCACTAAAAAACAAAACAATGTTAAACTTTAGCACCTGCAAGTCCACTCAGTCCTACTTGTCAGCCAATTGCTAAGAGAAACAAGTTTGTTTACATTTATTGGAGATAATGCTGCCCACTTCTTAATTACGTCACCTGAAAGTGAGAACAAGTATTTGCATAGCACTGTTATAGCTGGCGTCGCAAGATATTTACGTGCCAGATATGCTAAACATTTGTATGCCCCTTCGTGCTTTGGCCATCATTCCAGAGGACATGCTTCCACGCTGATGATGCTTGTTAAAAAAATTTTGCGTTAATAAAATTTGTGACTGAACTCCTTGGGGGAGAATTGTATGTCTCCTGCTCTGTTTTACACACATTCTGCCATATATTTCATGTTATAGCAGTCTCAGATGATGACCCAGCACATGTTGTTTGTTTTAAGAACTCTTTCACTGCAAATTTGACAGAATGCATGGAAGGTATGAATGTGAGATTTCTAAAGATAGTTACAGCACTCGACCCGAGATTTAAGAATCTGAAGTGCCTTCCAAAATCTGATCAGGATGGGGTATGGAGCATGCTTTCAGAAGTCTGAAAAGAGCAATACTCCGATCCGGAAATTACAGAACCCGAACCACCAAAAAAAAAAAAAATTCAACCTTCTGCCGGTGGTATCTAACTCAGATAATGAAAATGAACATGCGTTGGTTTGCACTGCTTTGGATTGTTGTTGAGCAGAACCTGTCATCAGCATGGACACGTGTCCTCTGGAAGCAGCAAGGGGCATATGAATCTTTAGCACATCGGGCACGTAAATATCTTGCAACGCTGGCTACAACAGTGTCATGCAAAAGCCTGTTCTCATTTTCAGGTGACATTGTAAACAAGAAGCAGGCAGCATTATCTTCTGCAAATGTAAACAATCTTGCTTGTCTGAGCGATTGGCTGAACAAGAAGTAGGACTGAGTGGACTTGTAGGCTCTAAAGTTTTACATTGTTTTATTTTTGAATGCAGGTTTTTTTGTACATAATTCTACATTTGTATGTTCAACTTTCATGATAAAGAGATTGCACTACAGAACTTGTATGAGGTGAACTGAAAAGTACTATTACTTTTGTTTTTTACAGTGCAAATATTTGCAATAAAAATATAAAGTGAGCACTGTATACTTTGTATTCTGTGTTGTAATTGAAATCAATATATTTGAAATTGTAGAAAATATCCAAAAATATTTAAATAAATGGTATTCTATTATTGTTGAACAGCGCGATTAATCATGTCATTAATCACGATTAATTTTTTTTAATCGTGCGATTAATCAC
The DNA here is from genome assembly GCF_011386835.1 of Chrysemys picta bellii. NCBI lineage: Eukaryota > Metazoa > Chordata > Testudines > Emydidae > Chrysemys > Chrysemys picta. The sequence continues at coordinate 73,969,253 of NC_088792.1, forward strand.
AATTAAGTTTTTAATCACTTGATGGCCCTAGAAAAGAGATAATGAATGTGTGCTGAAGAGTCATCACTTGGGGGCCCAGTCTAGAAAGCTTCTCAGGAGTTATAAATCTGAAAAGGCTTTTTCTTTTCTTTTTTTGGTATATCACCAAATCCCTCTGAAAAAACAGTGAGTTTGTGTGTCTAGTCACTGACTGATTGGATGCTGTTTAAAATACCAGCTTATCATTAGCCTGACTAAGGGCTCTTACGTTGGATAAAGAGTGAAGCATGTTTATAAAATGCCGGTTGTTTTAAAATGTGCATTGAGCACTGACAGAGGGTGGCAGGATCCTGTTGTTGGCTCATTTGGTTAGCAGGTGTTGTAACCTTGCAGGAATCTCTGCTGATTCACTGGGGCAGGTGTCAGTCATTAAACGCTACCTGCATACAAGGGTTGTGGAACAGCCCTCTAGAGAGGGAGGTGAAGTCTGGGACAGGGGGGGCCTAGGGTAAGAACCTAGGTCCCTCAGGATTTAAGAGAAAGCTTAATCTGGAGTTAACTATGTTTGTTGGTCTTGAAGCCAAACCATTATACAAACTGCAGCCTTTTGTTGGGGTGACTCCATCAACTTACAGACATATATGAATATTTGCAGTCTAATTGGCTTTATTATTTCAGCTACATTATAAATACTCAATGGCACATGGTATGTTAGCAATTTGCAAGCTATAAAGTTCTTTGGGGAAGCTAGTATTGTCTACCAAAATGACAGATGTCCAAAAAATCCTCCTAGCTCTCTAGTATTAAATACATTAAATGCCAAATATGCAATGGAAAACATTTAAGAAAAGTGGGGAGGGTGCAGGCATAAAACCTAATTCATATTGGAGAATCTCCTTTTTGGAGGGGGGGGGCGGTGGATATATATTTCTCCCTGTACTGTAGTTCTTGTTTCAGCTTATTCTTCTTTTTCCTTTCTCCATAACTGCCATGGAGATAGTACTCCAAATGATCCGTCACAGTAGTCTTGGAATAGGGTTTTATATAGATAATATGGAAGTTAAACATTCTTACTTTAACTCATTTGTGTTTCCTGGCCTAGGCATGTTTGGGGTCTGCACCCCATTGCATTATTATACCTAGTCTTTTTTCCTGGGTGGAGAATAATTTGTTATGATAGGTCCTGTTCATTTTGCCTTTCTTCTGTACTTGCTTTATGGGAGCTAAAAAAACCTATATTATGCCCATCAGTTATTTTCTGTTTCTAGTAAGCTTGTCACAAATGTGCGTGAAATGTGAAATATATAGGGGGCAAGTGGGAGCAATCAGTAAAGCAAAAAAAGTATTCTGTGCTGCTGAACATACTGGAAAACATAAACAAAGAACTGTTATGCATTTTGGCTTTAGCAACTGGCAGTCTTGCATGGAGAAGCAATAATATCAGAAAAGAGAGCAGCTACATGAATGGTTTGGGAAACTGTCATTCTTTACTAAGAAATACTGGGCTTAATTAATTCTTGCTCCTGGGAGGTCAACCTGGAGCACTCATTATGGTCTTAATTGGTGGTATAAATCCTGAGACGATGGAGGGGGAAAAAAAAAATCAGTAGCTAACAGTGTATGGCCTTTTGGTAAGTGTTAGCCAGTTGTATTACCATTTCAAATAGTGACAGTTTATGGTTTTAGTGGGTTATAGGCCTGGTTCTACCCAAATTAGGTTAGAGGGCATTAAATTGTGCAAAAAAAGTTGCAATAATTCATCCCTGTGTTTTGCATTAAACAGTGTGAAGCAACCCTATGCATGCCAACTCAGAAAAATGTGTTTCTGTGATATCCTGTTACTCATATTAAATTATGTTCATTACACTTCCCATCTGGAGTTTCCTACCAGGCCAAAAATCATTTTACAGACATTACTGAAAGGAAGTTAACTGTAATATTTTTAATTGTATACTTTTCATTTCCATTTTTTTAATTGAAGAAACCAGATGGAAATGCACCCAGACATCTTCATCTCTAGTGATATTATTGAAGAGCAGAAGCAGAAAATTCCAAACACATTGGTTTAAGGTGATGATTGTTCTGTCAGGAGGCTTTGTGGCATGTTTACTAAAAGGACCAGAAGTTCTATTTAAATCTCAGTTGGCGGGGGAGGGGAATAAAAATAGTCTTATAGATACTTTAACTTATGACAACCAACTTTAGTCTACATTTGACAAGGCAGGAATGAAACCCCAAACTTCATGTGCGAGGCCATTCATTTTAATTCTCTCCTGTTAGTAGTTGTCCTTTTGCCCGCTGGCAAACAGAAAAGTCTATTTCTAGCTCATTGCAAAAATGATTCATATTCTGTTTTTTGACTACTCTAGAACATATCATTTGCATCACCTTTGGAGAGCCGAGGCATCACACCAAGCGTACAAGTATGCTCCATCAGCCGGGATATTGAACTGGTAGTCAGGAGAACTGGATTCTGTTCCCAGCTCTCTTATTGACCTGCTGTGTGACCACAAGCAAGGCACTTATAGGTGATCTGCAAATATTTTTTTTAATGGGTTTTTATTTTTTCTCTCTTCAATGTTGAATGAAGGCCGACCAAGGATTTTTTTAAAAAGATATTTTCCCCATCTTTAGAAATGTTAGGAACATCAAATCTGGCCTTTTCTGATTTTGGTGGAGTCCTCTTTAAGGTTGCAGATGTGCACTGTGAGTTTACACCTTAATTCAGTTTCTCCCAAGAGTTCATTAGGCCGTTGATATTAAATAGGTTTAGTCTCAACAAAATGCGGAGCTGTAAACAGTCTGACTAAAAATTCGTCTCCTCTTCCCTCAGGATCAACTTTCAGTCCCTTGTTGCTTGTGGCAATTTCAATACCAGTCCAGTCACTTGAGAGGGCCAGATCTTTAACTTGTTTAAATTCCCATAGCTCTATACGAGTTATGACAACAAACACAAGTTGAAGATCTGGTCCAGAGTCTTTCAGGGCAGACGAGACCAGAATTTCTTGTGGTTAAAAATATGTATTTAACCAAAACTTTCCAATCCTTTGTATACCATATAGAAGGGGAAAAAGCATTAGCCCAATTTCTTTCCTTCTTGGATCACCTGTAACCTCCCATGTCTCCCTTTTTCCATCTGTGAAATGAAGCTTATATTTACTCACGTTTGTAAAGTGCTATGAGCTCTACAGATGAAAAGTTCTGATTCAGTGCCAAGTATTGTTATAAAAGTGTGAAAAAAAACAATTGCCATTAAGCTCGAGAATAAATGGCATTATATGTACAGAGTGGGCTGGACAAGGTGAAATAAAAAGGAAGGTGGAGAGTTATGCTGAAAATCACCGTGGAAAATGACGAACCACTTTTTGCCACAGTTTGACATTGAAACTACACATGCAACCATTGTTCTGTCAGACGGTTGGCTATTGCCAAAGCTATGCGCACGTGCTACGTTCTTTGAAGAGAGTCTACTATCTTGCATGGACATGTGTCTCCTATGCCTCTCTTTGGCAAAATACGTTGTCCTGCTCTATTATTGTACCTGGCTCTGGGGTGAAGGTCTGCATGTGGGGGAAGGGGATTCCAGGGGGGGGGGGGGGAGCTGACTTTTTGTTATTTGTGCGGGCACTGGGCCACAGAAGCTGTTGACTTGCTGCCACTGATCCAGAGGATTGGTGCTAAACCCCAGCTTTTTACAGTCTTTTGGAGGGACATCCAGTGTGCCAGACTCCTAAGGAGTCTCACTCTTCTTTCAGGGTACTCCACTGAGCTACTGGGCATCAGCACTGTGAGCTCTGCCCAGCAAGTCCAGCTGAGATAGACTCCTGGTAGAGAGTTGTATGCTCTTCAGTGACTAATGCACTCCAGCCAGTATTTGCAGTGACACCTCAAATAGTGTTTTCAAAATAAAGTAGGATTTATTAGTCAACTGGAACACAGCATTGAAGTCCTAAGGTTAGCACAGAGAAATGAAGGTTAAAGCACAGTCCATTCTAGTCACACCAAGCTGCAGTGAACTCCATTTTCAGGGTCGCTTGCACCCGCTCTCTGTCTCTTTGATTTCCTTCCTTAGTCAGTTCCCAGGTGGGAGAGCCCCCCACTCTCAGTCCTTTGTTCTCAAGCTGGAGTCTCTGCTCAGCTTACTTGCTGAGACTGTTGATGCATGAGTCATTGGCTTGCATTGTCTGTTTGGACCCGTGGTTGATCTGGATCAGTTTCAACCAGTTTCTTAACAACTCTATTTGTTTCACCCATACAGTGAAGTGACACATACACCTATGTCTCCTGTGTTGCCCCAGGAGCATTATTAATCCTTTTGCTCTATTGGGTAGCAATGAAAAGCGTAGCAGGAAACTCAGACACACATTGGATTCATAAAAATATTACAAAAAATTCCACTTTGTCACACTTGTGCTTTTCCCCCATCCACCACGTGACTGAGGAAGATCATCTCACATTCTGCCTGCCCTGAGTTGCCTTTACTTGCATTTTTTAAAAAAAAATCTCCAGTTTGCAAAGAGTGGTAGACAATGCAAGCATCTTGGAAAAGAAGTACCTTCTCACACTTTTAACTGAGAATGCCTTCATTTCAGTCTTCCATGATTGTACTACCTTTTGGGGTTTTAACTAGTCATGGTGTGAAACTGTTCAAACATACGTGTTTTGTGTACAGCCATTTTTCATAGGTGTACTATATATCATAAGATACTAACTCAATGACGTGTTTCATGTGACAGCAGTATGGCCCAATATTAAAGTGCAGTTTTACTCTGAAAAATGACTGGGTAAGACTGCCATTATGGAGTTCCATGTTCATCGATGACTTTAATTGTAAGCCATGCACATTTGACCCTAAAGGTGGCTTTCTCTTAACTGCCAGCCTTGCAAACTCAACCTGGAATGTGAGACTCAAGCTGGGTTCTTTATTCTCCGACATCATCACAAGTACTCAAGGTTTTTTCAGGCCAAATTCAGCTCTCATTTACACCTGTTTAAGCCCCTTTACTATGCTAACAAAATGAGTTTGCACAGGTGTAACTAACTGCAAGGTAACAATTCTGATGTGGAATTTTAACATCACAGAATCCAGCTCTTTCTTATCTTAGCGATGTACATTTTGTAGGGCTAACAAGAATAAAAAGTTAATTTTAGTAATTAAAGTAAACAAATACAACTGAGAAAGGTGTCTTATTTCTATGGTCCAGGTTAAAAGTAGAGCAACACATTAAAAAGGTCCAGGGCCCAGTATTTTTTCTTGTACAAAATCCAGCCAATCTGAATTTAGAAATGGCTTGATAAATTGGGTTGTAGAGAAGCCTGTCCTAATCCATCTTTATTTTCCTTTTACTAATATCCTAGGAAGACGCTTGATTTAGAAGCTCATTTTAAAGTCCATTTTGTGGTGCACCTGTAGAGCCGCTAAATTCATAGTGACTGTATTTGTGGGTAATCACCGTTAATTCAAATGAGCTGAGCAGGCAACTTCTAAAGTGTGAGTTTGTCTCTAGTATTTCTCAGTTGCTTACCACTTCAGCCACTTGTAAGTCCGTTTTTCAACTTGTAAACGATTTGCTGCTGAAAATGAGACTTGACATACAGTAGGGTAGCAAAACATGTTTAATAAAACTTCTGGATCAGGTAATCCTCCTCCTCCTCAGACAAAAAGTATATGTAACACTTGGCTTTAAATCATGTGATTTAGGAAAATAATCTGTTTGTGAAGAGAGAGAGCTCTGTTGCATTGTGTGGCCTCATCCAACATTTTATTGGTGTTATATCAGGATAACTATCCCATAGGATTTTATGGGTTTATAATTCCTCTAAGAATTGAGTAAGAGCATGTTCAGCTTAACATTATCAAAGGTTTCGTATACACAATGACTTCCTTTGTATCCAGATGGCATTCTGAAGTCCTTTATGTCACTGGTTATTAAATCGGTTCAGATGTTCTTTAAGCAGCCTAGCCCTGTACTAAACTCTTTCATGTTTGACATAGTAATAGACAAGTACTACAAAAGTAAATAGCAACTAGAGTTGGGGTGGAGCTTATCTGGCATTGTATTAAAGTTACATAGATTACTTTGGCTTTAGTAACAGGCTTTATTTGCTCCTCTGTACATGTGGTTTCACGTACCACACTCTACTTTCAACAGAGCAGATAAAGTATCAACACAATTAAAAGTGAAAAATAATCTGTCTATTTTGCCAGTGGTGAATGTTCAGGAAACACACACTGATACAATAGGTTTTGAATAATTTATGCCCAACCCTTTTTTTTTTTTCCTTGCAATCTGTAAATGAGGACACCTAATGCAGCATGGTCAGGAAGATACTCTATCCATCACCCATTAAGATAACAAGATTGTGGTGGAGGGGAAAAGGAGATGGTATGCTTTAGACTACTATATTTTTGGAGCACAGAAAGGGTAAAAATATAAAAATGAGATGTTTGTCCTGAACTCTTTGTGTAAGAGAGCTGATAAGAGACACTTTGAAAACTGAAATGCTAAATTAATTCCAGGTCTGTGGGACACCTGTATACTTTTCATTTTTCATCACTAAACTAAAAACACAGGTTTTGTGTTCCTTTCCCAAGATGTGGGCATAAATCACATTAGAACAATACATTTCACCTTGATGTGTCTTTAGCAGCTTCCCTTACTCTGATTCAAGTGTGCTATAGATGCTATTGGAAACAAACAGACATTATGTGTTGCAGAATGTTTTTCTCCATGGAATTAACATATTAAATTTACAAAGATAATATCATTTCTGCTTACTTTTGGTGCTGAGGTCTCTGTTCTCCACATCACATGGGATGTATGCAGTATTGTAACGCCCATTAACAATAATGGAAACTGTTCATGTAAATGCCCCATGCCTTATAAACACAATAGATTCCTAGCAATGGTATTCAATACTAATAAAACAAAATATGAATTATGTTAAATCGGATTCTAACTCTATTTTTTGTTCACTTCTAATAAGTGATTCACAGCCTGGCTGATGGGTATTAATTATGAACTCTAGTGGGTGAATGATAGAGAGAGATAAATGATAAAATAAAATAAATGATAAAATTCTCTCTCCTGCTGATGATAGCTCATCTCAATTGATTGGCCTCTTACAGTTGGTATGGCTACTCCCACCTTTTCATGTTCTCTGTATGTATAAATATCTTCTTTCTGTGTGTTCCATTCTATGCATCCGATAAAGTGGGCTGTAGCCCAGGAAAGCTTATGCTCAAATAAATTTGTTAGTCTCTAAGGTGCCACAAGTACTCCAGTATTTTCCAAAGGGGACGTAAAAAGGGAATGCAGATGTCTTGATATTCACATAAGCATATAATTTGCATAAGACACATTTTCTTTGCTAGAAAGCAGCTGCCAGGTGAGACCATTGACCATCCTGTTACATACTGATGTCACAAAACTGAGTCATATGAATTTGAACAGTTAATATATGATGGACTAGTTAGATACAGAACTAGTTTGGTAAAATGGATGACCTGGTCAAGGCAAAGTTATTCTGAGAGTTGGATGTGATTTTTTACCAGGACTATAGATTCATAGATTCTAGGACTGGAAGGGACCTCGAGAGGTCATCGAGTCCAGTCCCCTGCCCGCATGGCAGGACCAAATACCATCTAGACCATCCCTGATAGCCATTTATCTAACCTACTCTTAAATATCCAAGAGATGGAGATTCCACAACCTCCCTAGGCAATTTATTCCAGTGTTTAACCACCCTGACAGTTAGGAACTTTTTCCTAATGTCCAACCTAGACCTCCCTTGCTGGAGTTTAAACCCATTGCTTCTGGTTCTATCCTTAGAGGCTAAGGTGAACAAGTTTTCTTCCTCCTCCTTATGACACCCTTTTAAATACCTGAAAACTGCTATCATGTCCCCTCTCAGTCTTCTCTTTTCCAAACTAAACAAACCCAATTCTTTCAGCCTTCCTTCATAGGTCATGTTCTCAAGACCTTTAATCATTCTTGTTGCTCTTCTCTGGACCCTTTCCAATTTCTCCACATCTTTTTTAAAATGCGGTGCCCAGAACTGGACACAATACTCCAGCTGAGGCCTACCCAGCGCAGAGTAGAGCGGAAGAATGACTTCTCGTGTCTTGCTCACAACACACCTGTTAATACATCCCAGAATCATGTTTGCTTTTTTTTGCAACAGCATCACACTGTTGACTCATATTTAGCTTGTGGTCCACTATAACCCCTAGATCCCTTTCTGCCGTACTCCTTCCTAGATTACAGTGCTGGTAAAAACAGCTTTCCAAATGAAGGTGTTCACAGGCAGTGAAGAAACAGAAGTGCATCTAATCAAAAATGCATATCTAGGGTGAAATTCTGATCAAAGTGGAAACAATGAGAGTTTTGTTACTGATTTCAGGGGGGCCAGGGTTTGACCCCACTTGGCTGAAGACAGAACATACGGGTAACTAAAAAGCAAAGATTAGATCTGTTTGCCATAAATATGGAGGCCATCACATCAAAGTGACAAAATATCCAACACAGTGGGGGGATACATTATAAATGGAATAAAAGTACTCCTGTTGGGAAGGTATGTCACTTTCAAAAAATACTTCAGGAAATTCCGTATGCAAACTGTATTTGGTGCCCAAATATTTAAACTAGTTCACCACAGGACCTCCCAAAAAACTGTGGGCACAATTCTGTGGGTATTCCTACCCAAAAACTTGTGTCTGCAAAATCAGAGGCCTAGTTGAAGCAGGTTTCAAAATCAGGTCACAAAAATGTAATTTCTGATTGCCCGTTTATAATTAGGAAAACTTCTCTTATCAAAGTAGCAGTACTATTGTGGAATTTACCATGAAAGGATGCAGAATAACAAACTGGTCGTCTGGACATCTTTGTCAGTGTCTGTCGAGAGGAAATTCTAAAAATCAAATGTTTTCAAATGCAATTTTTTGAGCTTTTTAAGTAAATCAGTTGCCACAAACATTTGTAAAAATGGTATTGCTTTGTTGCCTTACAGAGCAGTATTTAGCATGTGGATGATATTCCTCAACAGCATTTCAATAATTAATTATGGGTCAGGACCAGGGTGATAAATTTGAAAATATCCAGTCTATGAAAGCTAACAGGTCTGTTTTTTTCCTGCATTTTTGTGCTAAATTCAGAATGAAAAGGAAACGTGACCTTTAAAGAATTTTTATAGAGTATTTTCTTAAGAATTTTTTCAATTTATCTTCTATTACACAGAATTTGTGCCATGAAAGAAACTCATGTGTTTTGGGAGAGTTGTGTTTTGTTTGTTTTGGGGGTTTTAAAATACCAATTTTTTCTTTAAGCTTTCTCCTATATTACTAATGGATACATGAACTCAGGGATGCTAGTGGTGTTTCTCTCCCTTCTAGAGTTGAATCTCCGTACTCTGTTTCGCTGTAAGGTTACAATCTCTCTGCTAAGGAGTGAGAGAACCTTTCTGCTAGGCCACCAGATCTAAGCAACCCTTTTAACCTGGGATTTTATTACAATCCATCAGGGAGGAAAAAGAGAAGGTGATCAGAACAAGTGACCTGTTAATGGGTGTCAAGTGGCTATAATGACCTATGTACTGATATATTTTGGGTTTTGTTTCCTCTGTTATCAGGGTTGGGGTATTTTGTTGGTTGTTTTAATTCCAGCAGTGCCCACAATGTACTAGATGCTATCTAGTTCCTGCCCCAAAGAACTTGCAATTTAAGAAAGAGCGGACAGTCTTTTTTGGGTTTTTTTTATGGCACCTTGCAATGTTGATTACTGTTTTGTTAAATTATTCTAGTATCTCATTCCTTCTGAGGGGAGGGGAGATTCAGCTGCAGCATTGGAAACTTCTTGTGGCATTTGTTCATTCAGGGCAACTTGCTGCTTGGTTTGTATGACAGATGTAAGCAATACAGTTCCCTTAGTAGCTGAGATGAAATTTCACCAGAGATTCAATTTACATTCATAATGTCCTAGAGTCGGGGGAAATGTTGACTGCCACTGAGCTATGGACAGGTCACGTGGCACAACAGAAGCTGAAAATGTTAAATGTACATCTTGGGGAACAGGACAGGTAGCTCAGTGCTACACATGCCAGCTGTGAACTGATTTGTAGTGGTATTCCACTGCGTTCATCATTTTTGCATTTGGAAGTTGGTAAAATACCCTCTGTACTTGGACAAATCACTTAATCTCCCCAGACAAGTGACTGTTGCTCTGCTCAGTGTTGCAATGCCTAACTGACCTGGGCTCCAAAGTGCCTAAGTCACTCTTGAAAAGGAGACACATAGGTCAGTTAGGCTGAGCAACGCAACATCTAAATGACTTAAACATCTGGGTCTTCATTCTACCCAGTGCCATAGGCAAAACTGAGGCTATTTCTTTCCATCAGAGGGCTATTATGAGGATCAAATGCATGAATAATTATGAGGTATTCAGATCCTACTATGTGGAAGGCTGTTTAAGTATCTAAATAATAGAGTTAGGTTGTAAATATAATTATTGTTTAGTCATTAAGCTAAGGGACACATGTTTTCCCTTAGCAAGTAAATAAAACAGACAGACATGTCTGTACTATTTTTTGCTTGAAAGGTTTCAAGTAACAGGTGTAACTCATAGCATGAACACCCAGTGTTGACTTAAGTACACCCGTAATGGGGTCTCAATAGTTCGGAAAGTTTTTCTTTGGCTTTTGTAATGTGATGTTGGATAACGTAAAGCAACAAAAGTTTTCTACCACTTGACCGTACGTATCCTAAAGTCAGTCAAAAGAACTAGCCCCAAGGAGGCTTTGACTCCACAAGGGCCCATGAAATATTGCACAAGGGGCATGATTAAGAAAACACTCTTCAATTCTTCTGGCTGATTGAGAGATTTTCATAGCATTGACATCAAAAAAGCTCTGGGGGTGCAAGGGATTCATGATTAGCCTTCATCTGCCGCCTCCTCCCTGTTGATACTACCTGGAAGTCATGGCTAGCTGTTAAGAAGCTAAAAGACTATAAAATTATCTACTTACATATCTATAAATTGCTATTAAGAAACCCTTTCATACAGTGTGCAATGACTACATCTTGGGACAAATGAAATATGGATGCAGAACTATCATTACATCCCTTTTGATCAAACATTGTGCTGCTCTATAGGGTGTACACCTGTGGTTTGTTGAACACATTTTAAAAACCTCTCAAACCTCTCCAAATATTGAATCAGCAAGTGTTTCTACACAGTGGAGTGGTGTTGACTGAGATTTGATCCTGCTGGATGGTGAAACACTGTTGAAAATTTGAGTAGCAATATGAAACTTTCTAATAGAGCTCAGTTACAGAAATACTTTTGCTGAATATCTGTGGGCTGATCTGTAAAAATTCTTAGGGCATTGTGTTTTGTTCTGTTTTTTTGTTGTTTTTAAGGTTGGCCAATATTTTCTCACCCAGTACACACACAATTTCCCTTAACTCCCTAACTCTCATTTCTCCCATTCCTCTGGGAACTAACTCTCTTTTTCTTGATATAGATAATGCACTTATATTTTTGGGAAGGTGTCCAGGTTCACAAATCAATAATCAGCCTTATGCTGGAAATCTTCCACGTGTGGTAGTCTGGTTAATTTCAGTGGGGGTTGTGAGCGCTCTCAGGATTTGGCCCACTCTACAGTTATTTCACCTCTGACCACAAAATAAAAATAGAAATCCTTCCAAAAACAAATGGAGAAGGGATAACTGAGGCTGGAAGAAAGCGTGCCATACTGGTTAGGGAGTTTGATTTTAAAGTGAATCAGTCAGGCGGGAACAGTGTTTACCGTGTTTATAACTAAATCCATAAACCCAAGCTCACCTGTTTTATTTTAGCCTGGATGTTATAACATAACCTAGAGCCTCATTCTTCTTTACCCTGACAGTAAAATAGTTTTCTTTTTTTGATTAAAAGGTGCTCTTTATGTTGCAAGAAAAGAATATTCAACTTTTAATGTTTATAAGGGCAGTAAGCTTATCATAATCTAGCCATAATGTTGCACTCATGTTATTAACTTAAAAGAATTGGAGACTGGCTATGATTTATGTGTGAAGCCCAGGGATTTTATTTCATTATTTTTTCTGCTTAATTGCAGGGTTTTTTCCGCAGAAGTATTCAGAAGAACATGGTTTACACGTGTCACAGAGATAAAAACTGCGTTATTAATAAAGTCACTAGAAATCGCTGCCAGTACTGCAGACTACAGAAGTGCTTTGAAGTGGGAATGTCCAAAGAATGTAAGTGGTTTCTAGAAACAGTTCTTCTCATTTGTGTTACCCCATATATATGGAGATCATGTGGGAAATAATAATACATTGTCATATAATTAAAGAACTGTATCATAATGCATACGCACAAAGGTGACAGAACTTAAATTTCACAGGCAACCTTAAATCTGGCATTTCCTAACTTCCAAGTGCTTGACCTTGCAACCTAAATAACATTATTTTAACGTGGGGTTTTTATGTAATATACCAGATGTGCAATATGGGCAAGCAAATGTGGATGTGAAAACATTAAAGGGACACTTTCAACTTTTATTTTTTGTAATTAGTTAATTTTTGATAAGAGACTCCTTTCAATAGTATGTCCTAAACTTAAAACAAAATCCTTTAAACAGATTCCGTGTTTTTTAAAAAAAGAAAAATTATCGCGTGTGTCAGTTTCAGGGTGGTGCACCTGTATCTTCCCCTCTGTGGTCCACTCCAGGAGTTCCCAGTCTCCAGCTGTTTCTGGGCAGGGACCCTTGTCCCACTCCCTTCTGACCAGGGCTTTTAAGGCTGCACAGCTATCTGCCTTACACTGTGATATCCCCAGCAAGCCAGTCTGCCTAACAGCCAGCACCTGGGCTTTGCTTCCACTCTGGGGGCTATGACCGGTGTCTTGACAGCAGTTGTAAGTCACCACACCTCTCTTTCTAAGCAAGCACCTTTATTCCGGAGGTAAAAGTATTACAGAGAAAACACATACAGCTAATAAAAAGAACCTACTACACAGATGCTTATCTGAGGTCACCCCCAACTCCAACAAGGGCACTGGTAGGTGTCAGTCTTTCCAACCCTTTTGCAAGGTTGAGCTTCCCCTCGGATCCAAGGTCCTGTCCGTTTGCTGGATCAGAAAGAAGGTCTTGTGTCAGTGCAAATGTACCCTTTGTATCCCAAAAGCCCTTTCTGTGTGTGTTGGTCTCTGAAAACCTAGTTTGAACCAGTGTATGTAAGCTTCCTTTCCCATACGGAGGGGTTTACAGTCTAAGCGATTCACCTTAATCATCCCCTCCCCTCCCATGCACACACACGCTGGTTTTGGTTCCTAGAGGCGTTGTGGTAGCCCTCCCCGCTGGAGTTGCATACAATCCGTAGCCCACAGTGATCCATAAACTTAATACAGTATGGTCCCCAAAGATATTGCAGGGGATTGCAATTATCTGTCACAATAAGGATTTTTCTTCTTCCCGTTTTATAGTTTAGAAATGTTTTTGGGTAGGCGTAAGAGCCACAATACACAAACATGCTGAAGGCCTTTCATCTCTTCCCCCTTCTTCTTCCTGCACACGCCTGCCTGTTGCTTTGCTACCGTGTCTTTTTCTGTGTCTTTTTCTGCAAGGTGACCACCCATCCCTTATTTTAAGGGACGGCCCTTGACAACTTTAAACATTAAATTGAAGTTTATGATGATTGCATTGTATACTTGAAGCAGTACAAATGTACACTTGAGAGAAAAATACATGCTATGCTAAGAGAAATGGTGTTTCCCTAAAATGCCCCTTAAAATAAAGCGGCGTCCCTTACTTTTCACGTTTTTTCCCCCCCTTATTTCCATCCAACAAAGGTGGTCACCTTAGTTTCAGCTCTGTTGCTACAATTAGATAGTACTCCTCCCCATCCAACCCCCCTGTCATGAATCTGACTGGAACACAAAGTGCTGCCAATGAGCAAAGTAAGCAAACAAAAGATAAAAAGGAAGTATTTGCATATCTCTGTGTTCTAGTAATCTTTGGGGTTACTTGTGACATTTGTTGGTGCAAAATGTTCAGATGGAAATGTGATTTGACTTATTTTTCTTTCAAGCGGAGGGTGTCCCTTTACGTTCTATAATGAAAGTTTTCATACTTGTTCTGCAATCTCTAGGGGTGATTTAAAAAAAAGTTCACTTATTTTTGAGTCATGTAATGGTGGCAAAATACGTTTTTTCCCTTTTTTTAAAAAAATTAAGATTATTTTTATTTTATTTTTTGTATATGGACCACTTAACAATGGCTGAAGTTTAGAAGCTGGAACTTTTCAGGTGCCTCGTACTTATTGAAGCTAGTGTGCAAAGCAATCTTTGTGTGAAAAATAAATTGATAAATGAAAGAAATGTAGTAAAAAGTGTTTGTAAAATAAATTTGACATATGCACAATGGTGCAGTTAATGTATCAGTGATAAGGATGACTATGTATGTATGCACACACCAGATAACGGACTAGTCCTGTTCTCCTTCCTTGGTCAAATCTCCCATTGACTCCAGTAGCTTCAGTCCAGCATGTGGTCATAACCATTACAGAAATCCTGGGAGAAGAAAAAATAGAAATGAAGTTTCCATTCTTAGATTCTCCCACAGAAGTCCCCCTAGAGACACTTAAACTTGATGAAAGAATCATAACACTGAAGAGAGAATGATAACCAAACTCTAAGGGCTTGTCTACATTTCCTCGTGGGGTCGATCTAAGACATGCAACTTCAGCTATGTGAATAGCATAGCTGAAGTCGACGTACTTAGGTCTACTTACGATGGTGTCTTCACTGCGGTAAGTCGACGGCTGACGCTCTCCCATCGACTCCGCTTGTGCTCCTCGTTCTGGTGGAGTACTGGAGTCAATGGGAGAGTGCTCAGCAGTTGATTTATCGCATCTATATTAGACGCAATAAATCGACCCCCGCTGGATCGATCGCTGCCCACCGATCCGGTGGGTGGTGTAGACAAGCCCTTACTTAAACTAGAGACTTAATTCAAGCAACTGTCCTTCTTAAATTACATGAAACTTCCCAAATAGAGTACAAAGTGATGAACTGTGTATGAGAGAGCCGAACACATCCTAGAGTCTCCTATTGGCCAGGCTCCAGTATAAGGAATCTAATAAACCATCTGCCTTGCATGTAATGAGATCTTTCTGATACCCACATTAAGTAACATAGCACTGCAAGCATCACTATAGTTAAAGAAGGTGAGTGACTGAACATTTTTAATATACACCATTATCTTCCTGAATTTATAACTCTATAACAGGGATCGGCAACCTTTGGCACACGGCTCGTCATGGAAATCTGCTGGTGGGCCGGGATGGTTTGTTTACCTGCAGCATCCACAGGTTCGGCCGATTACAGCTCCCACTGGCCGAGGTTCGCCGTTCCAGGCCAATGGGGGCTGCGCTTCCCACAGCCCCCATTGGCCTGGAACGGCAAACCGCGGCCAGTGGGAGTGCAGCCCCCATTGGGTTGGAACGGCAAACCGCGGCCAGTGAGAGCTGTGATCGGCAGGTAAACAAACCGTCCCAGCCCGCCAGCAGATTTCCCTGACGGGCCGCGTGCCAAAGGTTGTCGATCCCTATTCTATAACAGAATTCCCCTAGTGCAGAAATTTAGCCTGCAGTAAATAAACCAATAGTGAATTGTTTGACTGTATTTCTAAGGCCTGGGCAACGCTTAAAATTTTGGTTGACACAGCTACATTGGTCAGGGGTGTGAAAAATCCATACCCCTGACCAATGTAGCTATGCTGACTGAACCCTCTGTGTAAAATGCTTCCATCGAACTAGCTACGATTCAGGGAAGTGTTCCTACAGCAACAGAAACACCAAGTTCCTCCAGCATAGCTACAACAACAAAATTATGCTGGTTTAGGCCCCGTAGTGTAGACATACCCGAAGTCTGGAGCCAAAACTACATCTGGCAGGAGTAGCACAAATGCCAGCTAAAGCCCATGGCAGCTTGGAAGAATAATTTTTAGTTTTGGGAGGCATGAAATCTGGGTGTGTTTCTTTTTCTGAATAGAGCCTTTCTAACTCAGAAGCAGCATTTTTCTTTTCCATCTGAAATGTTGCTAGTCATTAATATATAAACTGGACAAATACTTTGAATCCGTCGGGGAGGGAAGAAAGAGAATGATTGATCGTCCTAGTCAGTTTTGGAAAGGGGTTTACTGGACATGAACAGTGGAATTTTCATAGACACTTATGGCCATTGAATAATCCATGGATTTAAGGGCCTAGGGGCCCGATTCTCCCGTTTTTCACATTATCGCTCCATGTCCATTGGTGCAAAGCGGATGTAAAACGCTACCAATCAGAATGGCAGTTTCATACCCGTACTGCACTCATTTTGCCCAGATGTTGAATGATGACCCCCAGCTCCAGATTCTCTGCCTTAGACCTTGTGCCATCACTTAGACCAGTGCAAAGTGGGTGTGAAACGCTGCCATTCTGAATTAATAGCATTTTGCTCCCCCCTTTGCTCTGCTGTAAATGGCAACACAATGTGCCATTCATTGACACACCTGTCTTTTTCATAATGGGTGAAAACACATTAACATAGCCTCAAAATTCAGAACTGAGAGTCTATGTCTACACTTCCACTTTTGTTGGTATAACTTATGGTGCTCAGGGTGAAATAACACCCCTGAGCGACATACATTACACTGACAGAAGCGCCAGTGTGGACAGTGCTATGTCGGCAGGAGATGCTCTGCTGTCTGACATGGCTGTCGCCGCTCTTCAGGGCGCTGGAACAATTTGTATAGTGGGGGCGCTGAGAACCACACTGTAAACCCTGTATATGATGGAATCCCCTTCAAGCTAGGGGGTGCATCAGCACCCCTAGTTCCAGCACCTGTGCCGCTCATGGAGGGGTGGTTTATTGTGTTGACGGGAGAACTCTCTCACATTCCATCAGCATAGAGCAGCTATGCAGGAGATCTTACAGCTGCATCAGTAAGCTCTCTGATGCAGACATGGCCTTAGACTGCAATGGCTCACAAGGTGTAGGGCTAGATAAGATGCACTTTAAGGACTCTCATAGTTGTTAGGGACATTTCCACTGTACCCATGAAACTCATTTGTTAAAAAAAACAAATTATTCAAGAGAAACCTCTTTATAAAATGTGGTGTTTTGTGTGTGTGTGTAAACATCTGTGCTTCTTTTAAATGGGGGGAGGGGTTGGATAGTCCAGTATGGGTGATGAACTCTTTATTTCTCCCCCTTATATTGTAAGGGGCCATCTTTTGATTAGTCTATGTAAAGTGCCTAGTAGTGTTGGACACTGCCTGACTCAGGCCTCTGAGGGTATGACTACATTGTATCTGGGAACAAGGCTCCCAGTCCTGGACCAAAGATTGGTGCTAGCAGGGTTTGTGCTAGTGCTCTAAAATCAGATGTGTAGACATTGCAGCACAGGCCGGAGCTCAGGCTCTGAAGCCTGGGAGCGAGGGGTGGGCTTGAGAGCTTGAATTACAGCATCTACACAGCTATTTTTAGAGCCCTAGCATGAGTCCCACTACCATGAGTCGGTGGCCCCGGGCTAGAAGGCTCGCTAGCTCTGCTCAAGCTAGCATGCTAAAAGCAGCAGTGCGGCATGGGACGTGGGTCAGGCTAGCCACCTGAGTCCAAGCCCACCCAACCCCGTGGGTCTGGGCTTGGACAGCTCGCCCAAGCCACCACCTGTGCTAAAATGTGCATACAGCTAGTTTGAGTGTGCTAGCTTGAGCAGAGCTAATGGGAGTGTCTGCCCAGGTTGGGAGCATGCTGCAGCTGCAGTGTAGCTATACCCTTAGGGCTCATCTAGATAAACTGCTAGTGCACGGCATGCTAGTGTGCCGTAGATTTACAGTCCCGCTTGCCATGCACTAACTCTTCATCTAGACACGCCCTAGTGATATCACAATACACAATGAATTCTGTGACAGACATTCCTTATTATTTGTATGTGGGGATATACAGAGGGCTAACTGCTTCTCTTCCCCAATCCCAATAAAGAATAACCTGAGGGGCTAGGGAGTAGAGCGTTGTGGCCAGAGGAAAGGGCATGGCTTTCAAACCACTTGGGGATCTCTGATGCTGAGGGCATCCATAAGGAGGACTAGCTTCCATGCTGCGTTTTTTGTCCCCAAACCCTAAGCAGTAGGGTTTCTATGTGAGCCATACTTTCACTTGCTCTTCCACCACATGGGGTAAAATGCCTCGGTACAGAGCTGCCAGCAGTTCTCATCCGGGCAGGATCATTCCAGGTTTTTCAAATGAGTAACAGGTAATTGACAAGTTGACATGGCATCGTGTCACTTACAGACCCTGCTGGAGTGTGAACCTTCCAGACCATGCTGAGGGAGGGGTTAGATTAAATGCTTTTTCATTAATTTGTATACTACAGTGTGTGGTTCTGTGATTTTTTTTTATATATTGTTTATTGGCAAAATCAACATGATATAGGTTTAGGGGGTGAGGAAAGTCACTTACCTGCCCCCAATATATGCTGGCCTCCACGGGTTCTGTAGCTGTTGTGAAATAACCAGCATCTTATGTTCTGAAACGTCACATCAGAGTTGGGTTTGGAAATCTCAGTAGGATGATTCTAAATAACAAAAGAGGAGAGTGAATTATTACAATGCTCTTTGACAATCACCTTCAATTAACTTGTACTCCTGCTAATTTTCAACAGAGGCCACAAAAAAATGTAGGTCCTACATAAGCATGCTGTATTTCTTTAACATTTCTTTGCAACTGAATGAAGAAATTATTTTAAATAAGAGCAGCTAGAATGCGGAGTGCCTTCCACACAATATTAATACGAGACCAAACTATATAGTATTTCCCTTTAAAAGCAGTAGTATTTCAGAACTGAAAGACCTTAAAGCCTTCCTTTTAATTTGTTCTTACCCAAATGTCTGCAGTTTTCAATGCATTTCTTGAGATGTTTGTGTAAACAAAGGCATATTTACTATAGGTTTGTTAGGATTTAATTTTTTTAAACTACCCTTTTCCCCATTTCACCTCCTTTCTGGCTGCAGCTACTTTACTCCATGGCATTCGTGCCATGAACAAAGGACAGTAAAAGGTACTTCGGGAGCCGTGTAGGAAAACAAACCTACAATATTTAACCAGCCCCAAATGGAAAAGTTAATCACGGTGGACAACTGCAAATGGGAACCCAAATGCCTATTCCTGAGGGCAAAGGAGGAATGAATACACTTCAACTGTGCAGATTCTGTGTGCACGCATGTGTACTTCTGTGTTTCTGTAAGCGAGCTACAGAAGAGAAATCCCTGTATTTTCTTTTAAAGAAAATGCAAAAATAGTTGCCCTCACATGCAGCTTCCAGTGAGTTCAATGGGAGTTTATGCATAAGCATCTGAGTAACTGCAGTCAGTGCCGTTGATAGGATTTTAAAGATATAGGCACAGTATTTTGGAAGACAACAGCCTTGTGCATTTCTTGCATATTTGAAAATAAAAATTAGTGAATGGCAAAGTGCAGTGAATTTATATTTCCTTACTAGCTTATTCTCTTTCAACCGCAACTTACTTTGTGGTCTGATTCATTGAGAGAGGTTAGTGGCACACCTGCCCCCAGTGCAGCTACATGATTATTTATTTGTGTTATGATAGTGACTGTCAGGCCCAAGTGAGATTGGGCTTCATTGTGCTAGCAAATATATAGTGAAAGATGGCCCTGGCCCCAAAGAACTTACAAGCTAAACAGACAGTGTGTGGGAGGGGAAACAGAGGCACAGAAAAGATAAATAATTTGCTCATTGTCATACAGCAAGTCAGGGAACAGAACTCAGAATAGAACCCAGATATCATGACTCCCAGCTCAGTACCTTTATCTTGTGGACCATGCCGCTTTGGGAAGATATGAGTTCAGATCTTTGGATTCAGAGTCTCAAGTGCCAAAAGTTACACAATAGAACCAAGCAGGCCTTCCTAGTGTGTGGTACATTAGGGATTGGTTATGTTGTGTGAGCCTACTATGCAAGATCACATGGTGCATGCACAGAGGCTTATGCTCTAGTGATGTGTGAGCAAGCGGGGTTATGACCCAAACACCAGCAGGGAGCATCATTCGAGGAATTTCTTTTAGGTCTTCTTAAAAACAAAGATCTCAACAATTTTTTTAAATTTAACACTTAGAGACTGTAATCATGTTACCTAACACAGGACTGTGAGCTGCTGCTGAATGAGGAGGTCTGCTGTGGTTGACAGGGTCTCAGTCTCTGATGAAACCTCAGGAAACTAAGGCAGGAAACTCTGCCTGCCATTTTATTACATTTATTACATTTATTACATTACTGAGGGCAGAGCAGGATGATGCCTCATCATTAACATGTTAATGATGAGGCATCATCCTGCTCTGCCCTCAGTTGTTGGGAACAAGGCACACACCTGTCTGCGTTCGTGGGCTGGTAGAACTAACACAGGTGCGCAGTGAGGCCTTGTACAGTTATAGAATAGGCAGGAAACGGAGGAGAATTGTTTCAACAATGGGCTTGTTCAAGCAGGATACTGGAGAAACCACCTTAATAGAGTGAAATTTATCCCTCTTAGTACAAATCCAGAGTATCCTGAACTCCTTCCATCCCCGTTTTGTGGGGAGCCGCCTTTCATGCCATCCTTCTCAGCTCTGCATGGCAGCTGCTGCCCTTCCCAGGCCTCTTTGCGTGAAGGCTTTAGACCACAGGATTCAAGTATTGTAGTTGCTGATTCTGTGGCCCCTCTCCAGACTTGCCCCACATATAGATTTGTGATTCTGCTTACAATTAGCTTCCCTTGTGTGGAAACATTACCATAAAGTAGGGAATCTACTGCATTTAAAAACACAACCCACCCCCTCTTTACTCACATTATTTTAGAATTCTGTGCTTTGGAATATTTAGGGGTACATGTTTCTCTGGGTATATGGTCAAAAGCGGCTTCGGAAACAAGTTGACTTCTAAAGTGGTGGGGAAGGGCTGCAGACTAAACAAAGCATTTTATCAACAAGAGTAGGATCTCTATTCAGATCTCGAAAGAGATGTGATCTAAGCCCTGGAGTGGGAGCCAAGAACTCCTGAATTCCTACCCCAGCTGACAATGTCTGTTTCCTCTGTCCTCTTTGGCCAGCCAATTTCCCCATGTGTAAAATGTGATTAATAACCTGACTCTCTGCAGTTTTGGGAGAATTAATTTATGTTTGTAAAGGGCTTTGAAGATGAAAAATCCTAATGATAATTCCACTGAAGGGAAGAATTTGAGAAAAAGAAAAGGAGGGAAACTCTGAAACCAAGCCACACAAATCAGGTTCTTCAATCTGTGAAATTGCATAGGCTCAGAAGATCAAGCCCCAAACATTCTTGTATCCCCAATGTGGAGCTGTTTTGGGAAGAGAGAGAGAGAGAGAGAGCAAAACGGGCATAAGGGTGCTTCATTTGTTTGAGAACACAGTATATGTTAGTTTTCATGTGTTTAAAAACACAGTAGTCTAATGTTAAGGACAGTCACATACTACGGATAATGTATTCTTTATGATGTGGTGCTGAAAATGAATAATGGAATGTTTTATGTTAAATTAAAATTTAGTTGTAGAGAGCAGAGTTCTGCTGGCTGCACATTGTTTCTATGGTTAATCAAACATCTTTGCTATTGGGGTGTTTTGATGTCTTCAGAGAAGCAGATCCCTTTATTTTCTCTGAGATCTCTCTTTTTTTTTTAAAGCCTTTCCTTCTGATTTTTGCACTGCTTTTAATGCCAGTTTTAATGTTTAAAGGAGCAACTTAGATTGAATGTTATTATTCATAATTTACTCTATGTTCTGTGAAGATGGTTATGTAATAGCAGTAATTGCATCAACTCATCCAATGCGCTTTCCTCCAGTGCCATGTACAGCAGATTAATAGCCCATGAATTCATTTGCAGCTCGTTGTGTTTCAGAAAGTATTTCAGGAGGCAATTAATAAACTGCTAAAGAAAATAGCAAAAATGATTTTTTTTATCTATTATGTTAACTCTCCAGCTGAACCATTTACTGGCACCCTTTGTTGGGTGACCTAAGGAAATTCTCTTCTAATTGCTGACTCAATCACACCGTGACTCTTGAATCTTGCTCAAGTCAAAGCAGTTTGATAATTAGGCTGAACATTATTTTCTTAAATGTTGATAGAAAAAGTAAATTGTGCTGCATGCGTCTGCTACTTCATTCATTGCTTTTCAAGTATTACATAAATATTTGTAACTTTAAACCATCATGTAATCACGTTGCAACACTTAGAAAGAGAAAATGTAGTTGTATGAACTAGGAATTGAAGGCCCAACACCACTTGGCACAATTCCCGTGTTTTGTTTTGTTTTTGTCAGCTGCCAGGCTGACTTTCTGTAGCCATTGCCCCTATCATGTATGCTTAAGTCCGGGGTAAAAAGCGGGTCAGGGGAAGGGTGAGGTGGTGTTACTGGAGGAGCACATAAAAATCAGTGGTTTGCATCACAGCACCAATGGGAAAGAAAAAGTGAGGGAAATCCTCTAATGCTGCTGAGCAAAACACACGGAAAGTCAAGTTCTGACTGTTTCACTGGGACAAGAAGGAATGATCGAGACTGTAAAAATTGAGAACAGAGCTGGGGTTCAGAACCCAGGGGGAAATGAGAGAACGGTGAGATTCCTGTAATGCACGCCAAACCTCAGGAGCAAAGCCCCAGGGGAAAGCATAGTACATGCTGCAAGGCATGCCAATCTGGTTCTAGAACTGACTTTTCTTTCTCTAATCCTTTAACACCGAGTTTCCTTTAATTTGCTGTTTCAATTTTTCCAGTCTCTATCATTTCTTGTCCAAGTGAAACAGTAAGAACCATTTATTTTGAAATACAAGGGGAAATGCTAGGCCTTGGCTCCCTCTCTTTTAATAATAACAATATTTTTAAAAACAGTTTGCCTCCTATGAGCTCTTGCTTTCTTTGAGAACTGAGTAAGCATAATAGAAACATTTGTGATAGGCTCACATAAAGATTGATTAGAGGTCCTCACCTGGAAGTTACACTAAAGCATAGCTACTACGGTGATCCTTTCAGTGCTCTCTGCTGCAGTCTCTGCATTGTCACAGAGACCAAACTTATTTGATCATGTACACTGTGTCTGCAGCATTCATTTGCATCCATAAATCCTAGTCCTTGCCGACAATAAATGTGAACCTTTCCCATATTTGGCTTAATAAGATTTTTTTATTAAATTTGTGACACATAGAATTATAGTTTCATCACTCTGCAGTATCCAGTTTACCTCTGAAATACCCACTGGTTTTTGGGGAGGGAGGGCAGAATATGTGGTGTTTGGATGTTTTGTATTATAAAGTCTGTCTTTGGCCCTTATACAGGGTAAATTGCATTGAATAACACTGAGTTCCTGTAAAAAATTATGCTCTTTTCCTGCAGTACAGGTGGAATTTGAATAGACACTTTGCACTTTCATAGAGCCTTCTATCTAATTATCTCAAATTGCTTTGCAAACATTAATGAATTAAGCTGTAATATGCTGCTGTGAGGTATTACTGTTCCTGTTTTTGCAGAAGGGAAAATTAAGGCGCAGAGAGGGGAGTTACTTATCCAAGGTGACACAGCAAGTCTTTGGCAGAGTGAAGAATAGAGCTGAATTTGCTGAACTACAAAGACCATCCTTTCTTAGGGGAATTACATTTGATCAGGGCACATATGTAGGTTTTTTCCTCCCTATACTTAATAACATTATTCTAACCATACTTGTTTCTTTCACTACACTTTTTAACAATTTCTTTTAAAATCAGTAATTTGTGATACAAAATAGAAGTTTTAAGCTGCATGCAACGCGTGTGGGGTTTGTTGGTTGGTTTCTTGTGGGGTGGTTGTTTTTTTACTTTGAAGCCAAAGCTCATGCTCTCCTTGTGGTCTGCTATGTAAAAATGAAGTTGCACTTCAAGTTTGAACCTCCATAAAACCATCACATAAATCGACACAATTGGAAGTCTCTCCAGGTGAATCCCATGCCTGAGTCAGTAGAGGCTGAGCTAACTCCAGCCCATGCGATAGACTGAATGTTGCCTCTGAGTCAGGGTCATTAGTGGCTAGCAACAAAGGAAAGCCACCTGGGTATATGTAATCTTTGAGTAAGACAGGTTTCACGTGAGACAGAGCTAGGGTGACCAGACAGTGTGCAAAGAAAAAACATTTTCCAATGGGAAAAATTGGGATGGGTGGGGGGTAATAGGAGCCTATATAAGAAAAAGACCCAAAAATCGGGACTGTCCCTATAAAATCGGGACATCTGGTCACCCTAGACAGGGCAGAACTCCCATAGTTCCAAGTGTCTCGATCTTCTGAGTGGTGACCAGTAGGCAAGGTTTTGCCTACTGTCCAGCCACATTCCTTAGTGGAAGATTCTGGAGGTTCAGGTATTTTCAGTGAAGGAATTCTCAACAGGAAGTGACTTGGATGTCTTTGGCTGCCCATCCACTTTTATGTCAACCCATAATTTTGCGCTCACAATATCCTTGTGGTTGATCTACCTTATCAGTCTGTTTCCTCCTAAAATGTATTAAATTAGTTCAATCTGGAATATCTCTTTCAGTGCTTCTTCAACATGGCCCTGAAATACTAGCCTAGTTTCCCCTGGCTTCTCTGTTGCTCTTTTAGGACCTGGCCCTTTTTGCTCTGACTTGTGTGAATTTGTTTTGTTTTAAAGCATTGCGCCAAACCTTGCTCCCTCGAGACTGTTAGCATCCAATCCCATGACTTTCTCAGCTTTGTTTCAGTGCTCACATGCTTCCTTTGATGCTGAGCTCAGTGCTTTGGCACTCTCTCAAGCCTTTGATGTTTGCTCAGGTGCTTGGAGTAACATTGACACATCTCTTCTTTCTTGGCCCTACAGTGCCATGTAATGGTGTTTTCCTGTACCGATTCACTGGATTTTCCTGCCAATTTTCTGCATCTGCATTCTTTGTGCTCCTGTGTATTTTTTTTTTCTTTGCACACATTTATTTCAGGATGTGATCCTCTCAGAACCTGGAGGAGGAAGAAAAGTAGATGTTGCAGAAATATGTCAGTTTGGGATGAATACATTGGCTGCATCCTCTGCCTTGGAGCTGATTGCACGGTTGTCAGGTCTGCCTAAAAAACAATACCTAGAGCTGCCAGTTTCATGGGGAATGCATAAGTTGTTCCAGGAGCCATTCCCAAATGTCTCCTGTAAATCTGGCCTGCAGTTCTCCCAGAGAGCGTTTTAAGGACTTGTTCTCATAGGAAAAGCCCCCCTGCTTTGAGGAAGCCTATGTCAACACACACCCAGCTTCCCACTGGTGTGCTTGGATGTACTTCATCATTCCTTGGCTGTCTCAATAATCTTCACTGTTCATTCGCCCAAGGCTGAGTTCTCCAAACTGCATTGATATTTTGCTCTTTGTCACTTTGATGAAGTCCCCTGAGAGAAGTGATAGAAGATGTGTGCTATTTGGATATTAATGGTGTGGGGAAGATGCAAAATGTGATTGGCTAAACATCACTCTACAGCAGTGAGACAGTGGCTCTGCTCTAAGGATCTGTTTTTTCTCTGCTTTTAAAGAATCTGGCTAGGTCATTCGGATTTGACTTCACCCCGTTCAGGAATCCTCAAAAGCCAAGATAAACAGCTCCCTAAATCAGAACATCTTTCAAATAGCATTGCTGTGTCCTCGTATAACTCACACAGCTTCTGGGTGTGGTGTTCTGTCCCATCTAGTGGCACCGAGACCACTTAGAGAGAGAGAGAACATGAGTCTGCTCTGCAGCCTTAGTTAATAGCCAGTTGGCTTTTAGCTCATGCAGTAGAGGCTCATGCACTAAGCTCCAGACGTCCCAGGTTTGATCCTGTCTGTCGATCCTATTCTTGGTGAGTTGTTGTGAGGAATCTCCCTCGCCTTCAACACTTTCTCCTTTTTCCTAGGTGGACAGGACAATGTACATCTTAGAGGAAGATTCCACTGGCTTTGCATTCCAACATAGAGGTTTAGGCAATTATGGTTAGTAGGAACATGAGCCAAATCTTAGTACTGAACCCCTGAACTTCGTCACTGGATTCACTTGTTAAGTTGGTTCACCGCTCCATAGCTCTTACCTTAGAGGGTGAAGACCAGAAGGCAGGCTATGTTATGGAAGAAGGCTCATTGCCTGGCTAAATCTCTTCCCAGAAGATGCGCAAGCTTGTGTGGATGTAGACATGACAGCATAGAACTGGCCCTCCATCAGGCACAGGTGGCCTTTGATATGTGTGATTCAGTGGTAAGGGGAACGGCCTCAGTACTAGGTGTGTCTACAAGTTCACTTGGCTGCAGGCATTCAGATTCTGTACAGAGGTCCATATACAATATAAAAACACCTTGAGATCCCTTTGATGACTAGAGAGGGCCTTTTGTGTGGATTAGGGAGAGACCTCTGCAGAAGGCAAAGAGACAGGGTGGCCTTTGTCTCATCTGCTGAGCCCAGTGCCTCATACACTAATCTTATAGAGGCAGGGAGTGGAAAGGCAGCTGCTGGGAAGTCAGCATCCTCTTCAGAGACTGTATATTGAAAGGTTCCAACATGTATGTGGAAAAGACCACAGAATCCCCCATGGGTGCTGGAACTGGGGTGCTGCAGTATCCTCTGGCTTCAAGTGGATTCCATTATTTACAGGGTTTACAGTTTGGCTCAATGGCTCTCAGCACCCCCACTATACAAATTGTTCCAGCGCCCTCTCTCTGTTAAACCCACATGATTTTTATCCAATGAATTATTGTATAGGGAGTTTCCCAAAGCCTTGGTCATGATGAACTGTGGCCGCTCACCGCATTGCAGCTCCTTCTGCCAGGCTGCCAGTCTTATGGCTGTGCTACAAAAATAACCTCAAGTTGGGTGTATTTTGACTCTGTGTATTACATGCCTGACTTAAAGCTCATTGGAACAATTCACCTTCATTTCTTCAGCTTTCCTGAGGAAAATGTAAGGGATAATTTAAGTTTAAAAACATTAAATAGCCACCTAGGGAGTAGAAATACTTTCATGCATTTATGATAGAAATGTAGGTAGCATTTTGCTGCTAACACAACATGAGTGATAAGATCACAAGACAATTGATTCTTTTTCACCCTGTTAAAACCTAAAATTAACTGAAGCAATTTTGCCCCTCCTTTTATTCCAGAATTCTTGTTAACATGTTTGCATATTTATGAAAACTATCAATTTTTAACTCAAGATGTAATGAAAAGTCTATTGCTCTCATACAAAGAAGGTTCTGAAACTGACTATAAAAAGATGTAGCTTAAAGTCCTACAGGCAGTGCCTAAGGCTGATAAGCATTTAATTATCTGTGGGATTCTGTCTCTGTGTCCTGAATACGTAACATGTTGTTTATTGCAGATATAAATGGATTTGTTTAAATAAGTATGAGGAAATTCTTTCTTTCAGTTTTCAAGGCGCATACCTAAATTTCAGAGTTAAAGCTAAATGGATTTCCCCTGGCAAAAAGTGCAACTGAATGCAAACATGCTTTTACTGTGGATTACAAGGTTGGTTAGTCATCTGACAGACACTTTTAATGGAGTCAGAAAGACATGCAAAGGGAAACACGCTGACCTACTTTTTCTTTCTTTCTTTTCTTTTCTTTTTTTTATCACTGCAAGCAAATGAAATGTTAATTTAAAACTCCTCAGAAAATTAGTTTTCACGTAAAGGAGCTTTTTATTTTACACTTCTTTGGGGGAGTTGAAGATTGCAGGGGAAGCTAAACTTCATTGGGATATTCTGTTTTCCACGGGAAATTGGATTGTTTGAGAATCTCACCCCACTCCCCTATTTCAACACTTTCTTCTACCTCCTTTTCCTGGTAGAAGGCGATCAGCTTTAAGATTAGTGAATGATTTAGTGTAAATCCTCTAAGGCAAAGCTTTAGGAACTATTTAAAATGATAAACTAACAAATTCTGTTACACTTGCATCATTTTTATCCCATTGTATCTTTGTTTTTGTTTTTTGGCCTTTAAACTCTTTTAAAAATTACTAGCAGCTATTGAGATGCATTTTTGCCCTTGAGATTCTTTTATTAAAATATTACAAATATTTGAGCTTGTGCCTTTAAATATTTTGTTGAAATCAGAATTTAAAACTGGGGGAAAACCTCACCAGAGAAGCTTGCTCAGCTTGAGGGCTTGGGGGTAAGGGGAAGATACTTAAAGTAAATGGGGAAATTTAAAACTGGGGAGTAAACAATTAGGACATAAAAGTAGAAACTAGAAATGAGACAGAATAAGCAGAGGGCAGTGAAAAGAAAAAGCATTATAATGTGGCTATGATCTTTCACTATCAGTGATTCCTAAAGTACCATCCTACACCTAGCAAAGCAGCTAGCACATGGATCAGATATGCCACATACTGTTGTATCTCTTGCAGAGAGATGTACTTTTATTTGCTAGCCAGCAGCAGACAGATTTAGAGAGCAGATCAGAGCTGCAGTTCAGAGAGAGAAAGACCATAGACTTTGGTTCATTGCTAGATCTAGACAGACTGTTCTCAGAATCTGAATCACTAGTATATTCTCCACTGTCCTCTACAGCATAGTTTGAATTGAGGCACAGGAGGTAAGTAGGCCTTTAGCACTTGTACCAATAAACCCTGCTACAAATTCTTCAATTATCATCTGTCTTGTGCAGGAGCTTTTGTTTTCAAACCAGTTTATTCATTATTAAGTTTTTAACCACACTTCAAATATGTGTGGGGCAATGTAAATGATACATTGTTCAATGGGGGGCAGGTAGGGGCAACAGGTTTGTATAATTTTTGGTGGTGCCCAGAACAGGTCCAAGTCTCCCTTCCCCTCCCCACCCCCCACACCTGCCTACAGCTCTGGGCGGGAGTTTGGGTGCAGGAGCGAGTTTGGGGTGCAGGCTCTGGGAGAGTTTGGGTGCGAGAGGGGTGTGGGCTCTGGAACGGAGTTTGGATACTGGATGTGGGCTCTGGGCTGGGATGGGGTTAGGGTCCAAGAGGGGGTGTGGGAGGGTGATTGGGGGGCTGGCACAGAGGGGAGGGGTGTGGGAGGGGGTGCAGGATGTGGGGTGGCTGGGGATGAGGAGTTTGAGGTGCAGCAGACAGGCTGCCCTGGGGTGGGGGGCCAGAGAGGAGGACTCCCCCCACCCCCCAGCCTCCCTAGCACAACACTCACCCAAGCCCCCCCAGGCTGCTGCTCAGGAGGTCTGAGGTAAGATACGCCTCCTTCTGGCCCCTGAGTCGACTTGGAGTCGCCTGACGGGGGTGGGGTACTGCCATGTGCCTCCTCCCTCCACAGGTGCAGCAGCCGCCTCAGCCTGCCCCCGCCGCTCCCTAGTAGCTGGCAGCGGCCAGCAAGGAAGTGCAGCACAGAGCTGCAGGAGTCAGCTGCCCTCTGCCCAGGGCAGGCAGGGCTGCGCGGGGGCAGCAGGCAGGGCCGGGGGATGCTCCGTGGGACAGACCCGGTGGAGCCAGGCCCCACGGACCCTGAATTTGCTGGAGCTTGAACACCATGGGCCCATACAACTCGCTGCCCCTGGGGGCGGGGACAAATCCTTGGATTCAGCAGTGCCACCTTACCACTTTTCATAGAGCTGGATGCTTGTCTTTAAAGGTTCCGCAGTTTGCATAGATATTTTTACAGAGCATAGCACTTCTTCTCACCTTGTATTTTAGTTGTAGAGAAACCTCTCTCTGCCTTAGTGTTAGATTGAGCCTAATAGCACATGTGACCATTTGGTGCTAGGCTTGTTCTTCCTTGTTTGTGATCTCACCAGTATTTAGGGGCTCCTTTTCTAGTGTACTTGACTCACTGGAGAATACGTTGTGCAACGAGAGATAGCATGAACTATCACAATCCTTGTGCAATGCCTACACAAACTCAAGGTGAATACAGAGTACAAGTAAATGTGAACACAAATAACAAATAAAAAATAAACAATAAAGTCAACTATATGGGGGCGGGGGCAGTATCAAAAGAAAAATGGCTTTGAGCAGCTTGGACCTCTCCAGCTCTTCCCTCCACAGAGTTAACCTTAGCAAACTACTCTGAGCCAGTGTATGGGGTTTTTTGTTTGTTTTGTTTTGTTTTTAAAAAAGCTGTTGCCTGCCCTCTTTTAGTGTTAGTATAGTCCCAGCTGTGGGAGGAGCTTACTCTAAAAAGTACTGGTCTTTTGGATTTTTCCTCAAACAAACGCAGTCCTTGAGGCAGAGCAGCCAGACACAAGTAAGTTTTAAATGGGGCTGTCGGTTAATTGCAGTTAACTCCGACGATTAACTAAAAAAATTTAATCATGATTAAAAATGTTAATTGCAATTAATCACAGTTTTAATCACACTGCTAAACAATGGAATAACAATTGAAATTTATTAAATATTTGTAGATGTGTTTCTATATTTTCAAATATATCGATTTAAATTGCAACACAGAATACAAAGTGTACAGTGCTCACTTTATATTACTTTTGATTACAAATATCTTCACTGTAAAAATGATAAAAGAAATAGTATTTTTCAGTTCAACATCTACAAGTAGTAGTGTGATCTCTTTATTGTGAAAGTGCAACTTACAAATGTCGATCTTTTTTTGTTACATAACTGCACTCAGTAACAAAACAGTGTAAAATTTTAGAGTCTACAAGTCCATTCAGTCCTACTTCTTGTTCAGACAAACAAGTTTGTTCACATTTGCAGGAGATAATGCTGCCTGTTTCTTATTTACAATGTCACCTGAAAATGAGAACAGGCATTCTTTTGTAGCAGGCATTGCTAGGTGTTTACGGGCCAGATATGCTAAATATTCGTATGCCCCTTCATGCTTTGATCACCATTCCAGAGGACATGCTTCCATGCTGATGACGCTCGTTACAAATAATGCATTAATTAAATTTGTGACTGAACTCCTTAGGGGAGAATTGTATGTCTCCTGCTCTGTTTTACCCACATTCTGGCATATATATCATGTTATAGCAGTCTCGGATGATGACCCAGCACATGTTGTTCATTTTAAGAACACTTTCACCGCAGAGAAGGTATCCGTGTGAGATTTCTAAAGAAAGCTACAGCACTCGACCCAAGGTTTAAGAATCTGAAGTGCCTTCCACAATCTGAGGGATGAGGTGTGGAGCATGCTTTCAGAAGTCTTAAAAGAACAAAACTGTGGAAACTACAGAACCTGAACCACCAAAAAAGAAAATCAACCTGCTGGTGGCATCTGACTCAGATGATGAAAATGAACATGTGTCGGTCCGCACTGCTTTGGATCATTATCTAGCAGAACCCATCAGCAGCATGGATGCATGTCTTCT
Organism: Chrysemys picta bellii; assembly: GCF_011386835.1. NCBI lineage: Eukaryota > Metazoa > Chordata > Testudines > Emydidae > Chrysemys > Chrysemys picta. The sequence continues at coordinate 74,000,569 of NC_088792.1, forward strand.
GGAATGGTGGTTGAAGCATGAAGGGACATATGAATCTTTAGAGCATCCAGCATGTAAATAACTTGCTGCGCCGGCTATAACAATGCCATGCGAACACCTGTTCTCACTTTCAGATGATATTGTAAACAAGAAGCAGGCAGCATTATCTCCTGCAAATGTAAAGAAACGTGTTTGTCGTAGAGATTGGCTGACCAAGAAGTAGGACTGAGTGGACTTGTAGGCTATAAAGTTTTACATTGTTTTATTTTTGAATGCAGTTATTTTTTTTGTACATAATTCTACATTTGTAAGTTCAACTTTCATGATAAAGAGACTGCACTACAGTACACCTCTACCCCGATATAACGCTGTCCTCGGGAGCCAAAAAAACTTATCGCATTATAGGTGAAACTGCGTTATATCGAACTTGCTTTGATCCACCGGATTGCGCAGCCCCCCTCCCTGGAGCACTGCTTTACCGTGTTATATCCGAATTCGTGTTATATCGGGGTGCGGTATATCGGGGTAGAGGTGTACTTGTGTTCGGTGAATTGAAAAATACTATTTCTTTTGTTTTTTACAGTGCAAATATTTGTAATAAAAAAATATAAAGTGAACACTGTCCACTTTGTATGCTGTACAGTAATTGAAATCAATATATTTGAAAATGTAGAAAATATACAAAAATATTTAAATGCTATTCTGTTATTGTTTAACAGCACGATTAATCATATGATTAATCATGATTAATTTTTCTAATCACTCAACAGCTCTAGTGTTAAACTGAAAAGGAAAGTAAACGTGAAGAGAAATAACAAATAAAGGAAGAAGAGAGATGGCAAATGGTAGCACAGTGTGCACCCTGTGCTCACCCTACCCTCTACAAAAGTAAAAATTTGGGAAGCGAAGAGGAAAAGATGAAATACCTTTATTCCTTAAATTCTCTGAGATGAAGTACTTCCCGCTTCTTTGTGTCACAGAAAAAGTAGAAATCTGTCTTGAGTTACATTTGGACAAACAGGTTCCAGTGGCAGAGAGAATTAAAAAGCTGCATTGTCTTGTCTGCAAAAAGAAGAACAGGAGTACTTGTGGCACCTTAGTTAGTCTCTAAGGTGCCACAAGTACTCCTGTTCTTCTTTTTGCGGATACAGACTAACACGGCTGTTACTCTGAAAATTGTCTTGTCTGTTAGTATTAAATTTTAAATTCAAGATTTGGGTGGGATCTGAGTTGTTTAGAAGGAAGTATATTTTCGTGGTACTTTCTGTTAATTAAATGCTTAAGACCGATGTCAACCTTGCATAAACTTTCAATTTCATTTATTGTATTTCAAATGAGTTTCTCAGAAGACTTACAGTTTTGGCAATGTACTGAAAATAAGATAGGAAACACTGTTGCCAGGACTTGGATATAATTTACATGTGGCATATGTACATGTTCCATAATTACCATGTAGTATTAATTAGTGTAGTAATGTGACTATCTAAGGCGTTTATTGTGGCTTCTGATTTGAAATATGTTTTCAATAAACATTTATTCAATAGTGCTTACACTTGGCAAACCATAAACACACACAATCATGCAATTACATTTTTCTTTCTACTTAAATATAAGTGCACAAGGAGTGCTTCATATTTTTAGTTCAAGAAATACAGTTGTGGTCCCTTTTTCCCCTCAGGTGACTGTGTCTGTTTGTGAAGTCACTTTGCCTTACTAACCAGTGTCTATAGCCTTATACTAAGAAACTGCTGTGTACGCCTACTGGTATGATTGTGATTTTCTGGCAAAGTTCAACCTAAAGGAAATATAGTCAGGTAATCTGGGTCTGAATTGTGTAAAATGTCAAAATTGTAGCAGCTTTTGAGAGACCTTTAGTAACCAGATGTGAAATTAAAGTTTCAGTGGGCCCAGAATTTGGTGCCAAGGCAAGAGAGCTTTCACAGTGACTTCAGTGGAACCTGTATTTGGCCCTCAGACTTGCCAATTATTTATACAAAGGCTTGTCCATCACTTCTCCCAGCAATAATAATAAAAATGGTCCAAATGCACAACGTAGTTGGACATGATGTAATGTGTAAATAAGCTCGTTCCAGTGAGAGCAGTGTTTCAGTGGGATTCGGGCTCTGAAATTAAATTATTTCACAAATTGTGGAACTCTGTCACTGCATGCATGGAAGAATTTTGGCTTCTTGCGAAGTTATCTTTGGGTAAGGAGTGTTGAGGCTAAAAGTGCAGGAATCAGACTTGACAGGGTACTTTAGAGAAGCTTGAATCAGTCTTTCAATAGTTTTTTCCTCAGTGGACTTCTGAAGAACTTCAAAAGATATTCAATAATTAGGGGCAAGTAGTGAGACTCACAGACTTGATACAAGTAGAAAACAAAGTAGAACATTGAATGCCCAGTGACAATTAGGCAAGTTCAGCTGTTTCAGCATCACTAAAACAAATACATTAGTTATACTTCCTCTCTTCCCAGGAAAATAAATCCTGTTTGAAGATCTTTCATAGGCTGTTATTAATTTGTATTGTGGTAGCTCCTAGAGGCCCCTGTCAGGGCTTGGGACCCCATTGTGCAAGGCACTGTCCACACATACTGAAGCGTTGCTTCAGTATTTTGTGTTGACTTTTTGAACATTCTGTGATTTAGGAATAATGTATCTCTTTGGCCCAACTGAGATCAAGGCCCCATTGCCATGGGCATTATACAAACACAGGGTGAGAGAGCCCCTGCCCGGAAGAGCTTGCAGTCTAAGCAGATAAGACCGACAATAGACTAGAAACCAGATCTCCTGGTCCAGTGCCTTGTCCACTAGCACACTGACTCCCATAAGACCTGCAATGTTAAACTAGATAGTAAACATGGGTGGTTTTGTATTAAGAAAAAAACTGTGTTTTATGGGCTTTACAAAATTTGAAATAACGCTTCAAAATGTTTTAGTTCCAAGAAACAATGTGAAGTAAAAAAATATAATTGAAAGGAATCACGAGATATACTGAACTGTTAAGTCCAGTATATAAAAAGGTTGCCTAGTGATTAGGATGAGGACTCCTGGGTTAAAGTCCTGGCTCTTGACTGAATGTGTACCAAGAGGAAGTCACTTAGTCTCCCTATGTCTCAGTTTACCTATCTAGGGTGGAGTTGAGCATTAATTATGTGTAAAAGGTTTTGAGATCCTCTTATAACAAGTGTTGTATAAGTGCATCAAGTTGTTGTAGTTGTTCATCTGCCAAGTGACGCAACCTTACAGGGGGGCCACTCTGACTGAAGGGGAAAGAGAGTCAGTGCCCACTTGGGCTCAAGGCCCAGTCCTACCTTGTTGAAGGCAATGAGTGTTTTGCTATTGACCTCAATGCGAGCAGGATCAGGTCCTTATTCCTCTCTCTGGGATGAGAAGCTGCTTGTTCTGCCAAATTATGCCATTCTCTGTGTGATTGTTTGTGATGTAAATTTCTATCAGCTGGGGACTTATCATGGACCACCAACCTCATTTAATTAAGGACCACATGTTGAATTCAGACAGTGGCCCAGAGGTGAAAGAGACAGACAGAACACCCAGCCTTTTGACCACATTTCAGACGTCATCTGATGTCCAAGTTGCATCCTTTGTTTCCACACAGGAATCTGGGAAAACTGGGTCAGTTTATCCAAGTAGAAAGTATTATTTTATTGAGTTAACTCTGTGATGAACTGCTGCCTCTTTGCCTTATCAAAATGAACTCCCTTATGTGCAATAAGTCTTGCAGTGGAAGTTTCTGGAGCTTCCAGTAATCACTTTGATTTCAAATCAACAATAAAGAGGCTTCTTTTTTTAGGCTGATGTTTCCTGGAAACAAGTGTCTGTCTGCTTTGTTCCTTGTTTGATCACTAAATCAGGCTGTCCTTTCTTATTGTGAAAGTACTTCATGTAAAAACTTTATGTGCTAGTACAACTGCAGAATATTAGAAAACAGTATAAAGAATAGGGCAGAACAACAGGTCAAATCAGCATTTTGAGTTGTTTGACCTTACCTAACAGAATGAGATCTTTTAAATCAAGTTTATAATGACTAGCTAGCCTTATAATTCAGTAATCCACTCCAGTTATTCCTATTAAATCAAAACTGAGTCACAGATCTTTTTAATGAAGGGGAACTCATATTAAAGAATTTGTATTGGCCCTATTTATGAAAAGTAAAATATGTCCAACTAGTCTATTTGGTGTGGGGTTAGGGACTCATGTCATAATCCAAAAGGGAAAAATATTTTAAAAATTCAGTTTTCTGCAGACACTTCAGAAGATTCCAGCCCCATATTTACAATCCCATTCTCGCTATGTAAGGCAGAGATGTGGCTTTCCAGAAAGAGGTGGAATTTGCCTAGAGCTTGGGGAATTATTATTACATTTACATATGCAGAGGCTCATATTCATGAATGGAATGGAATAATATACACAACTGAGGGACTAGCAACTTTATTTTAAAATGCCCGCTAAGTCTCATGTGCTCCTGAACTCAGCGATCCCAAACATGAGGTGTTGTTTGACCTAAAGTGGTATAAACTAGTTACTAGTCTCTGCATTTTTAGGTGGATCTGCAAATAGTGTTCCTGCTATACCCCCAGTCCGCACCACTAACTCCTGTCCATCATGATCATTCACACCACTTAGCCCAAGGCTGGATGGGCGTTTTTACGAGGGTCAGTGTGTTGGTTCTTTAAGACATAGGTTTTTGTTTTTTTTTTAATGTAAAATGAGTCTTAACTTTGGGGGTGAGGGTGGGAAATATGATTTTTGAGGGGGTGGAGAAGTGATATTTAAGTGTCTTCTACCTCCTGCTGCAGAAGTGGTTCCCCAGCTATTTGTGCTATCTTGTATAATTGTCAGTATTTCAAATAAAGATTTTGTAGATGTCAGTAGAAGTTTGGGTTTTAGTGGCTACTCAGGCCCCAGTCTAGGGCCCAGTCTAGGCCCCTAGGGGGATTTGTCTGCACCTAAATTTTAGCATGTTGTCTTGTGTGTTTATTTATTTATTTATTTATTTATTTATTTAATATTATGGTAGCACCCAGAGGGCTCCAGTGTGATGGGCAGTGTGCAAACACACAGTAAGACTATCCCTACATCTTAGACGCTCTTCTGTAAGCATATGTAGCACTTACAGACATTTAACGATTTAATCTTCTCCACTGTGCCTGCTTGGTACAGCAGATGGATGTTATCCCCATTTTACAGATTGGAAGGCTAAGGCATGTAGGTTAAGTGACTTGACTAACCCACAATGGGAGTTGGGTTTGGAGCTGGGATTAGAAAGCAGGAGACCTCGCTCTCAGTCCTATCCTTAGTCCTACTCCACCCTCCCTTTTGTACTATTGAGTTGCCCCTCCTGGTGGCCAGAGGTCACTCAGCAGTAGACCCTCGTTCGGCTGCAGCCAGCAGGGGAGGGGCATTGCAGTAGCTGTAGTGCCTCCCTTCAGTAGCATCTTTTGCAGCACTGCCTTCCCTCAGAGGCAAACTGATTGGTGAACCTCCCAAAATGGAGGGCCTATTTACTGAGGGTCCTGTGGCACCTTTAAGACTAACAGAAGTATTGGGAGCATAAGCTTTCGCGGGTAAGAACCTCACTTCTTCTGAAGAAGTGAGGTTCTTACCCGCGAAAGCTTATGCTCCCAATACTTCTGTTAGTCTTAAAGGTGCCACAGGACCCTCTGTTGCTTTTTACAGATTCAGACTAACACGGCTACCCCTCTGATACTTGGCCTATTTACTGATCCCTGTGCCCAGCCCTGGGTGACTGAAAAGGAAACTATGAATAACCTTGTAATCTTTTAAGAAAAATCAGTGACATACCTTTGTCCTTAGCTTTGAAAACAAACCAGTATGAACCAACATAACCCCATTGTTATCCCACAAGGAAAAGATAAATAATAGCTGAGTTTTTCCTTTGTCCTGCTTGTCCCAGGCTCAGAGGAAGTCCATGGCTGCAGTTTTATGAATCCAAAAATTGGCTCTGTAAAGCAAGACCTTGCAGGTCCCATTCATAAATCATTTATGTATCACTCTCTGAAGCAAATGTATCACTGGCCATGTGAGATTTTACAAAATTGCTCAAGTAATTCAGAGGTACAACTGCAGAATCTAGCACTCAGAGACACTATATACGGATGACACTTCTCTATATATGTAGTATTTTCCATCTACAGATGAAAATACTGGACCGGATTCACCACTCTGTTTCTCCAGCTTTACACTGGTGTGAATCTGTTGAAATTCATGGAATTAAACCAGTGTTACTGGAGTAACATGGTGGCGAATTGGGCCATTATTCCTCATTGAATAAAACAAGTATAATATGGTGCAAGTTAGCAATTAAAGAGAAGCCTGGGACTGGCCCTGAGTGAAAAAGAGGAAGAGGGAGATGGAAGGAGCCACCCCACCCCTCTGCCTGACTGCACAGGGCCAGACTCAGTAATAACAGGGAGAAGGGCAAGCATTCCAGTGCTGCCAACACACGATTACACCGCGTTCCCCACAGTCCTTCATGCTGGCCAGCAGAGCTGAATGCATGCAAGGAAGAGGGAGTTTGCATGCTGCGCCCTTTCAAAGGATGGCAAAGGTCTTCAGCACATGCTTCCCCAGAGAAGCTCCTCCTGGCTCCACACACAATGCTAGCAGTGGCTCGAAACCATGACTTGCCCCTTTCTTTGGAAATAGTCTTAATTTTATTTCTTATGAGAGAAAAGACACAGGAGAGTATGAATTGTAAATTGCAACTACTCAGGGGACCTGGCTTTTCAGTGAAGTAAAAGGCAAGTCACACTCTTTTATTCTTGGAATTGAGGTATAGATAAACCTAGGCACACTAAAGGCCATGAAATGCTACTACCAGACCTACACACAACTATTGAGCAGATGTACAGCACAATATCTAGTTTTAGCTGACAGCAGTCCACCTGTGGGGCAACGCATTTACTCATTGTCAATTTTCTTGGGTAAAATCCAGTAAATAGAATTGATGACCTACGTTTCTCCAGAGTGGGAGGCCTGACTGTCTCATAGAAGAAACTAATGTAAGGTTTGTAAATTGTTAGGAACTGACCCTTTGGTGCCCTATGATAGAATGATTAAATTTTAGATATTTTTCCCATAATCATCTGTCCACAAAGAATTAGTGTACCAAATTTCAAGATTCTAGTTCAGAGGAACCATGGAAATTAAATATCAGTCACTCCATTAGAAGTGTTTGTTTAACTGCTTTATATTGGTGCTTGCAACAGTGTGGAATATAACATAAGAAATGAGTGCCTCATATGTTGTGGGGTTTTTTGTTAATGCATATGTTCGACTAATCTGTTTAGACACTGCAGTTGCATCCAAAGCACTTTATTTCTCAGATAATGTTAATCCGAATTATTATTATTATGCTGATTTGTTTTGCCTGGTAAGGAAATGACTAGAAAATCTATTAGGAATTGGACAGACAGAAGGACATGCAAAAATGCTTAAGTAGATGCTCACGTAGTTATAGCTTAACTGTGTCTATATACACCAGAATCACAGATCTGGACACTAGTAATTGGTGAATTTCAGAAGTTCTGAAAGTTCAAATAAGTGTTCAAAAGTATACATTATATAAAATGTATTCAGATTAGACCACAAGAAGTGAGAAGGGTGACTGGTAACATCAATGAGATTATATGGTTACTCTCTCTGCAAGGTCTGGTGTATGACAGGATAACGTTGATAAGGCATGGAAGGTTTTTGGTTTTTTTTAAATTCAGAATAAGTAACTGATTGATTTGTGTATTGAAGCGTTTGTTATAGCCATGTTGGTCCCAGGATATTAGCGACATAAGATGGGTGAATTAATATCTTTTACTGAACCAACTTCTGTTGGCGAAAGAGACAAGCTAGCTCTGTGTAAGCTTGAAAGCTTGTCTCTCTCACCAACAGAAGCAGGTCCAATAAAATATATTACTTCACCCACCTTGTCGCTCTGATTTTGATTGTGGCAGAAATGGGTCTTCAAAAGGAACTTGAATAAGGAGAGAGTGGTAGCTTTGCAGATCAGCTTAGGAAGGGCATTCCATGCCTAGGGTCAGGATGGAGTCCTGCTCTAGTTAGCTGCAGGAGCTCCATCCAACTGCAGAAAAACTTTGTTTATATTATGTCACCTGAGACTGTAATAATGTGGGATATAGTTAGAGATGCTTCTGTGAATAAGATCTTTCTTTGTGCTCTTAGGTTCTTTCCGTCTCTGTGGTGTTGGGCTTGGACATAGCAGCTTACTGTATGTCCTTCAATTGTTAACTCTCCCTTCTGTTTTGAATGCTTGGCTCTCCCTATCACAGACTTGTGGTTAAAAATGTTGACAGGATGACAATTAGTTAATGTTGGTAAAGTACTTTTTGAAGATAAAAATCTCAATGAGTGATATTTAATTATCATTTCTCATTAAATACATTCCCATATCAACTTTGGTGGAATCTGATAGCAATGCTTAGCATATGTATTTTTCTCCTTTATATCAATGCCTAGATACAGCAGTGATGGCAGTTAAAATTCCTGTCCATATAGGCCTTGATCTATTATCTGTTCAGCCAATGTCATAGACTCTCTCCTTTGGTGCACCCAGAATCTGACTGCTCCTGACTCTGACCAGATTGTGCCAGATTTCACTCCTTCTGCCCACCCACGCCTTTTTTCATTAACTTCTTTTTACCCATTTGCTGCCATTCTGTCCCTGTGACTTCATAGTGTCTGATTTGCTACCCAACCCCAGACGTTTAGAGGCGAAAATTTCTATCTTGTTTCCGAGGTCTGGAATTTTTCTTCTCAGAATGGCTTGTGTTCTGTCCTCCTTGCTCTTCAGGGCTTCCTCCAGTTCCCACTGAACTCATGAGGTTTGGGTAGGTTCTACACATTCCTTTGCCTGCTACAAGTGACTCTTATAAAATTATTCATGCTGGCCTTGCCTTTAGAAGTCTCTTTATTGGCATATCTCCTTCTGAAGGTGTTGCAGCTCTGGAAGAGGCAATCAGCTTTGTAGGTTTTTTTTGTATCTGAACCACTTTGTGGAGTTCTCTGGGAGAATAATGGTTTTCTTCAGTAGTCAGGCAAAACAGCCTTTTGGACCAGGATTCTCCTTTAACATTGGATTTGGGTCTAAATCTTGGATCAGAAGTTTAGAAAAACAAAGTAACAGAGGGCAACTATATCCTATGCAAACTGTTAAGTTCACCTGAAACTTGTGGGCAATTAAGAAGAGATTGTTCTAAAAGCAAGAAAACAAAAAAGATTTGTTTACACTATTTCATTTTATACTTTATTTAGTTTTCTATCACTGTTTCTTTTAACTTTAAAATGACAGGGAAGGTAGACTAAAGAAAACTTCAAGGAAATTTTTTTTTTTTTTTTGCTTTTCAGCTTTCTTCTAATATATGTCTTTTCCATTCTAAATGTATCTTTTGTACCTGCTTCCCAGCTCAAGTACTGCTTGTTAGGTATCAGTCACATAAACAAAAAGGACTTAGAACCCTTCTTGCTAGTTTCTTTTAGCTTTAGTAACCTTTAACGGTTACTCGTGACAAAGGTACAAAATTTCCTGGCAGAAATGTGACTTTTCAGGTTGACAGAATCCCTTAAACCACAAATTAGGTCTTAGACCATTAAATAAAACTGTAGTAGTACACCCATTTATATCAGTCATAATGAAACCTACTCTTTTTACTCACATCCTGATATATTAACCATACAGCTCCTTCCCACACAAGGGTTATAGATGTTTGACTCTCATTAGTTGTAATGGGAGATACCATATAAATCCCCTACGCATAAATGGAAGAATAGAGCACCCAGTGCTATTGATAACAAGGTACTCCCCTGTATTTACAGTGGTCTAATAAGCATAGTTTGGAGGGCCGGGCAATTATTCATAGATAGTTATAGCAAGCGATTTGTTAGTCTTTAATTAAAAACTTGTAAAGGAATTTTATTTTAAATAAGCAAAATCCTTGTCCTTGTTATATGAAGTTTAGTGGAAGGTGTTTGTCACTTTTCTAGGTGTCAATGGTAAACTGCCAGTGAAAATACATTCATTAGAATTTGACCTATTTAAATTTAAGAATCTTACTTCTCTCCATTTGGTGACACAAATTTATAGCACTCCAACAAAATTCACATTTTGATGAAAATATATTGTTATTAGTGTGATTAATTTGATATTTAGAAAAAATGTGGACCAAAGATTTTCTGTGCAGTAGATGAAACAGTTGGAGTGACTGACTATCCCTGGGGACAGGATCAATCACTGTTGTAGAAGAGGGTGACATTTAAGAAAGAAACTCGGAGGAAAATGTCATGCTTAAAAAATTAGATTTAAAGGCACTAGCTCCTGATTGATTTTTATTGTACTAGGATGGATACACTGATTGATTATCAGTCATACGAATGTTTAGTACCTTTCTCACTTCTCTCATAATCAGAATAATCTAATTTTCAATATAATTTAATATACTGTATTCAAGGTTATAATATATCATATTTCTAATAAAACACAGCAATTACATAATGAATAATGCAAAGCTACCAGGCAGAGTTCAGATTCACCTGATTTTTTAAACAGTTACCGCTAATGCCTGGAACAGCTAATTTACATGAATGCAACATGCTGTATGATGTCTTTTGAATGCTGGACCGTATTTTTCATTGCTTTTGGACTGAATGGAATAATGTCAGAAGAGTCTGGTGGTAGGTCAGGGGAGACTTGTTAGAGCAGAACATTATTTCTGTACAAGAACCGATCTGCAGGTTTGAATCCCTTAAAATATATTATGTTCACTTCACACCTGGAGAAAAGAGAGAGCATGCCAAGTTCTTTATCAAATTTCTCCAATAATGTGTCTCTACCCCCCGCCCCCTCCGATTTTGATACACAACCATAGAAATACTATCACACTTGATTCTAGATATTTTCTTGGATCTATTGAAGTGGACAGCTAACATGTTGATTTCTCTGATAAACTACAGGATAATCAATTTTCGGTATGTTTTGCTTTTATATTTGTAGTCATATGGCTAATACTAAACTGACTATTTTTACTCTGATATTTTCGGTTGACATGTTAGACCCGCAGCAGGAGTCTCCCTACAAGATAGGAGAGCAGGCAGATACCAGACACCGTGTGCATCTGAAGAAGTGGGTTTTTTACCCATGAAAGCTTATGCCCAAATAAATCTGTTAGTCTTTAAGGTGCCACCAGACTCCTTGTTGTTTTTGTGGATACAGACTAACACGGCTACCCCCTGATACTTGAGTGTTGGTATATAATTCACAAATACTCTTTATTGCTTACAAAATAAACCACTCACCCCACATTCATAACCCGAGCATACTACATCGGAGTCTGAAGATCAGAATTGAAGTCCCAATGGCCAGTTGACATTCAGCCCGATCACCAGATGCGGGGAGCCAGCATTACCACATCTTAATCCAAACAGGGCTCTGGATCCACAAATGACTCCAAATTGCGAGTGTATTGAATATATTTTATAATCCATTCCATCACGTCGTCAGTTGTCTGGGCAATTTCAAAGAGAGAGTTCTGGGCAAATTGCCAAAACCCAAGATGTTTAGAAACAGTCCCAGGCCCAAGATGTTCCTCTTTCCCCAGTCCTTCTTCACAACTGCAGCAGATGCAATGTATCTCTTACAATGTAACAGGTACATTGTCATGACAATGCCCCCAATGTTGTTTCCTTATCTGGTATTTCTCCATCTTTCTCATAACAAAGTTATTTTTCACAAACAGCCCTTGACCGCTTAAAACCTCAAATTCTTGCTTCAGTTGTCAACATGCAACTCACGTCAAGCACACTTCGTCCATGCTAGACCTATAACATATTACGCGAGTGTGTGTGTATATATATGTATATGTGTGTATATATATGTATGTATCCCAACAGACTCTGTCCATAGAGATTGGATTAGGCAGTTCAAATCATTCCAAATATGTCAAAACTCAAGTTTTGGTGTGTGGATTCATTTAAGATAGTTTCCTGCTCAATTTAAAGATTGTGCAGGTACATATTCAGCCAAATATTGTATAATCTGAAAATCATTGCTTTGGAAAGCCAGTTTATTTATAATTGCCTAGAGTTTGGCAGACTTGTGGTGGCATATATGGTTATATTTGCACCGCTGTTAAGACATGAATGGGATTCTTAGTAATCTGTATTGCTGGCAAACCTGCCTACAGCCAGTTGGTCAAGTATGACCATATTATTTTCAGGAGTATTACATTGTTTCTTTTTTATATTAGAGCATTTTTGGAATGTATAGAACATTCATGAAATTCAGTCGTATATAGATAACTTCCTTATGACATGGGAAGGAGGCTACATTCACACATGAAATTAAATGCAGTGTTAATTTGGGCTATGGGATATTTTTTTCCCCAACTTGAATGCCTATAGGTAAGCACTGAAACAGGGCCGGCCCACAAGATTTTGGCACTTGAGGCAGGGAGCTCAAATGACGCCCCCATGTCCCCTTGCTTAGGCCAAAACTTTGAAAGGTCTCAATTCTGCCTTCTTCCTGTTCTACTCCTCTCATGGTACTGCTCTGCTACGTACCCCAATAAAGGAGAACTAACAACTTAAAATGCTTTGTTCAAAAATGCTAAGTAACATTTAACTTTCAAACGCCTGAACAGCAAATGTAACTTTTCTTGTCTGCATAGTAAACAATGGCCTTTTTATCTGTTTGAATAATCAAAGTGGTGCTTTCCGTGCCTTCTTGGTTGCAAAGATTTGAACTGCTTCCTGAAGGTCCACAGTGTGGGCCAGCTCATGCTCTATTGAGATAGTTGCAAGGCCGAGCAGCCTCTTCTGTGTCATGGTGGAGCATAGATGTGTTTTTATTAACTTCATCTTGGAAAAGTTGAGTTCTCCACTGGCAACTGTTACAGGAAGTGATAGACGTATCCGCAGAGCAACAAAAGCATTTGGAAAGAGGGTGGTCATCTTATTTGTACACATATATTCCAGAACAGCCTTTGGAGTTGATCCTGCTGAAATGTATCTTGAAAGGGCTTTCAGTTCATCACCTAAATCACTCGCATCAATATCGTGCATTTCATCATGTGTCAACACTGTCTCTAGTGCCCTGCATTGCTGGTGTAGGTCTTCTTCAGGTATAGTGAGGAGTTTGGGAATATCATACAACATCCCAAATATACTGCTGTGGTTTTTGAGCTGCATGAAACGTTCTTCAACTGATTGTATTGCACAATCTAGCACCTGGTTTAAAGAATTCAACTTAGAATTGTTTTTTGGGGGTCTCTTATGGGATTATCCCGTGCCTCATAATCAAAATGTTGTCGTCTTTGGTAACTCTTGTATTCTTGAATGGGTTGGAAAATAGCTTCAGTGTGAAGTTCCTCTGCCAACTTCTATGCACTCTTCAGAAAGTTTTGAAATCCCTCGTCTGACCGGTAAGACTGTAGGTATGACTTTGCTTTGTCCAGTTGTTCCATTGCTCCAGATATATCAAGGTCAACACCTTGGAGTCTCTTGCTTACAACATTTATTTCAAACAGTATGTCATGCCACAACACTAAGTCACACAGAAATGTAAAGGTATGTATGTTTCTGGTGATTCCATTTCCCTCTGCCACTGTTCTCCCATGAACCGTTCCTGTCATAGCATTATCCTCATAATGGCAACTATGGCATCATCTATCTTCCCAATCTGGTGTTTGATAGACTTTATTGCCTTCACTCGACTTTCCCATCATGTGGCACTCAGTGGTTTTAGTGTCAGAGAGGATATTCCCAGATGTTGCTTCAAAATTTGCCATTGATGAGTTGATGCAGAGAAAAATACATAGATGTTTTGAATTACATTAAAAAATTCAGCAGCCTCACTAGAAGCTGATGCTGCATCACTGACCACCAAGTTTAGTGAATGAGAACTGCATGGGACAAAAAAAACTCAATGGTTTAACTCTTGGATCCATGTCTGCACTCCTCTGTTCTTTCCTCTCATGTTGGTACCATTATCGTAGTCCTCACCTCTCATGTCAGCTATCGCAGTTCCCATATCTTCCAGCTTTTTAAGAAGCACATTTGTCATACCAGCTCCTGACAGTCACCATTGCAGGGACATTTTCAATGGGTTCTGTTGTTGTTACAAAGTGCACCATTAAAATCATTTGTTCTGTGTGGCTGATGTCAGGTGTGCAGTCCAGAATAACAGAGTAATATCTTGCTGACTTCAGATCTGCCACAATCTTCTGTTTGACTTTTGTTGCCAGTAACTCTATGATCTCATTTTGAATTGTTTTTCCAAGGTAGTGGTGTGTGTACATTTCTTGGTTGGTGACTCTTCTTAGATGCTCCTGGAGTAGAGCATCAAACTCAGCCATCAGCTCCACATTTTTAAGGAAGTTACCATTGTTTGGCACATACAGCTGATCTGAAGTGCCACACAGTGCTAGGTTTTGGGTAGCAAGCATTCCCACAATGGCAATGAGCCTTTTCAGAACATTTTGCCAGTAAAGAGGCTCTAATGCAATCTTCTCTTGATGCTGATCATCTATGGTGGCCTTTAACCTTCGTCTCATCTCAAGCTCTTTCCACCTATGGAATGCTCTCTGGTGATTTGCTGCCTTCTCATGGCATGCCAGATTCATAGCCAGATTTTTCCAGTCCTTTGACCCTGTAGAACCCTATAAGGCTGGAACATTAGACTGGAAGAGTTTGCAACAAAAACAGTATGCAGTATTCTGGGTTCTTGAGTACATAAGCCATGGCCTTTCCACTTTGTCACCATTGGGGATTTCACGTCAGTAATGTGTTGGATGGAAACTTCTATTTTCATTGTCTTTGGGGAACATGAAGTTTTTCACTTGCTGTGGCTCATGCAGTACAAGGAAGTCCCTCAGGCTATCCACAGTCCTGGATCATCTAGACTTAAGGAACTAAACTCAGCAGCAGCTGTTTCTTGAGCCTCCACCACACTCTTCTCTGATCTACACTTTTTTTCAGGAATGTGCATGGTTACATCCATTTGAGATGGAGATATGGATGCTGCAGTAGCTGCCAGGTCACTTGCACTCTGACTAACTGGGAGATGAGGCATCTCCTCACCACTCACATCCTCACTGGGGCTGGAAGGCTCACCGTGAACATTTGTGTCTATATATCTCAGGAGAGCTCCTTCCCGCTTAGATAGAAAAGCTTCCTTTGCTTTCTTTCTTTTTTTGAATGCTGCCCCAGAGGGGCGTTTTCTTCTTTCACTCATGACTGCTGTTCTGTGCCAGCTATAGTGGCTCTCAACACTCAATTGAAGGGGACAAATAAGCAGGCTGGTAGCAGGGCCTGAGTGAGGGAAGATATCAGTGTCTTATGGGCCTAACTGGCTCCTACACTTCAGTTGACTGCCTGTTCTCCTCAAGTGGGTTCAGGGAAGCAGCAGGAAACAGGAAGCTCCCTGAGAAGCTGGTGTTAATCAGTCCGGGCTCCTGGGGGTGCTAGAGAGGTACCTAAGAGGCTCCTCCTCTCTCTCCCTGCAGCTCCTGTAGCTGGGTCTTGGGATGAGGGTGGGGGTCCCAGGGCAGTGGGAGAGAAGGATCATTATAATTATTGTAGCTATTTGCACAATTATAATTACAATGAGAATTATTTTTATAAAAATATTAAATATATTGTAATTGGGGAAGTTATGTGCATTTGATCAAATTTTCTTAGAGTAATTTTTAAACATTTTTAAATGCATTTGAATATGAGAGAACTGATTTTTTTTTAAATACATTTTTGAAGAATTATAAACATTACTGCACTCATACTGGGCAGTATAGTTAAGTCAACCTCAGGCCTAAATCAAGTAAATCTGACTAGTCTAAAATCGGACTGAGACAAGTATCAGTCATTAATTCAGTGCATATTATCTCTCTTGAGGTTATGTACTGCAGCCCATCAGAAGTAGTATGTGAGTGCCTTATGCATAAAATAGGGAGTTACAAAGTATGGTCTGGCTCCTCTCCCTTTCTGAGATTAAAAAGATGGGTTTGGATTTGGGTGTTTCCTGGCGATTAGTAGGCTGGTAGATGTGAAGCTATTCTTGCATGTCAAGATCACTGCTGCTCACATAATTTTTTGTTGAAAGATAATTGGAAAAACTTGACATATGGGTGGGGAGTAAGAGGAAGTTAAAAAGACTGACTAAAACATGAGATTTATTTGGCCAAAAAACTTATGAGAATAAGAGCTTGTCTACATGGGAGGATAAGGGTTGTGTGTTAAACCTGATTGATTTGATGCACATTATTTAACTCGCAGTACGTAACCCTGACTAATAGTGTGCACATGGGATGGCTGTGCCTCTTTCAGTTTGCATCATTATGTTCATATGGCTGTGGCTTGGTGCTTATTAAGCGTGTGGCAGTCTCAGACGGGATCCCATGGTTCTTTGTGGCACTGCTGAGTAGGGTGCATTCTGGGACTTTTTTCGCTCTGTATTGTAGAATGCATACCCGAAGCAAGGCAGGTTAAAAAAATTTTAAAATCCCATATTTCCACTGTCTCTGTCCCATGCTTCCTTTTGTGGGCGGGCCAGCGCCCTTTTCAAATTGCTGTCAGCCAGCATAGACCCAACAATGCTCCGCACTGCTATGCTGGCGACTGCAAATAGGCAGAAGCTGCTTGGGCTGTATTTCAGCACTCAACGTCAGATGGATTTGGTTTTGGACTTTGCCGCACCATTGAGCAGATGATGTGTCAGCAGTAGCAGCTTCTGCAGTAGCTTCAGTGATGGTGGAGGAAACAAGATGAGGGTGAGGAAGTGGAGAAAGAGACCAAGCAACTGATACTAGAGAAGCTGTTCCTGGAGCAGCTTCACACCATGCAGTGCCATTTCTGGGTTGAGAAACTAGCCTGGATTGATGGAAAAAGCTCATTCTGTAGACCTGGGATGACCAGGAGTGGTGAGAGAATTCAGGATGATGAAGGCAACCTCTTTTGAAATATGTGCTAAATGAGCCCTGAAGCCGCACTGGCAGCATACCAACATGCGTACCATACAAGGAAAGAATAAAAAGACTGGGGACTGCTCACCTTAGAAAAGAGATGGCTAAGGGGGCGGATGATAGAGGTCTATAAAATCATGAATGGTGGGGAGAAAGTGAATAGCGGTGGGCTATTTACCCCTTCACACAACACAAGAACCAGGGATCACCCAATGAAATTACTAGTCAGCAGGTTTAAAACAAACAAGCATAAGGAAGTACTTCTTCATACAATGCCCTATCAACCTGTGGGATGTTGAAAAGGCTAACACTGTAACTGGGTTCAGAAAGGAATTATATAAGTTAAGGGAGGATAGGTCCATCAATGGCTACTAGCCAAGATGGGCAGGAATGCAACCCCATGTTACGGGTGTCCCTAAACCTCCAACTCCAGAAGCATCTGGCAGTGACAAGAATCTGAGCTACATGGACCATTGGTCTGACCCAGTGTGGCCGTTCTTATGAGGCTTATGTGCCCATACCTGTGGAGAAGCAGGTCAGATCAGCTGTTGGGGCCATTGCCAGGCAGATGTGTGATGCCATGGACAAGGTACCATTGCATGAGGTTATAAAGCTTGGTAATGCCCAGGAGATGGCTTTGGACACATGGGGTTCCCAAACTGTGTTGGGGCAACTGATGGGACTCATCTCCCTACGCCACCCCCCAGGCTAAGAATTTATAAACAGAATGGGTTATTTCTCCATGATGCTCCAAGGGCTAGTTGACCACTGTGGCAGATTTACAGGCATAAGTGCAAGGTGGTCTGGAAGAATCCATGGTTCTAGAATCTTTCAGAACTCAGTTCTTTGCCTTAATGAATAAAGAGCAGTTTGTCCACAGGATTACTATGGACATTAATGGTGTGGAGATTGGGCTTTTCCTCTGCTTCCCTAGTTAATGAAGCTGTTCAGTGGCTACTTGGACAGAAGGAAGGAACTGTTTAATTACCGCCTCAGTAGTTGCAGAATGGTAGTGGAGTGTGCATTTGGCCACTTGAAAGGAAGGTGGCAGTGTTTGTGTAGTAGGCTGGAAGCTATAGAAAAAAATGTGCCTAAGATGATAGCTACATGTTGCATTTTGTACAGTATTTGCGAGTGAGGTAGAAAACCCTTATTGACAGGTGGGAGATTTGAGGTGCAGAGATTTGCTCAGGGTTTGAGTAGCCAGGAAGGTGTCCAATAGAAAATGGAAACAGTCAGGGCCATGTTGTCAGGGATCCCTGTTGCTCTTACTTTGAGTCTCAGGCCTGAAAAAGTTCACCTGTACAGCCAGCCATTAACCTGGGAGGTGCTGGGGTGGGGAGAGATTGGGAGTAGTGCAGTGTTGTTTGTGGGTGGTAGAGGTGAAGTGAAATGTTGTGGCAACCCTTATTTTGCCTTGTGCTATGCCTAGATAATTCTGTGAAACCATATGAATTGGTTGAAGTCCATGGATTTTCTATGCAAAGTTCATTGATGACTCTTTCTAAATTATTTTTTCCCCTTATTTGAATATGCTTCAGGAGGGGTCTGGGGTGCAGGTTATGCTGCCAACCACCATTTTGAGCTGGCAAAATGGGTTTTGGTTTGGTTTTTGGCAGTGGAGTTAGCTGGATAGAGCAGATGCGGGGTGGGGACAGGAAAATAGGTAGAGGGCATATGCCCTCCATGGTATGGGCTTGAAAAGGGTCACTAGTTGGGGCTTTAGCATGACATAGGCCAATTGCACTGCCAAAGCAGCTGCCATTTTGAAAATGTATATGAGGGGGCCAAACAGACAATGGGGGCAGAGTAAGGGAGGCCTCGAGGCCAGTTGTTGGAGACTCGTAAAGGTTGCTAGCTCACATCAGCCTAAAATGGCTGTGGCTATGGGGCATGCAGAACAGAAGCTAGCACAGAGCAGGTTAGCAAAGTAATAACAATACATTGTAAAGGTAGATAGATACATACCGAGGTTCCCTTGAGAAGATCTGCCTCCTCAGTCCCAGCCTGGTTTCAGGTTGGGAATTGGGGTTGGTTGCTGCTCAGCAGGAATCGGGCTCACCTTCTACATGGCCACCATCAGAGTCCTGAGTCCCAAAGAGATCCTGGTTTTCCGGGCACAGCTCTTCACTGGCCTCCTCATGTTCATCCTCTGATAAGTCTTGCTGTTTGTCCATGGGAGTGGGGGAGAGAGAGAGCGGGCATCAGGGTCCACAACCTTCCTGGGTTGGGTGGTCATGTAATTGATCAAAATCCAGTCCAACTCCTCAAAAAACGGAGAGATCACATTTCCACTCCCAGACTTTTTCCTGGCATCTGTGACTTGAATGTAAATCCTGAGCTGTTCGTTCTTTATCCCGAACGGTTCGTTATCCCAATTGTGGCCCCTCATGGACATCTGCCCTAGCAATGTCTCCAAAAAGTTCTTTATTCCATGGGCTGGCCACAAGAGCTTCCTGTACTGATGCTTCTCCCCAAGTGGAAATGAGATCCAGGGTCTCAGCATGGCTCCAAGCAGCTGCTCAAGGCATGTAGGACTTCTGGAGTAACATTACAGCAACACTGATGTACTTTAATTCAGGAGAAAATGGGCAAATTATGGCCCCGTGCCTGTTTTTAAATTGGGGAGAGGACACCTCGTCATCATGACACCAGAGCAGTGGAGGGCAGGCAGGTAAACAGGCAAGGCAGATCAGTCATTGCCTGCAGAACTGTTTGGGTTAGTTGCTGGGGGACTGCCAAAGTAGCGGGCAGCAATTTTACGTGCACGCAAACAATAAACTAAACTAACTTAAATAATGCAGCAACTGAGTCCTCAGAATTTAGTGCACACAAAAAAATTAATTGAGATTTCCTATAGCAACATTAACTCAGGCACATTAAAGATTATAGGCGAGATTCATAGCTGGTGTAATTTTATTAAAGTCAGTGGAGTTACACCAGGGTTTAATGTGATCATGTACATGTAGATAGCAAGATATATAAAGGTATGACTTATAAAATACAGCATAGGCTGTAGTCCAAAATCCTACACATGCACAGTGTGACAGTTAGTATTTCCACCGTGACTGTGTCTTTTTTGAATTGACTGATTTGTGTGTGTGTATTTAATACCTTTAAACGTGACCGTGCCTTACCTTCAACTTTTGCACTGAACTGCAGATGTAGTTGAACACCTGCAGTGCTTTGTAGTATTGAAAGTCTGTACCATTTCTGAAATCAGACGCTACATTGCAGCATTTTATGTTGTTATCTTATGTGGAATGTGGACTCACTACTGGATCTGGTTTGACTTGTTTAGTCCTAGTTGAGACAAAGGTGGAAGGTAGGGATAGAATATCTGATTTAAGTGCGGTGGGGTGGGAGGGTTTAAGTCACCAAAAATTAAATCAAAGAAACTGGAGTGAATGAAGCCTGTTTTATTTTTCAGCGCAATTTAATTCCCCATCACCACCACCTCCAGTTCCAGCCATAGGATCACTAGAGGCTAGGAAAGAAACAGGACAGAACAGGATCTATTTGGTGATGTGGTCTGGACCAGCTAGTGCCCTGCTAAGAGGCCGTCAGAAGATTGATAGCTGTGTGTAAAACTAAACGAAGAGTTGGAGCAGCAAGAGCTGTACAGTAGTAGCAAAGGATCAGTAAAGTGATTCCTGTGTGAATCATCTCCTTGTATCTGCAAGTTCTTGGCAGCAGTTCCTAAGACAGCTTAAATAATGTGTTTGTGTTCTACAAGCAGTTCAAAGCTATTGAGCTAAGTAGTTGCTGAGGCCGTATGTTTAGCAAATTTGTCAATCAGCTCAGGGAACTATAAGTAAATGGGGCTTTATTACAAAAGGTTTATTGCTCTTTGCAACTGTGTGGGAGTTTACATAATTTTCTAAGCAGCCCTTTTATCTCTAAGTGCAGCAATGATTAAAATGTACTTCTGGAGTGCAGTAAGTTTGAAAGCAGTCGTGATATAAAGGTAGGTCCTGAACGTTTATTCAGTGGCTAAGAATGTTCTTAAATTCTGTCCTAAGATCCAATAAACAAATCATATTTTTTGGCCGTAGAGTGTTGTTTGCAAAAAGGGAGGGTGAGGGAACGGGCAGCCTTTACAAGCAGGGCTGCTACTTTACCTTCCCTGCCGCATCTTCCCAGCTCCATGATGATCTTTTTAGACTGGCATCGAGATAGAATCTGACCATTGTGGCAGTCCAAGTCATGGCTCAGCTGTGCGAGGTACTGAGCACTCTGATCCCGATCCCAAAAACACTTATGCATGTGCTTGACTTTAAGCATGCAAGCAGTTCTGCTGGAGTTAATGGGATCCTTTAAAGCTAAGCATCTGCTTAAGTGCTTTGCTGGAACATGGTCAAGCTCTTAGTGTGGACCTCAGTGCATCTTGCTGCTACGTTGGTTATAGTAAAAAAAAAAATGCCTTATGAATGAATGTGTTATGTCATTATGGAATGACAGCTGTTCCACAGTTAAGGTTGCAACTCATTTTCTGTTACAAGCCAGATTTATTTTTATTTATCTGATTGTTTGTTTGTTACTCCTTTTCTCCACACCTTAAGTTATATTGGCCTTAGTTTGGCCATGGTAGTGACACCTGGAGAAAATCAAACTACTGTATGTTATCCATTCTTCCAAAAAGGTTCATCTCTCCAGTGACCACAAAAACTACAACAGGGGTTCTCAAACTTCACTGCACCGCGACCCCCTTCTGATAATAAAAATTACTACAGGACCCCAGCGTGGGGCACTGAAGCCTGAGCCCGCCCGAGGCCCGCTGACCAGGGAGGAGAGGGGGCAAAGCTGAAGCCCAAGGGCTTCAGCCCCAGGCAGGGGGCCTGTAACCTGAGTCCCAAGACACAGGGCTGAAACCCAGGGGTCAGCATCACGATGTTGCACGACGGACACTTGACAAAATTACAATACTTAGTGACAGACATTGGGGGGGGTTATGTCATTCAGTCATTCAACGTTTATTGAAAAATTACCACGGACCTCAACATTTTTACCACGGACACGTTGCCGACCCCTGCTGAAACCCTCAGGCTTTGGCCTTGGGTGGTGGGGCTCAGGCTTTGTCTTTGGCCCTGGGCCCCAGCAAGTCTAAGCCAGCCCTGGCAACCCCATTAAAATGGGGTTGTGACCCACTTTGGGGTCCTGACCCACTGTTTGAGAAGAGCAAATGTCTGTGTGGTGATGAGGCATCCAGCACTTTATCTTATGAGACACAAGTATATAGGAAAAAGCAACAGAGAGTTCTGTGGCACCTTTAAGACTAACAGATGTATTGGAGCATAAGCTTTCGTGGGTGAATGCCCACTTCATCGGATGCCAGTTACATAATTGATGTTCTGTGATGCACATTTTCAGTACTAAACCAGCAAGGAAAGAAAGATAGGAGGTTTGGTTTCGTTTTGGTTTTGGTTTGGGGATTTTATATTAATGTGGATTTTGCTACCACTCCATACAATGTGATTCAGAAGGAAGAATATAATTCTTCTTTCTTTACTGCATTATTTAAAATCAATGAAATGTAACATACAGCATTGAAGGTAATTTCTCCATTACATTTCTTCTATGCTTAGTTATAAATTTAGTTGGTCACTGAAAACAAAGCTGTTCATAAAATTAAAATCTGATGCTATTAGCTAGAGGGAATGGCATTTTCTTTTCAGGCTTAAAGCTTCCCTTTCACAAATACTTCACTGTACATGAACATAATAATGGCCATACTGGGTTAAACCAATAGTCCATCTATCCCAGTATCCTGTCTTCCGACAGTGGCCAATGCCAGATGCTTCAGAGGGAATGAACAGAACAGAACAATCATCAAGTGATCCATCCTCTATCCACTCCCGGCTTCTTGCAGTCAGAGGCTAGGGACACTCAACATGGGGTTGCATCCCCGACCATCTTGGCTAAAAGCCATTGTTGGACCTATTCTCCATTCACTTATCTAGTTCTTTTTTGAACCCTGTTATAGTTTTAGCCTTTACAAAATCCCCTGGCAACAAGTTCCAAAGATTGACTGTTCATTATGTGAAGAAATACTTCCTTTTGTTTGTTTTAAACATGCCGCCTATTAATTTAATTTACTTGGGTCACCTCTGGTTCTTGTGTTATGAGGAGGAGTAAATAACACTTCCTTATTTACTTTCTCTACACCAGTCAAGATTTTATAGACCTCTATCATATCCCCCTTTAGTCGTCTCTTTTCCAATCTGAAAAGCCATTTCATTCCCTAATCATTTTTGTTGCCCTTCTCTGTACCTTTCCCAATTCTAACATATCTTTTTAAAGACGGGATGACCAGCACTGCACATAGAATTCAAGATGGGGGTATATAATGGATTTAGAGACAATGTAATATTTTTGTCTTTTCTATCCTTTTCCTAATGGTTCCTAACATTCTGTTAGCATTTTGGATTGCCTCTGCACATTGAGCGGGTGTTTTCAGAGATCTATCCACAATGACTCCAAGATCTCTTTCTTGAGTGATAACAGCCAGTTTAGACCCCTTCATTTTGTATGTGCAGTTGGGATTATGTTTTCCAATGAGTATTTCTTTGCATTCTTCAAGGTGTGTCCCTACATTTGCTCCACTGTAGGTTGTCTGCGTCCCTGCACTGCTAATTGGAGAATTTTGGTAGCAGTATCTGTTCGGTCTGTGCATGCATTGCCCCCTTCCCATGCTTTGCCACGAGGCTAACCAATGCTGTGTGGTTGAACCCTCCTCAGTTTCTGCTCAACCGCCTCAGCTAGAAATGGAGCTTTAGCTGTCTGTTAGTGGATCATTAACATCTTCAGTTTTTTTAATTTTAGCTACCTTTTTGGAGCTTCCCTTTTCTTTACTCCTTTATCTTTTATTACCAGAAAAAAACAAAAACAAAACCCAAACTTTATTTTAGACTTCTTTTTTCTGGGGCCCCTCTGGACAGGGTATGTCCATTTAACGGGGCTTCAAGAAGTGTCTCAGTTGCAAGTGCGTCTGCTGTCTGGGGGAGAACCACATACCACAAAAGTGTGGTTTGTGCCAACAACTGTGAAGCCCAGATCCAGAAAGAATAGAGAACTGAGACTCAAGCTTCTCCAAATGGAGGCAGCCTTTCAACCACCCTCAGCTGCGCCAAGACCCCACACAGCGGGAAACCTCACCGCAACCTTCTACTTCTAAGGGAGGTGAGCCCAAAAAGTACACCCACGAGCCACTCATGCAAGGCCTATAAGAAAAGGGCCATGAGTCCCCAAAGCGAGCCCCGACCAAGCCAAAAGCAATCTCCGGTTCATTCGGTATCTTGGTACCGATGACACTGAAACCGTTCAAGTCTGGCTAACTGATAGGTCTCAAAATTTAACTTTAAATGTGGAATTGTCATTGAGTGGGTGTGTTTTCAGTGGGGTCATGCAGGGACTGGTTCTTGGCCCTATGCTATTTAACTTTTTAATCAATGACCTGGTTGAAAAAAACATAAAATCATCACTGATAAAGTTTGCAGATGACAAAAAAAAATTGAGGGTGGTAAATAATAAAGAGGACAGGTCACTGATTCAGAAAGATCTGTATCGCTTGATAAATTGGGCGCAATCAAACAATATGTATTTTAATACAGCAACATGTAAACGTATACATAATACGAACAAAGAATGTAGGCCATACTTACAGGATGGAAGACTCTATCCTGAGAAGTAGTGACTCCGCAAAAGATCTGGGGGTTGTGGTGGATAATTATTTGAATGTCAGCTCCCATTGGGTTGCTGTGGCCAAATTCTGGGATGCATAAACAGGAAATCTCGAGTAAGAGTAAAGAGATTATTTTGTCTCTCTTTTGGCACTGGTGCGACCACTGCTCGAATATTGTGTCCAGTTCTGGTGCCCACAATTCAAGAGGGACGTTGATAAAGTGAAGGGGGTTCATAGAAGAGCCACAAGAATGATTAAAGACTTAGAAAACATGCCTTATCATGATAGACTCAAGGAGCTCCATCTATTTAGCTTAACAAAGAGAAGATTATGGGGTGACTTGATTGTGGTTTATAAAAACCTACATTGAGAACAAATATTTAATAATGAGCTCGTCAGTCTACCAGAGAAAGGTATATGATCCAATGGCTGGAAGTAGAAGCCAGACAAATTCAGACTGGTAATAAGGTGTAAATTTTTAACAATGAGAGTAATTAACTATTGGAACAATTTATCAAGGGTCGTGACTCATGATGGATTCTTCCTCACTGATAATTTTTAAATCAAGATTGGATGTTTCTAAAAGATCTGCCCTAGGAATTATTTTGGCCTGTATTATGTAGGAGGTCAGACTAGATCATCACAAAGGTCCCTTCTGGCCTTGGAATCTATAAGAATTATTTTAAATTGGAATTTTTACTACTGATTTCAAAATGCCTGCCATACCAGAATTTGCCCATTGTCTACATGCTTTTACGGAGTTATGTTTATACTGTTTGTAAAACAATGGATTCATAAAAGATATATCTTTTGAATAGTACTATTTTGAGAGAAAGTTTCCTATGAGGAAGAGATAGTTTTAGGGCTAAAATACATGACATGGAACCAGGAAATGTGGGTTCTGTTTCCAGCTCTGCCACTGACTTTGTTACCTTGAGCAAATTACATCAACTCTCAGTGCATTAATTTCCTAATCTGTAATAATAATACGGGGTTATTAACTCTTGCCTCACAAAGCTATTGTGAGACATTTCATCAACGTGGGTAAAGTTGTGGTGGAGCTCCTCAGGGGGTAGACACCATAGAAATTTAAAGTACGTTATTTATAAATGACATACCTCCAGAAGGTCTCAAGCTTGCTATGGAAAGTTGGCTTTTACTTTTTGTATGCGGACATAAGAAATTGGTGCATTGGCCCATCTTAATGTACTTTTTCTTGATAGCATTTTAACAAATATACTTTTCTTCTACGCTTATGTAACATTTCTCATCCAAATTAACTTCAATGTTTAAAGTAAAAAAAAAAAATCTGTGGCAATACTTTGAAGAAGAGCTGTGAAAGCAATATGAAGTAGTCTCATTAAGCACACCTGACCTGCCTCCTTTCTTGTCTCTAGCTGTCAGAAATGACAGGAACAAAAAGAAGAAAGAGCCTTCAAAGCAAGAGTTTACTGAAAACTATGAAATGACAGCAGAGTTGGATGATCTCACTGAGAAAATTCGAAAAGCTCACCAGGAAACCTTCCCCTCTCTCTGCCAGCTGGGGAAATACACTACGGTAAGTGCTCTTTGTAAAGAACACACTCGGAAAGGTACACAGGTGACGGTAGTGTGGGAATGGTTATGTTAGACATTTTCTAAAAATTATACTAAAGTAGATCAATTTCTTGAATCTCGTGCCTGCTTCCAGAGCTGACATGGCTTTCGGTGATGCTGTTCTACGGTCTGTACTGAATCCATAGTTGAGGTACTGCTTGGGAATGGGTAAAATGGAGCACCCATATGGACACTACTTAAAGAAGAAGGAGAAGTTACTTACTTTGTACAGTAACTGGAGTTCTTTGAGATGTGTGTTCCTAAGGATTCTCTACTACCCGCCCTCCTTCCCCTGTGCCTCAGAGTCTTCTTTTTGGACTTTCGTGGTTGAGAAGGAAATGAAGCACCAGTGGGTCTCCCCTCATAATATACCCTCACAACAGAGCACGAGGTTATCTAGGGCGCATGGACACTGCAAATAAAATCTACAATCAAGAGTGCACAGGCAAGTGCCCATCCTGATGTGTGATATGCATCTCAAAGAACTCCAGTTACTGTACAAGGTAAGGGAGGAGCAGGCAAACTTTTTGGCCTGAGGGCCACGTCGGGTTTCCAAAATTGTCTGGAGGGCCGGTTAGGGGAGGCTGTATCTCCCCAAAGAGCCAGGCGTGGCCCGGCCCCCACCCCTTATCTGACCCCCCCGCTTCTCGCCCCCTGACGGCCCCCCCGGGACTGAGGCTGCGGGGGAACAACGGGGGAGGGGCTGGGGGCTACCCTCCCGGGCCAGGAGCTCAGGGGCCAGGGAGGAGGTCCTGTGGGCCAAATGTGGCCTGCGGGCCGTAGTTTGCCCACCTCTGAGGTAAGGGATCTCTTTTTTTAGAAAACATATCCAATCTTAATTTAAAAGATGGAAAGATTAAAGTATTGACCTAGCAAATAAATGGATGTATAGTCCATGGGACTACTTGCATTCATAAAGTTAAGCACATGCATATGTTTTTGCGAGAAGTGTCTTAATTGTTAATTCCTTCACAAGGCTACAAACCATGTTTGAGCTCCAGAAGACTAGAGCCTCATGGGTGAGGTGCTCTTAAACATTACTGGATTATAGCTACAAATCTTGCTTAATCCCAATCCCAAAACTGGTGAAGATTAGCTATTGGGACCAGGAGGAATACAGATGTTATGTTCTCCATTTTAATTCATAAATAAACCAAATTCCAAAATGCCGTTTGTAATTTAGGCTACCGCCCCCACATCCCCAAATAGTTTATACAGCATATACAATTCTATGTAGAAAGGTTAAGAGGTAGATTTCATCCCTCAGAATTTTCCTGTGTACATCTATATGTAGTGTGTGTTAGTAAATGGATAAGAGACTGCAGCACATACAGATGGCAGTGAAGAAACACATATCAAACTTCTCAAATGCAGTAGTTAAAGATATGCTCGATATGCATAAGGTCACCGTGAAAGTCATAGGAACATAGGAATTTCTGTACTGGAACTGAACTGTGCTCTATCTAATCCAGTGGTTTGTCACTAACAGTGGCAAGTACCAGATGTTCAAGGAAGGTGAAAAATACCCTGCAGCAGGCACTGCGTAAGACTGAGCATGCGTTCTCGCTTGTTTGACCATGAGATCAGAGACAGCTTAAATGGACAAAGGGGCTGGATAGATGTTGTGATACTTGTGCTGAAGTGCTGTGCAGCCAAGATCGAGGGATTGACCCTGGGTCTGTGCATGAGAAGCTCTGTCCTGTAGTGCTTTGTCTGACTGGAAATTTTTCAATTATTCAAACCTTAATCGAGGAAAATTGGTGTTGACTGACTTACTATGTGCAGTATACTTTTTTTTTTTTTTACTAGATGTGGGGGCAGTCAGGTTAAAGCTCTTAGATCCCTGTTTATCAGATCTCAAAATTAAATTGCAAGAAAGCAAGTGTAAACATTGTGACCTTAAATGCACAGGGTTGAAAAACAAGAAAAAAGTAATATTTTCACAAACCTTTTACACATTTGATTTTGAGAACAGCATAAAATTGTTTGCCCTGGAAAAAGCTTATACGGCTACGTGCTTCTCTGGCGGTATCTCCTTACTCCTGCTCGTGATAGACTTAGTCAAAACAATCAATGCAGGCATGCCGTTAAATAACAGGAATTACTGAAGTGGCCAAGCACGTTCAACTCTCCTGGGACCTTGCACTGCGCTGGGCTGTAAACTTGATAACAGCCAGCTGGTGACATAATTGGAAGTTCTTAACTTCAGGCATCAAGATTGTGGGATTTGTGGGGAGGCTTTTCAGTGAATCTCCTGTGTTAGGTTCCTACCAAAAAAAAAAAAAAAACCGTTGAGACTTAACTCATCTTAAACGAAATGGCATATAAATAGACTCGCAGTTCAGTAAAAATAAGGCCATTTCTGAAAGATAAGTGTGGAAAACATTTCTGGGCTTAGGGGGAAACCACTTTTTGTCCATGTCAGAGCTGATCATATGTCCACAGCTGGAATGCATGTCCTCAGACAGGAATGCATTCCAGAGTTTTATGCTCAGAGACTGTGTGGCAAACAAACTGTATCCATCTGATATGAATATGTTATTGTGTTAGCTTTATGTTAGGCTCATACAGTAGCTCTATTGTACTGGTATTTTGTGTGGCTAATGTGTTATCAAAACATAAACAGGGGCCGCTATATTTTTGCATTGTAAGTTGGATGCTAAGGTATAATTATATTATTTTTTTGTTCTTGGAACAATATAAATATAGGTGCCATATCTGAGAACATTGTTCATTCAGTGCTGCCTGTAATGCGGCTGCTACCGCATCCCACCCCAATGGTGTCCCCTAGCATGAGGCGCCACTGAGTCAGACAGCGGGGTTGAATGCCAGCAAGGATTTCAGAGTCCTAGCTGGGAGTGCTAGGGTGACCAGATGTCCCAATTTTTGGGTCTTTTTCTTATATATGTTCCTATTACCCCCCATCCCTGTCCTGATTTTTCACATTTTCTGCCTGGTCACCCTAGGGAGTGCCTTCCTGAGCTGAGTAACCCAGTGAAGCTGGACCTAGTTTGACTTAAAGACTTGATCTGATCATTCCTCATGGGAGGCTAAGACAAGTGGTTGCTGATGTGGAGTCAGAACAGAGAACTCTGGAGGCATAGGAGCAACCCGTTTGCCTGGTTTTGTAATGCTTATGGCATTCACTGACTGTTTAGCTCAGCGATTCTCAAACGTCATTGCACTGTGACCCCTTTTGACAACAAAAATTACAGAACACTCCATGCCACAGGGGGGTCTGCAAAAAAAGCGAAGTTGCTCGGGCTTCGGCAGGGCCGGCGTTAGACTCCCTGGGGGCCAGAGCAGAAAGCTCAAGCCCGAACCCGGGCCCTGCCATCTGGCGTCGGCTTCAGCCCTGTGAGACAGGACTTGGGCTTCGGCTTTCTGCCCTGGGCCCCATCAAGTCTAATGCTGGGCTGAATGAAGAGAATGTGGCTAGCAACTCTGCTAGTTTATGGTGCTTGGGTTGAATAAGAGTCTTGTTCATTAACACTCTTTCCCCTCTCCTCACCTCCCTCCCCCCCCCCCCCCCCGCCACCTCAAGAGAGCTATTTTGGCTTAACCAGGATCGTATGGCCCTGCAACTTCAGAAAAAGTTCAGTCTCTAAGCCATAGATACATAAAAACTGATTGAATACCACTTTAATACCACTACTGTCTTCAGGTTCACAGACAGCTTCACCCCTATATCTGAATTGTAGACTGTTTAAATCACTGATCTGACTACGCTCTGGTTATCAGCTTAGCGTTTTAGATGGCAATCTGTTTTATGAACCCATCATTACTATGTCATGCCCCTGCCTATATCTTAACAGTTAGACCCACAAGCACTGGGTTTGGGCTTTCACAGCTGCTTGCCCCTGATTATAGATCTTGGGGATCAGAATGATCACAAACCTCACTGTTCCGAACAAAATGCAATCTCACTTCTTTAGCTTAGTACTTTTCTAATGCCAAAGTTTTAAAAAGTTCTTACCTTACTGGGATGAAAGGGAGAAATTGAAGAGTCGTGTATTCGTTAGAATTTGTCAGATGCTCATGCCATGTTGATTAATTAATTTGCAGGGTTTGGTAATACAATAAGCTGTCCTTTATGAGGCACATGAAATTGAAATATGGAAATCAGAGAAGTGCTAAGAAATTAGAAATAAACCATAATTTAAAAAATTATGAGGCCAAAGAAAGCTAGAAGTGCATAACGTTTTTTATTCCACTTTATTGCTGGTAACAATATATTGCAGACAGACGATTACCTAGTCATGCTTTTATTGGGGGCCTTATTTATCATTTAGTAGAACAGTGAATCTAGACATCTTGTGAAAGACCGTTTTGCTACCACGTGCAGTGTGCGGATTGGTTCTGTAAACTGCTTCACAATTTAAGAAAACAACAACAACCCTAGAGATGTTTAATAAACATATTGAAATAAAGTGTACAACTGCTCAGACCTCGTGAGCTTACTGGCCTGGAACTTTTGAAAGAGGAAACTCTGTTCCATTGGTAGGATTCTTTTACATTTTTAATAGCACTGTGTTTGACACCGATTTTGGTATTTTTTGTTTTTAACAAGAGCAAAAGGCTCTAGAATCTGTAACAGCAGAAGACAGAAGAACAAAATGGCTAAGACCAAAAAAGTACTGCAGAGGGATGCAACCCTAGGAAATCTATCTAAGCATTTGGAGTGCAAATATCAGAATATATACCAGCAGATCAAGGGACGTGATCATTCCCCTCTATTTGACATTGGTGAGGCCGCACCTGGAGTACTGTGTCCAGTTTTGGGCCCCACACTACAAGAAGGATGTGGAAAAATTGGGAAGAGTCCAGCAGAGGGCAACAAAAATGATTAGGGGACTGGAGCACATGACTTATGAGGAGAGGCTGAGGGAACTGGGATTGTTTAGTCTGCAGAAGAGAAGAATGAGGGGAGATTTGATAGCTGCTTTGAAAGGGGGTTCCAAAGAGGATGGATCTAGGCTGTTCTCAGTGGTACCAGATGACAGAACAAGGAGTAATGGTCTCAAGTTGCAGTGGGGGAAGTTTAGGTTGGATATTAGGAAAAACTTTTTCACTAGGAGGGTGGTGAAGCACTGGAATGGTTTACCTAGGGAGGTGGTGAAATCTCCTTCCTTAGAGGTTTTTAAGGTCAGACTTGACAAAGCCCTGGCTGGGATGATTTAGTTGGGGATTGGTCCTGCTTGAGCAGGGGGTTGGACTAGATGACCTCCTGAGGTCCCTTCCAACCCTGATATTCTATGATTCTAATATTCTTATTTATTCTTGAGCTCTGCAAGGAGCAGTTTATTTAGGAACCCAAGACTTTTTATACTAGGTATTCTGTGCTGGAGGAAATATATTTTCCCCTTTTAAAAATTGTGTTTTGTGAAAAATAAGTTTTAGAAAATTTTATATCCATCCCTTCTATAAGGTGTCCCCATTGCTAACAATTACAACGAGAAGAAAAAAGAGTCTACTTACAATAATTGAAGAATAATTCTTTCATATTAAATTCCCCAGGTCATTTGAATTAACAGGTACATTTGCTGGGCAAGTGTAGCTCTTTTAATGATGAGAACCAGCAAGCTGTTTAAAGATAATGGATTTCAAAAGTCCATCATAAATAGATCTGTTTTATTACTGTCATCCAGCTAAGAGAAAGTGCCTTAGTACTGTAATTTCTCTAGAGATGTCATACTTTATAATATAATTGAGTGTAACTATGCTTCTTATCCCTTGAGACTGATATTATTTGTAAGTCTACAGCTGTGTTACAGCTAGCCTCAAGATAAAGGGAGAAATTTAACAGAAAATACTCTGTGGACCCTGCTTCAGGTTGTCCCAAACAACGCTTTACTAGCCGAGAGCGTAAAAATAGGCATCCTTCTGGTATTTTGTTCTTTGTAGCTGTTCTACTTTAAAGTTACATGACTACTGTTCTGTACTGTTACAGAGATAATATATTAATACACCTCTACCCCGATATAACGCTGTCCTCAGGAGCCAAGAAATCTTACCGCGTTATAGGTGAAACCGTGTTATATCGAACTTGCTTTGATCCGCCGGAGTGTGCAGCCCTGCCTCCCTGGAGCACTGCTTTACCGCTTTATATCCGAATTTGTGTTATATCGGGTTGCATTATATTGGGGTAGAGGTGTATATCATGACACTGGCATTCAGCAAAGGTATTTGCTGAATTCCTTGATCACCACAGTTGCATTAGAATTAGAGCATTGCTGCTTTTGCTAAGGAAAGATAGCCAGTATCCTTGATTAAACCACAGTGGTACCTATGAGCCTTGTTCCATTTGTAAAGTGGCTTTTAAAGACAGTAGGGATTCCAGCACAGGGTGCGTATTTTCCTGAATATATTGTTCTGTATTGTTATGTGGCGATAGAGTGGATTGCAATGGAAAATAAAAGTAATTGAAAAAATGGGATCAATTTATGGGGCAAAAATGACTATTTAATTGGATTTCATAGCATGGTTGGACTTTGCCACCGATAAAGATGTCACTAGTGAGCATTAAGTATTGTTCCGCCATATGTGCACTAGTATGGGATTACGGGAAGCACAGTCCTTAAACCTATGCATGGACTGCTCTTGGAAAAGGCACCCAAAAAACATGCTTCTCCAAAACTCCCCATGTTTGAAGTTTTTTCACTGCATGGATAGAGAAGATCTCCAAGCATTGCTAATCGATTTCTGTTTCCAACAGGCATTTTATTAACCCCATGTTTTATTGTTCAGCCTCTATATTGATGATGTAGAATCAATTTTATGTAGGACTGCTGCAAAAAACATAGCTGTTTTCAATGAGACTTATCACTGTATTCATTACCAAATAAAATGTTAAAAGGTTTCCATTTGCAGCATTTGGAAAATAATGCATTAGCAATTTTAGATCCAATGCCTATGAATCTGGCAACTAGTATAATTAAACACCAAATTATTGTGTTTTATTAACTACCTCTTCTCTTCAGTTTGCATAATAGGGAGTTAGATTTACATTTTGTTAAGACTGCTATGCATTACTTTTAATAGACAACACGTCAAACTTCCCTTTGCCAGAAGTGTAGCATGATAAAATAACCTTATATGAGACTGATGAAGATTTTGTTCACACTTGCTGGTTTCATGCAACGTCTTTTTTTCCAGATGGATACCCTATTGTAAAATGATTTCCTGCTTTAGGGTCTGCTTTGTGTAGCTCTATCCTATGCCATCTTTCTATGAACTGGATAAACTGCTTATTAAATTTAATTACAGCCTGAATGACTGCACATCTTGATCTTATTTTTCCCCTGATGTACTGTATTTCACCAAGGTCCTTGAGGATGAAATAAAATAAATCTGAAGGATGCATACTCAGTAGCTGCAAGAAATAATTCAAAGGGCATTACAGTGACTGTTAACCCATTACTTTTGGTCCATTTTGAAGGGAATTATTTATGTTTAGAGTTATAGAGACATTTCCTCTTGTCTTCTCTTGTGTCATTAAAAAATCAAGCTGATTTTAATAGCTCCGCAGGATAGATTTTAAATAGAAACGATGGGGTATTGTTTCTGTCTTTTTGAAAAGAGAGCACATTTAAACATAGAGATGACTGTTAGAGGTATGGATTCATGTAAATGTTACAGACTTGATTCTCCACTCCAACTCAGTTTTAGGGGTGGGAGGAGATTAGCCTCCTTTTAAAACTGTGAAAACATAAACTCCATCACTTCAACATGGATCTTGCAAGGAGACATCTTAATCCAAAGTCCATCTGTGTGTTTATATATAGGCACAACTAGTGAGGGAATACGTTTTTTTAGAATGTCTTCATAATACCCGAAGTTTGATAGGCAAATATGTTGTAAAATACTGAACTCTGTACTCTCAAATGAATGTACTACCTTCAACAATTGTGCATAGTGCTTTCATAGTCAGAGGGAGAGTTGTAGCATTATGTAAAGAATTACTCTTCAATTCATGAGGGACGGTATTTTGAGAGAGCTGTAAAACTTTCATAGAGCCACAGAGAGATAAATTAAGTAGAACCAATTTTCTAAGACCTTAAGTATGTGAAACTCTGTTCCAAAATGTTTTGCTGCTTTTTCCAGATGAGGAGCCAATATTCAAGATCCACTGTTCATTTTATTTTCAGAGGTTCAAATGTAAATTGTCTGTCTCAATGCACTCATTATATAATGACAGGGAAGAATGATGATAGTGGCATTTGGAAATGTTTAAGTTCATTTGTATTCTGCGTACAGATGGCCTCTGTAATCATAAGTAACAGAAACATTCAAAGAATTTTTAGGAGACTAATCCAAGTTTAAAAACAGCAGCATCACAACAGCAAACTTTGCAGAAAATGCCTGGAATGCTAATAGAAAGCACTTCTAGTAGAAATACTGAGTTATTATTTTACTAGCAAATCAGTCACTTCACTGAACAGGAGATTGCTGATTTATGATGTCTTCTCTTCTTTCCAGAACTCTAGCGCAGACCATCGGGTTCGACTGGACCTTGGGCTTTGGGACAAATTCAGTGAACTTGCTACAAAGTGCATTATTAAAATAGTGGAATTTGCAAAACGATTGCCTGGCTTTACAAGTTTGACCATTGCAGACCAGATCACCCTGCTTAAAGCAGCCTGCCTGGACATCTTGGTATGTATCTGTACCTTACAATCTATTGTTGCATTACAGATGTATTTTATACTGCACTGTGTTGCAGAAATCATCAGTGAGATAGAAACAGGTTTTGTGCCAGTTCTACTGGTGTACATGAATCAATGGGATAGTTAGTGTAACTGAGAGCAGAGATTAGTGCGTACATACAGATATATTACTTAGGATGTTCTTTATTCTTACCCTTTTAGAAACCTATATCACCAGTAACGTGACAAAGGATATGTGAGAGAAGAGAAGGGAAAATAAAGGTTACCCCTTAAAAGCATGGGATCTGTCCTCAGGCTCTGTTGATTTTAGCCTGGCTACATGAAGAGCAGAATTTGGCCATATGTATCTACTCGAATGTGTTTAAATAGTGGTGAAAACAATTTGCACCCCCCCCATTGTTAATGAGAAAGTGAGGTTTCATTATGAACACTACACTTATGGGTCTACATAGAGGATGCCTAGAAAGACAGTTCACCATATAATAGCCTTGGGATGGCTTTTACCTCTGATGCCATGGATGTGATGAAAGAGTACAATGATGATGATAAATCTTTAGATCAAGATTTTCCCAAGTTGTAATGATGGAATCTGCTGAACCTAAAGGTGGAGGCAGGTGCAGAGCCAACCCTTAAATGCACCATATGTCAATACAAAAAACTTCTGGTGGTGCTAAAATTCACTATAGAGAAGTACTTTCAAATTAACACCATTAAATT
Organism: Chrysemys picta bellii; assembly: GCF_011386835.1. NCBI lineage: Eukaryota > Metazoa > Chordata > Testudines > Emydidae > Chrysemys > Chrysemys picta. Next base: position 74,036,210 of record NC_088792.1, read on the forward strand.
TTAGCAAAATGCCAAGTTTAATTTTAAAATCAAATGTGAGAGAGTATACTCAAGAGCAGGGAACTGGACCAATAGAACTTTGAGGTTTGACTTCTGATTCTGCAGCCGATATTCACTTTGTCTGTTCGGGCAAGTCACTTAACCTCCCCCACCTCAGTTTCCCCATCTGACAAACGGGGGTAACAACACTGACCTAATGTTCTTCAACAGAGTGCAGTGAGGATGAATTATTTGTTTGCAGAGAGCTCAGAGATCCTCAGATGAAAGGTGCTCTAGAAATGCACATGAACTATTATTAATCACTATAGTAATTTATAACAAAACTGAAATTGCGCCAAGAACAAAATGTGTTTGGGGAAAAATAATGATCTTCTCATCTGGGTTTCTGATGAGCAGAACTATTCCTGTCTTTAGTAAACCCCAAAGTGTATGCAATGCCTCCGTGGGCCTGAAAAGCCTTCTGTTGGATGTCTATACCTCTACCCCGATATAACGCGACCCAATATAACACAAATTCAGATATAACGCGGTAAAGCAGTGCTCCGGAGGGGGCGGGGCTGCGCACTCTAGCGGATCAAAGCAAGTTCGATATAGCACGGTTTCACCTATACTGCGGTAAGATTTTTTGGCTCCCAAGGACAGCGGTCTATCGAGGTAGAGGTGTATTTTGTTTGGCCTCAGCCAGGAGTTTATCCTAGAAAATTTTCAGTTAAAGTAATTAATCATGGAATCTCTAGAAATGCACAACTTCAAATGAAATCATATTGAGGGGAATATTAACTGCTCTGACCTTTTCTTCTTGTTTTGTCAAAAGCCGTTTTGAAGGATCTCTAATAGGTGACATTGATCTATGGGAGAAACGGAGAGAGAGGAGATTCTCTGGCCTATAAAAAAGAGCAAGTTGAGGTTTCCCTACAGTTTCCAAGCTTCACCTCTCATTGGCCCCTTGCTTATAGGCTTTCATTCATACTGGACTGTCTCATCATTATTGTGTGTGGTCTCTCCACAAGGCAGAACCATTTATTCCCAATTGCATGCCTGTCGTTGTTAGCACTGTTATGATAAGACCCAGCTAAGTTCTTCTTACACCAGAAGGCATACAGTAATTTATAAAGGATGACATGTCTCAAGCGTATTCTGCCTGAGTTATGGGTAGAGAATTGATTTATAATTGTGAAGTTGAAGTGACAAATGGTTAATATATTGCTGCCAGAACGGTATGGGAAGAGTATACGTATCTTAATTCTTCACCCCTGAATCTTAGCTCTTAAGATGCCTCCTTTCTATTTGGGGCCTGTCGTTCCATAGGAATGCTCCTCAGCTGTAATTCTGATTGGTTCAGATCCAAATGTTAACTCTCTCTCAGCACTGAATGCTAGCTTAGCTTCGAGGATATGCTCTATCTCTATTTTGTGTGCCTCTCTAATGGCTATACTAGTTGCACATATTCCTTAGCTGTAGGTTATTAACATTTTAAAAAATGTGAGATGTAGACTTCATAGCTGGTGCTTTATCTTAAATTTTCAAATACCCCTAGCTTACGGTCAAAGAGACTGAGTGAAAATGTATTTGGTAGATTTTACAAAAACATAAGTGGTCTTTATCTTAGTAATAGCAAAATGATTGATGTTTAACTCTGCAAGTACATAGCAAAGACTGATTCTTGAGAAAGTGATGCATCATATCACAGGAAATATGGCAACTTTCAAGCCACACTTCAAAAGTTTATCAAAGCACGACCCTCCTCATTATCTGCCCATCTTTCCTCTGCTCCTCTCAAAAAAGGAAAGAGTCAAAACTCAACGCGAGTTACAGCAAAAAACTTAAATTACCAATAAAGGGAAAAAACCCTGAAATTTGTCAAAAAATAAGCTCAGGCTTCTATATAGTGGAGAGACATAACTTTTTCCTTTGACATTTATGCAGATTTTATGTGACTATTTTATGTGCTGCTTAAAAAGAAGAAAAAGACAATTACCATAACAACCACAGAATCATGTGGCACATCTTCTGTCTGTGAAATGCCCAGCACATGAACTAAACCTGCGCTACCTGAATAGGAATGCAATGCCATATTTTTATTTAAGTTAAATGTCAGTAATTTTAGCAATGTATTAATAATGTATGTTTTTTCCCTGCAGTAATCCATTTCCCCTAATTATAAGGATGTATTTCAAACCCTTTATTTGATTTTACATTAGTACACAGAATGCACACGCTATACACAAATGCTGCACATACCTATGCATGCTTCACACATACCACACATACGACATGAACATTGCACTTACATGTACACACCACACAGTGCCTATATGTGCATATTGCCGAGATCATAATGCGCACACACACTGAATATGCACCACATATGTATTGCTCCCACACATACATACCACATACACATTCACAACTATTTCTTTCCTTGTTTTGTGAACAGGGGGAAATGAATCTTGGTGGTGATCTAAGGGAATGGTGCATGCTGAAGGCAGCTGGAGTGAATGCCTGATGTGTCAATGCCTCTCATGACACCATTTTTGTTCCTGCCTTGGGAACTCAGCAAACGGTGTTTATTGTTACTTGTCTAATGTGGACATGGGATGAGAGCATGTTTTCACAGCTGGAATATACCTACATTCTAATGGGGGGACATATAGCTTTGAAATATTTGCGCTAATCTGGTCAGCTAAAACAATAAAGGTTTTGTAGGGTGCTCAACACAAACTCAGATCCGATAAGAAACAGAATTTCAGGTGTTGTGAATGTACTCTCCTCCTCTTTGCCATGTCTAGAAGCCACTCCTCCACAATTGTATTCCTCCACTTTTCTGCTGCTTTTGACAATATAGACCATCCACTTGGTCTCTTCCTGGGGCTTCTCTGATTTGTATATTTCCTGGCTCTTCTCTTACCTTCCCAGGTGCTCTTTCCCAGTTGCTTTTGATGGATTCTCCTCTTTCTCCATCCCCCTCTCCCAGTTGGGGTTCCATCTGCTGTCTGCCCTGGGCCCATGTCTTTTTTCCCTGTTCACTTGTGCTCCTGATGACTTCCCTCTTTCTCTCTCATGGGTCTCTAGTCTCACCTCCCTATTAAGGAGTGTAGAATCTGTTATTATTTATGTGCGGACAGTGTGCGTCTCATTCAGTCTCTTACTCCCTGCCACATCTTTCTGTCTTCCCTGTATCACTTCTTGGATTCCCCACTGCTTCCACAGACGAAACATATCAAAAACATATCCTCACCACTTTCTGCGTGATGTTTTCCCAGCCTGGTGAATGGGCTATTTTTTGCTCCTCTCTGTACAGCTAGACTGACTGACTCCCCTATCTGGAGCAGGCTGCCCTAAACACACCAGTCATCCTTCTACATTCAGTTCAGCAGGATATGATGTGTTTTTTCCTGCACCAATGGTGGTGTGCCCTCCCAGGGGAGGGAGGGAGGAAGAGCCTGATTTGTGGCATTGGATTCCCCAATCTGAGGTGAAGTTGTTCAACTTCTCCTGTCACTAGCCTCTGAAAAATTTATTTTATGGGAAAGCAGAACAGTATTGCCCTCTATATTCTCATGTAAGTGCAAATAATTATGTGTGTGGATACACACAGTAGTAATGAGCCAAGGAGTCCTTCCCAGGCAGCTCCACCTCTGAACAGACAAGGATGGGCTGCCTGGGCATATGGAAGTTTCCTTGAAGTTTCTGCCATTTACTAAAGTCTATATGCCCCTCTGCTTGTAGAGAGTTTGTGAACTGTGCAGGAGTGTTTGTCCGGCTGCTCTCTGGCTCTACAGGATATATATACCCTGCAGGCCTCAAGAGCCATGGATACTGGAACACACCAGATCTGGGAAGCCTGCAGAGCTTTTTAACTGCAGGGCCAGAAGGATGCTTGGCCCTGGAAAAATTCCCTTCAGTTCTGTGGAACTTTCAGGAGTGCAGGATTAGCCTGGACTGTCTTGTCATGTGGGGCCACCTCTCTCCACAATGGAAATTCATCCACCACCCTGTCCTGGCGAGTAGGGGATGCTGCCACTTCTCTGCTTGGGTCACTAGGCAGGAGGAGATTAGAAGCAATGGGCTCACAATCTGCACTGTCCTGCTGTTGCTAATCCTCTTCCTCTGGGCTGGGGGCTTCCTCTTCCCTAACCCTACACTGATTCTTGTTTTGAGGCAGGCTGGGACCTCCTGTTATTCTTTGGGTACACCAGGGAAAAGGGGTTTCCTAGTCCATCACCTTGCTGCCACTGCTGCCTCCATGTTGGATGGACCAGGAAGAAAGGGACCACCGCTAGACTCTGATTTTCTTCCTCCCTCTCCTGCTGCCGCTCTTTAGGTTGCCTTACCACAGCCACCAACCAAGCAGTTAGGCCCCTGTGGGAGCCTCATCACCAGCCCCTGTGGGGCTGCTGTGGTTCCTTTCCTGAGCAGACTCGTACCCAAGCAGCACATGTAGGTGGTGTCATTAGGAATGGAGCTGTGGAGGTCAGGAACTCACATTTTTTTTTACCTGCCTAGGGTCTCAGTTTGCCTTAGTTCAGCCCTGCTAACATGAGTCATGCCCAGGATTCTTGTAGAGTTTATAAATTGTCAGAGGCCTTGTGGGCTTTGTATGGTAACTAACTACCACTGTGAACTCTTAAAATCCAGTTTGACTATGGCTATGAACTTCATAAACTCCATCCAGTGTGGGTTGTGGAATTCTTTTCAACTCAGAAAAATTGTAGTGAATAATACCAACCTCTGGAGAACAGTTAGAGGCATCTGTCCTCATTGAGAATGTCATAATTTAAGCCAAATCTGAAGCCAAAACTTGTAAAGATTAAAATGCTACTAAAAATAAAAATAATTCAGAAGACTTTGCGGAAGTGATTGCTTCTTATTTTACAAGTCGCCATATCTGGATTTCTTCTCTGTTTGTCTATCAATGAACAGAAAAATTCTCCTGTGGCAAGGGAGCAAACGTAAGTAATTCCACACAAATTGGTTTAATATTGGCAAAGTCAGTAGAGAAAAGGTTTGTTGAAAAATTGGTCACAGCCTTAATAATGGAGAGATTACTGTCACTTCATAGTTCTATCTATTGTTGTCTGTAGGTGAGAAGGAAAGTTCAGTCTGTCTTCATTCCTTTGGTACAAGAAGTAAGAATTTCTCAACTCTAATCCCTAAAATTATCATTCTTATTTTGGGTGTTGTAAAAACCCATGCAGTGACACAAAGGCGGCATTTTTGTGTGCAAAATAATAGGTGCAAACTGACAATTATGTGGACATGCCACTGCTGGATTTTAGTGAGAGCACCTGCTGTGGCTTCTGTTTCTGGGAAGTCGAACTATCAAACCAGTTAAAAAAAGTGAAAATATTTTTGAAGTAAAGTCAAGACTGCCTTTATAAATCTGTTTAAAAGACACTGCTTTACAGTAGTGAGAGCTTTGTAAATTTAGCTTCCTGGATGTGTTCCTTTTCCTTTTGTGTAACATGTTTTTTTTGCTATTTGTTCTTCTTAAAACAAAGGACGCTTTAATCATGCATAAGAACTTTATTTATGGCTGCAAGTGGCATTTAACTGCAGTGTGACAATTAAAACACTTGGCTTCACTACGGAATCGAAACAATATTAAAGATGTTAGGGGTGGATCTTTCTAGACAGTGATTCAGTTTAAAACAAAAATATCACTGTATCTGTCTCTATTCAATGTACTGACATTCCCCGTGTGTTCTTCAATGAATCTTAGCTTGATATTTACTTGACAAGGAGTCTGCTTAAGAAAGGGCTTAATAATGATTATGTAAGGCCATTATGTTTTTCTGTTCTGCATGACGGGAACAAGTGCTACACAGTTCAAAATGTTTTAACTGACCTGTTCCATGGTTTAACCATAAGGTGGTATGGAAGGAGGCACTTGAAAGAAATCTGCGAACTGATTGCTCCAGTCAAGTTCAGGTGCAATGCAGAAGAGAGACATCCAAGCTTCTGCTGTGCCAGTGTTTTAATGCCCCTTCTCTGTCACATGGTCAACAGCACCGCTGACAAAGGCATCTCCATAGCCGTGCCATGCTGGCAAAAATTGGATTCATAATGCTCAACTGATGCAGCTCCCTGGCACCTATGATGGAAGCTGTAATGTAGACAATGTTCAAGTATTTTTAGCACCATGTCATTCAACCCCACTCTGAGTCCCACCCGTATGCATTATTGAGGCAGAATGGTGGTGGTGGGGTGAATGGTACTAGAATAAAGGGCTCTACACTTGGGCTATGGCTTAACTTTGCAAATTATCTTGCAACTTCAAATTAAAAAGAACTGAAATCTGAGAATTGCCGGTCAGAAAGTTGAAAATCTGACCGGCATTGGCTACTGTCATATTGGGATACAACTGTTGTCACTATGGTTCTCATAGCGAAGGAGTTATACCCCTAGATGTTTTATAGAAGGAAGCTCAGTGTTCCCAAATAGCACCAGCAGAGGAGTACACTAGATAACTTTGATAGGGTTTCTCCAGCTCTGAGTTCCATGATAGAAGGAGCAAAGCAAATTACACTCTTCACAACAAACAGCATGCTCTGCTAAGCGATAGATGTGTTTGTTTTCTCTACAGTCCATTGGGTTAAGGTGTATAGAAATTCTTGCTCCTTCAGCAGTTCATTTTATCTCTTCTTTTATTATAAATTTTTAAAAAACGATTTAAGAAAACAAATCATTGACAAAAAAGCTGCAGGAAACTGTGGGGTCCCTAAAGTGCAACACATGGTACACCTCTACCCCGATATAACATGAATTCAGATATAACGCGGTAAAGCCGTGCTCCGGGGGGCGGGGCTGCACACTCCGGCGGATCAAAGCAAGTTCAATATAACGTGGTAAGATTTTTTGGCTCCCAAGGACAGTGTTATATTGAGGTAGAAGTGTATTATAAGTTCATGGGGAATGAAAGTGGAAAAGATGCTTTGCCCACCTTTACTTATTGGCAATATAAGTGTGTAGTTTGTTAACATCTGCTAATAATCCTGAAATATACATTGGGCTAGTATCCATTCTTCTGTAAAGATTCAGAACATCTGACCTACCAACACTGTCTTAAACAAGAACATTTACCCTGGAGGGAATTTGTGGGCAGCAAAGTGTTAGAAGTGCCATGAATTAATCAGAATTGTTCATGTTGCTACCAGTCGTATTTGCCTTTATGCCTTTTTTGAACATTGATTTAAAAGGAATTTTGAGAGCATATTCTAATTCAAAGAAAAATATATTTAATTCTGACCCACACATCCTCTCAGCCCAAATTCTTAATACTTTGATGTATGCCCAGACTATGGACTAAGACAGAAAATGGGGTGGGGGTGGGGGTCGGCTTATACAGAGATATACCATATTAGGGCTTTTACAGGAGGTTTAAAAAGAGAGCGAAAAGCTTCCCTGTAGGTCTCTTAAATGCCATTCCCTCTGATTCTCCTCCCCACTCATTTGAAACATTGTTGCCAGGCAAAGATGAAAGAACCAACCGCAGATTGGTCAGCAGCCAAGTATTTGAGGGCTTCTGAGTAAGAGCTTCGGTAGCTATAGAAATAATTAAAACTCGCTCTGTGTTAGGTTGTATTTGTGTAAATCTTTTTTTGTTGAGTCTCTTAAACAAAGTAAGCTGGCTGTACAGGAAATAGATGCAGTCAAGCCCTGATAAAGTAGCATTGTGAAGGCAAAGAATATGAATGTAAGCTGAGCCAGCTAATCAATTATATTTTTGTGTGTTCTTTAAAAGTAAAACCTGAAATTTTATAACCTGTTTTTCACCGTGTGTAACCAGAATGTATGTGATGGGCTGCATCAGTTTTACTTAGATCCTTGTACCCATTTCTTTATTAACTCAATAACTGTATAAATTAATCCATGCCATCCAGGAAATCTTTACATATAATGGTTTTGTCTTGATTAGCATAAGAGTTCTTTCCATCTCTTAAGAAATGCCTGGCACCTACATACTGAATGCATCACTCTGGTACCATAGAGCTACCCCGGCAGCACTTACTAATCGAATGCAGAGCATTCTAAATGTTTTATCTGTGCATTTTCCCCCCTATGTCGAGTCTTCCCCATCCTACAATGGAATGTTCTACTTTGCTGAGGGTCAGTCATGACTTACACATGTGAGTAAACCTACTGAAATCTATGCTGCCTCAACTCATAAAACAATACAAGATGCTATCAACGGCAGGAAAAGGAAAAGGCCAACAGGGTTCCCAGTGTTCTGATTGCTGAACAGGACAAAGTAAAGGAGCTTCAGAATCTTGAGGAAGTCTGGGTTCTGATTGGCAGTGAGCAGGTTGTAACTTCAAACATGCCGAAAATATTATAACAGAAGAAGAAAAAGTTGGGCCAGCTCTGCAGACAGTCTGTCACAAGCTCAGAAGTGAGTTCCCAGGCTGGCAAAGGAAAGGAGCACTTGCAGAGGTGTTAAACTCAGCCACTGGGGGATGGAGAACTTTTTGTGTTGCTCTCTAGAGATCCTTCTACCAGCTCGAGGGAGTGGGCGCTGGTGTGCCTTCAAAACCAGGAAGGGTCACCAGGACAGAAGGTCTTTGAGGGCAAGGGATGTGAGGGGGGAAAAACTGAGATTACTTTCGTCTCTGGGGGGGTTGTCTCCTTACACACCAAGAGAAAAATGAAATAGCAATAGGCTCAAATCTTTCCCCCATTAAAGTCAGAGGCAAAAATCCCACTGACTTGAAATGGAGGCACGAGCAAGCTCAACATTTGCGTCTGTAGCAAAGCTTTATGGGAACAGAGATATTTAGATGAACAAAAGATGAAAATCACATTATTGATGGGGCAAGTAATCAAAATACAGTCACTGTATCAGCATATGATTTTTCACTGAAGTGACTGCCCAAAACAGATTTTCTCAAATGTGAGCCTCACAGCCAGCTGCATGCTGTCAGGAAACAGTAGTGAAATGCAGTATTTGTTATAGGTGAAAAATGCTTTTATGCTTCCACAGAACTATCCCCTCTGTGCTGCCTGCTCACTTACTAGCTACCAGCCCTAACCATCTCCCAGGAAGTGCAGCAATCTAGGAGAGGCGGTAGGGACCGGCGTGAGAGTGGAAGAACACTTCAGAATGTATTGGGTACTAATGGAAAGTGTATTGTTCTGTGATGATCTGTTCATTTGAAAAATCACAACTGTGAATTTGCCTTTGCTTCTTTACGTGTCCTACCACTCCCAGTTAGGCCCTCTTCCTACTAGATCTGCTGACTCCTACAGAGCTGATTGTGTACAGATGGTAGCACAGTCCCGTTCGCTATCAAGTCTCCCTCTGGTCCCTGCAGTTCCACTCAGTTCTGTTACTTCTTTGGTGCACACACAGAGGGGACAGGCTAAGGAAAGTTTTTGTCTCCTTATTGATAAAATTTTTGAGACTTTACTTGGAATTGGAGCAGTTATATAGAACAGATCCAAAAGAATCATTAAAATGTGTATAAGCCCAAACACAAAGCTGGTGTGCTGTTACTGATAGGACCAAGGACTATATGTTAGGAGCCAGAGTTACAAGGAAACAGCACTGTACATTTAGGCTGATAGTGGGTACTAAAGGTTTATTGTGTATCTATCAGGATAATGTGCATGACTTACACAAACTCTGGGAACAGAAGACTTGTGATCATTTTGGCTAAATGGGAATTCATGGGAGAAGTTTGCCAGAAAATTGCCAACTTTTTAAACATTTAGCAGAGTGAAAACTGGGCATTTTCATTTTGTCTCCATGCACTTTGTAATAATGAATTTTGGCAATAATAGCACAAATCTTAACTTTATGTAATAAATGTTTTCGGGTATGTGTACTGTGGCCTCATGAGTTTGCTATGTCACAAAAGATGTCATTCTTTTTCCCTCCTCCCACAGATCCTTAGAATTTGCACAAGATACACACCAGAGCAAGACACTATGACATTTTCAGATGGCCTTACCCTAAACCGAACTCAGATGCACAATGCTGGATTTGGTCCGCTAACTGACCTTGTGTTCACATTTGCCAACCAACTCCTGCCTTTGGAAATGGATGACACAGAAACAGGCCTACTTAGTGCCATCTGCTTAATTTGTGGAGGTATTGTACAGCGTGAACTTGGATACTTTAAAACCAAATCCATTAGGAACTTTCCTTTCTTAATAATTTACATTGCTAATATATATAATAATTATATATGTAAATAGATATTTAGATAAATATAATAGATATTTATTTTATATATCTATGTAATATATTAATTTCTGTATGCAATTTACATTCAGGGCTTTTCACTTGGCCAAACTTTGTAGTCCTTATACAAGTAAAATTGCCTTTGAAATCAGTCAGCTAGATCACTGGGAGTTTTGCCTGAGAGAGGTCTGCAGGATTTATCCCATTGTGTTTTTTTTTTATTGTAAACTATGTATGGTATTATGTGCACACAAAATAAGCTAACCATTTCTTTTGTACAAGAGGGATAATTAATTTTTTTATCCAACTGCTGTCTGTAAATATGTGTACACATACACGTGTGTATATACACATATGCACACACACATATAGACAGAGAGATCCTGGGCTCAATCCTCCTTTACAAAATTGTAATTATGAACAACATTTTACACAAACAAGTACACTAGTGGTGCTGACTTGATTTCTTGGTTTTGACTATGACATATGTAAACAGACACTCTCAAGTTAAAATCTAGTCAATTTCAAAAAGTAGTTTCAGCTGCACCTGAGTGTCTCTGCCAAATTTTACTACTCTTTTTAAATAATGCTTTTCTTTCACCTTTTACTGTGCAAAACTCTGACACAAGCAGGAGAAACTGAGTTAAATTCAAAGTATACACTTAAGTGCTGTAAAATGCACATAGCAGTTTTTTTCTCTAATGTCTTTCAGCTATAATACTCTTAGGTGCTACCCACAGCAATAGCTAGCAAAAATTTTTGAGACGAAGTGTGATTGTTAAACTAGTCGTGTATCTTTAATATAACTTGAGCTTAACTTTTATTTAAATATTTTTCTAAGCATTACCCATCAGAATAACTGGTTTTCTTAATGTGAGACATCATTAGTGTGAGTGGCAAATCAGAATCTTTAATATTTGGATTCAGGTTTCAGAGTGGTAGCCATGTTAGTAAGTATCAGCAAAAAGAAGGAGGAGTACTTGTGGCACCTTAGAGACTAACAAATTTGGAGTGACATTTGTTGTAGTTCAGACTAGTGCTGCCATCTGCTGATATGCAAAGGTAATTGACTTGCTCTTGGATCTCGTGATCAAATAACCAAATGTGGCCTTTTAACTTAGTTGAGTCACATTAAGTCTCATTATAAAAATAAACACATACAAAATTAATTTTGAAATGTTACATTTAGCAGCACGCTCATCCCCTGTGGAGGGAGAGACAGGAAGCAGGGTAGTAAGGGTTTTGCGGTGCTCATATTGTAATCCCTCCAAATAACTGAGAAACAGCATGGGTAAGATATGAGGAGACTCGCAGCTTGTTCTCTTCAGGCAGAAGGATGATGACTGAAAGAAGAGACACAGAAGGGTGAGCGTGAAAGAGGAATGAACTAAAAATAGGGAGATATACAGAGTTTGTCAAGATCATGGAGGAACCTCTTGTTATTTGAAGGTTGTGAACAATGTTAGATTTATACCAATGGCAGAATTTTTATTCTCTCCAGACCGCCAGGACCTTGAAGAACCAGCAAAAGTGGATAAGCTACAGGAGCCATTGCTGGAAGCACTGAAAATTTATATCAGAAAGAGACGACCCAACAAGCCTCACATGTTTCCAAAGATCTTAATGAAAATCACAGATCTTCGCAGTATCAGTGCAAAAGGTATGGTGTGCCCTGGCGTCATCGCCATCACAGTGTCAGGAGACAGCTGGCATGTAGAATTGAATTTATGCATTTAAAACCCCCCCTTTTATTTTTCTTTGTTGGGAAATCTTTGTTTAATTCTTTTTATCTATGTTTGTACAGCAACCCCCTGTAGATATGCACCATGCTTTAATATTACCATGCAATTTATACTGAAAATGAGATTTTTGGGTAAAGATGGGTTAGGAATGAAATTATGCATCACCAGGAACTGTCTACCAGTTATTTTAATATCAGAATCAACCTCCGAACTGTTAATTCAGTTGTTAATCTTCTTTTGTATGCAACTTGTGGTTGATACGTGCTGTTCAACCATCTAACTGCTGCATCGAGGGTAACCAGGTGTTGCAGTCCACCCTCCAGTCTTCTAATTGTGCACTCTCTCCACCACGTTTGACCACCTGTATTGCTGCCCTGTAGTCGAACTCTGAAGATAAGCCAAAATTCTGCATTGTGGTGACCACTCTGTGATGCTCTAGTCCAAGCTCTGTGTCCAAGGTTGCAAACAGGTGGATGTAAGTTAGAGCTTCTGAAATTCATCAGCATGTCTTGTCCAGAGCTGCTGCCACACTGTGAGGATGTAGCTGTTGACCCGGATATGCCACTGTTCATCTGAAATTGGCACTAGGCCGGCAGCACTGGACATGAATGTATGAACAGCTGCTGAAAAAGGATGTCACAAAGTCAGTCGTCACAAGTCAGCAGGTGTAGGTTTTTCTTCTGGAGTAGGCAGATCTTCTTATAAAAAGTGTGCAATGCTTATTTATGCCTATTAGGACCATTGTCAGCCTTGTGTACAGCAGGTTGTTTTCATCCGGCATTGCTCTCCATACAGTTTTAATGGTAAAATTACATCTCATCGAAGTTTTGAGGGATCTCTATAAGCCAACACATGCACACAAATTAAATGTTAATGTGTGGCTAAGGCACTAATGGTACAGATAGCAAGATCAAGTAATTCGCCTAACACCTATCAAAGATGCCTTCAAGAATGCAAGGAAGTTGGCGCCGTTCTGGTGGATCTGTCAGCTGGCATGTGTGTCAATGGGGACTGACTGCCAAGTTGTTGCAGGCTATTTCCCGTTAGCCATGGTGCAGCTTATCATGGAAATGATAACAAATTGGAGGTTCATCTTTCAAGCTGGAGACAAAGCTAGCCAGCTTAGGCGTCCCTGTAATAGACTCCCACAAGGATTCATTCGAGCTCCTCTCCTTTTCAACATATACACTTATGACTGACCAACAACCAAGGCTGATAAGTATGTATATGTGGATGACATCTGTCTCACTGATGTGGGAAATGATCTACATGATATCGAAGGGTCACTCAGCCAGGACATGAATGCTCTGGCTATTTACCTTCATCAGTGGAGACCTACATTAGGTGAGTCTAAGACAGTGGCCACAATCTTCCATCTGAACAATCGACAAGCCAATCAGTCCCTTATAGTCTGTGTTGAGGATTGTCTGCTCCTTTTCCATCCGGCTGTCACTTCTTTAGGAGTCAAACTGGACCGCAATCTAATGTACTGGTCCCATCTACAATGCTTAAAGAAAAAGATCACCTCCAGCACTTGCTCCAGAAGCTAGCAGGAACCACCTGGGTAGCAGAGACAAATGTTTTATGAACCTCACTCCTGATGCTGGTATTTGCTCCAATGGAATATTGTGCAGCAGTTTTGGGGCAGAAGTTCAGAGCTGAACACAGTCACCTTTGTTTCTAGTTGGATGCAGCCTAATTGAATTAGTACATCACAAGTTGCTTTCAAATAGAAAATCTGTTTTTCAGACAGCACCAAAAATCTAACAGATGCAAAACTCCCCTAAGCACAGGTCTGATGGACCAGATTCCTGGATCCAAACACTCCTGAACTTTAGAAACTTAGCCCATCTAATTCAAATTACTCTGTATTTCACATATCTGAACTTCTTATTGACAGTGTCTGAGAAACCTTACATTTTAGTGGGTCTGCCAGACAGAATAAGTACATCTCATGGACACACAATAAATTCTCTATTTACTGGATCTCTATGTAGTACACAAGTAAGGGCTGGCTCCTATGCTGTTTGGTGCACCTCGGCTCCAAGAGGGAATGATCTCTAGCAGCTAGCTCTGATAAGGAGTATGAACAACCTCCAGCATGTCTCCCCAACACTACTCTTCCTGCACACTCTGAGCCATCCTGCACTGAGATAGCTGTAGTCCTGAGCACAGAGACTGCATTGCTTTGGCATCCACTCAGCCACCTCTGTTAAGTATGTGATTGCATCCAATATCAGGATTCTGGGGACCCGATACTCGTCTCATCATCTTTACATATGTGTAACTGGATTGGCTTCAATTGAGTTACACCTGACTTACACCAGTGTGAGAGCAGAGGCAGGCCATAAATCTCCAGTTGAACAATTAGTGCACTGACCCATTGCATTACCTGTCCCCCGTTTTTAATAGTCAATATTCTACTTTCTTGAAAGTTTCCAGCCTCTCCTCCCCTGCAAATATCAAAAACAATGCTAGGTTTCCTTCAGCTGCTAGATTTGTCATGAGATTTCTATATGTAAACCAATGGAATCTGTTACACTATTTATTTTTTTTAAAACTGACAGCATTTGTATTTGACAGCATGCCTCAAAACTTTTCCCAGTCGGATCCCAGAAAAGAAGTCAGCATCTTAGTATAGTTGCTTTCAATTAAAATCTAAGTTGTCATAGTTTTAAGACCACATGGCTCTGGGTTAAGAGGTTAGAATTCAATTTATATGGTGAAGTAAGATTTATACGCTGAAGTGAGAAGTTAGCCTTATGGCTTGATGTAAATTAAAAGATCATTCTAGAGGGAAGTTCCAGAACTGGAGTAGAAAGCAAAAGATCTACGTATCAAACATAGTTTAATAAAGCTCATAATTTGTTCATGAGGGTGAAGTTCAGAAAGTTAATTGTCTCTCCATCCGGCTAAATTTACAAAGTCAACTTGTAGCAATATAAGGCTATAAAAATGTTTAGGAAAGGTCACCTAGTCTACCATATGTGCTTCTGGGAAATTTTGTCTTATTCCACTTTGCTGTTTTTTTACCATAGCTCTTCTTATCTGGGCAAATTGCATCTAGGCACCTATATCCAAAATTCAGATTTTCAAAACACCTGCTGGGCTCCCCCCTAAGCCTGTAGGTGCCTCACTTTCCACTAGTAAAGTCCCCTTAGGGCCTAAATTTCTGCCACTAGGCATGCACGCAGCTGCCTCAGTCCTAACATGACTGAGCAGCTTGCTGGTTAAGCCCCAGTAGGGTTCACAAAGTAGGTATTCCTCCCATCTTGCCTGCTGGCCCAGTCTGGTAGGCATACTCGGTACATGTCTGTTGGACTGAGTCCTACATAAAATATCCACCAACATGTATCTCAGTGATTAGAGCGATACCAGTGTTCAAATGCCCAGTCTGCCTGTTCCTGTGCAGCAGGAACTTGGGTCTCCCATGACCAAGGAGTGTCCTAACCTCTCTCTGTGGCCCAGTGAATGTTTAATTATATACACAAAAGTGGAACGTCTTCAACAGGAGACACAGAGAGAGCCAGCTCAGCCAGTGCTGCCTCCTGTTTTTTAAAACAGGACTGACCTGACTTAGGCACCTAACTCCAGGGAAGGGTTCTCAGCCGTGACTCCTGAGTGGTCCACAGGGAGGCACCTCCCTCTCAAGTTAGATGCCTAACTCCCTTTGAGGAGCAGGTCTTAGGGCATCCCCCCCTCCGCTTTTTCCTATGAGTTAGCTCAGGGGTAGGCAACCTATGGCACGGGTGCCGAAGGCAGCACGCAAGCTGATTTTCAGTGGCACTCACACTGCCTGGGTCCTGGCCACTGGTCCAGGGGGCTCTGCATTTTAATTTAATTTTAAATGAAGCTTCTTAAACATTTTAAAACCCTTGTTTACTTTACATACAACAATAGTTTAGTTATATATTATAGACTTATAGAAAGAGACCTTCTAAAAACGTTAAAATGTATTACTGGCACGCGAAACCTGAAATTAGAGTGAATAACTGAAGACTCGGCACAACACTTCTGAAAGGTTGCCGACCCCTGAGTTAGCTTATGCAGCTCCCTGCTCAGAATGCTGCTGCTGCTTCTTAGCTGAACAGTTGGCCATAGCGATTGATCGCCATTTGGTCTGTTCCTGTATGACCACAAGGGCTTAAAAGCCCAAGAGACTAACATTGGAACAGACTTGATGAACCCATGTAATAGCGGGTCTGCCTCCATCCCTCGGTTGGTGGAATTTTATCCTGGATGTTACAAGCCATCCAGAGAATGGCGTTCGCAGGTGGTATGTCTGAAAAGTGTAATACGCTGTTTGTGGACAATGGCCCCAGTAGTCTGTAGTCCGGAGCAACTGTAAACATCTGCATTACAAATTAAGTCATTCCACTTGATGCCCAATGTACAACGGTGGCATTTTGTGTGGAAAGCTTCCAGCTTTGTCCAGTCTGAGTGACATAGTGTCCATGTTTCGCAATCATACAACAGTACAGGGAGGATACAGCTCGAATAGATTCTGAACTTAGTTGTCGTGCTGAGATTACGTTGCTTCCATATTCGTTGTAAACCCATGGCAGACGCTGCGATGCCAATCCGAGGGAGAACCTCCATGTGAGAGTTGGAGTATGCTGGCTTTTATAAGCACCTAACTCTCCCCTTCCATTGTAGAGGGCACCTGGATGCCTAACTTGGGGATGTGAATTTGACTTGATGGCAAGACTCCTAAAAGTTAGGTGCTGCAATGCTCAGCCTAAGTTCCCCTTATGAATTCCACCCTCTGTATATACCTATGAGCAACAGAAATGTGTTACTATGGTAATTGAAAATGGAAGGGATTTTCAAAGGAGCCAAATTCCCTTAGGTGCCTACAAAATCTCCACCATGCTAGCTATTTAAACCCAGTGTACTGTTATCAAAGTTGCTTGAATTCAGGGTAGTTCTAAGATTTATTTGGGGGTTGTACAAGCAGTGAGGGAAATTAAATCCATTATTCTTATAAGCTGCAGGCATGGAGAACTTTCCACATAGGAAATGTCATACTGGATAAAACAGAGGCCTCTTTAGTTAATTGTCTTTTATCTGATAGTGGCCAATACCAGATACTTTAGAGGAAGGTATAAAGAAATCTTAGTATATAATTATGGACCAACCTATACAACAGAAGGCAAGTTTCTTCCTATCCCATTAGTAATTGCTGGCTCATACTCTGAAGCATAGAGGGTTTATAAGCCCTTTTTTATAATGCCATTTCTATATAAAAATACAATTAGTTCAGAGGAAACTGGTGCTATTACCTATGAAGTTTCCAAGAACTTTAAACTACATTCTCAGGGTATTTTATTGCTTAGTAGAGTACAATCCTTTTGTTAGGAGGGATATGATGACATGTTAAAATAGTTTCTATTTCATGGCATATTATGACTTCAGGTTGGAAAGAAGTCAGTGTTTAACCTGTGTTTTTCATATTTACAGTTTCTAGCACTGCATTTCGTAGTCTCTCATACTTATATTTAAAATGTCAAAAAGCCTGTGTCTGTTTATCATCCTGTTGCAGAGGTTGCTGTAGTGTTGAAGGGATTAGAAACAAAACCTTAGAGTGATGTTTTCTTATTTATTTTTGTAATCAGCTATAGAACATCCCTAGGAACAGAGTAATGGAAATACTTTGGGGAGGGGGGGGGGGTGAGAGAGAGAGAGAGTCCAGCAAAAATATCAGAGTGCTCTCTACGGCTAAACAAGTAAGATTTTCTGAAATTTCAAAATTAGGAGCCTTATTCTGATCTCATATTGTTGTAAATCAGAAGTAAATGGCATAATCACAATGGAACAGAGCTCAATCAGGCGCTGTGCATTAAGGCAAATTTTGCCCTAACAATATTTTACATCCTTTGCTGCTGCAGTGGAGCTAAACTGATTATAAATCAGGACACATTTCTAGTCCTTTAATTAAATTTGGTATTTTGTAAAGTTTTACCAATTTGGATGATTCTGAAGAGACATTGAAAATGGTTTTCTTTCACTAAAATAAAAGTGTTACTGGTCAGTCCCTTTACCTATACTGTAGCTTGTATTTGCTGGTATCTTTTATTTTGAAACTTCACAAAATGTTCAAAAGGAATTGATCTAATATTGCTTTTTAGTGACATAATTTTGACTGTTTTTAGTATAGTTAAGTACTGCTTTTTTTGCACTACTACAATTTATGAAATATTTTGCTTATAAAACCTTGTGCAACTCTGAAGGACATAAAAAAGCCACTGACCCCAAAATCTTGTAAGCAAAATATTTAATAAATTGATTACAGGCAAGGAGTTTAAAAAATCAAAATGAAAGGTTTCACTGTATCCCATCTCAATGGGAATATTTTGTCTTGAACTGGGATTTCTAAAAGTAACAATATTAATATGAACAGCCACACTTCTGTTAACCAAAAGGGTTTTTCTGTTGTTTTTAAAGGTGCAGAACGTGTCATTACATTGAAAATGGAAATCCCTGGATCAATGCCACCTCTTATTCAGGAAATGTTGGAGAACTCTGAGGGACATGAACCACTGACACCAAGCTCCAGTGGAAATACAGCAGAGCACAGTCCTAGCATCTCACCCAGCTCAGTGGATAATAGCAGTGTCAGTCAATCTCCACTTTTGCAATAAGACATTTTACAGCTACTTTAGACATTCCTAATACCTTATGTACAGGGATGAAAAAAGCAAGAGAAACATTTTTACTGCTGCTTAGTTTCTGGACTTAATATATATATATTATATTAAAACTCAAAAAGGACCAAGACGTTTTCATATGTATCAGTATATTACTCCTTGCTGTTTAAAACTAGAAAATGTTTGAAACTCTAAATCAGCCATTTCAATCAGCAACAAGAAACTAGTTAAGCTTCTATTTTCTCTTCTGAACAACCAAGACTGCATGGTGACAAGACCAATCTCAAACTTTAAATTCTGGTTACATTTCTGATGACTTTGTACATACAAATGTATGGCTCTACTTTCTATACTGGATGTTTGGTGCTTTCCTTTTTTGTCTTGCATATCTAAAAGGATCAGGACATCAAGTTTATAAAAAATGGAGTACTTGTACCTGTCCAGCTAAGAACATTTAAAAAGACATTCTGATTTAGTTAGTGTGAAAATGTGTCATTGCTCTTTTTGATGCCCTCAGTTTGCATCTCTTATTCCATCTCCTTCCCCATAAAAGTATTCAAAAAATCTGCACTAGCAGAAGGGACTTCTGTATCAGTGTAACTACCAGCTCAGTTATTCAGATGTCATTTGTTCTACTGTTAATGTCACTTTAAATTTTAAAAAGTGGTTTATTACTTGGCTGATGACATATCTACACATTTTTAAAAAACCTACATTTTTTTCAGTGATAGCCTCCAAGGCAGAAACACTTTTCAGTGTTACCATGTTTTTGTTTACTTGTTCACAAGCCATTAGGGAAACTTCATGGGATAACCAACAGGCTTATTCACTACTTTTGAACTGGTGAGTCTAGTTTATTTCCTTAAGAAACTGGGGCCAGGAGTTGGGCTTTCCCAACACACCTGATGCCAGCGGGCTACCACTAGGACTTCCAAAATACATGGGGGAGAGAATCTGGCTTCTTGACCTTGTTAAATCACCATGAATCAGAGTGAAAACAGTGGTAGAATGGTTAACTGATTAAAAAAGTGTCAGTTTCTTAGGTTTCATTTAAAGCACTAGTGGATTTTTTTTATATATATATATATATATATTCTAGCAAGTCTGTGATGTACTTTCACTGGCTCTGTTTGTACATTGAGATTGTTTAACAATGCTTTCTATGTTCATATACTGTTTACCTTTTTCCATGGAGTCTCCTGGCAAAGAATAAAATATATTTATTTTAAAACTGTGTAGAAGCAGTACCTGTAGTCCAAATCTTCACACAAGACTGACAGTTTTCCATTTTTAATGTTTAAACTTCATTTCAAAAAGCAGGTCTGCAGTTTGCAACCATGACAATTAAAATGTGTGCTTTAGCACAGCTGCCTAAAACATTCTACGAGCCAGTCAGACAACTACATGACATTTCAATGAGTAAAAAAGATCATAAAACTGTAGGTGTAAGAACAAAATGTTAAAATGCCTACACACAATAAAAACCATCAATTACATCATCACATAAAATAAGTCAAATGTACAAAAGTCTGCGACAGAAGGGACAAAAGGACAACACAAGATATTTGTTTGAAAATGTTTGTGTGCTCTTTGGGCACTTAATTAAACATAGTAAAATCATCATCTTCATCAGACTCTGCAAAATATTTCACTTCTTTTCTAGCCCGACCCATCCGTGGCTTAGATGCTGGTTCAGAAGCAAAGTCTGTCTGAAAGATGTCTACATCAGAATCCTGGTCAAAGGAGGCTTTCTTGGATTTCTTAAAAAGAAAAAGAAAAAACCCATGATGCCAAAAAAATACGAAATTCGGACATTCACATTGGAAACAAACATTTCTATAACATCTAGATTCTAGACCCATCTAAAATCCCAGTTCAGAATAATGATCAGATTTAGACATTTTAAAATAGTGTAAAAATGCTTCATGTGATACAGAAAATAATAGCCAGATATCAAGAAGCCAAACCTTGTGCTTTTTATGCAACAATAGACTCTGAACTGACCTTGCTTGGGGCTGACTTGGGTGTTTTCTTCCCAGGGTTGTATTCACCTTCATTTTCAGAACCAGATGCTTTCCTTTTCTTGGACCCTCTACCCTTTCCTGGTTGAGAAAAAATAAAATAATTTTACTGATATTAAAGAAGTGACATTTCTTGGTGTTCTGAATGTTAGCAGATCTATTTCTAAAACATTTTAATTTATTCCAAAGGCTAAAATATTCTACAGTTTCACTTCTACCTATGAAAAATGTAAGTAAAAAGCTACCATTCTGTCACTCCAATGTGTCTCACTTTCTGTTTTGTACCTTTAATTCTGCTTCTTTGAAACTATCATCTTGTCATAGGAATCTCACTCTTGCATTTCATGCACTCAGTTCAAGACAAAGCAGTGCTCTACTAGATCTACAGCTGTTGGATCTCTGAGGCGGTGGTAGTTAAATGAGATCTCCACTCTCCCTCAGGCTATCCATGACCAACTGTCATCATTATCTATTTAGAGGAATTAGTCTGATGTCTCATCACTGAGGCATTCTTTCCATGTAGTCTCTGTGGCTATTCTGTTCGGTCTTCTGTGTTGTATCTACTTAGATCCACTCCCTCACAGTTGAGATCTCCTACTATAAAATTCTACTGTGGCCATAGTGTGAGGGATGATAGCTTGTTTCCCACTGAACTGATTCAAAGGGCCAAAACCTCCTACACTAGAAGAGCTTTGCTCTGTCTTTTACTGGGAACGTGAGACCCAACAGTGAAAATGGTATCTGAAGAATAAAGGTTCCTATAAGAAACATTAGTAATAATGAAGAAATAGAGATTTTGTGCCATTAAATGAATTTAAAGTACAGTTCACTTAGCACCGTTTTACAACGTTGTCTATGGTGGGAGGTACCAAGTCAATGTGTAATGTTGTACCAATGAGAAACATCTCATGGCTGACTAGTGCATATTAGGAAATGAACACAATTTTCATGACACTCAGAACAGTGCTGTTTTTTCATTCACAAAACTCAATTTGACCCTGTGTTATACAGAGAAGCTGAGAAAGTCAGACAATTCACTTAATACAACATGCTTGGAAGTATGAGCTTTAGTGGTGATAGGGTAACATTAGTAAGATATAATGTAGTAAAATTCTACAGATATGTATCTATAGTAATATAATATACTAATCCTAACAATGCAGTGCACCAAAATCCTTACCTTTGGGTGGTGCAGTCTTCTTTGGAATGCCAAATTCTGAATCTGAATCAGAGTTTATAATTTCCATCTTCTTCCGCTTGGGAGATCTTTTAGGTTTAGGGGGTATGTCTGAAGCTGGTTTTGCTGTTCACAAAATCAGAGATACTAGTTGCTGAATTCACATATTAGGTTAATAAATCTTATAGTTAAGAAGATACTAGGCACTCTGATCATAGTATAATTATCATGTAGCACAGGGGTAATCATTTTTTTTGGGTCAAGGTCCAGATTTCATGGTCAAGGTATTGTCAAGGTCCAGACTCCAGAGAAAATAATACAAAAACAATACTGATAAGTAAAAAAAAAAAGATGTCATAGTCTGTTCAAAAGCATCTGGCAGTCCGGATTTGGCCCATGGTCTGCCTATTGTCTACCTCTGATGTAGCAAATGAGTAGGTGAGAAGAATTTTCTGTACTTGGGAAAATTATGCCCCTTATACTCAGGCTGAAGCTTTCTCTCTGTTGCATTAGCTGGAGGTCAATTTTTTGTCCTTTATGGAATTAGCTGCATCAATGTTGGTGAAATGTTTTAGTTAAAACACTTGTGTTTTGTGCAGAAATAACTCACACACAGCTTTGTTTTAAAGTCTAAAAATGGGTATTTGTTTTTAAAGACAATGCATCACTTCAGTTCGGAAAAAAAGTTAAAATTGTCTGCATCCACGTATAAAGACTTCAAGTGTGCATATTTCTTCTTCACATTTATGGCAGCTGAGAATGTTAACCTCAAAATGGAAGAATGTTCTATTAGAGCAAACATTTTTCTTTCAATGTTCAGTTTTATTGTTTTAGACTTACATAATAAATTAATAATTGTTACTATATTTCACAAAGCCCAACTGTTTGTGGAGCATGTCCCAAAAAATGACATTCACTGCCCTGAAAAGTTTATAGCTGCTATCAGACATGCCAAGGACTTGAGGGGAAGGATGGGATAACAGCAGTAAGATATAATGTAGTAATTTAGTGAGGGCTAGTGAACAGCACAGCAGAGAACATTTTTCTGTTTGAAGGAGAATATGAAAAAGGAGGGGTAGCAGGAAAGAGAGCCTACGAGACTACTGGCGGTGAAATGGGAGGCAGCGTACAGAGGCTGGTGTCAGAAAGGAGTAGATGAGCTGGGTGCAGGAGAAAGGAAGGGAAACAACATGAGAGACAAGAGCAGAAAGGTATGGAGGGGCAGAGTTGTGCACTGACTTAAAGGTAAGGACCAACTAGTTTGAACACCATGTGAAGGAGAACCTTATTTTTCACCATTTTAAGTTAACGTGAGTGGTAAGTGTGACGCTGTGCAGTCTATATGGTTTTATAAAAATATGGTAAGAATATAATGTAACTGGGATATGCTTCATGCAAAAGGTCTCTTGTAAGGTATCATTACAAATCTTATAATCTACTGAGTGTGATCATTCTATTTGTATAAATGTACCGCTCTTGTATCTAAAACTAGAAATATAAAGTATAACTCTGAGGGTCTATTGTAATTATGTAAAGTGTGGGCCATTAATGGTGGTTTGGAATCTTGATGACTCCCATTAACAAGGACCATTGTCTGCAGATGGCTGTGTTTTACCTATGAGTCTTCCTGTATATGTGTATGCTGGCAAGTGGGTAATGAAGTCTCGCAGTGACATGTGATCATGTCACCGGAACTGGAATCCATCTTTAACATGGTGCTTTTCCAGTGAGGGGGGATGAAAACCCAGAGGGACAAAGGGTTTCCCGCCTTATGCAAAAGATATATAAAGGAGTGGAACAGAACAAAGGAGGAGAGAGGAGCCATCATGAAGAATCCCCTAGCTACCACCTGAGCTGCAACAAGAGCTGTACCAGGGGAAAGAATTGTGCCCAGGCCTGGAAGGTGTCCAGTCTGAGAAAAAACTTACTAAAGCATCTCTGAGGGTGAGATTATCTGTATTCAGTTTGATTAGACATAGATTGGCGCATTTTATTTTATTTTGCTTGGTGACTTACTTTGTTCTGTCTGTTACTACTTGGAACCACTTAAATCGTACTTTCTGTATTTAATAAAATCACTTTTTATTTATTAATTAACTCAGAGTATGTATTAATACCTGGGGGAGCAAACAACTGTGCATATCTCTCTATCAGTGTTATAGAGGGCGAACAATTTATGAGTTTACCCTGCATAAGCTTTATACGGGGTAAAAAGGATTTATTTGGGTTTAGACCCAATTGGGAGTTGGGCATCTGAGAGCTAAAGACAAGCACACTTCTGTGAGCTATTTTCAGGTAAACCTGCAGCTTTGGGGCAAGTAATTCAGACCCTGGGTCTTTGTTGGAGCAGACGGGAGTGTCTGGCTCAGCAAGACAGGGTGCTGGAGTCCTCAGCTGGCAGGGAAAATAGGAGCAGAGGTAGTCTTGGCACATCAGTTGGCAGCTCCCAGGCGGGTTTCTGTGATCCAACCCTTCCCAGTAAGAAAAACAAATATCTCATCGTTCACTAAGGCCAAGAGCTAGCAAAACACATGCATTTATAATTGCTTTGTTAGAGTGGGACCTAAGTCTCTTACCCTTAAAAGACAGACCCTCTCTCACTGCGCTAGGAGGCCAGAGGCCAATACCCCACGAGATGGAATGCATAAGGAAGGAATTTGCCCAGGAGAAGAAATTGGGAAGCAGCGACACAAGCACCACTATCAGAGGGTTGCCCAGAAAGATCAGTAGCCTTCAGAACCATGACTAGTAGAGCTGAACCTCCTAATGAGTCTTGGCGCTGGCTAACAGCTCTAAAAAAAGATCCAAATGTCACTGTAGGACCAGATCCACCTGATGAACATACACTTATAGGGGGACAATTCACCCATTCTAATTCTCCCTGCAGCACATGCAAAGACCTTGCAAGAGAGACCAATTCTGTAATCCCCACTGAAACAAATGGGGGACCCCCCAAAGCTTCAAGGAGGGTCTCTTATCCTCAGGATTCCTAGTATCCAAGAAAGACAACTATGCTAAGTGACATTGACCTTAATCTCCAATTCCCTACCAGATTCAGAGAATCCTGATGATTCCTCCTCGGTGCTCATGTTATCTTTTATTTCTCTTAAGAAACAGCCATAAGAGATCCAAGAAGTGCTCTGAGCCTTTAGATTAGTTGTTTGCTCAGCCCACTGGCGAAGACTTCAAAGCA
Organism: Chrysemys picta bellii; assembly: GCF_011386835.1. Taxonomy (NCBI): domain Eukaryota; kingdom Metazoa; phylum Chordata; order Testudines; family Emydidae; genus Chrysemys; species Chrysemys picta. The sequence continues at coordinate 74,061,173 of NC_088792.1, forward strand.
CTGAGGGGGGAGGGATAGCTCAGTGGTTTGAACATTGGCCTGCTAAACCCTGGGGTTGTGAGTTCAATCCTTGAGGGGGCCACTTAGGGATCTGGGGCAAAATCAGTACTTGGTCCTGCTAGTGAAGGCAGGGGGCTGGACTCAATGACCCTTCAGGGTCTTTTCCAGTTCTATGAGATAGGTATATCTCCATATAACAGCATGAGCACTTTGGAGTGACTACTTCAGTTTAAAAGTGCCTCCTGGAGCTGTCCGATATGGACCTAGAGTTTCACTCAGGTCATGGAGCCTCTAATGCCAAAAAAAAAAAAAAAAAAAAGTTCATAAACAATCTAAATTTTAACACTAATCCCAGACCTGGAAAGAATTAGGATATGTGATCACAGTGGCCAGTGAAGAGAGAGAGAGACTAAGATAATTAAGGAGCTGGAAGGGATTTGTACCCTTTGTTCCACACCACTGGGTCCCAAGGAAAGGAACTCCTACTATGGGGATCTGCAGAAGTAATGTTATGTAGGAGAACTAAGCTTTCAGCAAATAGGTTGGTTTACTACAAATACAGCTATTTACCTTTTTTAGCAGCTACTGTTTTACTTTGAGTTTTTTCTGTTTGTTTCAGGGTAAAAGAAGATGAGAAAACTGGAGCAGAATCCTCTTCTTCACTGTCTAATTTTGTTGTGTCTAAAAGAAAAAAAAGTTCAGGAGATGATGTAAGCATATACATTGACTGCATGATTTAATTCTACTAGATATAAAATGTATTTGATTCCAGTTAAAATTAAGGCTATGAAGAAAGTACATCTGACATTCTAGAGAACCTATAAGGACGCTGCATCTTCTTATCTGTGATAATCCAACAACTACAAAACTTTTGGCATATGCTTTGTTTTTCTAGTATTATTCTGCCCAGATTTACAGGGATTTTTCTGATTTGACCAAATCTGACCAAACAACCTACAAAGTCTGAATGTGTGTGTTTCTATAGTGTTAACTGAGTAAACATACCATCATCTGTCTTCTGAGAATAAGATGGAAATGAGAACAGGTTTCCAAAATCTTGATTCTTCTTGTCATGAGATGTTTTTCTACTTTAAAAAAAATGAAAAAAGAAACTGTATATGCATTGTGCTATATATATTGTACTGTACAGGCACTGTACTATACACTTCAGAGACTAAATTAGTATTGTAAAATATATAGCACTTTTGCTACCTCTTTGCAAAAATTTAACACTATATAACTACTCAGCCAAATTTTTTGATCATTTGATATTATTGGAGAATTTCAGTTTCGCTATTTTTGTCAACCTAATTTGTATACTAAAACTGAGGCGGGGGCATGGTGAGAAGCAGAGAAACTTAGCAATGCCATTTGGCAAGCAGCACCTTCAACACTATAGTACTACTTGGGCCAAACTATGCTTGCTTCCACATTGGTAGATTGGCAAGGTGAGAATATGCTGAGAATCCCTTCCCTGCACTACAATCCACATGTATAGGAGGCACTCATAAGGAGGTTGCAGATGCTGTTTCGGACATATGGGTGCGGATAAGGTTATGCTAGTTCTAGGTTCCAAAGCTGGCATGTCTGTATGAGGCTATCCCTCCCCAGTCTCCAAACTCCGGGAAGGAGGTGGTCAGGAAGTATTCCTAGAAAACATTATGCTTCATTGACACACTCAAGTGAGATGCACCTCCACCCCTCCCCAGCAGATAAAATTTAGCCTTTAATACGATCACTGTGTGTATGCATATTATTAATACGTTAATCCATTGTACCCAAAATGATCTCCATGTTTCTGATTCGAGATGGGCCAAAATCACTGGCTCTAAAGAGTTATCTTAAATTAAAAAATAATATTAAAGAAACTATTTGTTTACCGTACTTACTCTGGAGAAGGTTTTGATTTGACTGGAGAGAAGTCATATTCATCTTTATCTAAACTGTCTGATGGAACAAACTCATCCTCTCGGTCATTTATGACCGGAGATGCTTTTACTTTCAGTTCATCTAAATCATTATTATTGTTGGCATCATCGTCATCAGCATCATCTTCCTCTTCTGAGAAATCAAAAGTATACTTGGGTCTTTCAGCTAAGAAAAATGGAAAGCATTTCAATGTAGTTATTTATATTATAGTAGCATATAGAATCATAGAAGATTAGGGTTGAAAGAGACCTCAGGAGGTCATCTAGTCTAACCTCCTGCTCAAAGCAGGACCAACCCCAACTAAATCATCCCAGACAGGGCTTTGTCAAACTGGGCCTTAAAAACCTCTAAGGATGGAGATTCCACCACTTCCCTAGGTAACCACCCTCCTAGTGAAATAATTTTTCCTAATATCTAACCTAAACCACCCCCATTGCAACTTGACACCATTGCTTCTTGTTCTGTCATCTACCACCACGGAGAACAGCCTAGCTCCATCCTCTTTGGAACCCCCCTTCAAGTAGTTGAAGGCTGCTATCAATATGCCGTTAACCTTCTTGGCAACGAGGGAACACTGTTGACTCCTAGCCAGCTTCTCATCCACTGTAATCCTCAGGTCCCTTTCTGCAGAATTTTGTATTTTGTTATATCTTTGCTTGCTAGATTGAAGAGCCTTCTCTCAGTGTCCCAATGTGCTAGTCACTTCACAAACACATAATAAAATAATGGCGTATGCAATCTATTTTTATGACAAGATGCAACAAGTAGAAAAAACAAACAAATGGTGATTTGGGGGTTGAAAGGACAAGGTAATAAAATTAACAATTTTTGCATAAAAAGCAGAAATCACAGCTTGCCAATGCCTAGCCATTGTCAGATGGTAGTGTTCTGTAGACACTAATCAATGCCATCTACATTCATCTCTTAAGGAAGGATGTGAAATCTACCTCTTAAGAGGGAACATAAATAACTGACCCCATCTCCATTCTTTATTATTATAAAGCTTGAGCAAACTGTTCCTAAATCCCTAAATTTAAGAACAATTTTCAGGATACATTTCTCAGATGCTGTCTACCTCAGACTGTAGTATGTTTATATATCAGGAGCTAAATATTTTAGAACAGATTGTTGTTTTTCTTTTGGTACTTTTATAGTACTCTGCTGCTATTACCTAGTTAAAATATATATATAATGTAACTGGTTTGTAATAGCTGAATCTTGTTTCCATTTACCTGTTTCATGAGGGTTTTTTTGTTTTTTGTTTTTTTGCTGTTAACTAGGAAGTATGGAGTTCTAGCAGCTGCCAGTCCACACTGCAAAACCGACTATTGTAAATAGCTAATTCCAAGAAACATTCATCTCTTAAGGAAGGATGTGAAACCTACCTCTTATGAGGGAACATAAATAACTGAATGTATCTCCTTCTTTAATATAAAGCTTAGTGTTTTAAGCAGAATTTTAGCAGTATTTTAGAGCAGAATTTACAACACAAGCTATATGCAGGTTATCAAATCCCCTATTCAAAGTAAGAAAAGATCAGGATTAAAGATATTCTGAGAGGCATATTTAAGACTTAAGTTTGCATATTCTGTTCATACAGTAGTTCATGTACAGTCATTCTATAATACACAGTGCTTCTTTTACAAAAAAAACTGAGTACCTGCAGCTCTTCGAAGCAAAGAGTCCCTTGGAATAATCACAGGTTCATTTTCTTCTAAATCACTTTCAGACTTGGATTCATCATCTGACCAAGGGTTTCGTTTCTTCACTTTTTTTGCAGTGGATTTTGTGGAAGATGGTGTTCTTCTCACCCTGGTACCTACAATAAAAAGAAATACTTAGAATGGGGTGGGGGGGGGTGTTATAGGGCCGGGGGGAAGGGGCAGATTTATGGTGTCTTTTCTTATTCTTTATAATGCCTAAAATTGGCTTCCTACATTTTTGTAAAAGCTTTTCTGAAAGGAATATCAAGTTCTCATTTCCCTTTTCTTCCTGAAGCATATTTACCCATCTTTGAAGGTCTGGGTGATACAACTTCACAGAAGATTGAAGCCCCTTCGCTTACACACATGCCTCTCCCTCTTTGTCTTTTACTTTCTCATTTTGCATTCTCTTTTTTGTTTATTTAGTTTTTTACAATCTATTTTTGCTTTCCTCACCTATTTCTTGTATCACTAGAAGGTTACATGCTGCTCAGGACACAGACGTCCGTTGGTTATTCTCTGGTACCAGGACACAAGTTCTGGCAACTGAGTTATATGTCCTGAGAACAGACATGCATAGCCTGGGCACTGAGCTGCTTCATGACCCTGTAGCTCTGTATGCGTGAGCTACAGCCAGTGGTACTGGGGACCACTTCAAGAATACGACAGATATCCAGAAAGCTGCCTTTTACTACTCACAGCAGCATATTTGTTCTTGAGAGTCAAGGGGCTTGTCTAGACTCCGGAAACCCACAGCTGTTTTAAGTGCAGCCTTGCCTCCCTGCTCTTCACCTCTACCTCTGCAGTAATCTGGCAACCCCAAAGATTGTTAGAAAGAAGTTCCTTTTTTATAATTAAACATATTTTTCTACTCTATTTATACTCCCAAAACTTAAGCATTCTGGCACAATTTTTTTTAAAATCATCTTTGGAAAGAGACAAAACCTGGAAAAACTCAACTCAATAGTATATTTTTAGTAAATTACTAGTTACTAAAACCAGGGGGTTAGAATGGATATGATTATGCAACTAACTACAGCATTTACTACTTCGACTGCTGTCATTGCTACTGTGCTACTAAACTACGATATAGCTTTTCTAAAGCACTTGGACATAACCTTAGCATGAGCAGGATTATAGAAAGCTACATGGTGGTAATTATTATGGAATGTTTCTCCTGTGGCAATGCTTTTAAAAATGCATATGGTCCCTTCTCGTACACCAATATAAAATAAAACAAAAACGGTATGTTTAAGATTCCTATAGCCTCTAACAAACTAAAGGTACAAAAAAGTTGATAATATAATGAACATAAGTATAGTATGTAGCTTTGGCCAGCTGTATATCTTAATCTTATATAATATGTAATGAGTATAATTATGAGTGTGCAAGTAACTTACCAGGCTCCTTTTTCTCCCTCTTGGGTTTAGGAGTTTTAGACACTGAGACAGATGTATTCAGTGAGTCCTCTCCACCACCCTCTGCTGGGGTTCCACCAAATTCCTCATCAAATTCCATTTTTATTGCTAGAGAATCAAGATCACCCTAAAAATTAAAAAGGTGGTGATGAATCTGAAGTGAAAAGAAATAGCAATACTGTGTGCTTCAGGACCAAACTGTAATATATTTATTAGTCTTTGCCAAAGAATAAACAGGCCAATACTGAGACTTGTTGGTGAAAAAAATAGCAGTAAGCAATTACAATAAGCTTGCCAGTACAAAGCAACTGTGCTGTCCTTTTTGTAGACTGTGGGCAATATAAAGCAAAAGTGTCTTTATAGTGCCATTAGTCTAGTGGCTTGGATTCTTCCTGTGCTAACTGGTAATGTAAAAAGCAGTAGCACTTCCTACAGAACTAGCATGAAAATGATAAATTAAATATTTTGACTTGCCTTCTTCTTCTTTAGCAATTTCTTACTAGCATCAGCTTTCATGGCAGATGTAACCTGTGGAACTATTCTTCTACCAAATGGGGATGGCATGGTCTCTTCTAACTGAAGTTTCTTCATCTTGGGTTTACCAACTTTACCCTTTATTGGTTTGCCAACCATGCCAGCCAAAATATCTTCTCTTTCTTGAGCTTCTACTTTCTAATGAGCAATAAGGGGAAAGAGAGATATAAGTAACTTGTTAAACACAATTCATAGACTATAAGGACAGCAGGAACCATTGGGACCACCTAGTTTAGATGTTCTCAACGGACTTCTCTGAATTAATTTCTGCTTGAACTAGAGCATCTCTTTTAGAAAAACATCCAATCTTGATTTAAAAACTTCCAATGATGGAGAATCCACTACAACACTTGGCAAGTTATTCAACAGTCAGTGACCCTCACTGTTAAAAAACTGCACATTATTTCTAGTTTGAATTTGCCTAGCTTCGACTTCCAGGCACTGGATTTTGTTATATCTTTGCTTGCTAGATTGAAGAGCCTTTTACTATTATGTTTTGGTTCCCCACATAGGTACATATAGCCTGTGATCAAGTCAACCCTTAACCTTCTCTTTGATAAGCTAAATAGATTAAGCTTCTTGAGTCTTTCACTATAAAGGAATGTTTTCCAATTATTTAATCATTCTTGTGATCTTCTCTGAACCCTCTCCAATTTATCAACGTCCTTCTTGAATTGTGGACACCAAACTGGACACAGCTGTTGCACCAAATACAGATGTAATATAATGTCCCTACTTCTACTCAATATTCCCCTTTTTATACATTGAAGGATTTCATTAGTCTTTTTGGTCACACTGGGAGCTCATGTTCAGCTGATTTTCCACCAGGATGCCCAAGTCCTTTTCAGAGTTACTGTTCCCAGGATAGAGGTCCCCATCTTGTAACTATGGCCTATATTCTTTGTTCCTAGTTGTATGACTACATTTGGCTGTATTAAAATGCACATTGTTTGCTTGCACCCAAAATACCAAGTGATCCAGATTGCTCTTTTTCAGTGCCATTTCCTCTTCATTATTCACCACTCCCCCAAACTCTGTATCATCTTTATCAGTAATGTTTTTGTTTTCTTCCAGGTAATTAATAAAAATGTATATAGTGTAGGGCCAAGAACCAATCCCTGTAGAACCCCACTAGAAACACACCCATTCAGTGATGATTTCCTGTTTCCAGTACAATTTGAGATCTATTACTTAACCAGTTTTTACTCAGTTTAAGGTGAGCCATGTCAATTTTGCATCATTCTAGTTCCTTAATCAAAATGTTGTGCAGTACCAAATCAAATGCATTACAGAAGTCTTAAGTATATTGCATCAACATGATTATCTTTATCAACCAAACTCATGATCTCATCAAAAATGATAAAATTAGTTTGACAAAATTAATTTTCCATAAACTCATGTGACTGGCATAATTATATTACAATATATTTGATCTATGTGGGAACTAGCTCAATTCTATAGACATTAAAATTTTGAGCATGTGAGGATTTTCTGTGCATTACAGTTAAGCTCAATTGTCTCTTTAACTTTTGGAATTACAGATTTCATCTAATTCCAGACAGACTGATCCAAGTGTAGCCTGGAACCACTTGAAACTTGACTTTACATTCAATATTCAAAGGTAATTATTCACAGTAATAATTCCAAAAATCACTTCTTTCAGTTTGTTCTTATTGCCACAGGTATGAGGAATAGAAGAAAGAGACACACTGAGCAGACAGTATTTTGCATGAAAAAGGAAATCTGGGATAGGATCTGCAATTAACATGTAAGTAAAGAATCTTATAATGTGAACTACACCTAGCAAAGGGACATAAAAGGCAATAAGAAGAGCTTCTATAAATATATTAGGAACAAGAGAAATACTAATGTAGGTTCACTACTTAGCAGGGAAGGGGAGCTCATAACAGACAACAGCAAGAAGGCTGAGGTGTTTAATGCCTATTTTGCTTTAGCCGCCACTAAAAACAATAATTGTGATAGTGTAATTGTAATATTAATAACATGGGGGAAAGAACACAATCCAGAATAGAGAAAGAACATTAAAAATATTCAAATAAGTTAGATGTATTCAAGTTGGCAGGGCCTGATGAAAGTCAACCTCGGGTACTTAACCTGAAGCAATCTTGGAACCATTAGTGATTATCTTAGAGAACTCATTGAGGACAGGTGAGGGCCCTGAGGACTGGAGAAGGCCAAACAGTATCTATCTTTAAAAAAAGAGAACAAAGAGGACCCAGAGAATCATGCATCAGTAAGCCTAACTTTGATACCTGGAAAGGTATTGGAACAAATTATTAAACAACTAATTTGTAAGCACTTAAAAGATAATAGGATTATAAATAATAGCGAGCAAGGATCTGTCAAGAACAAATCATGCCAAACCAACCTAATCTCATTCTTTGACAGAGTTACTGGCCTACTGGACAGGGGTGAAGCTGCAGATGTGATATATCTTGATTTTTGTAAGACTTTTGATACAGTCCCCCAAGACATTCTCATAAGAAAACCAGGGAAATGTGGCCTAGATGAAGTTACTACAGGTGGATACACAACTAGTTGAAAGGCCATACTCAGAGACAGATATCATCAATGGCTCACTGTTAAACTCAGAGGACATATCTAGTGGGGTCCAGTCAGGATCTGTCCTGGATCAGGTACTTTGCAACATTTTCATTAATGACTCAGATAATGGAGTGGAGAGTATGCTGTAAGATCTGCAGATGACACCAAGATGGGAGGTGTTGCAAGCACCTGGGAAGACAGGATTAGAATTCAAAATGACCTTGACAAATTGGAGAATTGGTCTGAAATCAACAAATGAAATTCAATAAAGACAATTCGAAAGTACTACACTTGGGAAGGAAAAATCATATACACAAATTCAAAATGGTTAAGAACTGGCTAGGGCCAGGCAGTAATACTACTGAAAAGGATGTGGGGATTAAAGTGGGTCACAAATTGAATACGAGTCAACAATGTGATACAGCTTCAAAAAAGGCTAATATTCTGGGTTGTATTGACAGGAATATTGTATATAAGACACAGGAGGTAAATGCCCCACTCTACTAGTGAGGCCTCAGCTGAAGTATTGCATCCAGTTTTGGGTACCACATTTTAAAAAAAGATGTGGACAAATTGGAGACAGTCCAGAGGAGAGCAACAAAAATGATAAAAGGTTTAGAAAACCTGACCTATGTGAAAAGGTTAAAAAAAATGGGCATGTCTAGTATTGAGAAAAGAAGATTGAGAGGGGACTGGATAACAGTCTTCAAATTTATTAAGAGCTGTTATAAAGAGGATGGTAGTCAATTGTTCTTCATGTCCACTGAAGGTAGGAGAAGAATGGACTTAATCTGCAGCAAGGGAGATTTAGGTTAGATATTAGGAAAAACGTTCTAACTATAAGGACAATTAAATACTGGAACAGGTTTCCAAAGGAATTTATGAAATCCCGGTCACTGGAGGTTTTTAAGAACAGATTAGACAAACACCTATCAGGGACAGTCTAGGTATACCTGGTCCTGCCTCAGCATGGGGGGCGGGAATAGATGACCTCTTGAGGTCCCTTCCAGCCCTACCTTTCTATGATTATATGTAGGGCTGTCAAGCAATTAAAAAAACTAATTGCAATTAATCACGCTGTTAAACAATATTAGAATACCATTTATTTAAATATTTTTGAATGTTTTCTACATTTTCAAATATATTAATTTAAATTACAACACAGAATACGAAGTGTACAGTGCTCACTTTATATTCATTTTTATTACAATATTTGCACTGTAAAAAAACAAAATAAATAGTATTTTTCTATTTCCCCATTACAAATACTGTAGTGCAATCTCTTTATCATGAAATTTGAACTTCAGAAGATAATGCTGCCCGCTTCTTGTCTACAATGTCACCTGAAAGTCAAAAAAGGCGTTCACATGGCACTAGCATGACTAGACAGCAAATGTGAAAAATCGGGGGGGGGGGGGGGAAATAGGAGCCTATATAAGAAAAAGACCCAAAAATCGGGACTGTCCCTATAAAATCAGGACATCTCGTCACCCTACATGGCACTGTTGTAGCCAGCATCGCAAGATATTTATGAGCCAGATGCGCTAAAGATTCATATGACCCTTCATGCTTCAACCACCATTCCAGCGGACATGCGCCCATGCTGATGATGGGTTCTGCTTGATGACAATCCAGAGCAGTATGGACCAATGCGTGTTCATTTTCATCATCTGAGTCAGATGCCACCAGCATGCACAGTTGATTTTCTTTTTTGGTGGTTCAGGTTCTGTAGTTTTCACATCAGGGTGTTGCTCTTTTAAGACTTCTGAAAGCATGCTCCACACCTCGTCCCTCTCAGGTTTTGGAAGGCACTTCAGATTCTTAAACCTTGGGCCGAGTGCTGTATCTATCTTTAGAAATCTCGCATTGGTACCCTCTTTGCATTTTGTCAAATCTGCAGTGAATGTTTCTTAAAATGAACCACATGTGCTGGGTCATCAACTAAGACTGCTATAACATGAAATACATGGCAGAATGCGGGTAAAACAGAGCAGGAGACATACAATTCTCCCCCCAATGAGCTCAGTCACAAATTTAATTAATGTATCATTTTTTTAACGAGCGTCGTCGGCATGAAAGTATATCCTCTGGAATGGTGGCCGAAGCATGAAGGGGCATACAAATGTTTAGCATATCTGGCATGTAAATACCTTACAATGCCAGCTACAAAAGTGCCATGCAAACACCTCACTTTCTGACGACACTGTAAATAAGAAGCGGACAGCATTATCTCCTGTAACGTAAACAAACTTGTTTGTCTTAGCAATTGGCTGAACAAGAAGTAGGACTGAGTGGACTTGTAGACTCTAAAGTTTTACATTGTTTTATTTTTGAATGCAGTTACGTAATAAAAAAAATCTATATTTGTAAGTTCACGATAAAGAGATTGCACTACAGTACTTGTATGAGGTGAATTGAAAAACACTATTTCTTTTATCATTTTTACAGTGCAAACATTTGTAATAAAAAATAGTAATATAAAGTGAGTACTGTACATTTCGTATTCTACGCTGTAATTGAAATCAGTATATTTGAAAATGCAGAAAAACATCCAAAAATATTTAATACATTTCAATTGGTATTCTATTATTAACAGTGCGATTAAAGCTGCGATTAATTTTTTTAATCACGATTGAGTTAATCACGAGGTAACTGCGATTAATTTGACAGGCCTAATTATATGTTGATGAAAGAAAACAGCCATCCTGGCTCGACATATCAAAAGATTTCCTGCTCCCAATTTATTGTACATTATTTCTATAAATGCTTTTTAAGGCAAACAATAACAATTAACATGTTAACTCTTAATAAAAACGTATTCATAAAGGTATTTAAACATACATCAAGCTCTTCAATGAAAGCTGCTAAATCTTCTTTCCAGAGATCTGAAGGAGACTTCCTCCTGAGGTCAGTGAGTTCTCTCCCCTAAAACATAAAGGTAGTATGTAGAAATTTACATTACTAAACAATATGAAGAATACCAAACATATAAATGCTTTATATTAGATCTAATGATGCTGATGAAATGGTTTCAAAATGTTTTTTCCACAATTTTCAAACCTTCGAATCTCTCTGTTTAATTAGCTCTTCTACTTTCTCCTTAGTAAGACACCATAGAGACATGTTTAGGATGTAGTTAAAATCAGGGCCTGAGGTAGAGCCTGAAGAAGAGGAGGCATCATCATTCAGATTCTGTGTTTCTTCCTCTTCTGCTGCCTGCAATGAAATCATATTAAAACTGTAATTTCAAATTATGATGTTACACATACTTTAGAACTATAAAAGAGACGGAAGAAGATGGCAGTGCATTCCAATCACATTATACAACTGTGTCTTTTGGGAAGGGACACTAATATTTTAGTTGTTATCTGGAACTGCTTCCATAACCAAGGGTGTTATGAATTTTAGTTTTGGAGGGAATCAACACTTCTCCTTCTCTTACCAGAAATTTTATTATTAAAAACCAAACACCAGATGTGTAATGGGAACATGATGATACATTATATATAATTAAAATATGGTAGCAATAAGTAGAAAATAATTAAAACACACACGCACACAATATAAAACAAATAAAAATAAATACATTAAATTAAAAATATTTAGATAAGTAAATAATTAAACAGCCAAATTCAGTAGCAGCATTGAAAAATAACTGTGATTAAAATTTAAAAAAAAAAATTCATATGCGATTCTAACATTTAAACGTTGGCAGATAAAGTGAAATCGACTATGAATCATTTTAGAGGCCAAAAAGAGTTCTTAATCTTCTTCTTACTCTAATAAGTTACTTCAAATAAAACATTTTAAAAAATGAAATACTCTAGTAAATTTGACCCTGACTTATACATAACTAAAAAGAGCAAAGATAATATTAATTTTGTACTCCAAAGGTCAATCTCTCATATTTCTCTCATAAGCAAATATCATACTGTATGCTCATATGAACATAGTGTCAGAGAATGATCAGTCATGAAACTATGGGTTGCATCAATAAATTCAAGTGTAATACTCTGTAAATAATGTCTGAGGAGGCCAAATTACTGTTCCTCTGAAAATGATTATTTTCACACAGGATTGGAAGGGGTGGGCCAGGCAGGCCAATTAATTCCACAGGCTGCACCTGGATGAGGACTCAGGGACCAGGGAACTAATCAGAAACAGGGTCAGCCGTGCAGGAATAGGCAGGTTGCTGGCAAGAGAAGGGAGCTGCTGGGAAAGGCTGCAAGAAGGCAGGCAGCAGTCGCTCTCTGCCAAGAGGGATGAGGGTTTGGAGCTGCAATACCCAGAGTAAGAAGATGAACCAGGTGTGGTAGGAAGCCATCCAGGGAAGGAGCAGTGAGGGCTGAGAGAGGAAAGCCCAGTACTACTGAGCTGAAGGCCCCTGGCCTGGAACAGAGTAGAGGGCAGGCCCAGGTTCCCCTTCCAGTCGCTGAAGGAGTGGCATCATGGGGCAGTGAGAGGGAAGACTGCCTAGGACTGCTAGAGAGAAGGGACTGCAACCCTGGAAAGGGGGGGAAATACTGGGTGACCCAGCCAGAGGGTTGAGTCACAAAGAGGACACTGTGGGACGAATGAGGTCGAGAGAGGAGCTGCAGACCTGTGTGAGAGAGAGAGAATGACAGCATGCAAGCTGTGGAAGGGGGCATTGACCTTAAGAGCTAATCCCTAGAGTGACCAGGAGGAGGCGCCAGACCACCAGTGAGTGGTGCACCCCATGACAGATAACTGTGAATTTTCTCCTTTGTGTGTGTTTAGATTTCAAGTTTGAATGAGCCCGTTTTGTGTTTTTAATTTATCTACATGCAGGAGAGTGATATGTGGCAATGTTCTTTTTTAGTTAATTTCTCTTCAAGATACTAATTTAAATGGTAAACTGGCAAAGGGAAGGGGGGAGAGAGAGAGAGAGAATCTTTATTTTTTTATTGTCATTTACATGAACAAAAAAATAACCATTTAAATTATATAGATGTTTATAGTTCTTAACACTAACCTACCTATTAAATATTCACAATTCCACACAAGAATAATAAATCTTATCCATAACTATAAAACAATTTCCACATCTCTCCCCTACAAATACCACATTACTTAATCTGCAAAGAATCAAGAGAGACTCAGATCATTACCTTTTCTTGTGCTTCCTTCCAGGCTTTCACTGGGTCAGATTCAAAACCTCTCTGGACTAACATTTGAATCAAATCTCTCTTTGATCTATTCTCTATGTGTGAGACACAAAATAAAGTTTGGGTCAAGAAAACTTTTTGTCTCTGTTATTTTGATCTAAATTACTTCTCAAAATGTTTTTTCTATATTTATCAGTTCTAACTTTTAAGTTTTATATTTTGTCTTCTTACCTATGGTAATTTTCCCCTGTATCTTCTCTAGAATGAAGCGAGCTTGATTGTTAAGCTTGGTAGATTCTGCCCCCAACATTCCTACAAGCCACTCCTTGCGCAAACTATAGTAATTTAATCGTAAATCAAAGAATTCCTTCAGAATATCTTGCACAGTTTCATACTTCTTCAGACATCCCATATGATCAAATAGCACCTACAGAAGATCCAAACAAAATAATATTTTGTAAGTTGAACTTTGTTAAAACACCACATAAGTGTGAGTTTATGTATATTCTAATGTTACATATACACACACACTGTATACAGAGGTGGATTTTTAAAAAGTTTCTTACAGAGAGATCATGATCTTATTTACAGAGATGTAAATCAAGATTAACTGCATTGACATCACTGTAGTTGTACCTAAGTACAACTGGTATGAGATCAAAATCAGTCCCTAATGTACAATCATATAGCACATGAACATGCATAGTGATAGAAACAAATCCCATCCAGCTAATGCACTAATATTTTCAAACACTATTTGAAATATTTGTGAACATCCCTGAATTTAGCAGAGGCATTCAGGGCCTAATTTATATATATATATATATATATAAAGTAGTGCAGTCAATTAATCGCAGTTAATTCAAGCGATTAACTCAAAACAAATTAACTCAATTAAAAAAATGAATTGTGATTAATCACAGTTTTAATCAAACTATTAAACAAGAATAGAATACCAACTGAAATTTGAGTAACTATTTTGGATGTTTTTCTACATTTTCAAATATACTGATTTCAAGTACAACACAAAATACAAAGTGTGTAGTGCTCACTTTATTATTATTTTTATTACAAATATTTGCACTGTAAAAAAGAAAAAATTGTATTTTTCAATTCACCTCATACAAGTACTGAAGTGCAATCTCTTTATCGTGAAAGTGCAACTTATAAATGTAGAATTTTTTTTACATAATTTTTGCACTCAAGAACAAAACAATGTAAAACTTTAGAGCCTACAAGTCCACTCAGTCCTACTTCTTGTTCATCCAATCGCTAAGACAAACAAGTTTGTTTACATTTATGGAAGATGCTGCTGCCCGCTTCTTATTTACAATGTCACCTGAAAAGTGAAAATAGGTGTTCGCATGGCACTATTGTAGATGACTTTCCAAGGTATTTACATGCCAGATATGCTAAACATTTGTATGCCCCTTCATGCTTTGACTTGTAGATCTTTTGTTAATATAAAGATATTATATTAAACCCAGTTTCAGGTGGGTTTGTACTTGGCACAGCTCAGCTGTGCCTCCACTGCCACGACCAGTGCTACGGAGGCTACACTGCTATTTATACTCATGCTAGCTCGATGAGAGCTAGCACAAGTATATGTGAACAAGCTGGGGAATTGCCCTCTCGCTCATAGTGTACAGATGTAGTGTAAGGTAAGGCAGAAAGTAAGTGTTCATATGAATAATATCTTTTATATTTAAATGGTATTGCCTAGCTGCACAGCTCCTGGGTGAAAAGAAATTTGAACTGTCTGGCTGGCAAAAAAAAAAAAAAAAAAATGCAGTTACTTCAGGTTGAAAGATACCTGAGCACTACAATGTATGTGTTTCTTCTGAGATCTACTGAATATTTTACAGCCATTGAACCAAATAATTATTGTCATTCTATAATGACAATATGATATTAAATACATTTTTTAAAGTATACAACATTGTCCAATGCATCAGATTTTTCTGATGAAGCTTCAAAATTTAAGTTACACGGCCCAATATGAATGAATAAGCCAGAGACAAATCTGTTGTATCACAGAACTAACAACTTAAATGCGCAGTAATTCTTTTTGTCAGTAACAAAACATGAAAGAGATGTGTTATGTCATGTATTGGACCAATAAAGTTCCACAAGCAGGCCATCACAAAAACAGGTGAGCTCACAACAAGCTACCGTAATGATTCTGGTAGTCAAACATAGAAAAGTTACCATAGAATTACAAGTAAGACTTGTTTGAAGTTTAAAGACTTTGTGCAATCCAGCAGCTTCTGCTTGAGCAAGTTTTTCTTCTGTCATTTTCACAACAAATTTCACAGTCGCATCAGTGTGGTACTCTTTGTAATCAGAAATTAATGCTGGAGTTTTTTCGGTCCCATTCAACATAGGTTCTAGCACTTGTTCTTTGTATACCTACAAGAAAGATAGCAAACAGTAGAAATGAACAACATAAAGCAAGAATTGTAATTCCGCAGCATGGCTGAACAATGCAAATGGATATGCTCCAAAGTCACACAATGTTAAGGGATTATAATGCCCTGTGTCATCAAGAATCACTCATAGAGTCACTTGGTAAAAAAAAAAAATCATTATTTGAACCTTTTGACAAGACAATCTGCAGAATGCAGACCAGAACCAGCACCAGGCGCGCAGGCATTTGATGTCCCTAAGCAAAGGATGAATGGCATATTTGAAGACATACAGAGGATTGTGGATTAATTCAAGAAGAAAAAATGGTATTCCTTACAGTAAAGTACAGTAGATAGCCTGACAATAAACACACCTTCTACTGAGGCCAAGCAAAAGGAAACCCATGCTTTGTTTCCTGAAATACATACTACCACCAGCCTGAAGAATTCATCTGAATAGGTTATTAAGTAGTCTAGGAAAGTTATCTTAAACTAAATTTATTTCATTGTTACTAACCTGGGTCCACGTTCTCACTGGAAGCTCTGTAATCTCTACTGTATTCCTGTCCACCACAAATATTTCACCACTAACTGCATACTGATTCTGACCAAGTTCCTGGATAGTTCCTTTAAAGTTTTTGTAGTTTGGAAGCTGCAGGTGCAAGTAATAATACATATTAATGTTCTTCAAAACGAAAAGTTGGAAATAATTATTTGTTTCATATAAAGCTGTAAGTTTACAACACCCTTTACAATACACTGCAGATATATTACAGTACAAATGAAAACAAACATATTAAATGGTGGGAACATATTATAATTAGAACCTTTTGTGAATAGGTGATACTTATTTGGAAGATGGAATTGCACCAGTGACAGTGAGTTTTTTTAGAAAAATGCTAGTGTAGATGTGATGTTATCTGATTAAAATATGACCATATAGATCATTGTCGCACCCAATGTTATATATTTGCAGCAAATATTGTACAAAGATTGTCGAGTGAGGTGTCTATGAAACCGTTATGTTTTGCTATCTGTATACATGTATCATTTTTGTATGTGAAGTTATAAGTATTGGAATATCCACCAGCTTTATGACAATTGTCTGCCTCATTCTTTGCAGTTCACCCTAATTGAGTGACCATAGCTATCCCCCACTGTGACACCGGTCACAGCCAGATATGCCATGTAAGATATCTGCAAAAATGTTATAATTTGTCAATATGATAATCTTGTTTATATGTTTGTATCACCTTTGTATTATGAGTTTTATATGTCTGTATTTCAAACTTGTGCTATGCTTCTGGGTGACACCCCCAGACAGCTTGGCATCAGCACTGCCAAGCCTGCTTGATGTCTCATTAAGGACCATCAGGTATACAACTGACCCATTGAGAGAAGGCAGATATACCTTATGACTCAGCAAGACATGCAGGGACATGCCTATAGACAGAACTCTAAGGCTTTCAAGCCATGTGCTGGTCAGCTTGTGTTTGAAACAAAGGACGCACAGGCTGCATGGCAAAAGACTATAAAAGACAGCTGCATCTTCTCCACTTTGTCTTCAATCCTGCTTCTTACCTCTGGAGGAACTTTGCTACAAACTGAAGCTCTGAACAATTGACTGAATGACCCATCCAAGCTGGGGATGTACTCCAGAGACCTAAGCCAGCAGTTTATTCCATCACTTCTACAAGCCTGAACCAAGAACTTTGCCATTACTGTATGTAATTGATTCCTTTAACCAATTTTAACTCTCACCTTTTTTTCTTTTTATAAATAAATCTTTAGATTTTAGATACTAAAGGATCGGCATCAGCGTGATTTTCGGGTAAGATCTAAGTTATATATTGACCTGGGTGTGTGTGGCTGGTCCTTTGGGATCAGAAGAATCTATTATTTGATTAGACTGGTTGTAAAGAACCATTCATCTCTGAATCCAGTGTTTTTGGTGGTGATATAAGAACTAGAATGCCTGAGGAAACTGCCTTTATGTTTTCTTGTTAGTCAGTGTGTTGAAACAGGAATTTACTTTTGTGGCTGGTTTGGTATATCTTATAAAAGAATAACCATCAGTTTTGGGTTGTGTTTGCCCTATTTCTCAGCAGTTCGTCCTGAATTTTGCATCCTCAGTTGTGACCCACTAAGGCACGGTTACAGTAGACAAGGCCCTTTGACCAAACAGGACAGAATGCAGGTTAAATGCACTGAATTCTCAGGTTGTCCTAAAAGGAAGGCCAAAAGATTCCAATTACTGAAAAAATTCATTTATGTGGCATTCCCAGCAGTTGATGAGAGGAAATCCTCTGTGTTGTGAAAGCTAAAGCTGCTTTCTCAAACAAAGGCCATGAACAGGGATCGAAGTGCAGAAGTTCAGCAAGTGGAATCTGAACTGAAAAATAAAATTTTGCTTCTATGAAATGGGCAAATCTAACCCAGCACTGATGTCCAAACTAGTAAAAAACATGAAAGGGTTGTTTCTGCTGTCTAGATTTCAGCTGAATTTATGCTGAAATGATTTCAGATTGAGCTGGGCTCTTCTTTTCTTCTAGCATTTGGAGCCTCTTCAGATATGTGGCAGAATTGAGAGCTTCCCAAACAAACTTTAAACAAATGAACACATAAGAGTTATGATTTGGAAACTGTTGGTTTTCCTGTTCAATAACACTATTTTTCTTCTAGCTATGGAGGAACATAAAAGGGAACATAGTCAAGACAAAGGAGGCTTTAGAGATTCCAATGCAAGCCATAGAGGCTTTAAGGTTGGCTGAAGATATAGTATAACTTATCTTAAAGAAATGATTGATACAGCTTTTTAGCCACAGTTCGCAATATTCAATAGTTCTTTCCACAACAATTATGGTTTTGAGAGCACACTGACAAAGTAGTCAATGTGTAGAATGGAGGAATAAGCCTTTAAAAGGATCAGTAAAATTACAATGTACTCCTCTCCAGAGGTAGTAATCATTTGTCAGTGATGTGTTTCTAAAGTGATATAAGATGCTCTTTATAAATGCAAAACTCAGTTTGTTTAGGAAACATAAAAATAGCAGCATACACTGAGAGTTACATTACCATAGGATGGGGATCCAAGCCATCCAACATTCGTCTGACATTGTTCACAATCTCTCTGGTATCATAGTTAGGAAGTTTACAAGCCCATCCTGTACCAATTCCCTCAGCACCATTTACTAAAACCATGGGAATGATGGGAATATACCACTCTGGTTCTACGCGCTGGTTATCATCATAAAGGAACTTAAGCAGGTTGTCATCCACTGCAGGAAAAAGCAGCCGTGCTAAAGAGCTTTGAAAAAAAGAAGAAAACAACATAATTTAACTAGAGTTCAGTAAGTCAAAAAACGTGTTACACTATGAAGATTAATGGGCCCAAATTTCATCTCATTAAAAAAATTGTACTTTCTCTCTTTTTAATTGTCATTATGAAGCTGAAAATACTGTTTTCTGAAACAAGGACAGTGGTATTATTGAACCTTCATAGTGGAACAATCTGTTCATAATAAATACAGGGTACTCGAGTTTTTTGGGTTTTTTTTTTTTTTTGGTGGCAACGTGTGCATATATCTTACCATCCAATTTTTAAAACATACAGAAATCCGGTACACTAAAGTACTCAGGACTCATGTATTTCATTACCTTCACTCAAAAGACTAGAGGTAAATCAAGCAGACAGTCAGAAAACAGCAATATTCACAGTTTCAAACCAAACCAAAAAACTCAAGCTTAACTGTAGGCATGACAGCCTCAACAGTCCATGAAACACTTTGCAAACATCAGTGGGCCCTTTGCCAATTATGCACAACAAACTAGGCAAATCAGTCTCCTAGCACATATGGATCAAATGAACTAGAGAACATATTAAATCTATTAAAGTACTGTACCATAGAAACATTTATATGTGGAAGGGATCCAAAACTGATATTCATGCAGAAGGGGGTATAACTAGAATAATCAAATGAAATTAACAAAAGGAAATTAAGGCTCAATATCAATGTGAACTAATTTATTAACAGAAATTATAGAAGCCACATAGTGTAACATTTACAATAAGACTGGATTTACTATAGGGAACAAATTCTGTCTGCCAAACTACACTCTAATTTACTTCTAGGCCACTCCACTGTCTTTAAATTATATTCTCAATTATACTTAGGAAATCCCATTAGTTTACATTTTGGTTGCACAGGTGAAACTGAGATCATAATTTTGTTTGCAGAATCTAAATACTAGCCATGTGGAAGGAGAAAACAACACAGCTTGACTTTCAAAGCCTATACTGAGTTGTAAGACTGCCACATAGAAATAAATTCATGGGTAAAAGGACTGGAACACATTTTATGTGAAATCAGAAAGACACAACATGAAATCTCACAGTTCCATTTTTGAAGACTGACAGTTGAACTGGATGATCTGCCTTTTCAATCTGTAACCTTATGATTCAAAGTAAAATTTATACAGCTAACTTTTTTTAAGTCCTCAAGTACTATTCTCACAAAATTAGCAGGAAAATCTATGTGTACAAAAAATGTATTTGCACATGTAAATCAGGAATTTGAGCACACCCAGCTACTTGATTTCCTCGGTCTCTTACATACATGCTCACAAACAAATACATGCTTGTAAATCTTGTAGTGCAAAGGCAATTTGAAAATTTGGCTCTATGTGTTTTTAGTTTAATTTGTTTTGAGCAAGCTTTTACCTTAACATTGTGAAAATATAACGAGGGCTGGCAGCATCCTTCCCACCATGAAGCCTGGTACCAAACTGACCAATAGGCTGCAGTAGATTAACATTGTTACTTCCAACAAAGTTCTGAGCCAAGTTGACAATAGTCATCATTAATGCTTGCTGGAAGAAAATACATATACATTGTTACTGTTCAGTGTAAGAAACTGTACTCTTTCCTAATCAGCAAGTATAACAGGTTTTCATTGCCAGATAATCCATGACTCATTCTACTCTGATTTCAAACATAGTCTCTCTGAAAAATGGAAGGCTATAATTTATTACAGAAATAGGGAATCTGTAGTTCAACTGTTAAAATATTGTATTCTCTCTCATTGTCCTTCTGTACAAGGAAGTTTTCATAGGCATTACTTTCTCATCCCCTACCCTCACACATATTTTGTTTAAGTTTTCGAACACTCACTTCTGTGTACAGGAGAATGTGCACCATCCCTTCTCTCCCACAAAATGATGATGTTGGCTTTTTGAACGTATATTTTTATATTTATATATTTGACAATGCTAGTTTTTGGCGGTATTGCTAATATTCCAGATAAATACCAGAAAGGCCGGAAAACAAATACTTTAATCTTATTAACCACAAGAAACTGTATCAGACAATTTCAAAATGTTCTGGAAAGAGACCACAAAATCCCATTTTTACTTTCTTTACTTTTGCATAAAAACAATTTCTTTCCTGCCTAAGTTTAAAACATGGTCAGGTATACAGTTGGCATGACTGAGGACCTGGTCCAAGTCCACTAACTAGCTGCCCCAGCATAATTTCCCACAGCCTAGAATCTTTGTTTGGGACATGGCTGTGCATGAAGGAATAAAACGGTCTTCTTATCAAAATGGATTCCATTTGCTTCACTTTCTTAAAAAGGTTCTGAACACTTCTACTAGTAGGACTCTTGGTCAATTGTTAAGTGCTTTTGACGAAATACAAAATTCACCTATATTCTATATAGAAAAAAATACATCCTTCCCATTTTTCATACTCACCTCTCCATGATGATAGGCTGACATTTCAGCAACAGAACCAGCCAGCTGTGCAACTTTAACCTCACGTTTATCGTTTCTCTTAAAGCAAGTGAACAAAACTTTGCGCTGCCCTGGCTTAAAACCTGTTTAGAAGAATAATGCTTTTTAAATACACACACCCACACCCCGTTTTGAAATTATAAATTCTCTCTAAGAGAACATTTCTAATCTCTTTTGAAAGGGAGATAAATGTTGAATGAAAATAAATCTATACAATATTTAGCAAATTCATAAACACAGTGTAAAAGAACACATTTATATTAACCAACTCTAAGCAAACATTGTGCTGATGAAAAGAGATAGCAATATAAACTCAAGTTTTCTGGCTAATTAACTTAATATTAACATGCAGCATTCAATAATTCCCCTCACTATCCTGCTAAATCTCAATCCTATCCCTGGATTCAGAAAGGTGTGTTTTGCGTTCCCCATGAAAATCCACACAAATATGGCTGAATTATTTCTGAAAATTGCCCTTTGCACATGCTCTGCAAACATCTGTTGTTAGAGGCTGGCAGCTAAATTTTAAGAACATTTCATATGGACTGAGCATGCTCCAACCCAAGGCTTGGCAGACTTTCCCTGCAATTGTTGCTCACAGCTATTGGGGTCTATCGTGGTGCTGGGCAGGTCTCCCCTGTGCTCTCAGTGCTCTCCTGCTAGTGTCCAAACAGCCTGAGAGCAGGAGGTAGGCAGACTCAAACAAAGAGGGGTTAGGAGCAGAGAGGGACAAAGACTAGAATGGGTAAAGGGCCACCCTACAGTAGCAACAGGAGTAGGGTGGGGACAGGTGCAGAAGGGTCTGTAACCATTAAAACACACTCCCATCCAGAACCTGGAACAGAACCCAGGTTTCCTGAGTGCCAAACACTCTTTTGCTATCTAGAAAGTAACTATAAAATCCACTAGCAAACTATGTCATTCCTCTCTAGTGACTCATCTACATAAAGGACACCAGCCTAGTACTGCTACCAGTTTTCTGTTTCTCAGGCAGTAGAGGTTTGTGCTATGGATATAAAAGTTCCAACCCCACTGATAACCTGTGTGGGGATGAATATGGTTCCACATGATGGAATTTCTTTCAGTTTGCTTTATTTAAAAACTGAAAAAATTACATACAAAAGTTATGTTAAAAGAACATTAAGGTTGCAAAGTCAAGCACTCAAAAGTTAAGACATGCCAGAATTAATGTGATCCATTCAACCCCTTGTGCAAATGCACAATGTTACAGTCTTTATTTACACGATCAAATACTCTCTTTTCCACCCTTAAGGGGTTTTGAGATTTTTGCATATGCTTTCCCTGGATGCTTTTGGTTGGGAGTTTGTATGCTATTCTTCCTCATCTAAGAAGAGGTCAATAGAGAAGGAGCAGTAGAAGGTTTACCCTTGCATGAAGGGAAAAGATACCTGTCTTTCCCCCAGGCTGGCTAGCCCTCATTTAAGTACTATGAGCAAGGAACCTTAGGCTTCTCACCTAAATTAGAAGTTGTCTGATTAAGGGTTCTTCTCTATTGCAGCTGAATGAGAATGGCAGTCTGTGTGTACCTCTCTCTGGGTATCACCTGTCTTAAGCACACCTTGTGCTTTGTTGTGAAGTTTATGTTGTTGAGGAAAAGGGGAAATCCCATCCCACCTACCAGACTCCAAGCCCCTTGTTCCTGGTTGAGTAAGAGTACATGGGCTGAAAACAGGATAGGCATATATCTCCTTCTCCTGCTGTGAGCTTTACAAATGAAGCATGCTTTGTGTCTGGGGTGCTTCTTTGCATGTCTATGTTGCTCCACGAGAGAAATGGTGGTGAACCTGACAGAATTCCTGAAATATCCCAGCATGGGTCCAATGCCTCCAAAACACTATCCTTGATGTGAAAAGGGGAGAGGACAGGACTTGCACCCTAATCCGCTCCCTATTGCTAATTTGAATTGAATGTTGATGAATATGAGCACTGAAAGAAAGGAACACTTGCAACAGAAGTAAAGCACCTGCACAGTACAGGGATGAGGTTTGGCCAAGTGGACAGGTTGTTAAACTACAGTTTGAGCTGCCTCTAGTTTCACTTCAGAGAAGAGACAACTCAGTACTGTACATTACAGGCAACGTAATGAAGCAGAAACATACAGATTCTCAATTTCTCTCACTAATTCCAAAAATTCATTTTCTGAGTACCAATGTCTTTTCAAATACAGTCATATTGTTCAAAATGACAAGGATAAAAAGGTACATCCTTATAAATCACCATGATTATCTACTTACCATCAACTAGGGATGGAATGGATCTCTCATTGTCTGAGTTTGAGAAGAGAATCAACTCCTTGTTAATGAAGTCATTGTAAGTCAAATGCTTTGTTGCTGTACCATACAGAAATTGCTAAAAGAAAATGTATATATCAGTATAATTTCAACATTGAAACTGCATTAACTTTAGCCATCATCCTCCAGGCCTCTTCTCCTCATTTAGAACTAACCTCTGGAAGGCCATGTAACCGACGCTGTCTTCTGTCTTCCATGAAGTTTGTTAACCACTCTTTTCGGTCATCAATTTTCTTTTTACTGAAGGCCTGCAAATATTTCAGTTCGTCTTATTAGCATATACAGCATTACACATGTGTAATTTTAATAATTATTGTAAAATGTTGTATGGTTCTTTTAAATATGCAGTAACTTTTATTAAAGGTAAAAATTATAAAAACAATCTGTATAAATAGCTGCTCAAATAGAGGAATTATTTAAATACATATACTCTTGTATACCCGCTCACAACAAACTACTCTCATTATACTCAGATCATTTATTGTTTGTAGATTTTCAAACTGGCAGTTCTCTGATCAGCAGGTTCTTGAGTGTTGCAATACGTTTTGAGATCCACACAGGCCTTGCGGATCTTGCAGGCCTTACTGAAGAAAAAAACTCCCTCTTTTCAGAGTAGAACTTTACTTTCAAGTTAAACCTTAAGTAGCTGTGAGCTTCTCTCACATACAGATTACAAGGTAGAGCCCAATGAACCACACCCTGATACCAATATGAAGCTTAAATAAATGGCTTTGGAACTAGAGAATTCTGTAGCTGTCAGAAGAGATATTCTCTCTCTCCCCTGTCAGCTTATATCACAAGTCTGTTCCAACAACCACAGGGCTGCAATACCACCGTCCATAACTGCTGATCACTCACTCCATATTTGGGGGTGAGAGTGGATCCACACACTTGCAAATCTACCAGATGCACTGTTCCCCCAGCCAACCATCAACCACAGAAAACAGAGAACACAGAAAAATCCAGAGGGTGCAGGCTCGATGCATCCTGCCCTCATTACCCCTCACAACAGAATGACTTTGATTATACTATCTTTCACACTCACATGGGTGGGAGAGGGATTGGGTAAGATTTGTCCCATAAGAGTGAATGATTCAGAAACACAGAAATAATGGTGTTCTAATAATTATGAAAAGTAAATGACAACCATGCAATATGGCCACTAGTAACTTTGAGCTCAATTCTAACTGAGATATGCAGGTGCATATTAATATATTATGTGAAAATTCCATACTGCTTATTCAACTACAAAAGTAGATTTTTTTATATGGTGTGGTAATAATACATGCATATTTGAGATTAGAACCGCCACTCACTGGTTTCCCTAGGTGAAAAAATGTATTCAGAAAAGCATGTAACTTCTTTTTCTGGAATTAAAATTTCAGTTTAACTAACTAACTACCTGGTTCAAACAGTTGCCACATAACATTCATTTCTGTGACCGGACCAAATCCAAAACTTAACACACTGGCTTGACAATGACCCTCACGATCCAACCCTAGGTAATTTAGTCCAGGATGTAGCCATAGTCAGGGACAGTTCCTGATAGCACAGCTTCATTGGAATTATGCTGCTAAGGAGCAGGAAGATGCCAGGGATACAAATCCAGTTCAGAAGTATAGGCCTTTTGTGGATCCCAATGGCCGCACAGACCATTCTGTGAGGGGAGAGGGAAGTGGCCAAATCTGTCCCCTTTCCAACTAGACCAATGGAGGACAACCTTTGTAGGTTATCGTCATGAACTTTTCCTTCCCCCTTAGCCAATTGCCTTCAAGTTTTACTGTAGAAAGGAGCAATCTGGTCTTTGGTTTTCACACAGATTGAGTAGAAACAGAGTAAAGAGCTAGGATTTGGTCCTGTGTATTTTGGGATGAGCAATTCCGGCTCACAGACTGTCCATTTATCTGTGCCTTCTAGGTGTGTCATGCTTCTCCAGCACAGAGTAAAAATGTTTTAAAAGACAATGTATGTGGCAATAATTTTCTGTATGCTATTCTATTTCCATTTTATAAATCATTCAGTAAACTACCCAAAAAAATTATCTGAACTTTAAAAATTCATTTTATTCTGCTCTGATACAATCCAGTACAACTCTTTTTAGTAGTTCAACCATATAAGCCCTAGAAGGCCCCACTTCCATCCTCCAAAAAACCTACTCCTGAAGAGAAATGTGGAGCTGCCAGGGTGGAGTCTGAAAGAGATTAAATGAGTATATGAGTTTGCTGCCTTCCACCTCCTACAACTCCAGATTTGCAGGCCCCTTCACCAAAAGACACTAACAGAGCTAAAAAAAAACTTTTTGTTAAAATTAGTTAATTAAAAAAATCATATTGTCAGTATCCCTTTAAGAACTGTTGTAATGTCCTTGCATAATGTCAGGTGGTGAGATAGATGTTCACAAGGCCCAGCCTCTGAATGTGAATTGTAATATTGTTCAAACATCAACAAAATAACCTGAAAAATGAAAACATAAAGTAAATAACCACTGTACACTAAGAGTCAGGATTTCTTGACCCAATACTTGCTGCAAGTGATGACATTCATAAAACATAGCGCCCAGGAGTTTTAAAAGTTCTTACCAGTGTAATGGCAGCATCATCTTCAGGACCAGCATATCTGAATAAGATCCGATGCCTCTCCATGTCAGCGAAGTATTCCTTTGCTTCTTTAGAAGTGCTGGTACCCAAACCTGCATGATGAGAAGAAAACATTTACTACATAATCAAACTATTTGAATTATCATGTAATCTAACAATTTACTGGGATTGACTTCAGAAACTATTCTACTAGTGCTTACTAAAACAAACAGACAACACCCAATTATTGCTTTTTCAAGTCCATGAGTGTTTTTTTTTTAAACAAACCTTTGTAGTATTTTATCTTCCATGCTTTATGATTCTCCATATGTTTCTTCCACTCATCAAATTCAGGGATACTGTAGAAGGCAAGTTCCTGCTTACTTTTGCTTGCCTTAAAAATAACAAAAATATACCTAGTCAGCCTTTTTTATAATGTTATCTACAATACATCAAAACTTTATATTGTCAGTATAAGCTGTACCTTTACAATGGGAGTAATGAATTCCTCAAGAAAACCATGTTTCAAAAGAGATGGCCAATTGTGATGAATAAAGTTGATTAACAAGCCTTTTATGTGAGATCCATCCTGATCCTGAATATGAAAAAGGAACAATATCAGTGAATACAGCATATTAGCTCCAGCGCAAATGAAATGACAAAAACAAAGACAATGTATGATTAAAGAGTCAGTATGTCAGTACTTACAAATCTCACTGACCTGGATAAGAATGAAGCAATGTTTTTTTAGTGGAAAACATTTAATCAAATGGGTAGTTTCAGTTCTGGGTTGTGCAAGCATAGCCCAGGGGACAAGACCTCCTGTAGCAGAAGTCCTCAGAGAGTGGTTGCCAAAGCACAAAGTACCTACAACCTTCTTTTCATCAGCAGCAAGACAACATAGATGCAGAAGTGTATGGCTTGAACGGAAAGGGGAGTGGCTAAATGGATCCCCGGGACAGGTTCTGTTGATAGGGCTCTTCAGCAGCGTCAGCAGCAATTTAACAAAATGGTTACTCACCCTGTGCAGTCACTGTGGTTCTTCGAGATGTGTCCCCCTATTCGTGCTTCACTCTGGGTGTGCTTGTGCCTCCCTGTGCCTTTGATCAGAGATTTCTCATAGCAGTGTCCTTTTGGCCCGCTCATGCATGTTACTCAGCCTCAGGCTCCGTGCTATTGTTATATAGCACTCCACAGGTGTCTCCCATGGTGCTCCACAGCAGAGAACTCCGAAGCAGAGAGGAACGAGGGTGGGCAGTGGAGCACCCATAAGGACACACATCTCAAAGAACCACAGTTACTGCACACGGTGAGTAACCATTTCTTTTTCTTTCAAATAGTGTCCCTGTGGGTGCTTTACCAGGTGACTCCTAAGCAGTTCCTCTTAAGGAGGAGGGGGCTTTGGAGTTGAGTCCAATATAGAGGGAAGTATATGCATTGGAAGCAGAATTGTGAGTTATTGAATAGTGCTCAGCAAA
Organism: Chrysemys picta bellii; assembly: GCF_011386835.1. Taxonomy (NCBI): domain Eukaryota; kingdom Metazoa; phylum Chordata; order Testudines; family Emydidae; genus Chrysemys; species Chrysemys picta. Next base: position 74,089,009 of record NC_088792.1, read on the forward strand.
CTAAGTATAGAAGTCCAAGTCGCAGCTCTACATATGTCAACGATGGGAACATTTTTTAGAAAGACTGTAGAGGTGTGTAGCGAGGAGGTGTGGCCTCCCTCAGGGAGTGACAGGAAGGGACCACAACATGCTTCCTGGTGGGCAGAACCAGGAGAGCCATGTCTGCCCCGCTGGAAGCGAAAGGGCGGGACGGGAAGCGCAAGTACAAAAGACAGGCCCTGCAGCTTAGTTGGGCTGGAGCCACCACAGGAGACAGACGCATCCCACCTGTTGCTGGAGCCTGCAGAGGAGCTGCCAGGGCTGCCTCCTGAGGACTGGCCAGAGCTTCCTGCGACGTCAGACAACCCCCACAGTATAGAGGTACCAAACCCCAGGGATGTAGGAAGTAGCCCAAGAGAACTAAACACCCGTTTGGTTGACTGTTGGTCTGATACAAGGTCACCACGTTGCAGGTGGATCCCTGCTGACCCAGTGGCAGACCACTCCGCCACTGTTAGGGCCCTGGGCTGGTATGCAGTGAGTCAGGCAGGCCCATGTCCCCCTACCCCCTGCCACCCCATCCCTGGGGCGGCAGCACCCCATCTTAGGCCAGGAAGCCTGTGGTACCCTACCATCCACCCCTGCCTGAGCCCCTAAACTGTGCTGGTGCTCACCCTTCCCTGCGGCTCAGACTGCTTAACGGTTCTGCCCTGATTGCAGGCCAGAGGCTATTAACTGTTTGCTGCCCTGCCCTGACCGAGGGTCCGGGGCTCATAGACTGCTGTACTGCTCTGCCTGGCTGGAGGGCCGCAGCATTAAGTGCAGCTAATTCCCCCCTTTTGAACTCCCCTTTACAGGTATGTGACAGTGAGGAGGCATGGCCTCCCTCAGAGAGTAACAGGGAGGGAGGGCCACACACCCTACAAGGTGGAAATAGACCTCATAGAGTGAGTTTGTATGTCTCAGGGTGTTTGGAGATTACAAGATTGGTAGCAACAACTATGCAGTTGGAGATCCACTTAGAAAGTCTTCGTTTAGAGATTGCGGACCCTTTTGATCTGTCTGTGATCAAAACAAATAATTTGGAAGTCTTTCTGAAAGGCTTAGTCCTGTCAAGATAGAAGACCAGGGCTGTCCTGACCTCAGGTGTGTGTAAGAGCGCCTCTTCTTTGCCTAGGTGAGGTTCAGGGTGGAAGATCAGGAGGTGAATGGGTTGGCTGATAAGGAACACCCTGTACTGAAAGTGGTCCTGACCTACAGCAAAGCATAGGCATCTTTTGTGTAGTTGATGGATCTGTAGGGCCCTATCAAATTCATGGCCATGAAAAATGTGTCACGGACCATGAAATCTGGTCTCCCCTGTGAAATCTGGTCTTTTGTGTACTTTTACCCTATACTATACAGATTTAACAGGGGAGACCAGAGTTTCTCAAACTGGGATCCCAATCCAAAAGAGGGCTGTGGGGGCGGGGGGTGTCACAAGGTTATTGTAAGGTGATTGCCATATTGCCACCATTACTTCTGTGCTGCCTTCAGAGTTGGGTGGCCAGGCACCCAGCTCTGAAGGCAGCATCCCGCCAGCAGCAGCGCAGAAGTAAGGATGGCAATACCATACCATGCCACCTTTACTTCCACACTGCAGCCTTCAGAGTTGGGTCAGGACCCCTGCAGTTACAACACAGTGAAAGTTCAGATTTAAATATCTGAAATCATGAAATTTATTATTTTTAAAATCCCATGACTATGAAATTGACTAAAATGGACCGTGAATTTGGTAGGGCCCTACCTATATGTAAATATGCCTCCTCAAAATCTAGGGCTGAGATCCAATCCCCTTGGTCCAGTGATGGCATTATTGCTGCATCACCATTTTGAATTTTTGCCTTCACAAAGGTGTTGAGTAGCCTTAAATCTAGGATGAGTCTCCAACTGCTGTTCTTTTTGGAACCACGAAACACCTGGAATAAAACCCCTTCCCTTTGTGTTGCTACAGAACCAGTTCTATAGTACCCAAGGGTAGGAGAGAGCCTATTTTCTGTTGTAGAAGGTTCTCGTGAGAGGGGTTCCTGAAGAGGGACGGGGAAGGGATGTTGGCAGCCACAACAGAAGTAAAGTGAATGGAGTATGCTACAGATATCATCTCCCAAACCCATTTATCTGTACTGATTGACTCCCAAGCCCACTGGAAGTGGTAAGGATGGCAGGTGAATCAATGCAGCTGGTAAGAATGAGGCTGGTAACTCAGGACTCAACCACCCTGTCAAAATTTGTGCTTGGTGGTAGAAGGCTGTGAGGTCACAGGTTGAGAAGTTGGTGGTTTTCTTCTCTGGAACCGCTGTCTCTTGTGTTGAGGTTCTTTTGATCTCTGAGAGCTTGAAAACTGGGCAGGATGGAATCTCTGTGCCATCTGGGACTTACTAAACTTTCTCTTTTGGGCAGGTGTATAGATCCTGAGAACACAAAGTAGCCCGGGAGTCCTTTAAAAAGTGCAAAGATTGGTCCATGCTGTCAGCGAACAGTTTACTACCATCTACCGGGTGGCAGTATCAACAGTCAAAGGAGGCCTGCAGAGATGTTCTGGCGAGCAGCTGGCCTTCTGCAATAATTGCCTAGAATTGCTCTCTATGTTCTGCTGGTAGATGCTCAATAAATGAGTTCAGCGTGGTATAATTTGTATGATTTTATTTCGCCTATAAAACTTAGTAGCTGGCAATTCTGAATTGTAAAGTAGCTGACTGAGTGTTGTCAGTAGCATGTCCATGGCATGTGCTGAAGTGATAGTAGCTGAAGGAGTTGACGTTATCGTAAATCTCAATTGCTCCGAGGGGTGTCGAGATGGAGCCCTAGCAGGCTTCTTCAGTACCGAGTGAGAAAAGGCAGCGCTCTTCTTGCCGCCTCGCTCTGTTGACAGTAACCGATGACAATAACCGAGCCCAGAACTTTACAGTCTTTGAATTTGACGGCGCCTTTGGTACCTGAAGAACCAGCAGCCTCATAGGTACCAGATTGGAGAGCAGTGGGTGCCAAAGTATCTGGAGTCATCAGAGACCACGACTTCTTTGAGGTAGATTCCCTATGTGGAGAACTTGGGGGACAGCCTTTAGGAGTCTTATAAGAGGAATCTTGGGTCCTCCTCTTAGATGCCATCAAGGAGTGTGGTTTGGAGGCAGCGGATTACTCAGTGACCAGCATATGGGGGGGATCCCCTGGTCATGGACAGAGGCTGGGCGCAGTGAGATCTCCATCATGAAGAATCAAAGTTTGATCTCCCTGTTTTTTTCTGGCTCTAGATTTTAATGCCAGACATAAGTTGCACTTCTGGGAAATAGGAGATTCCCAGAGGTAATGGATGCACCAGGACTGTCCGTCACTTATTGGGATTGCCTCCCAGCACAACAGGTAACCTTTGAAACCAAGAGAACCAGGCATGTCCTCCCAGTAAAGTAAAAATCTCTCAGGAGGGTAAAAACTAATATACTTTTTTTTTTTGTTAAATTGTTTTTAAACTAGTACAGCTAAAACTAGTACTAAGTACTGCTAAGGACAACTACAATAAACTAACTACTAAAAGATCTAAGGGGACAGTTGAGGTAAAACTAAACATAGACAACTGTTAAGGCTCCATCTCAGGCCAAGGCAGTTGAGAAGGAACTGAAGGTGGTTCACCCATGCAGTGCTATATAGCAACAGCACAGAGCATGAGACAGCATAACATACATGCATTGGCTGAACTGACATTGCTATGAGAAATCTCAGATCAAAGACACAAGGCGGCGCAAGCATACCTACAGTGAAGCACCCTACAGTGTAGCACACTGCTACAAAAAGAAGCTTCCCTTCCCAGTGGAATCCTGTACACTTTCTTGTGGTGAATACACCAAGGGATACGTCATTCTCCAGTGACTCAACAAGTTGTGATTAGCCCAATATAAAGTCATAGATTTTCAACGGATGATTGCCTTTCACTGTAGCAGTACGTAGTCCCAGATGACTACTCGTGGCAACTGCCGAAGCCGGGCGTTACAGTATCGACGGCTTCGACCTGCTGTGCCATGTGGCATACCTGAAGCATGGCCGAGCCACATACGTTCGGTCTGATATTGCAGATGCGATTCAGCTGATGTCTATCGAATTCTGTGATACCATCCAGGTTGGCAGTTTCTGACTGGCAAATGTATACAAGCCTCCAAGCGTCAGCTGGAACCAACAGATTTTACCAAGCCTACCACACCCAGCTGTCTACGTCGGAGACTTCAATAGCCATCACACAGACTAGGGGTATAAGGAGGTTGACACCAACAGTTTACAACTTGCAGACTGGGCATCTCGAAACGACCTCGCCCTTATCCATGATGCTAAGCAGCGAGGCACGCTCTATTCTTCTAGATGAGATCGTGACTATTCTCCTGACTTGTGCTGGGTCAGTTCAGTTCATGGCCACCCTCACCCAGCAACATGCCAAGTTTTGGATACTTTCCCACGCAGCCAACACAGACTGTTGCTGATCCATATCGGGCTACAATTTCCAGTTGTCAAGAGTTCCAAAAAGAAGCAGTGGAACTTCCGAAAGATACCGGGAAGCGCTGGAGAAGAGAGTGGTGACAAACCAGCCCGGCATATCTCGGTAAATGAGACCTACCTTCGCTTCTGTGGTGCTATCTACAAAGCAGCCTGCAGAGCCATCCCAAGCGGCTGCCGCCCAGTCTACGTCCCTTGTCTCGATGTGAAGAGCACTGCCTCGTTCGAGCGGTATGAGGCATCTGGTGACCCAGATGTCGCTGACCATCTGATTGAATCATTGGACACTGCTCGCCAAGCCAGATCGGAGGAGACGACTGAGAGGATGAGTTTTACCTGCTGTAGACGCAAGTGTTGGCGTCTGCTCCGACGCCTTGGAGCAGCACAGCAGCCACCTGCACTCTGCTGACCCTCAGTGACACCCAACCAGGTAGCTGGACACCTACTTAAAGTGGCCAGAGCACCTTTGGAGAAACAGGTGCAAAGACAAGTGAGGAACGAATGGTGTATGTTTAAACATGAACACCAGATCAGAAGCTGCCCACAACCATTCACTATAACAGAACTGGAACAGACACTAGGTAGCATCAAGTGCGGAACAGCTGCGGGCTATAACATAACTCCAGAATTCCTGAAAAACCTTGGAAAGGACCCAAGTCAAGCATCAAGCTATTGTCCCATATCATTATTGTCGGTGTGCTTCAAGGCTCTGGAGCGCTTGGTCCTACAGTGCATATTACCCGACGTGGAGAGGATTTTGAGCCCTGACCAAGCCGGCTTTCGCCGAGGCCGTAGCACATGCAACAAAGTACTTGTGCTGACCACATTTGTTGCAAATGGCTTCCAGAGAAACTTGAAAACAGGCGCTGTTTTCATCGCTCTAACAGCAGTGTACGATACGGTATGGCACACTGGCCTGCTCGTGAAGGTATCATGGGTCCTGCTACCTTGGGTCACAGGCGTCGTTGAACTGTTCCTCCCCGATAGGCAGTTCAGAGTCCATACGGGGGAGAAGACGAGTGCTTGGAGACAACAGAGCAATGGGTTACCCCAAGGCTCTGTGCTTTCACCAACACTGTTCAACCTTTACATCAATGACCTGCCAGCAACGGAGTCACGAAAGTTCATTTACGCAGATGACATATGTTGCAGTACCCAGGCCCAGACATTTCACGAGCTTGATGCCACCTTAAACTGGGACATGATAAAGTTAGCTGACTACTGTAAGACTTGGCGCCTCCAGCCAAGCGTCATAAAAACAGTCTCCAGTTTGTTCCATCTTCATCATGCCAGCGCAACCCGAGAACTGAATGTTTATCTGAATGGTCAGAAGGTGAAGCATAAAGTAGAACCGGTTTATCTAGGTGTGACCTTAGACTGCACACTGAGTTACCATGCCCACCTGAAGAAGACAGCAGCTAAAGTTAAGATGTGGTACAATCTTCTTAGCAAACTGTCAGGTTTGTCATGGGGTGCTCGTGCTCAAACTCTGCAGAAGTCAGCTCTTGCCACCTCATATTTGGTGGCGGAGTACCGCGCACCAGTATGGAGCCGATCGTCACACACCAAACTGGTGGATACGCAGTTACATGTCGCCATGCATATCATCGCCGGCACCCTGCGTCCGACTCCACTCCCATGGCTTCCAGTTCTGAGCAATATTGCTCCTCCTCATATCAGATGAGAGGTTGCCACTGACAAGTTACTGGAGAAAGTACGCGCCAACTCAAGCCTGCTGCTGCACAATGACCTTTTTAAACCACCAGCTGCACGTTTGCCATCCCGCCGCCCATTATGGTCTCATTCGCCATGCCAGGATGTTAGGGTGGAAACACTCTGGCGAGAGGAATGGATATCTATTATAATCCCCAACCAGTCCCTCATCACTGACCCCACAATTTGCCCACCTGGTTTTGACCTGCCCCATCGCCAATGGTCCCTGTTGAACAGGTTCCGGCATAGGGGCAGGATTTTATAATTGTACTATGAGAATTAATGTATGATTTGACTTCTTCCTACCAGCCACCCTTTTTGAATAGCAGAAAGGAATGACCCTCTGGGACTTTGGTAGAAATGCATCTGACAGATTGCCAGTGTCTGTACTGATGTTAAGGCAGGGACAGACCAGAACAATCCTTACGACTGATTATGGTCACCCTTTTGTTTTAGGATAAGTTATAAATGTCTACTATGGTTTCCTATATGTATTACAAATTAGGCACTCTAGTTAAATATACATTTATTTGTTTTAAGGTTTAGTAAGTAAGAGGCAAGATCTTGTATTGTGTCTATGTTAAGGAGATTAGAGGAACTTTGAAGACCTGGGCCCCAGTGTGAATTGTTTTGATTATAAGATTTAGGAAGGCTTAATTTACAATGTCTTTTGCTCTCAAAGGTCTCTGTAAAAGATTGTTTGTGTGAATGAGGAATGCATGCATCAGGACAAGATAAGGTGTGAAGGCCATTGTTATAGCCAGATAGTCAAGGAAGAAGGAGTGAAGAGACTTAATGACACCAGAGAACCATCAACGCACATCCATAATGAAGAAAGGGCAGATTGACGACCCTGACGTAAGGCTGGCACCCCTAAAGACAATTGATTAAATCAAATCCGGGACAGGAAGACTCCCTCGGAGATGTTTTGGAATGCTCACATCAAAACATAACTCCAATTAAGAAGTAACCGGTCAGAAACTGACATAGCAAAATCCATAGACTTCAACAGAGAAAAAAAGACTATAAGAACAGGGTGCTTTGCCATGGGACTTTGGATTCGTCTTGCCACTACTCCAGGAGCATTGGATTGCAACCGACAGAGCCTGGCTCCCCTCTGAGACCAATCTGGCTGGCCATTAGATTGATCCAGACTCTGGACTGGTAGCTATAAACATCAACTGGCAGGACTCTGTGTGTGTGCATGGTGTGAGCATGGTGTGTTTGAAAAGCATATGCTAACTGCTGTATTCTCAATAAATGTGGGGTTTTTGCCTTCTCCCCTATATATATTTTTTTTAAATGGGGAGAAAAAGAAATAAAAGGTTCTTAATCAACTAAGATAACTACACTAAACTACTTGACTAATCTAACTAAACTAAGTCTGAGGTAAGGCGAGCAAGCGCACTGCTGGAGATCCAACTCGGACCAAGGGCAGTTGAGAAGGAACTGGGGGATAAGGAGGCCGCCCAGCACCAGTTAATTGCCACTGCAGGCCTGAGACGTGGAGAGTGCATGTGTGGCCCAGCCAGGTACTGCTGTCAAAATTCTCCAACTAGAGGCACAGGGTGCACAATCACCTAAACTGGAGCACCCACACGAACTCCAGAAGAAGAAACAGTGGTTATAGGGAAATCATTCCCCCAAGGAACATCAAGCAGTGGGGAGCTTCTCTGCACAGATTTGTGCCCTCCTTCTGCAAACGCTAGGTAAAAGTGATACCTACAAAACTAGCAAAAATGAAAAACCAAAGACTCTACAATATCTTAGTTTTGTGTTTTTAAAACCTGCATATCTCAAACTAACCTGATCAGTCATGATCATAATCTTTCCGTATCTCAAGGATTTTAGAGATTCTGGATCTTCATAGCTTTTCTTGTACTGCAGACCAACTATTTTGATAATGTTATTGATTTCTGCATTTTCCATAATCTGTGTAAAAAAAGCAGAGATTCAACATGGGGTAAAAAAGCACGATGAGTTGATACCTTGATATTTGTTTAATATTACGTCAGCTATACCAAAAGTTCCCCATATTTAAGAGTCTCTTAGTTCAGGTGCTGTTCTTCCTTACCCAATGTTGCCAACTCTTATTATTTTATCACAAGTTTTGCAATATTTTATATATTCTGGAAGCCCCATCTCCAAAAGTCATTTTATTAGGTGGGAATCTCAGATTTCAATAAAAAGGAGTTACCTGTTCCGTAACTGGCGTTCTTCGAGATGTGTTGCTCCTGTCTATTCCATTGTAGGTGTGCGTGCTCACCATGTGCACCGGTGCCCGAAGTTTTTCCCTTAGCAGTACCCGTACTGGGGGAGCACCGCGGAGACCCCTGGAGTTATGCCTGTATATCGCTCTATAAGGGGAGCCCCAGGCTCCCCCCACCCTCGGTTCCTTCTTGCCGGACAACTCCGACAGAAGGGAAGGAGAGCGGGGTGTGGAATAGACAGGAGCAACACATCTCGAAGAACGTCAGTTACGGAACAGGTAACTGTCCTTTCTTCTTCGCGTGATTGCTCCTGTGTATTCCACAGTAGGTGATTCCAAGCAGTATCTGTTGGAGGTGGGTAGGAGTTCACAATGTTTCGGGACGAAGTACCGCCCTGCCGAACTCGGCGGCGTCCCTAGACCGGGAGACGATCGCGTAATGCGAAGTAAACATGTGAACTGAAGCCCACATGGCTGCCCTACAGATGTCCTGAATGGGGACATGGGTGGCGTAGGCAGCTGATGAGGCCTGAGCCCTCGTAGCGTGGGCCTTAATGACAGGAGGCAGGGGAATCCCTGCCAGGTCATAACACATGCGTATGCACGAGGTAATCCAGCAGGAGAGGCGCTGGGTAGAGATAGGTTGCCCTCTCGCCCGCTCGGCCAAGGCAATAAAGAGTTGAGAGGATCTCCGGAACAGCTTAGGTCTATCCAGGTAAAAGGCCAACACCCTACGCACATCAAGCGTGTGGAGGCAGCGTTCCTCGCTAGAGGAGTGGAGCTTAGGGCAGAGCATGGGGAGAAAAATGCTCTGCTCCATGTGGAAGGTGGAAACCACCTTCGGGAGGAATGCCGGGTGTGGGCGAAGCTGGACCTTATCCCTATGGAAAACCATATAGGGGGGTTCTGAGGTAAGGCCCTGAGCTCCGAGACACGTCAGGCAGACGTGATCACCACGAGGAAGGCCACCTTCCACGAGAGGTGCGACCACGAACACGTGGCCACTGGTTCGAAGAGGGGGGGCGGCCGTGAGACGTGACAAGACCAGGTTGAGGTCCCATCGTGGCATGGGGGGCCTAGCATACGAGAACGAATGGTTGAGGCCCTTCAGGAAGCAGGAGGTCATAGGATGGGAGAAGACCGAGTGTCCTTGCACCGGCGGGTGAAAAGCCGATATGGCTGTGAGGTGCACCCTGACTGAGGCTGGTGCCAGACCGTGGGTCCTAAGTAATAAAAGGTAGTCTAGGACGAACTGGAGAGGTACAGCGGAGGGGGAAACTCCCGGCTCGCTCGCCCACCTGGCAAACCTGGACCACTTCGCCACATACGTCCGACGCGTGGACGGCTTCCTGCTTTCCAGAAGGACCCGCCTTACCTGCTCCGAACCGTGTTCTCCTCCTCGTTTAGCCACGGAGTAGCCACGCTGTCAGGTGGAGCGCAGCCAGATTCGGATGGAGGAGGCATCCCCCATCTTGGGAGAGGAGGTCCGGGCAGAGCGGTAGCACCCTCGGGGGGGGGGGGGGGGGGGGCTGCCAAGAGGCGTAGGAGTGACCTATACCAGTACTGGCGAGGCCACGCCGGGGCTATGAGAATGACCCTCACCTTGTGCACTTTCACCTTCTGAAGGACCTCGGAGATGAAGGGGAACGGGGGGAAGGCATAGAGGAGCTGGCCCGACCAGCTCAGGAGAAACGCGTCGGAGATCACGCCCTTCCCCATCCCTCCCCTGGAACAGAATTGTGGGCAGCGCCGGTTCTGGCGGGTTGCAAACAGGTCTATCTGGGGAGCTCCCCACTCTAGGAAGATTTGGTGGGCGACCTCCGAGTGGAGGGACCACTCGTACTGGGGGGGAGAAGACCCTGCTGAGGCGATCCGCTTGCGTATTGCACATGCCTGGGAGGTGAGCCGCTCTCAGGGAGATATCGGGGCTATACAGAACTACCACAAGGCCAGGGCTTCCCAGCAGAGGGCTAGGGAACGAGTACCACCTTGCTTGTTGATATAGTACATGGCGGCGGTGTTGTCCATGAGAACTCTGACCACCCTGCCATGGAGATGCGTGAGAAAAGCCACGCACGCCAGATGTATCGCCCTGAGTTCCTTGACATTTATGTGCAGGGACAAGTCCGGGGTCGATCACGTACCCTGGGTCTGTACGTCTCGCATGTGAGCTCCCCAGCCCAGGTCCGAAGCATCGGCCGTCAGATCTATGGATGGGTTGGCCTCCCTGAAGGGAACCCCTTGCAGCATATTGCTCGGGAGGGACCACCATTGAAGGGAAGCCAATACGGGGGACGGGATTGTGAGGACCTTGTCCAGGCTGTCCCGGGCCTGGGAAAATTGGGAGGCTGGCCAGAGTTGGAGTCTGGCATGGTGGACCACGTACGTGCAAGCCGCCATGTTCCCCAGGAGCCGAAGGCACGACCTGGCTGTGGTCACCGGGAACGAGGAGACCAAGGCAATGAGGTCCCTTAGGGTCTTGAACCTGTCCAGGGGAAGAGAGGCCGTGGCCTTGGAGGAGTCCAGGAGAGCTCCAATGAACTCTATGCGCTGGACGGGCACTAGAGTAGATTTTGCCTCGTTCACGACTAGACCTAGGTTTTTGCCCGTGGCCAGGAGTAGCTGCATGTGGGACTCCACCTCTGGACGAGAATCGCACTTGAGGAGCCAGTCGTCCAGGTAGGGGAAGATTTGCACCCCCTTTTTCCTGAGGTTCGCTGCCACCACTGCCATACATTTCGTGAAAACCTTGGGGGCTGTGGATAGGCCAAAGGGGAGGACCGTAAACTGGTAGTGCCCCGTCCCCACCATGAATCTGAGGAAGCGTCTGTGCCCCTCGAAAATGTGGACATGAAAGTAAGCGTCCTGAAGGTCCAGGGCCGCGTACCAGTCTCCCGGGTCTACGGTGGGGATAATAGAAGTTAGGGACACCATGCGGAACTTGGAATGGGTTCCGAACCTGTTCAGGTCGCGCAGGTCCAGGATAGGTCTGAGACCCCCTTTTGCCTTGGGGATCAGGAAGTATCGGGAGTAAAAACCCTTGTCCTGGAACTGTGCTGGGACGCGTTTCACCGCACTGAGGCTGAGCAGCCAATCCACCTCCTGACCCAGGATGCGGACCTGCTCAGGATCTCCCAGGGCCACACTGGGGGGGCGGGTGGCTTGGCAGGGGGGGGAAGTGAACTGCAAAACGTATCCCTCAGCAATAGTGCTGAGGACCCACTGGTCCGATGTTATACGCCCTGAGGAAGGCAGACAATCGGTTGCATAACACAAACTTTATTGGTCGGGGGGGTCTCCCTGGCAACAGGCCCGGTGCCCTCCTGTAAATAGTCAAAACCGCCTCTTTCTCTGCCTCTTGCCCTTAGAGGGACTGGGCTGCTGGGTAGAGCGGGACTGCCTCTGTGACCTGCATTTCTGGTCTCAAGGCCTTCTGCACAGGGCCTCATATCTGCCCCTAACGGGTTGAGCCGCCGGGAGCAATTTGGCCTTGTCCTTTGCCGGAGGGACGTAGACGCCCAGGGTCTGCAGAGTGGTGCGGGAGTCTTTCATCCCATGCAGCCTGACATCCATTTGGTCCGCAAAGAGCGCCTTGCCATCGAACGGGATTGGGCCTCCGTCAACAGACCCGACAACAAGAGCCATGATGCCCGGCACATGGAGATTGCAGACGCCGTGGAGCGAGCCACCTTGTCAGCCGCGTCCAACGCAGCCTGTAGGGCCACTTTAGCCGCCGCCAACCCCTCTTCCACCAGTGCTTTGAAGTCCTTCCTATCCCGGTCCGGGAGAAGGGGCTTGAACTTAGGCAAAGACTCCCACAGCTTAAAGACATACCTGCTGAGTAAGGCCTGGTGGTTGGCTACTCTCAGCTGAAAACTAGCTGACGAATAAATCTTTCTGCCAAAGGAATCGAGCCTCTTGGCGTCTTTGTTCTTAGGGGTGGGCGCGGGTTGGCCTTGGCGCTCTCTGTGGTTCACCAACTCAACCACGAGCGAGTTAGGTGCCGGGTGGGAGCAAAGGTATTCGTGATCCTTCGGAGGCACAAAATACTTCCTTTCAGCCTTCTTGGAGATAGGGGCCAAGGAGGTGGGAGCTTGCCACAGGGAACTGGTGATATTGGCAACAGCTTGGTGTAACGGCCCGGTGCCGAGGGAGACAGAACGATGAAGAGGGATTCAGATGGTCCCTCCATCTCCTCGGCCTGTAGCTGAAGGTTGGATGCCACCCGCTTCAGCAAGTCCTGGTGCACCTTAAAGTCCTCCTGCGGGACCAAAGGCAGAGGCGCCACAATGGCATCGTCCGGTGCCAGAGACGCGGCACACGAGGAGTCGAGGTGCCGGGGCGTTGAGACCCAGGTCGGAGTCCGGTCTCGGGTCCGCCGAGTCCTGGCCCGTCGACTTATCCCGTGGGCGGCCCGACGAGGCCAATGGAGCTTGGGATGCGACGGAACAGGCCCCGGCTGAGCCGGTAGCTACTGCCACGGTGCCCACTGGCACCATTGTCCTTGCCATGGGGTACCGTGCCATTGACCCTGTTGGGTACCTGATCGCACGTGTCTTGGCGGGAGGAAGGGGGCCGAGGCTGAGGTGGCCAAAGAGCGTTCGGTGCCTCGGGAGCGATGGGAACGGTGCCTGTGGCATTGTCTCTCTCGCAATCTCGATGACGAGGAACGGTACCCCCTCGACGAGCTGCTTCAGTACCCATGATGGCGAAACGAAGCCCGGTGCCATGACGCCGAGGTACTCTGGGGGGAGTCTCTGGCCCGGTGTCTGGTCGAGCGGGAGCTGGAGCACAAACGATGACATCTGTCGCGTCGAGATCGGCTCCGGTACCCACACCTGACAGGGGAGCGTTCCCGGCGCTTCTCTCGGTGCCTGCGCTTGCTGGCAGGCGGTGTAGAGGGGGCTCATGATTCCCATCTTGACGACAGGTTGGAGGGTCTGGCCAGTGTTGACAGTGGCCGGGAGTCCCCCGATGAGCGGTCACTGCGCGTCGAGCGGTGCGGGGACCAATCCCCGGAGCAGGAGCTGCAACTCGCCAAAGAGGTCTGATGGGCACCTAACGGGGGCTTGCCTCGAGACCTGGGGCCCATACTCAGTTGTGAGCTCGGCATGGGCAAAGACATAATGTCCTTTGCAGCCTGCACCGCCTCCGGCATCGACGGTATCCGTAGTGGTGATGTCTGGGTCGACAGCCCCGGCTGCTCCGCTCCACACGAGTCAGAGATCTCAAGCCCGGGGGGGGGACGGGGGACCGAGGGCTGCCCAGCGCGGGACCAGCCCCCCTTGTCCTTATCGCAGCTTCCCTTGCTTCCTGGAGGGAGAGCGGTGCCGAGTAGTCGAAGGGGCCTCGCTAAGTACCAACAACGCGGCGGCCGATGCCGAGTCCGATCTGCGCATTGGCGTCGGTGTTAATGCTGACTCCATTAGGAGAGCTCGAAGTCTGAAGTCCCTCTCCTTTTTGGTTCTTAGTTTGAACGATCTACAGATTTTGCAGAGGTCGCTAATATGAGTCTCACCCAGGCAGTGAAGACACTCAGCGGGAGGGTTGCTCTGGGCATAGAGCGGCGACAGGAGTCGCACGACTTGAAGCCTGGGGCACGGGGCATGCCCCGAGCCCAAGCTAACACTGAGAACGATCCAACGTACGGTACCACTAGGGAAGAAAGGCTGCAGCGAAGCTGGAGCGCAAAGTTCCGACTACCTTCACTGGCGGCAAGAAGGAACTGAGGGTGGGGGGAGCCCGGGGCTCCCCTTAGAGCGTGATATACAGGCACCACTCCAGGGGTCGCCGCGGTGCTCCCCCAGTACAGGTACTGCTAAGGGAAAAACTTCCGGCACCGGTGCACGTGGCGAGCACGCACACCCACTGTGGAATACACAGGAGCAATCACTCGAAGAAGAAAAGTAAGTTTCTAGCCCTTACATCTGCTGAACCTTTTGAAAATGCAAACTCTGAAGGCTCAAACATCAAATAAAGACACACCAAAAATCATTATTTTTAAAATTTCACAATTTTTAAGCCATTATATATACTGAAGCTGACAAGATTTTTTAACATTGGGGGTTGGCAGTACTGCTTACCTGCTTGTGAGAAGCTTCCCGAACATTGAGAATTTTACCCCTGAGTGGGAATACCCCATATCTGTCTCGTCCAATGACCCCTAAGCCAGATACAGCTAAAGATTTGGCAGAGTCTCCTTCTGTTAAAATCAACGTGCAATCCAAAGAATGTTTGCCACCTGAGGAGGGGTGGGAAAAAGGCAGGAAAGAAAGCAAACCAGAAAATATGTTTGTGCTAAATTACCGGTTTTCTCCCTAAACCAAAACGATAGATAATTCTTCAATACAGGGTGAATTTCACTCAGGATGTGAGACCGTCCATACCACTTAAGCTCCACAGTAGGAGCAAAGCAACCTCCCCACCCACTCCTCCTTTGAGGAGGTTCTCATCCCAGCAATGGGCTGGTGTGGAGGGGAAGATGGATGCAGTGGAAGAGGGTGGAGGTGTTTCACACAAATCCAGGGACCCAAAACTCCTGCATAAGGAAAATAGAGGAGCAGTGGCTGTTATATCTTTGATTGAATAGCCACTTCTGGGTGGCTGTCTTGCAGCCCTACACTATCTACAAATGACACACACTTATATATGTATATATACACTAAAGATGGGTTATTCATCCCCCTCATCCATATAGCTGCATAATTTTTATACAAGTAACTTCATCTTCCACTGGCCCTCATTACGTCTGGTTTTCTCATACACACAGAATCCACAAGTCTGGACTGGGTAACCACATGCAAAAGTGCAAACACATGGAAACTGCTCAATGGATCAAAGTATTGGTACCCCCTCTATCTTCTCTGGAACCAAGCCATAATCCAAGTGTTCTGCCTCCATCTGACAGAAGCAGAACAACAAGACAAGAATACTTGTTTGCCTAGGGAAAAGCCTCAGATTTGGGACTTCTCCACAAGCATTAACGTATTAAAACAAGATGATTCTCTCTTGTTCCTCCTTCATTGCTAGGGCTGCAAATAGTTTATATATTTCATAGGAATCTTTCCTGGAAGGAAGGCCAGATGTCAGTTCCACTCTTCTGGAGCCTAATCCCTTCTTCTGATACCAACGACCCTCTCAGAGGCTGGAGAAAATGACTAATCCTAAACCTCAAAAAAAGGCATATATAACTTCCTCAGAAAAGAGAGAGGCCTTGTGCTCTCCAGATTCCTCACAGTAATATGAGTCTCTCCCTGACTTAGCAGGTTGCCTTTTTGAATCTGATGATTTGAACAGTCGTATTTCAAAAATGAACAAGGCTCTGAAAATTTAAGAGATGGACTTTAAGAGTATGTCTACACTGCAATTAGAAACCCACAGCTGGCCCGTGACAGCTGACTCGGGCTCGTGGGGCTCAGGCTAAGGGGCTGTTTAATTGTGGTGTAGACATTCAGGCTAGGGCTGCAGCACCTGTTCTGGGACACTCCCATCTCGCAGGGTTCTAAAACATGAGCTCCAGCCCAAGCCCTAATGTCACTGCAATTACACTGCAGTTAAACAGCCCCTTAGCCTGAGCCCCAGGTTTTTAATTGCAGTGTAGACATAGCCTACATTCTCAGAAAACCCCATATGAAAATGAAAACCATTAAAATGAAAATGTTTAAAGAGGGCTACTCCTTTCCAATTCTTAATTTTTGGAAGCGAAAGTGTATCAATATGGTTTGTTTCTGGTGCAAAAAGATCAGTTATCAAATTATACTAAATGCCCAAAGGCGAGACTGTTTCTCTGTCCCTAAGATCTCATCCCTACCTAAAAAATACTAATCCTAAGTGATGGAACAATTTCTCCCAAGGTTTCTATGGCTAAAAATCTGGAAAATGTTCAGGAAAGGGATTACAAAGCCTCCTCAGATGTCTTACATGATGCTACCTAATCACAATGAATTATTACCTAACAGAATCATAGAATATCAGGGTTGGAAGGGACCTCAAGAGGCCATCTAGTCCAACCCCTTGCTCAGAACAGGACCAATCCCCAGACAGATTTTTTGCCCAGATCCCTAAATGGCCCCCTCAAGGATTGAACTCACAACCCAGGGTTTAGCAGGCCAATGCACAAACCACTGAACTATCCCTCCCCCCGAACACATTACTTATTATGATGTACCTCTCTAAATAAAAAACAAACCCTAAGTCAGAACTATTAACTCCTTACCGTAAAGCATCTGGTAGTCTTAGCACCAGACTGACAGCTGCAATTGTAATTTCAACACTAAGGGGTTCACCTTTCCTTCACTGATCATTAAAAATTTGCATAGAGAAGTATGCAGTTCATACTTTTTTTGGCAGACAACTAACATAATGATAAACTATCTTTACAAACTTGTGTAAAACAGATTTAGAGCTTCTAACAGTGATCTATCAATTGTTGATAAAATTAAAGATATAAACATAATAAACTTCTTGGCATGAAGTAATCATTTTAAAGCTCTTACCAGCATCATTAGCATCATCTAGTTTTGGAATGCCTTTGATTTTACTGTGCTTCACTGATGAACATTTTTTGTTCAGCTGAGTCTGTGCTTTGAATTTGACCCAGTTCAGAATACTCTCTACGATACCACAATTAGAGGCCTATAAATGATAGATTAGAGTTCTGCATGAGCACAGAAGTAGAGCTTCACACACTAACTTAAAATAATGCAGTAAAATGTAAGAATCCAATCTAAGATCCATTAGTGGTTTTCAAATACCCCCTAAACAATTTTTAAAAAGCATGATTAAAAAAATATTCAAGGAACTAACACCACATGTACATTAGCATCCAAACAACCCCCAACCTACCCTTACTCTTCTTTTCTACCCACCACATGTTCGTTATTATTCTTCCCCCCCACACTTTTTTTTCAGTATTTTTTCTATGAGTTATCTATTAAATTGTAAACTTTTAAAGTAAGGGACCTGTCTTATACTAGGTTTCTGAAATGCCTAGCACATTTTAGGTACCATGATCCTGATTCTATTTACACCAAGGCCAGTTTACACTTCTCTGGCAGCATAAAGGGAGTGAGCTACACTTACACTCACTTTAAAGACCTCTTTATATGTTCAGAATGCTATAAAGTGGCCTGAGTATAAATGAGAATTGGTACCTATATCAGCAAACCACCAGAACTCTACCCAGGAATTCTATGACAAGGCAAGACAGTTTTATGCAGCACGAGTAACATATTTCTATAGCAAATATTTCCACATAGTAACTAGTTGTAGAGATAATTTCACACCAAAAAAAACCACCACCGGAGGCAAATACCACGTGCTTTGGCTTTTCACTATTCCCTAGTCATAAAAAATTCACTGGTTAGAGATTTAATACCTTAAGTATAAAATGCACACTTCTAGCAAAGAGTACACACACTGCAAATAAAAAAAATATTGCCAGAAATGGAAAATACTTAATAAAGTGCAATTCTGGAGGTTGCATCCAGTCTCACATTATTATGATTTGTTGTTTTTCCCTTAAGTACTAAAAGGTTAGAAGAAATGCGGCTGATTCCATGTGATGAAACTAGGTTTTTTGTAAACTTTTTATTAAGGCAAAGTTATAATAAAATCTTAACATACTACATCGTATATTACCTATTCAACATCAGGTTAATGTTCAAAGAACCGGCTAACGATTCTGGCTTGCTGGGTGGGAAGTCTTCCTCCTCTGAATTTGCTAAAAAAGGTAGCCAAATTTCTAAATACCTTCCTCTTTTTGGAGCTTCTCTTGTGTACACACTTGGCTGTGGTATAGTTTAATACAGACTGTCCTTGTAATGGAAAAGCTTTCACACCAAGTTTGGAACTAGTATTTTAAGACAAGGAGGTTGCATTTTTTTATTTATTCAGTGTAAATCTGTTTGATATTAGGAGTACAAGCTGTAAATCTCCTATTCACATGCTGCTACATTTCCATATAGGTTACTGGCACTAAAGAGGACTTAGTTTAATGAATTCTGGCTGAAATTTAATTCTACTTATTCTTATTTAATAGAGCCTTATAAAGAGGTACTGGTGAGGGGGAATCTGCATTTACACCAGTGCATTTGTTTAAAGAGGCTTTACCTAAACTGTATGAATTAAAACATAAACCCGTATTTTCAAGTTATATTATTTGAGGAGAGTATATATTTTTGAATGGCATATTAATAGTTGTATGTTACTTGATTCACAGAAGAAAAGACAAGTTCTTCTATGCGCCCTTTTCTAAATAGCATAAGATACATTTCAAAGGACAAAGTAGGGAAGATAATAATCCTCAACTCAAAAGGTACTGTACTATCAACATTTGTAAATGCCTGTCTTTGTATTAGAAATTTACCAGCATAAATAGTATGTAATCTGCCACAGGTGGGTGAGCCATGGAAATTAAATCCTCGGGCAAGGGCACAGTGCAGCCTATTGCCCCCACTACTCAGACTAGAAGGGCAGCAGAAATCCCTCCATGCCATTTGCTGTTTTTTGAAGTTTCTGGATTCATAAAAATGCAGATTCTATAACCCAATTCATCTTGTACTTCATTTGGGACACATGAAAACCTGATCCAGGATGCAATTCCTGTGTTCCTATCATAAAATCATATCATACTTACTGCTTTGAAAAATTTCTCTGATAGCTGGCACTTGGACCCAAAACTTTTAGGCTGAAGGGTCATGTTTTCCTTTGTCTGAGAATCAAAAGTTGGATTTTCAATCAGGCAATTCACAAAAACCCATATATGATTCTTCACCTGTTGAAAAAACACAGAAATCAATTCACTTATCAAAATTGTTGCCTCCATTCTTTTTCAGTATTTGTTTTTAGTATATATGAAACTACTTGCCTGAAACGGTTTCACTGAAACTCCAGCTTTGTTCTTCTTCTTTACCACCTCAATCAATTTACCAACAATCTGATCCACTACATAATCAACATGCCTACCACCCTTAATGGAAAAAAAAAGAAAAAGAAAACCACTGAAATTCCAAACATCTTGCAATTGTGTTACCAAAAATTACTGTATTCATATTGAGGTTGAATAATCTATATACAGTATGCCATCATTTATTCTAGAATATTTATCATGATATTATAATGTAATGCTACAAAAATTAATTTAAAGTTTTTATTATACCATATAGTAGTCATCATCTGTGTGGATGCACAGATGCAGTATAAGACAAAAGGAGCTTTATATTTTGCACCCTCTGTGCAATGGCAGTCCACAAATGTGAAGCCATGGCTTCACAATATAGTAGCATGCATGCCATCCCTGTTTGCCAGATAGCTCAGAGACCCTGAAGCTCAGTAATGGTATATGCAACTCCACATGACCCCCAGCAGGGACCTTTGCCTAACAGGCAAAACTGGTTTTAGAGTATAACAACACAAGCATCTGAGTGTGGGTTCTTTCTCATCAAGTCAAATTCTCCTCATTGCAGAGGTTTAGGCCCAGATCCACAAAGGCAGTTATCCTCCTAACTTCTACTTGTAGATCCAGGCCTGAGTGTATAAAATCTGGCCATGCACCTCAGATTTACACCATCCATCACTATTCCTTCCTTCACCTATGCAATTCATCTCTGTTTTTCTTAGCAGAACTTCTAAAACACTCCTGAAAAACACTGACAGCTATTTGTGTGCTGCTAATCTGAAGCAAAACCTTTTCCTTGCTACTCTGTGCCTCATATTAGTACTTAGGAAGAGAAGCAGACCAGTAATGACCTAATAGAGAATCCAAGAAACATCCCACCAGCACAGAGCAGGAGGACTTGGGGAAGGTCAGCAGCCTTCTTACCACTGCTCAGGCGCTACACACACCCCTTATTCTATGCCTGCTGCTACGGCACCATAGACACAGGGGGGCATATACCTGACCATATCACAAAAGTCAGCTGACTACCCGCTCTTGGGACCATGGAGCATGCAGCCATTTTTCTAGCACTCAATAGCAGTCTGTTGGAATCCTGTCCAGCTACTGCCTGGATGCAGGAGAAAAGGAAAGTGGTTCTCTGTACCCTGCACCTTATCTAAGTGCATTTATGCAAGACCAAACAGGATTTTTTCTTTATTCTACCACAGAAGCTGAGAGTGCAGAATCCACAATGCCTGTCAGCTCCCCTCGTCCACAAATGGTAGCTCACAGGAATTCTTCAATTAGCTATGCTGTCTTCAGATGGGCCAGAATTATTATTTTACATTAATGAACTGAGACAATGTATTTAACTTCCAACTAAGATTTCTACTTTCCAACTTTGGTACAATGGAAACTGAATATAGGATACCCTTTACATCCCTAAACTTCTTAGAAGTTCAAACAGGAAGAATACTCAGCTACCATTTGTAAAAGCCAATTACTACAGGTTTTGCAATCAGACTCTACTACCTCAGAACTGATTTTTTTTAACCTGTAAATGGTATTTCATCAGTGAATAAGGTCAGTCTCTAAGTAGATGGGTTTTCACTTCAGTCACATTAGAACAGGCACAGAAATGTCACAAGCAAATTAAAAAAATGCTGAGCACCCAGGAAGTTATCTTGAGGCTCCTACTAGCTTCCTCAGCTGCAACTCTCATAGCAATTACACTAAAAAAAATGTATAAGTGTAGGATCAGACACACCCATTTGGAATTAAACTGGTTAGGGATATAAAGGCAATTCACACAAGCTTTATGCAGGAAAAATAATCAAAAAACACCCTAACAGTGACTGTCCTTAAAAAGAGGCACATAAAAGAAATATGACAGATATAAGATATATCCTAAAATAGATAACTATAATTAAAATAAAACCACCACAAAGAGAGAGGCAGTAAAAATGTCCTTATCCATCAGGTAAGAAAAATTGTCCATTACCTGAGTGAACAAATTTCGTCTGTTGTTAGATGGGATCTACAGGTTCTCTTAACACAGTAGGACAGAATTATTTTTAAGAGCAGAAAACAGAACAATTTTACCAAATACTGCATGTGCAGCAGCATATGTATTTATTTTATTTCAGATAACATCTAATTAAAGCATGCCTGGAGGACCACACAGGAGCTCTGCACATCTGTTCTAGGAAAATATTGCCTCTCAGCCCAGGAGGAGGCAATGGTTCTTGTGAAATGGGGCCATACTCCCAACAGCGAGCCCTAACTATTGTAAGCATCACTGATACAGAGAACCAGAGGTACTGCTGATAGCATGCAGTACATGCAGGCAGGCATCCTGCAGGTCTGCAATGGTAAGTAATTCCCTGAGACAATAGCTAGTAAGACTGATCAAACTGATGGTGATGAATTGTTTAAACAGTTCAAGTCCAAGGTAGGACAACCTCCCCATAGAGGGAATGGGAATCTTCATCTAAGAGGAACGATATCACTTGTCTTATGGCAAAGAGGTGCTGGGCTATTTTTCATGCCCTGGATATCTTTTCTGGGAGTTGTGAGGAGAGACTGGAGGATGGAGAAGCTCATAGAAGTATGTAGTAACCATCTGCAACAACAGATATTCTCTATAATAATGAGTCTGTACTTTGCAGCCTTGCAGGATGATCCTCTCATCTTGTAAGTATGGTAAATCTCTTATTTCCATTGCTCATAAAAAGGGGATGAATACCTGAAGTTAGGTTTGGGGAAAGAGTAAATCCTGCAGGTTGAGGCTTCCATCCCTCCACCCATTAAATGGAGGTCATGAGAGATTTTATTCTTTAGGGCTTAAGTGCTTGATTTAAGGGTTCCCCAAACAGACGTCTGCTGCCATAGGGAAGTTGTATTTCGCTGAAAATTCTCCTCCAGATCAGTATCTCTGTCTAAGTGCACTGTAGGCTAGAATTAGCATAGCCTCTAATCTAGTTGAACCTGACAGATCCATGCAGTGCTGCTCCCCAGAATATTAGAGAGGAACTCTAATAGAAGAAGAACTCTGTGTGTCCTGAAAGCTTGTCTCTCTCACCAACAGAAGCTGGTCCAATAAAAGATTTTACCTCACCCACCTTGTCTTTTTGACAGATTCATGGTAGCCATTGTCCCAATATTCTGACATCTTATCTAACAATATGAAAATCCTTCTGGTAGGGTGAGAGAGGAGAATCTTATATAGTACTGGAAAGCTGGTGAACAGAAACCTTCAGCCAAGAGTAGAATTTATGGAAGCACTTCAGAAGGCCATTTGTTTGACTAGGATCTCAAGGGATGATGCCAATCTTTATCGAGAGAGCATATCTTCATCTTTTCAATAACCAAACTGTAGAATTATATTCTTGTTTATTTGTTTAGAGTTTGCTGCAGGTTCCCTTGTCTTGGAATTATGATTGTTCAGGTTAGACAAACTGCTGGAAAATTCTGGAAGGACAGCTGTAAAGTTTTTCACAAACTAAGAAATATAAAAGCCAGAAGGACCAAAAAAAATAAATAATAATAATAACCCCAAAGAGGGGCTCAGTTTGGCTGCTCTGTGTCTTTGCTTTTGTTGGATTTGTATTGTGCATGTCCTTTTCCTTTTTTTTATTTTACACCACAAGTTGTAGGTGTCAAGCCTACTGAATCTCAGGCCATAGTGTTTCTTGGATGTTGGCACTGTATCTTAACTCGTTCCAGGATTTAGCTTTGCCTGCTCACCAGACACTGTATTCACTAGTTCCTATCACTAAGAGAGAGGGGAAACTTCATTCAGCTATGAGCCTATGTTTCCAAACCACGCCTTCCAATTTGTCCTCAGGTGGACCAGAGACTGCCTTGCTGAGAAGAAATCCATGACTTCATCCTGAAGCTGACAGTCAACCAAAACTATTCTTTTCCTTTTCCCTTTTCATATCTTTTTTTTGTCCATATTTGTTTGTCTGAATTTGTTGGGGAAAATGACTAAACAAAATTCTTACTTTCATAAGTAACATTCCATCATTTAAAGAAAACAAGTTAAAACAATGCTGGTTTTGTAACTTGCAATTTTTTTGGACACTTAGGGTAACAAAGTAGAAGTGTTAACAACCAAGACCATTAAAAAGAATCCTAACACATCATGCTAGCTGTGGGGTATAAAAATAATATTTAAATAATTCTTATCACTATGACAGGTGAAATCAGAATCAAGTACAACCCACATATCAACATTTGTTTCTGTACAGTTAGGAAAAGGGAACAGCATCAAAATCTGGCTTGTTCTCAAACTTATATAACAGCTCTGCCTCATCTGAGGGAAGAAGGATTAGCTTCAGCAAGTAAATAATACTTCAGAATAAGAGACAAATCTTGAAGTGCAGAACACCAAAGCTAATCACCAAGTTTATCCTGAAGGTTTCACAGAAGTCCGGTTCAGATACGTATATCTGTCAAACCGACTGGAGAGAAATGAAGAGTAACTGAAAGGACAGAAAGCAAACTCCTCTGCATCAAATGTTTGCAGTTTGTTTAAAGGCTCAGTATCAGACTGGAGAGAAGGAGGAGGAGGACAATTAAGCCTTGATTGGTGGATCTGAAGAAGCTTAAAATTGGCCTTCTTTTTAAATTTATTTTTAGGCTTGCTATTATCCAGCTAAACTCTGGCAGGTACAAACACATTGGTCAAAATAACACATAAGTCTGGGGGAAAGGGGGAGAATACAGTCATACCTCAACATCTGAATCTGTTTTAAAATCTCTGTAGCATGCCTAAAGCTCTTCAACTGCTGAGTTGCTCCTCTCCAGTTGCCACTGTGGCTAAGAGGCGCATTACCTCAACCACCACCAACCATCACAATGATTACAAAGTTTTGTACAAGAAGCAGAAAGACTACGTCACACAATAGCACCCCTCGAGGCATTTATTGATTTTCTTATTAGCATTCCCCAATTTTTCAATCATTTAAGTGGGTCACAGGCCTAACTAAAATCAGAGTAAGCGAGGCAAAAATGAACATTCAGAAATGAAGAATGAGAGCAAAACATTCATGCTGTTTATTCTCTGCAAAACAGAGTATAACTAAGGGCTGGTCCCCACTTAGTCCGGACTTCGGACTAAGGTATGCAAATTCAGCTACGTTAATAACGTAGCTGAATTCGAAGTACCTTAGTCCGGACTTACCGGGGTCCAGACGCGGCCGGAAGTCTCCCCCCGTCGACGCTGCGTACTCCTCTCGGAGAGCTGGAGTACCGGCGCCGACTGTGGGCACTTCCGGGATGGATCCGGGATCGATTTATCGCGTCTTAACCAGACGCGATAAATCGATCACAGAACATCGATTGCGTGCCTCCGGACCAGCCGGTAAGTGAAGACTAGGCCTAAGAAAGCTGACAGGAGTCTTGAGACAATCTCTACTGGTGCTCCAAAACTGTATGCCTGGTCGAGGCTGTGTTAAACAAAACCCCATCTAGATAGAGAATAACCTTGTCTACTTGAAAAATTCTTTACCAAAAGCACTAAAACAGATAAAACCTATAGCAATGTCTTTAAAATCAAGGGAGTGAAGTGGGGATGAAAGCTGAATCTAAAATGTGAATACAAGAACTTTTAAAAATAAATATTTTGTTTTAGAACTACTTGATCATAATTCACATAGGAAAAAAATGTATTTGAATATAGTGATTGTGAAATTTGCCACACTGACAATACTGTAGATTGAAATCCTCAGTTATTACGAAAAAGGTGCAAAGAAAGCAGCAATGTAAGCTTCCCTTCTCTAGCTGACTAATGTGCCTCTAACTCAGTGCCCACTAACTCTCTGTCAGGGTGAATCATCTCTATTGTAGATATGTACAACAGATATTCAGTGTTTTGTAATGTACTAAAATCAAGGTCTCTACCCCAAAGAGTTTACAATCTAACAGACATTAAAATAAATAAAACAGTTAAGCTGTATAGAGATATCATTGATGAGAAGACCAATGAAAGCACACTTTCCTGCTTCAAAGAACACAGGGAATTTGACTACAATATTTTATTTTAAACACAGGAAGTCCGTGACAGGATTGGAGAAGAGGTAATGTGGTTGAAGTGACAAGAAATAGTAGCTATGTTTTGAAAGTACTGTAGGGGAAAGAGATTAAAAGAAAGAAGGCCAAAGAAGGGAAGGGTACAGTTAACAATGGCAAGAAATGATTAAGGAGTGACCAAAGGTTTTACTAGAAAGGATAGACGTTGATGATATCAGAGAAAGAAATGGCTGGATTTAGTGTGAGACAAGATATGGTGGAAGATAGTAGGTCAGTATCCATTCCCATTCAGTCCTTGATCTCTGCTAAAACTGCAGGTAATGGTTTCAATTAGTTCCAATACTCAGTCTGGACTTTTTGATATGAACACCTGAACTGAACTGAGGCCACCAAACGCACTCAACTGAGATCATGAAACAGCCATAAGACAATAATGACTTTTGGTCATTACCAAACTGGGCTGGCAACCTAGATGTCAAGGAATCTATATACATTACCAATCTTCTGGGCCATCTAGTTCCCCTTCCATTTTATATTATAATTTAGTATCTCAGGAGAAATAGGAACACAGAAATTTGAAATGTGTACTCTATTTGACAAGATTCTGTAAAAAAGAAGAGTAATGGGGAAGTTTACTCTAAGAGTATGCCTACACTTGAAGCTGGAGGTATGATTCCCAACTTGAGGAGACATACTCACGCTACCTGTCAGAGCTAGCATACTGAAAACAGAATATAGCTGCATCAGTCTGAGCAGTGGGAGGGGCTAGCCATCCCAAGTATATAGGTAGGGTCTCTAAATAGCATGCACACTGAGTGTCTAACCTCTCCCACTGCTTGTGCTGCCTCGGTTACATTCTATTTTTTGCATGCTACGGTAGCTCAGTGAGAACTAGTGCGAGTATGTCTCCTCAAGCTAGGAATCACACCCCCAACGTGAAGTGCAGACATACCCTAAGGCTCCAATCCTGCCATCTGGCCAAGTAAGGCAGATCCCTGCATCCATGCAGAGCCTCTCAACTTAAATAGTAACATGAACAACCATACTTTTCAAAAAGTAATAACAGTGATTTTTTTTTTAATCTATCCATTGTTTGTCTCTTTATAAAGCACTAGGCTCCAGTTTTATTCACAGTAAGAAAGTACTACCTCTCTAACAATGCAGGATAGTTCAATTTCCTGAAATTTAAATTTGTGCCCTGACATTTTAAGGAAAGAAAATCAGAATAAATTTTTCAATCTGTAAAAAGAACTATTTATGACAAATGTCTACTGACCTCTATATTGAAAATGTCCTTAAAACACTGGCAGAACAATTGTTTTTAAAAAAGTATTTTCAACTAGTTTTATTATAATTTTACTCACCACATCGCTATAGTTCAGACTGTGTCAATATCTTTATTATAAATCCTATTTCAAATATTTATAACTGGGTTATAAAAATCTGTTTTTACCACTTTTAATATTTTGTAAAAATTGTAGTTGTTGATATATCAAAAAATTATAACTACTTACCTGTAATTCTTGGTCTCAGAAGATAATAGTTATATTAGTTCCCCACTCTTGGGTCCATTCCTAATGTGCATAATTGAGTGAGGGATGTTGAGAGCTCAAAGTTAGGAGCCTTTAAACCATCTCACCAGTAGGTGGCATACTTACCCAGTAACTTACAGCCTGTAACTGCCCCAACTGTCAGTACACTTTAATACAAGTTCACACGACTGAAAAGCTAGCTCTATCTTGCAACTCTGAGGGGATGTGGAGGGATAACTATTATAACTACCACCTTCTGAGAAAGATAATTACAGGCACATAATTTTCTTTTCCCAAAGGGTAAGTGTTATAATTGAACCCCACTCTTGGAGATTCAAGGCTGCAGGGATGTGACTAATAAAATGGTAACTGGTCGGTTCCTACACTGATCTACTCACTGATCCTGGTCTACTCTTAAAAGTTAGGTCAACATAGCTATGGCCCTGAGTACCATAGTTATGCTGATCTAACCCCTGGTGTAGACATGGCTACTACGACTCAGAGAGATGGATTACCTAGAGCAATGGAAAACCCCTTTTGTTGCTGTAGGAAGTAATGTTTTCACCCCTCAGCTCACACTAGAGCACTACAGTAGTGCTGTAGCTACAGCACCACAGAATAAGTAGACATGGCCTAAAAGTACTATTAGCAGGTACTAAGGAAAGGCCAATAGTTTGTGTGGCAAACTGAAATTTCTATAACTTATATAAATAAATTGCAAAGTGGAGGTTTTCTATTAATTAGATATGTAAATACAATTGTTACAGTATCCGTTGTGGTGTTTATTTTTCTATTAATATTAAATTCAATTTATTTTAAACTGTCACCAATTTCTAATTTTCAATATGCAAGGTCTGGGCCACTGGTTGGATAACAACTGAGACTTTGATTATCTAAGAAGCTGTGGAAGGTGGAATACATCTCCTCCTCTCTTGTGGATGTCAATTCCATGTTAACATGTCATTTTAAATTCTGGGAGGGGCTTGAATTTCTCACTACCAACACCAACGAATCTTAACACCACACAGCAGAGCCCCTGCACCCTCCCTTAAATTCATGGCATCCTTATTAGAATGTTTCTGCTAAAATGATCAGTACTGAAACATTAACAATGCTGACATATTTAAAATCATCATTTGACTTCAGAGCTAACAACTGAGCTGATTAATACAGTTCATACCTCTATTACAGCTATTACTGAAGCTGTTTGAGAAATCAAGAAGACAACATTTAATAAGTTTACAAGTGTTTCATATTTGGAAGGTTAGCTACATAACCATAATAGCTAGAAACATTCTTTTAAATGAAATCTTAGATTCCCAAGTAGAATTCTGTAGCAGGTGGTAGATTCTGCAGAACTGTGAATGCACAGGGACCTGACCATTATAGACAGACAACAAATTTACAAAAACAGGGAGTGGTGCCTCAACATGCTACCTGAAGAAAACTTATTTTGTAACTGACAGTTTTTTTTAAAAAAAAGAAGGCAGGGAAAAGAATTACCACTGGCTGAAATGTATCTAGAAACAGAAAATGAAAGGATTTTGGCAAACAGAGCGATATACAACCAAAAAACAGCTGAAATGAGCTCCTCACCTGTTAGCAGATTAAAGGGAACAGGCAGTTGACGCAGTTAGTTACTAGCCATTATGTCTCATCATTGGGTAGTTGCACATCAATTGCTGGTGAGGTGGATTACCGGCTCCGAACACTCCACATCCAGTCACATACATAAGGCATGGATCCAAGAGTGGGAGAAACTAGAAATTACAACACTTACCTTTGAAGAATACACAGTACTTTTTTCTATGAATTTTCATAAAGAATTTCTGATAGTACACATGTGTAAGTGCATGATAGATGAAAACTGGACCAAAGGAGTCATTCTCAAGTCTCTTTCAGTAAAGTGTTACATTTACTTAAGATTCAACAACTGCTCTTTTTGTCCCCCCAGATAAATAATATATGTAATAACTTTCTATCAGAGACATTTATTTATACTTTGTATGTGAAATCAGCTGTAGATAGGATTTCCCCTTGATTCTTGACTTTTTTCACAAACTTAATATTAAAAGATAACCTGTGACAGACTTTTAAAAATGGGATTTGCACACTTTTTTTGCTTCTTTATGTTGTATAAAAAAGGCCTGAATTAATACAGGGGTTCTACTTGGGTTTTTTCATTATTATTTAAGAAATAATAAGAATATCAAGTCTGTTCCCCACCCCCCATTTTGACAAGCGTCAGTTAGGAATTAATATTAAATACATGTTTTTTTTTAAAATAACCCTGTCTGTACTCTGGATTTTTAGCAAAATATTCCCACCATTCTGTCACTCGTTCAACTGCACGGAAGACATCACTGGGATGAACTGTGTAGTAAAAATGACAAAAGCCACCAGAGACATGTCTACACTTATGCTCCCACCAGTACTACCACTCATTTCACTGGAGCCTTGACTACAATAGGGGGTCTCACTATGTGCTACCACTGGTGCTGCTGAACCAGTGGCAGAAGTGCACTGGTAGAATTAGTATTAATATTTTTTTGTACAATTACCTACCATAGACCTGACTAAAGAGTTTTAAACTGTCTGATTAAAAATCCATTTCCTTCTCAATAGTTCACCTTTCAGAGATACCCATAGTTAAGCTTCCCTAAAAATAGTTTAAACAGTCACCAGAGAATTTTCCCTTCCTTAGGTGATCCTTGAATTGAATAAGAACTGCTTTAGCAACTCTTACATCACTCACCCCCTGCAACTTGTGCAGTGGATATCGCCAGGATATTCTTGCAACTTGGTGATCCCTGGAAGCCATCTGTAGCTGGTACAAGTTAAGGTTGCTCTAATTTGTGCCAGACAACTGGCCTGGTGCAGGGTGACCCCAGGACCAGGGGAAGTACAAAGGGGGCCTAAAATGAATTTTACACTGTTGTGAGGAGCAGACTGCTTCTTGGCCATGGTTGTTGATTTGGCTCTTATCAATTTGTGGCTTCTTTAGTCAACACTGAGCCTTCCAGTGTAGAGAACACTTGGATATCTCATGTAAAAACACAAGCAGGGGAAAAAATAACCCCAGCATTTTAGGCCTGCTTTATATGTCATAAAGAAATAATGGGAAAGTAAGAAAAAGGTGCAGAAAGAGAAGGGGGAAAAAACCTCAAGCCCATTTTTTTAACCACTTTGCAGGTTACTTTTTGTACATAATCTAATTTCCAAACAAGTATCAGTAATATTTTATTGCAGTATGTTTTTTAAAAGGTAAGTATAAAAACGCTGTGAGTGCTAAACAATAGTTGCAGTTCATTTCACATCCTTACCCAGTATCATCAGGTGTATTCATAAGTTATTTGCATCACTGCAAATGACTACTAGTATTTTAGAATAAACCAAAAAAATGTATTTAGAAATACAGTTCTGCCATGAAGAGATTTTGATTGCACTCAATTGCCTTGGCAGGCTATTGTATTTCAAGTAATAGGATTAATTCACCCGTTTTAATTTTTTGTATACAAAAGATTTATTTATGAAATAGCTAAGTAGGCATAACTTTAGTGTACATTTTTTATCCCTTACATTTCACTCATTTAAAGTATACATAAAACTACTCACCTTTGTGGTAGCTATGCTATTTACAAAGCTGATTTGCTGAAACCCTTTTTCACTTAAAGTGAGACACACATCCCATCGTTCATTCGCAAGTTCATGAATAACTTTAAGTGCAACTCCAGTTTCATCCAACTTGTCCTTTACGTAAAGATCTACGTAACTCCGGAATCCATTTACCTGTGGGTTCAAAAAACATAAGCAATTATTGTCCCCTTACTTACCTATGCAATTTATAAAATATTTTAAATAGAATTCTTACAGGTAGTTTCTTCCCATTAAACATAATTTTGACTCCTTTGCATGACCCAGCCAAATCATAAGCTCTTCTTGTCATGAGGGCCATAATATCCTTGTCAAGCTTTTCCATCTTAAATTTAGAAAGATCTGGTTGGAATGTGATGCATGTGAAGTCATCTCCTTCAAAATGCTTAATCTTGGGATCAGAAGTCTTCATCATATTGTTCAGCCAAGTCTTTAGAAACAAATTTTAGATGTTAATTACAATCGTCTCTTTTTTTTGGTAAACTAACCAACACAACTAAACAGCATAACTAATACCCCCCTTTTTTCCAGTTTCCAATTATTCTAACTTTGCACTAAACTGCAGCATGAAAAATTTGCATATTTCACCTTACAGATTTCTCTGCTAACACAGTAAACACAGAATCAACTGCTTTCCCATGTTCTGCATGAGTATTAATATGGTGATAGGCTCAATGGCTTTCTGGAAGTGAAACTATGCAGAGAGATCATGACATCTAAGTGTACAAGAACAAAGCAAGCAGCAGGCTGATTGTCCATGTTCTTTGCTGGGGGGCGGAGGGTGAGTGAACACGAGAAAACAGCTCACTTGTACAAATTTTTTTCTTACATAATTTTGCTTGAAAATGCCCAGTGCTAAACTTTGCACATTTTAAAAGCACACTCTACAGAAATCTACATTCATGCCATCATTAATATGATTTTTAGCAGTTGTGCAGAAAATATAAAAAAATTTAACAGGCTGGTAAACAACAGCTTTTTACAAATCGTTTGCTGCCCATTACAGTGCTATACTGAATAGTTGGAAACTGAAGATTTATCCACCAAAGAGACAGAGTAAAAGCAACAGCTGTGAAAGATTCCAAACAGAATACCCCTAACCAAAGTGCCCCAAACCTATATCAAAGTGACCACCTCTAAGAGTGAGAAGGTAGATCAATTTACATGCCCATTCAATCCTTGGTCTGTGCGCTCAGAATGTCGACAATAGACTAGATGGGTTGGTGTATTTTACAAAGTGGTTGCTGGTCCATTAGGGTTAAGGATATTAATAAGAAACATACACAGAAAAAACTGTTTAGTATATGATTGTACGAGGTTTTGTTTTATTTAGATTTTTAAAAATAAGGAGCAGGACAATCTTTAAGAAAGTACTTCAATTCTCAGACTACTGCAATTCCTATCAATTTTTAACATATTAATAAGATTATAAAGAACAAATATAAATGTTACTTGAGAAAAATTCTTCAAATCTAACGAGTACTAGCAGTAATTTTACTCAATTAACCTTGGTGCCTACATAATTGTTACTGCTGAATTTTCAATAATTTATTTTATGGATCTCAGAAAATGTGTTAAAAATTAAGCTTCTAATTAGAAAAATGTAGACGAGAAAGATCAAAACGCTTGCATACCTGTTTGAAACTGTGTTTGTATTCTTTGCAAGCAGTTTCAACTGTAAATTTTGTACTGAATATATTACAAAGTTTTGCACCATAACCATTACGACCACCTGGAACAACAATTAAATGTGGTAAGTTTTTAAAAGCAGAAATTACCTGTATCATATTACAAATTACTTCAATGAAATAAAATGTTCCCATATCAGGGACTTCTACCAGGTGCAAGGGACCATGCTAACAGACATCAGTAAAGGACTGGGACCTAATTTAGTAACTTTTTGCCCTGGAAGTTCACAAGGAAGTTGCACACACTGTTTGCATTTTACAATCTGACTGGGTATCAACCTGGGACTAAATGTTCCCCATCCATGGGGAGCAGTTTTGCAGAAGAGGTAAAGGGGTGCTTTACCAGTCCTGGAATTCCCATGGATGCACTAACTCCATGGGCAACTCCTGGCAAAATCTCATGAATCTTGATATTTCTTTGAGAAAAGGAAACATCTCCACACACATTAGACCCTCTCTTTTGGCAACACTCTCAGAAACCCTGCTGCCAGTGACTACTGATATGTCTGCACCCCAAATCCCCTATTCCAAGGGGAACAGAAGGTACAGAGTATGGTTAGTTAATCTAGTATTATCTACAGCTCATATTTCCACTTAAAAATGCATTAGGGATTGGGTTAAAAGTTCAGTGAATTTAATAGAATCAGATCCTATGTACATGGTGGCATATGCCACAGCATCACTGCTTCCCAACTTCGCCCCTACCTGTCCTTGCATATACACCTTAACACAGAGAACCATATCTGCATATTGTTTGCATAGAGAAACTTCCCTGGTTTTCCAGGGATGAGGTAAAAAATGAGCAGTATAGCTACTGCTTCCCTCTTCCACCCAAATGTGGACACATTTTGCTCTTTTGCTCCTCTTCCTTG
The DNA here is from genome assembly GCF_011386835.1 of Chrysemys picta bellii. Lineage (NCBI taxonomy): Eukaryota > Metazoa > Chordata > Testudines > Emydidae > Chrysemys > Chrysemys picta. The sequence continues at coordinate 74,122,086 of NC_088792.1, forward strand.
CAAGGAATGGAGGGGCACACAGGAACCTTGATTATAAATGTAACTATTTAAGCTATAATTATACATCACAGCTCAGTTTAATATTCAAGAATGTGAGGGAATAGTATCCATGGCTTAAATCAAGCATGGAGCAAAAAAGCCATATCCAAGGTCCCAAAAAACTATAGCGCTGCACTTGAATCCCAACCAGCAATGTACATATTATTCCATTCTTGGGTGTCACTTGAGAAGAAACTTGCAACCATGCCACATTATCATAGTTTAGATGCACTAGAATGAAAAAAACCTTACTTTCATTTGTGACCTAAATCAGGATTATTATGTGTTTAAGTACTGAATCAGGGTCTGCATCATCTAGTCCACTAAATTTTTCCTTCTGTTTTGCCAGTTTAACATTTTTAATATTTGTGTATGCGTATAAACTATTTTAGATTAACCTTATATGATGTATTAAATGTAAATTTGTAATTAATTAAAATATATTATAATATATTTTGAATCCTGAGATTATTCAAAAGAGAATATATAATATTTAAATAGTCTAAGAATTGGGATTTTCCTTGTCAGGCAATGCTAAGGGGACAGCTACATATAAATGGGTGTTGTTAGTTACCTGCAAGAATACAGTTCTCTCTAAACCAGGGATCGGCAACCTTCGGTATGTGCCCCCCAGGATAAGCACCCTCGGCAAGCATCCCTCGGCCCGCGCCGCTTCCCGCAGCCCCCATTGGCCTGGGATGGCAAACTGCGGCCAGTGGGAGCCGCGATCTGCTGAACCTGTAGACGCGGCAGGTAAACAAACCGGCCCGGCCCGCCAGGGTGCTTACTCTGGTGGGCCGCGGGCCAAAGGTTGCTGATCCCCGCTCTAAACAGTATTTGTGTAAAAAAAATAAAAAATAAAAAAAACCATGCAAACAAGTTTGTTTTCAGATAATTTTATAGAAATACGGAAAAACTGTCAAATAATGACTAGGAAGTACACAAAGTCATCTCCCACCATGACTCAAGAAAAGAAAACTCAGAAAAGAATTAACTGTTTAACCAGCCAAAAACAAAGCATATTAATAAGAGTCTTGCCTGTAACTTTTTTCTCATCATCGTCATAGTTGCTAGATGTTAACAGCTGTCCAAAGATTAAAGCAGGAACATACACTTTTTCTACTTTGTGTTCCACAACTGGAATTCCTTTCCCATTATTCCAAATACTAATAATGTTTGATTCACTGAAAAATACAAATAGTCACATCCATTCAAATAATTTATCAGTACCAAAACACTCCTACAGAAGTTTTTACATAGATTTAATTAATATAAATCAAGAATATACTACCAATGGCTGTACTCTAGCAATTTAAAACCATTTTTATTGTGTTTACTGGCATCTTTTTGTCAATTTTATTTATCAAGAAATCTGTTTAAAATGCTAGTATATGAAGAACATCTATTATTATTAAATTTGTTTAAAAACTTTCCTTTATAAAAATAATTCTTGTGACTTTTTTTCTCGGAGAACTCTAATGTCTCCCTGGTGTAAAGCAAGTCTTTGAAATCTGGCCACGTGATAGTCCTGAGGTCAGGGAGGTGGCTTTTGTTGGCCTCATGAAAATCCACTGAGATCTGACCCAGTTATAACCTGCTGAAAAATCACCATTTCCCATCTACAATTTGGCTACTAGTTCCTTTTTGGCAGCATGCCAAAAATCCCTCAACATTCTATATGACTGCACATACACCCATTGCCTTGGTTTCTTACTTCAGCATTTCATGTAGTTCAAACGCTGGATGGGAGATAGCCAAAATTGATAATCATCTTCATTTTTCTCCCATTCTCTGTGAAAAATTCTTTGTCCAATGAGAGTGTGCAATGCACTGGAAACCAGAAGACGGGGAGTTTCTGACTCACTTGTCCTACTGACTGGTGTTAATAATTCTATGCCCTTCACAATTCTTATTATTAAGTTAATGCCTGTTAATGCCTATTGAGAGTTCAGATAAAATGGGAACAGAATCCAGATCTCTAATATGACAATCCCAAATCCCATCCACATAGCTACGATACCTCTCAGAAAGAACCTGCCACATTCTTATCCTTAGCTATGCTGTTTATAAAATGGTGCTACACATATACTACTCCGATAGAACGCGACCCAATATAACACGAAGTCGGATATAATGCGGTAAAGCAGTGCTCCGGGGGGGTGGGGCTGCGCACTCTGGCAGATCAAAGCAAGTTCGATATAATGCGGTTTCACCTATAACGTGGTAAGATTTTTTGGCTCCCGAGGACAGCTTTATATCGGGGTAGAGGTGTATATGCAACCCACTGGTTCAGTGTGTTATGCATCCTTGCCTAGTAAATGGTTCACATAAAATAGCCGTATGCTGTTGCCAGCTAAAATAGTCCAGTAGCTCAAGAGGTAGAAGTCTGTGCTGCAGAGCTCAAGGTTCAGCATTCAAACTCCATTTGTGATCTAATGGATGGGCTAATAAAGCTGTACACTGTCAAACTTGCCTCAACTTTGAATGTTTAGATTATTTCAGGTTTTATCAGCTTTGTATACAAAATTTATTAAAGGGCGGTTTAGATAAGCAAGTTACTTTACATTTAAAATGGTGATCTTCACATTCTGAGAACAATTTCTCCTTCAAATATAAACTAGAGTATATACTTTCAGTACAATATAAGAAAATGGTAAATTTCATTGAATATAATCTGTTATAAAAAGTTCAAGTCCAATTTCCCAGACAGAGAAGGGCAGCTAGAAAGTTCTTGTACTTACGGATCAATGGAAATTTTAATACAGGTCATATTCTTGTCCCTCTGTTTATTGTCAGCGGCATTTACTACGAAACAAATTCACACTTTTTAGGGGCAATAACAACAGTTACTTGATGTACAATGCTAATTATATACACACTCCATTACAAGTTACAATGTACAGAAAATGTTTGAGAAACTCCCCTTGTGACATTTTCTTTACTTTCTTACTGAAATCAGGAAAAATAACTAGGTATCTACAACAATCTGAAGGAAACAATTTGATTCCTTCAGTCAGACTTTCTGGGATTAATTTTTCTATTTCAAACAACTAGGCTATGTTAGAGGTAATCACAAAAGAATACTTTATAAGCCCATTTTCATAATTGATTCTAACATATTGTTCACCTCAACCCTCATTATTTCCCTTTTGCAATGCTATGGAGTTGTATTATACTTTCAATCATTATTACCTATTTCTCCCTGGCCCCAAATCCCTAAATAATCACTTAGAGAAGAATATTTCTAAAGATAAACACAAATTAAAAATTCATCAGCTCTAACAGATTGCTAATATTGTTATTATTTGTATTACAGTAGCGCCTTATCCGGTATCAAGGCCCCACTGTGTTAGGCATTGTACAAACACATATCAAAAAGATGGTCCCAACTCAAACAGTGTAAGGAGTTAAATTTACAATTAATTAGTATTCTAGGTGACTACAGCACAAAGCAGCCCTTCACACCAGCATGTTAATTTTGGTTCTAGACTAACCCTCATTCAATGGTGTTTGGGGTAGATAATTAATTACATCTATTATATTAAAATTACTGTTTTCCTAGTAGAGAGACACGGTGGGGGAAGTATTGTCTTTTATTGGACCAAGCAGTTGAATACAATTGAGGGTTGTAGGGAGGAAATTCAGTTTATTATGTTCTGAATTTTCTTAACGGAAGTTAAAATAACTAAAAATATTAACTAAAAAAGAACACATAGCATACATCATCAAATTAGTTTCTCTTTCAAAGTATGCTCATATACCCATTCCCCATTGTGAGTCCAATCCTGCAAGTTACCATAACTGGAACTTGTGCTGAAGTTAAAGGGAAATCTTTTTTAAAGAGCTTGAATGATTAATTCCAAACAGTGTTAACTCAGAATAGCTATAAAAGCCAGATTATAAAGAAGTTAAAATTTGATCAGAAAATTAATTAAACGACATTTGAATTTGTGTGAACTATAAGCAATTGAGCTCAGAAATTTTAAGGTTGTCATCAAACATGAAAATGTATTACCGTAATTTTCAGAATATGCCTCATCAGACAAAATATGGATTAAAATAAACACCCCAAGGACAAAAAGATAAACTCTAAGAAAAATAAAACACATTTTAATGGATGGAAAGAGAATACAGTATATCCCAGTGCAATATGAAATCAGACACATTTCAAAAGCTCTTGTTAAAGACCATTAAGCAGGAAGTTTCATTAAAAAGAATGCACAATTACAACAATCGTAATTTTATGACGCTTTTATATAGGCCAGTAGTTCTCAAACAATTGTCTATGAAGCACAAGATGGCAATCTGCAGAGAGGTGACAAATTCTATGGTGCTAACTTCTCCTCTCATGAACCCCTGTTGGGCACCTTCCTTTTGAAAGAGGTAGGCTGGAAATGGCTACCTTTTAAAGCTTGTAAATTATATCGCTGAGTCAGCAACGGGAGCACAGAAAAAGTGATGCAAGGTACTCATTTTCATACCTGTAGTGGGGTGGTCACCCACTACTGCCTTAAAAGGCTTAAAACAGCCCTGGGAGAGGGCTGTGGCAGGGAAGGAAAGGTGGGGCTGATTGGGGAAAGCAGCCTCAGCTGGGGGCCACACCCCAATCAGGCCGAGGCTGGTTTAATGAGGAACCAGCTGGCCCTTATAAGAGGGCTGGGGCCAGAAGCCAGAGAAGGAGTCTCTGTCTAGCAGTAGAGAGGTAAGGGCCTGGCTACCTGGAAGCTGAGAGGGTACCAAGACTGGAGCAGGGCCAGGGGAAGGCCAGAGGAGCTGGGGAGCTCCAGCCTAGAAACCCCCCAGGCTACAGGCCTTGTTAAAGGCCAAAGAAGGTACTGGAGTTGCAGGGGGCAGCCCAAGGATAGGCAGAGGCAGCAGGTCCAAAACCCCCCTTGCCGGTGATGAGTGGCATTTACACTGCAGTCTGCCCCAGTGAACGGGGGCTAGACCAAGACTGGCAGTTGCCATAGTCTGAGGCGAGGTGGGGATAGAGGGTGGGGGTTCCCTGGGGAGGGGAGACCCAGATCTGTGGGGGTACTGCCAGGGGGCAGCACCCCGGCCTGAAAGGGGCACTGGGGTCCAGGAGGGACTCGGGCCCAGCAGCAAGCGGGACACTGGTCTGCAGAGGGTGCTCCGGAGGTTGGAAACGCTAATTCCCTGGACGACCAGCAGGAGGCGCCGCACCGGTGAGTCCTGCCCCATGACAATACCACTCACTGTTTATAAGAAATTTATAAATTTCAAAGTAAAATCTCTCCATTTAGCCAAAAGAAGAGGTTACTCACCTTGCTCAGTAACTGCGGTTCTTTGAGATGTGTGTCCATATGGTTGCTCCACTCTAGATGTCTTTGTGTCCCTGCACAAAGATCAGAGATTTTTGGTAGCAGTGTCAGTTTGGGCTGTACATGAGCTCTCCTCATCTCACACTGTGTTTGATCGCAATATAGTGCTGTGCGGTCAAACCACCCTCAGTTCCTTCTCTACCACAGAGCTCACATACAACAACTCCAAAGCAGAGGGGAGGAAGGCAGGTAGTGGAGCACCCCTAGAGGGACACATCTCAAAGAACTGCAGTTAAAGCACAAGGCAAGTAACCTCTTCTTCTTTGAATAGTGTCCTTATGGGTGCTCCACTCTAAAGTGACTATATAGCAGTGCCCCTGCTATAAGGATGGGACTTTGGAGTTGAGTCCATTACTAATGATAATACAGTTGAAACCAAATAACGCATCTGATGTTGAGTCACAAGTGACTGCATAATGTTTGGCAAATGGGTGAGCAGATGCCCAGGTAACTGGTCTGTAAATTTCTGTGATTGGAATGTTATTGAGAAAGGCTATGGAACTGGAGGTCTTATAAAATGTGTTCGAGCCCCGAATGTGGGTTGTAGTCATGCTTGTGATAGCAATAGTTAATGCATTCGGATACCCATCTACACAGTCTTTGCACCAATGCAGCTGTGCTGCTGCAGTGTGTGTGGTGAAGACACGCTATGCCGATGGGAGAGCACTCTCCCGTTGGCATAATTACTCCACCTCAAAGAGAGTGTGGACACTGCTTTAAGTCAATGTAGCTTGCATCGCTCAGGGGTGTGTGGCTTCTTTACACCCCTAAGCAACATAACTTTTAAGCGATAGTGTAGGCAAGCCCTTTGTTTAGATACTGGGGGATTCCTTATATCTGTCTGTGTTGGAAGGGAATAGTCTCGTAGATTTTCTGAATGGCTTGATCCTTTCCAGATAAAAAGCAAATGCCTCCTGATGTCGAGTGTGTGCAGTGTTGCCTCCCTTTTATCCTGGTGAGGTGTGGGAAAGAATGATGGAAGGTGGATAAGTTGATTCATGTGGAAGGCTGAAGGTATTTTTGGTAGGAACTTGGGATTCAGCCATAATGTGACCCTGTCCTTGAAAAAAAATCGTAAAGGAGGGGTATGCCATTAGGACCCCTATCTCTCCCACTCGCCGAGCAGACATGATGGCTACCAGGAATGCGGTTTTTGTAGAGAGAGGCAGAAGTGAGCAAGTGGCCATGGGCTCAAAGGGAGATCTTGTAAGACAGTTTATGACAAGATTAAGGTCCCACAGTGGTGCAGGATCTCTGATTGGAGAGTAGAGGTTACTCATGCCTTTAAGAAATCTTTTTGTTATAAGATGAGCAAATACCAAATGACCATCTATCTTTCGATGGACGCCACTGATGACTGTGAGGTGTACTTTCACCCAGCATAGAGATAGCCCTGATTTCTTCAATTCTAGAATGTAGTCTAGCACAATTGGTAAAGGAGAGCATGTAGTGATAACCTGTCTTGTGTCACACCAGATTTGGAATCTTTTCCATTTCTGAATGTATGTGTGACAAGTTGTTTTTCTGCTATGTAACAGAATTTCATTTGCCTCCTCAGAACTGTTCCTTACCACATTCTGGAACCATCAAGGAGCCATACTTTCAGGTGGAGAACTTTCAGATTTGGGTGATGGATCTGGCCCGCATATTTAGAGAGATGATGTGGAACAGAGTGGAGAATGATTGGTGGGCAGACCACCAGCTGAAGAATGTATGAAAATCATGTCCGTCCTGGCCATGTTGGAGCTATAAAAATAACTCTGTCCTTTTCTTTCTTTATTTTGTATATTGCTTTGGATATTAGCAGAATTGGAGGAAATCTATTTGAGGAGAAAAGCATCTTTGAGAGAACGATGACCCCTGCTCTGGAGCAGAATTGAGGGCATTTCTTCTTCTTGACTGTGGTGAAGAGGTCTATATTTGGAGTTCCCCAATGTGTGAATATGCTGTGAAAGATTGTAGTGTCTATTTCCCATTTGTGATCTTGGGAGAATTTTCTGCTGTGCATATCTGCTGTAGTGTTCTGAATGCCCGGGAAGTAAATTGCTGAGATGCTGATCTGGTGACAAACGCACCAATTCCAAAGCGTCACTGCCTTGGCACGCAGGGAAGGTGATTTTGCCACTCCTCGGCGGTTTATGTAGAGCATACATGCAATGTTGTCTATCATAATCCTTACATACTTGTCTTTGAGTATTGATAGGTAGTGAGAGCAGGCATTTCTGACTGCTCTGAGCTCTAGTAGGTTGATAGGTATTATGGATTCCAACAAAAGGACCATTTGCCCTAAACTGTGTTGGTGTCCAAGTAGACTCCCCATCCCAATAGGAATGCATCTGTCGTTAAAATTAATGATGGGTGGTTGGATGAAGTGAACCCACACACACACACGTTGTGAGGATCTGCCCACCAGTCAAGAGTTTTTGACTGTCAAGGGCACTCACAGATGTTTGTTTAGATTGGGTCTTCTCAAAACATATATCGTTCTGAGCCATCCTTGAAGGCAATGCATGTGGAGTCTCACATGTTGTACAACAAAGGTGCTCACCGCCACGTAGGGTGACCAGACAGCAAGTGTGAAAAATCGGGACGGGGTGGGGGGGTAATAGGAGCCTGTATAAGAAAAAGACCAAAAATCGGGACTGTCCCTATAAAATCGGGACATTTGGTCACCCTACCGCCACGTGCCCCAGTAGTTGGAGGCAGCTTCTGGCCGAGATCTGAAGATTGGCTTGAGCTGTCAAGATTAAGCTGGCAAGATGTTAAATACACCTCTACCATGATATAACGCGACCCGATATAACATGAATTCGGCTATAACGCGGTAAAGCAGCGCTCCGGGGGGGGACGTGAGGCTGTGCACTCCAGTGGATCAAAGCAAGTTCGATATAACGCGGTATATCACCTATATATTTCACCTATAACGTGGTAAGATGTTTTGGCTCCCGAGGACAGCGTTATATCGAGGTAGAGGTGTATATGCAATGGGAGGAAAGCTTTGGCCTCCACTGCATCTAGGTAGGCTCCTATGAACTCCAGTTGCTGTACTATGGTCAAAGTGGATTTTTGAGTATTTAGGTGAAGTCCCAGCTGTAAAAATAGGTCCATGGTCTCTTGTGTGGTTGCCAATGCATCATCAAAGTGCTTTGAGCAGGTAATTATCTAAATATGGAAATATCATGATTCCTTGTTTGCGAAGGTGTGCCATCGCAACAGAGAGGACTTTGGAGAAGACCTTGGGTGCCAATGATAGGCCGAATGGGAGCACTTTGTATTGGAAATTTTCCTGCCCTAGAATGAATCTCAGAAACCTCCTATGGGATGGATGAATCATGATATGAAAGTAAGCATCTTGTAGGTTGAGGGCCATGAACCAATCCCCCTGGTCCAGAGATGGGATTACTGCTGCTGAGGTAACCATCTTGAAATGTACTTTTACAAATCTGAGCACCCTTAGATCTAGAATGGGTCTCCAACTGTCATTCTTTTTCTGTATCAGGAAATATTTGGAATAGAAACCCTTCCCTTTGTGTTGGTTCGGAACTGATTCTATAGAATCTAGTTTCATATAAAAAATGCTCATGAGAGAGTTCCCTGAAGAGGGACGGGAGAGTGGGGAGGAAGTAAAGTGGATTAAATATCACTTGGTGATAGCCTCTAGAACCCACTTGTCTGTGGCTATACACTTCTAAGATTGATGGAAAGGGGTAAGGTGGTCGCCAAATTGATGGAGATGCTCTGGCTGTTGCAGCAAATGAAACGGGGGGGGGGGAGGAAGACTGCGGGAGAGGGAATCAGGGCCTGGACCAAGATCTCAAAATTGTTATTTAGATGTAGATGGCTGGGATGTTGGTGACTGTGGGGCAGACAGTCTATTTTTTTGTACCCTCTGTCTCTTGCTTTGGAGCTCATAATATATGTGAAGAGGAATAAAGTGTGATCTCTGTGTCATCTGGTATTTACTGGGTCTTCTCTTTTGGGCAGGAGTGTAAATACCCAGAGAGCATAACATTTCCCTGGCATCTTTTAATGAGTAGAGGGATTTGTCAGTCACATATTGTTGTTTTAGCATGGTACTGTCTGCCACATTCATTAACAGTATAGACGACCAGTGAATCTGGGGAAGGATGAGAAATCAAAAAGTCCACGTGCTCGAGGGCATATATTTCTTGTCTGCCCTTTTGCACACCGGGAGTATAGCGGCCGGTGTTTGCCAAATAGCTTTTGCTGGGTCCAGCAGTGCCTCATTGATAGGGAGTGCAATTTTTGCTGATGCTGACGTCTGCAGGAAGTCATGCAGTCTGTGTTGTGACTGTTTAACTTCAAGTGGGATCTAAAGAAGTCTTGGGACTGCTTAAAATCATTTGATGTGGGTGGTGGGGGAGGCATGATCACCTCGTCAGATGAAGACGAAGATGTACTGGTCACCAAAGTGGCTTCTTTGTCCAGTCTCTCCTCCTGTTCTTCAAAGATCTCCTTTTGAGGATCAGGAGTTCTGGCTATGGAAGCTGACAGGGATTGTCTCTTTCTCTCTCTCTCTGGGTGACACTAGAGGACCTAGAGAATTGTTGCCTATATCCAGCCCACAGGTACCAGGATGGCCACTGAGGTGGTGGAAAAGACATGGGTGGGGCCCCAACACAGTCCATACCAACCATGTGGATCTCATCTATCCTGGTGGTAGCTTGGAGGAGCATAGGTTTCTATTCCGGTAGCACCCTTTTGCTGCAGTGGAGAACTGTGGGCTGACACAGAATATAAATCATCCCCCTCCTCCTCTTCATCATCATCATCACTGGAGAGAGCTGGAGCAATCATGGACAGTAGAGTAACCTGTCTCGATACTGCATGGTAAGTCCAGGGACCTGGCTGTAATGCATTCCGCAGTTATGTCAATACCCAATAATGGTGAATCGGGCATCTCTGAGACCAGCAAGTCTTTAGGAAAGCAAAATTCCTAAGGTACCAGAACAGTCATCAGTACCACTGAGGGCAGCAGCATCAGTGCCATTGAAGCAGATATAGTTGTCGGTACCATAGGCACTCTGTGCTCTCCAGAATGGCCAGAAGGTGGTACTGTGGCTTTTTGCAGTCCCAGAGTACTCGGTACTGACTGCCTGTATGACTCCATCATGCCATTTTAGAGGAGCTGGGTCTGTCTTTGCCTCTCCTTTCCCCAGATGGTGCCATTCTGTCCGAGCCTGCCCTCTTAGGGTCTTTGGTTTTACTTGTGGCAGCCTCATAGGTACTTAATCATGCAACAGTTAGTACCGAAGCAATTGACCATGCCGGGGATTTCCTTCTTTTAGCCAGTTCCCTGCTCAGGGAGCTTGTGGCCCATTTCTTTGAGGCTTTCTGAGAGGAATCTAAGGAGTTCCTCTTTTAAGTCATTGGAGAATGCTGCTCAGATGCTGCTGTTAGTCTTGATGAGGACTGTTGTCGGAGGGGTGGGGGGCATCCCCAGGGCCAGGGCCAGAGTCAGAGTCCGGTCAGAATGAGCTTTTCCATCATTAATAGTCTTAATTTCAGCTCATGACTCAGATTCTTGCCTTTAATCTGAGGCAAAACATGCACTTCTGAGGCATGTGTGTCTCTCCGAGGCAGCGAATGCAGCGGGAATGGCTGTCGCTGATAGGAATGGCTTCCTGACAGGAGAGGCAATGTTTATACCCAGGGGAGCTGGGCATACTCTTTTTAGGGTTCACTTCCCTAATGGGAAGAACTAGGGAATATACTATTCTACAATTGAAAGAGAAAAATAAAAATAATAATTTTTAAGGAAATGAAATGAGAAGAAGAGAGAGATAGTATTAACACTAACCAACCAAAGAGCTACTGATACTAACAAAAGGAATTAAGAGGAAACACCAAGAGAAATCTCTGTGAACGGGCTCTGCTAAGACTCCATGTCAAGCCAAGGGCAGTTCAGAAGGAACTGAGGGCAGTCTGGCTGTACAGCGCTATATAGCAATTGAATGTGGCGTGAGACAGGGAGAGCACATGTGCGGCCCAAATGGACACTGCAACCAAAAATTTCCAATCTTAGGTGCAAGGACAGAAAGACACCTAGAGTGGAGCATCCACAGAGACATTACTCAAAGAAGAATGTATTCTTTCCTTTTCATTACAGATGTCAGCACAGCGTTAGAGATATAGGGTAAAATTCTGACCTCAATAAAGTAAACAGCAAAACTCCCACTAACTTCTATTCACACATGGTATGTGGAAGGACCACTGCCAACCTCAAGACCTTAAAAATTACCTACAAGCCAAAGGATTAACCCTATTAAGACTAATACCTCAGCAGAGTCAAGGGATAGTTCCCTGTTGGGAAATTACACCCTCCTGCGGCTCAAAGCCTGCAACTTCTGTGCCTGTTATAAAGCCAAATGTCTTAGGATGAGAAAGGTCATGCTGAGTCAAATGCTTGCATATGAAATTTCCAAGATTCACCTTTGTACTGCAGGAGGCAGCACTGGTAATTCAGGAGATGGTACTCTTTCATCTGAGTCAAGACTAAATCAACTTCCCACCATGGTGTTAAGTGTGCAGGGCTGCTGGAGGTTTCTTCTTTCAAATCAGATATAAAACTGAAGTCATGACTAGTTTTTCTTATTTAAAAAAATCCATAGTAACTGATTCTAGTGTCACGATAAAAAGTAAAACTTGGGTATTTATATTCTGCCTTCTTGAAACTGCTCTGCAGCTTCAACTGGAGATAGTACCTCTTCCTAAACTGCTTCACCTCGTTTTCTAAACTGCTTCATTTTAGTAGTGGATCAAAGTATCTCTGTGTGTAGTTTGTATATCTGTTTAATATGTTAAGTGCTTTCAGAACCTTCAGGAGGAAACGTGCTGCAGAGCTGTAAAAACATTATCATTATTAAAAACACTTACCGAGAATTTCATCAAAGATCTTGTACAAGCCTGGGACAAAGGTAACTTCTCTGCAATTCATTCCAACCTCTTCATCATAAACCCACATTAACTACATATAAACAAAATAAAATAAAAATACTTATTGTCTTGGATTCAAAATGAAACGTTCATGTTGATGCAATGTGGATTATTTAACATTTCAAGAATTCAATATAAAATTTTATTTTAATCTCTTCGCCACATGTTACTTGACATTAAACCAATCAGTCAGCCCTTCAAAGTTTAACAAAAAGAAAAAAAGTGGTAATTGCTTCTATTTTTATATCTTAGGCATTTTGTAACCATTTGATTGACATATTATGTTAGGTGGATCTACACTTCCCCACAGGGTAAGCTATTGCAGCTATTTACTTTCCACTTACTTCAAATTACAGTTATGGGGACAGATTATGTCTACCTCTCTGGCCTCTACATGCCACTCTGGAAGCCCGTAGGAAATATAGTGCAGGCTGTTCTAACTTACAATGAGGACCATTTCAACCACTAGAGCAGCCCAGAATTCAGAAGATACAAAGGTGGCTTACAATAACTTCTCACTTTCCCTGGGTTCATAGTCAAATCCATGGTCAGAAATAGTTTTATGTACAAATTTTACCTTAGCAGGATAAATAACAAATCATGATAGGTTACATTTCAGCAGCTGGATATACTAAAAATACCAACAAACACACTCTGAACCTGGTAATCTTGCACAGATGCACAACATTTTTGTCTTTACATCACATAAACATAATACTTTTCCTAGCTAGCTATAAACCTAGCTTTGGTAACAAGCCCCTAAGTTCCACTGGGGACTTATAAATGCCGCCTCCTCCTATATTGGTGTACGTACTATTCAATCACAAATACAAAATCAACCTTAAAGAGAAGGGGGCCAAATTTCTGCTCTAAGTTACACCACTGACCAGATACTACATGAATAAAAGCTATGTAAGTATCTAGGAATAGTAAATCAGAACAAAACTTTTCTTAATCAGATTAATTTCCCATTCCCTTGGTTTGAACTTACGCCACAATTATGAGAACCAGTCTCAGTTGCATTCTCCACAAAAAATGGTTTTACTACAAATGGGCAATCTGCTGGTTTTGAGCCCCCGCCCCCGTTTTCATGTTTGAAATTTCTTTTGCAAGTTGTAAATAGTGGTAAAGATCTCAGGGAGAAGAAAACTCTGAGACAACAATATACTGTACTTTTGAGTGGTTTTGAAGAAGGAACTAAACTGCTGAGGCAGATGCTACTCTACCTCCCCGACACACCTAGGTTGACAGGACTCTTCTTCCAAAGGAGAAGGGAAAGATTTTTTTTGTCAGCAGGGAAGGATTTATTTTTATTTATTTGTTTTAGTACCGGACAAAAGAGTCAGTATTGAAACATATGGCAGTTTTTAGATAGATAGATAGATAGATAGATATAATATCTCTCTTCATACAATGCTTGTCTAGATTAGGAGAAGAGTGTGGCTTCTCAGGGCCCCTCTTATCCAATGACATACTGTCATAAATATAAAGGGAAGGTAACAACCTTTATGTATGCAATAACATCAAATCCCTCCTAGCCAGAGGTACGGAATCACTTACCTGTGAGGGGTTAATCAGTTCAATTAACCTAGCTGGCACCTGATCAGAAGAACCGAAGGGGAAAGAAGATACTTTCAAATCAGGGGGGTGGGGGGAGGGAGAGGAGGTTTTGGGGTTCCCTCTCGGGACAAAGAGAGAGACCAAGAGGTAATTTTATTCCTGTTTTGTAACTGGGAAGCAAAGTCAGAGCGGAATCCTCTGTGTTTTAAATCTTTTTATTTATCCTGTAAAGTTATCTTCCATCCTGATTTTGCAGACATAATTCTTTTACCTTTTTTTTTTTTAATAAAATTCTTTTTTTAAGAACCTAATTAATTTTCAGTGTCCTAAAAAACAGGGATTTGGTCTGTGCTCACTTTGTTAACCTATTGGTTGGTATATTATTCTCAAACCTCCCCAGGAAAGGGGATAAAGGGACTTAGGAGGATATTTTGGGGAGGATAAGGCTCCAAGTGGCCCCTCCCTGAATGTTTGTTTAAATCACTTGGTGGTGGCAGCAATACCGTCCAAGGACAAGGAAAGGAATTTGTGCCTTGGGGAAGTTTTTAACCTAAGCTGGTGAAATATAAGCTTAGGGAGTCTTTCATGCCGGTTCCCACATCTGTACCCCAGAGTTCAGAGTGGGGAGGGAACCCTGACACATGCACTTTGAAAAGTAAAGCATCAGCCCCAGGAGCAAAAGACACTCTCCCAGTAGTAATACTGGGAGCAGAGGCAAAATCCAGTTGGACTCCTCCTGAACCCTCCAGACCACATTGTTTGTTTGCTTTTGGGGGGGAAGGGAAATCTTCCTGGGGCATCAGGCCCCATGCAGCCCTACCCCCAGGCCTATAAGCTTGGAGGAAGTATAGCAGTATCTACTGGGGACAAAGACTCCCATGGCAGGAGCCTGCCCTCACATTCCCCAGACTCCTGTGATATCACCAGACTGCTCTCTTCAATTTAGAATTAGGATGTTATTCTAACATCCTCTTACCCAATCCCTCACAATCTTCCAGCTCCAGGGCTCAATCCCATTCTCCAGGCCTTTCTACAGCCTTCCTTCCTCTCCCCCACTCAATGTTTTTTTCCCCTTTTCTCTGTCTTGTCTATTCCCTTGCTATTTATTCATCCTACTTACCTATTAAGAACCAAAACAAAAAAGTAATTAGCATGACTTTTACCAACAGTCACTCTACTTTTATGTTCCATCCCTTTGTCCTGCCACTTGTCCATCTTGTCTATTTAGATTGTAAGGTCTTCACAACAGGGGTAGTCTCTTACTATGTGTTTGTACAACAGGGCCAGATCTGACTGGGTCCTTTGAGCATTACTGTACTACAAATAATTAATACATGAGATCTCTCTGCTCACCAAGTAGATGTCAACCTAGTTGTGTGAGTTGTAATTCTATTAGCCCTTTGGATAATTCGGTGTTAGGTTTCAGAAAAGGCCATTTTAGAAGGAACTGGCTACCATAATATAAATCAGTAATCAGTATTACATAACAAATTCAGGATGCCAAAGAGAATTTGTATGACTTGTCCTGCTGTACTTAGTATAATTTAATGGCAGCTCTGTTAATGCTGCTCCCTCTGAGTTTAATCATTTTGTGTCCACAGTTTTCTCTAGAGCAGGGGTTCTCAAACTTCATTGCACTATGACCCCCTTCTGACAACAAACATTACTCCCCCCAGGAGGGGGGACCGAAGCCTTAGCCCGCTCAAGTTCCACCGCCCGGCAGGGGAGGGGGGAATTGCAGAGCCAAAGCCCCACTTCCTCAGGATGTTGGCAAAGCCAAAGCCCAAGGACTTCAGCCCCAGGCAGGGGTCCTGTATCCTGAGCAAGTCTAAGCCAGCCCTGGCGACGCCATTAAAACGGGGTCCCGACCCACTTTGGGATCCTGACCCACAGTTTGAGAACCGCTGCTCTAGAGACTCAAGGATGAGACAGATTTGCCCTATTTGTATCTCATCCTAACTACTGAAATCTATTTTCAAAGTGAATGAATGAGTTTCGCCAACTTTTCCACTTCACCATGGATGAACAGAGTTCTGGAGCCGTCCAAATGAGAGTGCTTTGAGGGGAAGCTGGAAGTCTCCTTATCCTCACAGGAGAGCAGAGACAATGGCTTTTGATGCCTCCTTAGATCCTTCAGGGAGGAGGGGCTGCACCTCTTAACTTTATAAAGCTTCATATGTTTCTTAATTTTAGACCCTGTAGCAGCTAAGCTATGCTCCTTTGATTTCTGGAACTCTTCAAGGAGGATTAAATAATTCTAGACCATGTAAAGCTATGCAGTTTAACTTTTTAAGGATAACTTCAGAGAAATTTGTCACAAATCGGGACCAGAGGGGTGGGGGTGTTTCCCCAGTAGGTAAATGGAGAACTGATTCTCCTCCAAATCAACAGCGTTTTTAGATAATGAATCACTTTAAATTTGAGAGCTGGTGAGAGGAGTGCCTGTCTGTACACCTTCCTTGTGTTCTTCTCAGAACGCATCTGTTTTGAATGTGATAGTGAACATGTGGATATTAGTGTTATGGCCCTCCCTGGGCACTTGACGCAAAAGGAATGAACCACCAGAGTCATTTCAGGGGTTCCAGTTGGTACATTTTATTGCCCATGGACTGAAAGCTGAAGCTGGCCACTCAGGGTAGGATCTGTGGTGGCAGAGCCTGGCTTCCAATGGTGTCCAAATGCCAAGAGATGCCCCACAAATGCTGAAATTTTCCCCAAACAATGTGGTTGTCTGCTGCAGAGAGAGCTGCTAGCTCTGCTGCTGAAGTCATGAGTACAAAACAATGGCCCTTTGAACTCCCTACTGTTGCAACCCACGATAGAAAAAAATTGCTGCTTCTATAGGTCTCCCCAGCTTTACGCCCTATTTCAGTAAAGTCCTTCTCCCAACCAGACTGCTGTTGCTATGCTAGGACAGAGAGAGAAACAGAAACATTTGGAGAAAATTAAAGAGTTTTTTTTAAAGGGGAAATCACAGCTGAGCTCAGGAGAGCTTCACGATGAACCTCCATAGCTTCCTGGGATGTGCAACATTGTTTAAAGAACTCAAGACATCAGCAAAAGGTGTGTGTGTCTGTGTGTGTCTGTGTGTGTATACACACACACACACACTCCTTTTGCTGATGTCTTGAGTTCTTTAAACAATGTTGCACATATATAGATATATCCCATAAAGAGTCTTCTCTCTATTCTCTATCTAAAAATGAGGCAGGTAAACTCATCAAGTATTGAATATGAAATAGTAGGCATCCAAAGAAAACAATAACATAAATAAATTAAGACTATCAGCATCCTGGATTTGAGCTCCATCAAATTCTCTGAGCATATGTTGTTTCAAAAGGATCAAACACTGCTAAAAATGCCTCTCCTGACCTATTTCAATGCATGCATGGACAAACTATAAAAGCTTTCAACATGATATTCTGGAATAAAACAGCCACAACAGTAATTTCTTCATTGAAATGTCAGAACACCAGGAAAACTGTAAATTTAATGGAAACTCACCTGAGTTAAAGGTTCCACTGATCCTATGTACGTATCAGGACGGAGGAGGATATGCTCAAGTTGAGTCTTTTTCTGATAAACTCTCTCAACTGACATCTTCTTTGAACTATCATTTTTACTAACGTTTTGTGACTCTTCTTTTTTTGAAGCATTGTTCTGATTATCAAATAGAGTCTAAAAAAAGAGAATGAGGCATGTTACTAACAATCTAGTTTATAAAGTTAACAATTCATCTTTATAACTTTCTAAAGCTATAAACAAATCTTAATTTAGAGATTCATTTCAAATTAAATTCTTGAACTCAGAACACTGGTTACAGAAATAATTCAGCATATTACTAGATGGTTTGCATACTAATTCCCACAGGTTTTAAACCTCTTGCAACATACTCTTTGTGTGATATATTAAGGTAAAACAGCATGTTACAAAAGGAATTCAGTAACTCCTCACTTAAAGTTGTTGCTGATTAATTAGAGAACACACTCATTTAAAGTTGCACAATGCTCCCTTATAATGTTGTTTGGCAGCGGCCTGCTTTGTCCACTGCTTGCAGGAAGAGCAACCCGTTGGAGCTAGCTGGTGGGGGCTTGGAACCAGGGTGGACTGGCAGCGCCATCAGCTCCCCGTTTCCCTAAGTTCCCTGTGCGGCAGGCGCCCAGCAGGCTATCAATTGCTGGCAACTCAGCTGTCCCTCCCCTGCCATGTGCTGCTCCTGCCCTCTGCCTTGGAGTTGCTCCCCAGAGCCTCTGCTTGCTGTGCGGAGGGGGCAGGGGAAGAGAGGGACTAATGTCAAGGTGTCCCCCTTCCCCCCGCTCCTGCACCCCGCTTACCCCATCTCCATAGAGCGGGTGGGGGACAACACAACAGGGCTCAGGACGGAGGGAGCGTGCTGGCAACAGCTGCTGTCTCAACTTGCTGAGCTACTTAAAGAGGCAGTGTACTCAGAGTGGGGTCAGCGTACTTAAAGGGGCAATGAGCGTCTCTCTCTCTCACTCACCGTGTGTGTGTCTGTCTCTGTCTGCCATGCTATCTCCCCTCCCTCCATTTGTGCTGCCTTGTAGAGTGTGAGGCTACATTAACATCAATGGGTTAACCCTTGAGGGCTCAGCCGATTGTTAGTTCATCAAATAACAGTAAGGCATTCCCTGGGAAATATCCCACGCTCTGACTTCACCATCTCAACCAAGCTTCACAATCATCATCGCTGTGTACCAGTTTGTTCAAAACTTATACGCTGTGTGTGTGGTATATACTGTATTTTCTGGCGTATAAGACTACTTTTTAACCCAGGAAAATCTTCTCAAAAGTCGGGGGTCGTCTTATACGCCGGGTGTCGTCTTATAGGGCGGTTGCTGAAACTTCCGAGCCGGACTGGAGAATCTGCGGTCGCCGCATATGGTGGGGGGAGCTCAAAAACGGCCGCGGCCGCATCCCCGCCCGATGACGAGGTGAGGGGGCGCCTCACCGGGAAGGTGTAAGTGCAGGGCGGAGCAAGCTGCAGGTGTCCGGGACGCCCGGGGTATGGAAAAAAGAGAGAGCGGCGCTGTGCCCAGAAAAACACGCCTCTTTCACCCGTCTGGCCCGCCCTTGTATCCTATTACCGTACCTCCTTCTCTGCCTCTCAGATCTCGCTCCTGAGGACTGCAGTGAAGCGGCGCAGGCGCGCATGTGCGAGATCTGAGAGGCAGAGAAGGAGGTAATAGGATACAAGGGCGGGCCAGACGGGTGAAAGAGGCGTGTTTGCACTACCGCTCTGATAGTCTTGGAGACAGGGAGGGCTGGGCAGGCAGGGAGAGCTGACCAATCCAAGCAGGCTTTGTATACAACAACCAGCCAATCGCCGGTAAGGTACATCGCTTGCCGTGATTGGCTGGTTGTTGTATACTGGGTACCACATACAGTACAGCACCAGTATCTGTACCTGTTCATACAGTATAGCACCAGTACATACAGTACAGTATACAAATGTCCAACAGTCAAAACCCCATCATGGCTCCACCAGCAAGAAGAAAGAAATATGAAGCCAGTTTCAAACTTAAAGTTGTAAACTTTGCCATGGAACATAATAACTGCGCTGCTGCAAGACAATATGGAGTAACAGACAAGATGGTTCGGGACTGGAAAGCAAATGAAAAAGCATTAAAGAGTATGCCAAGGGGTAAGTGTGCATTAAGAAGAGGCACTCCACATTGGCCAGAACTCGAAAAACATGTAGCAGACATGGTGAATGAGCATCGCCAAAACGGTTATGTAGTGACACGAAATAAAATACATTTGTTTGCACTTCAGTGGGCCAAATCTAACCCAGATCACAGCAACAGATTTAAGGCCACTGTATCCTGGTGTACTAGATTCATGGGAAGGCATAATATGGTACTGAGGCAAAAGATGAAAATTGCCCCAAAATTACCTGCAGATCTTGATAGCAAAGTAAATAGTTTCCATCGATACGTAATACAACAGCGCACTAAACATGGCTATGCATTAAGTAGTATTGGAAATATGGATGAAACTTCAATGAATTTTGATATGGTTGGAAATAAAACTGTCCATCAAAAAGGTGAAAAAACAATTTTAATTAAAACAACAGGACATGAGAAGTCCAGTTTTACAGTGGTACTAGGGTGCACAGCTGATGGCGCCAAACTGAGACCAATGATTATTTTTAAAAGAAAAACAATGCCGAAATTCAAGTTCCCTGTTGGTTGTTTTGTACATGTGAATGAAAAAGGCTGGATGGATGAAGAAGGGGTAAAGCTATGGCTTGATAATGTATGGAGCAGGCGACCAGGTGGACTTATTCAAAAATGTAGTCTACTGGTGTGGGATATGTTCAGGGCTCATGTAACTCCCAGCACCAAGCAAATGCTTGCAAGACTAAACACAGATGAGGCAGTTATTCCTGCAGGATTGACATCGTTGGTACAGCCACTGGATGTGTGCCTAAACAAGCCATTTAAAGATCGCATTCAAGAACAGTGGAATGAATGGATGGTTAGCGGCGAAAAGTCATTCACAAAAGGAGGAAACATGCGTGCTCTACAGTTGGTTGTTTTGTGCAAATTTGTCATAAAAGCCTGGAATGATATTGATGCAGAAACAGTAATCAAGTCTTTCAAGAAGTGTGGCATATCAAATTCATTAGATGGTATGGAGGACGACTACTTGTGGCAAGATGAAGAGGAAGCCGAAGCTGAGACCACACCATCTGATACGGAATTCGATCCATACGATGACTGCGTTACAAATGTATCACAAGATGTCATTGATGTACTTATGATATCAGATGACGAACAGGAGGATTTTGAAGGCTTTTAAAGGGAAACTGTCACGCCAGCAAAACCTGTAAAAATACCGTAGCTTGCAGTTATGATGGGCGTTGCTAACTTGCCAGGGACTTGCCCGGCACTTGCTCTCTCTCTCTTGTTTGTTATCTTCCTCCTATCATCATCAGTTCCAGTTTGGTTGACAGCTTAGAAAACAAACAGCATGGCAGCTCCCATGGGTTTATTGTCTTATCCTTCCTTTCAGCTTCAGAGTGAATTAGGAAAAGTTTAATCCACTTGCACTGTTTTATGTTTACATGTTTGATGACAAACAGCCTTATGTTTATAAGTGACAGTTTTCCTGCTAAGTACCTGCATGTCATAAGCATTTGAATTAAAATTACCATATTGAAATCAAATCTGATGTTTTTTTAATTTTTTTTTTGGTGTGCGTTGGAAGAGGGGTAGTCTTATACGGCGAGTATATCCCAAACTCTATATTTTAACTGGAAAAGTTGGGGGTCGTCTTATACGCCCAGTCGTCTTATACGCCGGAAAATACGGTAATATATATATATATAAAATAGTCTTTTGTCTGGTGAAAAAAATTTCCCTGGAACCTAACCCCCCCTGCCATTTACATTAATTCTTATAGGGAAATTGGATTCGCTTAACATCTTTTCGCTTAAAGTTGCATTTTTCAGGAACATAACTACAACATTAAGTGAGGAGTTACTGTACTTTAAATTAGGCTTCTTTCTGTTTCTGAGATAAGGACACTGTGAATTTCAATTCTGTGTTTAAATGTATTAACTCTGAACTCATTCAACTAACACTACTCTAAACAACGAAAATCATTAGACTGGAAGAGACCTTGAGAGGTCATCTAGTCCAGTCCCCTGCACTCATGGCAGGACTAAGTATTATCAAGACCAGTGGTTCTCAAACTTTTGTACTGGTGACCCCTTTCACACAGCAAGCCTCTGAGTGCAACCCCCCCCCCTTATAAATTAAAAAAAAATGTTTTTATATATTTAACACCATTATAAATGCTGGATGCAAAGCAGGGTTTGGGGTAGAGGCTGACAGCTCGCGACCCCCCATGTAATAACCTCGCGACCCCCTGAGGGGTCCTGACCCCATTTGAGAACCCCTGATCTAGACCATTTGTCTAACCTGCCCTTAAAAATCTCCAATGATGGAGATTCCACAACCTCCCTAGGCAATTTATTCCAGTGCTTAACCACCCTGACAGTTAGGAACTTTTTCCTAATGTCCAACCTAAACCTCCCTTGCTGCAATTTAAGCCCATTGCTTCTTGTCCTATCCTCAGAAGTTAAGAAGAACAATTTTTCTCCCCCCTCCTTGTAACAATCTTTTGTGTACTTGAAAACTGTTATGTCCCCTCTCAGTCTTCTCTTTTCCAGACTAAACAAACACAATTTCTTCAATCTTCCCTCATAGGTCATGTTTTCTAGATCTTTAACACTGTTGTCGCTCTTCTCTGGACTCTCTCCAATTTGTCCACATCCTTCCTGAAATGTGGTGCCCAGAACTGGACACAATACTCCAGTTGAGGCCTAATCAGCGCAGAGTAGAGCAGAAGAATTACTTCTCGTGTCTTGCTTACAACACTCCTGCTAATACATCCCAGAATGATGTTCGCTTTCTTTGCAACAGCGTTACATTGTTGACTCATATTTAGCTTGTGGTCCATTATGACCCCCAGATCCCTTCCCGCAGTACTCCATCCTAGGCAGTCATTTCCCATTTGTATGTGTGTGCAACTGATTGTTCCTTACTAAATGGAGTACTTTGCATTTGTCTTTATTGAATTTCATCTTATTTACTTCAGACCATTTCTCCAGTTTGTCCAGATCATTTTGAATTTTAATCCTATCCTCCAAAGCTCTTGCAACTGCTCCCAGCTTGTTATCATCCACAAACTTTACAAATTTACTATGCTATTATCTAAATCATTGATGAAGATATTGAACAGAACCGGACTCAGAACTGATCCCTATGGGACCACACTCGTTATGTCCTTCCAGCATGACTGTGAACCACTGATAACTACTCTCTAGGAATGGTTTTCCAAACAGATAAATATATATATTCCTTTAAATTTTGGTGTGAACTGTTAGGCCCTAATAGATTTTAGGGGGGCTTAAGAACAGGTAAAAGTGCTGTCCTGAACAGGAATGTCTTCTGGAATTTAGGCCTTAAAGCACACCAAACATAATTTACACATCCTGTTTAGCCCACTGAGAAATTAAGACTGGATTCAACCCTGGTTTACATTGGTTTATGATGAAGCTAAGCTGGATGCAGGACCGTCAGCAGTAAAATAGGTGGCAAAGCTACAATGACAGAAAACAGACACAACCTCCCATCCATTGGTGTAAGGCGAGGACAATCAAATCACAGTTGTAACTTGAACAGTTCACATAACTGGGAGGTAGCGGGAGGAGGAGAAGTATGGCCAAGTCTTCCAGTAATGTGCTAATTCAGGGCATCTCACAAAGATCAACCCCTGGTTAAAGCTAAATATTTCCTTCCCACAACATAAACTCCAAAGGAGAGGTTAAATCCTTTTAGAGCAGCAGGCTTTACTGAAGCACCTCTCTGAGTCAGCTAGGGCAAATCTAGTGAATGACCAGATACAGAAATTTTATGGTGTTTATCCCTATTTGTACATAAGTATTCTTTTTATTGGAATCACCCACAAAGATATCTGGGGCCATATTACACATTTGCCTGACTGGCAGAGAAGTTAGTAAGAGACATAATTCTGGCAATATTCTCCTGGTATAGGAAACAGTCTTCTCTCACACAGCCAATTCACTGACTTAGAAGCAACTTAAAAGCATCAATAAACCAACAGGGCCAACAAGCATGTTTTCTGAAAAGGGAAGGAAGAAAGAATGGAATAGGACTGTGTGGGTGAGTCCAGAAAGGAAGTTTACACAAAAAGAAGCAAATGCATTTCTCTCTAACCAGTTTACCAATACAGATACCTGGGCTCTGATTCTAAACTCAGTGCAACTGTGGGAGGACAGACCAGCTGAGAGTACACTACCTTTGTGCCCTTCCCCACCCATGATTCTTCAGTCACATGAGCTATAAGATAAAGCAGCCCAACAGCTGCTCTAACTTACACTCAACTATCTTAAACCCAAGGGGTCAAACCCAATGGCTCTCCAGGCATGTCCCCAAGCCAAAGGCAGTGAAAGGGGGTAGTATGCAGGTATTCTGTCATCTCTATGCCATCCAGGGAATCCTCCTATGTCAA
Organism: Chrysemys picta bellii; assembly: GCF_011386835.1. NCBI lineage: Eukaryota > Metazoa > Chordata > Testudines > Emydidae > Chrysemys > Chrysemys picta. The sequence goes on from NC_088792.1 coordinate 74,146,046, forward strand.
AGGAATTCCCAGTTGGCTCATTCAGCTAGCTTTATGTAAAACCAGTGTAAAGTGATCCCAGTAAAACCCAGAAGCAGGACCTGAGTGCTAAATCACAGTACCCAGTGAGACTCTGTATTTGACTACATCAATTATTTAATACTTCATGGACATACCCTGTGACAGAGAACGGGACAAAGGGCTGCAGATTCAGCCCTCTGTCACACCCGCTCCTCGTTAGGGAAAACAAATTAGAGTGGGCTGGAGGTAATCTGGCCCTAATTGGGGAGGCGGAGACAGCTGCTACATAATTAGCCTGGAGCTGCCTAAAAGCCTCAGGGGAAGGAACCCAGCCCCAGGAGGAAAGTGAAAAGGCAGGGAATGGAAACAGGGAGGTAGCTCTCCCCTCCCTCCCGCTGTCGGCAAAGGGTTACTTGTACGTGGTGAAATCGTGGTGGGAACAAGCCTGAGAATAAAGTGCACCAGTGGTTACAAAACCCAGTATGTCAGCGTGACTTTATGAGCCTATCAGAGGTAGAAGCCAACGGGGTCTTGCCACACTGTTACATAGCCCAACAAAGAAGATGTGATTTCTAAGGGTGGTGTAGGTAGTATCTATACTGAAGTGTTACAGCGACACAAGTGTAGCTCTGCTGCTGTAGTGTTTCAAGCATAGATATGCCCTCAGAGGCCATGACTAGCACTCCTTTATGTTCCAATGATCTTTGGCTGCAGGACTGGGACCTTGAGACTCTTGGCAATCAGCATAAGGGCTTATCTATATGAGAAAGTTTTACCCATTGTACTGGCATAGTTAAACCTATAAACAGTCGATTCTGCTTAATCACTATCCCAATATTAAAAACTGTCACTTAATAGCAACATTTGCCAGGAACTGATCCCATCCCATTGACTTTAATGTACATGGGATTTAGATATTGGCACCAGGCACACTGCTTACTAACAACTTTTTTGGAAAGTGCAGGTTGGCAGGGCCACAGCCAGGAAAGGAAACGCTAGGGCTGACCAGTACCTCCCTGTGCTCTCCAGCCTATATCCTGCCTTGGCACTGGGGGGCATCAGTACTTCCCAGCACCTCTTTCCCTGGCAGCAGCAAACCTCCTCAGGTTGGGGACCCACTGCCGACAAAGAAGATAACAGGCTGGGGTGCTTGTATCTGTGCCTAATAAGGAAGCGTCTGCCGGACTCCTGGGGCTGCAGACAGGGATGGGAGGCTGCAGCCTGTGCAGCAGTGGCAAGGGGGGCTGTAGCCCAGATGCCAGGACTTTCCATGGGGAGCGGGGATCCTGGGGGGCAACAGAGCTGCACAGTACCTCTCCCTGCACTCTCCAGGCTGTGTCCTGCCCTTGCATCAGGAGCCCAGGTTCTGCATGTCACAGTGCTTCGTTCCCTGGCTTCAGCCCTACAGACAAGTTTGCTGGGCTGAAGCCAGAGAAGGAAGTGCTGGGACATGCTGAACAATGGTTGCATGGCACTTTGCAGATACGCAGACAGAAAAGGCATGTCCCAGCACTTCCCAAGCTGCAGCCCCAACTAGCCTTCCACTTATTGGCAATTTACAGATAATAGCAACTTTTTGCTGGAAAGCAAGAGGTTGCTAATAAACAGAATCCATTGTAGTTATATCAGCATAACTTCTTGTGTGAATGCTCTTATTCCAGAACAAAAATGGCTTTTTTGGATCATCTTAAACCCCTTCCAAAGAGAGAAGATAATCCCCTCCCGACCTCCCCAAAAAAGGTACACATACTGAAATAAGATTGTCAACATGGTGATTTATAATATAACTATATTGGTTTAAACTCACACCTTATCTTGTACCAGTATAACCTTTCCATGTAGATGGGCCCTAAATTAAAGTAAGCTAGTTTACTGTGGGGACTGGACTACCTTCAGGGGATGCTTAATTTTCACCCTCCTTCCTGAGTTGGGCCAAAGTGCAGGGTGGATAAAAATCAATGCTTTTTTTAAAAAAATTAGATTTTTTTAATTTAAAATCGCGTTTTTTTTTTATAAAATGCTTTTTAAGGAAAAACCTCAAAGATATCTCATCATGGAATAGGGATTATAAATTCTAATTCTATAGTATGAGACAATATAGTCATGTAATGTTTAAGAAAAGTTCTGTAAATGAGTTCCAATAGTTCATGGATTAGGAAGGGACCCAATATTATGGGTTCCAGGCGCTTCTGTATAGATTATTTAGGTTAATCTTCCTATCTACCCAATGGGACTTAGTGCTCAGTCAGAAAATACTATCAGGGATGCTTAGTTTTGCAGTTATCAAACTGTGGATTTGTGTCTCCAGAGATAACATGCTTGTTAACAGCAAAAATGTTTTTAAATAAATAGATAAGAGGTGAGAAATAACAGACCTCAACCCTATTGTCCCTCTGCAGATCTGTGTACAATCCCTTACCTCTCTCTAAAAGTGCAAAGTTTCAAAAAGTTCGATGAATAGAAGATTGTTGGGGGCGGAATAGATCTGGACAAGGAGAAGAAATCTGGAGATAAATGTGAGAAAGGGGGACAGGCAGTAGAAACAAAAGTGAAACTGTTTAAGCAGTATATTCCAGAAGTCTTGAGGTCTTTCTGAGGGTACATCTACACTACAGCGGGGAGTCGATTTAAGATACGCAAATTCAGCTACGTGAATAGCGTAGCTGAATTCGACGTATTGCAGCCGACTTACCCCGTTGTGAGGACGGCGGCAAAATCGACTTCTGCCGCTTTTTGTCGGCGGCGCTTACTACCACCTCTGCTGGTGGAGTTAGAGCGCCGATTCGGGGATCGATTGTCGCGTCCCGACGGGACGCGATAAATCGATCCCGGAGAGATCGATTTCTACCCGCCGATTCAGGCGGGTAGTATAGACCAGACCTGAGTGTAGGCTTCATTGATTTGAGATCTACCATACCATTCAGGATGATTTAGTTGGGGACTGGGTCCTGCTTTGAGCAGGGGGTTGGACTAGATGACCTCCTGAGGTCCCTTCCAACCCTGATATTCTATGATTCTCTCACTAGAAGGGAAAACCTATAATGGCAGCAGGCCGTAAAAGAGACTGGTGGGTAAGACAGGCATGCATGCAAAATGCAAACAGTGCAACAAAGAAATGCAAGGCCTGGTTGCCCGAATGAAACAACATCATGAGAAGTGTTCCTTCTCAGGAGGAAGCTGTGTTGAAGATGATGAAAGGAACATGTTTGAACATGCAGGATCTTCAGGTTGGTAAACTTTTTTATTTCATACTTCTTTCTTAAGGACTGCCTGTCTTCCTTCTGGACTATTCTTGAATTCTCATATTTGAGCACAAAATATAGTTGTTACTCTATGGTACTATCATATTAGATGCAGTTGTGATAAAAAATAAATAGCTGAAATAGGCAGATCTTCCTTTTACAATTTCACCTTTAAAGTAGTACTGAGTATCAGTGAACACAATGAGAAATACTAAATGAGCAGTATGGTAATAATAATTAAATAACTGCATTGACTTATTTTGTTTAGGAGAATCCATCCTCAACTTACAGGATTCTGAAGACTATCCACCTTCAAGATCACCATCATTTTCTAGTTTCAGAGTTATCTGCCAATGATAGTGTTTTAGTCACATCATGTATGTCACATAGCCACAGTATATCACCTGTAGCAAAAAGAAAAAAAAATCTCCATCATCCAGAAACAACCATAGATAAATTTGTAGTAAGAACCAGCAGATTACAAAAAGAGGTAATCGATGAAAAAATTGCCCGGTTTGTTTATGCAACAAACTCTCCTTTTCGTCTGATTGAGAACCCACACTTCATTAACATGGTTCAGTCATTAAGACCAGGAGACAGTCCACCCAACAGAACAGATGTCGCAGGCAAATTGCTGGATAAAGTGTATGAAAGAAAAATTGAGTAGTGTGCAAAAGGTCTAGAGGGTAAAATTTTTAACCTGGGTGGAGCAATGTCCACAATGATCCTGTTGTATGTGCTTGTGTGTGTGAATGTCTTCCTTACAGAAACAATTGATACATCAGGAAATGCACACACAGCAGAATACTTACAAGAAGTAGCAGTAAAAGCTATAACAAACTGTGAAAAAAATTCAAATGTCTAGTACACAGCTTGGTCACAGACAATGCTGCAAATGTATCCAAGATGAGAAGAAATGATTAAGAAAGTGAAGCGAGTCCCAAGCTAATAACATACAGTTGCAATGCTCATTTGATGCACCTCCTAGCCAAAGACTTCAGTTTTCCAGAAATAAAGGCTAACGTTGTTGAAATTGCAAAATACTTCCATAACAACCACTTTGCAGCAGCTGCTCTGAAAAAAGTGGGAGGAACCAAGCTAACTCTCCCACAAGACGTGCGATGGAACTCAGTAGTGGACTGTTTTGAGCAATATATCAAGAACTGGCCTAATCTGATGACAGTTTGTGAACAAAATCGTGAAAAAATAGATGGCACTGTCACAGTCAAAGTTCTCAACATTGGGCTTAAGAGAAATGTTGAACACATGCTGAGTACCCTGAAGCCTATTTCTGTAGCCTTGAACGAAATGCAGGGAAATAGCTCTTTTATTGCTGACGCTGTTGAAATTTGGAAGGAACTGAGTGAGAGCTTAAAACGAGAAATATGCAATGACAGAGTTAAATTACAAGCATTAAAAAAATGAATGGGACAAGCACTATCTCCAGCTCATTTTCATACAAATATTCTCAATACTCGGTACCAGGGTCAAATCTTAACTGCTGAAGAAGAGGAGTTGGCTATGACATGGACATCCAGCAATCATCCCTCCATAATGCCAACTATAATAAACTTCAGAGCTAAAGGTGAACCATTCAAGAAATATATGTTTGCTGATGATGTTTTAAAGAAAGTCACACCAGTGAACTGATAGAAGTCACTTAAACACTTGGATTCAGAGACTGTTGAAGTGATAATCTCACTTTTAACAGCAGTAGCTTCTTCTGCCGGTGTAGAAAGAATATTTTCTTCCTTTGGACTAATTCATTCCAAATTGAGAAATCGTTTGGGACCTGAAGAAGCAGGAAAGCTTGTTTTTTTTTTTTTCCAGACTATGAACAAACAGGAAAATGAAGGAGAAGACGACCGAGTTACCTGCAAAAGCCAATATTTTAAGTTTCTCATGTTGACCTGGCTGACATAGTCAATTTTTTTTTTAATATTTCATTTAACTATTTTAGTTAAAAACAATTTTAACAAAAACAAACCTGATTTTAAAAAACTTGAATGTTTAACTAAATTCATAAATTCATATGCTTGTTTTGTTAAAATATTATGTTTGCAGTTTAAGAAAAAAATCCAGAATACATAACGTTGTTGTTTTAATTAAATAAAACAATTTAAATGTCTGTCTGGTGATGTTCTCCTCCTAATACAGCATGGCAAGAAAATCCTCCAAATATTAATGATTATCCTGTTTAATTGGAGATAGTTCACCTCCCAATGACTTCATAAATATCTGCTTCCATTACCTTTCAATGAAATAACCAATCATTCATTTTCTGATATAGCTGTAAAACTAATCTGAAGTTTTCAAAATAAATTACTTTAAAAATGTATAGTGTGTACCTTATAAAAATGAAACCTACATCTGTCTCTGAGTTCTGAAGAATATGTATTAAGGTTATAAAAAACAAGAAGAATGCACTTTTATGCAGAAATCCATGATTAAATCGAGTCTTCCTGACTAGTGATTTAAATCATGATTTAAATTAATTTGATTTAAATCAAATCTACCCTGCCAAAGTGTGAAGAAATTCCATTTCCAAAGGCCTGTGACTGAGACAGGCTAATGTCAAAATTTTCCTTGGATAGTCTATAAACCCACCCAAGCCATTGCTTCTAGAAAAGTAACTGCTATGTAATTCTAGAAAATCAGCCTTTCCCTAGATGCCTCTTTCTATTGTACTACTTGAAGTGAAATGATGTTGCAATACTGTTTTTTCTGAACATTCTGAGAACATTATAGTACAGAGATTTGAGCTTTTACTTGGACTTTTTCATATATCCTCTTGGAGGAATGCAAGGCTATGGTTCAGTTGTTTAATGTGGTAGTTAAACCATGAACTATGCTTCACCCAGTAGAAGAGTACGTTTTGTTTGTTGACTTCTTTCAGTGATGTTCTCTGATTTCTATTGCTGGCATGGTCCTGGGAAGCAGTGCGATGGAAGAGGTCGGAAGACACATAGAAGTGACATTATCCAAGTCTGCAGTAATGTTGTAGCCAGGTCGGTCCCAGGATATGAGAGAGACAAGGTGGGTGAGGTAGTATTTTTAAACAGACCAACTTCTGTTGGTGGAAACAAAAAAAAGCTTTCAAGCTGCACACCCACCTTGTCTCTCTCATCACCCAAGTTTGTGAGAGTTCATTCATGGAGAGGCATTAGGACACTTTATTGCTTTTTCAAATGCAAAGAGGTCAATCACCAATTCATCAAACTGACTACCAAGAATGAAGATACCTGTGTGTGCAGATTCCGTTCTGCTTATTGCAATATGCCATGTAAACCTCAGTGTTCATCCTTCCCTTGATGGGCACTGCAGAGAGATAAGAAACTTTGCTCTGCCCAGAACAGGAAAAGCTGACTTTCTCTCTGGAGTGGGCTGATCATGTTCTTCCTCATAAAAACACCATCAGACATATTGACTGTCATGACCAGAACAAGCCTTACCCATAGAAATAAGAGTGCTCCCAGATCTCAATAAATACCTACATTCCACCAGCAGATACGGTTTTCTTTCTGGTACCCATTCCCTGGAATTCATTGGGAACTGAATGAGCCCTCTCCATTACCTTCAGTTAGCATCTGATATAAGGATTGTTCACAAATGAGAGGATCCCTTCAAAAATTTGCTTCTCTGCATTCACCACCTAAGAAAGCGAAGAATAGACAAAAGGACCTCTGCAAACTGATGTGATAGGGTGAGATGTGAAGGAGATAATTACCGGGAGGGAATAATTACTAGAAAGGAGTTACTGGGTGGGCTTCATATGAATTCTGACTCATTATTATCAATCATGTTTATTATGGTAGTGCTTAAGGGACAACCAAGAATGGGGCCCCATTGTGCTAGGCACAATATGAACAGAGACAGTCCCTGTCCTGAAAAGCTTACACTCTAATAGACAAGGCAGACATAGGGTGGGCAAGGGTATTAACACACAAGCAGAGTGAATATTGTGATGGAAGTAAATGTCCTGTTAGTTCTATAATTCTTTTTCAAGGGGAGAGGGTGTTACTTAGGAGGGGATAAGCTAAATGGAAAGAAAAAGGTTAGGGAAGGGTGACTTAGGGGTAAGGGAAGAGGAAAAGAAAGGAATGGCAGGTGTGGAGTGAACCTGAGGTGAAGAGATTGGGATAGGGGACTGGGGGGGGACAGGTTGGTGCAAACAATTAATCAGCAGAGGGCAGAGAAAATCCAGTCAAAAACTGTAGAAAGTTCTCTGAAATGTCTAAAGTTTCCTGCTTTGGCTGCTTCTGCAGCTGCTACTCCCAGCTGGAGTCTGTGGCTGGCTCCTATCTGCTGTTTTCCCCAAAAGGTCCCATGAGGGAAGTGAGCCAGGCACCCTCTCAGTCCCACTAGTGGGGGAAGGAGGGTGTTCTCCCTGCAGTTCTGGGTCCAGTGGGATGCTGAGGGAAGAGGAGACACTGAGATCAGCATTCCCCCAACAGGCTTCACTAAGAACTGTACTTTCATTTCTGTGACACCACTTGTTCCCACTGTTTTCATCTTTTGTTAACATTCTTATCAGATAAGATCTTATACCTAACAGGAGTCATCCTCAGCCTATGTCTATGACTTACTTCGCAGGTGCCCTGTTTGTGTTTATCAGGAATACACCACCCTGGATTTTTCAGCTTTCTGCAGAGCCCTGATCAGCAAAACATTAATTTCCTTTTTCCTTGAAGTCCACATTAATACTACCATGATCCTGGAAAAGACCCTGGGAGCATTTGTCAGATCAAGTGATAATGATATCCTGGCATTTCCCTGGGCTGTTTGAGATTAGGTGTGGGATAAGACTGTGCTTGTGATTCTTGCACAGCTCCATAAAGTACCACTCCAGGCGATGTCCGGTGACCCCATTTTGACCAAAGATGCAGGTAGCCATTTGCCCCAAAGCTGGGGTCTAACTCCAGACAACACTGGGTGGGAGTTATGTAGATTGCACTGAGGCACCTGAAGACCACTACTGACCTCACCGCACCACCCTGATATATTAAAGCTACTACTCATGGAATGTACACACTACAGCTTAGGTCAATATGTGTTATGTCTCTCAGGGGTGTGTATAAGCCACCCGACTAGAGCGACGTGAGTTATACCGACCTAAGCGCTGGTGTGGACAGCGCTATGTCACGGGAAGAGCTCCTGCCAACATAGCTACCACCACTTGCAGGGGCTGGAGTAATTAAGTGGACAAGATAGCTCTCTCCTGTCAGCTTAGAGCGTCCATACTAGCAGCACCACAACAGTGCAGCTGCATTAGTACACCTGTTCTACTGTAAACTCTGTAGTGTAGCCATAGTGGTATTCTCTCTTGTACTTGCAGGACTTCAACTTGCCCTGTGATCTATATTTCTTTCTACAGTGTCTGGAAAGAGCCAGGATTGTAAATCTACTTTTCCAGTGACTCCATGAATAACCTCAGCCTTCAATAAAGTTTCAGCATTAAGAGAGCTGGGAGCTGATCTGCCTGAGCCTCTGATCTCAAGACAAAGGACAGCATGAAACAGATGTGTCCCATTATCTTTTTCAGGGAGGAGTATTTCAGCTCTAAGATTTGTTTAGGTTGAGAGAGAATACTTTCAATAGTAACCACCCATGTTAGCACTGCTTGTGAAGCCCTTTGGCAGAGGCCTATACATGAAATCTTTTAACATGGGAAAACTGGTGCGCAGGCGGTGACCACACGAGACGTGACAAGAGGAAAACCCTGACCCAGTGGCAAGGAGATCCACAACAACCAGGAGCCTCCCTTCTGCTGCAGCCCTCACCCACCTTCACAGCCACAGAGTACTAAAAGGTCCTCTATGTGTGCCTGATCAACCACTGGTGTCTTGTGAAGTTTAGCCTCAGAGCCTAGCCTCAGACCTCCTCGCCAAGGGGGACCCTACCAGGAGTATGAAAGCTCCAGACGATGTAGTTCTGAGGGTCTTTAGACCACTAAAGACCATCTAAAGACCACGCAAGCCTCTCCTCCATGCCAACTATTTCTCCTGCAAGGCTGCACTTGTCACTTCTGTAGGAAAATCTGCAGGACACGAATTGGGGTCCTCAACTACTTAAAAACCCACCAATTAACCCCCTTGGTAGACATCATCCTCGCATTGAGGGATAGCCAAAGAAGAAGCGCTTGTGAAAGCATGTGGAGCACATCAAAGTTTTTATTTTTGTTGATGTTATTTTGATGTCACCAGACAGCTTTTACACCCAGAGAAGGGAGCTAAAGTGAAAACTCCTATACAGTGAGGAGGCCACTTTCAGAGAAAAAATATCCTCCATTAGAAACACCAAAGATAGGAGTGTTTACTGTTGGTAGTGACACCAGGTTGAATCTGAACCAGTGCACAATGGGGCCTTATAAGATAGATGGCGAGGGGCCAGAAATAATTAAATAACGGGCCAAAAAGATCAATCGATCTCTCTCTCTCTGCCTCTTGTTATTCGACATCTGGGCTACCCTCCCTCATGTTATATTCCATGGTGAGCTGTAGCAGGGAGAGTGAGGTGGTGGCGGCGAGGCATGGCAACTGGCAGAAGCAGCTGGAAACAATCTGGATATTACAGCATAGCTACCTACCATGGCAACCAGAGTTAACAGCCCAATACCTCCCTAGTCTTTTAGGTATGGCAGGAAATCCCTATTCATCTACTATATCTTCCCAGGGAAGATGGGAAGGATAAATAGCTATAGTTAGACCCGCCACAGAGGTGCTAAGCATACTTTCTCAGTACTCTACCTGAATAAGTCTCTCTTCTGTTTCATTTTTAATAGTATATATAAGGCCCTACTTAACTTGTGATATTGCATATTCCGCAATATTAGGCTTCCACTGCAATTTTGACAGCAGGTGCCCCGCCATGCTGGGGGCTGACCGTGGGAGACCTGGCAGCACTGTGGCTAAGAACAAAAACCCCCACTGTCAGCCCCAGGCATCCGCTCTCAGCTCCGGGCGGCTGACAGTGGGAACCCCTCCTCCCCCCTCAAACTCGGGCACCCTCTCTCAGCCCCAGGCGGCCAACAGCAGAAAAACGCAGAAAAGTAATAATGGACTTTATTACCGCAAATAACCCTTTTCTGCAATTTTCCTGGCTTGTCCGCAACTCAGCCACAATTTTTTGACAATCATCCCACAATTCAAGTAGGGCCTTAATTATATATTATTTGATCCCCTAACTGTAATTCAGACAGCTGGACTTGCTTGCCTGCAGAGGAAGAATTTCCTTTTTTAGCAGGTGCATGCACCCAGACAAATCAGCAGAGATCTTTGGCTTAGTCTTTTCTGCATTAATCCACCATAATGCACTCCATGAAGATGAGCAGGGGAACCAGTGCTTGTCCCAATGATTCTGCTTCAGAGAAAGGAGCAAAACTGGACTCAGACATTGCTAAACACTTGAAATATTTTTTGAGCAATCACTCTGTCCTCAGAGAGGCTGGGCTTATTGTCTTTCCTCCTCAAAAGGGACCCATTATGGGTCTCTCATGGAAAGTACTGGCGTTCAAAAATGGAGTCCCCCCAGTCTTTTCCCCTCTTTTTACAGTATGAGATACTTCTTGGTCTACATTTCCTTGGAAGACCACAGCCTCGGCTAACAGTAAGGCGTCCCTAGTGGGCCTACTATATAGGATAGACTGGGGAGAGGTGGCAGGGTGGACTGAGCTAGGAATCTTATTGCATTCTTTGGTGTTGGCAGCATCTTTGTTGTGTTCAGTGCCTTCCATGATATCCTGAGGGGAAGACACAGTAGACCTCCACTGTCAGTGGCTGCTGAGGCACACTGTGCGCACTTAGATGTGATTTTTCCATCTGGCTAGCTGCCCCTCTGATGTTATTCTGTTCATGTACATGGGAGAAGAGGCGCTGCTTGCCCCTGAAGTCAACCATTCCAAACCTGCCTGCCTCTTTGAGTGGTGTGTGGGGACGGAAGGGGCAACCTTGTGTTGATTGGGCTAAGGCTTTCTTGGCCTAGCTCTCTCCTTAAGGTGCTGCAAACACATCAGAAGAAAAGTAGAGCAGCAGGAAAGTCTCCCCAAAAGGCAAATGTAGCCTGAGGAGGCCCCAGGGAGAATTAGTCACGTTACTGAGCCAAATTGTTCACCAGAAATTTGAAATAAAAAGTTTGGAATTTTCCTCAGAAAAGCTCTGTATAGAAATCTGATTGGGAACACCTGCCACTGCACAGGCAGATAGAACTGGAGAGAATTTCAGGGAATTGTCCATTTTACTGCTGCCAGTGACTGACAGGTCTGGTTCTTCTCCAAGTTGAAAGCAGGCTGAAGTACTCATTGTAACAGAGCTGTGGCCCTTAATACAATGAAGAATATCTTTACCATCTGTTCCCCCAAACTAATCAAAGGCACCAGTTCTCCTCAGAACCAATTAGAATTAGTTTGGGCATTTCCAGCCCAAACTATTCTGAAGCTAGAGAAGTTGGGGGGGTGGGAGGGGAGGGGAAACAATTAAGCACTGAGCAGCTCATTTTTTTAATCCCCATTTCTCCCTTCTGCTGTGAAGTATTTGCCTCACATTCAGAGGGGGGAAAACCTATCTTATTCCCATAAAGTTTCTATGATACTGGTTTAGATTTAGCAAAGTTTAGTAAAGGGGGCTAGGCATCAAAATCAGACTTAAAATACTAGTCTAGCCTCCCCTTCCCTGAGAGACCCACTGTAAATTACTGAATTTTATGAAGTAGCAAGTAAAACAAACAGGGCAAGAATAGGGCATCACTCCATCTTTGAGAATTGAAAAGAGGCCACCCTTTTGTGCGAATTAGCATGGTTCTACCAGAACTAGTTTCAAACTGAAGAGTGTCATGTATAACACAAGCGATTATATGCTTAATGGCACTTTATAAAGAAGTTATTGAAGCAACAGCTCCACTTTGATTTGGCACAGGTTTCAACAGACAATCATTACACTTTCCAGGTTCCACTCCTTTAAGTAAGGCTTGGTCTACACTAAACCCCCAAATCGAACTAAGGTACGCAACTTCAGCTACGTGAATAACGTAGCTGAAGTCGACGTACCTTAGTTCCAACTTACCGCCGTCCAGACCCGGCAGGCAGGCTCCCCCGTCGACTCCGCGTACTCCTCGCGGCGAGCAGGATTACCGGAGTCGACGGGGAGCACTTCTGAGTTCGATTTATCGCGTCCAGACTAGATGCGATAAATCGAACCCAGAAGTTCGATTGCCTGCCGCCGAACCAGCGCGGTAAGTATAGACAAGCCCTAAGATAATGTGAAGCACATAGCTAATGTCTCTTCTGGACAGGATCATCACAATGCATATTTTAAGGTAAGTTGTGGGTACTTATGAAATTACGTTGATAATTCACAAATGGTAAATTTAAAACAATCAGTAGTTAAACTGTATCCAAAACAGAAAGTTTATTGTAACCACTAGAAAAACAGGTCACCCAATATTAAGGTGCCATTCAGATCACAGATCATTAGGTAAAGATACAATGAGGATTCCATTAGAATTTATTTTTTCCTCCCATATAATTAAATCTCTTTGCAAACTAGCATTCATGTTAGTTTGAAGGACTTAAGCTGTACTCAAGCAAAGTTATTAACAGTTGTATCTAATTCTAAAAGTAATTACAAGAATGTATGTGCAATATATATGTCAGGCTTTAGAACCCTGTGTGCATGTGCAGTAGTTCAAAGACTAACACTGGAATCTAGAAGGGAGAGACAAAAGTTCTGCCGTGAGACACCTTAGTAATAAGCCAGCCAGAGAGCAAGCTTAAGGGAGAGTCTGGGCTTGTCTACACTACAGGTTGTCGGTATAACTTATCTCGCTCATGGGGTGTGAATAAGTCACCCCGCTGAGTGACACAAGTCACACCGACCTAAGCACCATTGTGGTCTGTCTGCAGGAGAGCTTCCAACATGCCGGTGACTTAGCTACTGCCTTTCACAGAGATAGTTTTATTATGCCAACAGAAGAGCTCTCTCCCATCGGCATAGAGCATCTTCACCCGATGTGCTTCAGTTCTCCTGAGGGCTAGTCTATACTGTAAGGGAGTGGTGCTGCTTCCAAGGCTTTATTACTGATGTTTCTAAAGACACAGAATAAAGGAAAATATCAGGGGAGGGATGTAATTGTGGACAAGAGTATTGTGTGTGGCATGCAGGGGAATGGCATACCTGCTTACAAAAGCCAACTTTTCGTTTAAGTGGTAAAGGTTTGGGGGTTTTTTTGGACACTGAAAGCAGCACTCCAGTCGAGGTTTTGCACATTGATGTGTGTTATTTAATAATTCTGTTTGTTCATTCATTGTGGCGTGAAAGCCAACCATTTGATTTTGAAGCATGAAAGCGTGGGGTTATGCAGGATCAGAAGCAGTGACATCACTGGGATCTTTCTTCTGTTTTGACTGGGCATTTTTTCTACATAACTAGTTGACCACCTAACCCCTCTGTGATAGGGCTTCTGCTGCAGACTAATTCCCTTACCCTCATTCCTTCCCATCTCACTATCCGTTGCCCATCATTTCATTATTTCCCCTTCTCCCGTGCTTTGGGAATTCATCTCCACGTTTTGTCAAATCCCCCATTATATAATGAATGAATAAACAAAACAACCCATAAAAAATAGCATTTGCCACACATCACTCTGTTTCAGCCCCCAATCTTTTTCTTGTTATTTAGATTTTAATTTCCTGCCCTGAAGATATTATAATCTACAGTCTTCAATTGTTATTCCTTGTCCACACTATGGAAATTTTTGAACAATTTTGTAGTGTTGATATTACCCATTCACCTGAACTGGTACCAGCACCAGAGTGCTGTTTGCACATGCATCATCTAGCCATACTTTTGAGCAAGACTAATCACAGTGCTGAAAACCGCATCATCCAATCGTAGGTTATCTTCACTAGCACTCAGAGTGCCAACACTGGTTTATGTAAACTGATATTACCAGTAAGAAAATTTAGAACTAAGAGCATTCATAACTTAGCATCTTGCAGGACTAGGCCCATTATTTTGTCTGGTAATCTAATGTGTGTGACAAAACTGTTAAGGATCATTTAGTTTTATAAGTATGGACTACTGGGACTGTATCCTGCGTCTTTAATATACAAGTTTAACCTGAAACCTTCTTGAAAAAAATATTCACATTGTTTCCTGATCTTAAGTGAAAACATATTAATTTTATAGAATCATAGGACTGGAAGAAACCTCGAGAGGTCATCTAGTTCAGCTCTTGCACTCATGGCAGGTCTAAGTATTATCTGGACCATCTGTGACAGGATATCTGAGGAGCAGTTGCAAATGTAGCTGTCTCTATGAAGAGTCAGTTTTATAAACCAATGAATGGGTTATACACATTCTAAACAACCACATAACCCTTAGCCTCCCCTTTCACCCTGCCTCCCCGTTTTCCTTGTATTGATTTTTTATGTCATGTCTTTATTTAGTCCAGTCTTGCAAAATGATCCACATAGATGTTCCCTTTTGGCCACAGCACAGTCCCTCTGAAGTCAATAGGACTCTGTAATAATGGTCACCCCCAGAGATTAGCTGGAAGGATCAGGACCTTAGACTATTAACTCTTTGGGGATGAGACCAGGAATGTTTCATGGTTGCTATACAGTGACTAGCATGTTTTGGGAAGTTACACAACAAAAAAGGAAAAATGATATAATTAGGTGTGACCTTTATCATACAGAAGCCAAAGTCTATACAGATTACATTATATTTTTGTAACATTATACTGAAATAGATTTTATTCAAAGAAAGAAAATCAAATTCTGCCCAGGCGTCCTTGATAAAGACTTTGCATGGTGAAAATACTGGATTAATCCACTTAACTACATTTCAAATGAGAGGAAAGCTATACCCAATGATTGCTGATTCTGTGTTAAGTTACTAATATAGTGTAGTAAGACTGATGCCGTATTTGATTTATTAGATTTCCAAAAACAAACAATACCCTTGGCAATATTATTAATTTAAAAGTTTGGATACAGGGAGTATCCTAATTTTTATGTGCATATATTAGACACTGTGCTGCTACCTAAATGTTTTAACAACTGCAGATTTAATAGTCTCACCTCATCACTGCACATACTGGTGGAATGGTTTGATGGCAGTACAAAAATAAGTATTCTTTAAATAGAGAGCTTTGAATCACTCTTATAGGAAAGAGAAGGGATAAAGACCAAAATGAATATTCAAAACTTGAACCTCGTAATTATGTAGCTTTGCAAGGTCCATGACCTCTGACACACCTCTACCCCAATAGAACGCGACGCGATATAACATGAATTCAGATATAACGTGGTAAAGCAGTGCTCCGGGGGCGGGGCTGCACACACCAGTGAATCAAAGCAAGTTTGATATAACGCGGTTTCACCTATAACACGGTAAGATTTTTTGGCTCCCAAGGACAGCGTTATATTGAGGTAGAGGTTCATAGGGAAAGAAGGAGAAATGACATGGAGTGGAATTGGATTAGGTAGATAAATTCCATGTCTTCCAGAACTGAATTATTTGTGGTAATTCCTTACAGTAATACAAGGAATTGGGATAAATGTCACTAAAAAGGAATGAGAGGAAGGAGAAATAACTGGTATGCTAATGACTTTGGGCTCTCAGATGGTGCCCCATTAAATCTGTGGTCTCACTGACAAAAGTGCCCTGCTGAGTAGAGATGAGTCAGACCACAATTTGCTGAACTTGGATTTGTACAGCTTCCTTTGATAAGGCTGAGATCTGCACTTGGCCAAATCAGATGTCAAGGAAGCATACTGTTGCATAGGGTTGTACACACTCCCAGAGAGTAAACTGGAACTGCCTACTAATTTTAAAACAATTTTTATATCTCAAAAGGAGATATTTCTGCACAAACCATTTATCTTCTCTCTTTTCCTTCTCAGCTGGCATACTTCGATCTCTCAGAAGATCGAAACACAAGGGATTTTGGTGATAGGTGCATAAAAGAACGCACAAAACCTGTTGAGACACTTGGTAAAACTTATTAGCCTTTGATACAGAAGATGGAAGTACAATCTAGCTATCCCTGACTGCCTCAGCAAGGCATTCATTCACAGGTAAAGTAATCCTGTCTTTATCCTTTTACCCTAAGGTATAAGTAACTGATGCGCCTTCTGAGCTGACAGAGTCCCAAAATTCAGAGCAGTGGCTTTCAACCTTTCCAGACTACTGTACCCCTTTCAGGAGTCTGATTTGTCTTGCATATCCCCATGTTTCATCTCGCTTAAAATCCTACTTGCTTACAAAATCAGACAAAAAATACAAAAGTGATACAGCACACTATTACTGAAAAATTGCTTACTTTCTCATTTTTACCATATAATTATAAAATAAATCAATTGGAACAAATATTGTACTTACATTTCAGCATATAGTATATAGAGCAGTATAAACAAGTCATTGTCTGTATGAAATTTTAGTTTGTACTGACTTTGCTAGTGCTTTTTATGTAGTCTGTTGTAAAACTAAGTAAGTATCTAGATGACCTGATATACCCCCAGAAGATCTCTGCATACCCCCTGGTTGAGAACCACTGATTCAGAGCATCTGCCATTAGAAGGAGATGTAGAAGAAACCACCACATTCTCAGCTGATGACATATTAACCTAGGCTATCTTAGTCTGCACAGTATCACCTCCCATATCCTACCTGTGATGTTACCCTTCAGATTTAGTCAGATCTTCTACAATGCTGGCTAGTGGAAGACAGGAAGGAATATGTGTTTCAGCTGCTGAAGGGAGGAGGCGAGAGACTGCTAAGGATCATGATTCTGCAAGAGGCTGGAAGAGTAGCCTGGACTGCAGACTTGGCCTCCCTCCTGTGGTCTGAATACTGACATAGGGGCTTTCCAGAGAGGCCAAATTCATGTAATAGCAACCAAAAGGAGGGTGCTGGATGAAGTCACCACATGTGATTTTTAAGTCTCCTAACCAAGGGAAGAAAGGGAACAGATCTTATCACAGTTTGGGTTAGTTTATTCCAAGAGGTGCCCAGGTGCACCTCCAAATATATCCCAGATGATACCAAAGTCAACTCAAACAACTCCTGGAACAGCAGCATCAACAGAGGGAACATTAGAAGAAAGACTGAACAGATCCAATAAATGGATATGCAGTATCCCCTGGTACCAAAGCAGACAGACAAAAGTCCAGAAAATTGGCAGCACGGCAAGGATACACCCCTTGTTCTGAGGAAGACAGAATCATGATTTCTGAGCAGCTCCTTTGATATATGTCTGTACAAATGTTTCTTTGGAGATCAAGATTCCTTTGGCACCAAGTGGACTACAGAGCTCCTTTTCCTCTTGCCCACATACTTGAAGGCAGGGAGCAGAAGACTCAGGCCACCTGGAAATTTAGTTTTAACTCCACTGCCAGCATGGCACTCGTGGCAGAGCAAGGGTCAACAGATACCTTTAAGGCCAAGAACACCCAGTGCACTAAGGTGCTGACAGTAACAGCCGAAGCAGACATGGAAGCAGCATAGGCTCAGCAGTAGCATTCACCAACAATGCCTTTGTTGCATTACATGCCAATGTTACCATCATTGATCCTTTGCTGTGGTTCCAGAGGATGGTGCTAGTCCCAGCAGAGTCCAAGTCTGCTCCCAGAGGAGGACCTTAGCCCTGAACAATTCTCAGACCTTTAGCCTCATCCAGGCCTGGTCTACATTATATAGAGTTTTATCAGCACAAAACTTTCCTTCTGGTAGCACAGGCATTTACACAATTTTGAGTCCTAGCAACAACGCCCTCAGCTTTTACTGGCAACATTTTACCAGTCCCGCAAGCAAATTAAGCCCTCTATCACCAAAATGCTGGTGTGGATGCGAAAGTACCTATACAGATATAAGCAGTCCTCCAGCCCACAATGCAGCTGTCCCTACAGCCGTGACCTCTCTGGTCCAGTTTTTTAACTCTGCTGCCCAGGAATCAGTGACCAGCAGTCCTGTACAGGCATGGCTCTAGTTCACCCTTGTCCTGCTGCATGGACCTCTCTCCTGGATTTCTCAGTACATGCAGGGAGAAACATGTGTGGGCACAAACTCCCACAATTTTCTGGGAGGAATGATGGCATCTCATCAATACAATACAAAAATATCCCACAGCTGGAGACTGACAGCTTGGGCCTTTGGCAGCCAGGGAGTGGTAAGAAGTTGTTGGGGATTGTAGCATAAAATATATTATTTGGACTTTTTCAGAAAGTAATCAGCAATGAAATAGTTTATTCATACTGCAAATGAAATTGACCCAAACTCATGGAAATGAATAGGGAAGTTCATACCTCTAACAGCTATTGTTTCAGGCTATGTGCATGCTCAGGAAGACAACGCATCAGTTCACACTCAGTTCAGGTTTTCAAGTTTTCTTCTAACTGTACAGGTTACACTTCTTTTAAAAAAAATTAAAGCTTAGATTCTACAGCACAAATCTGCAGGAAAAGTGAATTCTGCAACAAATTCCAAGACCTAAGAACTCAAAGGCCATGCCTGAACCAGATATTCCTCCCTCTCACAGCTAAGACAGATATTTTTACCTTTCTAAACACTGGCATGGATATTATGTCCACAGGCTACCATAAGAAGTTTTATAAATTCTGCATGGTAGTATGTGCAGTTTGCCATGCTTGTACGTGGAAAAAACATCAGTTGCGGGCTCCTAAAAATATAAAACTAGGCTCATGCATCAGTTTTTAAATGGAGGTGAAAATTTTGAAAACTTCAGGCTTATGAGAAAAAAAAAATGCATGTTTGAGTGTAAGTAAAACACACTGTGCCAGATTCTCATCTGGGGTGAAATGGCATGAAATGAATTAAATGGAGCTGAGTTGATTTACACCAGATGAGGATCTGGATCACTTAAAAAAAAAAAAGGACCTAGAAGTATATTTTGTGCCGAGCTGTGCCTGAAAGGGAAGATCTCCTCCAAGCAGAATCAGAACTCTTATGGTTTCTTTATGCTGTCACAGCAGCATCAAAGGGAGATGTTGGGAAGGAAATTCTCCCCATAAGTAATTTTCAAATTATCGAAATAGATTCCATCCTTTACTCCCCTAATAAAAAAGAATAAGAGAAAGGCATAAGAGGGTTCATGCAAAATTTCAGGCTTTTCTCCTGCAAATTTTACAAAAATCAGGCTTAGAATAGGAACAGCCTTACAATCCTAACTATGGAACTGCTGCTGGTACTTTAGGATTGGTATAGTTTTATGCTTGCTGACTAGTGACTTTATAGTAGAGTACAATTGCTGAACATGCATTTATATTATAGTGTATTTTAACAGTTTTTTTGCAGAACAGTACTGTAAGGCATATATGATATAGCCCTATAAAAGAATGCAGTATATGATTAATTACAGCCATCGCAATAGATTAAGATTCTAGGGGGCAAACAAAACAGCAGCAGTATATTTTACTTAATACTATGGAATAGATAACTACAAATTAATGAGAAGTCCCATTTTCATGTTTTTTCACATGGAACAGTTAGAAATTTAAAAGCAATCATAGTCTCATACCTCTTCCTTTAAGAGAGCAAAACCATGCCCAGGACATTATATGCCTTAACACTTTCATCTTAAGTGACTATGCTAACACAACCATTTTTTTTTTAAATCAACAAAATATTTTAGAACTATTAAAAGTTTGTCTTCATATTACAGATTAAAATAGCACACTGATTTATTTTTAACTATTTGAATCTTGTTGCACAGCAAATGATATTTTGTTGAGATTTTAAAGAATGAATTTTTCACAAATCCAATAAATTTGATTAAAAACTCTGACCCCAATCCTGTAGAGAACTCCATGAAGAGGATCACAGGAGTTTCAGACAGATATTTATTCATAGCAACCTAGAGAAATAGAAGGATGAGAGAAAATCAAAGCCTTTCATATCAGGAAGAACCCTTAACCATGGGTATCTGAAATTCATGTCTGTTCTCTACATCCTCCAACCCTCTACCATCATTCCCACAGAAGTTAATGGGAAAGTCTTCTGGACATGGCTCATTACGTGTACCGATGCTTTAAAAAGGGAGTCCCACCCAAATTTTAACCCTGCCTGTTGATCAGGGCCGGCTCCAGGGCTTTTGCTGCCCCAAGCGGCGGAAAAAAAAAAAAAAAAAAAAAAAGCTGCAATCGCGATCGGCAGCAGCTCCACCGCACCGCTTTCTTCTTCGGCGGCAGGTCCTTCGCCTGGAGAAGGAGCGAGGGACCCGCCCCCGAAGAGCCCGACATGCTGCCCCTTCCCCTTGGCTGCCCCAAGCACCTGCTTGCTGGGCTGGTGCCTGGAGCCAGCTCTGCTGTTGATTCAAGATGGAGCATCATGTTTCAGCAAGCAAGTATAAGAATTTATTTCCCAAAAAAAAATTACTATTAACATCAATGATTACTCTTACAAAAATCTACTTTTCAAGAGAGTGTATCCTCCTGGTTAGCAAAAAGTACAGAGTTTAGCATAAAGACTGTATTTAGTTGCCAGTCAACATGTTTTAATGGTTACCAACTAATGAAAGTCAAACTCTGTCTAGGCAAATAACTAAAAAATAAATGCAAAACAAGATTAAAATCAATTATTAAAATCAATCCATCATGGTACAAACAGAAAAGGGAACACAAGGAAACAATGAAATCATACTGGTCACCAGAAGAGCAGTGGTCACAGCACAACAGCCACTTAACCACTGTCTTTTTCTGTAGACACCGCAAAGAAGAATTTTAAGGAGGGGCTTGAAGGGGAACAAAGTGGCTTAGAACAAGAGTGTTCTAGGCCTGGGGTTCTCAACCAGGGGTACGTGTACCCCTGGGGGTTCACCGAGATATTCCAAGGGGTACATCAACTGGATATTTGCCTAGTTTTACAACAGGCTACATAAAAAACACTAGCAAAGTCAGTACAAACAAAAATTTCATGCAGACAAAATGAGAAAGTAAGCAATTTTTCAGTAATAGTAGGCTGTGACATTTTTGTATTTTTATGTCTGATTTTATAAGCAAGTAGTTTTTAGGTGAGTTGAAACTTTGGGGTATGCAAGACAAGTCAGACTCCTAACAGGGGTACAGTTGTCTGGAAAGGTTGAGAACCGCTGTTCTAGGCATGGCCTCAGCTGGTCAAGAAGTAAGGTGAAAACAGGCCTAATGTAGATGGGGAGTGGAAGGAACATGAAGATGCTAATCTTCAGTCCCCATCCTCACAGGCCCAAGATAGGAGGAATCTGGAGGATTCAGCAGGGGTCACCATAGCTGCTCCTCCACTTGCTCTGCTGTTGAACACAAAAAGTGTTAGTGGAGGTCTGCCTACAAACCTGATAATAAGAAAAGAAGCAACAGCACTACATAGGCCTGGTTCACATATTAAAGGGGTTTTTTTGTGTCATACGGGCTAAGCTTTTTAAAAAAGCATAACCTTAAATTATTCAGAAGTTAATGGTATTGGACATACATATTTAGAAAGTGTTCCTACTTGCTTTCAATAATCAGAATTTTGCCAACGTTGATTTAAAGGCTTCTTATCCATTGTATATATTACAGCAGCACCCAAAAGTCCCAATCAATCAGATCAGAACCCTCTTATTTCAGGCATTATACAAATGTGAAGGATGGTCCCTGCCCACTGAGTTTACAAAGCAAATAAACAAGGCCAATGCTAAATGAATAATTAAGGCAGGCAATGGGTTTTTTTACCCATGAAAGCTTATGCCCAAATAAATCTGTTAGTCTTTAAGGTGCCACCGGACTCCTCGTTGTTTGTGGATACAGACTAACACAGCTACCACTCTGATATAAGGCAGGCAAGCATCATGTACGTTCTACAATAAACCATATATAGGGCCCTACCAAATTCACAATCCATTTTGATCAATTTCACAGTCATAGGATTTTAAAATCATAAATTTCATGGTTTCAGCTATTTAAATCTAAAATTTCACAGTGTTGTAATTGTAGTGGTCCTGACCCAAAAAGGAATCGGGGAAGTGGGGGGATTTGTGGTACTGCTATCCTTACTTCTGCACTGCTGCTCACGCCGGCGCTGCCTTCAGAGCTGAGCCATTGGAGAGTGGCGGCTGTTGGCCTTCAGAGCTCAGCTCTGAAGGCAGAGCCACCACCCGCAGCAGCGCAGAAGTAAGGATGGCATAGTATAATATTGCCACCCTTACTTTTGTGCTGCTGCCTGCAGACCTGGGCCCTCAGTCAGCAACCGCCAGTCTAACCACCCAGCTCTGAAGGCAGCAGCACAGAAGTAAGAGGGCATGGTATACTACTGCCACCCTTACTTCTTCACTGCTGCTGGTGGGGTGTATCCCAATGGATAAGAAGCTCCGAAGTCAGCACAGAAGTAAGAGTGGCAATACCATGACCCCCGACTAAAATAACCATGTGATCCCTTTTGGATCAGGACCCCTAATTTGAAAAACGCTGGTCTCCCCATGAAAATTGTATAGTATAGTGTAAAAGTACACAAAAGACCAGATTTCATGGAGGGAGACCAGATTTCACGGTCTATGATGTGTTTTTCATGACCGTGAATTTGGTAGGGCCCTAGCTATATACAAAATGGAACAAAAAGGTCAAGACAGACCAGTTAATACAGATCTCTCAAAGCAAGTTTCAGTGAATTATGGAGGGAGTATCTGTGGAGATTACTTGGACATTGTTTCAAAGTGCTACTTGTCTTTCTCCTGCTATAGCAGGACAGCAGACTTATTTAAACACTCAAAACTGAAAGTTATCCCTTCATTTTCAATGTAATCAACTGAAAAGGGTCTGATTCAGTCTATTTATTCCATTTACTTTTAAATGGACTGATTAAATGAGAGGAAGACAAGCTCCCTCTAATGGAGATTGTCAAGTCTAACTAAAGACAGTTCGTGCTCTAATGTTTGATTCAAAAGAACTGATCCCCACTCATACACATGCTAACTTTCACACAAGAAATAAATCAACTTCAAGCCTGTCCTTTCAAACTGCTGAGAGAAACATATGGCTTAAAATTCAGTTTTATTAAAACAATATTTGCTATCTTTTCACCTAGCCACACACTGCTAATGCAACACACATTTGATTAGGCATAAAGTATGCTATAATTTGTCATGCTCATCTTCCTATACTTCAAGAAATCCTCAGATATAGAGTCAGAACATTTTAGTATTCATTAATATGATTCACTTAACTAGAAACAGTGATGATACTAGGCAAGTATTTCATTTTACACTAGCATTTCCCAAGATGTGGAACATGCCTCTTGGGGGGGGGAGGGGGGGGAGATGAGACGGAAAGAGGGAGGTGGGAACAGACCTCAGTTATTTTCCGGAGTCTCAGCTTTAAGTAGTATAAGAAGCTATTATGGTTGTGAAGAAACACTCGGGTAATATTTTCAAGGTTAAATGATGCAGACAGCCTTTAACAACAGCTCCATCAGAAATGACCTGACCCATTTATTTTGATGGGTACTGTCAGAGAATAACAGAGTTCTCACTTTTTGTTTGGGTACAGCAAGTCAGATACTTTATTTTCTCTCTATACTAACGAGGAGCGAGAACTCAGATGATATGTTACCTCAAATGTTACTTAACTATTTCACTGTCCTGAGGCATGTAAGAAAGGACCAGTAGAATTATGAACATCTATGCAATCTGACTGACATATCATTTTGGGTAGGCATAACACAAAGCAAGGTTGAAGGTGAACGTGACTGGTTTCTTTTTCCTGCAGTGAGAGGGTGGGCCTCAGATTTCAAAAACATGGGAAATTCTGCAATAATCCAGAAGTGACCATCCTTAGTTTTCAATTAGGTTTGATTTGGAAATCAGACACAGAATTAGCCACCGACATTTTTTAAGAATGTAGAAGTCGAACAATACAACAGGAAATTCAGTGTTACACAAGTGACATGCTTCAGATTAATTTTATCCATAAGGACTCCTAATTGAAGTAATGCCAAGCAACAAGTAGAACAAAAACATTGTTTGATTTTTGAGGGAAGTTTCATGATTGCCACCCTCCTACTATTAGTTTGTAAATCATATAATCATCATCCCAGGTCATGAATCCCACCCTAAAAAAAAAAAAAGATTTGCTTGTTTCCCTGCCAGTTAATAAAAATGTATATTTATCAACTAATCCTGGTTATCAAACATATCGAAGTAAAGCCAAGAAATTTTCTTGGAAAATGTTAATATTGTCACAGCGCCAAAAAGGGTAGCTTAATACATGGGATGATCAGATTCTAGTCAAAAGTGACAAGACTTATTACAGAACCATAGAAATGTAGCGCTGGAAGGGACCTCAAGATGTCATCAAGTCCACTGTCGCAGAACCAAGTAAACCTAGATCAGGGGTCGGCAACCTTTCAGAAGTGGTGTGCCGAGTCTTCATTTATTCACTCTAATTTAAGGTTTCGCGTGCCAGAAATACATTTTAATGTTTTTAGAAGATCTCTTTCTATAAGTCTATAATATATAACTAAACTATTGTTGTATGTAAATAAGGTTTTTAAAACATTTAAGAAGCTTCATTTAAAATTAAATTGAAATGCAGAGCCCACCTCGACAGGTGGCCAGGACCCGGGCAGTGTGAGTGCCAATGAAAATCAGCTCGCGTGCCACCTCTGGCACACGTGCCATAGGTTACCTAGACCATCTCTGATGGGTGTTTGTCCAACTCGTTTTTAGAAGCTTCCAATGATGGGCACTCCACGACCTCCCATGGAACTTAGGCATTTGTTTTACTAGATCTTAGATGTCCGGGGGGGAAAAGTACACTTTGGTATCCTGCTTTTGGCAGTGGCCATTACTACATGTCTTATCACAGGATGTTCTCACACTCTGTGTGGAACGCACTTTCACAGACTCATGGACCTCCTGCTTTTCCATTTGCAATTGTGGAGAACTCCTCCCCAATTCCATTCACTATCACAAAATATCTATGGCAACTACAGCTGTAGATTATCTAATACCCACTGCCAATGACAACAATCAAAAGCTCTCTTTTAATCCTGTTGTGTATTATTATATGTTGTAGCTTTAGTATGTCTGAAACATACTTGATTGACAAGGCCTATTTCTGCAGAGAACAAGTACAAGATACATTACCAGTTCCTTCACAATTAAATGCAATGGGCCTCTCTAATTTCTAGGAGCGAGAAGGTTGTTCAGTATTCATTTTCTTTCAATCACTGGCTTTTTGGCTGGACTTTACCAATAAGAGTGGAATGAATACCAGCTCTGGTGATGGCTTGATGTAGGCAGCTCTCCACTATAAACTTAGAGTGAAGACTTGTCTACATGCAAATCTAACTTAAGGTGTAAATTTAAGCAGCTTTATTAAACTGATGCTAAACTTGGGGACATACATTTTGATTTAAACCAGGCTTATTCCTGTTTATGATAGATCAACTAGGACAACATTTAACTAAACAGAAAAAAGCCAAACTGAAATAAGTGTCAACAAAACAATTTAATCCAATGCAAGGCCTAAGACCAAACTAATTTCAAACTACCATATCACCATAAAATGATAACTCCTCAGGGCTGGTCTCCACTAGGGGGAGATCAATGCTACTGCAATTGATATAGCAGGGATAGATTTAGAGGACCTAATGAAGACCCGCTACATTGATGGCAGAGCGCTCTCCAGTCAACCCCGTTACTCCAGCTCTCCGAGAAGAGTAAGGGAAGTCGACCGGAGAGCGTCTCCTGTCAAGTCAGCGCAATGAAGACACCAGGGTATGTCGACTCCAGCTACATTATTCACATAGCTAAAGTAGCATAACTTAGGTCAACTAACCCCAGTAGTGAAGACAAGCCCTCAGTTACTACTGACATCAAATGGTACTTTCTCAGTTATTGGTTGAACCAGTGCCCTAAAGCTAAACAGTGGTATCTTGGTCCTGTAGGCCTGCAGAGCATTTTCAGGGTGATCTGAAGCACCTGACAACCGTAAAGCAGGATGTCATTTGTTACTGTTACCTTGTAGTCTTTAGAGTTGAGTACTCGGGGTCTGTTTACACAACAAGAGCTATCTTTTGGATTACACGGTATCCAGAGTTTGTTTTGAGGATTTTTTTGGACCAACTAAACAAGTTACGCTGCACCCTGCTTTGCTTGGTCATATCTGCCATTTGTCTTAGTAACATCAGCTGACCAAATTTACAGAACACACCCAAGTTGGAAGGGCAAACAAATAAGACCATAAATTGTAGAGTGATCTGAAGAGGATAAAGCAATGTGAGTTTCAAGTAGATAGGGAAGATTAGGTACTAAAATACAAACCCCTTTACTCAGAGAAAGACAACTACATAAATTGTGCGTGAGGAAACGGGGACGAGACTATACCTAACCTGCTGATTAAAATGAATTGTCTCCTTATATGCCTTTTTCAGGTACCTACTTGCTACAGTTGCCACTAGAAAGGTGTGGTTTTCAGAGATGAGCTCTCTATTTTCAATGTTTCAAAGCACAAAACCGGGAGGACTACAGCCCTAAATTGTTCACTGAACTCAGTTAAAACTTCGTAACTCTTATATCCCTATCCTGACATAACAAGAGGAACAAAGATTCATACATTTTTAAATGTAGTCTTTAAAACAGGAGAAAAAACAAAGGGTCCCAAAGGCAGTAGTGCCTTCTCCTCTTTAGATTTAAAAAGAAGTTGTTGTTGTTTTAAGTAAAAATTTAAAAAAGAAACTGTTTCATTGCAAAATTAATTGTAAAGTTCAACGTCTACATGAGCTATATGATTGTTTCTTGGACTCACATCCCCACACAGTGTATCACCACCTACGCCAGTCTCCAGGTCTCTCTCTACACTACTAAAAACTTGATATTTAAGAACTAGATTGGACAAAGTACTAGACAAAGTAATGATCTAATAAGCGTCTCCCATACCTAAGACATGATTTTGTATTTTTTTTTTTAACTGGCATAGCAAGAAACTTCTGCTACACTAGTTTTCAATATAAAAAATGTAACCTAGTACAGTAACTCCTCATTTAACGTTGTAGTTATGTTCCTGAAAAATGCGACTAAGTGAAACCATGTTAAGCGAATCCAATTTCCCCATAAGAATTAATGTAAATGGGGGAGGGGGCGTTAAGTTCCAGGGAATTTTTTTTTTTTGCCAGACAAAAGGCATTATATACATTTTAAACAATTTTAAACAAGCAATTTAATACAGGTATAAGTTTTAAACAATTTTAAAGAAACAATTTAAAACTACAATCATCACTGCTGAGTATGAAGCTTGGTTGAGGTGGTAGAGTTAGAGAATGGAAGAGGATGGATTGTCCGGCTGCTCCTCTTGCAAGCACAGGCACTGACTTTGTCGGGGGCAGGGGGCTCAACTCTCGGCCCATCCACTCCACCCCTTACCCCAAGCTCCCACCCTTGACCCACCTCCCCCCCCCCCCCATCTCCTCCTCCTTTACTTCGCACACTGCGTCCTCACTCCTCCCCCCTCCCTTCTGAATGCTGTAAGCCATCTGATTGTCGCAGGCAGGAGGCAGGGGAAGGAGGGGGGAGGCATGCTAAGTCCTCGCTCCTCCCCCCTACCCGAGGCAATCAGCTGGCTTGCGGTGTTTAGGAGGCAGGGGGGAGGACTTGGCACGCAGACTCCCCTTCCCACCCCCGACCCCCCACTTCCTGCCCAGGGCAATCATCTGGGTTTGCGGTGTTCAGGAGGCAGGGGGAGCCTGCGCGCCGAGTCCTCGCTCCTCCCCCCATCCCTCCTGCCTCCTAAACGCCACAAGCCAGCTGATTGCCGCGGGCAGGAGGCAGGAGAAGCCTGCGCGCCGAGTCCTCGCTCCTCCCCCCTCCCTCGTACCTCCTAAATGCCACAAGCCAGCTGACTGCCGCGGGCAGGAGATGGGGGAAGGAGCGGAAGATGCTGATTCGCGGGGTCTGCTGGAGGGCGGGAGGCACTGTGGGGAGGCGGGTGGCGTAGGGAGGCTGCCAGCTGTTGAGAAAGCAGGCAGCCAAACATAATAGTGGAGCATTGCACAACTTTAAACGAGCATGTTCCCTAATATCAGCAACGTAACAACAAAATGATGTTAAACGGGATGACTAAGTGAGGAGTTACTGTAATTGCCTTCTCACATAAATTATTTCTCTAACATAAAATGGAGAGAAAAAATAAGGTTTGTTAGATATATTCAACCACCAGAACATGCAAGCGAGATCTATTCACCTCCATACCACAACTATTTTTCTCCTCTTATGAAAACTGGAAGGTGGGAAGTGGGATACCCAACTGTGGCAGAAGGTGTGAGGGGAGGAGCATTGTAACAAGAGTCTCATAGACTGTAAGGTCAGAAGGGACCATCAAGATTATCTAGTCTGTTCTCCTGCACATCACAGGACACAGAACCCCACAAACTCACTCCTGCAATAGGCCCATAATCTCTGGCTCAGCTACTGAAGTCCTCAAATCTTGATTTAAAGACTTCAAGAATTACTCTAGTTAAAAATCATCAAGTGACCTGTGCCCCACACTGCAGAGGAAGGTGAAAAACCCTCAGGGTCTCTGCCAATCTGACCTGGGGGAAAATTCCCACCAACCCCAAATCTGACTACCAGTTAGACCCTGACATGTGGGCAGGACTCACCAGCCAGACATCTCAAACAATTCTCTGTAGTAACTCAGAACACTCCCTAGTTCTAGTGTCCCATCACCAGCCATTGGAGAAATTTGGTAAATGCACACGTGGATGGACCATATACCATTGTAGGCAACCTCATCACATCTCCTCCTCCATCAATTTGTCCAGCTCAGTCTTGAAATAAGTTAGGTGTTTTGCCCTCACTGTTTCCCTAGGAAGGCTGTTGAAGAACTTCACTCTGATGGTTAGAAACCTTTGTCTAATTTCAAGTCTAAACTTGTTGATAACCTGTTTATATCCATTTGTTCTTGTGCCAACTCCTCTCCTTCCCTGGTATTTATCCCTTTGATAAATTTAAAGCGAGTAATATCTCCCCTCAACCTTCGTTTTGTTCAGCTGAACAAGCCAAGCTGCTTAAGTCTTCTCTCATAAGGAAGGTTCTTCAGTCCTCTGATCATCCTAGTAGCCCTTCTCTGCTATTCAAAATTCCAGTTTGAAATAATCTCTCTTAAACATGTGAAATCAGAACTGCACACAGTATTCCAGATGCGGTCTCATCAATGCCTTGTACCATGGTAGTAAAACTTCCCTCTCTCACCTAACGTATCTTAAGATTGAATTAGCCTTTTTCATTGCCACATCATACTGGCAGCTCATAGTCATCTTGTGATTGACCAATACACCCAGGTCCTCCTCCTCTGTCATTTCCAACTGGTAAATGCCCAGTTTATAGCAAAAACTCTTGTTGTTAGTCCATAAGAGCATGAACTCGCACTTTGCAATATTAAATTTCATCCCATTTCCATTACTCCAGCCTTCATGAACATCCACATCTTCATGTACGATATTCCAATCCTCCTCCGTAGTGACAATACCTCCCAATTTTATGTCATTAATGAATTTTATTAGCACATTCCCACTTTTTGTGCCAAGGTCATTAATGAAAATGCTAAGTAACATTGGTCCAAAGACGGATCCCTGAGAAACTCCACTAGTAACCTACCTCCAGCCTGACAGTTCACCTTTCAGTATAACCCCTGTAGCCTCTCCTTTAACCAGTTCCTTACCCACCTTTCAATTCTTGTATTAATCCCCATCTTCTCCAATTTAACTAATAATCTCCGAGGTAGAACTGTATCAAATGCTTTACTGAAATCCAGATAGGCTAGATCTATTACATTTCCTGTGTCTAGAAAATTAGTTATTCTCTCAAAGAAAGAAAGTAGGTTGGTGTGGCATAATTTATCTTTTGTAAAACCATGTTGTATTTTATCTGAATTACCATTTACCTGTCTTCAATTACTCTCTTCCAAGATTTGTTCTAAGGCCTTGCAAACAACCAAGGACAAACTAACAGGTCTATAGCTTTGCAGATCACTTCCCTTCCCTCCCCCCCGTTTCTTAAATATAGGCACTATATTTACAATTGTCTAGTCATAGGGTACGACCTCCAAGTTTATGAACTCATTAAAAATCCTTGCTATTAGGCTTGCAATGTCATGTGCCAGTTCCTTTAATATTTTTGGATGGAGGTTATCCAAACTCCCTATTGAAGGGGAATAATACAGACAATCCCTAGAGAACACAGAGTGCCTGTTCAATGAAGATGCTGCTACTCTACTACCCATTCAGCTATATTAAGGAAGTGACCCTACTGTGAACTCTATGCTGAGAAAGACAAATGCAAGTGAATTATTGATCATCTGTGGGAACTGGGTCCCTTCAGGTCTTCGCGCCTCTGTCCTGGGGTCTTTCCAGAACCAGAGACACCTACTGTTAACAGGCCAGGATGGCATTTCTCTCCACCCTCCCTATTCCTCACACTGCCAAAAGCTTTTAAACTTCTCAAAAGCATTCAACAGTTCCAGAGTCACTTAATATCACCACAATCCCAAATTTAGTTCTGTTTGATCATCTTAAAAGAGAGGCCAAGAACTGGAAGGAAAACTTCCAGAAGGTTGTAAAGCCTAATTCCTGGGTACATTGTGAAGCATGCAACATCCCAGCTGAACAGTCTCCTCTCCCCATACTCCTACGTTATGAGATATGAATACCCCCAAGACTATAGCTAAACTGATTAAAATGAATCTGTCATGAAGCTTAACTTAAAACATTTTAGACAGTTGGGAATGGAGAATATCAGTTTGGGACTGAAGTTCACCTGCATAACCCTTTGTAACCCCAAAAACATTTCATTCTAACTGAAATCTAGCAGCACAAAACTCTAAGGACCATAAAGAGAGTGGTGAATGCCCCCTCACTCTGGAGAAAGGTATCTGTAGAACATACTCTATCCCTGGCCTCCCAACACCCTCCAGGGCACCAATTTACTATTCAAACAACCCGCCCTCAATTCCAGATGAAACACACCAGCTTCCCTCCCACAAAGTCCCCCCATAAACACCCCAAAACCACCCAATGCCACCATCTATCTACAGTCCAAAACTCAGTACCGAGCCCTCTATCGCTGTAACCTTTCCCCTACAGTCCCAGCTTCCATTGGAGCACCATCTGCACTGCTCGGGCTTGTCCACACAGGGAAACATTAAGGAACAGCCACATACTTAATTCAATGTGCAGACAAGACCTTCATCCCTAAATTTGCAATCTCCTCTCTGGGCCAAGCCTCATAAGGGAACAGTGGGGAAAATAACTTACCACCCAGGTCAGTCCCCCGCTGCCACCGCCACCTCCTCCGGATTTAGCCATTTTCTCCCCGTTGCCTCAATATAAATAAGGAAGAGCTAAAAGGACCGGGGCCGAGACTGGGCTTCACCCCTGACCTCAAACAACACACACACACACAGAACTGGCTCGGGCTCTTCTACACAGAGCTGGCTCGGGCTCTTCCGCCCCCTCCCCCCAGACACACACACACACACACACACACACACACACACACACACAGAGAGCTGGCTCGGGTCCCCCCCCTTGCGCGCGCGCGCGCACACACACACACACACACACACACACACAGCTGGCTCAAGCTCCCCCTTGCACGCACACCCACCGCCTTGGCACCGGGCTCCCCCCTACACACACACTCACACCGGGCTCCCACTCCCTCGGTCCCGGCCCGGCGTCTATGTCATGCTGAGGAGCGCAGCCGAGTATTACAAAGTCGCGAATCACCGCCCGCTACGCGAGCGCGGGGCCGGGCCGCCCCGGCGCACCGAGCCCGCACAAGGCGCTCGTCCGCCGGCCGCTCTCAAACTCGAGGCTGGGCGGCGACGCAGGCAGGCCCGGCCTGCGGGTCTCGCTCACACCGAGGCGGCGGGCGGGGGCGGTTGGTCCCTCGGCGGTGCCGTGGCGGCTCCCGTGCCCGCGGCGGCCCCGAGGAACACGGTAAAAACGGGATTAAAGGTCCGGCTCCAGCCCAACCCCCGCGCCGAGCCGTCGCTTCCCCGCCCCCCGCACCACAGCCGCGCCGAGGCCCAGCTCCCAGACAATAACTGCGCTGCCCCCGTCCGGCATAACCGCCGCCGAACACCGCCGGCCCGGCCCCCAACCAGCCCGCCAATCACAGGCCGGGGGCGGGCACGCCGCGCCCACAGCTAGCCAATCAGAAAAAAGAACAAAGCGCCAAGGTAGGCCTAGCATACGTCACTGCGGGTGGCAACAAGGAAGAAGAATCCCTCCAAGCGGGGGCGCTCCAACGCGGTGCGGAAGCCGCCGTCGTGGGGCCGGTCCGTGGTGCTGATGCAAGGATGATGCGGGGGTTGTTGGCCGGTTGGGGTTCAGAACAGGGACCAGGGGGGGCGGAAAGATTTGGCCCAGTATAAAAGAGTAACCTGCGCTCAGGCCCCGGAGGTAGGGACTTCATATGTTCAGCACTGAGCTCACTGAAAGAGCCCCGTCCAACACGGGAAGAGTTTTCCTGGGTCCTCTGAGAGCAGGAGGCCCTGATTGTAACTGGGGAGTGGGGCTAGGGCTACCACAAATGGAAGCCATTTCAGGGTGATTCGTAGGGTGGGAATCAATGTGGAAGCGTGGTCTGTGCTGGAACAAGAACTGAGTTCCAGTTCTCCTGCTGATGCTGTCAGAGCCCAGGGCTTCAGTTTCCTAATCTTTAAAATTGGGGTAATAGGCATCCCCAAGAGGCCTAGTTTTATAAACCACATTAGATTAATGAATACATATTACTTAACAAGCAACAGAGGGTCCTGTGGCACCTTTAAGACTAACAGAAGTATTGGGAGCATAAGCTGTCGTGGGTAAGAACCTCACTTTGCATCTGAAGAAGTGAGGTTCTTACCCACGACAGCTTATGCTCCCAATACTTCTGTTAGTCTTAAAGGTGCCACAGGACCCTCTGTTGCTTTTTACAGATTCAGACTAACACGGCTACCCCTCTGATATATTACTACTTAACGTGTCTTAAATCAGAGCAAAAATGGCAGTTAACGTGTACGTATGCCACTGCCCTCTACCAAACATATTTGTGGGCCCCTATGGGAGCAATGGAGCATGGTGTGGGGAGGTGGTTGGTCCCTGGAGCGAGGGCACTGTTTACAAACTGTCAGATGCTGTCCAGCCCAACCCTGTGCTGCCAGTGTGCCTCTTTCCCTCAGGAGCGGGCCCATGCCGTGCCACAGAGCCCCCCTGCCCAACACTCCCCGACTCCCTATGCCCAGCACCCCCAGACTCACTATGCCCAGTGCCACCCCCCACAAATCCCCCACCACAAATGCAGTGCCCTGCACATCACCACCCCTGCCCAGTACCCACCTGCCCTCAACCCCATCACAACTGCCCATCACCCCACACAGTACCCCAACACACACAGATCTCCCCCACCTGCCACTGCCCAGTGTCCTTCCCCACGGCCCCACCACCACTACCACCACAACTACACTGTGCCCCGCACAGACCTCCCCACTGCCTAACACCCCAAAACACACAAACCTCCTGCACTGCCCAGTGCCCCCACCACTCACTACCCAGCAGCACCCCCCAGACCCACTCCCCCATGCCCTGCCCCCCGGGCACACTCACTGGCCCTGCTGAGCCAGCACAAAGCAGGGATCCCCCCTCCCAGCACAGTCCTAGGGAGCAGGACAGCTAAAGCTCGGGAGCACAGAGCGGCTCCGTCCTCCGGGGCCCCACCCAGTCCTGCCTGCCTGGTGCTGGTGCCCCTGGTGGAGGGGGCGACTTCCCCAGCTTGCTGCTTCTGCAGAGTGGCAGGGAGAGGCAGGCCCCGCCCCCGGGGAGCCCAAAGCGGATAGTCACCAGCCCAGAGCGGCAGCGCCTGAGGGCTTCTCTCTGCCAGTGACAGAGCAGAGAGGAGCACTCAGCCAGGAGTGAGCAGTAGGTGGGGGGAGGTGGCAGAGGGTGTGGTGGAGGAGCTGGCAGGCGGGGACAGGGGGTGGAGAAAAGCCCTTGGCCAGCTGGCTGGCCAAGAGGAGCAAGCAGTTGGGGGGATGGGGGAGAGGTGCCAGCAGCTCGAGGCACAGCGCAAATGGAGTGGGCCGGGCCGCGGCCCCTTTTGAGCATAGGTCTGGCGCCACTGGCACCATTGTAAACCTGGTATGGACCCTCTGAGCTGCATATGATAATCTTCAGAAGTTTGAGACCCGAGGCGCGCCTGCCCAGTCTTGGGGCTTCTGTCCCATGGGAGGCACCTGCCAGGGCTCAGGGCTTCAGCCCCGAACCCCAGCAGGCACACAAGCCACAGTTTGACTACCCCTGGGTTAGAGAGACAAGGTGGGTGAGGTAATATCTTTTATTGGACCAACTTCTGTTGGTGAGAGACAAGCTTTTGAGCCACACAGAGCTCTTCTTCAGGTCTGGGAAAGTTACTGAGCATCACAGTTAAACGCAAAATGGAACAGATTGTTTAGTATAAGTTGTTCGCACATATTTTAAAGGGACCACTCAAGGTAGAGAGGCCTGTTAACACCTCTGCAGTCATAGGACAATAAGAGGGGGTTAATGGGTTACAAATTGTTATAATAAACCATAAATCCAGTGTCTCTATTCAGTCCATGATTTTTAATATTAGCAGAGTTATGAATTTAAGCACCAGGCTCGTCTTTGAAAGGGTTGTGCAGGTTTCCTTTGAGGATGAGGACTGATAGGTCAGACTGGGTGAACACTTTTCACAACGCAATCACGCTCACTGTTTTTATCTTTTATCATTTTTCTGTATGGGCTCATTCAAGAGCATCGTGATTGTTTGGCTTCCCCCACATAGTAGTTATTGGAGCATTAAGTGCACTAGATGAAGTATACCATGCCAGAACAACAGATGCAAAACCCGCAGATGTTTCTCCACTGCTACAATGATCAGCACCCTCCACAACACATCATTCACAATCCATGGATCGTACACTTGCCTATCAAAACATGTGGTATACTTGATAAATATTTTTAGCCAGAGATTTGTTGCTATGTTAAAGGATGATGTAATAAGACACCTTTTTATAGTGTCTTATTTTCAGGTATTTGTCACATTTGAAAAATTGATTTATGATGTAACAGACCAACCTTTTTCTATACCCACATAGTGTGTGTATAACGTTTAAAACGCAGTTATTTTAGATATGAGTATGAAAATGTACAATAAGATATTTTCTCATTGTGCCAAGCAAACTTGGAGGTTTAAACTTAAATATTATGGTCACAGGCCTTAGACAAACTTGAAGAAATAAGGCCAGCTCTACAGAAACTACATCAGTATAACTACATCACCGAGGGGTGTGAAAAATCCACACCCATGAGCAGCGCAGTTATACCAACCTAACCCCCAGTCTAGATAGCACTATGTCAATAGGAGGGCTTCTCCTGTTGACATAGCTACTGGCTCCCGTAGGAGTAGATTAACTACGGTAATGGGAGAAGCTCTCCTGTCGGCGTTGCAGCATCTTCACTGAAATGCTACAGTGGCACTGCTGCAGCTTTTAAAGTGTAAATCTGCCCTAATTGTTTGCATAGCATACTCAATTAATAACTTCTCAATTCGTAACAATTACTTTTAGCTTTTTTAAGAGAAGCAGAGATCTGACTACAACTGTATCCAGCCCTTTCCCCTTGAGTTATTAACACAAAAGGTGGGACTGATAGCAGAACGGCATCAGAGTTAGTAGACAAATTAGTATGTAAAGAGAATACCGGAAAGTAGTTTAAACTGAATAGTAGTAACCTTTTCCTTAATTCTTTTCCTAGTAAGTAACGGAATTAAAAATTGAGCAGCTGCTTGTGAAAAATCAATAGTAATGTTCAATTATCCCTCAGGGAAGCATCAGAAGAATTTCTATTAAATTTTGCTAAATAAGCAGTGTTTACATCTGCCAATTTCTGAAGAGCCTATGAGCATAATATCTAAAAGTGCTACTGCAGGATTATATGAAATAGTGGGTCTGTCCAATGGGGACAGTAAATTAGGTCTGGTCTATACCTAAAAATTAGATCCACCTGCCTACATGGTGCAGGGCTGTGAAAAAATTTGTCCCTGTACAATGTAATTAGGTCAATATAAACTCCACTGTAGATGCAGCTAGGTTTACAGACAAATTCTTCCATTAGCCTAGCTACCACCTCTCCAAGAGGTGGACTACTTACATTGAAGAAAAATAACTTTCCATTGTTGTAGGAAGTGGCCATAGTACAGCAGCCCAGCTACAGCACCATAGCTATGCTGCTATAGTTGCTGTAGTGTAGACATACCCTTATTTCTTATTATTTTTATCTGCAGCCTTATACATCTGAGTATGCTGCTGGAGTTTCTTCTGCTGTTGCTTTGGGCAATGCTCTTGAGAAGTGTATCTTCCGGAGCAACCCAAAGATGACAATGGTAGGACTTTTCCTGATCTCCTTCTGGATGGGGTTCCAGAATCTTGGACCTGCTGTTAAGACTCTTTCCAGCCAGGGCCGGCTCCAGGCACCAGCTGAGCAAGCTGGTGCTTGGGGCGGCAAATTGTTCGAGGCGGCATTCTGCCCAATCCTAGGGCGGCACGGCCGCTTTTTTGTTTGTTTGTTTGTTTGTTCCACTCCAGCCGCCCTGTAGGGGGCGGCGGCGCGGAGAACCAGAGCGCCCTGCAGGGCAGTCCTCTTCCTTCCCTCCCCGCTGACCGGAGCGGAGCCCTCGCGGCAGGCGGCAGTGCAGCGGAAGGGGCCGCGTGGCAGCGCCCCTGCTGTAGCCCTGGCAGCCCCCTTCTCTCTCTCTCCCGCCCGCTCCCCCTCCCCCCCCCAAGCCGGTCCCCCTGCACCCGCGCTCCGGCCGCGCCACAGGTTTTTTTTTTGCTTTGCCATTCTGGCCACCCCGTTTTCTTTTTGTTTGTTTGTTTGTTTTGCTTGGGGCGGCCAAAGAGCCAGAGCCGGCCCTGTTTCCAGCTCCTTACAGTGTATACCTCAACTCTGTTAGTTGTAGAAAACCATACACAGTGGGTCTTGGGAGGTCCAGAGATGGTCACTGAAGTAGCATGGCCCTATTTATTAAGGCTTTTGTAGATCAGTAGAGAACCTTGAAGTAGGTCCAATGAATGAGAGGAATGAATGCAGGTTGCAGAGCACTAGTGTACTATGTTCCCATCACCTCATCTTGCTTAGGAGATGAGCTGTGCTGTGTGTAACAAATGTATCTTC
This sequence comes from Chrysemys picta bellii, assembly GCF_011386835.1. Taxonomy (NCBI): domain Eukaryota; kingdom Metazoa; phylum Chordata; order Testudines; family Emydidae; genus Chrysemys; species Chrysemys picta. The sequence goes on from NC_088792.1 coordinate 74,183,484, forward strand.
ATTAACTTATCTAGACTTGGGTATTAAGTTATAGTAATCCAGGCTGAGGTGGCAAACATCTGAACTACTACAGGCAGATCATTCTCCACAAATAATAGAATCTTCTTGATAGCCAGAAATAGAAGGTGATCTTGGCAACTGCTGTTTGAGTGAACAGAGTCACAAGTGAGTGCACAGCCTCTGGGCCATTCAGAACTATCTTAACTACTGGAGGGGAGATGTCTCCAACTGAGGGGAGATGTTGGTTCCTCAGAGCATTTCTCTCTCCCTGTTAGCACTAGCTTTAGTCTTTCCTGGGGTAATCTTGTTCAAGTTGTTCTTCATCTGGGCTTCAGTTCCCTTCATGCACTGAGATAGCTGGGAGACAGTGCTGTCTGTGTTTGATGAAAGAGATACGTAGAGCTGCATGTCACTGGCATCACAGCTGGTTTGGCTCAGGATATCCCCCTTGGTTATATATATATATATATATGTTGAGTGGTAGCATTACTGACTGCCCTGTGAGACGGACAGTGCTCTTGGGAAGAAGAAACAGCTGCCTGTCATGACTTTTTGGGATTTGTTATAAAGAAGTCATCCTAAATAAGTTTATGATTCAGTTGGCTCCTGCCAGAAAGAAATAGGTATAGTTAAATATTACATTTAAAGCATGAGGTAAAATTTTCAGGGGAGTGGAATCTCTCTTAGGAGAGCCCCAATCCCCATAGACAAAATGGGTAAATCCACCAGCTTCTGTTTTGTGGGGAAAACTTGACATTTATGTGTGAAATGTTTTTGTTCTTAAAATAATCCTCTGAGGTGACAAGCACGCCAAGTCCCACTCAAATCAATGAGACTTTTGGTGCTCAGCACCTCTGAGGGTCAGGTCCTAAATGTGACCTTAATACAAACACATGGTCCCTATTGATTTCAATGACGATTGTGTGTTCATAACTGATGATGGAATTTTGATGTTTTTAGGCACTAAATTAAGCACTTAGCATAGTACTATTTTATATAGTAAGTTTAGCAATAGCTTTCATATTATAGACCAGTAAGATATTTTGTTAGTAACCATTAAGATCATGTGTTTATGGTATTTAAAAGTTTCAGTATGTTTTGTTATATAGAGACTTACTATCTTTTGTAAACCATTTGAGTCTGACTGCTTTAGTTGCTTGCTATTTAATAAAACTGCTATTTTTTCTGTTGTTTTCTTGGCACCAGATTGAAGGGCAGGAAAACTAGTTTGATGTGTGCTGAGCTTGCCTAGATCTAGAGCTATGTACATTCAACTATTCTGAAAACACACATTCAAATGCTGGCATTTATCTGAATGTGTAATCCTAGTTCTTGCTTTCTGAAGGCTACATGGCTAAAAGTTACATTGCTAAAAACTATATAAATACCATGTTGTTTGAAATTTTAATCCAGAAAGATCATGATGTTAAGTTATAACATTGTGACAACTGTAAATCTACCATATTGCAATTTATGAGTTTACTCTGCATAAGCTTTATACAGGGTAAAACGGATTTATTTGGGTTTAGACCCCATTGGGAGTTGAGCATATGAGTGCTAGAGACAAGCACACTTCTGTGAGCTGTTTTCAGGTAAACTTGCAGCTTTGGGGCAAGTGATTCAGACCCTGGGTCTGTGCTGGAGCAGACAGGAGTGTCTGGTTCAGCAAGACACGGTGCTGGAGTCCTGAGCTGGCAGGGAAAACAGAAGCAGGGGTAGTCTTTGCACATCAGGTGGCAGCTCCCAACGGGGTTTCTGTGATCCAACCCGTCACAATCTATCTTGGATGAAAGATGACTTCCAAGGTAGAGGAAATGATCGACATTCTCCAGTGCCACTCCATTGAGTCAGTCAGAATGTATTCACATAATTGGTAAATAACAGGTCTAATTTTATTTGATGAATGACAATACTGTGAAATGATGGTTGCTTATTGTATCTTTATTGTCTTAACTCTGAATGGAATTTAGAGAACCCACCCGTTATGTGCTTCAGACAAACTAGAAAGTTTATTTATAAGAGGAAGTTTCAGGAAAGAATATCATATTTGTGAGCATTGTTTTCTAGATGACTGCAGTTGTTTAACTCTTCACTGAATAATAATTTATATTAAGCAAACAAGATCTGGAAATGGCTGAATGTTAAACAGTTAAGAACACGCTGCCATTAATCACTTTTTATACCGTTAAACATTCCTAGCCTCCTGAGTTTTGATACTGTGTCAGTCCTAGTTACCGTACCACTCTCCTGACAGTTATATGTCAACTCAGATAACTGTCATATGCTGTTCTTGGGATGTTTCTTCTTTGTACTAATTCCTACCATAATTACTGGGTGGAAAAGATTAAGTGTCTAAGCCAAGGGTTTTGTTTTAGGTTTTGTTCAGTTTTAGTCTGAATGCTAGATCACCCTCAGTCCAGATTGACTGCCAGAAGCATCCCTCCCTCTGCCACTCACAAAGAATGTTGACTCCTCAACAGTCACCTATTGTTTTGGGAATGTTACCTATAGCTTCTCTTCTTATCTATAAAAGGCAGATAAACTACTCCTTTAATCCTTAAAGTTAAGTATATGCTTCAGTGCTTTGTTGAATTTGGGCCTATGTCACTTTGCACTACCAGCAATTACCATTATACTTAGTGGATTTACTTCAAGTTATGTTATTATAAAAGATGCATAGCTATTTTCTTCAAAATAGATTGCTAAATGTACCACCTCTGCAGGATAGTCCCAGAATGTTTCACTCCATTCAGAAGTCCTGGTTTGGTAAGAACTCATGGAATTGAATTATTCTAAATATAGTGTCCAGTGAGAAATGAGAGAGACTTCTCCGAGCTGCCAGTCTTCCACCAGGATCTCCTCCAGACCTGGAGCTGATCTCAGCGACCAGGTCCATGGCGGCCGCCAGGGAGGGACGGGGAAAAGATCTCACGGAGCCCACAATCCCCAGCTCGGTGTTCAGGCGGAGTCCCTATAGGTGTGCCAGAGGTTGGTCCTGACAGGTACCACCAGCTTCGGAGATCTCCTGGACTATGACCGGAGGGACTGTACGGACTCCTAGCTACTCGGACAGAGCATGGGGCTCTCCATCCTTCTTGTCCCCTGGTGCATACTCCAGGAGGTGAGGGCAGCCTTGCTGACTGCTTCTTGGGCCTTCCTCAAGGGGGTCCTGCAGGAGGGTACTTCCTGTCCACCCCTTACCCCTGGCTCTCTGAACCTTGCCATTGGTCCCCTGCCCATGAATTCCCCCCCGGCCATCCCTCTGCATCACCCTAGCCTGCTGTGTGACTTCCTCCTATTGGGGGAGGGGGTGATTTTCCTGAGCTTATGCTGTACAGTTCTCTGTGCAGTGCAAGACAATACAATTTTGGGTTTACCCTCCAGAGGGGGTGTGCACTTGAGTGCTGAGAAATTCCCGATCTCAGTCTTCCCACACAGAGCTGATCTCAGTGTCTGTGTCTTTCTGCAACTGGGTGTGGCCATAACCTGGGTGTGTGTTGAAGGAAGCTTGAGGGCCTGGCTTAGCAGGACAGTGTAAGGGAGCCCAGGCTGATGGAACAGGCGGGCTCAGTGGTACCCCAGTACATCAGGTGCATCCTGGAGTGGGGGGTAACCAGTCACAGGCATAACAAAAACATGGATGTTTTCATCACTTCCCATGTAAACTTTTTAGAATAGTTGAAGTTAACTACTATATTTTTAAAGCACAGATTAAGATTTAACTCTTTAAGGCTTTTAAAACTGGCAACATTGCATGGAACTAACATACAGCACAATACCCACATATAAATGCACCAGTCCATCCACACTAAATGCAAGAGGTAGTCTCAGTATCTCTTTAAAGGCCTCTAGAAACTGACTAAGCTATCCTCATGGTATCATCTGGAATGCTTACAGAACCTGTTGAACAACCCCATCTCTCTGGCACAGTTACAACCCTGGAGGCAACATCACACTTCTCATCAATCATGTGAGATCCCTTTATGAACAACATGAAAAATAACTATGTTTACTAGGAGTAGCACAGACTAAGGGCAGCTTGCCAGACTATCCAGACCTTTTTACTGGTCATGGAGTGCACTAATGCCTAACTGATAGCTAGCTATCAGCTATGATCCAAGAACCACTCAATGCCAGCTGGCCAGGGGGTTACAAAAATATCCTGATTCCAGTATGCACATTCTGGTTCACCAAAGAATGTCATGTGATGGGGCGCTGCCTCCTACCAGTTCTGGGGATTAGCTCTGCCAGGCCAATACCCCTTCCTGCAGTTGCTCTCTGTCCCTCCCTTTGTCGCTCTCAGTCCACAGTCCCTCTCTTGCTCCAGGTTCCTCTTTGTGACTTAGCCCTCTGGGGTACCAAAGTCTTCCAGCACAAATTGTCCTAGGCAGTCCTCTCTCCACTGCCTGGTCTGTGCCACTTCCCCAGTGTCTGGTAGGGGAACTCAGTCCCATCCTGTACTCTGGGTTCCAGCTCAGGGGCCCACCCATCAGCAGCTAAGGTCTGCCCTATCCCATACTTCACTGCTTTTTCCCCTGAGCCTTTCCTGGCTCTCCCTGCTCTCTGGATTTGCCAGCCCAAATTCCCTCTTCCCAGGGAGTAATGGTAGACCACTTGCCTCCAAACACACCTCTCTTCTACCAGGGGCAACTGCAGTATACTTCCCTACAGTCTCTCTCAGCTCCTGGACTTTACACAAGTCTCTCCTGTTCCTGTCCAGCTGAGCCTCTCTAATTAATCCCTGCTCCCTGGCTCCTCCTCCAGGTGCAGCCCAGGAAGTTAATTAGCCCACCTCACCACTTTAACCCCATCACAGATGTCTTAAATGAAAACCAAGGGCATACTGGTCATTACTATCATTGTGAAATACATGTACAGATGCTACGTAAGGAGTTTATATATAAATAAAATATACAAACACACATATATGTTATCAAGGCAGACTTGACAAACAGGTTTTCTGTCAGAGATGGATGTTTATTCACCAGTCTCTCTGCTTAAATGTAAATTAAGTATTGTCCCATACACAGTGGGTCTCCCATTAACATCTAAACTGAATGCAGATGAAGGATTATAAGAATCTTAGATAGAAATAGGTAGAGAAACACAGTATGGGAAAAGAACCTTACCTTGAGATACACATCAAAAATTTGCTGGAGTATATTTGGGGAACAAAGAAGACATCTTGGAAGTAAACAGGCAGTGCATTTATGTTCATGAAAATAGGACCACACCAGCTTTGGTTGAAGACACTGTTAAAGGTTTTGGGTGAGATAAGCTTTATTAGACAGGAGGTAAGCCTAAAGAATAAAGGGAGAGAGGAGCCATCATGAAGAATCCCCTAGCTATTAGTCTCTAGAAAGCATGCTATGATTTTGTTTTATATGTGATCTTTTGTTTCCATTACCCTTACTCACTATCTCTTGAATCTTTGATAATAAACATTGTTTTTTCACTATAAATATATCTCAGTGCTGTGATATTAAGCTAGGTGCTCATCCTAAATTGAATCATACAAGCTGGTGTGTTCTCTATTCCCTTGGGGACAGCAGACCTGGTATTTTTGTGATGGTTCAGTGGATAAGTGGCTGGACACTACAGGGGAATGCTTCAAAGGGCTTCACGGACTCAGCTGCACCTACTGTTAACCTGCAAGACACAATAAGGGCTAACATAGCCCAGAGGAAAATGCTTGGGTGGCTCACAGGCTGGTGGTGCCAGGGAGCTGACTCCCAATTAGGCACAAGCAAATCTCCCTCATGCTGGAGGCAAGGGGGTGTAAGGAACTGCCTCTGACAATCAGGCCTAGTGGTTGGAGTACAGGTCCCAGGTGGGCATAGGGTTGGGTCTGAGCTATGGCTGGTCCTAAAATTGAGATCTGGGGGCAGGCCAGGGTCAAAACCAAGATCAGAGTCTGTAGACAGACAAGAATTAGAAATGTAGCCAGAGTCCAGGTGCAGGCCAGAGGTTAAAGCTGAGTGGTCACAGTCCAAAGACAAGACAAGCTGATATAAAAGCCGGAGTCCAGATACACACTGAAGATTGAAACCAGATAGTCAGAGTGCAAAGATGGGAGGGGGGGACACACATAGGCCCCACAGTAGCAGAGCACCTCCTTGGCCAACATCCTCCTCCTGGTATGATGGATGGCAACCTTGGCCAGTGCCAGGAAGAGGTTGACAAAGAGATTTTGCGACTTCATGGGGCCACAAATGGGGTGTGCAAATATCGGGAGGTGTGGGGAGAAGTGCAGCCAGAACCTGAGGAGAAGATTCTGGAGGAGCTGGAAAAGGGGCTGCAACCTGGTGTATGCAAGGGTCTCCCTCATGCCACAGAAGGAGCAAGTGTCGGGGGGTGGGGGTGGGGGGGAGGGAAACTGTTCCAGGTAGATAATGCACAGATTTTTGCCCCCCCCAGTTATGAATTGCACAAACTGGTTTAGAGAAAACAAAACCACGTTTATTAACTACAAAGGATAGATTTTAAGTGATTATAAGGGTTAGCAAACTGATCAAAGTAGATTACTTAGCAAATAAAGCGAACATGCAAACTAAACTTAATACACTAAAGAAGCTGGCTACAAGATGTAATTTCTTACCTAAATGTTGTTTTAAGCAGGTTGCAGAGTTCCTGGAAGACAAACTGCTCTTGCTTGCAGCTTAGAACTCCAGCTATTCCTTTCACAGGCCAGACACCTTCTAGCCTGGGTCCAGTCCTTTCTTCCCCAGATCAGCCTTAGGTGTTTTCAGCAGTCATCTTGGGTGGGGATTCAGTGAAGAACTGACCCTGATTAACTCACTCCCCAGCCTTAAATAGGATTTACATATGGCGGGAATTCTTTGTTTCCCAGTTTGATCCCCGCCCCCTACTAGTAGAAAAATACTAGCAGTCCAAGATGGAGTCCAGTACCAGGTGACATGATCACGTGACTTTGCAGTGGCAAAGCAGCCATAAGTCCTCAGGAAGACCTCCCTGGATGTGGGAGATTAGCATCTTCAAAGTCCTATTGCTCTCCCTAATGGCCCATCCAAACTGATTGCATTCTATCTGGTGGGCGTTCGTCAGATGTAAACCCATTTGTAATTGTTACATAGTCAATATTCCTAACTTTAGATACAAAAATGATACATACATACAAATAGGATAATCGTATTCAGTAAATCATAACCTTTCCAATGATACCTCACATGACCCATCTTGCATAAAATACAACTTAGTTATGTCATATTCATATCACAACAATATCTCTATGAAGAATATTGGGCATAGTGTCACAATGCCTACTAGAAAAGTTAGAATTTTGGGGGGGAAGAAGAATGGGTGGGTCATTGAGTGGGATGAAATGAGTTAGCTAGAGGGTGGACTCAGCTGTCATTAGATGTTGAAGAGGGAAGTGAGTGAAGTTGTGGAATAGGTGAGAGGAAGAGGGCTTGGTTCAATAGAATATAGACTTTTCTGGAAGGTGAGCAAGGCATCTGATTATATAAAACTGTCTAGTTCATCTTACTTTTCCCTGGTTAGTGTTGGATTCATTAGATTTTCTCACTTTCACATTTACTACAGTTCAAGTGGATGATAAATACTGCAAATAGGTGATGACTGTTTAATGACTCCCAGACATCAGTGAATGAACTAGAATTTGCCACAAATGAGTTTTCCATTCGTATAATATTAGTATTACCATAGCATCTAGGTAGGGTGACCAGAGGGCAAGTGTGAAAAATCAGGACGAGGTGGGGGGTATATAAGGTGCCTATATAAGAAAAGCCCCCAAAATCGGGACATCTGGTCACCCTATATCTAGTAGTCCTATTCATGGACCAAGACCCAAGTGCACTAGGCACTGTATAAATACAGAACAAAAAGATGGTCCCTGCTTCAAGTAGTTTACAATCTAAGTATAAGACAAGAGATAGCAGATGGCTGCAGATAGAGGAGTACAAATACACAGTGAGACAATGGATCAGCATGACAGGCAATGGTCTCAGCACACCAGCAGCCTACACCTCTGTAAATGTTGCTCCGGTTGTGATTTAATGTGCAATTCTTGCAATATACTAGTTCTAATTTTTCTTTAAAATAGCTCAACTTATGCTACATGTTCTGTATCAGCACGTGTCGCACACTGAATTATGTTATTTTCTTTCCTTTCCCCTCCACCTACCCTATCTGTAGAATGATTTTTTAAATTTCTTTGAATCTGACTCACTCCTGTTTATTACCATATACATTGCCTGTGTGTCCCGTGGGAAGGTGGACTTTGTGCTGGTGTATTGGCACTGAATATTCACAAATGGCTGAGCTACATATGATTTCCTTATGATCTGTTACCGATACTGCATGAAAAGCAAATGCAATAAAATACAAAAACTTTATAAAACATAGACAAATTGCCTCTGGCCAAATAATGAAAGGTTTCAGAATAGCAGCCGTGTTAGTCTGTATCCGCAAAAAGAAGAACAGGAGGACTTGTGGCACCTTAGAGACTAACAAATTTATTAGAGCATAAGCTTTCGTGGACTACAGCCCACTTCTTCGGATGCATATAGAATGGAACATATATTGAGGAGATATATATACACACATACAGAGAGCATAAACAGGTGGGAGTTGTCTTACCACCTCTGAGAGGCCAATTAATTAAGAGAAAAAAAACTTTTGAAGTGATAATCAAGCTAGCCGAGTACAGACAGACAGTTAGATAACAAGTGTGAGAATACTTACAAGGGGAAATAGATTCAATGTTTGTAATGGCTCAACCATTCCCAGTCCTTATTCAAACCGGGAGAACACTTTAACCTGTCTGGTCATTCAGTGACAGACCTGCGGGTGGCTATATTACAACAGAAAAACTTCAAAAACAGACTCCAACGAGAAACTGCTGAGCTAGAATTGATATGCAAACTAGACACAATCAACGCCGGTTTGAATAAGGACTGGGAATGGTTGAGCCATTACAAACATTGAATCTATTTCCCCTTGTAAGTATTCTCACACTTGTTATCTAACTGTCTGTCTGTACTCGGCTAGCTTGATTATCACTTCAAAAGTTTTTTTTCTCTTAATTAATTGGCCTCTCAGAGGTGGTAAGACAACTCCCACCTGTTTATGCTCTCTGTATGTGTGTATATATATCTCCTCAATATATGTTCCATTCTATATGCATCCGAAGAAGTGGGCTGTAGTCCACGAAAGCTTATGCTCTAATAAATTTGTTAGTCTCTAAGGTGCCACAAGTCCTCCTGTTCTTCTTTTTGCCTCTGGCCAGTGTTTCTTTCTGTTTAGGTTTTTTTTTTTTTTTTTCTGTTTTCAATCATGGTTTTTTTGGGTCTGGGCAAATAATACAAGCAAAGCTTGTTATCCTCTGAAGGTTATTTATGCCAGGGTAGGCTGAATGCCTGTTCCTTTGCCTCATTTTGTCATTCAATAATTCCTTATTGATTAATAAAGAATTATAATATTATAAGACAGACACACCGTAAGTATCGCATTTTAAAAAGCGTCCTGGCAACAAGAATTTTTTCAAGTAGACTATTACTGTCTAGTGGTAGGAGATCAGGTAGCAAAGGAGCTACATGTGGGAAAACAAAGTTCTGAACAGCTTGTGATTTATATGACAAAGATACACTTCTGCTTTTGCTATAAAGCAAGGGAACTGAGAACTGAAGAGGGACTACATGTTCTTTCTCTAAAGAATTCAGAATCTGTGATAGGCACCAAAATTCTAACAATGTGAAATATAGGAGTAAAATATAGATGGTAACAGCAAGTATGGCAAATCCCAAGGGGAGGTGGCCTCCTATCGGATCGAGCACCACCCACATGGATCTCTGCCAGTGCTTAAGTGGTCTGTCTTGATATTCAGTTTATGTCCATCACTGGCAATCTTATCGGGCCACCAAAGCTTTTGATGCCCATGGGATAGCAAGCCATGTAGCTACATTCCCTGGTATGCATGCCCTGGAATCTGTTGGTCTTCCATTCTAATAATATGTCAATACTAAGAAAGCTGCCAAAACTGAACTACTGCTGTTGGAGGCAGTTGCTGGGTTTGGCTTTGAATATCCTAGTTTCTGAGCTTGTCCAGCCACCTGATATGGAGCAGCTGACAAAGATGGCAAGAATAAAAAATGTTAATCTGGTGTTCTTCAGCCTTCCTCAGCATTCATACTTTATTCCTGGGGGAATTCTGTGATTGACAAATTTAAATTCTGCTCCAAAAAAAGTAAAAATTCTGCGCACAATATTTTAAAATTCTTCAAATATTTTATTTGTCAAGATAACACAATATAATCATGCTGGTTTCAATTATTTTGGTAATTTAAATAAACTACAATACAATGGATGGAGAATGAGAATGGGGCGCATTAGAGGAAATCCCCAAACCTCCTTTGTCTGATAGTAATGTAGCTAGGTTTGACCTTTATTTCTAGTTATGGCTGCATATATTTGTTGACTAATATGTTCAGGGTTACAACATAGGCAACTGAAAAGCAAGTGAGGGCTGGTGAATCAAAGTCACAATTTATATTGGCTACTGATAGTCTCCAGAAAGGTCAGTAGCAAACAGATCATGGAGCATATTTTGATAGAAAATGTTTTCAGTCCAATAATTTAGACCAGTGATAATCACTAAAGCACCATAAACATTTATAAGTCATACTGTCCTTACAATAAGACTCCTTTACACCACTGTGGCAATACAAAGGAGCCTTAAAACCTTTACACCTGTTTTACACCCCACGGGGATTCACAAAAACAATGGGAACAATTCACTAAGCAGGCAGGCTGCTACATTCTTCTCTGCCTGAGGGGAAAGAGCCTGCCCCATACCTACCTGCTCAGCCACACCCAAAAGCCCTGCCCCTCCATGCCAAGCATGCTCAATAGCATGCAAGAGGGACAGAATGGCTTTCTCTCACACACACGACTGCCCAGCCCCACCCCCACCGGTGATTTACGTCTCTACCCATATTGATGGGCCTGAGCTGACAGGGAGGGGTGCGGGACCACTCTTTAGGCTTCCCTTTGCTTCCCCATCAGAAGTCATTTTTCTGTGGAGTAGCAAAGAAATCTGCAGGGGACATGAATTCTGTGCCTGTGCAGTGATGCAGAATTCCCCCAGCAGTGATATTTTCAGTACTGTACAGTGGAGGTGGTATAACCATGGTTCTGTAGATTCACAGCAAGTAGGTAGTAAAAAACCAATCCTGAAGTCCTTACTCAGAAACTCCCATTAAAATAAGATCCTTAGGTTTTGATCCTTGGTGAATGGTCAAATACTTTTACATTGAATTACTGATTTCAGTCACAATAGCTTTTCATACCAAAAAACGTAAAAAGTCATTGGACTTGAACTGTTTCATTTATATGCATAGTGGTTTTCTTTGTAGGGTGCCATGACATTAATTTCCTTTCCTGCCTGAGAGAGTTGGAGTACTGACTTACTTTGCTGAACAAAAATCGGTTGTCATGTCAGTTTGCCATTTGATTTTCAACAACTTTTGAATGTAATCAGCTACAGGAAACAGTCCCCCAACCTCTTTTTCTCTGATATTTCTTTTGGGAATTCCAGTCTGTCATTTTACGTTTTGTTTACTCATGCTAGAGCTGCATAAACCATTACTACCCTTATGGGAGTTGCTCTACAAAGACGTAGGCAGCAAGTTCTCAACAAACAAAACACTCAAACCAAAAACACTTTAGAACATCTTTAGTAACATACATAAAACAACACGGTTTATTTTCATACTAGATGGCATAATCTACAATGGGCATTATGTGAGGTGTGCCTCCTTGTGGCTGGATCTGGGAATTAGCTTATGCCACATCGGGCACCCCTTTCTAGTAGTTGCATGCACTGTCACCCTTCTCTCTGTGTGATGCAGGGTGTGCCCTCATAATGACTTGGCCCTCCAGACAGGTCACTATACAGTCCCCTCCTTCTAAGATAAAGTCCCACTGGATAAGCTGTCCAATGCTGTTTCAGGCAGTCTGTTGTTCTGACTGCAGGTCCTATGTCACTTTCCCAGTAACTGACAGGGGAACCCAGGCCTGCCTGCTACTTCAGGTTCCAGCAAGGGACCTATGCTTAGCAACCTAGGTTTGCTCAGTCTCAGTTGTTGTGCGTTGGGCTCCTTCCTACCCCACAGCTGTCTCCTTGACTATCTCTGGGTTTACCGCTGGTGCTTCCTCCATCCCCCCATACCTACTGCACCCTCTAGGCCTTTTGTAAGACTCCCTATTCCAGGGCAGGACCCCAGGGCTTACTCTCTCTCGGTCTTCCTCATTGTCCCTGGCCAACTCCCTTGCCCTCTAGGGTTTGATTGTAGATCTCCCTGGAACTTCTTCCTTCTCGCTTTTATACTCCCCCAGCTGGGCTTCATCTGCAGTTAGTGTTTATCAATCCCTGGATTCCCTCCAGGTGTAGCATATAAGATTAATTGGCCCCCTTTGACTCATATTAACCTGAGTTGTGGGGTGTTCAACCCACACAAACTACTTTTTCTGTGTTGTCTTTTATCTTTAGGAAGGGTAGTGGTGAAGTAGGGTGATTTCTTTTCTGTTTAAAGGCCTTATCCTGCAAGCTGCTGACCAGGATAGTTCAGGGTGCTCCAGATCTTGCATGATCAAGTCTAAAGGTTGTCTTTCTGGAATGACTTTTCTATGTCCCTCTGAATATCTTTTCTTTGCTTTGTGTTCTCCTTTTCAGTGTGTGCTGTTTTTGTTTGTTTGGGGGGGGTGTGTGTGTGTGTGTGTCCGTCCTTTGGGCTTCTATCTTGATGCGTTAGTCCACTGAAGCTGGGGTGTAAATTTTAATGAGCACCACCATATTGCCAGGAGCGGCGCCAGGGTTTTTGTCGCCCTAGGTGGCAGCGCTCCTTCTCTGAACATTCAGGGGGCCTGGGGTCTTCGGCGGCGGGGATCCTTCCGCTCCACATCTTCGGGACATTTCAGCGGCAGGTCCTGGAGCGAGTGAAGGACCTGCCGCCGAAGACCCGGAGGGGAAGGACCCCCCGCCGCCAAATTTCCACCGAGGGCAGCAAAATGCCGCCCCCCAAATCCTGCCACCCTAGCCAATTGCATAGGGTCGCCTAGTGGAAGCGCCGGCCCTGCGTATTGTGCACCAACAGCCCTGTATAGACCCTGTTGGCATGCACTAAAAACACCTTAGTGTGTGTTAAAGGATCCACAGAGGCCAATTAGTGCACAACATTCTAGTGTGAATTAGAAATGTATGCCCCAGCTAGTGTGGACTTAGGCCTGGTCCCCACTAAGCCCCCACTTCGGACTAAGGTACGCAAATTCAGCTACGTTAATAACGTAGCTGAATTCGAAGTACCTTAGTCCGAACTTACCGCGGGTCCAGACGCGGCAGGAAGGCTCCCCCGTCGATGCCGCGTACTCCTCTCGGTGAGCTGGAGTACCGGCGTCGACGGCGAGCACTTCCGGGATCGATCCGGGATCGATTTATCGCGTCTTAACCAGACGCGATAAATCGATACCAGAACATCGATTTCCTGCCGCCGGTCCCTCTGGTAAGTGAAGACGTACCCTAAGACACAGGGTTTTTTTCCTACATGGTGCCTTTCTCTGATTTCTGTTCATTGTCAAATACCTTTCTATTTGCTGAAAGACAAAAAGTTCAATCTAAATGATACATACCAGGATGCAATCCAGACTAATGTGTAGCTGTGTCACCCCTGCCCTGACACTTGGGGTGCCCTTTACAATGCCTTGCTACTGTAGCCTCCAACCTGGACTCCTTATAGCCTCCACCATGTAAGTTGCTCCCAACTGTGACTATGTATGCTGCAGTCAGCCAGCCAGACCTCGGCTCTTACCAGCCTACAAGATTACCACAGGGTGACCACAACACACTCCTAGTCCCAGATTTCCCCCCAGAAATTTATGTCCTGTACTGCCCAGCCCTCTCCTGGACAGTATAACTATATTAAGTCCATTATTCCTTTAAGGGAGTAATATGCATACAACTTGTTACCCAGACAGTCTAACTTGAACACACTGGATTAGATAAAACCATAAAGTTTATTTACTACAAAAAGAGAGATTTTAAGTGAGTACAAATAATGAGGCATAAAAGTCAGAACTGGTTACAAGCGAAATAAAGATAAAATGCTTACTTGTGCCTCACCTAACTATATTGGATTCAAAGCAAAGTTTCACATGCTTTCAGCAGTCTTACTGACCAAACTCTTTAGGTCAGAACCCCTCCCCTAGAGTCCGACTGCTTTCTTTGTCTTTTTAGGGGCAGCGAATGTGATGGGTAGGGAGAAAGGGGTATCTGCCCCTTCTTTTGTAGTCCTGTCACCCCTCTGAGAAGCATTTTCAGCTTGAAGCATGACGACAGGCAGTCTATGTGGAAGGGAACTCCATGCTGTTTCTTTGCTAAGATGTAGATTTTTGCTTCTACTCCCTTTCCTGACAAAGAATGGCCACTTAGCAGGTAATGGCCCATCAGCCTTGTTTATACCTGGCTGAGGCATCAGCTTGCCCTTTGTCTCTGAGGAACTGGTTTAGCCACTCCCCAGACTTATCTGAAAAACATACTTTTAGTCATGATTTCAGCTTATTTTTATAATTTCAAATATAATGCTGCTACATGCATTTTATCATGATATTACTGGTCAGCAAATTGAGTCTTTAAATGATACCTCACAAGACATGGCTTGTACAAAAATTTTGACAATAGCGTATAGGGTGTGAATACTGGTATATTCTGGCACACCAAGCTTCACCAATGACCGGTAACTTGGAGCTGGGTAAAATCTCCACTGGGTTTCTTTCTGCATCACTGATCTCACTACGGTTCCCATATATCATGGAGATGATGTGCTTCAGTCAGCATGGCAAACTGTACAATAAATAACAGTGTGATCATGGAAGGACTCCAGGAAAAGTTGTTTTGTGTTTATAACTTCTGACTCAGCATGTTTGAGAAAGAACTTGGTCACCCTTCCGTAACATGCCAACTCTTATAGTTGCACAGCTGCATCACTGAGCGAACCTAATTGTCAGATACCTGGCTTTTAACTTTGTGGCTTCTTTGGTGTTAAGATTTTTCATCTCTGAGTCATGACATCCATGTACTGGTGTGT
The DNA here is from genome assembly GCF_011386835.1 of Chrysemys picta bellii. Lineage (NCBI taxonomy): Eukaryota > Metazoa > Chordata > Testudines > Emydidae > Chrysemys > Chrysemys picta. The sequence continues at coordinate 74,198,603 of NC_088792.1, forward strand.
GTAGCTGGTGAATTGAAGGCTACATTCACCTCTCATTGTGCATGCATAACTCCTTACCTTTTAATGAAGAATATTAACATAAGGACGGCTATACTGGGTCAGACTAAAGGTCCATCTAGCCCAGTATCCTGTCTTCCGACAGTGGCCAATGCCAGGTGCTTCAGAGGGAATGAACAGAACAGGTAATCATCAAGTGATCCATTCCTTGTTGCCCATTTCCCAGCTTCTGGCAAACAGAGGCTAGGGACACCATCCCTGCCCATCCTAGCTAATAGCCATTGATGGATCTATCCTCCATGAATTTATCTAGTTCTTTTTTGAACCCTGTTATAGTCTTGGCCTTCACAACATCCTCTGGCTAGGAGTTCCACAGGTTGACTGTGCAGTGTGAGAAAATTTGAGAATTTAAGGGAGTCTAGGGTAGCATCTCAAATTTGATATTTTGTTTGGTTGTATATTGTATTTTGTTGTCTGTAATAAGAAGTCACCACAGTGTGAGAACTAGACCATGTCGTTCAGAGGCTAGGTCATCAGATCAGTTTCTGCTACTGCTGCTGCCACTAACATGCTGTGTGAATTTGCGTAAATCACTTCTACACGTGCCTCAGTTTCCTCATCTTTAAAATAGGGGTGATACTTACCCGCATTTGTAAAGTGCTAGATGAGAGTTGATGGTGTTCCTCTCATTATCTGTCTAGTTAGCATACAATCCCTGTTCCATCATTTTGAGTGCAGGTGTTAAGTAAAGATATTGTGATTTGGTTTCTGCCAAGTCAACAATGACTATTTTTATTCTCTCAACCTCACCCACAGTTTAGACCCTTCGCTCCTAACCCTATTATAATATGAGGCTATACAATTCCAATATGGAAGCTGGTCCACATTAATGATCTACTAATACATTAACTGAACATCTGTCAGGAGACAGTAACACTGCCACAAATGTGGGCGGGGAGGGAGATGGGGGACTCTTGGTAGCTGACTGTCCTCATCACTGGCCTTCAAGGGAATTTCCATTGGTTTTCATTTCATGTTGTCAGAACTCTGCTGATGGGTGTTTCCAGGTTTCAGCGAGGGTACATACAGTCTGAGTGCCTGTTTTCATGTCATTGTACTGAGGAGACAAACATAGTTTATTTTCAGTGTTCTGTATTTCCTGATGTTCAGAATTTGGAGTGTATTTCATTCTGAACCAATGTGTGGAAAAAGCTTTTACTGTTGCCTAATATGTAAAGGCAACAAAACATCATTCAGGATCAGCAGGCGTCATTTCTACTTTAGAGGACCGCCTGCTTCTCTATGTGAGCATTTAAGGACACATCTACATGACAAATTTACATCAGAATAACTACATCTCTCAGGGGTGTGAAAAATCCACACCCCTGAGTGACATAGTTATACTGTCCTAACCTCCAGTGTAGACAGCGCTATTTCAACAGAAGCATGTCTCCCATCAACATAGCTACCGTGGAGGTGGATTAACCACACCAACGGGAGAAGGTCTCCTTCTGGATGATTGGGGAACAAAATTGCAGATGAAATTCAATATTGATATGTGCAAATGAATGTACAGTGGAAAAAATAATCCCAGCTATACATACAAAATGATGTAGTCTAAATGAGCTGTTAACACTTAAGAGAGTCATTGTGGACAGTCCTCTGAAAAATATGCAGTGGCAGTCAAAAAAGCTAATAGAATGTTAGGAACCATTAGGAAAGGCATAGATAGTAAATCAGAAAATATCATAATGCCCCTATTTAAATTCACCCGCTCCACATCCTTCCGCTCCACATCTTCGGGACATTTCAGCGGCAGGTCCTGGAGCGAGTGAAGGACACCCACACCTTGAATACCGCATGCAGTTCTAGTCACCCCATCTCAAAAAAGATATATTAGAACTGGAAAAGGTACAGGGAAGGGCAACAAAAATGATTAGGGGTATAGAACAGCTAGGAGAGAGAAACAAGATTTAGGCTGTCCATCTTAGAAAAGAGACAACTAAGGGTGGATGATATAGAAGTCTACAAAATCATCATGGTATGGAGAAAGTGAATAAGGAAGTATTATTTACCCCTTCACATAACACAAGAACCAGGGGTCAGCCAATGAAATAATAGGCAGAATGTTTAAAACAAACAAAAAGAAGTACCTCTTCACACAATGCACAGACAACCTAAATACAAGTGGGTTAAAAAAATAATTAAATAACCTCATAGAGGATAGGTCCATCAATGGCTATTAGCTGACATGGTCAGGGATGCAACCTTCAACTGACAGAAGCTGGTGCTGGATGACAAGAAATGGATCACTGAAAATTGCCCTGTTCTGTTCATTCCCTCTGAAGCATCTGGTTCTGGCCACTGTCGGAGACTGGCTAGATGGACCATTGGTCTGACCCAGTGTGGCGATTCTTATCTTCTTATTGCCTGCAATGGGCTCCCTTCACGTACAGTGCACCTGGCAAGTAGAGCCCTGCAAATCTGCGGATATCCACATTGGCGGATGTGGATATCCGTGGACCATGATTTCAGATCATGGATCAGATGCGGATATCCTAGGAACTTACAGCAATGCAAGATATTACTTTTTGTTATTTCTTTGGTGGCCACAAGTGACTGGTAATTCCACAGCCCAACCTTGTTAATATTGTATTTTAACACAAAAAGACATATTATGATCAGCTGTAAAGAGATATGTCATACCAATAAGGCAAATACTATCCAAGAGAGAGGGACTTTCTATTCAGGTTGCTCATGTAAGTCTTTGAGTAGCAATGGCATTTAAAATTATGTTGCAAGTGTTAATTTGGCTATTTTTGTGCTTATCAGAAGAACCTGTTTGAAAACATTACTTTTGTTACATTTCCATGATGCTTTGAAGGCAGTGTAGGTACGCTATGTAGCTATATATTCATTTTTGTACACAATTACATAGAGTCTGTAATAGGTTGAGGTCCTACATATATTATGATTTGGCCTTGCAGCATTGGAACCTGTATTTTTTTTTCTGTTCACACCCCAAACTCTTAAAAAGCCATGTAAATGGTGACTTCCATCTACACATGGCCTAACAATTTCCCCATTTAACTCAATCAAGAACACATACCACAGTCGTCACAAATTGATACCCATACTTTTGAAGCACTTCACAGCATGGAACCTTTTTACCTTACAATATTTTAAGTCCACTCTAGCATAAGGTTTTGTCAAGGAATCATTGATGAAAGAAAGCAAGTGCTGTCACAGGAAGAAACTGGCATTTAAGTAAAAAAAAAAAAATGGCCTTTTTAATAAAAATTGATCTGCACTGAAATGGAGATCAGAAAAAGAGGTCATTTAAAAGAATGTATTTGCTAAAGAGTTCAACCTATTCTACCTTACAAAGGGTACTTCAGGGACACAAGAGGGAGTTCAATATACACCTCTACCCCGATATAACGCGACCTGATATAACACGAATTCTGATATAATGCAGTAAAGCAGTGCTCCGGAGAGGCGGGGCTACGCACTCTGCCGGATCAAAGCAAGTTCTATATAACGCGGTTTCACCTATAATGCGGTAAGATTTTTTGGCTCCCAAGGACAGTGTTATATCAAGGTAGAGGTGTAACTTTTGTATTTTACTTGTATTTAATCTTTGGGTTTCCCTCATCAAGTCTTTCCTAAAATAAGTATTTCTACTGATTGCTATTGCTATAATCAAAATGAAAGTAATACTTGAGTTGCAAATGTATTGTTGATTAACGAGGACTACAATATTTTAAATCTCCTCACTTCATTCAAACATTTTAATAGTGCACATTAAAAGCTGCATTGCTTTGAGTGGATGACTCCCTCCATAGCCACTGTTTTTAACCTGAGATGGTCTGGCCAACCCAGAGTCCAAAATTGTGTGTGAAAACTGAGCAGGCATTACTTTCATCTTACTAATATTAAATCTGATCCACTATCTGCTTACCCAATTACCAAGTATGGTTAGGGTTTTCTGGAATTCCTAATAACCCTCTTTTCAGTAACCTAATTATCTAGATCTATAGATATAAAATATAATAATAAAATTTAGGATATTGAAAAGAGAGGACTGTGTATCAATTTCTGACTTGCAATAACAACCCTATCAAGGCAGCAAAGATTACATAGTAGTAAGAGTTTTATTATCCAGTATCACTAGATAGTCTTTTCTTGCTTATTGACTTCTAGTAGAATATATGGCATGAACATTTTCTTTACTTGTTTTATCCTCAAATCTCATAATTAAGATCTGGTAAAAACTGACTAAATTTACATGGTTACAACACTGCAAACAATTTTGCCAATTAATTTTTGCACTAGGTGAGTCTTCACATTAATTTTTCTGTAAAAATAAGTATATGTTTGGGGTTTTTTAAGAGCTCCAAAATTTAAATTAGGTTGTGAAATCCACATCTAGCTATACATTTTATTATTGAGATTATTCAAAAATTTTCACAGAAATACCAAGGCAGCCATTTTGGCTAACAATCACAATGATATCAATCTTAATTGATGGGGAGAAGGCTACTCCTCTTACTAATGCCCCTTGAGAAAAAGCTATGTTAAATGTGGACTAAATGCAGGGCTAAGAAGCAATAGGTTCCAAGTTCAAAGTTACTAACTCCTGTGATTGCAAATCTCTTTAAGGTTGTTTAAAAACAATTCATGACATCAGGGAAAGCTGAGGATTTTCTTGTAACTCAACATTAACTCTCAGTGTGTGCCCTTTGTGAGTGACACTGCACTGCTCTTGCTCACCAGGGGAATGGAGACCTGCAGAGGAGTATGCAGTCTTCTGCGGATTATGTCTGCCTCCGTAGATGAAGGAGGTTGTGAGGCTTTGCTCCCTCCAAAATACACTTGGTCCTCCAAACCCATTCTGTTATGGGTCTGTTTTATAGGAAACTGTGATTTTTGGTTTGCCTGAGCATCATCCTGCAGTAAAGGAATATTTCTGCTTTTTATTAGTTACTGATGTAGGGATGCTTCATCACTTCTATATCACCAGTCATCTTTCGTGTTACAAAACATTGCAAACCCTTTTCAATCCTCCTTATAATAAGCCCTGATTCAGTGCCATTAAAGTCAATGGGAGCTTTGCCATTGACTTCAATGGGAGTTGAAGCCCATAATTTATAGAGAAATGGTCTTGTAACATGTCCACAAACATAATCAATTTATTTCCCCTCTTTACTGTGTACTGATAAGATCCTCATTGCTATTAGTTTTCCTCATAGCTTTGTAATTCTTACTACTCCCGCTGTTCAAGCAGAATGTAGAATATTCTACTCTCAGTTTATTCCTTCTTCTTTTGAGTATTTTCAATTGATTCTACTTGATAATTAGTTCTTTCGAAGTCTCCTATCTTCTGTACAAACCCTTTTTCTACATGGACTATTTCATTACCCTTTAGCTCTGTCTTATACTTTATTCCTCACTATTAGAACTTTTTGATTTTTTTTTTCTTTGAAGCTACAGGTTAATCAAGGCATGATGTCACATTGTAATAGGTGTGCTTGGGAGTATATGTGTGTATATTAATATTGTTCTGTTAGGTGCAATTCTGTGCATTTCACTTGTGTTGAGTTGCTCAAGTGTTCTCTACATAGGGAGTGCAGAGTATCTCTTCATAATCCCCCACAAATGATCAGTTTAAATCCTGAAGTCTCTTCTTAGTTTGCATAACTACACAGGTAATAAGGTAGTCCATCACTTTTTAAAATCCCAACACAGTCATTCAGATGTTTGTTTGATTGTGTGTTTGGGGAGGGAGAGGAGAAGGAGACAGAGTTACACAATTTCTTAATAGTTCATGGAGGCTGTTGAAATCAAGCAATCAATCTCCAGTGGCTCCTTATACTGCATCCACAGCACTCCCAGCCCACAACAGGCCATGGAGCTAGACCAGGACTGAAAATCGAAGTTTGATCTCCTGAATTGTAGTGTTGGTTGTGTTTGGGGCAAAAAGTTAAAAACTGAATTCTATGGTCTGAAAATTTTTATGCATCAAGGGGGGAAAAAGCACCTCATGTGGGGCATAGCTCAGTGGTTTGAGCATTGGCCTGCTAAACCCAGGGTTGTGAGTTCAATCCTTGAGGGGGCCATTTAGGGATCTGGGGCAAAAATCTGTCTGGGGCTTGGTCCTGCTTTGAGCAGGGGGTTGGACTAGATGACCATCTGAGGTCCCTTCCAACCCTGATATTCTATGATTCTACTTCTAGCACCAAATCTGGTGCATGTGACTCAGACTGACACAAGATAATAGCTTCTTAAAAAGTGATTATGATCTATCAGCTCAATAAGCAACTTAATAAAAAGGAATAAATATGGATTTATACAGTATAAAATATGTATAACAAACTAGGCATTTTCCAGGATAAAAATTATGTGTTTTTAATCAATTTTAAATTTTTATTTTACATGATAGACCATAACAGAATTTCTAGGTACATGTTGAACATGACTTTCACATAAATGTATTACCCAGTATACTATTATACTGCAAAATATGTTTATTACTTAGACCAATACACACATATATCTAGGCCATCTTTAAAAACTGCCTTAATATTTATCCAAAGCTCCTTTTCTGGTGTATCATGTAAAATAATATTGTATCTTTTAAAATGCCTAAATAGTATGTAGATTTAACCACTGGAGATGTTAGGGGCTAATATTATCCTTTATACAAGTCTTTTAAAATTAAAAACAACATAACACATGCTGCCTACCAGACAACTAAGTGCAAATTTTAACTCCAAATAACAGCAGAGATTGTGAAACAAACCAGCCCCCAAATTCAAAGTTAAAACTGCTGTATGTTCCTCACTCAGTTTTGCTTTCCCATCATTATTTCCCCCTCTCACTATGAAGCAAGTTTAGGATGGAGCATCAGTTGTAACTCTGAATACCTTAATTTCCATGTTTTGGATGAAACACGTTTTTACTTTGGCATTTCCATATTTGCTATAAGTTTACACAAAAATAAAACCTTGAAAATTCCAATGTTTCTCTATGGTCCATAGTATAAAATTTATTATTTTCATGATGGCCAAATTAAAACTGGCAAATGGGAAAAGAAATGCCAGCGGTATGAACTATGGTAATTGACAATCAAGTCCTCACATTGTATCCACAGCATATTTTATACAATAAATCCCTGTTGCCAATAGCATTTCTCCTCTGTTTAGATTCTCAGAGACCAATGAGTTTTATAATTATCTCCAAACAATTTTCTCCAGAGTTACTTAAGCTCTCTCTAAACAGCTGGGTGTGCTGCCATGCAATATCACCATCCCCTCCACTTAGTTCAGCTTCCAAAATAACTTCTGTTGCATCAGAGAAATCTGAATAGGAGCGAAGAATTTTATCTGTTGGGGGAGAAAAAAACCCCAAACAATTAAAGTTCTGCCACAGATCATTTATGTTGCTAGAATACATGCTCAAGAGGCAATTTGTAATGAACATTAAAGTGTTTGACTTGCAGATAATCAAATTATTATTTTTATTTGTATTGTGGTAGTCTCCAGAGGCTCCAGTCAGGATTGGGTGCCCCATTCTGCTACATGATGTACAAATATAAAGACAATCCCTGCTTTGAAGAGCCCATATATCTCCTGTATCCACGTCAGGTTTTGCTGGATCCTAATTTTATTTTCCCCAAATATGGAAAAATGTGGCAGGTTGGAGTTATATATTGATTGTTCTCACATATTGCCTTATCCTTGGCAAAAAGCCTGAGTGGGAAAAGTCTTTATTGCTTACATTGTTTCTCCCACCTCCACTTCCCTGCGTACTAGTGCATTGCATTTGCATTAGCACTTATACCACATGATTTAAAAATAAAATCAATCAGATTTCACACTTACCTCCAGTCAGATCAACTTCTGCTATGTTGGAGCGCAATCTCCACCTTATTCTTCCACTATGAAACGTCTGACTGTTCGTTCTAATGGAAACATTGTCTATTTTTAGATCAACTGACCCACACTCAAACTTCCAGCAGATGTAAGCAGAGGATGACCCTTCTTTTCGGGCTAAATAAACCTAAATGGAAAAACATCATGGTTAAGGTATTGAAAGATGGATGCTGAGCATAGATCAAATGAAATGTCTTTAACTGTTGTATAAGGGCACTAAACCTTGGCGTAAAAAAACTTTATTACGTTTTTTAAGTCATTGAAAAGTAAGTTTGTACACAATAAAACTTTGCACAGAATCTCCTTTTAATACCTTATTCCTGTTTTTACAGTGATATTGGGTAACTGCACATTTTCAGTGAAGTTTACTTCATTGAAATAGTAGGGGAAGCTCTTTAATGTGCTGCATGGTATTTTAGCGACATAGACTCATACTGTTTTAAATATGTAGGGTTCTGCTTTTAAATAAATACAATGGGCCAGATTTTCCATCCTGTTTTGGCTCCTTTGCCCTTCTATGGTAGCGCAAATGGGCTGGGAAAGCCTGTGTAAACAAACAAAGAGATGTGTGGGACTTAACTGGTGGCTTTGTGCCACCCTTTCTAGGCCTTGGCATGCCAGGAGTCAAAGAGGGGATGACTAGAGTCCACTACATTCCAGCAATCCCTATCACTGTAATGATCCTTTTGGGGCCACCAGCAGCTGGCATATCTTGAATAGACCTGAAGTTTCCTGCCTATATTACATAACCTCCTTATTTGTGCTACCTATATATACTGCTACCCTTTACTGAAAGAACCGCAAGCAGTCTGAATCTAGAAGGATAAAATCCAGTTTACATTCTTACCCATGAATGCAATTTTTTTTTTTTTGAAGATGGTTAGTGTAGACTGTAAGAAAGAACCTGAGGATACAAGGTTTTAAAAATCCGATGATTTTAGATGAACAGGTTCTTAGGTTGCTCCTTTCATTGTGCTTATTAGCACCATGTGCTGCAGATGGTTCTGGGGGAATTTGGCCTATTAAATTCTAGTTTTCTTCAGATCTACTTCTATGAAGTTTTACCTCAGGGACATGTTCGTTTACAACACTGCAGTATATAAGTAAGATGGCGATTACTGTTAATTGGGATACTAAATAGAGGATCAGAAAATCCACTTTACCTGCATCAGTTTGCCTTTCTTATCTTTCTGCTTTGCACTGCAGTTGGTATTTCTTCTCTACAGCTTGTGGACTGAGATCCATAGTTAGCTTTACGTTAAAAAACAGTTACCTACCTTTTGTAACTGTTGTTCTTCGAGATGTGTTGCCCATGTCCATTCCGATTTAGGTGTGCGAGTGCCCCGATCACAGCTGTCAGAGATTTTCCCCCTAGTGGTATCCGTCGGCTTGGCGCTGGTGCCCCCTGGTGCAGTGCATTCATAGCGCTGGTATAAGGGGCCCCCACCAAGCATGGGGAAGTCTGTCTTTGTCTTTGACTTTGTTCATTACTTCCCACATGTTGTAATCATATCGACCCAGCAATGCCTGCTGGTTCGCTATCCTCAACTGGAGTCCCCCATCAAATAGGCCTTCCTAACCAGAAGGTCCATTTTCCTGGGCTCCTTTGGATTGGGAGTAAACCCTGTCTGACCTTTGCGGTCCTTTTTGTTGGCAGCCGCCACAATGAGGGACCCCAGAGAAGGATGAGAGAACAAGAACACACAGTCTTTTGCGGGCACAAAGTATTTTCCTTCTGTTCTCTTTGCTGTGGGTAGAATGGAGGCAGGAGTCTGCCAAATGGCCTAAATACGTCCCAAAATGGATTTGTGTAAGGGTAGGGCCACCTTCGCAGGGGCTGCGGCCAACAGAATGTCTAGGAACCCATCTGATGGTTCCTTGACAACTTCTGCCTGCCAAGATTAGAGGCTACCCACTTTAACAAGTCTTGGTGGGCCCTTACGTCATCCTGCAGCGGGGAGAGCCCCTTGAGCATGAGCTCGTCCTCTTGAGACGATGAAGAAGAGGTGTGCGCTGCCATAGTGTCCACTGCAGCCTCTTCCTGAGGCACAAGAACTTGGGTACTGGTATTGGTTCTGATACTGGCATCAGTACCAGGGAGTATCCCTGCTTAGGCAATGGTGCTGGGACACGCTCTGGCATCAGGACCAGTACAGGGAGTTGGCTTCAGAGTTTCCCTGTGTGCCCCTGGTGCCACAACAGTCTCTGAGCGCACCAAGTAGGAGCACCATGAGCTGGTCCCTTGGCCTGGGGGAAGCCCCCACAGGTTCCAAAAGCCCCATTGTAGGGGTGCCAGACGCCATGGGCCCGGCGCCTTGGGTTATCCCTGCTCCCAGCACGCCCAATGGTACCACTGTCTGTGGGGGCTGACGCAGTGTCTCCCTCTGGTGCCGGTGTCTTGAATAGTCGGATCCCGAGTCCGGACTCGATGAAGAAGATGACGTGGAGGTGGAGGACCACGGTGGGGCCGATCGGTGCTGTGGAGACATCTCTGGCAAGGCAATGAAGGGAGTTTCCCCCTGGAGGCAGGTCTTGAAACTGGCTTAAAGGTGGTTGATGCTGCGGCGCTACTGAGTGGCGCCATTGGTGCTGCGTCCTGTCTCCCGTCTGGGCTTGGTATAGACAAAGTCATCAGCTCAATAGCAGCCGTGTAGGCTTCTGGGGTCAAAAGCACTGCAAACTGGTCTGCCCGGTGCCAACCAGCTGGTTGGTTGAGCGCTAATGGGATCTGTGGCGCTGGTGCCTCTGCCAGTGGTTGCCACGATACCGGGGATGGAGAGCGGCCCAGCATGGATCTCGCTCTATCCCAATCTGCTAGCTTGTCTCCCTTCAGTGTCAGCAAGCAAGTTTTCTCCCGGTGGCCTCGATGTTTCTTCTTCAGTACCAATGAGGAGGACCAGTGCCAAGAGCTCTTAGCCACCAGCGGAGCACTTTGTACTGACGCTGAAATACTCGGTGCCAAGTCTGATCTCTGCTCCAAGGCGGGTCTCAACACCAACTCCATAAGTAGGACTTTCAACCTTGCTGCTCTGTCTTTCTGCATGTGTGCTTAAGTTCCCAGAGGATGTTGCAGCGCTCTTTCCTATGACATTCTCCCAAACACTTGGGACAACTCAAGTGAGGGTCACTAGTAGGCATAAGCTTGCCACATGAAGAGCACTGTTTAAACCCTGGTGCCTGAGGCATGTCCCAGTAGCGGGGGAGGGACAGAGCGCATCTCCAAGCACAGAGAGGAGTCCCAGTCCTAAACTATGACTACTTAAATGTACTGAAACTACTGAACTATCAAAATCTAACTATTTACAATGAAAAATAGTGGAAACCACTAAACCACTTTGCTCAAGACAAAGAGGGGAAGTTCCAACAGCTGCACGGGCAGTCAGAAGGGACCGAGGAGCTTGGGCTCGGCGGGGGCCCCTTATACCGGTGCTATGAGCACGTGGCACCAGGGGGTGCCAGCACCAAGCCGACGGATACCACTAGGGGAAAAATCTCCGACAGCTGTGCTCAGGGTGCTTGCACACTTAAATTGGCATGGATATGTGCAACAGATCTCGAAGAAGAACTGTATCTTTTGGGTAGCCTTTGTTGGTTTCCTCTCCCTTGATTCCAAATTAAAGGATGAACCTATTTTTTTTCTTTTTATTTTTTTTTATGAAGGCTTCTCTGGCTGAAGACTTTCTTGGACAGCTGTTTAGCTGGACTCCAACTTCTTAAGCTGTACATCTGCTCAAGTTAAAAGACTGAACATTCCACAAGGTGGCATTCTATAGATCTGCCACGTCATAGCTACAAGCCTGATGGGTATCTGGTCAGTTCTCCTACCCACCCCCAATTCTTCCAACTTCATGGAAGAGCTGCTTACTGCTGGTAAACTCTTCTTGCTCCGTCACACAAATCAGTGCTCCCTACTCCACTTGTTACATATACCCAGAGTAGATAGCTGAGCAAAACAGCAGATATATGTATTTGAACAGAACACTCCCCTGATTAGTGGCTAGTTTTTTCACCTGGCCCATACGTTTCTGGCAAAAATTGGAAGGCTGATTATATGAGTATCTGAAGGTGGGAGGTATAGCCACACTGTTAGTAGATGTGGGAAGGTTGGGGAGTGCCTAGTCTGATCTCTTACTCTTCCCTGTTCTTCTTCCTCCACTATCCCACTCTGCTGCATCTTCTTTTACCCTTCATCTTCCCCTCTAGCTTTTTCTCTCCTTTCCTCTTTGTGCACTTCCCCATCCTGTTCTCCCATGGTGCTCTGACAAGCTGTTGTATACAGGGCCAGCACAGCAAATTTCAGAGTGAAATTAACTTCTCTGGTAAGCTTCATTTTCCATTGTGGATAGGAGGCAAAGCCTGGCCTATGTTGGTGGTATGACTGGACAGAGGGAGCTGTCAGGTTAACAAGATGTTAGGGAGAGCAAAACAATAGTCACTAATATAGAATGCTCAGCTCCATACTTGGGGGTTGTTTGCTAGTAAATGTCTCCTTCCCCAGTTAGCCTTAATTAGCCTTAATTCCTCTCCCTCTTTAGATTTGGAGTGCATGATCCTTCTGTTGCTCAGTGTATCAGCAGATGGGAAGGGTTTAGGCAGGGTCTTCAATAATCTGGGTAACTGACAGCTTTTTCCCTTCTTGCAGATGGAGCTGTACTGTTTAGCATAAGGAATTTCTTCCTTTTTGTCTGTGCAATGAAGAGATATGATATACTACAAAGCTATTTCACCAATGCTGAAAAAACAATTTAGACGCTTTGAAAAGAAGTATTCCTTATTAATACATGCAGTATTGTGTGTGTCCATGTAAACACAGGGGGAAGGGTATCAGAGGGGTAGCCGTGTTAGTCTGTATCTGTAAAAAGCAACAAAGAGTCCTGTGGCACCATATAGACTAACAGATGTATTGGAGCATAAGCTTTCGTGGGTGAATACCCACTTCGTCAGACGCATGTAATGAAATGTCCAGAGGCAGGTATAAATATGCAGGCAAAACTCAGTCTAGAGATAACGAGGTTAGTTCAATCAGGGAGGATGATGCCCTCTTCTAGCAGTTGAGGTATGAACACCAAGGGAGGAGAAACTGCTTTTGTAGTTGGCTAGCCATTCACAGTCTTTGTTTAATCCTGATCTGATGGTGTCAAATTTGAAAATGAACTGAAGCTCAGCAGTTTCTCTTTAAAGTCTGGTCCTTTGAAGTTTTTTACTGTAAGATGGCTACCTTTAAATCTGCTATTGTGTGTCCAGGGAGGTTGAAGTGTTCTACAGGTTTTTGTATATTGCCATTCCTAATATCTGACTTGTGTCCATTTATCCTTTTACGTAGGGACTGTCCAGTTTGGCCGATGTACATAGCAGAGGGGCATTGCTGGCACATGATGGCGTATATAACATTGGTGGATGTGCAGGTGAATGAACCCGTGATGTTGTAGCTGATCTGGTTAGGTCCTATGATGGTGTGCATGGATTGGTTCCTGAGTTAGAGTTACTATGGTGCGGTGTGTGGTTGCTGGTGAGAATATGCTTAAGATTGGCGGGTTGTCTGTGGGCGAGGACTGGCCTGCCTCCCAAGGTCTGTGAAAGTGAGGGATCATTGTCCAGGATGGGTTGTAGATCACTGATGATGAGTTGGAGAGGTTTAAGCTGAGGACTGTAGGTGATGGCCAGTGGAGTTCTGTTGGTTTCTTTCTTGGGCTTGTCTTGTAGCAGGAGGCTTACGTCTGGCTCTGTTGATTTGTTTCCTTATTTCCTCGTGCGGGTATCGTAGTTTTGAGAATGCTTGGTGAAGCTCTTGTAGGTGTTGGTCTCTGTCTGAGGGGTTGGAGCAAATGCAGTTGTATCTCAGCACTTGGCTGTAGACGATGGATCGTGTGATATGTCCGGGATGGAAGCTGGAGGCATTAAGGTAGGCATAGCGGTCGGTGGGTTTTTGGTATAGGGTGGTGTTAACGTGACAGTCACTTATTTGTACCGTGGTGTCTAGGAAGTGGACCTCCCATATAGATTGGTCCAGGCTTTAAAGGTAGGCATCCTACAGCAAAAAAACTTCAAAGGACAGACTTCAAAGAGAGAAACTGCTGAGCTTCAGTTCATTTGCAAATTTGACACCATCAGATCAGAATTAAACAAAGACTGTGAGTGGCTAGACAACTACAAAAGCAGTTTCTCCTCCCTTGGTGTTCACACCTCAACTGCTAGAAGAGGGCATCATCCTCCCTGACTGAACTAATCTAGTTATCTCTAAACTGATTCTTGCCTGCATATTTATACCTGCCTCTGGAAATTTCCACTACATGCATCTGACGAAGTGGGTATTCACCCACAAAAGCTTATGCCCCAATACATCTGTTAGTCTATAAGATGCCACAGGACTCTTTGTTGCTTTTTACAGGGGGAAGAGAGGCCATAAACTTTAGTGTTCCAGCAGGGTTCTTGTTATCTGTAGAGAAGTCAGTCATCCCATTCTGAAAGGCAAGCTGACTTTATTTCCAATTTCTCATATCAGTTAACAATCTTATCTGAAGCGGGACAGTAAAATCTGGAAACTCCAACTGAATCCTTAAGCATTAAGAGAAATTTGATGCAAAATATGCTTAGTAATATTAGACTTTATTGGGACTATTAATAATCTAGAAAATTCTACAGAAATTTCTTTAATTGCAATCCTTACCATTTTCCAATCCGTTTCAACCTTTCTCCATAGAGACTCCGTCTTCCACACACCTTTCTCCCAGCCAGTGATTTTTTCATTATTATTGGAAACTCGTGTATAGCTATCTTCCACTATATTGTAACTGAGGTGGAAGAGTTTAGACGTCTTCTCTTTCCCAGATGGAATAAAAATGACTTCTTTTCTCATCTGAACAAAACCAAAAACTATACATTGGTGTTTTGCAATATATTTGAAGGGATCATGCTAATTTTATTTTTGCTTTTTGTTTAGCATAAACATCTGGCAAATATATATATTTGATAAAGTAGATCACCATGCCGTTATCTATTATATAAGCAGTATATCAAAGAGTTCACAGTTCTTTATGAAAAACTCTACAGCAGCCAATCTAAAAATACTAGAATTTTTTTTTGCCATTGAAAAATGTTTGCCCCACCTTAGAAATTTTACATTACTTTGCTAGAATAAATATAAATCTTCCACAGAGAAAGGGGAAGTAATTTATTTTAAAATAAATAATAAATAATACCATGAATCTGTCTACAGTAAATAGTTGTTTACAAAAGAATTTTCATGCTCGTTTATGACAGGGGGCTGCAGGAATTAGGTGTGTTAATCAGATTTAACAGACTGACAAAAAAGCAAATTATTAAGCTATATTAAGAGAGCAAGCATAGCTCAATGACTAATGCTGAAAGTTGCAGCTAACTATAGCAATTTACAGAACAATGCCTTTCTAAATCTGACAGGGAAACAAAAATAAAGGTGGGCTTTCAAAATTAAGGTTAAGTGTGAATTTCATAAAGATAATTAGAAAACAAGGGAAAATGAAGTATATGCACTTAAAAATAGATTTTTAATCATCCTTCATATCATGAGATTCAGTAGACAGAAATAAAGTCCCCTAAAGTATGTATAGTTGAAATAAACACTAGTATCTCAAATCTGAGCATTGCTATGAAATCCATTAGTTCCACTTAACTAGCTCTAATTCGGTATTTAGATTGTCATCCTTTTTACATCAAATGACAAGATCACTCAGAAAAGGATGTGCAAAATGGCAGGAATAATTGATACCTTTGCGTACTGGCCTATCTAGAGGGATTGTTTTTAGGAAATTCTGTCTCTCCACATAAGGAATTAAGAACATAAAAAAACTCCATTTAGCCAAGAACCTTGAGGTTAGGGGGGATTATGTAAACATTAATTAATCTCATTTTGTGGGAGTTGCAGTTACACATTAACAATGGGCCCTGATTTACATTTTACACACACAGACACAGGTAGAAAACTGCTCTCAAGCTTAATTAGATTCCCCAGAATTCTTGAGGCAATTGTCATCAACCTAATGTGTTGATTTCCCAAACATCTTAATTTCAGTTTTCTTAAATTTCCTGCTTTTGTTATGTTGTAGCTTTAATCAAAAGAATGTCAGTCATGAGCCTATAATTAAGAGACAAACAATTTAGACACACCTAAAATGATCACCAGTTCACAAATTAAATACCTCTGAACCAATTTCATCTCTGGCTACTCTCCAAGCCATTGAACCAGATATCCTTCCACCAAGTTCACCAGGTTTAGGAGTTTTGGGAGAAATGAACTCAACAAGCTCCACAATTATCCTCTCCAGGAGCACTCTCTTTCTGCTTTCTGACAAGGATTGTTGTCTCTGTAATAATTAAAAAAAAGTGCAAAAAACCTCAAAGAAAAAATAATCTTTCAGATTAGTTCCAAGTGTATCTCAGTCCTAGAATGATACCATGCAGAAGTAAACATGAAAGAATCTAGATTTAAACTGATTGTTAAAACACTAAACTGGGATCACATGCATTAATATGCCTCAATCCTAATTGTATAGGTACTGCATGGCATCATGCAGTGACTTTAAAAAAAGTTTGAGTGCCCTAACTGCATATGTCCACACCTTAATCTGTTTGGATTTCTTTTAAAGTAAACTCTAATTGAATTTCATGGTATTATAATGCATGTTTTTGCATCATTAAAACATCCTTGTAATGTATTTTATTCTAAATTACTGATATGTACTCTCAATCTTAATGTATTTTTTTGTCTGGGAATAGGAAAAAAACAGGCTTGACCCAATAATCATATCTTCTACATCATGGACTGTTCTGGTTACCAGAAGTCCTGGTTTGGTCTAAGCATAAAAATCATATCATGCCTGAAAGAGTAGATTCACATTGATGAATGTCATTACAAATGCAGTATGAGTTGCATATTTTTAAGAAGCAATAGAATTGAGTAAAATCATACCATTACATTTCAAGATAAATCAAGTGAGCCTAAAGAAGTCTGGTATGTAGAACAAGAATTATTATATAACATACTTTTACCATATGATTAAAAAGACTGGGTTTTCTTGAGAAAGTGACTTTAAGATGCATTGGACTGAGAGTCTATTTTTGTTTCAATTATTTCCATGTCAAATATGCTAAGATGACATGTAACACTTCTTATTTCTTCACAGACAGTCCTGCAAGCAGCCTGAGAGTTGAGTCAGGCTGAGTTCTTCTCTCACAGTCAGTAAAAAAAAGTTCTGCAAAGTGAATTAGGCCCTTTCTTACAGCTATACAACCTTATTGTCTTAAAATTATGGTCTCATTGAAGTTGTGCAACTCAACTGTTTGCACAGGTATAATTGATTAAATTTATTTGACATATCTGTTGATGCACGAGAGAGAATAGAATCCAGCTCACTTTCCCTGCAGAGCCAACAGGAGTAAAAGGTAATAATTTCCTTTTCCCCAATCAAAGTAAGGAAATATGACTGACTATGCAAAGAACAGACTGGTATAAGTAGGTGACACTTTTACAGTTACTTCACAGAGGAGAACTACACTTTAAGAATTCTCAACTGACAAAACTGCTATATTGTGACTGGTCCTGAAGTGGTCTTATGTAAAATCAAAGAACGTATAAATAGCAACATTTAAATTCTTTGTAGTACACAGAGACCTTTATCAGGACTGGGCTCCCTTGTCCAAAGAATTTACATAGTCTGTTTCCAATACATGTCATTTTAACAAATCAGTTGAGGTAAAGCTACGTACCAGTTTATTAAGCCTCTCTATGGTTTCACGCAAAGCTGCTTCTTTGACCTGTGTCCTTCTAGAAAGTAATTCTTCGTGTTTACAGGAATATCTCCAGGTGACATCAACAACCTCAAGTATAAGTTGCAGAAGTTAAAAAAATACATATAAACTCTGCCTCTTAAATGTGTGTATTTTAAATAGACAATGTGATCAAGAGACTGTCTTCCCTTACAATAATCTAGTACAGGGGCGGGCAAACTTTTTGGCCTGAGGGCTGCATCGGGTTTCGGAAATTGTATGGAGGGCTGGTTGGGGAGGGGGTCGTGGCCCGGCCCTCACCTCCTATCTGCCCGCTGCGGGACTCCTGCCCCATCCACACTCCCCCGCTCCCTGTCCCCTCACCACCTCCGGACCCTCGCTGCCCCATCCAACCCCTCCTCTCATTCCTGACGGTCCCCCCAGTACCCCTGCCCCATCCAACCACCCTTTCTTCCTGTCCCCTGACTGCCCCCGGAACCCCTGCCCCTGACTGCCCCCTGCCGCCCCATCCATTCCCCCCTCCTTCCTGACTGGCCCCCCTGGGACTTCTGCCCCCATTCAACCCCCTATTCCCCCCCCCGACCCCTATCCACCCCCCCAAAACTCCCTTGCCCGCTATCCAAACCCCCCCCCCCCCGCTCCGTGTCCCCTTACCACGCTGCCTAGAGCACCGGTGGCTGGCGGTGCTACAGCCACGCTGCCTGCGGGCCGTAGTTTGCCCACCCCTGATCTAGCAGATCCCATTAAAATGGTATATGATGCACAGCTTCTTTCTCAAGGCAAATTTGTATTTTTATTTCATAGCATATTATTATCCCTACCCCTACCTCATCCTTGGAGAATGCAATTACATAGGAGAGCTTCTTTCCCCAGCCAATCTCATAGAGAAGAGGTTTATCACAGACATTTTCACAAGGGTCACAATGAAGCCATCTCTGCTGGGATGAAGAATATACCTCAGTCCACACATGATCTGCATGAGAGACAGGCCGAGGAAAACTCTGAATGTTTTAGATGGGTTTTCTATTCTTACAGTTTGAGATATTTAAACTCTTCCAAATCAATTAAATGGGGAGCATAACATTACTCTTGAGGGCATTCTGTGCCAAAACATTAAATTCTGCATAAAAAAAAATTAAAAGTTCTGTGCACAATATTTTAAAATTCTGCAAGTTTTATTTGTCAATAAATAAATGCAGAGGCTCCAGCATGGCAGTGGGGAGCACAGGCCATTGGCTGCACAAAGGTTGGGAGATCACTCTGCAGCCTCCCCGCTCCCTATCCTGGGGACATGCACTTAGGGGTGAGGCTGCATCCGACCCTGACACAGCATAAGGCCTGGGCCTGCCCCAGAAACACCCTGGGGCACTGCCTCCCTGCATGAGGCACACCAGGCTTGGGGCAGGCAGGCTCAACCAGGCAGGATCTAAGTGTGGAGGGGCTCAGTGTGGGGGGATACAGGAGTGGGGTGAGAGGATTTTGTGTGGGACAATCTGGGTGTAGGCAGCTCAATGGGGGATCTAGGTGTGGAGGGGATCTGGATGCACAGAGTCTCATGGGGAGGGGAGGGGGGGGTGGTTCCAGATGCCATGGCAATAGGACTCTGCAGGGGCTTCCGGTGAAAGTGGTTGAGGTTCAGCAAAGGGGTCTGGGTGTGGGGGTCTCATCAGGGGGGTCTGGGTGCTGGGGAAGTGGGGCTTGTTGTGGTGGGGGTCAGTTGCATGGGGGTCTGGATGTCGGGGTACAGGGGGTGGGGCTCTTCAGGGTGGACGTTTAAGTGCAGGGAGCTCAGTTAGGGGTGGTCTGGGTACAGCGGTGGGGGTTCGAAGGCAGAGGGTCTGGGTGTATGAGGTGAGGCCTGGTGGGGGGTGTCTGGGTATGGGAGAGTCGGATGCACGGGAGTTGGGCAGATGGGGGAGCAGCTCCCTGTACAATGACCCCTCCACTGCAGCTGAGCAATGGGGGCAGGAAGCAGGGGAGAATGCTGAGCTTCCTGCAACTGGGGGAGAATCCTGGGGGTGAGTCTGACACAGCCCCAGGATTGAGTCTGACACAGCCCCAGCAACTCAGGATAGGAGCCACTGGCTGGGGTGTCCCAGCCCTGCGGTGATTTACCTCTCCGCTGCTGCTCTGGGTGCATGAAACAATGTACCTGCGTAGCTAGGGAGTGGTGCGTGACTGCTCTTGCAGCTTCCTTTTGCTTCCCTGTCAGAGTCATTTTTCTGCAGGGAAGCAAAGAAATCTGCGGGGGGTATGAATTCTGCGCACACACAGTGGCACAGAATTCCCCCAGGAGTAATAACATGGAACTGTGAAGAGGGAAGAATGCATTTTCTGTTCATATTCCTTCAGAAACATCTCCTTTTAAATGTGAAAGCAAAAATAATGAATTCTGCTTATTTTTATTGAAAGTAGGAGAACCTGAATGTAATATGTAATGTAAGATATAAAGATTTCATCATGCTGAAAACAGCAGTCTAACTTCATTTGTAGAATATTTCATGTAATCAGACAAGATGGAAATTTAACCTAGATTTTATTCATAAAGTACTGTGAAACTTCAGAGGTTACCAGTTAGCTAACATGAAAACACACATCTAATGGTTGTAAATCCCATTTTTATGCATGCTTATACTAAGTTTAAGGTGTTCTAGAGCACTGATACCTGTTGAATCCCAGACATATCTAGCTTCAAATCCTATAGCTCTGCAGCACAGTGTAAAACAGTTAGCCCACTCTCCACAACGCCCACATCTTGTTTCCAGAAGTTTCTCAGGATTATTATACCTAGAAAAATTAAACTTTATTCATTGTAAATTATGTGCTTTGTACATGTTAATGGACTTTAACAGGAATATATATTTCCCCCTTCTAAATCTCTGAACCATTAAACAGTAGAACCTCAGAGTTATGTACACGAGAGTTACCAACTGACTGGTAAACCACACACCTCATTTGGAACTGGAAGTATGCAATCAGACAGCAGCAGAAACAAAAAGAAAAAGAAAATACAGTACAGTACTGTGTTAAATGTAAACTACTAGAAATAAAGGAAAAGTTTAAAAAAAAAGATTTGACAAGGTAAGGAAAAGAGCTAAAATTTACATGACTGTTCTTATTTAAAAAAAAATCAACGTAAGTAGGATTTTTGTATCCTAACCTTATTGACAGTCAGCACAATTCTGAAATTAGTACATATCTAGTGCTACAGTCAGCAGAAGTATGCCCTCTTTTGTGGGCTCCCAAACAAAGTGCAATGGTTTCTTTCTTTCTTTTTAAAAACCACTTTGATAATGGCATTTATTAATTAAAATCATTATATACAGAAAATACACTTGGTCAGATTAGTCAAATATTTAGTATAAAAACAGGGCCCTCTTTTTAAATGCAATATATTTTTTTTAAATTAAGCATTCTAGGCTGATTGGTGATAAAATATAAATATCAGAGTCCACAACAACCCCATGGTACTGCTTAAAATGATCTATGTATGTATTATAGTAGGGTTTTCAATCTATGTAAAACAAAATACAAGCAACAACCTCCCAATAATTTACAAAATACACAAATACAAAGTAGCATTTTAGAAAATCCAAGGTTATGTGCTTACCTTGGGAATCTATTGCTGAACTGGCACTGGTTACAGTGATGATTTTCAACTCTGTTTGCATTCCATCTCAGATCTTCATCATTAGGTGATAAGATACCTTTAGATTCTGTCTGACCACCACACTTGCTGCAAGGAAGGCTATTCACCCATTGGAAAAATTCACCCTTAAACCACTGCAAGAGCTCCAACAATAAAAAATCATCTTCATTCACATGGGTTCCTATAACATTAAAACATAGTAATTCAAACAACATTAACCAAGTTCAGATTCATTTGACCTTTCCAATATCTACATAATTATGATATCTGGACCTTTATCATAACTCAGAGTTGAAGTATCAACCAAGAAATTATTATATAGATGGTATTTTTCAAAAAATTAGATTTTAAAGACTGAATAATGGTAAATAATGTTTTTTAAAAAGACAAACAGCCAAAAAGAAATTAGAATAAGGAATTGAACAGAAAAGGATTGAACACAGAGAAATTTAGCATAGAACATAATAACTCTTTTATTTTTCCAAAGGTATGGAAAAAACCGTTACTCACTTTCTCGTAACTGTTGTTCTTCGAGATGTGTTGTTCATGTCCATTCCAAGCAGGTGTGTGCGCACAGTGTGCACGCCAGCTGGAAGGTTTTCCCCTAGCAACATCCATAGGTTGGCCTGGGCGCCCCCTGGAGTGGTACCTTCATGGCGCAGAATATAGGGCCCCACCGACCCTCCACCCCCTCAGTTCCTTCTTGCCGGCTACTCTGACAGAATGGAAGGAGGATGGGTATTGGAATGGACATGAACAACACATTTCGAAGAACAACAGTTATGAGAAAGTGAGTAACCATTTTTTCTTCTTTGAGTGATTGTTCATGTCCATTCCAAGCAGGTGACTCACAAGCCAAAGCTAGGAGCTGGGGTCGGAGTCATGTACAGATTGAAGCACCGCCCAAAGGCCGCATCGTCTCTGGCCTGTTGTGTAATTGCATAGTGCATCGTAAACGTATGTATCGAGGACCACGTAGCTGCCCTGCAAATTTCCTGAATGGGGACTTGCGCCAGGAACGCCGTCGAGGAGGCCTGTGCCCTTGTGGAGTGGGCAGTAATCGTCGGGGCGGGCACCTTCGCCAGGCCATAACACTCCCTAATGCAAGATGTGATTCATGACGAGATACGCTGAGAGGACACATTCTGTCCGCCACAGCCACAAAAAGTTGGACGGACTTCCGAAACGGCTTAGTTCTTTCTATGTAGAAGGCTAAGGCTCTACGTACGTCCAGTGAGTGCAGCCTGCGCTCCCTATCGGAGGAGTGTGGCTTGGGGTAAAACACTGGGAGGAAAATGTCCTGGGCCATGTGAAACTGGGAAACAACCTTAGGGAGGAAAGCAGGGTGAGGTCTAAGTTGGACCTTGTCCTTATGAAAAACTGTGTAAGGGGGCTCAGACGTGAGGGCCCTGAACTCTGAAACCCTCCGAGCTGAGGTAATTGCTACGAGGAAGGCAACCTTGAACGAGAGATACAACAAAGAGCAGGTGGCCAGTGGTTCAAATGGGGGGCTTGTAAGTCTGGACAGGACTAGATTGAGGTCCCAGGCTGGGACAGGCTGACAAGTGTGTAGGAAGAGCCTGTCCAAACCCTTGAGGAAGGGACTGGCTATAGGGTTTGAAAAATCGAGAACCCATCTGAGCTCGGATGGAAGGCGGAGATGGCAGCTAAATGGACCCTTATTAATGACAGGGACAGATCTTGATGTTTTAGGTGCAGGAGGTAGTCCAGTATGAATGGTATGGGGGCGAGGAGAGGCGACTGATGGCATTGCTCCACCCAGATGGAGAATCGTTTCCACTTGGCAAGGTACGTTGCCCTGGTGGAAGGCTTTCTACTACCCAGGAGGACTTGCTTGACCTGGTCCAATCATGACAGCTCCGCGGCGCTTAGCCATGGACCATCCAGGCTGTGAGGTGAAGGGACTCCAGATTTGGGTGCCAGAGTCTGCCTAAAGTGGGTGCCTACTGACATTTCCAGGAGCGAAGTGAACCAGTGTTGGCGCGGCCATGCCGGTGCTATGAGTATAACTCGAGCCTGATCCCTGCAGATCTTGAGGAGCACCCTGTGGATCAGCAGGATAGGTGGAAAAGCATAGAGCAGGTGGCCCGCCCAAGAGAGAAGGAAGGCATCCCTGATGGACCCCGGGCTGTGACTCTTGAGGGAGCAGAATGCCTGACACTTCCTGTTGCCACGAGTGGCGAAAAGGTCTATCTGGGGAGAGCCCCAGAACCGGAAGATTGAGTTCACCACATCTGGATGAAGGGACCATTAGTGGCCCTGGAATGTCTGGCTGAGGCTGTCCGCCAGCGCGTTCTGAACCCTTGGGAGGTATGACGCCTGTAGGTGTATCGAGTATTCTACGCAGAAGTCCCACAGCGCGAGGGCTTCGCGGCACAGGGGAGAGGAGTGTGCACCCCCTATTTGTTGCTATAGAACATCGCCGAGGTGTTGTCTGTGAGGTGTTCCTGCCCGTTATGTGGGCTTTGAAAGCATAGCATGCCAGACGCATCGCTCTCAGCTCTTTGACATTGATGTGTAGAGCGAAGTCCGTCTGAGACCAGAGGCCTTGAGTCCTGAGGTTCCCTAGGTAAGCTCCCCAGCCCAGATCCGAGGCGTCTGTCACCAAAGAGAGAGAGAGGGCTGAGGGCTGGCAAAGGGCACTCCCATGCAAACTACTCGCGGGTCGAGCCACCACAAAAGGGAGTGCAACACAGGGCGGGGCAGGGTTACAATGCAGTCCAGAGCGTCTCGAGCTGACTGATACACCGACGCTAGCCAAGACTGGAGTGGACGTAGTCTGAGCCTGGTGTGCTGCACTACGTAGGTGCACGCAGCCATGTGCCCCAGTAGTCTTAGGCAGTTCCTTGCTGAGGTGGTGGGGAACTGTCTGAGACCCTGTATGATATCCCGAAATGAGCAAAACCTGGCTTCTGGGAGGTACGCCCTGGCTCGGGTAGAGTCCAGGACCACGCCTATGAACTCTATCCTCTGCACCGAGGACAGGGTAGATTTCTCCTCGTTTAGGAGAAGACCCAGTTCGAGGAAGGTCCTTCTTATAAATTCTACCTGAGCCTCCACCTGGGCTCTTGAGCGTCCCTTGATTAGCCAGTCGTTGAGATAGGAAAAAATTAGTATCTGGCGTTTGCGCAGGAACGCCGCAACGCTGCAACAACTGCCATGCATTTCGTGAATACTCGGGGGGCGGTCGACAGTCCAAACAGGAGGACAGCAAACTGATAGTGGCCTCTGCTGACCGAATCTGAGGCAGCGTCTGTGATGTGGGACTATTGCAATATGAAAATACGCGTCCTTCAAGTCGAGGGCGGCGTACCAGTCTCCTGGATCCAGTGAGGGGATAATGGAGGTTAGTGAGACCATGCAAAACTTGAGTTTCTTTACATGCTTGTTGAGCTGTCGCAGGTCCAGGATGGGTCTGAGGCGCCCGCTTGGCCTTTGGTATTAGGAAATACCAGGAGTAGAAACCCTTGCCCCTTAGCTCCTGAGGAACCTCCTCCACTGCCCCTACCAAGAGGAGGGACTGCACTTCTTGAATTAGAAGTTGCTCATGAAAGGGGACAGGGAAGGGGGTAGGTGAGGTGGGAGGGTATAGAATTGGATGGAGGACCCAGCGGTCTGAAGTAATTCGGGACCAGGCACGGTAGGTAGAAAGGGGATAGACAGGATGAGAAGGTAAGATGGGAAGGATCGGGGGAGGGATAGCTCAGTGGTTTGAGCATTGGTCTGCTAATCCCAGGGTTGTGAGTTCAATCCTTGAGGGGGCCATTTAGGGATCTGGGGCAAAAATCTGTCTGGGGATTGGTCCTGCTTTGAGCAGGGGGTTGGACTAGATGACCTCCGTAGGTCCCTTCCAACCTTGAGATTCTATGATCCAGAGACCGTACTGGAAAGCCGTCCCACTGCACCCTCAAAAGGGTGGTCTGGGCCCAGGTGGGGGTTTTGGCTGGCCAGAGTTTTGCCCAGAGAAGGAAGGGTGTCTCCTCCTAGTACTCCTGTTGCGCCAATGCGGAACATCCTGGCGGTTTTGTGGTTGATAAGGCTGAGGGGCAGGCTGAGGCCTAAAATGCCGGCGCTGAGTAGCCGGCGTGTGAAGTCCCAGCAATTGAAAGGTAGCTCTCGAGTCCTTCAAACTATGAAGTCTCTTATCTGTCTTTTCAGAGAAAAGAGCTGATCCCTCTAAAGGAAGGTCCTGGATGGTCTGTTGGACCTCGTGTGGTAGTCCAGAGACCTGCAGCCAGGAGCCTTGTCTCATCACTACCCCTGTGGCCAGCGTGTGGGAGGCTGCATCCGCCGTGTCCAGAGTCGCTTGTAGCAATGCTCTGGAGACCAGTTTCCCCTCCTCCACGAGCGTGGAGAACTCCACCCGAGTTTCCTGGCAAACTTAGCCATAGACGAGCAGGTGTTATGCCCGTAGCGGCTTACTATAGCCTGCTGGTTGGCTATCCGGAGCTGCAGGCCCCCCAGTTAAATAGACCTTTCGGCCAAATCGGTCCAGTTTCTTGGCGGCCCTGTTTTTTGGGGTGGAGCCCTAAAAACCTTGGCGTTCTCTCTGATTGGCCGCATCGACCACCAAAGAGTGGGGGTATAATGATGTTCGTAACCCTTAGAAGGAACGAAGTAGTGGCGCTCGGCTTTCTTGGCATAGGAGCCAGAGAAGCGGGGGTTTGCCACAGATTCTTAGATGTGTCAGTTATAGTTTTAATCAGTGGCAACGCAACCCTGGATGGGCCGGAGGGGGCCAGGATATCAACGACAGGGTCTACATCCTCCTCCACCTCCTCTGCCTGTATCCCCAGGCTTTGGGCGGCCCGCATTAGGAGCTGTTGAAGAACACGGTTGTCCTCCAGAGATGTCAATGTAGATGTCCCTGCAACCGCTTTGTCAGGCGAGGAAGAGGATGAGAGAACAGGTAGCAGGCTCTGTTCGCTACCCTTAGCACCCCTGGGGTCCCTCGGCACCCAGTGTTCAATCCGTGGGGCCGGAGCTGATGGAGAGTTCGGCATCGCTGTTGGTGCTGGGGCCGACAAGTCCGGCAGTACTGAGGTTGACGGTGTCGGCTGGGTTGGAACTGGAGCCTCCAGCGGTGCCATTGTCTGGAGAAACGGTGCCGGAGTTGACTGTGGTTGAAGTATTGGTGCCAGAACTGTCTGAGCCAGCGGTGCTGCTCCTCCAAACGGCGGTGCCGGCGCTGACTGTGGGACGAAGGATGCCAACAACACCGATGCAGTTCTGGACCGCGGACCATGGACTTGGCCCTGGCTCTGATGGTAAGCCCAGGGTGTCCAAAAGGGCTATTGGGCAGGAGGATGCCATTGTTGTTGCCACGTTGCTGGGTATGATTGGTAACTCCACCACGACCTGGACCTCCTGCTCCGCGACCTGCTGGAGCAATAAGAGTCTGCCTCCGACTCCGAGGTCTCCGAGTTGAGGCACCGATTGTTGGCGACTCAGGGTACTGCTCCCATGGAGGAGCCTGAGTCGCCAACGATCGGTGCCCCAACTCCGGAGAGCAGTTCGGTTCTTGCATTTGCACGGGCGGTGCTGGAGATGGAGACCAGCGGGCCATCATGGCTGGTTTACCCCTCGAGTGGAACAGCGGGCGTGCGGTCGCCGGCGATTTATCCGTCATTTGCGGGGAGGACAGCACCGGGAGGCACATCAAGTCCGAGGCTGCCTTGAACGCCTCCTGTGTCGATGGTGGCTGTATGTCCCCTTGGTCCGGTGGCCGGGGGGCAGGAAGAGGTTTGGTTTGGACTCGACTGGACCCCGGCCGGGGCAGGAGTCAACGAAACCCTGGGCAGGAGCAAGGAGGAGCGGTCTGTCCCAATCCGCTTGTGGACGCCACCAATTCTTTACGTTTCGGGAGGGGTGAGCGGCACATCACTGGCCTCTTCTTTTTTACTGGCACCAGAGATGGTGAGCGGTGCCGTACTGAGGCCGACCCGTGGCGGTGCCAGTGGGCTTTAGAGTCTTTAGCTGGGCCCGTTTCGCGTGCCGTTGGTGCTGGAGCGCTGCACACCAAGGAGGAGGTGCTTGGTGCCAGGTCAGTGGGTCTTGGGTTGGACTGTGGCCACAACGCCGCCTCCATTAGCAGGAGTTTTAGTCTCTGCTCTCAGTCTTTAAGCGTTCTGGGGCGGAAACCCTTGCAAATGCGGCACTTCTCCTTCTGGTGACTCTCACCAAGGCACCGCAGGCAGGAAGAGTGAGGATCACTCTTGGGTATAAACTTGCCACAGGCCTCGCAGAGCTTAAATCCCGGAGACCTGGGCATACCCGAGGAGGGGGAATGAAACGTCCTAACAACCAACTAACTATAACTATAGGGAAACAACTATTAACAAACTGAGAACTATATACAACTAAGATCTAGCAGACACTGCTAAGGCGCTTGCTGCGAGAGTGATCAAAGTTCCAGCTAGCCGTCACCAGCGGTAAGAAGGAACTGAGGGGGTGGAGGGTCGGCGGGGCCCTATATTGGGTGCCATGAAGGCGCCATTCCAGAGGGCGCCCAGGCCGACCCTACGGACGCTGCTAGGGGAAAACCTTTCGACTGGCGTGCATGTGGTGCGCACACACCTGCTTGGAATGGACATGAACAATCACTTGAAGAAGAATAGCTTTTAAGCAACGAATAACAATTGTTTTAACTCCTAAATCCCAAAGGTTTTTTTTTTTTACCAGAAGCTAGTGGCAAAAAAATGTGCCAAATATGTTTAGTACAAACAGACTTTTATAAGTTGTACAGCACTATGCATATTTTCCAATAATTAAGGTTGGTGAACAAAGTTTTGATTTCATTCATAATTCATTCTTAAGCAAATGTGTCCTTTCAGTTCAACTTATCCAAACTAGAAATTTGCTGTCTGGCCCCATATCTTTCTATTGTCCAGCCAGTTCCCCTATGCTTGAATAACAGAGCCTTCTGTCCTGTTTTTCTGTCTATTTGCAGCAGGTGGTAGAGCCTTCTCTCCTACTGTTGATATCCCATCATCTGGAACAGCCTCATTGCACCTAATTGACTGATTTTTAAAATCCAATTTTGAGACCCATCTCTTCTTTGTTCTGATTCCTCACCACCTTTAACTTAAAAATATTTTGAATACTATGCCCTGAGTCTTCCTCTGTCCCCCATTCACAAATGTTCTCCATAAATCTGATATTTGCTCCTTCATAACCTAGATCACATCACAGTCACAGACATTAATGCCTATACAATATTTTATCTGTTTGCTTGTTTGCATTTACAAATTGGACTAACTGTAATATGATATTTTTATAGCAAAGATGCTATACAAAACCAAAGTTGCACTCTATTTTCAACATTCTGAAAAAAAGATGTGGTCCATGTTGGTGAACTAGAGTGACTCGTACTAAATGAGGGTATTGATATAATAGGCATCCAGAAACTTGGTGGAATGAGAATCATAGAATCATAGAATATCAGCGTTGGAAGGGACCTCAGGAGGTCATCTAGAACCCCCTGCTCAAAGCAGGACCAATTCCCAAACAGATTTTTTTGCCCCAGATCCCTAAGTGGCCCCCTCAAGGATTGAACTCACAACCCCGGATAATCAATGGGACACAGTAATACCAGGGTACAAAATATATCGAAAGGTCAGAACAGGCTGTGCTGGTGGGGGAGTGGCACTATATGTGAAAGAAAGCGTAGAATCAAATAAAGTAAAAACCTTAAATGAAACAAACTGTACCATAGAAGGTACCATAGAATCTATATAGATAGTAATTCCATGCTCAAATAATAAGAATACAGCAATAGGGATATACTACCAACCTCCTGACCAGGATGGTGATAGTGACTGTGAAATGTTCAGGGAGATTAGAGAGGCTATAAAAATAAAAAGCTCAGTAATAATGGGGGATTTCACCTATCCCCATATTGACTGGGTACATGTCACCTCAGGACAGGATTCATAGATTCATAGATTCTAGGACTGGAAGGGACCTCGAGAGGTCATCGAGTCCAGTCCCCTGCCCGCATGGCAGGACCAAATACCATCTAGACCATCCCTGATAGACATTTATCTAACCTACTCTTAAATATCTCAAGAGATGGAGATTCCACAACCTCCCTAGGCAATTTATTCCAGTGTTTAACCACCCTGACAGTTAGGAACTTTTTCCTAATGTCCAACCTAGACTTCCCTTGCTGCAGTTTAAACCCATTGCTTCTGGTTCTATCCTTAGAGGCTAAGGTGAACAAGTTTTCTCCCTCCTCCTTATGACACCCTTTTAAATACCTGAAAACTGCTATCATGTCCCCTCTCAGTCTTCTCTTTTCCAAACTAAACAAACCCAATTCTTTCAGCCTTCCTTCATAGGTCATGTTCTCAAGACCTTTAATCATTCTTGTTGCTCTTCTCTGGACCCTTTCCAATTTCTCCACATCTTTTTTAAAATGCGGTGCCCAGAACTGGACACAATACTTCAGCTGAGGCCTAACCAGAGCAGAGTAGAGCGGAAGAATGACTTCTCGTGTCTTGCTCACAACACACCTGTTAATACATCCCAGAATCATGTTTGCTTTTTTTGCAACAGCATCACACTGTTGACTCATATTTAGCTTGTGGTCCACTATAACCCCTAGATCCCTTTCTGCCGTACTCCTTCCTAGACAGTCTCTTCCCATTCTGTATGTGTGAAACTGATTTTTCCTTCCTAAGTGGAGCACTTTGCATTTGTCTTTGTTAAACTTCATCCTGTTTACCTCAGACCATTTCTCCAATTTGTCCAGATCATTTTGAATTATGACCCTGTCCTCCAAAGCAGTTGCAATCCCTCCCAGTTTGGTATCATCCGCAAACTTAATAAGCGTACTTTCTATGCCAATATCTAAGTCGTTGATGAAGATATTGAACAGCGCCGGTCCCAAAACAGAACCCTGCGGTACCCCACTCGTTATGCCTTTCCAGCAGGATTGGGAACCATTAATAACAACTCTCTGAGTACGGTTATCCAGCCAGTTATGCACCCACCTTATAGTAGCCCCATCTAAATTGTATTTGCCTAGTTTATCGATAAGAATATCATGCGAGACCGTATCAAATGCCTTACTAAAGTCTAGGTATACCACATCCACAGCCTCACCCTTATCCACAAGGCTCGTTATCCTATCAAAGAAAGCTATCAGATTGGTTTGACATGATTTGTTCTTCACAAATCCATGCTGGCTGTTCCCTATCACCTTACCACCTTCCAAGTGTTTGCAGATGATTTCCTTAATTACTTGCTCCATTATCTTCCCTGGCACAGAAGTTAAACTAACTGGTCTGTAGTTTCCTGGGTTGTTTTTATTTCCCTTTTTATAGATGGGCACTATATTTGCCCTTTTCCAGTCTTCTGGAATCTCTCCCGTCTCCCATGATTTTCCAAAGATAATAGCTAGAGGCTCAGATACCTCCTCTATTAGCTCCTTGAGTATTCTAGGATGCATTTCATCAGGCCCTGGTGACTTGCAGGCATCTAACTTTTCTAAGTGATTTTTAACTTGTTCTTTTTTTATTTTATCTGCTAAACCTACCCCCTTCCCATTAGCATTCACTATGTTAGACATTCCTTCAGACTTCTCGGTGAAGACCGAAACAAAGAAGTCATTAAGCATCTCCGCCATTTCCAAGTTTCCTGTTACTGTTTCTCCCTCTTCACTAAGCAGTGGGCCTACCCTGTCTTTGGTCTTCCTCTTGCTTCTAATGTATTGATAAAAAGTCTTCTTGTTTCCCTTTATTCCCGTAGCTACTTTGAGCTCATTTTGTGCCTTTGCCTTTCTAATCTTGCCCCTGCATTCCTGTGTTGTTTGCCTATATTCATCCTTTGTAATCTGTCCCAGTTTCCATTTTATGAGACTCCTTTTTATTTTTTAGATCATGCAAGATCTCATGGTTAAGCCAAGGTGGTCTTTTGCCACATTTTCTATCTTTCCTAACCAGCGGAATAGCTTGCTTTTGGGCTCTTAATAGTGTCCCTTTGAAAAACTGCCAACTCTCCTCAGTTGTTTTTCCCCTCAGTCTTGATTCCCATGGGACCTTACCTATCAGCTCTCTGAGCTTACCAAAATCTGCCTTCCTGAAATCCATTGTCTCTATTTTGCTGTTCTCCCTTCTACCCTTCCTTAGAATTGCAAACTCTATGATTTCATGATCACTTTCACCCAGGCTGCCTTCTACTTTCAAATTCTCAACGAGTTCCTCCCTATTTGTTAAAATCAAGTCTAGAACAGCTTCCCCCCTAGTAGCTTTTTCAACCTTCAGAGATGCAGAGATGAAGTTTCTTGATACCTTAAATGACTGCTTCTTTGAGCAGCTAGTCCTGGAACCCACAAGAAGAGAGCCAATTCTTGATTTAGTCCTAAGTGGAGCACAGGATCTGGTCCAAGAGGTGACTATAGCTGGACTGCTTGGTAACATATAATTAAATGTAATATCCCTGTGGCGGTAAAGTTAGTTAAACAGAAATTAAAAGGTACAGTGCCAAAAGTGAAATCCCTGCAAGCTACTTGAAAACTTTTTAAAAACACCATAATAGAGGCTCAACTTAAATGTATACCCCAAATTAAAAAAAATATAGTAAGAGAACCAGTCTGTGACTAAACAACAAAGTAAAAGAAGCAGTTAAAGGCAAAAAAGCATCTATTAAATAGTGGAAGTTAAATCCTAGTGAGGAAAATAGGAAGGAGCATAAACTCTGGCAAGTGAAGTGTAAAAATATAATTAGGAAGACCAAAAAAGAATTTGAAGAACAGCTAGCCAAAGACTCACAGTAATAGCAACAAATTTTTTAAGTACATCAGAAGCAGGAAGCCTGCTAAACAACCAGTGGGGCCAGCGGACGATCGAGATGCTGAAGGAGCACTCAAAGATGATAAGGCCATTGCTGAGAAACTAAATGAATTCTTGGCATCAGTCTTCACAGCTGAGGATTCCCAAACTTAAGCCATTCTTTTTAGGTGACAAATCTGAGGAACTGTCCCAGATTGAGGTGTCATTAGAGGAGGTTTTGGAACAAATTGATAAATTAAACAGTAATAAGTCACCAGGACCAGATGGTATTCACCCAAGAGTTCTGAAGAAACTCAAATGTGAAATTGCAGAACTACTAACTGTAGTTTGTAACCTATCATTTAAATCAGCTTCTGTACCAAATGACTGGAGGATAGCGAATGTGACGCCAACTTTTAAAAAGGGCTCCAGAGGTGATCCTGGCAATTACAGGCCAGTAAGCCTGACTTCAGTACCAGGCAAATTGATTGAATCTATAGTAAAGGACAGAATTGTCAGACACATAGGGGAACATAATTGTTGGGGAAGAGTCAACAGGGTTTTTGTAAAGGGAAATCATGCCTCACCAATCTACTAGAATTCTTTGAGAGGGTCTTCAAGCATTTGGCCAAGGGGCATCCAGTGGATATAGTGTACATAGATTTTCAGAAAGCCTTTGACAAGGTCCCTCACCAAAAGCTCTTAAGCAAAGTGAGCTGTCGGGATAAGAGGGAAGGTCCTCTCATGGATTGGCAACTGGTTAAAAGATAGGAAACAAAGGGTAGGAATAAATGGTTAGTTTTCAGAATGGAGAGAGGTAAATAGTAGTGTCCCCTAGCGGTCTGTACTGGGACCAGTACTATTCAACATATTCTAAATGCTCTGGAAAAGGGGTAAACACTGAGGTGACAAAATTTACAGATCATACAAAACTACTGAAGATAGTTAAGTCCAAAGCAGACTGCAAAGAGCTACAAAGGGATCTCACCAAACTGGGTGACTGGGCAACAAAATGGCAGATGAAATTTAATGTTGATAAATGCAAAGTAATGCACATTGTAGTTCTCTGAAAACATCCACTCAGTGTGCAACGGCTATCAAAAAAGCTAACAGAATATTGGGAAGGAAGAAAGAAGAGCAGCAAAATACAGACCTTAAACTTCAGAAAAGCAGACTTTGACTCCCTCAGGGAACTGATGGGCAGGATCTCCTGGAAGGCTAATATGAGGGGGAAAGGCGTCCAGAAGAGCTGGCTTTATTTTAAAGAAGGCCTATTGAGAGTGCAGGATCAAACCACCCTGAGGTGCAGAAAGAATAGCAAAGATGGCAGGCGACCAGCTTGGCTTAACAGAGTGATCTTAAACACAAAAGGGAAGCTTACAAGAAATGGCAACTTGGACAGATGACTAGGAAGAAGTATAAAAATATTGCTCGAGCATGCCGGGGTGTAATCACAATTGGAGTTGCAGCTAGCAAGGGATGTGAAGGGTAACAAGAAGGGTTTCTACAGGTATGTTAGCAACAAGAAGAAGGTCAGGGAAAATGTGGGACCCTTACTGAATGGGGGAAGCAACCTAGTGACAGATGATGTGGAAAAAGCTGAAGTATTCAATGCTTTTTTTGCCTCCATCTTCACAGACAAGGTCAGCTCCCAGGCTGCTGCACTGGGCAGCACAGTATGGGGAGAGATGAGCAGCCTCCTGGTTAAGGCAGGGGTGGGCAAACTACAGGCCGCGAGCCACATCCAGCCCATCAGACCTTTTAATCTGGCTCTCAGCTACCGTCAGGGAGCGAGGTCAGGGGCTTGCCCCACTCTGGCACTCTAGCGCAGCTCCTGGGAAGCAGCCGGCGTGACCTCCCTCCGGCTCCTACATAGTATGCGGAAGAATGGCCAGGGAGCTCTGCGCGCTGCCCCATCCGCAGGCGCCGCCCCCGCAGCTCCCATTGGCCGTGGTTCCCGGCCAATGGGAGGGACAAGGCAATGCGTAGAGCCGCTGGGCTGCGCCTCCGCGTAGGAGCCGGACGGGGGACATGCTTCCGAGAGCTGCTTGAGGTAAGCGCCGGCTGGAGCCTGCACCCGAGGCCCACCTGCGCCCCAATCCTCTGACCTGATCCCCCTCCCACCCTCTGAACCCCTTGGTCCCAGCCTGGAGCACCCTCTTGCACCTCAAACACCTCATCCCCAGCCCCACCCCAGAGCCCGCACCCCCAGTTGGAGCCTTTACACCCCCCACCACGTATCCCAACCCCCTGCCCCAGCCCTGATACCTCTCCCACCCTCCGAACCCCTCAGTCCCAGCCTGGAACACCCTCCTATGCTCCAAACCCCTCATCCCCAGCCCCACCCCAGAGCCCGCACCTCCAACTGGAGCCCTCACCCCCCCGTACTCCAGTCCTCTGCCCCAGCACTGATCCCCCACCCACCCTCTGAACCCCTCGGTCCCAGCTTGGAGCATCCTCCTTCACCCCAACGCCCTCAACCGACTGGCTAAGTGGCAGTCCTGCAGAAAAGGACCTGGGGATTACAGTGGATGAGAAGCTGGATATGAGTCAACACAGTAGTGTAGGTGGGGGGGAACAGGGGAGCGGCTGCTCCTGCACCGAGCACAAATGGCGCCTTTTTAATTTTACTCACCTGGGAGCGGGGGCGGGGAAAAAGGCGCCACCCGCTGTGGCGCTTTTACTGACGGGGCGGCGCTCCGGGTCTTCGGGACCTTCACTCGCTTCGGGTGTCTTCGGTGGCACTGAAGCTTCATCGCCGAAATGCCGCCGAAGACCTGCGGAGCGAGTGAAGGTCCCGCCGCCAAGGTGCCGCCGAAGACCCAGAGCGCTGCTCCATCAGTAAAAGCGCCGCAGCGGGTGGCGCCTTTTTTTCCCCCACTCCCCCTCTTCCCTCCACCTGGCTACGCCACTGAGTCAACAGTGTGCCCTTGTTGCCAAGACGGCTAACAGTATATTGGGCTGCATTAGTAGGAGCATTGCCAGAAGATCGAGGGAAGTGATTATTCCCCTTAATTCAGCACTGGGGAGGCCACATCTGGAGTATTGCGTCCAGTTTTGGGCCCCCCACTACAGAAAGGAGGTGGACAAATTGAAAAGAGTTCAGCGGAGGGCAACAAATATGATTAGGGGGTTGGAGCACATGACTTACGAGGAGAGGCTGAGGGAACTGTGCTTATTTAGTCTGCAGAAGAGAAGAGTGAGGGGGGATTTGATAGCTGCTTTCAACTACCTGAAGGGGGTTCCAAAGAGGATGGAGCTAGGCTGTTCTCAGGGGTGGCAGATGACAGAACAGGGAGCAATGGTCTCAAGTTGCAGTGGGGGAGGTCTAGGTTGGATATTAGAAAAACTATTTCACTAAGAGGGTCGTGAAGCACTGGAATGGGTTACCTAGGGAGGTGGCAGAACCTCCATCCTTAGAGGTTTTTAAGGCCCGGCTTGACAAAGCCCTGGCTGGGATGATTTAGTTGGTGTTGGTTCTGCTTTGAGCAGGGGGTTGGACTAGATGACCTCCTGAGGTCTCTTCCAACCCTAATCTTCTATGATTCTATGAATCATTAAGAAAGGGATAGATAATAAGACAGAAAATATCATATTGCCTCTATATGAATCCATGGTACACCCACATCTTGAATACTGCATGCAGATGTGGTTGCCCCATCTCAAAAAGATATATTGAAATTGGAAAAGGTTCAGAAAAGGGAAACAAAAATGATTAGAGGTATGGAACAGTTCCATATGAGGAGAGATTAATAAGATCGGGACTTTTCAGCTTGGAAAAGAGACGACTAAGGGGGGATATGATAGAAGTCTATAAAATCATGACTGGTGTGGAGAAATAAATATGGAAGTGTTATTTACTCCTTCTCATAACACGAGAACTAGGGGTCACCAAATGAAATTAATATGCAGCAGATTTAAAACAAACAAAAGGAAGTATTTCTTCACACAACACACAGTCAACCTGTGGAACTTCTTGCCAGAGGATGTTGTGAAGGCCAAGACTATAACAGGGTTCAAAAAAGAACTAGATAAGTTAATGGAGGATAGGTCCATCAGTGGCTATTAGCCAGGATGGGCAGGGATGGTGTCCCTAACCTCTGTTTGCCAGAAGCTGGGAATGGGTGACAGGGATGGATCACTTGATGATTACCTGTTCTGTTCATCCCCTCTGGGGCACCTGGCACTGGCCACCGGCGGAAGACAGGATACTGGACCTTTTTAGCATTATACAAATTAAAAATGTTCCATAAATGATTCAACAGAATTAGCATCTACTGCTTATATACTGGATATGCTTTGAGTCTATTTTACTGCTACCTTTTCTCTGAGCTGTTTGCCAGAAACTAAATGAGGTAATTTCAATCGAAGGACAATTTTTCTTTCTGTTGGTTAGTGGTGAATATAATGATGCCCCTCTATGGAAAGAAAATATATTGTTCTCTGGGTTCATAAAGTAAATCCTGCATAAAAATAATGACAAATATGATCTGTTTCAACAAGAAATGATTGTTTGAAAATACCCAGATATCAAAGAAGTTAAAAGTATACACAATTCTGGTCAATTTACATTGCTAATGCCGGTGGCCAATGAGGATAAAGACAAGCATTGTAATCTCTTGTTCAAATGACCATAAGTTTATCAGAGTAGTCTTTATGAGCCAAAATGCCTATGACTTTTACTTCTTCTTCAAAATCCCAAAGGTTTTTTGGATCTGCCTGTAATAACTGTTCTCCGACAAAATGGTAATTTCTCCAGGTGGCTGTCTTAATACAACAGTGTCAGATTTACAAGGAAACAGGAAGGGTAGATTATTTCTCAGCAACAGTAGCTACTCCCTTCCATACAGCCCATTCTCAATGGAGTCTGTCTTTCCATACAGCTTTTAAAATTAAAGTTAACACACTACCTCTGCTTTTAAGTTGTCATTACCTAACAAATGGCAACTTTTTCCCCATATTCTTTTACACCTGAGTTTAAGGTGCAAGGTCTGAAACCTTGAGTGCTGCTTTGGACACTTCAGCTGTAGAAGCTGGGATCACATGAACACAAGCCCCATCCCCCTTAAAGCAGAGTGGATAAAAATCATTATTTTAAAAAAATATCTAAAGCATCAATTTTTTGGTTTAAATCAACTTTTTAAAGTTAAATAATATTTATTGTTTACATGTTACTAGTTAGTTCTTTCCCTCCATTTTAGTCTCAAATTGCTATAGCGGATGTTTTGTAGTAATTTCTTTAGTTTCCTAATTGTTAGAAGAATTTCATATTTTACTTAGTGATTTCTTTCTTTTAGGTAATTCCATACTTTAAATGCTCAGTGAAAACATTTTAGTAATATTATTATGAGAACACAATCCCACACATAAGACTTATAAGCGAATACCCCATCCTGTATTTGTAGGGCCATACCAAATTCACGCTCCATTTTGATCAATTTCACACTCATAGGATTTAAATCTGAAATTTCATGGTGTAATTTTAGGGGTCCCAAAAATGAGTTGTGGGGGGGAGGGTCGCAAGGTTATGTAGGGGGGATTATGGTACTGCTACCCTTACTTCTGCACTGCTGCTGGTGGCTTTGCGGCCTTCAGAGCTGGGCAGCTGAAGAGTAGCGGCTGCTGGCTGCGAGCCCAGCTCTGAAGGTAGAACTGCCGCCAGCAGCAGTGCAGACATAAGGATGGCATGGTATGGTATGGTATTGCCACCCTTACGTCTGCACTGCTGCTGGCAGTGTTGCCTTCAGAGCTGGGTGCTTGGCCAACATCTGTCGCTCTCCGGTTGCTCTGAAGGCAATGCAGAAGTAAGGGTAGCAATACCGTGACCCCCCTGCAACTCCCTTTTGGGTCAGGACCTCCTATATGAGAAACACTGGTCTCCCCCCGTGAAATCTATAGTATAGGGTAAAAGCACACAAAAGACCAGATTTCATGGGGGGGCAGGGGGAGGGGACACCAGATTTTACAGACTGTGATGCATTTTTCGTGGCCATGAATTTGGTAGGGCCCTATGTATTTGTAACCAACAAAACCTTGTAATATACTGAACTTCCACAAGTAAAGAAAGCTGAAATTCTCTGATACTCTTCCATCAGGGTATGCAGTTTGAAGTCAATAGGACTTAGGAACATAAGTCACTAAGGTATTTTTGAAAATCCCACCTTTTGGTGCCTAAATCTGGGTATGGAAGGCTAATTTTACACTTCTTTTTGGGGGGAATTTTTTGGCTTGTGTGCATAAAAATTCAAAATAAATTTCTTAACATCTTGAAAGTCTAACTTTTTACTGTTAAAACTGAAGCAGTTTTGTTTTGAAGTGACAAAGATTTTATGCCACAAAGAGTAGTTTTTATTAAAATACCGTTTTAGATCCTGATGCTGCAAACACATGCATGTGCTTCACTTTAGGCATGTAATCAAAAGGATTATTCATGTGAATGAAGTCACATACTTGTTTGCAGGATCAAGGCCTTAACTTCCATTATTTTGGTTTTTGCCTATTGTATTTCTATAAAATTTAGAAAAGACAGACTACCAAAAGTGGTATTTTAAAAAGAAACAGCATTTGTAATTTAGTTCATTATACATTTTAAAGTAAAGTTAAAATAGAACAAGTTTTCAAATTAATTTTACACTGTCTCAAGATGACCTGAATCAATGATTTAAAAAAAATAAACAGTGATTTTAATCAATGATTTAAATTGCTCTGCCTTTCCTTAAAAACATACATTTATTATCTTCATTCTACTCCAGATGCAAGCAGCTAAGCAATATGTACAGAATCCTGCTGCCTCCAATGCTATTTGCTGCTAGTTCAGAAATCTGGATTCAAGTACCGTAAATTTCCTTTGCTCTCTCATCCCGCCTCCCTTCCCCAGCCATGAACAGATGGACACCAGATGGACATAAAAGAAAAGCATGTAAAGGAAGAGAAAATACAAAATGTAAGATATCAGTGAACAGAGGATGAGGAGAGGACAGATGAGAATGGAAGACAGGACAGAGGGTTAATAAATTTAAGAAATGGTTAAGCTGAACTTAATTTATGAAACCTCTCAAAGCCCCATCTGTACAGAATACAGTACTTTGCTTCAGCCCTGTGCACACATGAATTTTGAATCCATATGATGTGCTGGTACTCAGCAGGTTAATCTAAAGGACAGAAGAAATGTGAGCCTCAAAATTTCATCTAATATGATTTTAAACAGAGAAAACAAACCTAACCTAAGAATTAGCATTAATTCTCCAAGCACTTTTCTTTTTTGACAAAGAAGATAAACTAATTGAATAACATGGCATACTACATACATTCTGAATACTAGTGTAGTTTAAAACTAGTATTCTGAACTCACAAAAATATGACGACAATCCTAGTCTATAAACATGCACATTACGCCCAAATGTTTAACCTAATATTTTTAGTGTCTCGTAAATTGTCAGAACTAATACCTTCATCCACTTTTTTGGCTTGTGCTAACTTTTCTTGAGCTCTCTCTTTCAATGCTTGGACTGGAATAGAAGCCAATGCTTTCTTCTGAAGAGACTGGTTCTCATACACTTGCACATGCTGAAAGTTTGATTGAAGGGTTTTAAAGATTGTTTCAGCCTCCTAATATGGGAAAAAATATAGGTATTATTACAATCTATGCAAACCATTTTCTAGTAATTGGATGATTTCAAAACATCTGGTCTTGGTTCATTAATGTGTAAGCTTGTTTGTATATTTATTATAGAGTTTCTGATCATGACTCCATAGTTAAGATTGCATTACAGATTTCAGTTAAAAGGAGTTTTAAACTGTAAAAATATGAATAACATGGCTAAAATTAAAACACAGAATGTAAACTTTGAGCACTATTTGAATTTTTCATGATGGTTTGATTGAAAAATGGACTGGATACAGAGAGAAGTAAGAGCTCAAAAATAACCCTTTTGGCAATTTTTCACTGGATTGTCTCACTTTTCTTTGTATGCCCTTTCCAAGGAATCTAATATGCTCAGATTGTGGGATCTGTCCTTTGTGCACATTGTTGCTCCTCACGTGCTGATTCCCAGAGTACCAGTTATACATAGCTGTGCTTGACTAGAGAGCATTTTATAGCTTTTTAGCCATAATGGAAAATGTATGTGTCAAGCTGAAGCTGCTGAATTTGACAACATAGCAGCCACAGCACAAATAATGTGGTGAAAGAGAGTGAGTTAGCATACCTCTATAACCAAGGGGATAATTCCCTGAACTAGGAAGGAGGAGACCAAGAGTTTAAAGCTAACTGTTCTTTGTATTTCCATGCAAGTCACAACCAGCAAAGAATGGCTGAAAAAACCTTTATTGGAAGTAGTGATGCCTATTGTTAAGGCTTCTGAGCACTTCTTGTTATAAGACCCTGAGTGCTGGAATGAAACTCGGGAGACCTGGATTCTAATCCCAGATCTCCCACCCTCAGCTTGTTCACTGTAGCAGATTGACTAAACCAGTTTTGGTTATTAACCACTATAATTTCTAACCACTATAATTGCACTCCCCTCTTGTTGGGATTCCCTCTGAGACCTCTTTCCACTCGGCTTTCCTAGAACTTAGTTCAACTTCAGATTCTGTCACTCATATTTTTAGTTGGCATACAGCAAAGCTACGCTGAGATGATCACACTCAAGCATAGTGGGTTGGTATAGGGCATACCACACATCCAAAGTTACACTGCAAACCTCTTTCTTTATATACATTTATACATTATATTGCATTTGCTATACATTGCATCACATATTTTGGGATTTGACTTTGTAGGAAACAATCCCTGTACAGCACACACTGTCCATACATGATTTACTCTTTACCTCATCTTATATTCCAGGCTCATTTTAGTTACTTATTTTATCCATTATAAATGGTTTTCTGGGGTCCCCCCTTGTTTTAGCTAGTACAGACATTCTGCTTTCAGCCTACTGATCCTAATCCTGTCTCCCAAAAAATGAAGCCTCACCCATGTCCAATTAGTCATGTCAAGCCAGGTCTATACTTTTCAGAGCCAAATACAGAATCCAGGATTCCTGATCACCAATATTCTACTGCTGACTAGTAAACAGTTGTGTCAGCCACTCAGAAAGCACGTCAAGTTCTCATTCAGTGACTAATCCACAAAGTGGCTAGCAATTATTAGCCACTGAATTGGCCTAAGATAGCAATTTGAAGATCAAGGGGTTCAAAGCCTGCTGCTGATTTATACGGGCAGATGGCACTGTGTGGTTCACACAGTGAAAAGACTTCTTTTAACTTTATACTTAAATTCAATCTATAAATTATGGTGGGAATCAACAAAATATACGTTTCACATTTCAGCTGTTTGTCACACATTTTGCTTGTATGATGCACTGGTCAATGTGTGGATTGTGTGCCTCTCCATGCCCAAGGCTCTGAGTCTGATAGCTCTGAACTTCAGAGGCTAGTTCTTCAGCATAAACTGTAACCATTCATGTTTTTAGCTCTGGAGTTCAGCCCTGGTATCATTCACGATGGTGGTTGTCACATATTGGCAGGTTTGAAGGTTGAGAAGCATGCTCCAGGCATATCATAGCCTCTCACACCCTTCGGGAGGGTCAACATATTCAGGGGCAGCTTTAGCAACACAGCTTCTCCTTCCAATTCCCAAGCAGCTACAGCTCCCTTTCTCCCTGATTCTTGGCAGC
This sequence comes from Chrysemys picta bellii, assembly GCF_011386835.1. Classification (NCBI taxonomy): domain Eukaryota; kingdom Metazoa; phylum Chordata; order Testudines; family Emydidae; genus Chrysemys; species Chrysemys picta. The sequence goes on from NC_088792.1 coordinate 74,240,421, forward strand.
TATCCACTGAGGTACCCTAAAGCCTATATAAAAAACCTAGGAAATCAACTAACAAAAACAATGTTTAGTTGCAATTAAGGGCACACCACAACCACTTAGAACCTTAAAAGCATGGATATAAGAAGTTACGGTAGAAGTCTCTTGTATGCTCTGCCACCTTCATTGCCTACAACACAGTTGATAATGGACTCCAACACACAATAAGGCTTTCACTTCCTCATCCAATAAATACCCAAAAGCAATATATGTCCCAACTTCAGCAAACTTGCACTCTTAGGTATATGCATATTATAGGCATTAGTAACAACATTACTAATTTTCTTTCTTGTCACTAGGGGAAAGGGTGTTTGACAGTTATTCTAAAAGCAAGACTAAAGCCTACAGCAAGGCCAGCATAGTCCTAGAGGAGGTGCAAGCAGATTTGGCTCAGAGGAGGTGCTGAGGTGCAAGCGATTTGGCATTGACAAAAGTGGTTCATGGCCATTGCCACAGTCACAATGGATAGGCGTTACATACTTCTTCCTTTCTGAGAGAGAGCTCAGATTAGAGGTCCATTTTCCCATACTGTATGAAGGAAATAGGAATGGGACTTAAGGAGCATGACCTTGTTCATTTTTGATAGGGCCCCTGACCTGGTCACTATGCCCCCTGGTCCACAAATTATGGAGTATCCCAAGGGGGGGGGGAGGTGTGGTGTGTGTGTGTGTGTGTGTGTGTGTGTGTGTGTGTGTGTGTGTGTGTGTGTGTGTGTGTGTGAGAGAGAGAGAGAGAGAGAGAGAGAGTCATCAGTTGATGCAGAACTCATATAAGTACCAGGGCATACAGATACTCATGTCCTTCTGTTTCATCTATTTGTTGTGTGGGATAGGGTGAAGATTACCGGGGTAATGGTGGGAGACTATCAAGCTCAACATTGCATTTTCAACTGTCTCTTTTGGCTCAGGAACTAGCAACATGGCTTGGGGCTGGTCTCCGCTGGTGCCATCTGGCTGCTAGATTTGACATTTACTAACAATGAAGGATCAACACTGAATTAGCCTGCGTGGCAATTCCCATATTATTCTGTCTACTTTAGCCTTCCTCCCCCCACAACAACCTTATGTTTTGTGTGGCTGTTCACATCCTTCCTTTCTCCTCTCCCAGCTCCAATAAAAACCAAACAAATAAATAACCCATAAATAAATTTAATAAATGTTCACATTAAAAAAAATGAACAAAACAAAACTGGAGATGGATATTTGAATGATTAATTTCAGCATGCTTTTGGACTTCAGACTTGTGTTCTTATGCCTCAACATCTATGGTGTCTTTGCTGAGATGCTCCTTCCTTATCTCACATTTGCTGTCAGATTGCATCTGTTCCTTCCCCTCTTTTGTATAGCTTTTTTATGGCTCTGCAGGAAGGAATGATGGTTGAATCAGAGGGCTCCTCCTTTAGGAAGGATTATAGGGCACAGTATGCTTCAGGGGGCTTTCAAGAGGGTAGCAATTTATTGGCCTGCATCATAGATGGCCTTCATCTGTGGGACACGGTTAGTTTTGGTGCATGACCAACTTATCTACAATTTCAGCATCAGCACTCGCTCATATACATTAAACCTCACTGTCCCTTGGCTTACAGACATCAATGTGGTTGTGGACAAAGACATTTAAGCTACTAATCTAAAACACAAGTGGGTCTGCTGCCTCCACTGAAAAAGGCTGTTACATCACCTGTACTACTCTATTAGGCAATCTGCTGTTAGTTTGGTTAGATACATGCAGACTGGTAGTTGCTTGATCAAAAATATCATCAAGTTATGAAAGCTTTTTGCCCATTCAGCCAGGAGCTGTGGATGCTGATACAGAAGAGCATCCCTTCCAATTACCTCCAACTATTGGGTCTGAATGAAGTACATCTCTTGGATGTTGGGAGCTGATGCCATTATTTCCATGGTTTATTTCAGTGCAATGTTCTACTATTTCTCTTTTTGGCTTTCATATCTAGCTAGAATCCAACTTCTATAAACTCATTCTGTGTCCTATACATAGAATTATATATTTCTGAGATTACCTGTTTGTCCTAACTCCTCCTTAATGATTTTGTTCAATCTGGCTGTTTCCTAGGAAGATTCTGTCCTGAGTTATTGGGCTCACTTTAAAACAAAGTCCTGTGTAACAGGATGGTTTGCTCCTTCAAGGGTCAGAGCATCTGGGGCCAGAGGCTCTTTAAAAACAGGTGTTTGGGCCTCATAGAGGTGTTATCAGACCCAGCTGGGAAGGAGTCAGGTGACAGTTTGATGAGCACCGGATTCCCATAAAGGCTGAAAGAGCTCAGTTAAGGAGAACTATAGAAGCAAGCTGGTGCTTGTTCTGGGGGATGCCTAAGCAGACTGTTTCTAGACTGGAGAAGAGCTGCCAGGAGGAAAGCCTGTGGGTCGGGGAAAGGTTGAACTGCTTTTTTGGGGGATCTGCTAAAGACTGTCAATACAACCAATAAACAGTGCTCTGACAAAAGGGCCTGAACAGATGCTAGGCGGGGCATTAATCCTTTCTGTGATGGGGAGACAAGTCAACAGACTACATGCTAAGACTCTTTAATAAGGTATCTAGATTACAGATGTTATTGCTCATGTCTGGTCTGTATGAGTATTCACAAAGCACTCATTAAACTCTCTGAAGTCCTGTCACAGTATGCACTAAGCTCACGTCTAAAACTAGAATTAACTTCCTTGGGGCAATCACTCATTCAATTGTTCTTGGTAAGTAATCTGGAGGGGATAGTCCCTCAACATTATAGGCAGCAGCAGTTTCTCCCTGCAGAATGGAATTTAGAAGTTTATCAAAGCAATTCAATGAGCTCTAGGTCCTGTGCAGTCAGATCTGATTCTCAGCTGCCATTCAGTGTTCCACTGACTGAGATATAAACTTCTGGCAAAAATTAAATAGTGCTGAAGTGGATTATCTGGATTTGAGTTGTTGGACATCTTGCATTGGCTTTCGTCTGTTCTGAATGACTTGCAGCCAGATTTACATTCCATAACATATGGAAGCACGGTTGGTTCCTCCAACCATTCTGTGGCCTCTCTCTCGTTTTGATCAGCTTCCTATAACTTTCAGTATGACTTATTCTTGCCATTTACATAGAGATTTGGTGTCATATGGCATCAGCTATCTTGAAGGAATTTCTTGGTGTCTCCAAAGGATTCTCAGCTCATGACCTTGGGAAAGTTTTTGATTCCTTGAGAGATATTGTGCTGCCTCAAGGAGTTGTCTTCTTATCAAGTGCTAGCTTGAGCAGGTATTATCTCCATGAGAGATGGTCCCTTAACTTGAGTAATTTCTAACCTCCAGGAATGTCTCAGGTGAGCCACCAGTATTTCTGGGGTGCATCTGATTGGGGATGGCTACATTTAGAGATGTATTCCAGAATGTTTTGACTTAAGTGTCAAGAGATGCTGAAACCTCTTTGACATTTTAGTGTACCATATTCTGAGTGCTAGTTAGCTTCAGCGTGTCAAGCCCTGAAGGCGAGCCATGGTAGTAGTTTCAGCATTGTTCATGCTCTGTAAATTGACAAGGAAATTTAATGCTGAAATCTATCTCTGCACTTTGATCTAAAAACAAGACATTATAATAGGCATGTATCACAGTTTGAGTAATTTAAGATCAAGTAGCAGCTGAGCATGTTTCCTTTACTGTGTAAATATAGTTAGAGTTCTACACTATTACAGCAAACAAGATATGCAAATTAGATGTCAATTGCAATTAACTGAGGAAAAGTGCTGTTTCCTCCTGGCACAACATGCAGCATTGATTGTGTACATTATGGCTCTTTCATAATGTGGGTTGTTGAGCCAACCAATTGACCTTTAGGCAGAATAGTGTGCATTGCTGGTATGCCTCTCAGGAAGCTGCTGAGCTTCACTGTTTGAAATATGTAGATAAAATAGAGTTCCAATTCAAATATAGGTACTTGTATCCATGGATGCCAGGTTTGTATAATTTTTGGTGGTGCCCAAAATGGGTCAAAGCAGAGCTGTCCCACCCATAGGATGGACTAGGGCAACCACCCTGGGCTCCACGCTTTGGGGGGGCCCCGTGCTTCAGGGGAACACAAGGTCCAGGGCGGCCTGGAGGTGTAGCGGAGGCCTGGCCCCAGCCGGCCCCGCCCCGCTCCACCCTGGCATCGCTTGGAGGAATGACATCATAGCTACAGATTTGGGACTGGTTAGAGGTCGTCTCAATGGACAGTTCTCTCTTTCCCAGCCAATCAGATTGGTCTGGAGTAGAACTACGGGACAGGATTTTGTGAGCATTCTAACCTCAGATCACATAACTTTGACTTTAATAAGTATGGTTTGGGGGTTTTTGGGGTTTTTTTTTGGTGGCTAGCAAGTTCTACCAATCAAACACTGGAGCCACTGGCCTTTAAGAATGTAGCATTCTTACAGCTTATTGTTTAAGACAATGGCAGGTGAATAACTTTGTCTTCAGCATGAGGAAGACTTGTGCGAAAGCCTCAGAAGTTCACTAAGCAGACAAAATACCAGCTATGCAAATAGTAGGTAATATCAATCTCAATATCAAAAAGGAAACAATGTTTGTGGTGCTGGACTTTTCCCTTAACTTAATTTTTTGGGAAGCTGCATGTATGAAGCACGAGTAAGTCAAGCCAATATTGTGTTATGATACCTCCTCATGATGTTCAACAATGTAATTGAAAGTGACTATATCTAAAATGACTGCTTAAGATAGAGTGAGTTTTCACCTTAGAGAGGGAACATTGACTGTCTTGCAATGGGTGGGAAGGCCACCTGTTCACACAGGCCTAATAAGTGAATATTGGATCAAATCAACCTGTCCTATCACTTAAACCCACTCAATTTAGCTGCTCTGAATGGCCTCTGTTCTCTCAGCCTCCAATATGGCATTTGTTTTCCACTAAGCTGAATATAAAGAGGAACTGATTTATGACTGTGGAAGCAACTCCCTGTATGGGCTCGGAGCTGCAGACTTTTTTCTCCATAGCTCTATTTTCTCCTCTCTCACTAGTATGGTCTGTTCTTGCTGCTTTTCACTCAAAATGATCATATTTTCAGAGTTATTTTATTGCCTATGCTGGCATCACACTTTATGCTGTTTCTTATTGAAGTTGATTGGGTCTTGGAGAAAGTGTCATAAGTGAGCAGAACTGTTAAGGTCAAATGCTGTCATCTCGGGTCATGCAACCTCAGCATTTCTTTATTCACCTCCTGTAAGTTCAGTATGTGCATCTCTCATAGAAGAGAGATGTGTGGATTTCAGCATTCCTCCTTCGGTCTCCCACCCCATTCCTCCTGTAGCTCCCATGCCACTGGATCAGTTTATTCAATACTTCTAATACAGCCAAACAGATTTGAGTGATGACATCATAAGCACTCTCAGTTCACTTGTGCAGATTTGAGGAATGCTCCTCTGATCAGCACTCAGCTGGGTCTGAGTTTAGCATGTTTCAGACAGAGCAGGGGGAATTTTTTTCCACAGACCCTTGTCTGGTAGAGGATACTCTCTGGCTAGGACCAAATGCTGTGGCTGAAGAATGCTCAGGTAAACTTGATCATTGTCTAACTGGCTGCTTGTCTATCTCACATGCCCTAATTGATCTCCTGGTTAAGAAATTTTTCCTGATATCCAAATTAAACTTCCCTTTGTTTGCATTCATTCCATTACTACTAATTAGCCCCCCCCCCCACCTCCCCCGAGCCTTCCTACACAATTCCTTTACATCCTTCCAGTATCTGGAGATTATTTTCCTCTCCCCTTAGTCACTTGGCCAACCAAGTTATACATATCTTGTTTACTCACTCTAATTAATTACTTCCCCTTATTTTAATTGCTTTTCTTTGAATACTTTCCAACTTAACATCTTTCTGGTGATAAAGCATTTGGACCTGGACTCAACACAATAGCTGTGGTCTCACTGCTGGTGTATGTAGTACATCCTTGGCTCCTGCTAAGGCTGATGACCATGTGTGCTCTAATTTACCGAATAATCATTTTTAGCATAAGTCATCTTTCCCAAGTGCCTTTAATGTACTAAATTAACTGGAATAGGTAAATTGCCAACAAACCACTGCATTAGGCAGTTTACTACAGGAACATAACTGATACACAAGATAGGAAATGCAATAGTTATATAGAGATCGAGCTTGTGAAAACACCTTGAGCACGATTAGGTGCATTAATAATTTGTCACCATGAAAATAAACTGCAACTTGCTAAGGTAAACAGAATTTGCTAAGGGGAGGCTTGGTAATTAAGTATGGAACCTTTTACCATTCACTAGATCACTGCCCATTTAGGCAGTTTTTGACAAGTGTTTTTCAGGCTAAGAAAGCTTGTTAACTGAGTTGTCCATGGACTTCCTACAGTGGAGTTGCATCATAGGCACATTTAACTTACGCGATTAACTATACGCGCTCGGCAGAACAACAACAACAAAAAGAGAAAAATAACTTAAATACTATACCTGTAGTGTGGGCGATTTTGCCCGCCATTCCATTCAATGAGCGTTTGACTATACGCGATTTTCGCCTTATGCGCTGACTTCAGAACCTAACCCCCACATAAGATGTGACTCCCCTGTATTTGCTCATCAAGTATGGTTGTCTAATACAATGCTTTTCCACTTTTTAAAGCTATGTGTATGCCCCACTTGTCTGACATTGTATGTATGTTTTCAGTTAATCCAGGTGTAAGCAACCTATGGCATGCTTGCCAAAGGCGGCATGCGAGTGTTTTTCAGTGGCAGTCACACTGCCCGGGTCCTGGCCACCAGTCCGAGGGACTCTGCATTTTAATTTAATTTTAAATGAAGCTTCTTAAACATTTTAAAAACCTTATTTACTTTACATACAACAATAGTTTGTCTATATATTATAGACTTGTAGAAAGAGACCTTCTAAAAACGTTAAAATGTATTACTGGCACGCAAAACCTTAAATTAGAGCGAATAAATGAAGACTCGGCACACCACTTCTGAAAGGTTGACGACCCTTGAGTTAGTCACTGGCTCACCTCCATTTCTGAAAGCTTGTCAGTAACGTTCTAGGTTCTCAAAATGTTGTGCCTTGTAATAAACAGAGCGTGGTGTTATAGCTAACTAGACAGGGGACCAAGATGTGTTGTATGGTGAACCTTCTACTCTAATAAGGAAAGATAGAGAGTTTTTTGGTATTGAGCTCAGAGGTGAAAGTAGGAGAGTATGGCAGGTCGCTGCTGCCTGTCATCTAAAACCAACCTGACATCTGGATGCAAGGAAGATTCTTGTATGTTCCTTCCTTCCTTCTAGAGGCAAGTGCTGCTCTGACATATACTTAATGAGTGCACCCAGGATTTTTTTTTTTTTTTAGTAGCATATCTAACCAAACGGCAATTAATTCAGGCCTGTGCTATCGAGGAGGTCAGACTAGATGATCACAATGGTGCCTTATAAATATAATTGATGAAGATTGGCCTCCCCCAGTCAGTTTCGCTAAGTACCACTTAACAGCAATTACACCCCACTACACTGATGGCACCTTCTTTTCTAAGGTAATTAGCTGAGGAATTTAGCAGAGTAGTAGCTGAGCAGACAAAAGCATTCCCTGCCCTCCCATTTGGCATAGCAGGACAAGGAAAGAGATGGGAGAATTAAGTTAAGGGCTGTCCAGCAGGCAGCAAGTCATTCAGTTTTTGCTTTTCCAGACCAGGTTTTTGGTTGCTCCAGTTTTCAGCCAATAGACTTTTTCCTGGTCTAAAGTGATTACTATTTGATAGTTATATGAGGAGCTATATAAAATTTGTGGCCACATGAAGATCCTTTGCAATAGCTAAGGTTTCATGTCTGGGCATGAAAACTAAACTTATGTCAGAGGCTGTCCTTCCAGAATATGGTTAAACACACTCAGGGAAGCATGCAACACTACTGCTGAATCTTTTCTGAGACTAGAGCATTCTACAGTGGTGTTAATCTAACATTTTTCATTAGCACTGAGACCCCTATGTATGTACTCCTAGGGAAATTCTGTGCCGAAAAATTAAAAATTCTGTGTACAATATTTTAAAATTCTGCAAATTTTTTTGTCTAAATAACACTACATAATCACGCCAGTTTCAATTATTTTGGTAATTTATTTCAAAACCTGTCAGCAAATATGTCTGTAACAATACAGAGACACAAAAATTCCCCCAGGAGTAGAGAGTTAAAGAAACCCCTAAGACAACACAGTTCCTGCTTCTCTGCCCCATCCATCCCAGAGCCCAGCCACAGGCCTCCCATCCCAGATTCCTGTACCCCCTCCCCCTCAGAGTCCAGCTGCAGGGGCCCCCTAGTCCAGATACCTGTACCCCCTCCAAGCCCAGCCATGGCCCCCCCACGGATCCAGAGGGAGAAACAGCCTGATGCTGGGTCCCAGGCTTGCAAGGAGTTTCCTGCGTGCTGCTGTCTCCTTCCCTCAGGGCGTGCGGGGAACTGCAGCTGCCAGGAACCCTCTAACTCTCTCCCCAGCAGTGTCTTCTATGTGCAAGCTGGGCTCTGCCAGGTCCAGCAGCCCCTAGTGGCGGCCAGCAGCACTGCAGCCCATTTCTGTGTGGGAAAGGAAATTCTGCACAAAAAACATTAATTTCTGCAAAATTCTGCATTGCTCAGTGGCGCAGAATTCCCCCAGGAGTAATGTATGGGAGACCAAGAAAAAATGTGACATTGTAGGTGGGTAGGAGAATCCCAGGATGATAGCTTCCTTCATAGCCTTTTTCTTAAACTCGGGAGTGATCCTTTTGCTGCAGGACAGTACTACAGGACCAGTCCGAACTTTTCATAACTATTGAAACAGGGCGGAACTGGTTTCGCTCTTCCTGGAGCTCATCAGCTGTAGGTAACTGGTTTAATATAATGGGCCAAACCGTGCCCTGATTCACCTCAATGCAGTTGCATGGAGCATAAGTCATGGTAGAATTTGGGAAGCATGTATTCTCCACCCTCCCAGGGATGGCATGGTATTGACCAGAGAGAGTTTTCAAGCCGTAAAATCATGGTTTTTACCACCCTGGGAAAAATTAGTTAGTCCCAGTTTAAAACATTTTCTATTTTATAAACGGTTTCATTAAAGGACACCACACTACACTTAGTCTTAGTTATATAGTCAAATTGTGGTGACATAAGGCAGTAGATTCATAGATTAATTTATGGTTACACAAATAAGTAAAATGGAAGTGGGTGTAATACTAATATATGTAACTAATACTGAACATCTGAATGTCTGTATACATTTTGGTTTGGTATTTTCTCAAGGAAGTTACAAGTCATGACTCATTTCAGTTTGCAATATTATATAAACAAAAGTCATATGAAAATGACAACAATGCTGAGTTGTAGGCTTGAAACTTTAAGCAATCAGAAGCATGCAGAGTTGCAGACTGCCAGTGCAGGTCCATTTGGCCACATAGCAGTCTGCAGCAGCAGAACAACTTTGATGTAGTAGATAGACCAAGCCTATTCCTCAGTTTTAAATGGATGTAGCCAATATTTGAAAAGATTCATTCTATGCTTGCTGAACTTGCTGGACATTGGTAAAATAATTGCATCAGATTCCCTGTTTCAGGCGGTTTTACCAGTGCCCTGTCCTAAACTAGTTTTCTCCCAGGAAATAGCCAACCCTGTACCCACACCTCATGGCCTCATTAGAAGGTTTTTAATAACTTATTTTAAAAAGCCTGTTAGTCTGTAAATGGCTAAATATTGTAAAGTTTTTGAAAAAAGCTTCATTTATAATTTAATATTTTATTATTGTATTCAGAAGATGTTCCATCCCAAAAACAAACATTTCAATGCAATCATATGCACTGAGAGGAGAAGGACAAAAGGAATCTAGGACTCCTGGTGGTGTACAGATTTCCAGATGGAAACACAGTCAACTTTCCTACAGGTACGTACAGAGCTGCTGCTTCCCACCCTAGTTCTGGAATCCCCAGATTCCATGTCTACAGTGACCAACCTTCACAGACCACCTCAGTAATACAGTAGCACTTGATCTCATAGCCTATGTGGAAACACTTGGATTTTCACAGGCATTCCCTGGACCTATATATGCAATTGGAAATATGCTGGATCCTATCTTAAACCTAGGATTTGGTACTGGAGACATCAACATACCACTCTTTTGGTATGATCATCACCTCATCTAGGCAGAGACCAGAGCTATCCTGCTTTCCCACTAGGGGAGTGAGCAACCAAAACTATTCCAGCCCTGAAAATTCCTAAAGTCTGTAGGTTTTCAACTCACCCTAGGAAAACAAGCCACCCAAACACAAGGCAAGGGTGCTGATGAGTGAGTACACCAAAACAAATCACGTGTCGTCCACTACCCTGGCTCCAAACCATCCATTTTCCCCCACACCGACCCTGAAGATCACCAAGAACTATGGCAGGTGAAGTGCAGAAGGAGAAAGCTAGAAAGCAAGTGGCACAAAAATCATTCTGAACCTGTCTGGAAGCAGCACAAACAACAGTCACAGGACTGTGCTACTGCAGTAAAGGAGGCAAAACAAGCCATCCACTTTTCTGCAATGAATGCAACAGAACCAGAACCAGCTGAACTATTTTGCAGCGAACTGTCTAATCAGCCCATATGGCATAGCCCAGACATCAGACCCAGAAATGACCACTGTGAAGAGCTCTCACTGTATTCCACTGATAAAAAAAATCAATCAAATGTGTATGGAGCTAACTGGGAAAAAATTCCACTTTGACCAGAGAATATTATCTACCCCACCTCCCTTGACTTTGGCTCCATCACTCAAGACAAAGCTCAAGAATTCTTAAAAAATATTAGAGCCACAATTTGTGAAATGAATCCATATCCCTCCTTATGGAAATAGTCAAGCCTCCTTCAGAGAAACATCTACCAAGCTCCTGGAAAAAATATAATAGTTCACACAATCCTCAAGAAGCCAACACTCAACCCTGAAGATCTCTCAAACCACCATCATGTCCCAACCTCCTGTTCCTGAGCAAAATAATTAAGAAAGTAGTAACTACCAAGTGCCAACATCCTGAATGCCTCACAATCAGGTTCAGACCAAGGCACAGCATAAACTGCTCTTATGGCACTAAAAGATGATTTCTTCATGGCCATGGACATATGAGTCTTTGGCTCTTGTTTGACTCCTTGTTAAGCCTGGATGATCAGGTAACATCACAATTTCCAGAAATGCCTTCTTTCACCCCCAGCTTGCTAGGAAACATCATCCCTTCTTCCCTGATGAGTACCTAGCCACAGTAATCCATCTATTTGTCACCTTCATGTAGGATTCCTGTAATTCACTGCAGCTGAATCTGAACGTGAAGGCTGTGCACAGACTCCAGCTGGTACAGAATGCATTTGCCCACCTTCTCCATGGATTAAGACATTGTGAGTACACCCAGGCCTGTGCTCACATCGTTCCACTGGCTCCCAGTCAGCTTTTGATGCTAGTTTAAAGGCCTTGATCCTAATTTTCAAAACAATCAACAGATCAAGCCGCAGCTATATCAAAGACTAAATGCCAATCTATGAAACATTGCAATAGCTACACTCTTCTTTATGATCTACATTGTCCCAGATCCGGATGAAGCATCTGAGAGCTGGGGACAAAGCATTCTCTGAAAGGACTTGGCTATGAAACAATCTTGCAGAGATCAGGCAATCTAGTGTCTGACCATCTCCTGAGGGAGCAGGCCTTGACTTCAGCTGAGCATTGCTCTCTCCAACAATAGGTAGCTGAATGCCCGTTGCCACAGGTCATCAGGGTAGCTAAGTAATATAAGGTGCTGCGTTCAGGTTGCAGCCTCCTCCGGACGCATGGGTTTGTATCCCATCCCAACGTTATAAGAACACTCTCTGAGGAAGCTTTTGCACCATAAGTGACACTTGCAAGTTGAACACCCCCGCCAACTCCTTCCGTCCCATCACTTTCACCAAAAAAAGCCTACCCAAAACAGAATTCTGACTGTATAAAGGGTGAAGAGAAAGAAAACCCATGAATCTACTAGAGACTTTGCTAATGATTTTACCTGGAAGATGCTCAGATCCTACACCAATGTGAGGCAGTATAAAACCCTAAGGTAGGTAAGTAGATAGTCCTTTGTATATTACCTCATCTTTTTGAGAATTAAGCCATTTGGTACTTAAATTATCTAGGTCCTTTTTGTAAATAAGGTAGAGCAGAAGAGCTAAAGTCAGGACTTCTTGGGTTTGGTTCTACCATTGGGTGAACTTAAGTAAGTTACTTAACCCCCACTGGGTTTCTGTTTCTTTATTTGTAAATAGGTATAATACTCTATGTACTGGCATATTCTAAGGTTTAATTAACATTTATAAAATCAAATAATCTGAAATGAGCTATACTATTATGGGGGGGGGGGAGAAGCCGGAATAGCTCAGTGGTTTGAGCATTGGCCTGCTAAACCCAGGGTTGTGAGTTCAATCCTTGAGGGGGCCACTTAGGGATCTGGGGCAAAATCAGCACTTGGTCCAGATAGTGAAGGCAGGGGGCTGGACTCTATGACCTTTCAAGGTCCCTTCCAGTTCTAGGAGATAGTTAACTAAATAAATTAAAATAATGGAGATATCCTATCATTGACCTTTTTACAGAAGCACTGAGTTTTGCGCATCCTTGGTGCCTTTTCGAACTATAGTCAAACTGACTGCTTTCCATGTGAATGGACGTTTAGGCATACACTGACTGATAAAGCTTAAAGATCTGATATTCACCTGCCGCTTCCATTTACTTCAGATGGATTTGTGGGTGCTCAGCACTTCTGAAAACCAGGACCTTAAATGATCTTTTCTGGGTTGCTTTTAATTAGCTCATGAAGAGGTTTGTAAATCAGTAGAAGTTCCCTGAACATTTGAATGTCAAGAATGAGAGTAAGGACAATTTGGACAATTATGGTCCATCCTCTTAATCTCACATGCAAAAGTTGGATTCACTTTGTCTGAAGGAAATCACTTAAGAGTAGGTTGTTGTGAAAGTGAAATGGGCTATATTCAACATTTGAATCACATCCCAGAAAAGCCTTCAGGGGGGAATTAGTCTCAATGTATGAATAAGAAAAAATGAGATAGAAAAGAAAGGGGCTTTGGTTTCAGGCACTGAAAACTTTTATGGAAGGTTTCCATCTTAACCAAACTGCTGGCAATGAAGTTAAAAAGGGTGGTGGGAAGAAATTTATTAGAGAAGATTGGAAAACAGAATAAAATTTTAATAAGCAGAAGTCAAGTTACATGTTCAGTAGCATGGGAATCAGTTAGCAACAAACAGTTGCAACAGAGAAAAGGGAAGGAGGGAAACTAGGAATAATTTTAGCTAAACTAGATATATTAAAATAAGCACATATTTACAAACATAAGTCTGTTCATTTACCAATGAGAAGTGAAAATGGATGAACTAAAATGTTTGGCATTGGGGAAAGGACCTCTACATAACTGACACTTTTGAAACATGGTGGAATAAGAACCATCAATGGGATACTAACATTCCTTGCTTCAAAAACTATACAAAGAAAGGATGGTTAGGTTGTTTTCCTGAAAAAGATCCTGAAGTAAAACAGTATATGGCTATATATGCAAGATCTTAAAAATATGAATACAAGAGTGGGGGTATACTATCAGGTAAGGATATGATTTTGTTATGGAGGTCATGAATTCTGTGACTTTAACGGACCTCTGTGACTACTGCCCCCACCGCAGTCCCCAGGACTGGAGCAGCAGCCGACGGGACTCAGACGGTTAGTCCCTGTGTCTCTCTGGTATTTTTAGTAAAAAAGTCAGGGACAGGTCACAGGCTTTAGTGAATTTTTGTTTATTGCCTCCGACCTGTCCGAGACTTCTACTAAAAATACCTGTGACAAAATCTTAACCTTAACTATCAGTCTCTAGATTAGAGCAGCAATGATGAAGTTTAAGACAGTTTAAAGAGGCAATAAAATCCACAACAGTAACAGCAACATCCAGCCAACCCAATATCGTACAATGGTTGAAACATCACTTATAAACACAGTTTGGAAAAAATTTCTTTGGGCAGTTTGTTCTGAAGCATATAAGCGGAGAAGCTATTCTAAACACAATCCTTAGAAACAGACTTGAGTTAATTCAGGAAGTGTAACTGAAATTTAAAGAATGGGGACACGGATTTTTAAAGAACTGAAGTTAAAAAAACCAAGATTACCTGAAAAGCTAAGCGTCCTCCATACTGATTCCACTAATGTTAACTTCTTAAGAGTTAGTCTTAGACAATGTAATACCCCAGGGCAAAGCATAAAAATACCCTACAGGGTACACTTCCACAATATATAGTTAACCAACTTGTGGAATTAACTGGTGGTCAGTAGAGAGCTGGCTAATTACACGATGTTGGTGGTCTTCATTTCCCGCTGGTATATTACATACAAACGAGTTAAAAATACATAATACCGTCTTAATATTTACTTCTTGATGTAATTGCTGTACACAATTATGTATTTATTACCAAACTAATGTTATGAATGCAAATGCTAGGGAAAGTGACCCATAAGATAAAAAGATGGGTCCACACTCTAAAAAAGCGGAGAACCTCTTGCCTATCACAAACAGGATTTTTTTTAAATTTGACTTTTCTTCTGAACTATTCTGCATAGGTCATTCTTGGCTAAAAATTATTGAGCTGGATGGACTGTTGATTTGTGGAAATTCCTTTGTTACTTTGGAAAAGTTTTCCATCTAAAAAACATACATTCAGTGAATCCTGTTCTGGAAATTGCACACTCAAAGACCTTTTCTCTTGTGTCATTTGTTTATGCTGGACCCATAGCACATTCAGCTTTAAGGCTGGATGTAGACAAAGAACTTCCACAACCTCATTAAGGTAATGGGAAAAGATGTTCCCAAGAAAGTTATCAAGGGAATCAAATTTTCAGCTGTCCCCAGTATTCTAGTTATTTCTACTTCTGCCCTCATGAAAGTTTCTCCAAGTCTTATAAATACAATCCCTTTTACAGGATAGGTATTATAAGAGGGTTTTAGAAGGTGCTTACCATTGCAGCAGATTGTGCAGTTGATGTTTGTAGTTGCCTATTGACAGGGATTGGGGTTGAGTCAACAGCTGTTGAAGACTGAGGTACAATAGGCTGCATACTGGTTACAGTTTGAGAAGATCCTGATCTTTGGGTTTGACTTGATTCACTTAATCTGCTATTTCTCTCTCCAGCAATCAGATCTCGGATTTTGTGTAGTTGTTCAATTGAGGCTTCCTTAGGAAAAACAAGATGAGTTTCTCCCTGAAATGTAAAAAACATAGAAAAGTTAATTTTTCTGTATTTAGTGCATGCAAATAGAACAATGCAGTTTAACCCTTTCTCTGCTGGCCTTGCTGCAGAGAGAAGAGGCATCCTTATCCATAGAGACCCAGGGAAACTGGAACAAGATCTCAATGTTTCTAAAAGAATTTGCCTATCTTCAGGTTGGATTAAGAGAGGAGGAGGAAAAGGGCCTCATGTTTTTATTTTTATCTTATTACTCCATAACTAAGGGGAAGTGTCCAGTTTCTCCTCTAAACAAGGTCTTGTGCAGTAGCTGTGCAATGGGAAGACTGGTAAGGAAACTGCCAAGCCTGAAACGAAACCCAGAAGCAGTGAAATGACCATGGGGCGAACATGAAGAGTGCTGAGTCAGAACAGCCTAAGCGAGATGGGGTAACTGTAACTCGGATTTCTTCCCCTCTCCAAACACCTGAGAAAGCTGGACTAGCATACAGAGCTGGAACATACACACCCTGCAAATGGCTACTGAAAATAAGTTTGTGACCGCCAACCTTGATTACCACAACCTATATAGAGATGAAGCAGCATACTCTCAAAGCTTTAACTCATACAAAATACAGCAGCAGTTTACCCAGTAACACAGGTTCCCAAACACAATCACTGTGGAGTTCAGTTATCTACACAGATTTTTCATTTAATACTGTGCCATTCAAGGTGTTATCCTGGACCTCTTCATGAGATTAGCCCTAGAAACCTGAGACACTACTTCTTCCTCTGCAATCAGGCTCTCCCGTGACAGCTACTTTCCATCAGGGCAGTTATGATATGTGACCAATAGAGGGAGGCTCAGAAGTGCAAAAGACAGAGCTCCCACCAGCACTGGACCTAGATTAGAGAACTCAACCCCACAAGAGATAAGAATGACAATGGAACTAGCCAAATTCAGCTCTGAAAGCAAAACTTGTTTTTTCAGTTTGGCTTTCCCTCAAATATTCCATACACAAATTAAAACTAGAAGCTATTTCTACTTCTATTTCTGCTACAGTGATGGGGCCATATTAGCACACAAGGGATGAAATCCTGGCTCCACTGAAATCAATGGTAAAACTTCCATTGACTGCAATAGGGCCAAGATTTCACTCAGGATGTTTTTTTTTTTTACCTTAACTCTACAGATTTAAGATGACGCTTTCCTTAACTTTCATGTTATTTGGCACTAGATATTTATGGACAAAGTAAAGATATGCAAAATGAAAGGAAAAGTGCTACTTAAACTGCAAGTGGCCAGAAAGTAGAATCTGATGGAGTCTCCAGTCAAGCTCAACGGATGAGCTAATCACTTGTTTCAGGCCCCACAACAAGACCATAAACCAATTCTGAATCTGCAGCTCCAGGTGAAGGCAATTGTAGATTAACATGCACTGCTTTTAGCTTTATGCCTCACACATTTCTCCTTGCTTGCAGCAATTCAGATCATGTGCTAAAAGCTCCCAGATGTTGAGGTCAACTCTGCAAGATTGGCGTTTGGCCCCTTTCAGTGTTTTTGTAACATTTTCTTGGTCTGCCTCTAAAATGCGTTCCAGTCTGCAATTCTCTGTAAAAGACAGCCTTTGGTATTCTACTGTCAGACATGCGGACCATATGACCACAGCATCTCAGTTGTGCTCTCGCTATAAAAGCTTAAATGTCTGATGTTGCAACACTCAAAGATCTCTGTGTTTGGAGTCAAATCTTGCCATTTAATTCCAGTTATCTGCTGTAGAAATCGTAGAGGGAATTTGTCCAAGTGTTTTACGTGGCATTGATAAGTTGTCCATATATTGCAGCCATAGAGGAGAGTAGTGGTGATGATACATAGTGGTAAACATCAATTATAGTTTGCCATCTAACACGGTGTTCATGCCAGAGACAACGCTAAAATTCTCTGAAGGCATCAGTGGCTGCACCAATACATTTCGTAATGGTATTGTCATCATTGTATTTCAAAAAACAACACTGTGTAGGTAGCAAAATTTATCAACAACCTTGAGTGGTACATAGTCAATAGGCAACAGGAGCAGTTGCAGTATTTACCAGTGGAGCCTGGACTGTCACTTCTGTCTTCTTTAGGCTGATTGTTAAGTCAAAACATTTTGCTGCACACACAATCAGTGAGCAATTGAATGTCCCTGAGGTTATGGGCCACTAAAGCACAATCATCAGTGATAGTAATCTTCATAACTTTTGTCTTCTCACACAGGCAATGCAGATTTAAGATACCTCCATCCATATGGTACTTCATATAAATACCACAATCAATGTCTCTGAATGCATCTATTAGAACAGCTGCAAACATGATGCTAAACAATATTAGGGTAAGAACACAACCTTGTTTTACTCTTTTGGTGACAACAGAGGAAGATGAGATGCAGCATTGGTCAAGGACACGAACCTGAATTCCTGCATGAAAAGATTTAATAATGCTGACAAACTTACAGGGGGAAAACTGAACTTGTGGAGTCCACAAGCCTTCTCAATTTACAGAGTCAAAGGTCTTAATAAGATTGACAAAAACTACATATAGGTCTTGATTCTACTCACAACATTTCTCCTGTATTTGCTGGAGTGAAAAGATCATGTCTGAAGTACCATGCCCAGGATGGAAGCCACGTATGCCTAAACGCCAATCTTCTCCAAGTTGATCAGTTAGTTTCGCATGACTCAGGCGAGTATCTTTCCTGCAGTGGCAAGAAGTGAGACAGCACGATGGTTATCGCAAGAAGCATGACTGCTTTCCTTTTGTAAAAGTGGATAATGTTGGCCTCTTTCAGCTCCTGTGAAATAGCCTCCTCTTCCCAAAACTTTAAGCAGAGGCCAGTGAGCTTACTGATCAGCTGTCTTCAAGTCCTACAATTCTGTGTCCCTCACATTTGAAGATCTCTGCAGGAAAACCATCTGTACTTGATCCGTTGCTGTTTGACAGCTTTCCATACTTCAGATATATTTCGTGGAACTGAGAATTGGTCTAGAATTGCAAATTGTTCAAGATCATCAAGTGCTCATGCTAATGTGGTGTCTGGGCAGTTCAGAGCCTTATTAAAGTTCGCCTCATCATTGCAGAATTTGTCCACGATCAGTCAGTGACAGTGAGTCATTTATATTCCAGATAGGGGTAGCCCATTAGATTGCAAGTCATACAGTCTTCAGCTCATCAAAAACCTGTTTGGAGTCTTTTTTGTCTGTCACTGATAGCTGGTGGAAAATGAAGCCAACCACCTTCAATCTTTCATGTGGCGAAGCTTAGCTTGCACATTACACTTTATATGTGAATAAGCCATCTTTTTTAATAGATGAGTTTTTATAATTTATCTGTGTGAAGAACATGCATGGATCTCAAGAGTTGCTTTCTCAGCATCATTTTTGTCAAATCATTCCTGATGCCCCCTCTTTAGATGCATTGAACACTGTTTCCTTAAAAGATGACCAGACAGAGTCAGCATTTATTAGGTCTGACTCAAAGTGTGATGAGAACTTCATGAAGTTTTTTAAACACGCTTTGTACGCGTGAGCTCAGATTTCAACACATGCACACTGAGCATGGGTATTGGAGATTGACAACATCCGCGCTGTTTCAACTGGAGGATCAATGTCACTTTACATCTCATGAGCTGACATCAGACTGCATGCAGCTCCCTGCATTGCAAAGGTGATTTTGACATCCCAACAATTGCCTTGGTATACAATGGGGGATGCATCCATGTTGTTTTGCATTTCACTGCTTGTTGAAATAGCATATTTGTGGTGACTAGCTAATTCTCCATGCACTTTTGTGAGGAATAGTGTGCCATTTGTACCCACACCTCGTTAACCAATTTATTTTAGGCAAAGCTTTGTGATTGCAACCAATTTGGATGTTAAAATTGCCTAGGATGATTAATTTGTCGCACCGATGAGCTGAGTTTGGCACTGTCAAAGTCTTCATAGACTTTTTCTTTGACAATGTCAGAACAGATCATCATCGGTACATATGCACTGTTACATGACATGCAGATGTCAAGCTGAGGTGAAAGACAATCAGACAATCATTTATTCCTTTTGGAACACAATCAGATGTGTGCGTGCAATAGACATCCAAATAGCAAATAATGAAAAGTTTCAGAGTAGCAGCCGTGTTTAGTCTGTATCCGCAAAAAGAAGAACAGGAGGACTTGTGGCACCTTAGAGACTAACAAATTTATTAGAGCATAAGCTTTCGTGGACTACAGCCCACTTCTTCGGATGCATATAGAATGGAACATATATTGAGGAGATATATATATGCTCTCTGTCTGTGTGTATATATATCTCCTCAATATATGTTCCATTCTATATGCATCCGAAGAAGTGGGCTGTAGTCCACGAAAGCTTATGCTCTAATAAATTTGTTAGTCTCTAAGGTGCCACAAGTCCTCCTGTTCTTCTTTTTGCAAATAGCAAATAGTCTCCACTCTTCTGCGGACTTGCCTATCCAGTAAATGTGTATCCAGCACAGACCTCTTCAAGTTGGGACTTGCCTGGGAGATGTGTCTCACTTGGTGCAGCTATATCAATGTTGTATTTGGCAAGTTCTCTTCCAAGGAGTGCAGTGTACTTTCCAAGCCCACCAACATCATCAGAAAGAGTGCAGACATTTCTAGGTTGCAAAGTTCAGTGTTATGTGTGTGATGCTGCTTTTTAAGCACATACTGCATGACCAGCTAGTCATAGCATACTAGTAAATTGATAATAGAGTGAGAGAGATATTTAGGGATCCATTTCTCCCCCTTCCCTGCATTAGGGAGAGCAGCACTATCTTTAAAGAGGGCTGATCTGTCGCATGAGAAGGATATGGATTCCAAGATCACTCCAAGTCAACAATAAACAACCATCATGCTGGCACTGCCTAACTACATGTTTGTGACTAGGGACCCCCTGTTCCCATCACCACACTTTCCTGTCACCACAGGACATTCAAGGAACAGAATGAGTGAAGAGATAGCAAGGAATAAGGGCTATGGACCTGCACAAAGAATTGTTTAAAGTGGTACTAGGTTGTGCATGATTAGTCACACTCTCATCCTTAAAAACAATGAGGAGTCCTTGTGGCATCTTAGAGACTAACCAATTTATTTGGGCATAAGCTTTCGTGGGCTAAAACCCACTTCATCAGATGCATGGAGTGGAAAATAGAGTAGGCAGGTATAAATACACAGCACATGAAAAGATGGGAGTTGCCTTATCAAGTCGGGGGTCAGTGCTAATGAGCCAATTTAATTAAGGTGGAAGTGGGCTATTCTCAACAGTTGACAAGAAGGGGTGAATACCAAGGGAGGAAAAAATCACTTTTGTAGTCCTTGTTGGCCATTTTGTTCACTGGTGCAGAAGACTGCAACGCGTGGATTGACAACACAGGTCTTTGCAAGGTGCAGGTGAAACAAAAATCGAGAAAATTGCTTGCAGAACCCAATGAAGGCCAAAGTGACCATAGCCCAATGCCCGGGCTGTACAGCAGTGCCAAAGACAGCTTGCTAACGCCACTGCAAATTGAAGCAGAGCGTGGCTGCTCCACTAAAGTCCACGGACCATGATTGGCTAGCAGGTCGGACCACCTCAGTTTGAACACAGACTATACCTTCTCCTTAGGCCAGCTGCCGACCAGGGCTAAGGAGTCTGGTTAATCCCAATAATGGACTTTTTGTCTGATGTCTACCTTCTGACTTCTGTCCAGTTGGAGTGGCTCTACCAGGAGTTAAACTACTACAGCAGAGGTGGGCAAACTACAGCCCGCGGGACTGTTCTGCCTGGCCTCTGGCCCCTCCCCTGCTGTCCCCCCTCCCCCGCAGCCTCAGCTCACTCACTCCAGCACAGGCACAATGCTCTGGGTGACAGGACTGTGAGCTCCTGGGGCAGCACAGCTGCAGAGCCCGGCCTGAGCCGGTCCTCTGTGCTGCATGGTGGCGGCGGTGGCCTGGCCCGGCTCCAGCCAGGCAGCGCGGCTGTAGCGCTGCCAGCCACCAGTGCTCCAGGCAGTGCAGTAAGGGGACATGGAGCAGTGGGGGGTTGGATAGAGGGCAGGGGAGTTCAGGGTGGTGGTCAGGGGCAGGGGTGTGGATAGGGGTCGGGGCGGGAACAGGGGGTTGAATGGGGGTAGGGGTCCCAGGGGGGCCATCAGGAATGAGAGGAGGGATTGGATGGGGCGGTGAGGGTCCGTGGGCAGACAGGGGTGTGTGGATGGGGCAGGGGTTTCAGGGAGGTCATCAGGGAATAGGGGGTGTTGGATGGGGCAGGAGTCCCAGGGGAGGGGGAGGGGGGAGAGGCAGATAGGAGGTGGGGGTCGAGCCACAACCCCCTCCTCTAACCAGCCCTCCATACAATTTACGAAACCTGATGCAGCCCTCAGGCCAAAAAGTTTGCCAGCCCCTGTACTACAGCATAGCTCTCAAGGTCATTGGAACACACAAGCCTTTCCACCATGTTAAGGTGCAGCCCTAGAGAAGGCCCTATAGCTTTGCAATTGTAAAGTTAAGCATGAACCAGAAGGACAAATCACCTATTATACTGTAGATGGAACACTGCTGAAGTTACAACAGGATAAAACAAACATCTAGAATACTCACCTCTTCAAATCCCATTTCAAACAAACATTCAACTGCTCCTCTGACAGGTAACAACCGAGTCGAAAATGCTGGATTTCCAATCCGAATAGACCTATATTTTTCTTCATTTGGGTGTCTGATAGGAATAAAAAAAATTAAAACAAATATGTCATCAGCTAAAAAACTTGGAAACTTACAGTGTGGGTAGTGACACCTCTCACTGGATTTTTCAGGGTGTTAACATTTTTTAGAAGCTAAGAAACTTAGACTTGCTTTTATATACAGAGTGTAGGCAGCCCATGAAAGGTCATTTCTAAATCTCCATCCTACAAAAAACTTGACAAAGGTTAGGTCACTGCTGTGCTGACATCACTGTTCATAATACTAATACTCTCTCATTGTTTCCTTGTCCACCCCAATCTGTGTCCATCTGTCTTACATTTATAGTGTGTGTGTGTATACGTACAGCACCTAGCATAATAGGGTCCTGCTCAATGACTGACTAACTTGGGATGAATGGCCATTTACTGTACGCTCCCCACCATGTCCCACAAAGCAAAATACTGTGCAATACATGAATATCATGATGCTAGAATACCACAGTGATAGGCACCATTTAAACACCCAAACTGCTCACAGACTGCACGTGCACCTGAGGGACAGGTGTGAAATGCACAAGACCTGCACCCTCAGGGTGGGAAAAGCCACTGACTCATTCAACGTCAATCTCCTGCCCTCACCCTGTCCAGCCCCAGGAGATGGGAGTAAAGGGCTGCCAGGTGGGCCCGTCCAAGCGGGTGCCAGGGCAGTGGCGAGGAGGCAGGTCACAAGGCCCAGGCCTAGGCCCAGGCCCAGCAGGACGTGGCAGCCAGAGGGCAGCCCCGTGCGGACATAGCAGCGACACGCTGCTTGGGCCGCCACGGCGTGGGGTGGGAGGGGGAAACTCTGCCCCCCAGCGGGAGCTCTGCTCGCTAAGGGAACAGCGGGTGCAACTGACCCAACGGGGGGCACGAGTTCTGGCGGTCAGTGACTCAGCGCAGGCTGGGCTAAGCCGCCGCCGCCTCCCCTGCTGAGTCAGCAGCTCTTCCCGCTGGGTGCCCGGCCCGAGCTCAGGTCGTGCCCTCCCGCGGCACCCGCCGCCAGCCCGCAGACCGTGAGTCCGAAGATTTATACCCCCCACGGGGACGGTGCCCTGACTGACCCCGCTCGGGGCCTCCGCCGCAGCTTCGCGGGCCCGTCCGCCCTGCTCACCTGAGGATATTGTCCGCGTAGGTGAGCAGTAGCCGTGAGGCCTCCAGAAAGGTGTCTCGGGCGTTCTGGCAGAGCTCACTCACGGCTCGAGAGTGCGGTGGCGCGGAGGGACCCCCCGCGGCCGCCATCGTGCTACTTTCTTGGGGGCGGGGGATGGGAGGGTGTCCTCCCCAGTGAGCGGGCGCTGCCGTCTAGCGTGCGCGCGCCCGTTCGCTTGCTCCCAGATCCGGGACCTGCTGAACCACCCAGCGGCTGAACGTGGAGCGGGCGGGCAAGTTTCCCTTTCAGTTTCAACAGCGATTATAGTCTCACAATCAGTGCCTTCATAGCTAAATTGCATTGAGTTTTTCACTTAACTCTAGGATTCAACGTCTTTGTTTTCTATGAAAAATATAGTGCCTCTTTCCCCAAATTTACCGCACATAAGCTGAGTACATTTTGAATTTTCTGAGAATTTTCAAATAAATCTGTTAGATTGATTTACATTTAATTAAAAATTGGTCCTTTAAAAATATATTCTGGTGAGTCTCACCCTTTTTTTACCCCTTTAGCTAAAAATTTATTTTATGGGTCTGATTTTCAGATGTACTAACCTTGTGCAAGTTTCAGAGTAGCAGCCTTGTTAGTCTGTATCCGCAAAAAGAATAGGCAGTTTCCCTTGAGGTTGCGGTGTATAGCCTCTCTGAAAATCAGGCCCTAGGTGTATGTAGTGTACAAAATACAAAATAATTTATCTTGGTCAGTTTCTACATGGTGTGGTCTGATTGCTTTGCTTTTAAAGTAATGTTGAAGCTGCTTATCCTTTTCTAATACTGTGGTCCTATAAAGCCCTAAAATGGATAATGTGCAAGTACCCTGACTAAGCCCTGGCTGGGATGATTTAGTTGGGACTGGTCCTGCTTTGAGCAGGGGGTTGGACTAGATGACCTCCCATCAGTATGGCACCCCATTTAATAACTTTTGCCAAAAAGCAAGTACCAACAATGTATACATATTTCACTTTTGTCTGTTTGCATTGAACCTCTAGGGCAGGGGTCACCAACCTCTGGCTCCTTGTATAGGCACCGCCTCCGGGGCTGGAGCTACAGCCGCCAACTTTCCAATGGGCCAGGGGATGCTCACTGCTCAACCCCTGGCTCTGCCACAGGCCCTGCTCCCACTCCACCTCTTCCCACTCCCTCCCCTGAGCCTGCCCTGCCCTCACTCCCCCGCCTCCTGCATGCCATGAAACAGCTGATCAGGAGGTGCGGGGAGGGAAGGCACTAGCAGCGGGGGTGCTGATAGGGGGCTGCTGACGTATTACTGTAGCTCTTTGGCAATGTACATTGGTAAATTCTGGCTCCTTCGCAGGCTCAGGTTGGCTACCCCTCCCATCCCCCGCCCCCACCCCCACCCCCCGCTCTAGGGATAGTTGTACACACAAATTTCTTCAGATTCTTCTCCCAGAAAGCCAAAGGTCACCAGGGTCTTTGAACTAGAGCAGCTCATTTACACACTTGAGAAACTTCCTCCTACCAAATAATGTGCATTTACAGGTGCTTTTATCCAAGAATCTCATAGTGTTTTATAAACACAGCTTGGTTTATTAATCATTAGCACCCCTGTGAGGTAAAGTGATCCCCATTTTATAGATGAGTAAACTGAGGCAAGAGCACAGGGTGAGTCAGTGAGTTTATTATAGGCAACGCAGATAGCAACATCCATCATTTTAACGTTGCCTGGACACTTTCCATTATAAAACCCTGTTTTCAGTTGCTTATAACTTTGCCAAATGTAACCATTTGGGCTGAAATTTTCCATGCCGGGATGCCAGTCTCAGGCTGAACTATTTTTTGGAAAATTTCAGCAAAAACAATTCTGTTGTTTCTCAGAACAAAATTTTATGGAAAAATGTTTTGCCCATGTTAAAAAAAAAATCTTATGACCATTTTGATGAGCAACTCTAGTGCCTCCATACTTTGGAGTAAGGACATGAAATTTGGTGGGGGCAGGTTGCCCTGGTGTCTGGGATGTGCCTTTTTGCCATCCCCATGAAAATCTGCCCAAATTTGGTAAAGTTATGAGCTTCTGAAAATCTCAGTTTGCAGGCGCTCAGGGGAGTTTGGCAGCTCATGTCTCTGAAGATTCTATCTGCTGTGGGCAGAGTCCACCAGAGGGATGCAGAGGCTGAGCAGGACTTTCTCAGTTGGTCCTCCCAACAGTTGGAGATTGCTGAAGTGCCAGGCACAGGAACTGAGAACAAGGATCCTGGCTTTCCTTGCTTTTAATGCCCCCCCTGTTGGCATCCAGGCAGAGAGGAGGAGGAAGCTTAACTACCTGTCTGGAATAGGGAGGAATAAATTGCCAATCCAAGGGAGTTGGTGAAGTGGACAGGGTGGGGGTGGGAGAGAGAGGACTGGGATGTGACGCTAAGGGATCTGGAACTGGAATGAGGAGCTGATGCAGGTGTGGCGTGTTAAAATGGGACTGGGGGCATGGACATGCTGTGCAACCTTAATTTGGTCCCCTTGTGCATATACTTTATGATCCTATGTAACTGTAATTAAAGACTATTTTTGTGAAAAGCAATATTAATTCTAGCATTTCCTAACTTCAGAATTTGTAACCCTAATGTTGTTTTTAATATAGTTTTATGTGTGTAATACTAAATAAGATGATGTGAAAAAAATAAAAAGTGAGGGAAAGTGAATTTTTGAGTTCTTGGTGCTCTCTTTTGCATGTTTTCTATTTCTGGATGTGACTTTTTCGAGAGTGCTTGGCTCTTTTTTTATTAATTTCCTTTTCAATATAACTCTATTCTGTGTGGTTTTTTTGAATCTCGATGACTCCTCCTTCTAAGGCTCTGCCTTGCTGTTTTTGTTCTGACTCCTCTTTTTGGTCTCTGTAGATAATCCTAATAGCTCTTGGATTCTGCTCATGCTGTGCTCTAAGATAAGTAGGGAGGATATTTCCACCACTTAAGAGCAAACTGAAGAAAGGCTCCGCTTATTGTCATGGGTGGGAGTCTAACCGGTGTCGCAAGCAGAGTCTGTGAGATAAACACACCACCCATCTTACCCTGCCCCAACCTCACAGATAAATAGGCGAAAGCCAGGGAAGCAGCAGGTCACATGCCCTACCAATCCAGCGCCGATTTCTAGATTGGTGCCGGCGGTTCTGACCAATCGAAGAATCGGCAGTCGATTATCAAGTTGTCGAGGTTTGAGACCCCCCTTTTTTCCTCACGTGGTTTAGCCCACCGCCATTGGAGAAAGGGAGGGAGACAGAGCTGACCACAGAGGAGAGGGGGAGGTGAGATACAGATATGCGAGGAATGTGCATGTCTCCAGAGTGGGATGGAATGAAAGAAGGAGGTTCGGGAAGAGCGCGGGGGGAAGGATCTTGCCCCCCCTCCCCGGAAATGGGCCAGGGCTGTTTCCCTCTCTCCTAGATAATAGGGGCGGGGAGTTTGCCCCCGGATGGAACGCGGGGGGGAGGGGGTTGTACTCACACCCAGGAACAAGCCGGGAGGCTGAGCGGCGCCCCCCGGCCGAGCCCCCTCAGCAGAGCTCTGCCATTGCTGGTGCGGGAGGCGCGGTGCCAGCGTCTCCTGTGCTCGCCAGTCCCCTCTGCCCGCCAGGCATCGCACAGCGTTAGAGCTTGAGCTGGAGTCAAAAAGATTAATCTTGTATTCCTGGAGACTCCAGGACAATCCTGGAGGGCTGGTAACCCTATTTGCAATGCTGTGCCTTGGGGCTGGCAGTGAAGCCAGGGGAGGGAGCAAAACGGTAAAATATCCCCTAGTTTTATTCAGTTTGGAGGGCTCCACTCCTCCTTTGGTGAATCGTTGAGGTTTACCCCATAACAAAATAGTATTCTGTGTAAAATCTCAGCTACTCTAGCAGTATTGCCAACCCCAAATGTTCAAAAAACATGAGTCAGAGACACCAAAATCACGAGATTGGCTTTAAAATCATGAGATTAAGTAAAATAATAGCTTTGGTGTTTGTTTTTTGTGTGTGTGTTCTGCTTTATGAGCTTTTAAGGTGCACTGGGGTTCACATTTTGAAGCTTTCTCCACAGCCAGAAGGGCTAGAAACTTGTTGGTATTGTAACACAAATAAATAAGAGCCTTCACTTGGGTATCCCTAACTTTGCACTTTTATAGAGATTTATACTTTCAGTAGGCTGTAAAAAATATTAACTAATCCTGTGAGGGCCCTTAATGTCAGTTTAACATTACTTTATTTCTTTTTATAGAACATTAATAGCTATTAAATTAAGCTGGTGACTAAGCATTGGTTTTTTAGAATGTACCTTGTTATAAGGTTTATTCTGACAATATATTCAGTGGTTCTCAAACTGTGGGTCAGTCGGGTCACTGGGGCTGACTTAGGCTTGCTGGGGTCTGGAGCCAAAGCCCGAGCCAAACTATCCAGGGCCAAAGCTGAAGCCCAACAACTTCAGCCCTGGGCAGCAGGGCTCAGGGTACAGGCCCTCTCCTCCTCTGCTGGGGCGGTAAGGCTCCCACTTTGGCTTTGGTCCCCCCACCTGGGACAGCAGGGCTTGGGCAAGCTCAGTCCCCCCTTCTGGGGTCATGTAATTTTTATTACCAGAAGGGGGTTGCGATGAAATGAAGCTTGAGAAACCCAGCGTATTATGCCACATACTGAAGTCTGGCTGCCAAATATGCTGACTGTTGACCCACAGCAGAATATAAAAAGGAAAGCAGCAGCCTTAAAGTTACAACATGCTGCTGCTGTGAATTTAAAACCAATAGTGTTTTTCAGCCTGTTGTCACAGGAAATAAAATTACCGTACTTTCAGTTTTTCCTCCCACTCATTCCAACTGGAAAAGATATTTACCAAACTTGAAGAAGCTACATGCAAAATATAAAATAGGTTTCCCTGTCCTTTCAGTGCTCTTCATTTTTGCCTTTGGCCATATGTATGAAGGAGAAACATTATAAGAAAAAAGTGAGAAAAGTTCTACTATTACTTGTCCTTGGCAAAAACAACAACAAGGCCAACATTCAAAATATCTAGTGTTATACAATCACATGTTTTTACCCATATAAAATAACATCACACCATTAAACATTTGGCACAATAGAAATAAAGGCACTAGAACCAAATGCTGTCACAGGATTAATACTTTCTGTTCAAAAATAACCATCCAACTCTTTATCTAGCAGCAGGCGTACGTAACAGCATTCTATTACAGTGATGATATCTCCAAGTGCAGTTCCCCTTGGAAAAATTATTTGATAAAAAAATGGCATGGGGTTCCAAGTTTATTTGTTTCTCGTGGATGTCAAATCAAATTTGCTCCATTTAGAAGAGAAAGTGATTATTTTCTAATTGGAAGCCCTGCAAACTCTACTTGGACACTTAATAGTCAAGTTGGGTTATTTCTTTCTTGTGTATCATCACGGGTAATAAAGTTCCTGCAAGCCAAATAATACCCTCATGGGCACCTACACAACAGGAATACAAATTGCCAAACCAGATCAGACCAATAGTCTAGTATCTAATTCTTTTAACAGTGATCAATACCAGATTCTTCAGCTGACAGTGCACTATAACATTAATATAATAATGCAATGTTTTATGATGCTAGATATGGTTATTTTCAAAGTGAGAGCTATTAATCCTGTCACAGCATTATATTCCAGTGCATTTATTTTCACTATACCAATACAACTAATGGCATAGATGTCATTTGATGAAGGCAAATACCATATGTCTCACAATCAAATGTGTTTTGGAGACACTTCAAATAATTGCTTAAAAAGAGCAAATGGCCATGTTTCATGGCTTTCTAAATCTAAACTGAATCCAAGTCTCCCAACTCCCAGTCTAGTGCCCCATCCCCTAGACCATGCTGTCTCCCGTAAAGGTTATGATGAGGTCCTTGACTTACTGTAATAAATAGCCACGATAGGGTACAGGGAACACCATTCTCTGCAATTTAGAAAACACATGCCTTTAAAAGGCAAGTCCTAATTTTACTGTACCTTAAATGCTTTTTACATCAGCTATTTCATTGTTACCTTTCTTACCTGTTACAGAAACGTATTTCAGGTTATCCTGGTCTCCACCATGATCTCACAGTGCTTACCAGATTTCTTAAAAATTGTAAATTTTCATCACCGGAGTCCCAAATTACATCAGTGTTTAAGAAGTAGCAAAAATGGTTTCAGCACCAAGTCACTTTCCAAACGTCAAAGGCGAGTAGTTGTCACAGGTATTGGTTTAGTGTCTCCTCTTGGCGTTGGGACTCAATTCGTGTGGAATCGCCTTCTCCAAGGAGAAAGTGGGATTATCTCTCTGGATGGGGAAGAATATACAAGTGTTCCATGTAGAGTGGCTGCTTGTGTGCCGAGAGGAAATGGCAAGGGTCAGTTCAGTGAAGAAAACTTTGTGTCAAAATCAGAAAGCAAATCCATGTCTTCTGCCACTATCATGGCCTTGGGTGCTGCAGAGCTAGCAATAAAAGATTCTGGCTGGCATCCACAGTCTGAACTGGATCACTTAACTGCTGGTGTGGCAATTGGAATGGGAATGGTTCCACTGGAAGATATTTCCAATACAGGCTTGATGTTTAAAACAAAAGGTTATAACAAAGTCAGCCCATTCTTTATCCCTAAGATCTTGATCAATATGGCAGCAGGTCAGATCAGCATTAGATACCAACTGAAGGGGCCCAATCATGCTGTATCAACCGCTTGTACCACAGGAGCACATGCTGTTGGAGATTCCTTTAGATTTATAAGCTATGGTGATGCTGATGTGATGTTGGCTGGAGGAACAGAGGCTTCTATTAGCCCCTTGTCTATAGCTGCATTTGCAAGAGCTCGGGCACTCAGCACTAACTTTAACTCAAGCCCTAAACTGGCATGTCGACCGTTCCACTCACAAAGAGAAGGATTTGTAATGGGAGAAGGTGCAGCTGTGTTGGTGTTGGAAGAATATGAACATGCTATGCAAAGAGAAGCCAGGATCTATGCAGAAATTTTAGGTTATGGACTCTCTGGTGATGCTTGCCACATAACAGCACCTAATCCAGATGGAGATGGTGCTTTTAGGTAAGAATTTGTAGATTAATTTGACAGATAAACTATTAAGCTATTATTTTCTGTTGGTCAATATACTATGTAAATTTGTCTAGAGAAATATTGTGCACCTCAGCATGAATACCATCCAGATATCTTTTAACTGATGTGGGAGTGTTTAAAATACAATGGTAAACAGATTTTCAAAAAGCCTGAAAACTTAATCTGAACAATGGAAAATTTTTGTAAGGTTTTATCTTATTTTTCTTGTGGGAAGGTAGTCTCACTAGATTCAGCCTTCTTATTTAATATTATGGAAGCTTTATTGAATGTGGAAAATATTTCACTTTTACTTTTGATGTACACAGCTTTCACCGTAAATGACTCCCAACTACAGCCAGATGTTAAAGGCTCTTTGAATACAATAAAACTTTTTGAACCTCTGTATTTAAAAGGAGAGATATTCAGCTATGAAAGCAGGTAATGCTGCTACCTGTGTTCTTTAGGAATGCTATTTAATTAGCCCACATTGAACTTCCAAATAGTACATTAGAAATTGTGTAGTAGTTGGAGAATGTCAATTCCCAGAATAATTACCTTAGAAGTGGGCTGTAGTCCACGAAAGCTTATGCTCTAATAAATTTGTTAGTCTCTAAGGTGCCACAAGTCCTCCTGTTCTTCTTTTTGCGGATACAGACTAACACGGCTGCTACTCTGATACCTTAGATATTATCAGTGTGAATAGTTAAAATGCTCTCAACAAGATTTAGGACTTGGTTTGAACAAGTTCCATAGATGTGTCTATGCAAAGCATATGATTAAAATAGAGGCATGTTTTAAGTATCTTGCTTTGTTGGGGTCTTAATGCAGACTCAGTGCCTTCAGTGTGGTATTGGTGGAAAAGGTTAGAGTTGGTGGATGTAGACAGCAGAAATGCACTTTGGATTTTTACTTTGGTATGTCCTCAGATCTCTGTTTGCCTAGAATTAAGATATTTTCACACTGTAGGCTGACTAAATGTCTTATTTTTTATAGTATAGAGCCATTTTTCAGCAATCTTTTGCCAGTCTTAAAATAAGCCTGCTTTTACATGGGATATCTGTGGAAAAGAAGGCATGTTGCTCTATCCATTACTGAGATAGAAAATCTTTATGAAGCTAGTTTACACACAGTTTATATCTTTTTACTGTTTCACTGTTTTGACATTTTTGTTTATATTGTGTATATAGTGTAAATACCCTATAATTAATTAAATTATCAATGAAACAACTTACCTGTATATATGTATTTACTGCTTGAGAGCCTTGTGTAGGCTGACTATAGGTCATTGCTAAAGATCACAGGTACCGTAGTAGCTTTACTAGCCTTCAGAGTTTATTGTAATATTATACTAAAAATGTTACATATATCAGTTCAAAGTGACGGTTTTCATAGCAGCTGTGATGCCCTTTGTGCGTATGTCATATTATTGTTACCATATGAAATGGTCAAAGAAAAAGCGAATATGGGAAAACAATCCAAGAATACAGACTAAATAAAAAGTGAAAGCATGGATGACAGTGACACCTAATCAAAGCTAAACCTATTTGTCAATAATCTGGGTTTGCTGAGTGTGCCTATGTGAGCCAGTGCATTGTACTGACCCCATTAGAATTATTATTGTAGTAATAGTTCATAGTCAGTTCAGTTCTTCTGTTCTTAATATACCATGCCTCCCAGGATTTTTTCCTTTGTAAGGAAGAACTGCCCTGGCAAGGAAATGGACTAAATGACCAAACAGGTGGTTCTCCATATTTTATGTTGTTCTGATGTCTGTGTTTAATACCATATCTTTGCTCGGTTAACAGATTTTAAAGTAGAAGACTAATTTACCAGTTTTCTCTTTATAGTACTTGATTCATACTTAATTGCTTTAGACATTTATTTAGAATTTAAGACATTTATGATGAGATACTGAGATTAACCATGAACTTTCTCTCAAATTACAGATTTTTTTTCACCACTGAGCTGATATGATCACACATTTGTAACACAGTTTTCCTATATGCATCTTATAATTGTGTCAGAATATGAATTAAATTCACAACAGGAAATAGAAAATTTTATATTAAACATTTTAAATTATGAATTGTTATATATTTTACGTTAGCAAAGAAATCTGAAATGTATACACTACACTTATTACTGTATATCAATTTGCTTCCCAATTTATATAATGTCAAGGGCATATAGTTTCTGTGAGATTTTCCTGCCCCTCTGGATTTTTTCCAGGGGAGAAAGCAATTTGCACTAAAGTTCTGAATAGTGGTGAGGATGCGTCTAGGGATGTTGTGAGCAAAAGGGAATAATATAAACATGAGGGATTAAAAAAATGTAAAAATTAGGAAACTGTTTAATTTACTATGATCAAGATGGTTGCTGTAATCACTAAGGAAACTCTGCTTTTGACCTGGTGGCTAAACTAGAGAAACTTCAGCAAAGGGTAATTGAAGTTGTAAAATAGTTGGGAAAAATAATGTTTAAGATAATAAAACTTATTTTAGAAGGAGACTGATTGACCTTTGGATTAAAAACAGACATCTAATGGACAACTATATCTGTGATCTGTGGCTTCATTCATTATATCCCCTTTTTCAACCTGTGGTATAACAGTTTTTCCACTGTAGACTTTAATTCCAGTCAATATATTCTATAGAAGAATAAAATATTTAAGATGACCAAGATCTAAGTATGTATATTATTCTTCTGTTGCTGATAAAGTGAATGAGTCTCATTCTGCTCTGCCTTGCATCTTGTGTAGTCATTTATATTGGAGCAAAGTGCCTGTGAAATGCAACCATTCTGATTTTAGCATTTAACAGCCATTTCCACTCTAAACAGATGGCGGTGACTACAAAAGACAGCGGGAAATCAAGCTCTCTATTTTTCTTTTTCCTTAGATGTATGTCTGCAGCAATAAAAGATTCTGGAATATGTCCTGAGGATATAACATATGTCAATGCACATGCCACTTCTACGCCACTAGGAGATGCTGCTGAGAATCAAGCCATAAAGAGACTTTTTAAAGAGCATGCATACACTCTTGCAGTTTCCTCAACAAAGGGAGCAACAGGACATCTCCTGGGGGCTGCAGGGGCTATAGAGGCAGCTTTTACTGCACTGTCCTGTTACCATGGAATTTTACCACCTACTCTCAACCTAGATAGAACCGATCCAGACTTTGATCTCAATTATGTTCCGCTAACAGCCCAAGACTGGAAAAGTGAAAAACGACGCATTGCTCTCACTAATTCATTTGGCTTTGGTGGTAGTAATGCAACACTGTGCTTTGCTAATGTTTAGGTTACAATGTGTATGTGTGTGTAAATACTACAAATGCAAATTGGTAAATGCCCTGAAAAGTGATTTGTGGTACTTCATTATGTTTTGTTGTACTGTAACACTTTTTACACATCCTTTTATTCAGTCACATTGAAGACTTGCTTATTTTTTTCTTTTTTAAGTCTTACAGTCCTTACCTATTTATACTTCAGACTACAAAAGAATGAGTATTGCTCCTTTAGAGTCTGATCTTCCAAATGCTAAGTGCTTTCTTTGATTTCATTCACTTCACTGGGAGGTTAGGATGCTCTGCACTTGGCAGGATTTAGTCCTTAATATTACAACTCCTGTTTGATCAACAACCCCATTCATCTCATTCTCCCCTTTAATATATTGTTTGCATTACTTCCGGTTATGCAGAACTTTGAAATACCAAATTCAGCACTTTAATTAGGAATGTCTTATTTTAAAAAGAAAGGTATTAAAGTTGGAAATGCTCTAAAATCTTCTATATTAAATTAAATATGCAAAAGTAAATACCACTGTTAAAAAAAACCTATTAATTGCTCTCTCTGGGTTTTTTTTGTTGGTAAGGTCAAGAATGTAAAAGTAAAATCTAAATGGAATTGTTCTTGCAAATGGTTTGGTAAAGATGTGGCTCAGTTAGATAGAAAAATAAACCTATTTCAGCTATTCTAAGTGAGGGGAAATCTGTTAAAACTGAGGGCTTTATTTACATCAGTGCTATATCTTTTGCAACATCAACCAAGTAGACTCAGCTGAATTGCCTTTTCCTCAAAGGATTTAACAGTGAACAGAAATTTATTTGATTTGAAAGCATGATGGTTTTGTGTTTTCTTTATATGTATTGGTAATCCTGATTTTGTTTTATATTTTAATAGAAAGATTTAAAATAAATAAAAATTCCCCTACTCTGTTTGCAGTTCAAATATTCCAGATCCTGTCTGTCACTGACTCGTCTATTTTAATTTTCCATCATAATTGATATACAAAGGTATATAGCATACATAGTGAAAAATAAATTATATTTTGAAAATTCAGTTTTAATAACCTGTGCTGTTAATGTGGGCTATATTGCCATTGAACTCAATGGGTGTTAAGTGAGTTCAGCACCTTGCAAGTTACGGTGCATAGGAACGCAGCTTCTGTTTTCTAATAATGTCATGTTTATCTTGACAGTGTTCCTTTAACTTCATAAACAGAGCTTTTTTGATGCATTGAATTCAAATAAAATGAAGTGCTGAATTTATAGCTGCTGCATGCCTTACATGGTAACATCATTTTGAATCTGTCAGTTTGACTTTATGAACAACTTAGTTGTTCAGTTAAAAATGAATCAAATATAAAATTTCACACAGAAATATATTTACCTTAGAAACCTTTTACACTTGCTCCTCATATCATTAGTACAAGATTTGAATTCAAAGACCTTCATCACAATGAAATTACTCTGGTTATACATGTGGATATCTATTTAATTTAGTAAATGAATATATGAGGTTAAACAGTCTCACAGAAAGACAGATGGAAATTTGTCCTTCTGTTGTGCTATAATGCCATGTAATAAGGTAGAACTTTCTTGTTGGATCAGAAAAGTGGTCCATCTAGTCCAATCCTGTCTCCAGCAGTGGCCAGTACCAGCTGCTCTGGGGCAAGGTGCACGAAATCATGCAGTAGGCTGTTATAGGGAAAATTTCTCCCTCCCTCCACTCCCAGTTCTTAGAGATTTGCATATGATATAAACCATCAGGGTTTATGTATCTTCCAATTTTTTTTCATATTTACTATTATAATTCTAGATAGTCTTATTATAGATATAAATGTCCAGTCCTTTTTTGACTCATGCTAAGCTTTTGGCCTCAATGATATGCATAAAAGGACTGTTAAGTGCACAGAAATATTAACAGCAGTCATTGAAAACAAAGGCTTGAACTCATGGTCTCCTGAATACATCTCTCTCTGAATACATCTTCGTGCTAGCCTACAGGATATTTTTATTTTAGGAATTACATAGAGTGCTTTTTGAATAGATCTCAGAGTGCTTTACAGTAGTGAGTAAGTATCATCCCTATTTGGTTTGGTGATAGGGAAACTGCGGCACAGAAAAGATAAGGGACTTGGGCCAAGCTTACATAATTGAGAACATTACTGGAACTGGGAACAGAAGCCAGGTTTCTCATTTCAGTTACTGTGACCTATCCAGACTGCTAGTTAATGGATGAAAACATGGATCCTAATGAAAGTTGTATTGATTCTCACAGCTACAGTTATGCACCATGTCAAGTTATGGATAACTAATTTATGGGGAGATAAAGAGTGCTATATGAGGATGGACAATATTTAACAGTAAAGGGAGAGAGATGGAGGTCCTAACATGATAAAATGTACAATTTTTAAGAAGTGTTAATAGTGAGCAATACAAGATACTGCTGAAAGAATAATATTGAATTGCATTATTATTTGTATTACCATAGTAGCTAGGAACCTAATCATTGACCAGGACCTCAATGTGCTAGGTGCTGTACAAACACAGAACAAAACAGCATCCCTGCCCCAAGGGGCTTACAATAAGTGTCAAAATCTGATAGATGCAAATGTGAAAGTTGTGTTTTAAAGCAAAAATTATAAGTATAGTGCAAGGTACCCACATTATGCCAATACTAGTAACACATTGATCACTCTGCCTTTTTACTTAATTAGGGTAGCTCTTTTATATACTCATTGCACTAAAATTACTTAGAAATGTTTATACAGCTGAGGGAGGCCCATTAAAAAGCCGGAACCCTGTATACTGTATGAGAATTGATGACTCTAAGATGATGGTACAAGGTATATTAATGAACTACCGTAGTCCCCTATAGGCACCTGCTACATTTGCATCTGTCTTTCCTCCCTGACATTGTTTTTCCAAATATTGTAGACTTACAGACTTTTCCGCACAGGTAATGTTCAAAAGTTTCTATCTCTATCTTGTAGCTCCTCTTCTTCTCATCTTTGCTGTAGAATTTATCATTTCTTCTGAGATGTGTTACTGGAAGCACCTTAAATCCAGGCAGTGAGACTTGGTGAAGAGGTACATAATTATAGGAGCTTTATTGATCATGTCTCCACTTCTGCACTGCAAGAGTATTCACACAGCACTGATAATGCTCATAAGAAGAACATAAGACATAAGAATGGCCATACTGGGTCAGAACAATGGTCCTTATAGCCCAGTGGCTCTCAACCTTTCCAGACTACTGTACCCCTTTCAGGAGTCTGATTTGTCTTCTGTATCCCCAAGTTACACCTCACTTAAAAACTACTTGCTTACAAAATCAGACTTAAAAATACAAAAGTGTCACAGCACACTATTACTGAAAAATTGCTTAGTTTCTCATTTTTACCATATCATTATAAAATAAATCAATTGAAATATAAATATTATACTTACATTTCAGTGTATAATATTTACAGCAGTATAAACAAGTCATTGTATGAAATTTTAAATCCTTCAAAGGGAACGAACAAAACAGGGCAACTATCGAGTGATCCATTCCCTGTTGTCCAGACACAGCTTCTGGCAGTTGGAGGTATAGGGACACCCAGAGCACAAGGCTGTGTTCCTGACCATCTTAGCTAATAGCCATTGATGAATACATCCTCCATGAACTTATCTAATTCTTTTCTGAACCCAGTTATACTTTTGGCCTTCATAACATCCCCTGGCAATGAATTCCACCAGTTGAGTGCTTTGTGTGAACAAGAACTTCATTATTTTTTTTTAACCCTGCTGCCTATTAATTTAATTGAGTGACTCCTGGTTCTTGTGTTATGTGAAGAGTAAATAACACTTCCTTATTTACTTTCTCCACACCATTCATGATTTTTTGTGACCTCTATCATATCGCCCCTAATAGTTGTCTCTTTTCTAGGATGAGCAGTTCTAGTCTTTTTAATATTTCCTCATATGGAAGCTGTTCCATACCCCCAATTATTTTTGTTGCCCTTCTCTGTACTTTTTCCAGTTCTAAATATCTTAGATGAAATGGGGCAAGCAGAACTGCATGCAGTATTCAAGGTATAGATGTACCATACATTTATAGAGTGGAATTATGATATTTTCTGTTTTATTATCTATCTCTTTCAAAATGATTCCTAACTGTAGTCAGGCATGGACTCAGCCCTGCGGCGCCTCCTGCTGGTCGTCTCGGGAATTAGCTCACCAGTATCTGGAGCACCCTCTGCAGGCCTGTGTTCCGCCTGTCATTGGCCCCCCGTGTCCCTCCCGGATCCCAGTGCCCTTGGCTTAGGTGCTGCCCCCCCTGGCAGTACCCCACTCTCTCTGGGTCCCCCCCAGGGGAACCCCCACCTCCTATCCCAATGTCACCTCAGTTGTGGCTACTGCCAGTCACCATCTAGTCCCCGTGCCCTGGGGCAGACTGCAGTCTATCAGCCAAGCATCACCAGCAACAAGGGGTTTGGACTGGCAGCCTTTACCCACCCTCTGGCTGCCCCTGTGCAACCACAATACCTATTTGGGCCTAGGACCAGGCCCTGCAGCCTGGGGAGTTGCTGGCCTAGGGCTTCCCAGCCCCCAAGGCTTTTCCCCAGCCCTGCCTTACTCTAGGTCCCCAGGTGAGCTCCCTGCAGCCAGGGCTGTCTCTCTCCTGCCAAAGAGAGACTCCTCTGCTCTGGCTACCCTGGCCTTCTTATAAGGCTGAGTGGCTCAGTTTGGGGCATGGCCCCAGCTGCAGCCACTTCCCCAATCAGCTGGGGTTTTGCCCCTTTTCACAGTCCTAGCCCTCTGCAGGGCTTTTCCAACCCCTTCAGGGCTGGAGCAGGCGTTCACCCCGCTACACAAACATTGTTAGATTTTTTTAACTACTACTCCACATTGAGCAGATGTTTTCAGAAACTATCCTCAATGACTCCAAAATCTCTTTCTTGAGTGGTAACAGCTAATTAGGCCCCATAATTTTGTAGGTATAGTTGGGATTTCCCCCCGCAATATGCATTACTTTGCACTTAACATTGAATTTCATATGCCCTTCTGTTTGGTCCTTTTACAGCCTCCTGTCCCAGCATGCACTGGGCTTACATGAAAATCTGGAATAGAATCTTTAGGGAGTAGTCTGTTTAGTTGTTCCAAAGTTTTGGTCTGGACTAGTAGGTGGGTATCATCAAAACATGACACTTGGGATCTGAATAAACTATGCAGAAAGGAAAAGAAGGTTAGTACTGGCAGCTGTAGTAATCAAAGGATGGAGAATAAAGCCATTCAAAATTGGGAAGCCAAAGACAATCTTTCAGGAAACCATAGTACTTAAAAAGGGGGAAGGCGGAAAACATATATATAACTAAGAGAAAAAGAGTGTGGGTGGGGGATTGAGTCTAGAGTTATACTTGGGAACTGACTTTTTGATACTGTTTTATAGGATCTGGTAGGGAGCATTCTGGGAAGGTACAACTGAAAGATAAAGGATTGGTCTAGACAACAAACTTATGTTGGTGTAACTATGTTGCTCAAGGGTGTGGAAAATTCACATCCCTGAGCAATGTAGTCATACCAACCTAGACAACACTATGTTGGCGGGAGGGCTTCTCCTGTTGACATAGCTACCACCTCTTGGGGAGATGGAGTACCTACGTCAACAGGAGAAGCTCCTACCTCCCATGGGCATAGGTAATGTATTCATTAAGCGCTACAGCGGCACAACTGCAGTGATGCAGCTGTGCTGCTGCAGCACTGAAAGTGTAGTCAAGTCCCTAGTCTGTCTCCTGATAGCATCAGCAGATATCCTAGTTACCTAGCTCTTTGCTAGTCTTTCAGAATATTGCTGTCATGATAAGTGAGGCCATAGGTGCTGGAACTAAGCCTTAGATCTGTGTAAGTGAAGCAGGATTAGCATGCTGGGTTTAAAATGCAGGAAATATAGGATAGCCATACTGTAAAACAGAGGTGGGCAAACTACGGCCTGCGGGCTTCGTCCAGCCTGTGGAACCCTCCTGTCCAGCCCCTGAGCTCCTGGCCCAGGAGGCTAGCCAGCCCCTGGCCCCTCCCCTGCTGTTCCCCCTCCCCTGCAGCCTCAGCTTGCCCCGCTGCTGGTCAGGGCCGGCTCCAGGCACCAGCCAACCAAGCATGTGCTTGGGGCGGCACCTGGTAAGGGGCGGCCAATCTTAGGGTGGCGGGGGGCAGCGCGGCGCTCAGCGGGGGGTGGTTCCGGAGGCACAGCGCTCGGCGGGGGGTGTTCGGCAGCGCGGCGCTCTGTGGGGAGGCGTTCGGCAGCACGGCGCTCCGCAGGGAGGGGTTCGGCAGCGCAGCACTTGGCGGTGGGTGTTTGGCGGTGCTCTGCGCGGGGTGGTTTCAGCAGTGCGGCGCTCCGCGGGGGCCAGGGGGGTGTTCGGCAGCGTGGCGCTCGGGGATGTTTGGCGGCACGGCCTTGGCGGGGGTTTCGGCAGCGCGGTGCTCCACGGGGGGCGGGGGGTGTTCGGCAGTGCGGCGCTCGGGGATGTTTGGCGGCACGGCGCTTGGCGGGGATTTCGGCAGCGCGGTGCTCCACGGGGGGCGGGGGTTGTGGCAGCGCGGCGCTCCGCGGGGGTTTCGGCGGTGCTCCTCACGGGGGGGTTTTGGCGGGGCGGGGCAGCGCTGGGGGGGGCAGCACTTTTTTTTGCTGCTTGGGGCGGCAAAAAAGTTAGAGCCGGCCCCGCTGCCGGTGCAATGCTCTGGGCGGTGAGGCTGCGAGCTCCAGGGGCAGCGCCGCTGCAGAGCAGCGGCCTGACCCCGTGGTCTGTGCGGCACGGTGGCGTGGCTGGCTCCAGCTGGGTGGTGCGACTGCCTGTCCTGGTGCTCTGGGCAGCGCAGCTGTAGCGCTGCCAGCCACCAATGCTCCAGGCAGCCAGTAAGGGAGCAGGGAGAAGGAGGGGTTGGATAGAGGGCAGGAGAGTTACAGGTGGTGGTCAGGGGGCGGGGGGTGTGGATAGGGGTCAGGGCGGTGAGAGGGTGGGGAACAGGGGGGTTGAATGGGGGCAGGAGTTCCCAGGGGGCAGTCAGGAATGAGAGCAGGGGTTGGATGGGGCGGCGGGGGGCAGTCAGGGGTAGGGGTTCCCGGGGCGGTCAGGGGACAGGGAGGAAGGGGTGGTTGGATGGGGCAGAGGTCCAGGGGGGCAGTCAGTGGGTGAGAAGCAGGAGGGGTCGGATAGGGGGTGAGGACCGGGCCATGCCTGGCTGTAGGCACAGCCTCCCCTAACTGGCCCTCCATACAATTTCGGAAACCCAATGCGGCACTCAGGCCAAAAAGTTTGCCTGCCCCTGAGGTAAAAGAACATTTTAATGCTGGAAACAGATTACTAGTGGGCTATAACAAGGATTAACAGGATCACAAATGCTCATATTTTTATATTATATTATTTTTATTTTTATTATTTTTAAATTATCATATTTTTATATTATCATATTTGTCTTAAATTATACTACTGAACAACATGATTTTTACATTTTCTCCTTTTACTAAATAGAGATGCAGAGAGAATTAGATTATTTCAGAAGCTGAGCAAGTATGGAGAAATGCAGTCCAAAAGGGATGAATGAATACAAAGTCTGAAAGAAAAATGCAAGAGGTAATATATACTGATCGAAAAGTGCAATTGAATACTAATTAGAAGAGAGTTTGGGGAATTATCTAATAGCAACAAGAAAAACAAACAAGGATCTGGGTTGCATACCACAGAAGACAGGAACAAATAAATCAAATATGATATTAGTATTCTACTGCTAATACTGCATATGATACCCATAAAGGAGTTAATTTGAAAAAGCCTCTAGCAATGGCCCAGATTTTTGGAAAGTTGTAACCCATGTGTATTATTTTATTTCTGTTAATAACTTTTTCATTTTATGCACTTTTAAATGAACTTGTTCTGAATCATCTCTTTGCAACTTCTACCCAATCAACTGACCAGTGACCAGCCAGCCCCAGCCCACCCTGTAAGGTAAGTGCCCCTCCCCCCCCGGGTAGCAGCAGCAGCCTGGGGCTCTGGGGGCTATTTAAAGGGCCCAGGGCTCCCCTGCTTCTACCGCCCCGGCCCTGTAAATAGCCGCGGGAGCCCTTGGGAAGCGGTGGGGCTCCAGCAGCTATTTAAAGGACTGGGGCGGCAGAGGCAGCTGGAGCCCCGGGCCCTTTAAATAGCCCCTGAGCCCCCCGCTACCCCTGGGCTCTGGGGGCTATTTAAAGGGACCGCGGCTCCCCTGCTTCTACTGCCCTGGCCCTTTAAATAGCTGTGGGAGCTCTGGGGAAGCAGCAGTGGGGCTCCAGCGGATATTTAAAGGGCCGGGGCGGTAGAAGCAGCAGGAGCCCCAGACTTTTTAAATAGCCCCGCAGCCCTACCCCAGGGCTCCAGCAGTGGGGCTCTGGTGGCAATTTAAAGGGCCCGCGGCTCCAGCCCCTGCTGGGATCCCCAGGCCCTTTAAATTGCCCCCCGGGCAAGCCGGGCTACCCCGGTATGGCAAACCAACTCTTGCCGGTATGCCGTACCGGGGCTTACCGGCTTACTTTCACCTCTGGTGACTTCCATCTTTTAATTACTGGTTTAAAATGATGTGATACATTATAGAAAAACACACTCCAGAAGTAAGTTTAAAGTTAATTTAATGTGCATCTTTTGTTGACTTCATCAAAATATTCATACTGCCTGCCCCACAACACTGGAGAAAGAATTTTGCAGCTTGGATTGGATATGCACATGAACTCTGTAGGTGACAATTTAAATTTGAACTGGATTTTCTCTTCATTATGGCACAGGTGTGCTTTTATGACTCCTTTCTTGGACTCATGCATCCATATCCTGAATATGAAAAAAGAAGAAATACTGTTTTTTTCTTACTGTGAGTATGTGTGAATTTTTGTGAATGAATAAAATTTCTGCCGCCCCAAGCAAAAAAAAAAAGCCGCGATCGGTGGCGGCAGTTCAGCGGCAGGTCCTTCGCTCCTAGAGGGAGTGAGGGACCTGCCGCCCCCGAATTGCCGCAGGTGCCGCCCCTCTCCCTTGGCCGCTCCAA
The DNA here is from genome assembly GCF_011386835.1 of Chrysemys picta bellii. NCBI lineage: Eukaryota > Metazoa > Chordata > Testudines > Emydidae > Chrysemys > Chrysemys picta. The sequence goes on from NC_088792.1 coordinate 74,282,955, forward strand.
GCACCTGCTTGTTAAGCTGGTGCCTGGAGCCGGCCCTCTAAACAGGGAAGCTCCCTTTTGCCTCCCTCTCTTTTCTTTTTCCATCCTCTGTCTCTCATTTCCTTCCTTGCCTGTTTTAAATATTGTTACTATTGTATCTTGCTATTTGGAAAAGAAAAACTTCTTGCTGTATTTAGTCAGTTTTAGTCTCAAAGCCTTATGATTTTACAGCAATACAAATAATAAATAAAATAGCTTGGAACATAAAAAAAAGCTGCAGATAGCTAGGAGAAACATGCTGTTAAATGCTTTCATAAAACAAGTGGAATGGCTTTTTGTGCTGCAGAGAGTGAACCATTAATTTTTTTTAGGGGAAGGGGAAAAGCCTGATCAGACTAGTTTTTCTAGATTGTCTACATTCAATGGATTTCCAGAGCACCACCCAAGCTGCCTTTAGGTTGGGCCTTAGAATGCTGGGGTTCAATTCCTTGCTCTTCCTATGCTTAGGTGCTGAAGTCTCAGGTCTAGTTCCACTCCAGTCCACAAAACTCCTGCCAAACTCTGTAGACACCTAAACTTACTCAGCACCTATGTTTTCAGAGTGAAAGTTCCATAGGTGCGAAGTTTCAGCCTCTGGGCACGTAGGTGCTAGAGCTAAAGGTGTCAGGGGTGCTGCTGCACCCCCTGGCTTGAAGTGGGTTCCATCATGTACAGGGTTTACAGTTTGGTTCAATGGCTCTCAGCACCCCCCACTATACAAATTGTTCCAGTGCCCCTGTCTGGGCATGCATACTGCTGCCTCACTTTAGGCAACCAGCCACCTGTCTCCCACATAAGCCCCACAGCGATTCACAAACCAGAGGAAGATAGGCATTTGGCCGCCTAAGTTGGGTGTGAGACAAATCCAGTAGACATGCTTAGGCACCACCTACTAGAATGGGTCCCATTCAAAATCTGGCAAGAGGAGGTGGTGCTGCCCACCTTATAACTTTTAGCCCAGTGGTTAGAGCACTTGCTTGGGATATTGGAGACCTGGATTCAGTTGCCCCCACTCTGCCTGAGTCTAGGGTGACCAGACAGCAAGTGTGAAAAATCGGGACGGGGGTGGGGGTGTAATAGGAGCCTATATAAGAAAAAGACCCAAAAATCGGTACTGTCCCTGTAAAATCGGGACATCTGGTCACCTTACCTGAGAAAGGATTTGAACAAGGGTCTCCCACGTCTCAGGAAAGTGCTCCAACCACTGAGCTCTGGAATATTCTGAATGGGGCTCCCTTGGTCTCTCTCAGTGAAACTGTTCCACCATTGCATAACTAATGAAAGCAGGGAGACTGGACCCAGGGGGCTCTAACCGCTGGCCTATAGAATCATTCTCTCTCTTCCTTTGCCTGGCCAAATGACTATTTATTCACAGCAAAACAGTCACTGGGCTTGAGAAAGAGCACATGTGAGACTGACTCTGAGGTCCAGTGGTAGGAGCCATTTCCTGATAGTCGTAGACCCCTATTCCAGGCCTTTCTTCCCCTCTATTAGGGAGAATTGAATCTGAGTCTCCCACATCTCAGCTGAATGCTCTAACCCCTGGGCTAATAGTTATAAGGCAGGTACTAGTTTCCCTCCCTTTACCACAACCATTTTGTGTGGAGTGAGGCAGGTTCCTAACTCTTTCCCACAAGGCACAATTTGTGTCTAAGCTGCCTGACTCCAGATGGCTGATTCCAGTTCATGGATCGGTAAGTGGACATCGGTGCCTCCCGGCACTCTGGAACAAGGTGCCTACCTTCGAGAGACATCCTTGTTGTCGGCCTCTCCATTGTCTAGTTTAGGTGGCTCCCCTCCTAGCATGCTGGCTGTTGTGGATCCCATTCTAAGGCACCCATCTCTCCCCAAGCACTGTATGGGGATCCTAAGCACCGGACTCAGCTTTGTGGAACACAGTGTTATTCCTGTGATTTTCTAGGCACCTCCATGATGCTTGGCATTGCAACACTTCAGTCCCTTCATGGATCCCACACTTCATGTTTCTGTACTTCAGTTCCCCATTTGTAAAATGGAGGTAACAGAGGATAAAACATTAAAGATTGTGAGGTGCTCAGATACTATCGTAACCAGGGCCAGATAAGTAGCTAAGCTAGATAGATAGATTTTGCGAAGTAAAATATATGGAGGTTGCAGTTTGCATTTGCCAGAGATAGAGAATAGTGACAAAATATCACTTGGTTGGGTTTGTACTGGATATTTCTACCTACATGGAAAGCACTCTGAACTTAATGTACATCGCGTTCTCTGTGTGAATGAGGAATAACAGGTTCTCTGTATTACATATTAGCTATACACTTCAGTCCTCTCTTTGAGAAGAAAATAGGGTCCTTATTGATTTTTGAGAATAGCATCACTGGGATAAGAAACATAGATGAAAGCAGTTGCATAACCCAAGCAAAGCATATAATAGATTCTGCCAAGGCAGTAGACATCATTCCAACTTCTGTAACAGGGGTGATTAATTTTATCCTGCTAGAAAACCTATTTTCTACTAGCAGTCAGTGAACGGTAAAGAAATGTGTCAGTATCTATTCCTTGGAATCTCAGTGTCTCTGCGTAGGAGGCACAATAATTTTACTATGACAACTAATATACAGGAATACCAGCTGGTAATATAGAAGACTATTGCAGCAAAAGGTGAAAATAGGACTAAATAAAAGGGGTTTAACAAAGATGTATGTTTATAAAAAACACTGAAAATACAAAATGTCAAGGGTAACCGAAAAGGAGAGGACTGGTTCATGAAACAGATTTTATAATTTTTTTAAGGAGTTGATGTTAAATAGCTGAACATCTAGAAGTTCACTATTATAATTTTACAGTTTCATCATAATGTCAGCATCAGGATATCAGAAAATGTTAGTGGAGAAAAAAAATTAACCTAACTGCATGTAAGTCATATTGCCATTAGTATAGACAGTGATCTGTCAGGGTTTCCATTATAACTTCCTGTTTTCATGGGTTTAGAACTCTATCAAAATTTGCTCTGGGCTGAAATATGGTATTACCATTATCCTAGGAGCACAATTTATTTTTAGAAAACAAATTATCAAAATAATCCAGTTTGCTGAGGAAAGCAAAAGTAAATGACTTACTGATTTTTGGAAACTCTGTTGGTGCTCTTGCCACTGATTTGATATGAAATTTTAATATAAAGTTTCCAGGTGGTTAGTTCAGAAAGAGCTTCTAAAAAGAATAAATAACCCTGTCAACTATTTTAAGAGTTAAAGAGGAGCCACCACCACCTCATTCAAGCCCCTCCAAAACCTTCTCCAATGAACCCCACAAGAAGTGAGTTATTGGCCAAGCAAAGTAAGGCCTTATACTCAACTGGATGGCTTTTGTCTGTATATAATAGGATAACATTTGAACTCCACATCCAATCAATTCCAAAATCTCAGGGAATATTCTAGACATCCGTGGGCAGAACTCTATTAGTTTTGGTGAAAATTGGAAAACCAGAATGGGGAAGTGGGGGACATGCAGAGTCCCTGCCATCTGGTTATTAGACTCATACACTTTAACCACCTCAGTAGTTGTCTATAGGTAGGTAAAATAACTGGTTGATGGCAGCCATTAGCACATTCCAGCATAACAGTATTACCAATTTTAGATCTGCCCACACAGTTTAAAATATCTCTCAGACAGAAAGAAAAGAAATTAATGGCGGAGGGAAGAGGAGAATGGGGGCACACCCAGAGCCTCTGGCATTGGCAGCCATGAGAGAACTGGGGACAATGGTATTGTGGGAGAGGGACATGGGGGGCATACAGAGCCCCTGCCATAGTGGGGATGGGAGAATGGGGGGCATACAGAGCTCTTGCCATGGAGGGAGGGAGAATGGGAGACCTTGGTATGGGGAGTACAGAGAGCCCTGGGCATGAGGGAGGGCAGGTGCTGCAGGGAGTCCCTGGAATGGAGTGGGATGGGAGGGTGGCACAGAGGGAGCTTGTGCTCGGTTCATTGCATTGGTGGCAGCATTTAAAAGGTTTGAAATGAATGCTTGGCCAACGAAGATGGGGTCTTTACGCTGCTACTTTGCCAGTAACAGGAGGGATCTATGTGCTTTTCTGTGAATTTTACAAATATGAATACTTACTCTATACAACTTTCTTCCCATCAGGGCCGGCTCTAGCTTTTTTGCTGCCCCAAGCAGCAAAAAAAAGCGCCGCCCCCCCCCAGACCCCCTGCCGAGCGCCGGGCCGCGCCGCCCCCCCCAGCTGAGCGCCGTGCCGAGCGCCACCGGAACCCCCCCCAGAGTGCCGCTTCCCCGAGCCGCCCCCCCGCCGAGCGCCGCGTGCCGGAGCCCACCCCCCCCCCGCGCTGAGCGCCGCCGGAACCCCCCCCCCAAGCGCCGAGCCCCGCGACGCCCCGCGACGCCCCCCGCCGCCGGAGCCTGCCCCTGCCCCCTGCCAAACGCCGCCGGAACCCCTCTCCAGTGCCGCGCCTGCGCCGCACCCCCCCCGAGTGCCGAGCCCCACGCCGCCCCCTCGCCGAGCCCTGCGCAACCGGAGCCCGCCCCCCCAGCGCTGCAACGTGACGCCGGAGCGCCCCACCCCGCGGAATGCCGCGCCGCGCTCCCCCCGCCGCTCCTTACCAGGTGCCGCCCCAAGCATGTGCTTGGGTGCCTGGTGCCTAGAGCCGGCCCTGCTTCCCATTCACACTGTGGGGTTACAGACTGCAAGGTGACTTATAAGTGGACTCGATGAAGGAGTCTGATTCAGAGCTGGGAATAAATGCAATGAATTCTTTGTTCTCTGTCCCATACCTAGTCAACTAGACTCCACTATCTCAGCTGTTCAGGATAGGAGTCAGTTCAGTTGTAGGCATCTGGCTACAAGAGGAGGGAAGCTTCTGTGTCATTCCAGTTTACTTTAGATATTTGCCATGGCGAGGCTCAGACCTTGAATCGTAAAATCCCCAAGCTCTGGGAAAGCTCAGATACTGCTCTGGTTTAAAAATCTCACAGCTAAGGACCATCTCTGATTTGATTCCTGTGTGGGTTTTGCTTTGATGTCCAGATCCACTTCTTCTGTATAAAAACATGAGGATGATTATACGTGAGAAAGAGAGAGAGACCAGAGAAAGAAGAGCCCGTTTGGGAAAGCAAGATATTGAGTGGGCATATCATAGCCAGTGTCTGGTTTTTGACAAGGCTATCCATACAATAAAGCCAAGTAAGATATGAAACTACCGCATGCTCTTCTTAATGGATTAGGCTGGATGGAGCTTATGAAGTTGAAGCTCATATTTAATTCCTTTCCTTTTCACAGAAAAGCAACAGGAAAATGACCTTTATTTGAACCGTGCTATATTAATTTTGAAGAGTCTTTTATAATAATATTTAAAAGTCAGGAGGACTAATTTGGCTATCAAGACTCTTAGCAAAATGTCCATTAGGGATTTTACTGCTTTAGCACAGACAGAGAAGAGGGAGTCTATGCTAGCAGCAGGTTTAGAGGCATTCTTATTCTTGCTCCTCCCCAGCTCAGTAATAGGAGAGGCAGGACTAGAGATAGGAATGAAAACAAGTGACTCCTTCATTCTGTATCAGGCAGATAAAATTCCCCCTGGGAACCCTGGGAGAAGGCATGCCAGAATGGCAACTACTGCAACCTTCAAAAGGATGCAGAATGCACTTCCTCCATGCCAGCTTTGGTGTAACAATACAGAAAGGGTGGGGCCATCACTGGAGGCAATACCCTCCACCCTCTTACTTGCTATCTGGGGGGAAAATGCAGGTGTGCAAAGAGGAAGGGGTGGAGGTAGAAGAAGACTCCTTGGGCCCTACCTCTCCCATACAGGACCAGCAACAATCTGGCCCCAGAAGTTTAATTTTATAATGTACGTTGTGCAAGGGTTCCCCCCTCCCTTTATTTTGGGTGTTTATACAGGATTAGGACAGCACTCTTCTGTATAATAGAAAAAAAGAATGAATTTCTATTACACAGAGATCCCTAAAGGAAAATGTAGTGTCTCTGAATCAAATAGGAACCAAACTGTCTTGCTTCCGAAACTCAAATCTACCGAAACCTGGCAGTCATCTCCATCTTTAATGGGTGCTGTGACTGACAGTCCTGGAGAATGAGGTAATCTGTTTATCCAAAGCACAGCCATTATGTTTGTACCACCTTCTCTACACTGTCCCTCAACCCTGACCTAGAGCAACAGCCTCTAAAGGTGAGAGAGTAATTCAGGCTTCGTTCATTAGTCTTTGTCCCCCCTCAGACTGTCAATGAGGGGGCCAGTTACAATGGTTATATTTCAGATACAGTGTGGACAGCTGTCTCCATCTCTCTGCTTACCCTCGGGGTGGAGAAGAAAGGGCACAAGTGGGGGGTCAACTGGGCATGGGCAAAGGTGCCAAATACCTGCCTACCCACACTACAGAAGCCCTTAAGTGTGGTTAAAATACAGCTTTGGTTAGGCCCACATAGGTCCATTTCAGTCACTACATCTCAGCCCTTTTCTCACAAATACAGGCTAGATCCTACCTTGTTATCACAAGATCATAACCAAATCAATCACAGTTATTCTAAACAGAGAAAACCATGTTATCTTTGGGCAGAATCAGAATGACCACATGATGGCACCAAAACCTCAGTAGTTGGGTGGCTATATGTGGTATAGACTGAGTCGGAGAAGTAACTGATCATGTCTCACCTCAATTTAAATAATCACTTCTCTTTAACACAGCAACAACCATGGCATTAGCTATAGAGAAGGAGAAGGGAAGGGAGATGAGAGAGAGGAAGAAGGAATACTGCAGTAAGCAAATTTAATAAAATCTCTCCCCTCCTCCCCTGAAGAAAGCTCATTTCACTCAGCCACATGAGTATACAGCAGCCACAGGCCCATCATACTAACTGGAGAGGCTTGGGAGGGAGTGAGACCTGGGAAAGCTGTATTGCTATAAAATGAGGAATGAGAGGTATTGGCAGAGCTATGAGTGGTGGAAACTCTGCCAGTGAACTTATTTCCTAAGGATCAAATCCACCCATACACATAAAAGAAAGGGAAAAAACAAGATTAAAGAGAATAGAGGTGGCCTAAGGTATGAAATGTCTCTGAGCATAGGTGTTTGCAGAGAGATACACCCCTATAGTTTCCAGCCCTGAAGGAGCTTTAAGGTTTGAAAACAAAACTTCTGCCACGTTATTGAATTTCTGGCACAGACATTGTTTAGAAAAGGAAATAAATCTCTATATACTTGAAAGGCTCATTTTCAGAAATAGTATCCAATAAAGCATGTGGTCTAGTGCTTTATTGTGCCTCCGAATCCCCCATATTTGGAGGTACCTTAGTCTTCCCGACTGTGAGACCCGGACACCATACAAATGGCATATCAAACAGCTAGAGGCCTTCCATCTGCGGTCTCTGTGTGCCATTATGGGGATTTGCTGGCAGGACAAAATTACCAACCTGGAGGTTCTCCAAAAGTCAAATGCCATAAGCATCGAAGTCATGCTGATAAAAGCTCAACTACACTGGGTTGGACACATCATTAGGATGGCTGAATATCGACTCCCCAGAACAATTTTCTATGGAGAATTGGCACAAGAACATGCCCCAGAAAGCACTACAAGGACAAAACAGCATACACTTTGGTGCAATAAAACCGAATGATCTCGAGAAGGCTGCATTACATAGATCAGCATGGCAACACACAACACTCAGATCTTTTCAAGCCTTGAAGAGGACAGAAATCATCGATTGTTAGTTTCAAGGGGAAAGCGTCATACTACTGCTATAGCTACCAAGACGCTCACCAATGACTTTGTCTGCCCAGTCTGCTCACGAGCATGCACGTCACGGTTTGGACCACAGAGTCACTCCAGAATCCACAAAAAGAGAGAGTATGAAAATGTCATCGCGAACTGATGGACTACACACACAGTCTCCAGGGAAGATTGAATATATATCTCTCCCTATAAATTTCCTTGCTCTCAGTTTTCATCATTAATATTTTAGCACCATTAATTTCCTGCAGAATACCAGATCATTTGTTAAACAGAAATAGAGGTAGCCTTAAAGTTCTTATCAACTAAGTAGTGAATGTGACTCCATCCTTAAAGTTACTTATTACGTACTTGTTTCCTTCCACCTCCCTCTTCCTCTCTGCTCCCTGGAGAATTTCTCAAATTGCTAAGCTTGGTGTTCTGTAATGAAACAAAAAGAAGAGTCTTTAGGGGGACTTGAAAGAAAGAAATTTCAAATCACATCCATAGATGAATGATGATACATACTGCTTAATAATCAGCTAGAGTGAAAGAGAAAAGCAGATTAAAGACAGCAAAATTGCAATAAATTCTGCCAGATCTTTCCTGTCTCGTACCTGATTTTAATGGTGCTGGAGAAACCAACCTTAAGTGTTGGTTTAGAAAATCATCCAAATGTTCAGGGTGGTTATCTGACTCCCTGAAAACTGAACTGATGTCTTTTAGAATTTCATTATGGGAAGTTCCACTTTTGAAAGTAACACTACTGATTGCCTAATTCTATGATGTCCGCTCCAGAAGTGCTGTACCACTTTGAAGAATGGCTCTCCCTTCAGAAATGCTGTGGAAAATTATAGCCACTGACAAAAATGTATTTACCATTAAAGATGGTATCGTGTATACCTGCCAATGCCTATAGCAACAGATGCTAATTCTGAGTGCCTTGTAAGCCAGCAACTTTCAACATTTTCCTCATCAGAGATGAAACTCTGGGCTTCATGAAGTCAGTGGGAGTTTTGCCATTCATTACAATGGGGTCAGGATTTCACCTCAAGTTACTGTCCTTCTGTAAGAATGTAATAATTTCTCAGAAATCCAGTCACTCCTTCTGAGTGTTGCTACTGGAACAATTGATTTGCAGTTTGTAAAGTACAAGAAGCATCTTGAGATAGAAAGAGAAGTGAGGGATTTTTTTTTTTTTTAGACATGCAGGCTGCATTACCAAAAGAGCACTTCTCCTCTGTACTTTTATGCAAAACAACATATTCAGGACACAAGCCTGACTTTTTAGCAAAAAGGGACAGAGAAGCCTTATAACTCCAAGTGCGAATTAACCCTGCTATATATAGAAAGCAATATTTAACAGCCTGACTTCACCATTGATGACAAGAAATAGATTTATTCCCTCATTCAAGCCTCTTTCTACATTGAAACAGTCATAGAAATGGCAGGTGCAATCAGGGAGACAAACAACTTCTTGTCAAGCAAAAGGTTGGCTTTATTATACAGACAGCTAGAGCCAATTAGAATGAGGTGAAATAGACATCTTTGTGCTAAGTGGTATTACCACTACCCCTGAAATATCTGTGGGGGCCAAGAAGCCATGGTCTTCCTTCTCAGTCCTTCATCTTCCTCCTCTCTTCTGCCCTTTGATTGACAGCACCACATCTGGAGGGAAAAGTAAGCCATCATATCAGCTTCTGCCTTTTGTTATTATATTTTTATTTTTGCAGTGGTGCTTAGAAGCCCCAATTGAGATCATAACTCCATTGTGCAAGGTGCTGAAGACACACATTCATCTTCCACCCTCCATTCAGCTTCTAATGATCAATGAACTACTCAATTAATCTGCTAAAAATTATTCTAAATGAGTTTTTGACTCTTCTCAAAGCAGCAAACACTCTAACTCTCAGGAGAATGGCAACAGCTAACCCAACTTTTCTCAGTCCTATATTTGTGAAGGGTGGGTGAATCTTGATATTAAGAACCAATCTTAACATCTAAACTTAATATACTTGGCCTGCAGTGCTCCTCAGATGAGAATTTTAGGACCCTAAGTTCTTCCCACCTACTTCATACATAGATAATAGGTTATAGGCACCCTAGTGTCTGTGATTATAATCATCTGGCTAGAGGTGCTTTTCTTTGTAATCATTATTTAGGGTTAGCACTAAGAGGCAAATAACAAAACAGATGAAATATTGAATTCTGAATACTAATTTTCAGAGAGCTGTCTGATTTAGGCCCATTGCTGCTGCTGGAAAATACAATAGATATTTATGGAAGTAGTCTTCAATAGGAAAATACTTTATTTCACTAGTATGTCAGGCCTGAATGTACCCTGCACGGCATGTAATTCGGCATTCTAGGGATTAGAAAGGTTTCTATAGCGCGGCTACATTTCTCAACATTGTTTAAAAAGCCTTTCAGGTGAGTAATTTCTCTTCCCTTAATACTACCTTTTGAAGTTAATCTTCTCTTTGCTTAGTTTAATATTCTAGTTTGAACAAAGATTGATTGGGTCAGAAAGAGTACCAAAAACAAGCAGTTAGACTTTGTCATTTGAAAATGTTACTGGTTCAAATTCATCTCCTATGTAACTCTAAATCTAAATGTGATTTACATTATGTGTGTCTGATTCTGCTCTGGTTTGCCAGGTGTAAATCAGGAGTAATTCCACTGGAGTGGAGTTGACCTAGTGTAAAACTGGTGAAAGTATTGAGTGATCAGAACCAGGCCCTGTAAACCTAATGTGCTTTCCCCCAAGCCCCAGTATCTCCAGCTCAGTACTGTAAATGAGCGATTAAAGCATTTGGAATTGAATAATTTTCTGACTCTACTAAAAGTCTCTGAACTTGGTTCCAGTGAATTGGTTGTAGAGCAGCATGTTGCCATGAGGGAGAGCCTGCATTTGGAAATGACATTAGGATCTCCACCTATGAAGAGGGGCTGTGTCACAGAAGGGAAGGTAGATACCAGTCACTATCTTCTACCGTAGCACTGTCAATCTTGTGTGTATCCAAGAGGTCTGGCTGGAGAGTAAGTTCTATTATAGCATTTGACAAAAGAGGGAAAGGGAGAAAAATTTGGGCATAATCAAGATAGTTGCTCATCCACTGGCAATACCTCAACCCCACCCTACATTCAGTGATCTGCTGCAGAGCTCAGCTTGTCAGCACGAAGACTTTGCACTGTCACCTGGCACTACACAGAGCAACTGCACTGTTCTTTTAAGATCAGTGCTCTCTGCAGCTCTCACTTGGTCTGGGGATTTGGCAATATGTGCTTAGGCTATTTCACCTGTAGCAGAAACAATCACAAGATATTTAATGTGAAAGGGAGACATAAAGCCATTTGATTGTGTTAAGAACATTATACACACATATAAAATAGCTAGTAAGGAAGAATCATTAAAGTAATCCCACTTGTATTCCTGTGATGTGTGTGTCAGATTAGTAGTGTTTACTGTGTATCAAATCCTGGTATCTGGTCACAGCCTTTGTAGGCTATTATTATTATTTAGTATTTATATAGCTTCAACAGAAAGATATGAAGAAAAAGTTACTTTACTTAATAGTCTGTACAGAGGAGTAGGGGAAGGAAGCAACAGCCAATGAAGTAATTAAGAATTGTGCTTTTCTTGCAATGTATCCATTCCACAATTTTTGTGGCTGGATTTTTTTTTCTCACCACCTATTTGGTTAATTTTGGATGGGGTTGAGCTAGGGTCTATGCCTTCAGGAAGATGTTCAGGGAACTTGTTTTAAGAGGGAACTTGGCGGAGGAGAATTTTTCCAGATTGGGTCAGGAAGAGGAGTTATAAGAAGATGTATCCATTTGGAAGAATGGACGGAAGTGGGAGAGGACAACAAAGGGGCAATGATTCCAGTAGCTTGGGCAGAGAGATGGGAATGAGTGAAAAGTGATGAGAGCAGAGAGGAAGTGAGCGGCTAAATTCTGCAGGGCCTGGAAGGCAAGTACAAGGAGCTTACATATGAGGAAGAATACAAGGAAACCCCACTAAAGGGATTTGGTTTCCATGGGCTGTGCGCAGGGGAGCTTATGGAATCCTTCCTACTCCCCCCAAATGGGGGCAGGGTATGAATTACCTGTAGAGTCCCTCTGGAGATATCACAGCAGTCTCAAGCTGCATTAGTGTCTATCTTGCACAGTGTAGCCCCTTCATATGGGATTCAGTCAGTGGATTTTCTTAGGTCTTATCTACACCAAAAAATGGCACAATTTGAGCGATCAATGTAACTGGTTATGGTCTGTGCTTGTCAGCTAAGCTCAATTGCAGTCAGTACCTATTTAGCTGAATGAATTACTGACAAGCATTGGCTGAAATGGCGCTATTACCTAGCGTAAACAAGGCCCTAGTTACTCTCTCGCGCCTCCCTGGCTTGCCCTGAAAATTCCCATTCTCTACAGGCTCACTGTCAGGGACTCCAGGTGTAGCCTCTCTGTGATCTGGTCCCTAGCTGAACCTCATAGCCTTCTGCAGCCTGGATTTGGGTTGGAGGATTTAGCCTTCTGTCAAAATTGCTCATTCAGTTAAACAGTTATTTCTACAATGTTCAAGGAAATGAATGTAAAGTAGCTACTGGGACATCAGACATAAGGCATGGAAATACATATGAAAATGTACATATCCAGCGAAAATGTAATATTTCACACAAAATACTTTGAGATCCTTATCTCTAAATCTGAAATTAGGGTGACCAGGTGTCCAGTTTTCGACTGGAACACCTGGTCGAAAAGGGATCTTGGTAGCTCCGGTCAGCACCGCTGACTGGGCTGTTGACTGTCCGGTTGGCGGCGCCATGCAGTGGGGCTGGCAGGCTCCCTGCTAGCCTCCGCACTGCATGGCTCCTGGGAAGCAGCCGACATGTCTGGCTCCTAGGCTTAGGGGCGGCCAGTGGAGTCTGCATGCTACCCCACCCTCCGCCCGCAGGCGCAGCTCCCATTGTCTGGGTCAGGGCAGGGGACGAACTAGCGCAACTCGTGAGCGCTCAGCGGCTATTGAAGGGTCGTGGTATGTGCCTCTCCTGGTGCTGCTGGCCCTCTTCTCCTCGCGCTCCTCCTGTGGCTGGGCTTGAGCTGCAGCACGTGCCCTGCAGCGAACCGCAGTCTGTTGCCCTAGTGCCGGCACCCAGGAGTTCGAGGTATGTATCCCCATCTCTGAGTGCTGAGAATGGGGCTGCTGGAGGGGAGGGAAGGAGAATGAGACGAACCCAGTGCCCAGCCCTGCTCAACTACATCAGGGAGTCGGGGCAGGCCCGGCCCGGCAGCACTGCCAGGGCATCCTTAGGATTTATGGGGCCCTGTGCAGTATTATTAAACTGGTGCCCTTATGCCCGATGACAGACTGGGCTCGCATGTGTATTTTAGATAATGGTGGTCTTTTAAAGGATTTATTTAAAAAACTATATATCTGAAGATCCAAGCATTAAAGGCTAAAGATGAATACTCAGATTGTGCATCTAAAAATCTATGCAAGGATTTTTTAGAGATGTGATTTTATAATCTTCAGCAACACACTAATGAAATATTTTTAAAGCAAATTTTAAACTAAGGTCCTGTAGACTAACATGTTCTGAGTAAATATTACTGTAAGGCACAACTGTTTTTGTCAGTAAATTCAGAAACTGACAGTATATACCTGGGGGTTGGCAAATGCCAGTTAAATCGTTTCATTACCACTTGAATGGCTCTTTAACAATTTCAATGTTGTGCTAATAGGTCTGGCAGGCTGGAAGGCTTTTTCATTTTTAAGTACTAGATCCCCTCCTGAGGACGACTCCCTAGGCTGTAGCAGCCAGCTGTGGTGGGAGCCTGCAGTAAGGGTCAGAACAGGGATAGGAAGAGGCCGGAGGGTGGACACTAATTTTCTGGTGCCCTACGCAGCCGTGTATGCTGCGTATGCCTAAGCAGGGCTGGCTCTAACTTTTTTGCCGCCCCAGGCAAAAAAAAGCACCGCACCGCCGTAACACCCACCCCGAGCACCGCGCCACTGAACCCCCCGCCCCCCCCGAGCGCCGTGCCACCAAAACCCCCGCCTCCCCCCAAGCGCCGCGCTGGGCTGCCGAACCCCCCCCCACCCCAAGCGCTGGGCCGGGCCGCCGAAACCCGCGCGCCCCCGCCCCCCCACCCCAAGCGCTGGGCCGGGCCGCCGAAACCCGCGCGCCCCGCCCCCCCCCCCCGAGCACCGGGCCGCCCAACCCCCCCCCCCGAGCGCCGCGCCATCCAAACCTCCGACGAGCGCTGCGCCGCTGCCCAAACCCCAAGTGCTGCGCCGTCCAAACCCCCGCCAAGCACCGCACCGCGCCAACCTACGCCCCCCCGCGCCGCCGAAGCCCCCCCCAGTGCCGCCCCGCTGAAACAAAAACAAACAAACAAACAAAAAACCTCAAGCGCTGCCCCACTGAACCAAAAAAACCCGAGCACCCCCTGCCACCCAAGATTGGCCGCCCCTTCCAAGGTGCCGCCTCAAGCACATGCTTGGTCGGCTGGTTCCTGGAGCCGGCCCTGTGCCTAAGGATGGCCCTGCGGGCACAGCAGCGCTGCAGCCCCCTGGGCGAGGGGCCCGCAGGCATGGGAAGTCTCCTGCAGCTAGGGTGACCAAGTGACAGAGGGAAGGGGATGGAGTGAGCGGGGGGTGAGGCCTTGGGAAGGGGCAGGGCCCCAGGGAAGGGGCAGAGCAGTAGGCTGGGCAAGGGTGTTCGGTTTTCTGGAATTAGAAAGTTGGCATCCCTAATCTGAATAGTGATCTGAAGCTCAAGGAGGCAAAAAAAAAAAAAAAAAAAAACATTTATTTTCTTACACTACAATGGACCTGTGATAACAGTTTGACTACATCACCCACCTGCATGTGTTCTAAAAGTGGAAAACAATCTTGGAGTAATCATAAATATTTGAGCAAAAGCCTTTGGTAACTTACTGCCTTTACAGCCTTTCTGCTCCTCTGGCAGACCAGGAAGAACAGGTACTTTCTTCCTATCACCCTCTCTACTTTCACACCTCTCATTTTTTGGGGGCATTTTTTTCAGTGGCAGGCAAACTTAAACGTTTTATGTAGATCCCTCAAAGCTCAGGTATTCCTTTGGAACCTATCCACATTTTTTCAGGTCTCCCTTCTTCACTTATTCCTAGATTACAAGGCCAGAAGGGATCATTGTGATCTTCTAGTCTGACCTACTGTATAGCACAGGCCAGAGAACTTCTTCAGAATAATTCTCAGAGCATCTATTTCAGAAAAAAAAACATTCAATCTTGGTTTAAAAATTGTCAATGGTGGAGAATCCACCACGAATCTTAGTAAATTGTTCCCATGGTTAATTACTCTCACCATTAAAAATGTATGCTTTATTTACCTCTCATCCTTCTCCCTATCCTATCTATATTGCTCTTCCCCCCCCCACCTGATCTCAGTCTTTTGTTACCTTTACCCTCCCAGATTCCTTCTCCTCACCCATACTGAGCCCCTGATTCATCACTGAAAATATAACTCCTCTTTTGTAGTCCTTATCCGGCTTCTGTTTCTTGGCTAGAGCTGGGAGGGGGGGGGGGGGGGGGAGAGTAAAAAATTTGACACGAATTTTTAAAGTTTTTTTTTACTGTTTTTTCAAAATTTAATCTCAATTTTTCTATTGTGAAAAAAGAGCTGGTTGAAAAAAATGAAATTTTTTAGCCTAAAGTTTTGTTGAAAATTTTCAAGTTTAATGTTTTCTTGAAAACTTGAAATTTGGGACATTTTGACTAGCTCTTGCTTAGTGGTATCTTCCTGGTGATGATGGTAGGTGCTTCTCAGGTCTGTTGCTCTCAGTGCTGGTAACTGACTTTTCAATACAGATCTAGTGTAATCTAGGACTTCCTGCGGTCAGAAGTACTACAAAGGTTTAATTTCAAATACTTTATTTTATTTTTTTCATATTTTTGTCAGAAGGCATAGCTCCCACAGACCCAGGAGAAGCCCAGGAATTCACAAAACTTGAAGGCAAGCAACCAATCCTGGACTCTTAATGGACTTCTTATATTGTAGGAAAAGGTCTGTGTGCAATTTGGGAATTAGGCATAGGTTCCGATCTAGCTTTGCCCACTTTGAATTCATTTATGTTAATATATCAAGAGTAAGTGGGCAAGGGAGCAAGAGCAATAGCTTAAGAAGTGAATGTATGTAAGATCATAGGTGAAGTATTCTCATCCGTGTGCAAGCCTCCAAAAAATATTGGCTGAGGCTGCTTAGCTGGTACATACAAAATCAGAAGTGGCCACATGTGTGATACAGAACACGTGGTACTGCTGCTGATCCTCTTCAGTACATGCATGTTCTTTACTTGCCACGGATCCATCACAGAAAGGAAACTTCACAACTGAAAAAAGAAACCTTATTTTCTTCTTTCACTGCTCTCCTGATTTTCTGGAAGTTTTCATTTAAGGATAAGCAGGAGTGCTGAATGTCAAAGAGACAAGACTTCATCAGACTCCCTTATTTAATCTGGGTTTTTAATTAGAGATAGGTGAAAGAGTGTGAAAATAAGAACTGACCAGAAATTTCGTCTAGAACTCAAGTGAATTTTTTCTTGGTCGGAAAGATGTAAGTATTAGATAACATTCCTACCATTGCATATTCAGTTTTTATTTGTGTGTGCCTCTGTTTGCTGGTCCCACATGGGATCAGAAGTAAAAATGCTGAAATGCAAGTAGGGTGACCAGACGTCCCGATAAAATCGGGACCGTCCTGATAAAATTGTGTCCCGATATCCGCCGGCAGCACAGTGGTTTATTTATTTATTTATTTATTTGCTCAGTTGGCGGGCACCCCCGCCCCATATTTTCTTCCCCTCATCTGGTCACCCTAAATGCAAGAAGGGTTTTCCATGGGGTCTTACTGGCCCCACCAGTACAGAAAGCACTGAAAATCTTGTGAGAGCAAGGTTTTTTTAGGTGCCTAGAAGAAGGGCCAGAGATGGAGGAAGACACCAAGGGGGTGGGGTGCCCAGTTTTGAAATCTGGAAAGCATCTGAACTTAACAGAGCTCTTCAGAAGTCTCTTCTGTATGTGCAGCTGGGACTAAGAGCTGCCTGGCATGGAGAGCTTTCCTTTTTGTTCTTCTCCTATCTTTCTCGCTCTCATTTTTATACTGAGCCCATCACTGTGGTTTCTGGGTGTCTCACAAATTTACCATTGCTTTTTTGTTCTATGGGGCAAAGGCCAGGACACATTTGAATCCTTTATTTTATTTTGTATGAATATTAAATTCCCTTGAACTCTCTGTAAATATTTTTAGCTGTGTTATATGTGTGGCAATGAATCTGCATATTATGCAGCAAGTTTAAATTTAGCATGACAGTCTGGCAGGCACAAATTTCACACAGACCCATGCAACATTGTATCTGCCAAACTGACACTAATAACTGCCAATTATTGCACAAAGAGAAGCTGCTTGTTCAAAATATAAGACTCTTTCACTGTAATAAAAATCTAAGGTGAAATCCTGGCCCCACTGAAGTCAATGGAAGTTTTGTCATTGACTTTTCTGAGGTCTGGATTTCACCCTTTAGCTATAAATTTTGAACAGAAAATTGAATAGAGAAGATATTTACTTACAAAGATTTAATTTCAAATACTTTATTTTATTTTTTTTTCATATTTTTGTGAAGTAAATGAAGTATTGTCTACTTTTCTCAGATTTACCCAGAGGAGACTTTGATTCAGACTAGAGCTATTTTTATATTAAACAAAAATTACACCCTCTCTCTCATTACACAAAAAAAGATAGAGACTTTAATGTAAGGCCTCAAAGCCTCCAGCCAGGATTATAAAAGAGTGGTGATATCTGTTAAATAAAAATTGGTATAATTTATTGTGATCCCTGTTTCTAATGGTGTTGTTTTGTTTGACTTTTTCATGTTCTGCTTGTGGGTGAAATCCTCCCATTGGCCTCAGTCAGATTTCACCTTGTATATTTTATTATTTTTATTATTGTATTTTAATCATGCAGTGCCTGATTTCACATTAGCATGAACATTGGCATTATTCATTTTATTAAAATTATTTATTAATATTGGTCAGCGTTTCCAAACTTGGATGCCTAATATGGTTTCTGCAGAATTAAAATTTTCTGCAGGAAAATGTTAATTTTCCTGAAATTTTTCAGTCTTCCACTGAGGAAATTTAAATGAAATATTTTATGTCATGTTGACCCACATCAAAGCATTATAGTTTGTCAAACCTAGTCAAATGCTTTGTTTCAGGTCAATTCAATATTAATCGGTATCCATCTGAGTTGCTGTGGTGCTGCATAGGAATTGTAGTTCAGGTGGTTCTTGTCCCCGTTTTCCTTGCTGGGCTGCATTGCCCACACACAGCAGCTCAACCAGAGGAGAGTGTGCAGTGCATCTGGGAGATGTAGTCTGGCTGGGGAACCTGGTCCAAGTGGGAAGATGGGGGCAGAAAAGACCGAACCTACAATGCTTAGTCAAGGGTATTTTTAGTAAAAGTCGTGAACAGGTTATGGGCAGTAAACAAAAATTCATGGCCTGTGACCTGTCCATGACTTGTACTATATACCCCTGACTAAATCTTGGGGGGGGGGCAGCCTGGGGGGACACCACCAGTGCTTGGGGTGGGGGGGAGCGTGCCCTGCTGATGTTGTGGGGAGGGATGGGTGGTGGCATATGGCCAGGGACCCGCGCTGGTGCTGGGGGGAGTGGGGTTGGCAGAGCTGGCAGGCTCCCTACCCAGCTCCGCGCCTCCACGGAAGTGGCGACATCCCTCAGCTCCGGCAGAGGTCTGGCCAGGCAGCTCTGTGTGCTGCCTCCTCCCTGAGCACAGGGTCTGCAGCTCCCATTGGCCGGGAACTGCAGTGCCTGCAGGCGGAGGCAGCGCGCAGAGCCCTCTGGCTGTGCCTCTCCCTAGGGCCTGAGAGATGTCACCGCTTCCAGGGAGCCCCCTGAGGTAGGCGCTGCCCAAAGCCCTCTGCTGCAGAAGTCCGGGAGGTCATGGAATCCATGAGTTCTGTGACCTCTGTGACAAACTTGCAGCCTTATTCATGAGATATTGCAATGGCTCAGGTAGATGCAGTTTAATGTCAAATCATACCTAAACAAAGTATTTTGACATTTCCAAATCAAAATGTTTTGAACTTTTTATTCAGTGAAAAATGTCAATATTTCAACTGTTCATCCCAATTCGAGATGAAAACAAATGTCAGCATATCCAAATTTCCCATGGGACAGAGATTCTGATGTTTGAGCAGCACTATATTTTATGATATTGTCAAATCCTTGTTTTAATTAACTGGGTTAGTTGTGAGTAAAACCAAGAAATTAGAGCCGACTCACTGTGCTTTCCCCCATATTACTGAACCTTTTTTTAAATTTCTGGTTTGATTTTAAATGAATTGCAATTAACGTTGATGTTATTTAACTCTTTCACCTGGAGACGCCACTTCAGTAGCCTGCTGGAGCTGCTCATAGATCAGAGTTGCAGCTAATCCATTCACCCTCCTGTTCCCCACACACACACTCCACACACATACCTAGCCTTTATGTTGCTACTTCAGCACTCTCGGCATGCTGTGCTTTGAGCTCACCCCATGGCTGACTTTCCACCCTGTCCTCTGTTCCATCTAACAACCTCTTTTCTCCTCATTCTGTTTGTCACTCCACCAGGCATCCAGCTATGCTCTTGGGTTCATTGGGCCAAATGGACTCTGTCTGGGTGTTGAGCATTGCTCGCCTTTGCAGAATTTCTAACTGTAGGTCTTATAGCCTTTGTTCCCATTGTTCTGCTAAGTTCTTGTGGCTTCTGTTATTTTAGAGTGAACAGAGCTCCTTTCCTGTCTATCTGCAAAGACATTTCCGAATGATCCTCTCACTGAGTTTTACCCATCGCACTTTCATGTACTGCTGTGTCAACTAGATTAACTGATTTGTCCTTTTTGTTTCTGCTTGTTTAAATGCTATAATCAATCTGAAATGGAACATTTCACAGGTTCTCTTTAGAGCCGGTTGAAACATATGGTGTTTCATCAGAGCCGAAACCTTTCACAGAGGTGTACTGGTTTCAACTAAGTTTGCATTAAGGAGAGTGAGGTGAGGGGGGAGAGTGTGAGAGAGAGATTTTGTGTCACACTTGATTGCTTGGTGGTGAAGGCACTGGCCTGGGCTGTGGGAAGCCCTGTTCTGCCTGATTCAGACTGATCTGAGATGAAAACCTCTGCCAACAGGGGCGGCTCCAGGCACCAGCGCACCAAGCGCATGCCTGGGGCAGCAAGCCTTGGGGGGCGGCCTGCCGTTCGTCGTGAGGTCAGCAGTCAGGCTGCCTTTGGCAGGTCCGTCCATCCCGCGGTTTCAGAAGCAATTCGGTGGTGGGTACGCCGAAGGCGCGGGACCGGCGGACCTCCCACAGGCATGCTGCCGAATCCGCATTACCAGCGGACCTCCCACAGGCGTGCTGCCGAAAGCCGCCTGACTGCCATGCTTGGGGCGGCAAAATACATAGAGCCGCCCCTGTCTGCCAGTGGCCTACTCACCAGGGTACACAAATACACACCCCTTCCCAAATCAAATGGTTCAGGTTTTGGTCCAAAAATGGACATTTCAACACAATTCCATTTTTGCAAAAACTTTGAAAGGTTTTGTTTTTGTTCCAATCTGGAAAGAAAACATATTTTGAAATCTCAGAACTAGTTTTGAAATAGAATTATCATCCTCCGGTCAGCTCCAGTTCTTACACATATATTCTTTTGCATAGAAATTGCTGATGAATCACTAGCCTCCTACAGCAACATTACTAGTGTGTATTAAACCAGCAAACAAATCTCAAGCCTTTTTGTGAATGGTGCTATTAATGATGAAAAGAATTTGACATTAAGAATACAGATTGGATTTGTGGTCAATTGGCTATGGTATGTGTATCATTGTTGTCTGCTGAATTGTTGTCTACAACCTTCTTGTTGAACTGCTAGTGTGTTATTATAGTAATAGGTAGGGGTGTGTGAATTTTAAATGTTGAGTGACTGGAATTTTTTGGCCCCATAGCCGTGATTGGAAAATGTACTGCTCCTGCAAAGTGTTTTTATCTTTGGAAGTGTGTGGAATATCAGACTTTTACATCACATCTTTATTATAAACATTATGCTTTTTCTCCTTCATTATATTTCCAAAGTGAATTTAGTAGTCTCTATAGACCACTAGTTAGGATTGAGGGCATGCTTTTCAGAAAGTTGAAGCCCACATGCATTTTCTGTGACTATTTTATTTCAGCAATTTGCACAATTGTGCTTGCAAATTGGGCATTTTTCACTCAAAGGGGTATCTGTGAAAGGGCTAACTCATTGCTGGCGCCTCCTCATGGTCAGGAGTGGAGTAGCAGCTCTCTCTCTGCTGGGGTCTTCTGATGGTGGCTGCTCCACTTCCACGGTGGCTTGCCTCTTTCTATGACTAGGCCTTCTGGCAGGATCACTTCAAAGTCTCTCCATTTCTAGGGTAGTCCATCTTGAACAAAAAGCAAGAGAAATTAACACAAACTGAGTTAGTAAGAGATAGAGGGGAATGACTTCCTTTCAGGGTCCATCAGGATCTGGCCCTTCCTTCCCTTAGGGAGGGGCCTTCAGGCAGTGATTGTCTGGGAAGTTCCTGCCTTCGGTCAGCCCTTTCCTCAGGAGCAGAGGACTGAAGGCCTAGTCTGTTCTCTTCCCTGGTCTGCTTACAAGTGAGCTGCTCTGCTCCCCTTTTAAACTCCTCCCCCAGCCTGTTCATGCCTTGCAGGTGTGGTGGGATGGAGCTGGCTGAGCCAAGAGCAGTTCTTTAACCCTTTCTTGTCCACTGTGGGGTTTGTATATCCCATTGCAGTATCAAATGCCAAATTTGCAGTTTCAGTGAGAATATGCAACCTCAGAACCTTATAGGGCTAGACCTTCACCCACCAACTCATCCTCTCACTAATTAGTGAGCAAAAATCCCAAAATGTCAAAAATTATAGATATTTTTAATCTGTCCATGAATCTGTTACTCCCATGGCAGCTGTAATTAAATATGCAGCCAGACATTCAGTAGAAGGACTCAATGGAGGTCTGATTCACTTGAAACTGTATGTTCTGTAATTATCTATCCTCGCACATTTTGGATAGTTAATCCATTTTTCTAATATCTGTTGCATATATAATCCCTTCTTTCGACACACTAGAATCCTCTTAATTGGCACATACCTTGGTGGAAACAGAAGTGGTCCAATTAAAAGCAAAATCCTAGATATCTAATGGAGCATCTTATTTGCAAACTGTTTCTGGTGAGCAGACGGGCTACCTAGTAAAGCAGTGGCTATGTCTGAAATGTATTCATTGTATAACACATTGAATCTGTTTCCTGGCAAATGTACCAATTATGCCAACCTGATATGCTTCAGGGTGCTGATTAAATTGATTTCACTGTATTACTAAAAAATTCTTGCTTAGATAGTAAGATGTTGAGTTCTATAGAAAAACCTCTCTTTTTCCAAGTCTTTGCCTCACTTATTTCTCTGCAAATTTTAAGAACTGTTCTCTCCATAGTAGGTGCAAAATAATATAAACCCATCTTGTATCTCCTTATCCCAGTATTATTGAAATAATCATTTATATAGCACCATAAATGTACATGGGACAAAATAGTGAAAGTTCTTGAAGGACTGGCAAATGAGGAATACAAGTGAAGACAAATGGAGCAAACAGAGAAGAATTTGGCCATCAGAACTTGTATGCTTCATGAAATAAGTTGGGTTTTGTTTGTTCCTTGAAGGAGGAAAATAAAGGAATTTGGTGTAAACTAGCAGGGAGATTATTCCTGTTAGCTGGTAAAGAGGAAATGGGGGTAAAGATGGAAGTAGAGGAAACAGACAAGGGAGGAAGCTTGGGCAGAATTAATAAAAGTTGCCGGAGTGCAAGAAAATAGGCTTTTCTTTTTGTTTTCTTTTCACTGGTAAGTTTCTTCATCTATAAATCCAAGATTATGTATTTTTGTAATGAATTGTGTTCATTATTTTTCCAGTAGTATACTCTATGCTGAGTTTAGATACTTCTGGATCTTTAGCTGATAATTCATAGGGTCTTGGCTTAATAAGGAGCTATTCCAGTTTTAACCTGTGGTGCTTGGTTTTTTGTCTCAGATTTCTGGGACTTTAGGATTAGTATGATAAGTTTAAGCAGTGATGTAAAGAAACAGTTGTTTTATTGAACACTCGCTTCTTGCTAGAAGTCTGCAGTACATAAAACCTAGTGATAGTCGTGAAGTCATTTCCCAGAATCACTGAGTCTATGTAAAAACCTGGACTGAAATCCTGGCCCTATTGAAATAAATGTGTGTTGTCATTGACTTCACGTTCCATCCTAGGGGTAAAATCCTGGCCCCCACTGAAGTCTTTGGACTTTGGCAAAACTCTTATTTACCTCAGTAGGCAGTGGTGCTGGAACTAGGGGTGCTGGGGGTGCTGTCGTACCCCGTGGCTTGAAGTAGTAATAACAAACACCAAATACATGGTTTCCATCATCAGCACCCCCACTATAAATATTGTTCCCGCACCCCTGTCAGTAGGTCCAGACTTTCACCGTGGGATGGATTATGAAAGAGATATTTGCAAAATATTACTACACATCTGAAAAAGATTCTGCATGTTAGTTTAGGTAACAGTGAAAGTCACTTGGGAAAGCTTCCTTTTGGGTCAATGTAGTCCTCTATCTCTTCTGTATTTGAAGCCTACAGCTATTTGGGATTATCTATTTTACCATTCAAGAATGAAGATACTCTTTTCCTTGCTTCCAAGATAAGAGCTTGGAATGCCTAGAGGCTATGTTAGAGAGAGAGAGAATATTGAACTAACTCACAGACCATTTGTATTGTACTCCATTTTAAATCTTCCATGCTAGCTTATATACATACAGTATATCCCAAATGTCGCTGAGACATTGTCGATCTTGATCCAAGTATCTTATGCAGTGTTGCCAAGTCTTACAGTATTTGGTATTTTTCTTAAAGCTCCAGCTCCTTCTGTCCTATATTTATGTGCAGGGCGGGCTCGAGGTTTTTTGCCACCCCAAGCAAAACATTTTTTGGCTGCCCCCCAGCCCTGTGCTCTCCCCCCCACCCCACCCACACCCCCTGCTGCCCCAGTGCTAGGCTCTCCCCCCCACCCCAACTGCACCCTCTGCCGCTCCAACGCTGGGCTCTCCCCCCCACCCGCAGCCCCTGCCGCCCCAACTCTGGGCTCTCCCCCCCACCCCACCCGCACCCCCTGCCACCCCAACTCTGGGCTCTCCCCCCCACCCCACCCTACCTGCATCCCCTGCTGCCCCAGCGCTGGGTTTCCCCCCACCAGCACTGACTCTGCCCACTCCCCCCTCACCAGTCCAGCGCTGGCAGGGTCAGGGTAAGCAGCGGGGCTCCCGGGCCGCGCCTCAGCCCAGGGTCCCTCCAGCCGGGGCTCCCGCCTCCAGGACCATCCAGGACCGGGGAGGACAGAGCCGGGGGACCGCTTAGGGGGCTGAGGAGCAGGGGCAGGGCAGCCCCAAAGGGAGCGGAGCCCTGGAGAGCGGGACGCGGGCCCCGCACAGCAGCGCCCTGCCCTCTATGGCCCTGCTCCTGCTGCTGCTTCTGGCCGCCCTGCCGCAGTCCCTGGGTGGCTCGGGCTGTTTCGCCCAGCCCCGGCTGCGGCGCTGGGGGGCGGCCGCCCTGCGGCACCTGCAGGCAGCTCCGTGTGCCCAGGGCCGGCTCCAGGCACCAGCCCACCAAGCTTGTGCTTGGGGCGGCACCTGGAGGGGGGCGGTGCAGTGCGGTGCTCTGGCTCCGGCCGCTGGGGAGAGCGGGGCCACGGCCGGGCTCACCCGCCCTCCTCCCAGGGCTCCGGCTGCCCTCCCACCCGGCGCCCTCCCCCCGGGCTGCCGGGGAGAGCGGAGCCCCAGCCCAGGCTCGCCGCCCTCCCCCCGGCACTCTGGCAAAAAAGCCAGAGCCGGCCCCGCGTGTGCCCTGAGGGGCGGCCCCCAGCCCAAGTGTCCTGCGCTCAGAGCCTGCCCGACCATAAGGTGCGGGCGCTGCTCCCCGACACGAACCGCAGCAGCCCCAGGGCACCCCCGGTGCAGGACACGCTGCTGCTGCCAGGGCTGGCTCTAGGCTTTTGCCGCCCAAGCACCCAAAAAAAAAAAAAAAAAAAAGAGGCTGGCTGGAATGCCGTCCCTGAAAATATGCCGCCCCAAGTACCTGCTTGATTTGCTGGTGCCTGGAGCTGGCCTTCTTTATGTGAGAATTTCAGGTTTCATTTTTTGTTCAAAAGGTAATTTTATACCCTTCATGACGGTAGAGAAAAAGCTTGAAAACATTATTCCAAAAGGCTCAAAAACCAGCAGGCAAATAAAAAGAAATGAAAATGAATTATTTTTAAGATCTAATGATTTGTATGCCAAGCTCTTGATTTTTAGGGCCTGACTCATGAATTTTGAATACTTGGTGTTGGCAGTATTGCCTATATACTTTGGACCTCAGGATGGCTGAATTGGTTCAGATTTTAATAAAAAGAGCTGGCATTAATTTTCACCTAAATCTCAGACCAACTATACCTTTCTCTGAGATTCTAAAAAATTCAGTAAACTTTATTCAAAAACATTTTTCAAACTTTTGCATTACTTGGAGTCAAATAGGACAGGAAGTGACAACATTTAAATACCAGGAGAAGATATTCTCATCATTGTTCTTACCTATTCAACATTAGGATGTATAGGAAATCCCATATGAGCATCTGTTCTTATCATATTTATTTAATCTGAAAAATTGGGGTAGAAATATATTATCTCTATCTTGATTTTTTTCCCAGGTCAAAGTAATTTGGTTACGTGTTCTTGAGCCTTTTGAAGTTCACTCTCCAGCCATCACTATTTGGCACCCAATAAATTGCCAAAACATATAGAGAACTGTTGAAAATCGAGACACTTCTATTTGAATGTAGGTGTCATGATGATCTTTAATCTTGTGTGATTCATTTGTGAAGATTCTTTTTAAAAATCAAAAAGACTTATTTATTACCCTGCACAGTCTTTAACTGTCAGTAAATGGGTGAAACATTGCTCTTACTAATTATACATAAGAACTGATTTCCAGTCTGCTGTTGAAATATTTCCTTCCACAGCACACATGGCAAAGTAGCACCCTTTGTGAACATCACAGTGCCTTAAAGATCTTATTAAAAATAAGCAAACTTATCTTTATAAAATTGTGTATATATGTTTGCTTGCTTTAATCTGTAAATAATTCTCTTATTTCATTTTCCTAGTTAATAAACGATTAGAATTAGCTACAGGTGTTGTCTTTGGTGCAAGGTCTAGGGTATCAATGATCTGGGGTAAGTCACTGGTCTTTTGGGACTGGAGCAACCTGAATATTTTGTGATTTGTCACTAAGTTCAGCTGCCTGGGTGGCAAGACAGACTGGAGAGTTTAAGAGGATTGTCTGTGACTTCATGGTAAGACTGTTATAGTGATCCAGGAGTTCACATTAGAGAGAGAGAGAACATACCACCAGTTTGGGAATGTCTGCCCTGTTTTTGACAGTCTGCTCTGAGATAGGCAGTCATGGTGGTGAGCCATTTCAGACAGCATGACACACAATAATAATCACACATTAAAATAAATGTATTTGGTTTGGTTTAATCTAATATGCATTAATATGAATTAGCAGTCATGGAAAATCTCAAACACAACGTTGAATTGGGTATTTATTTATTTATTTTGTTTTATTTTTGTATTCAAGAACATAGGAGTTATACTTAGCACCCTTAACTTATATGATCTATGTATAACTTCTGCTGTCTGAATCAATTTGTTGTATCCACCTGTGATGACTTGTATAGACCCCACACTAGGGAACCAAGGGTTAACAAGGCCCCACCCAGCCACACCTTCTGGGCACACTCTCAGTGGAGGCAGAGCTCAAAAGAGAGTGGCCCATCTCAGTCAGGGTGGACAGAGCAAGGCAGAAGTCCTATGCTGGTAGCTCCTCAGAAAGGCTGCTGGAGCTCCACACTGCCTAGACCAGACCCTGCTGCAGAGCTACCACTGATCCCTGTGGAGACCAGGAATGGATGACTGTTACTAACAGAGAAGAGCCTCTGGGTCAGTGAGATCTACCCCAGTGAGTTCATAAGTTGGCCCCTGTTGTGACTTTGGAGGGGGCTGAAAACGTGGTAGGAAGTGACCCAGAGAACAGGCTTGGTGGTATCTGCCCTTCAGGCTGCATATCTGACTGGCCAGTCGTAGTACCTTGGGTTGGAACCCAGTGGAGCAGGGAGCACCTGGGTTCCCCTATGGCTTGGTGGTATGGCTATGGACCCTTGCCACTAGGTGATACTGCTGGTCTTGGACATCAAACCCCCCAACACCACCATATTTCGATTATAAGCTCTTCAACTCTTTGGGTGAAGGGAGTGTCTCTTTGGCTATGTCTACATTTAATGTTGCTAACTTTCTACTTGCACAAAACCAAACACCCCTGCCTCACCCCTCCTCTGAGGCCCCGCCCCTGCCCAGCCCCTTCTCTGAGACCCCGCCCCCGCTCACTCCATCCCCCCCGTTGCTCACACTCCCCAGCCTCACTTACTGGCTCATTTTCATGGGCTGGGTCAGGGGACTGTGGTGTGGGAGAGGGTGAGGGCTCCGTCTGAGGGTGTGGGCTCTGGGGTGGGTTTATATACAATTGTTCTTGTGTTCACATTGGCACTTGTGACGTTATCAGGTTAAATATGACCATGTAGATCATTGTTGTTACCCCTGTTATATAATTGCAACAAATCAATTAAGTAAGGTGTGTATGGAAAGGATATGATTTGCTGAATATGATTATGCTATTTGTATGCATGTATCATTTTTGTATCTGAATTTATGAATATTACTATGTATCTATATTTCGAATGTGTTTGCTCATGTAGTAACACCCACAAGGTAGTTAGCCAGCACATCCTGAAGGGACTATTCAAGTTAAATGGCCCATCAAGGAACACTTAACTCCCAATGGACCATGGAAGATGCCCATCCACACCCGATGGACTTTCCTGTGAACATTCTTACTAGAGTATGGGTGATGGCCTTTGCTATGACTAAACGAAGCAGGCATAGACATGTGACTTGCCCAGGTGAGTCCTAAATCCATCTTGTTACCTGTAATTTTCCACAAACTAAAACAATGGGTTTCCCTTTCACTTGGCAGAAGCTATAAAAGGCCCTGGAAATATCTCCATTTTGCCTCTTTCCAGCTCCAACCTCTGGACTATGGACTTATACTAACCAAAGGACTGAGTACCTTCCAATGATTTGGAAGCAACCAGAGACTTAACAAGCCAGCAGTTTATTCCATCATAGCTACAAGCCTGATCCAAGAACCTTGCCTTTATTGTATGTATTTGATTCCTTTAACCAATTTTAACTTCTTTCTTTCTTTCTATAAATCTTTAGATATTAGATACTAAGGGATTGGCAACAGTGTGATTATTGGGTAAGATCTGAGTTATATATTGACCTGGGCATGTGGCTGGTCCTTTGGGATCAGAAGAAGCCTTTGGTTGATGAAATTGGTTTTAAAGAACAACTCATCATTAAATCTAGTGTTTTTGGTGGTGATGCAAGGACTGGAATACCCAAGGAAACTGCTTTTCTGACTTCTGCCCTATTTCTCAGTTTGTCCTTGAGCAGTTTCTCAGTTGTGACCCACTGAGGCATGGTGACAGCACTTAAATTTAAATACTCCTCTCCCTCCTTGGTATTTATCTCTCTGATGTGTATATATACAATGGCAGCTGGTGAAAATATTCTTTCAGGGAGCTGAATCAGCCTTGCTGTCCCGCTACAGCAGCACTCTCCCATTGACTCTTGCCACTTGCAGATTCGGAGGACCCCATTGCAGCATCACTTGACTCTTGCATCAATGCACAGGCAGGCCCTACCTGAGCCCCACTCCCTTCCTGTCCCTAGTGTGACTAGACACGAGGCTGGCAGAGTGGCTCAGAAAATAGATTTGGGGGCCTGAGCCCTCTCTAGCCCTAGACATCTACTGCCTATGTGTACATACTGTAGCACTATGACTGTAGTGCTTTACAAATGATTTGTTACTGGCATTAGTTAACTCATAGTCATGTGACATCCTTTTCTTTTAGTTATTTCAATTGCCTTTAATATTTATTGTTAACCTTGACATAATGTTGAATGGCTTACAATTATGGTTTTGACCCAAAGATCATTCAGTGTTTATGGTCTGATCTCTCAGGAATAGCCAAATGATTTCCTGAAGAAGAAAAGTCCTGAAAATGATTCTATGAAATCTAATACACTGCACTAATCCCCTGCTTTGCTCTCCATCTTTCCCTGGGGTAACCTTACTTGGGATGAATTTCCATCTTCGTGCAGATGGCTCATAGTTCTAGTTTGGGCAAAAGGGGCATCTTATTGGTTGCTTGTCTTCAGAATTGCTTCCCAACCATGCAGAATTGGACTGCTAATATTATTCTACATCTTAATGCATTTCAAGACTTAATTTACTATGTAACTTCACTCACTCCTGTAAAATAGAGTCATCTTGTAACTTACGTTGAAATATATTCAGCCTTCATTCCCATGGAGTCACTCAGATAATATTTTATATTTTAAAACCAATTTATCTGACACATTAATGGTCATCTATTAACATTTATGCAATATTGCAAAAGCTTGGTCGTACTCTCTCCACTAAGATTATGCAGAAACGCTTATTCACTCTTGTGTTTAGCCATTTTTAGATAATTGCTGGGCTACTCATGTCAGTGCCATGACTGTATTTTGCAGGAACTGAGAGTGCTCTTTCACTCTCAGTTCCTGCAAAATACAGATGGCCAGTGATTAAGAGGGTTGCATAACTTGATTTGTGAACTTCATTAGCTTCTCTTTAGACCGCCGCTCTAAGCTTGCATATTTCCCATATTTCATATAATTAAGTCCCTGCACTTGTGGGCATCATTTTGAAAAGTAACATGATAATATCTCTGAGATCAGGATTAAGACCTTAATATATACATTTCTTTTTTTAAGAGAGGAAACAAAATACCTTTACTGAAACTCAGATTTAAATATACATGCATCATAATAGGTAGGAAGATAAGGCCCAAAAACAGAGATACTAATAATGATTAGAGATACTAATTCAAAAGGAGTGTGAAGAAAAAACAAATGTAAATGAAGTACACCTCCACCCCTATATAACATGACCCGATATAACACGAATTCGGATATAACACGGTAAAGCAGTGCTCTGGAGGGGGGCGGGGCGGGGCTGCGCACTCTGGCAGATCAAAGCAAGTTCGATCTAACTCGGTTTCACCTATAACGCGGTAAGATTTTTTGGCTCCTGAGGACAGCGTTATATCGGGGTAGAGGTGTATAGGGTTCAGAATGTCACTTTAACACTTACAAGTCTGATTTTTCCTCTCACACCAATGTAAATTAGTAATAACTCCATTGAAGCCAATGGTGTTACAATAGGTAAGACTGAAGAGAAGGGAAAATAGACCTATAATTCACCTATAATTCACTAAAGACTGTCCAGATGGCTTTGTACATCTCAGTTGCTAGGTTTGTTTTTTTTCTTATAAATCAGGAATCCAGAGGTATGTAACTCAAGAACTGTTTTATGACACAAGAGCAGAGACAGTGGCTGGAGATACTCAAAACATAATAGTTGGCTAGCCATTCACAGTCTTTGTTTAATCCTGAGCTGATGGTGTCAAATTTGCAAATGAACTGAGGCTCAGCAGTTTCTCTTTGAAGTCTGGTCCTGAAGTTTTTTTGCTGCAGGATGGCTACCTTTAAATCTGCTATTGTGTGTCCAGGGAGATTGAAGTGTTCTCCTAGCACCTCCTTTATCAGCCTCCATGAAATAAACCTCAATACCAACTCTGCCCACATATCTACACCAGCGACACCATCACAGGACCTAACCAGATCAGCTACAACATCACCGGTTGATTCACCTGCACATCCACGAATGTAATATATGCCATCATGTGTCAGCAATGCCCCTCTGCTATGTACATCGGCCAAACTGGACAGTCCCTATGTTAAAGGATAAATGGACACAAGTCAGATATTAGGAATGGCAATATACAAAAACCTGTAGGAGAACACTTCAAACTACAAAAGCAGTTTCTCCTCCCTTGGTGTTCACACCTCAACTGCTAGAAGAGGGCCTCATCCTCCCTGATTGAACTAACCTCGTTATCTCTAGACTGATTCCTGCCTGTATATTTATACCTGCCTCTGGAAATTTCCACTACATGCATCTGACGAAGTGAGTATTCACGCATGAAAGCTTATGCTCCAATACATCTGTTAGTCTATAAGGTGCCACAGGACTCTTTATCGCTTTTTACAGATCCAGACTAACACAGCTACCCCTCTGATTCAAAACATAATGTGGACATCCGCATTACATACTGAAAGCATAGAAACTTTCTTAAATCTAGTGAAATAGGCAGGGTATTGATTCCTTTCCTGAACTGTCTAATTGAATTTGCTAACTCAACAGAACAGCCATATTTTAGAAATACTGCTTTAAGGACTGCATTATTAGACAGACAGTAGATGGATGCAGCATTACTTTTCTTTCCACATTTGATTCAGCAACTCAAATTATCAAGAATGTGGTTAAACTTCAACTGATAAAATGTTACAACTTTACATTTTTGTGTGTGACGGGGTGGAGAGGCTCCGCACTGGTACTGCCTGGGTTAACCCTTCATTCCTAACAGAGGAAGCCCCGCCACTGAGGCTCTGCTGGGCATACTCCAACTGGAGAACAGGTATAAAAGCCTGTGGAGCTGCTCAGTTGGGGCTGACCACCGGAGGGGAAGGAGGCATGCCGCCAGCTCCCGGGGAGGGACAGCCTGCGCTCCGGGATCCAGAAGCCAGCCAAGCCGAGACGCGCTCCGACACCCAGATGGAGCACGTCGCCGCAGGGGAACAGAGCGGAGGACCCCTCAACAAGGAGGGCCCAGAGGTTCTGGTAGGAAGTGACTCAGGGGAACTTTAGAGGAAAATGATGTTAGAGCTGCACAGGGGCTCGGCGTGTTTCGGGCTGATCCCCACTGAGCTGGTGTCAAGGGAAACTTGCCACTACCAGGGCCCTGGGTCGGGACCCGGTGGAGAGGGCAGGCCCAGGTCTCCCTAGCCTCCCCCAGCCACTTGCCCCCTCCTATGGGAGTGGCTCATTATGGGAATTATATGAACTCCGGCTGCTAGGCCGTGCTACCCCGCTTGTGAGGGGGATTATATGGACTCTGGCCATTGGGCCACACTGCCCTGACACTTGAGGCGAGCCACATGGACTCCGGCTGCTAGGCCACACTACCCCGCCTGCGAGGGGGGTTTATATGGACTCTGGCCACTGGGCCACACCGCTCCGACACTGGCAGCGAGTTATATAGACTCAGTCAGGCTAGTGGGCCCTAGCAGCTGAAGATTGCATGGAGGGAGGCCATCAGGCTGCATCAGGCCACCCACAGAGAGGTGAGCATGCGAACTTAGGAGTGGCGAGGTTCCGACACCCCATTTCCTCCCCACTTGCCCCAAAGGGGCAGTAAGTTGCCAGGCCCGCTACAATTGGTGGAGAATGCGGGTAATGATCAGGGCCTGAAATAAAGACCCAGACACCCAAGATGGAGCCAGAGAAGCTCCTGAAATGGCTGCTGGACAACCAACAGCAGCAGGCGGCACAATAGTGGCAAGCACAGTTGCTCCAATAGCTCGCAGCGCAACAGCAACTGCAGGTGGTGTAGCAGCAAGAACAGCAGCAGCAGCTGATTCAGGAGCTGATTGCCCAACAACAAGCAAACCAGGAGCAACTATTTCAACAGATAGCAACTTTGCTAAGACACGCACCAAGTCCTCTCCCATGCTTGGCCGGGGGCGGGGCTGGGCATGGCCTCAGGGGACTACCAGTGCGACTAACAAAGATGGTGTCTGGGGACGACCCCAAGGCCTTTCTAGTGACTTTCGAGCGGGTTGCAAAATTGCCGTCCAATGGCCCACCACACATTGGGCCACTATCTTAGCCCTTTACTTAACTGGCCCAGCGCAATCCGCATATTGCAACCTCAAGCCTCAGGAGGCGCTGGAGTACTCTAAGGTCAAGGCAGCCACCTTGGACTAAACAGTCATCAACCCTGAGACTTACTGCCAGCAACTTCGCCCAGAGCAATACCCGCCAGGGGCCAGGCCATGAGCCGTGGCACAGCGAATCCGCGACCTCTGTTGGCGGTGGCTAGAACTAGAACACTGGACGGGTGTTCAAGTAGCCAAGACCATGGCCCTAGAGCAGTTCCTTCAGTCCCTAGCTACCGGGGGGAAGGAGTGGGTGTAGTAGCACCGCCCGAGAACCCTCGCCGACACGACCTTCCTAATGGAGGATTACATGGCAATGGAGGGAGGGGAGAAGACTAGCTCCAAATTGGGGAACTTGGGTGAATGGAACCCAACCCCGGCACAGGGGGGCGTGCAAGGTAGACGGTGGGAGCTCCCGTTTGTATACCCAGCCATCGGGGACCCCACCAACCTGTAGTGCAACAACAGGGGCGAACCTCACACAGAGTCAAGATGACTCGTCGGGAATGCAGAGCGCCCCCCAAAAACACCCCACCCGGAGAAGGAAAGCGAGACCCGTGTTACGAGTGCGGACAGATAGGGCATTTCCGGAGGGATTGCCCATACATGGATTGTAATTGTGGCCACCAGTTAATGCGCCTGGAAGTGGGAGCCAGGTAAGATCACTGTACTGGTGAAAGTGGATGGGATGTCTACCGTGGCCTTGCTGGACTCAGGATGTAGCCAGACATCAACAGCAAGGCCCCCATTTTGAGATCCATAGTGACTTACTCTATCGGGTGGGCCAGGAGCCCCAAATGAAAGAAGACCTGCACCAACTGTTGGTCCCACGGCGGTTCTGGCGGAACTTACTCCACTTGGCTCACTCAGTGCCTTGGGCTGGACATATGGGGAGGGAGAAAACACTGCAACGGGTTGCGCAGAGGTTCTTCTGGCTGGGCATCCATCAAGAGGTGCGGGATTACTGCACCTCTTGCCCCCAATGCCAGAAGGCCAGCCTGAAAGGGGTACTGAAAGCCCCCCCTTGTGCCCTTGCCAGTGATTGGGATGCCCTTCGAGCGGATTGGCCTGGAGTACATCCTCGTTGTGATCGACTATGCCACGCAGTACCCAGAAGCAGTACCTTTACAAACCACCATGCCCCTGGTCATTGCCAAGGAGCTCCTGCAGATCTTTGTCCGTGTCGGTCTGCCACGGGAGATACTGATGAACCAAGAGACTAACGTAACTTCTAGGTTGATGGTGGAGCTATGCTGGCTGTTAAATATCCACGCCCTTAACACCTCAGTCTACCACCCTCAGATGGATGGTTTGGTAGAGAGATTTAACAGCACCCTGAAAGCCATGCTGACAAAATTCATGAAAGACAACCCTCGACACTGGGATAAGTAGCTCTCAGTCCTCCACTTCGCCGTGCAAGAGGTGCCACAGGCTTACACAGGGTTCCCCCCCTTTGAACTCCTCTACGGGAGGAAACCCCTGGGAATCTTAGATCTCCTAAGAGAAACATGGGAAGAACAGGAGACCCAGATCAGAGGATCCATTCAATATATCCTCCACCTGTGAGAGCGGCTCCAGGAGTTGGGAGCCTTGGCACAAGAGAACCTGGTGCAGGCCCAATGTCGTCAAGAGGCTCGATATAATAAGGGGGCGAAGATGAGGAGTTTTGAGCCTGGGGACTGCGTCATCTTGTTGCTACCTTCCTCCGAATCTAAGCTGTTAGCAAAGTGGCAAGGCCCCTTCGAGGTGACCAGATGAGTAGGGCCTGTTGACTACGAAGTTCAGGTGTTGGGGCGAAGGAAAGACACTCAGGTATACCACATAAACCTCCTCAAGGCTTGAAGAGACTGGGAAGGCCTGATTGCTCCGTACCCTCCAGAACCTGAATTGGGACCGTTGGCTGGCAAACCGGTGGAGCCAGGGGAAGCAGCCATAGGCCAGGAGCTCGGCCCAGTACAGCAGGAACAGGTATGACAGTTGATAGCCTTCCCCACTGTCTTGTCAGTCCAGCCAGGGAAAACCATGTTGACCAGCCATCATATTGCCACCATCCCCGGTCACAAAGTGAGGGAGAACCACAGCTCACTCCCCAAGAAGATGTGGGAGACTGTGCGGAAAGAGCTCAAGGTGATGTTGGCCCTGGGAGTGGTCAAAGAGTCAAGGAGTGAATAGCAGAGCCCGATAGTGCTAGTTCCCAAGCCGGACAGAACTGTAAGGTTCTGCATTGATTTCCGTAAGGTCTCTCGCTTTGATGCCTATCCCATGCCCCTGGACGAGCTGCTGGAGTGACTAGGCAAGGCAGAACTCATCTCCACCCTGGACCTGACAAAGGGATATTGGCCAATCCCTTTGACACCCGCTCCAGAGAAAAGACAGCTTTTCCAGCACCATTCGGTCTCTACCAATTCACGATGATGCCTTTTTGGTTGCATGAGGCCACAGCTACCTTCCAGAAGTTCATGGAGAGCTGATAGGTAAGGTCCCATGGGAATCAAGACTGAGGGGAAAAACAACTGAGGAGAGTTGTCAGTTTTTCAAAGGGACACTATTAAGGGCCCAAAAGCAAGCTATTCCGCTGGTTAGGAAAGATAGAAAATGTGGCAAAAGACCACCTTGGCTTAACCACGAGATCTTGCATGATCTAAAAAATAAAAAGGAGTCATATAAAAAATGGAAACTAGGACAGATTACAAAGGATGAATATAGGCAAACAACACAGGAATGCAGGGGCAAGATTAGAAAGGCAAAGGCACAAAATGAGCTCAAACTAGCTACGGGAATAAAGGGAAACAAGAAGACTTTTTATCAATACATTAGAAGCAAGAGGAAGACCAAAGACAGGGTAGGCCCACTGCTTAGTGAAGAGGGAGAAACAGTAACAGGAAACTTGGAAATGGCGGAGATGCTTAATGACTTCTTTGTTTCGGTCTTCACCGAGAAGTCTGAAGGAATGCCTAACATAGTGAATGCTAATGGGAAGGGGGTAGGTTTAGCAGATAAAATACAAAAAGAACAAGTTAAAAATCACTTAGAAAAGTTAGATGCCTGCAAGTCACCAGGGCCTGATGAAATGCATCCTAGAATACTCAAGGGGCTAATAGAGGAGGTATCTGAGCCTCTAGCTATTATCTTTGGAAAATCATGGGAGACGGGAGAGATTCCAGAAGACTGGAAAAGGGCAAATATAGTGCCCATCTACAAAAAGGGAAATAAAAACAACCCAGGAAACTACAGACCAGTTAGTTTAACTTCTGTGCCAGGGAAGATAATGGAGCAAGTAATTAAGGAAATCATCTGCAAACACTTGGAAGGTGGTAAGGTGATAGGGAACAGCCAGCATGGATTTGTGAAGAACAAATCATGTCAAACCAATCTGATAGCTTTCTTTGATAGGATAACGAGCCTTGTGGATAAGGGTGAAGCTGTGGATGTGGTATACCTAGACTTTAGTAAGGCATTTGGTACAGTCTTGCATGATATTCTTATCGATAAACTAGGCAAATACAATTTAGATGGGGCTACTATAAGGTGGGTGCATAACTGGCTGTATAACCGTACTCAGAGAGTTGTTATTAATGGTTCCCAATCCTGCTGGAAAGGCATAACGAGTGGGGTACCGCAGGGGTCTGTTTTGGGACGGGCGCTGTTCAATATCTTCATCAACGACTTAGATATTGGCATAGAAAGTACGCTTATTAAGTTTGCGGATGATACCAAACTGGGAGGGATTGCAACTGCTTTGGAGGACAGGGTCATAATTCAAAATGATCTGGACAAATTGGAGAAATGGTCTGAGTTAAACAGGATGAAGTTTAACAAAGACAAATGCAAAGTGCTCCATTTAGGAAGGAAAAATCAGTTTCACACATACAGAATGGGAAGAGACTGTCTAGGAAGGAGTACGGCAGAAAGGGATCTAGGGGTTATAGTGGACCACAAGCTAAATATGAGTCAACAGTGTGATGCTGTTGCAAAAAAAGCAAACATGATTCTGGGATGTATTTACAGGTGTGTTGTGAGCAAGACACGAGAAGTCATTCTTCCGCTCTACTCTGTTCTGGTTAGGCCTCAGCTGGAGTATTGTGTCCAGTTCTGGGCACCGCATTTTAAAAAAGATGTGGAGAAATTGGAAAGGGTCCAGA
Organism: Chrysemys picta bellii; assembly: GCF_011386835.1. Taxonomy (NCBI): domain Eukaryota; kingdom Metazoa; phylum Chordata; order Testudines; family Emydidae; genus Chrysemys; species Chrysemys picta. The sequence goes on from NC_088792.1 coordinate 74,319,980, forward strand.
GAAGAGCAACAAGAATGATTAAAGGTCTTGAGAACATAACCTATGAAGGAAGGCTGAAAGAATTGGGTTTGTTTAGTTTGGAAAAGAGAAGACTGAGAGGGGACATGATAGCAGTTTTCAGGTATTTAAAAGGGTGTCATAAGGAGGAGGGAGAAAACTTGTTCACCTTAGCCTCTAAGGATAGAACCAGAAGCAATGGGTTTAAACTGCAGCAAGAGAGGTCTAGGTTGGACATTAGGAAAAAGTTCCTAACTGTCAGGGTGGTTAAACACTGGAATAAATTGCCTAGGGAGGTTGTGGAATCTCCATCTCTGGAGATATTTAAGAGTAGGTTAGATAAATGTCTATCAGGGATGGTCTAGACAGTATTTGGTCCTGCCATGCAGGCAGGGGACTGGACTCGATGACCTCTCGAGGTCCCTTCCAGTCCTAGAATCTATGAATCTATGAAATGTCCAAAATCCTTTAGGAGGAAAGGCTGCCAGTTAAACTACTATAATAAGGACAGTTTTTAAACACTTGGCACTCAGTGCTGAAGTCCTTACTCAAGCCAACTCCTAGAGACTTCAGTAATTTACTTTGAGTTAGGGGTCAGAAACTGACTATAAACACTGGAATGGTTCCTTCCCTTTTATCCTTAGCATCCTTGATGCAGACACAGCATCAAATTGAGGACAGACACATGGATGGATTTAAGTGGCAGGCTGCCACTTTTAGTAAACTTTAACCCCGGAGAGAGCGACTACATGCCCATCACCCATACTGTCCTATAACAGGCATCTCATTGGTTCCAGAGCAGGGGGTACAGGGCTCTGACCATATAACCTGTAACTCAGGCTAGGGTTTCCTCAGTCTACCCCCCAAGGACTCAACTAATGAAAGAGCTCCACATGGCCCCTGTGTCAGGTTAAATCCTTGGAGCTGGAGAATGCTGGCCAATCAACACCCCCTCCCCAAGCTGGCCAATGGGTGCCAGCTCCTTCCCCACCCTCTTGGGAGTCTCTATCTGGTGTCCATCAGGAAGTGTCTCCTTCCTCACTGCAGGACTGTCCCCTTTCATTGCTAGCCCCACCAAGTTCCCCACCCATTGAGGCAGGTGATTGGCCCTTCCTTTCGTGGGAGTTCCCAAAACAATACTCTACTTTGGCTTTCTCAGCTTGTGCCTCTTACTAAGTTGGAGTATAGATTTTTCTCAGCCTTTAGTAGAAAGGGAATGAGCTGCTACTGCTCCTTCTGACAGCTGAGGGAGACTTCCCATTACCCTGAGCGGCAGAGTTGCTGTTTAGTATCCAGTTAGTTCAAGTTCTAGCAGTGACTGAGTCCTTGTACATTCTAATAGCTTATTATAAATTTAATGAATACATTTGCAAAGCAATCCATGGGGACTTAGCCACACAATCACTATTAATTTCATTGAAAGCCTTCTGGCTCAATTCCTACTTCCACATCATATCTTATTTGCAAACATATATAGAAACTTTTACATTATTTTTAGATTTCTGCATTCTGTATTTATTTTATAGCATTTTGTTATCTCATTATAGATGTGTCTTAGGAATAAAACTGGAAGGGGAATCTAAAATGAAATAAATCATAATTATTTCATATCCCCAAGTCCATACTGGAGATGCTCACTGTTCAGTTAGGTTTGCTTAATAAAGCATTTCATTATAATTTTCAATAAACGTTTACTAATCAGGCCTGAAGTATTTGTAAATTACAGCAATCTAAAATGAAAACAATGCATGTTTTAAATGTAATCTTCCTCTATGTCTGATTTTGTCCTTTTCTTTTATAACTTCAGAAGCTAGAGCAGAGAAATTCTATGAGGTACTCGAAAATCTTTCACCAATAGTGCAGGAAGAAGATATTCAAATTCTTTATTGATGTCTCATCTGCTTCTAAAAGGTAAATTTTTAAGGGTGAAAAATAATAAAGAATTTACTTATTGGTACAAGTGTAACAGGGGCCCACCACTGCCCCAGTCTTCTCTGCTTCCCACAGACCACTGAGAGATTTTCCTTTTTGTAGACACCACCGTGCAGTTTACTTATAGTGTTTCCCTCCATCACCTTTACATACTAGAACAGTCATGGTATTTCCAATGTTTTCCAGCTTCACTACCCCTTCTTCTCAAGGGGGTGGGGGGAAGGAAGGTAAAGGCAGTGGTGCTGGAACAATTTTTATAGTGGGGGTGCTGAAGGCAAAAACTATGTATTTGGGTTATTACAACTGCAAGCTAGGGGGTGCAGCAGCACCCCCACATCCCTAGTTCCAGCACAGATGAGTAAACATGTCTCTGCCCAGAAAATTCTCTCTCTCTCTCTCTCCTACTTTTCCCTTCCTCTTTCACTTCCTGCCTGTGCTCTTTTATCTAATCTCCTTGTTAGTGGACTAACTAGTTCATTAGCTTCCTAACACCAATCTAATCTGGTAATTAGGAACTCCACTCCTTAATCGGGTCCTGCCTGGGGCCTAATTGGTTAACCAGTGACCAGAGTGCTGGTTCAGTTGCTGATTCCCAGCACTCTGTCACAACAATGCTACATCTACACTACAGCACTTACAGCGGCGCAGCTGCACCGATGTAGCTGCGCCACTGTAGCAGTTGTGGTGGAGACGCTCTAAGCCGATGGGAGAGAGCTCTCCTGTCGCCTTACTTACTCCACCTCCCATGAGCAGCAGTGCTATGTCGGCAGGAGAAGCTATCTGACTGATATAGCGCTGCCTCCACCTGTGCTTAAATCGATATAAGTTATGTCCCATAAGGGTGTGGCTGTAAGTTATACCGAAGTAAGTTGTAGTGTAGACGAGGTCCAAGACTTTATCTGATTTAGTGGTTTTATTACTGTTGTAGATCATAACTAATGCCTATAAAAGAATACAATTATAAATTACTATTAGAGGATTAACATTTCATGAATTTAACAAATGCTCTCATTGTTACTATAAAATCTGATTCCCTGGCCTAATAAGTCATCTATGTCTGCTTGGTAAGTAAATATATATATTTCAGTTCAGTAATGCTGGAGGAAAATGTTAATTAGGATACAATCTGAGCGAAAAAAAATCTGAAATGCTGTAATATTGTAGTGGTGCAGGGCCTAAATCAATTAGTTGACTGCATGTTAAAGAGAATAACCCACTTGTTCCAGTGAGCAGGACTGGGAATGTCAGGTGATTAAGAATAGATACATTGGATATTTAACAAAGTCAATGTATGATTTTACATAGTACAACACCTGTTTTGGCGCTTGTTAGGAACGTCCTCAATAGTGACCACTGAAGACTTAGCTTTATTAAACTACGGTTCTATTCTGAACAGCCAGTTTGTAAATGTAGTAGTATTGTCTCTCTATCTCCATATCAAATTTACTTACCTTATAAATAAAAAGATTTTTCTAATTGCCAGTTTGCTGAAACTAGAACTTGAAAGTGAAGCCGGGTTCTTTTTGTCCCATGCATCAGCATCAAAAAAATTCTGTAGTCTGAACAAAGACACTCATGCTACAAAGGCTGAGTAAATGGGACTATTTGTGCTTGAATTTAAGCCTGTGTGAAAGTCTTTGCAGGATTGGGGCCAAAGTTCTTGATTCAGCAAAGCATTTAAGCACGTACTTAAGTCCCATTGACTTCAAAAGGACTTAAGCACACACATAAAGTTAAGCATAGCTTAGCTGCTTTGCTCAGTTAGGGCCTTTGTTAACAATACTGTTGACATGAGCCAGTAGAATCTAATTCACTGCATTGGCTCAACAGTGCTAACAAGCAAAAATAGTCATGTTTCAAATGGAGTAGTAAAATAAGAAGAAATGTAGTCATGTTTCAGAGTAGAACCACATTTTTAAAGATCAATGTGGTTTCTCCAGGGCTATTGCAACATTTGGGTTAACCAGTTTGGATAAAGTTAGTAAGAACTATTCTAAAATTTCATCTGTCCCTGGAACTGAACTTTTTAGAGCTCAGAAAGGTTGGGTACATAGTTTTTTTTTTTTTTTAAATCTGTGTTTACAAAATTGCTTTTCTTGAGTATATAACAAACCAAAACACTAAAGTCAAAAGAAAAAAAGGAAAGGGCTGCACACACAGGAAGGAGCTGCCAGTGCAATTCCTTCAACAAACTCTTTTTACCATTTAAGAAATGCTACATTTTCCATTACTGCAGGTTTTCATGGAAATCACTATGCTCCCATTTTTGCTTCTTTGAACTTTTGACAACTATTTATCTGTTTCTTTCATAAACTAATCTGTGCTTTCTTCCATTCTGCCCCTAGGAACACATTCCCTAAACCGATCCACAAGGCCACTATCCTCTCCTTCAAATCCCTCCTTTAGAGGCCTACCAGAAATCAACCAACTAATAATGGCTTGGTTGAATAGCACCCAGGGATAGCTGGTATTTATTGATTTATTTGAAAATAACTTTTAATTGATTCAGAACCATCCACTTGTGCATATAGCTGAGTTCCATAACTGCATGATCTTATTGCTGTTATCCTCATGTGAATTTCCTCGCACTTTAACTCCTGCTGCATCTTGTTTCAAATTAGACTGTCTTTTTATAGCACCTGGGATAACGGGGGACCTGATTCTCACTAGTGTGAGAGCAATAACCTGTCTGACCCTATATAAAAGTGACAATCTTATATTTTAAATGAAGCTTTACAGTAATTTCACTCTATCAAGGTGAAACTTCAGGAGATATTTGATCTATAGCTCAGATTCAAATGTTAATGTACATTTCATAGAATCATAGAATTTCAGGGTTGGAAGGGACCTCAGGAGGTCATCTAGTCCAACCCCCTGCTCAAAGCAGGACCAACACCAACTAAATCATCCCAGCCAGGGCTTTGTCAAGCCTGACCTTAAAAACCTCTAAGGAAGGAGATTCCACCACCTCCCTAGGTAACGCATTCCAGTGCTTCACTACCCTCCTAGTGAAAACGTTTTTCCTAATATCCAACCTAGATCTCCCCCACTGCAACTTGAGACCATTGCTCCTTGTTCTGTCATCTGGTACCACTGAGAACAGTCCAGATCCATCCTCTTTGGAACCCCCTTTCAGGTAGTTGAAAGCAGCTATCAAATCCCCCCCATTCTTCTCTTCTGCAGACTAAACAATCCCAGTTCCCTCAGCCTCTCCTCATAAGTCATGTGCTCCAGCCCCCTAATCATTTTTGTTGCCCTCCGCTGGACTCTTTCCAATTTTTCCACATCCTTCTTGTAGTGTGGGGCCCAAAACTAGACACAGTACTCCAGATGAGGCCTCACCAATGTCGAATAGAGGGGAATGATCATGTCCCTTGATCTGCTGGCAATGCCCCTACTTATACTAAAGTATGCTGGCAATGCCCTTGTCTTATTCTAAAACAGAAAGAGTAGTGTAAATTTGTCATATTTTTTCATATTTATTTTTAATTTTGTTGCCAGGTGAGTGATTGGTTGTTGCTAAGAATGTGTGTGTGTGTGCGTGTGCGTGTGTGTGTGTATACACATATATTAATATATTTCTGTAAATTGACATACTGTCACCTTAAGACTTTTTTTTTTTATAAACATAAGGTTATGCCAGCTTCCTCAAAGGTAGTTTCATATCTGGATTTTTGATATTTTGTGGGGTCATGGATGTTCTATCTCTGTGGGTTGTAAAACCCCAATGATTCATAGATTCATAGATTCTAGGACTGGAAGGGACCTCGAGAGGTCATCGAGTCCAGTCCCCTGCCCGCATGGCAGGACCAAATACTGTCTAGACCATCCCTGATAGACATTTATCTAACCTACTCTTAAATATCTGCAGAGATGGAGATTCCACAACCTCCCTAGGCAATTTATTCCAGTGTTTAACCACCCTGACAGTTAGGAACTTTTTCCTAATGTCCAACCTAGACCTCCCTTGCTGCAGTTTAAACCCATTGCTTCTTGTTCTATCCTTAGAGGCTAAGGTGAACAAGTTTTCTCCCTCCTCCTAATGACACCCTTTTAAATACCTGAAAACTGCTATCATGTCCCCTCTCAGTCTTCTCTTTTCCAAACTAAACAAACCCAATTCTTTCAGCCTTCCTTCATAGGTCATGTTCTCAAGACCTTTTATCATTCTTGTTGCTCTTCTCTGGACCCTTTCCAATTTCTCCACATCTTTTTTAAAATGCGGTGCCCAGAACTGGACACAAAACTCCAGCTGAGGCTTAACCAGAGCAGAGTAGAGCGGAAGAATGACTTCTCGTGTCTTGCTCACAACACACCTGTTAATACATCCCAGAATCATGTTTGCTTTTTTTGCAACAGCATCACACTGTTGACTCATATTTAGCTTGTGGTCCACTATAACCCCTAGATCCCTTTCTGCCGTACTCCTTCCTAGACAGTCTCTTCCCATTCTGTATGTGTGAAACTGATTTTTTCTTCCTAAGTGGAGCACTTTGCATTTGTCTTTGTTAAACTTCATCCTGTTTAACTCAGACCATTTCTCCAATTTGTCCAGATCATTTTGAATTATGACCCTGTCCTCCAAAGCAGTTGCAATCCCTCCCAGTTTGGTATCATCCGCAAACTTAATAAGCGTACTTTCTATGCCAATACCTAAGTCGTTGATGAAGATATTGAACAGAGCCGGTCCCAAAACAGACCCCTGCGGTACCCCACTCGTTATGCCTTTCCAGCAGGATTGGGAACCATTAATAACAACTCTCTGAGTACGATTATCCAGCCAGTTATGCACCCACCTTATAGTAGCCCCATCTAAATTGTATTTGCCTAGTTTATCGATAAGAATATCATGCGAGACCGTATCAAATGCCTTACTAAAGTCTAGGTATACCACATCCACAGCTTCACCCTTATCCACAAGGCTTGTTATCCTATCAAAGAAAGCTATCAGATTGGTTTGACATGATTTGTTCTTCACAAATCCATGCTGGCTGTTCCCTATCACCTTACCACCTTCCAAGTGTTTGCAGATGATTTCCTTAATTACTTGCTCCATTATCTTCCCTGGCACAGAAGTTAAACTAACTGGTCTGTAGTTTCCTGGGTTGTTTTTATTTCCCTTTTTATAGATGGGCACTATATTTGCCCTTTTCCAGTCTTCTGGATCTCTCCCATCTCCCATGATTTTCCAAAGATAATAGCTAGAGGCTCAGATACCTCCTCTATTAGCTCCTTGAGTATTCTAGGATGCATTTCATCAGGCCCTGGTGACTTGCAGGCATCTAACTTTTCTAAGTGATTTTTAACTTGTTCTTTTTGTATTTTATCTGCTAAACCTACCCCCTTCCCATTAGCATTCACTATGTTAGGCATTCCTTCAGACTTCTCGGTGAAGACCGAAACAAAGAAGTCATTAAGCATCTCCGCCATTTCCAAGTTTCCTGTTACTGTTTCTCCCTCTTCACTAAGCAGTGGGCCTACCCTGTCTTTGGTCTTCCTCTTGCTTCTAATGTATTGATAAAAAGTCTTCTTGTTTCCCTTTATTCCTGTAGCTAGTTTGAGCTCATTTTGTGCCTTTGCCTTTCTAATCTTGCCCCTGCATTCCTGTGTTGTTTGCCTATATTCATCCTTTGTAATCTGTCCTAGTTTCCATTTTTTATATGACTCCTTTTTATTTTTTAGATCATGCAAGATCTCGTGGTTAAGCCAAGGTGGTCTTTTGCCACATTTTCTATCTTTCCTAACCAGCGGAATAGCTTGCTCTTGGACCTTTAATAGTGTCCCTTTGAAAAACTGCCAACTCTCCTCAGTTGTTTTTCCCCTCAGTCTTGATTCTCATGGGACCTTACCTATCAGCTCTCTGAGCTTACCAAAATCTGCCTTCCTGAAATCCATTGTCTCTATTTTGCTGTTCTCCCTTCTACCTGTTTAAGTAGCTCCCAAAACATAATTTCATGAAACTATTCATTAAAGTGTTTTGTATTCTGTATAAAAAGACCTAAGCGACTTAAAGTTGTCCAATGTAAACTCCACTAACTTAGCAGGGCCGCCCAGAGGATTCAGGGGGCCTGGGGCAAAGCAGGGGAGCAGATATAAAAAAAGGCAACAGAGAGTCCTGTGGCACCTTTAAGACTAACAGATGTATTGGAGCATAAGCTTTCATGGGGAATACGTCTGACATGTGGGCATGCGTCTGACGAAGTGGGTAGTCACCTACGAAAGCTTATGCTCCAATACATCTGTTAGTCTTAAAGGTGCCACAGGACTCTCTGTTGCTTTTTACAGATCCAGACTAACATGGCTACCCCTCTGATACATAAAAAAGGCGCCACCCGCTGCAGCGCTTGTACTCACCGGGCGGCGCTCCAAGTCTGCAGTGGTGGCGGGTCCTTCACTCGCTCCGCGTCTTCGGCAGCACTGAAGGACCCATCGCTGAAGTGCCTCCGAAGACCCAGAGCGACTGAAGGGCCTGCCACCAAAGTGCTGCCGAAGACCCGTACCGCCGCCGGGTGAGTAGCCAGGGAAGGGATTCTTGGTCAAGGCTTGTGGGGCTCCTGCGGGGCCTGAGGCCTGGGGCAAATTGCCCCACTTGCCCCCCCCGGGCGGCCCTGTAACTTAGAGTTGCCAAACTTCTGCTTATCAAAGGTGTTTTGTTAAGGTCCGAGATTACAACTTCTCTGTTTGGGGGTAAGGGAGGGTTAGCTACCACAAATTAATAGAATTCTAAGAAGGAAGCGTAACTGTATCTAAGGTTGTGCTTCAGAAATTAGATATTTTGGGGTTTCAGTACTGCATTCATAACCAGCTCCAAGTCATAGATTTGATTGATTTTGATACTACTTTTTTTACTTGGGAGTTCTAACCAAATGGACAGCCACCTTCTTAGAATCCTCTTTAGAACTTACAAGGATTGATTATTTCTAGAACTAATTTGATGATTTAACTCATTTTGTGATTTAATTCCAATCCAGAATTGAGCCTAATTTGTTTTCTTGATTTTATTTAAGAGTTTTCATAAATTTTATTAAAAGATACTGAATTACATTTATTTCAATAAGCAACAGGGGTCTTGAATCCTTGAGGACCTGGATGTATATTAGCTGGTCTACCTAAAAACCTGACCACCTCCACCCAATTAGTCTTTGGTTCTCACATTAGGCTTTGGAGTGATGTCACACTAATAGTTTTATTGGTTTTTAATGTGACATTTAAGCCTATTAATAAAGATTAGGTCATAAATTCTGTAATTTGCTAATGGGTTGTTTCAGCAGAGTTACAGCATGTGAATGGGAATACAAACATCACAGTGCTGGTGTGAATGTACAACAGATTTATTTGGCGGCTATTTGGCAACTGGTGAAAGCATTTCTTCTGCCTGAATTGTCTGATTACCTCTATTTTAAGATCGTTTTGATGTTGTTTTTTTGGTTCCCACGCATCTCATTTATGTATTATAGAATAAGAAAAGTGTGATGATAGCAGCCTCTCTCCAGCACTGGAAAAGTTTTTATTCATTTTTTAAAGCAATATTATTTTATTTTTGGAGGGAGCAGGGGGACTAAATGCTGGCTTCTGCTGGCTTTTTTTTTAGAAGGAGGGAAAATGTTCCACAGCTCAGGTTGTCTAAGGACTTGTCTACACAAACACTTAGTTTGTGGCAAGCTGGGGTGTAAAGCTACCCTGCAGTAGCATACCGCACACTAAGTATCTGTGTGGACCCTGCTGTGGCGCACTAATAGTTCCTTAGTGCACTTTGATTTACCCGCTTTGAGTGCACGTCAGCAGGGTCCACATGGACTATTAATGCATGGCAGACTAGTGCAGGGTAGATTCCCATCTCAGCTTGCTGCGAACTAAGTGTGCATGTAGACAAGCCCTAAAATGACCTTCTCTGTATTGTAATTGGCAGGAAATTAAATAAATTAGAGTTATTCGTTGCCCTAATTTCCCTTAAAAATGTGTTGAGCAGAATAAAAGACCAGAGAAGACTTAGCTGGGAAAAGACAGGAACTTTGTAATGTTTGGAGCAGGGACATTGAACTCCACATTGGGAAGCTGCATGACTTTTGGAGGCATCACTTCTTCCCATGGAAAATTTGGTCAGGGGGTGGGTGGCAGCTTAGAAACTGCTCCCTGTGGAGCAATGATTCTGTCTTTGGGAGCTGTTGGAGATAATCTGTGCCTATGCTCTGACTTTTCAGCTCCTGTTTACCCTGTGGGTCTCTGACAGGATGCTCCAATAAAGCCATACACAATAGTGTTCCCCAGCTGGCAGATCACCCCTTACAAAGGGAACCTGCTTAGGCTGCATTAGCTCTTCTGCAGGCTTTTCCTTAGGGGATCCTTAAAAAAGCGTGATATGTATTTGCTGATGTGTCATCGCCTTGCCACACTTGGATCCCTCTGCAATTCGCTGTGGAGTTTAGAATAGGACAAGAACCTGCTGTGGAGACTGCTAATTCTTCCTGCTCTTTGAAGGTCTTAGGAGCCCCAGGAACCTAAAGACTGTAGTGTGGTTTTTTTGTTTGTTTGTTTGTTTTAGAAAATGTTTAGGGAGAACTTAGTTCTTTTCTCCACTCTTTGGGTTTTTCCTGGGAGTATGAATATGAGAGAGGATGATGAGGCAAAGGTGTCCCAAACTCTTCAGTCATGTAGGCTTATATACGAGCCAGGCCTTTTCATAATCACCAGTCAGTTTTTTCTATTTAAATAAAAAATGTTTTTTAAAAACATGTGACTGAAGCAATAATTTCCCCAATTATAAATACACCATTTGCCTTTTAAAAATTAGATTTTATTTTAATGCATTTTCCATCTGTAATAGTGCTTTCTTTTTATGAGTCTCTTGGTCAATCCTCTCTACTGCTAGGACACTCCTTAGTCAAAATCAAATAACAACTTGCACATCCCATTCAACTGATCCAATCAACAGATATTTATTCTATTTGGGACTGCCAGATGGCCTTATTTTCCTGGAAGATGCTCTCTCTCTTTCATTATCTGACAGAAGCCCTTTTGATTGAATAAAGTCAGGGGTTCTGGCAATCTTGCTAGAAAAGAATCTCTTATCTTATTCAAGATAGTCTTAATTTTGCTGAATATGTAAAATGCCTAATACTACAGCTGGCAAGGAATTTTTTTTTACCTGACCAAAAATTTTGATATCTTCTAAAATGCCCAGTGGAAAAACTTTTGAATACTAATAAAAAAATAATAGATTTTTCCCTCCCAAACCATTTTAAAACTAGCCTGTGAAATTTAACAATTTATAAAGAATACTCAGCAGGGTTAGGCAAGCCAAGTCTGAGCTCTTTCTAAAACTAGAGACCCAGGGAAGAAAGGTTTCCCAATCCTGGATAGATTTATAGTTAAGGCAACATTTTAGTCACTGGTATTTTTAGTAAAAGTCATGGACAGGTCACGGGCAGTAAACAAAAATTCACGGCCCGTGACCTGTCCATGACTTGTACTATATACCTCTGACTAAATCTTGGGGACGGGGGCAGCCCGGGGCGTGCCGCGGGTGCTCTGAAGAGGGGGCAGCCCGGGGCGTGCCGCGGGTGCTCAGAGGGGTGGGCCACAGGTGCTGGGGGGTGGAGGGCAGGCAGCAGCATGTAGCCCGGGACCTGCGCTGCTGCTGGGGGGAGAGGGGACTGGCAGGGCTGGCAGGCTCCCTACTTGGCTGCACGCCTCCCCACAAGTGGCAACATCCCTCAACTCCTAGGTGGAGGCGGAGTTGAGCTGCGGGGGTGGTGCCTGCAGGCAGAGGCAGCGTGTAGAGCCCGCTGACCATGCCTCCCCCTAGGAGCTGAGGGATGTTGCTGTTTCTGGGGAGCCCCCCCGAGGTAAGTGCCTCCAGAGCTCTCACTCCCGCCCCAACCCCCAGCCCTGAGCCCCCCACCCAAAGTCCTGGGTGGTGGGGCAGGGGCAGTGGCCCGAGACTGCCCCAGCAGTGGTCAGTGCGACTGGCTGCTGCAGAAATCATGGTCACAGAAAGTCATGGAATCTGTGACTTCCGTGACCTACATGACAAACTCGCAGCCTTATTTATAGTGCAGTGTATTATTCAGCTACTAGCTGCCTCTGGAAGAGACAAGGTGAGTAAGATAATATTTTACTGACAGGGCCGGCTCCAGGCACCAGCATTCCAAGCAGGTGCTTGGGGCGGCAATCTGCAAGGGGCGGCAGTCCGTGTGTTTTTGCCGCCCCAAGCAGCGCGCCGAATTGCCGCCGCGGACAGTGGGGGCAGTCCATGTGCAGTTAGGGCGGCACGCGCGTTTCCGCGGCGGCGGCAATTCGGCGGCAGCTTTTATGTTCAGCTGCCCGTGGTGGCAATTCGGCGGCAGCTGAAGACAGAAGCTGCCGCCATATTGCCACCGCTGCGGAAACGCGCATGCCGCCTTACACGGCACACTGACTGCCCCCACTGTCTGCGGCGGCAATTCGGCGCGCTGCTTGGGGCGGCAAAAACAGTAGAGCCGGCCCTGTTTACTGGACCAGATTCTGTTGGTGAGAGACACAAGCTTTCGAGCTTACACAGAGCTTTTCTTCAGGTCTGCGAAATTTACTCAGAGCTGGTCTACATTACCGTTTAAGTTGATGTAACTTACGTCGCTCAGGGGTGTGAAAACAGCACCTTCCTGAGCGATGCAAGTTACATTGACACAGTGGCGTCCACACCACCCCATGTTGGTGTGAGACGCTCTCCTGCCAACATAGCTTACGCCTCTCACAGAGATGAGGTAATTATACCAACGGGAGAGCGCACTCCCATTGGCATAGTGCATCTTTACCACAAATGCTACAGTGGTGCAGCTGCATTGGTGTAGCTGAGCCTATGTAGTGCGATGGTGTAGACCTGCCCTCAGAGTGTCACAGCTAAATAGAAGGTGGAACTGATTATTTAGCAAAAGTGGTTAACAATATTTGAAGGGACCATTCAAGGTGAAGAGACCTGTTACACAGTTCCAGACAGGATGTGGTCCCTGGTAAACAAGGGATTCAACTTGTATGCAAGCCCATTTGTTTGAGTGAATAGTTTGCAGATTTCTTTAAGGAATGCCACCAGTTTAAGACTGATAGGCATTCCTTATATCATGACCCCTCCAATATCTAACTTTTCATGTAAGATGTATATATAAAAGTGCCAATTTCTGCACTCTCATAACATTCTAGGATTCTATGGTAGTTTTCTCGTCATTTATTTTTCCGACTAGCAGAATTATTTTTTTTATCATTCATTTCTTTATCTTCTTGGAGGCTTGCAGTGATACCTGCAGCATTACTGAGTCTGTCTTCTTTCACACTGGTGCTGGCATCCAAGTCAACAAGCTTTCTTTCTTTCTTTTTTTTTTTAAATGTCTGCAAATTGTTTAGTATTAGAGCAGTAACTTACCTTTTCCTATTTCCTTCAGGATTACTTTGGCCAAATCAGTTTCTTCATCTTTACTTCTTTCCAGCTCAATTATCTGAGGATTTGCGGGACTGAGGAAGTGGGGAGGGTGCTCTCTCTCTGTGACCTTTTGTCATCTTGCTCTGCCTCCTCATACTTTGTGACTGTGTGGAACATGTTGATCTGTTCCTAGCTATTTCAAGACCAGGTAAAATGTTCAGGAAAAGTGTTTGAATAAGTAGTAGTGAGTATTTCTTTTACACAAGTGGCTAGGCAATTATAAAGTGTTTATAAACCTTGCTGAAAGGAACCAGTGCACGTGACCCCACTTAATTAAAGGGTAGAAGGACCGCCTGTGCTAAAACTCAGTCAACATGGGTGTACTGTAACTATTTGTAGAGACCCTGGATGCTGAGAATCGTAAAATGGTTTGGATTTCATAACTTTAAATGGTCTGAGTGACATTTTAGCCTAGAAGAGTCAAAGACCCCCAGCCATGCTAAATACAAAAGTCATATTTTACCTGTGGCTTGCAACAATGACATTGTTAGATCTAACAATCTCATGCAAATGATGGCTTTGAAGCAGTTCATTGCCTCTATTTTGAAACATATCAAAGTTTCAGGCCAGGTCTACACTACACAATTACATTGGTAAAACTACATCGCTCAGAGGTGTGAAAAATCCACACCCTGAGAGGTGCAGTTATACCAACCTAACTCCCAGTGTACACAGCGCTATGCTGTGGAGGCGGATTAATTATGCCAACAGGAGAAACTCTCCCGTCAGCCTAGTAGCGTCTTCACTGAAGCAGGACAGAAGCGCAGCTGCACTGGTACAGCTATACCGCAGCAGCATTTTAAGTGTAGCCCTGCCCTAAGTTTCTTTTCTTGCAAATGCCTCTTGGTGTTTTTAGCATCTAGGCCCTGATCCTGTAATGAGACGCACACAGCTGGACCCTGTGCTCGAATGGAGTCCGGTGAATGGTAATGGGCCTCTGTGTGGATGCAAGACTTTGCCTGTCTGCACCATATTGCAGGAATGGGGCCTATATTTACTTTCCCTTGCCCCCAAGTGAAGAAGTGTTGCTGCTGTTGTCTCTGCTGTTATTGGCCCTGTGTCTGTAAGGAAAAGATATAACTGAAGGGTAGAGCTGGTTGGAAACTAAAATTTTTGAGGGAAAATAGAACAAAATAATTTGAAAAAACATTTGCTAAAAATATTTGTTTCTGAGTAGTTGTGTTGCGGCTGTGTTGAGATGGCTGAAATCACAAAAAGTGGAAAAAGTTGAGCTGGTCAAATTTTTTGTTGTTTTGTTTTTTAATTGAAAAATGGCTTTTCAAAGTAAGCAAATTTTTGCTTTTCTTGCAATTTTCCAGTTTTATGACATGAAAATACTTTTTTTGGTTCAAATAGAGAGATTAAATTTGTTTTGGTTATAAAAACTGAAAACATTTCCCTGTTTTTTTTTCCTTTTAACCTGAAAAAATGGTTTTTCATATTATTTTTGGTCAAGAAACTGAACATTTGTGACAAATTTTTGGTGAGAAAAATGAAAATTTGTAAAAATTTCTTGTGGGAGGGAACAGAACAAGCTTTCCTGACGAGCCACTTTGAGAACGTGATCTTACTACTCCATTGACTTCAATGGACGCTGCATTGAGCCATTAATCAATACGATTTTTCATTTGTCATGAAAGAGAGAAAGTAAATATACGTTTTGCCTAAATTTACTGACTTGGATCCCAGTCAGGGAAGGTGCAAAGCGCCTGTATCTGCCATTGATGCCAGTGAGAGCTGAGGATGCTTAGCACCTGGCAGGATCCGGCCCTTAGATATTTCATCAAACAGAGAACTTAAGACTCCTGTGACTGTTTGGCATACCTACAGTTGAAAACCATTCTACACGTTAACTTCACAGAGCAACACAGTGTCCATAGGTGGTTTTTCATCATGTGAAATGTAGCATTTGTTTTATTCTTGTGCATTTCCTAATAGTTAGCCTTTATAATATCAACTGTGTGAGACAGCAGTGTAATGGCCTGACGTTACAAACTCTTACACACGTGCTTAACTTCAAGCACAAGTTGAATCTAGTGAAGCCAATGAATTATTTGGGACTGCTCATGTTCTGAAACACATGCATAGATATTTGCAGGATCAAGGTTTAAGACTGTAAAGTAGCTTTCTTCCTTCTTTACTACTTCTCGAATAATCAGAAATATTCGTATTTGATATTCCAAGTTATTTTAATACAATCAAAGATACTTGGACGGGACACGGATATTTGAGAAACTATTTTAATGGGCCAAAGCTCTCAGGAAATAGGTAATTTTTTCTCCTGTTCAATGAAGTAAGTTTTCAATCACTTTCAACAAATTATCAAAATTATTCAAGCTGCTCTTTTTGGGACAATTTATAGAGGCTCACGCAGTGCTTTAAAACAGTCATAAATGCTGCAGTGGAACATAGTGAATTGTGTAGACCTGTGCGTATACATTATACACACTCAGATGGAAGACTGCAGTTTAATCAGAATGAATCCAAGTCCATTTGTGGCATCCGACTGAGCATCTTGTGCAGCTCTTCTCAATGGCATCGCAAAGGAGGTCACACATATGCAAGACAAATGTCACTAGTTACAATTAAATTCTTCTCACCATGAGGAAATTCATTCGCTTAGCAAAATGGGTGCAGATTGAACCTACAGCTGAGACCCCTTCAACTTTTAATGAGTGTAGCTGATTCTGTTTTTGAGCAGGTTGAGTCTCCCTTTGTCCAGTATATGGTTTTCCAGCCTCATGCTGCAGGTGTCTGGCTTTTTTTTTTTTTTTTTTTTGCATAGGTATATATTTTTTTAATTCATAAGACTAGAAGGGCTTTTTCTGTAGCATGAATACGTCATAAGGCAGCTCTGTAAAACCAGATCTTATAGTGGTTATAAGGGAGTAACAAAAAGTATGACTTGAGGCCATTCTAATATATCATGTAATGCATATCTAGGCTCTGTATTAGGTGTACCAAACATCCTGTGAGAATCTACTAACAGAATTTTAATTTGCATTTGTAGCTGCCTGTTATAAATTTTAGGAATGTTTTGACTGAATTCAAAGCCAGGGGTATAGAATGCCATTTTCAGTTTTTCGTACATGAAATAAGAGTATCATGCAAGTTGAAATTGTCTGCCTCTGGGGGACAGAAAATATGCAGTGGTCATGCACTGGCAAACTAGAAAAATAAAATGGGCCTGAAGGGTTTTGAACACAGATTCCCCCTCCCTCCCCAATTTTCTCAGCTCCCTACCCTTTGATTTCACAATAGCTGGGTTTGGAAGCATCATTAATGGGGCACAGGATGGAGGCTAACATTGGGCCCAATCCTGCCACACTTACTCATACAAATAATCATTACTCTTGTAAGTAATGTCATTGATTTTAAAGTGTTGCTCTGGCTTCACGGGACTACTCCCATGAGGAAAAATCTGGTCAAAAGTTCCTTTCCACATTGGCTGGATCTCTTGATGATGCATGCAGTGTTTTCAGTGTTTAGTTGATATATGTGCCTAATATATGTGGTCACTATGGGACAAATCAATTTCTATAGATGCTCCCTGAAGTCAAAAGATTTACACCAGGTAGGGTGACCAGATGTCCCGATTTTATAGGGACAGTACCGATATTTGGGGCTTTTTCTTATATAGGCTCCTATTACCCCCCACCCCCTGTCCCGATTTTTCACACTTGCTATCTGGTCACCCTAACACCAGGGATGAATTTGGCTTTGTACATTAAATCTGTGATCCCCTACAGGATGTGGGTTAATTGGAGTAGATTCAGAAGTACCTGGAGTTTGGTTAATTAGATTGTGAATTCTGGCACTACTTTAGAACTTTTTTCCCTTTGTTATGGGTTTGTTTTAGTTTTGTTTTTAAATGCATGCATCTGAAGTTCTGGGTGCAGGTACAAGAATTAAACACCTATTGGAACCTCTAGCGTTTGTGTTTTCAAGTAAAATGCTGTTTCTCCCAATTGAGGTGTTGTATTAATGGCTAAGTGTTAATTAACTGTTTACTTGTATAATTTGACTGAGGTGTTCAAGTGGCCTAAAGTCAGGAGGCACCTGACTTCTATAGAATTTCAATGGGATTAGGCACAAACCTCTTGGAGGGCCTCTTTCAAAATCCCCGCCTTTATGTGTCTACTGAATGTGAAAGGTGGGGAGTATTTGTGTTGGTTTGTATTGTTTTAAAAACAAATAGAAGTATTTTTATTTATGCTGTATGAGCACAAAAAATAGAGCATGAGTTATAAAGCCTCTCTTTCCATTTTGTACTTCTCTAATCCAGAATATAAAGCAAAGAATAAGACGGGCAAACACTGAAAGGTTTTGGAGTTTCAGTTTAGATCCTTATTTACTCCATTTGAACTTCCTGGGTCTATTAATTTGGGCTGGTAAATTTTATGAGAAAAGGCTGTAAGGAGCTTTCCAGTGCTGCTCATTTCCAGTTGGGTGCCCAGTCCATTACCTTGCTTCTAGGTGGAAATTGGAAGCAGAGAGGTAAGGAAAAAAGAAAAGGGGAAAAAAAAAACTAATGAAAAAGTTTAATCAAATGTCTTTGAACCTCAGGGTACAATTTGCATTTTGAGTGAAGGTTGAGGTACGTTCATACTGAAGCTATACTGGGGCACTCATGTCTAGAAAAATCCCCACATCATCAAGCTGAAATCTGGTGTACCAAATTTCAGCTGAAGCAAATTGGTAAGTTTGATTTATAAACCTCCAAGAGTAGAGTATTTATTATATTGGAAATGCTGACAGACCTTTAACTCTAGCAGCAGGACTGGCACAGATGTAATAAAACAAAATGATGAGCTGGGCTGTAAGTTGTTTGCAGGGTTCCTGGAAGGATATACTGTAGTCAATTAGACAGAATATAAACAGGCTTAATTAGCACAGGATTGGCAAGAACCCACATCATTTTCCAGCATGAGCTTGGTTTGTGAGCAGGCATTTGAAGAATATTTTCAAAAACTATTTATCAATAGAAAAACTTGGAGAGAATACAGAAGAGTTTTTTTCTGAAAACTGCATTGTCCTTTTTCTTTTAAATTTCTCTTTAAGATTAGCTTGCTGTTTTACTTCCATAGTGAGCAGGTACCTTTCCCAGACTGTTCTCAGATCTAGTCCATACATAGCATACAATTCAAACTCCCCTACTTCCTGACATTTGGCTTTATAAATATAGCAACTAACAATAAAATAACAAACTTCAGCTCAGACCTTCTCCCCAGCCTGGGAGAAAAAAAGCTGCTGCTTTTCCTCCTCCTATAAGTGAAAAGTAGTACAAACGGGAGGGGAAAAACTTAAGCTACCCAGACCCCTTAGAGGGTTCTGCCTAAACTAACTGCATTAACTCCAGAAATGGACCTAGACATCATAGTGGATAGCTGATCAATATGCAGTTGTGGTTTAAAAAAAGCTAATAGATGTCAGGATGCTTAAGGAATAGGATGGTGAATAATATGAGGTTCAGAAAAGGATGATGAAAATCAAGGACATAGAAACTCTCATGAAAAGAGACTGAACATTTTAGGACTGTTTAAATTAGAAATGAGATGAATAAGGGGACAGGACACAAGTGTAAAATACTACATTGTATAGAGAAGGAAGATTGGAAACTTCTGTTATCTCTATCCCATAACAGAAGAACAAGGGGGACTGTGATGAGGGATGCTTGCCCTGCACTGATCCAGCAGGGGTTAACTCCACCCTATGGGCTGAGGAGGCCATACCCCCTTGGCTTTGCTGGGAAGGCGTCAGCTGGAAACCAGGTATAAAAGGGAGCAGCTCAGCTCAGTCAGGGCTGACTGCTGAAGAGGGAGGATGTAGGTTACTGGTTCTAGCCTGGGCACTAGATCCAGATCTTGGAAGCTAGTCACACTTAAATGCAAGTAGATGCCCATGACAGCTTGCAACCACCAGGAGCTGCTGGAGAGGAGGAACCCTGAGATGCTGGGGATGTCTAGACCACCACATGAGGAGATAGGGTAGGAAGTGGCTGAGAGGGATGACCTATTAGGCCAGGGGCTGACAGGGTATTGTGGCTGGATCCCTGCTGACCCAGTGGCAGAACCTTCCTCCACAGAGGGCCCTAGGCTGGGACTTGGTGGAGTAAAGTGGGCCTGGGTATCCCTATCCCCCTGGCTGCCAAGCCCTGGGGTGGCAGCATCTTCACCTTCGGCTAAGAACGCTGTGTTTGTCTGCCATTCATCAGAGGTAGAATGCTAGACTGTTTGTCTGAGGGTCTGAGCTTAGACCGTTTGATGCTCTGCCATGCCATAGGGCTTGAGCCCCTGGACTGTTCATCGCTCCACCCTGCCTGAGGGCCTGAGCTTCCTAGACTCTCTTTTGTTTATTGCTCCACACTGCTGGAGTGGGCCACTAAGTTGACTTTGGCCATTGGGCCACAGAGCCCGGAGGGAGAGGGCAGCCATACTGACTTTGACCACTAGGCCACACCACACTGAGACTAAGGGTGATTGGGTAGACTTCGCCATAGGCTATACCAACCCTTACCCTGTCCTGAAAGAGGACGGGGTGCACTTGCCCCGCGACAGGGCTGTTCAATGAAATAAAAGGTGGAAAATTCACAGCTGAGAAAAGGAAACCTTTTCACATAGTGTATGATTGGACTGTGGAAATCACTACCACAGGAAATCATTGAGGCCAAGAATTTAAGATTGAAAAAGGGATTGGACATTTATGCAGGTACTGAGATTATACAGAATTGTCCTAAATAATTATAACAAATTTAGCAGGGATATTAAACCGCATGCTTAAGCCAATCTCGAAGTATTAGAGATCAGGATGAGACTAAATATTAGGGGTGGATTATTCCACATCTGCCTACTGCAGGTTTATTACACCTTCCTCTGAAGCATCTGCCACTGGCCTTGGTCAGACAGAATACTTAACTAGATGGACCTCAGTTCTGATGCAGGATGGAAATTTCTGTGTTCTAAGTGCTCAACATGCATGTTAGATCCCATTTTTAACTGGGTGGGGCAATGAACCAACTGCCTTAGTAAGGCAGCTGAACCCTCCTAATATTTAGCAGTAGGAACAACACCTGTTAGTGGGAGGGAGGAGGTGTTTTGAGCAGTTACTACCAGCACATTGGAGACCCATTGTATGATTTCTTGGTAAAACCTCAGAAGGATGAAAAAGCACTTGGGGAAACTGCTGAATCTTGAGGCATTTTCTCTTTAGTGCTCCCTTCCATGGAGCAGGGTCCACTGGCCAGTACAGATGGCAGGAAGCATAGCTCTTTAAACCAGTGGAAGGCAAGAACCATGAAGAATTTTGCTTGCTCACCCATGGATCTATAGGGCAAGCTACCTTTCATTGCTGTCTGGACCTCCTTCTCCCCTGGCTGCATGGCTCCCTTAGAAGTAACTGGTTCTCTCTGCTACCTCTATGCAGGGCCAGGGCCAGCGTTTCTGCCGCCCCAAGCAAAAAACAAACAAACAAAAAAAAACAAGCTGCGATTGGCGGCGGCAATTGGGGGTGAGTGGGGGGAAAGCTGCAATCGGCAGCAGCAGTTCAGCGGCAGGTCCTTCGCTCCTAGAGGGAGTGAGGGACCTGCTGCCCCCGAATTGCTGCAGGTGCCGCCCCTCTCCCTTGGCCGCCCCAAGCACCTGTGGGTTAAGCTGGTGCCTGGAGCCGGCCCTGCCTCTATGTCCTTCTCCCCTTTCACCGGAAGGGAAGAGTGCAGATCGGAGTTAATGCTGCTTGTAGAAATAGTGATGTCATCTCAGAAAATCAGAGGAAATACTGACTATGAGGCAGGGGGGAATATAGCGTAGAACAGTTACTCCTAGGTTCAGTCCTGCTCCTCACCCAAAACAATAGATCCTGATTAGATTGCTGTGGAGGAACTCCTGTGAAGGGTGAAACCATGTTGCTGAACATGTTTTTGTGTGTGCTTTTCTGGTCTTCTCCATGCCATACAGCAGGAAGAAGCAGAAAGCTCTTAGCTCCTGACAAGAGGGGGTTAGGAGAAAGGGAATAATTTCCAGAGCCTTACTTTCCTCTGTTGCCAGGGAACCCCACAGCAAGAAAAATAGGTGTGAAATAATGGAATGTATGAGAGCTAGAGATTAGGGCATCCAAGTTAAAGAGCCAAATTTCATCCTCTGTTCTGGGGCAGGCAGCAAGTGGATTCAGCTCCCAGAACAGCAATATTTAGCCTTGGTGTGCAGAAGCTCACCATTTTTGGTGAACGTAGTGCGCACTGCGTGTGGAGCAGATGGGAGAAGATATGAAGCAAAATGTGTTCCAGAAAGAAGCTAATAACTGGCCCAGTTACTACTCCTTCATGCTTCTGCATTTAACACCAGGTGAGGACTATCCTTTTATGAAATCTGAAACAATATCAACAACCCACTTTGTCCTTTAAGGTTATGCTGTGGTGCTCTTGTTTTTCCCAAGAAAAGATCTACCTACCATCTACGTGTGCACTCTATTGCTCCCTAAAATAAAATACAATTGTTAATTACTCTTACTTTGTTTTCCTTAATTATTTGGCCCTGTGAAACAATGCTTTTTATGATATGAAAAAAATTACAACCAGAATGACTTAAAATATACTGTCTAGTCTAGTGGATTCCAGCGACAGAAGGAAAAGCTAGTGGAACACATATTAATAAACAAGTACCTGTAGCATAAAAACTTAGATGTTTGCTTTTTGTTCAAAATGGCAAATAAATAAAATCCTCTAATTACCCAGCTAAATGCACCTATGTAAGTCAATAGCCAAATGCTCTTGAGGATTAGTTCACCTTAGCTTTATGAATAAAGATCAGTAAATCTTAAATTTCCCTTTTCAGACTCTCTTGGCAGCCTTTGACTTTAGTGCACAGGGCCCATTGCTTTACTTTATTGTTCACTCACATGAAAAGTTAAAGATACAAAAAGTTTAAGTTCCCCAGAGTCACTTTAGGCCAATATTTGACCTACCAATACATTTGTAGTAACCCAATAAACAGTTAAAATTACCAATACTAGCCACCATTTCTGTGGGGCCCATTTAAAAAAAAGGGGGCACTATCTTTTGCTGGCTCAGCTGCAGCTAGAGGTATTTGCACAGATGTGCACACTTCTGCTGATACTGTCATTGATGCTTGTGCAAGAAGGCTGTCAGCAAATTGGAAACATAATGGCTTTATCTCTACTTTGAAACGCACCGTGTTTGTCTGTACTTGCATGCTGGGGAGAAGAAATCAATCTTGGTTAATAAAGGACAAAAGGTTTAGGGGAAATACATCAGATTCAGACTTCTAAGAGCATTCCATGCAATGAGGAATAAAATATACTTCATTAAGATGCACAGTAGGGGAATTATTGTCAGTGGTGACAGGGTGTCAAATTATATTGTAACAAACAGGCAGTACACAAACAGAGGCTCAGATACTGCCTTCTGCCTGCCTGCCTATAACTCTATCAGTGAGAATTTTGCCATAGATCAAGGGTCTTGTATGAGGATGAAATATTGACCCAGAGATGAGTTTGGCAGTTAGTTTGCTACCGTTAGCCTTCCCCAAATACTCTACTTTCCTGAGTGAATTTTGCAGTTACAAAGAGGGGATGCTTTTCAACCTGTGAATTTGTGAGCCAATAGAGTTTAGCTGAAAGTCTGATATCTAACTGCAACTGGCATTGTGGGATAGATAATTGGTTTTTCTCTCTCTTGTGACTTTCTAAAAGTGCCTGCTGCTTTGAAGCAACACTGTGTTTAATGAAATAATAAAGGATTTGAATATTTACATGGAATAATCTGCTTTAATGAAAAACACCTTTTAAAAATGAATTGGGACTATGGGACACAAATACAGTTCAGTATAAAGAAGCAAGTGTCTGTTGATGAGGAATCACTTGGAATACACTATATTCTGATTAAAATGATCAGCACAGTATTTCTGTGGTGGCAGCAGCAATCCTGAATGACAACACAAATAATATGCGGAGCTTCAACTGGAATTTATTATGTAGATTTACAGAAGAGTAGATCATCTCCTTAGTGTGCAGTTTGACTCTGTCTTTACTTTGCAAGAGCCTGTACTGATTTATAGAGGGCTAGTTATTTAAATAGCAGAAATCAAATAAAAACAGCTGCTTTCAAGGTGAACTGCAAGCTACAATGAAAACGGAATTAACCCTAGAAATATGCAATGAGTACCCTCATTAACCAGGTTATTAGGAGCATTCATCAAATACGTTTTTTACCTTATTTTAAAATTTCTTTCCTTCCTGCATGAAATCCTTTGGCACTACTGGGCTTTCTAAAGCCCTCTTGTGCTAGCATTTTCTATGGGTTGTGACCATAGTGTATTCTGGATGCATAACAAGAATCACTAGTCCTGGGAGGATTGCCGGACTTCAAGGGGGATCCTCTGGCACTATGAAGCCAGTATAAGAGGCTCCTACACTTTCACTCTCTCTGTTTCTGGCAGAGGGGGCACAGCCATTTGTCATGTTACAAGATAAATGGCTTTTGACCCCTTTTAGTTAGGGTGACCAGACAGCAAATGTGAAAAATCAGGACGGGGGTGGGGGGTAATAGGAGCCTATATAAGAAAAAGACCCCAAAATCAGGACTGGCCCTATAAAATCAGGACATCTGGTCACCCTACTTTTAGTCCTTCTTGAGTGCACCCTTTTGGGGACAGGTTTTGCAACCTCCACTCCTCCCTAGATTCAACCTGGCATTTCTACCACTTCTGGGCTGCAACTCTGTTTACTAACCGTGTTAACCTGACAGGCCTCAATGTGTTTGGCACCTGCAAGCCATTTCCCTCCAGGAGCCTGTGATAGCAGCTGCTTAAAGTGACTCTCAAACAGCTTCTTGTAAACAAAGCATTATTTATTTATCCAAAGGTACATAGCAATCAGAAACAAAGGGTTAAAACAATAAAGACCTATATTTAAGGCCTACTTAACTTGCGATATTGCAGATTCCACAATATTAGGCTTCCACCACAATTTTGACAGCAGAAGCTGTATTTGTATTGCAGTAGTGTCTAGGAGCTCCAGTCATGGACTAGGCCTCCATTGCTCTAGGTGCTGTACAAACACACAACAAAAAGATGGTCACATACTTAGAGTGTAAGCTCCATGGGGCAAAGTCAAGAGACAAAAGATGCATCTTCCCACTTATTGGACCTTTTACTGTTATCTTGACTCTCTTGAGGCTGTTTTCCCTAGGTGTGTTATCTCTATCATTGTTTCATTTCCTGTTTTATTTCCTCATAACTATCTCCTTTGACTTACCTCCATGCAAACAGGCAAGCTAATATCAAGAAAGTAAACTGAGTTACATAGGATATTCATAAAATGTAATACTCTTCTTCCCCACACATATAATCCTACAATGCTCCAATAACTATGTGTTTTTGGTCCTTTGGTGTAGTTAGAACACCCGAAGGTTGTCCTTATACCAGCTGATATGTTATGGTTTGAAAACAGGTTTGCCCGCGATGACCCAGAATTGGAAGAGTGTAAATGTGAGCTCTATGTCAACTTTGTACCCTCCCAATGACCTGCACTGAATTCAGCTGGACATCAGGATCAGATCCTTTGAAGGTAGTCTGCAGAAGAGAAGAGTGAGAGGGGATTTGATAGCAGCCTTCAACTACCTGAAGGGGGGTTCCAAAGAGGATGGAGCTAGGCCAGAGGTGGGCAAACTACAGCCCGTGGGCCACATCCGACTCATGGGACCATCCTGCCAGGCCCCTGAGCTCCTGGCCTGGGAGGCTAGTCCTCAGCTCCTCCCCTGCTGCTCCCCCTCCCCTGCAGCCTCAGCGTGCCGCCGGTGCAATGCTCTGGGCGGCCGGGCAGCGCAGCTGCAGAGCCGCAGCTTGAGCCGGTGCGCTGGGCGGCGCGGCTGTAGTGCTGCCAGCCACCGGTGCTCCAGGCAGCGCAGTAAGAGGGCAGGGGAGTTCGGGGTGGTGGTCAGGGGGCCGGGGGTGTGGATAGGGGTCAGGGCAGTCAGAGGGCAGGGAACGGGGGGTTGAATGGGGGCAGGGGTCCCAGGGAGGGGCAGTCAGGAAGGAGAGGGGGGGTTGGATGGGGTGGTGGGGGCAGTCGGGGTGGGGGATCTGGGAGCAGTCAGGGGACAGGAAGCAGAGGGTGGTGGATGGGGCAGAAATCCTTGGGGGGCCATCAGGGAACAGGGGGGTTTGGATGGCGTAGGAGTCCCAGGGAGGCTGTCGTGGGCAAGAAGCAGGGGGGGTCAGATAGGGGTTGGAGGCCGGGCCATACCTGGCTGTTTGGAGAGGCACAGCCTCCCCAAACTGGCCCTTCATTCAATTTTGGAAACCCGATGTGGCCCTCAGGCCAAAAAGTTTGCCTGCCCCTGAGCTAGGCTGTTCTCAGTGGTGGTAGATGACAGAACAAGGAGCAATGGTCTCAAGTTGCAGTGGGAGAGTTCTAGGTTGGATACTAGGAAAAACTGTTTCACTAAGAGGGTGGGGAAACACTGGAGTGGGTTATCTAGGGAGGTGGGGGAATCTCCATCCTTAGAGGTTTTTAAGGCCTGGCTTGATAAAGCCCTGGCTGGGATGATTTAGTTGGGGTTGGTCCTGCCTTGAGCTAACTAAATGACATCCTGAGGTCTCTTCCAACCCTAATCTTCTATGATAAAGAATGCCTTTAGCAAACCATACAGTGTTATAGCTTAAAAATATTTTCCACTCTAAGTTAAACTTATTTCTGTGCTGAATAATCCCTCCCCAAGGCCTATTTAATGGGAATATTCAGTGTGTGTATCTGATTTTCTTTGTGGGTCACCTTTTAAGGAATCCCAACTGTTAGATCTCCAAATAAAAATATTTTATTCTGAATAGCAAATATCACAATGAAAAGTGTTAGTGAATCAGCAAGGTATGGCTATATATGAATCCTAATGAATGTACCGTTCTGTTCTATTTATCCAAAATTTTTAGCCTTTCCCCTCCCTCCATTAGCTGAAAACAAAGTACATAATAATAATTAAAAAAAAAGCAACATCCCACCCACATAAAACAAGCAGTCAGCAGGGATAACAAATTTTCCCCATCCCTTGGATTTCTACAAAGGCCCTTCCCACTCCCAAATGCTTGTTAAATCAACACATCTGGGTATTTCAGACTCAGAGGGGGAAAGAAGGGAATTCCAAAGTCAAGAGGAAACTCACAGAGACTGCTCCCTTTCTACCAAGTCTCCCTTTCTTCAGATTGAGAGCACCCTCTGATCTCCGCTTTGGCAGTATCCAGGGCTGGCTCCAGGGTTTTGGCCGCCCCAAGCAGCCAAAAAAATAAAAAGCCACAATCGCGATCTGCAGCGGCAATTCGGCGGGAGGTCCTTTGCTCCGAGCAGGAGTGAGGGACCGTCCGCCGAATTGCCGCCGAACAGCTGGACGTGCCGCCCCTCTCTGAAGTGGCTGCCCCAAGCACCTGCTTGGTAAGCTGGTGCCTGGAGCCGGCCCTGGCAGTATCACACAGAGAGGCAGATCCCAGGCCTAATAGAGCTTTATAGGGGGACATCAACACCTTAAACTCCACCTACAAGCCAGTAGACAGCCAGTGCAGGCCCCAGAATGCTGGTGTCATGTGCATGCAGGGTATGTCTACACTTCAATTAAAAACTGGTGTCTAGCCTGTGCCAGCTGACTCAGGCTAAGGGTCTCAGGCTAAGGGGCTGCTTAATTGCATTGTAGACGATTGGGCTGCAGCCTGACCTCTGGGAACCTCTTACCTCACAGGGTTCTAGAGCCTGGGCTCCACCCTGAGCCTGAACGTCCACACGGCAGTTAAACAGCCTCTTAGCCTGAACCCCATGAACCTGAGTCAGCTGGCTCCTGTCTAATGGCAGTGTACACGTAACCACAGAGATACTTCACTTAACGAGTGGGCTGCTGTATTTTGCACTAGGTTCAGATTCTGAATGGATTTAAGGTGTGGTCCCAAGTAGCATGTGGCAAAGTCTACTTTAGAATATAAGGTCTTTACACTGAGACCATCTTTTTGTTGTGTTTGTACAGCACTGAACACAATCCGTGACTGGGGCACCTAGGCACTACCGCAATACAAATTAAAAACAGCAGCACAAAACTTCTCTCTTTTAAACATGGGCTTCTTCTGTCATAACTGATTACCAGACCTGAAGAAGAGCTCTGTGCAGTTCAAAAGCTTGTCTCTCTCACCAACAGGAGTTTGTCCAATAAAACATATTACCTCACCCACCATTCTGTGGACATGAACAACAATGATCACCATCCTCTTTATAACAGCCTTTAACATATTTGAAGACCTATCAGGTCCCCTGCCCTTCTCTCCCCCCCCCCGTCTCCTTTTCTCAAAACCAGTTTTTTAAACCTTTCCTCATAGGTCAGGTTTTCCTAGCCGTTTATCATTTTTGTTGATCGTTTCTGGACTCTCTCCAGTTTGTCCACATTTTTCCTAAAGTGTTGTGCCCAGAATTGGACACAGTACTCCAGCTGAGACCTTACCTTACCTTATGCTGAGTCGAGCAGAACAATTACCTCCCATGTATTATGTACAACACTCCTGGTAGTACATCCCAGAATATTAGCCTTTTTTGCAGCTCTATCATATTGTTGAGTCATATTCAATTTGTGACCCACTATAACCCTCAGAGCCTTTCAGCAGCACTGCCGCCTAGCCATTTATTCCCCATTTGGTGCTTGTGCATTTGATTTTTTCCTTCCTAAGTGTAGTACTTTCCACTTGTCTTTTTATTGAATTTCATTTTTGTTGATTTCAGACAAATTCTCCAATTTGTCAAGGTCATTTTGAATTCTAATTCCGTCCTTCAAAGTGCTTGCAGCCCCCCCACCCCAGCTTGGTGTCATCTGCAAATTTTATAAGCATACTAGTCACTCCATTATTGAAGTCACTAATGAAAATATTGAATAGTGCTGGACCCAGAACAGACCCCTGCAGGATCCCTTTTAGATATGCCCTCCCAGTTTGACAACGAACCATTGATCACTACTATTGAGCACGGTCTTTCAACCAGTTGTGTATCCACCTTGTAGTAATTTCATCTAGACCAGCGGTTCTGAAACTGTGGGTCGGGACCCCAAAGTGGGTCATGACCCCATTTTAATGGGGTCACCAGGGCTGGTGTTAAACTTGATGGGGCAAAAGCCGAAGTCCGAGGGCTTCAGCCCTGGGTAGTAGGGGTCAGATTACAGGCCCAGTGCCTAAGGCTGAAATCTTTGGGCTTTGGCTTTGGCCCTGCTGCCCGGGGCAATGGGGCTTGGGCTGGATCAGGCTTTGGTCCCCCTTCCTGTGGTCATGTAGTAATTTTTGTCATCAGAAGGGGGTTGTGGAAGTTTGAGAACCCCTGATGTAGACCACATTTACCTAATTTGCTTCTGAGAATGTCATGTGTGACTGTCAAAAGCCTTACTAAAATCAAGATATATCACATCTGCATCTTCCCCCCCATCCACTAGGCCAGTAATGCTGTCAAAGAGAAAGGGAGCTAGTGAGTTTACTTGAAGATGCGAATGATATGGTTCGAGAAGTGGAGAGGAGGATTGTTTTCAGCTGCTGAATGTTGTAGTTCAACATTCATTAAGGATAATTCTTCAAGGCCAGATACTGCCTCTCTGATCCTAGTTCAGGGCACTAGTGCTGGTCCTATTCTGTTGTCTCTTTTTGTAACTTTCCTGAGTGGAGGAAAAGGGATGTCAGCAAAAGGTCTGACCCTACTCCTTGCTGGGATCATTAAAGATTTTGCCTTAGAACTGATAACATGCAGTAAAAAGCTAAACATATTTACTGTCAAAGCAAGAGAGATTACTGCAGAATCTTAGACCTGAGGACTTGGAAAGAATTGCAATATCAGTGTGATGTTTCATTCCATATTTTTTATGAAAATATGCTTATAATATGAATATGACATAACGGAGATGTACTTTATGCAAGATGGGTCTTGTAAGATATCATTGGAAAGGTTATAATTTACTGAATGTGATTATCCAATTTATATGTTATAATATTTCTGTATCTGAAGTTAGGAATATTGACTACGTATCTGTATTTCAACTATGCTACTTTGGGTGACACCCACTGCTAACACTTCAGGTACAACAATGGAAAAGCCAGATGGGGCTGATGGCCCATCAGCGAGGACAATGGACTGTGGAAAGGCTTGGCCTTCCTGCGGATGTTCCATACTGCCACTGACTCATGGATGCTGTAATCCTATAGAGTCAGGTGATCTTGTCACCTGATACTAACATTACCTGGGACTTCTTGTAACTTTCCATGGGAAGGGAAGGGGAGTCAAGTTTGGGAAACAAAGGATTCCTGCCTTATGTAAATCCTATTTAAGGGTGGGGAGGAAGGCAAACAGGACTCCTCCTTTTCCATGGCCTGTCTACCCAAGAAGAAAGTCTGCTAAAGCCACCTGAAGGGAAGGTGGGGTGGGGTGGGGAGAGTCCAGATGAAAACAGGGGTCCAGTCTGAAAAGAAATATAACTGGAACTCTGAACCACAGAAACTTTGCAACCTACCTAAAATAACATTTAGGGTAAGAAATTACATTGTGTAACGTGTTTCTTAAATATATTGAGCTTAGCTTGTGTACTTGGTTCATTTGCTCAGTCATCTGCTTTATTCTATGCATCCGAAGAAGTGAGGTTTTTACTCACGAAAGCTTATGCCCAAATAAATCTGTTAGTCTTTAAGGTGCCACCAGACTCCTTGTTGTTTTTGTAGATACAGACTAACACGGCTACCCCCTGATACTTGACTGCTTTATTCTGACTGTTATCTCTTATATTCATCTAAAATTCACCTTTTCTAGTTAAACTTATTTCTTGTTTATAATATAACCCAGTTTATGTAATTTCTAATGGGGGGGGGAGGAGAAGTTGTACATATCTCCCTCCATATTGAGGGAGGGGGCGAATTTCATAAAACCTTTGGGTTTGTACCCCTTAAAGGGAGTGGGCACCAAAGTGTTGGGGGAAGCCCCTAAGGCTGAATCTTTCCAGAGCGGATCTCTGTCTCTCTGTGCAGCTCGGTGTGGCCTTGCTTGTGTGCTTGACTGGAAGAGGCTTGTGAGCCTAGCCAGCAAGGCCAGGTAAAGGGGACCCAGGCTGGCAGACCAGACTGACTCAGTGTCATCCCCGCACATCAGGTGACACCCCAAAGGGTCCAAACCCATCACAATCAGTTTCAGTGAAATATATATTTAGCATACAAACTGTAATATTTGCAGTAAACTGTGCAAATACACAGTGAAACATCTGTTTGATTCCGAGGGGTGATGCCTATTACAGATGGTTTTCTTGCCCTTTGCACAGGAAGCCTGTAGTGGGATTCTTCCACAAACACCCATTTCAAGGTAATTTTAAAATACACTTTCCGAAGAATGAGCTAGTCTAATTTAGCATATCAAACACTGAGTCTTTACAGTTCTGAAGCAGCAGGACTCACATCTGTCAGGGGCTTCAAAGAAATCAAATCTTTTATACAGTTCCTAGGGAAGAAAGTGAGTTTACTGAAAGTGAACTGGGTTTCCAGCAGCTATACTGAAAGATACGTAAAGTTGATAAACTACCTTTCTTTCCAGGTGAGAAAGAAGAGAAGCAACTTTTATCCCACAGTGGGTTGTTTTGTTTTGTTAGTTTGGCTTCCCATAAACTAAGGTTATGGGTCTATTTTAGGAGGGGTGCGTGAGGTTCTGTAGCCTGCAATGTGCAGGAGGTCAGACTAAATTATCATGCTGGTCCCTTCTGGTCTTAAAGTCTGTGAGTCTCTGAAGCATTTCTTGAAATGAGATGCATTATGCTATTTGCTGCAGACTGGAGACATACTAAGAGTCACAAGCTCACATAAACATATTAATGGTATTCTCGTCTCCTGAAATGAATAGCATAAAGCCAACAAGGCTCATTCACAAGTCCTCTTAGTACTGTATATGTGTATTGTAGCACCCTTGTTCACAGATATAATCTGTTTTCCATGTCAGTTGAATTCAGTATAAATATTGCTCTTGTAACCCGTAACTTCATTACAGCTTAGAGGAAAAGGTGACCTATATGTTTTTCTGCCCTATGAATTATCAGGGGGCAATTTTCTGCTGAAAAAACAAAAAATAACTAAGTCAACTGTTATAATATCATTGGGTTATACTTCAGCAGCTTTACCTGTTTGTTGAAACAGCACAGTCTGAAATAAGGCACATAAGTATTAGCAAGACAGAAGTGTCTGTATGCATTAAAGAACATAAATTATGGTTGCTTCTAATAGACAATACAGACAGCAGTTCTTAGTCTTCATTTCAATGTAATACTGATGCCAACAGCCAGCGTTGTGCTACAAAACAGCAGTTATATAACCATGATGTGTTTAAGGTCTTTGGTGAATATTTCTAATAACTTATGATACAAGTTTTTCTTAACTCTATTAAAATATGAATGAATTCATGGTAGCAGTACCTGGTAGACCAACTGCTACCATCAGCCACTTGCTAAATTCGTTTCTTTAAAATAAAATGTGGAAAAACTCAGTGAAAGGTGCCAAAGAACTACAGCTTCCAAAGCTGTCACTTTATCACAGAAGCGGTACAAACACAGGCAACCGCAGTGCAAACTTCAGATTGTGCCTGCCAAATTACCATCCTGCTGAGATGTCAGCACCAGCTTCAGAGGCAGTGGTTTGTACGATCTCCATTCCTATTCAGCCGTTGGCTTCTCTATGAGACTGCCTGATGTGGACACTTGTCTACTCTATGAAATAGACTACCATCATCAAACAGCCATCAGATGATAGAGATCTGTTACTATTGATGTGGGCTGGATAGCAATGATCTAGAGGAGAGAGGTAACTTATTCCACTGGCTGTTCTCAGACATCCAGCTGCTGGCCACTTAATAAATAATTTTTGATAGGCCAAGACAACTGTATTGTCTATATTATATTACAATGCACAGTAAAGAGAGTGAATATTTTCTAGATTAAAAGATCTCAAACTTGTGTGTGTGATTTTAGTGGCATGCTTTAAAACCAGCTTAATACGCTTTGCACAAGCAGGCGTGAAAATTTAAAAATTGCTGAAAGTACTGTTACACTACATTTTCCATTTATAGAGCAAAAATTTTGTATGTTTATGACTATTAAAATATTGTGCATATAAACACTAATCACAAGCCAGGACCCTTTGTGTGAGGTGCTGTAGTTTACTTGTGAATATATAAAAGTAATATTCCCCATTTTCTGCCTGACGCTTTTGCTCTTTATTTTATGTCTTTATTTCTTTATTTTATTTGTATAAATGTAGTACCTAGGAGCTCTAGTCACAAGCCAGGATCCGTTGTGCTGGGTGCTGTACAAACACAGAACACAAAGACGAGTCCTGACCCAAAGAGCTTACAATCTAAGTATAAGATAAGAGACAACAGTTGGGGGAGTACAATGGGACCATATTGGTCAGCATGATAGCTATGGTCACAGTCATCAGTGGTCACGCATTATAAGCACAGACAATAGGATCAGATTTAACAAGGTTGTATGGATGTCAGTGAGTAGAATTTTGCTCTACATACTAATCTTCCTTTTATTGCAGTTTTAGCAAATATATTATTGAGTTCCAGTTTTAAGTATTCAAATATTTAATCAGCCACTAATAACCATTCACTATGGGTATTCAGGACTCAATATTTGAAAACAAAGCTATGTTGGCTATTTGGGATTGGCCACACAATTAACATGTTGTTTCTGTTCCGGGATGGTCGTATAAGTAATGTTGTCCCATGATTTGATGAGAGTAACTTTTTTTTATTTAAGAGTAAAAGTCCTCTAGGCAAAGCTGTGCTGCCTTTTGTGTTTGTTACAGTGCTTATCATGTTATTGGTTCTAATGGAAATAAATAATAAAATCATTTGGATTAAGATATGAAGATATAGACCTGGATCCTGCAAATGGATCTACATGGGTTGACCTCCCACCTGTGTGGAGCTCCACTGGCTTCAGTGGGGCCCTTTGTTTTAAATTGGTCAATACTGGATCTGCTCAAGTGATATCTACTGGTGTTTTTATTTACAGAACTCTTTAGTTTTTACTGATAATTTAATACAGGGGAGGCCAACCTGAGCCTGAGAAGGAGCCAGAATTTACCAATGCACATTTCCAAAGAGCCACAGTAATACGTCAGCACCTCCCATCAGCACCCCTCCCCCCCGCTCCCAGAACCTCCCACCCACTGGGAGCCCCACCAATTAGCATCTCCCCCTCCCTCCTGATCAGCTGTTTTGTGGCGTGCAGGAGGCTCTGGGCGGGGGGGGGGGAAGCAAGGGCACGGCAGGCTCAGGGGAGGGGGCAGGACCTGTGGCAGAGCCAGGGATTGAGCAGTGAGCATCCCCCGGTACATTGGAAAGTTGGCGCCTGTAAGTCCAACCCCGGAGTCGGTGTCTGTACAAGGAGCCGCATATTAACTTCTGAAGAGCTGCATGTGGCTCCGGAGCCACAGGTTGGCCACCCCTGATTTAGAATATCCAGCATGTCTTGTGAATGTAATGAATAGCCGGACAAAAAATTCAATACACTGATATGGTCATGTCAGCAGTTGCTTTTAATATATGCTGCTTAATTACTGGCTTCCAGTAAAGAGTTATTTAAGAATAAATTCTTTTTTTCTTAATACCGTGTATGTACAAATGAGTCCCATAACTAATTCAGGACCTTTTAAATCTTGAGAATTATTTTTAGATTTGGCCAATAGTTATCTTTCAATGCTGCTATTCCTTATGGCTTATAGATAGTGCTTTGTATCTGTGGCTTGAAAAAGCTCTGCAAGCCATCCATTCATCAAGTGGTTCCATGCTACTTTCCAGTTACCCATGATTTGCTGCTTGGCAAAAGCAGTTGCTAGGTTTACTATGTATGAACTTTTTGCCCAGTTATTTCTCTTTTGAAATCTAGTAAATACAAAGCTTGAGCGCATGCAGTATTAAATGCTGACATAGCAAAGCAAGTTTTCCATAGAACGTCCTGAATAGCACAACAGGTTGACAGTAGAAATATATTGGCCGAGTGCCCTTGTACTGCATTACAATGCCAGCATGTGCACAGCTTATTAACATCTTGGGAGTCACACAAACTATGAGCTATGCTGTAATTTACTGTTACATTTATTGTGAAGTTTTCAATCGATCCATCCGTATGCTTCACCATTTTTTACCTTCCACTGTTGCATTTAAATCCTACACCTATTTGTACTGTATTTTAGTTATTGTTAGGACATAAAAATCTCTAAACACAATACGTAATGAGGATATTACTTCCTGAAAAGCTTTTATTTTTTCCCCACTAACTCATGAATTCACTGATTCGCTACCTAGACTAAAAATTATTTCTGCCTAGGAGGTTTGTGGCAAATTACTTCTTCTACTGACATACATTCAGCTAGAGTTTCAAAGCATGCAGTGTTCAACATCCAGTAACTGTCTTCCAGTTGGAAGAAAATGTTTTAGCATTCACTTCTTTTGCTGTATGTGAATATAGGGGGGTCTTTCAAATATTGCATCCTTTATGATACTCTTAGCCTTTTAATGCATAAACTCAAACATTTATTCAGACAAAAATGCTGAAGAATGAAATGCAAAGCTGTATCTTTGGAAACCCAAGTAAGAGTAAAATGTGTATGTTTCAAAAGCAGCCTGTATTTCATTATGAAAAAGTGGGCTGGGGAATTCTAGTGTGTATACTTTGGGGCACACACTGGTTTTATTGAAGTTACTCTGTAATTGGATGTGTATGGTGGTCTGAATCATGAAAGTTACCATATGGTTTGTGACACCATCAAGCAAATCTCCTTTATATACTCTGTGCGTACTTAATAATTTACATCACCTGGGTTAAATATAATTTAATCTATCAATAAACAAACAACCCCTACATAAATACACCAAAATTAAGCAAAATAATCACCCTTAATATCAGCCTGCACCACCAAGATGAATATAGTGCATAAAACACATGTAAGCTGCCTTAAATTCCCATAGGAAGTAAGTTGTATGAGCCAAACGGTGGCCATAAAATGTATAGACCTCCTTCCAATCTAACATCATTCCATTAATAGTTACTCTTTGTTTGCTGTTGTTTACCCAATTATATATCCACTTAATGCTAGCTCTACTGAGCTTGCATTTCTCCAGCTTACTTATCAGAATGTCATGTGGGACGATGTCAAAAGCCTTGGAAAAGTCCAGGTGTATTATGTCCACCACATTCCCCGTATCCACCAAACCAGTTACCTTGTCGAAGGATAAGCTAGTTTGGCATGATTTGTGCTTAGTGAATCCATGCCAGCTGCTAGCGACCACCCCTTTATCCTTCAGTTATTTGTAAATTGACTCTTTTATATATTGCTCTAGTAGCTTCCCAGGTATTGAGGTCAGGCTGACTGATCTATAGTTCTCCAGCTCCTCCTTCTCCCCCTTTTAAGGTAGGCACTAGATTAGCCCTCTCCAATCTTTTGGGACCTCTCCTATCATCCATCCATCTATTATCTGCAAGTATTTGTGGTGGCTTTCTGTGTTATCAATATCTCTTATCAGAGGGTGAAAATATTCAATTTTTTTTAATGCCAAGCATTGGAATAGCACAGATATATGCAACAATGGTGTACAATTCTGATAATACAGTTAGGAAGCTGTTTTTTCCCCCTTTTGTCCCTGCCTATGACTAACAGACTGGTTGGAGCCACAAGGATTTCCAGTTTACTCTGAAGACATAGAGGTGCTATAATTACCTGTTCCAGGTTTGTTATCTGAGGCGGGCATCTGAGGCCAAACTGAACCCTGGTGCAAGCAGATGACACTCCATCAAAGCCACCAGTGTTGCCTCCCTGAGCTGAATTTCACTCATGTGTTAATTCATTCACTGCCATTCCATCTAACTTCCTGTCAGGATGGAATGACATTGCTTGCCCTGACCTCATCTGTGTCCAGTAAAAAGTAAATGCACACTGCAAGAGTAAAACTTTACTTGATTTAATATCTGGCCATCCGAGTTTAAACCGGCATTAAAAAAAAAAGAGAATTTGTTAAATAAAAACCATTGGACATGTTTGAAAGTGTGTTTCAACGGAGCTCAGCCTGAATGAGAGAGGCACCCTTGTGTCAGGTGGTATGTCAGAAACACAATGAAACATTTATAGCCTCTTTTTATAATTGGATATTGGCAGAACACACTCACTCCTTCTTACTCACTAGTGCATATGCAAGGCACTTCTCAGATCAATCTACCGAGTGGCAGAGTAGTCCAGCTGACAAGTCTGAGAGTCTGCTCCTGCCACTGACCTCTGTGACCTTGGACAAGACATTTCACTTTTCTGGGTCTCTATTTCCCCTCCACCCTCTGTCCATCTTGTCTATTTTTATTGTAAACTCTATTTGGACATGGAGGCTGTGATTGCAGTTGGGGCTTCTAGATGCTAGTGTAATACAAAGAACTATCGCTACTAATAATTGATAATGATGAGCACCAGTCTTGGTGTGGTGTTCTCCTTTCTCTCATCCTCAAGGGCCATTATTATAGTTCACTCCAGGCTATCTTTCTAAGTAGGGACTTCTTTTCTTTTTTTTGGTGGAGAGTTGACAAGCAACATCTGAGCATACAGCAGTCATCCTAAGGCAATATGAAATATGCCTTACTGGACAGATGCTATGTAACCATGGGCACTCAGGCAGCCAAATCAGCTGCTGTGACAGGTGCCAGATTTGCTTTTTGGATGCACCAGTTATTGTTTGCTGGGCTACATTCGTGAGTGGGGAATCATGTTTTACAAAGCTGCTTTTCATTACCCAGTGTAGAGAGAATTGTAAAGGATGTTTATTTCTTCATCTGAACTCCCTCTTCTGGCTAACAATGAAAAACATGTGCTGGTCTGAGCCAATGTTTTTACATGCACAAAGACTAGATGCATAACACAAGTCAAGAATGTTTTACAGCTGGTTCACAATAACTCTCAGTGCAAGAAGCCATGGTAATTGCAGCAGAAGCATAATCACTTTAGAAGTCAGGGATACACGTCATTCATTTCTTCCTCATTTAGATATGAATATGAGCATCCACTTTAATTTTCTGAGTTTAAGAAACGAATAGGCCAAATTCATCATAATATAATCAATGCCAATCAACATGAGTTTATGGAAAATAGATCTGTCAAACTAACTTGATTTTTTTATGAGAAATTTTGTTGATAAAGGTAATAGTGTTGATGTAAAGTATCGGGGGTAGCTGTGTTAGGCTGTATCCACAAAAACAACAAGGAGTCCGGTGGCACCTTAAAGACGAACAGATTTATTTGGGCATAAGCTTTCGTGGGTAAAAAAACCTCACTTCTTCAGATGCATGGAGTGAAAATTACAGTGAAATTTTTCACTCCATGCATCTGAAGAAGTGAGGTTTTTTACCCACGAAAGCTTATGCCCAAATAAATCTGTTCGTCTTTAAGGTGCCACCGGACTCCTTGTTGTTAGTGTTGATGTAATAGACTTCTATAAGTCGTTTGACTTGGTACTGCATGACATTTTGATTAAGAAACTAGAAAGATACAAAATCAACGTGGCACTCATTAACTGGATTAAAAACTGGATAGCTGACAGGTTTCACAATGTAATGGTAAATAGGGAATAATAAATGAGCGGATGTATTTCTCGTGGAATCCTGCCTGTGCTATTTAGTGTTTTTTATCAATGACCTGGATAAACACACACAATTATTACCGCTCCCACAATCTTTGTGTCATCTGCAAACTTTATCAGTAAACAATGAAGAGGTATTGTTCGGCACAAGCAAAGAATATGCATTTTAATATGGCCAGATATATATTCATCTAGGAACAAAGAATGTAGGCCATACTTTACTTGCAGGAGTGGTGGGGGGAGGAGGAGAGGGGAGGGCAGGGCAGGGCTCTGACCTGGGAAGCAATAACTCTCTGAAAAAGACTTGATGGTCATGGTGAATAATCAGCTGAACATGAGCTCCCAGTGTGATCAAAAGGGCTAATGCCCCTGGATATATAAATAGAGGAATTCTCAAGTAGGTGCAAGGCAATTATATTACCTCTGTATTTGGCAATGGTATGACAGCCATTGGAATTTCAAGTGTCCACAATTCAGGAAGGATGTTGATAAATTGGAGAGGGTTCAGAGAAGAGCCAGAAGAATGATTAAAGGATTGAGGAGGGGAAAAGTGTATAGTAACAGATTCAAGGAGCTCCATCAGTTTAGTTTAACCAAGAGAAGGTATAGGGGTGACTTGATAAGTCTATAAGTACCTACATGGGGAGAAAAACTTAGATAACGGGCTCTTCAATCTAGCAGACAAAGGTATAACAAGATCCAATGACTGGAAATTAAAGCTAGATAAATTCAGACTAGAAATAAGGTGCAAATTTTTAACAGTGAGGGTTATTAACTATTGGAAAAACTCATCACGGGCTGTGGTGGATTCTCCATCACTGGCTATTTTCAAATCAAGGTTGAATGATTTTCTAAAAGAGATGTTCTAGTTCAAAAGGAATTATTTTGGGGAAGTTCTGTGGCCAGTGTTATGCAGGAAGTCAGACTAGGTAATCAAAATAGTCCCTTCTGGCCTTATTAATCTATACATCATTGAAGTAACTTCATTGAAATCAATGGCATTACACCAGAGATGAATTTGACCCATTTTCAGATGAGGCTGTACTGAGTCAGCATTTTCAAAATGCTGAATATTTATTACATTTCATCTTTCTTTTATCATTTAACTGCATTTTCAGTAGCCTCAAATGTGGGGAGAGGGGATGTGTAGAGGAAGGAAGAGAAATGAAAGGACAAATTACTGCAAGGGAGAGCAGAAGTACCCAGTCCCTCAGAACAATCTATTGATACAGACCTTGGGGTTGTTTGTTATTGCTGTGATTTACCCATTTGCTCATTGGCCTGTTTGTAGCTTTAGAATGGACACTGCACTGGTCTTCTAGAATAAAACCACACCTGCATAATTGTGCTCAGATTTGGGTGCTGGAGTTCCAGGGTGAGCTTACTTATTACCTGCAGTGCTGCCCTGGATGTATGAATGGGAATTGCAAGTAGGAGTAAGTCAATCTGTGCATGTGTGCGCCCTCTCCTTCAGGCTTGGAATGCGTGCTGATTCCAATTCGCTGCTCCCATATATATGGCAATAGTGACTACGCTCTCCGACTGTGAGAGTGTTGGGCTTTGACATTTGTTTTTAGAAAGGATGAAACAACTACACTGCGTGTGCTGGCTGGGAAAGGGATCTCTCTTCTAATGAATACCCTCAATCGGACTTTCCACATGTGACTCTTCAATGGAGCACTTGATCTGCTCATGTACAGGGGAGCTTGGATTTCTTTGGAATTTGAGATCAGGTACATGTTCTACCTCTGCTTCCTGACTAGGTTAGTGTCAGTATAAGGGTTGCTCATCCCAACTGTGATGATCTGTTTTGTGGTTGTCCCTACTGTGCTTTTTCTTGGATATTGTCTGTATGTTTGCTACTGTACATGTGTCACCAAATGACAGGCTTAGATAGTCTCCTCTGCTGGAGGAAGGCAAAACAACCCTTGCTATGTATAGTACTGGTGACATGAGTGTAACTAGTGGAATTATTTCAGCAATGCACAATTGTCATGACCAGCCCAGGCATAAAATCTATTCACGCACAATTTACTGTGATGAAGATTCTTATGGTACTTTATATAAACGTGCGTATGTGCGCGCACACACAGACACACACAAATTAATATTCAGCCTGAGTGGATAATGTTTCTAGGTTGAATTAGTTGCAGCAGAGAGATGTTAACCTCTCAGTTTATCTGCAGATGTCCTCTTTCCCCAACCTATGCTGTTTTGACAAAGTAGTCCTAAGTTATCTGTGTATATGCAATAGGCACAGAATTGTAATCTCTCCTGTAAGTGTGGTTAATATGGCCCTGTACTGTCTTCCCTCAGCTTTTGTTTTCGCATGCCATCTCAAGACATTGTACATTATCTGCTCTCAGCTCCCGGGTAGCACTTCCTGCCCCCAAAAGGCAGGCAGTTGAACCTAATGCTTGTATTGATTATTCAGCAAACACAGTAATACACCTACTGATGTTAATTACAGATAACGCACAATCAGTTGCAGCGTGTTACAATTTGTTTGTGAACTCTACCTTTGTCAGTGTTCGCACATTTTAACTAAATACGCCTGGCAGCCTGTCTCTCACTTCTAATTGTATAACAGATTACTGTATCACAGGGTGGTAACCAGATGCCCCATAAATTGCATTCTCTGGCTGCTTCCGCAGTTTTATTTCCATTCTCCACATGAGCCTATATAAAGGCTTGTATAAAATAACTTTTGTATGTAGCTTACAAGTGATTGCATTATAAAATGTGCTTAATTATTACAGTGTGGGTGCACTCAAAAATATCCTGGCTAGATACTCATTCAGTCAGCTAGATTCAGATATGGTTGCCCTCACTGTAGTGTGCAAGCACTTCATATGTGCACAACACCCCTTCAAGGTGGGCAAGTATTATTAGCCCTATTTAATGGATGTGGAACAGAGAGACTGTGTGACTTGCCCAAGGTCACACATGAAGTCGGTGGCATAACAGACTTGAACTGAGGTCTCTTGCGTCCCAGTTAGTGATTTAGCCACAGTACCAGCTTTCCTCCCTCCCCGCCCTTTCTCCCCACTAAAAATGCCTTGTGGTTGAATGTGCCCCACAGTTCACATCTTGCTGGAGCTAGCCTCCTGTAGCATCTCTTGCCTAATGATTTCTGTTAATGGAAGCTGGCTCTTACAAGTGTGTGTGTGGCCCCAGTGTTTTCCCCAGGAATTATATTTGGGAGGTCTGGGAGGATGTTCGAATTTACAGGGGATGTGAGGGTCAAGGGGTGAGACCATGCAGGTGAAGGTGAGCTGTATGGCACCACAGTAAAACCTAAAAAATGTTTCATGACCATTTTATTAGATTTAACTCCTGTTTTAAAATCATCCCACAAATTAAAGTTGGCTGCTCAAGCTTTCTATGAAGCACTACAACTATAAAGTTGGCTGCTCAAGCTTTCTATGAAGCACTACATCCATGGTTTCTTGTTGTGATTTTGCACAACTCTGTTAATGAACTTATTGAATGCTGTGCAGTCATCTTTGGAGCCTTCTCATGTGTCCAGTCCTTCATGATATGCTCATGATCAGGCAGAAGGCGACTTCTTCAGAACACAAAATTCTATTTAATGGGGAAAAAGAACGCTCAACTGTAGCTGTTGTGATTGGGAGTAGCAAGAGATGAATTCCTACTTCTTTTATCCTAGGAAACATAGCACAAAGTTTGGGTCAAATCACTAGTGATGATGATGAAGTTGAAGTCAAATCTTCATTCATTCACTGTGTGCCATTTCACTCTGTGTTGAAATTCTCTAGTCTGTCCTGATCACATGGCAGCCCCATTGCTGGTAGTTCCTCACTCCACTCAATGGTCGGTGTTTTATAAGACAAGCATCTGTAAAAGCTACGCAGAGGTTGAGTAGGATCCAGAAGTTGCTGTTTTAGATTTGTAAGAATCAAGTCTGTGTACTCTTTCATCTGGCTTAACAAAACTTCTTGCCCTCTTCATTTAAGGATTCAATATAAATGCCTTCATTAGTCAACTTCTGGACTGAAGTCTGTGCTTCTTCCAGTACATTTTCAATGGATAGCTCTCTGATTGATCCAAATGTAGCTTCAATTGCTGGACAAAGATCTACTAATGTTGTAATAGATCCTGGATGGCATTATTTAATGACCCAGGTAGTTTCAACAGTAGAAGAGACAGAATGGCGATAGTCTTCTCTTAATTTACTAGCAAAAGTAGTTCACCAGTCTCACTACTTAGATACATCCCATCTCAGCAGATACTTTCCAAAGCCAGTAATAACAGTTGCAGTAATTTTAAGGCAACAGCCAAGGATAGCTCATCAGAAAGCCAGCGGGTTTTCCCAGGTTGGACTAATTTGAACTTCAGTCCCAGTGTATCTTCTGTTTTTCCCAAGACCTTCAGTCCTTTTGGACTCTTCATTATAGTCTTTTTTTCCAGCAAGACATTAAACTGATAGCTTTCTAAATGTCTTTTGAAGATTCTGCAGCTTGTATTAGTGCTAGTTGGAATAGATGGCCTCTGTAGTGTGTATAGGAGAGATTAGGGTTACACTTTTCTCTGAGCAAATCTTGTACTCCACTGTCTTTCAGAGAAGTTTGCAGCTCCATCAAATGCACAAGAACCCATCTGTTTGGGGTTCAATTTACAAGCATTTAACTCTTCTAAGATGTGGGCTGTAACAAATGCAGTCCATGTGTCTTCTATAACCTGAACATCTAGACATCTATTGGCCTACACTGGCATGAAGATAACCACAGTGACCTAATACTTTATTGCATTAGTGCATTCATCAGTCATGTACGCACATTTTTTTTTTAATATGGTGAGAGAGTTCTTCACTTTTTCAATGGCTAAGTCTTTCACTGTTGCACTGCATGCTTCTAACCAGTCAGTTGAGTTTCTTGATAGTGAGCATTTGCTGGTCTTGTTCAGAACCAGTGTCTTACTTCAGGATTAACAAATGACAATGGACTTAACATTGGCCTCCAGTTTGTACTGTGTGGTATCTCTTGCTTAAATAGAAAGTATGATATGACAGCCATGTTTGTTTGCATAAACAGTGTTTGTGTCTCCAGCATTCTTAACAGCTTCATTAAGTACTTCTAAATTTCTTTTACAGTGACTGGCTTATAAGGCTTTCTG
Organism: Chrysemys picta bellii; assembly: GCF_011386835.1. NCBI lineage: Eukaryota > Metazoa > Chordata > Testudines > Emydidae > Chrysemys > Chrysemys picta. The sequence continues at coordinate 74,363,160 of NC_088792.1, forward strand.
CATGTTGATGCAGTTCAGAGGCTTGGTGTTTTGCAGCCTTTTCACGTAGGTTGTCAGCATTGGCTTTGCTGATAGGTCTGGCAAACCAAGCTCCTCCACTTTTACTATATAAATCAATGGTACGCCCACATCTTGAATATTGCATTCAGTTCTGGTCAGCCCATCTCAAAAAAGATATATTGGAATCGGAAAAGGTACAGAGAAGAGCAACTGAAATGATTAGTGGTATGGAACAGAGTCCGTATGAGGAGAAATTTAAAAAGACTGAGACTTTCTGCTTGGAAAAGAGACCACTAATGCGAGATATGATAGAGGTCTATAAAATCTCGACTGGTGTGCAGAAAGTGAATAAGGAAGTGTTGTTTACTCCTTCTCATAACACAAGAACTAGGGGTCACCCAAGGAAATTAAAAGGCAGCAGGTTTAAAACAAACAAGGATGTACTACTTCACATAAAGCACAGTCAACCTTTGGAACTCTTTGCCAGAGGATGTTGTGAAGGCCAAATCTATAACAGGGTTCTAAACAGTACTATATAAGATAATGGAGGATAGGTCCATCAATGGCTATTAGCCAGGATGGGCAGGGATGTAACCCCATGTTCTGAGTGTCCCTAGCCTCTGTTCGCCAGAAGCTGGGAGTAGATGACAGGAAATGGATCACTCAATTGTCTGTTCTGTTCATTCCTTTTGAAACATCTGGCATTGGCCACTGTTGGAAGACAGAATACTGTGCTCAATGGACCATTGGTCTGACCTAGTATGGCCGTTCTTATATTAAAAAATAATTCTAATATAATAATAAAAGTGTTGAGTTCAGCATCTACCCGGGATGTCAACAATTCATTTTAAAAATCTCGGTGTACTAGGAAATGTATATTTATATATGTTTCCCAGACACAAATCTAGCATTCTGGAGCAAAGTCACTAAAACCTAGTCCAACAAACAAATGTTCCTTTAATGTGCTCCTCTCTTCTCCCTCCACCATACCCCACTCATGGTTGTTGTCCTTGGTCAGCGAAGACCCAGAGTTCAGAGGTGCTTTCCTGTGAGTTCACCTCCCACCCTGGGGGGCGGGAGGGGAGAAGCACCTTGCTCATTCTTTCAGCTGCCCACTCTGGCCACTGTTCACTCCATTGGTCCGTTGCCGATGGCCTGTGCTGTCACCTGCTGCTGCCACCTGCCACTGTGACCTCTGCGAGTCGGTTTCTTGAGATTCCACCCAGCTCTGTGATTTCAGCTCTCAGTGGTGGAACCTAACTGCTAGTCCAAGCTGGGCAGTCTTTCACAGGAACACTGTCCCGCAGCAGGTCTCAGCACTTAGACCTGATTATCGGTGATTTCAGCTCTCCTGGTCACTTAAAAACCCACAAAAGACTCTATATAGAGCCTACTCAGCTCTATCTTTAAACAGGGGAGAGGGTGTGACACTGCTTACCATATTTTTCATAGCAATATTATGATTGTGTCATAATCATAATGTATTTTATGCAAGATAGGTCATGTGAAGTATCCTTGGAAAGGTTATGATTATCCTATTTGTATGCATGTATCATTTTTTATGTAAAGTTAGGAATATTGCCTACCATCTGTACTACAAAAGTGTTTGCACATGGGAAGCACCCACCAGACAGAATGCAATCAATCAGTCTGGCTGGCTAGCTGGGAACAAGTCAATGGACCATTAAGGAGAACGATAGGTCTTTGAAGATGCTAATCTCCCACCTTCCTGGAAAGCCTTCCTGTGGACACTGCAAATAAACTTTGATTTATGGCTGCAGGGTCATGTGATCAAGTCACCTGGTACTGGAATCCATCTTGGAATACCAGTGTTTTTCCACTGATAGGGTGGGAATCACACTGGTAGACAAAGGGTTTCCGCCATATGTAAAACCTATTTAAGGCTGGGGAGTGACATAATCGTTGTTTGTTCTTCACTGAATCCTAGCCCAGGATGACTGCTGGAAACATGTAAGAAACAAAGATGCGGGGGAGGGGGAGAGAAGAAAGAAATACCTGGAGTTTTAAGATGCAAGCAAGAGCAACTTGATTCCAAGAATCTCTGCAATCTGCCTAAAACAACATTTAGGGTGAGAATTGCTACTTGTATCTGTTTCTTTAGTACCTTAAGCTGAGTTTGCATGTTTGTTTTATTTGCTCAGTAATCTACTTTGATCTGTTTGCTGTCCTTTATAATCACTTAAAATCTATCTTTGTGGTTAATAAATTTGTTTTCATCTTCTCTAAAACCAGTTTGTGGAATTTATAACTGGGGGGCAAAAAGCTGTGCAAATCTTCCTCCACACTGAGAGAGGGAGTGAATTTCATGAGCTTAACACTGTACAGTTCTCTGTGCAGTGCACAATGATACAATTCTGGGTTTACACTCCAGAGGGGGTGTGCACTTGAGTGCTGGGCAATTTCCTTAGCTGAGCTTTCCAATGCAGCGCTGATCTCAGGATCTGTGTGAAACTGCGGCTGGGTGTGACCCTACCTGTGTGTGTGCTGGAAGGGAGCTTGAGAGCCTGTCACAGCAGCACAGTGTAAAGGGAACTCAGGCTGGTGGGTCAGGTGAGCTCAGTGGTATCCCTGTTCCAAGTGGCACCCGGGGGGAACCCATCAGAGGGGCAGGTCAAATAGTGCCTGTGACTCTTAGGCAGAGCCCACACCACCAAGCAAAACACCTATCCTCACCCTCTCTTTCTTCTCCCCTCACCTCCCACTGAGATCTGGTATCCAAAGCCCTTGCTTAGCAAGGTCAGTTCAGCTGAGAGTGACCAGTGCGTGATTTGAAATGAAAAAGGTGCTGGGGCTCAAGCAAGTTTTTTTTATATGCATCACTGATGCAGCAAGCCCAGTGGTGCCGGGGCAATGAACTACCAAGCCTAGAGGTGCCAGGGCTCAGTCCTGGAAAGCCCTGGCACAAATTAAGCACCGAGGGTGAACCCCCTCAATCAGAACAGGCTAAGCACAGTTCTGCTGCCCTTTACTCATACAATAACAACATTTAATTATCCCCTCATTCAATACTGAAGTGATTTGTAATCCAGCATCAGCCAAAATGGATCACTTGGGCAACACAGCTCTGTCTGCTGGATACCTAGGCAGAGTAGGTGTGTTCATGTAACTATAGTCTGATCCTGAAGCCTTTCCACCACCCCTTGGCTCATCACTAGTTGTCAGGGTAGAGCTCATTCAGACCTTGCTTACATATCATAATTCGAAATTATAAGGTTGGCCAGCATCGCCAAAACGAATGCGCTGACATTGTCATAAAAAACAACAGCTGTGTGAGGAAGCTAGTCCTTGTTCATGCTTTTCAAACCCATTATGCTTTCTCAGGTACAAGTATTATATCATATACTGTATATGCTTTTAAACTGTGCATTAATGTTTTGATTTCAATTCAAATTTTCAAACAATGACTAAATGACAAAAATTCCAGCTAAACACTGCATGTAACTAGTTGACCACTGGAGACATATTGGGGAAATCCATGGGGGTTAGGAAAATACCTGGTGTGGCCTTTTTCTCTGTGTACTGCTCTAGCTTCACCCCTATTGGGAGCCTGCATTCTCCAACTGCTCTCACCCCTTGGCTAAAGGCATCAACTGAAGGAGTATTGCAACTGCTGGGGACTGAATTCACTGGTGTGTCGCTGAGACTCAAAATGTGCATGTTGCTTAATTATTCTGGTGTGTGGAGATCAGCTCTTTACTCCTACCATGCGTACTGCCCCTTTTTGTGCGCAGGGGTGTGCTGGGGAGGGAGGACTGACAAGGCAGTGCATGCAGGTGCACTATAACTTGATTGCTTCCCTGTGCACCAGACAGTGCTTGTGGGTTCTGATTAGTGTTTGGTCCTTGTATTATGCCCACTCAGTTGCCATAGGTATGTGGCATCAGTGATGCCCTGTGCTCTCCAGAGCTCATGCACAGTACCTTGTGATTCCACTGCATGTGGCTACTGTGGGACAGTCTACCCCTCCCAGTTTCTGTATTGCTCAGTCTCCGGGGGATCTGGGGAACATTACATGCTGTGGTAAGGGCCAAGGATGCTCACTTTATACTCCCTGGAGCCTCTGTGGCCTCCCCCCACTTCCTACTGTGTATCTCGGCAGCAACCGCTAGTGAGGCTGTGCCAGTACAGTGTATGCACCACTGCTGTGTTGTGAATCTTAGGCCTGGGTGACTGAAAAAAACTCTTCCACGTGGAGCACCTCATCTGGTATTGGTCAGAGTTATACATGTCACTGTGGGTCCTGTCTTATGGTTGCTGCTTTCATTGTCAGTAATTGGTATTCTCCCTTTGTCTGTTTTCACCTTGTGGGTTCATGTCCTAAATGGGCCTCTGCTGACATGTGCCATTGTCCTTTTACATTTTCCTGAATTATGGTTTAAGTATTAGCCTGGATAATTACTTGCAGGAAACATGAATGCGGCCTCCTAATGCCACACAAAGTACATAATCTGGACAGGAAGTAAATTTTGATTTATAGGCTCCCCTTGAACTAGCTTCTTGACACACACCAAGCAATGTGGAGATCCCTTGAAGTTTAACCTCTGACTTTTTGGATTAATGCAATCTTCCAAAGTAAATTCATGGTTCATATAATCTACTTAAGGCTGGTTCAATGTTGTTCTTTGATAACATTTACCATTCCTCCCTGCCCACTCTATTTCAGAAAATGCCTGTTTTTACGGTATATTTCTGACAGGTAAGTGCCACTGTGACGGGGTGCATTTGCCCCACACTGATACTGCAAGGGTTAACGCCGCTCTCTGGGCCAAGGAAGCCATGCCCCCATGGTCCTGCTGGGCATGCTCTGGCTGGAGACTAGGTATAAAAGGGAGCAACTCAGCTCGTTCAGGGCTGACCGCCGAAGAGAGAGGACGCACGCTGCGAGCTCCAGCCCAGGAACCGCAGAAGCCCCAGACAGTGGAAGATAGAGACACTGAGACTCTGGAGGACACCTGAGGAGAGGCGGAGATGTTGGGAGCTGCACTAACTGAGGAGCCCAAAGACCCCGGAGAGGCTGGGACCACAGCATCAGGAACCGGGTAAAAAGTAGCACAGGTAAACCGGGTAAAACTAGTAGCACCACTAGTTGTGGTGCCTGAGTGGGGTCAGCATATTTTGTGTGGACTCCCCTCTGACTCAGTGATGGGCATACTTGTCACTGACAGGACCCTGAGCTGGGACCTGGTGAAGCAAGGAGGGCCCGGTCCCCCTACTCGGCTGCCATCCACCCCAGGGTGGCTGCCCACTCCCCTGACAGGCCAGGAGGTCACACAGCCCCACAGAAGGGGCAGTGATACTGACTCTGGCCAGTAGGCCATGCAGCCCTGAGAGCAGCCCTGAGGGAGGGTGGCGCTACTGACTCTTGCCACTAGGTGATACACCCTGGCTGAACCGGGAAGCCATATTTACTTGGGCCATTGGGTCCCACAGTCCTGTGGGAAGAGGCCATCACCCTGACTCTGGCCATTGGGCCACACACCCTTGAGAGAGTGGCCATATTGAATTTTACCACTAGTCCACACTACCCCAAGACAAGGATGGTCGTAAGGATGTGACCACAGGGAAGTAATTGCCCTACCCCAAGAGGGGACGGGTCAAACTTGCCCCATGACAGTCACTAATTACAATGTTAATAAGAAATGAATATAAAAACAAATTGCAATTGAAATCAAAGAGGAAGAACCTTTATGGCAAATTTTCTTCTTAGGGCAAACATGAAAAATTATTAATTTCTTCTTGTACAATAGGATTTTTGCTAGCACTTCATTACTTTTTATTTACAGTTGTTCAAAGAGTTTCAATTTCTTGAGTAAGTCCATTCAATCAAACTGTTTGTTTAGTTGGTGTTGATTAAAAGTATGTAGATGCCCTATTAGAGTGTGTGAAGTCCAGTTTATAAATAGCCCTAAATAGTACTGAAGTAAAAAAAGGTGAAAAAAATTAATCAATATTTATGGGCTGGGAATTGCACTTATTTGACTTCATTAGGTAAAGTGTAAGAGAATAAAAGCTCGGATGTTATTTATTTCCAATAATCACTTCCCCCCCATGGTTGAACCAGTTAATGAAAAGATTTGATTCAACTCCCCACACATTCTAAATTGCTTTTTGTAGGCTCACAGTCCTACATGAAACAGAACAAGTAGATTTTTGAAAGGCCTGGAATTAGGCTAGTTGCCCCAAGATACCCTCAAATATTCTCTACAACATTCAGTAGCTTTTAAAAGGCTACAGATTTCTCAGTTTACAAAGTAGCCTCTTGAGCCCAGCAGTAATTATCCAAAGGATTATCAAACCAGACCCTTAGAGAAGATCCATTTTAGACAGCAAGCTAAAATATTTATTTTAGTCCAGACAAGTGCTGCTCTTCACTCTGTCCCAGAATTCAAGAAACCAAGGGGTCAATCTAGCTGATGAAGTCAACGTACTGAAAAGAGAATTTGCTAGGCCATGTACACAACAGATAATTAACCTGTGCTCTCACTGTGATGAGACGTTAAGGCAAATAGAATGAACGTGCTTGATAGGATAAGAAATGATAAAAACCATCGATCTTTATGTTTCAGGGCATAAGCCACTTAACAGGTAGGTTTAGGAAGAAATTTCTCTTTACACCCTATATTGTGGCACAACTTATCAGTTGCATTATTAAGGTACAAGTGTGTATGTTTGACGGGTCACAGTCTTCTGAAGTATCTTTCATAGGTCACTTCTGGAGATAGCATTGTAGAGTAGGTGCACAATAGCAATTGTCATATTTTCGCCAATAACACAGAAATACCATAGCAGTACAGAATAATGTTCCTGTCTTTCCTTAACTGCAAACAATACAGGTGATAGATATAACCACCATGCCCGTCACATCCCCCATACTATTATATTCACAATGAAGAATAACAGGTAAGGCCAGCATAGCCTTCCAGGATCCTCTAAGTCCCAATACCCCCCATAATAGGTGATGGCACAGTGTGAGTGTTAATGAAAAGATCAGTGATGTCAACTGAAAAACACACAAAGTTGGATGTCACTGCAAGTTTAAACTAAGTAAATGTCAAATCTCTACCACCAATTTTCTTTCCCAGGAATTGCCTATCAGAAAAGCTCAATGCTCCAGTTTGGCTAGGAGGGTTTAGGTTATCTTATCAGAGGTGTCATCTGAGTGGATATGGAAGTTTCCCAAGATGACACATGTTGCGAACTTCATCACATCACACTCCATTCCTATCAGCTCATCTGGGAAACCTCTGATGTTTGTTTGGCGATTCCATGGGAGCTGGATCAGCCCTTAAGTGAAGACTATTTATATGCAATAAGAACCCTGCAGAAAAAGAAGACGACTTATTAGGCATGGACTTGAGTTGAATGAATAAATCATATTTAACTGTTGAACTTCACCTCTTTCTGTTTGTCTGCAAAGGGATTATGATTCACACCTTTGTTGGTTTGAAATTAATTGTCAAGTAACTTCAGTGACTAATTCCAGGACTATAGTGCATATATATGTGGTTGGTTTGTGAGCATTTAAAATTAAAAATCTGAGCTGTTCTAGTTTGATTGATTTTATATATTACTGATTGGACAAGTATAGTTCTTAGAATCAGGCTTTGGAAAATTTTGCTTTCCATGGAGATTCTGTAGTATTCACAATTCCAGTGAACATTCCTGCCAGTGACCTTGCTGGCTAGAATGTTTGTGGGAAGTTAACACAAAAGGATCACAATCAGTCTAAGCAAATAATTAAAAAGATGTGAATTTAGAGAAAACGTGTGGCAGCATTTGCCCAGTTCCTCTAGCATGGAACTCCTATACCTTCTGTCTGTACCTGAAGAAAACCACGACTTTTCCAGTCTTAGCTACTTGGAGAGTAGAGATGTGTCAGATGGGCTTTCCCCCCACCCCCTGTATCATGTAGGATTGCACAGAAAAAAAAAATCTGCATGTGAAGGAAAATATTGGCTTAGTTGGGCTACAGTTGTACTAGTTTGGGCTTCTCATGTGGACTGAGTTCCATTGCTCCCTCACATGGGGGAACCTACTAAATTCTTCATATTCCCATGGAGATTTTCAGTTTATTCAGCTTCTAGGAGTCACATCCGATCAATATTTCCAACCCCAATTATTCAAACATCATGAGTGGGGTGCCTAAAATGATGAGCTTTTTAATAAATAATAAATGTGGGGTTCATTTGCATAATTTCATAGCGTTAACACCAAAAGGGACCATTAAATCAACTAGTCTGCACAACTGTCTATCACAGGCCATTACATTTCACCTAGATACCCATATATTAAGCCCAGTGACTTTCATTAGACAAGAGCATTTCAATCCTCAGGAGACTAAACTATTGTGTGCCACAAGCAGAGAGCAGGAGAGACCAAGATGCCACTAATGGCTCAGGTCCCTGCAGTGGAAGAGAACTAGGTAGGTGAGATATGCCCTAAGTTTTATTTGTCTTCTCATTTTTGAACATTTAGGGTGCACCCAGGTCATGTTTTCATGCTTTTTCTCTGGAAGCAGGAGGGCTAGAAATTTACTGTGTTAATGAAAGTTGAGATTCTCATGTAATGATGTGAGTCCAGAAGTTGGGCTTCAATAAACCCCCCAAATATCATGTGACTTGGTGCCAGCTCCTGTGACTTTATCACATTGATTTTGTGCTGGTGCTCAGCTACCACAGTATTGAGCATGGCATAAATATACAGACAGGGCTTGATTTTCACATGTGCTGAATGCTTGCAGCTCCTACTGATTTCAGTTGCAGTTGTGGATGTTCCGAGCGCTTCTTAGGACCTTAGTTTTTCTCCTGAGCTTTAAACAAGCAAACAAAACCAGAGGGAGGGTAAAAAGATTGGCATTTTTCACAAATTTGAAAACACATTAATGTCAATTGATTTTGCCAAAAAAAAGTTAATTTCCCCTCATCTTCAGAGCAACGTCTGAGATGCTAGTGGTCAAATGCACATAGATTTTCAAAATATGAATGATCATGCCACGAAACCAGTGGGAAATTCCAATCTTTGCAAGCACGGGCCAACAGAATTGCTAAAATGTGGGACAACATCCTGATTCTGTTCACTGGATCACTGTTGCATTGTGGATGGTCTTTGATTCTGTGTGGAGCTAAGGAGAGTCCAGACCTCCTTTGGTAATGAAGAGCTGCAGGGAAGAACTGAAAAAGGGAGGGAAAGTCCAAATAGCACTTTCATGCTTGGCTTCTCCCAAAAAAAAAAAAAGCATCAATGGCAGAGAAGGAATGAGAGAATATGAATTTTCAAGTTCCCAAATGGCACTTTTTAAATGGCAGACACACAACCTCAAGATTTATGCAAGACCTGTATAGAAGTACAGTAAAATGATCCCGTAACAGATCAGCAAAGGGTGATTTGTGAGGCGCACGTGTGAACCTTTGTAAATAATCAAGTTTTCAATGTGCTTTAAAAATGTCAAAGGATGCTGCAGTCCTATAGGTGTTGGAAGAGCATTCCACAGCTTGAGCACAATGGAAGCAAATGCTCTTGCACCTGCCAAATTCAGTTGCACAGGAGGAACTAACAGAAGACCAGTGTGCTAGAAAGGAGGGATGTGATTCCACATAGAGGAGGTAAGCGACTCTGCTAGATAAAGACCAAACCCTGCGGTGTTTTGTGTTTATAAACAAAAACCACCCCTTTGTTTTCATTGCCTTTTTGTCTGTCAGCACAATCTGGTGGCAATGTTAGAATGAAGTAAATTATATACTGCTTTAGATAAGGTTTAAAACCAAAAAGATGTCAGGAGCATGAATAGAGCTTTAAATCATCAATAGCATACTTGGCCTGGAGTTGCAGAGTTCAAATCCAGATCAAAAATTTCCTCAAGTTCAGGCTTACCTGAATCTGATGTTTTGGTTTGGATCCAACTTTAGTGTCTTATCTAATCTGCACATACAGTAAAGATAGCCTCCAGCTGTCCATAAAGTCTACAGTTATGGTCTAAGGTAACAGTGGTGAGAGGGTGATTTGGTGGGTCTGGTATCTAAATACAACTGCAATCTGTTTTGAAATGTAATAAATGGAATAAAATATGTTTTACAGCAGAAAAATATATCCCTGACTTATATAAAACACAGAGGCAGAAAGAAGAGAAGAACGCTATGTGCCTTTCAAAGGAACACTGTGAACAAAAACAACACCTTAGTATGCACCACTGAGGGAAATGAAACTAGAAATTAACTTTTGTCCAATTCATAAATTGAAAGTATCTTATTCATAAGATATTATTATTATAATCGTCTTACACAAAACATCTCCATGACTTTTGCTGTAAATCTTAAGTGATTTGGGACACAGCATGTTATACAGAAGACTGGATGGGTGGGTGAGAGAATAATTTACAGCAGAATACTATTTAGTAAATCCTAGAATGGGATTTTTTTCCTTTTTTTTTTTTTTTTTTTTGGAGAGAGGTGATCCTTTTGTTCATAGCTCATGATCACAGGTAGCATTTGCATGGGTTGTTTTCAGAAAGATGCTACAGCCTGAACTTTTAAAAGTCTCCCCTAAATTTTAGTGCCCCATTTTTGGAATATCTAAAATGTAAATCTGTTTTTTTCCCCCAAGCCCGATTAACAGATGTGCTGAGCACTTACACTCCAATTAAAATCAATGGGAGCTGCAGGTGATCAGTGTCTGTGAAAATCAAGCCCTACTTGGACAGCCAAACAAAACTGGATGCTACATCTAATATTATGGCTCTGGGGTCTGCTGTGGTGGGTATTCTTCCAGAGGCTGATCCTTACATCTATTGCTTGCCATCTTTCCCTAATGCAATCTGGTTTTAGCCTCTTCGTTTCATAATTATTTGAAAATTATTAAAGTAAAACTGGTAAAACATGTGTGTTGCAACACCGAATGACTAGACACAAAGGCACTGACTTTTAGAATTTGCTTTTAGTGACATTGTGTCTATTACTCCCATATGGGACCTCCATTCTGGATTTGCTTTGAGACTTCCACACACTCTCCCCAGGCCACTGAAAGCTGGAAGAATGACAAGAATAAGGCCTTCAGGCCATTTGCCTTTATGAATTCTGTAGTGACTGATGAGATATTCTGTAGTGACAGGGAGATATTGGCAGCAGTCTGAGTGGCTGCTGGCCTGTTTTCTCCCTAGGTCTTGGCAAGTGCCATACACAAATCTGCTCTTTGAATGCAGTCTTGGAAAGGTGAATGGGGAAACACTTCTTGCCCAAAAGGGGCTTGCAACCCCTCCTCCAACCTATTTCTAACAGACTAGTCTGAGGCACTTCTCAGCCAGAAATTATTAAAAATATATTTAAAAGTTATGTATTTTCTTAGGGATTACAATGTGGAATGACTTTGGAAAACAGGCTAGTTATTGCATGAGAGACAGACTGCCATATCCCCCTTGGAGGGGAGCCCTGTGTCAGCAAATGTGAAAATTCCTGCTAGGATGATGGAAAAAGATCAAAGGTGGCAGCATCAGGGTACCCTAGAAAGTATAACTCAGTGGTCTCCAGGGATACAAGGGGAAGAGATGACAGCAAATATTTTATGCCAAGGAAGAACTTCTATGTGCTGCCCTGCTAAGGTTCACAGGAAGATAGACGAAGGTGGGAGAGAGAAGAAGTCTCTAGAGGTAACTTTGTTTCTAGTGTAAATACACAGCTGTACTTACCTTGGTTAGCATTTAATAAGTTTAAGGCTAGTATGTTTGCACACCGTTCTGTTCTAATTTTCTCCGTCTACTCCGAGTAAGCCTTGATTTTAATAAGAACCTGCCTGGATCTTAGATTTTGAAGTAAGTTTGCCATGATCCAGCCTTGAAATGGAAACAACCTGTTAACCACTTCTGAGAGGCAGATGTGGAGCCAAAGTTCCCTAATTTGAAGCTCTTCGTTGTAGCAACTGCTAAGGCAACACAGACCAAAAACTGGTTGCACTTGATAGGCACCTGGGGAAAGCAGGTTGACAGGAGGCATGGCAGTGGGACCAGGAAACCAAATGTTACACTTATACTCTTGGTACATTCTAATAATTCATATTTGACATGTTTTTGATATAAGAAAACATTTTTATTCAGACAAGGCTAGTCCTGATCCAGCTGCTATCAGGAAACAAACTTTAATTCAGGCACAATTCAAAGAAAAGGAAGACTTATGTTTTTTTAAAATTTGTATTAGAGTAGTGCCTGGAGACCTTGAGTGAGATTAGGGCCTGTTGTGTTTAGATGCTGTGCAAACTGTTAGTAAGAGATAGCTCCTGCTCCAAAGAGCTTTCAGTCTAAATAGTGAAGTTACACAAAGGGTGGGAGGGGAAACAGAAGCACAAAGAGGTCAGGTGACTTTCTCGAGGTAACACAGCAGGTCAATGGCAAAGCTTGGATAAGAACCATAGTCTAATGAATCCCTGTGCAGTGCACTTTCCACCTGACTACACTGGCTCAGCACAGTGCTTGAATATTATTGCTACAAACTCATTTCACAGGTAGATTGTCTAAAGTGGTATGCAAGGGGATTACTGAGGTCGTTGCTCTAAATAAATTAAATAAAAACCCATCTCACTGAGAAAATACAGTTCTGTAACTGAAAAGTTGTGGCACTTGCCTCCTGCTTTGTAGCTCTGACTAGTAACATTGTATAATATTTACATCAATGCCCAAAAGTTGTGTGGTTTTTTTTTTTTTTAAAGTTTTGTGCACTGGCCCAGTACACTATCAAACAGCAGCCTTTGGTAGTTCTCATAAAATACCTATTTATTAGATAAGTAGATTTACCAGATAATTCACCAAGTTTCTTTCCATACTACTTGATTCAAATTGTAGATTATCCTTCTGAACTCTAGAACCTTGTGATACATGGCTTGATCTATGTATCTCCCAGCTACAGAACTACTGTAGTAATCTGTTCACCCCCTGACTACAATGATATTAAGCATTATCAGCCTTGAATTAAACCATTAGGACTTTCAAGCTACAAGTAAAAATGCTAACAAATATATAAACACAAAAACCTAATGGACAAGTGGTCAGATGGAATAATAATGCAGAACTTTTCTCTAACACATAATATGACAACAAGATGATTATTCTGGGGGTATACTTGTTCTTAATTCAATATGCACCCCATAAACACATAGATGTGAATGGTGCATGGAACTGCCAACCAAAGAGGATTCTCAAGACCACGTGTTTAAATAATTGATCCTTGTGAGTAACGTAACCATCGTGAGTGGCTTGCCATGTGTAATCAATTCCAGAGAGTTGCTTTATATGACAAAATAACACTTTTGATCCATTATATTTGTGGTGCCAATGTTGATTACAGTCAATTAATACAGTATGGGATGAAATACTGGCCTTGAACAATAACCTTCATTTTTTCCTTAGAATTACAGCATTGTTTTTCATATAATTCTTAAAAGCCAATTACAAGGTCCTTTGTTCTTTACTGCTGCCAAAAGTTTTTGGAGCGTAAAATTATGGAGATGTTATTGTCTGATAACAGGACATCTTAAGGACAAATAGATTTTTGAACTATCCCAAAGCATGGTGGACATCTTGCAATAAATACTTTCAAGCTTTAATCACTCTTTTGAATCTGTTTCATCTATTGAACTTCATTGGCAGCTTGCCCTGTGGATAAATATGTGGCTAAACATTAGTAGGTAGATGAATATGTATGTAAAGCTTTTATGTGATGAAAGATGTTTTGGGGAAAAAGTGGATTGATTTAAAACATACACTGGATTAGCATTAAAAATATGTGGGACGCTATGAGAATGGGCTAGAAAAATACTAGCTTGCTCTTCTTCATCTGCAGAAGTTAGTTATGGAGCTTCACCGAAGCAGCTCTGTCAGTGGTGAGGCACTGACATCTCTAAAATGATGTATGTAGGTTTTAAATTGCTGTACCTAAAAGGCCTCTACGATGAAAATTTATGAAAGGGAAATAAAAAGCTAAACATTGCCCTGTGGGATTGCAGAGAACAAAACTGAAATGAGCTGTGTGGACATTGAGACATAATAAACAGATGAGGGGAAAACAGTCTTCAAAATCTATTTATTTTTAGAGTCTAGCACTGTGAATTTATGGCATGCTATTTCCCCCTCTTGATTCAGTTGAGGTTATATTTACACATCAGCAAGAAAGCTGAATGGTGCTTTTTTTGATCAAGTAAGTACTAGACCAAACAAGGAAGACATTACAATGATTTTCAAGCCCCAAACCTCTATTCCACAAAAAGTGAATGACTTATCATTTGGATCAAGGCATTAATAATCTTCTGTTACAGTAAATCCCCATTCAGAAGCTGTGGCTTTTGTTAAACTTAATTATTTCTCCCTGCAGTTTTCCGTCAAGGCTGGCTTTTATTAAAGTTAATTATTTTCTTTTGCAGCTTGCTTGGTAAAGATGCTGCTCCTAAATGAGATGGATTCAAATTAAGAAATATGTTGTGACGCTTCTCAGAGCACCCAGTGCTGTGAGCCACCTCATTGCCACCTACCTCCAGTCAGGGAGCTTTGGCTGTGCCAGCCTGTCACTCATATAACCCCTCTTCTCTGGGCTATATCAGCCCTGCCTTTTCCATGCAGGTTGACAATAGAGACACCCACAGAAAATCCAGAAACAGTTGTCCAAGTTTTACCTTAGACTACTGCTCCTGTATCGCACACAGCGCTTGGGTTCAATTATAAGACAAAAAGTTTTATTTAAGAGAGATTTAAATAGAAACAAGAGTGAGTGATGGAAACGGTTACATATAAAACATGAGCTAGGGCCTACTCTTATGAATAGTTACCGTTCCTAAAAGAGTAGGTTCTCACCCCCAAAGTTCAGGTTTTTGCAGCACTTGCTAGCACTTTTTCATGAAATACCCCCACACATCAAAGTACCTCCTCATTGAATTGATCCATCTTTCTCCACCCTGTGCTACACTGAATCAGGCTTTTGTCCTTATTCCCAGCTAGGTTGCTCCCCTTGCTGTCATGTCATTCCTTTTCACTTCCAAATAGTTTTGATGTGTAGTTTATCTTTGATGGTTTTCCATTGACTTTTTTGGGTTGCGGCAATGGTGGATGATTGTGCAATATGTTATGTAATCAGCTAACCGGGGTGACAATTCCCTCCCTTTTGAATTGACTATCACTGAGACACATGATTCCCTGATGACTCACTTTCACTCCAAAACCCTAAGGGTATAACTTTCAATATAGTTACATTATTCCTTAAATATTACCTGTACACACATCTCACAATGATTGAGTATAGTCCATTTCAGTAGAGACCTCACCTACTACCCTTCCTAGATAAACACCCTGAAAGCAGTGTGCTAGGTGTCGCGAATTTGTCAGGTCTGAGATATAAGTTGCTAGTAAAGAACGGTGAATCCTTTGCCAGTTGGCACCAATGGGCCTCTGTATCACATACGGTATTTCATGTCTAATGCATCTTGGGGTGTCTAGTCTTCAGGGTTATCTTGATAATCCATTAGTTAAATGGAAACATGACACAGACAGCTAATGGGGAACAGCCCTGTCAGAAATAATGCTAAAGGCCTGAGATGATTGCACAAGTCTGCAGAGATCAGAGTTGTCACTAATGCTACCAGAGCAATAATTTCACTTTGATTATACAGCACACATACTATAACTACACAGCAAAGGCTCAGGACAAATCATGGGTGCATTGAAGTTAATAGGCATTTTACGATTCATGTTGTGGGACTAAGATTTGATCCTAGGTCTTGGAGGCTGCACGAAGTCTGCCACACAAGGTATATCTACACTGCAATCACGGGGTGTGACTGCAGCTCGTGTGGGCATGCCTGAACTAGCTTTAATCTAGCTTTTTCAAGTACTGGATCAGTGGAGCCGCAGCAGCATTAACATCAGTGCAGGCTGCACAAGCCCCTCCAAAACCCTGGGTACTTTCTCAGGAGGCGAATCCATGCTGAAGCCTGTGCTGTTGTGGGGTCACTGCTCTGGTACCCAAGCTAGGTTGGGTATGTCTTCAAGAGTTGCAATCAAAACCCATCATTGCCGCATAGACACCCATAGAAACACTTTGTCTATGATCCTTTTTTGGTTTTCCTTTCCTTGGGACTTTAGCTGAGGACCTATTGATTCCTGTGTTCACATTTGATCAAGAGCTGGCATTTATAAAGTACAACCAGTTCAGAATTTCCCCTCTCTCCTATGTGATGCATGAGAATATTTTTAACTCCGTGCAACTACTCACTTGCTTAACATTAAGGCTAAATGCTTTGCTGGATTTGGACCTAACTGGGTAAAGTTCAGGAGGCAAATATCTTGGTTTAGCAGAACTGTGGAAGACAAAAATAGTACAGGCCTCTTTTAGTCCCCCAGTCTATCACTATGGCATTGCAGAATTTCCCTACAGCATGCATGAACATCTTGCTTCCAACTGCTTATCAGTTTGCCAAATTTTAATGGTTTGGGATCACATTTTCCGTCCTTGCTCTTTGGCGCAGATTGTTGTTGGGTTTTTTATTTTGTTTTTTAAGTTACCATAAAAATCAATAAAGCTGTTTCAAAACAGAAAGATTAGGACTGGAAAGAGGTATTTTTGCTAATATTTGCCTATTTTTTTAAAGGTGTTTTTTTTAAGCACTCTAGCACTTTGTGGGGCTGTAACAGAAATTTCGCCGGCCGGCTGTTCGCCTCGGCCTCGGGCAGTCTGGAGCTCCGACCCTGCTCCCCTCCCCCTGCTGCTGAGTGCGCTGCTCTGCAGCACGGTAAGGAGGCCGGGGGACAGAGAGGCGGCAGGGAGGTTCTGGAGGGGGTAGTCAAGAGACAGGGAGCAGGGGGAGGGTTGGATGGGTCAGGAGTTCAGAGAGGGGCTGTCTAGGGGTTGGGGGTGTAAGGTTTTGGGCAGTCAGAGTACAGGTGGGGGGGTCTCAGGAGGGGGCAGTTAGGGGACAAGGCACAGGGAGGCTTAGGTAGGGGGTGGGGTTCTGGAGGGCAGTTAGGAGCAGGGGTCCCAGGAGGGGGCAGTCAGGGGACAGGGAGCAGAGGGGTTTAGATGGGTCAGGAGTTCTGGGGTGGGCTGTCAGGGTGTGGGTGTGTGGGTAAGGGTTTGGGCAGTCAGGGGACAGGTAGGATGTGGGGAAGGTCTCAGGAGGGGGCAGTCAGGGGACAAGGAGCAGGAAGGCTTAGGTAGGGGTGGAGTCCTGGGGGGCAGTTAGGGGCAGGGGTCCCAGGAGGGGGCAATCACAGGGACAAGGAGTGGGGGGGAGGGTTGGGGGTCCTGAGGGGGTGGGAAGTGGAAATGGCAGGGGCGGGGCTAGGGCAGGACGGGGGCGGGGCTAGGGCGGGGCTCCTCCCGTCCTCTTTTTTGATTGTTGAAATATGGTAACCCTAAGTAAGTAGGTAGAGGAAACTTCTGGTTTTGCTGCTTTTGACTGGTAAGTGGTACAAGTGATGGTAATGGTTCATTACTGGGCAGCTGCTGCTCCTGAGGAGGCATGTATGTTGCATACCAGAGAGCAGGGCCAGCTCTAGGCATCAGCATTCCAAGCATGTGCTTGGGGCGGCCCCCCTTTTTTTTTGCTTGGGGCGGCAAAAAACCTGGAGCCGGCCCTGCCAGAGAGGCAGTAATTCACTGTGGCAAGAAGAAAGTGTCTTGCATCATTCAAGGCTATCTCCCCTAGCTTTCTATGTAACACAGAGTTTCTCTGATGGGGAGCTCCAGAGCTCCTCCAGAGGGAGCTGCAACCAGGTCTCCTCTCTAAGGCTAGGACACCAGGATGGTATAGGCTAAATAAAGGGATCATGGAGAACATGCTACCTACTTAAAAAAAAAAAATCTCTCAGGCTTAAGGAGCTTACTACAGGATACAGCATTGTTGGCATTTGCAATCTTGATAGCTCTAATGGAGTCTTAATTTTTGCCATCAAATAAACTGAGATTCTAAATGTAAAGCTTTTTCCTCCTCAGAAGAGGCGGGTATATGATTTTGGTGTAACAGCTGGTAGCAATCTCCAAATATTTTGTCACTTACCCCTGTTGTCTGCTAGTTTTTCAGTTGCAGTTGTAACTGACAGTACCATCTGCCTTAAGGAACCTGGCCTGGAGCCCACCAGTTTTGTTGCCTTTTTACTAGTAATTTTCCTTCAGATTCTCCCCCTACCATACCAAATCAATCTCTCTCTCTCTCGCTCTCTCCACACTTGCACTCTGTCAAAGTTTTACAGATCTTCTTGCCTCTCCTCCTTAAACAATCAGAGAAGTGAGAGTAGCTTTTGTAGAATCAGCTCCTCTGACATGGAAGAAATAGCAGCAGCAACAGCAACCTGTTCTTTTCATTCTGGCTCTGTGTTGGCTTGTCGAACTCCTTCCCTGTGGGCATTGGCAGAGAGGCTGATTATTCTTGGTCATTTGATTGACCAGCCTCCAAAAGACAGAGAATGAAGAAACAAAGGAGTCTATTCTATTGTGGCCATAATGCTGGTTTGAAAAAGAATGTATTGCCTCATGGTTTCATTATGGAGAAACTCTTGGAACATGGATTGGAATAGCTGGACATGTGTCATACTGGAGATGCTATTTCTGAAGAGAGGATTTTACTTTACATTAACTTCGGAAGACAGGATCTGACGGTCACTGTGATACAACTACTCTCAATCATCTTCATCCACAAACGTATGCACACCTACCCCATGAAGGATGAAATTGGATGTTTCCAGGGATACAAAGGTTTCTTTTACCCTCCCCCCCCCCCCGGCTTCCTTCAATAGAAAAGTAAAAAGAAAATGTAGATATGAATTTAGGGCTTATGAAAAACCTGGCATGACAATGATCAGAGCGAAGTCCTATGTTCATCCACAAAGCAGATCTACAGCATGGGCAGTGTGGTGAAAGGTTTCTCACTGGGCCTCAGCTCTGACCTACTCCCATCTACTGTAGTAGTGACAGAAATAGTTTGATTTCCAAGCCCATTAAATCTTTGGCCTTTTGGCCAAGATTGGGAGCACTAGAGCGAAATGTGGTGCTGATGGTTTTAAGGATGTAACAAACAAAGGCATGATTGATTTAGTGGTAAGATTTTCAAAATGGATGGAATTTGGGTCCTTTAATTTTTTATGCCCAACTTCAGATAATTTTTAAAAGGGCCTGATTTTTCAGGGGATGATTTCTCAGCACTTTCTGAAAACCAGGGCCCTTTGAGGCATCTCACAGTGGGCACACAAAAAAAACTCAGGCACCCACATTTCACTAGTCCCATTTGAGAATCCTGGCCATAGCTTTTAGTTTTGTATCTGTAATGTTGTATTAATATTATTCGCTGAATAGTTAAATAAAGACCTGACTAATTCAAATGAAAAGTTATTAGAGCTTATTCCTGAATTGTTAACTGGGTGTTATGACGTAAGATATCGGCAATCATCTGAACTGATCTTGAAAGAGCAATAGTTAGTGTTATTAGCAGCCACACTTGAGAAAGAAAGATGGTTTCATTGACCAAGGAGTGAGCTATTGGAAAGGCCTGAAGACAATATGTGATTTTGTCTTTTATGAGAAGGCTAAATTAGTAAGAAAATTCAGTTAATTCTGACTGCTGTGGGACTCCTGTGCCATATGTTAAGCACTGTAAAAAGCACTAGATTTGATATGATGTCTAGGTTTATAGCCAGGAGCCCTTTTCATAACAAAGGAATGAACCTTATTCATACTTAAGGGTATGAGAAACTTAAAACTAAGACCCCAGCAACTTTTAGCAGTGTTCCTTCTCTACACTGTAAGCACACTGGAGCCTCCTGGAATCTGGTCACACAACTATTTCTCTATTTTGGAAAAGGGAAATGTACTAATTAATTCAATTAGGCACAAACACTAAAGAGTACATGAAATATGGCAGACTGCAAAGTCTTAATATTTGTTGCCTGACCTGTTACTGCCCCCCAGCTTTTGATCAAAGCAAAATCTCCACCTAAACCTAAATCATGAACCCCAGTTTGATCCTTCAGCTGCCAGATTGGCACCGGGGGTCCTCTTGACTCATTCTGAAAGGCCTGGCATCATCTACTATGTCCACCAATCATCCTGCAGTAATAATTCTGATAGGTCTGCCATCAGCAGCCAGTCCACTGCTGTTACATCTCAGGGCTGCCAAGTGAGCTGGGATGTCATGCATTCAGCTCAGCTGAAGGAAGGCAGCAGGCATTTTAGCCACTAGTGGCACTTTGCACCTGCATAGCAGGCAGCCAGGTGGCAGCGGGGTCAGCAGCAGAAGGTGAAGGGATCCCACACTGGCCCTCCCAGGCTCTCTTCTGTCCTCCCCTGAGGCCAGCTGCACCAGACTCCTCCTAACACAAACTCCCAGCCCACATCGCCCCTCAGCCTTCTGCCCCCAGGAGTCCCCCCTAACCTCAGCACCCTCTATCTCCAGGAACTCCCTCCCCCCCCAGCCAAGCTAACAACATTCATATAAACAGAACACCCAGGAACTCCTAACAATACAGCTGCAAACACTTCATCACACTACACGGACGCATGTGATAATTATGCAAATTAAACCTGTCAGCAGCTAGGTGCCCATTCCACTTTCCCCTTTTTTCATAGGGGGAGCCAGAGAGCTCCTGTTTCCTGCAAGCCTCTCTGCTCTGGAGCTATAGGTTAAGTGCAACTTCTCTAGAAGGTTTTCTGCAAGTTAAGCTGATATGTTTTCTGGCTCTCTCTATTGAGGTCTTTTCCTGGCAGCCATAGCTCCTTAGTCATTAATGGCCCTTTTGTGGTTTGTTTTGTTTTTGGAGGTGCTGGGGGAGAGGTCTGGATAGTGCTGACCATTGTTCTTGGAATGTTTTACTTTTCCAGCTGCAATTGCCATCGATGTCTCAAAGACAATTGGTTCTCATAGGCATTGCGTTGTCCTCTTTATTGTTTATTGTTTATATGTATCTCTTGTGTTTTATTCAGTTGAATCATCAATACAGTTATTGTGTTAATCTTGCTGAGGGCAGAGCACTGCTACATTCGATGCATACCTTAACACATAAGCCAAAGTGCCGCATCTCGTTATTGATTTAAGACTTGTCTTCCTTGCGCTGTTAGCTCAAGGTGTTAATTTATATGTTGCCCCTAACGCAACTCCTGTTCCCACACAAAAATCTCTAGCTAAGCGGTACTTTAATCTCAAGATATCTGGGATGGATTGAAGCTCGAGTGCAGCTGATGCTGGAGCTAGTAATACAGCAGAGACCCAGCTACTCTATGCTGCTAATTCAAACACTCAGTTCGAGTGTTTTGCAGTGTCCCCGCTCTCACTCAGCTAGGCTAAGTGGAGAGGAATTAACTTGAGTGTAGATAACTCAAGCCAATTGTGAGGGCCTTTTTGCTGATGTGGAAATAGCTTCCTCAACATACATTGTATACCTAAATATTTTTGCAAAAATGCAGTGAGGCAACATAATGCAGAAATAGTAGGGCACAATCTTAAATCTGGACTCTATCTTCTATGCTCCAGGTCTGCGATTGATGGAAGCATTGCAAACCTATCTATGGAGTCTCCAGAAGTAAGATTCAGGTCTTGTGATTGCCACGTGATTTGTACAACTACTTGAAGAAGCAATCAAACAAAAACGCCATGTGACTGTCCTACATTGCAAATTTCTACTGAAGAGAGGTAGATTGGGAAATTAAAGGAAAACTTTTAAGTGGTAGAAAAGTACCACTTAAAACCCACAATTTCCTTCTTAAAAATCACATTCTGAAGAGAGAACAAACAAGTTCTTCCTGAGTGAAATGTGGGTGAATGCATATAAAGACAAAGGGCCTTTGTTCACAGTTTCACCAGCATAACACAGGAGTAGAACTGTGCAAATAATTAATATATATATATATATATATAGGTTCAGCAGCTGAATTTAAAAAAAATATTTCAGGTTGACTCAAAATAAAAAAAAATTCAAATGTTTTGTTAACCAAAAAAAAGTGTGCAAACAAAATGATTAGTCTAACTCAAAATTAAACATTTTTGAGATTTATACCTTTAAACTGAAATATAAGTCAAAATGAAAAGTCATTTTGAATTGAAAAGTTGAAATGTTTCAAAAATTGTCCAGACAAAAAAGTTTATGGATTTGTACAAAATTCTGAAAATTGAAATTGTTTCGGTCAGCCTGAATCTGCATTTTTCGGTGGGAAAAAGAAGTTTCATCCAATTTTTTTTTCCCTAGCTCTATTCAGGTATAAGTCTGTCTGAAGCCTATGGAGTAGCTCCAATATAAAATTGATGTGAGATCAAAAGCAAACCCAGAGTTTTATAACATTCCTAGTTCAGATATTCCAGTTGAAGGAAGGGAAAAAAAATCTAAATCCATTGGATAAGGTATTTGTTGCAAATTATTTGCTCAACCATAGTGGGAGGTTTGGAAAGGCCTGGCATACCATTCCATAAACTTAGTCATATAAAAAGAAAATAAATATTATTTAAGTCACTCTCAATTCCCTTTGAAATTCATGGTTTTCCTGATCCTTTTTCAGACAGCAGGGATAAATTAATCCCTGGTGCGACTCTACTAGCTTCACTTGAGTTATCTAAAGGATGAATTACTTGCCACATTTTAGGATAGTCTGTAAGAACAGAACAGTTGTCCAGTCATTCCAACTTTAATTGGGGGGAAAAAAGGATAATTTCCAGTAGGAATACAAAATCCTTTTTAACCTCCCCGATGGATTAATATTACTGTATAGCAATTGTCTGTCTTTGCTCTTGAGACTGCAAACAAACACTCTGATCTCTTGGTTATCAAAGCTTTTTGCATGTGCTAATTTATGTGTCACAGTATAGTATGTGGCAGAATATTACTTTACCTTGCAGCTGCATGGATAATGTGACTCACAAGCCCATTATTTCCACTCAGTCATTATCATAATTGTAAACAATACACTGATACCAAAGCTTGACACTAATTCCAAGAAGGCACAAGCTGCAGGACCTGTAACAAACACTGTGCCAACTGTATAAACTATCAACAATCAGTCTCAAAAAATGGTAAGTTTGCGATCCACATGAAATTACAGGTCTACATTTGTGCAATCGGTATACAGTGACTGTGCATGAAAATTTGAGTGCCCAAGCAGTTGAATTGCTATTTTTGGTGCCTTACTAGTCATTTGCACATACAGTCACCTAACACGATTCCAAAATCTCAGTAATCACTTATACAAATGCACATCTGTGATTGCAAACAACTAATTTAAAAAAAACATGACTTTTAATGTTTACAGATTGACTAAGGTTTGGTGGGGAAGGAGGTAAAGGATGCATTTAAAATGGCAAAAGGGAAGTTTAGTAGTGAGAGGTAATGTGATGAAATTAGAAAAGGTAAATTAGGGAAGTTTTTCCTGATACTTTGTCCTATGTGAGATTTATTAGATTGCAGAATTGTGTCCCAAAGGAAGTGGGGAGAGTCCCATTGCCCGAGACACTGAAATGGCTCTGGACCACACTCTAAAAGGTGTTTGGGCAACTTTGTCAATAGGAGTTACCACCCTTGCTGCCTATAATTATGGGTGATGAATAAACACATTGGAGAATGGGGTCACCAACTCACCCATTTTCAGTTCTGATTTATGCAAAAGGGCACAGATGAATATAAGTATTTGAATGAAAGTAGAAGGCGAGAAGCAGTTCCAACATGGTGACTGATATTAGTGAGAGGTTGTCTTTTGTGCTATTTGCCAGGTGCCAAATCACTATTTTGGCAAGTGATCTTGAGCCTCATGTTCTCTCCTTCCTCCCACGCTAAATCACTGAAGTGAAATGGTCTTCAGGAAAGAAAAGGCGGTGAGCATTCTGAGTCAATAAACCAACCACTGGCATCTATTCATCTTGGATCTTGGATAAGGCTGGTTGTTTGTCATGGGGAAAGTCATAGGTTTGTCACAGCTAAAAATGCTTATGCCAAACTTTTGATTACACCCCCCCACAATGAAAACATAAGAAAAGTTCCAGTATGTGAAATTTTAATTATAAATTGTTTCTGACTTCTAAAAGTCATGCTCTGGCTGTTTGAAGGGGAAGGGAGATGTATTATTTATTAACATTGTCTTAAAAATCCATTTACTAACACATATGAATGGATATAATATAAGGTATGGCACCCATTATCTGAACACCTCACAATCATTAACATATTTCTCTGAGGTCATGAGGTACTATTCAAATTATCTACATTTTACAGATGGGGATCTGAGGCACAGAGAGACTAAGGAATTTATTCTAGGTCACACAGAAAGTTTGTGGTGGATCAGGGAACTGAACACGGGATCACAGAAAAATCCTAAATTACAGGTTTAGGGCAGGTCTACACTACGGGGCTCAGTCAACCTAAGTTACACAACTCCAGCTACATGAATAACGTAGCTGGAGTCGACGTACCTTAGGATGACTTTTTGCGGTGTCTACACTGCGCTGGGTCAATGGGAGAAACTCTCTTGTCGACTTACCTTATGCTTCTCGTTCCGGTGGAGTACCGGAGTTGACTGGAGAGTGATTGGCGGTCGATTTAGCGGGTCTTCACTAGACCCACTAAATTGACCCCCCCCGTGGATCGATCGCTGTGCGTCAATCCCCCAGTAAGTGGAGACAAGCCCTTAGTCGTGGAGTGACTATAATCATAATCATGGAGAAATACATACGGTATGTATTAATTAGAGCTCAAAGACTTCCTCCATCTTATTCTCTCTTCCTCAATGTCTAGCATTCACTGATATGGGTGTATTCAATCACTTTGAAAATCAAGCCTTTTAGTCTTTCTTTACTTCATCCACAGTAATCTAATGCAGCCTTATAGCTATGCCGAATGTTCTTACTGGCGTCTGAAGTTTCACTGCTGCAATTTGCATAGACACTTGCATACCCGTTTTCACAGGCAGTATTTGGAAAAAATCGGGCCACTAATGGCTGAGTTGAGACGTCTCAGTTCCATTATTTCTCAGTCCCCTTTGGTCAGAACTTGAAAACAGAATCAGGTGCATTATATAACCTCATAGGGAATTGAATTGGATGGAACATCTTTATTCCTCTAGTCTGACATCCAGGGTCAAGCAAGAAGGTCCCTTTCTATCTATAGTTGTTACCATTATGTAATTCATGCTAGTAAACTTGACTTTTTAGTCGTGCCCACTGTAATATTATTCACACACACACACTGATTTAATCTGTCCTTGAAAACTACGAGCATGTGTGTTTATATCTATGGCAGTAGGCAAACCATTTCATTGTCTGATCTTACTCTTCAAAATATTTTTTCTTATGTCTTTATCCAATCTAAATTTATTCTTTTTGAACCTTAGCTTATTTTCCAGCTCATGTTTAGTGTGATACTCCTATTCTCTTATCATGTATTGCGGGTCATCAAATGTTTTAGACTTATGTCCCCATGTGTCTGGGTTTTTTTTTGTTTTTTGTTTTAGATTGTGTTCCTTCATTCTTTTCACATGCATTATAAACATGAAATCATGTATTGCCTTGGTTGGTCTTCTTTGTTACTAATAATACTTTATCCCTTCTATGGTGCTTCTTATTTTCATTGGATTTTAGAAACAATTACTTAACCCTCCCCAAAACCCATATAAATCGGGCAGTTATTATTATCACTGTTCTGCAGACTTGGATACTGAGGCCCAGAGGTTAAATTATTTAACCTTCAACACAAAGGGAGGCAGAAGTTGAATTAGAACCCACTGGTTACTGGCTCCCAGTGCTGTGTTCAGATTGGCAGACCTTTCTCCTTGTTATAGTGAAAAGACATTTTAAATCTGTATCATAGCCCAGCTGTGGTAGTGTTCGTGCAGTGCCCAATCCCACACAGCCCAACTGTGGAGTGTTACACATATAAGAAGAAAGTGAGGAGCAGAACAGAAAATGTAGTGGAACCGCTCTTGAATTAATGAGTGCTTCTGAATGCTGGCCATGTGACTCCTGCTACTTGAAATTCACCCCTGTGCAAAGGGCGAGTGCAAGGCCTGTGTACCGTGTGAGTTGGACTCAAGAAGACTACACAGTAGATTGCCTTATTAGGATGTTAATGATTATTTAATATTTGCATTACAGTGGTGGCTAGAGAACAGGTGAGAGCCTGTCCAAACATATAATAAAGACACTATCCCTGCCCTGAAGAACTTGCAGTCTAAGTGGGATAAAACCAAGCAAACACTTGTCTCCTCAGATATGACCATTCGCTGCCCATTTTTCCCTTTTACCCTGCGCACTGTAAGGGAGTGAGACTTACTGCTGTGCAGAGCACAAGGACTTGTAAGATCAAGACTTCAGTGTGAAGTGGCTATAACTCCCCTGTACAAATGCATACCAGAGTAGAGTTGGTTGGGTTTTTTTTAAAGTTAGTGCCCTGTGACCTTTCATTCATTTTACTGTGGATAACTACTCGCAAGTCCCATTCTTCTTAGGGAAGTAGAAGGCCTAATAGGATTTCCCTTAAGAGTGACCACACCTTGCTTTGCCTCAGTGATCTGATTAATTAGGTCATGGCTCTTCTCTTAATTGTACAGCAGAGAACAGTGAATACAGCAGGATATCTAGTTTGATTTTTCTTTTTTAAAGAAGCATTCAGTGCTCTGCCGCATATATCAGTTCATATGTTAGGTGATTTACCATGCATGCAATTCCTGCGTGATTTCAGTGTCCGAAAGTTCTGAAAGGTTCTTTAACAGGTCCTTCTCATTTGTGGGGCATTTGGGAAGATCTTCCATTTATACAGGAGGGAGAGGAAAAGAGGTAAGAGTCTTAGAGGCCCAGATTTTCAAAAGAGACTAATGATTTTGGGTATCTCATTTTCTGGGTGCTCAATTTGATACCCCTTAAAGAGTCTTGACTTTCTGTGGGTGTGTCCTCAGCACTTTCTGACAATCTAATCCCTCTGGTTTGTCTCAAGTAGGCACCCAAAATAGAGGCACCAAAAATCATTAATCACTTTTGAAAATCTTGGCTGCTTATCCTATTTCTTTGCAAAATGCTGGGATTTATCTCATGCTTTAATTTCTTTTTCTTTCTTAAGTAGAGATTAATTCTGTATACTCTGCCTCTGTCATTGGCTTTGGAATTGGACGGTCCAATTACAACTAATTAGACCTGGGATTTGGAAACTACCACTGAGATCCAAAAAGTAAATTTCATGATGTTTTGTTGTTTTTTGAAGCCATTGTCCCATTTCATCTAGTGGCAGATGCCCTTCCTGGAATAATTGCAGACCACCTGGATTCACTTTATCCTTCTCCATGCAACAGGTCTACAAGTTATCTTTAATTTACAGATGGCATTGGCGTGTCACATCATGCTGAGCTATATTGTGTTGTGTTATGCTGTGTTATTTGCAGAATGATGTGTGTTCCAGGTCTGCCAGTTTATTCAGGTAGTGCTGCACAAGACATTCAACCACTGCCACATTTGATTAATGTAAGGTTCCTGGAGATATTCAGCTGCATGGTAAACTCTTGGCTTTCTGTCAGTCATTATTTACTTGTGTCATTATATCATAGCTAATTGTCTGATAGAAAAGATAATGGACAAAAAGGGGACAAAGTTTTGCATTTACATGAGGTGTATAAATATTCGCTGTCACTAACACCAGAAGAAACCATATCTGATTAAACAGAAAGAAAGTGTGATTTTAAAATAATTGTAAGGTAGAGATCTGAGAAGTCACAGGAATTCAGACACTGATCCTAGAGGGGCTCACTGATCAGAAGGTAGGCTATGTATTTTGCACCAGCCCAACAATTTTTATTTGGGATTATGCACGTTGTGGCACTAATCATGATATCTGAAAGGACTGGGTCTCCTGGAGAGTGGGCATCTCCGTTAAGAAGTATCAATTCTATAACCCCTTGAAATAGGATTTTTGGAAGTGCATGCCCATCACCATGTTCATCATATATGTGGCACCTTTTAGATGGCACCCAAAAAAGATCAATATAGTCTTGGTCTATAGAGACATCACATCATGAAGCAGGGAAGTAACAGTCTATAGATCAATATTATGTTAATTTCTGGGGACCTCATTACCAGAAAGATGAGAATTCAGAGAAAAGCAACAAAACTAGGAGTGGGGGCTGGAGAGAGTGATTTTTCCTTTTTAAGGAAAGATTAAAAATGTATTTGGCTAACTGACGACTAAGGGGGGAACATGCATTCAGCCTACAGATCTTTAGTGGGTGAAAACAGGGAGGTAAAGAAGTTATTCGGCATGGTAAAATAGAGGGATATAAGCAGGAATAATGGGTTTAAGTTATATAATAGATATTTTAAGCTGAATATCAGAAAAAGCTTTCTGACAATGAGTTGTATTTGCCTTATCCATAAAGTCCTAAGGACAATTTTGGGAGCTCTATCACTTGTCACATTTAAAACAAAAATGGACAAACACTCTTAACTATGCAATAGGGTGCAACCCTGCTCACCAGGGACATGGACTACATGACTTAATAGATCATTTCCATCTTCTTTCACCATATTTATTAAGGGCTAGAGTGTGACTTTAGGCACAGCCCAAGGGGTTGTGTGTCAATTACGCCACCCCAGAAGTAGCCTAGCAAAACATTATGGTTCAGACACAGCAATAAGTAACTGTCCCTCTCTTCCTTCGTCCTTGCTTCCTGGTAGTAGTAATTCACCATTGGCCTACAGCAATATAAGCATAGGCCAGTGGTAAATTGCTGCCTCCTTCCACACGGGCTCAATTATTTTGGCCAATGAATGGAAGGGGTGGAGTTATGGCTCTTTCCATTCCTTGCCCCTCTCTGCTGACCAGCTCTTGGAGGGGGGCATGTGGATGATTAGACTGAATCACTTGTATGTGCCTAGACTCAAGGATCTGGTAGTCCTCACAGGGACCTAAGTGGGGGTCTCTCTCCCATTTACCCCCTTCCCTGTCTAATATGAGTTAGGATCCTCACCCTAAATAACAAGTATCAGAGGGGTAGCCGTGTTAGTCTGAATCTGTAAAAAGCAACAGAGGGTCCTGTGGCACCTTTAAGACTAACAGAAGTATTGGGAGCATAAGCTTTCTTGGGTAAGAACCTCACCTCTTCAGATGCAACTTGCATCAAAGGCTTTACCCTTGTCTGGTTTACGCTTCAGGGTTTCCACGTACAGCAAGCGGATGGTGGCCTATTACCAACCTCCCTCCCCCCAAAAACAAACAAAGAAACAAAAAGCCCACCCCCAAAGAGACCCACGGTCTGGAAAGCAGACTGTTGAAAAAACTCACAGCAGAAAGAAGGCAGCCAGCTTCTTAAACAGAGTCAGAAAACACCCCCAAGAAAGTATAACAGTATCTTGTCATTAAAAAAACACCCAAAGCGCTGGAGATGTCAGCTTTTTCAACTACTTGATAAAAATCTGCTTTGAAGAAGCTTCCTCACAGTAAAATTCTTTCTGCTTTTCTAACCAGAACATTCTCCCCAAGAGGAGATGCACCGTTCCTGG
The DNA here is from genome assembly GCF_011386835.1 of Chrysemys picta bellii. Classification (NCBI taxonomy): domain Eukaryota; kingdom Metazoa; phylum Chordata; order Testudines; family Emydidae; genus Chrysemys; species Chrysemys picta. Next base: position 74,392,650 of record NC_088792.1, read on the forward strand.
AGACACTGCAATACCAGGTCAATGCATGGGGTGGACAGAGCAAGCTCCTATTCCATCCCCCTGTTTCAAAAATCAATTTAATATACAGTCCTTAAATAAAGGACATATCAGATATTAAACTGATAAGAACAGATTTAAATTTTATTAGAGAATATTTGAAAAATAAACAATACAGAAAATGTGAGGCGTCAGTTATTGGTCATTGGGGGTAACATACAGAGTATAGGGGGGATGTTAGTGTTTTGGGGTTGGGCAGCACACATAGTATATACAGACTGCAATGTCCCCAAATGGGGGGGGGGGGGTAACCGGTGGGCGGGATCAGGAAACAGCCGATAAGCGGTGAGGGTCTATCACCCATACAGGAAGTAGAGACAGTCATGGGTATAAGTAAGTGGGCTGGGTAATGGGGATGGGGTGATCCTCACATGGTGGGATTCAGTTAGGTTCGGTGGGTTCAGGGCTCAGGGGATAAGGTCCAGCAGGGGGGGTTTATAGGTCTCTTCCCCCTTGTGGGTGTACGAGGTCTCCCCTGCTCACTCTCGGTATTGGCGGAGGCCGGTGATGTGCTCCGTGTAGATGTCCCGGGACCAACGAATAGTGAAAGCTTATGCGCCCAATACTTCTGTTAGTCTTAAAGGTGCCACAGGACCCTCTGTTGCTTTTTACCCTAAATAACAGTCATTATTGCCAGGAGAGCAGAATTCCATCTGGTTGCCCCTCGTTTAAGCCTTCGATTTGTTTTGACATTGTATTGTCCTTGTCCTGGCCTCACCCTTCTATTTCACTCATGTGGTTTTATTTTGACATCATTGTCTCAACGGTGTATATATTTATTGTCTTTTTTTTTTACTCTCCATCTCATCAGCTCATGGTCTCCACACGGACTTGCACTGGCATCATGAAAACTTGGTGATATTGCCAAGTCGTGTTAAAATAAATGGCAAAATAATAATGGGCAGTGGCTTTATACCAGGGATGAATTTGGCCCACTGTCATTGGCTGTATGTGTGTGTGTGTGTGTGTGTGTGTGTGTGTATGTTTTTAAAAAAATAGCTACTGTGTAATATTTGTAGTTGTTTTTTTTAAAGTTTAAAACCAAGAGGCTATTTAAAGGATAAAAATCATTAGAAAACACCAGGGATTAGGGCTCATTACTGCATTTATTTTTTGAAAAAAAGAACAAGAAGGATATAATATAAAATCTGTGAATGTGTTCCACCCTACCTGGCACGTTTCAGCTCCAGCTGTGAATTTCCATTGCATCTATAATTTGATTTCACAACTCAGTCATGCCTTTCATGTTAGTTTTGTGGTGTGAAAATCCAGGCACCCAAACACCACAGTTATGCAAGAAATTTCACAGCATTTCCACAATGTGTCACTTCCACTATTATAGGCTAAATATCTTAATGAAAGTCAGCTAAATTACAAGAATAGAACTAACGAAACCTTTCTCCAAGTAGGACCATGAGAATGAAGATTTTAATTATAATGGTACATTAAATCAATTTCTATTTTTCATTGATTGAGTAAAGAAGAAAAAGTAATTACTCTTGTGCTGGTAAAATATTTACTTAGCATAGAACTTGAAAGTGAGGGCATGTGTATGTAAAATGTCTGCATTAATTTAACAAATCTAGTAAAATCAGTCTAATCTGGTGCATTGTATATCTGAGATTCAGCATTATTTTCTTATACTTGGAATATTAAACAAATGTAACTGGTAATGGAATGACTAATGGAAACTCTAAATATACAAAAAGAACAGGCGTACTTGTGGCACCTTAGAGACTAACAAATTTATTAGAGCATAAGCTTTCGTGGGCTACAGCCCACTTCTTCGGATGCATATAGAATGGAACATATATTGAGGAGATATATATACACACATACAGAGAGCATGAACAGGTGGGAGTTGTCTTATGTGTGTATATATATCTCCTCAATATATGTTCCATTCTATATGCATCCGAAGAAGTGGGCTGTAGCCCACGAAAGCTTATGCTCTAATAAATTTGTTAGTCTCTAAGGTGCCACAAGTACTCCTGTTCTTTTTGCGGATACAGACTAACACGGCTGCTACTCTGAAACCTATCTAAATATACAAGTTTGAGAAGAACTTTAACTGTATGAAAAACATGTTTAGTACTTCACAGGTTTCATGACACTGAAAATTTTGTAACCAGTTTCATGAAAATAAATGGTCATTAAACCAGTTTGAGTATTATTCATGTTTTTCATATAGTTAGAATTCTTTTAAAACATGCCTAATTAGCATAGTTGTCATTGAAAGGTCAGCATTTACCAACAGTTACCACATTTTTATTTCATATTCTAAGTATAGGGAAATAGTGCTGGATCTCTTTTATCGGGATGTAGTAATTGCTGTTACAGGCTGATTTTTATTTTAATGGCACCCACTGTACAAGAAATCACTAATTTCTTATTAGATTTAAGAATGAAATTAAAAAAAAACAATTTCATGTAACTGATGAAGATAAATCTGAATGGAACAATAGAGTTTATTACAGATATGAATCATTTTATATTTTATGATATTAATTATCATCACAAATTGAGGGCTATATGGTCAATAGAAACCATTAAAACACTAACATTTACCAACTGTTACTACACAGTTACTTCACACATGCTCTATTCTAAGTTTAGGGGAAAAATCTGGTAATTTGGTAAATGGTAAATTGACCACTATAAGATGATGTCATAGTGTGAAATTTAAATTAATTTTATATTAAAAAGTAAAAAAAAAGTGATGTTTAAAGGTTGAAATAGAAACAAAGTATCTTGATTTTTATCCAATCCAATTTTTTACAATTTTTGGTTCACAATTTTTTTTTGAGATTTTTGACTTCGTTTCCCATCTTGAATTAGGACATTTTTTAAATACTAAAAAATCTTATAGTGCCTGTTCTATTCTAAATTCCTATATTGTGCTCATCACTATAGTATCTGGGCTCTAATTATAAGTCACCAATCATTATAAGCCTAAAATTGAAAAGACTTAGACTTCCAGGAAAAAGCTTCTTTCTGCAGAAAATTTCTCATGTGTAATCCCTGTTCAGAGCATAAATGTTCTTGAACATTTGAGTTGAATCAGAACAGTTGGGTTTTATGTATAAGATTTTTAAGAATCTTGGCTTTTCACAACTTGAAATTTGTTCAACTTCTTAAAAGTCAACACAGAATTTAAAAGTGGCTTGATATAAAAACTTCCAGCCATCTACATGAATTCCCACTGAGAACTAGCACAGAGGAGTTCTTTTACCAAGTTGGGCCCCAATCTCCACACTGGATCCATGTGGGCAGAGTCCCATGTCTCTGAAGAACCTCATAGACTTCAATGGGGCTCCATATCAGTGCAGGGCTACTTCAATGTGGATTGAACTGGAGGATCAGGGCCTTGCATGCTGTTAGCTATTAGAGGTTACCTTCGTGTTATAACTTCAGTTTAAGGCCTGGCAAATATTACAAGCTCCACTCCTCCTAAATTCATCTTTCATTCATTTTTTTAAAGTAGATATTTTGAGCACTTTGTGATTCAAAGATAGCCATTAAAATGTATACTCACTCACTGATCCAATTCCCACTGAAGTCAATTGAATTATTTCCATTCACTTCACTAGGGGTAGGATTAGGCTTCAGTGACTCAGGCCTGATCCAGAAAAGCACTTAAGCAAGTGTTTAGGCACATGCTTTGCTGGATTTCAGTCTCAATCCTGCTTTTACTGAAATTAATGGGATTTTGCAATTGATTTCAATGAGGGCAAGGTGAGCCCTAGGGTTATATATTTGTCACAGTGAATTTTTCCTCCAATAAATAATACAGAAATCACAATTGTTTTCCCCAGAGATGTTTAGGAAGAATCACTGGTATTCTCAGCTGTGCATCTGCCTAACCCTTTCTCTCCCCATCCCTCCATCGGTTCCAGAACCAGGAGTGCTGGAACAATTTGTATAGTGGGGGGTGCTGAGAGCCACTGAACCAAACTGTAAACCCTGTATATGATGGAAACCACTTCAAGCCAGGGGGTGGTGCTGTACCCCCAGCACCCCTAATTCCAGCACCTATGCCCAGAACTCCACTCTCAAACTATGCTCATGGCATCTTTACACACGTACCCCACGCCATTATGGAGGAGATAGGCAATGGTGAAATCTTCATCTCTTTCCCTTATACATTCCCTTGGCATCTCTGCTCTTGGCTGCAGAAGTTTTTTCCATAGCAACACCATGGGACACATACTGGCAGTGCTCCAATTCAGCTATTAGGATATGTCTACACAGCAACTAGGCACCCACAGCTGGCCTCGGCCAACTGACTTGTGCTCGGGCTTCGGGGCTGTTTCATTGCTGTGTAGAGTTCCAGGTTCGGGCTGCAGCCAAACTCTGGGACCTTCCATCTTGCAGGGTCCTAAAGCCCAGCCTCCAGCCTAGCCCAGAAGTCTATACAGCAATAAAACAGCCCCACAGCCCAAGCTCTGTGACCACGAGTTGGCTAGCAAAGACAGCTGTGGTGTCTAGTTCCTGTGTAGCCATACCTTTAGAGATGGAACTCTTGTGACTATGACGGTAGAAATTAAGGGGTGCCTTCCTTTCTCTTCCTGGTAGGCTCTGTCTCTAAGGCATACTTTTATCTGGTAGCTATCAGCAACAGCAGATATTTTGACTCCTGCTCATAAGAGAAAATGTCAAACAACTTAGACTACTTTTCTTACACACAGTGCTAAGAAATACATCACAGTTAGTAATGGTATTTGTTTTGGCTAAGGAATTTAAATCCCATTTTAATCTACAGGGTGGAGGAGAAAAAGACAGCGGCATTTATTCTGAAATGTTCTACTGCTCTGTGAATGGCTGGGAACAAGCTGGAAGGTTTAATTCTTCAAAATAGTTTGCTCACCACATGAGATGTTATCGATATGAATTAAATTTGCAGAGTAGTTATAATCACAGCGCACTGCAGCCTAAAAAGTAATAGCCTTCTGCTTTACCCTTGCCAGTCTTCACTTTGTCTCCTGCTTGTGGATCAGAATGCAAGATGTCGCTCCCTCATCAAATGTACTAATGCAGAGCTTTTCGCCTATAAATCACAAAAGAACAGGTTGTACTGCCTAATTTCCTATTTGACTTGTATACCTCTCTGACCATGAGATTTTGTGAGTTATGGGCTGTCACACAAATCAAGAAGATAACCTCATTATGTCACCAAACCCATCTGGAATGGCCCCTCCTTCTGACAGGGAATGACCATGACTCATCTCCACCCCCACAGGCAATGAGGACTTGACAGGAGAGCACTGCGTGAAGTTTTGGTGTTGTTTCAATGTGGGTCTATAGTCCAGTTCAAGAAACATAAACCACTGTTCCACAGATGCCAAAATGACATGACTGCTGCCTGTCTGCTTTCAGCATTACATGTCTGAGTTTGATGACTGGCCTGTTGAGACATGTATAGAATAGAATTTAGTATTCAGTAATGCCTTGTTTACCCATGGTATATACTAAAGCACTCTGAGCCCATTGCCTGTGCCTCAGAAGGTGCCCTTCATAGAATCATAGGACTGGAAGGGACCTCTAGAGATCATCTAGTCCAGTCCCATGCACTAATGGCAGGACTACTAAGTATTATCTAGACCATTCCTGACAGGTATTTGTCTAACCTGCTCTTAAAAATCTCCAATGATGCAGATGATTCATGATAATGATTGGCCCAAACTACTCTCTATCACCCACGGAAACCCTTAATCCATATAACTCTTAGCGGTAAGTGTTGTTAAACCCAGTCATGTACAGGAGTGGTCACAAGTCCTCTTCCTTTCCCAGGAGTAGGGTAGTAGAGAGAGGGTAAGAATTCTGCAGTTGTGTTGCTATTGCCATATTCAGACCTGCAAGTTAAAGCAATTGCATCTAAATTATCAGTACAATGAGCCAAATTCAACCCTGGCTTCAATGAGGGAACTCCCATTTACCCTGCTTGTGCCAGGACTGAATTTAGTCCAACATCAGTAACAATGCTCTGTGACAGATGCTCTTTTAATAAAATAGTACATTGAATTTATTTCTTGTTTTTTTTCCTCAACAGTGCAGGGAAAGTAATTATATTTTAAAGGAAAATCACTTAGCTGGCATACAAATTGTCAGCCTGAATGCTATTTTGACTATAAATTGAATCTAGTTACAGTTGATTTTTTTTTTTTGCCAGACCTTAGTTTGGGTGTCACCTTGACTGCCTGATGCTCTAAATCCTTGAGGTTCCTACTCTGTCTCTATCTACCATGACCTTTCATGTGCCATATCTGGTTACCATACTTCGTATGACCAGATGCAATTTAGTTTGGACCCCTTTTTACCATAGGCCCTGATCCTGCAAATAGTTATGCTCACTGAAATCAATGGGGACTACTCGTATGTAGAGTTACTCACATACATAACTATTTGCACTATGGGCCACAGTGCTGAGCAACACAAGGTATTCTTCCAAGTGTCTGAATGTACTATTGCTTGAATGGTACCAAATCAGTTCCAAGAATCAAAGCCAGTTCTCCCGGGGGGTTGTGTTTGGGTAAACCGAGGGCTAGCACAAGGCATCAGCACCATTTAAGTTCTACACCATTCTGAGGGTCTTGTGCTGGCCCTCTGCATAGGGGTGGATTTCACCTATTGTATGTTGATGGTACTATGTGTGGAGGTTTGCACAGAACAAACCTACGCTATGCCTGGATCTAGCTAATGTTGTTAATTCTTCATTTTCATGGGTTTTCAATTAAATGGGTGTTCAATACCACAACAAAGGGCATGGCACAAGAACCTGAATAAAAGTAAATTCACATTTGTCTTTTTGTTTCAATTTCCTTCTATAGCAATCTGTTTCTCTGTGGTTTTGTTTTTGGAGAGCCCTTCCTAGGTAAGGTTGTATGGCTTGTGTTATGCAGAGGGTCAGACTAGATAATCAGAATGGTCCCTTCTGTCGTTGAAATCGTTGAAGTGTTGAGTCCAATCCATGGCATGATGCTGATGCCATATTGGTAGAGCTTATGGATGGTAGCAGAAAACTTTTAGTTTAACTAGACAGTTTCTTTAGCTTAGATCTTGCTGGAAAATGGGCTTTAAGCTTAGTGTACCTACTGAAGTGTACGCCAACAAATAAATATTTGTGTTTGTAGATACAAAGTGGCCACTTGTTTTAGATGACTAAACAAGGTTATCTCAGTGGTGTGCTTTACTCCTGAGACATTCTTTCTACTTGATACTATACTGCAAAGAGTGAGATAAAGTTATCTAAAGCGAAATGGGAATGTCTTATAGAGCAGACGGATGGTAGCCACTGGTAGTATCTCTCATCAATAGAGATGGGCACAAATCTTAACCAATCCCATACTACAGGAGAGCTCAGAGCTGGATGCAAACTCTGCAGCATGGGTCCCTCTTAGTCGGAGGTTTGAATGATTTTCCCAATCCTTTCATTGGTTTGGAGTTAGTGGGATATAGCATGTTTCTTACTGTTCTTTTTGTATATTGCTGTTTGAGATTCAGCATTTTTTAAAAGGAAATGTATATTTAGCTTGGATAAGCTAGACACAAATGTAGCATATAAGGAGGTTGCCAGTATTTTTCTCTGTTGTGGGCTTAATCGTTTTCCCTATTCTATTTATTTTTTTATTGTTATGGGGTATAGGAGTTTAAACTTACCTTCTGCCCTGACTACAATTTTTGTCACAGAATAAAAGAGGAGAGTAAAAAAAAAATCAGAATTGGGTTTATTAAAGAAGAATGAGAATTCTGTAACAACTCAGTCTTATACTAGACCAAGTGTAGAATATATCAGTGGGCAGTGTCACAAAATATGACGCTGTTCATTGGAAGAATGGTCACCTGGCATGAGAACTATCATCCTCACCTTCTCTCGGTGACTGAGACTGAGAAACAAAAATGGCATAAGGTAAAACTGCACGTTGTTAGCTCAGTTCCAGAACCAGTGGCTGGAAGAAAAGTCTAAAAATAATACAACATGACTGACTACACTTTGGAAATGCTGCCAATTCGGAGTTGCTGAAAATGGTAGAAAACATAACCCAGCAGAAATGGGGTCATGTCGTGCAAAAATATTTGGTGAAGGTACAAGTCAGCTTTTCCCCCCCCCCGAGATGAATTGAATCTGTAGGTCAAATCTTAAAATCCTTTCTCACTTTTTACTCAAACAAAACTCTCACTGAGCAGGCAGCCTGGCAATGTCTTTCTGGTGAGTCAGCACACGAGAAATGGCTTTTTAGCCCTCTGTGGTTTCTGGGTGTTTTGGAGCAGCAGGTGGGGGAAAGGGCATACTGGAGGGTCCTTCTGGTCTCCCAGCTGGGAGGGGATGGGGCTTCTTTTGGAGGCTGTCACAGATACCAGGATTAATCAGCAAAAATGTCCAAAAGATTCCAACCTTGTCAGAGGGATTTAGAGACTCCAAAAGCCTTATCAGGGGCTCCTGTTGCAACCAGTCCTCCTGGTGCAACAGCTCTAACTGCTACCAGTGCAATTTCTGGCTTCCAGGTGTCTCCTCATACTGTAGATATCTGGGGCAAGAGGGGGGAGGATGGGAATGAAGGGACTGGCGGTGTAACATGAAAGAGTTAGGGTGTCCTTTTCTGGTATTTGGAATGGCTACTAGGCCACTTTCAAAAACAAAGTTATTTGTAACCCCTATTTAGTTAGTGTCTCAAGTCAGTTAATCCTTTCTTTGCACCCTATTTGTATTTTTTTTAACTATTGTACAGTGCCTTGCGATACATACACCAAGGCACTATACAGCATGGAGCAGGTATATGTTACTCCAAATGCCATGGGAGAGGGATGGCAGAAGCTCTGTCAACTCTTCTCTTCCATATAGCATTAGCAATCTAAACTCAAACACTACAGCAGTGCTGATACTGCAGTCTTACTGGGTCTTATTCCAATATAAATAATGAACGGAAGGGCACAAAAGTGCTGGCATTACCATAGCTACCAAATGCTACATGACTAAAAAATGCAATCATGTAAAGAGTGGTATTGACATTTATTTAGCCAACCTAAACCAAAAGGATGAAAAAGGCAAGAGACCGGCTCCTATTTCCATGGAAGTCAATGGCAAAATATCCATGGACTTCAAGGAGACCAGGATTTGGCCCAAACCTTGGTAAGTAACAAATAGTAGAGATACCATGATAGCTAATCTATAGAACAAAGAAGTGATTTGAAGACAAAAATACAAATAGGGGGCTTGATTCCCCCCGTGTTACTCCTATTTTATGGTAGTGGAACTCCAATGAAATCAGTGCAGTTTCACCACTGTAAAACTAAAGCAATACAGCGGTGCAGCAGACCCAGAATTTATTTACACAGTTCAGTAGTTATAGGGGAAGAAAAAACAACCCACCCAGGTAGATAATTCTACAGTGTATTTTCCCCTTAAAATAATTGACAATTAGCTTTAGTGTGTCTTTTTAAAAAGTTATATATCTCTTTCAGCCATTATTCTTGTAATCCTCAGCCCAGTTGCTAATGAATAGATATTTGCATCACAGGAAATAATATTCTGAGCTGAGGACTGAAAAATACTTAAGCCCCACAACATCTCTATGAGGCAGACAGCTGGAACCGAAATTTGGTATCCTGACTTCAGTCCTTCCTACTAACCACTATTGTACAAAACGTCCTCCCTCACAACCACCACCATCAAAATTAGGATCTTTGTTGGCAGTCTGAGCAAAGCAGTCAAGAACTGAATGGGTCAAGAGAGCAAACTACCCTCTCATCCCTAGAAGTGACTTGTCCAGAACTGAGATGAGGCTGATTAGCAGGTAAAATGCGGGGAGCCTTGTACTGCCTTAGTCTATGCTGTACCTGTTCTGTATATAAAGAGAGAATATCTTTTCCAGGGCTGTCAGTCTGGCACCTTCCCCAGCATTAACTGTGATATAAAAAATAATCCCATTTGAATACAGAGTAAGGGGTTAATATGACATGAGTTGGAAGAAAGATGCAAGCTAACAATTAAAGCAGATCATGATCCAACTTCAATGAAACCTTGTTCTTCTCTCAAAATGTTGCTTGGATACTAAAGCTTAATATTTTATCTAATTAAGATAAGCCCAGTGATGTGAAACTATAATTGTCCTTTTATTCTTCTTTTCCATCTCACCAACTGTGCATTAATGCATGTGTATGGAGACCATAAGTAGCTTCCAAATTCTCTTTGCCTTTGGTTTAATTAACTGATGCATGCTGATTTCATGTAAGGGGTAATGTACTGTACCCATCACCAACTAGACATAGGGCCATATTGTCTGTTATTTGGAATTTCAAGCTCAAGGTTCTGTGTGTGGTTTGTGAGATGATGTTTGTAGAAGAAGAAAGGGGTCCAGCCCTGTAAACGAGTGGATGTGCTGAGATGTGTGTGTATCTTGGAACAATCACAAAGACCCAATGCCTCTGCATAGCTGCCCTGCTGATTCCCCCCACCATTAGCTATGCCATGCTTGCCCCCATTAGCTATGCCATGGAAGTAGAAACCTGGAAGGGACCCAGCAGGGGTTATTACTGCTTGCAGGAGGATTCACTCCCCATCACAATTTCTATGTGAAATCCATGCTAAATACAGTTGTCAGTTGGCCCCTGTGGAGTGCCCATAGAGGGGTTACCACAGGATCAGGGGAGGTGGAGGATGGTAGTGTGTCACAGACCCTGCATACCATGTCTTCCAGTGCCTGTGGTTTTGATAGGTCTGGCATCCTTTTGCCCAGGGAAATATGGTCCATAATAAGGCTTTAATTCAACTGAGGTGTTCTGATATAAACCAAAATAGAGAATTTTGGGTGGCTTTCCCATCTTACCACAGCCTCAGTGTAGTAACAACAACACTGTGAGTGAACCAAGGCCTTCATTGCTGGTTTAACCTGCCCCAGACCCTACCCCTCCTGGGAAAAGAGGCTGAGAATGAGCATTGAAAGAGCCCACATATCTCCAGCACAGAAAAGCAGCACTGTGAGGGAGTCATTGGTCAGAGCCACCCAGAGCCTTGGCTGGTACCTCTCACTGAACCTTTTTAGGTGAGAGAATTGTAATCTTAAAGAGTGGAGTTTTGTGTATTGTAGGGACTGGCTTGGATGATGTGGAGAAGGTAGGTAGGGAAGGGGCAGTTTGGGAGGAGGAAGAGATGAATATATTAAAGAGCTAATAGTACTCAAAATGACTAAGGAGCATGTCATAGAAAGTAAAATCGCAGGCTGTGTGGGTGAGGTGAGAAGGTGATTTATGGATAGGAGCCATTTTGCCAGCCAGGGTAGAAAACCACCTGAGTAGCTGAGCAAAAAATCAGGCAATGGAGAAAAAACAAAACAAAAAAACCCAGAAAAGCTGGCCAATCAGAACGGGGGTGTGGGGGTTAGGGTGGGTGGAGAAAAAGCCGAGTGGCACAGCAATCCAGCACCCCCTGGAAGTTGGCAACAAGGGCAACCACCCTGTTTGCTCACCCCTAGAACCGGCCCTGTTTATGGATGGGTTTGAGGGACTGATGTTTGTGCTGGTTGGTCTGCCCTGCTGGCATGAGAGAGAGCTCTTTTCTGTGCCTCCTCAGGTCCTACTAGCAGCCAGGACTTGACCCACAGCAGCAGGTTTAACTCCCTAGAATAGGAGTGAGGCACGGCTGCTTAGGACAAGGAAGCCTCAGACAACAGCCAGCTATTGTATTTTTTGGAAATGTGTTTAGTCACTTGAAGGATGGATATATGATTGGGAAAGGAAAGCAGCTGCTGTGTATATGAGAGACCCACAAGTGAGCAGACACTCTGCAGTAAGAGACTCATTAATTGTTTTTGTAATCTTTATTATATATAATTCATAATTACTGCTATAAATATGCATAAATGCAATTTACAGTTAATTAATATACCAAATCATTATATTGTTAACCGGGAACCCATCAGAAAACATTATTGAATTGCTTCCAGACTTATGCTCTGTAACTCTAGGAAGCAACAATATTTAGACAAAAAAAATTAACTTCCAAGTATCCCCAATCAGAAGCAGACTGTGAGGCTGAGGGGAAAACAACGATTCAAGATTTCAGGTATCTGGCTCCTATCAGACTCCTACAAAGTAGAATAATAGCACCTTTCCCTTGGAATTTTAAAATTGTATTCTACTGTTGTTCTTGTGGTGCTTTGTGATAGGTGCCCAAACTGAAAGCTGCTACCAGTGTGAGTCAGATAATAAAGCAATTTCTGAACTGCAGCAGCATTCAGCCATGCCTTTTGTTACCTTCACCAGCTATTATGAAGTAGCATTAACAAGGCTCAACCCCTACCCCCAGTCTATTTTAAAAAAATCACCTTTAAAAAGAATTTGTAAGTCCTTAAGGGGCATCTTTCTCTCCCATCTCAGGAAAGCTCCTAACACTCTAAACAATAAAGAGCTTCCAACTTAAAACACTAGTCTAAAGCTACAAACAAAGAAAATACATTGAGTGGATTTCTTGACCTCTTAATCTTCTAGCAGAGAAACTATTCTGAACATAAATGAACATTAAATTGTTATTGCTATGATGGTGTATTACACTTGAGATGGCAAAAGTCACAGGATCTATAGGGTCAGGTAAACTAGTACGGGTTCCTTCAGTGTTTATTTTAAAGTTAAAACTTATCATGCTTGAAAAATGAAACTTTCATTTCTGAGGTTGTAAAACTGGAAAAGCGCATGGAAGCGCTGGGATGGCTTGTGAAATGTTCAAAATCTTTCAGATTTCATTTTCACCTCAGGACTGCCTAGTCCACCACCATGCCACAAAGAGGACCACGAAAGGCAGCAGGGCCTTATGCAAGTGAAGCTCACATTAAGAATAAGGTAAAAAACTGAGGAAGCTAAATTAAAAACAGGTGGAAAACAATAATAAAACGTGTATTGTTTTAAAGAGAAAATCTTTATGCATTCAATTGAATCATAATAGACAAAAATAACTTGCTAGTTCACCACCACAGTATTGGGGGAGGGTGAATAATATAATGCTGCATATTATTGCCATAATTATTAAGACTGTATCATAATGCAGACGCACAAGAGGCCAAATTAATGTTGCACAGGCAACCTTAATTCTGGCAATTCCTAACTTTTCAGTGTTTGATTTTGCAACCCTAGCGTTCTTTTAAAGTAATTTTTGGTATGTAATTTAATATCTGTATCTATATAGAATGAAAAAACACACACAAATGTATAAGGGTAGTTCAGGTTTTCAATTTTACTAAGCAGAATATGAAATAGACACATGCTGTCAGCATGGTAACAAGTTCTTTTTTTCTCTCCTTAAAAAAGTAAGACACCCTCCCTAGATTTCCCTTGCATCACTTTGATGTTCTGTTTGCTTTCATCTTTGATCTCATCCAGCTTACTTCTGGATTCAACTCTTTCAATAGACAGCCATCACTGTGCTCCCTCCCCTTCCTATGTCAGAGACAGTACTGCCAACTTCAAGAGATAAAAATCTTGAGTCAGATCCCCAAAAATCATCACTGTCCCCAAAAAATCATAAGATTAAAAAAAATATTTTTTTTATGTCAGTCTCTTGATTTTTTTGAACTCCTCCAGCCCATCCCCAGGGTGTGTACATGTGACAATTGTGTTGCCCACTCTCCCACATGTACTGGATAAGGGGATTTGGCCCCTGCTGCAGGAGCTCTCATCCCCGCATCTGCTGTCTCCTGCTTAGCAATTAATCCTGTCCACCAGTCCTCCATCAATTCTGTCCCCACCCAACCCCCTTAGTTCAGTCCCCCTCAGTTCAGTTCCTCAGCCCCCATAATCACAACCCCATCAAGTCAGCCCCCCATCCCATCAACCATCACTGCCCGTAGTTCATCCTCCCACCCCATCTGCTCAGAACCCACCGTCAATTCAGCCCCTCCACCCCATCAGCCCTCACCTTCATCACTTCAGCTCCCCTGCAGCCCCCAGGCCATAGTTCACCCTCTCAGCCTCACTTCTGCTCCTCATAGGGTTTTCACCCTCCCGAGGCCTAGGGGGAGGAGGGCCCTGCAGAGGGGTCCCCCTCCCACTTCCCAGTCTGGCAGGGGAGGAGCCACGCAGGGCTGAAAAAAAATTCCTGAGCTTTGAGAGTTCTATCGCAAGATCATGAGTGAGGCTTAATTTTACTTATAAGTCATGTGTCTCGCAATAAATTTGTGAGTTGGCATGTCTATAGAGATGATAATGACCCTCTGTGTGCTTGTGCTAAGAAAGAGTACCCATCTGGAAAGGGAGCAGTGGAAGATAAATGTGTAAACAGTTTGAGAAAGCAAGCAGAAAAACGGGGAGTTGGGCTGTAATTAAAGTCCTTATTTCAATTCTAGTCTATATCTGGGCTAGGAAAAAATGAGTCGTCTTTTCCTTTATATGTATTATTTAGGATCTCTGGCAGTGGAGAAGTGGAAGCCTAGCATAACTACAGTATCTGAATACTGTACAATATGCTTAGATACAATGATTTTTACTTTTAAAATCAGTTACGTGGAATTGGAATGAGTAATAGCTTACCCCTAATAATGTTTCTGTATATAACAAGTTACAGGCTGTTCTTGTGTTCTGTTCTTCCAGCTTTTTGTTAATAAATTAGCTCAAGGCTGACTCTTTGTGTGCCGGCCTTACGTTGCAGCTTCTTCCTAAGAAAACCTATAGATGCTATAAACTTGCGATGGGTTGATATAGGGTTGTACTTAAATGTACGATTCCATGTAACTTCATGAATTCCTGGAATTTTGATGAAGTACAGTGTGGCCCGCATTATTACTGTCAATCTGCTCTGTATTCTTTCAAAAAAGGACAAGAGTTTCAAAAATGAGTTCTTAATATTAGGCCTCTACATCCATATTTAGGTACCTAAATAAGTGTCCTGACTTTCAAAAGTAAGCACCTGGCAGCTCCCATCGAAGCATCAGTCTTCTGTGTGTCATGAATATCTAAATAGCACAGATTTCCAGGGATTCCTAGCAATACTTGTTCTGTGGCTCTTTGCCATATTGCAGGAGCTGATGCTATCCCAAAAGGCAGTTTATAAACTGAAAGAGTCCCTTATGAGTATCCAGTATGGGCAGTGCACACGATTCGGAGCTCATCTCCATCTGTGATGAACATAAGCTCAATCCAGTTTTGTGAGCGTCTGCCTACCTGCTATTTAGCAAAATAACTTTTATGCATGGTAAAGGGGCATTCTCTGTGGTAAAAATAGGATTAAACTTTCATTTGAAATGACAACAAATCCTTACGATCCTGATTATCCCAGGTAGATCTGCTTTATTCTGTTGGCTGAATTAAACACAATGGCATTTATTATTACATGTATGTAGTATATGTCCTTCTTTATGGTAATTCCAACACAACTCCTTCTGGAAATGACCGTGTTCTGACTTATGATCTGTTTGACCAAAGATTTTAAAATTAAGTTGCTCAGTCAAATACTGGACTAAACTGGCATTAATTTGGTCACTGTCACTCTGACTTTGGTTTGTTTTATCCATGTTTTTTACTGCAGTCTTCACTGACAGAGTAACATCCAGAAGTTAGGAATAAGTAAGATGTTAGCATACAATTCTCTGTGGCTTAATGTCTCAGAACCTTCACTAATGGAACTCTCAAGGCATCTTCCAGATTTGCTCCAGATTCACACTACTGGTTTAATGTCATCAGGTCTGTCATATTTATGGCATTGTAGGCTGCTGAATCCATTTATAGTACCAGGAGGCAAATACCTTTATAAATAGCTCTCATCTTTTTTTTTTTCTTCTTCATTGGTGCTGTGGAGTGAGTGTAGCAGTTGATCGGTTTTTCTTCCAATAGACTCAAGAGTGTCTGTTACACTATTAGCACAAAAAATGCTTCAGTCTTTCAGTATATGATTCACAGGCTTCATCCTGTGTCCAATACACTTTGCCATTCTGTCTAGGCCTGGAATGATCTTTAGTCCTGAATAAAATAAAACACAGCTTTCAAAAAATTACTGGTTACCATTGTTTTCTTCACTAATTGGTTAGGGAAGTGTATACAGAGGCTAAATTCCTGTCCTCATTGCCATCTTTAGCATCATTAGATTTTAGTAAGGCAAAACCACCTGCATTCTAATCTTGTTTCTGACCATGACCCTTTGTGATCTTGGACAGGCCATTTAAGATTATATTTCAAAATCTCTCTCTCATTTTGTGCACCTCAGCTTTTGGTTGCCCAACTTTAGATGTGTAGGGCCTAAATGTCCGAGGTGCTGAGCACCTGCAGCCCTCAATCAATGCTGGGAGCTGTGGGTATGCAACACGTCTGACAATTACACTCTAGATGTCTATAGTAAGAATGAATAATAAATAAAGTGGGCACCCAAAACTAAAATTTGAGCCTTAATATCTGTGCCTCGATTTTTCCCATATTTAAAATGTGGATAACAAGGCTTACTTACCTCACAGGTGTGTTGTGAGTGTTAATTAATTAATATTTTAAACATGAAATGAGGAAGAAATGAGTGATGTAGGTACCAAGAATGACAGTATTATGTTCAACAGGTTGTGAGATATTTTAACATTCATAGAAGTGCCACTCTTATAGGGCATAACAGGGTAGCTGGCCCATTCAATGAAACTGGGCTCAGCTCTCCTGTTCTAGTCCAGAGGTACCCAGCTGAGCCAATTAAGAGGGTGGGGCAGCCCCTGGGGGCTATAAAAGGTCAGTCAGGAGTGAGAGCAGACGGATGAGGAGGAGTGCGATCAACCATATTGTAAAGATAGAAAAGAAAGCATGAAAAAGTATGAGAACTAAAGAACTTATGATAGTAACTTTTCTGGATATTAACAAAGCTTGTGATGTGACATGGAGAGATAGGATTGACTTTATAAAGTGGCTACCATGGGTATAAAAGGAAAAATGTATAGTTGGATAAGGGATTTCTTAAGTAAAAGAACTATGCAGGTCAGAGTAGGGAAAGCCTACTCCAGTATATTTTCACTTACAAATGGCACACCACAGGAGAGTGTCATCAGTCCTACCTTATTCAACCTCATGATAAATGATCTTCCAAAAGAGATGAGTGCAGGACTAGGCATCGCTTTATTTGCTGATGACTGTACCACATGGGGCAAAAACAGAAACCCTAAAATAGCTGCTAAAAGAGTAATTGAAGCCCTAACGAAGGATGCAGAATAGGGAAACATCTGGGGCTTTAAATTCTCAATTGACAATACTAAGGGAATGATATTCACAAAAGGAAAATTTTTAAAGTTATAAATTGTATCTCTATGGATCGCAAATATATATAGTTAAACGTTTCAGGTATGATATTTGATAGCAAGCTCACTCGGAAGGATCATATTGACAATATTAGAGATGAGCGTAAAGGCAGAATCAACAGACTTAAAAGTATTTCTGGAACTGCCTGGGTGTGGATAAGAAAGCAGTGGTAATGCCAGACAAAACGCTAAAAAGACCAATTATTAAATATGGGTGCCAGGCTTTCAGTTTGGCATCAGAAACAAATGTTGAGAA
This sequence comes from Chrysemys picta bellii, assembly GCF_011386835.1. Classification (NCBI taxonomy): domain Eukaryota; kingdom Metazoa; phylum Chordata; order Testudines; family Emydidae; genus Chrysemys; species Chrysemys picta. The sequence goes on from NC_088792.1 coordinate 74,410,206, forward strand.
AGCTTGACTCAGTCCAAGCTCAGGTGTTGCGAATTGCATGTGGTGCCTTCATCACATTGCTGTCGAGTGAACTGCAGATAGCTGAGGATGAAATGCTTGTTGTTTTAAGAATGAAGCTTTTAGACTTAACCTTTGGGACTAAAGTCACTGGAAACAGTGAAGATGGAAACACTAAGCTAATATATGATGAATGCCAGGAATTCAAGTGCCTCCTGTAAGTAGGCTTAAAGCATGGACAAAAGATCTTACTGAAAAAAAGGACCTAAAAGAGCTTAAAATCAATAGCTTTGGGAAAATGCATTATAATTGGAATATATATATATATACACCTCCTGAGATAGATATGGAAATGTACAATAAAATTAAAAGATGAAGAGGAGCGTTAAATGTGCAAGATGTAGCAAATCCATATATTTGTGATTAGTGAGATGCTACTGCCCAAAGTATACTGACAGCTCCGAAAACATAAGAACAGGAAGAGTGGGAAGAGCATTTTGTGTTCCTTTGCTTGGAATCAAGGATGCTGTAAGGCTATCAAATTTTGTCACCTTTTGGCAGCTGAACTGGCAGGGCTAATGCTGGCATTAAATTGGGACACAGATGTATGCCCCGCTATTATGGTCATTGTGTCTGATTCCTTATCAGGATTACTAGCGATCAGAAATGGCACATCACATAGCAGAAATGATATATTTAGTAGGGCTGTCAATTAATTGCAGTTAATTCACACAATTAATTCAAAAAAATTAATCACGATTAATCGCAGTTTTAATTGCATTGTTAAACAATAGAATATCAATTTAAATTTATTAAATATTTTTGGATGTTTTTCTACATTTTCAAATATGTTGAATATATTCAATTACAAAACAGAATACCAAGTGTACACTGCTTACTTTATATTATTATTTTTTATTATAAATTATAAAAGAAACAATATTTTTCAATTCACCTCATACAAGTACTGTAGTGCAATCTTTTTATCATGAAAGTGCAACTTACAAATGTAGATTTTTTTTGTTACATAACTACACACAAAAACAAAACAATGCAAAACTTTAGAGCCTGCAAGTCCACTCAGTCCTACTTGTCATACAGCCAATTGCTAAGACAAACAAGTTTTTTTACATTTATGGGAGATAATGCTGCCCACTTTTTATTTATGATGTCACCAGAAAGTGAGAACAAGAGTTCTCATGGGACTTTTGTAGCCAGCATTGCAAGATATTTACGTGCCAGATATGCTAAACATTCGTATGCCCCTTCATGCTTTGGCCATTCCAGAGGAATTGCTTCCATGCTGATGATGTTAATTAAATTTGTGACTTAACTCCTTGGGGGAGAATTGTATGTCTCCAGCTCTATTTTAGCCACATTCTGCCATGTATTTCATGTTATAGCAGTCTCAGATGATGATTCAGCACATGTTGTTCATTTTAAGAACACTTTTGCTGCAAATTTCACAAAATGCAAAGAAGGTACCAATGTGAAATAGCTACAGCACTCGACCCAAGGTTGAAGAATCTGAAGTGGCTCCCAAAATCTGAGAGGGATGAGGTGTGGAGCGTACTTTCAGAAGTCTTGAAAGAGCAACACTCCGATGCGGAAACTACAGAATCCGAACCACCAAAAAAGAAAATTAAGTTTCTGCTGGTGGCATCTGACTCGGATGATGAAAATGAACATGCATTGGTCCGCACTGCCTTGGATTGTTATTGAGCAGAACCCATCATCAGCATGGATTCATGTCCTCTGGAATGGTGGTTGAAGCATGAAGGGACATATGAATCTTTAGCACATCTGGCATGTAAATATCTTGCAGTGCTGGCTACAATAGTGCCATGAGAACACCTGTTCTCACTTTCTGGTGACATTGTCAACAAGAAGCGGGCAGCATTATCTCCTGCAAATGTAAACAAACTTGTTTGCCTTAGTGATTGGCTGAACAAGAAGTAGGACTGAGTGGACTTGTAGGCTCTAAAGTTTTACATTTTTGAATGCAGTTATGTTTTGTACATAATTCTACATTTGTAAGTTCAGCTTTCACGATAAAGAGATTGCACTAAGTACTTGTATTAGGTGAACTGAAGAATACTATTTCTTTTGTTTTTACAGTGCAAATATTTGTAATCAAAAATAAATATAAAGTGAGCACTTTACACTTTGTATTCTGTGTTATAATTGAAATCAATATATTTGAAAATGTAGAAAAGATCCAAAATATTTAAATAATTGGTATTCTATTATTGTTTAACAATGCGATTAATCATGATTAATGTTTTAATCGTTTGACAGCCCTAGTATTTAGTGAAATATTACTGTTAACAACAGAACCGATGCAGTTGAGTGTAATCATAGTAATAGCATGGATGCCAGGGCACGTAGTGGTAGTGGGCAATGAGCTGGCAGACAAAGTGGCAAAATATGCAAGTTGATTTAGAGATCCCATTAAGTAAAGTGGAGTTTAAAAATCCAATTAAAAATGAGTTAAGAGAAGAATGGCAGGAAATATGGGCAAAAGAAATAAAAGGGAAAAGATTTTATGATATATGCCCAAGAGGCAAAAATGCTGATATAATCCAAAGCCCTGAGAGAAAGAATGATGTGGCTTTAGCATTTTAACTGGCCATTATGGCTTAAAGAGTAATTTGTTTCTAATAAACAAACATATAGATGGATTATGTGGGATGTGCAAGGTCCAGAAATCCATTGATCAGCTTCTGTGGGAGTGCAAAGAGTGTACCATTGAAAGGGAGTATTTATATAACAAATGTAGGGGCCTTAAAGTATCAAAACTGTTGCTGCAACACCTAGTAAAAGTGTGTGGAAAATGGGTACCTATAAAAAGGAAGCAATATTGAAATTCTGTAAGAATATTGGGAAAGGTGAAAGACTTTAATGCTTGAATTATATATGGTGTCCAGTGCTTGATTGTCAGAGACTCAGTAAGTGAGTCTACTTCACCATAAAACACAAGAAGAAGACAAAGAGCAGACTGAGTTAGTCAGGAGCTGGGAGCTGCCAGAGACAGAAGGTGGTTCCTAGGAGAAGGTTAAAGTAGGGGAGCAATAAGAGGGATTTGCTGGCTGATGTCTCTGAGCCAGGGCTGGAGAGGGCTAAAGGCAGGAGGAGGAGGAGCAGCAGCAGAGGGAGTTATCTGCTTGCTTTAAGCCAAGAGACCAAAGAGGGCTGAAGGAAGGGAGAGAAGAAGAGTGGAAGAGCTGAAGCCCAAAGAACAGTGAGAAGGCGAGGGTGAATAAGGGATGCTCCCCTGGCAAAGATGCTGCCAGGAGAAAGGCTGTGGGAATTCCCGCTGGGAAGAGCGGTGTTGCAACCCAGAAGGAAGGACTATCCTGGCAGAAGGAAAGAAGAGGACTGATAAGGAGCCTAGTTATGGCAGAGGACACTAGGCTTCAGTGAGAACAAGAACTATATACACTGGGATGATATGGAGCATATTTGGGGACTTTTGTTATAGACTATTTGCACAAGGTTTGGGTAATAAACTGTTTCCCAGGATTGGGAGGGGGTGTTTAAATAAAAGCCAGAAGTGGAGTCCTTTAGGTTACCCCAGAGGGAAACTGAGGTGAGGGGCCACTTGCAGGGCTGCTCCGAGGCCATGAGGGGGTGCCTGGGAGGAGGTCACTGATTTATAAGCAGTGATGGTAGGGCTGGCTTTTTAAGGGAATTATATAAAAATATGACAGAGTTCACTCTCTTCTGCTAGTATTTAGTGGTTAAATGGTCAATGAAGAACCAAATATCTATTCATTCACTATGCACTGCAGGCCCTGGCGAGATACACCTCTACCCCGATATAACTCTGTCCTTGGGAGCCAAAAAATCTTATTGCGTTATAGGTGAAACTGCGTTTTATCGAACTTGTTTTGATCCGCCAGAGTGCGCAGCCCCGCCCCACCCGGAGCACTGCTTTACTGCATTATATCTGAATTCATGTTATATCGAGTCACATTATATCGGGGTAGAGGTGTATTATAACTAAATATACATATAGTTCTGCAAATGTACCTGGCATTTTACACAACACAGCAAATAATTTTTAGTCATGGACCATATTTTAAGCCATAAGTACAAGGAAGCATAACTAAAGTTGAACTTTTAACCCTATTGCCATATTTCTTGACTTAAGTGTTTGATTTCTCAACCTTAATCTTGCATTAACGATAGTTTAATAGGGTTTTTTTGCATGGGAATATGGAATTCATAAACTCGTTTTCAAGATTAATAGCTATTAACATCAGACCTTTATTCTATTTTATAAACAATTTTAAAGTGAATGTAGTGCTTGGGAAAGCTCCCAGAGTAGCAGCTTTGCAGACTGAGCTCTTCTCTTTCCCCACAGAACAATTCCAGTAGCAAAAACAGATTCCTCCCATTGTTTCATAAGCGTTCCTCAGTCCTGACCTTCATGGATCACCTCCAGGGGCAACAGGGTAGGTCAATCTTCTTGACTGACTAATCAATGTTTAGAAGACATTTTGATGATAACAAGTTCTATATCATTATACAGTAAGTGTAGAATATTATTATGCCCATGTCCAGAAGTGCTAGTGAGGGGGCTTATTAGTGCCAGATTCAGACCAGTGAGCCATCTGTTCCCAGGGCTTGATCATGACTGGGCCTGAGCTCCTGCAGTTCTCAGGAATTGGAAATAGAGAGCTGCACCTCCTAGGTTCCCAGCACCTTCTAGGTTCAGTTTCACAGCCAACAGAAGTCAAATGTCATATCCTTGTTAAAGTAAAAGTAAAGCAATGTGAAGATCACATGGTCTGGGAATTTAAAAACAAACAAACAAATAAACAATATTAGATAGCAAGTATTAACCAGGGTGCTGTTCATTCTCTCATATTGGAACACCACCAAGAACCAGAGATGTATTTATGTAATATTCATAAAGGCAATTTTTAAATAGCCATCACTCATAGTATAGTCATTAATTCAGGCTGGATTGTATTAAACATTAGCCTACCAAATAAAATCCATACACAGGCCCAGATTAACCCATAATAAAATTTGTGAGAGAGTTCACAGTGAGGCCCCATCCCAGAGATTCCCCACATCATCCCACCAGGGAAGTTTTTCCCTCCTGCAGAAAAGGCAATGGGGCCTGCCTCAAACCTGATGTTTTTCATGGCCATTTGTCCAGAGTCCTCATGTCGCCACACTGGCTCTGACACTTGGAAAGACTCCTAAGCTCCTTCACAACATAGCCCCAATGGCTTTTCCCGGGCCACAGTTGTCCCTTGGGCTCTGGGAGGGTGTGGCACAGGGTTTATTACCAGATCACACTGTTGGTCAGCTATGTATGGCAGTGGCCAATAGTTGAGAAATCAGAGAATGGATAAATTACCCCCATATTATAACTAGCTAAAAGTGGAATATTATATATGTGAGGGAGGAAATATCCTTCAAGGATTAAGAACAATATATAGTGTGTCCTCTTTTGTAAAAATCAAATTCAGAAAAATCAACAGGTTGGTGTTATTACAATGGAAAATTAGCTAGCATATATTGCAGTCTTCATGCTTCAGAGTGTAAAATCAGCTGATCACCAGGAACGTGCCCCCCTTGTATAGTAACACGTAACTAGTACAGCTGATCCCGAAATGTTTTTGTTCCTATGAAAAAACTCAATCAATAACAAAGTTTTAACTGTTGTTGAAAAATTCTTTTCTTCAAAAATTTCCAGGTTTTCATCCAAGAATTGTAAACCAAAACACTTTTGCTAAAAACCAAAAAAGTTTCTGGCTTTGGTCAAATATTTTCACTGATAAACCAAAAAATGTTCAGTTTCTGGAGTTTTGAAAAATTTCCTCAAAACGGGACACTTTTGGTGGAAATTTCCATGTTGATGAAAAAAGCTATTTTTCATTAAAAACATGTCAAAGAAAAAATTTCAACCAGCTCTAACAGTGGTGTGGACAGTTGAACTCAGTGTAATGCCTTCCTCAGGAGACTCGTGCATTGGCCGTTGACAGAGGCAGGATGTTAGATTAGCTGGATTGTGACTGTGTTCTGGCAAGGCAATTCCTACCGTGATCGTGCTCAGAGACTTTAAGCAAATGATCACTTCCCTTTTGGAAATGATTTCACTATATTTAACTCTCAGATGAATATTACTAGCTCACTGTAATGGTACAGCTGGTGTTGTCTGACCATATGGCACACCGTTGGCACAATCCTGTTTAATGAAGGGGTATCTGTTTCTGAGAGGCTTCTTGCATGCTTGTCTCTGCACTGAAGGCTTAGTCAGTACCTACCAATAATATTACACACACTAAGTCTGCCAGCAAGAAAATCCCTACACTAGCTGAGTCAAAGCAAGATGTTGTTTAGGCAGCACATTTGTGTACAGAAGAAATGAGATGGCAGAGGGTTAATGAATCTCCTTAATAACCGTGTCTCAGGGATGCTTAAAAATACAAATTAAAGAGACCAATTCTGAAGGATACAGAGCACCTGTAGCTCCTGTTGAAATCAAGTACAAATGTCAAACCAATCAATAGAAAGGGCCCTAACTGCATTACGTAGGTCTAGTGGCGTTTATCAGCACAGTGATGGTACAGGTCTTCTAATGTTGATTTAGGAATCACAACTTTTCATTGACTGAGTAGCAGCTTAGAGTGCCCAAAGATTCCCAAGAAATCTAATAATATAGAAAATCCTTCTCAGTCTCATTTTGCTTTCATTAATCCTCTTAAAAGTACCATCTCATCAGCGGAGATGTAGCTTGCTTCGGTAGCAGTGCTACTAGTATTGGGAAATCAAGCACAGTCAAGAGATGTCCTTGATGCAGTGCAGCCTCCATGAGTACTGTATTTTCTTCACCAAGAGATGCTAACACCACTGTGGCCCTGTGGGTCACAAAGAAACAAACATGTGAGGATTAACCATGGAGAAAATTTGCATCTGGCTTCACTTATTTTTCCATGGTGAACAGGGGTGAAAGTAGGAATAGGGACTGACCGATACGGGGCTGGGTTGGGGCTGGCTCTGGCCCCCGGAAGGGGTGGGGCCTGGGGCGGAAGGGGTGGGGGGCCGAGCCAGCCCCAGCCCGCCCTGTACCGGTAAGTGCCCTCCCCCTCCCCTGCTGGGGTAGCAGCAGCAGCCAGAGGCTTTGGCAGGATTTTAAAGGGCCCAGGGCTCAGCTGCCGCTACCTCCCCGGGCCCTTTAAACTGCTGCCGGAGCCCCTGGCTGCCGCTGCTACCCCAGGGCTCCAGCAGCAGGGCTCCGGGGGCTATTTAAAGGTCCAGGGCCGTAGAGGCAGCAGGAGTCCCAGGCCCTTTAAATAACCCCTGGAGCCCCGCCGCTACTCCAGGGTTCTGGGGGCTATTTAAAGGGCCCAGGACTCCCCTGCTTCTACCGCCCCGGCCCTTTAAATAGCCCCTGGAACTCTGGGGTAGCGGCGGCAGGGCTCCGGCAGCTATTTAAAGGGCCCAGGGCAGTAGAGGCAGCAGAAGCCCCGGCCCTTTACATAACCCCCGGAGACCCGCTGCTGCTACTGCCACTGCTGGGAGTCCCAGGCCCTTTAAATTGCCGCCTGGGGAAGCCGGGCCACCTCAGTACGGCGCACCGGCTCTTGCCAGTACGCTGTACCGGGGCATAGCAGCTTACTTTCACCTCTGATGGTGAATAAATGTTGGTTGAATAATTTCCGCCAACACTTTTTGTAATGAAAAATTGGGGTTTTTGGTGAAATGAGAAATTTCATAGAAAGCATCTACTTCCAGAAAATATTTCATTTTGTTTGGTTCAACTCTCCTCCCCTCATCTGAATGTTTTTGGCTGAAAACTGAATCTTTTTCTGGTTTTGGCTGAAAATATTTTGCGGTGGGTTTTTTTTTTTTTGGCAGTGTTAGGTTTGAAATGTTTTGAATTTTTTTTGTTTTTTTTAGTGTAAAAATTTTAGTTTTCAGGTTTCCAGTTTTTCCAACGAAAAGTCGAAAGTTTCTACAAGACACCCCCCCTCCCATTTTCTGGCCAGCTGTAATGGTGAAGCTAGCATCACTCCTGGAGAGGAACACAGATAATCTGATCTGAAATGTAGGTCACGATAGAGCTGTGTGGGCTTGAAGATTAAAGGAAGTTTAAAGTTGATGTGGAGGCCAATGGGAAGCCAGCGTAGAGATTCAAAATGGAGACTGACAAGCTCTGATCAACAGGTGAGAGAAATAATTTTAGCGGCCATGTTTTGACGGGTCTGGTGGGAGCAATGTGGGTATTAGTAAAGTCAGAGATGGGGAGACTGGAGATAGCCAGGCCAAGTATTAGAACTGAGAACAAATGTGGATGACCTTAGACTTTATTAATATGCTAGTCTATTATATGCATACTGTTAAAGTACAATATCTAGAGAACATCCTCATGCTTCGGTGTGTAAGTTCAGCTGACAGCAGAGAAATCCTCCCTTTGTATAGTAATATGTGGCTAGATGTTATTGTTCACTGCTGGAGGCAAGATATCTGATTGGATGGAGTGCAGGTCCTGCTACCAAGTTGCTTCTTCCTAGGAGGCATGTAGGAAAAGAAGGGACAGGGAGGGGTTAGGTGCTGGCAAAGCCATGGCTCTGTTCCTCCCTTCTGCCTACAGCAGTCAGCAATGTTGGCTTGCCACAATGAGGGGGAGTATGCTGCACTCGTTAAAGGGTTAAAGTAAATCACCACCCACTCTGGTCCATCGCAATCAAAGGGCCCTGGGAGGCACTGTATCTTGGAGATTTTGCCACCCTTAGCACACTGAGCAGCACCTTGCTCCTAGAATGGTCCCACTGAAATCAGTGGGATTTCTCATCGAGGAAGAAACGACAGGGTTGCTTGTGATGGTTTGGGGCAGGGCTCACTTCCACGTTATATCTTATGTTGTTAACGCTGGATTTCAACTGGCCAACAGCAGGAGTCAGGAAGGCATTCCTCCCCCACCTCCCAGATGCTACGGCTGGTGATGGGACACTGGATGGGTTTGGCCACGGCTTTGAAGTGGCACTGAGCATTCTCTGTCTCTCTCTCGGGTGCATGGCTGACTGGCTCAGGGTCTAACCAATTGCCTTATGCGGGGCTGGGAAGAAATTTTCCCCCAGGTCAGATTGGTGGTGACCTTGGGTTTATTTTTGCCTTCATTTGCAGTATGTGGGTGCAGGTCAGTTGCCAGGATTAACTGTGTATCTCTCACTTAAGCATTTCCCTGCCATTGCAGGTCCTTGAACACTGGTGCACCTTGGTCTTGTCTATTCTCTGCCTGTAGCACAAAATAGTTTAGTCTTCTGTGGACTGTAATACTTTGGTCTCATTTCAGTTGTTGGGTTTAGTGTGCGGATGCTGGGTGGTGTTGGTTGCCTGGAATATACAGGAAGTCACGCTAGACAATCTAGTGGTCCTTCCTCACCTTACACTCTGACTCTATAATCAGTATGAATCATGATGGCAGGATCCTGTCCTTGCACTTCACAGATAGCTGTTGCTGTCTGTGAATGGTGTTGACTGTAAGGTAATGTTTGGAATGTTGCATGCCATAGGGTGTCACCGAGATCTCTAATTTTATGTTTTTATGGCAGACTCAAATTTATACAAAGCTGTCCAACAGAGGAAATCAGGAAGTTTCTTGTTGGCTACCTAAAATATCTTGCCCTGAGGGGCATTTATGTTTAAATAGCTCTGTTGGTTCTATGCTGAGCACTCAAAGTGGTTTTGGCAAGCTTTGCTGTGCATTCATAGGAATGCAGGGCATCCAGTGAGCATTCAGCAGTGAGTCGTTTCATGTTACAGCCCTGCTTTAGGAAGCCATTTTCTTTAGTTACTACTCCATATCCTCAAACTTAAGTAACACTGGCTGTATCTATAATATTAGTAGCAGCACTGGGAGATCTAGGATAAACAAAGTACACATTACTTATCAGTATGTCACCTAACTGTGCTCAGTGCAAAGCTAGGTAATATGATGGCAAACACACTGCCAACCATGAGCAACTTGTCTATAGTGGAACTCCAACCATTGCTGCTACTGGTGGTTGCACTGGTGACAGTACAATTATGGGAACTTTAAAGAAGACACTTAGTCCAAAGGAAAACACTTCTCGCTCATCTCACATACTTGGACACTAAAGACTAAGGGCCACATCCTCAAGTACAATATGGCCCCATTGCATCACTCAGGTGGCAAAAGGTGGCACAAAGGGGCCGGATTCTGGTTATAAATGACTTCTCTTGAGGAGGAAAGCTATGTACTGCCCCAGATCCCCTGGAAGTGGCTTCAATACAGAGGGCATCCCAGGAGAGGATGTGTCAGGGACTCATGGAACTCGAGGTTGCCAGATCTTCACTGGAGTGAGTTAGAGCAGCACCTAGACTGCTCTAATTGATGCTGCGGCTGGACCAGTGAAGAATCAGAGCGCTGTAGTTAGCTCCCTGATGGCCTCACCACACACTGGGGAACTGAGATCCAATTATATGATTCTCCCTGACTGTGCCCACATGTGCAAACACATTCATGTAAACATGCAAAATCTATACTTGCATGCAACAATTTTGCATATATAAATTGTTTAGTTAGCTCTTTTACCACATAACTGTATTTGCTTCCAAATGCTGGATTTTACACATGCAGTCAGATGTAGCTGTGATTATTGTGGATGGATTTAAAGAGGCATTTTGAAAATTTGGCCTTCAGGAGTCTTCTTGTAAAAATAACTACTGGCAGATAAAATGTCAAATCACTGCTTCTTTGTCACTTTGCCCACTCCTTTCCCAGTGCTCTGAAATGCAATTTTTACCCATAAATCTTTAAAGTTGACAGATGGGTTAACAATGCTACACTAAAGTTCTTGATAGATGTTTAAATCCAGCATCACTTTTGTCTTTGTTATCCTGTGCCTGCTGCCTGAGCAGAAACACAGACAAAACTATTGGAATTCTACCCATTGCATTCCCAAGAGAAGCCATTACCATGGATGAAAGCATCGTGTGGTGAGAAGGAGAGTGCTGAGGCCAGCGGGATTTTGTGAGAGGCAGAGAGAAGTCAATGTAAACAGGGAAGAACAAGTAAAATCAAAACAAACCTAGAAATCATAGTCTCACTGGTTTTGAGTAATTTATTTATAATTAAATATGGCTGAAGGATTTGCCCCTTTGGATCTCCCCAATAAATAGCTGGTAATTTACTTTCTATTATTTATTATTTATTCATTAAATAAAAATTCAGTGACTCTATGTGACAGTATCTGGGCATAAAACAGCACCACATAGTTTGTTTAAAGTAAGCGAAATGCCCATCTTTTGCCAGGAATATGAGCAAGGTCTGCTTGTTTCATTCTTTTTATTGAAAGTTTAAAAACTACATTTTAAAAAATATTTTTGACTTAGTTTTGTTTCTAACACCGTCAAGGATTTCTTGAAACAGAAAGATTTTCTGAAATCTAATTAATTTTGTACCAGGCATATTGTTTGCTTTCTTACATTTCTCTCTTTGTGGATTGTGAAACCAAGTTAGTACGTGGTTAGGCACTGATTCAGCGAAGCAAAGCACTTGGCTTAAGCACTTGCTTAAGTCAGTCCTAGTTGGCAAAACACTAAAGCACATGTTTAAGTATTCTTCGCTGGTTGTTTATTTTCTACCACCATACAAATAATCAAAAATGCATATGCTTAAGTCACAGTGAAGTCAATGGAATTCAGTGAAGTCAGTACTTAAGTGGTTTTCTTAACTGACCCTTGAATCAGTTTCACTTATTCTAATACCCTAGCACAATGTTGCAAACTTCAGGTTGCAAACACTGGAGTAAAGTCTATTTTAGGGCTAAATCCAGCAGCTTGTCAAGGATCCTCACCTCCCATTAATTTCAGCAATGAAAGCTGAGGATGCTTCATACTTCACCGGAGGTACTCAGCACCTTGAAGGGTTAGGCCCATTATTAAAAAAAAATCCAAGTAGAATTTTAAACATATTTTAAAACTGCATCTTAGTAAACTTAAAAATCATAAAAACTAAACATTGCCCTAACCATAGGAAACTCACTAATTGTCACATGGATGACAGCTGGGAGCACGCTTATTTCCTAAGCGTCAGGTTTTGAAGTGCTCTGCCTGACATTTCACAGGTGCAATCTTACCTCAGTTTAGACTGTTTCTGTACCTTTGAGGCAATTGGGATCATGGGTTTGAAATCAAAATCAGCAGGAGTCAAAGCATATGAGTAGTGAGCAACTAAGCTGAATTTAATTTCCAGGTCATTTTTCTAACATATTTTTGGCTCATTATATTTCCAAACTGCTTCAGCTAGAAACTCTACGTTTGATTTAAGTTGTTGATGTTTGAGACATGCTGTATTTGACTAGCTTTGAGGGTTTGTGTGTACCAGGATGATTTAGTTATTATAAGCAGTTTCCATTACTTTATACAATCCTTGTGTCAAAAAGTCAGACTTTTCCTGAGCTCCCTTGTGTAACGATGGATCTGGGTTGGGGCAGCGGGAGAAGTCAGAATCTTCATCTCCGCAAGTTTGTTTTAAAAAGATATATTTTGAGGGCAACTAGAAGGTGGTGATTTGTCTTGGAGAAATATGAATTTTTTTCCAAAACATGTTCCGGAATAAATACAAACAAGCAGCCTTCAGTACATCTCTACTTCTGGACAGATTTGCAAATAGAGTCGCATATACCTTCGGAATGCCTCTCCTAGGAATTATCTTCAGATTTTGTTGGTAGAGTTGTGAATTTTCTAGTCTCTTTCTTTCATTTGACTTTCTTTAGAAAAATCAAGATTAGATGTATTTCTTATGTCCATAAGTCCCTTCACCCTGAGGCAGAGAGAATTCTATTGCAAACATCTGCTTTATATTTCATCACATTTCACGGTCTTAGGTCCCACCAGTGCAGATGACATCAGTTGAATTCCTGTGGCTTACCTTCTTAACTCATTATGCTGCGCCTGCAAAACTTTCTAGTGGGGACCATTTAGGGCTCTTGTTCCATTGTACTGCAGTGCTAACAAATAGTGACCCTCTTCGCTCCCCAATTTGCACAGTATTCTCATCTCATTACCTCACTTCACTAGCAAGTCACACTGATTATGATGAAAACTCTCTCTCGAGCTGATTTCCCAGCTCTCCCTACCCCAATATATAGTGGACTGCTGTTGTAATCCCTTTTAACTTCATATTGGCATATATTAGCTGGGGCTAGCAAGAAATAGACTCGCATGTGTTAATGCATCTCTCATCTATACAATCCTGCAGCATCTCTCCTCCCTTCAGCACGTCAGATGGAATGTACTCATCTGACAAGGCAGCATGTGACAATTTCACGACATGTTGATGATAAGCCAGTCGGTTTGAATCTTCTCTCCTAAAACTATTTACAGTTTTCAAAACGGAATGTTTTTCAGTTCTTCGTTTCTGCATTCCTAGCTAGGTCCCTTCTGTGAAAAGGGAAAACCATTTAATCTAACACAACACATGGCCAATGTTTCTTACTTAGTAAAGGCTCTTTAAAATGGCTTTAGATGTAACACAGATATCATGGACAGCTGGAAACAGCCTGCTTTAAAAGAAAAAAAAAAAGGTAAGGAATGAACAAATTAGAGATGATGGCCAATCACTTAATGGAAATCAGTGAATTAATTTTAACAAAAATAATTAGAATGAAAAGAGGATCACAAATTTCAGAGAGATACTGACTGTGACCATTTAGGGACTATGACAAGAATGATATTTTTACTGAGAGACAGGCTGTAATGAATAGAACGATACTCAATTGCCTCTACTGCCCTTCATAACCTCTCCACACCCCTCCCTCATGCACAATTTAAATTGTCCCACTTAAATTCAAGCACCATAAATTTTAGGCCAATCTTGGCAAAAAGAATGTTGCCTGAAATAGCTACTTTACTGGGACTTGCTGCAACAGAGGATATAGACACATAGAATGGTATTTAGCTAGAGGGCATCAAAGGACATAGGGTTTTTTCTTTTCTTTTGTTAGCATTGCCCTGAAAGATGAGATATCGAGTCTTTTGAGAAGCTCTGAATGAGCAAAGCAAAGATTAAAAATGAGAAGTAACACATTTGCTTGCAAAGTAGGTAGCAAAAGATTGCAGATGTTAATAGGCAGTGTTTAAAAACATTCTGACTTTATTACTGCTATTATTATGCATATTTTCCTACCATGACAGTTTTCATTGTTATCTTTCCAGTGCGTTCATCTGTGATTTCAAATATCATTCAGATTTTCACGGTAAATTAACTTCCGATTATATTTAGTGCGTTCAGGGCAATAAAGGACAGTAGTCATATCATACATGATGGAACAGAGCACTCGTAGCACACTCCTTGATGGTAATACAATGCAAGTTGCCAAAGACATGTTAGCTATTAGAATTTGTAGAATTCTTTAACTCACTGTAATTAGCAGTAGGAGTTACTTTGCTTTCATTTTTAAGGCCCTGATAGGGTAATTGTTGAGAGCAAGTTAGAGATCTTTTTCCCCCATACTCTTCTAAGAGGCTGAGCACACTGAAGTACCTCTAACATAAACAACAATTCATTTCCCAACAAAACAGCCTTCCCCATAGGAACAGCAGTAATTCTTTAATGCACAGATGAAAGGGCAGGACACTGCTGACATTTCAGTGCCCTGATCTTTCTTAGAGCATCTTGTGCCTCCCAGCACCTCACTGCAGTAAATTTAAGAAGCACCTGTCCTTACTGGCTGCATGATATCAGAATGTGCCTATCCCTAGAACCACCAAGAGAACTAATCAGACATTTAAAAATGCTCTGCCTGTACTTGCCCAGGGTCCGAACCTGCCACTATGGAAGTTTTGCTATCCAGTAGAGCTGCCACCATTACTTCTTACATTCCACTTGGAAATGGCTATACATCTTGAGGTGGAAACAGCAGGTCAACAGAAACAAAAATATTTCATTATGGGATGATATTGAATTAGATGTTGGGGTTCTGATAACTACACATGTAGATGTCCTGTGGTTTTGCCAGTATTAGCCCACAAACAGGCAGTTAGGGCTTGATCCTGCAAGGTGCTTGGTGCCATTTACCCCAACTGATTTGAATGGGAAAAGGATCGGGCTCAGAGTCAATGGGAATTGATCTGCTGGCTGTGTGCCTTGTGGGATTGTGCTCCTAATGAGATATTGTGATTGGGGACACTCACCTCTCATGAATGCCTCCTATCGGCTGGGTGTGGTGCTGCAATCTTTTTTTCTTCTCAAACCGCCTATAGGTTGTTGACCTTGTTAGGCAGGTCTTCAGTGGCTCAGTCCTCAAGCTAAATCTTACAATCAAAATTGAATGAACCCCTACAGGGGTAGCAAAGAGTTCAACAAAACTGTATGCCCTCACTAGGGTCTTCAGCCCTGTCTGGGCCCTTTCAGTCTAGCATCTTTTCTTGGGCTTTTTAAACTAGCCATGTCCCCTTTCCAGAGCTTAGACTACTCCAGCACTGGTTGGTGGGGGGGACCCTATACACAGCAGCCACATACTGCTCCCTCCAGTTCACTGCTGCTGTTCCCCAGGCCTTTTCCCACATAGCCCCTTTCTCTCCACCCTTACCTCAGGACTGAAGTTCCCAAATCCTCTTCCTCCTTGCTGAATGCAAAATATCACTAGAACCCATCTTCTGGTTCTCCCTCCAGCTCCTGTGACAGGCAAGGAGCACCCTTCCGTGCTCCTCCAGTCCCAGCCAGGAACTGACCTGCTCAGGCCCCGCTGCTGCTTTTATCTGAGCCCGCTGGGATCTGGCTGGATGCTTAGATGGTAACCAATAAAACAGAATTTGGCCATTTTTATGTTTAAAATTTATTTAGGGCCAAAGTTTGCTAAACATATTAATGGGGGAGGGGAGAGGGAGAAAGAGCACCTTATTAACAAAATAGTCTCTGACTTCATTGGGATTATTTGTGGAATAAGGTACTGTTGAACATGAATAAAGTAGTCAGAATCTGCCCTTATTTAGTAACTGAAGTCTACTTCATCAATGTGCAGAAGATTAAGGGGAGCTCTCTACAATTCAGTGCAACATACAGAACAAGATGCTTTCGAAAAGGTCAGGAGAGCAGACATCAGTGATGCAATGTTCTTCATCTGCACATTCTCAATTTATTGCTGTTAATAGTGAGATGGTTTACATTTTTTGTTGGTTAGTTGACTCTTAATCTGAGAGAAACTTATAGGTTTTTCCTGCTTGTTTATGTTTGATTAGATTGTTATGGGTTCAGTTTCTCATGATGATTAGGCTGATAGTGATAGCACTTCTGCATTTTGCAAGTACCAAATATATATTTGAAGCAGGGGGCTTGTCCTGACCTAGATATTCTCATAGTAACTTGAAATAAACAAAGCCAATGTTAGACGACAGTGAAGAGAGCTGTGCTGATCTCATAATTTATATTTGATAAAAGGATACTGTCTTTAAAATATAGTGTATATATTATAATATTTAAAAACCATATATTTGTAGCTACAAATACCTTATGTTCTAGTCTGTGTTGACTCACCAGCTCTCCCAATAATATCATATAGATATTGACTAGTATGGAGAGGTAGCTGAGCCTTGCAGAACTCAAGTGTGAGGTGTAGGTGGAGGAATAATTTCTCATCATAACCTCCTGTTGCAGTTCATCTGAGAGCCAAGCAATCTGTATGGATAGTGAGGTGGGACAAGGCACTCCATCAAAGGCTGGTTAGAGTGATTCACTAATGATTCTACTCTTTCACTTCTTGGTACAGTAGAGTTTGCTAGAAGTAATTTTTAGAATTTGACCAGGTCAAAGAGGTGCGTGTTTGTTTGTTTGTTTTTCGGAGGCAGACCATGGTGATGGCTTCCATGTGCCTTGCAGTGTGGGGGATTTTGGATGGTGGAGCACGAACTGGTCTGACCAGGATAGAAGTATGTTGTTGTTGTTGCATTTGTGTCCACAGCCAACCTGAAGATCCAATCCAGGGTATGGCTAACTGTGTGTAAGGTTCCAGAGGTTGCCTGTAAGGAAACCTAATGAAGGAATTTCACATAGGAGATTCTGCTTTATTGTATCATTTACATGTATACTGAAGTCTCCCAGGACAATGAGTCTTATGAACTTCATTACCCAGTCAGATAACATCTGTATTACTTCCTCCAAGAAGTCTTTGATGTCTGGGCGTTTATAGATTAGAAGGATGCTCAGGTCATGTTTGTCTCTGGACTCAGATTAAATTGGTACACTCAAAGGATTTTGCTTTTTACTTGAGTTTTTTCGAGCCCGTAAGGGAATAGAATGGTTATGCCATACACACAAAACTAAATAAAGCCTGGCAATTTTGTAAAGTAATATAAATATTTAGGTCTTAGTCCTGCAGCTACCTCCCATGACAATAAATAGTCAAGACAATGGGGACTACTTGTGTGAGTAAGAATTACTTGATTAAGGCTTTGGAGGATTGGGTCCTTCATTTTCACATAATCTATGATTACCTAACGGGCCTTTTATAAATACCAGATGTGCCCTCACTAATAGACAAAAGAGGAATCTGGCCAGGTCATCATCTTGGAACAACAGATTCTGAATCATAATTCAGTTGGGTAAACTCAACCATGCCATAAATCAGAAAGACTTGAAAACACTATTGATTGGTGGGAAAGCGGAGCGGGGAGAATATGCTACTGTTGCTACAAGGTCAGAAACTCCTAATCTGTAATAGTTAATAATATTTTAATGTCATTATTATAAATAGCTTCCCCAGGATGCTATGTAGTCCTTGTTCAGATGTTTTGGGCAAACTACAATTGCATCGGGAGTGTTTTGATAGGAAATATTGGCATCTAGGAAAATTAAAGTCTCCCATCAGTTTTCATGTTCTTTTCTTTGGATTGCTGATATATGGTGTAATCAGACAAGTAAAGAGAGTAATTTACTACAGACCTGGGTGGAAATTTTCAAAATGTTGGTAAAACAAATATGTTGTGAAAATTTTTGCAAAAAAATTGGAATCTTGAGCTCATTTAAATCAGCATAGCTTTGCTGAAGTAAACTGAACTATGCTGATTTACACCAGCAAAGGATCAACCCCAATGTTGTATGAGTTGTCTTCACTGCAAAGTTGCTCCTAACTTGAGCCTCATGTCTGACAGATACTAGGGACAGATGGAATATTCAAAGACTATTGTGTCAACTTTATGAATGTTGCACATATTTTATGGGTTAGAGATCGTATTTTGACTCGATGGGGGGATTATTGAGTTTCTTGCAGGAACTAAAACTACTGGGGGTGTAAATAATGCAAAGGCTGGTGACAAGTCTGGAGACTCCTCACACCCTGGGTGAAACTGCATAGACTGGTTGACCTTGTTAATGATGCTGAACAAATGAACTGAAAAGCATATAAACTGACCAGCTTGATACAGGGAGGAAGAATTTACTGACATGAGATTGTGATCCAGAGGGATAGGCCCTGAGAGAGGCTCTGAAGAAGTACTTTGAAACCTCCCAAGGCTTCCATGTGGAAGATGGATGATGCCTGGTAAGCTAGACGTGCATATAAGCTCTTCATTGATTTCAAGATATGTTTTCTGTGCAATGCTTTTGTTCTGAATAAATAATACTTTACTTTTGAAGGTTCGTTGGTCACTAGTTAACACTGTCATTGCCCCTGAGAAAACAGGACTGCAGGTGCTGAACTGATGTCAGACTTGCTGAGGTGATCACAGTGAATTGTAGGAGGAATTGCAGCCTAAATCTTCAGTGCAGAAGGAGAAAGTCACAGGATTCCACCCTGAGAAGGGTGAGAACAAAAGGCCTGACACTCAAGTGGGGTACTTTAAAGGAGGCCACAAAGGGGTCAGAGGTGCAGTTACCTTGGGAACTGTGACACACCTTAACTCAAGTAGTGCTTTTAACTTGAGTTGACTTGTGTGTTAGGGGCTATAGGCTAAAGTTTGAGTTACCACAACTCATCAGCTGCTAACACGACTGTTGTGTAGTATGGACATTGGCTACTGCCACTTGAATACCATCAAGCTTCCAATACTTTCCCACAATTCCCCTGTGGGTCCAGAAAGGGCAAACAAGTTCTCCCACAATACACTGGGGAAAAAAGATCTATAGAGTGACTCAGCTTACTGGCACATTAAGGATGGTGGGATGTGCCCCCACAAGTCTTAGCGCCACACACAAGTGAGTGAAGTACCAGGTTGGACTTGGCAACTTGAATGTTATTTTCCTGTTTGGCCAGTCTCACTTGAGCTAGGCTAACTCGAGAGAAGTAACCTGAGTGTAGCTAACTAGAGTTAACTCTGCAGTCAAGACATGTACCTTAAATAAACATGAAATTAGACCTAATTCCCCATTGCCTGGCACCGTGTGGAGACATTTAGGCTGTGTCTTTACTGAGGAAAAAAAGATGAGTTCTTAACTCAAGGTAAAATCCTAGTGAAGACACGGCAGTTGGTAGTTTTCACATACATTAACTCCACTTGCCAACTCTTATGGAAACCAACTCACTCTCTTGTCTTCATTAGAATTTTACCTTCAGTAATACACCTTTTTTTTTTTCTTGGTGAAGACAAGGCCTTGCTTCAGTGTGAAGTAGGGAAAATAATATCTCTGATTTAGTAGCATTTAATACCCACCTAACACTTATATAAATGACTACAAAGTGCAGGACTGCAGAGAATCAGACTCATGGTGTTTTAACTCCTATCTGCTGTCCCACATCAATAAGATTCTTAGTAGCTGGGTGATTAAGATGATACATTAGGGACAAATCCCTGTTCCTGAGGTTGTTTGAAGATTGGGTGACACTTAAAACTTATACTAGTATAATTACATTGGTCCTAGTGTGAAAAAACCACACCCCTGATCAACACAGTTGTGTCAACAAAATTTCCAGTGCAGATGCAACTAAGCTGATGGAAGAGTGCTTCTGTTGGCATAGCTAATGTCATTCCCAGAGGTGGTGTTCCTACACCGGCAGAAAAATTCTTCTATTGGGTATGCAGTGTCTACTCTAGGGGACTGTGCTGGCAAAGGCTCTATAGTGTAGACATAGCCTGTATCTTTCAAATTTCTTTCATAAGACTGCACATATCTACTTTAGTAAGTCTTTGAAACAGGAATTCTCATGATCATAATTAAAATTCCCATTTTATATGTCCTTTTTTTTTAATTTCACCTCATATTGTTCAGGCCTATGTATTTCCAATATTCAGAACATAATACTATACACTATGTGCACCCTGAAATCCAAGTACAGTAGAAGATTTGCTTAGAAGGGGAGTATATGGGGGATATAAATAAATCAGATTAGACAAGAGCCCTAAATCCGGTCTTCAAAGAAAGTTCAAAAGAAATAAGAGCTATGGGAATAATAGGAATAATTAAACCATTAATGTCACTGAGAAAATGAGCAATCTCCTAGGCCAGTACCATAAATTAACCTTCCTAGCCTCCATTGAGCTTTAAATTTATAAAGAGAATTGAAATCTCTAACATCATAAACACATCACTGCAGCGAAACAGTCAATACATCTGTTATATATGCAAAACTACAGTAATGCATCACTAAGACTTCATAGACAGAAGAGAAAGTTGGGAAATGCAAAAAGGAAAGTTCCCACAGCAGCACTAATCCAGCCACGTTGCAGGTATAGATTGTTTTACAGTTTCTTGTTCTTCTTAACTGAGTGTTATTTTCTTACTGCTAAGTTTTATTTAATGTATTCTAGTATGATATGTTGTATGCCATAAAATAGACCAGCTATGCAAGGTGGGCAGTGTAACGGTGTTACTCGGATCATTATCTTTTGCATTTGCAGCCTTTTTCTCTTAACAAGAGCAACCTCATATTTGCATTAAAGTATGTTGATAGTTGATAAAGACAGAGAAGAAATTTAAGCCCAGTTTTTCAATATTTGAAAGTCATTTTCATAGATTAAAATTATAGCTAAGACTTTTGGAGTTTCTATAAACCCTCATGCTTCATGGCATAAGCCAACCTCTGACTCATGGGCCCTGGGAGGAAATATTCTCTGTGGGTAGATTATTCTGTAACTACCTTCTGAAGGATTTCTTGTTCCTCCTTCTGAAACAGTAGGTCCTGTCTACTGACAGAGGTAGGATATTCGACTAGATGGATTGTTCTATACTCTCGTGTGGCAATTCCTGTTTCAAGCAGCCATTTCCAGTGTCTCACAGGAATCAGTGAGCTTTGCTACAGAATTTAGGTTCAGTGTGCTGAAGAATGAGTGGATGGTCTCTCTCACTGCCTCACTCTGTAGCCTCTCCATGGTTTTGTTTCTTCCTTTCCTGTCAGCTAGGAGAGGACTGGAAGTGGAAATCTCCTTAACTACTTGTTTTGTGGGTTTTCCCTCATCAACTGTGAATAGTTTCTTACTGTGGTTTATAAAGACTGAATCCCACAGGGCAGTAACAGCACGTTTTGTAGCAGAGAATGTTTAAACATACCATTTTATGAATACAGGTAAGGGGGTAACAATAGGTGTGCACCAGAGAATAAGCTCAGGAAATGTTTGCCATTTTGACCTTACTGTTGTGTTTGTGGCAGCCACCTCTGGTTTGGAACATTGCAAATACATTTCCTATAACATATAAAATCCGTGAACTCTATGGTCAGTAGAAAAATAAAGAGAATTTTTAAGCCAGCTCCAGAAAGAACATGACTTCTCAAATAACCTCCCAGGCATTAGCTATTGTTTTCTCCTTCCGATCCATTGGAACTCTCTAGTGTTAATGTTTGAGAGGAACAAACTCAGTTTTTACGTGGAAGAGAAAGGTGTTTTCTAAATTCTTTAGACTCCTGAGGACATCCCAGTTTTGACCCTCTTTGTTTGCTTCACCCCAAGACCCAATATAATGGTGGTTGCCCTTCCAGCCAAGATAGGCTGCTTCATTGGAGCCCATTCAGTACTGCTCCTGAAGAGGCCTAAGGGATTATTCTTTGTCCCCAAGAGGGATCTGAGTGTTCTGTTTCCATAGTGATCCCAGACTCTGTCAGGCAGTGCGAACACAAGACAGACAGACAGATACGCAATATAAGCTCCAGACATTTCCCAAGCACTGTATTTATAAATACTGCTTAATAGCCTGGAGTCTTGACATGCCAGACAGCAAAATAGCTATGTTCAGCTTCTAGACCTTTGAGCAGACAGGAAAATAATTCCTACTCAGTGTCACTGTGGATGACAGAGTATCTATTGCCAAAGACAAAAGCTAAAATGATTTCACATGGCAAATTCCTTTTTACTTCACTAAATTCTTATTGCTGTCTTCTGTGGCTGAATAAGCATTGATTAGACTGAAGATGTCCAATAGAAAAAGTCCAATAGAAAAGTCCTTCATGTGCTGAGCCTTCTATTATAATTTGCTTTGACTTGGAAATTAAAGTAAATATTAGTAGAGTCAATGGAATCAAACCCATTTAGATACTACTGGGATCATTCTTGGTAGAAATTACTGCTCTCATAACACAACACTATTTTTGTCTAAAAAGCCCAGAGAAGTGGGATATTATCACCTTTTTGAAGAAGTGATGTTTAGATGTTTTGAAGGTTACTTTTAAATGCAAATGTGCTAAATACACACAATACACAAACTGAACTGTTCAAACATCACCATGACCAGGGCCCCATTTGGCACAGAATCCACCCTTTGCTGCAGAACTGTGCTTCAGAAAAAGTTTCTTGCCTAATGGTTGCAAATAATACCTTATAAAAGTGAACTCAGTGTAAACCAATGCTGTGCCATCTGTTTGAGTTTACACATAGACTATGGTCCCAATCCTGCCAACACTTATACAGTGCTTAATTTTAAGCAGGTGAGTATTCCAGCTGAAGTCAGTGTCAAAGTTAAACGTGTTTAAGTGTTTCAAGGATACAGACTAAAACAATAACTCTGAAAAAGGAGTGAGTGATGGGGAGTACCGAGCCCTGAGGCCCCTTGCTGGAGGCCTCACGGCCCTACCATGCCCCATCCCAGGAAAGAGCAGTAGAGGTGAGTTCTCTAGGCTGCCTAGAGACATTGCGGGGAAGCAGCCAATCAGAGTCCAGCAGGTTCATATAAATGGAGCTGCTGGACAGAGTATGTTCAGTTGCTGGCTGGAGTCAGGGGAGCAAGCAAGGTGCTCCTGGGTGGCTGCAGGGACACAAGCAGGACTTCAGTCCTGGGGTAAGGGTGAAGGTGCTGGGGCTGTGGGGAAGTGGCCTAGGGGACAGTAGTGGTAGCAACAGAGTAAAAAGGGATGCAGCAGGTGGCTGCTATTTTTAGGGTCCCTGGTTTGGGACCTGGAGTAGTGAGTGGGCCTGAGTTGTTCCCCGTACCCAGCCACTAGGGAAGTGGCTTAAGCCCAGAGAAGGGAGTTTAACGAAGCCATGAGAAAGAGGGTTTACACAGACTCAGGAAAAGGGCAGAAAGCCCAGAAGAGGGTCAGTGTTTGTGGAACTGTGTTAACCCTGGAAGAGGGTGAACTGAACTTTAAAGAGTGACTCAGCTGGAGAGCTGGGGCAACTGGCAAAGAGTCTCCAGGGATGAAGCTCTGGGGGTACTGCTCCATACCAAAGCAGGGGCTGAGAGAAACTGCAGTAAGAGACCAACTGAGGGTACTGTGATAAGCCCTGTTGAAATTGTGCCCTGAAAGGGGTTTGTTTTGTTTACATATGGACTGTGTGTGATTTGGCCGGAGGGCTGAGTGACCAAAGATCCACCTGACGAGGGCAGTACCTGGTGGGAAGCAGCAGAAAGCGGAAAGAGCGCAGGCACACATACCCGATGGAGGGTGCTCATGAGAGGTGAGTGGACCCCATCACAGAGTGACTTGCCCCAGTCAGCAGAATGGGGTGTTAGCTTTAAAATGTAATTAAATGCCAATACTGTCTTATTTCACTACTCATTATTTAAAAACCATGTAATATACTTAATTCTACACATCCAAACTGCCTCCCACACCAGTAGGTGTGAAAAGGTCCAGCTCTCTCCTACTCGGTTTTCAAAACAGCCAGTTTTCCCCTTGTCAAATTCCATAATACAGTATAAAATTTTGCAGCAAACTGTGAACATTAAAAATGTAGGAGCAGTGTAAAATAAATGGAAAATAATATCAAATTAAATAACACAAGGGATACTGTAGTAGTATTCATTTTCATATTTAATTCAGTAAAACCCTCCTTTTTAAAATGTATCTGATGCTGCCTTGGAATCTCTAGTCTGCTAACCTGGAGTTCTATACACAGAGGATTTAGATCAATCTTGCAACTGAGAACGTGGCGCCTCGACCATGGCAAAGTTCATTTTTCTGTGAAGTGACTTTTGATTTTTCCTGATGACATTTTTGTAATAATCCTCCAAATTAAACCAAATACTGAGGCATTTGGTCATTTTGTTTTAACAGGTGTAATTTCAGGACTAAATAGAAACTGCAGTGAACACTCTCACCCTGGATCCCTTAAGATGGACTGAATCCTGCTATGCTCAACTGAGTAGTTCCATTGATTTCAAAGCGATTGGTCTTATGCATTGCCATCTTCAAACACATATTGGGATGTAAGATGTCAGTACTGGAAATTCTGTCATTCGAGACACAAAAAAGGTAAAGAATATAAATATCTTGAACTTTATTACTTTCCAGTGAGAGAGCCTGACTTTCCTTTATGATGAATTTTCTTTTCAACTTAGTATTTGTTACTAAATTATATCTATAAGGTCAAAATTGGACTTGGAATAAGCACATGCTTCTCTGTTTCAATGGAATTTAAAATTCAGGTCTGAATTTTTCCCATTGTTTTGGAGGAAATACAATTCTATTTGTATTATGTACACGTAACCCTGTGGCCTGAAGTTCCAAAGGGTAAGGAGCTCTCTGCTCCCATCTGTTGGTGAACAGGGGGAAGAACAGTCACAGAGCTTCTACATCTGCATAAACTATTTACCAAGAACTCCAGATGAACAGATACTACAGAAGTGAAGGCAATCTCTATCTCTTGGTGATCAGGATCAGTATGACTTCAGAGAGCTTCATTTGCATAATTTTTCTCCCCAGAATTGCTCTAGTGACACTTTGGGCATCACCATAACTGTACACAAACTCTCAGAATTGGCTGGGCAGTGGAAGTGAAATGAGAGAGAAGAGGATAAGAGCTCCTATTTTATTGGAGAGACTCTGCTCAAGTCTCCAATGGGAGGCCTCTTTAATAGGAGAGACTGTAGAAAGGGTAGCCCTTTGCTAAAGCCACAGATCACAGCAGTGGAGCTGAGTCTACTGTAGTTGGCTTAAGCGATGGAGCCTCAGGATGGGAACAGGCAGCACTTGCCAAATGTGCTCAACTCAGGAGCTCTGAAACTGATATCTGTGACACCAAACCGTGAGTGGGGCTTAGTGGAGTGGGAAGGGACACAGCAGAGGACATTTGCTTGTTGGACATTCACAATGATGGTGAGGAGCCGAGTTAATGGACTACTGTCAAAGTTACCATGGGGAAGTATTTTACTTAACATTCATATAGCTACATTGTTCCTGTGGTTTTTCATACTGTTCTTTTCCACTAATAATGTTTTCCTTGTTTCATTCGCATACTCAGTGCTTGCCAGAGGGGATATAGTATTTATTAAGGGCACTCAGGGTTGATATTTAGTGATCCCAGAAATTCTGGGTGTAGGCTTGAGCTGGTGGTGTTTCTTAGCTTTAAGATGGACCTCTATTTGAACCCAGCCCTTGTTGCTGCTGACAAAGGGTTACATACACAAAATAAATGAACTCACACATGATTTCACATGATGTAAGAATAAGCTTTTAAAAATGTGTCTGGATGAGTGGTTTGTTTGATGCTGATTTTGTTTTTATCAGTGTCCCTTCCTGATGTTTAGGCTTTTGTGTATCTGTACCACTGCCCTCCACAGGGTGAAATCAGATCTGTTGGTGACTCTCTCATCCTTAAGTGGATGGCATACAGCGAGGCAAACAAACTTAGTTGAGGCTAATAAACATTCCTTTTTAGAGCCAGTAGTAATGGTCTGAATTTTTGGAACAGAAGGTCAAGTTCTATTCACACTGTATGTAAGATTAAAAAAACTGGTTAAATGATAGGGGATTTTTTTTTAATGAATAGTTATTCTTCAGAGTGGAAAGAGGTTAATAAGCCAAGGACTGGCATAAGCACCAGTGATATTTTATATATTAATGATTTGCAGAAAGTGAATGTGTCAATAACCAGTTCAATTCCAGAAGACAGCCAAACTCATAACCTTAGAAAAATAACCTATTGGT
The DNA here is from genome assembly GCF_011386835.1 of Chrysemys picta bellii. Lineage (NCBI taxonomy): Eukaryota > Metazoa > Chordata > Testudines > Emydidae > Chrysemys > Chrysemys picta. The sequence continues at coordinate 74,436,482 of NC_088792.1, forward strand.
GAAGTTTGATGACAAAGTTATTTCAGGCACTAAAAGGTCTGGGTTATGAACATTTCTAAGCGGTTTTAAGCACATTGGGCAGTATAATGGCAGATGAGGTTTAGTGTCTATTAAATATAAAATACTGTTATTGCATATTGACAAAAACTGTCTATATATACTTGTGTGTTATAACTTGTTGGTTATCTAAGGAAAAAGGATTTTTCAATCAGAAGTCTCCTGGTATGTGGCAGAAGGAAATAGGATACCAGGAGACATTTAAAAAGGAACAAAATAGTCTTAATGAGCAATAGCCTACCCATTTTACTATAAAGTGCTGTCTCCCAAGACCAAGATCTCATTAAGCCAAGTTGAAAGTATTTATAAATAGACACAGAACAATGGTTACCAGGAAAAAGTCAATATTTACCAACAGTTTCAAGATCACATGGTCAGAGTCATGGCAGCTATTACTTATCCTAAGTAGAGGGATATTCTGTGGTATGTAAGATGTATCAAAGTGTAAACATTAATAAATATTATTTATTTTTTAATGGTGACCTTTTATTGATTGATTGTGTTAATGATGCTGCCCCAAATGAACTCACATGACATGAGTCAACTCCCTTGCTGAAGGGGAATAGCATTAGACATCCTGGTTGAATGTATAGATCATCCAACTGTTAAGCATTCAGTATGCTCTGCTTGAACCTCTTCTGAGGGTAGGAGCCTGGAGTAGAGTGGAGAAGACTTCTGAGAGAGATTGGACAGTGCCTTCTCAACAGTGGAGGAGAAGGAGAAGAGAAAAGAAAACAGGAGGATGGCCAAGGGTGAGGCAGAGGGAGAAAACTCCATCAGGGAGGATCGGTTATAGATATACAAAGTATGAAGCAAAGAACAGAAACTAAACCACTTGCAATTGTTTTCCACTTGGGTCTCCATCAACCTCTTCAATACAGTAAAGTAACCCTAATTTACCCTCTGTAACTATGACCAATTCAGGACAACAGTGAACATATGATTTTGGCTCTGAGTAGATACCCTTGGCTTATGTGTGGAGTTAAACATTTGTACTTAACCTTTTCTAGTCATGTAGAGTTTCCTAGCACTGCTGTATGGAAACTGCATTGCTGCTTATCAACAAAAAACTTGTGGTTTTGAGGTTTGTGGAAGCTGGAGGTTATTTGAAGTATCTTTGTCTTAGCCTTTTAACTTAATGATGATGATTTTCAGTAAAACAAAAGCATCCCAAGATATATTCACCACCGGAATGTTATTATGCCGATGCATTTTCTACAAGGATAATGTACGTTCAAGCACAAGCGGGTCATGGATCTGGCTTTTCTGGCAGAAATCTTGCAATTCTGAAATCTATCCAGAAATCTTTCTGCATACTGAAAGAAGTAAAATAGCTGAGGAAGGATCCATCGACATTTAGAATGGAAACTTCCTGCCTTCCCCAGACATGTGACATAGATTGACTTGTTTGTTGTCAATGTGTGTATTGCTGTGACTTAAAAAAAAATCTTGTAGTGGAAACAATAGTCTGGTACATGCAATGTGGAATGTAAAACTTTTGATAAACTTGTGAATGTAGGCACAGGTCTGCCAACCTTGATAACATCCCTTTTTAACTTCTAAAATATTCTGATAGTATAATGTGCCCCTTCCATTGTTTCAGAGTGTTTTACGTGAATGAGTCTTAACCATCACGGCCCCAAGTTGAATTCTATTCATTGTGTCTGTGACCACATGAAGGCTTGGTGGCACCACGTGCAGCATAATAAACTGTAAGCAAGATAACCACAAGGTAGAGATAAGACTTTGTCCCTCTTACTATTTGAGGAGTTCATTGGAAGCATGCGTCACATGTCTTTTCTCTAAGAGGACTCACTTTTTATGGTGGATAAAAATACAGTACTAATTAAAAACAATTAGCAGATGAAATATATCCATCCATTTCATAGGAAAAAAGATAGTTATTCTGCAGACTATAAGGACATGAAATGAAAGGGAATAAAACATTTGGAAGAGATAATGTCACAATTATTTTTCTTGGAGTTTCCCTCCTCCCTTAAAAGAAAGATAATTATTGTAAGTGTAATAGTTAATGAATTCTTTGCCCTTTAAACTTTAAAGGCAACGGGAACTAGGAGTTGAACTCCATTTATGCCTTTGAAAATGTCCCCTAAATAAATCTTAAGTAGAGATTAAAGAAGAGACAAACAGTAGGACATCTAAGATGAGGTAAGTGCTGAACAACATTTCGATTTTAAAGTCTTCCCAGTTTTGTAATACTCAAGCAGACATTTTCAATGAGATGAGCTCATTATCTCAGGAGCGAAGAGATGCTTTCCATTTTGTTTCAAAGTGATTTGCCCTTTGACGATGCAGTCCTCTTCAAAGTAAAATATTACTATTGAGGGGGTGAACACCTATGTAATATAAGCACTGCTCAGATAAAAAATTATTGCAATTAATTAAAAGTATTCAAAGGATGGGAGTAAAATATATTGGAGTAAAATGTAGATTATTTCAGTGGAAAGGTCTTGTCTTTTATTATGAAATTGGTATTTTAAGCGAGTATCCAAAAGGCACAAAACTACTAATTAAAATATATAGACGTTAAAAAAGTGTTTAAGCTGTATTTTTTTCATCCTGCACTGTAAAGTATCAAGGGCTCTCAATCCAACTTACAATGAAAGGCTTCCATTGGTTTCAGTGTGAGCTAGTTCAGGTCCCAAGGCTATAAAGAAGAAAACTCTGAAACATACAGTCCAACAGGCCAAGAATTAATTAGTCTCTTTCAGTGTGATGCAGAGGAAAGTAATTTATATCCCTTTGGCAGTGCATTTAATTTAAATACAGTATGATTTAGTTAAATAAAGCACAACCAGAATAATTTCATTGCTCTAACAAAAGCTATTACTAACCACCTGTGGGAGAAGCTCCTTGGTGTGATCTGATGACTAAATCATACTGGAACCAAGTGTGACAAAGTGGGAACTTTCTGTACTATTGTTATGAATGAGATGTGTGGCAGTGACTTACCTGATTAGGATTTGCTGGTCAAAATGGTTAAAAGGTTAAAATGCTCCTGGGACAAAGCAAGAGACATGAGGTGTTTTCGGCCATGTAACTGGGGTGCTATGAATGGATTGTTAGGGACTGTGGAAACTGACCCATGTCAGTGGAGGATCCAGAAAGACGGTGTCAACCCCAATGGCCAGGACATTTATACTAGCAACCAACAGCCAAAAGGAAGGAGGCTTCCCCTGGCCTCCCTGTAGGGGAGCAGAGCAAAGGCCTTGAGCAGGAGAAGAAAGGGGAAAGGTGTCAGATGGCTGTGTTAAGAGCTGGACTTTAGAGAGATAAAAGTGCTCAATTTGGACCAGCACTCTGACAGAGAGAGAGAGAGAGAGAGAGAAGCCAAAATGGATTCCACAGCAGCTTGGCTGGTTGGCGCTCTGATGCTGGCCAGTCTGAACTGTCTTAAGTTAGCATAGAGAAGCAAAGGTTAAGGACTTTCAGGTGCCAGGTGACTAATAAATTGTGACCTTGTTATTGAAAAGGCTGCCTGGTATCACTGCACATACTTACTGAGAGCATTGTGCTCTGAAGGGGTACAGTACAAGCCTCCCACAGAAGTCAGGATTTGCTGCAGCATGGAAGGACACAGGAATCACTGGTGCCTGAAGGCCCAGTTTCAGAGCCATGGAGACTGCCCCTGTGGAACTGTGTTGACCTTTGGGTTTGACACATTAAAGGGGTCATTCCCAAGAGACTGGTTACAGGCTGGAGCATAGACCAGACCCAGTTTGTCCATGACACCAAGTCCCCGAAAAGACAAGAAAAAGAGGAAATGATGCTAGTATTTGACTAGCAATGACATCATTGGGAGTCTGAATGTATTTTGCTATTCTTCTGCCTGTGAAAACCCAAAAAGGGATCTGGTTCTCTAGGTAAACCTATTACCTCTAAATATTAGAGGCCTAGATTGTTCCCTTGTATGGAAAAACCCATGTAGAGGACAGGAAACTCTAGGATGTCCCCCTGTCAGAATTTCCACCAGTGACTTATGTGGGAAGGGGAAAGTCAGAAATGAGGTTTGCCATATCCAAATGGAGTCCCTGTGCTTCAGTGCTTTCTCCCAGTCCCCTGGAGCAATCCTCAGGCCTGTCAATGTCTCTGGTGGCCCTCTAACCAAGCCCCCACATCATGGCTCACTGTCTCTTTATGCACAGATCCACATCCATGCCAAGAATCCTGTGATTTGAAGTTGGGGAGACAGAGGCAACTGCCCCCTGCCAATACTCATTCGCATACTTCCATGACCTGACCAGGAATCTGCCCATGGGGGGACACAGTGGTGGCTATGTAATTAAAGAAATGAAGTGTGTTGTATTTATTTAAATGGAACAAATGGGCCAAATATTTTAACATAATCCAGTTACTGTCCAGCATTAAACAGCATTAAATAAGATCTTGGGTTTGGTATATAGAGATCTCAGCCTTCTTTGTACCATGGTAAACACATCATTTCAAATCCTTTTATTAAAATTACAGAATAAAAGGAAAAAAACAGTTAAAGCATTTGAAATATAAAGTATTAAGTCAGGCCTTCATTGTAACAACATTTCTTGTTCCCTTTCCCTCCATCTAGAGAGTTTTAGAAAGAAAACCCCTCTTGTTTGACAGTCTTTTAGATGGTAATAACTGTCCTTTTGGGTAAAAGAGAAGAAGTCAGTTGAGATGAGTTGGAGCTGCTGCTGGAGCTAATAGGGGTGGTGGTATCTTCTGGATCCCTCTTTCTGGCCCAGTCTGATCAGGACATCTCTCAGAATCAGGATGACGAAGGCCTGAGGTCCCCGGAGATGGTGGGGCTGGCAGCCATTATGGTGAAGCTTGCTTCAGTGGCTTCAGTCTGTTCTTTCTCTTCCTATTCTTTCTGTCCCCCGCCCCCAAGTCTTTCTTTAAGGACCGATAAAGGGAATGGTGAATAAAATAGCCCATCTCATTATTTTGTCCACCAATTAGGCCTAATATCCAACACACCAATTTTGGTTCATTGATTTCTGGCTCCACATCCGCTCTTAATAAGCATAGTTTCAGCAGTCCTTGGATTACATGAACATGTTCTTTTTGGTTTAGACTAATTTAGTTTCTCTGTCGGTTCTCTGGAGCCTGTTTATAACATGCTTTATTGAAAATAACTTGACCTACTTTCCATGGTAAATTCCAAAGCAGGCAAAAGTTATGGATCAATTGTCACAACGGGTGTGCAAGATACAGTATGTTATATCAAGCCTTAGGTGAATCCAAAAAATACCTAACTGGGTTACTAATTTTAAGGGATAAGGTTGAAAAACAAACAAACCCTGGTTTCTGATTAAAATCAGCCATGCCAAGTCAATAGTTTTACACCAAGTAGTACCTTACTCTGTAAGTAACTCCATTGAAATCAATAGGACTATAGAGATAGTAAGTTGCTACTCAGCAAGAGTAGGAGTATCAGAATCTGTCTAATGATCTTTGTAAGGCCATGTTGGCAAATGGAACAAAGGAAATTACATAAATGAGCATATCTGAAAAGATGAAAAGGAATTGTTGTAGAGAGAAAAGGGTTTTAATTAATTTTTGAAGAGTAAGTGTTCAAGGAAAAAACAAAGAAGGTAGAAGAGCCAAAGATGAGAAGTAGTAATTGGTCAAAAAATCAGTAGAGGGATAGCATTTTGGTGGGATAATTGAGACAGGAAAGGGACAGGATATCTTCTACAACATAGAAGAGCCAATCCCATTAGGGCAGGATACAGAGAGGGTCATGATGGGGAGGTCTAATAAACAGGGTGAAAAGCTCACAAAAAGAAAAGGAGAAGTGCTCCTGAAGGGGAAGATTTACCTCAATACAATCACAATGCAAATTGGTTAAAAGAAGAGCTGGTTTAATTATTCACTGTGAACAATATTTGCTGTGAATTTAGCCCTTTGTTCTATTCATGAATCAGTCCTGAGTTTTACAAGTGTATTTTATTATTCATTAGTCTTTGCCAAAGGGCTTATAAGGAGAAAGAAGTCAATCCCTGGGCTGTTTGAGAGCTGTTCTTTCTGAGTATTTGCTGTTGATGTACAAGTGGCCGTCTAAGTTACAAAGTAATGTTTTCTGTCTCCTGGTGGGGAACTTTTTTAAACAGGAAAAAAACTAAAAACTTGACATGAAAATTCTACAATCAGGTGGACAGTATCAGAATACTCAGGAACAATGAATACTACGTTAGCACAAATTAAAGTGAACTGAAATTGTCTCTTTCCTTGTTGAAAATATAAGTGAGTCACTTTTTGTATTTGGGGATCTCTAGGTCAGCGTCTGAATGCAAAAAGGCCAGGAGGGCTATCACTTATGGGCGTGATTGTCAATTACAAATCAGTAGTTACAAATGCTTATTTATACATTGAAATTGTCTCCACATTATGGCTGTTCTGTGGTCTAAGTGAAATGCGTAGGTGGTTTCATTTCAGTTCCTATTGGTAGCTAATTTGTGTCCCGTAACAAAACCTGACTTAATTTGCACCCTTGTTGCCACGTAGAGGTACCAGGAATTGAGTGAGTGTGGAGACTGAATTACCCCCTTGAGATGGCCCTTCTAGGTGAAGCCTCAGGCACGTTAGCAATGCAATGTAGTGAAACTTGTACTGCTGCTCTGATGTTGTAACTGTTCTGTTGATAAAGAGAAGATTTCAGTCTCCATGGCTGTTAATCTAGCATCTTTCCCAAACACTAAGGCCTAAATTTTCAAAAGCAACTAATGATTTTTGGATGCCTCAAGTTTTGGGCTCCACTTCGAGATACTCAGAATGACATGTGGTTTTTTGGTTTTGGTTTTTTTTTCATCCCAGAAAGTTTTAAGCATCCACACTCTGAAAATCAGACCCTCCAAGGTGTCTTAGGTAACACCATATCTACACTAATGGCGACGTTTAGGCACTACATGTACAGCTACACACCACAGTGAAAGACAGGCTGCGTCCACACTTGTCACCATGGTGTGTAGTTACATACGGCAGGGAAAGGCACGCGTAGTGGGGAGGCAGCAGGGAGAGGCTGCAGGGAAAAGCTCTGGCAATTCCCCCTGCTGGAGTCTTTCCCTGCTGCCTCTTTCCTGCCAGAGCCTTTCACTGCTGCCAAAACCTTTCCCTGCAACTGGGAAAGATTTAATCAGCGGGACACTACACTGTTAAAAATAGCCGTGTAGATGTGGGAGTCACTGCTTGGACATACAGAGAGCTGTGTAGGATATATACCATGGGGGTTCAGGTGTGTAGGGCACTCTATCTACTCTACTTTCCTAAGCTATGTTTCACTGTCTACACTGCTATTTATACGCATGCAAGATGGGTGTACAGTGTCTGTACTCTATACACTGCTGTAAGTGTGGATGTAGCCAGAGGCACAAAAAATTGAGTCACTGCAAATTACTGAAAAATGTAGGTCTTCGTTCTTTTTATGGGTGTCAGATCTATATCTATAAAAAGGGATTATGTGAAGAGTAATAGAAACCAAAAATGCCAGTTTCCACTCCAATGTGACATGACCTGCAGTTTTCCCACCCAAAAAGCATAGGTTAAAAAGGGGGTTATATAGTAGTACTTTTATAGTTCTGTAAATAAGAATGTCTTTTCATCTTGAAAGTTTGCATACAGGAACAGCTTTAGGCTGCCCATCTGTTCAGGTACAGCAATAGCTAGAACTTTGAGCAGTCCGGTTCCATAAATAAGTCTGTTGCTATTATGTTTTTAACACTTAGCTTCTGCCTTTTGATAATCCTATAAAACTAGCACTCTTTTGTCAAGGAATCATCCGGCCACCTGACTGAATAACAATAGAGAAAGGTGGAGGGTCAGAAATATTACCACTACCATATACATCACGCAACTTCTGTCTCTAGGCTTCTACCAACTTTTACAGCAGCTGCCAAAGGATTAACACACTTGATACCGTCTTCTTTTAAAAGATAATAAGCATTAGGGTTGTTTGTTTTTAGCATGATTAGGTGTTAAGTAATTTTGTACTTGATTTGTTTTAAATTTTGTAACTTTCAAAGCACTGATTTAAAAACCAAAACAACTGGTCTTCAAAGTTCCCTTGGTGCATTATTTATAGGATTTCTACTTTTTTCAGGATTTCATTTTTGGGGGGTTTTAAAGCAATTTTTGAGTTTTTATGTGAATGTCCAAAAATCAGGGGGTGTTGGGGCTTTCTCTTTTTATTTGCTGTAATGAATAATGTATATATTATACATTATTATATACATATATTATACATTAGTCATCACAGTCGTATATACTGTGGTGAGTTACCTCTTGTAATGTTCCCTAGTGCGTTTTCACATAGTACTGTTTCAAAAAGCACTATGTTAGGGAGCCTGAAATGCTCACCAGCAGGATCTATGTGGACCAATTAATGTGAAACACATTTATGCACTTTCAACACCTGCATTACTTATCGGTGTAGACAAGCAACCATTTCTGGTGTTTTTCCAGTGTTTATTGGATAAACACAGATTTCCTTTTTTTATATATGAAGGGTGTTTTATTGGTGTTTATTGGCTAAAACCTAAAATCAGACACCCTCATTATTTAGCAATGTCATAAACTGGTATTTTGCAGCAACTCTTTGGTCAAAGCTGCTGTGTCTTGGCTTGTACATCAGTACTGAAATGCATGGCTTATTTCAAAGGGATCCTCAACAGGCGTATTTGCATTGTGCCAGGGATTTGATGTAGGCTGCCAACGCATGACGGTAAGCCAGAGGGTTCTATCTGGGCCTTTAAATGATCTCAACCTCCTCTATGTATCAGAATATCTGATTCTTCCAACAAGGGCAGATGAGGATGATACGCTTACTAGCTTGCCAATTTCCTTTTATGCTCATGCTCCCTTAACCCAAGGATATAGGCAGCTGTGGGTGCAATCATTTCCTAGGATAGAAATTTGGAAATATCCTTTAAAAAAATTCCACTAATACATTTTTCATCAGTAAATAGTTTTCATTTTTATGGATCTTTATCCCATGACAGCATAGTAAAAATAAGCAGACACCTTATATAGAAAACTCTAATCTATCACACATGGTAGGCTTTGAAATAACGTCACAAACAGAGCCACTCTTCCAGTTCCAGATTGGAAATGCTTTCATGTTTATTCATTTACAAATGTGCAGATTACAGCCAAAGTAAAAATACAACAGATCAACCTGTGTGGCCTTTGATATTGATGAAGACATTTACTATTGGAATTGAAGGAGCCTTGTTGCGGACTTTAATGAAGAGCCCTGTGCTTTGCAACAGGCATCCTTTAAACAGGAAAAGAGATTAGGGTTAAATCCCTGGCCTCACTGAAGTCATGGGAGTTTTGCCATTGACTTCACTGGGTCAGGATTTCGCCCTAGGAATGCATTGAACATCTTGTGGCAATATTCAGCTGAATTGTGACTAACTGAAAATTGTACATGGTTTAAATCAAACTAAAAGCCAAGTACTGTGTAGAGAAATAAATGAGTCACATGTTTGATTGGCTAGTTTATTTCTGCAGCGTAATAATAAGCAATCCAACACCACTAGTTAGCCAACCTCATAAGCTTGGAATTCAGAACCTATTAGTTAGCAACCACACTTCCTGGTATATTGTATGAATAACTTAATATATAATATGAAAAAAATTAGTCTATATTTTGCCTTTTAAACTTTGCCCTGCATTAAAAATATGGATAGGCTAGCAGGAGTTCTCAGAGGTATTCCAGCTGACTCAGTCAGAATTTCTTGGGGGCTTCTAGGGAGTTCCACTGATTTTTTGAAGGCTGTTTTGTGTGTTCTTCATTCCACCCTTTGCTGGCCTGTATATAAGTAGTAGAAGCCCATGTCCCTCTTCATAGGGCTTGTCTTCACTACTGTACTAGGTTGACATAATTACAACACCTCAAAGAGAGGCGGAAGCCATGTTGGCGGCAGAGCATCTCACGCCAACATAGGGTGGTGTAAACACCGCTTTACGTTGATGTAATTTATGTCAGTCGGGGGTGGCTTTTTCACACCCCTGAGCAACATAAGTTACATCGACATAAGCGGTAACGTAGACAAGCCCATAAATTGAAAGGCAGAAGGGATTATTTTGAACATATAGGCCGAACTCCTGCATAACACAGGCCATAGGACTTCCCTAAATTAATTCCTGCTTTAGGGCCAACAGCTGTGGTTGAACTAGAGGATTTTTTTAGGATGACATCCAATCCTGATTTAAAATTTGCCAGTGATGGAGAATCCACCACAACCCGTAGTAAACTGTTCCAATGATTAATTACCATCACTGTTAAAAATTTGCACCTGATTTCTAGCCTGAATTTGTCAGCTTCCACTTCAACTTCCAGCCATTGGATCTAGTTATAACTCTGCTTGCTAGATGTGGGAGATCTAGTACCAGTGCTGCTGCTAGACTTATAAGATAACAACCTTTAATTATGACTAGGAGCTTGATTCTGAAATTGGTGCATGAAGCCTTCCTTACCACTTTGCATTCTGGAGCCATGGCCAGCCAGAATGCCAACTTTTGCTTGGAAAGGAACAGGAATGTCAGTTCCAAGCCATTAATCATAATTAACATTAATCTTCCATAATGATATTTTGGCAATTAAATCTGTTCTGACAAGAATGATCTTTTTTGAATAAAATGAATAGTTTGGGGTTCCTGAAAAATAAAAGTAGAATAATGGACGCTGGAAAGGTTAATATGTTACCATACATGCTCTTTTACCTACACTATAGAAATAGAGGGTTCAGATGAGAATGCCCCTCATGGTATGATTCAGCTCTGAGGCTTTTAAGTAAAGCTCGCAGGCAGTGGCAAAATAATAAACACGTATGGCAAAAGTGAGAGCAGAAAAAAGTGGCCATGGAAAGACCAAGTCATAGACAGAAGGGGAGAGGCTGTTGTCTGGTAGAAAAAAAGTCTTGGTGGAAATGCAAAAGGAACATTCCCTACTTGCCGTACAAAACGTGTCATTACAACAGAAAACGTGTTGTCAGGAACAGCTGGTAATCTAAGGGCTGATCCTCAGCTGGTGTAAATTGTCATAGCTCCATTGACTTCCACGGAACAATGACAATTTACCCTAGTCGAGGTTCTGCACTCAGGTTCCTTCCGTCCTTAAAGCAAGACTGTCAGCCTCATTTAATTTGCCTAGAAACAACTTTGCTGTTGCTCTGTGTAGCAGGGGGGTCCACAGGGATTCCTTTGCCTTCAGCCCTCATGGTATTGTTCCATTCACAGTGTGGATGCTAGGGATCTACACAGAGAAAGGGGATTTGAGCCCTCAGGAAGATGTCCAGGTGCAAAAATAACTTGCTCTCTCCTAGCAGGAAGAAAGTGAAGTCCAGAGCAGTTCTTTTTCCAGAGCAGTTGGTATCTAGCACTGTGGACACTAGTACCAGTATACTATTCTGCAGATCCTTTATGCTGCTCAAACCTGTCACATCTACTGTAGAGTCACCGTGAGATCTAGCATTAGGAGACTGAAAACAATTTGAAAATAAGGAAAGTTCAGACTGTTCTCTCTGAACTTCTGTAGATAAATGCTAATTTTTTTTTTTTTGCAGGAATGTGTCAATCAAATGGTTAGATTGTGTGCGTGGGGGGAAGTGTTTCTTATAAAATATCTGTGTAGGATAGCTTGTTTAGTGACACTAGCATTTCACCTCTGAAGTGCAATAAATGTAGAGTTTTCGTTTAGGGATGATCTTTGAAAGTCATTTAGTATATAAATAACCAACCAACAAAAAATAATAACAACCACCACCCCACAAACAAATTAAACTCAGTTTGGCTCATGGGAATAGTCTTTGATCACATAACTAGAAGACTACCTATTCTTTGGATTACTTATGGTATTCTACATACTTTATCATAGTTGGAAAATCTAATAGCATTACAGCTTGTCAACATGCAGTATGTTTCACCATTCTTGTTCTGAAAATTTACAATGTTTGCTCTGAAAGGTTTAACAAACAATTCTAAACATAATACCAACAAGGAAAGGGGTTATTAAAGCACCTCCATCAATACTGGTTCAGGTGAATGTTGCACAGAGCAGAAATGCCTTTATAGTTTGAACTCTAAAAGAAAATGACTGGGTTGCATACAGCAAATGACCTTTAAATGCTCATCAAATAGTTCTAGTGAAAGGCACAGCTTATATTAAAAAAGTTAACTAAAAACTTTCTATTTAAGCCATATAATTTAAATAAAGTCATTGAGGTAGGCTTTTGGGTGCAGTTGACCTCATCCCAAACTTGATGAATGGAGTTCAAACCTAAATATAGGTGCCAGAATTTCTCCTCTTCAAAGTGCAAGCTTTTGCACTGGCACGCTATCCTAAACTTTACTGAGTCACGTCTACCGAGAACATGCCTCCAGGGAATGCTGCTTCACAGTTGCGTTTTGTGGCATAAGCAGATCTGTGCTTAGAGCCTGATTCTATAAAGACTTATGTACATGTTTTATTTTAAACAAGAGTAATTCCACTGATCTCATGTTAATCACATGTATAAGTACTAGTGCCTTAATAGGATAAGATACAATACTTCATTCCTATCCTATGGACGATAGCCTTTGATTCCAGAAGAGCCAAAATCTTGGAATTTAATCACTATTCCTCTGTGCTAAGGTTTATGAGACTTCTAATCAGTCCCCCAAATGCCGATATTTTGATATAATTCCACTATGCTGTTTGTGATTAAAAATCAGCATCCCTCCCTCCATTTCCAGTTCATGATCTACAGTATAAGCTCTCCCAATAGTAGGTTTTTTCTTCATTTTTTTTTTTTACTGTCCAGGCAAGTTACATTGTCAACAAGCCACAAGTGAAAATGTGCCATGGTTTGTGATGATAGTTCTATGCCCATAATGCATATGACTTAATAAGTAAATTTACTGTTTGTTCCATTTTTGTGCATTTTTTATATATATTTCTGCTTTCATTGCTAGCTAGAACCAGTATCAAAATACCACAAGAAAAGCTATAATTCCTGACCCACCTGGGACAGGGAAGTGCTTGAAATTTGTGTGTGAGTCTCTGGTCTTTCTAGATTTGCACATCATTATTTTGCATTATCCTATTAGAATGCAGTGACACTACATCATAGTCACTAGGGCCTTGTCCTGTTCCTGTTGGCAAAACACCCATTGACTTCAACAGTGAAGGATGAGTCTTTAATTAGGGACTGTTAACAGAGCTTAGAGTAATTAGAGTTGGTTGACAGAGCTGTTTTTTTTGACAGAAAATGCTGTTTTTGCCAAATCAAAATATTCCCCCTGCCCCGCCCAATTGATTTTTTTTTCCTATCAGGAAAATCAAAATGTAATAGTTGATTTGGGGTCATTCCAATATTAAATCAATATATTTTGGTTTGTCAACCCGAATCAAAACCATCATTTCAGGTCAGTTTGACATTAATTTGTGTTTGCCTGAGGTTCTGTGCTGCCTCATCAGAGTTTAGGTGCTTCATGCCCCATTGTCTTTTATAGGATGGGCTGTCCCACTGGACTACATCCCCATGAAGCATGGCAGTCTCCATTCTGCTTGAACCACAGTGGTGCATCCCCAGATTTGTTCTCTGGCCTAAGATCCCAGCCCATAGAGGAGACTGCAGTCATGAGGCACCCAAATTACAACTACCCTGTGGCATTCTGGCAGCTCGAAGGGACACTGATTATTGTTGAACCAAGCTAATGTGTTGACATTTCTGAATCAATATTTTTCAGAAGTTTATGTTCCATGAAAAATACAAATATTTCAGCATTTCTTCCTGATTTGTGATAAGTAATTTTCAGCAAGCTCTAATGGCAACAAATCTGATATCTGAGATTGATCATCAGTGTGACAGATCCATGCAGGTATAGGACTGTAGAAGGCGGATACACTGTAGCAGTATTATTATATCATGACTAAGCAATACAAAATTCCATCCGTAGACAGGTAACAGCTAATAAAGAAATATCTTTACATTCCCACAGTTTGGATACATATACAGGCTCTGTTTTGTTTCCATTTGGGAAAAAAACAGCCACTATTTCCTGACATTATAAGAATAAACACTGCTCTTTTGATTGCGATCACCCATATGCTTGTCTTTCATGCTGTCTTTTCCTTAACAGTGCCCATTTGTATTTAGTGTGTAAATCCAGAATGGAACAGGGCGTTTTTTGGAGGGGTTTATTACTATTTTGTTTCTTGTCTCTTTTCCCTTCTCATCCCTAATGAAGCTGCATGTACTTGCCAGACATACTCTTTTTTTTTAATCGTCTTCGTTTTACATCTGTCCATCTACTATAAACTCCCTATCATTTATGAGCCCTTAAATGAGCAAAGCCTTTCTGTGTCTGCTTTATTTTTCCTTAGTTACCCATTCTTCCAACCTTTTATCATTCATACTTTGTGTGGCTGTTTTCCACCCCACTCCATTTCTGGTGCTTCCTGCAACTCTGCCTTACATTTTCTAGGCCAGCTTATCACTCATTGCATGATTCCCACCCCTCAGACTTTGTCATTAACCTGGGATGTGGATCTTTGTCAAAAATGCTTTCTGAAGTGAAAACAACTTTGTCATGATAAAATGAAATTTGTAGATGCTTCCTGAAACATAATGGTCGCAATGTTCCTGATCTGAACTATTAGCTTTCTGGGGGAAAACTGCAACAGTTAGAGAAATGGGATTTGAAAGTGTGTGTGTGTGTTGTCTGTGTGTGTGTTTAAACTGAGGACAGTGTTTGCACCCTGAGAAGAAAGGCATTTTTCTTGTTACCCTGACCACTATTAGCAGAAGAGGAATGCCGCCGTGTTTATTGTGCCATTCTTCAAAGAGCCACGTAACAAAAGTAGTAGTATTATGGGTGTCTATATATCCCATCCGTGGAGAAATGAGGAAAACATCAGCTTCTTTACCAAAAGACCATCGCTTACCTGCACTTATTGCAGGGAACTGCAAAGGAATGTTTAGAGCTGAGGTAGGCAACCTATGGCACGTGTGCCGAAGGCGGCATGCAAGCTGATTTTCAGTGGCACTCACACTGCCTGGGTCCTGGCCACTGGTCCAGGGGGCTCTGCATTTTAATTTAATTTTAAATGAAGCTTCTTAAACATTTTAAAAACCTTATATACTTTACATACAACAATAGTTTAGTTATATATTATAGACTTATAGAAAGAGACCTTCTAAAAACGTTAAAATGTATTCCTGGCACGTGAAACCTTAAATTAGAGTGAATAAATGAAGACTCGGCACACCACTTCTGAAAGGTTGTCGACCCCTGGTTTAGAGGGTGGGCTATCTCAGCTATGAAAGGAATCAGTGGCTCCCTCCAGAGAGAGTGGACAAAATAGAAGTGAAGGAGGTTACTGGGCTCCAATCCCAGTGTAGACATGCATTTAAAGATGTATGGGTAATACATAAACTATTTTATGACTTATACTAGTAGTTCCAGTTCTTTTTAACTGGCATCATTGAGGCTTGGTGGGATAAATCTCATGACTGAAATACTGGTATAGAAGGGTATAGCTTGTGTAGGAAAGACAGGAGAGAAGACGGGGAAAAAAGGGAGAAGGTGTTGAATTATACATTGAGAATACATATATTTGTTTTGAGGCCCAGAAGAAGGTGAGAGGCAGACCAAACGAAAGTCCCTGGGGAAAACAGGTCCAATGTTATGGTAGACTCTACTATAGACCACCAAATGAGGCAGTGGATAAGCCATTTCTAAAACAAATATCAAAAACAGAAGACCTGGTTGTAATGGGGGACTTTTCCCTGATAGCTGTTGCAAAAGTAATATGACAAAACACAAAATGTCCAATAAGTTATTGGAATGTGTTGGGGACAATTTTTTGTTTCAGAATGTCAAGGAAGTAACCAAGGGGAAAGCCATTTTAGATTTAATTCTGACTAACAGGGAAGAACTGGTTGCAAATCTGAAGGTTGAAGGCAATTCGGGAGAAAGGAAGGAGTGAAAGCAACAGAATAAGGACAATGGATTTCAAAAAAGAAGACTAACAAATTCAGAGAACTGATAGGTAAGTTACCAGGGGAAGTAAATCTAAAGAAAAAAGGTCTTCAGGACATCTGGCAGTTTCTCAAAGAGACCATATTAAAGGTGCAACAGCAAACTGAAGGAAAGATGGGAAGAATAGTAAGATGTCAATACGGCTCCATCAGGAGCTCTTTAATGACCTGAAAATCAAACAGATATCCTACTAAAAGTGGAAATATGGATAAACTACTAAGGATGAGTACAAAAGAATAGCACAAGCATGTAGAGATAAAATCAGAAAGGCTAAGGCTAACAAAATGAGTTACACATAGCAAGAGACATAAAAGGCAATAAGAAGAGGTTCCATAACGACATTAGGAGCAAGAGAAAGATGAAGGAAGGTATAGGTCCAGAAATTAGTAGGAAGGAGAACTAACAACAGATGACATCAAGAAGGCTGAGGTGCCTAATGCCTGTTTTGCTTCAGCCTTCACTAAAAAGGTAAATTGTTACCAAGATATTTAACACACTTAATATTATAAACTAGGGGAAGGAATACAAGTCAGAATAGGGGAAGAACAGGTTAAAGAATATTTAGATAAATCAGATGTATTCAAGTTGACAAGACCTAATCAAATGCACCCTGAAGCAATCTAGGGACTGTAAGCAATTATCTTCGAGAACTCATGCAGGATAGTAAGATTCCCTGAGGACTGGAAAAGAGCAAGCATAGTATCTACCTTTAAAAATGGAAACAAAAAGGACCCAGGGAATTATAGACCAGTCAGCCTAATTTTGATACCTGGAAAGATAATGGAACAAATTAGTGAACGATCTATTTGTGAGCACCTACAAGATATTAGGGTAAGAAGTAATAGCTAACATGGATTTGTCAAGGATAAATCATGCCAACCCAACTTAATTTCCTTCTTTGACAGGGTTACTGGATTAATGGATAGTGGGAAGCAGTAGACCTGATTTATTTTGATATTAGTAACATTTTTTACATGGTTCCATGGGACATTTTCATAAGCAAACTAGGGAAATGTGGTCTAGATGAAATTACTAAAAGGTGGGTGCACAACTGGTTGAAAAACCATACTCAGAGTAGCTATCAATGGTTTGTTGTCAACGTTGGGGGATGTATTTAGTGGAGTTTGTCCTGGGTCTGGTACTAGTCTATATTGTCATTAATGACTTGTTTAATGCAGGGCCGCCCGGGGAGGGGCAAGTGGGGCAATTTGCCCTTGGCCCCGCAGGGGCCCTGTGAGCCCTGGCCCAGTGGTGGTCCGGGTTTTCGGTGGCGGGGGGCCCTTCAGTGCTGCCAAAGACGCGGAGCGACTGAAGGTCCCCCCGCCGCCAAAGACCTGGACTGCCTCCAGGTGAGTACAAGCGCCGCAGCTCCCCCGCTTTGCCCCAGGCCCCCTGAATCCTCTGGGCGGCCCTGGTTTAATGGAGTGAAGAGTATGCTTATTAAATTTGAATATGACCAAGCTGGGAGAGGTTGCAAGTACTTGGGAGGACAGGATTATTCAAAAGGACTTTTATAAATTGGAGAAATGGTCTGAAATCAACAAGATGGAAGTCAATAAAGACAAGTGCAAAGTACTAAACTTAGGAAGGAAAAATCAAATGCACAAATATAAAATAGGGAACAACTGGCTGGGCAGTAGTGCTGTAGAAGCGGATCTGGGGATTGTGGTAGATCACAAATCACATGAACTGTCAATGTCATGCAATTGCAAAAAAGGCTATAATTCTGGGGTGTATTAACAGACATGTCACATGTAAGACACGGGAGGTACTTGTCCCGCTCTGCTTGGCATTGGTGTGGCCTCAGCTGGAGAACTGGGCCAGTTTTTGGTGCCACATTTTAACAAAGATGTGGACAAATTGAAGAGAGTCCAGAGGAGAGCAACAAAAATGATAAAAGATTTTAAAAACCTGACCTCTGAGGAAAGGTTAAAAAACCTGGGTATGTTTAGTCTTGAGAAAAGAAGACTGATGGGGAAACTGATAAGTCTTCAAATATGCTAAGGGGAGTTATAAAGAGGATGGTGATCAATTGTTCTCCGTGTCCACGGAAGTTAGGAAAAGAAGTAATGGGCTTAATCTGTGTCAAGGGAGATATAGATTAGATTTTAGGAAAAACTTTCTGATGATAGTTAAGCTCGGGAATAGGTTACCAAAGGAGGCTGTGGAATCCCCAACATTGGAGGGTTTTTTTAAGAACAGGTTAGACAAACACCTGTCAGGGATGATCTAGGTTAACTTGGTCCTGCCTCAGTGCAGGGGACTGGTCTAGATGACCTCACAGGGTCCCTTCCAGCCCAATGTTTGATTCTATAATCCCTAAAATGGAGCAAGGTCTAACGCTGCTGGGCAGGCTGAGGTGAGCCTAGCTAATTTTCCTTCTTGTTTGTACCCCCACTGGGCAGGGCTTGGTTAGTTTGCCTGACTTGGCCTTTATAGAGCCAGAACACTGTGTGTATTTTGTTAGTTACTTCTGCCTTGAGACCCTGGTCGAGTTTTGTGTTTTATTTCATGTCCCCACATGTCCAGGTATTTCTAAGAAGGATGATCTTTAGCTTTTAAAGTGCCCTGCTCAAAACATAGGGTGCCCCTGTTCAGGAATGGATGCAGCCAGATCCAGAGTTCATATAAACCTTTCTATTTCAAGCTGCTTAAGTTTGTTTATTCTATTTTTACTTGAACTTTCTAACTCTTATGAAGCACTATAACATTTAGCACATTTTGTCAATTTTACCTGTAATCTAGTACAAAGGATCCTGACTGTTATTTCTTTGGACTCTCCAGGCAGTGAATTTCATGACAATAATTGCTTTTACCTTTTGCTTTCTTCCCTTGTATAACACTGCCTGAGACTTGCTATAATTGACCAGAAATGTTTTAAATATTATCCCTGATTCACTGACGTGTGCCAGAGTTAAACTTTATTCCTCTCTCTCTCAGGATATGTCTACACTGCAGCTGGGGACATACTTCCCAGAACAGGTAGACAAATGGGTGCTTGCGCAGCTTGAGTTAGTGTGCTAAAAATAGGAGTGTGGTAGCCACCTGAGTATGTACTTGGGGGTCAGGAGGGTTGGTACTTGGGGGGCTAGCCCAAGCTGTCATCCATGTCGTCATGGCCATACTGCTATATTTAGTCAAGCAAGCCTCATGCACATGTCTACACACTTTGGGAAGCAAGCTCTCAGCTGAAGTGTAGACATACCCTTAACGTCTGATCATGCAAGATGCTGGACACCTGTATTCCCATTCTGGTAAATGGGAGTCAAGGATGGTCAGCATCTCAAAGAAATGGGTCAGTTGTCAGCTAGATACTTAAGAAATATTTAATTGAATTGTACTTACAGGAATTTTGCGAATTACATTGACATTTTTCAAGTTAACTGAATAGGTAGATGTATTTTTAGTAGAAGATAAGAGAAGATGAGAGCAGTTGTCACCTCAACATTAGATTACTATAACGTACTCTAATTAGGGTTAAACTTTAGGACCATTTAGGACCTAAAGCCAGTCCAGAATGTAGCAGCCCATCTGATAAATAGCCCTTTTCATGGGGAGCAAATAATACTGGAGCTGTGCTAGTTGAACTGACTGCCTGGGAGTTTCCAGGGGGAGTTGAAGGTGACTGTTTTGACTGATAAAGCCTTAAATAGTTTGAGTCCAGAGACACTACTTTTCATCTCATTTCATACTACTGGAGTTGGGAGCCACTTGGAGCTCCCTGGAAGAAGAAAGGGAGCTGCCAGAGGGGCATTCTCCAGAATGTAGCTCAATTCTATATACAGACGCGCCCTGGGTTACGCAAACTTACTCAAATCCACACATACGGAAAAAGTTCCCTAAATTCCGTAAGCTTTTTTTAAATTTTTTTTATTTTGCGTAATTGTCGGGTATATGTTCCCAACTTTCGCAAAATTTGACTTATGCAAGGTGTTCTGGAACGGAATGCTTGCATAAGTCTGGGAACATCCATAATACTTATTGATACCTATGTATTACTTTGATTGCAGTTATATCAGGAATATACTTTCCACCTGGGTCTGAAAAAGCTCCTATTATTGACTTTGGACATGCTGCAAAGCTCTGTTTTGCAGATGTTTGTGGGGGTAGGAACAGAATAAATGGTAGGAGGAGTTATTAATTGTGGTGTCATGAAGTTCTGAGCTGGGAATTAATAATGAGTATATGCATGGGTCATTAGTAGATTTTAGAGGTAATTATTGATTATTGTGCATTAAATATTGGAAGAGGCACTTGGAATATGGGATGAACATTCCTAGTATGTATGTTTAAAAAAAGTAAATAAAATAACAGATAAATAAGACTAAACTATAGATCTCTGTCCCAAACAGACTATTTACATAAATGCCAAAGACTAATGCGAGACAACGTAGCTAAGTTAATATCTTTTATTAGACTAACTTCTGTTGGTGAAACAGGCAAACTTTTGAGCTTACACCCCCCCAGCTCTGGGAAAGGCGCTAACTGCTGGTCAACACTGGGAACTTACATTGGAATCTCTACGCCCTGGTCTATACTACAGAGTTAGGTCAATGCAAAGCAGCTTACATTGAGTTAACTGTAAGTGTCTAGACTAAACTTTTGCTCTTGCCGACATAATTCACCCACTACGCTGACTTAATAACTCCACCTACATGAGAGGCATAGACTCAATGTTGATGTAGTTAGGTTGACACAGTGTCAGTGTAGATGTGGTATTGCTAGCCTCGACTGTTGCTGGCTTTCAGAAGTCATCCCACAATGGCTCACATTAACGGTTCAATCAGTGCAAGCAGTGATGAGCTGCCAAAAACTTAACAACCGGTTCCCTCTTCACCCCACGAGGGGGTCGTGGCCCGCCCCCCGGGACTCCTGCCCCATCCACCCCGCCATGTTCCTTGATGCCCCCCTGGGACCTCTGCCCCATCCACTCCCCTTCCCTGTCCCCTGACTGCCCCCCGCCACCCCATCCAACCCCTCCTCTCATTCCTGATGGCCCCCAGGGACCCCTGCCCCATCCAACCACCCCTTCTCCCTGTCCCCTGACTGCCCCTGGAACCCCTGCCCCTGACTGCCCCCGCATCCCCCATCCAACCCCTGCTCCTTCCTGACTGCCCCCCCGGGACCCTTGCCCCTATTCAATCCCCCTGTTCCCTGCCCTCTGACCGCCCTGACTCCTATCCACCCCCCCAAACTCCCCTAGCCTCTATCCAACACCCCCTCCCTGCTCCCTGCCCCCTTACCGCGCTGCCTGGAGGTGGTTAGCAGCGCTACAGCCACGCCGGGCGTGCGGCTGGGGCCGGGTCAGGCTGCGCGGCTGGAGCCGGGCCGGGGTGCGCCTGGAGCCCAGCCGCGCTTGTTTCTCAGCCCTCCCAGGCTTCCTGCGCGAACAGCTGATTCGCAGGAAGCAGGTGGGGAAGGAGAAGCAGGGCAGAGCGTTCAGGGGAGGAGGCGGAGCAGAGGTGAGCTGGGGCTGGGGGCGGGGCAGGGAGCAGCTGGAGCTTTACCGGTTGTTAAATTTAAAAGCCCTTTTAGAACCGGTTGTCCCTAAATTCTGTTACTTTTTCTGAGGATGTACAAACCAACCACTGTGTACGATTGGACCACAAATACCCAAATACCAAATTTATGTTATGTTGGTACACCGCCTAGCACAATGGGGTTCTGGTCCACGACTGGCGATCCTAGGAGTTACAATAATACAAGTAAAGAACAACAATAATCCGATGAAGTGGGTTTTAGCCCATGAAAGCTTATGCTCAAATAAATTTGTTAGTCTCTAAGGTGCCACAAGTACTCCTGTTCTTTTTGTGGATACAGACTAACACGGCTGCTACTCTGAACCGTGGGACAACCGGTTCTAAAAGGGCTTCTAAATTTAACCACCGGTTCCCGCCAACCAGTGGGAACCGGCTCCAGCTCACCACTGGGTGCAAGTGCTCCTGGTGAGGACGTGCACCACTGACACAAGGAGCAAAGTGTAGACATGCACAAGCAATGTAATTACTGCGGCAGCTATATACTGACATAAGTTTGGTTGACTTAATTTTGTAGTGTAGACATGCCCTGTGTCTCTCAGGGGTGTGAAAAGTCCACACCCCTGAGAGATGTAGCTAGGCTGACCTAATCCCTGGAGTACGCAGTGCTAGGTCGACAGAAGAATTCTTCTGCTGACCTGGCTAATGCCTGTTGGGGAGATGGATTATTTATGCCAACAGGAGAACCTCTCCCGCCAGTACAGATAGTGTTTATGCTGAAGTGCTACAGCTGTGTAGCTGCAGTGCTGAAGCTGTGCCACTGTAGCAGTTTAACTGTAGTCATACCCTCAGCGTGTCACAGCTAAATACAAGGTAGAACAGATTGTTAGGCATAAGGCGTTAACCTACATTGCAAGAAACCATTTAAGGTGAAATGGGGACTTAGCATCTCTGAAGATGTAGGACATAACTCAAAAGCTTGTCTCTTTCTCCAGCAGAATTTGGTCCAATAAAATATATTACCTCACCCACCTGTTCCTTCGAATATCCCTGGACCAACACGGCTACAACAACACTGCAAAAGACTAGTGTCTCTATAATAGAAACCATAGCATTTATGTGAGTAGTCCTGTTAAAGTCATGAAATTTTTGTCCCTTTACGTATTTTACTTGTAATAATAGTAGATTGTACCTTTTTTTGATTTAAGTGATTTATACTGTTTTATCCACTTGTCATCTTAATTACAGTATCTCCATTAACATACACATGTACAGACGCGTGTGTGGATCTATATTAGTGCGCATGGTTAAGAAGTGAAATGGTTAAAAACAGTTCATAATGACTCTGTAACATACCACATTCCAAATCACATTTCCATGTGATTAATTGCAGATGTATATGATTAATAGCATTTATGATTCACCTTTGACCTCCACTAATCCATCACTCTGAGGACCACTGCTAACATTCCAACCCCCTGATTCAAAAGCTCACAACGGAAAAAAAATAGAACAAAGAAATATTTCTTCTTCCCTTCCTTCCCTCCGCCTCTTCTCCTTCTCTGAAATTACACTGTTGTGAAGTACAGGATAAGCAGTATTCACTCTTGGATCCGGGGCAGGCTTAAGGTCTGATATCTTATGAGAACTAGAAATATGACCTTTGTACCACTGGAAAAATCTTCATCTGTTTGAGTTTAAGGCAGTAGAAGTTTAAGGCAGGATAATAATAATCCAAGTAATAGAGAGGCAATCATGAAACTCCAGAAGGTCCTTACTGGGTTAGAAATTAACTGTAACAGCTCAAGCCAAAGACCTCATGAAAACCTCTCTGCTTAATGTGTTTCAGCAGTTGCAAAATGTTCGGATGCATAAAGAATAGGATGGCAAATACTGAAACTATTAGAATGCCATTATCTAAATCAACAGAATACTGTGTGCAGTTCTGGGCCTGGCCGTGGAAAGGCTTTAGCAGAAATAGAGGTCATACAGAGAAGGGCAACAATCATGATTAGAGGCATGGAAAACTTCCATCGGAAGAAAGAGCTTGAAAAGATTGGAACTGTTCAGAAGAGATGAAAAAGAGGGAACAATGTTAGTGGGATACAAATACTGAACAGTAGAAAAAGGTAGATTAGGAGTTTTCTTTTACCTTTCTGATACAGAATGAAGGGCATTATCCAAAGAAACTGAAAGGCTGAAAACTTTAAAATGATCAAAGGAATTTTTTTTTGTTAAACAATGCAGGGACTCACTGCCATAAGATATTAGAGGGCACGAGCTGTCTGTATTCAAAAACTGATTGGATATTTGTATGGATGATGAGAACATCCACATTTTAATTAGATAGGACTAAAAAACCTCCAAAGATTAGGAGAAAAATAACCTCTCATGCTTCAGGTCCCATTCAGGAAAGCATCCCCTATTCAGGACAAGAGTTAAGTATGTGCTTAAGTGCAGCTTTGAATAGGGATAGACTTAAGTGCATGCTTAAATGTTTTCCTTTATGTTTCAAACATAAACCAGACTATAAGTGATAGGGGCTTGGGAATAAACTTCCCCCCATGAGCAGACTATCTCCTAGTTGCCCACTTTGGGGTTTCTTGCACCTTTATCTGGATCAGCTGTTGCTGGTCATAGGCACAGATAGGATCCTGGACTAGATCTAAAATGGACCACTGGTCTAATCTGGTATGGCAATTCTATGTTTGTTTGGTAAATCCACTGGAAGAATACTAGTGTTCTTACTTGAGTAAACAAGAATTTTGATTTCTGTTTCTTATACGTCAGTGAAATAATGTGGGTCCATCCTCAGTGATATGATGCCTAATTGCTAGTTTGTAAAATAGACAAAAAGAAGGCTTTATTTTAAAATGGATTGAATTTTTATTTGATTTTTTTAAATGAAGACTTTGTTGAATTAATAATATCACCACGTGTTCAGCCTAATCACCTTTCTAATGCCAGAGTGTCTCTTATCTGATGATTTTTTATGAGCACATTAAAAAATGAAGGTGTTAGGTTTGAATAAGTCTGTGTGGTTTCCCAAAGGAGGAAAGGCAAGGAAGGGTGAGGAATTAGAAGTCTGATTAGTGCATAATGAGGAACTTTTCTTTCTAAAATCAAATCAGGGTAATTATAAAGTGACACATTCACATATCAGTGCAATGACTTCACCAAGGTTGTCATAGTGCCAGAGTTCATAAATATGTGGAATTACCATAAATTGTGACATTATAATGAGTTTAATGGGCTGAAATATTCATGTTGTAGAGTATCTGCATCTTGTGCTCTGAAGTAGTAAGCGAACTCTCTTTCTGACACATTTCATTGAGTACAAAGGGATACATTCACCTCTGACATAAGCAAGCTCAACTTCATTGTCTTGAATGGAGTTGTGCCCACTTACCCCAGTGAAGTGTTTAGCCAAAGATGTTTGTAAAAGGACTATTTCCTTGCTATTAATTTGACTACAGGCACAGCTTGATGAATGTCCAATAAGTTTTCTCTTCCTTCTCAGCCCCCACTGCCCACCAGTCTCTATGTCTGTTCCCTAAATTCTGTTACTTTTTCTGAGGATGTCCAGACTGACTACTGTGTACGATTGGACCACAAATACCAAATTTATGTTATGTTGGTACACTGCCTAGCACAGTGGGGTTCTGGTCCATGACTGGCAATCCTAGGAGTTACAATAATACAAGTAAAGAACGACAATAATCCGATG
The DNA here is from genome assembly GCF_011386835.1 of Chrysemys picta bellii. Taxonomy (NCBI): domain Eukaryota; kingdom Metazoa; phylum Chordata; order Testudines; family Emydidae; genus Chrysemys; species Chrysemys picta. The sequence continues at coordinate 74,461,769 of NC_088792.1, forward strand.
AAGTGGGTTTTAGCCCACGAAAGCTTATGCTCAAATAAATGTTTTAGTCTCTAAGGTGCCACAAGTACTCTTGTTCTTTTTGCAGATACAGACTAACACGGCTGCTACTCTGAAACCAATAATAATAATGCCCACCCATGGTACAGGTAGGCGCCTTGCTTAGAGACTGCATTCTGAAAAGCCATGTGTGATGAACCGTCCTCTGCTGTACTGTACTGCAAATGGAGGGGCAATAAGCTTCTTCAACAAACAGTGCATTTTGTTGTCATCTTTACTTGACCTCCCACACACTGTGACTTGCATCATATCTATCTCCAGTGTGCTCTCTTAGGGCCTGATCCAACAATCGCTGAAGTAAATAGATTCCCGTTGACTTCAGTGGGAGCTGGATCAGGGCTCGGATAGACATGCAAAACATGAAATGTCAGAAATATGCTCTGTAAAAATCTCTAGACATGAGGGAGTAAAAGGGAAATGATTGATTATTAACCCTGCTGTCTAGATAAACAGCCTTTTTCTCTCAATAAAAACAAGGTTAAATGGTCAGGGCTGTGTGTAACCTCTTGCTGAGTATATTGTAACTACTGCATTTGCTTACACCAATATTTAACTGATTATTTTAAAACACTTTGAATATATAAAAAAGACTAAGTCCAATGCTATTCTGTTCTGTGGGCCTTTAGTCCAAATTTTTTACAAGGTATTTCATCGCTATTGCTAAGCTACTCCTTTGTTTGACACCCAAAACATTTTCAAATCCATTGTATCTTATTCAAAACATCTTTATCACCCAAAAAGAACAGTGCTGGGATTTAGCAGGGTTTAGAAAAGTATAAAGATTGTTTATAATGAACTTTTTGCTCATTCTTCAAGTGCTGTATACACCATTATTGCAGGAACATAAAAGAACTTGCCTGTGGAAGGAAGGGAATCATTATAATGATGCATCATGTGCACATACGAAGGCAGAACAGTAACAAGAGGCCAAGATTTTGTTGGTAAAATTGTCTTTGAATGTATTGGACCCCCAACTGATTTTTAATAATGTCTATGCAAAGCGGGCTGCAGACGACCACCACACAGCTGATCCTCAGGCACTCTGGTGGGAAACATTAAGCAAGTAAGAGAGTATGATTCCCCATTATCCTTCCGACAGTAAATCTTAAATCCTCACATCATTTCAATCTTCATGGCTATTAGCTTCTGCCTCCAGCTCATCTTCCCAAACAGAAGATTGAGACAGGAGGTGGTGAATTGTCCAAAAAACATTTTTAAGGCAAAAGGGATGATCAGTTCTTTACATGTTCCAAGCACAGCTGCTTCTCCTTATTGGTCACTGTTGTGCGGTTAGCAGTACAATGAATACTTGGTAACATGAGCCAGATTGTGCCCCATCCTGTGCAATCCACCCAATTATAGCCCCTCACTGCACTGACTCAGGTATCTGGACAGGGTTGGAAAGCAGCCTCCTTAGAATTGCTATTCGTTTTCCCATACAGCTGGACTGGGAATGGAGGCAGTGCTGCTCTGGCTGTGCCAGGGGACAGACAGAGTGTTAGGCTAGGGATGGTTTAGGACACCAGTACATAGCTTGTGACCCAGACATCAGAATCGATTTCCTGGGCTGCTCCAGGACAGCTTAACTGTGCGCTGCTCCATTCTATGGGTTTGGTGGCAAAGCCACAGCTTAGCCCATAGTAAGGTGCCATTCAGTGTGAGTAAAGCTGTTACTCTCTGACCTTTAAGAGAGGATGAATAGAGACAGGCAACGTGAATCCACGTTGTGTCTTCTAGTTTGCAAATTAAGGCCTGGATTGTAAATCCCTTACTCACACTGGTAAATGGTTCTTCACATGACTAGTCTCAGTGGAGCCATTGTGATTGCGGAGCCATTGGCCATCATCTTTGAAAACTCATGGCGATCAGGGGAGGTCCCGGATGACTGGAAAAAGGCTAATGTGGTGCCCATCTTTAAAAAAGGGAAGAAGGAGGATCCGGGGAACTACAGGCCAGTCAGCCTCACCTCAGTCCCTGGAAAAATCATGGAGCAGGTCCTCAAGGAATCAATTATGAAACACTTAGAGGAGAGGAAAGTGATCAGGAACAGTCAGCATGGATTCACCCAGGGGAAGTCGTGCCTGCCTTCTATGATGAGATAACTGACTCTGTGGATGAGGGGAAAGCAGTGGATGTGTTATTCCTTGACTTTAGCAAAGCATTTGATACAGTCTCCCACAGTATTCTTGCTGCCAAGTTAAAGAAGTATGGGCTGGATAAATGGACTGTAAGGTGGATAGAAAGCTGGTTAGATCATCGGGCTCAACGGGTAGTGATCAATGGCGCCATGTCTAGTTGGCAGCCTGTTTCAAGCGGAGTGCCCCAAGGGTTGGTCCTGGGGCGGGTTTTGTTTAATATCTTTATTAATGATCTGGAGGATGGTGTGGACTGCACTCTCAGCAAGTTTGCAGCTGACACTAAACTGGGAGGCGTGGTAGATACACTGGAGGGTAGGGATCAGATATAGAGAGACCTAGACAAATTAGAGGATTGGGCCCAAAAAAACCTGATGAGGTTCAACAAGGACAAGTGCAGAGTCCTGCACTTCGGACGGAAGAATCCTATGCATTGCTACAGACTAGGGACCGAATGGCTAGGAGCAGTTCTGCAGAAAAGGACCTAGGGGTCACAGTGGACGAGAAGCTGGATATGAGTCAATAGTGTGCTCTTGTTGCCAAAAAGGCTAACGGCATTTTGGGCTGTATAAGTAGGGGCATTGCCAGCAGACCGAGGAACGTGATTGTTCCCCTTTATTCGACATTGGTGAGGCCTCATCTGGAATACTGTGTCCAGTTTTGGGCCCCACACTACAAGAAGGATGTGGAAAAATTGGAAAGAGTCCAGCGGAGGGCAACAAAAATGATTAGGGGTCTGGAGCACATGACTTATGAGGAGAGGCTGAGGGAACTGGGATTGTTTAGTCTGCAGAAGAGAAGAATGAGGGGGGATTTGATAGCCGCTTTTAACTACCTGAAGGGGGTTCCAAAGAGGATGGAGCTCGGCTGTTCTCAGTGGTGGCAGATGACAGAACAAGGAGCAATGGTCTCAAGTTGCAGTGGGGGAGGTCTAGGTTGGATATTTGGAAACACTATTTCACAAGGAGGGTGGTGAAGCACTGGAATGTATTACCTAGGGAGGTGGTGGAATCTCCTTCCTTGGAGGTTTTTAAGGCCCGGCTTGACAAAGCCCTGGCTGGGATGATTTAGTTGGGAATTGTCCTGCTTTGAGCAGGAGGTTGGACTAGATGACCTCCTGAGGTCCCTTCCAACTCTGATATTCTATGATTCTATGAAATGAAACTACATGTGTGAGTAACGGCTCAGCTTTGTAAGTAAGGAATTCATAATCCGGTCCTAAATCTTGGTCACAGGAGCTGCTTTCCCAGTGCTGATAGTATTGACTAATCCTGACTCGTGATCCCCCAAATGGGGAAAATTGTGAAGATTATTTTCATTTATTGACAATCTCAGAATTTTCAGACCTAGCTCAGTTTATGCTTCTGTGTAGTGTGAAAGAGTTTTCCCTGATAATATCCTTAGATCTATTCAGAACATCATTACTGAGTAACTCGTGGACTAGTGGCACTGAAGCTAAGGCTGTAATGCAATTGATAGGCTGCTTAAATAGTTCTCCTCAAAGAGACACTTTATTCACAACTTTTCTTTTTAATCCATTATTGTATAAAATATGCCAATAAATTATGCAGCAAATCTGGGACCAAAAAGTGTCTGTTTGTGGAAGAAAAAAGGCTCCAGGGCTTTTTGTTTGTAAAAATTCCTCCAGATTTTAGAACAAATTCTGCCCTTTGGTTTTATTTGCTCTCTATGTGTGTTTCTAGCTAGAGGAAGGGTAAAAAGTCCAAAGGTGCCTCTTCCAAAGGGTCTTACTTTTTTATGTCTAGCCCATCTCCCCTAAAGGCTGAGCTGATAGCAGCATCAGGATCACAGAAGATCATTGACTATCTGTCAAGAGACTCGCCAGCCTAGCACAGACTAGCCTCTGGCTTCTAGATACAATTGCTCCAGTGATGTTTGGGGACATGGGGAGACAGCCCATTGTCCTTGCTGCCCTTTTTTGAGCCAGTATTGTGTGGCTGTTTTCCATGGGGGGATGGTGCTTTGAGGTTTGTGGGAAGTGTTTTCGGCTGGTTTACAATGGTCAATTTATATATATCAACCAACCTGAATAATTTTCCTTAGGGTACCCTAAGTAAAATGTCTGCCGGGCAGCCAGTCACTTAAGAACTTTCCTGCAACAACCTCAGTTGCAGACAAGGCTGGTGTGGTCTCCAGATATGTTGAGTTTCAAAACCTATGCACCACTCATGTCCCCATATCCCATGCTGATTAATGATTAATCTTTAATTTGTACACACAAATGCCAAAACAAAATATTGCAGGCAGCACCACGATGGTGCGATTGTCAGAGTTGCAACTAATGCTGGTAATGACAGCACTGGAAACAGTGATTCAAAAAGGAACCCATGTTGCGACGATAAAGCATGGGAGATTGTAACAAACGACTTGGGGAACATCTCCACAAAATTACATGACCCTCCCTGTACCTCTGTCAGCTCTGTGTGATGAAGCTCTGACCTCGTTGTAGGGAAGATATCTGAGCTTTTTATCTACTCTCACTGAATGCTCCATGTTCAGCTGTTATCCACATATCTGATGGTATGGAACTGCTACAGCACTTTTCACTTACCATACACATTAATAGTTCTCTGTGCCACCCTTTTGTGACAAGTGACCAGCACAACGAGTTGAGGCATGAGTTGTCTTAATATAATTCTAGACTGGGACTGTCACATAAAACACATCCTGGGCTGGTGCTTCCAGCTTATAAGATCATGGGAGGAATGTCTCCTTATGCAAGTTCAGAGTCCAGCTCAAGGATGGCTGGGAAAGGAGGTAGCTTGCCCTCTTCCCGCCCAGTGCTGAGGGCTGCTACAGGCTGATTTTGCCCCTGGTGCAAGTGAAGAGAGCCCTGTAGGCTGCCCTAATTTGCAGCCAGGCTGGCACAGTCTCTATAGGCCTTGAAGCATTCATTGTATAGGATAGGATGCCCTGCCCATACCTCCTCCCACCCCTGCATACCCCCTTCCAGCTACCTCAAAGTCAATATACCGCCTGTGTTGGGGCACCCGTGTGTGGGGTGGGGAGAGGGGTTAGAGGTGGCAGAACTGGCTTTGCACCTGTAGGAGAGGCGCCCTTGTGTTTAGGGTTGCTTTGCAGGCTCTTTATGTTGGCAGCAACACTGAACCTGGCCCAGTGTGTGCAAAGCAGCAGATAGTATGCAAACCCTCCTGAAAGTTATGGTTTTGCACAGTAAGTATTTTTGTACTCAAATTTGTGTTATTTCAGTTCTGGGGTCCAAATGGATCTGGACTTAATATGGTCTAAGCAGATTTGTCTGGATGAGCGTGAATTACACCCCTTTAGTGAGGAACAAATCCATGTAACTAAATGAGCTTTGGTTGCTACGGGCCTGCCCTTTGCATTCATTACCCTAGTATTTGATCCTTGCTGACAGTTGTCTAGCCTCTTAGACATTATACATTTTGTGTCAGGTTTGCTTTTCTTTATATATAAGTTTATCTGCTAATACACTCATCCATTATTTCAGGAGTTTGCTTAATCAATTTATTGGCTTCAGTGTGCCTTCGTATTATTCAGCTCATCAGGAGAGCTAGAGTAAACAAGTTTCCCTTGTTTAGCTTACTCAGGTCCTGGTTTGATGTAACAAGGTGCAGCCTCTGCTTTCTGGGTACCATCTACATCTGGGACAGGGTGGAGAAAGGTATGGAAGGAGCAGAGCCCTGGCTGTGCTCCCCTATCATCCACTTGCAGGCCAGAGTATTGGGGGTGGGGGGGAAAGTAAATTACACCCTATCAAGGGCTGTTGTAATTTATTTCCTCCCCAGTTTCCCCCAGAGGCAGAGGGGAGCAGTGGAGTCAAAATTCCTTCCTAGTTGCTCCACCCCAGGACAAACTGTGTGTGCCACCGTCTATCCAGGGCTGAGCTAAAAGACTCTATTTGTTACATGTCATTGTTCAGGAGAGAGTCTTTGTGGCTAAGAATTATATATAACCTCTCTGCTCCCATCACATTTTGAAAATAAAAGGAAAGCTATGCAGAGAAGAAATATGGGACTTAGTTGCCTTAATTCTTTCATTTGCCTGCTCAGTAGGTTGTGCCTATATAATGGTGCACACAAAATTAGAGGCTAGTGGAAGAATCAGTCAGGGGCATGAACAAGCTGCTACTGAAGCCTGTCTGTTAATATAACATTGGTGGACTTGTTCCCTTGTGTGTGCCTAGATTTACTTCTCACCAGGGCTTACATACCCTTAATGAGTTAAAAAACAAAACCCAGGAATCAGTTGTTATGAAGGAGTCGGTACAATAATACTGAATAGAACTGCCTGATTAACAAGACCATGAAGTAATTGGAGTAAATGAGCAGAAACAATTAACTTGCTCTACATCAAAATGCGGCAAAGGGAATGCATGATTTTCATCTTTGATTGCTTGAAAGAACTTATGGGACCTGATATTCAGATTGGTTTTCCCAGATCCCTCAAAAGCAAATGGATGTTCTACTGTTTTCAAATTTTAGAATATGATGACTGGAATTTAAAGTGCTTTTTTAGGTCTTTTGCTTCAAGGACCCTGGGCAAATTCCAATATTGCTTTGAGGGCCCCTGGCCGTACATTGGTATAATATATTCCTTTTCCCCATACCTAAGCCTGTGTAATCCAAGGAGAAACTGACACAGATGAGGTATTTGAACCAGTGCCCAGATGCTCTGAACACAATACAAAAGGCGTACCTCCAAAAAGGCTGCTACAGGAGGCAAAAATGCAGTTACCAAAAGAATGTGAGTGGTGAAACCCCACTAACCCTATGAGTATTTAGTTTCTATGGGAAAAGTGAACCATGTAAACATATATATATATATACTGAATAGAATGGTTCTAATCGAGCGCTAACATAAATTATGATAGGAGCATAAGTCAGTTGTCATTAAACCCCACCTGGGAGTGTTTAGGGGCGTGAATGTTAGCAGGGAGGTGAGTGTAGTAACCCTCCCCCAGGCACTAACGTCGGCTGCAGATGTGATGCAGCAGTGTAGAATGCTGTCCTGGGGGGAGAGAGCCAATGGGAGGGTGCTCAGAATCCACTTAAAGGGGGAAGCTGGAAAAAGCTATCAGGAAGGAGTGGGATCTAGATGCTGAGCTAGCAGATGAACAGGAGCTGTCATAGGAGGTCAGGGGATACAATAAAAGAACTGGAGAATAAAAGTAGGGGACTGGGAAGTGAGGAGGAGGAAAGAAGAAAAATAGGAAAGGTTCCAGGTCAGGAGAAACAGGAAAAAAAATAGACCTGGGTATGTGAACAGATACTATTAGAGAAGGGAAGTAGCAGGAAATAAAATCTACAGATGTACCAGGGAGGGAGTATCAAGGAAAAAAACGGAAAGGAAATATAATTGGTGGAAAAGAGAATTGATCAAAAAGCTGTGTTAAATGAAAACAGATCCTGAAAATAGTAAATGAGAAGCCCATCCCAAAAGGATCAGTTCAAAGGTGCCTAATGGACAAGTGAGGGCCCACCAGGTGAAGAAACCCTGTTTGTGGGTAAACTTGGTGAAAAGAGGTACAGCCACAGGAACATCAAATCTAAGGAGCACTTCAAGCCGAGAACAGGACAGCACAAGTGGACCTGGATTTACAGCCAAGGAGAGGAAAAGATGATTCTCTTCTGAAGTGACACAGTAGATTGTTGAGTAATCTCTTTTGTTCTTGCATGCATTTGGTACTAACTGCCTCAGGTCAGGAAAAGTAGCATGTAAAGGCTCGCAAAGGTTAATGAGGTGGAAAGCTCTAGTTTATTATTGTAAGTGGTGAATCTTTGGCAATGTTCTATATTATTTATGCTCCGGGTACAATTTGGGGTTTTTCCCTTATAAAGTCCTAAATATTTAAAATGATCCCTTTCCTCCCCTGCCCTTGGTTTGCCTCTGCCTTTCTTCAGCATTAATGTAACCTAGCCTGACAGGTGGTTTTTTAATTCCTCCTGAAAGCACATACAAAAATGACACTTTTTTTGAGAATGTGAAGGTTGAGGGAAAGATCACATCCTGTTGCTGATGAGGTGAAGCAAATTTTAGGTCTGAATGTCAAATGAAGTGGGTTTGAGTCCAGTGAAAGCTGTTGCTGGGAGAGGAAACACCACGCTCCAGTGATTGGTTGGTTGTTTAAATCCACACTTGAAGCTTCCTCAGATCCATGGCTGAGACAGCGTTAATGAAAAGATTTATTTTTCTGCTCTAGAGCAGCACAGTATACACAGACAAAGCCCATTACTATTACACATTAATTAGTTCATAAATGTGTAGTGCCACACTGAGATTTAATACACTACTCCTCTGGTATCATAAACTGTTCCTGCTCAGGCTTCATGATGATTATGAGGGGTAAGGTGTGACAGTGCTACAGTGTTGTTTGATAGTATCTTCCCAACTTGAAATTCCAAGTAGATTATAAATACAGGAGACACTTGCGGAACAATGAAAAAGTCTATTTTAATCAGACAGACACTCAATCACTTTAAAACTCTCTTGGTTTTGAATCGTCTTTCTTTGCATCCACAATTGAATAATAGCAAAATATCCAGCAGCTCCTCTTTACATAATTCCACTGCAGTACTAAGCAGATTTATCTTGGAAACCAAATTTGTGCCAAAGCCTAACCATTTAAGTAATCAAATTTAAGTCTAGAGTAGGCATGAACTAATCCAGAGAAATATCCTCCAGTAGTCTATTGTTTAAACAAATTGTGACTAGCACTAAAGAAGTGTATATTAAGAAACATGGGTTGGAATTTTTATAGTCACATATCAGTAAGCAAATAAAAGTGTCTGCTTCTGCACCGATAGCCTGGTTAAGAGTAAAGCAAAACCTATTCTTCAATGGACTAGTATGTTCAAGATCCATTGAAAGAGGGATTAACTGCATGATGGCTATAGCTGGAAGAACTATGCCTTCTTCTGCCTTAATGTAAATGTGTCAAAGAAAGTGCTGGTGTGGGTCACATTAGGCAGAATTTGTGCATTTGTAGATTTGGAACTTTTTCTAAGAGTTAATTTGTTGGTATGAGTAAAGAATTGGGGACAACCTCTTTGGACATGCCCTACTTACTATTTAGGTTATGTACCTCTCAGGAAAGGAATAAAGAAAAGCCTGTTTCTCCTTATTTGAATATCCCTACAGAGGCTTTGGGAGCTGGGATTCATCACTTACACATGAATGAGTGGTTAATAATTGCATTGTACCACCAGATGGTCTGTCTAATGTAAGGTTCCATATGCAATAGAGTACAGGTGCCATAGAAAAGAAATGTGTGCGCCTTGGATAAGAGCTTGTTCATTTTCCTTTCTCCATTGATAATAAAAGCTATACAGTGCATTAAGCTACTGTATTGTTTGAAAATACCAAATGGTGTAAATTCTGCTGTCTGAGTTCCTTCTGTAACAGTACTGTACTTCAAAAGATAAAAAGTTGGCATTTTGTTTCCTTTTTGTCAGGATGGAGGAAGGATGAGGGAGTATTTCTTCCTCTGTCTCTCTCTATTTCATGCTTCACATTAAACAGTGACCCTAATAGTGACTTAAGAAATCAGCTCTGGGTAAACTTGCTTCTGTTCTCTGTCATAAAGCTTCAGAATCATGACTCCTGATGACATGATCTGCTACTAAAAAAATTATACTTGTCATTCTCCTCTATGCAATGTTAAGTATCAAGTACCAAATCATGGGCCTACTGAATCAATGAAAGTCATGAACAATTGGGAGTCATAGAGTTAATGGACTTCACTGGGAGCAGGATTTGGCCATAAGTAACAGAATCTGATTTAATCTGTTTTACAGGCTGAATCGTTTAACAAGTTTTCATGGTTTCTTCTCCTGATAAGTACTGCTGCGACAATAGAGAGATGGAGAAAATCACTGTATGGGCAGGGCAGGAATGCCTAGCTTTTAAATACAAAAAAGCTTGATTTGAAATAATGTTCCAATTGTAATATTCTACCAACATAGTTATATACGCATGGAGATTACTAAGTAATTGTCCTTGAAGTTACTATTAGTGATGGATGAATGAAGGAAGACAGAATAAGAAATCCTCCTCAACCCCAAATGCACACTTTGAACTCTTGGTGAAGTTAGATAATGCTTGATTAACTTTCTTTTTAGTATATTTCATTTTGTGCTCCTCTGCACTTCTGTGTGCTGGCTGAGAGTAAAAGCAGAAGTGCTGAAATGATGTGGGAGGGCCTGTTTTCTGCAGGAAGCAAAAAGAAAGTTCTGGAAATTAGGGTTGGTTTGGAATTCTCCATCAAAATGTTGTTTTGGTTTTTTTAATGGAAAATTTGGTTTCCACATTAAATTTTGCTGAAATTTTTTCAAATTTTCATCAGAAAACTGAAATGAAATATTGTCTTAGGTGGGATAACCCTCACATCAAAACATTTCAGTTTGTTGAACTGAATTGAAAATTATGTTTTGAGACAATTCAACATTATTCTGTCTCTGCCTGAGCTGCTGTGAAGTCTCATGCTCCCCTTCTTCTCTGAGTTTGCTCCCTACATCTCCCATAATGCATTAGATCTTGCCTCTGGCGGAACTGCTGCAGTGCATCAAAGGAATCCCATGACTGTAATGCATAGTGCAAAATGGGGGCATGAGATACCTGAACTACAATGCCCATCAGTCACCAGGGCAGCTTAGGTGGACACAGATCAATGATGTTTTGATTCAGTTTGGCAAACCTCAATAAAACATTTTGACTTTCCAAAGCTAAATATTTTTGCATTTTTTCGTCAAATTTCAATATTTGGATTGTTTTGTTCCAAGTTGGGATTAAAACAAATGCCAAATTATTGGACTTTTGGGGTGGAATTTTTTTAAAAAATCTGCTGTACTGAAAGACACTTACAAGAGTGCTTGTTTTCATGAGGCTTCATGGGCTTTTTAGACCCAAAAGTTTCAGTTAAACTTTGGGCAAGCATGGAAGCATTTGGTTGCTTACCTTATTTGAGGTTACCATGTAGTTCAGAAGGTCAACTAATGATTGATTATTGTTCTTGGCTTTTTAATCTGCTATGAAGCTCTAGTTTAGAAATGGGAAACAGCCCTGTGAGTATGTTAGAGAAATGTACATGACCTATATTTAATTGAGGAACAACAAAGCTGTTTTTGCAGTGTAACATACAAAGCAACTGGACAATCTGCTTCCTAAGGAAAAGACCATTTGCAGAATGTAAGCGCCATGTGAAATGATTATTGAGGAAAACCTTTCCAACGATTGTTCTCTTTGAAGAAAGCAACTGAGAGAGATAAAAAAAGCAACTTTTTATTGAATATTTCAAATACAGTAGCTCCCACTGAAAGCTTCCTGAAAGTATCTTTTCACATAATCAGTGAAGGCCAAAAATAGATCCCAGCTTTAATAAGTGAAAAGAGATAAAATTGGACAGTTACTTGTCATTGTTAATCTTTTTCACCAGGAGGAAGTAGCTTTGTATCAGAGCAGATTTTCAAGTGTTTTTCAAGGGGGAGGAGGTAACATATTTCCCAGGGAGAGCTTCTATCACTTTCTTCATTTGCATTCTGATGAGATCTGATTAATTAACTTATGGAGATATTCAAGTGGATATAAGTACTTCACTAAGCCCCTGTGCATGGTAACTGCACAAACAGTTTGGCAGTGAGTAATGAGCAAGGCTTTCAGGAACTGTGGGATTCCTCTAGCTGGATCAATTTGTAGCTCTGCGTCAGTTAAAGAAAGATTTGCGTGGTGCTTCAGCAATGGATTTTCCATTGCTCACAACCCTGCTTCTGGGTTCAAGATTTCAATTTGTTTTGGAGGACTTTAGTTCTAGCAGGAGTTTGATTGACTAGCAGAGTTTAGTGAATTACTTTAGCATTGGCAACTTGGAGCTCGGTCCCAATGGTAGCATAACCGACTCTTGTACAAGCTCCTTTGATTCTTCTGGCTTAAGGTTTCATTCAGAGGCTTTCTCTGAGTTACAGAAACATGAGTAATTATTTGAGTCATCTGAGATTTTTAGGTTTCCTTTCAACTGGAGCCTCTTTCCTTTGGTTTTATGATGTATGTGTTTAGACTCAAATCCTGCGCTTACAGGGGTTTCCTTAGCACTTTACTGCAGGGCTCTTTCGATGAGTTACTGGAGCATCCATTAATGCTGCCTGAGTATAATCCTAGTGATCATATGGAGATTGTATTGTGAACGTCAGACAGCACAGTGGTTTGATGCCATTGTGAAGCAGAGGATGAAATACCCAATAAACTCTGTTTGGAGCAACTCCCTTGTGACTTCTTACTCCAGATTTGGTCCTTGCCTTTAATGGACTGTTTTTTTTAGTGAGTTGCCTCAAGACTTGAATTATTCGTAGTGCACCTCCTGGTCCCCCACCTTACAGATTCTTTCTTACAGGATTTTGGTATCCTGTCCCCTTCCTTCTCTTTGTTGTTGTGTCTGATGAAGGAACTTTTCTTAGAGGTCAGTACTAAACATAAATGTTTTCAGGGACCTACAAGGCAAATTAATATATAGTTCACTTGGTAATTTCTAGGAAGTAAAGAAAAGAGCTGTTCTTGTCAGTCACTCCAGAGTGGAAATCAAAGTGTTAGGAGGAGAATTTGAGGAGAAAAGATATAAATACAGCAAATACAAGGCAAAAATACTAGTCCAGACCTCTAAAACATATCCATGGATGCTTGCAAAATGCCCATATCATCTTCTCCTCAAAGTGTTTAATGCACCAGTCACTTGTTTAGGACTCAGACTCAAGCCAATGTTTATATATTTTGTTTTTAGTTACTAGAGTGTTTATCATTGTAACAACTTATTTACAAAATTAAAACACAAATTAACTAAGGTTATCCAATATGGTTGGTATTTAAGAACTATGACTGCTACTTTCAGAAATGTTAGCCGTCATGTTGCCGGGGGGAAAAAGATAAAATGATATTAAAAAAAAAAGACTTCAGGCTATGAGGTGAGGTACATTTGTTTTTGCCTATCTAAATCACTTTCTGGAAACTTTATTAGGACAGCAAGTTTCTAAGTTTTCAGCCATTTCCTGAGAGGTACGTCTGCCATTCTTGGAAAGATACATTTCAGGCATCGCTGTGCTGTGCTGTGCCTCCCAGGTGAATCGACTACTAGAATAGTGCATCTTGTTTTGCTGTCTATGCTTTAAAAAGGATGTTGAAAATGGAGAGGGTCCAGAAGAGCTATAAGAACTTTTCAAAATGTGGAAAATATGACTTGATTATTAAAGGGGCTAAATCTATTTAGCTTCTTAAAGAGATGATTAAGAGGCTTAATTGTAAGATCTTTGAGACAGAGATAGAATCATAGAATCGTAGGACAGGTCTTCTCGAGAGGTCTTCTAGTCCAGTCTCCTGCACTCAAGGCAGGACTATGCAATAACTAGACCATTCCATTATAGTCAGTCTTTTTCTGTGTTTGTATAGCATCTAGCCCAATGGGGGTCCTGGTCCATGAATGAGGCGTTACAAAAAATGAAAGTAGAAATATGGTCTGTTTTTCATAGTGAGGATAATTTAATCACTGAAATATCTTATCAGGGGATGTGGTTGATGTCTTTAAATTTTAGATTGGATGTCTTTTTCTAAAAGATATGGTCCAGTGTAACCAAAAGTTACTGGTCTTGATACACAAATTACTGGGTGAAGTCCTATGGAAGAAGTTAGATAAGATGATCATGAAGGTCCCTTTTTGGCTTTAAAAATCTATGGAAGATTACATAGACTTAGGATCTGTTGAATCAAGACCTCAAATTGCACACAGATGTGAACAGAAGACCATGCTGAGATTTGAGCACAAGCATATCATAGTGACCTGCCTCTCTCAGAAGGTAAGCAGATACAATCTGCATCAGTTGAGGATGCTGTGTATTCCTCAGACATAACAACATATTGGAAGTAACACAGTTCTGGATGTACACTGCAAGATCCACTGTAGACACGCCATAACTTCTTGGCCAGCCAATGTTAAAATCACTGTAATTGACCATTGGTACCCAATAGTCCAGGAACAATAGGAGCCTGCACCTGTAAGCCAGGTGCCTATTCTTTGTGTGAGTATCAATAGTCATGTGTGAACAAGAGTATTTGCATATGAATAAGGGAATTCACTGTTTGTGCTATAGAGGCTCACTCCTTGTTCATGTAGTTTCAGCCGTCCCGTCAGGGAGCAGAAAAATATAATGTGACTAATCACATGCCAAAAATGGCAAACTGCCAAAGATGTAGTCAAAGCAAACAGGTCATGAACAGCCAGTAGATTGAAATATGTTTGGATGAAGTGTTCATGACGAATTTACAGTTAATGAATAGATTAATAAAAATCAAAGGACCTGATTCCTTTCTGAAGACAATAGAAAACCGGCGTAAGTGAGAAAAGAACACTACCAAAGGCTGGACACGGATAATTCACATATAGGAAAAAAAAGTGCTAAATTTCTTAAATTGTTTTATTGTTAATCGCTCACTCAACTCTAATCTGAGGTAATAACTCCCAAGAGAATAGAGGGGGGAAAAGAGAGAGCAAAAGATAATTCACTTAGTGATTTTGTCATGCAGCAGCTTCTGAAATATATGCACTACAGTTCAACAACGTGCTTACATCTGTCCCTAATCAGAAAAGTACCAAGCATATGCTTAAAATTTAACACAAGCTTAAATGCTGTGGAGAATAAGGGCCTACATTATAAGGTCTTTTAATGTTGTGTATATATAGGTTGCCATACTTATGCCTGTTGGGATGGGAATATATGAAACAATATTTACTTAATATTTTGCATAGTTTAGGTGTTTTTGGAAACCAAATGCTGCTTTTTTTCAGAATATGAAAAAATGACCAAATGGAAAGGCCCAGCAAAAACTAGCAAGAGAGAAACCTTTAAAGATGGAAAATGCTGTCCAATTTTTTACTTGTATCATACAAAATTTTTGAAGTAATTGGCAATATCAATATATGGGACAATTATGGTCCACATGGGACAGGAGGAGATTTGCATCTCAAGGCTTGTGCCACCTAATGAGGGACAGTAAAAAGATACAATATTTTCTATCTATGCCAGCCAGCAACAAAGCAAACATGGTTCAAAGAAAACCATATTTGCATGCTGTTGTATTATTCTGTTTCTGAAGTTCAGGGACACTAACTAAAGTGGTTTTAAATTCTAATGCATGTGCTGATCTGCAGTCCAAATTCCCTAGCTCCTCTTTTCAAAGTACAGTGTGCAAACACGTTAGTGGCTGATCAGTTTGGACCCTAAAAGTGTGTGTACAAGATGTCCCCTGCTACCTACCTAGCTCTGTCCTACTTGCTTTAGATATAGGGGTCTATTCTGATATCACACCCCTGAACAGAAAAATCAAACAGGTTTGGTTTTTTTGGTAGCTTCTTCCCTGATAAAATTTACAGATAAAATATTCAAGTTTACATTCTCTTAAAAACTTAATTTAGAATCTGCTTGGGATCATCTTCTGCCTAAATATTTTGTGCAGATTGCAGAATACTGTAAGCAGCATATTCCAACTCTGTTAGCTCTAAAGGCTGCCTTTGATATCTTTGACCGTGAGGTGTTGTTGATACATATGTGCTCCTAGCAGGAGCAGATGGAGACACTTTTGGCTGCGGGAAGCGGTGCGGGCTGAGGGATGTGCTGGCCGCCGCTTCCTGCCACCCCCATTGGCCAGTGGGAGCCGCGATCGGCTGAACCTGTGGCAGGGAAACAAACTGGCCCGGCCCACCAGGGTGCTTACCTGGGCGGGCTGTGTGCCGAAGGTTGCCGATCCCTGACCTAGAGTGTCATTATGGGAAAGTGTTCATCTGCACTGAAGGTACTTTGGAGTTCCCTTCTGTCTCTCCTTCCTGTTCAGGTCAATATGTATGACAGGTTGCTAGCAGAGTTGGTCAAACTTGGTCTTTCCATTTCACTGGAAATTTTGACATTTTAAAATTTGCTTTTTTCCAGTTCAATACAAAACCAAATGTTTTCAAATTTCCCACAAAAAGGAATTTCCAAAAAATGTCAGTTTTCCTAAAGAAAATTTTTCAGATTTTGATTTTTTATATTTTTAAAATTTTTTGTACATTATTTTATGACATGCAATAGTGCATACTGTGCATAATAGTATGCACTACTACTAACTGATGTGTCATAATATGATAATAGTTGAAATATTCCAAGATTTGATTTGATTTTTAAAATCATTAAGGGCAGCTGCTGGTTAGTACTGATTGAAGCATCTTTTCTAGATAAATGTTTCTCCTGTTTGTGTGGCAATGAAACAGTTTGACACTGACAGAAACAAGAAACTCTTTGATCTAGAAATGTCATGAAATATAGAAATGAAAAAAATACAAAATATGAAACAAACATTTGAAATTTTCTGAAATGAGAATTTTCTGAAACCGTTTTTTTTTTCATTTCAAATTTGATTTTCCTATGCCAACTTTCATCAGAATTGACACATTTTTAAATGTTTTGATTTTGAGGAAAATGATATTTTAATTTTTGACCAGCTGTACTAGTAAGGAAACAAGAGATGAAATCCTGGCCCCAGTGAAGTCAATGGGAGCTTTGCCACTGACTTCAGTGGGGCCAGCTTTTCACCCATGATCTGCAGTTGTTCAGCACATTGATAGCATACACATCTATTCCTCCATTTCATCTGACTCTGCCAGCGTAGTGGAGTGAATGACCCAGTATCAGCAGGAGACTGTAGCATGGCTGAAGCTTAGCTTAAGACTTAGATAATGTTAGTTGGCTGGGAGAGGCAACCAGAGGAGCTGACTAAGATTCTAT
The DNA here is from genome assembly GCF_011386835.1 of Chrysemys picta bellii. Lineage (NCBI taxonomy): Eukaryota > Metazoa > Chordata > Testudines > Emydidae > Chrysemys > Chrysemys picta. The sequence goes on from NC_088792.1 coordinate 74,478,759, forward strand.
TGGTGTATCCCAGGTCAAGTGGAAGCGGTCTCCATCTCTGACACAGGTTCACAATTTATGGATATTGTTGAACCCAAGGCGCTGACTGGATGCTGAGAAACAGCTATGGCCAACGGCCCTCACCATGTAACCTTGGTGAGGTGAGTGTGACTAGCTTTTTCAGATGTTGATGTTGGTGAGGACTTGAGGGTAGATAAAAGTATAAAATGCACATTCATTAAGTAATGTTACTTATCTGCTTACTCATGCCATGTTTCTAATGAATTTGTTGATTTTCCAAGTTGCTTAGCTGAAGGATAGGCTTATGTGTCAGTGTTATTAAGTCCTGCACTTAGGACAGAAGAATCCCATGCACTGCTACAGACTAGGGACTGAACGGCTAGGCAGCAGTTCTGCAGAAAAGGACCTAGGGGTTACAGTGGACAAGGAGCTGGATATGAGTCGACAGTGTGCCCTTGTTGCAAGAAGGCTAATGGCATTTTGGGCTGTATAAGTAGGGGCATTGCCAGCAGATCGAGGGACGTGATCATTCCCCTCCATTTGACATTGGTGAGGTCTCATCTGGAGTACTGTGTCCAGTTTCGGGCCCCACACTACAAGAAGGATGTGGAAAAATTGGAAAGAGTCCAGCGGAGGGCAACAAAAATGATTAGGGGTCTGGAGCACATGACTTATGAGGAGAGGCTGAGGGAACTGGGATTATTTAGTCTGCAGAAGAGAAGAATGAGGGGGATTTGATAGCTGCTTTCAACTACCTGAAAGGGGATTCCAAAGAGGTTGGATCTAGACTGTTCTCAGTGATACCAGATGATAGAACAAGGAGTAATGGTCTCAAGTTGCAGTGGGGGAGGTTTAGGTTGGATATTAGGAAAAACTTTTTCACTAGGAGGGTGGTGAAGCACTGGAATGGGTTACCTAGGGAGGTGGTGGAATCTCCTTCCTTAGTGGTTTTTAAGGTCAGACTTGACAAAGCCCTGTCTGGGATAATTTAATTGGGAATTGGTCCTGCTTTGAGCAGGGGGTTGGACTAGATGACCTCCTGAAGTCCCTTCCAACCCTGATATTCTATGATTCTATGAAAACAGAACTTAGAGATAAATAAGAAATTGCAGAAGGTAAAATGAAAATGGTTATATCATTTTTACAGTTTCAATGAATTAATTTAACACAGGATGTTACAAGTTAACAAGAAATAATACAAATTGGTGCATCTCAGATGTGGCAAACTTAATACTAATACTATACTATCCTGATTGCTGTATCAGCATTCAAGCCCATTGCTTTTATTATAACTAAAATTAATATTGTGTTGTGTTGTCATTGCCTCATTGCACCTTGCTACAATTATGCCTTTGACACTCAAGAGTAGACCATTCTAATTGAGTATTATATTCAATTAAATCCTGAGACCATTCTGAAATTGAACAGTTGCCTGTTTTATTAAGTGGAGTTTTACATTGAGCCACACTGGCTGCCTGTGAGTTTAAGATGTTGGTTTTAACCTTTAAAATCCTCAGTCATTTGTCACCTGATTGAGTCATCCAGGGAGTGCAGGGACTGGCCACTTCCTGCTTCCCTCTGGGGGCAAAGCCATGGGTGCATCTTCCCATGCACTGGCCAGCAGAGCTAACTGAGTGTATATAAAACTAAAGTGTACCCCATAAAGGGATGCCTGAGAGGCATGATTTGAGTCCTGACTAGGAACTTCAGGATAAGTTCTGTAATGTATATCATTACTAAACCTGGGAAATATCTCCAAAAACAAGGGTCAAAGCACCATCCCCAATTAATGTAACCATGCACAGAATGTCTTTTTTTAGACCAGCATATTTTCATTCCATAGTCCTGTCAGTTATCATCCAGACAATGATGGATCCTTCAAGGACCGTCGATTGTCCTAAAGGACCTTTAAAGTGATCAATGAATATTTGAAGGATTCTTGATATACTGTGAAAACTGTTCTCTCAATCTCAAAAATGCCAACCGGTGAGGCCAGTGGGTGCTATGATAATCTATAGCATAGTACATTGTAGTTGTCAACTTCTCAAATGTTTTCTTTCTTATTAAACCTACTGGGTCAATGAATGGAAGTAGCCCTCTAGAAACCAGCACTGATTGACTGCATGACAACTAGTATGTTTTTCCATGTTCACGATTATTTATTAATAAATTATAACATTTTTAATAGTAAATTATCCCCTGGATGGCTAGAAGCTCAGTTTATTCTTTTATTACATCAGAAATATATAAATGAATCCTCAGCATAATATCATGTATGCATCCACATAGTTATAACTTTCCTTCTAATGTTTAAAGAAGATGTTTTCATATCTGCATATTTATTCACTTGCATGTTTGTTATAATGCAAAACCTGTTGTAACTAAAAATGAAGAGTAAATTTAGAGTGGGTTTCAGTTTTATTAATTGATGTTTTTGGCTACTTGGCACAATTGGGAAGCTTTTTCAGAGATAGATTGAAAATATACAAGGGAACCTTTCATAGTGTTCTCATTACCTATTCATGCCTCAAATAAAGGAGTTTTGCCATATTGTTATCTAGGATTTATGTAAACCGAGGTGACTTTTAGTCTTTTATTAAACATTTGATCTTTTCATTTGGATGCCTCTGGTGTACTAAATCTTCTTAAGATTCCTTTGTAGAATACCTTAGAAATCAAAAAATGTTACCCAGTAATGGATTCAAAATTTCCAAAAGCTAAAATAATATGTATATTTGAGTACTCACAACCATTTTAAAGGGTTCAGGAAATATGTGCTTTCTGATTTATTGGAGCCAGGAATAGGATAGTACAGTACAGGCTGACTATGTGTAAATGGTTTTATGGTGCCTTGTAATTTAGGAGCGTATTACAATTGCTCTCCGCAAACCAATTCAAAGCAAGTAAAAAATGTTGATGATACACTAACAAATGGTTCAACAGAGCGCAGCCGTCTCATTTTACAGTAATGCCCTTTATTATTATGAGGATTCTATGCATCCTTATGTCGTGTTTGTCCCAGAGTACTAATATTAAGGACGATGATTACATGTTTACAGTGAATATAGCTATTTTATAGTACAGTGGAGCCCAGTTACAGTGCATGCAGATACAGTAAATGTCCTGAATGGTTCCAATACTCTGCAGTATGCAAACTGCAATTTCATTTATAGTAACTCTCCACTTATAGGTGATATTTGCCCAGAGTAAACTCTACCATACCAACCTAAATCATGAGTGTTCAAGCTTCATGTAGCTATAATACAGAGAGGTCAAAGAGGTGAAATCGACGTCCCAAAGCAAGGCCACATTTTAGTGCTGCTTACCAGTCCCCTTCTGATTGGTATTCTACCCCATGGGGACACATTTTGGGAAAAAGTGCACTCATTTCTGCATCCAGATACAAACTTCTTGGTTTGAGCTCATCTCTATTGTGGTTGGATCTGGACAATAGATCCATTCTCTGCAAGACTCTGCGGGAGGCTTGGATCCAGACCAAAACTCCCTGTTTCAGGCTGCAATGGCAGCTAGATGTGCTCCCTAAATAAATCTATCTGTAGCAGATCAAAAGAAAGGCAGGCTGCCTTTAAAATAAAATCTATCCAAATCTATAGGAACCAGAATCTAAAGACCAGCGAAGAGAGGCCTTGTCTTCATTATATAGTTTTGTCATGTTAGAACACAACTGTGAAGAGTCAAGTTAGCTGATACAATGTAGTTAGTGTAGCACAAGGGAAAGTTGTATTAAGCACTGTCTGCTAAATTTTATAGTGAAAATGAGGCCTTAGATTGTTCATAGATTATATGGCCAGAATGGACCATTGTGATTATCTAGACTGACCTCCTGTATAAAGTAGGCCATCTATAGGACTTCCCTGAATTAATTCCTGTTTCAGCTAAAGCATGTCTTTTATAAAAACATCCAGTCTTGATTTTAAAATGTCCAGTGATGGAGAATCCACCACAAATGTGGGCAAATTGTTCCAATGGTTAAATAATCTCACTGTTCAAAAAGTACGGCCTGTTTCTAGTCTGAATTTGCCTAGCTTGAACTTAAACCCACTGGATCTTGTTATATCTGATTTCTGGGCCATTTGGGGTCAGCACAGCACTCTGTTGTTCCTGGCTCATAAACCTGAATCATATCCATTGACCACTGTTCTTTTTTATAAAGGCTATTTTTGTAACTATTTACCTACAGGATATCCTGCAGCAACGATTTCACTTGTTAACTCTGCATTTCATAAAGAAATACTTGTTTTTAATCCATTTTCTAAATTTGGAGTCATGATGGCATTGTGCTGTAGTAGCCATGGAGGGGACTTTGCATGAGTTCATGTGGCTGTTTGGAGAAGCATTCGGTTCTGATAGGCACCTATGGGATCTGCCAGGAATGACTGTTGATGCTGAACTACGGCCCCAAATTTTGCAGAGTCCAGTTGCCATGGAGGAGCTTCTTCAGGATTGGGGGATGAGGGCCTTGTTTGATAATGTGGAGGTGTCATTCCTGTTTTCCTTACCTTTCCCTCAGTTCTCCTCCCTACCCATGGAGTTAGTAAGGGAAATGTGCCCATAATTTCTGTATCTTTGTCCGGTCAAGTTATCTGGACAGAAGAAATAGCTACAATATCAATTCATATATATATATGAAGAATGACATAAGTTATAAATAAATGATTCTGAAAAATCAAATACTGTATCACTTATACATATATTAAAGCATTATTAATATTCTCTTTTGCTCCACCCCTTTTTTAAAAGGAAAAGTTTGTTTAATTCTTTTCAGATGTAATAAAACAAAGCTCAAAAGAATAGCAATTGGAGCATATGTTGCAGAGCAGACCATACATGAAATGAATTCAACAAACAACCGTTGTGTCAAAGAAGAGAAGTTCAGAGATGTACTACATGGGTGATACACAGTCAGACTATTCCAGGAGAGTAATGTACATGAATAAAAATAAAGTTATTCTCCTACTTATTTTTGCTTATCTTGCTCATTATGTAAAAATAAGAGCTAAACAATGCAAAAATCACTGTCTTAATCTGTCTTAGTTTCCATGAGCTTTTTCATGTTTCATGTGCTCCATGCCCTGCCAACCTGAATGATTTTATCTCCAGTTCATGAACTTTTCAGCTGGCTACTCTTCTAATGTTATTTAATATAATAGCTTTGTTATTCTGACTCTTCTTTCAAAGCAAGCAAGAAACTGGTCCTTAAGGTCCTTGCCAGTTTTAAATAATAGAAACTGGACTGAACATATATATCCTGCAGAAGTTCCCTGCCCCATCCCCTGTTTATCTGTCTTTGCCTCAAAAGTGGTCTTACTCCATTTTATGGTCAATCAGCACTTTATGGGAAATGGATCTGGTGTTCTCTGTTGAGTTAATGTCCACATAGCAAAAAAAAAATCACCAATAAATCTGACATTAAGTGTTGTATTATTGTTGACAGCCTCTTCAGAGTGGCCAAGGATTGACTAGACATGAAAAATAAGCCACGCCTCCTTTGATAGTTGTCCTTCCAAGTCAAACTTAAGTCACATTGATAGAGCAGTTTGTGGAAGCTGGCACCACTACTGCCCATACTGTACCTGATCTATGGAAAAATAAAGAATGTAGGTTTCCAGCACTGCCAGCCTCTTATGAGCATTAGATATTCACAAGCCCACATTATCTTTCACAAGCACAAGCTCACATGCATTTTTAAAGGAAAAACATCTTCTTGTTTGTTTCCCCCCCCGCCCCCCTCCCCCCCCCCCGTTTGTCCTGCACTGTGACTACAAGGGCTAAATTTCAGGCAAGGGTGATTATTTAAATTGCAAACCATCCATTGACTTCAGTGGATGCAGGATTTCACCTGTAGAAATAGACAGACACCTTCCTCCACCCTCAAGAGCTTGCAATCTTCATAGACAAGTTAGAAAAAGGGGAACCATAAATTCAGTGAAGTGACTTTCCCAGGTTCGCAAAACAGTTCAATAGTAGAGCTGGGAATTGATCTCATGTCTCCTGGTCTAATGTCTTATCCCCTGCTCCATGCTGCCTTCCCAGACTAGGGTAATAGACTCATTAGAAACACTTGCATTTCTATATTTTGCAGTTGTTTTCTGCACTAAATCCTTAATATTAACTATACTCTTAATTCTCTGAACAATAATGCAGTATATAAGAATGTACTGTGTGTCCTACAGTGTCTTCTTACTGGAAAAGATACAATTATAATTGTTATGAATTACTCTCACCTGAACTTTTTCTCTGTTACAATTTCATTATCTGGAAATGAGACGAAGAAAATGGGCCACATTCTGCTCCATTAAGACAGTGTAAATCAAGAGCAATGCCATCGAAGTCAGGATAGCTGCTTCAGATTTACACCCACATAAAATGAGAGGAGAATGTGCCCCGTTGTCTCCGTTTTGTATTGATATTCTAACCTGATAATATAAACTCCACTTTTATGTATAGTAAGTAGGCATTTGCATGCAAAGAAGCCAGAGTGACTTGACTTTTCTGAATTGCAAGAATGAAGACCTATTTATTCAGAATTACCTTGCAGTAAATGGGGAATGTGTATACTGTTTGTACACATGTTATCTTTAGCACAGTTAATTTGTGTTATATTAAAATTTTGAATTGCTGCCCTCTAATTCATTTGGAAAATGCAGGTGCTCAGCTATTGTAGTGATGGGGGCCATACCAATACTAGACAGAACGTTACCTCACTGCATTCGAAAAGTGGTAGTTCAAAGGAGGCTTAATTAATTCTTTGGAGGTGTTTCTAAGGAAATGGGTTCTTTTTGTTGTTCTGGGCTGACAATGTTCCCTTCTCTCCCTCCAAATACTAACAGACTGAGGGCAGGCTTTCACCCCGGCAACAGTGAGAAGAGCAGCCTTCCCAAGAACTCACTGTAGTCGGAATCCCAAGAGAACAGCTTTCTGCAACTCTTCCTCCCAGGCACTCACTAAGCATGGACCGTCCTTTGTCATCCTCTTATTCGAGGTCCACCATCTTCTCTTCGGGATCTTGAATCCCCTCCCTGATGCTGTGCTAATCCTCAGGACATGAGGACAAGCATGTAACCATAAGAAGAATGCCAATGCTTTTCCTTTAATAAGCCAACAGGAAGGGCTGTAGTGTTTGTAATGATCACTCTCCACCTCCTCTGTCTTGCTCAGACTAAGGGCTTATCATCTCTCATGAAGATGCCACTACACTGATGGGAGGGCTTCTCTTGTTGGCATAGTTAATCCACCTCTGAGAGGCGGTAGTTGTATCAACGGGAGACTCTCTCCCATCATCATAGTGCTGTCTACATTGGGGTTAAGTTGATATAACTCTGTCACTCAGGTGCAGATTTTTCACACCCCTGAGCAACGTAGTTCTCCCAATATAAGTTTGTAATGTGGACCTGGCCTAAGGGAGTGTCAGAGCCAAGTGAGGAGGTTAAGCTTTAACTTGACTAGTTTAGCCAGTGTTGAAGCATTCATATTAGACTTTCAGAACATGTTAGCAAACACTTTCTAACACCACACCTTAAAGCTATCTAGACTAAACCCATGTGTATCACCTGTGTGAGATTTCCAAGGGAGTGACTGGGCTGGTAGTTTTCAAACATATGTCTTCGTTCTGCACTATTATGCTGCCACGAGGCTGGCTGATTAGCCTACTCTCTGTACACACCATTTTCTTTTCCTGGCCCTAGATTGCATGGCACACAAAGGATCAAAATACATCTTGTTCCATTTGAAAGGAATAATCATTCCCTTAGAATTGTCTATTTATGTTTGGCTTGATGTTTCCCTAAAGGCTAAAATAAAAAACAAATTTACCCTTGTTCCACCATTACATAAATGACATGGTGAGCTTTTAAAAAGCTCTTCAAAGGCTTTCACTTAGATAGGTTGTAATAATAAATTACAACCATTTACTCAAGTCTGAAGTGAATTTTACACCCCCCCTCCCCTTGAGTTGTTCTCCCTCCATCCCCTATCTTGGTTGCTGCTGGTTATTTTAAAAATGCCAAATCAGCAGACAGGTAAATGAAACCTGGGCATTCCCAATCAATAGTCATTAGTACCGTTCTTCCTTTGGGTGGGTTGGCCTTCACCCATAAAGAGACACCTTATTCTACCAAGAAAAATGAATAAGAAAAGATTTGTTTTAGTAACATGATACCAGCTCCAGGGGGAAAATAGCCAAGCTCAGATGCATTTAGAAAAATAAATGTGGTTGTGCATTTCTATTCTTTGATGCCTTATCCATGCTAATAAGATAAAAGAAATTTTCTACTGAGGGACAGCACTTGATGCTGCCTGGGATTGCTGTTCATTTGAAATCACTGCAATGTCCACATTCTGCAGCAGTTTTCATGGTGTCACCGGGTGTAATTGTTTTGGTCAGATCTTAACTTTTGGTTTAAGAGGGTGGCTAAGTAGTATGAGGGTTTCCACAGCACATGCACTGACTTTAACAGCCTAATAACATTTTACCTCAAGTTTTTATGCAGTAAGAAGTATTTAAAAAAAGGCATCTCCATCATGAATTGCAAAAGGTAATTGGAGTGAATAACGTGCTGGTGATCATGAAGTCACTGCTGATAGAATAGAAAAAAGCATCTGTTTATTGTTTGGAGGTGGTGTGGGCTAGTGGCTAAGGTGCTGGTCTGGCAATCGGAAAGTCTGAGTTCTATTTCCATTCAAATCAATGGAAACTCCTGGTACTGAGCACTTCTGAAAGGCAGGTGAGCAGTGTTTTACATCGGGCACTGAAAATCAGTGGATATTTTAAAAAAATTGATCTTTGACTTTTTTGAGTGTCCAGTGCCCATCTATAAAATACCAATAATTAAAGATTCCCACCTTTTTAAAATGTGTGGAGATCTATGGATTAAGAGTCCCGTTTAAGTGTGGTGTTAACTATTATTTTTTATTTTTGAGACAAATGAAAGAAATCTGTATCTTGAGTCAATAGATATTGTGGAACCATCTCCTCCCATCTGACATGAAGCATCATGGGGATCTGTGTGGGTGTTACGGAGGAAGGGGACAGGTGATGGTGGTGGCTTATTCAGTAGTCAAAGTGGCTTACCAGGTCCTCCACTCCCCAGTGTGTTGGCAGACTATTCTTTCTCCAGTTTAGTGCTTGATTTTGACAATGCAGCCCCAAACAGCACCTATAATCTAGTGCTACTTCATCACCTTGGAAGATAGACCTCAGGGCTTTGGCAGCCCCACTGATTAGCACAATCCAAGAAGTATTTTCCCCCCGTTTCTCCCATATGGGAAGTGGTCGACTCATGCTGATGGCTCATCCCTCTGACTTGTCTGAGTAATGCTGGCCTCACATTCACATCTGAGGGTGGTCTTTCAAGAGCAAAATAGTCAACAGGCCAGCTGCTGCAATACAGCCCAATCTGCTGGCATTTAAGTCAGTCGGGTTTTGATGGGAACATACTTACAGAGACGCACACTTAACAAGAGACACAAGCTGTAATCTCTTCCTTATGTTTGCTTTCTTTTTTTGCTCTTGTGCAGTCTGTGAGTTTACTATGAATAGGAGACAGCTTCTGTATTCCTATGGAACCCACAACAGAGCCCTACACAATATCGGGGTGTTTCTGAGGACATGATTACATACCGTTTGCATATCCAGTCTGGGAATCATCAGCAGAGAATGACTAAACAGCTGTGTCCGTGTAGATTCATGGAGTTTAAGGACAAAAGGGACTATTAGATCATCTTGTCTAAGCTCCTGTATAATAGATTAAACTACAATTAAAAGGATGTCCCGGGCTTATCCAGATCTGTGCTGCATTAGAAGTTCAAAACTTAACCCCCCGAATGAGAAGCTAAGATCTAGGCTCTATAATCTACTTCACCACTCACCCACCAGGCATCCTCTACTGTCTTCTCATACTCTCTCTCTTTCTCTCTTCACAATCTCCTTCTGCAGCTTTTTCCACCCCCCCCCCAACAATTTACCAGCATTAACTTTAGCAATTAATCACATGCTATTTTAACATCGTTTCTCTGAAATCAGAAATAAATACCTTACTTGTTTTTGTAAATACACACTCAACCCTGCCATGTAAACGTAGAGTGGGTTCTAGCATTCAGTATTGTTAGCTTGATCGCAGAAGTATTTCACCAAAAAGGAAGAGGATGCTCCTATTTCTTTGAAAGGTGGTTTTGGGGAATCAACAATAAATATTGTAGTCTCTGTCTCTCCTCCCCCTTTTGTTTGTTCTAGGAAGTCCCTTTTGGAAAAGACCTGAACAAGCTTTCTTAGGCAATGGCTACACTATGAGCTCACGTGTACATACTTGCGCTTTCTTGATAGCAATGTAGCCGCGGTAGCACAGGTAGTAGCAATGGAGACACAGTGAGAACTAGCTTGAGTGAGGGTAAGCAAGCCGGGTAAACACCCCGGCTAGTAGCAGAGATGGAGCCTAAGCCTAGTTGAGTTTAATGAGAATGGCTCTGAAGGCCAAGGAGTTATCTCCATCCACCCTGTGTACAGCCCGCCTTACTCTGACTCCTGTGGACAGTATTCCCTCTGGAGCCCACCAGTGCCACAGAGAGTCCTTTGATCAGAGGGATGAGTTATTTGTTCCCTACGCAGTCTGAGTACACTGCCTCTGCAGAACTCCCAACCCTTGTCAGCCTGCAGTGTGACAGCATCCAATACTCAGGCTAACTGGGTATTTATATGCACAAATACCTGAAGAGTGTGTGTGTGGTATTTGCACACACACATTAGGCATGTATGATTTTTGTGCACACATGCATGCTTCACTGTGCTGTAGAAACTGATTTTCTGAGGGATTCCACAGCTTTGCGTAGATTACTGAAATGCAACATACAGGCTGGAAGTGACCTTTTTCTTTTCCCACTTTTAACCTTAGTATCTCAAAATATTTTTCAGCTACAGACTACCTTGTAGGTTCGAATAACCTGGGAACCTCTGATGCTGTGTGTGGAACGGGGGCTAAGTGAGAAGAACACCTCAAAAGGTTCAGAGATCTACTGCTGTTCAGATAAAATTTGAAACACGTTAGAGATTTATCGCCATGGTTCAATGCCAGGTGTGTCAGCCAAGATGGCAGACATCAAGTGGGTGCCTACAGGAGGATGCTGACTCATTGTGGAAGAGACAGCTCAATAACTACACCCCAGATATAAGGGAGATGTGAGTGGCTCTTTGGGCAAAGGACCTGGCTTTTAGGGTAGGGAGGTTGGTGCTGGGAACCTGTAAGAACAGTCAACCTTAGATCTAAAGCTTAGGCTTCTTGCTGCTATTGCAGTTACCAAAATGGCAAAACACAGGAAACATTATGATTGGACACAGTGGACCTGAGTGTAATTTATACTGACACCCCTTTGTCTGGTTCTGGCAGTAGAAAGTAGGTGTCAGAGTATATGTCCACTGAAGAGATGTGATTTGCAACTCAGGTAGGCATATCCACACTAGCTTTAATCTAGCTAGGACAACCAAATATAACAGTGAAGTTATGGTGGCATGGACCCTGGTGTGAGCTAGCAAAGCGAGTCCATACACAGGGCTCTGCATAGGCTTGACAGTCATGCTAAAGCCTGTTCTGCCATATCTTCACTGCTACTTTCAGCTGTCCTCGCTAGATTAAAGCCAGCATTGGTATGCCTATCTGAGCTGATTCACACCTTTGATTGTAACGTATGCATACCCTTAATGTAATGTAAAGCTAGTTTACTCTGCTACAGTGGTGTAACAGAGTCTAAGGCCTGGTCTATACCTAAAACTTAGGTCGAAATAGCTACAATGTTGAGGGGTGTGAAAAATGCACACCCCTGAGAGACATAGTAAGCTAACTTAAGCTGCAGTGTACACTCTACTAGATCAATGGAAGAATTATTTTGTTGACCTAACTGCCGCTACTCAAGGGGATGGATTTATTACTGTAGTAAGTGTCCCCACTTTGGTGAGATTCTGTCAAGGCTAAGAGTAGGTTGGGTCTTGCATTCTCCAAAAATGGCTCTGGTTAGCTACTATACTCAGACTTGGCTGACAGTTGTTTCCAGAGTTAGAGGTGCTCCAGACATTATTGTCCCATGTGGTGCCCCTTGGAAAGTCCCTGACTCTCAGAATGTGAAGACAACTCATGGCTCAGCAGTGGCTGTTGTAGTTCAAGATGGATTTCAGCAAAGGTATAGAAAGACATTTATCTAAATGTTTTCAAATTTAAAGCTAAAAATGCTTTGAGATTTTGGGCTGAGCTCAGAATCAGTTTTTACTGATCCTGACCCAATTTGTTGGTTCCTATTTGTTTGGAAGGCCACAGGTTTTGTTTATAGGCAATTGGCCGGATCCTGCCAGGTGTCAAGGTCTCGCATGGCCATGTCCTCCACTGACTTCATCTGGCAGGAATGAATCCTCTGCTTGTTGCCTCCATTTTTACTTGTCATTTGCCGATGTAATACCTAAAAAATGGCTTTTTGTTACAATACAACAAGAGGGCCTGAAATGTATTTGAGGCATACTTATAGCTCTGGTTTTATTTTTGGAGATACAAAAAGAATGGATGGGAAGCATGGATTTTTTTGGCAGGCCATTTATGATTTTCAACATTTTTCCCCCCAGTGATTAATTTTACAATATTATTGATAAGGGTGAAGACGCTAAACTATTACATAATGTATGGAAATGAAAAATAATTCTGAAATATCTACTAGTGACATTTTAATCCTAATAAAAATTGAAGGAGAGGGAATGAAATAGTTCTGACTTATTCCCCATTAAGCAAGATTTTGCATTCCAAAATGCCCCTACCTAATTTTGAACCATCCTTTCAGGCTTCGCTTTGATTGACAGTGTGGGGAATAGAATGTCAGCCTGCTTCTTTGGAGAATTTATTTAAGGTGCTTCTGAGCTGTGAAAAGGATTTGTCATTGTCAGTATCGGCAACATGCTTAATCAGAGCCATGGTCAGCCTTGTCATCAAGAAGGAAATCGTGGGGGTGGGAAGGAGAGAGAGACATGAACGACACCACAGAGTCATTTTATTCATCTAAGCTATTTACACATGCAGACATTCTAGCCGTCATTACACTAATTTCTTGGGAAATCAAATAAGGTAGCCATTCGGTTTACTCTTTAATTTACTTATCAAAGCACTCAGAAGAGGAGGCTGTGTGAGACTACTGAGGCCTGAGGGAATAGAAAAGCAGAGCTCACTTACAAACTATCATGTTTTACATGTCATGGAGTTTTATTAGCCAATTTCAGGAGACCTAAAAAAAACTAGTGATGAGTGAGCGAGGTTTGGATCAGGAAAGCATCCAAAATTTCAGAGGCTTATCTGAGGCTTATCTGAAGCAGTTAAAACTCTTTGGTCTGGAAATTGAGCTAGGAATCATTTGAAAACAGGTGTTCAAGTGAGATTTCCAGTGCTTTACGATTCTGGTCTTTCATTACTATTGCTTCCAGTCCTGACAAAAGCCATGAGGTATGCAATCACTGGAGAAAGTATGACAATGGAAAAGTTAATTGAATTTCCTCAAGGCCCAAAATGCAGACCACATCTGCTGGGGTATCTTCAAACAGTATCTAATTTGCACATCCCTGATACAACCTATTCCCTCTCTTTCCTATAGTTTGGGCATTTTGCTACTGGATAGTTTTAAAATACCAATATAATTAACATACCAAGAAAGCATTTAAACAGTCACCAGAAGACGAAACTAAAATACATCTACAGCATACTTAACCAAAAAAGTAATACAAAAAAATCTAGCTTTTTGATACTTTTCATCAGTAGATCTCAAAGCACTTTACAAAGGAGATGTTTTATAAATACGAATGCTCAACAAATACTGTCTCAAAAAGAGCCATGTGCGGCTGCAGCTGCAAATTGGCCAATTCAAACCAAAAAGCCATGAAACTCTTAAAAGGGGAAAAAGTTAAATATTTTTAAATTGATACTAAAGGGACTAACAATTAGAATTAAAAGTGAACATATAAAAGAGAGTTTTTTTTTTAAACACAAAAGTATCTTTTTTCATAGCTAATAAAATCCATCACTGAGGGGAAAGGCAGCTCAATTTTACAAAAGCTTCATGTCATGAACAGGAAATGAGCAACCCACAATTGTTAACACCAACTGAAGTGAGTCACTTGTTATCTCATACAGATAACTCGGGAATCATCAGATTGTTCAGTAGTTATCTACACAATCAATTTAATAAAACAATTGTTTGATTATTTATCATCAAGAATTTGAGGACGTACTCAAAAAGTGGGATACACTAATTTAGGCATGTCACAGGTGAGCTGGCCTTTCAAAGTTTAGTTCTCATGCTGTTCCTGGTTCAGCCTAGAACCAAAGCATTCTGGGACTGGTATTGCAGAGGGACTGAAGGCAGTTCTAGGATGGACAGCAATGTATGCTGGAAAAGGGGTCAGGGATGTAAAAAAAGTCGCTTTCCCTTTAGCAAGAATATGTCTACAATGCAAAGAAAAACACGTGGCACCAAGTCTCAGAGCCCAGGTCAATTGACTTGAGCTTGCAGGCTGCAGGCTATGGGGCTAAAAATATCAGTGTAGATGTTCAGGCTCGGCCTGGAGCCTAGGCTCCAAGTCCCTAGGTTCCAGCCCAAGCCTAAACCTCTACACTGATATTTTAGCCCTGTGAGCTTGAGTCAGTTGACCCAGGCTCTGAGACTCAGCACTGTGGGTTTTTCTTTGCAGTGCAGACATACCAAGGAAGAGGTAAGAGCTGCTGGTTTTTCTACCTGGGGGGAAACAATACCTGCTATTTGGTCTCTCCAGGCAAAGGGTCTGGAAGGGATTTTGGAAGAACATAGGGAAAGGTGAGGTGTGACAGCCAAAGTGCTGGGTAAGTACTCAGAGTACGTCTACACTTCAGTGTAAGCCCAGGGTTCTAACTCAGGCTCATGCCTAACCCCACTTCTGCCTACACACACACACAAAAAAAAAAAATCACACTAACTCAGGCCTCAGACCCAGGAACTCAGAACCCCACATGGGTGGAAGGTCTGAGCCTCAATCAACCTGGGCCCAGGGTTCAAGCCCTATTGCTTGCAGTAACCAAAGGTGTTCTAATGTTCTTAATTTTAATTTCAGCTCTGACAAAGTCCATCACAAGAGGCTGTTAAGGAAGCTTATTCATAGTTAGAACTAAATGTGTGTCATGGACTAAAAACTGTCTGAGACACAAAACTAAGTTTAGGAATAAATGGTCAATTTTCAACATGGCTAAACGTTAACAATGGATATTCAAAAGATCTGTACTAGGGACTGTGTTGTTTAACATAATTATTAGAGCCAGAAAAAAATTCTGATAAAATGTTTCATTAGTTGAAATCTAAAGGTTCTGTGGACATAGTTCGATTTTGATGATGATCCACTGGAGCCCAGGATGGATTGTTGGAAATCAGATTACTTACATGCCAAAAGAAGGCTGTTGGGGAATCCAGGCTTCCAGGATCTGCGACTCTGGGGCAGGTCACTAGGCAGGGTATCCCAGAGTTGTGGCTTCTTTCCCTTGCATGGAGAATTTCAAAATTTTGGTTTTCATTCTGAATCAGAAAAATCCTGAATTTTGAAATCCTGAAATCCTCTGTGAAATGGACATTTCTCCAGCCAGTTCTAATTATTAGTCACTTGGAAAATGGGATCAAAAGTGAGGTGGCAAAACCTGAAGAGAACACAATTACTTAGATTCTGCAAAAGATTGTGAAGAACTCCTAAGAACTTAACACAGCTATAGAGAGATGGCCAATGTTTTCTGAATTTTGAACAAAAATTTTTCATCGATAAGGTGTTTTTTTTAAACCAAAAACCTCCCAAAAGTTTGTCGTCCTCCCCTGCCCCCCAATCAGGTGTATATGGGAATAGGTAAAATGATGGCAAATGAAATGCATTGTTGACATATTCTTGGTAATGCTCACTGGAAAGATTAATTGGAACTACTTATATGCATTGTTGGGTTCTAAATTAACAGTAACCACATAGGGAAAACACATATACAATAAAAATGTTTTACTTCATTTGGTTCAAACTTTAAAAAACAAACAAAAAAAAAAAACACACCTGTGGGCTGAAACAAATTATGTGACGTTTAAGCTCCAAAGAATTTTATTTTTTTCTGGTGAAAGTCAAAAGTTGTGAAAAATAAGGCCTAATTTAGCAACACTCCTGCAGCCTTAACTAAAGTAATGACTATGACCCATAGAGTCTTTCACTGCATGTAAAGAAACCTATTGTATATACTTTGCAGTGGAAGAGGGTTTTTCCCCCCATTGAAGCACAGGTGCCATTTGCCCTTACTCTCAGAGCACCTGAAATCATTGCATTAAAGTGTAATTTTAACTTGTGTGTTTAACTTAACTTTAAATGTAAGTGTGTTTTGACTGTCTGCCAGAAAGTCAGTGAGAAACTGTTTTATTGAAAGGAAAATGGAAAAACAACTGCAGCTCAATCTTCAGACATCATCTATGGGCTTGCTGTGTTCTGGGATTTTGCTGTGTCAGCATTGTGGATGAGCTTTCACCCGAACAGCTGGTTGGGTTTTTGTTAAAAAAAAAAAGTTATCTTCCGATTCCCTCAATTATTTAGTTTCCCTTTAATTTTTTCCTTATTAATGATGTATTGGACATTCCTAATCGTAGATGCAAACTATAAAATTGTTTTTAGGAGTTTGTAAATACTTTGTAAGGATAAGTACAGCAAATGGGGAAGAGGGATTTGCATAAGTGGAAGCTTCTAGGCATTGGGAATTAAATGCAATTAAATGCAAAACATTTTTTGTCTTTGTTTTTTAATTTAGCGTGTAGATTAAGTAGCTTAATGCTTAGGGAAATATATATTTATTGCGTGCTGTTTATCAAGCTGTGGCAGGCTTTTGAGTCAAAGTGACTTCAGAAGGTGAGAAATTGTCTTTTTCAGACGATTCTCTCATATACATCTACGTCTGAATTAATTAAGGAAAGCAGCTCTTCATGTACCCCCCTTAGGAACAACAGATCTCCCAAAAAAGTGAAAGGTCACCCTCTTCAAACTGGAAAATGGCAATAACCAATGAGAAGGTTAGGAATTCATAGCAAAGTCAAGCTGTTATTTGCTCCCACCATTTCCAATGAACAAGACAAAAACCTACCACTCTTTTTTTAGGGCTATCAAGCGATTAATAGCGTGACAAAAAAACCCAATCGTGATTTGTCTGACAATTAATTGCACTTCTAAACAATAATATAATATCATTTATTTAAATATATTTGGATATTTTCTACATTTTCAAATATATTGCTTTCAATTACAATACAGAATACAAAGTGTACAATGCTCACTTTATATTTATTTTTGATTACAAGTATTTGCACTGTAAAAAACCCCAAAGAAATAGTATTTTTCAATTCACTTAGTACAAGTACTGTAGTGCAATCTCTTTGTTGTGTAAGTTGAACTTACAAATGTAGAATTATGTAAAAAAATGCTTTCAAATATAAAACAATGTAACATTTTAGAGTCTGCAAGTCCACTCCGTCCTACTTCTTGTTCAGCCAATCACTCACACAAACAAGTTTGTTTACATTTGCAGGAGATAATGCTGCCCACTTCATTTTTACAATGTCACCTATGATAAAAGGCGTTCTCATGGCACAGTTGTAGCCAGCGTCAAAAGATATTTGCGTGCTAGATGCACTAAAGATTCATATGTCCCTTCATGCTTCAACCACATTCAAGGGGACATGCATCCATGCTGATGACGGGTTCTGCTTGACAACAATCCAAAGCAGTGCAGAGCGATTCAAGTTCATTTTCAGATGCCACCAGCAGAAGGTTGATTTTCTTTTTTGGTGGTTCAGGTTCTGTAGTTTCCGATTCGGACTGTTGCTCTTTTAAGATTTCTGAAACGTTGCTCCATACCTCGTCCCTCTCAGATTTTGGAAGGCACTTCAGATTATTAAACCTTGGGTCGAGTGCTGTAGCTATCTTTAGAAATCTCACATTGGTACCCTCTTTGTGTTTTGTGAAATCTGCAGCAAAAGTGTTCTTAAAATGAAGAACACATGCTGAATCATCCTCTGAGACTGCTATAACATGAAATATATGCAGATTGCAGCTAAAACAGAGCAGAGGACATACAATTCTCGCCCAAGGAGTTCAGTCACAAATTAAATTAACATATTTTTTTTTAACCAGTGTCATCAGCATGGAAGCATGTCCTCTGGAAAGGTGGCCAAAGCATGAAGGGGCATACGAATGCTAGCATATCTGACACGTAAATACCTTGCATTGCCAGCTACAAAAGTGCTATGCAAATGCCTGTTCTCACTTTCTGGTGACATTGTAAATAAGACGAGGGCAGCATTATCTCCTGTAAATGTAAACAAACTTGTATGTCTTAGCACTGGCTGAACAAGAAGTAGGACTCAGTGGACTTGTATGCCCTGAAGTTTTGCATTTTTTTTTGTTACATAACTGCACTCAAAAACAAAATCTACTTTTGTAAGTTGCACTTTCATGACAAAGAGATTGCACTATAGTACTTGTATGAGGTGAATTGAAAATTATTATTTCTTTTATCATTTTTACAGTGCAACTATTTGTAAGCAAAAATATACATTTTGATTTCAATTACAACACAGAATACAATATATATGAAAATGTAAAAAACATCCAAAATATTTAATAAATTTCAATTGGTATTCTATTGTTTAACAGTGCGATTAAAACTGCGATGAATTTTGAGTTAATCATGTGAGTTAACTGCGATTATTCAACAGCCCCACTTTTTTATTACAAATGTAAAAATGTTAGTACTCTGTTAATCCATTGAAAGTATCTCCAGAAATTTCATTCCATGCCAAAAGTATTGTTGCATTTTCAAACCAAACCATTAACTGTGTTTTAATGTAAATCTAGGCAATAAATATTCTAGTTTTCTACCAGAGCTGAGTGAAAATGTCCTGCAAATATTCTTTTGAATTTGGAAGCAAGCTGGGTCAGAAACCTTATGTCTTTTTTTTTTAATTTTATTTAAACTTGCCACAAACATTCAAGTGCTCAAGCTCTACTTGCACCGGTACTCATGGCAATTGAATTTTTAGCTCAAATATTCACTAACAGAATTTGAATTGTTTATTGTACTGTAGAAGTCACATTTTGAAATTCATGCAGTGCTTGGTTAGTAACCTGAATTGTGTGATGTTATATGCATTCCCTGATTGGCTGATTTAGATAACTAGTTAGCATAGCATGAATTACAAATATAAAACTGTTCAATATAAAATTCCAAATTATGCCATGTTGATTTGGTGGTTACATAAATTACAAAATGTGAATTATTCAGTTGTCAGATTAACTGTAATTTAAATGAACTGCGTACCAAGATTGTTCCCTAATGCTGAAATTCACCCTTTTGCTGAGGGCCAGCACAAGGCATAGATATCAAGTTCCTGGCCTCTCCACAGGCGTGAATTTCACCCAGTAGGAAATCTATGAATAATTCTGACCAACAAGTGTCAGGATTTAATTTGTTTAATTCACAAACAGGGGTGGAAAGGCAAAAATAATCAAATAACTTCTTAGTTGCAAGTTTGTTCACTCAGTGCTTGCCTCAGACCATATCTGTTCAGAGAGTTGTGGAGAAAAATCCATTGACAAGAGTAATACGGCACAACCAACCATTTATTGGCCCATTCTGCTTGACCCTAACAAGGAATTGATCTCCCGGTCTCCTAGCATGCTTGATTCAGTCATTTCTTTCCTGCTTTATGACCTATAATTATTTTTGCTCTTTTTTACATTTTCCAGATGATCAAACATATCTTCTGAAATAGTGCAAAAGAAGAAAACACTAAGCAAAATTAGTTAGTTGAACCATCCCCTTCATCTTATAGCACAGGTTTCTCTTTGAATCTTTCTGACACACCACTGTTGCTGCTGCAACTAGAAGCAATTACTGAGTACACCTGAGAGCTATCAAAAGAAACAATTCCCAGGCAATGTGCAAGGTTGCATTTGGGTCCTTTTTACTTTATTGAAGCCAAAGGGAGAGCAGTGTTTTTCCAAAAGCTAGTTGAGCAACAGCGTGGCAAAGGGTTGTGGCCACTAGGTGGCACTGGTTTTGTAAGTTGTGGGCTCAGGCTCCGCCTCTTTGTTTGCAGGTGCATTGGCACCCTCAAATATTTTGCCCATGTTTCAGCACCAATAAAATAAACTTTGGACAAACAAATCTGATGGGGAGAGGTTGCTCCAGTTTACACCCTTATCTAAATTGTAGATGCAAATTTTGTGGGTGCACATTACCCTCAAAAAGAGAGGCATCTAATGTGGAGGATTTTTTCAAGATAAGTAAAATATTGAAGCATAGAGTTCAGATGGTCAAAATGTTGACTCTCTACCATTTTTAAAAATATTAAAAGTTTGAGGTTGTTCCCTTGGAGAAAATGTTACCCAGACACTTTAATATTAGATAACTTAACAGCTCTCTGAAAGCAAGGGCATGTGCATTTTGGCAAAAGGAAATTCGCTTTTTTACCCAATAGACCACAGGAAAGTAGTGAACAACAATATATTTATTCCATTTATTTATGCAAGAAGCAAAAACTAGAAGTGACTGCAACTAGATAATCTAGGTAGCACCTTAAAATGAATTATGTTTATTATATACATAATACCAGAACCTGCCAAATCTATAAAGAGTAGAGAGTCCAGTTTATGTTTAACTGCCTCTGAAGGTAACTGGGGTGTCCAGATTTCCAGGTATTTACTGTTGAAAAATGATACTTCCCAGGAGAGGGATAATGCCTCACATTTTGACCACTTAATTGTGATTCTAATAAGGAGGCCTGTAGTGAAGCGATGACTCACCGGTGCCATGCCTCCTGCTGGTCATCTCAGGAATTAGCTCTTTCCATCCTTTGGAGTATCTTGCCTCCCTCAGGCCCCATGTCCCTCCCAAACCCCAGTGCCCCTTTCATCAGGGTTCTGCCCCCAGCAGTACCCCCTTATTCTGGGTTTCCCCTCCCAGGGGAACCCCCAACCCTCTCAACCCACCTTGCCTCAGTGGCTACTGCCAGTCATTATCTAGCCCCCCACTCACTGGGGCAAACTGCAGTCTGTAAAGGCCACTTATCGTTGGCGAGGGGGTCAGACCAGCTGCCTCTGTCTAACCCCGGGCTGCAGCCTCTGCATCCCCAATACCTCGTTTGGCCTTTTAGCAAGGCCCGCAGCCTGGGGATTTACCAGGCTGGAGCTCCCCAGCTCTTCTTGCCTTTCCCCAGCCGTGCTCCACTCCCAGTATCCTGAGCTCCCAGGCAGCCAGGTCCTTCTCTCTACACAGCTAGAGAGAGACTCTTCCAGCTCCTGGCCTCCAGCCCTCTTATCAGGGCCAGCTGGGCCCTGATTGGGTGCAGTCACAGCTGTGGCTGCTTCCCCAATCAGCCTACTTTTGCTGCTTCTACTCCTCTATCCTAGCCACAGCCCTTTCCAGGGCTGCTTTTACCCTTTTTCCCTTGGAGTGGGGCAGCTGCCCCACTACAAGGCCATAGGATGTCCCCCAAACTTAGTTGGTTTCCAGGTCTTATAGATCCTCCCTTTAGGCTGGGGGGGTCCTTTAGCAGTGGGTGGGCGGAAGCCGGGATCCCAGTAGGTACAAGGCCATAGGATGTCCCCCGAAATCAGTTGGTTTCCAGGTCATGTAGATCCTCCCCTTAGGCTTTGGGGGGGGGGGGGGTACTTTCGCCTGCCCACTTCCCGGGGGGCAATAGTACAAGGCCATAGGACTCAATTAAGGTCAGGCAGTGAGGGAATAAAATATCCAACTGGGAAGTGAAATGAAGAGTATTGTCAGCATGTGGTTGGCACAGTTTGAAAAATGGAGAGAGAGAGAATTGTTTTCTGATCCACCTCCCCACATTAGACTATATGGTCTAATGGAAGCCACCAGGAAATCCAATGCTCTATTAGACAGTAGCAAAAGCAAAGGACAACCCTGGTGAGTGTTCCAGCCAAGAGCAAAGGGGGTGGGTGAGAAGTGTGAAAGGGAAATTACGTCACTGGCACTGAAGAGAATTGATCCAACAAGGGAATCAGAGGCTTACTGCGTCAGTGGACAGTATACTAGGGCAATAAAGCAAATCTTCTTCCATTTTCATTGCTGTGACTTCTAGTGTCTGACTTACATTTGCACAATTCACAGTAACTAAACATTTGTGGCATCATTAACAATCTCACCGAGCTATCTTTAAATGGTCATTTTGTTCATCTTTTGTTATGTGCATGAGTGTAAGTGCACACCTGCCTGTAGGGCAGCATCCTGCTCTATTAGAGTGAATGGGAACATTTCCATTTACTTGAGTGGGAGCAGGAGTAAGCCAATAGTGGATACAAATACATAGACTCATAAATGTCTAAGGCCAGAAGGGAATATTTCACCATAACGTTACGTCATAGTGTGACACCACTGCTCTGCCTTCCCAGGGAGCTTGGCCTGGAGACTTGTACCGCGGTCCCTGTGAATGGAGCTTAGACTGAATGATCTAGCTGTCTCTGCTGATTCACCCACTTTGATCTCCTAGTTCATGCCTACCACACTACCTGTGTATTGAAGTAGGTACTGTACTTTTCCTGAGGAAATGATTGAAGGGTGGAAATTGAGTTTGCCATTCAGAATATAAAAACATAGGCCATTATTTTAAACCTTCTGCATTTCTAGGAAAGACAAGTACATATGGCAAATATAATACTATTGCTTATATTGCATTCTCAGTGCTGCTTTTTGGAGTGTCATAAGCTTTGAGGCAGATGGATGTGGGGTTGTGTACATTGGCATGAGAACACTGTGGCGGCCAGCCAAATATCATTTTGATGAATGAAACAGATTTCTGATTTTAGTATTACTGTCGTCCACTGTCTGGCTGTCATCATCAGTGCAGGATACCTGTGGCATTTGAGTATCTTGTTTTCTGTTGCTTCGTTTGGTGGCTCCACGCACTCAGGGCCGCCTGGGGGGGGGCAAGTGGGGCAATTTGCCCCAGGTCCCGGGCCCCACAGGGGCCCCCACGAGAATGTTGAAGGCTCCCCCCCACCCCTGCCTCCGCCTCCGCCTCTGCCTTCGCCATCCCCCGGCGCCTCAGCGTGCCGTGTCCAGGAGCGGCCCTGGACAGCGCTGCAGCGGCGTGGCTCGGGCGGGGCCTGAGGTCCTCCCGCTCGGACCCACGTGGTAAGGGGGCAGGGCTGCGAGCTCCAGCAGGCCAAGCGGCAAGAGCTCCTGGACGCGGCTCGCTGAGGCTCTGGGAGATGGGGGAGGTGGAGGTAAGTGGCATGGTAAGCCCCTCTGAGCCGGGCACCCCCCAACCCCCAGCTCCGAGCCCAGCCCCTCTGAGCTGGGCACCCCCTGACCCTATCCCCACCCCCAGCCCTGACCCCCAGCTCCGAGCCCAGCCCCTCTGAACCAGACACCCCCTTGACTCCATCCCCTCGCAACCCTGACCCCCAGCTCTGAGCCCAGCCCCTCTGAGCCGGGCATCCCCTGACCCAGAGCCCAGCTCCCCACCCAGCCCTGGGCAACAGTAGCGCCACCCCCAGGCAGCGACAGCCCATTGGCACCAACCATCACCATCACCCAGCGACAGCCCATTATGTAATTGCAAATGTATACATACCATTAAAGCATTTAATGTTTTTAAATAATGTATTTCATGTATTTTCAAATTATTAAAAATTAATTTTTGAATGTATTTCACTGGTTATTTTTTACATCTCCAAATACATGTTACTATAGTATTGCAACTTTTTTTTATGGAAGGGGCCGCCGAAATTGATTTGCCCCAGGCCCCCTGAATCCTCTGGGCGGCCCTGCATGCACTGCTCCTGCCTGCAAGTACTGGCCCCGCAGCTCCCATTGGCCGTGTGCTGGCTGCTTTCGGGGGTAGCATGGGGCCAGGCCAGGCAGAGCAGGCTATGCCGCCGGAGATTGCGATCAACTCAGAGAGTCTCCAGGATCGGCCAGTCAATTGCAATCGACTGGTTGGTGACCACTGTTGCAGACTAACAGCCTTATCCATGTTGATGTTAAAATCTGACCCTCAGAGCAAATTCTCACATGTAGTTGACAGTGACAGTAACAAAGAGATATTTCATTCTAAATATAGAAAGCTGGGGTCCAATTCTCTTCCTACTGTAAGTCAGTGGCAAAAACTTTAGATAACTTAAATGGTAGCAGAGTTGTGTCCTTAATAATTATCATTAACATTTAAAAATAGCTTAAATTAAATTCAGGTGCCTCTCTTCCCTTCTCTCCCCGCTCCTCCCCACCCCCAATGATAGAGGCAAAATCCTCCTGTGGAATTCTTCCCTCTCTCTCTCCTACTAATTTCCCTCTACATACATTACTCTCATTGAAGCCCTGAATTTTTGTCACCATCCTTCTGACCATAGAGGGACTGAATGGGATTCTCTTTGCATTCATTTCAAACAGAGAGATCCTGGTAGGGTAATTCACTGAACTCCTCACCCCCCCAAGGCTAAACACACGACTTACACAGCACTTCCAGCTCAAACAGCAGTTGGGAGCAAAAGATGTGAACTAGCAAATGACCTCAGGCCTCTCAAGTGGTGGAGAAAATTCGGCCAGTGAATCACACCTTTTTTCATTAAACAGTAATTTTAAACATTTAAAATGTCCACTTATTTTCTCTTTCCATCTGGCTGTTTCTTCCAGATTGCTTATAATGATGGCTATAATGGCTTATAAATGATTATAATGATGCTTATAAACCTTAATAACCTTAATAAGTATAGCTTAGATTTTATCATATGCTGAAATCACCTAAAAATGCCATTCAGAGTGGAATCATTATTCTAGCATGCAGGCTGGAAACCTCATGGAAACATGCTTTCTCATGCCAGTACCTCTGCTTTAACGTGTAGTTAACACCAGGAAGTAAAAACTAGAAGCGTGTGAATAAAAGAATAAAAAGATAACTATATTTCCAAAACTCAAGAAAAGTTCAAAGTCAGGTCCTACAACATCTCTAGATGTAGGTCTGCTACTAGCTGAAATGGGCCCACAGCAGGCAGTGATCATAATTCTTAATCTAGTCTGGAGGAGAGGCAATTCTTGATCTAGTCCAGAGGTAGGCAACCTATGGCATGCGTGCTGAAGGCTGATGAGCTGATTTTCAGTGGCACTCACACTGCCCGGGTCCTGGCCACTGGTCCAGGGGGCTCTGCATTTTAATTTAATTTTAAATGAAGCTTCTGAAACATTTTTAAACCGTATTTACTTTATATACAACAATTGTTTAGTTATATATTATAGAAAGAGACCTTCTAAAAAGGTTAAAATGTATTACTGGCACGCGAAACCATAAATTAGAATGAATAAATGAAGACTCGGCACACCACTTCTGAAAGGTTGCCGACCCCTGATTTCTAGTCCTAAGTGGAACAAAGGATCTGGTCCAAGAGGTGAATATAGCTGGGCCGCTTGGTAACAGTGACCATAATAGAATTAAATTTAAGATCCCTGTGGCAGGAAAAACACCACAGAGGCCCAACACTGTAGCATTTAATTTCAGAAAGGGGAACTACACAAAAATGAGGAGGTTAGTTAAACAGAAATTAAATGGTACAGTGCCAAAAGAAATCTCTGCAAGCTGCATGGAAACACCATAATAGAGGCTCAACTTAAATGTATACCCCAAATTAAAAAATATAGTAAGAGAACCAAAAAAGAGCCACCGTGGCTAAACAACAAAGTAAAAGAAGCAGTGAGAGGCAAAAAGGCAACCTTTAAAAAGTGGAAGTTAAATCCTAGTGAGGAAAATAGAAAGGAGCATAAACACTAGCAAATGAAGTGTAAAAATACAATTAGGAAGGCCAAAAAAGAATTTGAGGAACAGTTAGCCAAAGACACAAAAAGTAATAGCAGATTTTTTTTTTTAAGTTCATCAGAAGCAGGAAGCCTGCTAAACAACCAGTGGGGCCACTGGATGATCGAGGTGCTAAAGCAGCACTCAAGGATGAGAAGGCCACTGCGGAGAAACTAAATGAATTCTTTGCATTGGTCTTCACTGCTGAGGATCTGAGGGAGATTCCCAAACCCAAGCCATTCTTTATAGGTGACAGATCTGAGGAACTGTCCCAGATTGAGGTATCATTAGAGGAGGTTTTGGAACAAATTGATAAATTAAACAGCAGTAAGTCACCAGGACCACATGGTATTCACCCAAGAGTTCTGAAAGAACTCAAATGTGAAATTGCAGAACTACTAACTGTAGTCTGTAACCTATCATTTAAATCAGCCTCTGTACCAGATGACTGGAGGATAGCTAATGTGATGCCAATTTTTAAAAAGGGCTCCAGAGGTGATCCTGGCAATTACAGGCCTGTAAGCCTGACCTCTGTACTGGGAAATCTGGTTGAAACTATAATAAAGAACAATATTGTCAGACATATAGATTAACATAATTTGTTGAGGAAGAGTCAACATGGTTTTAGTAAAGAGAAATCATGCGTTACCAATCTACTAGAATTCTTTGAGGGAGTCAACACGCATTTGGCCAAGGGGCATCCAGTGGATATAATGTACTTAGATTTTCAGAAAGCCTTTGACAAGGTCCCTCACCAAAGGCTCTTATGCAAAGTAAGCTGCCACGGGGTAAGAGGGAAGGTGCTCTCGTGGATTGGTAACTGGTTAAAAGATAGGAAACAAAGGGTAGGTATAAATGGTCAGTTTTCAGAATGGAGAGAGGTAAATAGTGGTGTCCCCCAGGGGTCTGTTCTGGGATCAGTCCTATTCAACATATTCATAAATGATCTGGAAAAAGGGGTAAACAGTGAGATGGCAAAATTTGCAGATGATACAAAACTACTCAAGATAGTTAAGTTTCAGGCAGACTGCGAAAAGCCATAGAGGGATGTCTCAAAACTGGGTGACTGGGCAACAAAATGGCAGATGAAATTTAATGTTGATAAATGCAAAGTAATGCACATTGGAAAGCATAATCCTAACTATACATCCAAAATGATGGGCTCTACATTAGCTGTTACCACTCAAGAAAGAGATCTTGGAGTCTTTGTGGATAGTTCTCTGAAAACATCCCCTCAATGTGCAGTGGCAGTCAAAAAAGTGAACAGAATGCAGGGAATAATTAAGAAAGGGATAGATAATAAGACAGAAAATATATTGCCTCTATATAAATCCATGATACCCCCACATCTTGAATACTGCGTGCAGATATGGTCACCCCATCTCAAAAAGGATATACACCTCTACCTCGATATGACGCTGTCCTCGGGAGCCAAAAAATCTTACCGCGTTATAAGTGAAACCGCGTTATATCGAACTTGCTTTGATCCGCTGGAGTGTGCAGCCCCGCCCCCCCGGAGCACTGCTTTACCGCTTTATATCAGAATTCGTGTTATATCGGGTCGCATTTTATTGGGGTAGAGGTGTATTGGAATTGGAAAAGGTTCAGAAAAGTGCAACAAAATTATTAGGGGTATGGAGCATCTGCCATATGAGGAAGATTAATAAGACTGGGACTTTTCAGCTTGGAAAAAAGATGACTAAGGAGGGATATGATAGAGGTCTAGAAAATCATGATTGGTATGGAGAAAGTAAATAAGGTAGTGTTATTTACTCCTTCTCATAACACAAGAACTAGGGGTCACCAAATGAAATTAATAGGCAGCAGATTTAAAACAAACAAAAGGAAGTATTTCTTCAGAGAATGCACAGTCAACCTATGGAACTCCTTGACAGAGGATATTGTAAGGCCAAGACTATAACCGGGTTCAAATAAGAACTAGATAAATTCATGGAGGATAGGTCCATCAGTGGCTAATAGCCAGGATGGGTAGGAATGGTGTTCCTAGCCTCTGTTTGCTAGAAGCTGGGAATGGGTGACAGGGGATGGATCACTTAATTATTACTTGTTCTGTTCATTCCCTCTGGGGCACCTGGCATTGGCCACTGTAGGAAGAAAGGATACTGGGCTAGATGGTCCTTTGGTCAGACCCAGTATGGCCATTCTTATGTTCTTATGTTAGAAAATGTTTAATTAATGTAAAAAAAGGCTAGTTACTAGGTCAGGCACTGCTTGTGTGTTTATAATCAATTAGAACATAAACACATTGACCTTGACCTCATAACAACAACATCTGAGGAAGATCTTGAGATAACAATCTTAGGAGTATAATGAACATGGCTTTGTTCTGTGCCAGCTCCCATGCGAGGCTCAGGCTGCAGTGTTATAAAATTGCAATGTACATGGTCGGGCTTGGGCTGGAGCCTGGGCTCTGAGACCCCATGAGGGGGATGGGTTTCAGAGCCCAGGCTTCAGCCAAGCCTGAACATCTACCTTTCTGTTTTTAGCCATGGAGCCCAAGTCAGCTGACCTGATTTTATAAAAACACAGATGCTAATCCCAAGCTTGACATGTCCTGACACATTTATTTCACAAAATAACTATACACTATACTGGGTGGTGCCTAAGGGTATCACTGCCTTCTGTAGGCCAGAATGTTAGGGGTAGGTGACCATATCATTTAGTAGTCACTGACCTACATAGTGTCAAGTATCAGAGGGGGA
Source organism: Chrysemys picta bellii (assembly GCF_011386835.1). Classification (NCBI taxonomy): domain Eukaryota; kingdom Metazoa; phylum Chordata; order Testudines; family Emydidae; genus Chrysemys; species Chrysemys picta. The sequence goes on from NC_088792.1 coordinate 74,507,363, forward strand.
GCCGTGTTAGTCTGAATCTGTAAAAAGCAACAGAGGGTCCTGTGGCACCTTTAAGACTAACAGAAGTATTGGGAGCATAAGCTTTCGTGGGTAAGAACCTCACTTCTTCAGATGCAAGTGAGGTTCTTACCCACGAAAGCTTATGCTCCCAATACTTCTGTTAGTCTTAAAGGTGCCACAGCACCCTCTGTTGCTTCTGACCTACATAGGATATATATACCCTAGTAATACTGCAGTTAAGTGAGATCTTTACTTTAGTTCAAGTGGCCAGGGGCTGTACTCTTGGAGCAGAAGGTTCTGGTTTTGTTTGGGGATGTGGCTGCCATGTTCTGAACGAGTGGAGCACTTAATGAGAGAAATACTGGTAGGCTGGGGAGTGTGTGTGTTTGTGAGGCAGGGCAGGAGGGGGGAATGTAAAAAAAATCAGTCAGGTAATGATCATTATAGAAGGAATCCTTATTACAAATACATTGGATGAGGAAGACCAAGGGCAGGATAGGTGTATTACTCAATGGGGAGAAGGGGAGAAGATAATAACAGAAAATATGGACATGGCGGACGTGCAAAATGATTTTTTGGTTGCAGTTTTCACCAAGAAGGTTATTAGCGCTCATATGTCTAACATAATGAATGCCAGTGAAAATGAGGTAGGATCTGAGGCTAAAACATGGAAACAACAAGTTAAAAATTACTTAGACAAGTTAGATGTATTCAAGTTGGCAGGGCCTTATGAAATACATCCTGGAATCCTCAAGTTGCTGACTGAGGAGATATCTGAGCCATTCGTGATTATCTTCGAAAATTCATAGCCTACCTGAGAGATTCCAGAGGACTAGAAGAGGGTAAATACAGTGCCAATCTATAAAAAGGGGAATAAGGACAACCCAGGGAATTACAGACCAGTCAGCTTAACTTCAGTGCCCGGAAAGATAATGGAGCAAATGATTAAGCAATCAATTCGCAAACACTTAGAAGATAATAAGGCGATAAGTAACAGTCAGCATGGATTTGTCAAGAGCAAATCGTGTCAAACCAATCTAATAGCTTTCTTTGACAGGGTAAAAAGCCTTGTGGATGGGGTGAAGCATTAGATGTGGTATATCTTGACTTTAGTAAGGCTTTTTATACTGTCTTGCATGACCTTCTTATAAACAAACTAGGGAAATACAACCTAGATGGAGCTACTATAAGGTGGTTGCATAACTGGAAAACTGTTCCAGAGAGTAGTTACCAGTGGTTCACAGTCAAGGCTGGAAGGGCATATTGAGTGGGGTCCTGCAGAGATCAGTCCTGGGTCTGGTTCTGTTCAATATCTTCATCAATGATTTAGATAATGGCATAGAGAGTACACCCATAAAGTTTGCGGATGATACCAAGCTGGGAGTCCCTTCCAGTCCTACATGATTATGATTATCAAATCAGTCTGAGAAGTGAGATACTAATACATAAATCTTTAAGAGATGCTTAAATGGTTTTGGGGAAATGGATGAATGCCAGAAAGTCAGTTTCTACATTGGTGAGAAGATCAAAAAAGGGGTTTAGCTATTCTTAGTGCCAGTAATTCACTAGTTGTGGTGGCGCTGCTGCTGCCCAGAGCCAGTATTGGAGAATATTCTCTGTATCAGAAGAGCTTTTCTAGCTGCAGGGCAGCGAGAGTGGAAGCCTTGATAACCTGAGGAATATCGAGATAGTCCCCATCTGAGGCACTGACCCGCTAGCATGGCTATCTTGTACGCATTTACTTTAGGGTAAATTTGGGACAAACTTAGAAAATATGGAACAGTCCTTAAGTATGGGTTTAACCCCTAACTTCCTTGGGACTCTACTATATGAAATTGCAGTTAAGAGTTGGATCAGTCATCTGCAGGGCCAGCTCCAGGCACCAGCCGAGGAAGCACATGCCTGGGGCGGCACATGCTAAGGGGTGGCATTCTGTCCATTTTGGACAGTCCGGGCGGCTTTTTCTTTTTTTTGCTTGGGGCGGCAAAACTGGTAGAACCGGCTCTGGTCATCTGCCTTTGTGATATTTCATGTATCGTCAGCCAATAATGCTGTAATAAGTAATGGAGAATCATAGAAATTTAGGACTGGGAGGAATCTCAATAAGTCATCTGGTCCAGTCCCAAGCACTACGTAATCACTAGACCACCTCTGACAGGTGGGATGTTAGATGGGGTGGGATCTGAGTTACTACAGAGAATTCTTTCCTGGGTGCTGGCTGGTGAGTCTTGCCCACATGCTTAGGGTTTAACTGATCGTCATATTTGGGGTCAGGAAGGAATTTTCCTCCAGGGCAGATTGGCAGAGGCCCCGGAGGTTTTTCGCCTTCCTCTGCAGCATGGGGCACGGGTCACTTGGTGGAGGATTCTCTGCACTTTGAGGTCTTTAAACCACAATTTGAGGACTTCAATAACTCAGTCATAGGTTAGGGGCTTGTTACAGGAGTGGGTGGGTGAGATTCTGTGGCCTGCATTGTGCAGGAGGTCAGAGTAGATGATCATAATGGTCCCTTCTGACCTTAAAGTCTATGAGTCTATGAGACAGGTGTTCGTTTAACCTGCTCTTAAAAACCTCCAGTGACAGAGATTCCATAGCCTCCCTAGGCAATTTGTTCCAGTGCTTAACCACCCTGACAGGAAGTTTTTCCTTATGTTCAACCTAAACATCCCTTGCTGCTATTTAAGCCCATTGCTTCAGAGGTTAACAAGAACAATTTTTCACCCTCCTCCTTGTAACAATATTTTATGTACTTGAAAACTGTTATGTCCCCTCTCAGTCTTCTCTTCCCCAGACTAAACAAACCAATTTTTTTCAATCTTTCCTCATCGTTCATGTTTTTTACACCTTTTATCATTTTTGTTGCTCTTCTCTGGACTTTTTCCAATTTGTCCACATCTTTCCTGAAATGTGTCCCCCAGAACTGGACACAATACTCTACCTTATCAGTGTGGAGTAGAGTGGAAGAATTACTTCTCATGTCTTGCTTACAACACTCCTACTAATATATCCTAGAATGATCGCTTTTCCCCCCCAGCAGTGTTACACTATTGACTCATATTTAGCTTGTGCTCCACTATAACCCCCAGTACTCCTTCCTAGGCAGTCATTCCCCATTTTGTATGTGTGCAACTGATCGTTTTTTTCCTAAGTGGAGTACTTTGCATTTGTCCTTTATTGAATTTCATCCTAATTACTTCAGACCATTTCTCCACTTTGTCCAGATCATTCTGAATTTTAATCCTATCCTCCAAAGCACTTGCAACCCCTCCCATCTTGGTACTGCCTGCAAACTTTATATATGTTCTCTCTATGCCGTTATCTAACTCAGCAGTTCTCAACCTGCAGCCCAATTAGCACACAGCTCCGGCCCAGCTGTGTGCTTAAAAAAAATTCAAAATTTGCCGCACTGGTCTGGCAGGGGGCAGGGTTGGCTGAGCGGGGAGAGAGAGTAAGGTAGCCTGCAGGAGCGCTCCTGCCAGCAAGGGGCTGGTTAGGGGTCTGTGGATAGGTTTATGGGCGGGGGGGTGGGGTGGGCTCTGGGCAGTGAGGAGGTGGCAGGCACTGGGATCTAGAGTTCTGGTGGGGTGCTGCAGCACCAGCAGGTTTTAGGTGGGGTTCTGCTCCAGGGGTTCTGTCCAGTTGCCCAGCCCCACGTGGGGGTGTCCAGGTCCAGCTGTGGGCTGCCCGCCCCTTGTGGTGGGGTCCCAGGGTCTGGCTGCCCAACCCCACCTGGAGGGGTCCAGGTCCAGCTGTTGGGGGCCCAACCCTGTGTGGCGGGCTCCAGCTGCCTGGCCCCGTGCTGCAGGGGCCAGGTCTGGCCACCTGGCCCCATGCAGCGGGGTTCCAGGGTCAGGCTCCGGACGCCTGGCCCTGCCCAGGGTGGGGGGCTGTCCTGCAGTCTGGCCACCCGGCCCAGCGTGCGGGGGCTGTCCCGTGGTCTGGTCACTTGGCCCCACGGAGGGAGGGTGGGGGTGTCCGGCAATCTGGCCCTGCATGTGGAGTGGGGGGGTCTGGCCCTGCTGCAGGGTCCAGGTTCCAGCTGCCCGGTCCCACGAGGGGGTCTGGGTCTCAGCTGCCCAGCCCAGGGCTCTGCTCCTGGCCCCGCTCTGGGCGGGGGCGCTGGGATAGGGGATTGTGGGGAGAGTTGGGGGGCTACCCTGGTTCTCAGCCTGCAGCCTTTGTAACACATTGTGGGCCGCACGTAAACAGGTTGAGAACCACTGACTAACTCATTTATGAAGATATTGAGCAGAACCAAACCCAGGACCAATTCCTGTGGGACCCCACTTGATATGCACAGCTTGACTGAACCACTGATGATTACTCTCAGGGAACTGTTTTCCAACCAGTCATGCACCCACCTTATAATAGCTCCATCTAGGCTGTACTTCCCTAGTTTGTTTGTTTGAGAAGGTCATGCGAGATAGTATCAAAAGCTTTATTAAAGTCAAGTTATTCTGCCTGTGTGATATGAATCTTAATGACTGATAGCAAGTACTTGCAATGTTATTTTACTTGTGCTTCTGTGTGTTATGTGTGTGATCCCTATCTAGCTGTTAAGATACAATAACTTTCTACTCTGGGAAGTACAAGTATGATTTCAGTCCTAGTGCATTAAAGTGCTGTCCTGCTCTGAAAACAGACTGGACCAGATACATCTACCTGTGCCTGCAGAAGTGATAACTGCACACCTCAGCAACCAAAGTTGCAGCTGTCACTCCCACATTCCCTGAGCCGTCTGCTCCCTAAGGTCACCTGTAAAGTTTGCCTCAGGCTTCATGGAGCCCTGGTTCAACAAAGTATTTAACTCATGCCAAGTGTTTGAGTACACAGTCCTACTGACTGCACTGGGAGTAGAGCTGGGTGGGAAACCATTTTCCCATTCTGCAAGAGTTTTTAAGAGTTCAAAATTTTTTCCCATTCAATCTCGAATTTGTAAAAAATTTCACATTGGGTCAATTGAAAGTTTGTTTAGGTTTTGACCTTAATACTTTTAAAAAACATTTTAATATATATTAACTAAAAATTTAAATGAAAATTCATTTTCAACCAGGAAAAAAACTTTTTGTTTCAAAAATGTGGAAACGTCTTTTTTTGACAATTGTTTCGAATTGGGAGATTAGTCAAAACTGACCTTTTCCCATGATCAATTTTGGTTTGGACTCATCAGTATTTTCTGATGAAATGTTTTTGTTGGAAAATATTCTAATTGGGACTAATCACATGCTTAAAATTCAGTATATGCTTAAGTATCTTGCTGAATTTGGGTCAGAGGCCCCACTCCAGTAGAAAATGACCAGGAGAAGTGCTGCATTTGTGCATCTTCAGGGTAGCTTAGCTCTGCATCCTCCTGGGTTGGCTCCATTACTTAGTTTGCAATCCTTTTCAGGCAGTCTTTCTGCGATGCTATGGAGGATGTCTACTGTATTTCACAATACTAAAAATCCAGCTCTGCAACCTTTTCCATGCACGTGGTCCTGCTGACTTCTGTGGAACTTCTTGCATGATTAAGTGCGGCTTATCATGAGTAAGCGTTGCAGAATTGGGTCCCTACAAATGCCTTGTGTTTCTTCTCTCTCCCTGTCATAGAACTGGCCAGCCTGTTCTCTAATGCTGTGATTTCTGTCCAGGACAAGCTGCTGCTAGAGCAGTACTTAATAACATCCAGGATTGAAACGCCTATTTATGGTGTTAATCAAAACCCTTCAGGATCCCAATGGGCAAAATACCTAATCTACCAACCCTGCAGGCTTCTGAACAATTCTGTTTATCCACAGCTAAGCTCTCCAGGCCATCTCTATTATAAACACTCTTTACTAAGTTATGTTTTCACTTAGTTGTGTTTTGTTAGGCACACAGACGTCATCTTATCTCTAAAACTAAAAAGTTGTTCTAACTCACCTCTCTTTTAAACATACTGATTCCTTAGTTTCCACAATATCATGCTACACTTTTAAATGTTCCATTATTTATTTACTACTGACCGGCTGATAGATTTATTTTTTAATTAAATGATCTCTTCTTACTGCTTTCATTATGCCAATTTCCTGGTTGATGGTGACAGTATAAATGTGTATGAGAGGGTGGAATAATAAGCCTGCTGAATACCAAAAAGCAATAAGGTCAAGTCTCCTACATAATAACATCATCACACAGATAATACATTTGACATTCTTCCTTGCTGCTTTTTAACATTAAAATGTCCACCCTCCTCTCCCCATATATTTCCTGCAAACACATGGATAAATTTCAATGATCATTTTAAAGGCACAGTCCTAGTAACAACAACAAAAGACATCTTGACATAGTTATCACTGGCAAACTCCAGAAATTTAAATTATTCAGGCGCAGGTGAAATTTTCAAAGTCCCACTGATCAGTGGGTTGTCTGCTTAACATGTGGTTGGCAAGCTACTTCCATGTTTCTTGACAGTCAAATGATATAATCAGAACCTACATGACATGTTTGTCTTTCTTTAATGTTTTACCACATCTTTCATCTAGAAACTAGTACTTGTCCTGCTATGCAAATGTATCTACCTATTCATTAGTCTGTCAAAATGTCTACAAATATTGGATTTGTTTTGAGGAGAGAAGGCCTAATTTGTGAAATGAAAATATTTTTCTGCTGCTCCCCTACCACATGAACTGTGATAAATGCAACTTGTGTTTCAAGATACATTAAAAACAACCAGTTAAAGGTACTTATCTGGTTGGTGATTTAAAAAAGAGTCACGCAAATAACCCAGCTGGACAGAACTGAAGTCTCAGTGGAAATTCCTGTTATTATCTTCAAAAATGGCTGGACATAAAACCCATTTAACTGTACAAACCAGTTGAGGTCCATTTTCTTAATCGGTCATTTCAGTCTCCAGTGCACATTAGCTCAGGCCAGGTATCAAAGTACTCCATGTAATTTCTTGACCCATGAAGATCCATTTTCTCCTTCCCAACATATAAATTTCTCTCATCATCAGGGTGCAAAATCTCTCTAAACATCCTCTGGTAGCCAAACTAGAGGTAATAACATGCTTTTTGTTTCTGTTCTCTTTCTTTTTAAAGGGCAGCCACTTTAAAATCCATCAAGCTGTATGACAGCAAGAACATACCCTGAAAGTAGAAGGTTTTGGCAACCGTATTTATTACTGAAGACGCTTGCTCTTTGAAAATGAGGGATAGCTTTGGAAGAGGCTAGAGGAATCACCAGGCATAATACTCTCACCCACAACCACATGGTTCATTTGTGTTCTCACACATACACTTTTCAAAATACTCTAGCATATGCTGACAGCCTACAGAGAATCCTCATCAAAACTTTGCTGAGTCATTTCCTTGTGAGCCTGCAGTAGTGTATGGAAGAGGTGTATCATTTTGAAGTTTAAAGCTCCAGTACAATAAATGGTAGAAAGTTTTTCATGTGGGAAGTGAGGGATTATGCTCTCCAATGCTACATTGAATTCTTCTGGCAGAGTATGCAGTCACTCATGGAACCATTATTGGTATCTTTTTGGTGTTTAAAAAAATTGACAATTGCTTATTGTAATCTTTCCTACCTCAATGAAGTATTAGTGAAGCATTGGAAGACTGAAGGACACAGCTCATTTCATAGTACCAAATGCCACAGTTCCCCTGCAGAATAAGAGGCTGGTTCTTGCTCTGTTATACCAGTTTTATTCTCGTGAATCTCCACTGACTTCAGTGGGAATAGTGGCCTTGGGTAACAATAGGTGATTTTTTTTTCTTATTTCAATGACTTCACCAAACACTTCAGTGAGGAAATGCAGCTTACAAAGAGCTGCTGAACTTTTACAAACTTCACTGTAGATACATCAGGCCAATTATGTTTGCAAAGAGGTACTGCTCTACGGGCAAAGCTTCCATCTGTCATGGATGTCAACATCTTGTTGCTGTTGTCTGTGACAAATATCTAAGCTTTGAGTAAGAATCGAGACTGCCAGCAAGGAATGGATAATGTGCTACATGTTATCATAATATGCCACCCTCTATCTGAACCACATTCACGATGAATCCTCTGTTTTTCCATGTAAGAGAACCCAATCTGTTCTGGTTATGCTGCCAAGACGTGATAGTAAGGGTGATGATCCTAGAACAGCGGTTCTCAAATTGTGGGACTCCAGAGTGGGTTGTTACCCCATTTTAATGGGGTCACCAGAGCCAGCATTATATTTGCTGGGATCCAGGACTGAACCTGAAGCCCAAGTTCCACCTCCATCGCGGCAGAGGGGCTCAGGCTGTGACTCCCTATCCTCCCCCTCCAACCGGGGTGGTGGGGCTCGGGCTCCGCCGCCCCTCCCGGGGTCATGTAATAAATTTGTTGTCAGAAGGGGGTCATGGTGCAATGAAGTTTGAGAACCCCTGTCTTAGAATAACTTCCCAGTTATTTATGTCTGTGGAAAGGTACGCAAAATATCAGAGGGCATTCTTTAATTTTGAAATTTCATATAGAAGAGTCCCAGAGAAGTTAGTAAACAAGGCACTACAGTAAATTGCTGTTACTTCCTAAACCTTGGGTTGTCGCTGTCCCAAATTTAACCTGCAGTGTCACCCAGCACACTAATCTCTATTCCTCTGATTTCCTAAGTTTCCAGGCTCTAATGTCCTGAAGTCTTCGAAAAGGTCTTCTGGGCTTGATAATAGTCTCTAATTCTGGATCTGGGTTTTCCTGGTAACGTTACATAGGGCTTGTCTACATTGCAATCATGGGGTATGATGGCAGCTCATGTAGCAATACCTGAGCCAGCTTTAATGTAGTTAGCTTGTGTACTGGAGCTGTAAAGCTGCTGCAGTCCAGGCTTTAGCGTTGGCCTGCTGTTCCAGGTGAACTTGTAGAGCCTGCATTGAAGCCTGCTGCAGCTTCACTGCTCTGGGATCCAAGCTAACTAGATTAAAGCTAGTGTGAATCTGGCTACTTGAGCTGCCATCCTACCCCCTTACTGCATTATAGACCTACCGCTACCAATATTGGTGCTTTTTCAATTACAAATTCTATATTTATTTTTTACACTGTTTGGGTGCCCGGATTTTTTCTTTGGCTGCTGAGATTTCACATAGTATCTGTCTTATTGCTTCAGGCTGCTTTTTGGTCATCCATCTCAGCAAAGGGGAATTGAGAGAGCTTTGAGGTGGACTGTGCTCTAGTCCTCCGAGGAAACTGCAATGAATTGTGGTAAATTTAATACAAAAAGTTAGGATCTTAAAAGGCTACTTCGAAATAGGGAGTCAATTCAGCGGTAGCCAATTCATGGTGAAGACCATGCTAGTGAGGATGGTGATATGTCCTCCCAACTGTCAGTTATTCTACATAAGAAAAGCCATACTGGGTTAGCCCAATGGTCCATCTAGCCCAGTATCCTGTCTTCCGACAGTGGCCAATGCCAGGTGCCCCAGAGGGAATGAACAGAACAGGTAACCATCAAATGATCCATCCCCTGTTGCTCATTCCCAGCTTTTGGCAAACAGTGGCTAGGGACACTTCAAAGCATGGTTTTGCTTCCCTGCCCATCCTGGCTAATAGCCATTGATGAACCTATTCTCCATGAACTTACCTAGTTCTTTTTTAAACCTTATTATAGTCTTGGCCTTCACAACGTCCTCTGGCAAAGAGTTCCACAGGTTGACTGTGCGTTGTGTGAAGAAATACTTCTTTTTGTTTGTTTTAAACCTGCTGCCTATTAATTTCATTTGGTGACCCCTAGTTCTTGTTCTGACATTGCACTCCATATGATTTTATGAAAATATGCTAATGAGTGTAAATATAATGTTACTGGAATATGCTTCATGCAAAAAGTCGTTTGTAAGGTATCATTACAAAGCTTATAATCTACTGAGTGTATTCATCCTATTTATGAATGTGTCACCCTTGTATCTGAAACTAGGAATATAAAATATAACTCTGAGGCCCTATTGTAGTTATGCAAAGTGTGGGCCATTAATGGTGGTTTAGAATCTTGATGGCTCCCATTAACTAGGACAATTAACTGTAGATGGCTCCGTTTACTTGCAAGCCTTCCTGTGAGTCAGGCCGGGAAGAATGAAGGTTGGGGGTCTCACAGGACATATGACCATGTCACCTGGTACTGGAATCCATCTTAAACCTGGTGCTTTTCCATTTAGAAGGAGTGGTGGGGACCCAAAAATACAAAAGATTACTGCCTTGTGCCAAAGGTATATAAGGGGGTGGAACAGAACAAAGGGGGGCACAGTCATGAGAAATCCACTAGCTACCACCTGAGCTGGAACAAGGACTGTACCAGGGGAAAGGATTGGGCCCAGACTAGAAAGGAGTCTAGTCTGTGAAAGAAGCTTATTGGAATCTCTCTAAGGGTGAGATTTACCTGCATTTAATTCCCTACTGTATTAGGCTTAGACTTACATGTTTTGTTTTATTTTGCTTAGTAATTTACTTTGTTCTGTCTGTTATTACTTGGAACCACTTAAATCCTACTTTTTATATTTAATAAAATCACTTTTTACTTATTAATTAACCCAGAGCAAGTAATTAATACCTGCGGGAGCAAACAGCTGTGCATATCTCGCTATCAGTGTTATAGAGGGTGGACAATTTGAGTTTACACTGTATAAGCTTTATACAGGGTAAAACAGATTTATTTGTGGTTTGGACCCTATTGGGAACTGGGTAACTGGGTGCTAGAGACTGGAGCACTTTCTAAGCTTATTGGAATATCTCTAAGGGTGAGATTTACCTGCATTTAGTTCCCTACTGTATTTGTTCAGTTTCTCTATAATGGCCTTATTGTATCCTTTAGCATCTTGATCATCCAATGGTTGTTTAGGCTTCCTGCTTCTGATGTACTTAACAAAAATGTTGCTATTATTTTTTGACTTTTTGGCTAGCTGTTCTTCAAATTCTTTTTTGGCCTTGCTTATAATATTTTTACACTTCACTTGCCAGAGTTTATGCTCCTTCCTATTTTCCTCATTAGGATTTAACTTCCTCTTTTTAAAGGCTGCCTTTTTGCCTCTCACTGCTTCTTTTACTTTGTTTTTTAGCCACGGTGGCACTTCTTTGGTTCTCTTACTGTGTTTTTTAATTTGGGGTATACATTGAAGTTGAGCCTCTATTATGGTGTCTTTAAAAAACTTTCCATGCAGTTCAATGGTTCGGTTGCCAGTTCTGACACAGACTTCTTGTATGACCTCAGGAAAGTCCCTCAATCTCCCTGTGCCTTAGATCCCCCTCTGTAAAATGGGGCAACAGTTTTTCCTTTCTCTGTCTTGTCTATTTGGATTATAAATTCTTTGGGACAGGAACTCTCCCGTATCATGTTTATATATAGTACCTAGCACAGCAGAGCCCCGATCTTGGTTGGGAGGGAGGCACTATTATCTTGCATGTAGTGAATGATAATAGAAACCTATTATGTGTGCTGGAAGACCTGCTGTGACACAGCCTGTGGAAAGCTGTCTGTCTGGCTATCTGTAATCTAGGGAGCTGGTTCAGCAGATTTCCTTACCCTGAGCACAGGCTAGAAAGTCTGCTCAGTTAGCTGCCTTGATTATCTCAATACACAATTATCCAAACATTTCTGGTGTCCCTCAAGGCCTTTGGATAATTGGGTGTTTTACTGGATTTGTTAAGCACTGAACATTATGGACAGTTAAGAGGAAAAAACTACTTTCTTTAATCCCCACCACCATCCTTCTCTGTTCACATTGCAGTTTCTGCTGTAATGGGATCTCACAAATATTCTACTTTTCTTTGTGCTCCTACATATAAAGCTCCTTCAGCATGAGGCAACATCTCTTTAGGGCAAAAGATTTACTTAGAATGTTGGGGGGTCATCTGCTTGATTAGAGGCTGTTGTTCTTTCAGGGATTTATAATAGAAGCAAGTTCCTCGTGAAGCTTCCCCTCCTTTCTAAATATTCTGTTTTAATGTAACTGTCTGATACTTTGCCCTTCCCATTCTATTAAGTACTTGCTTGGGTGAACAGGTAGTTGGAATCTGCAATATAAATAGCCCATTTTACAACGTTGCCAGCTCTCATGATGTTTTCCTGAGTCTTGTGATATGGAGATTTCAGATGAAGAGCGAGCATGTTTCTAGCCTTCATGGTTGCAGAGAAAAGCTTAAAAACATGAAGCGAGTGTTCCCTACTGGCTCAGAAACTAAAAGGCAAAGAAAGAGAAGACATTTATTATTTAAAAAAATCATTTGTAGCCAGTTTCATGATTTTTGAAAGTTTGGGGTTGGCAATAAGAATAATACCTAACTCTTATATGGCACTTCTCATTGGTAGGTCTCTAAGTGCTTTACAAAGGATTTCGGGCCTATATCGACCAGAGGGATGCTAGTACAGTATATCACCTTTGAAGGCAGTTGGGCCAAATTCTCTGCAGGCTGAGGAAACTGCAGTGAGCAAGAGGCTCTGGAAGTCACTGGGAGTTGTTAGCTGGGCTCTCGTTTCTGTATTCCAGTTGCATTCCATTGCCAGCTACTCTTCACTCTTTTTTGACATTCTTTCTTAGTGTTCAGTTGCACAGTATTGTGTGTTTAGTGGTAAAGAAAATGTTGTGCTTGCTTTTCAGAACTTCTTATCCCATGCTGCAACTGTTTTTCTGTAAAACCCTGTAAATAAAATACATATAGATTGTTAAGTTTAGGATTTAACAGGAATTATTTGCTCAGTCTACTATCCCACCTACCAATGTGATATTACTGGGGAGCGAGTGTTTTTCTGGGAGTGGGGGAAAAAAAGTGTGTAAAGATACTTACCCTAACCCACTAACCCATTGTGGTTAGCAGAGAGAAAAAGTTAAATACAATGCAATGTTACAATTGCGTGTATGTGTGTGTGTGTGTGTGTGTGTGTGCCTTTTTGTCCTCCCCCATATCTATTCCTATATCTTCTTTTTCTCTATATTGTTCCCCTCTTTCTTTCTTCCTGCAACTACTTTTTATCTCTTGTATCATCTTCTTTGTTCCTGTTTCCTCACCTTATTTCTACAGATGGGTCCAAACTCAGGGGAAATGCCAATGTATATCCAAATTCTACAGCTCAGGGCCATCTCTACTTTTATTATTACTGTAGTGCCTAAGATCCCCACTCAAGAATCAGGGCCCCATTTTGCGAGGTGTTCTCCAGACAAGTCACAAATATGCCAGTCCCTGATCGAGAGAGAATAATCTACATGTCAGAGAGGACACAGCGAGTGGATAAAACGGAGTGGAGTTAGTGTGGGAAGATGAAGTAACAATAAAATGAGCTTTAACAGGAAAGCTGAAGTCACAGCCCTCCAGCTGCCTAACCAAAGCAAGATAGGAGCAATTTTAGACATCGACGCACAGGTAAGTTACAGATCTTTGTTTAGGTGATTTGTTGGAGTTTTTTGGTCCTGCCCCCAACCTTTTTTGGCTTTATTTTCCTCCTTTTTCTTAGTGACTTTAAGTTTTCACCAGGCTCAGCAGAAGTAAACTTTACACTAGGAAAGGCTACTGAGTCTAGGACTGAATTCAGGCCTCAGGCACACCTCACACCTCTTCTGTGGCCCCACACCTTGCAATGGCTCCCTCCATTGCATTAGGTTTCAGAGTTATGATGGTTGAGGCCATACATACCTTTTGGAGTTATTGTTTCAGGCTGTCTGCACACTCAGAAAGATATCCATCATGTTCAGGCAAGCTTTTCTTTGCATCCATTAGGGGCTAGAAACATGTTTTGTAAATGGAAGCTAGGTTTCTGACTTCATCCAGTGCCACTGGGAGCTGGGGCCCTAGGCATGGACCTATAATGTCTATTCCTCAATCTGGCCCTGACAGAGGGCCAATAGAAATGGACTAGAATCAAGTTTCCCTACCTAGAAAGGTTTCTACCCTTTGTGCAGAAGGGAACTGATGCCTCAGTTTGATTCTAGTCCTGACAGATGCAGAACCCCCAGACATCCAATCTACTTCAGTACGAATAACAGATGTAGAATATATATACCTATACCTGTTTTCCCCCCTTCTCTCCTCATCCAGCTATTTGTAAATTGCTAGGATCCACCGGCTCTGCTGCATATGTGAAACAGTGATACAGGAGGCAAATGGTTCTTCCTTTCCCTCTGCAGTCAGCTCAGTGTGCAGAAGTGTTCTGTGGAAACCTTATCTGTCCCCACTTCCCCCGGTGCCTAATCCTGACTCTGGCACGATTTCACATTTGTGAGGGGCGTTTTAATGATAATCGAAAACAGAGCAGATAACAATGAAACAGAAGAAGATGGAGGTGCAGACTGCTTGGGCATCTGCTGCACAGACCTGGGAGATATCTTGTATCTCAGGGTCACTTGTTTCAATATTAGCATCATGTTCATGCAGCAAGTGTCTCATTAGCACGCTTACTGCCAGTCAGGATTTCTTATGTCCTTAATAGCCTGATGCTTTTTTCCCCCCTGTGTCAGCATCAATCTCTCACCTCACCAAGGGTGGGCTCTACAGCAGGATGGATTTAAACACACAGAAATAATGCTTAGGTAGCAATCGCACCATCTGGCTGAATCAGAGTTTAATACTGGCATAAACTGACAGGAGTTGAAGCAAAAGAACATGTTGGCTGGATTCTGTAGGGATTGTCCTGCTCCACAGTTGTTTTGTGTTTGTACTGTACATCAGTGGTTCTCAGCCTGGAGTATGCATACCCTTGGGGGTACACAGAAGTCTTCCAGGGGGTACTCAACTCATCTAGATCAGTGTTTCTTAACCTCAGGGTTTTGAACACTAGGGGAATTGAGGGACAGGTTTGGGGGTGGGGAGGTCGCAAGTGCAGGGCCAGCATTAGGGGGTGGCAAGCAGGGCAATTCACTGGGGCCACTTGCTACACGGGGCCCCGCAAAGCTAAGTTACATGCTTCAGCGCCGGGCAGCGGGTCTCAGGCTTCAGACAAGGCTCACAAGTGAAAAACAAGCTCAAGTATCACACTGAAATGTAAGTACAATATTTATATTCCAATCGATTGATTTAATAATTATATGGTAAAAATGAGAAAGTCAGCAATTTTTCAGAAATAATGTGCGCTGACACTTTTGTATTTTTAGGTCTGATTTTGCAAGCAAGTCGTTTTTAAGTGAGGGGACCCTTGGGGTATGCAAGACAAATCACACTCCTGAAAGGGGTACAGTAGTCTGGAAAGGTTGAGAACCACTGCTGTACATAATTTTTTCTTACATTCTCAGAATCTTGTTGGAGGGTAGTACAAAAAAATCCCACTGTGTTTGGATTGTTCTCTCTCTTTCCACTTTTTATTGAGGAAATTCAACTCTTTCTCACACAGAGGCAGTACAGAACTTGAAAGCTGTCATGACCTCTGACTTTAAATTATATTCTCCCTATTTCCGTGAGGGCCATTGGGTTTATAATATCATCATCATGGGAGATGGAAGAAGAGTGCCCTGATTATAATAGGAATATCTGCATCAGAATAGAATTACTGAGGGGAGGAGCAATAAACCATGTGTCTAATCTTTTGTGTGGACTAGCACTGACAAACACATTGTATGATAGTGGCAATACCTGTACTGGTGTTTCCGGTTGAGGCCGCAATATCAGTATTTACAATGGCGATGATTCTGAGATAGTGAGCTTCTTTCTAGTGTCATTTTTTACCCTAATTCAGCAAAAGGAATGCTGATGGGCTAATATCACTCAGGGAAGTTGGACTGTATTGCTTGGAAATAAGTGGCTAGTTACGGTAATGGTAATTGTGGTGGCATCAGGTTAGACACTCGTAGATGTAAATAGGTTATGGATAGCAATAACTTTGATGGAAAACTGACTTCAATGAATAGAAAGTTTGACACAAACAATAAAAAAACAGAGGGGATAACCAAAAGAAGTGAAAGAAGATGGAGGTGAAAACTGTATTCATAGAAAAATTTTAGGTTCTCAGTTTCTTGATGAAAACCTGTAAAATTTCAATTTTGAAATAAAAAACAAGAAAAATGGTTTTTGCCAAAAAAATGTCTGGGGGAGGAGTGTGTGTGAGATTCATTCCCCAATCAGCTCTAATTATAGATCATGTTAAGCTTTGCTGTGCATCATAGGGTCTCAACCATGGCCACTCTGGCTGGCCCAATGGTCCTCAAATAGATTGAGTGTTTGATGATGGTGATGATAGGGAATCAGGCCTGCTGTCCAGCACTTGGGACGAGTTGCTTCATACAGTAGATTAAGGAATCACACACTTGTGAGTACAGATAATTTTCAAAGGTATGAGGTGATGTATTTCAGAGGGAAAGGGATTTGGTACAGGGTCTTTTCTGTGTCCTTGTACAGCTTCGTTTTTTAAATTAAAAATGTCGTAGCAGCTGTGTGAATGTTTTGACTTCTGGCTTGTGTTATGAAACCTACTGAAAACCTTGAAACACAGTGGTTTGTCAACCAGGCGGGAAGTAAATTAATTCTTGATAAGTGAGGGGAACTACTCTGTTATAAATTTGCTCAGATAAACCTGTACTCTTGAGTGTTGCACAGAGTATGAGAAATACTGCAGTTGTATCTGCATCCTTAGACCTTGTTTTTGTTGATTGCCTTTGTTTTATGCAGTGTTGTTGTAGCTGTGTTGACCCTAGGATAGTAGAGAGAGACAAGGTGGGTGAGGTCTGATTAAATATGCACCCCTGTATTCACACCCTACAAACTATTATAATAATCTTTGTACAAAATATGCTTTGTGATGGATCGTTTGAAAACTAATAACTCACTGGTTGATATTGTGGTGACATCTATGTAGCAATGTTATATGTAAAGTTATAAACATAAGCTGATATTAGGTCTGAAATATCTTTACCAGACTAATCTAGGTAAACCAATTTCTCAAAGACAAAGAGCAAGTGGATGCCCCTAGCCAGGTGTCATCAAAATTGATGGCCAATTACCTGTCAAGTCGCCATTCTTTGGCAAGGAACGGGGGGCAGGAACAAATTGATCTGCATTTTAACATGGAATCTTTTTCACAACGAGACTCCTTGTCTCCATTCTCACAGTGGGAATGAACTTTATCTAGGGGTAACCCTCAGAAAAATTTCAGAGTAGCAGCCGTGTTAGTCTGTATCCGCAAAAAGAAGAACAGGAGGACTTGTGGCACCTTAGAGACTATTTGTTAGTCTCTAAGGTGCCACAAGTCCTCAGAAAAATGCATTTCAAAGGGGGACTGGACTATAAAAGTGAGGAGCAAAAGCACCCCAACATATCTCTCCCTATCCATCTCTCTCTCTCTCTCTTTCATCTATGAAGACAAAAGAAACAGTCTACAGAGTTTGGGAGCATCTCCTTGCCTGAGAATTTGGTCAGCAATGTTACTGGCTACATGGTACAGGGTTTCATCATGAACCAACTCTACTTTAAGTTTTAGTACTAGGAAGCGTTTTATCTTGTAATCATTTTTTCCTTTAATGCCTTAGATTTTAAGTGAGTACAAGTATATCTCCTTGTAATTAAATAACCTTGTTTTATTCTTTAATTAAAACTAATCCAGTGTTGTGAATTGTTTGTTTGAGTAACTCCATTTAAAGTAGCAAACTGCTGGATATTGTTCCTTTAAGGGGCAACAGATCTAAAATATCTGGACTGTCCAGGAGAGGGCTGGACAGTGCAGAACACATGTTTTGGGTGAAAATTTGGGACTGGGAGTGTGTTGGGGTCACCCTGAAGGTGGTAACTAAGGCTGGTGGAAACCACAGCATGACTGGAGTGTGCTGGCAGGCTGCAGCTATGCACGGACACTCAGAGTGTGACATGCATGCTGTTTGTGAGGGGCTCAGGTTGGGAGTTACAACAGCAAAGCATTGTGAGGCACCCAGGTTGCATCTGAGTCTGGATTGCACCCCAGAATGTCATAGGAGGTAATATCTTCTGTTGGTGAGAGAGACAAGCTTTTGAGCTTACACAGAGCTCTTTCTCAGGTCTGGGAAATGGGCACTCTGGGCACATTCCCCAGATCTGAAGAAGAGCTCTGTGTAAACATGAAAGCTTGTCTCTCAAGTTGGTCCAATAAAATATATTACCTCACCCACCTTGTGTCTTATTTGTTTTATGGCTTAGAATTAAGTTAGTATAGCTTTCTTGAGATTTCTGTTTCACCACCACAGATGCCTGTTTGTTTAATGAAAGTACTTAGAGCTGAATCCTGTTTCCTACTCACAGCATAAGTATACAGGTTCTGCACAGGCTAATTCCTCAGAAAATCTTCCCCTCAATCGATAGAACAGCACTCACTTCTGCAGGCAGCAGTAGCCTCTAGTCCCAGTGTTGTGACACCAGGTTCAGCTGCATCTGCCATACCGCTACAACGCTCCCAGTCTGCCCCACACAGTGCCCACCACCGCACACACACTCCATTGTACCTCAGCTCTAAAATGGCTACAGTGCCCATAGAGCACAGCTCCAATGTACATGGGGAGGGGGGGGAAGGGGTTCTCTGCATTCAGTCCCCCATCCCAGGCAGTGGGACCACAGTGCTTCTGCTGCCTTTTGGCATTGGAGGAATCTGTCCTTTAGGAATTAGCCTGAATAGTGTACGTTATATTATGAAGCTTATGCTTAGCAATCAATGCTAACAGTCCAATTGTTTTGTGTTGTCATAACTGATGTTCAAATATACCAAAATAACAGGAAAGCAGCCGAGTTGTTGGCTTCCTGTGGAGCCATGACTTTGGGGTAACATAGACCAGTGGTCTCCAAAGTGGGGTGCGCAAGAGGATCCTTTGGGGTGCGCGGCAGGAGGAGCGCCGCCGGAGCAGCGCTGCTTTTTTTCCCCCCCTTCGGCAGTTCGGCCAGGAGTCTGAGCGGCTTTTTTATTTTTTTATTTTTGCTTTGACAATTCGGCCAGGAGCAGGGAGTGCATGCTCAAAACATTTTTACTGATGGGGTGCGCGATCAAAAAAGTTTGGAGACCACTGACATAGATCCATAGCCCCTCTACCCAGACTCCTATGTGGGCAGGAACGCTTCACAGAATTTCCCAATTCTGGAGAGAGGGCATTTTAGGAATGCACCTCCTCCAGGTAGGAGAAACTCAGCGGCAGCTGCCAGCAATTCCTAAGCAGCTCCTTGAAAGCCTCAGGAGTTCTGGTGATGTCGACAGTCCTGTATTCTGTATGCTGCTTTGTGGGATTGGGAGACTGACCTTCACAGCCCCATTCCAATGACACAGTGCGAGCTCCATAATTCACCTGACCTCTGCAGAGATCCACCTGGGCAGCAGCAGAAAAAGTGGGAGATACCTCAGGGCCCTGGTGCCTTCCCAGCTTCATGTGGGGCAGGCAGCCCAGGGGCAGGGCCTTTTTTTTTTTTTTTTTTTTTAAAGAACTAATAATGCTAGTTCGATGGGGAGGTTGGGGATGATCTGTATTGAAAGGAGAAAAACCACATATACTAAACAAACCCAATTGGCAGAGAGCTCACAGGCACCTGTCCCAGGGATTGTAGTATGAGAGGGGACTGTTCAAATCATTTAAAAAAAAGTTTAAGGCCCAGATTGTGATACCTGCTCATAGTGAGTATCACCTTCACACCACTAACACAGTCTCTCTGGATTGCAATGGGGCTGCTAATCAGCGTGAGGACAAACGTATCAGGACGTGGCCCTGCGTGAGTCAGAATCATCAAGTTGTACACATTGTATAGTCTCTGTAACTAGATGCTCTTATCACTTGTATCCTCATCCTCCCTCTCTTCCCTCATTGTTCATTACACTTGCTCATTATGTCCTGACTTACACTAGATTGCTAGGTGCTGCCAGAGGCTATTCTTGATTTAGTCTTAAGTGGAGCACAGGATCTGGTACAAGAAGTGAATATAGCTGAACTGCTTGGTAATAGTGACCATAACCTAATCAAGTTTAACATCCCTGTGGGGGGAAAAACACCACAACAGCCTACCTCCGTAGCATTTAATTTCAGAAAGGGGAGCTACACAAAAATGAGGAAGTTAGTTACAAAGAAATTAAAAGGTACAGTGCCAAAAGTGAAATCCCTGAAAGCTGCCTGGAAACTTTTAAAAGACACCATAATAGAGGCTCAACTGAAATGTATACCCCAAATTAAAAAAACAATAGTAAGAGAACCAAAAAAGTGCCACCGTGGCTAAACAACAAAGTAAAAGAAGCATTTAGAGGCATAAAGGCATCCTTAAAAAGTGGAAGTTAAATCCTAATGAGGAAAATAGAAAGGAGCATAAACTCTGACAAGTGAAGTGTAAAAATATAATTAGGAAGGCCAAGGATCTGATGAGAAACAATCAAATGAAAAAAGTCCCACTCAATTACATCATATAATGGGAGACAGCTAAAAAGTGACAAGTTTTTAACGTGCTTATGTACAAACACTAAAAGTCTAAATAATAAGATGGGTGAACTAAAGTGCCTAGTATTAAATGTGGATATTGATATAATAGGCATCACAGAAACTTGGTGGAATGAGAATAATCAATGGGACACAGTAATGCCAGGGTACAAAATATATCGGAAGGACAGAACAGGTCGTGCTGGTGGGGAAGTGGGCACTACATGTGAAAGAAAGCATAGAATCAAATGAAGTACAAATCTTAAATGAACCCAACTGTACCATAGAATCTCTATAGATAGTAATTCCATGCCCTAATAATAAGAATATAGCAGTAGGGGTATATTACCGGCCACCAGACCGGGGTGGTGATAGTGACTGTGAAATGCTCAGGGAGATTAGAGAGGCTATTAAAATAAAAAACTCAATAATAATGGGGGATTTCAACTATCCCCATATTGATGGGTACATGTCACCTCAGGATGGGATGTGGAGACAAAGTTTCTTGACATCCTAAATGACTGCTTCTTGGAGCAGCTAGTCCTGGAACCCACAAGACGAGAGGCAATTCTTGATTTAGTCCTAAGTGGAGCACAGGATCTGGTCCAAGAGTTGTATATAGCTGGACTGCTTGGTAATAATGACCATAATATAATTAAAGTTAACATACCTGTTGTGGGGAAAACACCACAGCAGCCCAACAATATACCATTTAATTTCAGAAAGGGGGACTACACAAAAATGAGGAAGTTAGTTAAACAGAAATTAAAAGGTACAGCGCAAAAAGTGAAATCCCTGCAAGTTGCATGGAAACTTTTTAAAGACACCATAAAAGAGGCTCAGCTTAAATGTATACCCCAAATTAAAAAAACATAGTAAGAGAACCAAAAATGTACCACCGTGGCTAAACAACGAAGTAAAAGAAGCAGTGAGAGGCAAAAAGGCAGCGTTTAAAAAGTGGAAGTTAAATCTTAGTAAGGAAAATAGAAAGAAGCATAAACTCTGGCAAATGAAGTGTAAAAATGTAATTAGGAAAGCCAAAAAAGAATTTGAAGAACAGCTAGCCAAAGACTCAAAAAGTAATAGCAAAAAATGTTTAAGGACATCAGAAGCAGAAAGCCTGCTAAACAACCGCAGGCCATGGGACGATCAAAATGCTAAACGACCACATTGTGGAGAAATTAAATGAATTCTTTGCATTGGTCTTCACGGTTGAGGATGTGAGGAAGATTCCCAAACCCGAGACATTATTTTTAGGTGACAAATCTGAGGAACTGTCCTAGATTGAGGAGTCATGAGAGGAGGTTTTGGAACAAATTGATAAACTGAATAGTAATAAGTCACCAGGACCGGATGGTATTCACCCAAGAGTTCTGAAGGAACTCAAATGTGAAATTGCAGAACTAGTAACTTTTGTCTGTAACCTATCATTTAAATCAGCTTCTGTACCAAATGACTGGAGGATAACTAATGTGACGCCAATTTTTTTTAAAAGGCTCCACATGTCATTCCGGCAATTACAGGCTGGTAAGCCTAACTTCATACCAGGAAAACTGATTGAAACTATAGTAAAGAACAGAATGATCAAACACATAGATGAACATGATTTGTTGGGGAAGAGTCAACATGGTTTTGCCTAAAAAGGGAAACCATGCCTCACTAATCTACTAGAATTCTTTGAGGGGGTCAACAAGCATGTGGACAAGGGAGATCCAGTGGAGAGAGATTACTTAGAAGGGGAAAAAGAGGGAAACAGTGAGGTGGCAAAATTTGCAGATGGTACAAAACTACTCAAGATAGTTAAGTTTCAGGCAGATTGCGAAAAGCTACAAAAGGATCTCTCAAAACTGGGTGGCTGGGCAACAAAATGGCAGATGAAATTCAATGTTGATAAATGCAAAGTAATGCACATTGGAAAACATAATCCCAACTGTACATATAAAATAATGGGGTCTAAATTAGCTGTTACCACTCAAGAAAGAGATCTTGGAGTCATTGTGGATAGTTCTCTGAAAACATCCACTCAATGTGCCGCAGCAGTCAAAAAAGCTAACAGAATGTTGGGAATCATTAGGAAAACAATGGATAATAAGACAGAAAATATTGCCTTATGTAAATCCATGGCATACCCATATCTTGAATACTGTGTGCAGATGTGGTCGCCCCATCTCAAAAAAAGCTATATTGGTACAGAAAAGGGCAACAAAATGATTAGGGGTATGGAATAGCTTCCATATGAGGAGAGATTAATAAGGCTGGGTCTTTTCAGCATGGAAAAGAGACGACTAAGGGGGGATATGGTAGAGGTCTATAAAATCATGTCGGGTGGGGAGAAAGTGAATAAGGAAGCATTATTTACTTCGTCTCATAACACAAGAACTAGGGGTCACCAAATGAAATTAATAGGCAGCAGGTTTAAAACAAAAAGGAAGTATTTTTGCACACAATGCACAGTCAACCTGTGTAACTCTTTGCCAGAGGATGTTGTGAAGGTCAGGACTATAACAGGGTTCAAAAAAGAACTACATAAGTTCATGGAGGATAGGTCCATTAGGATTAGCCAGGTATTAGCCAGGATGGGCAGGGATGGTATCCATAGTCTCTGTTTGCCAGAAACTGGGAATGGGCCATAGGGGATGGATCACTTGATGATTACCTGTTCTGTTCATTCCTTCTGGGGCACCTGGCATTGTCCACTGTGGGAAGACTGGATACTGGGCTAAATGGACCTTTGGTCAGACCCAGTATGGCCGTTCTTATGGTCCTATGTTCTAACATAACTAGTACCCCAGTTCTGAATGAAGGCCTCTGAAGATGATGTAATACTTATTTGCCGCCAGCTATGAATGTTTAATTTTTTTGAGGGGTGACATCTGGATTTTCCCACGGATGCTCAGTCATTCCTTATGTTGTTGAGTTGTGGTACAGGTATCGGAAGGGAGCACGGAGGCAATGGGACCATTTTGTTGAGTAAGTAACTCACCAGTGCAAACAAGGGCCTTTATTCTCATGTATTAATGATCTCATTGGAGACTATGTGCATCATTTTAGAACTATAGGTCACACTTACCAGGAATCCATTTTTATATTCTTACTTATTTTAAAGGGCCCAAATTCTGCTCCTAGAAATGTGGGTGTCACTATGGGGTCCTGGGAGCTACTCATTTGTATACCAACTGCAGGATTATACTTTTTTAGAAAGTGGGCCCTAAACTGTATGGTGTGAACCACCAAACTAAACCCAGCCCGTCCAACCCCATCTTGTCAGATTATTTGATGCATCCAATTAGTTGCTCCTCAGCATTCTGTATGGCATGTACTATAACCTTTTGTAATTGTTCATGTTTAAAATGTGGATTCTCTGAGTGACTGTGAAAGGGATATTTTATTAGCTGCTAAGAGCTATCGAGAAACCAGAATTGCTCAAGTGGCGAAATATCAAAGGAAACCAACACAGAAATAAAAATGAAGTCCTAAAGGAAAACCTGGATTAGTAGGAAGAAAGGAGAAACACAATAAAAGGAACACAAAGGAAAACCTGTCCCTTCCTTGCAAGACTCTTCAGTCAGACTCTCACCAAATAGTAACACATTGAAAAATCTCACTTCTAAACAGCCTGGAAGCAACACACAGTCAGTCTTGGATTGGCCTTTGTCAGAATAATGATACATTAAATAAATCAGATTTTCCCACTAGCTGGTGATATAAAGTGCAGCTTTGAATCAGATTGCTTTTTTCCAGAGTGCCCCTGCAGTGCTACATTAAAGGGAGGGTGGGGGGTGGGAAAGGGTATTTCATCTGATCTTTTTCTCCATCTTCCTCTCCTTAGCTAATGGCAGTGGATAGGCAATGACATTGTTTGGTGCCTGGCTTTTTCAGTGTCATCTTATTTTATTGAGAAAATCTGACTGTTACTGCATTTCTGCCCATAGGGGTAAAATGTCAAATTTGACCCAAAAAGATGTCTCAGTGGGTGAAGAAGGTGAATCAATTCAGGTATTGGTCACAGAGGATCAGTCTGGCAGGAACCCTTCATATTTTGGAAGGACAATATTCAAGTTTTAAGACAAAACAGAACAAGATCCAGCATCCACATCACTATCAGGATGGAAATTGGGATGAAAAAAATCACTTTTTAAACTGTTGGCGTGCTACAAATAAAGAAGCTGCCAGGCTCCCCCAATGCATATCAGATATTCTGTTCTACACTAGAAGTGCTACAGCAGCGCAGCCGTACCGATGAAGCTCTCCTGGTGACATAGCGCTGTCCACACCGGCACTTAGGTCAGTGTAACTTATGTTGCTCCGGAGGGAGGCTTATTCAACCCCCTGAGTGACCTAAATTATGTCGACATAACCTGTCACTGAAAACAAAGGCAGATTATCTCCCCAGGGAACTAAGGGGAGAATCTGAGGTTTTAACCCCAAAAAGTTGTAAGGGAGAGAGAGGGAGAAAACACAGCTAACTCCCTGTAATGTCCTGCATCTGAACTGAGGCAAAACATGGCAGCTTTCCTCTGCATTCCAGACCATTCTGATACTGCCCTCCTTTTGAAGGTTCAGTACATAGAAAACAGACGGACCCTCTCCTTTTACTTATGGTCCATACATAGCTACAGCCACCACACTGTTCTTTGAAGACTATCATGTTTCTTTTATCAATTGCATGCTGGCATTATGCATACACTGTATTATACTGCTGTGCTCTTGAGTCAGTGCTTGGGGGAAGTCATAAGCCGAGAGAGCCTTGGTTATTTGCAAATACAGTTAATTAGAATAACATTTGCTTTAAATGCTCAGTAGTCTGTGCAGTTATCGGTTCTAAAGATTATGTTGTACTTACAGATAAGCTGGCCACCCAAGATTTCTACAGCCTTCTAAAATGGGAGCGGCCTATAAATAGGAATGTAGATGGTGCGATGTGGTATACAAACCCCACACTGGGCCCAAAGGGGTTAAAAGGCAATACTGGGCCCAGATGGCCCCGCCCTTACAGGCCTGCTAAGCATCCTCCAGATGGAGGAGCAGGTTAAAAGTTGCTCAGAAACCCAGGCGAGGGGTGGTGGCTGCAGGTGAGAAGAATCCTTCTCCAGGAAGCCAGTTAGAAGGTGGAGCTTGAAAGAGAACCACAGAGTGGGTAAGGCCCCCAGCAGCGCCTTCTTCAACCATCACCCCTTTTGAGAGCTAGCAGGTCTTGCAGGGCTCTGCTCCTTTGGACTTCATTTGTTAAACTATTGACTGTTTGGACTTTAGAGGGCATGCCTCAAACTGAAGGAGCATATAGGCTAGGAAAAGTGGCCTAGGGTAGTAGACTTAGGGTATGTCTAAATTGCAAGTAGACACCTGCAGCTGACCCGTGCCAGCTGACTCAGGCTCATGGGGCTTGGGCTGTTTAATTGTGGTGTAGATGTTCTGGCTCGGGCTGCAGCCTGAGCTCTGGGACCCTCCCACCTCACAGGTTCCTAGAGCCCAGACCAGCCTGAGCCCAAATGTCTACATTGCAATGAAACAGTCACTTAGCTTGAGCCCGAGTCTGCTGGCATTGGCCAGCTGTGGGTTTTTAATTGCTGTGTAGACATGCCTTTAGACTCTCTATGGGGAGGAACCTGATGGCATTACTTCCCACAGGCCTCTGGGCTGGGACCTGGTGGATGGGGTCCCCCTACCATGTCCCACTTAAGGGCGAAGGCCCAGATGATGCAAAGAGGAGGCCCAAACACCCCCAGTCTGAGGTCAGTAACCAGGCATTGCTACTGTCTGCCCCTGCCCTGATACAGAGACAAGGGATTGGAGGTCAGATGTACTAACTAGTAGGCAACCTGGCCCTCTGAGCCCCCTATCACAGTTGGGGAGTAACAGTCAATCAAATATTCAATCCATTCATAATAATGATCAAGCACTTTTGGGCCTTTCATGGGATAATTCTGAGAATATTTCTTGGTCTGGAAAAGCAGAATCAATTCTTCAAAGACACATTGGAAGCTATGTAGGGACACTCCATCACCTTGAATACCTAATAAAAATCTTTTAGGTTATAAAATCATCTCTGGTTTGCTCTCTTTGCCACCTGTTTAGTCAGAAACATTCCAGTCCAGTCACTGGCTGACGCATACCTCCTGTACGCTGAGATGTAGTTCCTCCTAGCTGGATCGCAAGTGAATTTAGGAATAAAACAGAGCAGTCCTTTTTATTCTTTTAATAAAGAATGATACAGTAGCAAGGTTTCTAATGTTGCATTAGCATGAAATGTGTGGGGGAATAAAAATTCTCTCTGCCTAGAGAAGCAGTTAGTTTTTGAATTGAAAGGGAATGTGGGCATGGTGGAAATTTCCTTTGATGAGGTTCATTACCTTCTGTGTCAACTACTAACCCATCCTTGACAGGAATTATGTTTATCCTTGGCTAATAAAGATACTTCTGAACAGTGCGTTTTATTGGGTTGGGGAGCTTTTGGAATGTATCCAACTGAACTAAATAGCATTTCAAAACACAGTCCTGGGAGAGGATGAGTTCCCAGTGGAGATGGCCTCTACAGAGCATTTATTCCCTATACTTCAAACACCATTAAAAGTCATTCACATGTATAGATGATATTTAAACAAATAAACCCCATAGTCACTGTATTGTAAGGCCCGGATTCAGAAAGGTACTTAGCTGCCTAAATATCTTTATGAATCTGGGCCCTAGTGCATCAGCCGTCATTGCAGTAGACGATGGGTATCACTTGTGGTGGATGATCGGTATATGCTTTTTTGGAGGGTGGGTGTAACTTTCAACTATACCATGTATTCTCCAGTGTTACTGGTCATTTTATTGGTTATTGCTGGAAAAGTATTTTAAAAACTCCTATTCTCTTCCTAGATTATGATCGCCTAAAGAAGAGTAATATTACCCTTATTGCACCCCTGGTATGTTCTAATCTTGTCTCTGTAATGTATACCCACACTATAAGAAACCAATGTTGAAGGACCTTGTTAGGTAGCAGATCAAGAATGATAAACAAAACTACCTTTCCCCACCCCCATAGCATCAGATTAAGAGAAAAATAATGTGAACAAACAAATGTTAGAAATGAAGAGTCCTCTGCCCAAATCTCCTGCAGTGAGGAGAGCAGGAAACAGCCCCTTGCTGTTAGCAGTTCTGCTTCAGAAATATCAAACCTTTTTTTCTACAAGGGGAAGAAGTGTCAGTTGGGGGATAGAAGCATCACTATCAGAGAAGAAATAAATAGAGTGGTGGTTCTGAGGAGAGAGAGACACACACACTGTAGGATCCACACACTATGCTTTGGAGGACAGAACTATTTTTTATTTGGAGGTTTTGGAAAAACTGGTTTTATGAAACAGAAATTTGGCTGGCGGAGGCCCTGTTTTCACTACAACTTTTAATAGTGATTTTGTAACCTACTGGAAGCATGGGTACCTTAATTGGGTATGAGTTAGGCTGTTCATTTTTGTCTATACAAAACATCTCTGCACTCCCTAACCATGGTGCATTCTGCACTTACTGTGTTCCATAACCATGTTTAGCAGCACATTTGGAACAGCATGCATGTCAAGTGCCAGACCACAGAATGAATTGCAATACGGACCAGATCTATGGTTTCAGAGTAGCAGCCGTGTTAGTCTGTATCCGCAAAAAGAAGAACAGGAGGACTTGTGGCACCTTAGAGACTAACAAATTTATTAGAGCATAAGCTTTCGTGGACTACAGCCCACTTCTTCGGATGCATATAGAATGGAACATATATTGAGGAGATATATATACACACATACAGAGAGCATAAACAGGTGGGAGTTGTCTTACCACCTCTGAGAGGTGGTAAGACAACTTATCACTTATCACTTATCACTTATCACTTCAAAAGTTTTTTTCTCTTAATTAATTGGCCTCTCAGAGGTGGTAAGACAACTCCCACCTGTTTATGCTCTCTGTATGTGTGTATATATATCTCCTCAATATATGTTCCATTCTATATGCATCCGAAGAAGTGGGCTGTAGTCCACGAAAGCTTATGCTCTAATAAATTTGTTAGTCTCTAAGGTGCCACAAGTCCTCCTGTTCTTCTTTTTGCAGATCTATGGTGTATGTAAAGTCTCTGACCTCATACTAAGGAGAAGATGGTAGATACAAGACATAGTGTTAGGCTGGAAAGTGTTAATGGGTGACCAGAGGCATCTCTTTGATCTATGGGCAATCACAGGCATCATTAAAGCTGATGGGTATATCAGACATCCTTCATTCGGGCCAAATGGAAGAAGCAATTTAGCTCTCTTATGGAGTAAGACAGCTGAAACAATAGAAGCCACTGCCCAAGGCCCTGGGCTGCAGGAGCAGGAACTAATCTAAGGATAATGAGAGGGATTTCCCTGAAGATTGATTGCACACACAGGGGCTGGGACAGGGAGTGGTTGCCTCTATGTTTGTCTGTATGGGTGTCAGAAGCAAAAAATCAGAGAAGCAGTAGTGATCACAGCCCTGAGAGGGAGCAGAGACAGATTTAGCACCTTTTTCTGTTTGTTTAAATGTTTTTGTATTAGTTGGTTATTTGAAAGTAAATGATGAATAGCTAATTCTCATATTCTGGGTCTAGCTGCCTTTTATTTCTGACTTTATAATATGTTAAAAGTCATAAATAGAAAGCTCTAGTAAAAAGAGGAGAACAATGATTATACAGTACTATAATGCTCTTTCTTATTTCATTTTGTGCTCGCTGCTGGTACCTTTTAATCTGATTATGTGAATCGTTCCTTACAGCTTTCCCCCAATAAATTAGTTTAAATGCATGCTGTGTGCCCCTTTACCTAGCTATACGTTCAGTAAAACACACAGTTCAAATGCAGTGTGGTTAGAGGTCTTTCAGAGGTGTTCATTATTGACGATATTTTTCAGCTTTCTCACTTTGTACTGTAGCAGTAAACTCTCCCTTTGTGCATCTGACCTTTCAAATATTCATAAAATTCAATGAGTTTAAAGTGTTTCAAAAAATAAATTTTACCAAGCCACATTCATTGGAACTTTTATTTAACAAAACCCGCTGCAATGAGAAGAAGGAATGGAGCCCCAAATATCAGTAATTGCCTTGCACTGTTTCCAACGGCTGCAATATTCTACTCTTGCAATGTTTCAATTTACTATACATCAGGGACAATAAGGGCAATGCACTGTATAAACTCTGCTAACACAGCTGGTGTAAGAACTAGTCATTTCTTTGAATAATCTAACAGGCCACTCCCTCCCCAGGCTTCAGAGCCTGAGCTCCATCCTGAGCCGCACTGTCACAGCACTGTTTACAGAGCTATTTATAGAGCACTAGCGTGAGCCCCACTAACCCAAGTCTGTTGACCCAGGCTGGGACTCTCACTCCTGTGGGCTCTAAAATGCCGTGTGGACATGCCCTATATGTCTCCACTGGTGTCCTGTAGAGTTTCAGTAGAAGAGCAAATGACCGCGGAAAAATTGTCGTCTCACAGGTAGCCATCCTGACGTTTTTTTAAAGTTTACTAAATCTTTTGTCCTAGTTCTCCTTACAAACGTCACTCCAGAGATATGCAGTGTTGTTGTAGCTGTGTCAGACCCAGGATATTAGAGACCATGTGGGTGAGGTAATATCTATTCACTTCTGTTGGGAGAGATGAGCTTTCAAGTTTACACAGAGCTCTTCTTCTGGACCTGGTCCCTACCAGCTCTATGTACTATTCTTCTTAATGCCAAATCAAAGCCTCTGTCATATAGGTTTTGGAGACCAATCCTTAGAACCCTGCCACTCTCCCCCGCCCTCAGCACACATCCTCCTACAGAATGCTGCCACGGTTAGTCTGCTTGTGTTCCGGGACTGCCATGTAGGACGGGAGGTGAAGCCAACAAGACTGTCAGCAAAACACACCAACCAGAGTGGATGTGTCTAAGTTGGGCTGGGTCATCGTCAAGGTCCTAGCTAAAGTGCACCGATTGTAAGGGGAGCACAGAATACATCAGTCTGATGGGCATCCCAGAGCCTGCTAGAGAGTATGCTTTCCTGCAGTGCCCTTAGGGGCATTTTGTTCCTGGTTTATATGAATGCAAATGTCTCCAAAGGCCCCTGCTCAGGGGCTACCCCTTACCAATGTAATTCCCCACCCCTTGTAGGAGCCTTAATTTGACCCTGACTGTATTTAATGTGAATATTCCCTATTTTGTAATGTACCCATCTTGTATTAATAATATCTTGTGGTAACATAATTATTTATCTTAGTTTTAAATCATTACAAATCTGAAAATACAAAACAAAATCATGTGCACTTTCAGTGGTGCTCCTTCCCCACTCTGTTCCCAACAATACCTACCTGTTTCCCCCCTTTTCTTGTCCCCCCCACCATTTTGAATAGGCAATATTCTCAAATGCGGGCTTCATTGTGCTTGCTTCTGTTCTATCGTCTCCATACCTATAACATAATTTTTCTTTTTGTAATTTAGGGAACCAGATACATGTGCAGCATTCTAATCTGATTTTAACGTTGGAATAATTTCCTTTCAGTTATATTTAATGGGTCAGATTCTGCTCACCGTTTACGCTGGTGGAAAATCTGACTATCCCATTGTAGTTACTTCAGATTTACACTGGTGTAATTGAGAAGCACTTGCCTTAATGCCTCTGTTTAAGCCTATCCTAGACCTCGAGTATTTTCTAATTTCATATTCTGTTCCTATTCATTATTTTTCTGCATTTAATTTGTCTGAACCACTTATCTACAATAGCCATTCTATTAGTCTGACCAGAATTTTCTGAATTTTATCGCTCTCCTCGTTATATTTATTGTTCCCTTCCTTTCTACTTTCATCACTCCCTTCATTCCCTGAATTGTTTCATAATGTCATCAGTCTCTTTCATTTCCTTTGTTCAAGTTAGTAAGAACTAGCGAGCAATACAAATCCTGCCTTGCTCTAGTAGTCAACACAATCCGCTTCCCCCACCCCGACCTCATTCTACTCACATTTATCCAGTCCATGAAATTTCTAAATTTTGATCACCCAAGGATCATGTTGATTTAGGGCCGACTGATCTTGCTCCCGCTGAAGTCAATGACAAAGTTGCCATTGACTTTAAAAGAAGTGGGATCTGGCCCTTACTTTAGATTTAGTTGGGAATTGGTCCTGCTTTGAGCAGGGGGTTGGACTAGATGACCTCCTGAGGTCACTTCCAACCCTGATATTCTATGATACTGATTTCATGGCAATTTGATAGGAAACCCTTTTCAAATTACTAGAAATTCAAATAGTTAATCTTTCTCTGTCTCTCAGTATTGAACGTGAAGCTGCAAAGTACATAGAATTGAGCTTTCCATTAGTAGTTCCATCATTTCTAATACAGTGCATTTTGGCAGATGGCATTCATGCACACAGACTTCATTAGAAGATTCTCAGTCACATCTGCCACTTGCCATTAGGCCTGAGAGGCAGGCCTTTTCCATGACCTACTGTTACATATCAAGGAAACTACATCTATGATACAGCAAGTGGTTAGGAAATCCCTGCTATATTTGATTTATACAATACCCTGCCTGGCAGGCACTTGCGTTCCATTTTTCTGTAAAGTAGCTACCTGATTAGAACGGTGCAGCTTAGTTTTTGTTTGATCCTTTCTATTATTTCTTTTAATAGAACGGCATATGCTTCATATAAAAAGTCTGAACCATGTCGTATTATGTTCTTTCTAGCAGTGATAATTATTAGGGACAGATTTGGAGATATAGATATAGCTGGTGTAAATTGCCACAACTGTGCTGAAGTCAATAGCAGAGATGACGCATGGGGGCGGCATGCAGAGTCGTGTGTCCCCTTCCTCCTCCCTCCCCCCACAGATTTGCTGCTTGGCTTGGACTGAGTATGCTCAGTAACACTGCTGAAGCCGGCTGCCTTCTCTCTGCCCCCGCTCCCCCACACACACATACACACACTCACTATCTGCAGGCAGAGTGAGGGTAACTGGCATCAGCTCTGGTCAATAGAGCTATGCTGACTTATATCATCTAAAGAGCTGGCTCGCGGTTTCATTTGGATAATGTGCAGGAGGAAAAATGTGTGATGTTCTGTCTACTAAGGGCCATATCCTATGAAGTGCTGTGCACCTGCAACTCCCTCTGAAGCCAAGGGGAGTTGCAGATGCTCAGTACCTCTCGTGGCTTGCGCTGATCTTCCAAGGATCTTCTGAATGTCACTGAGTGGCCTGAACTCTCATTGGGGTTAATCTATTTTTGGATTTTTTACAAAGCCCATTACTGTACTAAGTGCTTCCAAGATTATTCAAATCTGCATGATGTGATTAGAATTCAAGTAGTTCTCTGTGCTTCTGCCCCCCACGTAAGTAGGCTTTGCCACACGTGCTACGGTGGAAACGCTTTGTCAAAGAGGAAGTTCTTGTAGCTTACTCTGGAAGGGGGGGGGGGTCAGAATCTGGATTAGTTGGTTCTGCTCTGAAAGCTTGTTACACAGCCAAATCCACTCAACTAAGAATGCTTTACTTTACCTGCTGATCCAAGGCTCTGGAAATGGTAGCGTTTCAAAGAAGTATAGCTATTTAGCAGCAAGCTGTGCCTGGAGATGTGGTCAGTGGTGTAGTTGGCTCCTGACCCATTGATGCTTTTGACAAACAGGAACAAAGCTTTGATCAGGCAATGAAAGCAGACTGTAGCCAGTGGGAAGAGTTGAGGGCGCTGAGCACCTTCTGGGAGACAGTCATTACCTTGCAAAATCGAGTCTCTAGTTTACATGGATAAGTGCAAATCTCTTTTCACTTTCATTTTAAGTAGATTTATATCCTCGGAGCTTTTGTTTCAGAAAAACCCAAAATCTTAAAGTGAAACTCGAACAAAACTAGTGTTTTGTATTGTTTTTAATTGCAAACCAAGCAAAAGCACTATGTTTTGCATGATTTGGGGGTTGAAACACTGCAAAAAAAAAAGTTTTGCATAGTTTCCACATCAAACCAAATTCATCCCAAAGTTGACAAACTAGATTCAAGTTTCACATATGAAACAAAACCAGAGAGCAGGTAAATGTTTGCATTTATATTCAGAGATGTATGCTTTGGGTCTGCATTTTTTCATATAAGATCATTTTTATTTAACATCCTACAGTTCAGGTTTGTCAAAGGCCATTATGAGAACAGTCTTTCTCTTGGTATTTCTGTTCTTCCAGTCAAGACTGGAATCAAGAAATGTACAGAACAACCACAGCAGCAAAAATTTGGTTTGATTGGTTCAGCTTGTATCTAAACAGATTGCCAAACCCTCATAATTGTGAATACAGAAACATATTACATGTAGCACGGTTCCAGCAGTTTCCTAAATATTATCCAAGGATTACCTAGTTAGTATGATGAGTTCATTGCTGACAAGGTATTCAGCACTGTACAAGACACAAAAATTAGGGAATCCCTGCATTGAAGAGCTTACAGTCTCATTGAAAGAGAAAAGTGAGGATCTTCTGGAAAGAAGAGAGGCAGTAGTAACTGTGTGTGTGTGTGTGTACTTGCAATGGACATCACTGGAGAAGTAAGACAACAGGAGAGGCTTGAAAATGGGGGAGGGTGATGGCTTTGCTAACCCATATGGGGAAAGCATTCTTTGCAGCATGGGGGGAAGGAGGGAAGACATGGAGGGGGGAGCATGTGATGAACAGGGCATCAAAGCTGATTTGTTTTTTATTCTTTAAATAGTCTTATTTCTATGCTTTTCTTTTAAAAAAAATACAAATAATCTGCCGTGAAACCTAAAATAAATTATCCCAGCCTAACAATGCCCTAAAGCTTTATACACATTGTCATTAAAATTGTATGAAAAATGCAAATCACTGAGCTCAAACCTTACAGGATCAGTAGCTGAGGTAACAGAACAGATTTTTGTTAGACTAGCACTCTGCTGCATAAACCTTTAATTAATCCTCCAGTGCAACCCATGTTGATGTATTGCTTGGCATTATTAGATTGTGTTTAAGCAGGCACCATGTACACAGTGTGTTAAAAAAGCTTCAGGCAGTGGAAATGCCACCTTTGTATTCTTGCCTTATTGTTTTTTTTCCTTTCTGGTTCAATCATGCTAAAGACAAAAAGAAGAGGGGGGGGGGGTGGAGGGGAAAGAAGATCAAAGGAAACCCACACAACTTTTAAAATAGATTCTGAAGGGTTGTTGTACTTTTCTTACAGAGGATTCCTCCCCCCCCCCTCCCCCCGTGCACAATGGATCTGTGCAATTCTTGCCTGTCTGTGTAGGAGTGTACATAGAGCCTACCCTTAGGCAGGTGAAATGCTAGTCGTGAAATGGATGTAAGTCACTATGAGTGATCCTTGAGCTTTCTCCGCCAGAAGATTAACAAAAACTAGACACACAATGTTTGCAAAGCTTTAAACCCTTGAAAATAAGTGTTTATATAGGAAATAACTCAGAACCAT
This sequence comes from Chrysemys picta bellii, assembly GCF_011386835.1. NCBI lineage: Eukaryota > Metazoa > Chordata > Testudines > Emydidae > Chrysemys > Chrysemys picta. The sequence continues at coordinate 74,542,088 of NC_088792.1, forward strand.
AACCTTATTAATTCTGCAGTGTGGAAAATGATCTCCAGATAAGATTAGGAATTTTTTTTGCCCCATTGTGTAATTTTGTAGTGTTGGGTAAGTGCCTTATGGGCAATTGGTGATCAGAGGTGGTTTTGCTGACTTTCTCCAAAGAAAGGAGTTTGAGACTTTATCATAGTGTAGAACATCATTAACCCAGAGAATGTCTCATGAGCCAATTCCTCTCCCATTCGTAATCACATGAACCACCTGTCTCAGAACATCCCCGTGGCGACTACAACAATTGCTTACACAGAAAAATAATATTAGGAAAGAATTAAATGTTCTTAATTCTGATCTGGCATCTGGAAAAAAGAGGTGTTAGAACCACATAACCAATCAACTCTGTGGGGATCCAGAGATCTCAGCTTGCGAACCTCTATTCTAAATCTTTCAGGCACTTTCTGAAGCATTATTTTGGTTTCAGTGGGGCAATTGCTATTAACCTTTTCACTGCTGCTGCTACTAGATCCTCTTTTTCTCTCTTCCTGCAAAAGGTAAAATCTTATGACTGGTGTAGTCTCCAGCTCTAAGACCAGGATGGGGGCATGGAGCATCTCTGTTGCTGCTCTGTCTTGGGATGGTGGGATTCAAAATCAAGGAGGCTCATGCCTTAGACTTTGCCTACAGAAATATAAATATGAACCTGTTTCCTTCTGAAAAATCTGTATTTTCCACCAAGGAAAGGTGACATTGTGCATAAAAACCTGCTTTGCACACAAACGCCTATTTGTGTTTGTGTGTGTGTTTTGGCAGCTGAAAAAGCCAATTTTCAACAAAGAATCTTTTGTTCAAAAAGTTTCAACCAGCTTTTGTACTCTTGTGTCACATGGGGAGGAGGGGATGGTCTTCAACACAGGTCAAACATGATTTGATGCCCTTTGATTCTGCTTCCATTGATCCATATTGGTTCATCTGGACCTAACTTTGTTTCAGATATCAAAAAGGAAGTAAGTTTTTTTTTCTCCTTAATCTCAAAAGCTTTCACCCTTTATTTCCTTCCTGCCAGTCCTTAACAATTTGTACCACTTGCTGGTTGTGACAATTTGGGGGAATCTGTCTGTGTACTGTTCATGAATTCTGGTTGATATTGGGTACTTTCTGTGTCAGATGGCAAACTGCATTGTGAATGTGGAGCTTGTTTGCCTTTTCTGTTGCCTTTTGCCTCTATATTGAGCTAAAATCCACAAGAGGTCAAAGGAGAAATTCTTGTATCTGGAACAAGACTAACAATACATAGTAGTTAAATTCTGATGATCGTCCATTCAAGTGGGGCACCCTTGAACAAAGAGATGGTAGCTATTCAGGGCATACCAATTTTTCAGCCTGAACTCCAGTGGGGAGGTAACTAAGCAATGGGTCACCTGGTGAGAGACTTTGATCTACGAGACTGATCAGGGCATCATATGACAAAGGGGACTGGAGATTATAAAAGAGAGGGTCTCTCACTGGCTGTTTGGGAGCATGTGGAAGGGCACTGACTGCAGGTGGGTGAAGGGGTGTGGGTGTGAGAGTCTCTCCATGATACAGTGGAGAAGCCATGAGCAGCAGGAGAGGGATCCAGGACACACCAGAGGATTCTGATCTAAGTCCAAAGACTGCTCTAGAGTGGAGAGGAAACTGAGGCAGAAAAATGCATATGGTGTTTGTATGACTTCTGTCGGGGTCTATATATCTTCCTGCTATCTAAAGTAAAGAGTAATTGTATTTAGAAACCTTTGCAAAGCCTGTGTGTGTGTGTGTGTTATGTGCTACATCATTCAGGTAACTGTAAACCCCATTAACTCTGATAGATTTTCCTACAGCTCGTGGGGCCATGGCTGTTCACAACCATATCCCTTCTTTCTCTGCACCACCTTTAAAGAGAGAAACATCTCCATCACTTTGTCACTTTTATTCCCAGCCTCTTAGCCTTCTGGCTGATGTCAGGCTTCTTTAAACATAATTCTGCCCCCAATTCTGCAAAGACTTATACATGTGCATAACTTTAGGTATATGAGGACTCCTACTGAATTCAGTGGGACTACACATGTCCTTAAAATTATTTACATGTGTAAATCTCTGCATGGATTGGGCCTACGTGAGTTTATATCTAGAGTCACTACTGTCAGTGAGCTAGTAAGAAAATTACTTTTTATTTATAAAGGTTTTTGTTTCACAAGACAATTAAACCTTTCCTCTCCATTTTGAGTTGTTTTCAGTGACCAAAGGAGCTCTCATCTTAGTGGGGGCTTTTAATTACTCTTTTATAAAAAAGGGTTTGTGGTCTCCAGCGATGGTCTAATAACCATGTTTAGTAGTTTTCAGAAATACTTACAAACATGCATTTTAAAACTTCTTCAGCTTTTCCCCTTTTTTATTTTATCACAGACATGACAGACCATTTGCAAATGTTTGTGAATCACATGGTATTTAAAAGCTTGTATGTGGAACATTAAAGTCACTGGAAAAATCAGTGCTCATGAACATTCTTTTTCTTAATTAGAAAGGAATTGCGCTTGCAAATTGCTATCTTCATATATTATGCAGTGATATAAAAACATTAAAAGCCATTTAGGCAGAGGTAATTGCAGCAGTTGCTAATATGGTAGAACAGCCCTGTTTTAGTGGCTTGGCTGTGCATTAACACTGACAAGTTAATATCTGCTGTCTCTCTCAGAGGTTCCCTGAATTCTCTGTCTTCAAATTATTCCACACTTTCATGCATAAACAATAACATGGCCCTTCCCAACCTCACATAATCACCTTGCTGAAGAAAGATCCTAGACTTTCATTCACATTACAGTGTTGGTGACATTTGTATCCAGGAAAGCCGTGCTTGTCTTGCACAGCCATAAAGGACTGAACAACTCTACAACTGAGCCCAACCCCAGGTCATAGTCCATATGAACGGTGCATCCAAATCCTTCTCTCTTGTGCCGTATAGAATGCAGTAATCCAGAGATCCTCCAGCTGCTGGAGAGCCACCTTGTCCTCAGATGTTGTTTATGATTTACTGAGTACTGTCAGTATGTTCAATGCTGTTCTTAACAGAGTAAGTAATGGGACCTGAGTCTCATTTGTATTATGGGCCCTTTTAGAGTTGCCAACCACACAAAACCGAACACCCCTGGCCCACCCCTTTTCAAGGCCCTGCCCCTGTTCACTCCATCCCCTCTCCCTCCGTCACTCGCTCTTTCCCACCCTCACTCCCTCGCTCATTTTCACCAAGCTGGGGCAGGGGGTTGGGGTGCGGGAGTGACCTCTGGGCTGGGACCAAGGGATTCAGAGTGCGGGAGGGGGTGTGGGCTCTGGCTGGGGGATTTGAGGTGCAGAAGGGGGCTCCGGGCTGGGCCAGGAGGTTAGGGTGTGGGGGGCTGAGGGCTCCGGCTTCCCGAAGCCATGTGAAGCTAGGGCAGGCAGGGAGTCTGCCTTACTCCCAGACCCCCGCTGTGCTGCTCCCGGACTTCTAACGACTCGGTCGGCAGTGCCAACCGGAGCCGCCAGGATCCCTTTTGGATTGGGCATTCCGGTCAAAAACTGCCTGGCAACCCTAGCCCCTTTACACCACTCTGGGTGTGTAAATGTAATCTGGTGTGCATAAGAATAGGCCCCATATTTTATGAAGGCTCAAACCTTCAGGTTGCTGAGTACTGCTGAAAAATGCACAGAGCCAAAGCACTCAAGCCCAGATTGTCAAATATATTTAGGTGCCTAACTTCCACTAATTGCAATGGGAATTGGGTGGCTAAACACCTTTGAGGATCTGGGCCTCATGAAAAAGGCTTTAATGTAGTATGGGGAAACGTGCAGCGTATGCAAGAATGTGAGCAAAGCTCAGCATTGAACTGAGCATTGGTGAACAGGGGGAGTAGAGCATAGTCCTGCCCTAGATACTTAAGTGCAATCCAATGGATGCAGATGTTGTGCTGCTTATGAGATGTTTCCATTACTTTTAATGGAAGGAGAAGTGTCTACATGAGTGTGTTTAAGAGAGAAGAAATTAATAACAGGGGCAACTGGGAGAGCCAGCCATGATTAGAAATCGATATATTTGAAAATGTTGAAAAACAATCTAAGAATATTTAATACATTTCAATTGGTATTCTATTTTTTAACAGTGAGATTAAAACTGCGATTAATTTTTAAAACCACGATTAATTTTTGTGTGTTAATCGCATGAGTTAACTGCGATTAATCGATAGCCCTAATTGGAACTATAGTAAAGAACAGAATGATCAAACATATAGATGAACATAATTTGTTGGGGAAGAGTCAACATGCTTTTTGTAAAGGGAAATCATGACTGACCAATCTACAGGAATTCTTTGAGGGGGTCAACAAGCATGTGGACAAGGGGGATCCAGTGGATAGAGTGTACTTAGATTTTCAGAAAGCCTTTGATAAGGTCCCTCACCAAAGGCTCTTAAGAAAAGTAAGCTGTCATCGGATAAGCGGGAAGGTCCTCTTATGGATACATAACTGGTTAAAAGATAGGAAATAAAGGGTAGGAATAAATGATCAGTTTTCAGAATGGAGAGAGGTAAATAGTGGTGCTCCCCGTGATCTGTACTGGGATCAGTTCTATTCAACATATTCATAAATTAGGGTTACCATATTTCAGCAAGCAAAAAAGAGGACGGGAGGAGCCCCGTCCTAGCCCCGCCCCTGCCGCACCCACTTCCCGCCCCCCTCAGAACCCTCAACCCTTCCCCCCGCTCCTTGTCCCCTGATTGCCCTCTCCTGGGACCCCTGCCCCTAACTGCCCCCCAGGACTTTACCCCCTACCTAAGCCTCCCTGCCTCTTGTCCCCTGACTGCCCCCTCCTGGGACCCCTGCTCCTAACTGCCCTCCAGAACTCCACCCCCTACCTAAGCCCCCCTGTTACTTATCCCCTAACTGCCCCTTCCTAAGACCTCCCTCCCTAACTGCCCCCCAGGACCCTACCCCCTACCCGTACCCTGACTGCCCAAAACCTTCTCCACACACCTCCCAGAAAGCCCCGCCCCGAACTCCCACCCCCCCGTCTCTTGACTGCCCCCTCCAGAACCTCCCTGCCCCTTCTCCAACCCCCTGGCTCCCTTGTCATTGGCCTTCGGTTCGCCTAAGGTCTCTCTGTGAGCTTGCTCAGGAACTGTCTGAGCCGTTCTCCCGGCACGCTGGGCAGCAGTAGGGGAGGAGCTCCAGACTGCCGGAGGCGAATGCAGGGAGGGAGGGAGGGAGGGAGCTTTGCTGCAGGGGGAGGAGGGACTCTCTCTCGCTGTCGGAGCCCCATGTAAGTGGCACCATCCGGCTGCCCTGTTAGCCGGGCGCACTCTGCGCGAGGGCGGGGGTGGGAGTTCGGACATTAACAAATTCCCCCCGGATGCTATTTTTAGTTCAAAAATCCGGACATGTCCGGGGGAATCCGGACGAATGGTAACCCTACATAAATGATCGGAAAAAAAAGAGTAAACAGTGAGGTGGCAAAATTTGCAGATTATACAAAACTACTCAAGATAGTTACGTCTAAAGCAGAATGTGAAGAGTTACAAAGGGACCTCAAAAAACTCAGTGATGGCAAGAAAATGGCATATAAAATTCAATGTTGAAAAATGCAAAGTAATGCACATTGGAAAACATAATCCCAACTGTACATATAAAATGCTGGGGTCTAAATTAGCTGTTTGACTCTAAGATCTCTTGAGTGGTGTGTGGATAGTTCTCTGAAAACATCCACTCAATGTGCAGCGGCAGTCAAAAAAGCGAACAGAATGTTGGGAATCATTAAGAAAGGGATAGATAATAAGACAAAAAATATCACATTACCTCTATATAAATCCATGATACGCCCACATCTTGAATACTGCATGCAGATGTGGTCGCCTCATCTCAAAAAAGATATATTAGAATTGGAAAAGGTTCAGTAAAGAGCAACAAAAATGATTAGGGGTATGGAGCGTCTGCCATATGAGAAGAGATTAATAAGACTGAGACTTTTAATAAGACAGGAAAAAAGACAACTAAGGGGGGGATATGCTAGAGGTCTATAAAATCATGGCTGGTGTGGAGAAAGTAAATAAGGAAGTAGATTCTGGGGGCTTAGCAGGATTTGTGCTTAGGACTGGCAGCCTGTTCTGCAGAACAGGAACCTCAGTCCTCTGACATCCCCATGGAAGAACCCCCTCAGCGGAACTTCATAATGATTTCCATCCTTATATCCCTTCCTGTGGGTTTCCATGCAGGAAGGGTTGGTTGCACTCACAGCTTCTTATAAAAATCTGATCACACAAAGGACTGCTTCTTTACTTAATAGTAAGTGCTCACAGTCACAGTTAAAGACAACTTTATGATCTCTCGACTGCAAAGAGTTATGGCAGAGGAGCAACAGCTTTGTATGAGAATCGTCTGACTGCAGAGTTACAAGAGCATAAAATTTCACAACATGCACATGGTCAATCTGCATTAGCATTTTAATGGGGATTTTTGTTTTGCATTTGGTAAATACTGTACAGTGCCATTTCTAAAGTGCCTTGTCTCTCATTATTGATGTGCTAGACAGCTTTTTTTTTAACAGCATGTTTTCAAAATAAATGACTCGCAGGTCCTAGGGAGGCTTATCTGCTGATGAATGTCTGGGCATATTTTAAAGATATTGTAATGAACCTGCTGGCTTATTATTGGCCACTGTGTAATGCATTAAGAGAAGAGGGATTTTTTTGTGTGTGGATGGGACTTGTTTTGGGGCAATATTCAACTTATAACTCAAATTAACTTTGCAGTGAAGACAAACTCTGAGTTTCTGGCAGTCCAAGACAAGGATTCCTCAATTTTATAATGTGGCTTTAGGGCCCCACCAAGGGCTAGAGCCTAAAAAGTCTAGTCTTTAGAGCCCCTACAGTACTTGCCTCTAAGCATGTGGTACACCTGGCATACAATCAAACATCTCAGGGTCTGGTGGACCACAACACTCACAGTAACTCCCTGCAGTGGGGTCAGTTACAATGTACAGTAGATATGATGTCAACAAGGTTATTTCTTTTTTTAACTATTCAGTTTCAATGTTTTGCTTTAACAGTGGCAAAGTATCCAGTTTTAATGTGGCGGAGTAAGGCTTAAAAAAACCGCCAAAACTTTTGGGACTTCTACAAATCCTCATGCTTCAGGGCATAAACCGATTTCTCACTAATGGGGGCTTGGAAGAAACCTTCCTTGTGGACAGGTTATTCCATAACTGGCTTCTGCAGGGTTTCTTGCACTTTTCTCTGAAGCAGCTGTTATTAGTCACTGTTGGTGACAAGATACCAGGGAAGAGGGAGCACTGCCCTGACCCAGTATGGGGATTCCCATGTTCCCAAATATAGAGATAGCAATATTGACTTTTCTTGTTGTGTGTGACTTGCAGTTGCTGTTATACATATAATCAGACTGGAATAAAGGAGTCATACATAATGAACTAAGAATTTAGTTAATATTTTTGGTTCCATCTAATTAAAAGAACCATTTATATTTTTAAGAAGGAAATGTGTCGACCCTCCATAGGAGACATACTAACCCAAGACTCCCAGTAGGGGCTTATTGAACTTGGTATCAGAGGACCATCATTATACATTGTAACTATCTTCATAACCTTTGTCTGCTTTTGCATTTCAGATACATTATGAGTCACAGCTTTGTACACCGTTGTATAAAAAGAATGTTGTACTCTGGCAATGCTGGCTATGAATGTATCTGGTAATCTATTTCTCTATGTTATTCCTTCTGTGAAAAATTACAATAAACTATTTGTATAAAAATACTTCCATGGCTCTTCTTGGCACGTACATTGTTTTGCATTCAATTTATTATAATATTTTCATGAGATCAACTCCTTAGGCCCTTACTCAGTCAAAACTCTCATTGTTTTCAGCAAGAATGTTGCCTAGTAAGGTCTGAATAACAATGAAGTAAAGATGCTGGGATTTTGCCCATACCAATACTTAAGAAATCCTCCATGTGTATATGATGACTCGGAATCATTAAAACTTTAGGGTGGGATTTTCAGAAGCATTCAGCATTGGCCTAACTCAGCTCCAATTGAAGTTAAGAGAAGTTTTTACCATTCACTGCAATGGGAACAGTCAGGCCAAAGCTAAGTGCTTATGAAAACCCTCCCCTGCATATTTTTATGGTTTGTATTTGACTAATTAGTCAGGGTTGGTTTGTCATTTAAATAAAAATATGTGCATTATAGGGGTTTAAAAATTACAAGATCAAATTAAATAATTCTTCCTCCTAACACACAACAGCCTCCCACAAAAAAATTGAAATCCTTGCTGACCTCTCTAATTCTGGTTTTCCTCATAATAATTGTCTTTCTAAACAGAAATATCTAGCCCAACAGTGAGCAAGAGGGGCCATCAAGTAGCATGGGAAGGAGAGTGCGGGCTGGCACGTTTGGTCCATGGTCAGAAGATTTGGTATTTCTGGGAAATAAACCATTTGAGCTTATATTTTTTTGCCTGGATGCCATCTTGAGCCCATTAGGCAGGGAGGGACGATAAAAGCTGAACTGGCAGAGCTAAGGGCATATGTCAATCCTTTCACATAGCCATTTCCATCCAAAATGGTGGCATCCAGGCAATACCCAGAACAAAGTTGTTAAAATCCCCCTATACAGTCAGTACCCAGACAGTTTATTTTAATACAGTAAATCACACATACTGCTGTTTGAGGTCTCCTCTGCAGCATGGTCAGACTGGTTCTTCAGCTACGTCTTGGGGGCTAGCTCCAGTTTCTTCCTTGCCTGGGGTTGGGTGGGCCGAAGAAATGTTGGCTGTTTAGGGGAATCTTCTCCTCACTTGGATCTGTGGTCGATTAGATGCTTTCTGATGGTGTGGGCGAACTGTCATGCATATATGGGAATTCTGTGATAGCTTCCCTGCCAAAATCTAGGCCATCACCTCATAGTAAGTGTATATGTTGAGAGCATTACCAGAATGCTCTGTTTTTTCTCTCATGTTCTTTCAATTCTGCCAGAACTCCTTGTCTTTGGCAAGGCACTGGGCCATCTCCCAAGAGTACCCCTTCTCCTGTGTTTGCTGTGCTAGCTCCTTGTAAATCTTCACATTCAATGATGCCTGTTGAAATGGAACTGAACATGCTCCTCTACCCAGAGAATAAGGAAGTCCAGGACCCCCTGATGGGACCGTGCAGAAGCCTGGGGCATTGCTGCTATAATGGACTTGGGATGCGAACTTGCCAGGACCTGGAATCGCAATGGGGAACACTTGGGTGTGTTGGGATTTAAACAGGGAGGAGACATCTGGTCAAGCAGCAGAGGGTGCAGAGGAACCACATAGGCTTATCCAGAAGGGAAGCAATGCAGTGTGGGATATCAGTGGGAGGACTGCCTGCTAATTATAGTTACAGTAATTTGAAATAGGCTGGCATCCACACGAACCTTATAACTCTGTTCTGGAATGAATTATACTGGTATGTCGCTTCCAAAGGGGATTAATTAAAGTGTGATAAAATGCCAGATTGAAAACAAAACAAACCCACCACTTTTGTGTGTAGACATAAGGCATTTTATGCTGGAAAAAAAAACTAAAGTTATACTCAAAAACTTTCTTGTGTAGACAAGACCTAAGGACATATATAATTAGGACCAGGTCCTACTACAGGCAAAAATCCCATTAAAGTAAACAGGAGTTCTGTTTGGGGTTGGGGCTTTTTTAAAAAGGGTTTGTGCTGGTGGTGTAGTGGGGATGCGTGCATATGTAAAGTTTGTATTAATTGTAAATGTATCAGACAGGTAGTGGGATCATGAATGAAGCATGATGGTAGGTTATGTATTAAATAGTACAGTTTTAAAATAAAACAAAGAGCTTGCTCCCATTCCTTTTGAATGGCAAAATTCCCGTCCATTTTAATTGGAGCAAGATTGGATCTTAAGGAACAAGTGAAGTTTTAAATATCTTTTCTCTCTCTCTCTCTCTCTCAGTTGCTCTTAACTTTCTCTGGGCTAAAATTTCCATGCTTGGTCTCAAAGGAGAATTTTATTTTGGAAAGTTTGAGTAAATTTGGTTCAGCCATTTTTAAGTTATGTGAGGGTGGAGAGAGAAACACGCTCCCCATATGTTCCAATATGCAAATTTGTACTTGTATAACTCAAAAATTTCTCAAGTGAGAAACTTTAATTTTGGTTTGTTTGATGATGTTCACTGAATCTTAAACAAGCCAAGTTTGAAGACAACTGGATCAGTATTTTTAAAGGTATGAAACGCTGAAGACACAACTTTTCTGCAGGCATAATAGTAGAACTCCAAAGGGGTTTGGAAGGTAAGGGGAGTTGTTTTGGTGGGGGGGGGGGGGGTTCAGTTAAGGACACATTACAGATAACTGTGTTAAGGAGGCCTCAATTTAGGAGCCTTAAATTAAAGGCTGCTGGATTAAGGCAGCCTTCATTAAGACCAACTGGAGCATTTGTTGGCTCCAAAAACTAATAGGTCCATTTAGGTATTATGACAACATGGGATTGTTTTTGAGGAATATTATAGGTAGAATTAATTACTTTAATGGGAGTTGCAGAATGATAGGCACTTACTCAGATGCCTAAAATATGAATTTGGGAGTTTAAAATTAATAGCCAGAATTTTAAAAAATGGGTGTTAAAGTTAAACTATCCCAAAGGTGCATTTTCAATACCAGTTTGTGGCACTCCAACCACTTTTAACCCATTCTTTATTGTATTGCTATATATACACCTAGCTCATCTGGCAAAGCTTGGAGGTGCTTGCAAACTCCAGATATCTTTCCTTTTCTTTGGAATATTAAACTGTTCATTATTTCAATGTTATAATAAAAGTGGTTTAAAGTCGCTCAAGGTCTCCAAACTACTGTTGAAAGGGCAGCTTGGCACCGTGGGGGAGAGACAGTTTAAAATTAGGGGCCAAGATTAAAAAAAAAAGCTAAAGTAAGTTTCATAAGTCCATATCTAGGTACCGAAATAAGTGGCGTGATTTTCAAAGTGCCAAGAATGCAGCAATTCCCAATGAAATTAGTAACTTTAGCTACAGTAGTCCTCAAAAATAATCCCATTCTGTTACAGTGGTCAAATTAATCAGTTTACCACATCTTTCCTGGTTCTTTTTTTTTTTTTTTTGGTCATTTGTATCCTTTTTCATGATGCCACCCAAGACAACCAGAGCATTTAACAACTCTCCTCTGTGTATGATGGGAATAGTGGGAAAACTCTCTACGCTATTTCATTCATTTCCTGGGCAGGAGTTGGGATTTAAAATACATCTAGTGGAGAGAATGTAGAATAAAGCTTCTCCAGATTCAAAACTACTGCACTTTTCCTGTGTACAGATTGCTTATCATACACTGTTGTGAAATGTACCTGCTTTGAAACATTTTAAACTGCAGTAAATTACAGGGCGTACCTAGAAGCATGCAAGTGCTGAATGAATGCAATAATAGTTTATCAACAACACAATTTTGAAACCATATAATATTTTATACCTATCTATTTATCATATTCTGAATTAATCATGTCACAGAAGATGAACGGTTAACATTACCTTGGAGCATTCTTCTGCCTACAAGACTTATGTAGATCCTACTGAAATATTGTTGGTACTGTCCTATGTTGGATGACATTTTTCTTTCTATACACATAATGCCATCCTATTCACAAATGCTGTCTTGAATTTATCACTCAGGTTTTTACCAGCATATTCTTTTTGGATTGCACAAATGACAATATGACTGAGGTTTCTCTGGAATGAGAATGTGGTGTCTCACAAAGGCTAGTTTATTGTCTTATGCAGCTGGTACGTTCTTTAAAATACATTTTAAAGGACTGTTATGTTAAAAAGACATTAAAAAGAAAAAAAACAGGAGCATCTGCCTTTTTTTTTTACCACATCTCTCATCACTCAGTCTTTGATGATTTTTACTCAGCCCCTTGACTCTGGACTAGCCCCTTAGTGAAAAATAGGCAACTACTTTCCTATGTAGTTTGCTACATTAGGCTAAAAGTCATTGGTGAATTAAACTGAAAGCTGACCCATAGTGATGGCCAAACTAACTGCTGGTGGCTGTGATTTCCTTCCCATTGGTAAAACGTTCTGGTTAGGTTTCTTGCTCCTTTTAAATAGGGTCTGAAAGGATAGTGCTGATTAGACTCTGATGTCCCCATTTTAACTGGTCCTGTGTAACCAGCTCCCATGTTAGGTATGAGAATCTGATAGTTTTATGGATACAAAGTATCCACTTTGGTAATTTAATTACAAACTGTGCACATATGAATATGTTGTTTGATGTCCTGCTGCATTAAGCTTTCTCTAAGCCTGGAAAATGGAAGTTCTTATGCTTTTCCCCTGCTGTTATGTCTTGCAGCCCTGTATTAATCTGGCCCAGGTTCAAAGTGCTGTTTATTAAATCATAACCACAATAATGATTCTCTTTAATAAGCACAATGGAAATTAAAATAAGAATAGAGTTTCTTTGATGTAGCATTAAGCTGCAGCTATAGCAGGATCGACACAATACAATGAATAGCACAGCAGTAAATTACTCCTCTGATGTTCAGCTGTCCAAATAGTCCGCATCTTGTATAAACAAAGCTGAAATAGAGCTGTAGTATTGTTAAAGTCCATTGCTACAGAGTCCCTCCCTAAACCAGAACTCGCTGTGCTGGTCACTATACCAACAGATAAGAGACAGTCCCTGCCCTGAAGCGCTTACAGTCTAATTAGGCAAGACAGAAAAAGGAAATACTGTTATTCCCATTTTCGATGGGGAACTGAGGCACAGAGAGAGACACAGATGTGCACAAAGTCACACTGAGTCTGTGGCAGAGCGAAGAATTGAAGTCAGATCTCCAAAATCCTAGCCCACCGTCTGATCCACAAGGCCATCCCCTATTTTAAATGTAATTCTTCCAATCAGCAAACTATTCTATAGCAACATTAGCTTGAGCACCAGCATCTTGGTAAGAGAATGTGGTTTAGAAAACTGTCTTATGAAAACCTGATGCACAACCAGAAGTTCCCAGTGACCTGACCATGAGGAGCAGAGTATCCAACTCTTCTTTTAATTACAATAAAATATAATGGGTCCAATTTGGTGAGATTAATATAATAAAATAAAATCCTCCCCTGCTAAACTGGACAATCTAGGGATGACAGATTTGTCTGGGATAATACAGTGTCTGACCTAGTACAATAGGCCCTCAAATTCTATTTTGTTTTCAACACAGGTTGTTTAGCACATTTCTCTGTTTCTTTTCATTCAAAATTTCATAAACAAAAAATATAGCAATACAGCTGTTGTTCTCCCTCCATTGCAATGTGGTTGTTTCCTTTGTCAGAAAGACAAAGCACCACTACGAAACATTTGCACTGCTATGCTGTTTGTCATACACATACAGCACAGGAAGTTTCAAATTTAACCCTTTAAAATGGATGTGCATGTTCTCACTATGGTATAGTTCGTTTCATTTAGCATGAGGAAGTTAAAATTGACCATGTGAGGTCCTTCCTCCTCTTTGCAGTTGTTTGGTGGGAGGGGGGAAAAGGTGTCTGTAAGTGGATGGTCCTAGAAGAGTGGCTGTTCTGATTTGGGGGTGTAGCAGGATGCTGGTGCAGAAGCACCTAATTAGCCCCTGCCCGGTCAGCTCCAATCAAGGGAAGCAGATTGGGGCTGATGGAAAAGGATTGATGCCGGCCTGAGGATTGGCAACGCCTGCTGGCCTGACAAGCCAAGGGCTATAAAGGCTGGAAGGGAGCCAGCAGGGCATGGCAAGGGAGAAGCCTCCTAGCTGAAGGCAGACTCTGAAGGGTGTAAAGGGTGTAAAGGGTGTATATAAATGGACACTGGTGGTGGGACAATAAGTAAATAAAGACATGTGTGCTGCACAACCCTGAAACCTCTCTGATCCTTACTGGGGAGGGCAAATGGGCCCCAGGAAGAGGGGCAGGTTGTAAACCCTGTTATGTGGGGTTGAAGCTACTTGTGCTCTCCTCTTTGCAGGAGGCTGATTCTCTCAAGGGAAACGCATAGGGAACCTGCCCATTAGCAGTGTTGTCATACAGCTGGATTAGATTAGTGAAAACTAAATGGAGACAGATATAACTAACAAAATAGAGGATTAGTCCTTTCCGTAGTTGTTTCCTTAGGAGAATCAGCAAGGCTTGGCATGGAAGAAAAGATTTTCAGGTCTTTGCCAATTTGTCTGGGGTCCCTATTTTTTTGATTAAACTAAACTTTAAGCTGTTGGTGAGGCATAGTATTAGTACTGGGAAGCAAAAGACCATGATGTCACTAGTTAATTGCACCCATTCTTATTAGGAAATTGAAGCTAATATTTGGATCTGTCAATGTAAAACATAACAGTGAATCTGTCACTTCCTTGGTTAGTATCCCTTATGTCCTCCTGGCCAGAGGTGGCTAAGAGAGCATACTGCATTTGGAGGTTTTTCTATATAAAAATAAAAAGGGGTAAACACTGGAAAAGTAGAGAGGCTGGACTGTTGAATCCCAATGGAGGAGGAGCCAGAGACCCATAAAACTAGTCTTCACCTTCAAGGTAAATCAGTTGACTTTAGCACTTTGTTGGGATTGACATAGCTACACTCTCCTCATTTAGTTAATGAGCAAAATTTTCAAAATGCCTCATTGATTTAGGAGCCCACATCCCCTTTTCAAAGTGACTTACGTCTCAGATTTAGTCTGCAATGGGTCAGATTTTTAAAAGCATTTAGGTGCCTAAAGATGCAGATAGGCATCTGCAATGGGATTTTTACAAATGCTTAGGCACCTACGTGCTTTTGAAAATCCCAGGTAGGTGCCTATCTGCATCTTTAGGTACCTAAATAACTTTAAAAAACTAAGTCACTTTTGAAAATGAAGTAGAGCTGGGCAAAAATTTTCAGTTGAACCTTTTTTTGGCCAAAAAATGCAGATTTGTTGACACCACATAATTTCACGGATTCGTATTGTTTCTTCCAAATTGTTCATTTAAGGGGGAAAAAAGACCCCAAATCCCCTCACCAAGTGCTATAGCATTTCACTGTAGACACTCACTATGCCAATGGGAAGGGCTGTCCCACTGCTGCAGTTAACCCACTTCTTTGAGAGACGGTAGCCAGGTCAATGTTAGAATTCTTCCGTCGATCTAGCACTGTCTAGGGTTAGGTGTGGATTTTTCATACCCTGAGAGATGTAGCTATGTTGAGGTAAGTTTTCAGTGTAGACCAGCCCTTAGGCTTCGACATGGTCACCTCATAGTAATGTGATTAATTAGACTAGATTACCTGGATAACTACTTGCTTTGCATTTTGAGCTCATGCTTGGATATTTGGGGGTTTTCTTCCTCTGGGTACTGTTCACTGGCTGGCAGCTTTGAACTGCAAATCATAATTTTGTCATCAGCAATGGAACTTTAGCCTTGAGTTATTTTCTCTTTAGATATCTCCTCCTTGGAATTGTAGATTGCATACTGTGTTAACAAGGAGTTGAATCAGTTTACAGTATGCGCCACTCCCCACCCACATACATACATACACACACAAGCTGAGGACTGCAAAATACATTGTTTATATCAACGACTACATAAAATATGGAATATTCTCTCAATTTTTATTCTATGCTTTTTATTAGTTAACATTTGTACTATGGTAGCACCTATAGATCTCAAACACAGCATTGCCAACATCGAACATTCAAAATCATGAGATTTCTGAAATAACAAATGGAGTCTTTGTTTGCTTTCTCTTCTGAGATTGAAAATGTGAATTCTAAAATCTTTCTCCCTCTGCCCTCCCGCAACCATGGAAGTGTGTGTGTGGTTTTTGGTTTTGTTTTTGTTTTTGTTTTTGTTTTTGTTAGTGAAAGCTGAGATTCTAGTGGAATCATGGGATTCTAGAAGCTTGGACTTTATGAAAAACACCAAATCATGAAAGCTGGCAATACTGCAACCCTGCTAGGGCCCCATTGTGCTAGGCACTGTACAAACAGAGTAAATGATAATCCTTGCCCCAAAGCATCTAGTCCAAACCATGCTTCTGTATCTGGTTATGGTAGTTGATGTGTATACATGTGCATGTTTGGGTATAAGAGTTTTGGACAATGTTGGTACTCTGGTAGCATATAGCTCATCCTCTCTACTCCTTGAATACCCCACCTGAGTGGTGGGCAAATTGAGTTGTCTGTGTTGTTTTTTGCTAATGTTTTTACATGAAGCATTATTAGAAAACATTACAAAACATGGACATGACCAACTTTCTGTGTTTACATAGAGTGCAGCGAACTGCATATTGGTGTGTGTGGTGGTTGGTTGGTAGTTTGGGGTGGGGGCGGTTGAAAAAGCTATGATATATTTGCCTCCCATATTTCAAGCTGTCCTGAAATCTAGAAAGCTCACTGAGGTGTGGCAGGTAGTGCATATAATGCTAGTTGTATGATTCACGTTCCCTAAACCTGCAACTCGTTAAGTGTGCTGGAGTCTTGATCCTAGCTGCTGTACCTAACATGAATTAATGTAGTATCGGTGAACCAGCCTTTGGTGTAATTAGATGCCATAGCTTGTATGAATCACTTCCATTGTACTTTCTATCTGTATAACCCAGTGCCTTCAAATTACATGGAAATTGTTTTTATATAAATAAATCTACAATAGAACGAAACATTTTTCATAACCACATATAAGCCTCTCCGTTCATTCAGTGGATTTTTTTTTATTAGAATGAACTACCTTTCAAGGGTGTTTTGGGGCCTTTTTGTAGCTAACTAATGTTAGTTTGTTTCCCTTCCATAAGATCTCTACATTGGCTCATATACCTTAATCTACAAATGTTAGATGACATTGAGATTTCTTCATGATTGCCATGGCAATCACTTTAAACTAAGTTTACTTGTTTAATTATTTTTGTATGCTGGCCAAGAAAGTACCTAAAGCAAGGATCGGCAACTTTTGGCACGCAGCCCGCCAGGCCCTGGTGGGCCGAGCCGGTTTGTTTACCTGCCGCGTCCGCAGGTTTGGCCGATCACAGCTCCCCCTGGCCACAGTTTGCCATCCCAGGCCAATGGGGTCGGTGGGAAGTGACACGGGACAAGGGATGTGCTGGCTGCCGCTTCCCACTGCCCCCATTGGCCTGGAACGGCGAACCGCGGCCAGTGGCAGCCACAATCGGCCAAACCTGCAAACGCGGCAGGTAAACAAACCAGTCTGGCCAGCCAAGGTGCTTACCCTGGCAGGCCCCGGGCCAAAGGTTGCCGATCCCTGAGTTAAAGAAACACATGATGCATATATGCCAAGATAGCAGTAAAATCCAAGCACTAGAAGGCAGTGGTGCGGGAACAATTTTTATAGTGGGGGGCGCTGAAGGTGGAAACCATGTATTTGGATTGTTATTACGACTTCAACCCGGGGGGTGCGGCAGCATTGCCAGCACCCTTGGTTCCAGCACCTATGCTAGAAGGTTATTTTATCTATCTTTTTTTTTTGACATAATATCAAACTCCCCAAATAAAGTAAATCAAAGAAGTCAAGGTACTTTCTATTATATCCCTCCAGCTTACCTTAAATTCATGATACTTTTTCTAGCATTTAACAATATCAAATGCACCCTTTTAATGAATGATCCTATTTTAAGATTTTCATGATAATGAGCCTACATGAATCATTCCATTATTTCACTCCTTGTCATAACTGCATAGTTGTATGATTTCCTCAATGGAAGTAGGTTTTGTATAAAGTATTCAGGACCAGATATAGATCATTAATGCTTATTAATTATTTGTATTACTGCAGCACCTTAGAGCCCTGTTCATGGACTGATACTTAAACTGAGCGCTTCCTGTGCCCATATGTTTCAGTCTTCATTCTCTGTTATGTCTGCATAATGTCAAAATGACAAGCCTTCTAAGGAGTTATTGTCTAATAAAAATATACTGAAAACTATTATACTGGGCTAAAGAGCACATCCGTTCCACTGACCTGCATTCCCTTTTCACCTCCCCAAGTGATTCCATGGCTCCAGATCCTTCCACCCGACCTCTGACAGTACTCAGCATTGGCTGAGCTAATGAACAGCCAAGTTTTCATTGGGCAAGGGCAGGAGGAAAGCATCCCCTGAAGCTGCCCATACATGCCACCCATGCCTAAAAGTAGAGCATATCAGCCTTCACTTTTGGAAAGATCGCCCCTAATACATAGTGCTAAATCTCTTGTCTCAGGGATCAACAGAGCCGTTTTCAAAACCAGATCAGCCATACCAGGGCAATTTTCTCCCACATTGTATCTTGTCATAGATTCCACTGATTCTAGTGGTGGTGGTATCTTTTCTCTGGAGCTACCTCCCTCCCCATACCAGGACTCCTTGATTCATCCACAGCCACGGACTGTGCTGGACTGTGGGGATCTCCAGCAGTTCTGGGTGGGTCCTGTTGCCTATTCCATGGTGGGCCTTGTGGCTAATTCATCATCTCTCTTCTTTCCACCCTAGATCAGGGGTGGGCAAAATATGGCACGAGGGACGGATTTGGCCCGTCTAACATTTCTGTCTGGCTTGCCAGGCTTTTTGGCTGCCCCCTCATGATCTCTGCGCCACTAAAAGTCTCACGGCGCAGCGGGGTGCTCAGGCAGGCTGCCTGCCTACCGTGGCCCCATACTGCTCCCGGAAGCAGCCAGCTGCTGCTGGCGTGTCTCTGCACGCCCCTGGCGGAGGAAGAGGTGGCTCCATGCACTGCCCCAGCACCATCCTCACAGTTCCCCTTGGCCAGAAACTTCATGGAGACCCGCTGCCCCCATACTCCCAAAAGGCACGCAGAGACATGCCAGCAGCAGCCAGCCTCAGTTGCTTCCGGGAGTGGTGTGGGGCCATGGCATGAAGGCAACCTGCCTGAGCCCTGCTGTGCTGCCGGCCGGAAGCCACATGTGGTAAGTGCCTCCTGACCAGACCTGCACCTTGCACCCCCTCCTGCACCTCAAACCCCTGCCCCAGGTCAGAACCCCCTCCTGCACCCAAACTCCCTCCCAGACCCCGCACCCCCTCCATTAATATAGGAGAAATGTGCAGCCTATGATGACTTACCAGAATTTGTGGTGTGCCCCGCCCCCATGAAAATTATTGCCCACCCCTGCCCTAGATAGATCCTCACAAAGACTTCTTCCCTTGAAATACCTCCTTTTCCCATGAAGTGGATGATTTAGGCCTATTTTTTTTTTTTGCTGAAAAAGAAGTACCAACAAGTAATAGCTGGGAGTTTACTCATAATGTTCTGAAACCTCTCAGACTTTCAGTCTCCCTCCCTGTCCTGATCAAACATAGAAAACAGTTGTGCTCCCAAGCTTTTGTCTGAGATTTTTCCTCTCCTTATATATTTATGGCAACAAAATGAAGGAGCAGGAATGGTATTGAGGGGCAGGAGAGTCTGTGAATTGTGAATGATCATTTTCTACAGCCACTGTGTTTGTCAAAAGCTAAGATTAAAATCTGCCAGTCAAAGGGCATATTACAGCTTTCAAGCTGCTTGGTTTGTATGTTAACATTTTGCATATGCATATTTCTGGCCTAGAATCCAAAGTATTCACTTTATCCAAGAAGGTGGGAAAGAAATGATAAAGTGGCACAATCTGAGCACTATCCCCATGGCAACCAGAGCATGGAAACTTACTTACATTTAGTGAAACAATATCGTCTCTGGAGTCAATGGGCCAATTCCATCTCTGGTGTAACTCCAAGGGTATCAATGGGCTTGTGCCAGATAGAAACCTGATCAATGGAAATGTCAAATATATCTCGCTTCCCTTTATGAATGTTGGTCTGATTCATCCCTATGCTGGTGTGTGTGGGGGGGGGGAGGTGTGCTTCGCCTATTCAGAGTCTGTTAGGGGCCAGTTTGGTCTCCAGCCCTGAGGCTGCCCTAATTTGCACCCTGCTGCAAAGGCCCTTATAGGCCACTGCAGCAGCAGTGCTCCCTCTCATGCTTCTGACATGTCCTCTACCTTGGAATGCCTCCTACAAGGGTCAATATACTGACTGTGGCCAGCGAGGCTGTATTCCTGTAATACACTTCATTTGGGAGTACTTCTGAAAAACTGCTCAAAGCTACTGCAGTACATAGCAGGGCTACGTGGGAATGTTGGTGCTGCTGATCATTTGCACTGAATGCCCTTTAAGATTTTAATGTCATTATTTAAAGCCCTTAGTGACTTAAGACCACTCTCCCCAAGGGACTGCTTGTTCTGTGTTCCCAGCATCAGCTGTCATTGGCTGGATTCAAACTGGTAACCCAGCTTCTGACTGTGTTGATACTGAGCTGTCTATCCAGTGTGGCACAGCAACTCAGAGTGGATTTATCTTGTTTGTTTTCCCCTCTTTGAAGGGGAAAGGATGAAGGGTGCAGTGCCAGGGGAAATGATACAGCCTAATTTCATCTTAAATGCTGCCTGTCCCCTATGTCACAGCCACAGTTGTGACCAGTGGGGGCACCGGTACTGAAGTCCCATCAGAATAGGAAAGTGGGGGTGACTGGCAGGGCATTCTCTGTTAGGGGTCTGAGGACTTATGGGATTCACTTCATCTCCAGATCAGTAACTGCCCTAGTTTGGTAGCCTTCAGTGTGCTACAAAGCATGCCTGTAACCCCAAGGAAGAACATGAAGCTAGGTTGTAGCACTGTGGGCTTTTGGGTATTATGTGGGAGGTTAATTCAATTCCTATTATACTTATGTTGTCTCTGGTTATTTATTTGATTTGATACAGGGGAAATAATGTGTCTGTTTATTGTAATCTTAAAAGATTGCAAAGGGCACCCGGAGCATTGCAAGGGCACCTTTGTACTGCACTTAATCAAAATCCAAATAAATAAATAAAATGCAATAGGGTCAATGGAAGCCTAATTACACCAATGGAGGATCTGGCCCATTCTGTACCTTTTATATAAAATTCACACAGAATTAATATAGTGACATAATTATAAGACAACCTTCCTGATTCTGAGGACAGTAGTGACTGTGGCAGGATAAAATATAATGCATGCAAGATGACAAATTTCCAGGGACTCTGGGTCTGACGGGCCCAATGGCTGATACTTGTCCTTATAACAAAGTTGGCACTTTGAAACTTGAACACTTTGTTCTTAATTCCTGGCATTATGATGTTATGCTGGAAGGTGTTAATGGATGCCATCAATTGTGTTTTGAGCTATAGATAGTACACCCATCAGCTTTAGCCAGGTCTGAGACTAAGCACCCTTCTTTCAGGCTAAATGGAAGGAGAAATTAATGTCCTTTTATACAGTGATAGCTGAAAGCAATAGGAAGCTACTGCCCATGGCACTAGGCACGTGGTGAAGTCAGAGCAGGGCTAAACCATGTGGTCTGGGGGGGTTCCCTGGGAATAACTGGTAACACAGGGACTAAGGGATTGTTTGGCAAGTAGTTTGTGTATTAGTAAAGAGAGCCAGCAGATGGTAAGAGGATCAGGCATGAGCATGACCCTGACAGAGAGAGCAGAGACTGAGCTTCTTGGGTACAGAACTCACTGGGGAGGCTGATGTGGGGATTTCTGAACAAGGCAACTGCCTGCTCTTGTTTAGTTCTACTGTGGTCATGGAAACAGGACTTTGTACATTCTTTGTAAATAAACAGTATTGCACCAAAGAATATACCCAAGTTGTATCATCAATTTCTCCTCCTAATGAAAACAATCCTACATGGCCCTGAATATTGTTTAACTAATATTGTTGGCCAAAGGGGCAACAATAACAAAAGCAAAAGTTGGACTCTGCATTTTTTATATAAAATTAATTCCTTTTTAAATAATCAGAGGCCTTTTCAGGGATGAAGTGAACAGCATAGCATGCTCATCAGAGAGCTGGCGATTGTTATGCCGGGGAAGAGTTCAGCAATACGGTTCAACAAGAGTGATCTAGCTAAGGAATGTAAATCATCCCCAAAGGTCAACCATTATCATTTTCATAAGAGGTAATTTTCAGATTTTTAACATTTTCTTTAATCCTTAGCACTTACATAGCACTTCATGCTAGGAAAGCACTGTACAAACATTACCTAAGTAATGGTAATTAGCTATTAATATTTTAGTGACCGTATGGAGACAAAGAGCAAATCGATCCCAAGTGTATGATGCCATAACTCCATGGAGTTCATTGTGGTTGTGCTCACCTACATTATGGCTGCATTCAGTAAGGAGAGGTTAAGGGCTAGATTGCGATATCTGCTACATCCTCATGCAAGGAAGTAAGAATCCCTGTTACCCACCCTACTTTGGGTCCAATCGCTTAGGAAAAGCAGGGCTACTTGCCTGTTTTTCTCCCCAGAGTGAGTGGGTGGGGAATGGATGAAGTCTTCGTTCCACACTCCACCGCTTGCTGCCTAGACTAGCTGAGCCAGAGGACGCTGGGGGATAATAGCAGTAAACTCCTGCCACTGCCATCCAGGATCAAGGAGGAAGTAGGGAAGGAATTGGCCAGTCTCCGACTCACAGTGCCTCCTGGAGTTACAGCTGGATTAGTGCAGTTTAGGCACCACCACTTAATCAAGGCTCCAACATAAAAATCAGCCCTAAATGATTTATCTTTGATCACAAAGCAAATTAGCATAAGAGCATACTAGGGTCAGACCAATGGTCCATCTAGCCCAGTATCCTGTCTTCCAACAGTGGCCAGTGCCAGATGCTTCAGAGGGAGGAACAGAACAGGGCAATTTTATCGAGTGATCCATCCCCTGTCGTCAATCCCCAGCTTTTAGCAGTCAGAGCTTTAGGGACACCCAGATCATGGGCGTACATCCCTGACCATCTTGGCTAATAGCCTTCATGAATTTATCCAATTCTTTTTTTTAACCCAGTTGTACTTTTGTCCTTCACAGCATCCCCTGGCAAAGAAGTTCCAGAGATTGACTGTACTTTGTATGAAGTATTTCCTTATGTTTGTTTTAAACCTGGTGCCTATTAATTTCATTGGCGACTTCTGATTCATTTGTTATGTGAAGGGGTAAATAACACTGACTATCATGATTTTACAGACCTGTATCATATGCCCCATCCATGGGTGGCGGGTCGCACAGGCTGGGGGAGGCTTTGCCTCCCCAAACAGCCAGGCATGTCCCCGTCCCCTGCCATGATGCTCCCTGCATGTGGCTCCAGTCCTCCAGCTCCAGCCTGTCAGTGCTCCTCTGGGGCTGCCCGCCTTCCTGTGCTATGGAGCTGGGGAGGCTGGGGCCATGCGCCACCAGTCTTCTCGCCCTCCTGTGCTCCAGGGCTGGGGCCACGTGCTGCTCACCCTCCTGGCACTCCTTTAGGGCTGCGGGGGTCACCGTGGGACTGGGCCGGTGGCGTGGTGGTGGTGGCTCTGGCCTCTGGTGGGGGGCAGAGGGGGCTGGGCTGGGGGCTAGCCTCCCTCAGCCAGCAGTTCACATGTTGCCCATGGCCTCATCAGTTTCTTTTTCCAAGACGAACAGTCCCAGTGCATTTAATCTCTCCTCATATGGAAGCTGTTCCATATTCCCAATCATTGCCCTTCTCTGTACCTTTTCCAATTCTAATATATCTTTTTGGAGATGGGGTGACCAAAGCAGTATTCAAGGTGTATGCAGACCATTATTTTACATAATGGCATTATGATCTTTTCTGTTAACTTTTTTGAGTGCTGCTGCACATTGAGTGGATCTTTTCAGAGAACTATACAGAATGACTCCAAGATCTTTCTTGAGTGGTATCAACTAATTTAGACCCCCATCATTTTATATGTATAGTTGGGATTACGTTTTCCAATGTGCATTTATTTGCATTTATCAGCATTGAATTTCATCTGCTATTTTCTTGCCCAGTGATCCAGATTTGTGAGATCCCTTTGTAGCTCTTCGCAGTGAGCTTTGGACTTCACTATCTTGATTCATTTTGTTTCATCTGCAAACTTTGCCACCTTGCTGTTTCTCTTTTTCCAGATCATTTGTGAATATGTTGAACAGCACTGGTCCCAATACAGATCCTTGGGGAACTCCGCTATTTACCTCTCTCCATTGTGTAAACTGTCCATTTATTCCCACCCTTTGTTTCCCATCTTTTAACCAGTGACTGATCCATGAGAGGACCTTCGCTTTTTTTTATCCCATGACTACTTATTTTGCTTAAGAGCCTTTGTTGAGGGACATTATCAAAGACTTTCTGAAAGTCTAAGTACACTGAATCATCCTTGCCCACATGTTTGTTTGACCTCCTGAAATAGATTGGTGAGGCATTATTTACCTTTACAAAAGCCATACTGACTGTTTCCCAACATATCGTGCTATCTGTGCATCTGATAATTCTGTTCTTTACCATAGGTTAAACTAGTTTGCTTGGGACTGAAGTTATGCTTACTGGCCTGTAATTGCCAGGATCGCCTCTGGAGTCCTTTTTAAAAACTTGCATCACACTAGCTATCTGCCAGGCATCTGGTAAAGAGACTGATTTAAGTGATAAGTTACATACCACCATTAGTAGTTCTGCAATTTCATATTTGAGTTCCTTCATAACTTTTGGGTGAATACCATCTGGTCATAGGCACCGACTTCCTCTGGCGCCGATGGGTGCTCGACTCCACCCCTGCCCTGCCCCCATTCCAACTCCTTCCCCAAATCCCCACCCTGGCCCTGCCTCTTCCCTGCCACCTCCTTTTGAGTGCACCATGTTCCTGCTTCTCCCCCCCCCTCCCTCCCGGAGCTTGCTACAGCTGTTTGGCGGTGGCAAGCGCTGGGAGGTAGGTGGAGGAGCGGAGACGCGGCGCGCTCAGGGGAGGAGGCAGAGGTGAGGTGGGGCGGGGAGCTTGACTACTGGTGGGTGCAGAGCACCCACTAATTTGTCCCCATGGGTGCTCCAGCCCTGGAGCATGCACAGAGTCGGCGCCTATGCATCTGGTCCTGGTGATTTATTACTGTTTAACTTATCAATTTGTTCCAAAACCACCGCTACTGACACCTCAATCTAGGACGGTTTCTCAGATTTGTCACCTAAAAAGAATGCATGTCATTCTCTGCAGTGAAGATTTTATATTTTAAAGAATCCTTATTGAGGTTGCAGGAAAAAAACATCCCAATGTGTAGAAAACAGTAAACATGGCAGGCGACCAGCTTGGCTTAACAGTGAAATCCTTGCTGACCTTAAACGCAAAAAAGAAGCTTATAAGAAGTGGAAGATTGGACAAATGACCAGGGAGGAGTATAAAAATATTGCTCAGGCATGCAGGAGTGAAATCAGAAAGGCCAAATAACACTTGGAGTTGCAGCTAGCAAGAGGTGTTAAGAGTAACAAGAAGGGTTTCTTCAGATATGTTAGCAACAAGAAGAAAGTCAAGGAAAGTGTGGGCCCCTTACTGAATGAGGGAGGCAACCTAGTAACAGAGGATGTGGAAAAAGCTAATGTACTCAATGATTTTTTTGCCTCTGTCTTCACGAACAAGGTCCGCTCCCAGACTGCTGCACTGGGCAGCACAATATGGGGAGAAGGTGACCAGCCCTCTGTGGAGAAAGAAGTGGTTTGGGACTATTTAGAAAAACTGGACGAGCACAAGTCTATGGGGCTGGATGCGCTGCATCCGAGGGTGCTAAAGGAGTTGGCAGATGTGATTGCAGAGCCATTGGCCATTATCTTTGAAAACTCATGGCGATTGGGGGAGGTCCCGGATGACTGGAAAAAGGCTAATGTAGTGCCCATCTTTAAAAAAGGGAAGGAGGATCCAGGGAACTACAGGCCAGTCAGCCTCACCTCAGTCCCTGGAAAAATCACAGAGCAGGTCCTCAAGGAATCAATTCTGAAGCACTTAGAGGAGAGGAAAGTGATCAGGAACAGTCAGCATGGATTCACCAAGGGCAAGTCATGCCTGACTAACCTAATTGCCTTCTATGAGGAGATAACTGGGTCTGTGGATGAGGGGAAAGCAGTGGATGTGTTATTCCTTGACTTTAGCAAAGCTTTTGATAGTCTCCCACAGTATTCTTGCCAACAAGTTAAAGTAGTATGGGTTGGATGAATGAACTATAAGGTGGATAGAAAGCTGGCTAGATCGTCGAGCTCAACAGGTAGTGATCAACGGCTCCATGCCTAGTTGGCAGCCGGTTTCAAGCGGAGTGCCCCAGGGGTTGGTCCTGGGGCTGGTTTTGTTCAATATCTTAATTAATCTGGAGGATGGCATGGACTGCACTCTCTGCAAGTTTGCAGATGACACTAAACTGGGAGGAGTGGTAGATACGCTAGAGGGTAGGGACAGGATATAGAGGGACCTAGACAAATTAGAGGATTGGGCCAAAAGAAACCTGATGAGGTTCAACAAGGACAAGTGCAGAGTCCTGCACTTAGGATGGAAGAATCCCATGCACTGTTACAGACTAGGGACCGAATGGCTAGGAAGCAGTTCTGCAGAAAAGGACCTAGGGGTTACAGTGGACAAGAAGCTGGATATGAGTCAACAGTGTGCCCTTGTTGCCAAGAAGGCTAAGGGCATTCTGGGCTGTATAAGTAGGGGCATTGCCAGCAGATCGAGGGACGTGATCGTTCCCCTCTATTTGACACTGGTGAGGCCTCATCTGGAGTACTGTGTCCAGTTTTGGGCCCCACACTACAAGAAGGATGTGGAAAAATTGGAGAGAGTCCAGCAGAGGGCAACAAAAATGATTAGGGGGCTGGAGCACATGACTTATGAGAGGCTGAGGGAACTGGGATTGTTTAGTCTGCAGAAGAGAAGAATGAGGGGGGATTTGATGCTGCTTTCAACTACCTGAAAGGCGGTTCCAAAGAGGATGGATCTAGACTGTTCTCAGTGGTACCTGATGACAGAACAAGGAGTAATGGTCTCAAGTTGCAGTGGGGGAGGTTTAGGTTGGATATTAGGAAAAACTCTTTTTTTTTCTTTTTCACTAGGAGGGTGGTGAAGCACTGGAATGGGTTACCTAGGGAGGTGGTGGAATCTCCTTCCTTAGAGGTTTTTAAGGTCAGGCTTGACAAAGCCCTGGCTGGGATGATTTAGTTGGGGATTGGTCCTGCTTTGAGCAGGGGGTTGGACTAGATGACCTCCTGAGGTCACTTTCAACCCTGATATTCTATGATTCTAAGATCAATGCAAAGAATTCATTTAGTTTCTCTGCAACGGACTTGACTTCTTTGAGTGCTCCTTTAGCACCTCGATTGTCCAGTGGCTCCACTGATTGTTTGGCAGGCTTCCTGCATCAGATAGACTTCAAAAAAATATTTTTTGCTGTTAGTTTTTGTGTCTTTTGCTAGTTGCTCTTCAAATTCTTTTTTTTGGCCTGCCTAATTATACTTTTACACTTGACTTGCCAGAGTTTATTCTCCTTTCTATTTTCCTCAGTAGGATTCAACTTTCAATTTTTAATGGATACCTTTTTGACTCTAACCACCTCTTTTACTCTGTTTAGCCATAGTGTCAGTGCTTTGGTCCTCTTACTGTTTTGGTTTTTTATTTAGGGTTTACATATAGTTTGAACTTCTGTTATATTTTTTTTAAAGTTTCCATGCAGCTTGCAGGCATTTCACTCTTGTGACTGTTCTTTTTAATATCTGTTTAACTAGCCTCCTCATTTTTGTGTAATTCTCCTTTTTAAAGTTAAATGCTACTGTGTGGTGGGTTTCTTTGGAAATTTCCCTCCCTAAAAGGATGTTACATTTAATTACATTATGGTTGCTATTATCGAGTGGTTCAACTATATTAACCTCTTGGATTAGATCTTGTGTGCCACTTAGGACTAAATCAAGAATTGCCTCTCCCCTTGTGGGTTCCAGGACTAGCTGCTCCAAGAAGCAGTCATTGATGTTTAGGAATTTTCTCTCTGCATCCCATCATGAGGCAACATGTTCCCAGTCAATATGGGGATAGTTGAAATCTCCCATTATTATTGGGTTTTCTGTATTTGTAGCCTCTAATTTCCCTGAACATTTCACAATCACTGTCACCAACTTGGTTAGGTGGTCAGTAGTATAATCCTATGATATACTTTTATTATTCAAGCATGGAATTTCTATCCCTAGAGATTCTATGGTACTGTGTGATTCATTTAAGAATTGAGCAGTGGAGTTGAGATTAGAATTTAGAACTCATAACTCCTCGTTTACACTCCTAAATTTAATCCATTAGAACACTGTATTCCCAAAGAAAGAAACCAAGTGCATAATATTTGGGGACCTAGTACATATATTAATAAGCATAGGACAAATAGCTTTCATTTCAGTATTTCTCTACCAAGTGTTTAATTTCCTTCCAAAATGATCAAATAGCATGTATATTAACTTATCTCTTCTATCCAGTAACCAGAGATCTTAACCTCTAAGAATTAAAACAGATCTTTGCGCAACCTATACCAATATTATCTCCTTCATTCAATATGGTTCTTACAACATACCACAAAATCTCTTCAGCATGACAGTGTTTTTCTTACATACCTGATTGTGCTGAATGTTATCAGGCATTCATTCTAGAACTAGCCACCTGGGGAGGGGAAAAAAGGCGTAGTATAAATACCTCAGGTGGTATGGGGATCAGTCTTTAATAATGGAAGGGTAAATACCATTGTAGTGGTAACTTTCTTGATCTAATTTACTCAACCATCATATTTAATAAATGGGGTTCATCGTAACCGCACAAGTTTGCTGTGTGTCATTGTGACAGAGACCCTGTATTCACAGGGTTTTTTCTGCTCTATCTTGCCTTAAGCTTTGTGATATACAGGTCATTTAACAAAGCTGTCCTTAGCTAAAGATGCTGGAGGTTTTATCTGTGCATGCTGGCTCATTCACAAATTCTATATAGAAATACATAGGTAGGAGGACAATCTGATCGCCATAGAGTATTACACCAATCATATTTTGGATGGAAATCAAATAAGACAATATACACACAGTAAAAGTACTGTGGAAAAATACACTGTAGAAAAATAGAACGAACAGCCTATGGTATATTTCTAAGCTCACAATAAGCTATATTGCACTTCTATAAGGACCATGAATCAGAGTCACATCTGAATGTTTCCCATGAGGGTTATATAGGGCAATACATAGTGTAGAAGGAGGCGCAGACTTGCCCAAGCACAGTGCTAGTTGGCACTTTAGGTGCTGTTCTAAGATGAATACAGAGTTGCACATGCCAGTAACTAATAAGGGTATAGGAGGAAATAATAATAGCCTCATATACATTTTGTATATTTGTCAGGCCATTTTGTTACAGGTACTTGTCACCAAGAAATGCCCAGGGAAAATGAACAAACTGATTTCTAAGCTGCAGCTGGATTTCTTGCGTTCGGATGTTTTTTTTCTAGGAACTGTATAGAGCAGGGTGATTGGTAAAATGATAAACAGCCTGTACCTCTAGGTCCTTGAGTGCCATCCAGCCCAGGTTATTTGTGACCAAAAGTGGCTTCCATGTGAGGGCTCTTTGGTGGCCTGTGTGAAATGAAATGGTGATCTCAATTCAGCCTCTGCTGGACATATGTCCTCCACACAAGCCACCATCACAGCTGGCACCAATTTGAAACTGACGAATCCGTTAAGCAGGAAACTGCTATTCCCATCGTCCTCCACCCCACTGATCTATGACTCATCAAGGAGGGGGAAGAAACTCTAGGGAAAGACTCGGACCTAGGAAGTCCCAATAGCGTAGAAAGGCCGGGGCAGCTGAATGCAGCAGGAGAGCTGTGTGCAGAGCAGGCTGCAGCAGGAGACAGGGAACTGCATGTGGAACAGGAGGTGACTGTCTGTGTTGCGACTGGATGCAGGTCCATGTGGGACTGGTGGGGAAGTGGCAGAGATTGGGAGCCACTGCAGAGGGGTCCCAATGAGACACACCACTAACTGATCCTGGCCTAGAAACCTGCAAGAAATTGTTTGCCTCTAGCAGAGGCTGGACTGGATAGGCACCAGCCCTGAGGAGCCTTTACTCAGTAGTGGTCTGCCCACCCCAAAAGCCCAGATCGGAATGGTTATTGCTTAACATTAAATTGCAATGCTTAACTTACTGTACCTAGGGTATTTGTAATCTCCCCCTTTCTGCCAACCCTAGTAAAATGCCCTTCATTTACCATAAGTCTGCATCATAATTGGGACCCACCAGGGCTAGTGCCTACAGGAGCTAGTATCTGAAGTGTCTGTAGAACTTGCCTCTGAGTTGTGATACATCTGGTGCAATACCTTAGAAGTTTGGGTTACCTCGGCACTAGCGCCTGTAATAATTACATAACTCTGCTGATGGCCTTTACAAGAAGACAGCAATTGAATGGATGTAGGGACCTAAGCCTAGATATTTAAATGTACTGAGGCGCTGAAAGATGCGGAGAGACACCTACTGGGATTTTCAAAAGTGCCCAGATGCCTAACTCCCATTAAATTCAAATGGGAGTTCAAATGGGGGAGCCAATCTACATCTTTAGGTGCCTAAATATCTTTAAAAATCTGGTCCCTACACTCTTAACCCAAGGTTTGGAGCCTCCACATCAGTGCCTAGATGTGTCGGTTGGATGGTGTGGAGAAGTGTGCCGCACCGTTGCTGGTACTATACCTGTCAAGGACAGAGGTCTCTATGGTGTCCAGTGCTGTCAGTGTGACACTTTTCATGAGCACTAACTTCACTGAAATATTTGCCCTTTGGCACAAAAAAAAGGTAAACAAACTTGAGATTCTCCTTTGATTCTATATTGTTTCTCTGTGTATCACTGCAGGTTCTAGCGGTGAAGTGAGACATTTCAATGGAAACAAGTGAATCTACCGGAGGGTAAAATCTTTCTTCCCAACTGCAGAAATATGGAGACCGTTTTCAAAACAGCCCTAAGAGGGGAGACCTGGACACCACTCACCTCTTCAGGAACCACTGTTGCTGCTTATAACGTAGTATGTGTATCTTTTAATTGAGAGCTCATGACTTGTTGATACATACTGAAGGGGCAGAAGCTGGAGTCTCAACATGCTGCACCTGGCTGTAAGCTACCTCTGTATTGTCTCCGTGCTGAGGCTACTGGATGCTGGGCTGGTCTCCAGTGCAAGACTGTCATGATCCTGTTGGCTGATTACTGAGCGCTGTGTTGCCTCCCAGTTCAAGATCCAGCCAGTCAAGTGCTCCGTAGTCCCCAGAGTACAGGAAAGGGAAGTACAATTTAGCTCAGAGGGAATCAGGCACAGCAGAGTCAG
This sequence comes from Chrysemys picta bellii, assembly GCF_011386835.1. Classification (NCBI taxonomy): domain Eukaryota; kingdom Metazoa; phylum Chordata; order Testudines; family Emydidae; genus Chrysemys; species Chrysemys picta. Next base: position 74,573,256 of record NC_088792.1, read on the forward strand.
AGGCTGCATGTGTCTAGGATCAGCAGGCTGGAGACAGCAGCTTGGGAGCCAGCTGCAGAGGGGAATCTGGGCCATGAGCAATCTAGGCTCTTGGAAGGGGGGGAGCTGGGCCAAGACACACCTGGGCAGGGGTCTAGCGATAGCTGCAGCAGGAAGATGCAGGAAAGTGGCCTGCAGGGCAGAGGATTGTATGGAGAGGTTACAAGACTCTCTTAGCTTTATATCTTTGTAGTGGACTTCCCTGGGGGGCTGGGTTAGGAGCTGTTGGGTTTGATCTTTTGTTGTAACTGGTAAAGTCACTAGGTGAAATCCTGGCTCCATTGAAGTCAGTGAGCTTTGCTCTTCCATCACTGGGATGGATATTTCACCCATTGTGCCGAAGGTGTTTGCATTGTTTCGCTTCTGGCAATCATTGCATCGGAATTCTGTTACTAAAAATGTGAGTGTTTATGAGCACCCACCACAGGCAAAAGCCTGTGGAGCAGAGGGCTCAGACCACCCTCAGCTCTGAGCGCGTGGTACTCCCGGCACGCTGCCAGATATACAAAGATCAGTGTACCACAACACTCCCAGCAACACCCTGCAGTCGGCTTGCTTTGAATACATTAGAGCAGCCCTGAGGCTATCTTACAACCAGCAACTGGTAGCTCCCGTTGGCTATTCCCACAGACAGGGGTTAGCTGGAGATTGCCATTCCCTGGCCACACACCCCTTTTTCCCAGGCCCTTCCCCAGAGTAGAGTAGAGCAAGCTATGCCACCTGGGGACTTCCCACGCCAGATGAATCCAGGGTGGTGCAGTGCAGCCTTAAGGGGATCAGAAGCAGGCCCTTTGAATGCAATCCTTTCCAGGGTAAAAGATGGCTTGAATTATACCGTGAAGAGGAACATACATTGATCTAGTCTCCCTCTGTATGTCCACATACCCGCCGCTATGCCAATGGGGAGAGGGCACTATACATGTGCACGGAGGGCAAGGTGGGTCTTACAGTTTGTTGGCCCTCACGCTACTGAAGGGGATGAGGCCATACTCCACCTCCATTTCCCTTTCTAAGGAAGATTAGAGTGACCCATGAATTAGAAATCTATGTGGGGCAAGCAACCACTTGCTTTGCTTATGCTTGGCTGGAGGGAGAACAAGCCCCTTTCAACAAAACAGCTTTTTTGAATCCATGCCTTATTTTCAAAAGGATGGTCCTTTTAACTGCAGTATTCAAAACACTCCCTTATACAACATGTCCTAGTGGATGCATTTGAGCAGTGCAGTTACATCGCATCACATTGTAGCAATGCTATTGTTGCAGTGTGAGCCTTAGAGGATCTATTCTTTCCCCAGTGTGCGTGCATAAGTAGTGGGAGTTATGTACGTGCAGATTGATGCACATCCTAGCTGCCTCCCATTAAAGTAATGGCAAAATTCTGGTTGATGTGAGTGGGGAAAGGATGCAGCCCTGATAGAAAATGCACCCAGCCCAACAGCCTAGAAGTCTGCAAAGCAAGATGTGCTTGTCACTATTCATACACTGAAATACTGCATATTGTTTTCAAAGTGTTTAATTGCAGTTGGCATTACTCGCCCTGCTGGAGGCACCTATCACGCTGGAAAAGGATGTCACTGGTGCTACTTGCAGTGTGTAAACCTAAGGGGTTTCAGTTTCCATCATGCTATAACAAATGGGTATGATAAGCAGAAGACAAACCTTGATTACTATTAGAGATGGGGCCAAATGAAAACCACGTTCCATCCCAGCTAAATGTGAGGACCAGTCTTTGTAATGGCTAAGCACCTTCCAAGATGTGCTGAGTGCCCTCACCTGCCCAACAGGAGCTGACGGCACTCAGCATCTCTTGGAACACAAGTAGCCTCTCACACGTTCACCCCTTGGAGAGTTTGGGGGGATGTAAGGTCAGAAGCCATCCTATGGGGCCAGTCCTGCAAGGTGCTGCAGGCCCTCAACTCAGATTGACAGCGCCTCACCTTATCAGGCCTCACATAAGGAAGCATGCACAGTTCTTGCCTACATGTGCTTGGCTCTAACCTGTGCTATTAGCCCCCCACCCCACCTTGTACCTTTTCTGATCACTATACTAAATTCACCCACATCCATCAGTTGTTGGTTTTTTTTAAGGTACATAGTCTAGTAAAAGCTTTGAAATGTCAATTTCCTCAGTGTGGAAATCCCATGTCAAATTTAAAATAAATTTAGACATTACAAAAATATCTCCTTGTTATTCCTCCGACTCTGGATCATTGCATAAGCCGCAAGATGCAAAGCCGTGCATGAATTGCACTACATTAATTGATAGTAATTATGCATTTAGAGGACTATTAGCTGTTTTTTCTGGCTGAGGATAATAAGAGACAAATATAGTTTCATGATTCCATACAAAAGACGCTGTTGGGGGAGAGGTGCAATGATTGATGAACCTTTGGAGAAGCATACATAGTTTAGATAAAATAAACAATATGAGCTGCTTCTTGTTATGGGTTGAATTAACACCCCATTGAGGTTTGAAAGGTGTGAACTCATCAGCAGTTAACATAACGGCAAGCATAAGCCCTCCCTCCCCCCACTTAAGAAAACAGGTGTGCATGAACCTGTCCAGGAACTTCTGACTGAGAATTGTTTTGAATGGAGGGGTGTATGTGGAGGGGCATAAAAGATCACACAGAAACTGAGGCCATGTCTATACATACAGCGCTGCTGCAGCACAGGTGTAACAATACAGCCGTGCCACTGAAGTGCATCTGGTAAAGATGCTCTATGCTGATGGGAGAGAGCTCTTCCATTGGCATGGAAAAAAACAACTCCGTGAGCGGCAGAAGCTATGTCGGTGGGAGAAGCTCTCCTGCTGACATAGCGCTGTATACACAAGTGTTTATGTTGGTGTAACTTATGTCACTTGGGGGGAGAGAATATTCAATCTCCTGAGCAAGTTTTGCCAACATAGGCTGTGCCACTTGGGAAGATAGCCCAAGAGACAAGAACAAAGAGAGGAAGAGGCAAGAAAGCCAAGCAGAAGCCTGTAAGCACAGTGTGACCTGTTGCCATAACTGGGCCTATAAACTTACCCCACTTGAGCTCAACTGTAAGAAGTGAGTGTAAGTTCATGAAGTGTCACAGTACCCTATAAGAAATGTTGATGGTACAACGGAAACAGACTGAATCAGTCCAAACAAAAAGGGCTATTGATATAACTCAAGGACTGTGTTAAGATCATGCCTGGTAAACAAGAAAAGTGTGGAAACAAAAATCAGTGAACCAAAATTGGTGTATGAGAAACTAGGCCTAACTTGTGGACAAAATAATGAGGGGATGGGCTGTTCCACTCATCACTCCTCTTTGCGTCCTTAAAGAAAGACTTGGAGAGACAAATAGACTGCTTGAGTGAGCTTCACCATCGTGGCACTCCACCATCTCCTGGACTACTTCATGCTAATCCTGAAAGATGTACTGACCAGATCGGGACTGACGGGGGTACCAGATGACTTTGTCATGTCCACTGGCTTTGGCTAAATCCTGAACACCACCTGCCATGTGAGACTTTGTCTCTTTCAGTCCCAAGTGTGTCCTTTTCCTTCGCTACCTTATTTCTTCTTTTTTCTCTCTCTCCCTCCCCTTTTTGTTGCCAAGACTGCATATTTTTTTAACTTTGCAGCAAGCCTGTGATCACAGAGACAAATAAAATAATGCCCTCAACAGCTTAATGCTGTTAAAAGCATAGGCAGCAAGTGACTTTTTTTCATTTTGGGGGGAGCACAGGAAATTTTTCATTTACATAAGCACAGGCAGCAAGTGACTTTTTCATTTACATGAGCACAGGAAATTCCCTAGAAGTGGGGGGGCCACCAGTGCCCAGACTGTGGTTCCACCCCCCTGCTCCACCCCACCCTCGCTCCACTCCTGCTCTTCCTCTTCCCCTATGGCCCCACCTCATCCCACCCCCGCTCTGTCTCTTCCCCAGAGGTCCCTCCACCCACTGCTTGCTCCTCTCTGCATCTTGTATGCGCCGCAGATAGGTAAAAGTTTGCCAGGTCTCAGGGTGGCTGATAAGACCATGTGCCATGATTGTGTTTTTCCAGCAGTGAGGTTGCACTTGTGAGTGAGTCAACCCCAGAGACAGAAGGCCCATTTTCTATCTTTGCTGTTCTTCTCTCCCCTTTTGTGTGTGTTTGTCTTGTTTTCTCTTAAGAAAGGAGATCAGACTTTAATAAAAGCTCCAGCCCATCTCAACTCACCTCTTCTCTTTTTCCCCTTCAAAAGGAGAGTTATTACCATCTTTGATACCATCTTAAAGACTGTTTCAAACTAGTGGGTTTCTTGCTAATAACTGTCTCCAGCGAAAGGGAACTGGTGTGAAAATGAAAACCTTACTTAATACTTTACATTTCAAATGCTTTAACTGTTTTTCCCTTTTCTGTTTTTTTAATACGAGGTTTAAAGTTTTTTTTTTTTTTTTTTTTAATGATGTGTTTACCGTGATAGTAACAGCTTCTGTATATCAAACCTTGTTTAACACTGTTTAATGTTGGACAGTGCCAGGATCTTAACACTTTTAGTCCATATGTTCCATCTAAATTAAGACCCTGGAATAAGCTAGAGAGTTTTTGGGTCTGGTGTTGGCTAAAGAAGCTTGTAGGTGTAAGCTAAGAAACTGCTCCTTTTGTTCTTGGCTCCTTCTGCATCCTGAGACACGGGACTTCTTACATTCCTTGTAAATAAACAAGATTGCATCAAGGAAAATACTAGACTCCATCAATTTCTACTTCCAGCTGAAGCATCTTCGGGGCCCTGAACTTTGATTAGCTGATGGGTCAAAAAGGGGGCAACAGAGGTAAACAGAAGAATTGGAAAAGTGCTATGAGTCACAGCCATGCTCGATTAGCGGTTGTAAAGTGACACCTGCTCTGTGCTTTCTTCTTCAGAACACCACAGAGAATACAACTGATATTAACAAGTGTGTCAAGCAAAAATGTTTAACCCAGTTTCTCTGCCTTGCTCAGGAGAATAGGTCTGTCTGTTTATCAAGAACCTACAGAGAACTCAAAGTGACAAATGAAGGAATATTTTGTGGCAGCAGGTTTTTCAGTTGTTCCTGAGAAAATTGCTGTGTTTCAAACAGTGAGCAATCAGTAGTTTTCCAGCTGAGGCCACTCTTGATGAATGTGTTGGGCACTGGGTGAAATATTACAAATGGCAAAGCCATTTTCTGACTGGCCAGCTGGTGACTGGGATTGATGATGTAACACCCATGCACAGGTACAGGACTGGGACTTTAACCACTGAAAACACGCAAACAAAATCACTTGTTTTGACCTTTTGTATGGGTACCCCCAACTAGGGTCCTTTTCTGTGCTCTACAAAGAAGCACTAACCATGCACCAGTTAAATATCAATTCAGTACCTTCCCAAGTGGCACTGCAAATGTCCCCTCCTTCTAACCTTTGTTTTATTTTTCTAAGGTTTGACATGATGAAACGAAAGTGCCAATTTGAGCTTGTTGAAAAATGGTGAACCTTCTTCCTGAGTATTTTCAAAAAAATTTGCCCACCTCATCTGTTAATGTTATTTACAGGCACTCCCTTCTCCACTGTAATGGAATATTAAGCTATTATAATATTTACCCTCTAGATGGCGTCATGTGTAACATACCTTTCCCGAGCTGCTAATAGCTAGAGCAAGCAATGCGTTAAAGGGTATGTCTACACTGCAATTAAACACTCATGACTGGCCTGTGTCAACTGCCTTGGGCTCGCGGGCTCAGGCTTCGTCTTCAGGGCTGTTTAACTGAGCTATAGACATTCAGGCTTGAGCTGAAGGCCACACTCTGGGTCTCTTCCCACTCACAGGGTCTCAGAGCCTGGGCTCCAGCTTGAGCCAAATGTCTGCATTGCAATTTTACAGCCCCATAGCCCAGGCCAGCTGTGGGTGTTTAATTGTGGTGGAGACATACCCAAAGTGCCTTAAAGAGAACATATCCTCATATTTGTCTTTGGGGTGGAAGCTCTGTAACCAGTCCATATCTGGCACGTGACCTGGGGTCAGATGTGAAGGCTGCCTAACTAATGCCAGAGGAGAACAGAAGTGGATGGAAAGTAGCAACACAGCGTTGCAAGCAGAAGAAGAAAACACTAAGGTTGCAGGTTTGTTCTCATCAACATGCCACTCGACAATGCCCCAGAGAATGTCCGCTTTGACAGACCTTCAGAATGGACCGACTAGGAAGCAGCATTTTGCAAGATTTCACATTGCAGCCAAACTCCAAGGAAACTGGAGATACTCAGGTATGGTCTTTAATTTATGCTATTGGGAAGTAGGCAGAACATATCTGTCTTTTACCTTTACTGAAGACCGCCACAAAGAGGACTATAAAAAGGCTTCTGGTGATGTTTGATGCATACTTTATACTTCAGAGAAATGTGGTTTCTGAAAGGGCATGTTTTCACCAGAGAACTCAACAACCAGGGTGCTCTGCTGAATGTACTTGCATTGGCTGGAAAAAGTGATATTTGGGGAGGGGGGCTGTAAAACATGGAACTATGGGAGACATATTGGTTATTAGCTTGACAGACAATGGTCTTTCACAGCAGCTATAATTAAAAACAGATTTAACCCTACCCACAGCTATTCAAATAGAAAAGCAATCTGAACTTGTGAAACAGCAAAACAAACTTGCCAAACCATAAACTAGTTTAGCAGCTGTAAACAGACACAGCATGTGTCCTATATGTCATTATCATAAACCCCCTGAGGCAAGGAGTGATAACTGCCAGGCTAACTAAAAAGACAAAATGCACAAGTGGAAAAATTCATAGCCCCAAAAGTGTATGTCCAGCCAAAGGAATAAAATTTAATGAATACACTAAATACGGACATTTTGCATCTGTTTGCAGTACTAGCGCAGCCAGGGAGCTGACTCATGTTAGACCATCATGAGCCATTGTTTCTGGGATCTATCACATGTGCTGAGACAGACTCTGCCTGTCTGACCCTTAATACTGGAGAGTGAAACTGACTCTTCATGGAAAGACTATTGAATTTAAAGTTGACTCAGGAGCAGACATGAGTCATATCAGCAGAGCCGTCCCATCCATAGGACAGACCGGGGCAACCACTTCGGGACGCGGGATCCAGGGTAGCCTGGGAGGTTATCGGGGGCCTGGAACCGACAGCAACAAGCAACCCAGCTTGCCCTGCTCCACCCCGCTGGCTCCCAGCGTCGCCCAGGGGAGGGGGCGGAAGCCAGAAAGAGGTGGGACCATGGTGGGGGATTGGGGGAAGGGGTGGAATGGGGATGGGAGGAGAGCAGGGGCGGAGCAGGGGCAAGAAGGGGTGGAGTGGGGGTGGGACAGGGGGTTTGTCCCAGGCCCCACACCACACCACACCGCCCTAGGGACAGCCCGGCATATCAGAAGGGACTTACAATCACCTTCATCCCCTCCCAGAGCTGAAATTACCTGATACAGCCTTGACTAGCCCTGGAGGTATTCTGAACTGCATGGGCCAGTTCACCATAGAAACAACTTACAAAGACAAAAGCTTTGCATTCAGAGTTTGTGATCAAAGATCAACAACCTTCTCCACCTCAACGTTGCAATCTAGTGACAGGTGGAAGAACTCAACAGAGTATATGGTGATGTTGGACTTTTTGAAAGGAGATCCAGTACAAATAACTTTGAGATAATGACGGACTATATAGTGCAGTGGTTCCCAAAGTGGGATCTGAGGATGCTGTCTTGTTCCCAAAATGGCATCCTGTGAACTATGTGACCTCTCATGCACTTCCTGTGCCAGCATGATCTTGCATTCACTGTGCTTGTGAAGTCAAGCTGGCAGGGGCAGTCCCACACTGGCAGGGACATTCCAGTAATACCAGAAATTAAAGGAAGCTGTGACACCTGGTAAATTGCCAAACGGGTTCTTGTGGGGGAAAAAGTTTGGAAACCATTCATATAGTGTACATATGTCTCACAGGATTCCTATCATAGTCCTCACAAAGTGGAAACTGAGTTAGAGAATGAAACAGATTGGCATAATCGAAAAAAATCTCTGAGCTAACAGCAGGGTGTGTGCCCCAATGGTAGCAGTTATAAAGAAATATGGAAAATATGAATCTGTGCAGATCTTAAAACTTAATGAAGCAGTTAAAGAAAAATGTATCCTCCCAACACAGGATGACTTCCTCCCCACAGTGGAAGGAGTTACAGTATTCTTCAAGCAGAGGTAAATTTATTTAGCCAAAGAGTGCTAGGCAAGTGTACGGGCATGTGAAAACTTCTACAGAGATTTGTGTGGAATGGATTCTTTTATACTGATGATAAACCATAAACCACTTTTAATCTTCATCTATGGAAATGACCTGGATTGAGCACCACTGAGATGCCAAGATCTATTGATAAGGTTAATGCAATTTAACCCAATTGCCAAATATGTTCCTGGGAAAAATCTGGTACTAGCAAACACTCTGTCACAGAACCCAGAGATGCACTCGACTTGAAGAAGAGATAAAGGTACATGGATGCTGTGAAAGACAAGAGACTGAAAAGAAACTTCACCAGCCACAACAAATAACCTTGACAGTCATGCAACTTAAAGGAGTTCTAAATTACATTAGGGCTGGCTGGCCCAAATATGCGAAGGATAGCAATGAGTGACAAGAGACTACTCTATGGTATGTGGACAATTAAGCAAGACAAATGGAGTCATAATTAAAGGCAATTGCATTGTACTTCCAAATGAAATGAGAGGAGAAATCCTAAATCTCATCCATGAAGGACATATCAAAGACTAACTAAATGCTGTGAATGTGCCAACCAGTCAATGTGGTGACCAGGCATCAGCAAGGACATAAAGTATCTGCATGTGAATATTTCAGAACCAACAGAAGAACACAATGCAAAAAACCTTTAATGACACCTCTACCAGACAGTCCTGGGAAGAGACAGCTGCAGATTTATGTGAATTCAGGGAACATCATCACCTGGTCACAGTGAATTATCTTTCCAGATATATAGAAATAATATACTTCATGTCACAATGTTATTGAGCAATTGACGTGCATTTTTGCTCATTTTTATATTCCGGAACAACTAGTGATGGTCAATGGACCACACAATTCACCACAGCGGAATTTGTCATTCCAAAGGAAATGTGATCAAAATCCTATTACTAGCAGGCTATATTACCAATAAATGAATGCAGAGGCTGAGAGCAGTACAGATAGGCAAGAAAATCCTACAGCAGGAAAATACATTCCTTGCTCTTCCAAGCTACTGATCAGCCCCAATAATAGCTGTTGGATATAGTCCAGCACAGCACAACTCCTGATGGGAAGACAACTCAGAACTGTTTCTTCTTAGGCTCTTTTCCAGTCTCCAGAGTGGCCAGATATGAAGAGAGTAGCCAAATCAGATAAAGGCAAAAAGTTTATGAACAATTTTATGACGGATGTCACTCAGTTACAGAACTACTGGCTCTAAAATCTAGTGACTGTGTTTGTGTCAAACTTGATGGAGGAAAAAAGGAGGGAGAACTCCAGCTTTCATAAAGAGAAAATTCATTGGCTGGATCAGATGTGTTTGAGACTAACAATGGAGAGTTCAACAAAAAAAGTAGACTTCTACAGTTTGTTCCTCAGAAAGAACAGTCAACAGAGTAAGCTCTACAGGTGACAGATGCAGAAGATGACAAAGATTCCACATGGACTACTGCCAGTCATTGCAACTAATAAACAGCCAGATGTAAAGTTGTTACTGTTTTTTTATTACGTAAACATGTAACATTCAGAGACATTTAACAGACTGAACTATACTGAACTTTAAAGGTAGCATGACAGGGTAAATTTTGAAAGTGATAGGAATGTAAAATTTAAAGGGGGAGATGTAATGGAATGTTAAACCATATCCTAATGTTTACCCAGTAGATAGTGTCCTGTGTAACATACCTTATCTGAGATAGTAATAGCTAGAGCCAGCAGTGCATTAAAGTGTCTTAAAGAGAACACCTCTTCATGTATCTCTATGGGATGGAAGCTCTGTGACCAGCCCATATCTGGGACATGATATCCATGGTCATCAACACCAACTTTTCTTCCTGGGTCTCCTTTTTATATGCCCTTCACCTGCTTCAATGATTCCAACTTCTTTTGACCTCCCTTGTCCCCAATTTCACCTTCTTACTCACTCTCACTATCCAGGCATGCTCTAGTCTTTCCCATCCTTAAAAAGCCTCCATCCCTAAATCACATTCTCACCCATCCAATTCCCACTCTCACCCCCTTCCCCTTCTTCCCTCTATCTCCAAACTCAACAAGCACACAGCTTGCAGCCATTACCTCAAATTCCTCCTCTCCAGTTTTTGTCTTGACTCTCTTCCAACCTGGCTTCTGCCTCCTCTCCACTTGCATTGCTCTCACCAAGGTCTCTGCTTGGTCAGCTCTCAAGTGGAATTGCAATTTGGATTGATGTGGAGGAAGCAGAAGGAGCTGAATGGTTGTGGGTGGAGAAGGGGGACTTTGTGTGTTTGTCTTTTAAAAGACAACTAAATTAACTTAATACAATCCCCATGAATCACAACCCTGATCCCTTTGCTTATACCTTGTATTCCCTTCCTACATTCCTCCTATGTTTTTATCTTTTTAGATTATATGCGCTGTAGGGCAGGGATTGTCTCTTCATCTTGTTTGGAAGGTGCCTTACACATTTAGGATCCTGCTACTGTACAAATGAAGAATAATAATTCATGAGTTTCAGGAGCCTGCAAGATTTGCTATATATGTCAACAAAACTGGACTGGCTTGCACTCATGTGCTTCAGAGTCCAGAATGCTTCTGTAGGTAGCATATTGGTTTTGCATGTTAATGTGAAGATCTGTAAATATGCCTTGCACAAATACTAGAATAAACTCTGTTGTGAAGCAAGTAAACCTCACAGGTAGTATGGATACTAGAGGTTCATACTCTTGGTTGTGTCTATAGGCCAAGCACATTGTACACCCCAGGGGCTCCTTGCATCTCTCTATTCTCCCCTACAAGTTTCCTGCGTGCGACTCTCCCATATCCAACTATTTTAGGGATTCACTACAACCCCTCTATCACCTCCTTCATACCAGATGCTCTGTGTCCTCTATAGCAGGGCCCACCATTCTCTTCACCCATGCCAGGTCCCCCTTTCACACCATGTGTGCCCCATCCCCACATACCAGTGTCTCCCATTCTCTGCACTCATACCAGGTGCTTTCTATGCACCCCTTCCCCCTATGGCCTCTACTTCCTACCATGACAGGAGCTCTGTATACCCCCTCCCCCATTGCTTCCCCCCACACTCATCTTAGGTGCTCTGTGTGTGTTCCCATTTCCTCCTTCCCCCATGCCCTCCACTTCCCACCATGACAGGGGTTCTGTGCTCCTATACCCCCAATCCAGGGTCCCCCATTCTCCCTCCCCCCCCCAATGTCAGGCTCTGTATAGCTCCCCTTCCCTACATTCCCCTCTTCCTCCACCTAATCTCCTCTTTCTGTCTGGGAGATGAACAGCTTGACAGTCTGAATGATCTAACTCTATTGAGAGGACAGGCATAGATGGGATGGGAATATTGTTATGTTAGAAGGTGTTAATGTATGCCATCAACCAGTTCTTTGATCTACAGGCAATTGCAGAGGTGCTTGAAGCTGTGACTATGCTGAACTGATGGCAGAGGGCAGGGCCAGCTCCAGGGGTTTGGCCGCCCCAAGCAGCCAAAAAAAAAAAAAAAGCCGCAATCACGATCTGTGGCGGCAATTCGGCGGGAGGTCCTTTGCTCCCAGCGGGAGTAAGGGACTGTCCGCCGAATTGCTGCCGAATACCTGGACGTGCCTCCCCTTTGCGGAGCGGCCGCCCCAACCACCTGCTTGTCAGGCTGGTGCCTGGAGCAGGCCCTGGCAGAGGGTCCCTGTGTCTCCAATATTCCCCCTTCAGGTTTTTTGATTTCCCCCCAGATCTGCCCATTGATACCTAGAACCTTCCTTGAAATTTTGGAATTGAATGAATGCAGTGTACAAAAATTATTGCATTACCGACCGAAAGGGAAATGCCATAAAGTTGAGCATAGATCTCGCAAGCTCAGCCAAAAATCCCCACCATGTGACTGCTTTTGTTTTAATGGCATCAATTTTCCCATTACAATTTGCTGTGCCTCCAACCTTCTGCTTTTACCAGGCCATCTTTTCTTTACCTCCAACTACATGAAGACACTAAAACTGGACAAATAAACTAGGTCATTTTGACTCTCACCTTTTAAAGTAGCACCTGGCATTGGGATAAATTGCTTCCAGCTTTAACTTGTGGGTTCTGTCTGGTACAGTCAATGTGTCACATTCTTGCCCTGTCATACCTTAAAATCGGATTTTTATTTAAATCTAGTTTGAGGATGAATGCTCAACATTTTTATTACAAAGTTTCTTCCAATTTGTTTTAAAAAAATCAAATAAACCCAAGCACCCCTGTGCTGCATTAGCCAGGAGTACGTATCAGGAAAGTTTCCTGTCACTGAGGTTTGTTAGTGGAAAGACTCCTGAGAGAAGTACTAAAACTCCATTGCTTGGCACGTAAAAAGACTGCACGACCCACTAGAAAGCACACACTAAGGAACAATCTGGTATTAGTGGGGAAAATGATGAGCTGACCTGTTGGTTCTTTTCCATCTCTTATTTCCATGAGAATTCATATAAATAATACATAAGAGAAGAAAACCAGAACAACATAACATGTGAACTACATGGGATATTTCTGTTTCAGCAGAATTTAATACAATAAGCTAAATCCTGAAGACCTTAGTCCCATTTTACTCAGTGCTTACCAGCAAAAACTCCCACTGGTTTCAGGTGGTTACATATTTTCTTATTTCCCCTGATGAGAAGGTTATATGTGCCTCTTCGTATCGTGATTCTCCAGCAGGCACAGGGGCTTCAATGTTTGGCCTGCCACAAGAGCTACTTTGCTGCATCTTGTGTTTGAATTTAGTGCACTTTATCAGATCATGTCTAGCAGGATACCATACTTAAGTCAAACACAAGAGGCAGCAGAGGGAAGTTATCCCAATTCTGTTCCACCTCCTTCCACATCATAGAATCGTGGATATGTAGAATGGGAAGGGACCTTGATAGCTCATCGAGACCAGTCTACAGCACTGAGGCAGAATTGAGTATTTAACCTCCAATGATGGAGATTCCACAACCTTCCTAGCCAATTTGTTCCAGTGCTGAAATACCCTGACAGTTAGGAAGATTTTCCTAATGTTCAACCTTAATCTTCCTTGCAGCAATTTAAGCTCATTGCTTCTTGTCCAGTCCTCCGTGTTCTCCTTATCCAATTTATCACATTCTCACCGCCTGTTCTTACTCTTCTGTGGAGTTGCCCCCTTCACCTAATCTAGGTGTGGATCAAAGTTTTGTTGGGACATCTTAGGGCTTTCAGACACAGATCAGTGGGTTTGTGGTTAATCTGTCAATGATTGCAGGAGTCTCAAAGGATCTTCAAGTTCTGGCCCCTGTTGGAAATTTCCCTGTTGCCTCTGAACTTGGTGACATTCCATCTGAACACACATACTCAATGCATAATTTGGCCGGCTATCATATGTCTACATAAAAACTGGCATGTGATCTATTGCTATGTCTGATCCTGCAGTCCTTTCACGTGCAAAACTCCCATTTCTTTGTTGGAAGAACTGCATGATCAGACCAAAAATTAATTACTATACGTGATGCAGACACTTTACACACACATTTTACAAAAGCAAGACCGCAACAGCAGACTAAGTTACTGAGCTCAACTTGAGTTATACAGTCACGGAGTTCAATTCAACAGGAACATACAACCATACATTTTTGAAAACATAAATCACAGCAAAGGAAATAAGAGAGGCACAGCACTCTTACACATACAATTTCAGACCAGGAGAAATCTCTGTTGTTATATCTTTGATTTAAAATAATTTAAGGATTATATTTGTTTCTCATTGCACAGGGACACCACATGTCCTGGTGGTTAAAACTATACCCAGGGGACTATTTTATATTTACAGAAATGGTGCACTAATATTTTAATAAAAACATTTACAGTACACAGTGAATATTTACATGGGATGTTCCATGCATTGAGGCAATGCCTTCTACACAGTGTACTCCAAAGTGATTTTATTTGAAAGGTAAAATATTTTAGGGCTGGATTTCTTTTGGACTCCTGTCCAAGCTGATTTATCTACCATGGAAACAACCCAAAATAAAAAGAAATCCATTCCAACCAGTAAATCAAATCAGCAGCTGGGAAGAGGAAGGGGGATACTGGGGTTTCTTGAAAAGTCTTGCAGTCTAGGTTTTTAAAGCATTATTATGTTCAAGTGACAATGGTTGCTGGTGAAAAACGTGGCTCAAGGCACCAGTTTCATTTCTCTAGATACCAATAGAAGAAAAATGTATTGAATTCAGCCTGTCATGAAAAAGAGTGTGCTATAAATATATTTCAAATGCCAAGACAAATCAGATATATTCTGACAAACAGTCCTGTAAAGGTAGGTAATATATTCCCAGTTTGTTATATGTTACGCAGTACTGGACTAATAACTCATAGCATAGCATGTGCTTATGTGAAATGTGAATATCTAGACCCTGTATGGTAGGTACTGTATTTGCAGGCTGGTACAGCTTTTTTTTTTTTTTTTTTTTAGTATATCAATATAAATCCCTCTGTCTTAGGACCAAATCGTGTAGTCCTCACTCACATGAAACTATCAGACTCTATCATAACTTTATTCTGTAGGCCAAGGGCCAGATTTACTATTTAGGTATCTAAAAATAATGGAGACATCTTAATGTAACAGTCCTACATACCATGCCTCCTTTCTATCCAGGACACGTACCCACTTGTATACTGGATGCCTTTACAAACTGCCAATAAAAATCAGCAGGCCATCAGCAATCAGAAGGGATGGAAAATGTGAGCACTTCTAGTGATTCAAATGATGATGATAACAATTATACAAAGTGACTTCTAAAAATGTTAAAGAAAAGCCAAGGATAAAGTGCAGAAAGATGGTGTAAGTGTAACCCACACACCTTCTGGGTGTGCTGTTC
The DNA here is from genome assembly GCF_011386835.1 of Chrysemys picta bellii. Lineage (NCBI taxonomy): Eukaryota > Metazoa > Chordata > Testudines > Emydidae > Chrysemys > Chrysemys picta. Next base: position 74,588,361 of record NC_088792.1, read on the forward strand.
TGTCCCATTTAGTGGCACTGAGACCACTGAGAGAGAGAGAGAGACTAATGAGTCTGTTCTACAGCCTTAGCTAATAGCCAGTTGGCTTTTAGCCAGGGGTGAAAGTAATTTAAAAGACTTACTGGTATGCTGGAGTCTTGAGCAGGGGGCGTGGCCTCAACTGGAAGAGGTGTGGTCTCAACAGGAAGAGGCAGGCCCTTTAAATCAAGATTTAAAGGCCCAGGGGCTCCAGCTGTGGCTGGAAGCCCTGGGGCTTTTAAATCACCCCCGTAGCTGAGGCGGCTGGGAGCCCTGGGCCTCAGGGGCAATTTAAAGGGCCCAGGGCTCCCCGCAGCAGCCGGAGCCCCAGGCCCTTTAAATCACTACCGGAGCTCTGCCGCCGCTACCCCGGGGGAATTCTGCGCCTAAAAATTATGCACACAATATTTTTAAATTTTTCAAAATTCTGCAAATTTTATTTGTCAATAAATAAATATGACTCCAGCATGGCAGTGGGGAGCACCTGAAGTCCCCACTTCTCCCCCCCCCTTCCCCCTAGTGCTGCACCTGGCACTGACACAGTACAAGGGCTAGGCCTGCCCCAGAAATACGCCGGGGCCCTGACCCTCTGTGCCAGGTATACCAAGTGTGGGTGGGCAAGCTCAGCCCAGCAGGATCCAAGTGTGGAGGGACTTAGTGTAGGGCAGGGGTAGGCAACCTACGCCACGTGTGCCGAAGGCGGCACGCGAGGTGATTTTCAGTGGCACTCACACTGCCCAGGTCCTGGACACCGGTCCGGGGGGCTCTGCATTTTAATTTAATTTTAAATGAAGCTTCTTAAACATTTTAAAAACCTTATTTACTTTACATAACAACAATAGTTTAGTTATATATTTTAGACTTATAGAAAGAGACCTTCTAAAAACGTTAAAATGTATTACTGGCACGTGAAACCTTACATTAGAGAGAACAAATGAAGACTTGGCACACCACTCCTGAAAGGTTGCCAACCCCTGGTGTAGGGGAATCCAGGTGTAGGGTGAGAGGTAGCTGTGTGGGGCAATCTGGGTGCGGGCAGCTCAGTGATCTGGATGCATAGGGGCTCACTGGGGAGTTCCAGATGCAGAGGCAATGGGACTCTGCAGGGGATCCAGGTGAAGGTGGTTGGGGCTCAGTAGGGGGGGGGTCTGGATGTGGGGAGATGGGGCTCAGCGGGGGGAGGAGCTCAGTGGGGGCATCTGGGTGCTGCAGGAGTGGGGCTTGATGGGGTGGGAGTCCAGGTGCAGCTGGTTGGAGATCAGTGGGGTGGGTGGTAGGGGGCTCGTTGGAGGGGTCCAGGTGTAGGGGGATAGGGCTTGTCAGGGTGAGGGTTCGATGGGCCTGCTTAACGGGGGAACCTCGGCTGCTGCCGAGGTGATGCCACATGCCAGACTCCCACTTCCCTCTGTGATTCCCCAAACTCTTTTTCTTCTCTGCCTCACTTCAGTACCAGGCAAATTGGTTGAAACTATTGTAAAGAACAAAATTGTCAGACACAATGAACATAATTTGTTGGGAAATAGTCAACAGAGTTTTTGTAAAGGGAAATCATGCCTCACCAAACTATTAGAATTCTTTGAGGGGGGTCAACAAGCAAGCGGACAGAGGAGATCCAGTGGATATAGTGTATTTAGATTTTCAGATGAGGTCCCTCACCAAAGGCTCTTAAGCAAAATAAGCAGTCACGGGATAAGAGGGAAGGTTCTCTCATGGATTGGTAACTGGTTAAAATATAGGAAACAAAAGGCAGAAATAAAGGGTCAGTTTTCAGAATGGAGAGAGGTAAATAGTGGTATCCCCCAGGGATCTGTACTGGGCCCAGTCCTATTTAAGATATTCATAAACGATCTGGAAAAAGGGGTAAACAGTGAGGTGGCAAAATTTGCAGATGATACAAAACTACTCAAGATAGTTAAGTCCCAGGCAGACTGCGAAGAACTACAAAAGGATCTCACAAAACTGGATGACTGGGCAACAAAATGGCAGATGAAATTTAATGTTGATAAATGCAAAGTAATGCACGTTGGAAAACATAATCCTAACTATACATATACAATGATGGGGTCTAAATTAGCTGTTACCACTCAAGAAAGAGATCTTGGCGTCATTGTGGATAGTTCTCTGAAATCATCCACTCAATGTGCAGCGGCAGTCAAAAATGCGAACAGAATGTTGGGAATCATCAAGAAAGGGATAGATAATAAGACAGAAAATATCATATTGCCTCTATATAAATCCATGGTATGCCCACATCTTGAATACTACATGCAAATATGGTCACCCCATCTCAAAAAAGATATATTGGAATTGGAAAAGGTTCAGAAAAGGGCAACAAAAATGATGAGGGGTAGAGAATGTCTTCCGTATGAGAGGAGATTAATAAGACGGGGACTTTTCAGCTGGAAAAGAGGAAAGGGGGATATGATAGAGGTCTATAAAATCATGAGTGGTATAGAGAAAGTAAATAAGGAAGTGTATTATGAGAAGGAGTAAATAACAAGAACAAGGAGCCACCCAATGAAATTAATAGGTAGCAGGTTTAAAACAAACACAAGAAAGTATTTTTTCACATAATGCACTGTCAACCTCTGGAACTCCTTGCCAGTGTTGTGAAGGCCAATACTATAAGAGGGTTCAAAAGGGAGCTAGATAGATTCATGGAAGATAGGTCCATCAATGGCTATTAGCCAGGATGGGCAGGGATGGTGTCCCTAGCCTCTGTTTGCCAGAAGCTGGGACTGGGTGACAGGGCATGGATCACTTGATGATAACCTGACCGTTCATTCCCTTTGGAGCACCTGCCATTGGCCACTGTCAGAAAACAGGATACTGGGCTTGATGGACCTTTGGTCTGACCCAGTATGTCCTTACATGTTCTTACATTCTCCATCCCTCTCCCCTCGTTCCCACATTCCCTTCCCCTTGCCCTATTCCATCCCCTTCCTTCCACACTGCCTCTTCCCCCCAAAGCCTCACCCCCCCCCGATCCAGCCCCACCATGGGCACTCACAGTTTCACAGAAAACAGGAAGGCTCCCAGCACACAAAAGGGGAACACTACTGGCACTAGGAGCCAGGAGGCAGCATTTAGCTGCAGAGTCAGCAGGGTGGAGACCAGCCTCCTTCAGCTGGGCAGCTCTGTGCTTGCAGAAATGAGGGAGGGGCAATGGCACATAACCCCATGTGCCCCCCATGCCTCACCTCTGTTTGGAGGGGAGCAATTCCCCCCCCCCAAAACTGCACCCATGGTCAGCCCCCCCCACCCCCCATTTTCTGCAGGGAAGCACAGGAATTCTGCTGCAGGGGGGAGGGGGGCATTTTCTGTAGGCATGCAGTCATGCAGAATCCCCCCAGGAGTAACCTGCCTAGGTGCTCAGCATGATAGGATTGCTTGCCCAAATGATCACTTCTGGCTGGTGTTGGATCCCCAGTCCCATTGTTATTGGGGCAGGAGTAATAAAGGGTTGCTATCCTTGTTGTGTGAATCAAGGGCAGCAGAACTGTGCTTGGCATATCCTGCCAAGTAAACAACACTCGCTAGGTGGGGACATGGGTTCCAAAGACCAGTGAGTTGAGAAGGGTGGGGACAGGTATTTGTACCTGGTGGTGTGGGCCCTGCCTAAGGGCCCTAGACACCATTTGACCCTTCCTCTCTCCCATGTGTAATAAAAGAGCTAATTTAGACTCAATTACGAGTCTTGTTACACACCACAGAGCTGAAATCACTGATACCTAGGCCTAAGCATTAGACTTGCTTTGGGACAGTGTCTCTGATACAAGAGATTGGACAGTGTGCACCAGCAATGAGGCACCCCCGGCACGAACAGCTGAAATCACTGAGAGCTGTGTTAAGTGGTGAGACTTGAAGACAACCCGGCGGATCAGCGATTGGCTGGCAGGGCAGCCGGCAAGGTGGCAAGCAGAGAGGACCAGAGCAGAGCCCAGCAGAGAGCTGCAGCGATCGGCCAGCAGGATGGCTGGCAGAGAGGCATGGTGATCGGCCGGCAAGGCAACTGGCGAAGAGGAGTGGAGCGCCGATTACCCGGCAGAGCGGAACGGCGAGCGAGTGCCTGGGCAGTGGAGCAAGTAAGATTCCGTCTGATCCCCCTCCACCCAGGGTGAAAGGTGAACTCTGCGGATGCACCTCTGAACTCTGGGTCTGCCTGACCAAGGAAACAACTGTGAGTGGGGTGCAGAGAAGGGACAGGCACATTAAAGGGACTTTTGGCTGCTGGACTTAAGAACCCGAGGGAAAAGGACACACCCAACTTACTTGGGTGTAGGTCTTTTGCTTATGGTTTATGTTTATGAACCCTGTTTGTGGTGTCTTCCAAACTTAATGCCGGGTTACTTTCCTCCTTTTATTAAACGTTTCTTTGCTACAGTCAGACTCTGTGCTTGTGAGAGAGGAAGTATTGCCTCTTAGGGGCACCTAGGGGGTGGTGTGTAATTGTTCCAGGTCACTGGGTGGGGTCTCCAGCTGGTTTTGTGTTGTATTGTACTGTTGAAAAGGAACCCCTAGATACTTAATGTGGCCCTTGTTGCTGCCAACTCTAACTGGCAGAACGGTTACAACGGCAGCAGACAAGAATAGGTGACCCTACCTGTGATAAAAAGGAATTGGTAGTTCCAACACCACACAAATAATATGTACTCCTTAATTTGTTTTTAATCAAACCATGATGAAAAGCCCATCTAACAATTCATTAACACAGTCAATTATCAATATTATTCCAGCAAAGGATATTGCTCTTTATGTTTTAGTGTACATATTCTAAATACCACATAATCATCTGATGACATTTAATAGGTCCACTGATAGCTGACATTTCTTCTTGCAGATGCAAATCTGTATATTTAGTTTCACAAACAAACATAACTGACAATTAAGCAAGAACATCCAAACAGCCGTGTCCACTGTCTGGTTCCTTTGATGAATGATTCTTTCAGACGTGGCAGTGAGATACAATTACTCTGAAAAAACAGCACACTAATCAAAGAAGCCAAGACATTGCTAATCTAATTGCACTGGAAATTCGGAACCTGTGAAAGAAATAGAAATACCGGTTTCTGTTGAAATAATTCCTTTTAATATCTAATCTGCCATGACAGGAGAATTTTCTAGTGCTTTTCAGCTCCTGTACAGGGGGCATTCCTCTTACAGCAGTGGTACTCCAGCAGGGACCATTGAAGTAGAGCCAGATCATGCCCTCCTATGTAAAAACATTCAGCAGGTTAGGTCAAAAACTCAGCAACTTTCCATTCACAGGGCCAAATTCAGAAGTGATATATAAGCCAGACACACTTGCGTTCGGTTAGGTCTAAACTAAACTGGTGTAATTTATGAGATGACGTGCTGGAAGAAAGTATAAGAATCTGTAAACTGGAGACTCTTCACACCATGCTGGGCAGTGGATTCTCGCCATTGTGCTGTCAATATATTTAATCTTAATTAAAAAAAAACCTTTCAAAACATAGCTATGATGAAATGAATATAGCTACTACTCAACTATGTGATTAATGATGTAATAAGACAGTAGTTTTAAGTCCTACTGTTGAAAGAAACCTTCTTTCCTTTGGCATTTTCCATTCGGAATCCCATGAGAAGTCATATGCAATATCTAAATAAAAGTTTTCCTTTTTTCAGCCAATATTAATTAATATCTCACTTTCTCATTTGCTAAAAGATCAGGACTTACCACAGGTACCACAATAGAGACAATCATCCTTTTCCATGGTGACATTAAAAACATTTACTCTGATCATTCTCTGAATTAGTAGAGCTTTTCACAGGAGCATTAATTTAAAGTGCTGTTACCAGAATTCCTCAGGAGAGTTTAGAGGCTTAAATTAATGATGTTTAGATTAATTAAAGAGAATGGTCTGTGAATTTTCCCAACTGAGTTAAGATCCAGGATTTTTTTTTAAATGTTTCCAGCAACAGCAAACTTGAAAAATATTCAGACTTAAACCTAGACTGCTGCAGAGCAGATTATATTAAGATTGCAATTAAAAATAACATAGAGGCAGCTGTTGGTTTATCTGCCAGTTGTGTAGCTCCCCAGCTCATGTAAATCACCAGTACTCAGCTGAAGTCATTGGAGCTATGGTGATTTACAGTAGTTTAGGTTCTGACCCAGCATGTTTAGTAGTTAGAGGAGAAAATTTGGACATTAGGACACCTTAGTTCTGTTCCCAGCACTGTCATCAACTCACTGTGTGGCTGTATAGGTCATAGCACTAAAGAATGGAGTAAACGCAGCAGTGCTGATCTACTGACAGTTTGTAAGCGATTTGAGGCAAGGACTGTCTTTTTGTTCTGTGGCTGTACAGCAACTAAGACAGTGAGTCTCTGGTCCAGGATGGGGGCTCCTAGGTGCTACAGTAATACAAATAATAACAGTTTTGCTGCCCTAAGAGATGTGTGAAGCCATTTGAAGACACAGGGACCAAGCCAGCTCCCATTGATGTCAGTTGGATGGGTTACTGCAGGCTGTTTCTATAATCAATATTTCATCTACTTTGAAGCATCTTCCTGAAGCTGTCCTGGAAATGTTTGTCTCAGAACTGTTCAGGAGAACAATGCTAACCTAATTTCTGGCTCTGATTGGACAGGATGTCCTATGGGGGAAATGGACAAAGACTCATAAAGCCAGATAATCCACTGAGGTGTAGTCACTGTGTGTCGTACTGCCAGCTTGATCTGGCCCTAAAGCTGGTGTAACTCACTCAGGGAGAGCACCCTATTCAGTGTAAGGGCAATCTTCTGTTAACATATATGTTAATGCACTGGTATGGAGGGGTTGGTATCCTGTGGCTAGTTAATTGTCGCAAAGGATCATTGTGCTTTATTCTGAAAATGCCATTCTCTGATTCCTTGGGGATAACCATGTTGGACAGATGGACTGTTAGGCACAAGGTGCTTTTTCTATGAGTAATTAGTGGATAGCAAATGTGACACTGATTTTTTAAAGAGGCTCCAGAGCTGATCCTGGCAATTACAGGCCTATAAGCTTAACTTCAGTCCCAAGCAAACTGGTTCAAACAGAACAGAATTATCAGACATGATACATTGGAGAGGAGTCAATATGGCTTTGTAAAGGTAAATCATGCCTCACCAATCTACTAGAATTGTTTGAGGGGGTCAACAAACATGTAGACAAGGGTGATCTAGTACAGTAACTCCTCACTTAACATTGTAGTTACGTTCCTGAAAAATGCAACTTTAATTTAAACGATGTTAAACAAATCCAATTTTCCCATAAGATGTAATGTAAATGCGGGGGGTTAGGTTCCAAGGAAATTTTCTGGGGGCAGACAAAAGGCATTATATACTGTACAGTACTGTACTGTGGTTGGGAAGTGCCCCTGGCTTACCTCACACAGGCACAGCCCGCTGTAGGCAAGGATGCGAGGAAGCACCTTTGCAGCAGCAGCAGCCGCAGCTTCCCCGGAGAAGAACAGGTGCCGACTTTGCTGGGGGATGCTCCAGGCCTGTCTCTTCCCGTCCCCGCTCCACTCCAGGCCCACTTCTTCCCACCCTCACTCCACCTCCTCTCCGGAGCACACCGCATCCCCGCTCCTTCCCCCTCCCTCCCTCCCAGCACTTCCCTGCCACCAAACAGCAGTTTGGCAGCTCTTAGGACTCTCTGGGAGGGAAGGGGAGGAGTGGAGACGCAGAACTTCCCTGCTCCTCCCTCACCCTCCCAGAAAGTCCTAAGTGGTGGGGGAAGCGCTGGGAGGGAGTGGGAGGAGGCGGAGAAGAGGAACTTTCAAGCGGAGTGCCCCAAGGGTCGGTCCTGGGGCCGGTTTTGTTTAATATCTTTATTAATGATCTGGAGGATGGTGTGGACTGCACTCTCAGCAAGTTTGCAGATGACACTAAACTAGGAGGCGTGGTAGATACACTAGAGGGTAGGGATCGGATACAGAGGGACCTAGACAAATTAGAAGATTGGGCCGAAAAAAACCTGATGAGGTTCAACAAGGACAAGTGCAGAGTCCTGCACTTAGGACAGAAGAATCCCATGCACTGCTACAGACTAGGGACCGAATGGCTAGGTAGCAGTTCTGCAGAAAAGGACCTAGGGGTCACAGTGGACGAGAAGCTGGATATGAGTCAACAGTGTGCTCTTGTTGCCAAGAAGGCTAACAGCATTTTGGGCTGTATAAGTAGGGGCATTGCCAGCAGTTCGAGGAACGTGATCGTTCCCCTTTATTCGACATTGGTGAGGCCTCATCTGGAACACTGTGTCCAGTTTTGGGCCCCACACTACAAGAAGGATGTGGAAAAATTGGAAAGAGTCCAGCGGAGGGCAACAAAAATGATTAGGGGTCTGGAGCACATGACTTATGAGGAGAGGCTGAGGGAACTGGGATTGTTTAGTCTCCAGAAGAGAAGAATGAGGGGGGATTTGATAGCAGCCTTCAACTACCTGAAGGGGGGTTCCAAAGAGGATGGAGCTCGGCTGTTCTCAGTGGTGGCAGACGACAGAACAAGGAGCAATGGTCTCAAGTTGCAGTGGGGGAGGTCCAGGTTGGATATCAGGAAAAACTATTTCACTAGGAGGGTGGTGAAACACTGGAATGCGTTACCTAGGGAGGTGGTGGAGTCTCCTTCCTTGGAGGTTTTTAAGGCCCGGCTTGACAAAGCCCTGGCTGGGATGATTTAGCTGGGAATTGGTCCTGCTTTGAGCAGGGGGTTGGACTAGATGACCTCTTGAGGTCCCTTCCAACTCTGATATTCTATGATTCTATGATTCTATGATTGTGCAATGCTCCCTTGTAAAGTCACTGCTCTTCCACAGAATCTTACAAGCAGTGGACAGAGCAGGCAGCCAAATGACGTTATAAGCGAGCATTGCATAACTTTAAACGAGCATATTCTCTAATTGAGTAGCGACTTAACTTTGAAACAATGTTAAGTGGGAGGACATTAAGTGAGGAGTTATTGTACAGAAGCTCCCCGACTTACGCAAGCATTCCGTTCTGGAACGCCTTGCATAAGTCAAATTTTGTGTAAGTTGGGAACGTATCTCCGACAATTACGCAAAAAAAAAAAAAAAAAAAAGTGTACGGAACTTTTTCCGTAAGTCCGGATTTCCATAAGTCAGGTTTGTGTAACCCAGGGAGCATCTGTATATAAGTGTATTTGGACTTTCAGAAAGTCTCTTACAAGGTCCCTCACCCAAGGCTTTTAAGCAAAGTAAGGAGCCATGGGATGAAAAGGAAGATCCTCTCATGGATCAGCAACTGGTTAAAAGATAGGAAACACAGGGTAGGAATAAATGGTCAGTTTTCACAGTGGATAGAGGTAAATAGCAGAGTCCCCCAAGGACCAGTGCTGTTCAACATATTCATAAATGATCTAGAAAAAGGGGTAAACAGTGAGGTGGCAAAGTTTGCAGATGATATAAAATCACTCAAGATAGTTAAGACCAAAGCAGACTGTGAAGAGCTACAAAAAGATCACACTAAATTTGGGACTGAGCAACAAAATGGCATCTGAAATTCAATGTTGATAAATGTAAATAAATGCACAGTGAAAACCATAATTTCAACTATACATACAAAATGATGGGGTTTAATTTAGTTGTTACCACTTAAGAAAGATCTTGGAGTCATTATGGGTAGTTCTCTGAAAACATCTGCTCAATGTGCAGCGGCACTCAAAAAAGCTAGCAGCATGTTAGGAGCCATTAGGAAAGACATAGATAATAAGACACTATCGAAATCCATGGTACATCCACACCTTGAATACTGCATGCAATTATGGTCACCCAATCTCAAAAAAGATATAGTAGACTTGGAAAAAGTACAGAGAAAGGCAACAAAAATGATTAGGGACATGGAACAGTTTTCATGTGAGGAGAGATTAAAAAGACGGGAACTGTGCAGCTTGGAAAGAGAGACAACTGAGGGGGCTTATGAGAGAGGTCTATAAAATCATGAATGTTGTGGAGAAAGTGAATAAGGAAGTGTTATTTATCCCTTCACATAACACACAAACCAGTGGTCACCCGATGAAATTAATAGGCAGCAGGTTTAAAGCAAACATAATGAAATACTTCTTCACAAGATGCACAGGGGGAACTCGATGCCAGGGGATGTTATGAAGGCCAAAAATATAAGTGGGTTCAAAAAAGACTTAGATAAGTTCCTGGAGGATAGGTCTATCAATGGCTGTTAGCCAAGATAGTCAGTGATGTGACCCCATGCTCTGGGTATCCCCAAAGCTCTGACTGCTAAAAGCTGGGACTGGACAACAGGGGATGGATTACTCGATAAATTGCCCTGTTATGTTGACTCCCTCTGAAGCATGTGGCACCAGCCACTGTTGAAAGATAGGATGTTGGGCTAGATGGATTATTTAAAGTGTCCTTGCCTGTGCTGGATCTCGACACAGCAGTATTTGATAAATTATCAGCTGTCCATTCTATAGGTTATCTCAAAGAAGGAATCTACGAGGGACAAATCGACCTTCCTCAGCTGGTGTTATACCATGGTGATATACAGTCGTGGAAAGCACCACACACGGCTTATTGCTCTCTGAAGGGCGAGCAGTATGTGTGCCGGCGTAATGTTTTTTTATGTTGTTACTCCAGTGTGTGGTCACTCAAATTTGGACCAGCTAAATGAGCCTGGTGAGTTAGCTGCTACCATCACATGTCCTGTAAAGTTAACCAAATGGAGAATACCTGCTAAGAGGGTAACCTACAGTATGAATGGTCAATCCTGTGTGGTTACTAATAGGAAAAACCCATACATATGGGGACTGTGTATGTAACATCATTGTTTCAAACTTTTGTTTTACATGACAAAAAGCCATAGTTTGATTGGACAAACAATAAGCAATCTCATTCCAGTGTTTAGAGAAACATCTGTGATTAACAGCAAGCCAGGCTCTCAAGATACCACTGAAGCTTTTGGTCCAAAGTTTGATGTACACGTTCCCCTTCTAACATTATTGTTATTAATAAAGACAGTCAAGCTTTATTACTATTTAATTGCTGCCAGCTAATATCAGACCACTAATCCATTTTATGATGGAAGGTAACAGATCGTACACAGGGACCACAGGTCACACAATGCAATGTTGTATCAATCATAGCACACCTCATAACACACATAATGAGTTTGCATAAGGAATACAGTAGGTATCACTGTGATAAGTGCCTTAGAATCACCAATAGATAGAAATTGTATTTATTTCCGTAGGACCTTGGAGTCTTAGTCAGGGACCAGGACCCCCATGTGCTAGGTACTATACAAACACGGAACAAAAAGACAGGTTTCAGAGTAGCAGCCGTGTTAGTCTGTATCCGCAAAAAGAACAGGAGTACTTGTGGCACCTTAGAGACTAACAAATTTATTAGAGCATAAGCTTTCGTGGGCTACTGTCCACTTCTTTGGATGCATATAGAGTGGAACATATATTGAGGAGATGCTCTCCTCAATATATGTTCCATTCTATATGGAACAAAAAGAATTACCTAGTCAATCTCTTCCACCTGTTGCTGTCCCCTTAGTATCCAGAGTTAGTAGGCTGTTTCCTATCCCCAATCCCATAAATCTTTAGGCCAAACTTTTCAAAACTGGCTGTTTAAAATTAGCCTCCTAAAATCATCTGATTTTCAGAAGAACAGAGGACCCCCAAATTTCATTAAAGTTAATGCAAGCTGCAGGTGCTCTGAACCTTTGAAAACCAGGCCACTCATGTTTAGATACCTAGATATATTGATTTAGGAGCCTATGCTTAGGCATCCAGGCCTGAAACTTTTGGCCTATAAGACTTAGTCCCTAATATTTAACCTCTTCATAAGTGAAATTCTATTTGCAACTTACACCACGGCAAGCAGAGGAATGGGTTATGTAGTTATGGCAGTAAAATTCCTGTCTTTCCCAAGACAAATAGCAGTATCAAGACACTACCTCTTTCTCCAGCAAAATGCAGGTATATAAATGGAAGCATTTCTATTCATTTCCAATGGTCTCTGCTTCTGACAAAGTGGAATGCTAGCGTCTTTCATTCCTAAAGAATTAAACTGAAAATATGAATGGCCTTGCTGCTATTAAAATTAGTCGAGATGCTCTTGTTTATTTATTTCAATGGCAGTAACTGCTATCCCGTTTCTCTTTAATTTTCAAATAATCAAATCAACTTGACAGAAAGAGAGAGAATGAAACATTGGACCTGTAGGTGCACTGTTGGATTGACAGAGTCTACCCTATTAAAACTCATTTAATCAAGATCCCAAATGCTTTGAAACAATGAAAAAAATTTCCAAAATGAAACAAATTACAAACACACCCACACCCCACCCCAAGAAAAGTTGCTGGGCCACAGAAATATATATGAAAAGGATTCTCCCCTGATTATTTTTATTTTGTTTTCTACTTGTCTGTTACTATATAATACTTGTCTTTTTATTATATATGCTATAACCAGATAGAGAACAATGCAGAAACAAGTTTGGAGTTTGAATGGGCTGCTGGGTTTGGCTGCTAACAATCCCTCAATGTTGAGCTGCAGTATTCTCAGGGATGAACTATAAATGGAACTATAAATGGAAATACCTTGTAATATACATTTCAATGGTCTAGCAATTTTCTGGAAAGCAGCTGAGATCTTGATTGAAATAGTTTTAATAGGCAGATTCTGTCAATCCTACAAGCCCAGTTTTTCCCCAGCTCGCTCTCAAGTAGATTTGGTAATAAGAAAATCAAAGTGAAAGGGGTTTTATTTATATAAAATGCAGCTGCTGCAAGATAGCCCGAAGCTATTCTATCTAACTTTATTTCTGTGATTTTGCATCTCTAATTTAATAAGTGACATTTTAACATAGATGCCCACCATTTCCCCCCCACTAGTCATTATAATTTACTGGAACCATGACATATTTTTGTTGGTACTTCTGAGAGCCTTAACGACATTGTCAGAAGTCTGAGAAAGGAGCGTGCAAGACAGTGCCAGTGCATTTCTTCCATGACAGTTTAGCTCCAGCAGCAGCCAAATAGTATTTAAGAAAAAAACAGAAGAACCTACAGCTCTTCCTCACTGATATTGTTTTATATGTAAAAACTCAGTGCAGCAGGGCTCCCTGGGAAATTGTTATAATGAGAGTGAAGCACAGTGATCCCTGCTCCTGGTGTTTGCGATCATTTCTAACCTTCATTCTGTGCAGTCATTCTTTGGGAGGGAGGAGAAAGCCTGAGGGAGAGTTGGCCCTGGGATCCTCTCCTGGGTAGGGGAGTTGGGCAAGAGATCAGGAGAGACAAAGCAGCCACTGGGACTAAGTGGCACAGGCAGCAGGCTCCAATGGTAAGCCTTGATAAACAGATTCATAGATTCATAGATTATAGGACTGGAAGGGACCTCGAGAGGTCATCGAGTCCAGTCCCCTGCCCGCATGGCAGGACCAAATACTGTCTAGACCATCCCTGATAGACATTTATCTAACCTACTCTTAAATATCTCCAGAGACGGAGATTCCACAACCTCCCTAGGCAATTTGTTCCAGAGTTTAACCACCCTGACAGTTAGGAACTTTTTCCTAATGTCCAACCTAGACCTCCCTTGCTGCAGTTTAAACCCATTGTTTCTGGTTCTATCCTTAGAGGCTAAGGTGAACAAGTTCTCTCCCTCCTCCTTATGACACCCTTTTAGATACCTGAAAACTGCTATCATGTCCCCTCTCAGTCTTCTCTTCTCCAAACTAAACAAACCCAGTTCTTTCAGCCTTCCTTCATAGGTCATGTTCTCAAGACCTTTAATCATTCTTGTTGCTCTTCTTTGGACCCTTTCCAATTTCTCCACATCTTTTTTAAAATGCGGCGCCCAGAAATCTAGGCAAGATCTAGACTTTCAGGAAGGAAGCCCTGGGAGGTGTTCAGTTAAGGAAAAAAGCAGGGGAAACAGAGCAGCTAAATGGTGCTTGCAACAGAGAAACAACACTCTCTTTTCTTCTCTGACTCTGAGGCACCATTAAAACAACAAGGAGTCTGGTGGCACCTTAAAGACTAACAGATTTATTTGGGCATAAGCTTTCATGGGTAAGTGAAGAAGTGAGGGTTTTTACCCACAAAAGCTTATGCCCAAATAAATCTGTTAGTCTTTAAGGTGCCACCAGACTCCTTGTTGTTTTTGTGGATACAGACTAACACGGCTACCCCCTGATACTTGAGGCACCATTGTGTTCCATATGCCTCTCCACAGACAGGGTAGGAGATTATTTTGGTGGATTTGGGCAGAAACAGGTGCCACCATAAAGCTTGATGCTGCTTCACAATGGAGAGCTGCTGCTTTCTTTAGGCCTTGTCTTTGCAGCTTCCCTCCTTTTTATATCATGCTTTTATTGTAAAGACTGTATGAGATGTCCTACTTATTTCGAAATAACAACAAACACAGCAGATACAGACATATCAATCAAATAAATGAACAGCTCTTAGTCATTTTACAGTTCCCCCAGAAGAGACGGCCAGCAGGGCTGTTGGTGATGTTCATTAATACAGTATCTGTTTTCTAAAGACTGATAATCAGTGGCATATTGCAGTGAATGCATACATAGATGTAGGATATCCATCAGTAAATGCAAACTGCAGTAACTGCATGCAAAAATGTAATTACATAGTAGTATGTATATTTCTGCAGATGCAGTAGGCCTTTAATCCGCTGAAAATTTGTTCACAAGCATTTATAATTTTTAAAATTATAACCAGTTATCTTTTCTTTTTCTTCTTCTTTTTAAAGATCTTATTGCTTAAACTTCAGGCTAGATTTGAAAGAAATTGGTTCAGCAGTTTTAAAGAAAGGAGACATTTAGATTTGGCAAATGCTTTCTCAGATGGGATAGTCAATATCAGGATCCTGGATTTCCTTCCTACTTGGCTTGATTTTTTAAGACTCAGTAAGATCTACAAAAATATCAAGCTGGAAAAAAGTACATTCAATAGTTTTAAAATTTAATACAAAACCTTTTGAATTTTGCAACTTGAAACTTTTTCATTCAGAGTTAAGGTTTACTCATAATCCAGGATACATTTGCTTTTTTCACCTGCTCATAACTTCAAACTACTGAACTGACAGTCTTCAAACTTGATTTGTTTTGAGACTTTAAATTTGTGTGATGGACTCATTGGATGGAGTGCCTCCTTATGGCTGGGAGTGGCATAGCAGTTCTCTCCCCATCAGGCACCCTGTGCTGACAGCTGCTCTGTTCCTCCAGTGGTCTGCTTCTTCCCATGACTCAACTAGATAATGATTTAGTCCACCCCTTCTGGGGTAACAAAGTCCAAAGGTCCCCACACAAAGTCTTTAGCACCAATTCCAGGCCCCATCATTCTCACACGTCTTCCAGGGCTTTCCATTGTCTTTATCCCCTTACAGCAGGGTGGCTTCATGCCACCTTCTCCGTTAGCTATTAGGGAACAAGCCCTCCCACTACATCATGTTCTAGACAAGGGACCCAATCACCAGGAGCCAAAGTCTGTTCCATCTAACTCCTTGGTACTGGCTCCCTGGGCTTCTTCTTCTTCTTGTGCTTTGTCTCAGGCCTTCTCCCCCACAACCTCTCTAGGTTCACCCTTCTCTCAGGTCTCAGCCTCCCCCATCTTTCACCAAAAAAATCTGCCTGATGCTGGCTAACAAGTATAGTTGCTAACAAACAACTAATCAAATACTTGTGCACCAGCTATGTTGCTATATGGCTGTGAGTGCCATTGCAGATCTATTTGCAGTATAGGCTGCATACCAGTTGTTTTAGGATTGGTGAGAGGGAGATAAGGAATCCATCTTGCTACTAACAACTTTTTTCCTTCCATTGTTCTTCTATTATGACTTCTGTATGAAAAGCAGAAGAGAGAAACAAACAGGCTATTTCTGCAAATCTGTAGCTGCCCCTCCCTGGTTCTAGGCTCCTACTGGATACGTTAAAAATTGCAACACAAACAGAGAAAAAAGGGCTGCCCAGAAATATAGCCTACCATGTCCTTAACAGTCTTACCAACAAAGAGGTGGGGGAAAAGAAGGCTTTACAGCATTTCCAGAACGTTAACAAATGTGTGCTCTGACATTGTGTGCTCTGGGATTGAGTGCAAAACCCCCTCATAGATCTCTCTGCCAGCAGCCCCCTCTTGCTGATACTGAGAGGGTGCTCCAGCTGTAGCACCTCTACTGATTTCAGCTGTGCAAGTGTGTCACAGGGAGAGATGCCGTCTCTCAGGTAGCCAGATCCCCAAGCCTTTTAGGCTCTACAGATTAAAACCAACACTTTGAATTCCACCTGAACTTTTTTTAAAAGCCAGCACAGATGTGCAACTCCATTCAGTAAGTGGGCTGCAGCGTTGCAACAAATACAGATAGAGCTTCTGACACTGGTGAGTAGTGTTAACTACTAATAGTTCATGACTATTCTAAAAGCTATGATGTCAAGAAAATGGATCTCCTGAATTGTATAGCCCTTGGTTGCTCCTAGCAGCCCACTCTTATGATTGAAAGATGATGAATAAGTATTCCATGCATGATATTTGATTTTCATTTATTCCCAAACTGGTAATATAATAATTAATTAATAACAAATAGACTGATTGATTTGTTTCTCCTTCCAGACCAATTAGATAAAGTTTAGAATGCCATGGGATACTAAATCATGACACCGAAACTGATGTTGAATAACAAAGGCTAAACTTTGTCCATTAAAGTTTCCAGGTGTTACTGCAAAATGGCAAAATCCTGTTACAGTCCAGCATACTATTAATAGTAACGATCACCTTCCAACTGTCTGTTTTGCAGTGGAGATCCACATTAGTGGATCTGACTGGGTTGCAGGCCTGCTTTGATATGAGTAATTAGAGAAGGGGGAGGCCTCATTTCTTGGGAGACAGGGAGGTAAGTGGATCAGTGGGTTGGAAACAGAATATCTGTGCTAACTACAGAATGTCTGTACTAGCTACGATACACCCAGAGAACCATTTACACTGGACATGTTAGATGAGGTAAAGAGTAAGTTGTGCATGGCCAGAGGATGTTGTACAGGGATTGGTTCCTACTAAGTAACCAAGCCAGTCCCAAAACGTGTCATGCAATGTATAGTAATGCTATGTGTCTGTGTAAATGTATATAAAGGAAGAGGTTTTCTCTGTAACTTCGGATTTGTGATGTATTCTGCATCCACCCCCTGGGCTGGAGTCTGATCAACTCAGTGTAGCTTTGCTGTATGCCACATAAAGATATCTGAGAGACAAAATCTGAAGTCAAACTGAGTTCTTGAGAAGTAGAGTAGAAAGAGGTCTCCGAGGGAATCCCAACAGGGGTTCTCACTTCTTTCTCTTGCTCCATATGATCAGTACTCCATCATGCTTGCCCTAGATATGGGACAAGAAGTTAAAGTTTGTGGTTTCATTTCAGAGCTCTGTACATAGTTTCCTGAGTCTTCTATTATTCCCCTGCCTAAACTTGCACAGAAGACCACATCCTACTTGGGACTAAGTATATAAAGCCCTTTTTTTTGTTTGTGCAGAAGAACTGGTGTCACAATAGATCATTGTAAAAGTCACTCCACCAGGGATTACAGTGAACATGGTTTTTCAAAAACTGCACATAGAAAAACAAAACTGAAGATCACACAACTCCACTAGCTAGGCTCTCCATGGGGTCATGTTTATAACAGCCACAAAGCTCCCTCTTAGCTACCATCTAAGCTCCTAAAGTTGCTCTCCAACTAAGTTTTTACAGTGAAACTTCCCTGGGCACCAAAGTTTCTACCTCAGAGCTTGAGACGCTGAATTTTAAATTGTCCAAATAAACCATTACTCCTGTACCAGTGATGGAGTGTGCCAAATAATAGCCTGAAGCAACTCTGTTTGGCTGTTAAAGCCTTGAGTTAATTGGTTTATAATAAAAGCAACAATTCAAATTTAACTGTAATAAGCATGGTTGTGCCTATACAATGCTGATAAAAGAGGATGTGTTATTGCATTACAGTTCTCCTATGGTAATCTGAGCCAAAGTGTCAGCTGGCTTCCTTAAAAGCACCTGCAATATTTGTGCATGCATCCACTTGTGTGTGCAAAACCCTGCATTTATGCACACAAATCTAGTGGAAATTGCCCTACATCCACTTGAATGCGAAAATGCAGAGTTGTATATACATAGGGTCACCACAAGGTCTCTGCATTAAGTCCTATCTTGAGGGCTTAAGTGGGACATAAGTGTGGCAAAGGCCTCAGCACATGGGTGAATTTCACCCTTACAGAGGACATGCACATCTTTGCAGGCACAACAGTGACACTTGGCTTTGAAAATTTGTCTCTGTACACGTCCGACATGCATAATCTTACCCCTTGCCTCAGTGATGATTGATATCAACTCCTCACTGGCTTTTCCTGCACTGGGGTCTCAGTATATAGTTCTATTTGTATTAATGTATTTCTTCCTGCCCTAATTTTTTCCTCACAGATTTTTTTTTCAATTACATTCTTTCTAGGATCATGACCTTCTGGAGATTTTTTTTTGGGGGGGGGGGGGGAGTGAGTTCATCATCCTAATGTAGCGCCCCTCTCCACCTGGTTACCTCCTTTAATGGCAATCCGCTTCCAGGTTTTGATGGACAGGTCTGGATTCTTTTGGATCCTCCCACCCACTCAGCAGGGTGAATCTTTTTCCTTTTTTTTCTATGAAATTATTTGGCGGTGCCTCCACCCCCCTCGCTCCTTCCTGGCAGAGTCACCTGGGCAGCTTGGGCAGAAAATTCTAACTACAGGGTAATCCCCTCTTACTTGCCAGATAGTTGGAGACTTCCAAGAAATAACACAACACATAAAAAATATATTCAACACAATAATTATATCAAACCGGCAACAAATACAACATAACAGGGTGAAACCCTATTTTTAGGGTCACTGGTGCCCACACTGAAAATACCCATGACATGATGTAACAAGTGTAAAACCAGTGTCCTGTTGGTACACGTACTTTGCTGGGGCCCTTGATGACCTATAAAATTCTCTGCAGTGGTTTAGCAGTGTGGCTGACTGGGTTCAGTACAGCCCAAAAGACCCACAAGTGGGAGGAGGTGGTGAATCCCTCCACAAGTATAATAAGCAGCAGGTTATAAAATCCTCAAACCCTTACTTCCTAGCTTGAGGACACAGTTCAGGGAGGAGGGGGTCCCCAAAACAAATTCCCTGACTAACTAACTAATAAACGGTGCACTCACGAACTCCATGAATGATCTTAAGGTTTGAAGATGACGCTGGACTCTTCAGTCACTGCAGAGGGGCTGCTGTCTGCTGTCAGGGATCCTCCTCAAGCAGGAATCAGGCTGCGTTGGTCCCAGGATTTCCCCTCACCACAAAGGGGTGCAGGGCTCAAGGTGTAAGTTATACAACTACCCTAACATCCAAACTGTAGCCTCCTAGCCCAGGCTTCAGTCACACACTCAGCAGGCAGCTTCCCTGGACTAGCAGAGCTGACCATGTGGTGACTAGTCTCATCTACGGAGCTGGAGGTGAACCCAGCCTGGCTGGGGAAATTTCTCAGCAAACACTACCAATTGAGACTCATCCGTGGGGAAGGAAAACCCAGGTGAGGGATCAGCTGTCAGGTCCGTAGAGGCCAGTTCTCAGGGGGAACCCTGCTTGCAGGCCTGGGACTCACCAGCTCCCCACTCTCCAAAAATGGCTTCTCCCGTCTCCTGAACTCCCTGGGAGGGGCATCTCACTCCCTATTGATTGCCGGGCAGACTCTGAGTTTGCCTTGGCTCCTCCTCCCTGAGCTGCCCGCAGACAGAACTCCTGGAATCTATGTAATCTCCTTGGGGGTTACACTATATTCTCAAACTCTCAAATCTCTCCTAGTCATGAATATAACCTGTCTTTTCATAGTGCCTTGGTTTTAGTTAGCATGAATTAATTATAACACTTTTACCAAAATGGAAAATTTCAATGCAATCGACTCTGTAATTTCATTTATCTGCTTTTCTTGACCTCTGAAATAGAGATGCCCCAGCTTTCAGACAAATAACATTATTTCAGAAAAGTCTCATTAGTATAACAATACTGTAGTTTGTTTTTCTTCTAACACTATATTGTCCATATACATGATCTATTGTTACTGTGCTCATGTTGAGTTACTGTAGGCACATATAGTGCATCATCACTGGACCATTATTTTGCCAGATCAAGGCTGCTACCTTGCCCTCTGAGAGCAGTCTGTAAGCAGATAACACTTTTGAAGTAGACTGGGGGATTTACAATGAACCTCATTTTAGTTATCATGCATAACTCTAGGGATCTTTTCAAAATGGTCCTTCATTAAGTAATTTTAATACATTGTCTTATCAGATGAAAGATTTAAAGTTGAATAGGTCCAGAGGCAGAAAAAATTTTATTACTATTTTTTAAATATTTGTATAAAACCCCAGTTGTACTACTTTATTTGTATTCATTTTATTAATCAGACCTAGTTTTAATGCATTCCTTTCTTGTTTTCTCTTTTTCCCCCCGTCCTCCAAATCTCTCCTCGACTGCTTCTCTGGGACCATTTTAAAATTTAACTTAGCTATCTTAGGCCCAGAGTCTCAAAGGTGTTCAGGTGCCTAACTTCCATTGATTTCAATGGCTCTGGGTCTCAAATCTAGTTACTATCATGATTCTCACATTACTGTAGTCCCTTTGGCCCAAGCAGTTAGCCAGTATTCCGGGCGGGAGTGGGCTCAGGGCTGGGGGAGGGGGTTGAGATGCGGGAGGGAGTGCAGGCTCTGGCTAGGTGTGTGGACTCTGGGGTGGGGTCAGGGATGTGGGGTTTGGGGTGCGGGAGGGGCCTCAGGGCTGGGGTAGGGAGGGTTGGTGTGGGAGGGGATGCAGAGTGCGGGCTCTGGGACGGAGTTAGGGTGCGGGAGGGGGTTCTGCCCAGGGGAAGGTTCAGGGTGTGGGCTCCGGCCAGGTGGGGCTTACCTCAGGCGGCTCCCTGGTTGGTGGCACAGCAGAGCTAAGGCAGGCTCCCTGTTTGCCCTGGCTCCGCACTGCTCCCAGAAGCGGCTGGTATGTCCAGCCCCTAGGTGGATGCATGGCTAGGCAGCTCTGTGTGATGTCCGCGCCTGCAGGCACCGTCCCCATAGCTCCCATTGGCTGCAGTGCCCTGTCAATGGGAGCTGCGGAGTGGGGGCTGGGGGCAGCACACAAAGCTTCCTTGATGGCCCCTGCGCCTAGGGGCCGCAGGGACATGCCGGCCGCTTCTGGGGAGCTGCGTAGAGCCAGGGCTGGCAGGGAGCCTGCCTTAGCCCTGCTGCGCCACCGACTGGACTTTTAATGGGCGTTCCGGTCAATAACTGGACGCCTGGGAACCCTATCTGAACCAAGTCAAGTAAGTGCTTGTTGTGATCTTATTTATAAAACATGTAATGGTCACAGGGTGACTGGCCTCTTTATGGGGAGATGGGCCAACTCCACCTGTGACTGATCAGCTGCCTCCTTCCTGTAACTGTGCACCTAGAGGTCAGGGGATAGTCTGAAGAGCACTTGGTCCTTACAAAGGCCAGGAAGAGCTCAGCTGAGTGGCACGCAGGATTCTGTAGTAGGCCCTTGGAACAGGGGGAAAGGACCCAGCTATTAGGTGACTCCCAGGCAGATGGCCTAAAGCAGTGGTTCTTAACCTTTACTGCAGCCTGCACCCCTTTGGTTCTCAAAATATGTGCTTGCACCCCTTATCAAAAATCGTCGAAGTAGGTCAGTTCTTTACACCTAGATATATTTTTTGTTTGTATATTACAGTAATCGTTAAAAAATGTATAATGTTAATAAATACATAGCTTAAACAAAGTAATTGTACTTACGTGCCTGTGCTTAATTTGTGTTTTCGGTGACTTACCTTCTAAAAAAATCTGACATGTCTCGCACCCCCAGAAAGGGCATTTCGCGTGCACCCCAGGTTAAGAACCACTGGCCTAAAGACTGAGGACTGAAAGGCATAAAAAGATTACTGCAGGAGTTCCTGGGTCAAGTTAAGGACCTGGAGGGGCTGAGAGAGGTGAGGGAAAGCCTCTAGGAGCTGTACCCCACCCAAGCTGGGTAGAGGAACTACTTTATTTTAGTATTTTGCCTAAGTTTTCTGTTTAACTCATAAATTGTGCCCTGAGGCAGACTTTGGTGTGGCATCAGTTCTTCCTGGTCCAGTGAGTTAATTTGCTGGATTAGAGTACACAAAGTTCTGTTTCCCTGAACACAGCAGCAACAAACAGAAGGCAGTTTCCCAAAACTCTCTCCTGCAAGCTCTGTGCCCTTGCAGCCCTGTCCCTCTCTTTGTTTTAGGGTCCCCCTCACAACTGCTTCTCTAGGTCTTTTTGTGACTTTCTGCCTCCAACATACAGACTGCAAAATCAACATCCTAGCCACTGTTAGTTATCAGCAAAACACCTCAACCCACGTGGTTTAGATCTCTCTAACCTGCCACCTGCCTTGGCCCTCCACTGATTTTAGCCATCTCTAGTTCACAGAAAGGCTTAATTGCTCTTTCCATTGTGTCTGAAAAACTGCTTGCGGCATGCATTGATTTTAGCTAGGTCTGTGATTGTCTTTGGATTGAAGACGCACCTGTTGACCGCTGTTGGTACCTTTTCAAGCAGTTGAACAATTTTTCTAATTAAAATTCACATGAATGAATGGGAATCAACAAGAAACCTCAGTGGAAATGTAAAATCTCAATGAATCTTACTGAGAGGAAGAAGATAGAAGTAAAAGAAGATGGTAAATTCCTATACAGCAGGTTCCACTTAATAGCAACAGGAACATTTTGTTGGTAACCAATCCAGTCCCATTGACCTTCATATTAATGGGATTTGGATACTGGCAATGGCATGTCACTTACGAACATTGTTTTGGAAGAAAGACCTCTGCAGGCAAGTTTGCGAGGCTGCAGCTAGAAAAAGAAGTACGGGAACCTGCCTTCCCTGGTTTCAGCCCCGCAACCCTGCCTGTGGCAGGTGCTCAGCCCATCCAAATGCTTCCTTTTGAGGCTGCAGCCCAGCAAACCTGCCTGTGCACAGGGACTACACAGGGGGGCTGGGAGGCAAGGCTGTTGGGAGAGCAGTAAGTGGGGAAGGGGGCTGCCACACAGATGCTGAAGCTGCATGGCATCTCTGTCTGCGCTCTCCAGGCTGCACCCTGCTGGGGGACTGCACCCAGGGAAGGAAGCTCTGGGACGTGCTGAGCCCTGAGCACAGGGAGAGGTACCATGCAGCCCTGCCTGCAGGCAGGTTTGTGGGAGTGCAGGTAGGGAAGGTGTAAATTACAGCACTTCCTTCCCTGGCTGCAGCCCCACAAACCTGCCTTCCGCTTATTGGCAATTGCAACATTTTGCTGGTAACCAAGGGGTTGCTAATAAGCAGAATCTACTGTATTTCTCTTGTCCTCAACTTTCTTCTTTTCTTTTAGTTCATGGTCAGTTCTCATGGATCACAATGAATGTAGCAAAAGCATCAGTATTTGGCCTCAATCAGCCCCTCCTATGGAAATACACAGGAGAGGGACTCCCTCCCCAAGAATCCCCTCATTGGGTTTCTCTCAGGTTATTCCATACAGGCAGCCACACTTGTCCCCATCCACTGCCATGGTGATGATTGACAACCTCTTGTATGTGGAAAGGAGGGAATCTGCATAGATGGGACTCCCAGTAAGGGTCATACTGGTCAGATGATATGTCCCATAGTAATTACTACGCCAGAACAGATATTCATCTAGCCCAGTATCCTGCCTTCTCAGGTGGAAACTAATGCCTGATGATTCAGAGGAAGGTGGAAATGCCCCATAATTAATCAGTGATCATCTTATAATAGTAATAATATAATAGTACTCTTCATCCATATGTCTCAAGGTGCTTCATGCAGAGGGGTAAGTAGTATCATTTCCCACATTTAATATGTGTGGAAACTGAGACGCAGAACATGAGTATTGAAAGTCTTTGTAATTTTTGTCCTCCTAGGGTATCAACAGATGCTATCATTACTAAAACTTCAATCCTGCAAAGATTTATGCATGCGGTTAGCTCTATGCATTCTAAGTCGTCCCATTGAAGTCAATGGTAATATTCCCAGGCCCATGTGCTCAAAGGTATTTAGGTACCTATGTTATGCTCAGACAAAGCACATGGGATCTTTATAGAGGAAGGTAAATACACAGCATTTATTGAGAATACTACAGTTAGCATATGCTTACACACACACACACACACACACACAGTCCTGCAGTGATGTTTATAGTTACCAGTCCATAGTCTGGATCAATCTAGTGGCCAGCCAGATTGGTTGCAGAGGGGAGCGGGGCTCTATTGGTCATGATCCGATGCTCCTGGAGTGTGGCAAGATGAACCCAAAGTCCCATGGCCAACCACCCGGTTCTTATAGGTTTTTTTCTCTGTTGAAGCGTATGGATTTTGCTGTGTCAGTTTGTGACCGGTTACTTCTTAATTGGTGTAAACATTCCAGTACACCTCCGTTCCAATTTAATCAATTGTCCTTAGGGGTGCCAGCCTTTACCTCAGGGTCGTCAATCTGCCCTTCATTATGGATGCGCGTTGATGATTCTTTGATGTCCTTTAAGTCTCTTCACTCCTTCTTCCTTGACTCTGACTATAACAATGGCCTTCACACCTTACCTTTCCTGATGCATACATTCCTCATTCACACAAACAGATTGAGAATACAAACAGTAGTATTTTATATCGAGCAAAAAGGTATTGCAAATTAAACCTTGGTAAGTTTTTCAATCAATAACCAAGACAATTTACATTGAGACCCAGGCCTTCAATGTTCCTCTAATTTACTTAACATAGACACAATAGAGAATCCTGTCTCTTACTTATGTTGTATCCACCAAGCAAAGTATTAACAACTTCAACAGAACTTTATTTACAGTGCAAGTCTCTTTTCCAAGCTGTAGCTGCACACTCTGTAACTCTCCCAGCCTCAACTCCTCCCCCGTCCTTCCTGTTTCCTGTCCTTTCAGACTCCCAACAGCCAGTGCTCCCAGTTCTAATAATCACATGCAGCATCTAAACACCACAACTTACTAAAACCTTAAAACAAAGAAATGTATATTTAACTAGAGTGCCTAATAATACATATAGGAAACCATAATAGACATTATAACTTATCCTAAAACAAAAGGGTGATCATAATTAGTCATAAGGATTGTTCTGGTCTGTCATTCCTTTCTGCTATTCAAAAAGGGTGGCTGATAGGATGAAATCAAATCATACATTAATTCTCGTAGTACATTATAAAATCCAGCTCCTACACCTAACTATGGGAAGTAATGCATATTGGGAAAAAATAACCCCAACTATACATACAATATGATGGGGGCTAATTTAGCTATAAAAAGTCAGGAAAAAGATCTTGGAGTCATCATGGATAGTTCTCTGAAGATGTCCACGCAGTGTGCAGAGGCGGTCAAAAAAGCAAACAGGATGTTAGGTATCATTAAAAAGGGGATAGAGAATAAGACAGAGAGTATATTATTGCCCTTATATAAATCGATGGTATGTCCACATCTCAAATACTGCGTACAGATGTGGTCTCCTCATCTCAAAAAAGATATACTGGCACTAGAAAAGGTTCAGAAAAGGGCAACTAAAATGATTAAGGGTTTGGAACGGGTCACATATGAGGAGAGATTAAAGAGGTTAGGACTCTTCAGCTTGGAAAAGAGGAGACTAAGGGGGGGGGTATGATAGAGGTATATAAAATCATGAGTGATGTGGAGAAAGTGGATAAGGAAAAGTTATTTACTTATTCCCATAATACAAGAACTAGGGGTCACCAAATGAAATTAATAGGCAGCAGGTTTAAAACTAATACAAGGAAGTTCTTCTTCACTCAGCGCACAGTCAACTTGTGGAACTCCTTACCTGAGGAGGTTGTGAAGGCTAGGACTATAACAGCGTTTAAAAGAGAACTGGATAAATTCATGGTGGTTAAGTCCATTAATGGCTATTAGCCAGGATGGGTAAGGAATGGTGTCCCTAGCTTCTGTTTGTCAGAGTGTGGAGATGGATGGCAGGAGAGAGATCACTTGATCATTGCCTGTTAGGTTCACTCCCTCTGGGGCACCTGGCATTGGCCACTGTCGGTAGACAGGATACTGGGCTAGATGGACCTTTGGTCTGACCCAGTATGGCCATTCTTATGTTCTTATGAAGTCGGCACCTAAATACCTTTGAGGATCTGGGCCTCAGTGCCTGATTTATAAAACTTGACATATGAAGAAAGTTTTTTTAAAAAAACTGTGTATGTTTAGTCTTGAGAAAAGAAAACTGGGGGGGGGGGGATCTGAAAACAGTCTTCAAATATGTTAAGAGCTGTTATAAAGAGAATGGTGATCAATTGTTCTTCATGTTCACTGAAGATAGGAGAACAAGTAATGCACATAACCTGCAACAAGGGAGCTCTAGGTTAGACATTGTGAAAATCTCTAACAATAAGGATACTTAAGCACTGGACTAGGCTTCCAATGGATGTTGTGGAATCCCTGTTTTAAGAACAGGTTAGACAAGCATCTGTCAGGGATGGTCTAGGTATACTTGGTCCTGCCTCACCCCGGGAGAGTGGACTAGATGACTTTTCAAAGTCCTTTCCAGCCTTACATTTCTATGATTCTATAATGTTAAGCACATAAGTCTTTGCAGGATCAGGCCCTTAAGTTGTAAGCTCTTGCAGGTCAGGGACATCTTTTTCTCTGTGTGTAATGTGCTATGTAAAGGTATAGCAATATAGACCTCTTAAATGAGAACAATTGTGTAATGATGTGGTTGGCTAATAGTTCTCTGAGTAATATTAAACTTTGGAATAAAAAAATGCTATAGGACCAACTTGATTGATTTGAGAAGACAGACAAAAATAGACCATGGGTACCATAGGAGTTCTGCCTGCTCAATTGTAGGTTTTGCTAGTCCTCTTGATATTACACACAAAGTAATAAATCTTCAGTTTCCTCTAAACAATGTCTCAGATGTACAGGTCTAGAATCAACAGCTTTTTGTTATTATTAACTGGTGTGGACCTTCACTTTTTTAAAGGCTTTTTTTTCTGTTTCAGAAACATACTAAATCTATTTTCTCATTTATCACCTAGATGCCCTGCACGATAATTCTGGGACACAGTTGGTTGCTTCTTACAGCTCACATCATAAACAATGGCTCTTTAAACAAATATTTTGTGAGCTGGGTGACAACAACAGGTAGCATTATGCAAAATTGAATTCGCATGGAAAAGGACTGCAGATGCAAGATGAACTGTATTTGCAAAGTTATTCATATATTCACTCAAGCCTCAGAAGGAAGTTCAGGTCTACTCTACGTACAATACACAAAGCATCCTGATTATGGCACTGATTCAAGAACACATTTAAGTATATGCTAACTTTAAGTATGACTTTAGTGGGGCTTAAACATATGCTTAAGTGCTTTTCTTAATAAGGATTCTTTCCTGAATTGTGGTCTATATTCTGGTCCTTCCTAGAAATCCACTGAAATGAGGTGTAATATTGTTCATATATAAATAGCAATAACTATGTGTAGTCATTGCCCGAAGAACCAGGTGGAATATAGCATTCCAGGTACCTCCATTTCAGGGTCTGAAATTCTGACTGCCCTAAAAAAATCCTCTTATAAGACCCTGGTGACCTACACTGATTTACCAGGAAAAGTGACTGGATTTGTCTTTTCTGCCAGCCTAGTTCCATGAGTTATATGTTGTACTGAACATTTAACTTCATGAATACATGAAAACATGAATAGCTCCTTGTTTACCTTTCAGATGGGATTCATTAATGTTATAGCAGGACAGTGCATTCTCTATATTATCCAAGGAACTTTACAAGGGACTCTTTATTAAATATACATGCCATTTCCTGGGTCACTCAAAGTGAACATGTAGTTGTAGATTTTTACAGTTGCCTTAGAGAGGCCTAAATCCTACCCCTGTAGTAGTTATTGAAAACCCAGCTGCCATTGTCATTGGGAAAATCCTCAGTATACCTCTTTGTTTTTAAAACAACCTAGATCTACTGAATATCATCATGTTAGGGAATATATAAATGGAAAAAAAATAGTTCAGTTAATAAGTACCTAATAATGGCATGGGTCATGCTGACTGCTGATAAGGCAGCAAAATTAAGTGGGTTTTAAAATAAACCTGTATTGAAAATAAACTCTGACCTAATGTCCTCACTTCAGATTTTTGAGTGAAGGCTGATAATTTATGCCTGACTTATACCCTTTGAAAGCAAGATACTGAATGAGTTTTGTGGTGTTGAGCTTTATCAAATTGTATATACCATTCACTGTGATCTCCAAGAAGAAAACGTTTTTCAAGCTTACATACTATTATTCATTATTTACGGTGTCTTAATGTGGTTAATGACCAATACAATTCTGCACTGTTTACACATATATATTATTCAGAAGTAATGAGTCATTTAGGTGTCCCACTGTATTGGTGTTAGTTTAGCTGTTTCTCTGCATCATTTCACAGGTCAGAGCTGTTTTTCCCCTTCTCTAATCCTGTAGATAGGCTTTTAGAAATAGCATTCACTAACTGTATAAATACAGGGACAGAGTTTGCTTGTTACGTTGTAATGTGCTTTATTTGGGGCTGCCATTTACTTGTAGATTGCAGCCACAGCAAAACACAAGAGCCTCTATTCAAATGCTTTCTCCAAGAGAGTGTAAGTAATGTCATCAAGATATGTTGAACTGTTGAGCACGCTCAGCTGTCATTGACTGTAATGAAGACACCCAGCATCTCACAGCAGGCACTCAACATCTCATAGTATTGGGCCCTGAATTCTTCATGGTTTTACCTTTACTATTTAAAGTCTTAAATAATATAGAACCAGACAGTTGGAGGGACCTCCTGTCCCCTTGTGTCCCATCACCACAGCTGAGTTCAGTGGGAGAGGGTCTGTGAACTGTACTGAAACAGACTTTAGAAATGGGATGTAAGGCAAACAATTCTAGAATATTCTTCCCTTTCAAATAAGCCCAAAGTCATGTGGACAAAGCTCGGTGCTTTTTTGTTCCCTTTCTACATTTTGTGTAAGTTGTTTCATTATTTGAGTGTCCCTGTGGTTTTGTTTGTCCCTTTTTGGTAGATCTGTAGATTATTTGGGGCTTGTGACTCATTTTGTCAATGACCTCCTGATGGTACTCCCAGTGGCATTTGAAAATTAGGCACCATTATTATTATCCTTTGAACAAGCTTCACATTTTTATGCCTTGTGAAGATATAGAGCCCTCATCACATAAGTGGAAGAATCCCTGAAAAGCAGCCCAAAACACTGATTTCAAGTAATTTTAAAGCACATAGCTGAAAAAGGTACATCACCCATCTAAGTTTTTCTTACATCTGAGATAAGTGTGTCTAAGAAATAGCACTTATTTACAGTATCTTTGTTTTTCCATTAGAGTTAACTAATTATAGACAATCTCGGGATTTTCTAATATATAAAACAGAAATACTGTTCCATAATGCCATGGATCCCACATAAATATATGTGCTGATTTTTCCATTTTTTAGGTGAAATCCTCATTGTACAGATAAGGGGTATTTGGGAAAACAGCAAAATCTTTCAAAATGGTAGGGCTTATCAAATGTGCTCATTATAGAGCAAAAATTGAAGCAATTGGTACATTGGAAAGAAACATTATTTAGGGCCCCATCCTTACTAAGTAAGAGTCGAATCCATCCTTATGCAAAAGCCCAGCACAAGGCTTAAGTGAGATTTGAGTATTGTAGACGATTTGTGCTGGCCTTCTGCAAAGGTGGATTTTGTTCAAAATTAGTCTTACTGGGGCAGAGCCTCAGTTGGTGTTAATTATCGTTGCTCCATTAGGATTTATACCATCTGAGGATCAGCCCCCGCTAACATCATAGGATTAATCTCACTTACTTGAGTAGAGCTGGTCAGAAAATGGACAATATTACAAGGCAATTTTTATTGCTCCTTTATGGAAAAATTTGAATTGAATGAATATTTTCTGACCATCTCCACATGAAAGGGTTTTGAAGGTTGGTGACCAATGGCTTGGTCCTGAGAAGTCCGGAGCACTTGTAGCTCCCAGGGAAATGAATGTTCAGATACCATGATTATGGTTGTGAGTTAAGAGCCTAGTTAGAGAGCAGCTCTCAGGAGCAGACATCCAAGTCATTTTATTTGGGAAAATGGCTACAATGCAGGCACCACAACTACTTGTCATTAAAAGTGTTAGAAGGAGTTTTAGCATTCCAGTATTACAACGTTCTGTGGTTCTTGCTCTAATGGCTTGGCATGGAGCAGACGGAGTTTGTTATTCTTGTAGGCCAGGGCCCTAGGAAATGGAGCAGCACCTAGGGATATTGGGTGGGATCCATGAAAGGACTTAGGAGTTACAATGCTGAGCGTCCTAGCACTTAACTTTTAGGCACCTAGACAATCACAGGTACAACACTGTGTGATCCACAAAGCCTGGTTAGGCTCCATATACAGTGAATGGGGAGAGATGGATGCCTTAGAATAGGAGCCACAAAAACCAGCATGCTAGCCATGAAGCCACTAAGCTAGCCAATGAGAGATGCTGATGACCGAGGTGTGTGCTAAGCCCACTTTCATGGAGATAGGTGCTTAAGTCCAGGCTGCAAGGAGGCGTCTATGTCTGCTTGCGATCCACAAATGGGAACCTGCTACCTGGAGAATTGGCAAAGCTGCTTCTTGCAGGAATGACTTAGGTGCATGCCTTGCTCTACACAAAATGGCTGGAGGAGGAGGAGGTGGTTGTGCCACAATCCACATTATTAGACCCATGGTTAGACCTCTTTGCCTGGGATGTGAGACACCAAGGTTCAATTTTACTGTCTCTGCCAGAGTGGGAGAAGGGATTTATTAAAAGGCTAAAAGTTACGTGGGCAGCATCAGCTCCTCCTTTGGACAGATTTGGACTGGGGCCTGATCATGTAGGCCTATCAGCTTGGCCTTACAAATAACTTAGGCAGCTGAATGCCTGTCTTCTCCCAGTTGGTGAATCAATCTGGGGCTTAGGCAGGAAATAGAAGTCTAACCATCTAGAGTGAGGCAGTACTGCCTGTGCCCCACAGCCTAAAACTTAGGCCCTTAGGGAAATTTTACAATGGAACAGTAGGTGCTGAGTGAGTTTAGGCACCTACAGGGTTAGGCGGCAGCCAAGTGGCAATTTAATGGATTGCAGTGGCACCATGCCTCGTGATTTAGGCACCTAAAGCTGGAGTGTAGGATCAAACCCTTCTGTGCCCATCTTAGGCAAAATCTCTGTGGTGCTTCTCCTGGAACACTGTGGCTTTGCACTGCCACCTGTACAGGATTGTGGCATAAGAGCCCCAATCTTGGCCTTAAGCAGAAGAGATATTACTACCAAGTTCTTGAGAACATGTTCCTAGAGATGAGCCAGTTGGAAGTTTCAGTTCATTAGTGCATCAGCTAGAATATGAATTTTATGTCATTGTTTGAAGTGAAAGGATTAAGCCTCTATTAAAAATGAATATAAATTAATGAATAAAGAGAAGGTCATTTGGCTTCTCTCAGCACAGGAAGAAGCTGTATTATTTGCTGACTTCTGCACCCTTAGCTATGAATATTTGGGAGGCTAATAGAATAGATTGTACTAGATGGTTCCTTAATTTACCCTGTGAAATAATTTTAGTTAATATTTATAAAGTGTTAAGGACCAATCGAGCAAACCCATATTCATATGAAAAATCCTTTCTTACATGTAGTCCTGTTGATGTGAACTATTTACATGAGCAAGGGTTTGCAGGATTGGATCCTTGAATATTTATAAACAGCAATCACAATTATTTTATGAGGTAAGTTAAAGAACCATCTGGTACCATCTATTATTTTATCCTCTAATTTTCATAGGTATGTGTGCAGAAGTCAACATGTATTACAGCTTCTTCCTGTGCTGAGAGAAGCCAAATGACCTTCTCCTGATCCATTAAACTTATATTCTTTTTAATAGAGGGTTAATCCTTTCACCTCTAACAATGGCATAAAATTAACATACTAGCTGATGCGCTAATGAACTAAATCTTACAAGAGGCTCAACTTGAGGATCATGTTCTTAAAAATTAAGTATTTTCTTCTGCCTAAAAGAACAGCACATTCCATCTATTCCATACAGTGCCAAAGGAGGGATCATGACACGGGCCATATTTAACTACTAAAAATCCGTATGATATTTTTAGCAGCAGATAGCTCTGGTGCTTACACTGTAGTAATTTCCCCAAATTACCTTTTTCTCTAGAGGTGCTGAATGTTCATCAACTTCAACTCAAGCTAGAATGCTCAGATCCTTTCAGGAGCAAGTCCTGGAGTGCAACCCTGAGAAACCTACACTCATGTAGAGATGGTCAGAACATTTTCTCTGAATTGAAATTTCAACAACAGAAGCAGAAATAATTAATTTATTTTTGACCATTTCTACTCATGTGAAAAGTCCTTACTCATGCAAATAAAATCAATTCAAGTGACTGGATTAATTAATTGTATGAGTGCTAATCTGGTGAGTCAAATTTTGCAGGATCAGGTGTGTCATCACTTATTTTGTAATAAATAAATAAATAAAAAATCATAAAAGTTGATTAGATTGCAGCATACTGCAATCTAATCTGTGTCCCAGTTTCAAAGGGAAACTTTGAAACCACAGCCACATTGCTAAGTTATATTTTTACCATTCAAAGAAACTATTTCTTTTCAGCCAGCAAAGAGCATATATGATTTGTTTCTTTACAATGAAGGGCTTCCGCTTAAAATATTCAACAGTAAGTAGGCTTGGAAGGATTAGCTTTTTATTGGTAAATGTCAAACGTCAATTTCACTATACACAAACAAACCAACCAACAAATATTTTATTGATGATCAAAATTTACAGATAGGCAGAGTAAGAAAAATGCTACTTGAGAACTTATTAGAGTTTGATTTAAGGCTAAAATTTGACCTAGAATGTTGACAATTTGTGTTTTAATAGTTAAAGCTTTACTATTTTGAATCTCAATGTCTGTCATTAAATAATGTCTGCCCCCCCATTTTTCACAACTGTGAAAATTTAAATTGATAAAAAATGATTAAAAATTAAATATAAACATTGATATTATCTGTCAAAATTATTTAAAAAAATACAAATTGAATTCTGCCAAGCCTATCACTAAGCCGCACTAAAATAGAGTTTTGAAATATTTATGATAGAGGTTCTCAACCTTTTTCTTTCTGAGAATCCCCCCTTCCCCCCCAACATGCTATAAAAACTCCAGGCCCACCTGTGCCACAACTGTTTTTCTGCAAATAAAAGGCAAGGCCAGCGTTAGAGGGTAGCAAGCAGGGCAATTGCCCAAGGCCCCCTTTGGTGTGGGCCCCCATGCGGAGGGGCTTCAGCTTTCTGCCCTGGGCCACACCAATTCTAATGCTGGCCCTGCGTGGCGGACCGCCTGAAACCTGCTCAGGCCCCTCAGTGGGTTCTGGGCCTCTGGTTGAGAACCACTGATCTATGATATGAATACCAGGGATGTGAGCATGAACAGGCATTCCAATTGAATACATACATACATAATGGGTGTTGTGCACATTTGTCCAGTGCCCATATCCTGGAGACTGAAAACATAAACACAAGCTGGATTTTGGTGCAATTGTCCCAGTATACTAGCTTTCGGTTTGTTGTTCTCCATTTTGATTAATATTTCTATATTTTCAAGATTGTCTTAAAAACCGATCAAAAATCAGTAAGTCTCAGTCCAAATGAGTGCAACTTGGCAGGTCTGAAAATCATTTAACATTTAATTAACTAAACATTTTTTTTCCCAATCAAATGATGACCACTTTTGGTCACTACCTGCCTAGAACAAAGATTGAAGAGGTGAATTGAAGGTTGAAAGGATCTATAGCCCTTTGTGATAGGCATTCCCCAAAGCATTTTAGTTTTAATAGACAAAATCTAACAGAGTTCTAAATGAGAATGCATATTCATGTATTTTTTATACTGGGCACGTTTTTAAGGATAAATGAAGGCAAGGAGTGTGAAGAAAACCTAAGAATTTATTTCTTATTTCTCATGCAAGCTGACAAAAGTTATATCAATGCCCCTCTTATTTATCATTTACTTTTAGTGTACATAAGAGATGACACATGGCCAATTTGAACTTCATTAGGACTCTTCACAAGAGTAAAGTAAGTATGTATTCCACAGCTTTTGACAGAAAGAATTTACAATCTAAAGACCTGATCCTGCAAACCCTTGCTCAGATAACTCAGAAGGACTACTCACTTGTGTAAAGATTGGCAGTAGTAACCTCTAAATTGTACAATAACCAGATGAAGGAAGAGAGAAGATCCAGTTCATATGGTCTAACATCCGGGATATCTTGTCCTCTAGTCAGCAGGAACATAGGAATTGGCATAGCAGTGGTCTATCTACTCCAGCATCCTCTCTCTCAACAGTGGTCTACATACATTTAATGCAATTATTATATAATTAGACTAGAGGCAATCAAAAGTATGTATACAAACTAAAACTTTTCCATTTACTTTATGTAACATTTTGTGAAAAGCACACTTAAAAAAAAAGCATCTTCTTCAACCCTCTCTAGGGAGATGCAATAAACTAGCCTCAGACAACAAAATTTCCTACCAGGCTGCAAAACATGGCAAATATGAGGTTTCTATTGCACGGTACATAGTAATAATTTGCAGATGTCAGGGAGAAATAAAGTGTTTATTAGGGACAGAGAACAAGAGAAAAAAATGCACAGTGTTTTGGTAAGCCATGCCATGTGATGGACCATGGTGCACTTCAAATGGAAAAAATAATGCCCTTCAAAGTATCTTCAGGAGCTAGGACTGAAAATCATCCCAGGCGGGAAGGGACTCAGGAAGGGGGATGAATTCCAGGGCTCGGGTTCACTTGCACCGCTTTTACACCAGTGCCGTTCGTGGAGTTACTCCGCATTTGCACGGCAGTGTGAGGTTAGCGGGGAAACCCTTCCCCGCCCCCGGGGGACACGGAGGAGGTGATTCCCGGCGCTCCTGAGCCGGGGTGGGCTGCGGTGGAGGCTGGCACGGCCCCGGGGAACCGCAGGAGAGGGGAGCCGCAGGGGGCGCTCCCGGCAACCTCGATCACCTCGGGAGCCTGGAACAGCAAACCCCACCCCCCAAAGCCAGCCGGGCGCTGGCATGTGGCAGGCGGGGGCAAGCAGCGCGTGCTGCCCGCCGCCGCCCCAGTCCGCCCGCAGCCTGTGAGGAAGGCTCCTCTCCATCGCCGCCGCCTCCTCCTCCCTGCCCGGTCCGGGCTCGGCAGCAGCGCTCGCTCGCTCGCAGGCGGCGGCAGCTCCCCTCCCTCCAAGATGCCAGCGCGGCTGCTGCCCGCATTGCCACGCTTGTCGGCCGGCTGAGGGAGCCGCGGGGGCAGTCCGAGCGCGGCCCTTGCATCCCGGCTTCCCGCCGCTCCTATGGAGCCGTGGCTGGGCAGGCACCGGACGCGTCAGGCGAGGTAAGGCGCCGCCGCCGCCTGTTGCATTGCCCCGCCTGGCTGCCCGCCTGCTCCCGGGAGTCCTGTGCCCTGCCCCGGGCACGCAGCGCGCGCGGGGGGCCGCTCGCACTGCAACTCCGGGAACTTTTGCAGGCAGGCTCGGCTCGCTGCGCCCGCTGGCCCCGGGGCGGCGCTTCCCCCCGCTGCTGCTTTTTGTTTATTTCTTAATTGGATGTGGCCGAGCCCTGCCCCAACTCCGGGGGGCGGGTGAGCTCTTGGGGCAGGCGGCGGCGAACCCAGTGCTGGATGCTCAGGGCTGGGCGGGGCAGGGGGACGCTGAAGGAAATGGAGCTGGCCTCGCCAAGGGCTAGGAGGGCTCGATCGGTCCTCACCAGTAGCAGCCAGGCGAGCCCGGGCAGGCTGCACCCGTGTGAGCCGGGGACTGTGTCGGGGGAAGGGGGCAATAGCAGGGAGCGGGGCTCTGTGACTGGCTGGCTGGCTTGGGCGGGGGAGGGGGGCTGGCTGGCTGGCTGGCTTGGGCGGGGAGGAGGCTGTGGGGGCGCGAAGAGCAACTCCGGGAGTTAGCTGGAGGGAAGAAGAGCGAAGCCCGGGGCTGTGGGAGTGGGTGGGCAGCAGCCCCCTCCCCCCAGCTCTAGCAGCGGCTGGGGGAGGGGAAGGGGGCAGGAGAGCGTGTCCTGGGAGGGGTGATGAGGGCACATCCCCCCCCACCTGGAGTGAAAGGCTCTGGGGAGCGGAGCAGGTGGAGTCAGACACCCGCTGGCCGACTAGTGCAGCTTGCAGCTGTGCGTGCCACCTAACTAGCCATCCGCGCGTCTCCAGCGGGAACCCCGGCCATCCCTGCCGCAGCCGGGCCGGAGCCCTGCTCAGCGGAGCGGAGCCTGCTGCTTCCCACAGCTAGCTGGGGCTGCGGGTAGAAACTCCCCGGAAGGGCCCGAAGGCGGTAGGTGGGCTGAAAGGGTGGGGTGGGGCTGAATAAAGGAGCGGAGGCTGTAGGAACTAGGGCTACCACCCACCACCGGCTTTGGAGCAAGAAGCGATTGACACCCTCCCGTGCTAGAGCAAAGGGAGCATTTTCAAGGCGTGTCTTGTTTCATTTTTTGCAAGCTGATGGCACGCACGGGTTGCAGAGTGTCAAGCTGATCAGCATTCAAGTGGCGATGAGTGAGCAAAGTGAAGTGAGAGAGGCGCGTGCAACTGGCAGTGGAAGCTGAGAGGATGGTGCATGGGGAAAGAGAGAGAGAGGGAGAGAGATGGGAAGAAGCTGTTTGTGTTGCCTTGGGATTTTTCCACTTTGAAACCTACCAGGACCAGTTGCTACGAAGCATGAAGCAGGCGGTGATGGTTGTGATGATGAGGAAAGGCTGTTTCTAAATGACTGGGCTGCAGCTCCCTCAGAATACAAGCAACAAATGGCAGCGGGCTGTGGCCGGGCTGCAGCAGCAGCAGCTGCAACTCCCAGGTGAGCTGCAAAGGCTCCAGGCTGCAAGCTGCAGCTTTCCATGCGTGTGCCTCCCATTCTGCTTCTGATTCACCCCCAACCCCTTACCCCCTAAGGCACTTGAACTGGGAGCCCATTTCCTAACCTGTGGGGTTAGTCTGTGGCTAGTAGTGGCTGACCAAGGGATTTGTGAGTGCTTCTTTTGCTCTTTGCTTATTGCACTGTACCCCCTTGTACAGGAAAGCCAAGGGAAGAGAGGGGAGTTTGTGCTGGCTGATATGTACCCCGGTCTCTGTGATGCAGTAAAATAATAGGGCAGCGCAGTACCCTGAGCAGGACATTGTCGTGACCTTAAAGCTTAATGTTTAGATAGAAATTTCATGGCTATTTGTAATAAGTAGGTACAGAGATCAATATGTGGAAAATAGTGTGTGTATGTTTAAAATTTGATAACACTATTCTGTATGTTGTTGCTTTGATGACAATGTACATATCCCAAAACTGTCTCTTTAAAATCTGGAACTCAACACTATGTCAATGCAATAGTATTTTTTCTTTCCTTTTTTTTTTAGCATCTTTCCATAATTCTAAAAATGTTTTTTTTTATTATCTCTTAAAAATACCCATGCAGTTTGGACTGCAAGTTATCAGTCAGTATTTGCTAAATGGCCCCTTTTACTAGACAGAAGATATGGTGTGATTACAAAATAAAAATAAAGGCGCACAAAATACATCAATTTACCAAATATTTACACAATTGAATTGAAATTGGTCAAATAGCATATGAGGCTGGTATCCAGGAATTAAGTATATAGCAATTTATATATCTGTAAAAATGACAACTGGGTTATTGCTTTTAAAAATATGTTGTTTTTTTAAAGTAATAGCCTTGGAAAAGTGCTCCAAATACTTGCACCAAAAGAGAAAACCATACCTTTGAGTATAAAACTTTGGATGGGACAAATCTCATCTCAATACTGAAAAATTATTGGCTACAATAATTTCTTGGTGCTAAACCATTTAATGATTTATAAATTCAGATTGCAAGATGCCTGTTATGCTTTGTTGGGAGTGGTCCTTTGATATAGAGTACAAGAGTGTTCACATAGTTTACATTTTGATATTTTAAATAATGTCACCAAAGAAAGAAACATACAAATTGAGTTCATAGTTTGATTTGGAGACCGAGGCTAGAGTAATTAACTATGATATAAACTAACTCACAAAAACCTTCACCATTCTCAAAGTGACTCTGTTTCTTAATTTTCTTTTGTAGGATCTAATTGAGTAGTAATCTTTTTCAGAGTATCAGTAATATTGAAGGAATTATTAGAACAACTCTGTAACCCTTATTCACACAGATAGTCCTGGGTTTCAGTGGGGTTATTCACATGAGTAAGGGTTAATAACTTGGCTAAGGATTGGGCCTATTGTCAACTAGTTATGATGTGGTATTAAATAGGGATCTGATTTTGTTGAAACTATTGAGAAATCTCTCATTTGACTTTAAGTAGAAGCAGAACTGAGGCTGAGCCCTTACATTCTCTTCTTTGTCCATATATTGCTGACAGAGAATTGAGACCCAGTCCTGCTCCCAGTGAAGTCAGATGCAAAACTTTCCTTGACTTTAATGTGAGCAGGATGTGATCCTTGGGGTGCTAATTTCCATTGATTTTTAGTGGCATTGAGGCTGCTTAGCACCTCGCAGGAGGTGTTCGGAGCCTGATAAGATTGAGCCCTTGGTGAGCTTTTGTTTACTAGCAGAAATATCCTATCTGTAGCTTTCTTGACAGTGAGAAATATTTACTCTTAAGCCACATGATTTGCCTCAAATGGGAGACTAATGGAAAAACAAGACATTTAATTAGCAAGAAATAAGAATGTATTCATAGGGAGGGCCCAGTCCTAAACCACAGAAGTCAATGGGAGCTTTGCCATTGATATTGATGGGAGCAAGATCAAGGCTTGTATATACTTACTTTGGTTTCGTTATACATATATTGCGTTGGTTGTTTAATTTAAAACCCAAAAAGGAAACACAGCACTAGACTTTGAGATATTCCAACTGTACTGTTCTGCTCCCATTGAAGTCATAATAGATTGCCAGGGGCAATCAGGAGCAAGCTCAAATAGCTTGTCAATTCAAGAAACAACCTCAAAACCGTAGAATTGAAATCTAGAAATGAAAGATGACTGTGGTCAGTGTCAACATTGGTGTTTGAACCAAGAGAAATGTAATATAAAATGGATTTAAGTAATCGAGGAACCAAATTCTGCTTGTGTTACTTATGTAGTGGGTCCAATTGACTTAAGGGGGTCACTTGCATGATTTAGCTCACTATCGGTAAATTTGGAAAAATTCTAAACCTAACTGAGAATGAAAGGAAGATGCAAAATGTTTGTAAACATTAGTTATCACTAACTGCCTCATGGAGTGAGAGGAACAACTGTTGGTGGTATTTTTTTAGAATCAGTTAAAGGTATATACATTATTTTAAATATGATAATTTATCTATTTATTATGGGCTGATCTGTAGCCCATTGTAGTCAGCTTCATTGACTTCAATGGACTTTAGATCAGTTCCCATTTGAGAAAGAAACTTCATTTGTGTTCCACTGTTGATATACATGTATACTTTATAAGTTTTGTTTTTCCCAGTATAATCAGTTAGTAAATGTAAAGCAAATGTCTTGCTGTGCAATTCATATTTGTCTGTAGCTATAAAACTCCTAAAACAAAATGTCAAAAGGAAGAAAGGAATCTGGTTTTTAAAATGATAGTATGATTCTCAAACACCATGATTAAACATTTTGCTTTGAACCAAGAATGAATTAGCAGAGTTCATGGAGTTTGTAGTCACTTATTCTGGCCTCCTTTGAACAGTTTTACCAAACAAGCTCTGATATTTTAAAAATGTTACTTGTGGAACATATAGCTTTGGTACAACATTTGTGCTCTTGTGTGAACCAGAAGTCAGCATGTCCACAGATACTACATGCAAGAAATTAAAGAAACCTGCTAACTAATTTAATAAACTTTTAAAAAAATTATGGCTAACTTGTAAATACATACATGAATGCTTGTATGGTAGTATTTAAACATAATACATCATAGGTAGAACACTATTGAATTTGGTAGAACACATCATAGGTAGAACACTTTTTTCTGGTGATCCTGAGTCTCTATTTTGTTGGCTTTAGTCCAGTGCATTTGATAAAGTAAATTATTTCTTCTTCTTTTTTCCATTTTTGTGGCCACTTTGTGAAGCTTGTTCTGGATGTGCAGCACATACATGAACTCATCCAAAACAAAACATACGTTCAATCAGATGCAATATCAGTTTTCCCTTAGCGCTTTTTCAGCTCTTCATTTACACAAGTAGTAATTGCCAAACCCAGCACAGGGGAGGCTCTCCTTATTTAACAATGATTAAGGCGCATGCTGTTGATTCATGAGGATTTGTGAATGTAATAGTTGTCTGTAAGTATAGCTGGTGATTTTCATTGTAGACTTCTGTACAGTATCGATTGACTTGGACCACAAGCATATTTTACATAGGGACTTAGGTTGAACTTGAAAGGTATTATGCATAGCATTTGCTGCTAGTTCACACAAAAAAGCTGGTGGAGCCTGGAATTTTGTCTTTTCCATTCTTGTGCTCTCTTTTGAGTATTTACATCACATAGAGATTATAGCTTGGTTTATTTTCACACTGATTTCAAAAGTGGACTTGGGAAAACTCTTTCACCATAAGGATGGGCACAACTCCAAAGTTCTGTATTCTGTTGCCAAGGAAAAGGCCGTAGCTAAAGTAAAATGGCTGTTCTGTCTCTGGATGGTACTCTCTTGTTAGGATGAAAGAAGGAAAGATAAGAGAGACTGAGGCCTGGTCCACACTAACCCCCCACTTCGAACTAAGATACGCAACTTCAGCTACGTGAATAAGGTAGCTGAAGTTGAAGTACCTTAGTTCGAACTTACCACGGGTCCAGACGCGGCAGGCAGCCTCCCCCGTCGACTCCGCGTACTCCTCTCGCGGAGCAGGAGTACCGGCGTCGACGGCGAGCACTTCCGGGATCGATCCCAGAAGATCAATTGCTTACCGCCGGACCCGGAGGTAAGTATAGACGTACCCTGGGAGAGGAATGGGGAAGGGACGCGGCAATAGAAGACGAAGGAAAGGGGAAAGTGAGAGACATCACAGGAGTTGTCTAGTTTGGGAAAAGAGGTTATGACCTTATTACACTATTATCTAATCCTTAGAGAAGAAAGATGGTCCGGTGTTCTGGCTTCAGTTTCCTGCTCCACCTCAGACTTCTTTTGTGACCTTGGGAAAGTTAGTTCATCTTTGTATGCCTCAGATCACTGTCTGTAAAATGGGGATAATAGTACACCTCTATCCCGATATAATGCTGTCCTTGGGAGCCAAAAAATCTTACCACGTTATAGGTGAAACCACATTATATTGAACTTGCTTTGATCCACCGGAGTGTGCCTCCCCCCCCCCCGCTGCTTTACGGCATTCTATCCGAATTTGTGTTATATTGGGTTGCATTATATCAGGGTGGAGGTGTACTTCCCTACCTCACAGTGGTGTTGTGAGGCTAAAATATGTTAAAGATTGTGATGTGCTTGGGTGCTACTGTAATGGGGGCCATATAAGTTCCAGAGATATAGATATAGCATGTCCTTTTCCTTAGTATAGGTTTGTGTTAACAGTTTTTACCTCAGTTATCTGGCCAGGTCCACTCTAGGCTCCCATTTCAGCTAGCTAACACATGTGGCCAGGGCAAGTTGTATTTTAAACGTGAATTTTTAAAAAATGTGTTAACTAACATTAAACAAACAAACAAAATACACCATTTATTACAGTCTAGACAAGGCCCTAGGGGAAACGAAGAGTACACCTCAGCCAGCTAAATTGAAGTGAAAGGTGTAGATACAAGGGATAAGGTCGTGGCTGGGTGAGGGAGAAGTGGAGCAGGAAGGAGATAGCAGGATAGGCGGAAAGGTGATAGAGACAACAGAGGAAAGTGAGAGACAACATGAAAATGGGATGCTGCTGTGGCCTGAAAACAGCCAAGAAAACAAAAAGTATTAATTAAGGAAAGATAAACGAAGAAACAGAATGAAAGAGACCCAACAGCAAGAGACCAGAAAATATAAAAAAGTTGAAAAAGAAAAAAGTAGTAGAAAGAAAATGTGTGGAAAAAGATGGGTGGAAGGAGAAAAAGAAAAGTAAGAAAAGATGCATAGAAGTTTTAATCTGGAGAATGTTACCTTATTTACTCAATTGCAGTACTTTCATAGTAACAGATGGCCCACATTTCAGTCATGTTGTGGAAGGCTGACAGAATGTTCTGCTGTCGGGGGTCGAGTCACATTTCTGCTTATAGTTACTGTTGGTCACATAACTCAGTTAGTGGGATATGTATTTTTAAAAGTGACATGCCCTAGTAGCCAGCCATCTTAAAGATATATTTTTATGGATATTGTTAAAACTATCTTCATCAGCACTTTATAATAAATATACTGTAAAACAGTTTACAATACTGTTATGTCAAGGTTGCAGTGAAGTTGCATTCAAGTAGTTCCATTGTCTTCAGTGGAAATACTTTAATCAAAAAGGATTTGCTCCAATTTGGGTAAATTTGTGAAAGTGACTGAAAATGGTTTTGTGTGTAAAGATAGTGGGAGTTGAGAGCACTCAGTGCTTCACAGCTGTGCTTGTGGGATTGAGCCATTAATGATTTTTTATTGGGGGCTAATGGGACACATGAAAGAGTCTTAATTTTTTAAACCCGGAGAGTACATATATGCAGATTGCTTGGGCATATTGCAGCCTTTCCCCCTCAAAATAATTTTAATTAAGTTTTATGCATAAATTGAAAAGAATTACTTAAAGCCTAGGTATGGCATTTAGCAAAGAGTAAAGATATTTG
The DNA here is from genome assembly GCF_011386835.1 of Chrysemys picta bellii. Lineage (NCBI taxonomy): Eukaryota > Metazoa > Chordata > Testudines > Emydidae > Chrysemys > Chrysemys picta. The sequence continues at coordinate 74,631,298 of NC_088792.1, forward strand.
ACATTCAGATGAATTTATATAATTGAGCTTGATAGGGGACATTATGTTAAAAAGAAACAGAATCATCATTGCTTTTATGAATTATCCTATACTTGGATTCCTCAGGAAGGGTACAGACTAGTTATTGTATATTGGAAAGAGAACTCTAACATAAATTTTTGAATCATTTAGGTTACTTTGAAATTAAAAATCATATATTATGTAAGTATATATTACATTAGATTAATAAAAGATAAAATTGAAATGCAGTTTACTGGCCACTGTTTTTTTGTTTCCTTTTTTATTTCTCCATTGGGACAATGAAAATCAGTGCAGTCAGTTTCACTTTTGTTTATAATCTATTTCAGTTTCAAATTCTTAATGCTGTAATATTTGGGTATCAAATACTCCAAAGAAGTGTACATTTAAAAACTAAATTTTAATGGGATTTTTAAAAACAAATTGTGGAAACTTTTCTGTTGGCCCATTAATTTTAATAGGATTATTCACAGTAGTAAAATTAAGCATGTGCATAAATGTCTGCAGAATTGGAGCCCTATAGTCTGCTCTACACCTTACTTCCTGTGTGAAGTCACTTAACTCTTTTGCACCTCAGTTTCCCCATTTAAAATGGGAATATTGGTAACACCTTTCTTTTAAAAGCATTTCAAGATATATAGCTGAAGATGGTTGTTGATATTAATGAATAGTAATAAACTAATAATAAACACCTCTTTTTTGTGATAGGAGCTATATATTCTTTCTGAACTAGAATGCATGCTAGATATTAATTTAAAATGATAGTCATGTGAAAGAACCAAGACAACTTTCAGCAGCATACTGATTTCAGTTTGTCTGTTTTTATTCTTTCCTGTTTGGAGCCTTTGGTTGCTCATTTGTTTCAATAATACTAATTTGTGGAATGACAGGGAGACTTCTCAGTCTGTCAGTGGTTCAGCATTTCATTTCCATGTACCCACTTTCTGGGATACTCCACAGTTTCCCTGTCTTTGCCATCACACTATCAAGAGGTAACGCACATTTGATGTAATCGATGATGCTGGGTTTACTTGATTTAAAAAACAAAAACAAAGCCTTAGTCAATATTGGTAAACTTGGGTTGACTACTGTGATAGAAATCTCTCTTTACTGTGAACGGTAGGTGTTTACTTGGAGAAGAAATTTTATGGCTATGATCAGGTGGGCTTTAGTAGCAGTATTGTTATTTGTTTGCTATTGTAGTTTGCTATTCTCAGATATAAACCTTATTATTACATTGTAGTTCTTTCTTTACGAGCCCAATCATACAAATACCGTTCAATAAAGAGCTTGCTACTGCAAGTAGCTCCATTAAAGTCTGAGAGATTGGCCCCCACATTTCCATTTTATTTAGTATTCTTTAGATTGGTATTTTTTTACTATGGTAAACACTTTAGTAAATGTGTCTAAACTGGCTTTGAAAATAATTGGCTTGATTTGAATAAGTCAGGAGAAAATGCAATAATTTAGTAAAGAACTATAAAAAGGTGTTTTTGAAGAAAGAATTTACCTGGAATAAGGAAATTAATAGTGAGCATATCCAGTAGTACATTCAGACTTTTAAAAAATGAAGTGTAAAATAAATTTACTTACTTGGCTTTTTCCCCCCCTTTTAGATGCCAGGTTGGCAATACACTTTAAAAGAAAACCTGAAACCTTTCTTTATTTTCCAGTCTTCACTTTGTGAAAATTGGAGAACACTGTATAATATGCTCCTTATCGTACTATAAGGATATGGGAAATAGTGTGGTGACTAAAAAACATTGTCACCTTAGACTGAAAGATAGATACCCTGACTGTACAGAAGTAGCATAAAGAACAGGAGTACTTGTGGCACCTTAGAGACAAACAAATTTATTTGAGCATAAGCTTTCGTGGGCTACAGCCCACTTCTTCTGTAGCCCACGAAAGCTTATGCTCAAATAAATTTGTTAGTCTCTAAGGTGCCACAAGTACTCCTGTTCTTTATGCGGATACAGACTAACACGGCTGCTACTCTGAAACAAGTAGCATAGGTGTTGCATTGGTATGCTGGAGATTCCAGTGTCTTAATGGATGTGGATCCTAGTTCTGGAATGTGTGCCCAAGGTTTCAGTGTGTTCATGGTGGTGGCAGAACACCTTGAAGTTGGTACTGTGATGTAGTCAGGTATGTCTGTATCAGATTACGAACCCCTGTTTGTTTTTAGAGCGCTGTTTTGTTTCAGGAGCTCCGCTTTGTATTGTAACCTTCATGTTGGAGTGTGACCCTTATGTTGTATTGCAACCTCACTTGTGGGTTAGTGCATTCATTTTGTAATGGGGTATTGATAGCCTTTTCCCTGGGTATGTGTTAGAAGCTGTGACAGAGCAATCTAGGGCCATCAGCTGTGATTGTCTGTTAACTACCAGCCCATCCACAAGAACAATGAACTGTGTACAGAAACCTGGCTGTGGGAAAGGGGCAGGTATTCTTCAGCCTGGGTATGCAGCCTAAAGGATCAAAGACTGTTTAAAGGAAAAACAACAAGGAGGCCTTGTGGCACCTTAAAGACTAACAAATTTATTTGGGCATAAGCTTTCGTGGGCTATAATCCACTTCATCAGACGCATGAAGTGAAAAATACAGTAGGCAGGTATAAATATACAGCACATGAAAAGATGGGAGTTGCCTTACCAAGTCGGGGGTCAGTGCTAATGAGGCCAATTCCATCAGGGTGGATGTGGCCCATTCCCAACAGTTGACAACAAAGGGTGAATATCAACAGAGGGAAAATTACTTTTTGTAAGGGGAATGCTCTCTGTGAAAGGGGGCCAGATCACCACCCCATGCAAAAAGGCCAAGCTAAGGAGAGAGAAGGCAGAAAGGCTGCCTAGCTGATGGGTGCTGGCCACATCCATGACTCACAGGAGGGGTGAGATCTGAGGGGAGTGTGTTGTATTCCTAAAGATCTATAACTCTCTTGTGCTATTTAGAAGAAAAGTGCATGTGGTTAAGAAATTCCTTTGTTAAGCCCGTATTCCTTCCTTGCCTGCCATGCTGTCCCTGAAGGGGTTAATCAAGAAACTCATATTGCCCGCAACAAGATAGAACTCTAACAGAACATGTATAAGCAACTGGGGGCTCAGGAGGGTTAAGGCACTGGTTTTGGGGTCAAAGTGGCAGGGCTGAGGAGCTCTGCATGCCAAAGAAGGGGTGTAGACACAGGTCTGCACTTGGGACTGTGCCTGAGAGACCCAGAGTGAGGAACAGTGATGCTCTCACCATACCACATAGGGGATCCAGCAGTTCGGTCCACTCACAACTGTGTGGTGTCCTTCCAGAGAGGTGGACTGAGCTAGGTTGTGAGAAACACATTGATTAGTTTTCAGCCTAACGCGCCGGCAACATTTCATAATTAAAATTAAGTTTATCACATAATTCAGATATAATTTGAATTTTCAGCCTAAATGTTGTCATTGTGGGTTAAAGTTATTTCCAACGACCATAGTTGCCATGAATATGAAGTTTGAAAGTTTTGATGCTAGATTGCTGAAGGCTTTGGAGAAGTCCCTGGAAGCATGATAAGAAAAAGTATTGACCTTTCCCCCACATAGTTAGCTATACAGCTTTCGAACTTTCTATGCAACGTGCCTTTGCATGTGGCAATTGTTCAGTGAAGGGCTGAAGTCTCAAAAATTGTCAGAGAAATCTTTTTTTGGAATTCAGGTTTTTCCTGAACTATGGTCCTGTTCTTCTTTAGTGTAAGGATGTTAAGACAATAATGAAAATATGGATCTGGAATACATGTGTGGTGTTGCTTTATTCTGCCAGGTTGAGGTCTTTGGAGTGGTGGACCATTTCCCATCCCCCCGTTCCCTCAGGGATACTATGGTCTTTCTAAATAAGGAGGTGGATTGTACTCAACTCACAGTGGAAGAAATGTCTTCAAAAGGCCCAGACAGATGAGGGATTTTAACCTTTCCTAATTCAGGATGAACACTTTGATTTTGTAGCATGGTAGTACAGTGAGCTACTCAAAAACAAACATTGGTAGGCACACAAGTCTCATTGTGAAAATTGTCAGGTACCAAGGAAAATATGTTTTGGACCACCTCTAATTTTGTTCCTCTGTCTCCTTTCTGTGGCTTCCAACCTAGTTGCTCTTTCGTTCGTTTGTGTGTGTGTGTCTGTCTGTGTCTCTTCCCCTTTCATTTCTGCTTCTTTCTGAATCTCATTTTTTCCTCTCTACTCCTTTCTTCTTTTAGGTTAAGGCCTGCAGCTGCAGAGGAATAGAAGCACTGTGTTCCTGCACAGGGTACATCATCTTGACTTCTACTGTATAGGATATGTGTTCCTAGACAACTGTATATAAAGTGGGTAGTGCAGCAAGAGCACCTCTGTGCAGCAGCATGGCTCCGCTCTTCCTATAAAACTATCGACACTGGTTGGTGAACCTGAGGGTACAGAGGAGTTGCCGGGGGGTGGGGGGGAACACCACAGCAATGAATATGGTACAAATCTTGGAAGATAATCCGTCATCCAGTAAAGTGTTCCTGGCAATCAGGTTATTGGTTAGGTCACTATTTCTATTGCCAATTTTAATATTTTACTGTCTTGATAATCACATTGGTTTTTGAGTTAAACCTACTTAAAAATGGAGAAATTGAGTCCAGTGAGGTTACATCATATTTAACTGGTGGTACTCATCCTAGAATTAAGTTTACAGTGTGTGGGATGTCTGATTGTGTGATATACTTATACAAAAGCATAATTAACCCCCCCCCCAAAAGAATACACACCATTTCTTTATGCTATTGTGGACTATTAAAAGCAAGTTTCAGAGTAGCAGCCGTGTTAGTCTGTATCCGCAAAAAGAAGAACAGGAGTACTTGTGGCACCTTAGAGACTAACAAATTTATTAGAGCATTAGCTTTCGTGGACTACAGCCCACTTCTTCGGATCCGAAGAAGTGGGCTGTAGTCCACGAAAGCTTATGCTCTAATAAATTTGTTAGTCTCTAAGGTGCCACAAGTACTCCTGTTCTTCTTTTTATTAAAAGCAAGATTATGCTCCTAATTTATAGTATAGGAACTATTCACAATAACTATTTCCAGGGTAGACTGATTTAAGTCAAAATAATTTAAATCACGATTTAAATTAGCAGGCAGCAAACCTTGATTTTCAAATTATTGATTTTTAATCCTGTTTTACATTTATACTTTTTAGTTATTTTCCTAAAGAGAGGTTGATTCTTATTGATTGGTGACCATTAAAGCATACATTTGTAACTAAATATAGCCTTTATGATAAATTCGATGCTTCTTTTTTGCTAAGCAGGAGGCTATACTACAGCTACATAAATTTACTTAAGCAATTGTATAGTTTCTTGCATTTAATCAGATTTTTAAGTTTTAATTTTATTATGTTAGAAAATTGTGAACAATGCATTTCTTACTTACTAGCTGATTAATTTTTTACTTGTGATTTGTATCAAACTCTATATGGATGGAAATTCAAATTAAATTAAAATTCACAAAAACAGCATTTAAATTTGTTCATTAAATAAACTACCTTAAATGTGCTGGATACAGAAGGGAAAAAAATTATCAAAAAGTTCAACAAAACAGGTTTTGTGTTCTAAAACTGATTTATTAAACAAAGGCAGTATTATTTCTAATTAATGAATTAAATTGATGTGTTTCTGGTCACCATATCCATCACGCTTTTAGAACGAGTAGATCTCATTTTCTCACACCTAGTTTATATTAATAAATTGGAAGAGAAAGCAAGCTTTGCTGCTTTTTCAAATCCCAGTTTGTTTCTTAACTTTGTATTAACTACTCATTGAACTGATCTAGTTGAATAAGCTGAAATGAAGAAAATATTCCCTCTGCACCTACAGAAGAGGCTACTGCAGTCAAAAACTGGTTTAGCACTTCAACAAACTCTGGCTCCAGGTGCTTAGCAAATGACTTCCACCAGTTCAGTGCTTTAACTTCCTTCAAAACTTCATCAGCAAATGTGTACTTGAATTTTTTTTTTAAATTTAATACAAACATCTTTAACAGAGGATGGTAAGTTTAGGCCTTAGTATATAGGTTGCCATGATTTCAAATTTGACTTTAAATTAGGGCTGTCAAGTGATTAAAGAAATTAATTGCATTACTAATTGAACTGTTAAACAATAATAGAATACCATTTATTTAAATAGTTTTGGATATTTTCTACATTTTCAAACATTGATTTCAATTACAACACAGAATACAAAGAGTACAGTGCTCACTTTCTATTTATTTTTATTATAAATATTTGCACTGTAAAAAACAAAAGAAATAGGCAAATTGAAAAATGCTAATATAAATACTGTAGTGCAATCTCTTCATCATGAAAGTTGAACTTACAAATGTAGAATTATGTACCAAAAAAACTGCATTCAAAATAAAACAATGTAAAACTTTAGAGCCTACAAGTCCACTCAGTCCTACTTTTTGTTCAGCCAAGATTGCACTACAGTACTTGTTTGAAGTGAATTGAAAAAGACTATTTTTTGTTTGCCATTTTTACAGTGCAAATATTTGTAATAAAAATCATAATATAAAGTGAGCACTGTCAACTTTTATGCTGTTATAATTGAAATCAATATATTTAAAAAGGTAGAAAACCATCCACAAATATTTAATAAATTTCAATTGGTATTCAATTGATTAACAATGCAATTAAAAGTGCAGTTAATCACGATTAATTTTTTTAATCACGATTAATTTTTTTGTTAATTGTGTGAACTAACTGTGATTAATTGACAGCCCTACTTTAAACAGTTTGGTTTTTAATTTAAAAATATATATATTTTTTAAAAAAATCCATTTTTAAAAATAATCATGTACAGCTATATTGGCATTGCATTGAATTTGAATGTATGTACTCTTGTAGTATGACAGGTTACTGTAATAGCATAGCCCTCTTAAAATTATGTAAATTACAAGTTTAGGTCACATTTCATTCCTGCAAACCTATGCAGATATTTCAGTGAGGTTGGAGCATTACCTTCTTTGAGTAAGGACTATTTCTATGGGAAGGGATTTGCAGGATCTGGCCTTTAAACATGTTTACAAAAACCACCCGACTTCTGCTGAAGTAATGTTGGATGCATTTGCAGAAAACAGCAGTTATCTTTTGTTTTGCTTATTGCTGCTATTTTTCAGAACCCTATTTTCTAAAGATCTTGTGTAATTGCATTCTTCCTAATCAAATTCCCCCTTAGGTTTCAAGCTAAATGGTTATTCATCTTTACTTCCTGCCCTGAACTGTTCTGCTTTGTTGCTGCATGGTGTCAGCTTTTGACCCTTGGACTCCACTGCATTTCAGTGGTTAATGAAGTGAATCAAAGGATGTGTCTACCCCTGAGCCTGAACCCTCCTTCCGTCTACACACAAATCTCTCCGTATCAGACCTTGGGTCCTAGGACCCTTCTGGAATGGAGGATGCGAGGCCAAGACAAGCTGGAACCCAGGGTTCCAACCCTATTGCTTTCCAGTGTAGTCGCAGCACTGCTTGACTTGGGTCCTGGGAGTCCTTCAAAAGTATCCCAAAATCCAAAGGGCCAACTTCCTCTCTATCCCAAGAATCTCCAGTCAATGCAAGTGAAACTGGAGGCAACCCCCCTTGGTGTACAGCAGCAGCTCAGGGAGTCAGCGTTAACCCTTCCATTGTCTTCTAACCATCTATCTGCAAGTGCACCATCAGAGAGTCTTCTGTGTTTGCAACGAAGACTGACCAGAACAAGCCTTTTCCAAAACACTGCTTCTTGGAGCACAGCCAGATTTTGGTGAATCTCTGGTGCAAGCCCAGCAAAACTGTGGACTTTAGTAATAGTACCAAGAACGACTACGCATACCAGCAAGTAGCAAAGCAGCTGGCATCTTTGTACATTTACCAGACTGGTGACCAATGCTGAGAGCAGTTTAAGCGGCTCAAGAGTGAGTACCAGAAAACCAGGGACCAGAACTGTACCTCGGGCAACTCACCATCAGTGGTCCCGCTGGCCCTATAATCCAGCATAGGGATTGATGGGAGACAGCCTAAGGCAGCCTGAGTGAGGACTATGAAGTCACTCTGTTTCTAAAACTGGTCCCAGAGCAAACTTTGGTCAGGGTGTGGTAGTTGCACTTTCTTGCTGAGTGCACTGATTCAATGGCCCCTCATTGTCATTGGTCCATTTGGGTGAAATGTCTCACCTCTGGCATCACAAAGATTGTGAAGAGCACAGCAAGCCACAATAATGAGGACAGCATTGACGACACTGGCATCCAAACAGGTCTGTAAACATCTCCAACAGGATTTCAGTCTGCAATAAGCACATTCAATAGCCATTTTACACCTGCTGAGTGTGTAGTTAAACTGTCTTTTACCAGGGTTTCTGAAATCAGGGTATGGTTTTATAAGCCAAGACAAAGGGTGTATACAGGTCCCCCAAAGTAATGGTGGGGGACAGTAACAGTTTATGACAATGTTATTTGGTGGGAGTAGTGTCCCAGTCTGTCCATGAACATAGACTTCCGATCAGCAAAAAACTCTGGCGTCATGAACTTTCACAGTGCAGCACTCTTTGACATTCATAAATCAACCTCTGTGGTCCACAAGGATCTGCATAACAAGGGAGTAGCACCCCTTGCAGACTATGTACTCATGCTCCTTGAGGAGGGCAAACTATGGGCATGTGAGTCCCAGCAATGGCCCGAATACTGTTTGGAAACCCCATTCTCTCAAATCCAGCATTTACTTCAGGAATATCTTTTATGCCTACCACCTGCCTGATTGCCTTAGAAACCTTTGCCACCACTGTACCCTCAGTCAACTTTCCAACACCACACTGGTTGGCAATGGATCTGTAGTAGTCTGAGGTAACTAGCTTCCACACAGCTATAGCAATCTGCTCCTGGATCAGCAAGGGTGTCCTTTATGAGATTTATGAGTCTTTATGTTGGAGAGTCAGAGCAAGCTACTTGAAAAGCTCCAAAAATATTGCTTTTTTTCATGCAAGAGTCCTGAACACACTGGTGGTCATCCCAGGTCTGTGTGACAATGTGATCCCACTAGTCTGCTTGTGATCTTGCACCAGAAGTGTCAGCCTATGTAGGGGGCATCAGCAGCTATACAGAGTGTAGTGAGCAGCATCAGAGAGAGTCTGCCTTGCCTGGGTATTCCTCCTCCTCTGCCTCCTGCTCCATCTGAAGCTCTGTTAGGTGCCTTTGGCGGGTCAGAAAGCGTTGCTCAAATGTCCACCAGTGCCTCATGGAAACTCTGCCCGTTTCCCGACACAGGAATGAAAGTGCAAGCAAGAGAACTTGAAAAGGGGCTTTCTCCATGTGGCTCGACAGGATGTGTTGGCAGGCTATTCAAAATTGCTGTAATGTGCAGGGTGGTTGGTAAAGTTTTCCCACAGTGCACGTAGGTCAAAGGTCTAGAGCAGCCACGTTTTGGGAGGGAGCTAGGAAGTCTTGAATATGGTTGGTTTGCAGCAGTGCAGCAGTTTGGCATCCAGAGCCCCAGGTTCTAGCCTGGGTTAAAAAATTCTCAATGTAGAGTTAAGATCCAGCGTCGAGGTTCAAGCCCTGGGCTCTAACGCAGATCGGTTGACTTGAGAGGTAGCGCAAGCATCAATAGTAATATAGCCACGGTAGCAAGACTTAGCCATGCTGAGTACGTACCTACTGGTTTCAGGTGGGTTTGTACTTGGCATCAAGGGTGATGAATTGGAGCTATATTTGTGCAACTTATGAATTCTGATTGATATTGTGAAATTGTAATATGAAAATCTGCAGTGTCATGAGTGTGTGATGGTCTTTGCTTGTGGGAAGTCTTGCCTAATAGTCAGGGCTTAGGCCCTTCGATGTGTAGGGGAGCCTGGGCCCCCACACTCCACCAGGCTCCAGCCCACTGACCTGTGAGGATGACACAAGGACCTGACATCCAGGAGCACTTAATGCTGCCCTTCCTGGGCCACTTCCTACCACCCCACTATTGTCCAAAGTTCTCAGTCTATCACAGGAGGCTGTGAAGGGGGTCAGTCACTACTGGGTGCCTCTTCACAGCCGGGAGTGGCGTGGCAGCTTTCACTCTCTTGGGGCAGCAGCTGCCTCCTCTCATGCGTTGGCCCTTCAGCCAGTTCAGTTCCAAGTCTCTCCTCTTCAGGGGTTGTCCATAAACAACACACAGGGAATTAACACAAATAAACTGCACTAGTAGGTGAGAGAGGGAAATGCCTCCCTCTCCAGGTATAACAGAAGCAGGTCCTCCCTTCTCTCAGGGAGGGACCTTCAGGTGTTTGTTGAGGGAGAGATCCCACCTTCCCAGCCCTCTTAATTTCTCAGGAGCTAAGGTAGAGGTCCTTTCTGTTCCCCGGTCTGTCTTCAAGTGAGCTGTTCTGCTTCCTTTTAACTCCTCCTACACCCTGTGCATCTCTTGCACAGTGTGGTGGGGCAGGGATGGCTGAGCCAAGAGCAGCTTCTTAACCCCTAGTGGCCTAGTGTGGAGTTTGTATACTCCATCTCAGAGGGCTATATGTTTGTGGACCCCGTCATTGCTAACCAACCCCGGTAGCAGGCATACACCAGACAGAGATAAAATGGGGTGGTGCTTAGGACTCCAGAACCCTATTCAGGTGTGAACATCTAACAATGGTAAGCTGCATCCTCAGTTTTAGTTGACCTCTTCTGAAGGGAGTGGGAAGGCAGGAGCAGTGGAAAGTTACCCAAAAGAGCAGAGGAAGCCAGGTGGTTTAAATACCAGGGAAGGAGGAGACAGACTAGAAGAGGAAGCATTGTGTGGGGCAGGAAAGAGCATTGTCAGAGAAGCTGGGAAGAGGTTCACTAAGGGAGAGAGACCAGCTACCATGCAACAGCCTGCTGAGGTGAGGACACCTTGCCTGCCTCCCTGGTAAGGGCAAAAGAGGCAGTTTGCCGTGGGCTTTCCCCATTTGAGGGGGCCCCCAAACCCGTGGAATTTGAGTGAGTAGTACTGTGATCTAGCACACGGGGTCATAACACTACTCAAATTTGGCCTGCCTAGGCCAAACCTGAGTGGCCATCACAACCCCTTGCACTAAGTTGCGATGGCCAGAGTGGGGAGCTGGGTCCAACCCTGTAAGACAGAAGCTGCTGCTGTGGATGAGTGGAGGACAGGCTCGATTTCCAAGACACCCTCCCCCGTCCCCTTGAGGCCTCTTTGGTCTCCATCAGTGTTCCCTCTAATTTTTTACGTCCATGTGCGGAATGAATTTTATTACATGCACCAATATGGAGGTGATGTGTGATGCATCACCTCCATATTGGTGCACATAACAAAATTCATGTGGTGAATGTAGGGCCAAGGGGTTCGAGTGTGGGCTCTGGGGTGGGGCTGGGGATGAGGGGTTCAGGGTGTGGGAGCGGGGGACAGAGGGGTTGGAGTGCAGGAGAGTGCAGGCTCTGGTTGGGGTGGGGCCAGGGATGAGGGGTTTGCAGTGCAGGCTGCCCCGGGGCTGCGGTGGGGAGTGAGACCTTCCCCCCCCCCCCCAGCCCTCTTTCGCCGCAGCAGCTCGGGGAGGTGCCTCTCGCCGGCCGCAGCAGCTCAGTGGAGCTTGGCTGGGCTGAGGGAGGGGCTCCTCTCCCCGGCAGCTCTGTTGGGCCTGGCTTGGGCCTGGCCGGGGGAGGGTCCATGCTGGTGTCAGGAGAGGCACCTCTCCGCACCATGGCAGGTCCGTACTGGGGAAGAGGCATCTCTCCCCCGCCGCAGCCCTGAGCGCCTGCATGGGGCTTAATAGGCAGCTGCGCAGCCACGCAGCTTAGAGGGAACTTAGGTCTCCATGATGATTTTTTTATTTTTTTAAGGGTGGAGGGATTCAGTTTCAGATTTTGCCCCAGGCCCGCCAAAACCTCTGTGCACGCTAGATGGTTCCCCGAGGACTCACAAGCGAAGAGTGTGATAGAAAGTGAGGGGTATTGCTGTTTCAGATGTTTGTTTTGTATGACCTATGCTTTACATGATTAAGTATAAGAAAGTCTAAAGGTATTAGTTTTGTGCAAAGAGGGCATGTTTGTGTTGACTGCTTCACAACCGCTGCATGGAGTTCTGGAAGAGGGGTGTTTTTATGTAACTGAGGTATTTCGGGTGTCAGTGCTGGTCCTGGAGGCCTGTGGCAGGTGGGTTGAGGAGCCCCATTTTGGAGAGGAGTAGCTGACTGAGAGGCAGGGCCTAGGAAATGTGCCAGAAAGGTCAAGAGAGGAACCTGCTGGCAGTCTAGAGGCTTAACATATTCCAGAGGATACAAACTGCAGACACATGGATTCTCCTCACAGCAATCCCAGAGGGTGGCTGTGAAGGGGCATGTACTAGGTTACATAATAATAGGTGGTTTGAAAGTGATACTTAGTATAGAATGTATGTCTGTGTGACCCTTTTCATGTCATACATGGCACCGTGTGATATAAAACAATGTTCAACCTTATACAGATAGTATGTGCTTATCTACATAGCAAGTTATTGGGCAGCAAGCCAGGGTATGAATCTGTTATGCATCAGCTTGCCATACAGTAACGTCCCATGTGGCCAGAATGGATTTGATTTAAATCAAATTGATTTAAATCACTAGTCAGGAAGACTTGATATAATCATGGATTTCTACATAAAAGTGCATTCTTTTTGGTTGTTATAACCTTAATACATATTCTTCACAACTCAGAGATAGATGTAGGTTTCATTTTTAGAAGGTACACACTATACGTTTTTTAAGTGATTTATTTTGAAAAAAAAATTCAGATTACTTTTACAGCTATATCAGAAAATGAATGATTTGTTATTTCATTTACCAAAGGTAATTGAAGCAGATATTTATGAAGTCATTGGGAGGTGAACTATCTCCAATTCAACAGGTTAATCATTAATATGTGGAGGATTGTCTTGCCATGCTGTATTAGGAGGAGAATATCACCAGACAGACATTTAAGTTGTTTTATTTAACTAAAACAACAACATTATATATTCTGAATTTTTTCTTCAACAGAAAACATAATATTTTAACAAAACAAGCATATGATTTTTTAAATTTAGTTAAACATTCAAGTTTTTTAAAATGAGGTTTGTTTTTGTTAAAATAGTTAAATGAAATATTTTTTAAAAAACAGCAAAAATTGAATAGACTATGTCAGCCAGGTCAACATGAGAAACTTAAAATATTGGCTTCTGCAGGTAACTCAGTCGTCTTCACCTTCATTTTCCTGTTTGTTCAGAATCTGGAAAAGAAAAACAAGCTTTCCTGCTTTTTCAGGTCCCAAATGATTTCTCAATTTGGAATGAATTAGTCCAAAGGAAGAAAATATTCTTTCTACACTGGCAGAAGAAGCTACTGGTGGTAAAAGTGAGAGCATCACTTCAACAGTCTCTGAATCCAAGTGATTAAATGACTTCCACCAGTTCACTGGTGTTACTTTCTTTAAAACATCATCAGCAAACATATATTTCTTAAATGGTTCACCCTTAGCTCTGAAGTTTATTATAGTTGGTATTATGGAGGGATGATTGCTGGATGTCCATGTCATAGCCAACTCCTCTTCTTCAGTTAAAGTTTGACCCTGGTACCGAGTATTGAGAAAGTGCTTGTCCCATCGTTTTTTTTAATGCTTGTAATTTAACTCTGTCATTGCATATTTCTCCTTTTAAGATCTCACTCACTTCCTTCTAAATTTCAATGGCATCAGCAGTAAAACAGCTATTTCCCTGCATTTTGTTCAAGGCTACAGAAATAGGCTTCAGGGTACTCAGCATGTGTTCAACATTTCTCTTAAGCCCAATGTTGAGAACTTTGGCTATGGCAGCACCATCCATTTTTTCACAATTTTGTTCACAAACTGTCATCAGATTATGCCAGTTCTTGATACAGTGCTCAAAACAGTCCACTACTGAGTTCCATAGCACATCTTGTGGGAGAGTTTAGCTTAGTTCCCCCCCCCACTTTTTTCAGAGCAGCTGCTGCAAAGTGGTTGTTATGGAAGTATTTTGCAATTTCTAAAACATTAGCCTTTATTTCTGGAACACTGAAGTCTTTGGCTAGGAGGTGCATCAAATGAGCACTGCAACCATATGTTGTTAGCTTGGAACTCTCTTCACTCTCTTCTACATAATTTCTTCACATCTTGGATACATTTGCAGCATTGTCTGTGACCAAGCTGCGTACTAGACATTTGAATTTTTTTCACAGTTTGTTATAGCTTTTACTGCTACTTCTTGTAAGTATTCTGCTGTGTGTGCATTTCCTGATGAATCAATTGTTTCTGTAAGGAAGACATTCCCTTCTGTTGTTACATAAGCACATACAACAGGATCATTGTGGACATTGCTCCACCCATCAAGACTCAGGTTAACAATTTCACCCTCTAGACCTTTTGCACACTGCTCAACTTCTCTTTTATACACTTTATCCAGCACTTTGCCTGCGACATCTACTCTGTTGGGTGGACTGTATCTTGGTCTTAATGACTGAACTATGTTAATGAAGTGTGGGTGCTCAATCATATGGAAAGGAGAGTTTGTTGCATAAACATACCAGGCAATTTTTTCATCAATTACCTCTTTTTGTAATCTGCTGGTTCTTATCACAAACTTATCTATGGTTGTTTCTGGATGATGGAGATATTTTTGCTACAGGTGATATACTGTGGCTATGTGACATCCATGATGTGACTGAAACACTATCATTGGCAGATAACTCTGAAACTATAGAAAATGATGGTGATCTTGAAGGTGGATAGTCTTGGGATTCCTGTATGTTGAGGATGGATTCTCCTAAACAAAATAAGTCAATGCAGTTATTTAATTATTATTACCATGCTGCTCATTTAGTATTACTCATTGCATTCACTGACACTCAGTACTACTTTAAAGGTGACATTGTAAAAGGAAGATCTGCCTATTTCAGCTATTTGTTTTTTATCACAACTATATTTTTTGCTCAAACGTGAGAATTCAAGAATAGTCAAGAAGGAAGACAGGCAGTCCTTAAGAAAGAAGTATGAAATAAAAAAGTTTACCAACCTGAAGATCCTGCATGTTCAGACATGTTTTTTTCTTCATCTTCAATGCAGCGTCTTCCTGAGAAGGAACACTTCTCATGATGTTGTTTTATTGGGGCAACCAGGCCTTGCATTTCTTTGTTGCACTGTTTGCATTTTGCACGCATGCCTATCTTACCAACAGGTAGAGGAACTTCATCAAAATATTCCCAAACTGGGTCTCTCTTACCGCCTGTTGCCATTATAGGTTTTTCCTTCTAGTGAGAGAATGATATGGTAGATCTCAATTCAATGAAGGCTACACTCAGAAAGACCTCAAGACTTCTGGAATGTGCTGCTTAAACAGTTTCACTTTTGTTACTAATGCTTGTCCCTCCCTTCTCACATTTATCTCCAGACTACTTCTCCTTGTTCAGATCTATTCTGCCCCCATTCTATTCATTGAACTTTTTTTGAAACTTTTGCACTTTTAGAGAGAGGTAAAGGATTGACTCTGTGTACACAAATTTGCAGAGGGACAATAGGGTTGAGGTCTGTTATTTCTCACCTCTATATGTTGTTTATTTATGTATTGTTGCTGTTAATAAGTTTGCTGTTAATAAGCATGTTATCTCTGGAGACACAAACCCACAGTTTGAGAACTGCAAAACTCAACATCTCTGGTGGTATCTTCTAGACCAGGGCTTCGGCAACGTTTGGCACGCGGCTCGCCAGGGTACTTACCCTGGCGAGCCGCGTGCCAAACGTTGCCGACCCCTGGTCTAGACTTAGCACTGAGTCCCATTGAGTAGATAGAAAGATTAACCTAAATAATCTATATAGAAGCCCCTGGAACCCCATAAGATTGGGTCCCTAATCCATGAACTATTGGAACTCATTTACCAAACTTTTCTTAAACATTACATGAATATACTGTCTCATACCATAGAATTAGAATTTATAATCCCTATATCATGATGAGAGATCTTTGAGCTATAATGTATCTTAATTAAAGCTATCTTTAGATAGGTTTTTTCCTTAAAAAGCATTTTCTCAAAAAAATCAGATTTAAATAAAAAAAATCCATTTTTTTTTTATTTAAAAAAACTTGATTTTTATCCACCCTGCATGTGGCCATTGCTTCACTGTGGACATTGAAAGTCCCAGAGTGCAGTTGGGCTTACTATGCTTTTAAGTAGCCGCATTCCGGGACTGTCAGTGAACCATAGCAATGTCCACATGAGACATTGCTGTGCGGCAGATTGGTTTGCTGTAGATTCACACCCTGGCTTGCCGCACGGTAACTTAAAAGCCCCGTATTATATGGTGTTGTAGCCGTGTTGGTCCCAGCATATTAAAGAGACAAGGTGGGTGAGGTAATATCTTTTATTGGACTAACTTGGTGAGAGAGACAAGCTTTCGAGTTTACACAGAGCTCTTCCTCAGATTTAGGAAACAGAGTGTCACAGCTAAATAATCTCTTCCATCTTGTATTTAACTGTGACACTCTGAGTACGGTTCCCAGACCTGAAGAAGTCTCTGGAAGCTTAAAAGCTTGTCTCTCTCCAACAAAAGCTGGTCCTCTTGTCTCTGTCTAAGGATTTGTCTGCACTACGCACCTTTTAGTGACACAGCTGTGCCGCTAAAGCCACCTCACTAAAAAGTGCACAGTGTAGCCGCTGTTTGTTGGCGGGAGAAAAAACTTCTACCCCCAACGAGCGGCGGTAGCTTTGTCGGCAGGAGAGCGCTCCTGCTGACAAAGCGCTGTTCACACCAGCGCTTTTCGTTGGCAAAACTTGTGTCATTCAGGGGTCTGTCTTTTCCTCACGCCTGAATGACAAAAGATTTTGTCGTTCAGTTTCCAGTGTAGACAAAGCCTTAATCTAAACCCTGTATTAAGTATTTAAGGCCCAATCCTTTGAGACACTTAGCACCTTCAGCTCCTGTTGAGTTCAACAGAAGTTGGGAAATACTCATTACCTCCCACAGTGAGGCTCATGAACTACTATAAACTATTATTTGTTTGAATGTCTTGTATCTTTGCAGGTTTTTGCTTTTTTCCCAGTGAGTTATATTCGTAAATTTGAACAGATTGAAAATAAATTCAAAGAACCCAGCTCTGAGCCAAATTTGGATTCCTTAGTTTTCATCCATTGTGAGCCTATTGAGACAACAATGGTTATGATGAAAAGTGATGAAGTGGAGCAAAGGCTTTAATGAGATGCAGCATACATTACTCAAATATCCAGGATGAGTAATTTTTATCTGTCTTTATTTTTGGAAAATGTACAAAATTTGTTGCTTGTGTATTTTTTTTTTTCAGGTTGAATCAACTGAGAGTATTTGACTTTTTACCAGCACTTAATTGGGACTGTGAAGTGGGCAAAGGAAATGTAGAAATGAATTATTTATTTTTCCAATTTGTTGTTGTAAATGCTGGAGAAAGGATATGAAAAGCTCTACTGACTAGGAAGTTTACCATGCTGTGATTATGGTTCCAATTATGGGTTATGTAAACTCTAGACTTTAGCTTTGTACCATCCAGATTAAAAAAACAAACAAAAAACTGCTAGGAGAGGTAGGTAGCTAGTAGCAAGTGGAAAATTTTCATAAGCAATACAGTCAGATCTAGAAGTATGGGAACTCTTACAGAGATTTACTCCAACCTTCAGTCCCAGAGATGAAAGACTGCTTTAAACTATTCTACTCTGAAGTCTTTTGTGTGTAGAAGAATAAAAGAAGATTTCTAATGCCTTAGTACAAAGAGAGTTCCTACATTTTTAATTATTTTCCCCTATATTCAAGGGATTTGCTAGTAAGAATGGAAACATCTACAGAAACAATTTTTATTTATATTAATATCTTATAGTCAGCATGTAGTCTGAAATAATTACAGTGAATATACTCTCTTCAAGCTCTCAGAACTTGCATTTATTCCAGGATTTTTACCCCACAATCCTGAAAAGATAATTCCTCAATGTATTATGCTTCATTTTTTTTTAATTTATCCAACAGTGTCTTTTGTGAGCTTCATTAGCAGTTATTTTAGTATAAGTGACCCAGTTCGACAAAAGATGACACAAATGTTGAAGAACAATAAATTTAAACTTAATTTACTAGATGGTATTTTGTTACAATAAATTAGATAGATAAAATGATATTTTGTTGTAAAGTTTGACCTCAAAAGTTAAATATTTTTTCCCTGACTTTCTTTATATAGAAAAGGCTCATGGATTCAGGTATTTATTTTGTATTTAAATGTTTTAAGAGATTTTAATAAGTTTAGGCCTTGACATATGTTATGTTTACATTCAGATTTCATTTTAAGCAAATTTATTTTTAAAAAGAAAAACTATTATTGAAATTAAGAAAATCAAAAAAAATCTTACTTTAAAATTTGTTTTTTCAAATAAATCACCTTTATTTTATCTATCTGTCTATCTCCCCATCCTGGGCCTGGCTATGACGGAGCTCATCACTCAGCCTCATTTAAGCTCCCAGTTGACACTTTGCATCTATCCCATCCTCTGGGTCGCATGGCCTCATAGACCTTTGTGACACCTTTCACAGAACTTCATCTTGGAAGTCTATAGGCTTGATTATGGACAGTTTACGTACCAAGCAAGCACAGCGTGGACAAACTGATCTCACTTCCCCCCCATAGTTTTGTCGTCTTTCTCCTGGCGGGAGAACAGGGAGACTGTGTGTGTGTGTGTGTGTGAGGGGCATTCATCCCTCATCCCCCACAAAAAAGATTGATTAGAGCAGGGGTAGGCAACCTATGGCACGCATGGAAGATTGAACAAAATAGAGGATTGGTGATCCTGATTGCTCCTAGGTGGCCCAGGCAGTTCTGGTTCTTGAGTATTCTCCACCTGTCCTCATGTTTGTGCATCAGTATTCACCTCTTACAGACATATTGACTCAGTCCAGCATTCTTCCATTTAACAGTTTGGTGTTTGAATGGCTGATTTGAAATTGACCTGGAAGAGTCATGCTCAGAGCTACTACAACCCATCATTAGCAATAGTAGGAAAGATTCCACGAGGAAATGCAAAATGGAAAGGATTTTCTAC
The DNA here is from genome assembly GCF_011386835.1 of Chrysemys picta bellii. Taxonomy (NCBI): domain Eukaryota; kingdom Metazoa; phylum Chordata; order Testudines; family Emydidae; genus Chrysemys; species Chrysemys picta. The sequence goes on from NC_088792.1 coordinate 74,650,376, forward strand.
CTTGTGCCAGCATTGTTGAATCAACTCAGAGGGGTGCCATTGATCCCTACTGTCGGGACTACTTCCTCTTTCTAAAAACATCAGGCCTATCAGCTCCTTGTGTGTGCACTTGGCAGCTATTAGCGCCTTTCCCCCTGTGCTGGACAGCCACTTGATCTTTGCCCATCTTATTGCAGTATGGATTCTGAAGGGACTTGTCAGAACCTTTCGTTTGATACTAAAAGCTACCCCAATTTGCGACCTAAAGCTAGTGCTATCTGTATTAATGAAGGCTCAGTTTGAACTGTTAACCTCATGTTCCTTTGCCCAAGGTTGCCTTTCTTGGTGCTATCCTCTCAGCCAGAATAATAGGAGAGCTGGAGGCCCTTATTGCTGATCCACCTATACCATCTTCCATAAGGATAAAGTTTCCCTGAGCTTATACCCCAAATTCATCTCCAAAGTAATTTTAGAATTTCATCTGAACCAGGTCATCCACTTCCCTGTCCTCCATTCAAAGCTGCACTCCATCAAAAAAGCACAAGAAACTACTCTCTGAATGTTCATCAATCTGTGGCATTCTACCTGCAGAGGACAAAACCTTTCAGGGAATCTCTGAAATTGTCTCCTTTGCAGAACATATGAGCGGGGAAGTGATCTCCTCACAGGGACTTTCCAAATGAATGTTGGGCTGCATCCTGCTTTCTTATGAGTTAACGGTGACCCCTCTCCCATAAGGTGTGAGGGCCCACTTGACCAGAAACTAGGCTGCATCGGTAGCTTTGTTTCAAGATGTCCCTCTTCTGGAGATACGTAGAGCAGCAGTATGGGGGTCTGTTCCCACTTTTGCAAAATATTATGCCCTAGTACAAGCTTCTACAGCAGATACATTCTTTGGCAGTCCTGCAGTAGGTGATACAGTAGGGTTCCTTGCACCATCCTCCTCAATGAATACTGCTTTGTCACTTCAAGTGAAGTACACATAGGGACCATCACTCAAAGAAGAAAGAGAGGTTATTTATCTTGTATAGTAACTGGAATTCTTTATGATGTGTGATCCCTATCTGTATTTCACTACCACCCTCCTTCCCCTCTGCTGCAAAGCATTATCCTTGGGCTGTTTGTGGTAGAAAGGCAAGTGGGGAAGGGGGCGGTTCACACTGTCTCTTATGCACTCAGTTTGGAGCCCCTGAAGGAGAAGTGCACAGGGGCTCCAAACTAAATTGATAGAAAAAAAAATGGTTTCAGGCTCATGGAGTGCACGTGCACGCCTCGAGTGAAATATAGATCGGAATCACACATCTTGACAAACTCCGGTTACTGTATAGGTAAATAATCTTTCTTTTGTGAAGATTAAGTAGTTAACACTTGTAAAGTGCTACATAAATCCTAAAATTACCCTGAAATGTACTGAACCATTCAGTGGTTGAAACGCTAGTAGCCCTATGACTTCTGTTTATTTGGACAGCTGTCACATAGAAAACTTTGTAAAGCACTTGCAATAATGCTTGGATCCCAACAAAAGAAATAGGAATCCACTTCTCTAGCAGGAGACCAGGTGAGATGTAAAGATCATACATATACACATTTTACATAAAGTATGCCATTTAAGTTTTCTCCATTTACCTAAGCAGTTTGGATGTGCTCAGCAGTATTTGCACATCTCAATTTGAGGTATATCATAAAGAACCATCTCAATGCTCTGCCTCAAAATTCTTAGGCCAGCCATGTGCATAGGGGAATGATCATTGGTGTACATTGGATCGATGGCAGAAATGAGAGGACGGGGAGATTCACTAGACACACTCAGAAAAGAAAGTGAAGAAACTGAGACAAGAGTGGGAAAGATTGAAAGGAAGGAAGATTGAAATGCCAGGTAAAAGGGGGAAATAGTGAGCCTGGCTAGCTCAGTTGGGAGAACATCAGACTTTTAATCTGAAGGTCCAGGGTTCAAGTACCTGGTCAGGTGATAAACTATTCCTCAAGATCTTAAAAATCTGTTGGGGGGGAGGGATAGCTCAGTGGTTTGAGCATTGGCCTGCTAAACCCAAGGTTGTGAGTTCAATCCTTGAGGGGGCCGCTTAGGCAACTGGGATAAAAATCTGTCTCAGGATTGGTCCTGCTTTGAGCAAGGGGTTGGCCTAGATGACCTCCTGAGGTCCCTTCCAACCCTGATATTCTATGATTCTATGATGGATGAAGAGAAATCCTTAAAATCCAAAGGAATCAAGGCAAGAAGAATATTAAGTTTTAAGGAGATTATATTTTAATTGCATCCAACAAGAAACTCAAAAACAAATCCTTTTTCCTAAAATTTAGGAATCCCTTCTTTGAAAGAGGTAGGTGGGATATCTTTCTCTAAAATGACATAAACTATACCCTGGCAGCTGAAAAGCTTTTTACCATGTGATCCTGAAAATTGTAAATCATATATAGAAAAGGAAATATTAGAGTAGAGGAAAATCAAATTTAAAGTCTTAATTACAGGAATATCATTAAATTAATACATTTGTGTCTACTTGAATTTGTCAGTTTGTCGTTAACAAACTTTGATCCAGGGGAAATGTGACATCTTGTTCCAAATGAAGTGAATTTTCAAAAGGCTGAAGAAGCAGGCAAAATATAAAGCAAAACAGAGATGTCAAAGAGGAGAGTATGCAGAGGAAATAATTGACAGTACCCTCTAGACTGTAAAAATTACCTGCAGCCTGCCCTAGATTTCAAGCTCTTTTTTGATAACATTGTGCATTTGTAGGTGGCTAAAACTATTTTCCATTTTCTGTCTATGTCAAGGGAATAGATTTACTGAGAGTTGTAAAACTAATCATATCACTTTACATAGCACTGATTTCCAAGAGAACAGGAACATAAACCTGCATTGTTGTATCATTGTGTGCTTGGTGGTAGATCAGTCATTAACTCACAAGAAAGTATAGAAGAGGGTATTATTGATCTACTGATGGTCATTCTGATATGTTCTACTTTTGCACTTTGAGATCTCTTTTTTTTTTTTTGGTTACATAATACAGGTACTGTGAAAAGAAAATTTACAGCTAATATCAGGGTGTACTGATTTAAATCACCAATTTGAATCACAAAATGAATCAGGAAGAAGGTTACCTTGATTTAAGTTATCTATTTTAATCCTGTTTTCCATTTGTACTTTTTAGTTTATTTTCCTAAAGAAAGGTTGAGTCTCATTGGTTGCTAACCCTTAAAACATGTTGATTTGCAACTAATTACAGCCTTTTTACTAAATTTGAAACTTTTTTGCTTACCAAGAAGATACTGTATATATGCACATTTATTTAAGCTTAACATACTTATTCAGATTCTTAATTTTTACATTTTTATTATGTTAGAAAATAGTGATTTTCAAATTTCTTGTTTACTAGATGACTAATTTTTTACTCATAATTTGTGTCAAGCTGCATTTGGATGTAAATTGGAATCTAATTAAAATGCACAAAAAATCACTTTCAAATAGTTTTATTTAACTTGTAAATAATCTTAAATGTGCTCGTTACATAAGGAAAAAACCCTAAGTCTTATCAAAACATGCATTTAAAACTAAATGTTTTTTTTTTTTTTTAAACAAAGGAAGTACTTTCTGTAGTTAATGAATTGGACCGATTGTATCTGGTCATCATGTCCTTCAAGATTTATGAACTAGTAGAGCTCATCCTCTTAGCCTTGTTTTTATTAATAGATTGGAAGAGGAAAACAAGCTTTCCTGCTTCTTAACTTTGAATGAACTTATCATTTAAACTGATCTAATTGAATAAACTGAAATGAAGAAATATTCTCTTGGCACCCACAGAAGAGGCTGGCACCGTCAAAAGCAGGTTTAGCACTTTTCACAAATTCTGGCTGTGCATGCTTTGTCTGTGACTTCCACCAGTTGTGTGGTTTGACTTTCTTTAAAACTTCAGCAGCAAAAATGTACTGCTAGAATATTTTTAAAAAATTAATTTAAATGAGCTTAATAGATTATAGTAAGTTTAGACCTAGATGTGGTCATAATTTCAAATTTGATTTTAAATAAATTTGTTATAAAAGAAAAATGTATGTAAAGAAAAAAAATCCAAATTTTAATTTTTTTTTTTTAAATCATTGATTTTTATCCACTCTGGCTAATATGCTTTGTGATCCTAGATATCTATTCTATTCAATTGTAGAATTGGAAATGTCCTTACAAGGCAATTTATATAAGTATGTAAGTGGTCACAAGGGCTGGACAATTATGACACTCTGGTCTGGAAGGAGCTGTATTAAATGAAGTAGACATTAGAAATCTGGAGGCAGTAGAGATGAGAGTTCGTTGAAAGATGGCTGGTGTAAAGTGAAATTAATTAAAGACCAATGAAGTTAGGAGAGTAGGAAATGAAATCAGGGAACGGGGTTGGCTACAATCAAAAAGATCATAGTTGTGAGGATGCTACCAAAGACAGACAGATGATGGCATGCCAGAGAAGATAATGCAAAGATAACCAACATCAGTCCGACAAACAGGCCAGGCATAGTTCACAAGAACATGACCAGGCTGGGCTTAATGGAGGAGCAAGCCATGGACAGGAATGAATGGTAATCCTGTACTGCTCCCCGTGTCTTTAAAGATGCTTTGGTATAAAAAGAAGAAAGACTCTTACTATTGCAGGTGCTTCACTTCTGATATAGTGAACTGTAGGTATTCTGAAATGCCAAGTTAAAGCCTGCCATGTGCTCTGTACTGAAGATGGTTAGTAGTAGTTTGGTAGAATGTAACTGTGTGTGGGGCAGGGATGGTATACGTCTCTGTATGATAAATGTGCTGTGATCATAAGTTAGCAGAAAACCAGGGCATGGAGCCAGTGTTCCACAATTCTCTGGTGGTGCTATCAGAGTATCATAAAAGGAGAAACGTGCTATATACTGGTGTGAAGAATGTGGGAGATATCTGTATTAATTTTCTGAAGGGTCTCTATTTCTGGGGTTTGGTTGTTGTGTTGCTGGCTGACAAGTAACAAAGATCTAAACCAGTCTTAGTTAGCTTTGGTCTTCAGGACATCCAGTCTAAAAGGGGATTCCACCCTGAGAAAATTACAGGTGTAGACCTGCCACTTGGAAAGGGTGCCCATGGAGAGAGAGAGAGTGAGCGGGTCGAAGGAACAGCTAACCTTGGAATTGTAACAAACTGGTAAAGTCAAATGAGTTATTTCTTCCTGGGAAAAGTAAGAGGTCAGAGTAAAGGTGTGGCATTTGTGTGTAAAGCAAAGGATTTTGGTATGAGTGGTGTGGTTTGTTAGATATTGAAAGGACAGACTAATTTGTAGTGGCAGTGAGGAGTCTGAGTGTATTTGGGTAGTGTGAGGTTTGCATATTTAGGGAATGTATTGATGGTGGTCTATTGATTTATTTAGCAATTGTGCTTGTGGGATTTGCATTTTAAGCAGCTTTAACTCCTAAGCAAATTAATAAAGATTCATGCTTTGGGGGAGGAGAGGTAAATTCTAAATAGGTGTGAAACCAGCATGCACTGTCTCTTCTGAAATTGTCCGTTCTGCTCCTCCATGTGCCATTGAAATGTTGAGCTGAATTATCTAAATCGACCAACAGTGACCAAAATAAGAACCTGTTGTTGGTCTAAGTTTTTTGCATGGTGTGGCAAGGCACCTTCTCGGTCTCACCAGTCTCTGCTGCTTTTAGGCTTGGGTAAAACAGCCCCTCTTGGCTGCACAGGGGAAGTCCGTTCCTTCTCTCCACCAGTCTTTTGGGCTTGTTTTTCTCCCATATGGGAGGGAATGCAGCCTCCCCTCCTGGTGAGATTCGCTGTCTCACTGCTCCAAACCTATTGGCAGCATGACTCCTTCTTTCTCTCTCTCTTCTCCCCCCTCTCCCCGACAGGGGAGGGTTTAAAAAGGTCTCAGGCAGCCCTTAGTTGGAATCAGCTGATCCTAATTGACCTCAGGTAACTCCCTCTCAGCTGAACCTAATTGATTCTCTGGTAACCCCTTCTCAGCTGAACCTGATTGACCTGTAATTACCCCTCCTCAGTTGATAGGGAGGAGGGCCTTTTAACCTTCTGGGACTGTTTTCTACCCCCTCCCCCTTGCAGCTGTCTGTCCTGAGTTTATCACAACGGTTACATTGATAAATCTGGAGTAATAAACTGAAATAATGGAATTACTTAATATTTAGACCACTGAAATTGAAAGCAGAATTTGAGCCTTTTTCTGTCAGTGTGTTTAGTCAGAAACATTCTGGTGTCATTAGTTATCATAATAGATTCTGTTAATACTTTGAATCAAAAAGAACAAAACAGTAATTTTTTCTTGACTCCAGAATTATAGAGGATATTTGAGTTATTTTCCTTCTTTAGTTTTTCTCTTTTGTGGAAAAATTGTACAGATGTTAATAGGGATGAAATTTATAGAATTCCATAGAAATTATTTACTAAATTGAATACAGAATGATGCATTCTTTCAATAGAATTTGTAAACCAGCCTATAGCAGGTAATAGAGAATTATATTCCTGCTATAGAATTCTATTGGCTCGTTTAAGAAAGGTTATCCTTTTATTCCATAGGGCTTTTCTGTAAGTGCCTCTCCCCCCGACCACTGGATTCCCTTTAAACTGCTTAATTCTAGGCTAGATAGGTATGTTTGAGTTACCTTCCTAGACGCTTTCTCAGAGGTATAATTTTATGAACTGGGTTTTCATTCATTACTGTGCTTACCTCCATCTGAATTTACAATGTGGCCCATTATTCAACTTGCAGACTGATGACTCATTCTTTTGCTTCACTGGATTGTTGCAGGTAATTCTGTCTCTACCTTACCAAAGCTTTAATATGTACTAATAAGAAATGTTTACAGCATTCAATGTAGTTCTTGTAATCTCACAAAGAGGTTTGTCTTGCTTTAAAAATTGTGTTATTGAAACAAAATAAAATATATAGACTTTTGATCCACTTTAATCTCTTCTACTGTACATGCACTGGACTTCAGTGTATGGGAAGGAGCTTAAGAGCAGATGTTCCCCTTCGCTTGCTGTATGCATGGGGAAGGGTGACAGTGTATGTGGAACTGGAGTGGGGAGCTCAGAAGAAGATAGCCCTAGTTGCAGTGCAGTCCAAAGCATGCTACCCCATAACTTGTGAAAGTACCTCTGAAGGGAAGACCTCTTGGTTCAGTATCCATCCACAGTTTTGGAGGAGTGGAAACCAAGGAGCTGCTTCTCTTTGTTACATTTCCAACAGGAGTTAATGCCCATTTTCTATACATCTTCTGCCCTCATTAGAAGTAAGGGGTAAACTGACAAGGTGTGGGTGGAGAGCTTACGCTGCATGGCTGTTCATGGAGGTGTATTACCAGCAGGAAGGATAAGGTTAAGAAGCACCAGAGAGGGCTTTGCTCCCTGCATCATTTTCCTGGGACTTACCTTGCTTTTCCTGTGGCTTCTGGGACTCTGCAGACTTTTCAGGCTGCATCCCCTCCTGGCCCTGCACCAGGGCAAAATCCCTCCATCCTCAAGTGAGAAGCCATTTGCTGCAGCCACTCAGCACATCTCCAGATGCTGTGGTCACACTCCCTCACAAACCACTGACATCCATTTCTGGAGCTGTGGTAGCCTCATGTACCCTCTCCCTTCAGCATACAGGAGATTACAGGTGGCTTGCATTGCCACAGCTCTGCACTGGGGAAACCTTTCTTCATCTTGAGTCCGGTCTCGTGTATAGAAGCTGGAGAAATCAAGGTCTGAATCTATCTCCATATCTACTGCAGATTTAAAAAGGAATATTTTATAATCCTGTAAACCAAAATAAAAGTGATACTCTTCCAAGTCTCACATTTGTATGTTATATTTTTGCTACCAACACATGTCTCTCTGTGTTACTTATTAGTCAGGCTTTTAGTTAGGTTTTGTAACCATGAAGTTATTGGATTATTGTGTAGATATGATATTCTGCTGAAAAAGTTTTGTTGACCTATGGTGCCTGACATAAAAGCCAAGTGTAGACTAATTCTGTTTAGCAGCTTGTGCATACTGTATGTGGGTGTGTAAAGAAATAAATTGTCACTATTGACTTTCAGGAGGAATCCGTGTAGGAAAAATGTTTAGAATATTTGGAAAGGAAAAAAATGGAGAGTGCACAAATTGAACATGAGGCATAAAGTTCAAGTTTCTGTACGAGTGATTGAGAAGCATCCAAGTGTTCTTTGGAAAACTGAAATATTATAATTTGTACATACAGAATAGTAGTGTCATACCATGCTGCAAGTTGGCAGGGCTAACTATTAAAAAACCTCCAGCATGTTTAATCTTATTATATAATACCACTGAAATTTGATTGTACTAGTTGCATACAATGAATGAATATTCTGATGAAAGACACAAATGTGTTGTCTGATTATACTCATACTCTTGAAGTTGAACTATATTTTAAAATATTAGTTACAAACAACATGAATAAGAAAGCAAAATGCAGTCCTGTTGTCTGAATGAAAGTTTCTCATGAAGTGACCCTTCTGCTTTAAAGTCTGCTTTAATATTAAATAAAAATCTTTAGAAAGACAAAGTGGAGAAAAATGTCTTCAAAGACCGCAAACTGCTTAACAAATAGAGTAGGCCTTCTACATGTCATTCTAAAGGGAAATGATTTTGCACTTCATTACTTTTCTTTACCAAAAATTGAATCTCATTTACTTTATAAAGTCATGCATGGATAAACCATGTTAAGTAATGTTTTTGCAAATGCTAGCTAAACTCTTGAATTTTTTATGCATGGACTTATGGACTAAAAAATGCCTCTTGTAGAAATGTTTTGGCTGGAACTTAATTGAAGGGTCAAAATAATTCATATTACATTTCTTGTTCCCTTTCCCTTTAGTTGTACACAGTTTTTAAAAGGAAAAACCCTCTTGTTTGACAGTGTCTTTGATGGTATCAAAAATGATAATAGCTGTCATCCCACTGCAACTTGAGACCATTACTCCTTGTTCTGTCATCTGCTACCACTGAGAACAGTCTAGATCCATCCTCTTTGGAACCCCCTTTCAGGTAGTTGAAAGCAGCTATTAAATCCCCCCTCATTCTTCTCTTTTGCAGACTAAACAATCCCAGTTCCCTCAGCCTCTCCTCAGAAGTCATGTGCTCCAGCCCCCTAATCATTTTTGTTGCCCTCCGCTGGACTCTTTCCAATTTTTCCACATCCTTCTTGTAATGTGGGGCCCAAAACTGGACACATTACTCCAGATGAGGCCTCACCAATGCAGAATAGAGGGGAATGATCACATCCCTCGATCTGCTGGCAGTGCCCCTACTTATATAGCCCAAAATGCCGTTAACCTTCTTGGCAACATGAGCACACTGTTGACTCATATCCAGCTTCTCGTCCACTGTAACCCCTAGGTCAGTGGTTCCCAAACTTTTACAGCCTGTGAACCCCTTTCACTAAAATGTCAAGTCTTGCGAACCCCCTCCTAAAAATGAATATTTCCAGGGATTTTCTCCTTTACCTGACTATAAATTATAAAAGCAGTGATCTTGGAAATATAAAATTTGTTTTTATGACATGCTTATTACACATTATTAATTATTAATCATTACAGTATTTTTATTACATTATGAAAACAGCAACACTCTTCCAAGATCTCACTTTCGTAGCTTGTATCACTTTGAATAAGCCTGTTATAAGACAAGGCTCCTATGTTTCATCAAGGAGTATCAGATGTGAAACAGCATGAAGATATTTAAGAAGCCAACTCAGAGTTCCTCCTACACAAGCATTGAGGTCTTGAGCAGTCCCGGCAAACAACGCACGTTACAACAAAGCTTAAACTTGTTCTTCAGAATACTTTTAAAAACAATACTAGCTGCCTATTTAATTTTAAAAAAGCAAAAAATATCCAGCTCCGTTTCCATTTCTTATAAGGAGTCTTGAAGTTTAAATCTCCTCAATGTGATAGATATGCTTGCTTTGATCTGCTTAGCTCTTGGAAGTCCAGGGGCTCCGGGCTGCTGGCCCCATGCCGGGGTCCTAGGGACAGCTCTGTCTGCCATTAGGGAATTTTTTCCCGAGAACCCCCTGTAACATTTCGTGAACCCCCAGGGGTTCACGAACCCCAGTTTGGGAACCACTGCCCTAGGTCCTTTTCTGCAGAACTGCTGCCTAGCCATTTGGTCCCTAGTCTGTAGCAGTGCATGGGATTCTTCCATCCTAAGTGCAGGGGCACTTGTCCTTGTTGAACCTCATCATATTTCTTTTGCCCCAATCCTCTAATTCAGTGGTTCCCAAACTGGGGTTTGTGAACCCCTGGGGGTTCATGAAATGTTATAGGGGGTTCTCGGGGGGGGGGAATTCCCTAATGGCAGACAGAGCTGTCCCTAGGGACCCCGGGCAGCATGGGGCAGCAGCCCGGAACCCCTGAGCAAATCAACACAAGCATATCTATCACACCGAGGAGATTTAACTTAAAGACTCCTTATAAGAAATGGAAACGGAGCTGGATATTTTTTGCTGTTTTTAAAAATTAAATAGGTAGCTAGTATTATTTTTAAAATTATTATGAAGAACAAGTTTAAGCTTTGATGTAACATGCGTTGTTTGCCTGGACTACTCAAGACCTCAATGCTTGTGTAGGAGGAGCTCTTTGAGTTGGTTTCTTAAATACCTTCATGCTGTTTCACATCTGATACTCCTTGATGAAACATAGGAGCCTTGTCTTATAACAGGCTTGTTCAAAATGATACAAGCTATGAAAGTGAGATCTTGGAAGAGTGTTGCTGTTTTCATAATGTAATAAAAATACTGTAATAAATAATACTAATAATAAATAGTGTGTAAAAAGCATGTCATAAAAACAAATTTTATATTTCCAAGGTCACTGCTTTTATAATTTATACTCAGGTAAAGGAGAAAATCCCTGGAAATACTCGTTTTTAGGAGGGGGTTTGAGAGACTTGACATTTTAGTGAAAGGGGTTCACAGGTGGTTAAAGTTTGGGAACCACTGCTCTAATTTGTCTAGGTCCCTCTGTATCCTATCTCTACCCTCCAGCGTATCTACCACTCCTCTCAGTTTAGTGTCATCTGCAAACTTGCTGAGGGTACAGTCCACGCCATCCTCCAGATCATTAATGAAGCTATTGAACAAAACCGGCCCCAGGACCGACCCTTGGGGCACTCCGCTTGATACCGACTGCCAATTAGACAGGGAGCCATTGATCACTACCCGTTGAGCCTGACAATTTGTAGCCTCCATTTGTTCTTCCTTTTGTTCTTATGTACTTCCTCCATAAAAACTGTTTTCTTTTAAGGACCCAAAAAGGGAGAGATGGGTGGAGTAGCCCATCCCCTCATTATTTTGATTTCCAGTTAGGGTTAATGTCTGACATACTAATTTTGGCTTATTAACTTCTGGCTTCCCTTTTTAACAAGCATAACTTAACAAGCAGTTATTTAATAGGATCAACTAATTCAGTTATTCTGCCTCCCTTTTGTTCTTTTTCCCATCAGTATTTGTAGTTATAGGTTATTGTAACATCTTAGGAACTTTAACATTCTTTTTACAGCTGAGCTCACAGTTGGGGTAAATTTGTAGGCCCAATTGTCACAACAACCCTTATTTGCTTTCGGTTGCACTGACTGGTATCAGTACCCGTCATGGTGGTCAGGGATTGGGTAGATGTTGCAGCTCCTGACCATGCTTCCTTTTCCCCCCAGTCACGCTTTCTACAGTGGGGTCTATTACACTGGGCCTATGCCAATTCCCCCATGTTTGGAAATCTTGAAGTAGACTGTTAAATCTGCTTTCTGGAAGCTTTGTTATGCAGTAGTCAGTTTTATGTAGTCACTACTGTGTTCCTTGCTGAATATTCCCTTCAGGTTGGCGGGCTGATGGCTGCCTCACTGACTATCAGCACAGCTTCCCCAGCCTAATTATAATAATGCTTTTTCTCATTTTCTTCTCCTTTGTCAGTGAAGTAACTGATACGTGCTGTTCATTGCTTTTTTCAAATAGTCCCACTTTATAAATATTGTGCTAACTAGTCTAGCAGGTGCTTAAACATAGACTGTACCTCATTACTCTTCCTGTCTCATTTTACTTATATATGTTTTACCTTGTTTGCCTTCTTTTCCACTGTGGATGGTGTCTGAGGAAGCCTGGGTGTAGTGGCTGCATGATGATCTGGGAGAAGAGACCATGGCATGCTTGGGTGAAAATTATCAATAGCATATTTAAATGCATTCTTAAAAAATGGTCATGCGGAGTCCCCTAGTTTAACCATACATTAAACTGTACAAGTCTTTACTGTAGCCTATTCACTGTCTAATAAGATTCTGCAGCATTTGGAGGGGGCTTGGGTAGGCCTGAACATGACAGGATGAAGAAGGCCTTTGTCTAGAGAGCATTATCTCATTTTTAATCTGGTTCTCATTTCTCTTCAGAGAGAAATATACTTACAGAGCCATCCGTTTGGGACGATGCCTTTCTCACCACATATTTTAGAAAGAGTTAGATATTTATATGGACAAGAACAGCATCTGCAGTCACTAGCTAGGATAAAATTGCAAGGACTATCAATGCTTATGTATACACAGATCACCATCTGAGGTCAAGAAGACATTTTTCATGGTATGGTTTTGCAGAATTAAGTGCATTATGGGAGGACTTATGCATTTCCTGAAGCATCCACCATTGACCAGTATGAGAAGCAGGTATTGATTAAGTGAGCCATTTGTTTCTTTCAGTTTGGCGTTTATGTTCCTGTATCATGTAGGAGAAGTAGCTAAGCAAATATGTGAAGTTGGCCTTTTATGTCTAAAATGTTTATCGGATCCTTCTGAAACCTGCTTCAGTGGCTAGCTATCACAGATACTTCCAGCTCAGACCAGCTGTGAGAGTGGAACTGGTATTTGGGTGCATCTACACTAGAAAAAAATGTTTCAGGATTTTGTCATTTTTCTAGGGTAGATGGACCTAAAGAATGCTGCTGAAAAGGGTTTAATTGCTGGGACAAAATCTTTTTCCGCATTGTTACAGAAAATGTGATTGAGACTGTGATGTTGCATTCCATATGTTTTATGGAAATATGTTTAATAAGGGTGAATATGATGTAACTAGAATATGTTTCATGCAAAAGGTCTCTTGTAAGGTATCATTACAAAGCTTATAATCTACTGAGTGTGTTCATCTTATTTGTATGAATGTATCATTCTTATTTCTAGTTTTAGATACATGAAGTATTACTCTGAAGTACCATTGTAACTATGCAAAGTGTGGGTGGCTTAGGATTTTGATAGTTCCCATTAACTAGAACAATTGGTTGTAAATGGCTCTGTTTACTTTTAAGCCTTCCTGTGAGTCAGGCCGGAAAGAATGGAGGCTTGGGGTCTCTCAAGACATGTGACCATGTCACCTGGTACTGGAATCCATCTTAAACCTGGTGCTTTTCCTTTTAAAAGGAGGGGGGGGGACCCAGAGACACAAAAGATTCCCGCCTTGTGCCAAAGCTATAAAAGGGGGTGGAACAAAACAAAGAGGGCTGCAGTCATGAGAAAACCCCTAGTTACCACCTGAGCTGGAACTAACAAGAACTGTACCAGTGGAAAGGATTGTGCCCAGATTAAGAAGGAATCTAGTCTGTGAAAGAAGCTTATTGGAATATCTCTAAGGGTGAGATTTACCTGCATTTAGTTCCCTACTGTATTAGGCCTAGAGTTGCATGTTTTGTTTTATTTTGCTTGGTAACTTACTTTGTTCTGTCTGTTATTACTTGAAACCACTTAAATCCTACTTTTTATACTTAATAAAATCACTTTTGTTTATTAGTAAACCCAGAGTAAGTGATTGATTAATTTCTGGGGGAGCAAACAGCTGTGCATATCTTTCTATCAATGTTATAGAGGGCAGACAATTTACGAGGTTACCCTGTATAATCATTATACAGAGTAAAACAGGTTTATTTGGGGTTTGGATCCCAGTGGAAACTGAGTGTCTGGGCATAGGCGCTGACTTCTGCTACCGCTAGTGGGTGCTCAACCTCCCCCTTGCCTCTGGCCCTACCCTGACCCCACCCCTGCCATGCCCCCATTCCAACCCCTTCCCCAAAGTCTCCGCCGCCCCCCCCCGCCCCTAGTCCAACTCCTTCCCCAAATCCCTGCCCCGGCCCTGCCTCTTCCCCACCTCCTCCCCTGATTGTGCTATGTTCCTGCTCCTCCCCCTTCCTCCTGGAGCCGCCAAACAGCTGTTTGGTGGTGGCGGGAAGAGCTGGGAGGTAGGCAGAGGAGCGGCACGCTCAAGGGGGGGGGCAAACTAGGAGGAGGGGTGAGGGAGAGGAAGGGGAGCTTGGCTGCCCGTGGATGCAGAGCACCCACTAATTTTCCCCGTAGGTGCTCCAGCCCCAGAGCACCCACGGAGTTGGGGCATATGTGTCTCTGTGCTGGAGATAGGTGACTTACTGACTGGTTTTCAGCCTGCAGCTTTGGGGGCATGGACCAGACCTGGGTCTCTGTTGCAGCAGACTAGCGTGTCTGGCTCAACAAGGCAGGGTTCTGGAGTCCCAAGCTGGCAGTGGAAAATGGGCTCAGAGAGAATCTCAGCACGTCAGGTGACAGCTTCAAGGGGGTCTCTGTGACCGAACCTGTCATAGAGACCTCATAGTCTCGAGTTCTGTAGTGGTACTGAAAATGTTTTTGTCTCACCTACACTACAGCAATGAAACTGTCCTCCGAAGCAGTTGAGATGGGAACAGAAAACTCGCTTATAATCATTGTTAATAATGGGCCATTTCTCTTCATCACCTGAAAGAACCCTACTGATGTGACTGAACACTAGTGAAAACCTGTTTTTAGAGTCTGTTTCATAAATAATTGCTGAAGTGTCTGAAAATTTATCCTGGTAATTAAAGAGTTACACTTGTAAAACCTAGTTATTTAGTGAGAGTTCAGTTTGTATTAAAAGTTCACCTTGCATAATATTTCTGTTTTTATGTCAAATTGCATATGAAATCTTGCTTATGTTTATTCATCTATTGAATATATTGCTTGTGGGAGATATAAGAGAGATGATTAGCCTATTATGGTCCACCTAAACCAGGGGTGGCCAACCTGTGACTCTGGAGCCACATGCAGTTCTTCAGAAGTTAATATGCGGCTCCTTGTTTAGGCACCGACTCCGGGCCTGGAGCTGCAGGTGCCAACTTTCCAATGTGCTGGGGGGTGCTCACTGCTCAACCCCTGGCTCTGCCACAGGCCTTACCCCCACTCCACCCCTTCCTGCCCCCTCCCCTGAGCCTGCCGTGCCCTTGCTCCTCCCCCCTTCCCCCGCAGAGCCTCTTGCACCCTATGAAACAGCTGATCGGAAGGTGTGGGGAGGGAGCGGGAGGTGCTGATCGGCGGGGCTCCTGGGAGCATGGTGGGGGAGCTAATGGGCTGCTGACATATTACTGTGGCTCTTTGGCAATGTAAATTGATAAATTCTGGCTCCTTCTCAGGC
The DNA here is from genome assembly GCF_011386835.1 of Chrysemys picta bellii. Taxonomy (NCBI): domain Eukaryota; kingdom Metazoa; phylum Chordata; order Testudines; family Emydidae; genus Chrysemys; species Chrysemys picta. The sequence goes on from NC_088792.1 coordinate 74,665,834, forward strand.
TCAGGTTGGTCACCCCTGATCTAAACCATCAGAAAGGGATACAGGAGAGAATCAGGAAAAGGTAGATATCACTGAATAGCTTACAAAGTAAAGGGTGGTGGCAGCAAAACAATCAAATAAAGCCCTTTTCAATCTTTGCCAGGACTCAAAGATCCCTAACAGCAACCCTGGGCAGCTGTTTCGGTTGGGTGGTTGGTTTTTTGTTTTTGTTTTTTATTGTGCTTCTCCCATGAAAACCAATTCTCATTCTGACCTATGTGTTTTCCACAAAACACTTCCAAGATTAGAAGCAACATACAAAGCCTGGAAGAAAGAGGTAATTGCTTTTTTCTCCATACTGAGCTTTTCTTGTATTTGCTTCACACAATTATTTGTCAGTTCAGAGTTATGAAATTAATTTCTGGCTTCAAGAGGGAAAAAAAAGAAAAGTCAAATACATTTTTAACATGAACCCAACCCATCAGTCTAAAAGTGCTGATTCATTTGCCCACACAGTATAATTAAGTAAGCTGTTAATCTGTTCAGGAGCAATACATTCAGTGATCTCGCTATCAGAAAGTAATTATAGCTTAAAATGTTCATGCAGGCTCTCCTTAACTATTTTATTACTCCATAATTGTTAAGAAATAGTATTCATACCCTATGATCTATTAACTGTTTCTTATAACAGATACCTCTATACTAAAAATGTTTAGTGGACAGATATGTGGTGTTAAAAAAAAAAATGTTTATAATGGAAGTCTTGAAGAACTGAGAATGTCCATTGGCATTTCAAGTCCTGTATTAAGAGAATATTATGGTGGAGTACATTAGGTATATCATTAGATAATGAATCTGTTATGTAATTGAAGTTCAGGCTCACACTGATTAATCATGACATTTCTATTATTCATTGAATCAGTGATCTCTCCTGCACTTTATTTCTCCTACCTCATTTGCTGTTAGCTTTTATTCATGGTTTTTCTAACTGCATAAGGGCTTAGTTCTGTAAGCTGCTGAAAATACTCCACCATCATAGACTTTCATTTGGGAGCTTAGGGCACTTAGCACCTTCTAAGTATCTCTTGGCATCTCTCTCAAGATTGCCCTATGTAGTACTACTGATTACTTGCCTCCAAGGCAGCCATCAGCCACTTGTGCCATCAGCTAGGTAGGGTGGGGATTGACCACGACTGTCCTCTCTCTCCTTCGCTGTTGATGCTCCTCTAGAAGCAGCCCGTGATGCCAGACTCCATTGCCCACTTGCTAAATTTTCAAACAAGTACCTTTGTGCTTTCTCCCACGCTGCCCCTCATCTTTGGGAGGTGCTCCCTGCAAACATCTGCAAAATGATCTCATTATCTACTTTCAGATCCTTCCTTAAATCTCTCCTTTGCCTTAATGCCTACAAAATCTTGACAACAGTGAGGCTGCTGATGTGCTGAGATCACTAGCTATTATGTCGATTCCTTGTATCCCCCCGTCCATCTATATCCATCTATTGTCTCTTATATTTAGATTGTAAGCTCCTGAGGGCAGGGACTGTCACTTTGTTCTGTTAGTACAGTGCATAGCACAGTGGGAACCTGGTACATGACTAGGGCTTCTAGACACTACGGTAATATAAATAAATAATAATATGATGTTTGGTGAACCCACCACCAGGGAAAGCTGCACCAAAAGCTAAGGTTGCCAGAACCCTCCATGCAGAGACTGAAGACCAGATTCTAATTCCTTACACTGTATTCTTGCTTCAGAAATCTACCCTGAATGTGTTACCCAGGCACTTTTAGAATAGTAAACTTTTTTTTTCGTTTTAAGTGAATGTATTGCTTGTGAAAGAAGCCAGATTGATACCTATGAAGACTACAGTCTGCTAGGCACAGAACTGGTAAAGCACAAGCACATCGTGATGCAAACTTTTCTCCACTATCCTGCCAGTAATCCTCAACTCCCATTTTGCAGGCATCATCCCTAACCGTAGAGGAAATGCAGTCTCCGTACCCACTCAGTCTTTTGCCTTTTCTAAGACTGTCAAAACATAATGACGGGTTTTGTGATATGCACCTCTGTCTGCAAGGAACTGAACTAAAATCGTTAACTTATTTCATGTACGCTAACCTCAGAACAGTCATTAGTTGGTAATGACGTTTGGACACTACTAGCCTGGACTAAATTCAGACCTGTACTTGGAGGCTCAATATCTCCTCACCAATATTTTTAAACATCTGTGGACGGCTTCTAGCTATTCCCAAGCAGAGTAGGGAGAAAGTTCATGGAAATGTTCCCTCTCCGTTTGCACAGGCTCAGGGGACAGCTAGAATCCAGATGTTTGTGCCCTCAAACCTAGAGTATAGGAGAGTTACAGGACAACACAAAGCACCACACACACTGGAGGGATTGTGGCTGGACGGGAACATGGCTAGGGCCTTGGCACTGTGTACCAGCTTGTGGTCTGAATCTGGTGAAGGATGGAGTGTAAGCTTCACCCCTTGTCAGTAGAGTCCCTCCACAGACATTCTGCCTGTGTTGGTTCCTCATAAGCACGATGTCTGTGGTCACTACCACTGTTGCAATAAAATCTGTACTGCTCCCACCAATACACCTGAGGGCCTAAAAACCACAATCTAGTGTTTAAGAAGGATAAATTCCCCTCCCCTTTTGTCCTATTTTCCTTACTCTTTTTAGTAAAGTAAATATCTCACTTTGCGGGGGAGGGTGAACTCTGTTTGCTCTTCCCTACTGAATTCAGGTTCTGAGTTTTAGCTACATGTGGTGGTTCTCTCTCACCAGTACTACTCACAAGGTAGTATTTGTAGAGATATGATAGTATGTATAGTTTATAAGAATATTAATGACATAAAAGAAAAGTGAAGCTACAAAATCTCTTTGGATATGGATAATATGGGTATGCGGTGTGCTTGCTATAAAATAGCCACATCACGAGGCTGGAGCTGTGTTCAATAACACTTTTTTTTCCATTGAGCTAACTTTAAAAAATGTAATATGGCAATTTTAGAACAATGGGAAATATCCATTTTTGTCAGTGAGGAAAATAGGCCAGATTCATTAATGAGCATATCTTTTCTATCTACCAATATATCCAATTTTCTGCCTTTTTGTTGGAAACTCATGATGTATCTTTTTAAAATTGGAAGAGCATTTCAAGTAACAGAAGGGTAGCCGTGTTAGTCTGAATCTGTAAAAAGCAACAGAGGGTCCTGTGGCACCTTTAAGACTAACAGAAGTATTGGAGCATAAGCTTTCGTGGGTGAATGCCCACTTCATCAGACACAGAGCATTTCAGTTATCACTTGGAAATCTGGTAAAACAGTAAATTTATTAACTATGCTACCTTCTTAATGTGTTATCTCAGCCATTTTTTGTTGTTTTATTTTAAGTTCTAGTTTGCTCTGAAAAATGACTGTAAAAAATCAGATTGTGGAATTCTTTGTTTTTGTGCAACATTAATTTACAAGTAAAAGGATAGCAGCAGAGAGTCCTGTGGCACCTTATAGACTAACAGACATATTGGAGCATAAGCTCTTGTGGGTGAATACCCACTTTGTCGGATGCATGTAGTGGAAATTTCCAGAGGCAGGTATAAATATGCAAGCAAGAGTGAGTGCATATTTATACCTGCCTCTGGAAATTTCCACTACATGCATCCGACAAAGTGGGTATTCACCCACGAAAGCTCATGCTCCAATACATCTGTTAGTCTATAAGGTGCCACAGGACTCTTTGCTGCTTTTACAGATCCAGACTAACACGGCTACACCTCTGATAAATAAAAGGATAGTTTCTCTAAATGTCAGCTGCAAACTCAGACTGGACTAAAAAGTCAAGCTGGGTCCTTTAGGTTGTATTGAAGGCTAATGGGGTGCACAGCTGTAACTGAGGTTCTGTTTAGAAGAGTTGTCCAAGCAAAACTGAAGGCATAATTTAGTCTTCAACATCTCTATTACTGGTGGTGGTAATGTGTGAGGAGGAAAGAACCTGGCTTGACATTTGGAGCACAAGGCTGTTCTTTCAGGGCTATCAGTTGTAGGAGGAAACCCACTCTTTTAAAAAACAAAACCAAAAAAAACCTACAAACTAGAGAAATTGGATATGGAATCAGTGAGCCATAATAAACATGGAACTCCATGTAGAACTTTTTAGAGTACCATGTCTAAAATTAGCAACAGCAAAGCATCTGGTTGTTTTTCAAGTTTTTTAAAAGTGTGTCTAGAATCAAATGGTTTAATTTTTTAAACCACTAAATCAGTGATTTAAACCAATTCTTTCCAAATCAGGTGCGTTAGTCACTGGGGCATTGTGAATTTCATGATGAATTTATAGAAACTGAGGTATTGTCAGTAATTGAGCATATAAGCGTCAGCAATAAGAAATTCCACTCAGATCTCAGTAACAATCTCCACATCAGTAAGAACAAATAAAAGCTGTGGGCCAGATCCTTTGAAGTCAGTGGAGCTACACCAGTTTACACCAGCTTAGGATTTAGCTCTTCGGTAGAAACAGGTTTAAGGGCGGAGAGTATTCTAGTCATTACTGAAAAGAAAAGAAAAAAACAGAACTGATATGAGGATCATGGGACTTCTCTCCATAAGTATGATCCATACAAGTTATATGTCTATCACAAGTATAGTATCAAGTATTGTTTGCATGTGGCATGACTTAAGTTCAATACATCTTAGACTTAGTGCTTTGTGTTTAACGTTTTCATCTCTAATAACACTGTGGATATGTTTCTAGTATTGGGTGAAAGGGCCCTGAATAAGTTCATAATCTGAACTGTCTCAAATGGATATCACTGTGTTTATGCTTTTCACTTATGTGCAATATCTGCTGAAAAGTTTCTGAGATTGAAATGGATGCTGCCATCTTCCATTTCCTTGGAGAGAGTATTGGGGGCAGGATAAGAAGATACACTAGCTTTTCCTGTGACCTCATTCAACTTGTTCCTTTAGGTGGAAAGTGTTTTGGTTTATTTGGAACAAAAAGAACCCAAATTTTCATAATTACGACTGCTCCTAAGGCCAAATTCTGAACTCACTGAGGTAAGTGGTGGGTAATTTGCATTTCATGGGTAAAACAAAGGCAAAATCTGACCCAGGGGGCTAGGTTTGTCCCAGAGCACCAGCACAGCACCTGGCACAGTTCCCTGCTGGTAGAAGACCCATCAGGAGATGTGAAAGTGGTCAAAACATCCCTTGTATCATGGCAGACAGTGAAACAGGTTAGCCAGGAAGGGAGTGTGGTTAGGGAATGTACTTGGATTGGCACCTCCCAACTGTGGCTTTCACCTTCAGAACTCCTCTGGAGCTCCAGTAGAAGATAAAGCTGCTTCTCCAGGCCAACCCACCAGAATGGTGTATTTTACTCCTCTCTTTTAATTAATTTTAATTAACCTGGCCCCAGCAATTTAGGTGCTCATCACCTAAGGAACTAGTAAGTTTTGAGACTAGACCAAAATGAGTGTTTTAGTGCACTCCTGATTCTAGGCTGTCTCTAATGTACGCTGTGAGTTTTCATTTGAGATTGTTTTAGTTTATCAGTTGTTAGATTTAACTATTTATTACTTTGTAGAGGATCTCAACAGACATGAGATGATCATTGGTAATTTTTGAAATCACAGCCATGTTACCAGCTCACATTGTAGTTTTGGCCTTCACAACCCATCCCCGGGCAAAGAGTTCCACAGGTTGACTGTGCATTGTGAGAAGAAGTACTTCCTTTTGTTTGTTTTAAACCTGCTGCCTATTAATTTCATAGTGACCTCTACTTCTTGTGTTATATGCAGAGGTCACTTTCTTATTCACTTTCACTTTTGCCATATCATTCATGACTTTATAGATCTCTCTCATATTCCCTCATGGTTGTTTGTTTTTCTAAACTGAACAGTCCCAGTCTTTTTAATCTCTCCTCAAATGAAAGCTGTAACCATTTTCATTGCCCTTCTGTCTTTTTTTTTTTTTTCTCTAATTTTAATGTTCTTTTCTGAGACAGGGAGACCAGAACAGCATGCAGTGTTCAAGGTCTGGGCATACCATAGATGTCTATGGAGGCATTATGATGTTTTCTGTTTTATTATCTATCCCTTTCCTAACGGTTCTTAATATTCTGTTAGCTTTTTTGACTGCCACTGCACATTTAGCGAATGTTTTCAGAGAACTATCCACAAGGACTCCAAGATCTCTTTCTTGAGTGGTAGCAGCTAATTTAGACCCCATCAATTTGTATGTATGGTTGGGATTTTTTTTTTTCAATGTTCATTGCTTTGCACTTATCAAGATTGACTTTAATCTGCTATTTTGTTTCCCAGTCACCCAGTTTTGTGAGACCTCTTTGTAACATTTTGCAGTCAGCTTTGGACTTAACTATCTTGAATAATTTTGTATCGTCTGCAAATTTTTCCACTTCCCTGTTCACCCCCTTTTCCAGGTCATTTATGAATATGTTGGACAGCACAGGTCCCAGTACAGATCCTTGGGGGACCCTGGTATTGACCTCTTTCCATTGTGAAAACTGGCCATTTATTTCTATCCTTTGTTTCCTATCTTTTAACCAGTTACTGGTCCATGAGAGGACTTTCTCTCTCATCCCATGAATGCTTACTTTGCTTAAAAGCCTTTGATAAGGAACCTTATCAAAGGCTTTCTGAAAGTCTAAGTACACTTTATTGACTGGATCACACTTGTCCACATACTAGTTGACTACCTCAAAGAACTCTATTAGATTAGCGAGCCATGATTTCCTTTTACAAAAGCCATGTTATCTGTTCCCCAACATACTGTGTTCATCTATGTGTCTGATAATTTACTATCGTTTCAATCAAATTGCCTGGTACTGAAGTTAGGCTTATTGGCATGTAATTGCCAGGATCACATCTGGAGCCTCTTTTTTAAAATCAGTGTTATATTAGTTACCCTCCAGTCATCTGCTACAGATGCTGATTTAAGCAATAGGTTACATACCACAGTTATTAGTTCTGCAATTTCATATGAATTTATTCAAAACTCTTGGGTAATATCATCTGGTCCTGGTAACTTATTACTGTTTAATTTATCATTTTGTTCCAAAGTGTCCTTTATTGACACCTCAATCTAGGACAGTTCCTCAGATTTGTCACCTAAAATGAATGGCTCAGGTCTGGGAATCTCCCTCACATCCTCTGCAGTGAAGATCGATGCAAATAATCCATTTAGCTTTTCTGCAATGGCCTGGTCTTCCTTGAGTGCTCTTTTAGCACCTCAAATGTCTAGTGGCCCCACTGATCATTTGGCAGACTTCTTGCTTCTGACCATAGATGTGTGCAGCCCATTTCATTAGGGTGTGCACCCAGGAAGCCCTGCCCTAGTCCCGCCCCTATCCACTCCCTTCTATTTCCCGCCCCCTGACTTCCCCCCTCAGAATCCCCAACCCCCCCTGCTCCTTGTCCCCGCCGACTACCACCTCCTGGGACCCCTGCCACTAACTGCTCCCCAGGACTCCACCCCCTACCTAAGCCTCCCTGCTCCTTGTCCCCTGACTGCCCCCCTAGGATCCTACCCCCTACCTGTCCCCTGACTGCCCCGAGCCTTATCCACACCCCTGCCCCCAGACAGACCCCCGGGACTCCTACACCTATCCAACTGCTCCCCGCCCCCTGACAGGACCCCCAAAACTCCTGACCCATACCCCCCCACTCCCTGCCTCCCCCAACCCCTCTCCACACCCCTGCCTCCTGACAGCCCCCCCCAGAACTTCTGACTCATGCAACCCCCCCAAGCTCCTTGTCCCCTGACCATCCCCTCCAGTGACCCCCCCCCGAACTAAGTGCCCTCCCAGGACCCTCCTTGCTCCCTGTCCCCTGACTTCCCTGACCCCTATCCACCCCCCACCCCCTGAGAGACCCCGGGACTCCCATGCCCTATCCAATCTCCCCTACTCCCTGACTGCCCCCCCCCCAGAGATCCCCTGCCCCTAACCACCCCCACCCCCCGGGATCCCACCCCCTATCCAACCCATCCTGACTGCCCCCACCCCTTATCCAAGCCCCCTGGCCCCGGACCTCTTACCATGAGATGAGGCTCCTAGCCTTCCCGTGGAGCCAAACACTGCCCCATGGGAGCGCACAGCCCCAGCCCCCAGAGCACTGTGCGCGTGGCGGCATGGCTCATGGGGAGGGGAGAGCGTGTCTGACTACCCATGGAGCCCCGGCCCCCAGAGCTCTGCGTGCGCGGCAGCATGGCTCCAGGGGAGGGAGGAAGGTGGGGGAGGGGCCGGCGTCTTGCTGCGCTTGGCCGGGCACTCCGGCCCAGGAGCGCGGACCCTGCGGCTTGTCGCGCCGGGGAGTGGAGCCATTTGCCCACCCCTGCATTAGGGTCTGCCTGGGCACACCCGGCACACCCCATGCGCACGCCTATGCTTCTGATATATTTTAACAATTTTTTGCTGTTAGTTTTTTTGTGTCCCTAGCTAGTTGCTCTTTAAATTATTTTTTGGCCTGCCTTATTATACTTTCCTTATTATACTTGAATTTATATTACCTTCTATTTTTCTCACTAGGATTTGAATTCCAGCTTTTAAACGATGCCTTTTTGCCTCTAATTGCCCCTTTTACTCTTATGTTTAGCCATGGTGGCATTTTTTGATCCTTGTACTGTTTTTCTTTTTTATTTCGGGTATTCATTTAGTTTGAGCCTTTATTATGGTGTTTTTAAATAGTCTCCATGCAATTTGCAGGCATTTCACCCATGTGACTGTTCCTTTTAATTTCTATTTAACTACCTTCCTCATTTTTGTTTAGTTCCTCTTTTTGAAATTAAATGCTGCTAAGGTGGGTTTCTTTGACATTTTTCCCCCAACAAGGATGATAAATTTAATTACTTTACGGTTGCTATTCCTGAGTTTTTCCACTATATTCACCTCTTGGACTACATTCTGTGTGCTCCACTTAGGACTAAATAAAGAATTGTCTCTCCCCTTGTGGGTTCCAGGACTAGCTGCTCCAAGAAGCAGTTATTAATGGTGGCTAGAAATTTTATCTATGCATCCCTTCCCAGCTAATATGGGGATAGCTGAAATCCCCCATTATTGTGTTGCCTGCCTTTGTAGCCTCTATAATGTCCCTGAGCATTTAACAATCACTGACCATCCTGGTCAGGTGGTCATAAGTATATTCCTACAGTTATACTCTTATTGTTTAAGCATAGAAATTCTGTGGTAGAGTTTGATTCATTTAATATTTTTACTTTATTTGACTCTATGCTTTTGTTAATTTTCCACATTTTTTTCACAGTGCTGCTCCCCCAGCAATGTGACCTACTCTGTCATTCCTATATATTTTGTACACTGGTATTACTGGTCCTATTGATTATCTTCATACCACCAAGTTTCTGTGATGGACCTATTCTATCAATGTCCTCATTTAATGCCAGGCAGTCTAGTTCACCCATCTGAGTATTTAGACTTGTAGCATTTGTATAGAAGAGAAAGGGGAGGAAAAGGTACAGCTAAGGACTGTCATCCCTAACTAGTCATTAATTCTTAAGAAATACCATGCACTGAGATTGCTGATTGTTGCTTTTATTGGCTGACAATGAAGAACACACAAATGTGAGGATAATTCTTTGTATGAATAATGTAATAAGAATTAATAAGTTTAGGACATTTCTAAAGCATTCATGTCCTTTACATCAGTCTGCTACTTGGATTAGATGCTTTCTTTATTATTATTTATTTATTTGTATTTCCATAGCACCGGCAGACTCCAATCAGAGATCATCCCTCCATAATGCTAGACACTGTGCAGAATACTTAAAAAGTCAGTACCTGTTTCAAAGAGCTTACAAAGTAGGTTACAAAAGAACATAACTGGTGGATGAAATGGACTAATGAGGGGTTAAGTGGTGAGGAAAGAGGTGTGGAGGATGTAAAGTTAAAACAAGCATATCTTAGCACAACGAGCAGTAGTCATAACTGGCCTCCTGCATAACCTTTGTCAGCAGTCTCAAGAGTACATTGAGCTTAGAATAACGATCACATTATTTCTCAAGTTGCAATTTGTAGGGTTGTGACCACTCTGGCCAGAGTCACTATAGAGTAACGTTCAGGGGGCAGGAAAGTAGAAACATTTGCTGCTATTCTGCACCATGATGCTTATCAGCATTCTTGGAGTTCAGCATGGCATTTGTGAACCTGTTTGCTTGGGTGGACTCCAGCTCTCTTTGAAATGTGTCACCCACTTCTTACTTTCCTGTACACGACTCTCAGGATCTTAGACATGGAGACATAGCAGGAATCCTTTTGGAGAGCTATGTAAGTGGAATTGCTTGCAGACTATTACCATTATAATTAATATTCTGCATTCATTAAACAGTAGTCAGGTAACATCATGTTAGAATATGGTGCCATGCATCTGTTGTCTGACAAATTATTTTTCATTGGATTGATAACTATCAAATGCTTCACAGTTCATAAAGCTAATTCTTGCACTTTCATAACCATATTATTGATATTAACTCATGTTATGGAAAACACTGTTGTAGCTGTACATCCAGGTATATGCCAACAATCAATTTATGCTTTGTTTTCCCACCAGGATATATTGAATACTCATTTCAATACAGGCTAATATATGTATTGCTTGAGCCTCAGGCCCTGGTGAGGAGGACAATGATAATGCTTATGTTACTGTGAAATCAGCAACTGAGATGCCTGCAGGCCACTTGAAACAGCTTGAGGGGGGAGTCTTATTGCTGTTGGGTATTCCTGTAGTAAGGATTCCAGTATTACTTATTAGTAAAAAGTTGCAGTGTATGAGCAGTAGGTAGCAAGACCATGTTTATCACCTTTGTGATGCTGAGCCAGATCAGTGACCTAATGTCAGTACCAGTGACCTTGTTTATGGTACATGGTATGGCTCACAGGAAGGAGTGGAGAAACAGTCATTTTAATTATTAAGAAATACTTGGCAGGAAGAAACAAGTTCACAGTGAAAAGGATATATAGTGCATGGTAGGGCCTGAGCCTTTCCACTTCTAGGCCACGCTTTGTGGTCAGGATTTTCTCTGACTGTGTGTGTTAGTGTCCCACTGCTTATAGGGTTCTCTTTCTTTGGCATCCTCCTGTTTCTGTGAGGGGTGAGGTACTTCGTGAAGACTGGGGTGTATTCTAAGAATCAGCACCTGTTCCCTATTTTTGGAGAATGTTCTTGCACTGTTTAATTTAATTTGAGCCCAAATACTGCTGTGATGGGAATTCTCTGTATAGGTTTTAATTCAACCTATGGTCAGACAAAAAAATGAAGGAACATAAATCTCTCCTACCTGTTATGTGGTGGGGAAATGGGTCTGCCCTGACTTATGGGTGGGCAGGGAAGGTCAGGGCAGCCGGTTTTTCCTTAGTAGTGTGCAGGGCCTGTGTCAACTCTTCATGCTCCAAGCTGGGGCTGGGCAAGCAGGCTCTGGTGGGGAGAGGAGGGCTGCAGTTATTCAGTGCAGTAGCAGCTTGTCCACCTCCTCATGTGCTGCTGGAGTAGCTGGCAGGGACCATGGGGTTGTTGACTGACCTAGTGGAGAAGAATTCCTCTTCCATAGGGTTACCATATCTCATAAATAAAAAAAAGAGGACCCTCCACGGGCCCTGGCCCCGCCCATTTCCCCACCCCTAGCCCCACCCCAAATCCGCCCCTTCCCAGCCCTAACTCCGCCCCCTCCTCCCTCCCACTCCCAGCCAGGAGGAAAGGGCTGCCCCAGCGCTACCAGCTTCAGGGTTTGCCGGGCAGCCCCCAGACCCTGCGCCCCCAGCCGGGGCTTCCCCAGCGCAGCTGGAGCCCGGGAGGGGAAGCGCCCAGCCGGGGGCGCAGGGTCTGGAGGCTGCCCGGCAAACGGTGAAGCCGGTAGCGCTCGGGCTTTGGGCAGCCCCTATGCCTCCGGACTCTGCGCCCCCAGCCGGGCACTTCCCCTCCTGGGCTCCGGCGGCGCAGGGTCCGGAGGCACGGGGGCTGCCCGAAGCTAGTAGCGCTCGGGCAGCCCGGCTCTTAAACAGAGCCGAAGAGTCGGGGAGGAGCAGAGCCGCCATTTTCCCGGACATGTTCGGCTTTTTGGCAATTCCCCCCGGACGGGGGTTTGACTGCCGAAAAGCCGGACATGTCTGGGAAAAAGAGGACGTATGGTAACCCTACTCTTGCAGCAGCTCCCACCACCACCACAGGCATGGTGGCAGACCCACACTATGGAGCTGCCAACATTAGCACCTCCCTGTTCCATCTTCTCCTCAGAAAGGGCTCAACATTGTAATGAGCTAGTCATTAATTCTTACAAAATACCATGCACTGAGATTGTTGATTGAGAAAGAGAATCAGAAGTGATTGCAATATAGATATCCTCTGTTCCCCATGGAATCTAACAAATCCCTCCTTATAGGGATTTCAGTTTTCATTGGACTCCCCTACATGTTAAATATCATGTATATGTAAATATGACTCAGAAGGCTTGAAAATGTATGAGCTGCTAAAAGACTAGAAAGTGTGTGAATAAAAACAAATGGGCTTGGAATGATTAGCAATTCATGGTTTAGCAAATGGGGAGGAGGGGGGAATAATGAGGTGGTCTGTGAATCCTTATAGGTCAACATATCATAGTCCGAATTTGTGTTTCTGTTAAAGGAATGTGCTTCTGCATATTTCCATCTTTTCCCCTCTGAAGAGGGCTTAAGAGAGATTAATCATTTTCTTATCTTCCACTGGGATACAGTATACCTCGAGTGAGTTTTTGTTTATTGCACAGACATGGTACTGTGAGTCTCTTTTGTTTGTACTTGTTTTATTTCTGTTTTCTGTATGTTACTTATATACAATAAATCTTTTTAGACAGAAAATGGAAGATGAAATTTATTTCTGTAGAACTCTCCAGAAATCTCTAGCAACATTCCGTGAACTAGAAGACTCAAAACATTCAGAAGCAAAAATGGAATTGAGGGGGGAAATACACACATGAAATATGGATTTGTGCTGTGCCTTCCAGCAATATTTGTCTCAGTTGTTTTTATAATGAGTGCATTCATTCAGAAAAATGTTTCCTCAAGGAAATTCTCTAATTTGGACTTAAAATAGGAAATATTTCATTTTGAGGTCATTAACCACAAAAATACTGGCGTTATTTGTCACTCTTGCTGGTGTTAAACTGTAAATCCTATTAATGTGCCTTCTATTGTAACTTAGAAAATGTAATTATGTTTTATGGCTGTTATTTTAGTAAGTCTGTGATAAAAACAAACTACTGTTTCTTGTAATAATTGTCTGATATTAAACCCAAACCTCTGCAGTTCAGAACTGTTGTGGTCTATCTTTTTAAAGATGTGCTGCAATTTTAGTATTAAACTGAGATTAATGCTAATAGGAGTTAAATGAGTAAATCCCTTGTGCGCTGATGGGATAATAGACCATTGTGCATTACTTTTCAGTTAGATTACATATATTTCCTTTTAAATGAACTAATCTGGATTGTATTGTACGATCTAAGGAACCTTTTTTCTCTCCTTAGGTATATTTTTAAGAAGAATACGGACCATGAGGAAGTCCACCTATTAGTCCATTTTTGCTAATTTTGCTGAAGAAAATGAAGCTACGCTTTGGCTGTACAGAATCTTTTACCACCACTGTTGGGTAAATGAGAAATGGTCCTGTGATTATGCTGACATCCCAGCATGCATTTGGTAGACCTGTGGTTAACTCGTTCCCTCTCCATGTGTCTGCTCTTACAAAGTTTTGTCCTCATGATACTGTGCTTTCATTCTGCCAGTATGTGCCCAAAAGGCTGCCTTTGTTCTCATTCTGGAGGTTTAAATGTCAGTTGTAGCAATGCAAATCTCAAGGAAATACCCAGAGATCTTCCTCCTGAAACAGTCTTACTTTATTTGGACTCCAATCAGATAACATCCATCCCAAATGAAATTTTTAAGGACTTGCATCAACTGAGAGTCCTCAATTTATCAAAAAATGGTATTGAATTTATAGATGAACATGCCTTTAAAGGAGTGGCAGAAACCTTGCAGACTTTGGACTTGTCTGACAACCGGATTCAAAGTGTGCACAAAAATGCTTTCAATAACTTAAAAGCCAGAGCCAGAATTGCAAACAATCCTTGGCACTGTGACTGTACTCTGCAGCAGGTCCTGAGGAGCATGGCGTCCAACCATGAAACAGCCAACAACGTCATCTGCAAGACTTCTGTGTTAGATGAACATGCTGGGAGACCGTTCCTCAATGCTGCCAATGATGCAGATCTTTGTAACCTTCCTAAAAAGACTACTGATTATGCCATGCTAGTCACCATGTTTGGCTGGTTCACCATGGTGATATCCTATGTAGTTTATTATGTGCGGCAAAATCAAGAGGATGCAAGAAGGCACCTTGAGTACTTAAAATCACTGCCAAGCAGGCAAAAGAAACCAGAAGAAGCTGATGACATTAGCACTGTGGTATAGTATCCTGAATACAACTGACTTTGAGATGGCAATTAGATTTGGATGGCACTAAAACCAGAGGTTTACTTCTAACATTCATTGTAAACATTTAAGACTTTTTTTTTTCCAGTTTAACTGAATTATGCCACTGTTGATCTTTCTAACAAAGGTTTTTGTTTGGGTGGTATACGTTAATTGTTTCTCTGGTGGTATTCTAAAGCAAGTAAACTAATATGTAAACATTAGTTAGACCCATTTAATAACAAAATTTATTTTTTTAATTTAAAACCAAATAAAAGCTTAACTTTGAACCATGTTAAACAGAGTAATTTATTGATCAGAAATCTGTCTAGTGACTAAACCTGTTTGGTTTGTCAATATTAATGAGATTAAAAATAGTAGTAATACCATGGGTCATAACACTCATAAAATCCCGGGAACTCCAGTTCACAGCCAGGGGCTGCTCTTGATTTACTCGGAGGAAATCAAATGAAGAGCTGATAAATAGTAGCCCTTTTGTTGTTTGCCTTTCAAAAGGAAAGGGGAGTGGAGGTTGGGAGAGCAGGTAGGCAGTAAGTTCCCGTGGGCTTAAGAAACGGAAGATATGATGGAGCTCTGAATAGCACTTCAACTGAGCTAAGGAGCAGCAGCCATGAGGAAGCCCGTACCTCAGGATGCCACAGCCAATTGGACAGATCTGTAAGTACCAATGAGAGATGGGAATAATCGTGTCAAACCAAACCTTAAGGATTGATAAAATGAATTTAAATGTAAGCAGTAATACAGTCCGAAAAACCATGTGCTTATAAACCTGTAACCACTGCAGTCTGTATTTTCATACTCCGTATTGAGCATGTGTACTGTTTCCACAGGTATTCTAGTTGCTTTGCCAAGTGAAAAAGACAAGATGTGGTCCTTGTCTTGAAAAGCCTGCAGATAAATGGCTTAGTTATGGTTTTGTCATAAGCCCTGAGCAAGGGGTAGCGGGAACAGATCAGGAGCCAGACTGTTATTTTGAGAAGCCCACTGTTCCCTTTGAGAAGCTACCTGCATTTCATAAAGGTGCAAAGAGGTGAGCAGCCTCTGAGGCTACTCTCTTTTCTGTGCATTCGGGCAGATCAGGATGGGGTATAGACAAAGACTTTGCTCTGCTCCACTCAAAACTCCAGCCAACAAATCTAAACCAGTGTGCCTGGGGAAGTAATCTAAACCAGTGGTTCTCAAAGCCAGTCCGCCATTTGTTCAGGGAAAGCTCCTGGCGGGCTGGGCCGGTTTGTTTACCTGCTGCGTCCGCAGGTTCGGCCGATTGCGGCTCCCACTGGTCGCGGTTCGCCACTCCAGGCGAGGGAAGGGCGGCCAGCACATCCCTCAGCCTGCGCTGCTTCCCGCAGCCCCCATTGGCCTGGAGCGGCGAACCTGCGGACGCGGCAGGTAAACAAACCGTCCTGGCCTGCCAGGGGCTTTCCCTGAACAAGCGGCGGACCGGCTTTGAGAACCACTGATCTAAACCTTACACCCACTTACTAACTTGCACAGGTCTGCAGACTTTCACATAATAGTTGGGGGAAAAATAGTGTATTTACCAGCTACAACCACCCAAAATACAGTATACAGTTTGTACAATTGTGATAATATGCAGGACATACCATATTTTAATTAGGGCTGTCGATTAATCGCAGTTAACTCATGCAATTAACTCAAAAAATTAACCGTGATTAATCGCACTGTTAAATAATAGAATACCAATTGAAATTTATTAAATATTTTTGGATGACTTTTCTACATTTTCAAATATCTCTTTCAATTACAACACAGAATACAAAGTTCACAGTGCTCACTTATATTATTTTTTATTACAAATATTTGCCTGTAAAAAATAAAAGAAATAGTATTTTTCAATTCATCTCATACAAGTACTATATTGCAATCTCTTTATCATGAAAGTGCTACTTACAAATGTAGTTTTTGTTGTTGCATAACTGCACTCAAAAACTAAAGTTTTACATTGTTTTGAGCCTACAAGTGCACTCAGTCCTACTTCTTGTTCAGCCAGTCGCTAAGAGAAACAAGTTTGCTTACATTTACGGGAGATAATGCTGCTCACGTCTTAATTACAATGTCACCTGTACGTGAGAACAGGTGTGTTTGCATGGCACTGTTGTAGCTGGTGTCACAAGATATTTACATACCAACTGTGCTAAAGAGTCAGATGCCTTTTCATGCTTCAGCCACCATTCCAGAGGATATGCTTCCATGCTGGTGACGCTCATTTAAAAAAAATGTGTTCATTAAATTTGTGACTGAACTCCATGGGGGAGAATTGTATGTCTCCTGCTCTGTTTTACCTGCATTCTGCCATATATTTTATGTTACAGCAGTCTCAGATGATGACCCAGCACGTGTTGTTCGTTTAAAGAACACTTTCACTTCAGAAATTTCACATTGGTATCTTATTTGCATTTTGTCAAATTTGAAGATAGCTAAAACACTCAACCCAAGATTTAAGAATCTGAAGTGCCTTCCAAAATCTGAGAGGAATGAGGTGTGGAGCATGCTTTCAGAAGTCTTAAAAGAACAACACTCTGATGTGGATTTTTTTTGTACATAATTCTACATTTGTAAATTCAACTTTCATGATAGAGATTGCACTACAGTACTTAGGTGAATTGAAAAACATTTGTAATAAATATAAATATTTGTAATAAATATAAACTGAGCACTGTACACTTTGTGTTCTGTGTTGTAATTGAAATCAATATATTTGAAAATGTAGAAAACATCCAAAAATATTTAAATAAATGGAATTCTATTATTTATCAGTGCGATTAATCACGATTAATTTTTTTAATCGCTTGACAGCCCTAATTTTAATATAATACTGTAAGCAGAGATCCTGTGAAAATTCCAAATACAATACTAATTTTTCTCTAATTTACACCACAGTACCAATAAAATCCAGTACCATGGATAAAAATTGATGATTTAAAAAAAAATGCAGATTTTTAATGTAATTGGATGTTTTAATTTAAATTAAATGTTTTTCTTTTAAAAAGTAAACCCATTTAAAATTATATTTGAAATTATGACAACCTATATTATGTCCTAAACTTATTATATATTAATATATATACATTCAATAAAAACATTCAAGCAGTACATGTCTGCTGCCAGTTTTAAGGATAGTCAAACCACTGAGCTGGTAGAAGTCACTGGATAAGCACCTGAAGCCAGAGTTTAAGTGCTGGACCAGATTTGACAGTAATAGACTCTTCTGCAGTACAGAGAGAATATTATCTTCATTTTAGTTTATTGAACTAGATTAGTTCAATGACTAGTTCATTCAAAGTTGAGAAACACATTGGGATTTGAAAAAGCAGGAAACCTTGTTTTACTCTTCCAATCTATGAATAAAACAAAGTCTGAGAAGATGAGATCTACTAGTTCTAAAATCTTGAAGGACATGGTGACCAGAAGTAATCCATTCACTTCACTAACTACAGATAATACTTTTGTTTAATAAATCAGTTAGTTTTAGATAGAAATCTTTGTTTGAATAGACTTATTTTTTCTTATGTGTTTAAGGTAGTTTTTATTTAACTAATAATTTTAAAATAACTATTTTTGTGCATTTAATTGAATTCCAATTTTCATCCAAATGCAGCTGGATACAAATCATGAGTAAAAAAATTACTCATATAGTAAATAAGAAATGCATAATTCTTCATTCAGTAATATATGATAAAAATGTAAAAATTTCAAATCTGAATAAATGTATATTAAGGCATATAATTGCTAAAATATATATAGCGTATCCTTCTGGTTAGCAACAAAGAAGTATCGTAACTAATATAAAGACTATCTTTAGTTTAAGATCAACATGTTTTAATGGTTGGTCATTCAACCAACCAAAGAGAATCAACATTTCTTTAGGAAAATAACTAAAAACTATAAAGGCAAAAGAAGATTAAAATCAGTTATTTATATCAAGGATTCCTGCTTGCTCATTTAAATTACTTTGATCTAAATCAATCCATCCTGATAGCAATGGCAAAAATTTTCAGACATGAGTATGTAAAGTTTGCCTCCTAAATCTATATTTAGGAACTTAAATAAAAATGGCCTGTTTTTTGAAATGCAAATGTCACTGAATGAAAATTTTGGCCATGGTGTTTAAAGGACATGCACTATAAAGTGATTGTGTGGATAGCGCATGTCCTACTACATATTGGACTGATAAGGTTTTTTTAGGTGGTTTTATTGCTAAGTGTTTATGAAAAATAAGACAGTCGTATAGATAGACTCAGCCTTTAATATAAATTAAACATTTTAAGGGACCATAATCTTTCTTTAAAAACAGGATGTTTTTCTCTTTTCAGATTGAACAAATGCACTGAAATGCATTTCTGCTGTCATCATGATAAAACAATATTTGTCTAAGAATTCATATAGGTTCAGTTTTATTGAGCATGGAATGTTTTGTGGCCATAGTGATTAAGTGTTTACAAACAGGTGCTTTAGAAAAGCAAGGGTTAAAGGATAAAAATTAAAAAAAAAACTAAAATAGCAATAATCTCTCTTACAATTATGAGGACATCAGTTACTTCTGTTAAAGCACATGTATAGTTGTGATGGGTTGGGTCACAGAAACCCCTTTGGGACTGCCACCTGATGTGCTGGGATTTCCTCCGAGCCCGTTTTCCCTGCCATCTTGGGACTCCAGTAGCTTGCCTTGTTTGAGCCAGACACGCTTGCCTGCTGCAAACACAGATCCAGGTCTGAACCACGACCCCCACAAGCTGCAGGTTTAAATGAAAACAGCCTAAGTGCTCCTGTCTCCAGCACTCAGATACCCAGCTCCCAATGGGGTCCAAACCCCAAATAAATCAATTTTATCCTGTATAAAGCTTATACAGGGTAAACTCATAAATTGTTCACCCTCTATAACACTGACAGAGAGAGATAAACAGCCGTTTGCCGCCCACCCCAGGTATTAATACTTACTCTGGGTTAATTAATAAGCAAAAAGTTATTTTATTAAATACAAAAGGTAGGATTTAAGTGGTTCCAAGTAATAACAGACAGATACAGACTAACACGGCTGCTACTCTGAAACCAGACAGAACAAAGTGAATTATGAAGCAAAATAAAATAAAACACGCAACTCTAAGCCTAATACAGTAAGGAACTAAATGCAGGTAAATCTCACCCTCAGAGATGTTCCAATAAGCTTCTTTGACAGACTAGACTTCCTCTTACTGTGGGTCCAGCAATCACTCAGACCCCTGTAGTTACTGTCCTTTGTTCCAGTTTCTTTCA
Organism: Chrysemys picta bellii; assembly: GCF_011386835.1. Taxonomy (NCBI): domain Eukaryota; kingdom Metazoa; phylum Chordata; order Testudines; family Emydidae; genus Chrysemys; species Chrysemys picta. Next base: position 74,685,583 of record NC_088792.1, read on the forward strand.
GGCATCTCCTTGGGGTGAAGAGGCTATCTTTTGTGCCAGCTGAAGAAAAATGGAGGGATTTCCCAGGGCTTTATATAGTCTCTCTCTTGTGGGTGGAAACCCCTTGTGTTTTCCTATGCAGCAGCATCAGCTACAAGATGGAGTTTTGGAGTCACATGGGCAAGTCACATGTCCATGCATGACTCAGTTCTTTACAGGCTGACGCCATGGTTTACACTGTTAGCCCGTTCCCAGGAAAGCTCAGATGTGGATTGGTGTCTTTCAAAGTCCATTGTCATCTTAAGTCTTTCTTGATTGGGCACTTACTGAGAATCGTCTTTTCTCAAGAAGCTGACCAAATGCTTCAGTGAGGCTACTTAAAATCAAACAAGTACATAGCCAATATTCATAACTTCTAATACAAAAATGATACATGCATACAAATAGGATAAATATATTCAGTAGATCATAACCTTTGCAGAGATATGTTACATGACATATCTAGCATATTTCTATAAAGCATTATGGGGTGCAATGTCAATAGTGTTTTAAAATCTATGGAATGCTCAAGGTTGTTTTACACCTTTTGTGTGGGTTTATTAATTCTCTTTATCTGGATTGCTATACAAAAGAAAGTAATCTCTAAAATAAACTGAAGTTGGAAATAGCTAATTGCATTCCAAATGAAGAAAAGAACTTCTAGTTTTTTTTAAATGTATTCAGAAAGTGGGTAAGAATGGCTTTTTGTGTGATCTTCATGGGCCAAACGCTGTGTACCTGCTATTCCCATGGACTCAGCAAGTCACAGTATTTGGTCTAATAAATTTTAGGTACTCTTTAATGGAACAGTTTTGGAAAGTTAAAAGAATTTTTATATGCAGTGCAGTTGTTGCCATTTTGATCCCAGGGTATTAGAGAGACAAGGTGGGTGAGGTAATATCTTTTATTGGACCAATTGCTATTGGTGAGAGAGGCTTTCAAGCTACACATAGCTCTTCTTCTGGTCTGGGAAAGGAACTCTGAGTGTCGCAGCTAAATGGGCTCAGAGACACTGGATTTATGGCTTATTACAACAATATATAAACCACTAACCCCCTCTTTTTGTCCTGTGACTGCAGAGGTGTTGACAGGCCTCTCTGCCTTGAATGGACTCTTACAATATGTGCTAAGTTCTTTATGCTAAACAATCTTTGCATTTTGCTGTGATGCTGAGGGCATGGCTACACTTGCAGATGTAAAGCGCTTTGAGTTAAACCCGCCTTCGTAGAGCGCAGTGGGGAAAGCGCTGCAGTCTGTCCACACTGACAGCTTCAAGTGCACTGGCGTGGCCACATTTGCAGCACTTGTATTGGGATCAGTGCATTATGGGCAGCTATCCCAGCATGCAAGTGACTGCAATGTGCTTTTCAAATGTGGGGGGTGGGGTGGAGTGTGACAGGGAGTGTGTTGTGTGTATGTGGGAGGAGAGAGAGTGGGTTTTTGGGGTGCTGAGAGTGTCAGCATGCTATCTTGTAAGTTCAGACCTCTCCTCCCTCTCTCACTCACTCAAAGCAAACAGTAAATGTTTGCTTTTTCTTGGAGTTGATGAGCAGCCGGCTTCTCCGAAACGGAGCTTTGAAGGGGCATTTCCAAATTCCTGCAGCCGATTTCACAACAATGAAAGGGGGGCCACTTGACTTAATGGGATTATGGGACGTTTCCGGAGGCTGATCACAGTGCAGTAACGCAACACCTCGTTCACACTGGTGTCGCAGTGCTCCAGCAGGGGCGCAGCAAACGTTATTCCACTCACCGAGGTGGAGTACCAGGAGTGTTGTAGCTGCGGAGTCAGAGCGCTCTACGTGCCTTGCCAGTGTGGATGGGGAGTGAGCTAGGGCGCCAAGGGGTCCTTTATTGCGCTGTGACTTGCAAGTGTAGCCAAGGCCTGAGAGTTCCTTTCCCAGACCTGAATAAGAGCCCTGTATGGTTTGGAAGCTTGTCTCTCTCACCAACAGAAGTTGGTCCAATAAAGGATATTACCTCACCCACCTTGTCTTGCTAGAGAATTGTTAGGTATTCTAAATTTTGCTCGCTGGCCAAAAGATTAATCTGCTGTCTGTTGAGCTAAAGAAATCGATTCTTCAATGGATTTTCAAGTAAAAAGGCTTTTAGGGAGTGGGATGGTGTTAATGTGCACAAATCCTGTTGCTTTTAGATGTTACTGGTTTCTTTCTTCAGAAAATGTTTTGCAAAGACTCCAGACTACTCAAAGGTTCCACTCTCTCCCCCAACACTGCTACCAACTCTCAGAGTAGACTGTAGAAACAGCCTCCAATGAGAGGGGTGAATTTCAAATCAAGAATCTGAAGAGAACAGAAAATTATATACTATAGCAGCAAAATACAAAAATACGTTGAAATAGGACATGTCTTTCATAAGACTCACCATCTGTATTCCTTTTATATATGCTGGACCAAATTCAGCCCTGGTGTAATTCTGTTGACTTCAGTAGAGTTACTCTAGGAACCAATTTTTTGACATATTTCTATTACTGTGTTGCCAAGCAGTATATTGGATCCTAAAACATATATTATTTCTTTTTGGAGAGAAAAAAGGAACGGACTGCTGACACAGAATTGATATATTATTCAGCTCTACTTTTATTTATAAATATATACTACACAGTGTAGACGGACTATGACTAGATATGATTTTAACAGCAGAAAGTCTCCTTGGCAATTGTCAGAGTCCCTCATTTCTTGCACATTGGAATCATATTTTTTTTAATCTCTGCCCCCCCCCCCTTAAAATAAATTAATAAACCCCTCTGAGGGGCATGATAATTTAATTTTTTTTAAACACTGGTGATTATTTTCTGTGTGGATTATTTTTTAATGCTGATGCTGTGCAATAATGACAACTACATCATTTCTTCATTTTTTTTCCAGTATGTACAGCTGAAGCGCTGTGCTATAGATTCTGGCGCTACAATGATTTTTATACCAGCTCAGGATCTGTCTCATTGTTTGTAAAACCCACCCAAACCTATGAAAATGAAGTTAAACTGCGTTTTGAAAAGAGATTTTTGTACAGATAATCTCATATTCGTACACCCTCAATTGATTCTGTATTTAATTTAGTCTTGTTACAAGTAAAAGGGTCATTTCTTTTAACTGCCAGCACAGCAATCTCTGCTTAAAATCTAAAAATAAAGCAGGATTTTTTCTGCCTCTTAGACCACTACACTAACACACACAAATATTGCAATTACAATTTAGCTGGCAAGGAAAAGTATCCGGGTCACTCTTCAGTAGCCGTATAGGCCAGGTGCTGCCAGTCTTCCTAAAAATTTGAGTCACAACTGTTACTTTACTGAAAAGAAACACAAAAGGAAGGAGCAGATCAGTTGAGTAAAGAAGATGATGGTTTTACATAATCACTTCTTTGACTAAAAATGTCTTGTAAAGGAAAATTTACGGGGTGAAATCCTGGCCCATTGAAGTCACTGGCAAAACTCCCACTGACTTTCATGAGGCAGGATTTTACCCCCGTTTTTTTTAATTCATAAATTCCGTCTTGTTCACAAAATTACTAACTTGGATTTCTAACAGTATTTAACACAACATAAAAAAACTGAGTAAAGAAACTAGAGGTTGCCATTTTTACAGGAAGAGACCCATCAAGACTCTACTTCAGTGAGTGAGGAAAGTGGGAGGCTTTGAAGCTTAATTAACATGAGAATTAAGGGAATAGTGTTGCTCAGTTGTTAAAAACCTGGTTTACTTGTAGCTTCAGGACGGTTGTTATTGGAAAGGGGAAGGGTTATTCAGACGCCTAATTTTTCTCTCCTCTAAATTTTGTAACCACCTTCTACCTCTGAGGGGCATGATAATTTAAGGGATTTTTTTTTTAACACTGGTGATTATTTTCTGTGTGGATTATTTTTTAATGCTGATGCTGTGTAATAATGACAACTACATCAGTCCTTTTGGGACACTATAGTGTAGGCTAATATTGTGTATTCTTATTATTACAGAACATAATTTGTTGCCACTGACAAGTTATTTTTGTACACTCTCACTTCTATTGTATAAAATGTGTGACGAGTGGAGTTCTATGTTTTTTAAAACTGCTACATTGCAGGAAATAGCACAGGGCATTTTTTAAAAATTATCTGGCAGAGGAATCTTTGGATTCAATTTTTTTAATTAAAAATATTTTTGCCTCCTGGTCAAATCTAAATGTTGACATGTATGGAAAATCGGTGCTTCAGACATAACCCACAGCTTTTGGGGGATTATTGTCTCTTCAAGAGAGCCAAGAGGCATTTTGATTAAGCTCAATGTGTTTTCTGGATAAAAGTGGACTAAATTTGGCTCATTCCTTTAAAAAAAAATTGTCTAAAATAATATTGAAAAGAAAAATTATGGAAAACTGTACAGATGCTCCCCGACTTACGCAAGCGTTCCATTCCGGAATGCCTTGCGTAACTTGAATTTTGCGTAAATTGGAAACGTATACCCGACAATTACGCAAAAAAAAAAAACCCCAAAACCCACCCTCCTATTTCATGCTTACGGAACTTTTCCGTAGTGTAAACATGGCTCGATGCAAATGCTCCCTTATTGGTTGGCTCCAGCTGAGTTCCATGGTGGCCATGAGGTCACAAGCAGAGTTGGGGCTGTCATTTCACAGTTAGCTAAAACAACTTGCAGATGGTGGGTGGAGAGAGTTACTAGGTGGTATGTGCTGACTGAGTCCCTCCCTGGCTGAGGGGACCATACAGTATATATTACTGAAGTGGATGGAATTCTGATAACTTGATTTGCAGCTCATCTTTACTGTGCAACTTGCAGCTGGATGTGACAATATTAATGTTAGAGAGATACTAATTCTGAATGCTAGGATGACTGGTTATTGATTTCCTGCCCCTCATGTTAGAGCCTGTCAAGGGGCAGGTTAATTGACCAGTGCTGTGGTGCTGCCAAGGCACTGGTACTGCTGAAAGGAGGCATGGTGGTACAGCTTAGATTCTTGCCAGGGTGAGAGGCTTTGTGATTGTTTTAAATTTAATTCCACCCCAGCCCATCCCTTCTCCCTAATGTTTTTGACAGGTGGAAAAATAATTCACTTCCCAGACCACACTGTTAGTGAGAAGAGGTGTCTCCTGGTAGAAACAGTTGTGCCTCATTCTCGCCCCCTGAAGCAGCAGCAGATCTTTTGGTGGACAAGGAGACTCCAAAAGGGTGGAATGGGCATGAGGCCCAGGGCCAGCAGCACGGCATCTTGTGGTTAGAGTGGCTTCTCAATGATTCACAGTGCTAACTACAGGGGAAAACACTATCAGTTACCACTGTGAATCATCCAGATACGATGGCTGCATTCTTTTCATCACTTCACTATGACAAGGTTACTTATGCACCTCCCCATGGATACATGGCATGTTGCAGCTTTATTTTTATCATTCATGTTGACCATGTTTATGGTCTGTTCAAAGAGTGAGGGAGTCTCTCTATAAGTATTTACAAAGTTCTGAAGTTTTGGTTTTTCACAAGGAAATGTCTTTTGCTTAAATGCATGTTTTTAGTGAAAATGGGAATTGTTAAGCTTTAAACAATGATGATTTAGAGAGAGAGAGAATGAGTACTTCTGTCAGTTGTCATGGAAAAAATGTGCAGGTGTCCTTAGTTTTGTTTGTACTTCAGTCAGTCAATGAGCTTGACAGTCAAATCAAATCAATGAGTATAGGATATATTATGTATATGCTGTACCATAGGTGTTTGTGTGCATGTCTGAATAGGTACATACTTATTTCATTCATTCGTCTACACTTAATACTTACCTCTGGTTACTGTATATATCTACAGGACACAAACCACTCGATATTCCATGGAACTTCTCTCTTCCCCATTCAGCCTTGGAACCACTTTGCTTTGTAAACATTATGCATGCAGCTGCTGTACCTAGTACATTTCCATCCATATCCTTTCAGACTGCCCTCCTATGGTCCGGACATATTGGGTGAGCCATGAAAGATAACAGGTCACCAGCATGGCTTATTCTGTCCCTGAGTTCAGCCCTCTAGCCATCTTGTTGAATTATTAGAGAGCTTCCCAAATACTACTGCTGTTCTGAAAAGAAGCACACAACTTACTAGAAGGAAAAAATTGCTAGGTGAAATGTACGGACCCTTTTTAAACTTAATTTAAAAAAAAATTGGAATATGGGCCTACTTATGAAAACTCGGGGATGCAAAAATGTATTTATGAATAGTATCTGTGGACCAATTTTCTTTTCTTTTGCATTTGTCAGAGGGTAGATTTTTTTGACGCAAGTTCTTTACTCAGTGATATAGTCTACTGTAAGATGTTAGGCTTTTTCTTTCCTTTCTCCTCTTGGGGGAATAAAAATAGTTTGGATGTTGTTTTTTGTTGCAATGGCTCTGAATTACCCAGGTATACAGCACAGTTTACAAGTATAAAACTCAACAAGCTCTAGAATGCTAGAGATGAGAGTCTAAGTCCTTCCCACTGCAGATAAATTTAAGAAATGATCAAGTAGTTGAGGATTTTGAGTCTTAGTATGGAAGATGTATTTGAGGTCTCAAATACCTATTGTGAGCATTCTCCCTAACTGAATGGGTAAACTTGAATTTTTACTTGAGTCCCCAGCATCTCATAGTGACGGAATTAAGTCGATGTTGAGAAAATCAAAAAATCAGAGTTTTAAGTAGTCTGTCTAAATATCTCTACCCCTCTGAGTTGTTCAGCTTGTTAGACTTGCTCTTGTGATGTCATAATATGAGGCATTCTCAAGTAATCATAGGCTTTGTCTTCACTGGGAGAAATGGTAGGGTTTTTTTTTTAATGTTAACACAAACATGTTACAATCCTACTGTACACAAGGCAATTGTAGTTTTAACACGTGTGAGCTGGTCAAGGTTTTACCTCAACCAGATAACGTGTTAAACTACAGCTGCTTTGTCTATGCAAGGATTTCAACACATGTTGAAAGTGCACCTTTTTTCCTTAGAGGCCACAGCGTCCTCCAAGGTGGACAATAGGATGTAAACTTGTATAGGGAAAAAACAACCAGCAGGGAAAAATTTTAGAAGGAGAAAAACTCCAGACATTTCAGGCAGTCTCCCTATGTAACCCTTCTGCCAGGTGGAGCCAGCAGCAACCAGGGCCGGGTTCAATATCTAGGGTTTCCTTTCCATCGATGCAACACAAAACCAGCTTGAGCCCCCACCCAGTAACCTGAGAAAATGACACACCACCCCCTGGGTGCCTCTGAGAGGCAATACTTCCCTACGCACAAGTCTGAGTGTAGAAAAGAAACTTTTAATAAAAGGAGGCAAGTAACCGGGTGTTAAGTTGGGAAAACACTGCAAACGGGGTTCATAAATGTAAACCATAAGCAAAAAAACCCACCCCCCAGTAAGTTGGGCAGTGTCCTTTTCCTCTCAAGGTCACCAACCCAAAAGTCCCTTTTACATGCCTGACTGTTCTCTGCACCCCATTCACAGTTGCTGTCCTTGAGCAGTACAGACCCAGAGTTCAGATGTGCATCTGCAGAGTTCACCTCCCACCCTGAGGGGAGGTAAAGCACCTTACTCCCTCCACTGCTCGAGCGTTCACTCACCACCCCTCTCTGTGGGGCTCTGGTCCTTTCTGCTGGCCACGCCTCTCCACCAGCTGCCCTGCTGGCTGCATGCTGTGCCTCACCAGACACTTGTTTGCTTGTTGACTGTCAGTCATCTTCTGCTGCCACCTGCCTCTATGCTGTGACCTCTGCACATCAGTCTCTTAGTAATTTTCAGCTCTCTGCAGGCTCCATCTCAAGTGATTTCAGCTCTCAGTGATTTTTAAGCTCTTAGAAGACAGGGCAGAAACACAGTCCTACCACAACATGGTTTCAGCTGTGATTGAGCATTTAAAATAACAGAGACTCCTAATGAAGCCTATTTAAGCAGTGGGGAGGAACAGGTTTAACTAGTCTAGGAAGAACCCTTAGGGAGGGTTTGCAGCCTCCTAGTTAGAACACCTGCCCCCCACCCCTCTTATCATCACAGTGCTCTGGCATTCAAGCCCCTGGCTTAACCAGGTTCTTTCAGCTGAGGGGGACCCCCTTATTTGGGACAGGTTAAGCATAGTCCTGCTTTCCTGTATTCCTACAATAATTATAACATTGGTAACCATATTTCACTACCCCTGCATTCAGTACTAAGGTGATTTGTAACCCAACACCAGCCAAAGTTGATTACTTTGACACCGCTCTATCTGCTCAATATCTATGTAAATACAGTTTGCTCCTGCCCTGCTTAAACACACCCAAAGTCTCTATCCCACCCAGCTAGCTGTCAGGGAAGCATTCATTCAGTTCCTGCTTACACATACATCATAAGCAAATAAACAAAATGGCCATTTTTGCTGGTCACCTTTTGAGGCTGAGCTTTTATCCTATACACTGCATTTCTTGACTTACGGGTGCTTTATTTCTCATCTTAAAGTTGCTTTCATTTTTTTCTAAGGGCTCTATCATAAACATACAGCTAAGGGTAGCATAAAATCCCTCTTTACCCTGTAAAGGGTTATTCCTCTTTTACCTGTAAAGGGTTAAGAAGCTCAGATAACCTGGGTGGCGCCTGACCAAAAGGACCAATAAGGGGAGAAGATACTTTCAAATCTGTGGGGGAAGGTTTTTTGTCTGTGTCTCCCGGAGTCAATAAGGAAACAGGGCAGGAAAAATACATCTCCCTAAGCCATATCTGAACTAAGCATCTAGTCTTGCAAAAATAGTAAGTAATAGCAAAGAAATGTGTTAAATTACCTTTTGTTTTAGCTTGTGAATTTTCCCTGTGCTAAGAGGGAGGTTTATCCCTGTTTTTGTAACTTTAAAGTTTTGCCTAGAGGGGAAATCCTCTGTGTTTTTTGAATCTTTTGTTATTCTGTAAAGTACTTACCATCCTGATTTTACAGAGGTGATTCTTTTACCTTTTCTTTAATTAAAATTCCTCAGTTAAGAATCCGGTTGATTTTTTTTCATTGTTCTTAAGATCCAAGGGTTTGGGTCTGTGTTCACCTGTACCAATTGGTGAGGATATTATTCTCAAGCCTTCCCCAGGAAAGGGGGTGCAGGGCTTGGGGGGATATTTTGGGAGAATAGGACTCCAAGTGGTCATTTCTCTGATTCTTTGTCTAAATCACTTGGTGGTGGCAGCATACTGTTCAAGGCAAGGTGGAATTTGTGCCTTGGGAAAGTTTCTAACCTAAGCTGGTAAAAATAAGCTTAGGGGGTCTTTCAGGCGGGTCCCCACATAGGTACCCCAGAATTCAGAGTGGGGAAGGACCCTTAACAGGCTCTTATGAATGTAGTTCTACACAGCATTTACTTGTACCAGTAGACGAGAATCCATTTATTCTGGATTTAGCCAAAGTGACTCAAATAGTTAGATGAAATTTAACTATGAAACCAACAAATGATCTCTCTTTTGCTGGTGATATTTCTAAACTGTATATTGTTAAGTAATTAAATATATTGAAGAGGGAAATTATTTGTTTTTTTTTTTAATGATGAGCATGCTAAAGTTTTAGACTCTTGCAGCAAGATTGTGGGGATTGAACCAGAATCTGGCTCTCAGTTAGTCATCAGTTAAGGTTGTTTGTCAGCTATACCTGAAATATTTTAGGGGTTGTTTCCCACCCCTCTTCCCCAGCTAATTCCAGCTGCACTATAACCTTAATCTGTTTTTGGTGTTTAGTATTGTCTTGATGACTTAAGTTGCATAACCTTTTAATTTAACTTTCTTAGCTGTACACATGTTTAATCTTCGACCAGCTGTCTCTCATTTGTTAAAACCACTTTTCTCGTGTTGCTGTTTATGGACTTTATTGGGAAATATGTAAATAGATGAAGCTATATTTGATGCCCACTTTTTTTCTGAGTTTTTACATGGCCCTTATATCAGATGATACATTAAATTCCATAAATAAATTGAAGCATACACTCGGAAACGTTCTTAAGCAGAATGCTTACTGAATTAAAACAGCCAGGTGAAAATAACTGTATTTTACTTTAACATTCTGCATATGAAAGAAAACTTTACCTATTTAACCCATCAGTTTAAAAGTTCATAATTTAACAACCATTCTTAGAAAGGACAAACTTGGAAGTTCACTGAACCATGCGTTTCTTTTTATTACGGTTGGCAATCCTGAAACTCCAGCAGACAGCACCTCATTTTTAGGCATCATTTGTGAAACAACACAATCAATTTCAGATTCCTGGAAAAAAAGGCTCAATTCAGCTTTAATCACAGTGCTGTTGCCAAATGTACCAGGTACACTGATCATAATGTACCTTGTTTAAAAAGTACCTGGGGGTGAAAATTCTGGCGCCTCTGCAGTCAATGGGAGTTTTGCCATTGATTCAGTGGGGTCAGGATTTCACCCACAGCATGTGCTCTTTAAAAGAAATTGTTGCATCAAGACGTATTCAGAGAGCTTCTGGTGACATGCTGGAATTAAGAGGTTAATACTGGGTTCACACTTAGAAAACTCTATGCCTGCTGGAAAAAGGTGGTTTGAGACATGCCCTCTTGGAAAACTAGATCAGGAGTTGGCGATTACTTCTCAGTGTTCTAATAGATAACCATGATAGCACTTTATTTGTGTACACTTTAAGCAGTGCATAAATAATAAGGGACAAATTCTGCTCTTTTGGTAGGTAGGTACTCACCGACATTACAGTTATATGTAGGCAGTTCTTATAAAGCGCTTTCTTCAGAAGACTAGAGCGTGTTTAGTCAGCAGCTCACACACAGTCACTTTTCAGTAGAATTGTGGCAGCCAGCAGGAGACTAGGAAAAACAGCCATTATTGTTTAAATACTTGTAATCTCCAGTATTTTTCACAGTCACTGCTGCTGAGCAGCCGGGGATTGGTTTTGGTTTTTGTTTGTTTGTTTTTTGTGAACATACTGCTGGAGTGAGCTAAATCAGCATAGTTTGCCTTTGAAGGAATGTGCTCTGGTATTTTCAAGCTTTCCTCTGAAAGAGAGGAAGTTGCACGGAGACAACCCTTCATCATAACCTCTGCATTTTAGTTCAAATTAATTAGCAAAGATGAGGTAAAATTAAATATGCAGAAGGACTGAACTGCAAACCTGAAGCTAGCTGGTACCCAGATACTATTCCCTCAGCTAAACTACATTCATTGCATTAATAAATCACATGTATACATGAATATTGACCACATCATTTTGACTTCGAAGAGTGAGTCCGTCAATACCTCATTGATGGTTTGAGAGAGAACTTGCAATGATTAAAAAAATGCTTTATATTTGTAAAATCCTCAGGGTAAATCCTGACTCAGTACTGAACTGCTTCTCTTTCTTATACCATTAGATTTGTTGTGACACAACAACATTGGAGTGATTGCAGGCATGAACCGCAGTCAGTTTTTAGCTGGTAAAAGTGTAAGGGTTATGACTATTCAGATGCTTTTTATATAAAATTTGAGTACAACAGTAGGTGCCTGACACACATGCTCTTTCTGCTGTAGGTGTTGGATTGAAACCCAAAGAAGAGGACCCAGAATGCAGTACAAACAGAAGTCTATGAAAGGACATATGCAACCTAGCCTGAAGATTTGGAGAAGCGTTTCCTACTAGCAGACCTGATGGAGCTGCTCCTAGCGAACATTTGACAGTGGTTCCTAACTTTTTTTTTTTTTTTAACTGCACTGGTTTACCAGATTAAGCCCTCAGCTCTTCTATCCTCTCATTCAATTGTGTGTGCTCTAACAATGCAATTTATCTTACGATCATGACCTTGGGAACCAAGCAGCCTCAAACGTGGGTTAGTATGTGTCCAAATGAAGAGGAGGGGATCCAGGATAGAGGTGTGTCAGGGAGGGAAAGCTGGGTATACTAATTACAAAAGCCTGAAACTCCTGTAGTGGTTTAAGCGGTTCTAGATATTCCAATCTAAATCTGTATTTCATGCTCTTTAATTAATGGTGTAATGCTGAAATGTGTTCTGTAGGTGGAAGTGATGGCACAGAAATGAAGCCATTACTAACATTCCTGGAACACACAGGTACTTAGTTGCTAAGTTAAGTTTTGCATATCATGCCTCTGCTTCAGCCTGCCAAGCTATTCCATCCGCACTATGTAATAGCTTCAGCTACCAAAAGACAAGCAGATTTGCCACAATTGCCTGTTCTACATAGGGGTAATCTGTCTCTAAAACCAAACCCATTATTCTTACTTTGGGGACTAAATCATCCTTTGGATCACTGGCAGATTTGTTTCCTTCATGGCAACAGGGTCCTTCTAAACCACTCAAATTTAAATCTGTCAAATTTTGTGCAGCTCCATGTACAACATTTCCCATCAGTGGAAAATAGTCACTTATTTTTCCATCACCATGTCCCCCAAGCAGTTGGACAGGGTGGGGGCTAGCAGAAGTTTGTAACTCATACTTCACTAGAGGGCAATGGACGGCTGGGCAGAAGGAGGGGCAGCTTGTGGGAGCCAGGGTTGACTGGAGAAGTCAGTCAGAATCAAGATATTGGAGGGAATCTAGGCAGCCCATCGGGAAGGTAAGCTAGGAGTTTATGGGTTGAGAGAGAGGAGAAGGGGCAGGAGAGCCTGAGGACATAACCAGTGTCATTGGATCGGCTGAGCAAGGCCAGGAGTAATCTCTGCCGCCCCACCCATCCCCTTTTGTAGCAGTCCCCCTTCAGCACTATTTCACCCCCCCCCAATCTGTTCCTCACCCATGATAAAGAGTGACTTTTGCAGCATGCTGTTGGATCCAGAAGGAGCATTGAGACTAGAGGAGAACCTGCACTAGTACATCCTAGAAAGGCTTTGCTGGTGCAGTTGTACCAGCAACATCACCTACTAGAGACACAGTATATATGGGCAAAGGGAGTTCTTTTGCTGGTATAGTTAAAACTGTATGACATCAGCTGTGCTGCCAAAAGAACTCTCTTGCTAGGATAAGCTGTGCTGGGGGGGGGGAGGTGGGGGTTGAGAGAACAGGGTTTCCAACATCACTGTGTCATTTAGGGGCATGGTTTTCACATGCCGAACTTGCCATAGCAATGCTGGGAAAACTTTGTCATGTACACATGGCCACAGTCTGCCTGCAAGAGTTCATAGACTCATAGACTCATAGACTTTAAGGTCAGAAGGGACCATTATGATCATCTGGTCTGACCCCCTGCACGCTGCAGGCCATAAAACCATCTCCGCCCCTTCCCTGGACTCTGCTGCTGAAGTCCCCAATCCTGTTATTAGTGACTTCAATCGGCAGAGACCCTCCTGCTAGAGATCCCTGCCCCATGCTGCGGAGGAAGGCGAAAAACCTCCAGAGGCTCAGCCAATCTGCCCTGGAGGAAAATTCCTTCCCGACCCCAAATATGGCGATCAGTAAGACCCCGAGCATATAGGCAAGAGTCTCCATCCTGACCCCTTTTAGCCATTATGCTATTTACCTACCATTGCTTGGTTTTTCTTGACAACTATGTTTTACCATTAAACCATTCCCTCCATAAACTTATCTAACTTAATCTTAAAGCCAGACAAGTCCCTCGCCCCCACCGTTTCCCTCGGAAGGCCGTTCCAATATTTCACCCCTCTAACGGTCAGAAACCTTCGTCTAATTTCAAGCCTGAACTTCCCCACGGCCAGTTTATATCCATTCGTTCTCGTATCCACGTTAGTACTAAGCTGGAATAATTCATCTCCCTCCCTTGTATTAATCCCTCTAATATATTTAAAGATAGCAATCATATCACCCCTCAGCCTTCGCTTGGTCAGACTAAACAACCCAAGCTCCTCTAGTCTCCTTTCATACGACAGGTTTTCCATTCCTCTGATCATCCTAGTGGCCCTTCTCTGCACCCGTTCCAGTTTGAGTTCATCTTTTTTAAACATGGGAGACCAGAACTGCACACAGTACTCCAAATGAGGTCTCACCAGCGCCTTGTACAACGGAAGCAGGACCTCCTTATCCCTACTAGATATACCTCGCCTAATGCATCCCAAGACAGCATTGGCTTTTTTCACCGCCACGTCACACTGTCGACTCATAGTCATCCTGCGGTCTACAAGGACCCCTAGGTCCTTCTCCTCTTCCGTTACTTCTAACCAATGCGTCCCCATCTTGTAACTAAAATTGTTATTGGTCATCCCCAAATGCATCACCTTACACTTTTCACTATTAAATTTCATCCTATTTCTGACACTCCAATTCACAAGCTCATTCAAGTCTCCCTGCAGGATATCCCTATCCTCTTCCGAATTTACAACGCCTCCCACCTTCGTATCATCCGCAAACTTTACCAGCCTACTCCTGCAATCGGTTCCGAGGTCAGTTATAAATAGATTAAATAAAATGGGTCCCAAAACCGAACCTTGGGGAACTCCACTGGTAACCTCCCTCCAACCTGACAGTTCACCCTTCAATACGACCCGCTGCATTCTCCCCATTAACCAATTCCTTATCCATCTCTGGATTTTCAAATCGATCCCCATGTTTTTTAGTTTAACCAATAATTCCTCATGGGGTACAGTATCAAACGCTTTACTGAAATCCAGGTATATTAGGTCCACCGCATTTCCCTTATCTAATAAATCCGTTACCTTCTCAAAGAAGGAGATCAGATTCGTTTGGCACGATCTGCCCTTCGTAAAACCATGTTGTAAATTATCGCAATTGCCACTACCCTCCAGGTCCTCAACTAATTTCTCCTTCAAAATTTTCTCTAACACCTTGCACACTACAGATGTTAAACTAACAGGCCTGTAGTTACCCGGATCACTTTTTTTCCCTTTTTTGAAAATAGGAACCACATTAGCTATTCTCCAGTCTAACGGGACCACCCCCGAGTTTACAGATTCATTAAATATTATCGCTAACGGGCCCGCTATTTCCCGCGCCAATTCCTTCAATATTCTCGGATGAAGATCGTCCGGTCCTCCCGACTTAGCCCCATTAAGGCGTTCAAGTTTTGTTTCTACCTCGGATACGGTAGAGATGTCCAGCAATCCAGTGCAGTGGTCGGGAGTAGTGATTACAAGGAAGTCACTGCAGCATGTGTGAGGTTACAGCACAGCTGTGGGAATGCAGGAGGAGAACATCATACCCAATCCCGAACACATGACATCTCAGAATAATGAAAAACAATTTTACCTACCACAAGCCCTAGGGCACCTGACAGTTTACTTAACTCAATTCCTAGACTGCCTCAATGCCTTGCACTTGAAGTTAGAGAGCCTTGTTTTCTCCATTAGCCAAGGCACCTCAGCAGAGCTGCTCAGCTGGCAGGGAGGCTTTCAACACCGCTAACACGACAGACCCACAAGCTCATTGGCCTGTATATACCTCAGAGAGTGTTTCTCCTGTGAGCCCCCTCCATCCATGTATATGGGTGATTTGTGCCTTTCTTTCAGCAGATCAGCTCCAACCCCTCCCCCTAGCACTGAGGCAGTGCTGGTTTCTCTGAACAGCTTCGCCTAGGTGGTGATTAGGCCAGGGCTCCATTGAACAGCTTCGCCTAGGTGGTGATTAGGCCAGGGCTCCATTGACCAGCATCGCAACTCTGAGGCTTCTTCAAGCCTGAAGGCTGACACTCCAGCAAATGACACTTCAGCTGCTGCTCTCTTTCCCACCCAACTGTTAGGCTAGTTCTCTGAGGAGCAAGATGATGAATCCAAGGCCTCTGGACTTCAAGGCCAGTAATACAGTAAATGCCTCAGCAGCTCTCCTGCCTCCGACTTGGCAGGGAAGGTAAAGTTCTTGCTTAGTGCTTAGACAAAGCAGGAGTTACTCCAAAGGCCACAGCTAATCAGCTGCCTCACATCACTACTTCTGCAGCAGTCTCTTCCCTCACTGACCTTCGGAGAAGTGATATTTTTCTGCATTGTTTTAAAAGCTCTGGCTCAGAAGAATAATGTTCACGCTCCAGTGTTCCAGCAGCAGTGTGTTAAACTGGCTGTCTGTGTTTTTAGAAACACGGGGTAGATGTGTAGGGAAGGGGGTGGGAGCTGTGCTAATGAAGACATCATTTCCTGCTTCTCCCTTTGCTTTCCCTTCTCTTAAATGTCCAGCTGCAATGAGACCAAGCTGCTCATTCTGCACTGTCCTCCTGGATATGTTCCAGAAAAAAGGGCCAGATTGTCAAGTAGTGTAGATCACTGCTGCTCCAATAGAAACTATACCAATTTACAGCAGCTGAGAATCTGACCCAGGTTTGATTTTTAGCTTGATTGCACATCCTAAAGGTGATAGGATTAGTGTACTGCATCTAGATAGAAGGCTCTAGCACCCTCTGACTGAGTTCTACAAGCAAAAAATGACCATAGCTATTGGGAGAAACATTTAGCCCAGGTGATTAGTATTTATTATTTGTATTTCAGCAATGCCTAGAAGCCTCTACCAGGGAAAAGTAATTGCCCCAGGAATTCAGCTTAGCAACAACCTCTCACTACATAAATTTTAAGAAAGTAAACATATTATAGAAAATTAAAATGGAAAGGTTGGTACTTGTCCCAGTCCAGTTCACTCCCCCTAAGTCTCAGCCTGGGGTTACTGTCACCCATATTTGCCAGTCCTATGACATTATAGTGCTTCTCCTCATTCCTTTAATATTTCTGCCTTGGCCAAGGAGGACTGGTGAGGCTACAACTTCACATTGTTCAGAAAAGGCATCAGGTAAACTATAATATTTCTGGGGAATTTGGAAAATTCACACCTAGGGCCTTAAGATCTGACCCTTGGGTAAGGGTAAGTACACAACTCTGATTAGTCAGTGAGAGTCGAGGGAGATCAGCACTAGGCCTGCTGTAATTTTTAGTGAATCCATGTTTTCTTGTCCTCTCACAGAGATCAAGTGCTTCTCTCATCTCATGCATAGTCTCTGGGTGCTTGTCTTCACTAGACTCTTTTACCTAGAGTTAACTGCCAGCTAACTTGAGCTAGCTAACGTGTGTCTTTACCCTAGGGAAGAAACCAACCTTTGTAATCTGGATCAAGCTTGTGGGGAATGTCCATACTAGCTTTTATAAATGTGTTAG
Source organism: Chrysemys picta bellii (assembly GCF_011386835.1). Taxonomy (NCBI): domain Eukaryota; kingdom Metazoa; phylum Chordata; order Testudines; family Emydidae; genus Chrysemys; species Chrysemys picta. The sequence goes on from NC_088792.1 coordinate 74,702,629, forward strand.
CTACCTCAAGTTAGCTGGCAATCAGTTAACGCTAGATACAACAGTCTATCGAAGACATACCCTCACTGTCAGTCGTTGCAGTTCTTAGGGTGTCAGGACACTTGGCTTAGCAAGATTTCATCATAGACTCTTTCATAAGCTCTCTTGGGTTTTGTCTTCTCTCTCAAAAAAGGTGCATTTTTAACTGGTTTTAACCACAGGAAAACTAACACACCATTAGCTATCCTGCTGCAAAATCCTAGTGGAGACAAGGCACGTGTCGTTTTTACTGTGAGGTAGGTAGGCAAGGTCAGTACTGTCCATGCTTGACCTTGCCTAGTCTTCTGACAGTAAAAATACAGGCCCAGATCCTCAGCATTATTTAGACAGCTAACTCCCATTGGTTTCACCCCTTTTTTTGCAATGATGACATAGCCTGTGTCAGATATAGTGGCTAGCCATGCTTGAGATGCTTATTGTCAAGGAGATAAATGTCTCTCTCAAGTGGTTGTTACAGGAGTCCCTGAAAATATAATGGAGGACAGACCAGAAATAATTATAAAACAGTCTCTTCCAGGAACCTGTCACTCTTGAACTTAAATATCATGGATGTGAAGTCTTGTTGCTACCAAATATGACATCAACAAATGTGAAATTCCTGGTAAAATGAGGGACAAAGCACATTCAAAAAGAGTTGCTTACCTTTTAAATAAATATACTTTGATAAAGGTCCTCTGCAAAGGAAAATAAACTAGGTTTATGCCTGCCCTCTCCCCTCCCTTCTTTTTTTTTTTCTTTTTGGTCTATAAAGGATGCCTGAAAAAGTGTTTGAAAAAAGTTTTGTTTTGTGTTTTCCTTTTGTTTTTTCACACTAGAAATTCAGATCCCGTCTAGGCTGCAGGATTCTATGATGGCAGGAGAAGTAGTGAAATAATGTAAGCCAAGTAAGTGAATGATCAGCAATTAAGGGGGAAAGGGATTTTTAGTCGGACTGTTTTATACTTTGGGGTTTGTTTTTTAGCATCTATTTTCCTTCAATGACTAATTGACATATTTAATAAAGGATCCCTATTGTTAAAGATTCAACACCCTTCAGTTAAAAGCTCAAAATAAACATCTCAGCGCCCTCCCGGTAGTTATTCAGCAAAACCAGGGAAGACTAAACTCTCTCTGATAGTTCTAAATGTAAATAACCATCAGGAATTTCTTTTAAAAAAAATATCACTCACTTTATATGTCATAAAAGAGGGGAAAGGACACAATTCCCACTTTTAAAGAAATTCTTTGCAGGTCGGCTTTAAGGGAAGGCATGTTTTGTGTAGAAGGTTTTTCTATTGAACATATGTTTGTTTGAAGTCCCAAGCATTTCAAGCTGATCTGAATTGCAGCTCTAAGTCTCTGTATTAGGACCAGATTTAAAGTTTGATTGAGGTATTTTAAATCTGTTCCTAATACAGAGACTTATAGATGGATTACTCAAATCAGCTTGAAACTATTGGGAATTACAAACCTGGGTTAGAGAACTTCAGATTGTCTAAATTAAGACTTTAAGATAATTTGAAAATGAATACGTAACGCAGGCAGACGTGCAGTAATCAAAAGATTTAAATTAAAAAGACACATTTCAGTTTTCACACTGCATCATGTATTAGGTGTTTCCAAATTATTTTAGAAACAATGAAGAAAATCTGAAGACTTCTCGCCCTGGGTTTGAAATTCACTATCATATATTACAAGGGAAAAAAGTAGTCCCTTGTCAATGTAACATTTGCAGTGGGAAGTGAAGCCACTTAAAATGTGGTATACGTTTTTATGGCTACCCCCATTTTAAAAATATGAAGCCTGATAGGGAGAGTGGGTCTTGCCCAGGAAGCCTTCTCTACCTTTTGCAATGTGCTGCCAAAGCTTGATCACAAACACAGTCTCTGCCTTTAGGGGCCCATGGGGGCTGCTCCTTACCTGTACTGATGGGAGCTCATATCACACTAAACCAGGCAGGGAGATAGCAAAGCCCCAGCTCTGTTCCCCCTCCTCATCAGTTCAGTGCAACCAGAGTAGTAGAGTCCACCAGTGTAAGGGGATGGGTGGGGTAGGAGGTGCAGCCTTTGCAATCTCTCTGCACACCAGGCAGCAAGGCTGTGTGTAGTTTGTTCAATCTAGCCAATTGTTAGCTTCCACACAGTGAACCCCAGTTGGGTTCTATAATAACTATTCATATCGTACTTTATTATGGAGGTCATATTTTTTCCCTCTGTCAGTCCTTATCTTCAGGGATTGAAAGCAGAATCTGAAGCCCTTGGACTAAGTGTAGTGCAGATCAGTGCTGGGGAGCTGTCAAGAATTCCCATCAGAAGCTAAGCTTGTAGCATGCTTTGCATGCAGTCAAAAACAGCTACTGCACATCACCAGATATTTTGTATGCTCTTCAGAGCACTGTCTCCATCTGTGTTTGGAAAGCGTTTTGTGCGCTTTGGGTGCTACCGCATTCTAAACAATGTACACCTGTTAATGGTGCCAGTTGGTTGCCACATCTGGGAGCAGCTGAACCAGTACCTTCTGCAATGCTTTCTCTTCACAGAAAGCCACAGGTGTGGGCATTAGTGGATTACTGGGCTGTGAGGCACAAGACTGAAAGCAATATCCTGAAAAACAGACTGTCTGAATAATACACATTGAAGCTTCACGTACTGCCGTTAAAGCATAGTGCCCCAGACCTGGCTTTAGGGGGAAAGCATCACTAACTTCAGTGAGGGCTGTGGGTCCTAGAAGCTCTGAAAGTTTTGCCACTTATTTAACTGCCTAAATATGGATTTGGTGTCTTATGTAGGGTAGTAAGGTTTGAAAATGAGGGTCTCATTGTCTGCAGTCATACTCTGAAGGAAGGTACATTAGATATCTTGAGAGAGACAAGGTGGGTGAAGCAATATTTTGTATTGGACCAACTTCTGCTGGTGAGAGAGAGAAACTTTAGAGTTTCCACATAGCTCTTCAGGTCTCTACAACACTGCATACCTTAAATGCCTGACAGACAAATCAAGTAGTATCACACTAGAGCTGTGTAACATTTGAAAAAGATTTCAGTTGTGCCCTTTGAATCCAGCAGGAAGTTTCAGATACATTTGCAAACTTTGCACATGCCTGACAAGTCTGCATATGTGGAATGACTTGGTGCCACCTCACAGAGAAACAAACTTGTAAGGGTTGTTTGCTGCCTCTGAAGTGGAGCAGGTGAGGTGCCACCCATATCATCTCCTCTTCTCCATTCCATGGGGGGGAATCAAGGAGTAAGGTCAGAAAGCACATTCAACAGCAAGTCACAGGTAGGGATGTATTGGTTCTGACTGTATTCACCTGTAGCACTAAAGTACTCATTTCAGTGGAATGGCCAACCTTCTGGACTGTATGTAATCCCCTGAACACTGCTAGTGCTGGGAATGTATGTTGTGGGTGCATTAGGCCATTCCAATACTGGTAATTAGAGCATCATTGCCTAGTGTGGGTTCTGTATTCTACATAGAAAAGGATACAGTCAATGTACATGGGATGAATGCTGTTCTGTATGGGTTCTAAAGATATTTTACCATAGAAAGCTGGAAGCTCATTCTTTTTTTTTTTTTATTAATGCGTTTGGGATTTTATTTTTATCTTGTGTTTTTTAAGTACATTAATACCTCCTCTCCTCTTTTATTGTACTGGTTACAGTAGTTAAAAATTGATTTCCTAACATCCCGCTATGCATAACAGCATCTTAAACAAACGCAAGGAATTAGACTCATAGACTTTAAGGCCAGAAGAGCCCATTATGATCATCTAGTCAAGTGGGTCTCAAACTTTTGTACTAGTGACCCCTTTCACACAGCAAGCCTCTGAGTGTGACTCCCCTTATACATTTAAAAAACACTTTTTTATATATTTAACACTATTATAAATACTGGAGGTGAAGTGGGGTTTGGGGTGGAGCCTGACTGCTTGTGTCCCCCCCCACACACACACATCATAACCTCACGACCCCCTGAGGGGTCATGACCCCCAGTTTGAGAACCTCTGATCTAGTCTGACCTCCTGCACATTGCAAGCCACAGAACCTCCCCCACCCACGCCTGTGATAGACCCCTAATCTCTGGCTAATTATTGAAGTCCTCAAATCATGATTTAAGAACTTCAAGTTACAGAAAAGCCACCGTTTACACTAGTTTAAACCTGCAAGTGGCCTCTGCCCCATGCTGCAGAAAATGACTAAAAACCCCAGGGTCTTTGCCAATCTGACCTGGGGGAAAATGCCTTCCCAATCCCAAACATGGCAACCAGTTAGATCCTGAGCATGTGGGCAAGACCCACTAGCCAGAATTAAATATTTCCGAATCAGGGGCATTATTTGTAATGCATCCAGTACATTGAGATCTGTACAAGAGAACACCCTAGCCATCAATCAAATCTCCTGTTTTCAGAAACCACCCCAAAACACACTGAGTACAATTCTACTCCATGTTTATTAATCCGCCTTTGTTAGGCAACCTATTTGTGTCAGTCCCTTGTCAACACTTAAGACAGATTTACTGTCAATATGAAGGAAACACAGCCTGGTGATTATTAAATGATACTATTGTGATTCAAGAGATGCAGATTCTAGTAGAACTGGGTGGAAAATAAAAAGTGTTTTGCAGCCATTTTAGTAACTTTTTTTTGTTTTGTTATTTATTGAAATATTGACACATTTTCAGCCCAGCTTTAGATTTTATTTTTGGCTCCACCACAAACTTCCTCTAATCGCATATCACTTCTCTAAGCCTCAGACTCCCCATCTGTAAAATGAGAATAATAATTGCACAGGCCACCGAGATGCTGTGAGATGTAATTCATTAACGTTTCCAAAGCACTTTGAGATCCTCAGATTATTGATTATTATGTGTAGTAGGCTAGCATCAGAGGCCCCAGTCAGGACCCAGGCTCTGTTCTGCTTGATATTGTACAAGACAGCCCGGTCCTCAAAGAGTTTACAGTCTAGTTTCAGACAATAAGTAACAAGTGGATATAACAGATAATAGGATGGAATGGGAGAAGGAGGACAAGAGGAATAGTGATAGGAACATGTGGTGATATGGACCAGCTATGTGCATAGCTAGATGGTTTATATGATGTAACTATTCAAATAAAATAGGTACAAGTCAGTCCTACTGGCCGTATCACTTGGTAATTTCCTACGGGGACCCACAACAGAAGTGGATCTTAAGAATTTGGAAGAGGACAAGATAGTGGTTTCACAGAGTAGCACAGGAAGGGCATTTCATGCAAAAGGGACAGCATGGAAGAAAGCACTAAGCCATTGGATGGAGAGGTGGACAAACGGGTCTTAGGGAAAGTGCTACACAAGTGCAAAAGATCATCATTATTAATATATTATCCCTGTTCCAGTGGGTTTTCACTATATTGCAGTTCAGACTTGATCTTGGTATATTCTTCATGAAGCATTTTGGGTACAGCTGTGCAAAACTTTTTGCTGTTATTTAAACAGCTCATGCAATTGACATTTTTCAAAAATTAAAAAAATGAAAGTTATTTGAACATTTTTCCAACTAGCTCAAACCTTGTTAATCATAACTAGTTTCATTGATGAAGATACAAATTTAAGGAGTTGTCATTTATGACAAAGTATATTACATTGCCATTTTTGAAAAAGATTATGGGAATTTGTATGTTGCATTACTGCTCTTTTGGTAAACTGACCCATAAGTTACTAACCTGTAAGACGTTTACATTAGTTTTATTGGATTTTAGTCTATACAGTTCCAAAACAGGCAGGATGTACCAAAGGGGTGGTTTTAACTGGTTTATAAATTAATTGAATACCATGTAAAGTGATGTAACTCTTTCTGACTCTGCTAGTCCTTCAAAAATAATGCACTCACGTGGCTTGCAGTTATCCTCAGGAAGGTTACTGGCATTCAATTTTGTGAATATACATGTTTCCAAAGCTATTAATAAGTTTAAATTAAACAATGTGTATTGTCTGTGCTGCAGAAATCATTCCTTAGCCAGGTAGAACTATTCCACAATACAAATAAAGATCTTCCTATTTATTACTATTGTGCTGTACTAAAATATAAAGCTTTGTAAAGATTAGGCTTCTAGGAGACTGCTCACCTGCGAATGTGAACAATAGCTGCTGAGACACACCAATAGATCTGAAGCAAGCTCCTCTACGGGGTTTTAGATTTAGCAACAGTGGGAGGAAAACACTTTCAACTGCAGTTATTTTAGTACCACTTGACAAGTGGAAAGATCCTGCTCTAAGCGAGAGTTTTAAGGCCAGAGCCTCAGCAGACTTTAATTGGTGTAATTCTTTTGAAGTCAATGGAGCTGTGCTGATTTATAGTTGCCGAGGATCAGACCCCCTAGTCTTTGACAATAAGGTAAATGATAACACTGAGACTGGCTCTGTGATATGTACATAACAGCTATTGCATGAAAGTGGGTTGTGCAGAAAAGCTCCAAGCCTGTGATTACTCCCTTCAATAGACATGAATATTTAAGCTGACTTGCACACAGGATCCAAAGCTTTTAGATGATAAGTTTCAAATGAAAACACAGTTTTTACTTTAGACTGCTTAGTGAAATGTCAGCTCTTAAAGCATAAGATTCAACAATGATGTTGGCCTAGGAAAACCAGGAAGTGCTCTTCTCCTCACACGAGTTTTCTTCCTAATCTTGGAACACAAACGGAGTCCATCTTCATTTATGAAACTGCTCACTGGTGTAAGCGCTCTACCAAAAGAAAAAATTAGATCGCCTCATTTTCTATGTTTAAAAAGATACAGTTGAATTAATCACTTCAGTGAAAATTGCCCAGCCTCAGCTCAGTAAAAAGGAAAGAAGAGGGGTTTGAAAACAGGAAAAATTGAGACTAGCATTTCACTTTAAAGCACTGAAGCTAAAATTTAGACTTAGATGGTCTTAGAGTTGAAGTATGATTTTCACTTAGATTTTAACTCTGACATTTTGGTTCATTTTTCTACACAATATGTAAAATGGTCACTGTTAAAAATTTGCCAGTTGCCATCAAAAACTACTAAAGGAATGTTATTTAGTACTACAAACACTGAGGTAACTATATTTACAGCAAAATGTGCCAAGTTTGAAGGGTGACCACTGTAACCTGATCAGATATCTCTCAGGCTGAGCTTAGTTGACTTCAGTATTTGTACTGATTTAGCTACTGGCATTCCAAAAATACACCCATGAAGCAAAATATAAACGTGGCCCCTTCTTTTTATAGGATTGTCTGTAACTGTGACACACACTGAATACATGAGTTAATTAAGAAACTGTTAAAGAAGCTAGTCGTCCAGGTATAGTCTGCATTTGTTATTTCTTTTATCATCATCAATTTATCACAACTCTGTCCACAGAGTGTAGTCCATAACATTAGGCGCTTTGGTGAATGTTTTCTGACAAATGCTATTTTTGTCCCTGCTTACCGTAAATTTGCAAGGTCATATATGCAGCCAGAGTAAATCACTTAATAACACTGACGTCCATGGATTTACACCAACTGAAGATCTGGCCCTTAGTTTACTTTTCTGAATGTTTTGCTTTTGTTCTCTTCTATTTATAGATCAATTACTGAGTTTCCATCACATTACACAACCGAAGAGAACACCTGTCCTTTTATTTATATCCTAGTCTCTTCTGAGTTCCTGTCTCTGCTGTTTTCTGTATGCTTCTCACAGTAACTGCTTTCTGTTTCATGCCATTAATTCTGACTGCATCTCATTCCAACATTTCCTGATTTAACCTAAAATCTCTGTTTATGACCCTTGATCCCTTTGAGATGACTGATGGAGCAGCGATCACCAAAGGAGATACGCTGTTAGATGGGTTGATCAGTGCACAGAGCAAACAAGAGATCCTGTTCAAAATGTAAAGTATCACTAATGGCAAGTTGTCTTCTCATTTTAAATACGGAGCAAGCAAGAGATAGCTTAGCATCAACTGACATAAGCCAAATATTTACTGTAGGTTGAATTGTGCCTGGCACCTACACACATGCCCAGTGATAGGGAAGTACATAAAGAGCCTCTCCTTCTCTCAAATCCCAGCTTGTGTGTTCCATGTAAAGACAGGCAGACTTTACTCCATTCAGGGGCTGCACCACGCTATTCCCCTACTCCCCATTTCCCCAGGGAAATGTGCCAAAGGAGGTGAGAAGCAGTCAGGGATATGGCTTGTTCCCCGTTCCCAATCACCTGCCAGCAGAATTGGCCAGCCATGTGAGAGGCATGCAGTGGGCATCTGACCTTCAAAGAGACTCAGTTTTGAGAATCTGGCCCACAGTATCAGATTTGAACATCTAGAACTAACACTCTCCAGTGTGCAGTGTTTGATTAATACCAAAACAGGATTCTGGGGAGATGCCTTTATTGTTTATCATATGACCTCTTCTCTGTTTGTTTGTCTCACATGTTGTAGGAGGTGACTATACTTGTGCATTGTAATGTTTTTTTCTTAGAGAACTGTTTGTATTTTTATCCTTTAAAAATAAACAAATGATGAAGCACCTGTGTCAGTGTAAAATTAAACTTGTTATCATGGGGATGACTAGTTTTACATATATTTCCGAAGGAATTCACATCTGATTTATCACGGAGATACGTGGTGAGAAAACTCTTCTTGAAACAGGATATCATCCTGACTACTACCCTTGAACGGGCTGCACTACATTTAATGCTATTAAGAAGTCAAGCAGGATTCTGCAAAACAGTGGTTCTTCATTGTTTTGTCTTAGCCAGAAAAAAAGGTCCCAGCATATGCTAAAAGCCTGGCTCTGCTTGACAGTGCCCCACTCATTTCTGCATGTTACAACCCATGATGGAGCTTGAGCTACTGCAAACCTAAATCTAATTTGTCTGGATCCCCAAACAGAGTAGTGATACCATGGTGGTGGGCATGGCTTAAAAGCCTGATGACCCAAAATCCTGTTCCCATTGACAGCTGTGGACCTCATGCTTTAAGATAGGAGAACTTGAAGTACTGTACCAATATTGACATACTTAGGAACAGCATCTCATTTCTGATTCCCCTATAGTGTTACAGTACAAATTTATATTAAAGAAATCCTTTAGCAATACTTTTAACTACCATGATTTCTCTGAACTGCAAGTCCACCACTGTATGCAATATAACAGTCTTCCAACAAGACATTTCCCCCAGTTCCAGTTAAAAGGAACCAGTCCAGTTTAAATCATCAATTGCTCTCCATCTGTGATGGGAAATAGCCCTTACATGCTCATGGGTTCATAGCTACATGAAAAAGTTTGCAGTCATGTCTCACCCAAAATAAACGGCTTAATCCCAAAGGTAGGGTGAGTATCTCAACTATGAATCACAGCCTGTTTCTCAGAATTCATTCCTAGGGGATCTGGTCAGAGGCCCTGACCCACTGAAGCCAATGGAAAGACTCTCATTAACTTCACTGGGCTTTGGATTAGGGAGTAGAGATAGGACATGACAACACTCCATAATCAAACTGCTAAAGATACTGCTTTATTACGCTTTTCATCAAAGCTTTTGATACGGTCTCCCACAGTATTCTTGCCAGCAAGTTAAAGAAGTATGGATTGGATGAATGGACTATGAAGTGGATAGAAATCTGGCTAGATTGTCGAGCTCAACAGGTAGTGATCAACTGCTCAATGTCTAGTTGGCACCTAAGCGGAGTGCCCCAGGGGTCTGTCCTGGGGCCGGTTTTGTTCAACATCTTCATTAATGATCTGGATGATGGGATAGATTGCACCCTCAGCAAGTTCACGGATGACACTAAACTGGGGGGAGAGGTAGATATGCTGGAGGGTAGGGATAGGGTCCAGAGTGACCTAGACAAATTGGAGGATTGAGCCAAAAGAAATCTGATGAGGTTCAACAAGGACAAGTGCAGAGTCCTGCACTTAGGATAGAAGAATCCCATGCACTGCTGCAGGCTGGGGACCGACTGGCTAAGCGGCGGTTCTGCAGAAAAGGACCTGGGGATTACATTGGATGAGAAGCTGGATATGAGTCAAGAGTGTGCCCTTGTTGACAAGAAGGCTAACGGCATATTGAGCTGCATTAGTAGGAGCATTGCCAGCAGATCGAGGGAAGTGATTATTTCCCTCTATTCGGCACTGGTGAGACCACATATGGACTATTGTGTCCAGTTTGGCTCCAACTACAGGAAGGATGTGGACAAATTGGAGAGAGTCCAGCGGAGAGCAATGAAAATGATTAAGGGGCTGGGGCACGTGACTTACAAGGAGAGGCTGAGGGAACTGGGGTTATTTAGTCTGCAGAAGAGAAGAGTGGGGGGGATTTGATAGCAGCCTTCAACTACCTGAAGGGGGGTTCCAAAGAGGATGGAGCTCAGTTTTTCTCAGTGGTAGCAGATGACAGAACAAGGAGCAATTGTCTCAAGTTGCAGTGGGGGAGGTCTAGGTTGGATATTAGGAAACGCTATTTCACTAGGAAGGTGGTGGAAGCACTGGAATGGGTTACCTACGGAGGTGATGGAATCTCCATCCTTAGAGGTTTTTAAGATCTGGCTTGATAAAGCCCTGGCTGGGATGATTTAGTTGGGGTTGGTCCTGCTTTGAGCAGGGGGTTGGACTAGATGACCTCCTGAGGTCTCTTCCAACCCTAATCTTCTATGATGCTATGATAATCATAATAGAGGAATAAAGGATCATTTTGAGCTTCTGAGAGAAAGCTTGTCATTGTCATTTTCCAGCCTACCTGGGCTACCTGACGGCCATTCACGTCCCTACCCTCTGTTGGCCAGAAGCTGGGAATGAGCAACGGAATGGATCACTTGATGATTACCTGTTCTGTTCATTCCCTCTGAGACACCTGGCATTGGCCACTGTTGGAAGACAGGATACTGGGCTAGATGGACCTTTGGTCTAATTCAGTATGGCCGTTCTTGTGTTCTTATGGCTTAGGTCTCCCAGGAATTGCCCTCGCAATACCACCATGTTAGCTACTCACTTACTGGATTTCTTTTCCCTCACGCTCACCACTGCTGCTTATCCTGGCTGACTGGTTTACTGTAAGATGAATGGAAAAAGAAATCTTTTTTTCTAGTCAGCAAATCTGAATAATTGCTTTCTATCACTGCGCTTCATAGCTGAAAGGGGCAAGTTTAATTAAACAAGAAAGCGCTGGAGTTCAACAGTACTTCAGTCACACAAATAGTTTAATAACATGCTGTCCTTTCATGGCAACACAGTCGCCTTTTCAGCAATATTTACTTTTCTGCTAATATTTCCAGTCTGTTTTTGCAAAATCACACTAGCAGCAATCTGCCAAAAGCTAAAAAACAATTTGCAATTAGCAGAGGAAGGCTTGGAGTTTGCACAGAGGAAAAAAAAATCACTGCACAAATAATTCACTAAGGGCTCAATTCTGCCTGGTGCTGAATTACGCTTGGTGCGGTTGAGCACCCTCAACTTCCATTGAACTCAACCATCCACTCACATTAACTGAGCCTTGAGGGTGCTAAGCAGTACCTTGCAGAATTGTGCCCCAAAAGGAGCATGTTCATTAAGAAAACTAGTCCAATATAAAGGGAATTTAAACAGCATATTTCATCATCTTTATTTCAATTATTTTAATATATTTTTGTTCTGGACATGTGCTATCAGAATTTATTATATTAATGTCTATTGCTCCTCTAGTATAGGAGATGTACTAGAGCCCAAGGTTTCATAGATTTTAAGCCTGATGGGACTGGTATGATAATCTAGTCTGTCTTCCTGCAGAGCACAGGCCATAGAAACTCACTCCGTAATTTCTGCAGCAAGCCGATAACGTGTGCTTGAGCTATGGCATGTCTTTGAATCAAGAGTGGATGTCTTTCTTAAAAACTTCAAGTGATGGTGAATCTATGTCCTTAGGTAAGCCATTCCAGTGATTAATGACCCTCACTGTTAAAAACGTGCACCTTATTTCTAATTTGAATTTCTGTAGCTTCAGCTTTCAACTACTGGATTTCATTACATCTTTTCTGCTAGATTAAAGAGCCCTCTACTGTCAGAAATCTTTACCCTGTGTAGGCACTTGTAAACCGAGTCACCTCTTAATCTTGAGCTAGCCCAACGTACCTAAACAACTCTTATAATCTGTTACAAGAAAATCATAACAGTTTTAGAGCTAGAGCAGATCACCTCCAAAATACCTGTCTAAAGTGAATGTGTCGATGGCTTCATTAACATCCAATGAGACCCAGCTAACCTACACACAAAGGGGCAGTTCCTCAGCTGTAAATTGTCATAGTTCCATTGAAGTCCTCTGCCACTAGATACTTTCCTGGGAACAATGCCTTACACAATACATGAACTGCAATCATTCTAATAATATCACATTGGGTCTGAGTGAGTCACTCAGCTAAAATGGTGCCAGTGAAAGTCATTGTTTTCCAATGGAAACATCTTTGGTTCAGAGGGAAAACAGAGTTACTATCTTGAGCATTCCTATTTTAGTCAGAGAATTTTAAACTGGGTTTCCCTATAGACTGCTCAATTTTTCAAAATACCTTTTAACAAAGCCACACAATATAATAAAATGACCTTAAATCTTGAAGATGGAACCTGAAACCATTACAAGCCTCAGCTAGCAATGGCTGAACCACAGTCTTTTGGAGAATCACCCAAAATTTCAAATGCTTCTCCATAGAATTTTGGGTTGGAAGTTAAACTGGGTATCTGAGAAGTATTGGCTTTTTTTACAAGTTTCCTGACTGCAAATGAATCAAAATTATCCAAAGTTTGGGTGTTTGTTTAAACAATCTTTTCTTCATTCCAGCTTTGTTTGTTTGTTACCAAATCTAATGGATACCAAACCCCACTAAGAAAATGAAAACTTAGCCAACATTTTCTAACTTCAGGAAAGCTTAACTTCGGTAGATTTGTGCCATTTCTAATTTCATCTGGACTATTTCATCTATTCATAACCTACCACAATCTGCACATGCAAAAAGAAAACAAAAACTTACTAAGTTCACGACCAACATTTTAAATGAATAAAGAAAGCATCAGTATGTGCTTTACTAATTTCACAGCACATTTGTGCATCACTGCACTTAAAAAAATCTGATGGAGAAACAACAGTGCCTGAAATAAGTCTGCACTTAAATATCTTATGTGTATGAGCTAATGTACCAGAAATACATTTAGATACATCTTTGTACTAATGAAGAGCAATGGTGCCCTGAAAAACTGCTAGATATGCATGTTCAAGGTGTGTGTTTTACATATGAATAATGATAGTGAAATTCATCTTCATAAAATGACAAAATAGGAGGCTGATGATTTCAGGCAGTTCTTCCTGCTTATGCCAAATGGTTTACATATCTGGCAAACTGTTTCTGTGGCACCCTGCCAAGCACATCTTAATGTGCTTTTCCAGGTAACACCTAATTCAGAGGAAAAATACTGTGAGTGAAATTCACTCTAGCGTTGGGTGCACATGCAAGGCCGTCTGTACTAAAGCATCCCAATAGGGATGCCCAAGGAATGTGCAGATACAGGAAACTGGATGCCACTCTATGCTGGCTCTGGGACTCGGCTGGCATGGTGGGGTGATTTAGAGGGGTTTGATGCAGAAGCACAGCATGTGGAATTATATGGTTACAGAGGCCAAACCAACACATATAGTAGGTATTGTGACAGACCCAGACCAGTGCGGTACAGGAGTCTGGTAGAGGGCAAATATACTGGTCACTGGATGAGTAGTTTTCTGTTCCCTGAGTGACCAGAGCAGGAGCTGCACTAGAGTAATCAGGAACCTGCTAGAACCAGTTAAGGCAGGCAGGCTAATTAGGACACCTGGAGCCAATTAAGAAGAAGCTGCTAGAATCAATTAAGGCAGGCTAATCAGGGCACCTGGGTTTTAAAAGGAGCTCACTTCAGTTTGTGGTGGGAGTGTGAGGAGCTGGGAGCAAGAGGTGCAAGGAGTTGTGAGCGAGCTAGCTGCTGCTGGAGGACTGAAGAGCACAATTGTTATCAGACACCAGGAGGAAGGTCCTGTGGTGAGAATAAGGAAGGTGTTTGGAGGAGGCCTGGGGAAGTAGCCTAGGGCGTTGTAGCTTTCATGCAGCTGTTACAGGAGGCACTATAGACAGCTGCAGTCCACAGGGCCCTGGGCTGGAACCTGGAGTAGAGGGCAGGCCTGGGTTCCCCCCAAACCTCCCAATTGACATGGACTGTGGATTCTTCCAGAGGGGAAGGTCTCTGGGCTGTTCCCCAACCCACATGGTGAATCTCTGAGACAAGAAAATCTGCCAATAAGTGCAGGACCCACCAAGAGAGAGGAGGAACTTTGTCACAGTATGGAGAGGTAACAACCATTATTCTGTCCCTTAGACTGGTAAAGTGGCTACATTGCAGGCCCATGCCCTGTCTGTGGGTAGGGGGTGAATTTCCCCCCCCCCCCAGCCCCTGCAGCAATCCATACACAAAGCCCAGTTTCTTGGGATGGGTGAATTTGACCCTATGTGACCAAATCAATAGAACTGAATGTACAGATATTCTTCACATGGCTCCATCTGAACTATAGAAACAGATCTTAAAATGGTTAAGTGAAGTGTCTTCTAAAGTCTAGTGCATTTTTGTCGATAAAAACTTGAACCACCTTCTGCATTGTTTGTCTATTGTACTTCATAGATTTTCTTGGTGTGCCATGTTTATTTTTCTAATATTTTATGGCTACCTGGTGACATGCTTAGAAAATACAAGAGACATTTCACACACAATGCAATTTCTAAGGAAAAATGCAAAGCAGTGAATATCTGTTTCATGCAACAGTATTAAAATGTAGGTTTCGGGAGAATCATTTTCTAAAGAACTCTGCTAAAAAAGTCAGGAATAGTCACATACAGTCTACTATCGTTCCCCCATTTAGAAGGGCAAGAAGAGCATTAGCAACTATATAGTAATCTCCCACAGACAAAAGCTACTTTCTTCTCCCACAGATGTAGGAAATACAGCAGAGGGTCAATGATGATCAGGACACATCCCCTCCAGACTCTGACCACAACTTGGGAATAGACAAAAAAGAGCTTGTCCTCCAGATATTCCACTCCAGGTTTTACACTAAACAGTGTGCATACTGAGACAGACTCTGGGAGCTCAATCTTCTGTGAATCCAGATAGTGCAGGCATGATCAATATACCCAATTATTTTTCACTAATAACATGGTGATAAGCATGGTATAAATGGCTAGCTAGGTAGGTATGTAAGCAGATGGATTCCTGATCCAGCTCCCATTAAACTATATGAAAAGAGCCCCAGAGACTTCAGCAAAAACTAGCCGAGGCCCTTCGTAAAAGGTATACCAGGTACCTTATTGCTGAGGCTCAGTGCCTTGATTTAAGGCCTTCCCAGTCGTTTGGAACAAACCAGTGAGCTGACATTTTGATGCATTCCATGAAAAATGAGGGTTTTGGAGATGCGTTTCTAACTCCTAACCACAGCAAGCTAAAATACCAGGCACGTTTTTGTGATCAAAAACATTGTTTTTTAAATTTCAAACAATTCAACAGCAGGGGAACATGAAAAAATATATTACCTTTCCTCCTCAAAGTTTGAATTTGTTGATGAAAAGTTGTGTTGAAACAATGAAATTAACTGAAAAATTTCAACCAGCTCTTCTCAGGATCCTGACTGAATCAGAAGCAATATAGCTGAAATCACAGAACTTTGGTGATATTTCTTCCTAAGTAACACAAAATGCACACCCATGAATTCCCTTAGTTACATTGGAACCAAATAAGTGCATCTTTTCATCTGAGTACAATGCTCCATAGCATCCAACCCACCAATTATTTCATCCTAAATATGGATTCTGCCT
Source organism: Chrysemys picta bellii (assembly GCF_011386835.1). Taxonomy (NCBI): domain Eukaryota; kingdom Metazoa; phylum Chordata; order Testudines; family Emydidae; genus Chrysemys; species Chrysemys picta. The sequence goes on from NC_088792.1 coordinate 74,718,482, forward strand.
TTCTATACTTAAACTGAGCTCTAATTGAAGTCAATAGGAGCACCAGGTTACACCCAGAATTTAGCACATCAGTTGAAAGCACCAGTTCAAAGCTCACTTTGGGCCTACACAAATTCGTTGGGAGTACTACACTAAACCACACACAAATTATTTTTCACTAAAACTAAATTCTACTTTGACTTTTGCCCTGTGCAATCTCATTGACGTCAGTGGGATTTCACAAGGGAGGAGGCAGTGTAAGCACAGAATTTGTTTTAGTCCAAGTCAGTACTAGGAGCACTTTGCCAGTATAGCTATACCACTACATTATACCAACAAAGAACTCTCAGTTGTGGACTTATACCACAGCTTATACCAGCAAATCTTCCCACCGCTGCCAAACAAAACAAGCTATATGGTAAAAGTGCAGCTGCATCTACCCCATGTGCTTCTGCCAGCACAATTTGTCAGTCAAGAATCACACCTCTTCACACCCATGACCAACACAGCTATAGTGGTAGAAGTCTTTAATGTAGCCAGCCCTAGTATTTAATGAAAGTACTTTTAAACCAGTAGGAGGGACAGTGAGATACTTAAATAAGAGCCTGTCAGGTTGGTGGAAAGGATTGAGAAAACAATAGGTGATTGAATCCATAGTTGAATTAAATACTTACAGATCACTAAGGTCAGCTCATGTTCATCCAAAGGTGCTTAAAGAACAGGCAGAGAGGACTAGAGCCATTATCAATCATTTTTGACAACTCATTAAGAACAGATGAGTTGCCAGGGGACTGAAGGACAGCAAAGGTATTACTATCAGATAAGTAGGTAATAAATGAAAAGGCGGGGGAGGGGAGTACAAGTCACTGAGACTCACTTCAATACCTGGTGAAATATCAGGGCAAATAATAAAAGGGATTGATCTGTAAACATTTAGATCATGGCTTCCTAACATGGGGGTTGCAAACAGGTAAAAAGGAGGAGGTGTGACCACCTTCCCTTTCTTAATGGCTAGATACTGGGGGAGTGTGAGGGGAAGTATAATGAAAACAATAGGAGAGGGTCCCAAAACTTTGTTTGTTGTAACATACCATCCCAGTACAGAAGGCATGGAGAACTGATGCTTTAGATAATAACTTGGTGGCCAATAGGCCACGTATAGTCATAAAGGCTACATCATGCCAAACAAGCCTGCTACCTAAGGAAGCAGAGAGTGGCCATTAGAAGCCAGGAAACCAGGTTGTACGTGTGTGCTGAGTTAGAGGGAGTTGACAGAGAAGAATGACACAGAAGCATGTAGCTGTACACTTGGAATATTCTTGGGGAGAATGCTGGAAAGAGCAGTAATCCTTAGAAGGCTCTGAGCAGAGCAGAGCAAAACTTAGACTGGAACTTGCCCACTGATGGATAATCTATTTATCTATCTAGTTTCTTACCTGGGACTATCAATGTTGTGTCTGAATTCCAAATGCAAAGCTAGGTTGAATGCAGTACATACATATACACACATACAACACCAGGGCAGAAATAAATTGAACCTTTGTCCTTCTCTTGAAGGAAACTCAAACCTAGACAACATAAGAATTTCCTGGGCCCTCTACCTCCTGCCTGACAGATTTTCTTCAGGCTGGTATGCTTTAGCCCATTGGTTTACAGGGTCTTTTTGTTCTAATATGTAAGAGTATCCATTAAAAAGAAAAACAAAAAATATCATGATATTGGACTAGCTGCTCAGCTGGTGTATTGTCAATGGAGTTATGCATTTGGCCCATTGAATATTCAGGAAACAGATGTGAAGACCATTTTCTACATGCTTGACTGTTCTGTTTTCTGTGTCCCAGGTAAGTCAAATAAAATTAGTTCTTCCACCTTATAACATGCCTAGTACACTGAATAAGATCTATAATAATCTGTCACCAAACTGCTTGAAAAATGATCTTGACAAAGGAGCTTTCTTTAGCTTTTGTTGGCCTACCCCATGAGACTCTTTCAGGTCCTTTTTAAAGAACAGATTTTCCAAATCATGAGTATTTCTTTGTCATTTATGCCTACAGCTGGCAGAATGGGGTTGTTTTGTTTTGTTCTTGTACTAAATCTCTACTGTCATGCTCTTATGTTGAATTATTTTGGGCAGTATTTGATTTTAGCAGGTAACACCTACCAGATTCTAGAATGGGGGAATCCCAGATTCAGGAAAGCACTTAAGTCCCATTAAAGATAAGCATATGCTTATATGCTGTCCTTAACAGCAATGATGTACTAGGGCCTTGATTCAGGAAATCAGACCAGATCAAGAGCATTTAAAGCTACACTTTACTAGCTGAGGAGCTAGCTTTAGGGCCTTGTTCTCCATTGCCTTGCACCTACACCTGTTCAAAGTGGGTGTAAAATGATATCACTAGTGTGAGGAGAGAATTCTTAGCTGGTACTGATTTACACCCAAGTTGTGCAGGAGTAAATGACTACACAAGGACAAGGCAGTGAAGACTCAGGCCTTAGGACTATTAGAACTTGGACGCCTTTCTGTAATATAATGGAAACCAACTTTCCCAAGCTGGTAGACCAAGAGAGTGGGTGTTCCATTTTTTCTGCATTTATTTTTCATTGTCATGAGTCTACAACTTCCTAGTCTGCTATCTTTAAGCCTCAACACAGCACAGAGCCATTTGTTTAATTTTAAATCATGTTTTAGCTATTGCTATATTAAGTCATATAGTAGTAGATTGACATAGATCTGTTGGGTCAAAGCCTGAGCAGGTGTGAACACCAGCTGAGAACCTGGCCCAGGAGATCTTATTATTTACTGTTATTTCTATTTTCCTCCCTTTGGGGGCTTTTTAAATTGTTGATTTTCATTCATTGTATGTGTATAATATATATTATTTGCATTTTATGAAGGCACTTCATTTATGGCAGTCATTCTATTGAGAATGAACAAATACTGCTGCTTTTGATGTAATGCTGTATATCCCACTACTTTCAATTACTATAGTGCTGTATTGTTTACATGTTTTCCCCCTCTGCTGATTTCCACACCCAAAGCATCCACAGTACTCAGCATGGAAATTATGTAGAGGGATGTCTCTAACAGTGGTCATCCATGTGGTTGTAGCTCTGCTGTGGTGTTAAAACCAATGCATTGTAATGAGAAAATAATAGCCTTGTAAGCTTGCTAAAAACTTCTGTCCATGGGGAAATGGAGCATAGAGTGGCCCAAAGGATTAGGCTGGTGTTAGAGAAATAGTAAGGATGTTCATATGCCTTTTACATATTTAACCTTCACCACTTGTACTGAGGTTGCTAGGGAAGAAGGCTGCAAAAACAATTTCAGCTTCCCTCTAATGTCTATAAATAAGATAGGGCCTTCCACCTTCTGGGCAAGGCAGCACAAGCTCTGAAAAATCTTCTGTCCTCCAACTCCATCTTGGGTTTTCCAGTGTCTTCCATCGACTCCCACAGTGTGAAAGATATACAACTTTTTTATTGCATCCAGCCCTTCGCAGTATATTTGGTTGGCCAGGCTAAGGTGGCTTTGCTTCCTCTGTGTCCCACTAAAATGAATGGGGAAGATTTTCCAAGGCACATATGGCGAACTATTAAACTTTCAATGGTAGTTTGATGCCTAACTGCCCTTTGTGCCTTTGAAAATCTCCCCCGACATCCTTCCCATTCATTCAATACCTAGGCTGCCCATAGAGAAGATAGTAATATGAACAAACACACCCATTTCTGGCACAGAAACAGGTTATTTTTTGTCCCTTAACATCTGAAAAAATGGAACCTGATGCATCAAACACCTCTCCTAATTAATCAGTTGGCTTGTTCTTGCCTCCTAAACTAAAATGTGAGAGTTTTCTGGCAATCTGAAGTGCCTCAGGGATAAAATAATGGCATCAAGTTCCTTACTAGCAAATCAAGCTTTCGGAGTCTGCCAGCATTAATCAGACTTAGCGGACCGTGGTTTAATCAAAGCAAAAGAAAAATGCATATGCTAAAGTGTTTGAGTAGCCATGAGCTCAGGGTGCTATGACCTCTCCAAAGTCTCTTGATAAATAATACACTATAACTCTTTATGTGCATGTATCTAAAAATAAAGCCCAGTTCCATGATGATCCCAACTGGAACGGAGCACAACATTTCACACCTCAACCTCTTCTACATTTTAATTCACTTTGCACACTACTGAGAAATTTTGCCCCATGATACTTGACTCCAGGAATCCTAAAATCTTAATGTATGATTCACAGTGGAAGTGGAGTTGAAGGCCAAAGGACTGGCTCTGCATGTTCACAGGGGCCTGATTCTCCTCTCACTTGTACCAATGTCACTCCATTAGCTTTGGTGGGGTTACTCTCAGTGTACCGTGATGTGAGATCATGATCAGGGCCCAGCTAAGGACCATGGCAAGGGAAGGAGATAGTTGTACCTGATCTGGATCTAGGAGGGGAAGAGAAAAAATTGTGAAAAAACCCACCAGATGAAAACTCTTTTAAAAAGTCTATCACAACTGGTTGCAAATAGCATTGTGAAGGGGCATTATATGGTTGTGAGAAGGCAAATGGGGAGGGACTGACAGAGGGAACATAAGGGAAGACCCAGATTGTGGGATTCATGAAACCTGAAGTTGAGCAGACCCCCAATTTGCAGGAGAAGCTGAACAGTAAGACTTGTAGGGTCAATGGGAGCCTGACTACTCTGCGGAAGAGAGTGAAGAGAAGCTGCAGTGACTTGAACACTCTGGCCCCTGTCCAGCAAAGCGCTTAAATCACTGAGGCTGATCACATGCTTAGAGTTAGGGTGGGTGAGTTTGCTGGATAGGGCCAAAGAGCTCAGTACTGCGAGGATCAAGCTCATGGGAGAGGATTTGTGGGGGAAGGAAGACTGAGGAGATATGTATTCCCCAAGAATAACCCTACTGGACTGGAGCATAAAGAAAGCAGAGGTTCCCCAAAAAGGGAAAGGAAAGGGACAAGAGGATGAACTCATTAAAAGGGAAGAAACCACCCCTCACAGAACTGCTTCTTTAAAAGTAAAAGGGTAATACGGGGGCGGGAAGAGGGGTGTCATGGGGGGCAGCAGGATGGTCTCCTTTCCCTGCTATGCACTGAGCGCTGCCAGAGATGCAATGCAAGCCTTGGGGCAAAGGTGAACAGTTGCTTGCAAGATGAATTCACTGAACTGCTGGGAAAGAACAGCAAACTGCAGCAGAAGTCATTGAGAAACTGGAACGGGTCACAAGCATCACATAAAGAAGGTGCTGTTCTCACGAAGGTCCTCGGGGCGTGTAAGGACTTCTTCTCTGAACAACAGCCAGGTGGATAAAAATAGAAAGGAGATGACCACATTCAAGTGCATACCTAGACTTCTACGGTCACTCAGCACCTGGCAGAATCATGAAAACCCTCAGTGGTCTAATCAGTGTTGTGTAAACGGGGAAGTCAACACACCTCCACTGCCCCTGCCCTAGCCAAAGCCATTGTACAAGGTGAGGGAAATGCTGTAATATGGGAATATCACTGTGGGAGAATAACCTGGCAAAGCCCTGGCTGGGATGATTAAATTGGGGTTGGTCCTGCTTTGAGCAGGGGATTGGACTAGATGGCCTCCTGAACTCTCTTCCAACCCTAATCTTCTATGATTCTGGGGACTGGAGAGCAGAACCAACCCTGGGGAGGCAAGGACCAGAGGGGACCCTAGAGAGGTGGGAAGGGAAAAGGAAGTGGGACTGGAGAGGGGAAGGGAAAAGGCATCCAAACAACTCTGTAAGGATCACCAGAGTGGGGCATAGGAACAAAGGGATCCTGAGGTATGAGGGGCCTTTCCCATCTCTGGGATACTAGTCTGGTCCTGTGCAGGGGCATCCAGGAAGCAAAGGACTCCTGACCTCTTCTCTGCTGCACGGGGGCCCAGGGAGCATGAATATTTGAAACATTATAAAAAAGTAAGGAAAGTCCCAGGCAAAAACATTGGCAAAGATTTTTGCCCTTAAGCTGTGGATGTGCTAACAGCCTCAACTCCAGCAAATGGGAATATACCAAACTGTGGAGGCCACACATGTAATCTGCATTCATTATTCCTATGGGTATGAAGGATAGTTTGGCTGCGCTGTCAGGGCCATAAATGAGGATAACTTCATATCATGTGGGGGAGGGATAGCTCAGTGGTTTGAGCATTGGCCTACTAAACCCAGGGTTGATGAGTTCAATCCTTGAGAGAGTCACTTAGGGATCTGGGGCAAAATCAGTACTTGGTCCTGCTAGTGAAGGCAGGGGGCTGGACTTGATGACCTTTCAAGGTCCCTTCCAGTTCTAGGAGATAGGATATCTCCATTAATTATTATTATATCTATTGTGAAATATCCATGCACTTTACGACCATCAGCGTTACTGTGTAACTTCTGTGTTCCCTAAGATAGAAACTGCACATTCCCACTATCACTAGTTGGTCTACAGTTTGTCTCTGCTTTGGGTGGGGGGAGAGGTGGGCTTGTCTTCTTTGTAGTTAGCCGTATTGTAGAATGAGATTTAAAAAGTCCCACGCTCCAACTTTCCTTGATGCCATCAGAAATTGCTTGTTTCTGCTAGTATCGCTGCTGGCCACCTCCCTATGTCTCTTTCCTGGTTCACTACACTGTCAAGAATAACACATGCTCCTGGACTATCACCATCCCCCATCTAGCTTGTCTAGGCTCATAGAAGTTGGACATGGAAGAGTCTTGCACTGTATCAGAGATCACCCAACCCAACCCTCTCCCTGCCAAAGTAAGATGTGGCACCTGAGAGAAGATTTATATGAACTGACATTGTATTTGGTCTTAGCCAGGAGATGAAAATAAAAGGTTGGGATGGGAAGGGGGGGAGGGGAAGAGGGGGAAACCAAAAACAAACCATTTCTTCTAATCTCCAAGATGCTTATGCATTAAATTTGCTGGATGTTCCCAAATTTTACTGAAAGCTCCTATGAATTTTCTACAGGAGAAACTTACTGTGGTCTGTTTATGACATACTGAAACTCTAAGATAGCTTCTGCTTTCTATTTCACCCACAATGTCACTATTTATATGGCAATTCATTTGTTAGCCAATTTCAAGCTCTGTAGAGCGCAACTGACCATTAGTGTTTGCAGATCAACATGATCAAATATACATGTGTGATGCATTAATATCTATGAAAGAGTCACATGGTCATTTAAACATGTTCTCTGTATAGTTTCTCATTTATTGTAAACTGTGCAAATTTACAGGTTCCAGACCTCACCTCCATTTTATCTTCTGTTAGTTGATCACTCCCTGCTCTCATCTACCAGACAATAATTATAGCCTTCAATTTGAAGGGAAATAGTGTCATAGAAATAAGATGTTATCTAGCTACTACAAGTGTCAGGAGTCTTGAGCTAGGCTGGGCTTCTTTAACATTGCTGAAAGGTTCATCTCTGAGAGATGAGTTTTTGGGGGTGGCTAGGTGTTTTTTAACCAGCGCGGTCTCAGCAGGGTAGTGCTGCATGGCCATGGCATCTGGAAATAGTATTGATCTGGTGTATCTCCCAACAGCACCTTCTTTTGTGAGGTTACAATGGAGCCTCTGGTGAGAGTTGAAATCTGCCTTCCCATAGCAGAATTTCCCCTTAAGCACAATGACTACTGCAGCTGCAGGGGGTGTAATTTGTACCTCCCTGCAGCAATGGAAAGGACTCCAGCCTCATGAGCATAGTTCTACAGGTTCAGTTCATGTATGTGTAAGTATTGTTATTGATTATAATTATGGTTTATGTAGCCCTCCTGCCTGATGCCAAGGGCAGCAACAAGGGCCAAGTTTAATAATAAGTGTAGGGATCCTTTCTAATATGAATAAAACATCTCCTTCAAGCTCTTGGAAACAAAGGAGATTGGACACTCCCTGAGCTCCTTGGCAGGTGGTTCAGCACCACTCCGGAGTCCTAGGGAACACCAAACCACAGATACCTTTTAATTTAGGGGGGAAAGGAGAAACCCAGGTAAAAGGACCATGGTATATGCTTACATACAACAAGAGTAAAAGGTAACCAGTATGTCAGGAGTATGGACAACCCTATGCTTCCAAGTACTAATTATCCAGTTTATTGAGGTCCAAGACTTCATCACAAAACAATCCCCATTCATCTAAAACCCCCGTTAGACTCAGTGGTAGCCACAGCAGTGGCAGGGGGCAAGATGGGAGGCATCATAGGGGCTCTCCTCCATCTGTCTGTTCCAGTCCAGAGAAGTCTGCACCACGAAGGTCTGCTCCAAGTTGTAGCTACCTGGTCCAGCTCCATGATATCAGCTCTGCCAGTCTGGTCAGGCGTTGCTGTGAAGTCAGCTCTATGCTGCTGCTAGTCCAGGCTTGCCCATTCCCACAAAACTGCGTACACAGTATTCATTCAAAATCTCCAGCTAGGGAAGCCAGAGCAAAACTGACCCCTGCACAAAGTCCTTGATGTTGGAGAGAAAGCTCTAGAATACACTCCTTGGATGCTGAACATGAATCCCATTCCCGAACCAGAGTCCACCACTTACAAGCTCAGGATGACCCAGAGCCTATTTTGCACAATTCCTATGCCCTTCCATGAGTACAGGCACACCAACAGCCTACTATCATTTCTACAATCAGGCCATAGACAAATTCCAACTAAAGCAACAAATCAGTGCGTGAAACTATGGGTGAGCAGCACTGTGACTCACGTACATGAGGCTGGCTCAAACTAGTTTTCCCCCTTTTCCCCTACAGAGGCAGCCCTCTAGTTCCGGGTTGACATTTACCTTGCAGTAGGGATTACAAAGGACCCACTAGCAGGGCCGGCTCCAGGCACCAGTGAACCAAGCAGGTGCTTGGGGCGGCCAATGACAAGGAGCGGCATGTCCGGGTCTTCGGCGGCAATCCGGCGGCGGGTCCCTCAGTCCCTCTCATAGGGAAGGACCTGCCGCTGAATTGCCGCTGAAGAATGAAGCCGAAATGCTCCCAATCGCAGCTTTTTTTTTTTTTGCTTCGCCACTTGGGGCGGCAAAAAAGCTGGAGCCGGCCCTGCCCACTACATCTCAAATCCTGTTCTCAGTGTTCAGCAGGGTCAGATTGAAGCAAACCAGAGCCCTAGGCACGTACCCCCCATGTAGTGGTCGCATCTCTATGCTATGGCCAGGCCCCTGTCACTGTGGGCCTATCCTTCCTTGGGGCGGCAGTGGCAGGAATCCCCAACATCTGCTAGGATTGAAGCAGGGTCTCATCACTATCCATTGGGCAGGCTCCCTGCTGGACAGGGCCGGCTCCAGGGTTCTGGCCGCCCCAAGCAGCCAAAACCAAAAAAAAAAAAAAAAAAGCCGCGATCGCGATCTAAAGAAAGCCGCGATCGCGATCTGCGGCGGCAATTCGGCGGGAGGTCCTTCACTCCCAGGCGGAGTGACGGACCCTCCGCCGAATTGCCGCCGAATACCTGGAACTGCCGCCCCTGTCCGGAACGGCCGCCCCAAGCACCTGCTTGAGAAGCTGGTGCCTGGAGCCGGCCCTGCTGCTGGACCAACATTCCCTGTCAACTAGGCTGGATCCATCCCAGAGGATGGAGGATTCTGATCCCAACCAACCAAGCAGCGGAGTTTCTGTTGGCCACTGACACCACCCACAGAGCTATGGTGGGGTGACAGCAGTAAGGACCCACTCGCACAAAAGCCCCTGCTGGGGTGGTGTTGCCAGAGGCTCCAAGAACAGCAGGCATCAGAATTAATACTCCATTGAGAAGAAAAAAGCACTTCATCCCTCTCAGAGAAGCCATTGTTTCAGGCTGTCTGCAGACTGAGGTAGACATCACTGCACCAGTTACATTCAGGTCAGGTTTCCTTTCAAACCATGAGAGCTAGAAATGTACATATATTTTTTTAGGTTAAAAAAGAAAGCTGAGATTCTGAAGTTAGAGCAGGACTCCAGAATCTGGGGCCCAAAGCATTTGTCTGTAGTGCCTCTGAGTTAGTCTGTTGAGACCTCTACCTCCAACTCCTGCTGCATCAGCTGAGGTGAGCGGCAAGACTGTCAACAGATTTCTGTGAAATGAGTTCTTCCTATACCTTCTGCTGTTCCCTGGCATTCTCTGGGCAGTGTGAAGCACAAGCCACCTGCCTGTCCCACTTGATGTCATTTCCACTTCAGTGTGCTACTGCTATTCCATTGCCACAGCCTTTGGAACTCACACGGCACTGCCTTGCTGTCTGCTTAAGTAATCAGCATTCAGAAAGAATAGCAATATTCTGAACAGATGAGAACTGGGCGGTTCTTTGCAAATGCTGGCAGACCGTGCAGCAGGACCAGATGAATATCAAAAGATCTTATGTTCCTTCGCGGAACAGAGCAGTCACAACAATGGCACAGTTCTTTGCCGCACCAGCTGTGGGGGATTTTTCTCATCTAGGCAAACTGGAAATGCCCACTCTTTCCAACCCACAGTACTTTGTAGCAAGGACGGGGAAAAAATCACACTACACTGTGTGCTGCTCTACTTTAGCTGTCTGATACGGCCTTCCCTGAGTTTCTGTATAGGAGGTGCTATGTGCCACCAAAGGGACCAGCTCAAACAGCCTTGAATACTCTAGACAGTGCCAGAAACAGTTAAAAAGCAGAAAAGGACCCAGTTCACAGCAGCCTGATAAATGAATTAGAGATGGAACTGTCGCTTCCCTTCACAACAAACAGCAACTGCTGGAGGTGGAAGTCTTTAACCCTGAGGAGTTCATGGGGCCTGTGAAACAGCCCTGCAAGTTCCAGCAGGCAGCAGCAGAAGACATGTAAATGGGTGAGATTCCAGCCTAAGAGCCTAGTTAACACTTCAGAAAATTTAAGGTTAGGGCGTCTCATTGCATCCCCTGATGGGAGAGTTCAGTGAAAACAGCAACAGATAAAAGCAAACAGTGGCCTAACAAGTTGATTGGAAGAGGCCAAATAGCCAGACCTGAGTACTCACACCTTCTTGTCAACTGTTTGAAATGGGCCACCCTGATTACCACTACAAAAGTGATTTTTCCTCCTTTTGATACTAGCCCACTTTAATTTAATTGGTAAGGCAACTCCCATCTTTTCATGTACTGTGTATATATATCTTCCTACTGTATTTTCCACTCCATGCATCTGATGAAGCGGGTCTTAGCCCACGAAAGCTTATGCCCAAATAAATTTGTTAGTCTCTAAGGTGCCACAAATACTCCTCGTTGTTTTTGTTAGACCTGAGTATGACATTCAGCAATTAGCAATGGCTGAACTTCCAAAGACTATCCAAACTTTTGGGGGCTTATCTTCTCCAAATATCACTGACTTACCCCTCCATGCCTATTACACTCCTTTCTCAACCTCTCTTCCCAACTTATGATCCTACATTAGCCCTTGTTTCTCCAATGCCTTTGAAGTCCTTGTTGCTGGATCCATTAGCCTCCCTGGTCAATTCAAAATGTGTGCGCTGGGAGTTGCCACAGAGAAGACAAGATTTCAATTCAGCAAGCACCCCAGAAAGGCCCTGCAAAAGGATTTTCTGAGTCTGTGGTGGTACATAAATCACGGGCAGGAAGAAGGGATCTGAGATGTGCTAAAAGGTTTACGGAGACAGAAAGAGAATTTGGTGCCTCTTTTAAGGCTTCAAGGAAGGAAGCCAGTCACAGTCATGGTGGGAACTGGGTAGAGGGTGTGTGTGGGGGGTGGGGGGGTGGGAGGGGGGTCCTTGTCCATATTGATCTAAATTTGAAAAAGTTTGAGTGGAAACTTGTGAGATAAGCAAAGGTCATTTTTCATGAATGGGTTTGCCCATCCTTAGATGGAACTTTCTGTAGTCAGTTAGTTTGTAGTTTGTCTCCAAGCCAAATTATAAAAACAATAAGAAATTACTGCTAGGCCAATAGACAAACAAAAAAAATCAAGTCACTAATTTAGAAATCCCCTCAAATTACTTTGCAAAACCAAGGCTGTATAGCACATGATTGATGATAATTCACTGAAGCAAAACAAAAACTAAGAAACTGGAGACACAGTGATGTGTTACATTTTATTTAGAAAAGAGACTATTGTTTTGCAATTTTAAGGCCATGATGAGTAGGAGAAAAAAAAATCTATTCAGAGAAGGCATTGGATTTTTGAAAAAAAAAATGTAATACTGTAGGAGGAAAAATTAGGAAAAAAGCCAATCACTGAAAATCATGCTCAAATTGAAGGGTGTAGGGACAATCTGGTCAGCATGCTTCCAGTTTAGGAATATATTATTTTCCATATTACTAAAGCAGAAAATAATCAGTTGGGTGAAATATCTTTTCCAGGGAAAGGATGTAAGAAATACACTGAAATCTCATCAAGTCCACTTCTAGACTGTGAGAGGGAAGAGGAGCTTAGGAATGATTTTGATCTTACACTGATGTAAAACGTTGTATAAAACAGATATATAATGGTGGTAGTGCAATATGAGACTCTTGCATTCAGTTGGAATGTTCCGTTTCACAAGGTACGCATAGTTATGCTGCACACAACCCTCATGTACAGAGGATCAGGATTTTTCTGACAAAAACATTGCAGCATTGGAAAATATTGATTCGCCAAAACAAAACAAAAAACTTCCCAGGAAAGGGTCAGTTTTGCCAAAAAAAGTCTCGAGTCCAGGATGGAATTGCTTGACAGAGAGAGAGAGAGAGACCCTCCCCTGAATAGCCTGGGTTAGAGTCATTCACCTGGAATGTGAGAAACTCCGGTTCAAGGCCCTGATCTGCCTAATTTAGAGCAGGGATGCAAAGCTGGGTCTCCCACATCCTAGGTGACTATCCTAACCACCTGCAGAACTGGAATTAATTTGCAAACCATCAAATTAGACCTGAATAAAGACTGGGAGTGGATGGGTCACTACAAAAACTAATTTCCCCCTGCTGATACTCACACTTTCTTGTCAACTGTTTGAAATGGGCCACTTTGGGGCACATCTTCACTACCCGCCGATTGATCTATCAGGGATTGATTTATCGCGTCTAGTGTAGACGCGATAAAATTGATCCCCGATCGCTGTGCCGTCGACTCCGGAACTCCACCGCAGTGAGAGGCGGAAGCGGAGTCGACAGGGGAGCGGCAGCGGTCAACTCGCTGCCATCCTCACAGCCAGGTAAGTCGACCTAAAATATGCAACTTCTGCTACGCTATTGGCGTAGCTGAAGTTGCGTATCTTAGGTCGACCCTCCCCCCCCGTAGTGTAGACCTAGCCTTGATTACATTGGCCTCATTAGCACTACAAAAGGGATTGTTGAGAATAGCTGACTTCCACCTTAATTGAAATGGCTCATTAACACTGACCCCCCCACACTTGGTAAGGCAACTCCCATCTTTTCATATGCTATGTATTTATACCTCGCTACTGTATTTTCCACTCCATGCATCTGATAAAGTGGGTTTTAGCCATGAAAGCTTATGCCCAAATAAATTTGTTAATCTCTAAGGTGCCACAAGAACTCTGCGTTGTTTTTGCTAACCACCTGGGTTTCTTTTCCTGTTTTTTTGCAAACAATTCTGAAAGGTGCCACTTTCAATGCAAAATCACAGCTTTTTTTTTTTTTTTTGCAGGATGGGAAAACCGTTCTCCACTCAGGTCTACTCATGATGAGTCATGGAAGGTCACGCTTACTCACAAAAACATTGCTCTTATCACAGTGTTCCTTATCAGGTATTTCTTAATTATTATTTGTATTGCATTAGTGAATAGAGGTCCCAGCTGGGACTAGGGTCCCATTCTACAAACTACCACATAGACACATAGTAAGAGAAAGTCCCTGCTCCAAACAGCATAAAAGCAAACCAGAAAGGTAGACAAAAGAAGTACTATTATGGCCACGTCACAACAGATGGGGAACTGAGGCACAGAGAGGTTAAGCGACTTGCCCAATCTCAAACAGGAAATCTGTGGTAGCATGGGGAATTCAACCCAAATCTCCTGAGTCCTAGTGACTTGTCTAAGGTCACACAAAAGTCTGTGGCAGAGCGATACGATGAAACCAGGTCTGTTGAAACCAGATCTGTTTTGTCCACAAGACCATCCTTTTTGCTTGGTTTGATTTTGGAAAACATTTTTTAAAAGTTGATCACACAATCAAAACCCAGTCACTGTTGGTAGTTATGGAACTAGGCTGTCCCCACAGCAGACTCTCTTTATTATGTACAATTAATACAACTCCAACAGTCTATGTTGCGTCAGTCTGTGGTTGTATTACTCATCAATCATTTGTAAAATGAGCCATCTGTTCTACTGCACAACACTTACAAAGATCAGACAATAAGGATCTCAACACTGAGAGCATTTTAGAGGATCTTTCTGCAGATTTATTAAAACTACATATCCAAGGGTAAGTTCTTTAAGAAAATTTCAAACCAAATTCTGATCTGAAAAGATCAAATAGCATCACAATGATTTAATTAAAGCATAAATAAAATGTCCAATTTGGCTTAACATTCACTTGGAAGAAATACTGCAAAGTGTCTGCTTCCATGTTGCTAATGATGTATACTCAATAGGTTTATATAAATTGCTTTGGTAAGGAATATAACATTTTCGGTCAGAATGAATTATGCTACAGCTTAATTAAAGAATATCTACTTTCCATTGTAACGTTAGCACATACAGTGCTGTCATCACATTTAGTATAATAGCGATGGAAATGGTCTTGAAGCATTGGCCCACCCTGTATGGATTCACTCTGGAGATGTGATGAAAGAACAGGCAGTAGCTTTCATTTCCGTTATTGTGCCGTATAGTCCCATTTACAGTAGTTAAGTTATCTGTGTGGATAAATAGCCTTTTATTGTCATTATACATAAAATGTAATTTGTCATCTTAAACAACAACACAACACTAACTGATGAATTCTCACAACCCCAATTTTACAACAATTGGGGAAGTGAGGCAGAGAGATTAAGTGACTTGCCAAAGGCCACACAGCAAGTTGGTAGGAGAGGAGAAACTAGAACTTAAGACTACCTTTTTCTTAGGTCTATGTGTTGACCACTAAACCACATCGCTCTCTTTTTTTTTGTACTCTATATTAAGATTGTGACATAAAAACCATCAGCTGCCCACTCACGTACCACCCACCTACTCACCCTCTCCCTCCCCCGCCCATAAAAACAAACCAATCAGTGAACAAGTATTCCTTGTCAAGGAAGCACTTATATATTCCTAAACGCATAGAAAAGCTTCTTTACCTCTAGTACGGCAGTGACTGGAGAATTTCAAAAAAATCTTTATGCTGCAGTCAGTAGAGTTCAGAATGGGACTGTGCTTCTATCCACCTTTCTTCAAGTTTCCTGGGTCACAGGTCATCTGCATATCAGGGCAATCTATGAGGATGGTGCAGAGAAATATGGCTTTAATGAATCACTCTATATAGGAAGAAGGATGGTAGATTGTTTTAATGTTTCACCAGATCCCTGACAGAATGCACTGCAATGTACACACTGCAAGAAGACTTTTCGCCCCTGGGTTTCAGTAAGGCTTTTGAAAAAAATGCCACACAAGAAGCTAATGAGCAAGTGTAGGTAATTGCTGGTAGAGCCTGGGCTAAAAAATAACTGTCAGAAAAAGTGAGGCATTATAAAAGTGAGACGAATTCTATTTAGATACAAGAGACTTTTAAAAAGATCCACTTATGTAATCTCCAGATTTGTAGATAAGGAGGAGCAATTGGTACAGGTTAAGATACGAGATTGCAGGAGGATCTGGGAAAACTGGATAAATGGTCAGAGGCCTAGAAGTCGGTGTTAAATTCCAGGAAAATGTAGAGCGATGCAGCTGTGGAGATTTGTATGAAAAAGACAAAGTATGAAAGAGATTTAAGGACTGCAGTGTGCAAGTCTATAAAGATAAGAGGCCCAGAGCACAGCTGTAGGAAGAAAAGCTAACATGGTATTAGGCTGTATAAATAAGAGAACAAATTATAAATCAAAAGAAATTATGGCTGTAAAGCCCAGAGGATGGTACAGAGTACTATGCTCCCTATTAGTAACCTAGGCTGAAAGTGTATCAAGTGTTAAAGAAAATGTAGATAAAGCAAAATACTAGTCTGAGGGCATGGAAAGATTGTTTCATGAGGAAAAACTCCGTGGGGCTAAATCTGTGCCTGATGTAACTCCATAAGTTTCATAGGAGTTGCACTAGAATGAATGGGTGTCTTGAATTAAATGTGTTCATCCCTGGGGGGATGGGAAGACTCTGGAAAGAAGGCATTTTTATCACTGTATTCAGTGCCTAAGAGACGAGAGGTTATACAAGGATTTAGGAAAGGGCCAGTTTTACAACAAGGAAGGAATATAAACTTATGGTCATCACTGGAAGTAAGAGGAGGAGGAAAGGTTTGGATGAGACATTGGGAGGGGTTTCAGACCTCATATAGATCCCAACATGTGTCACAGTCTGTCATAAAGATGATGGAGACAGAGGGCACAAATAAGTTTAAGACATGAATGTATTAGAAGATATCTACTGAAATGGGAGAACATGCCCATTAGAGATGGACTTTCCACCCTTATATTCTGTTACTTGTAACTGTCAAAGCCAGGTAAAGAAAGTAATGGTCAAACCCTATTATGCAAGATGCCATCTTAATCAGCAGTAAAGAGATAGTCAATGAAGGGTCTGATTCAACTCCCATTAAAGTCAGTGGGAGCCTTTCCATTGACTTCAGTAAAACTTGGAGCTGGCCTTATATTTCACCCTATATATTAAGAAGCACCTGGATACTAAACTGTAGTATTTTGAGTTTGCAATGAAAATAACTGGTTCTTACTTATAGGATATTTCATATACCAGATTAGTGAAAGGAATATATTGCCTGAATGGAGAAGAAAGTAATGTCTCATGAGCCTTCTGGGGACAAGTGAACCATAAAATTCTCCTTTATGGGTACAGTGTTAGATTGCATTGGCTGCCACCTGTTTTCTGGGTGCAATTCAAGGTGCTGGTTTTAATGAATCTGTCCAGGGATAAGAACTACTGGTAACTGACACTTCTCACAAAATTTTAACTGAACCAAACCTCTTTTGAGTTGTTAAAAAAAAAAAAAAAGTTGGGCAAGATTTTCAAACACATAAAGAGGAGGTACCCAATGTCCATTGACTTTTTAATCATTTTTTGCTTATTTCTCCATTTTGGATAATACTGAGAAGCTTTGAATTTCCGAGATAAAGATGGGGCTGAAACAAACCCTTGGATCTGAACATCTCAAACCTTGTGGAGAGTTCAACATGAGAGTCTGGATTTTTCAAATAGCCCATCTCTTTGTAATAACCTGATTAACACACCTCAGTCAGAGCTTCCCTGAAATTTAGTTAGCTCCAAATTTGGCTCCATAGCTGAATATTGCTGCTTGAGCCCATCTCTAGTCCAAATGATTATGTTCTTCTCCTAACTGAACCCAGACTCCAAGTTTTATGAGATTTGCACATCGCTTGTCATGTTAACGGATAGCAGCTCACACAATGGGCAATTATTTTTCTGACTGCAGTTTCCAAGTGCAAAGATACCCTGTCTCCTATGCTGTTTCTTTTCACTGCCAGTAAAAGGTCTTAATAAAATATAACATCACATACGTCTTGTTATATTTGTCGCCTATGCCTTCGAGTTTAATAATGGTCTTTCAGATCACCGTGACAGGGGAAATAAAAGAACCCCTCTCCACATAGCCAGAGATTTGTACAAATGTTAAATCTTTGGATTGAAATGAAATCAACATTTTCTACAGAGCTCCCTAACCATAACAGTCACAAATAGCTTAAATCATGTTGTAGCTTATGGGTATTTCTGTACTGCTGTCAGAATAAAGGGAAGTCTGGTGTCATAAAATAGCAGCAATAATATGCCCAACAAAATGTAGATAAGTTAAAAGCAATCTAACCTTTTAAAAAAGGAAGATATCGATATAGCTACTACATACATTATGTACCCATCCACCCCAGGCCAGAAGAGTGGCAGATGCAAATGCTGGCAAGGGTGGGGGAGCAAGGTGCAGACCAAGTTTATTTATACAGGAGGTCTAACTTATGGGCCTCCCATCTAGAGACTCTTCCTCCAGGGTGAGTGACACTGGTTGATAAGATGCTTTTCAAATTATAGGAACAGACTGGGGTTTTGCAAAAGGATACATGAGGACAGACAAGCAAATCATAAGGGCATAACAACCACCCAGTGGGTTCCATCAGATGGCACTTCATTTCAATATGAAGGGGAGAAGGGAAAGAGCTAATATGGGATACAGGGTTGAAGCAATATATGTTATATAAATGCAGGGCTAACTAACCAGACATGGATGGCCAAATATTTTTCAATGGCCTCTAATTTAGGAAATTTATAAAATTGTAGTTTAAATAAGTGACAAGTGCAAACCACTGCATTTAGATGTCCAATACCTGAGAGTGCCTGCCATTTATTGGGAGTGCAAATCTGTGTGCCTGACTAGAAATATTGCTCAAGGAGACTCAAATTTTACAGGCACAAATGACCACTACAGGCATCAGTCCTTTTGAAAATATCCTCAACTATATTATTTTTTGAGACACGCTAGGTTTAGGCATCATTGATTGTCTACTGTTTCTTTGGCTGACTTCTTATTAGACAGGAAATTTATTCTTCCTTTCTATATAAAATCCTCATGCATAATGGCCCTGATTTTATGTAGTGTAATTATTTATAAGTTAAAATCTGTAACAATTTTAAACAAAGGCAACATGTTTGCTGCAAAGTACTTGTATCATATGCCCGTTCGTTCAATGTTCATTCATTCTGAATCTGACTAGAAAGCAACAGCCTAATGGTTGGTATGGAGGGCACTATTTACCATCTATGAGAGGTACATTTTCTAGGTAATCATGGGAACTTGGATTCTGTACATTAGGAATCAAAATTTTGCTGAAAAGGGTGCAAAATTATACGTTTAAAAAGTTTAGCAACATAAAAACCACACTTGAGCTGTATGTGAAATTCCTTTTATAATGAGAGCAGCATAAACAGGAAAGATACACAACAGAGGTCATGAGAGTCTACAATAAGTCCTCTTTAGGCTTTGATATACCACTTGTACAGGAGTGAAAAGCTGAAAATAGAAAGTCTCTGCGGCACAGTGGTGTACAGGTGATGACTATTGTGCGACTGACTTTGTGACTTTAGGTAGCTCCAACATTCTCTCACTGGCACAGAACTGAGTCTGAAACACCTACAAATAGGTTCTTTTTCCGCAGCTACAATGGAAGAGTGGAGTGATGTATTATACATAACAATATATTATGTCAACATTTCCTGATGGACAGTGCGCCTCTCCATATATATTTACTCCATTTCTAGCAGACTCTCCTTATCACAAAACCAGTTGGAAATGTTCAATTTTGAAATCTTATTTGGATACGGATCCATTTTCTTATCAAAGTTTTTTTTCTTTCAGCATAACAACCAGTGTTCAGAGCAGACAGTGCCATCAAAAAAGGAGTTAAAGAGCAGCTTATAAGATAGCTCTCTAATATTAATAAATATTAGAATGATTCAGAGAAAAATAAATTCTGTACAACCCCAGACCATTTTCCTTATTCCCAATACTTCCCCAAAAAGAATGCATGTTATGGAAATGTATATTTTATATATCATTTGGCAAACTGTCATCTGGAAATTCTCTCTCCCACTCATACAACAGTGTGTCAATTACCTGGTGGTAATTTGCCAACTTCTTGCCATAGGCTTTGCACTGGCCTGAAATATTTAGCCCACAAGTCATACTAGTGAAATCGTGACACAGAAACTGGGATCCTGCTGTCTTCATTACAGGATTTCCACTTTTGAGAAAACATGCATCTGATCTACAAGGCTTTTGCCTTCCTGATTGATACCATAGAAAGTGCCTTATCAATTAGAAGAGGAAAGGTTTTCTAACCCCTTCCATCTGCAGCCTAAACATCTGAGCCTCCCTGACAAAAAAAGAATTTGTGGCTCTGTTAAATAGTGACTAGCTTTAATATATGCAAATTTTGTCTTTTAGTCCTCTCCCCCCCTCCCCTTTTGTAACGTATTAGTTCTGCATTGTACCTAGTGTTGGGTGCAGGACTCCTCCTCTGAGAATTTTCTGTTTTTCTGAATCTTTACCATTATGTTGGAAAGTACGTTAACTCTTTCTGCCCTCTTCTACCATCAGGAATCAGACTTCATTGGGCTGGGACACAAATGTAAATGAATGGCAGCTTCCCCATTTTGGTTTTCCAACAACAACTCCTCATTCTTTATCTTCTGCCCAGCTATTTTCATAATTTTGAATTTTTTTAAAAATAGTAACCACATGCTCGCGCACACACACACACACACACACACACACACACACACACACACACACACACACACACACACAAATGGCCTACGTTTTAGAAAATGACTAGTGATTCTGGATGCCCATTTCCAGACACCTTAAAGGGGCCCGATTTTCAGAGGATGCACGCTCAGCAGTTTAGAGGGGAAAAAAATGAGCCTACACACTATACCAACATACACACACCGAGATATGTGCAGACGTACTGCAGATCCACACAGACACACGTCTGGGGTGGAAATTTCAACAGCACTCAACATTTTAAAAACCTCACCCATATTTGCTAATTTTTCTTTTGCATTCATGTTTGTTTTATCAGATGATCTTAGCTGAACTGACTGAATTTAAGGACAGCACTGTAGGCAGAGGGCATATTTGGATGAGACAGCAAACAGGCTCTTCCCCCTTGTGCTCATTCATGTTCCCATGACCAACCTGGGAAGTTGTATTCTGCCGGTTTAAATTCTCCATGTAGTTTCAATTGTAGGTGATATTTTTCCCTTCCTAGCCTAAACACTGGGTAGATTGCTATG
The DNA here is from genome assembly GCF_011386835.1 of Chrysemys picta bellii. Lineage (NCBI taxonomy): Eukaryota > Metazoa > Chordata > Testudines > Emydidae > Chrysemys > Chrysemys picta. The sequence continues at coordinate 74,739,338 of NC_088792.1, forward strand.
CACTGTTAAAGAGGTGCTCCATTTTACCTTAGCGGCAGGTAAATTTATCCTTATATTCCATACAGTACCTAGGGGTGTTAAGAGACTTAACTAAAGCACTTTGTGGCACTAGAGGAGTTTGCCTGAGTAAAAGAGTGCGTAGAAACTAAGGACTTTGGGATATGGCCCATAGCTATTACATTTACTGCTATTATTACTGAAGCCACACCCTGCCCCCCCCTCCATGATTCATTAGGTGTTTTACACCTAATGAAATCAATAGGAAATCTGTGCTATAAGGGAGGTTAGAACATTCCCTTAAACATACAGTAAAACACACTAACTCAAGAAAGTTAAGGCAAAGGATGAACTGTTATGCCTCTGCAAAAGTGGGAAAACACAGAAAAAAATATATCAGCAAATCCTTATGTTTGCAAGCAGAACTACAAAACAAAACAGCCTCTTGTTCTAAGCCTTGGTATTAGTCATATTATTATCCATTAAGTGATCCAATCGGATTACCTATGACACAAATGTGCTGACCTGCTCAGAACCAGTTAGGATAAACGGCAAACTGTGATATGTGACAATGGCACTGAGAGCCCAGTGTTTTCACTAGGAAAGTTTATGATGGCCATAACATCGAGTAAGTAACTTTTAGCCCGTCTGTACTGTCTGTTTTTTTCCAACCCATTAGCTAACGGATGACATGGAGGGCCGTGGTTTCTGAGAATGTTCAGGAACCATGCATCAAGTGTTACTAACATGCAGGTTAACTGAAGGTTACTTTCCATTGTTTCAGAATTAGGATAAACACAGAAGCATGGGTGATAGGGTCGCCCAGTCCATCTGGAGAGGCTCTTCTTCTACACTAATGCTGCTAGGATTTATCATTCTTGCTCCGCTGTCCTCTGATGGTAAGTCAGTGACCTTGCCAGGCAATTTATTCCATTACTTAATCTAGTGACGTTTTCCCCTTACCTAAATTCAATTTTTCTTTCCTTACTTTAAAGAATATCAAGCCTGGTTTTAGCCCTCACATGTATGGGGCGGGGGCGGGGTTGGGGGTGGAAGCTATTCCCCCCTCACACATCAAATTTTTTACACTAGTATCATATTCCACCATATTTTGTCTTTTAAGCCAATATATATGAATTTATTTTCAATCACTTCATGTTATATCCTTATAGTCTATTAATTATAGTTACTATTACAATAATAAGGTTTAAAAAAAAACCTTAAGCAAAACTACAAAAGGTTTTGGGAAGGATATAAACCCACGTACTTCTTCAAGGCATATCAGAGCTAATTAATGGGTATTAAAAAGAAACTTTCCATGGAGGCAGGTTATCCTGTAACTGCCATCTACCGGGCTTCTTGCACCTTCTTCTGGAGCACCTGGTGTTGGTCACTGTTGGGAACAGGCTACTGGACTAGATGCAATCTGATCCAGCATGGATGTTCCTAGGTCAATACTTTCAATCAAGTTTGTACCGTCTCCAAGAGATTTGATACTATTTTATAATAAGTTTATAATAACTTCTTCAGTATTCCAATTATTGGATAACAAGAATGAAATGCCATTAATAGCCACCTTTGTCTTATAATTGATCTGTCTAAATAATGTAGATGAGAGATCTCTCTCTCACACACACACCCGTCTATACATTACACTGATAATCCATACAGTTCTCAAATTGGACTGAAAAAATCTGCCATATCTATTTGCCAGTGGTGGAATCTCTATACTCTCTTTTGGTCATTTGTGTGTCAGCAATGGTGGATAACATATCACATAAAAATAATTAAATATTAGAAACAAATGGCTCTAGACTTTTGTCTTCCAGGACTTTCTGTTGACAGACAAAACTATTATTTCAGCAAGGATTTAGAAGTAGTGAATGGAGATGGTTATATAAGGTGCTTAATTTTTCCAAGTAAATCACCAGGTCATCTTTTATAGGACTTGGGCAGTAATGCTGATGGTTGGAAAATGTCTACAAGTGTTCTGTAGTAGCTATGTTCTTCTAAATGCTACGTAATCCCAGGGATATTTTAGGTAGCGCTGTCAGGAACACTGAAATGAAGTTTTCATTGGAACTTACTGTTTCACCAGAGTCCACGCATATTAGTTTGGACAACATTTTCATGGGGAAGGTGGGTCAGAAACCCTCACACACTCTAGCCTGAGACATGAGAGACCAAAGGTCACTGCTCTATCCATCAGGCCACCCCCATACAAACACACCTTCATTCCAGATTGAAAAGCTCAGGTGTCAATCTGAAAATGGACATTTGGACAGGATTCTGTTTTCACAAAAACACTGGAAAGGTTTTGCTCCACAACATATTTTGAGACCTTGAATGTTGCTGCAACCTGGAATTGTTGGCCAGTTCTAATTTTAAAAGGCACGGATTTCGTTTCCGATAAGTAGCAGCGATGTTGGTGAGCTCAGCGGGGCTGTCTCTGAGCAAAGTCCACCTACCACTAGCACTTTCAGCCTGGAGTGGTTGATGGGTAATTTAGACTGGGAAAAAGCTGGAAAGAATAGACTTACCGGGTAGGACTCCACTGCAATTAAAAACCCGCAGCTGGCCTGTGCTGGCTGACTGAGGCAAAGGGACTGTTTAATTGTGGTGTAGATGTTCAGGCTCAGGCTGGAGCCAAGGCTCTAAAACTCTGGGAAGTGGGAGAGTCCCAGAGCTCAGGCTGCAGTCTGAGCCCAAATGTCTACATAACAGTTAAACCGCCCATTAGTCCAAGCCTGAGCCAGTGGGCATGGGCCAGCTGCAGGTGTCTAATTGCAGTGTAGACATACCCCAAAAGTTTCACCGTCAGAAAGAGTCTGCCTTTTCAAGAGCTATACCATAGAGCGCCTAATCCACCACTGCTTTCCACCAGTTCTACATTGATGTAACGCCACAGATTCCAATGCAATGACACTGATTTAAAATTAGAGTAATACAGTGGTGAATCAGGCCATGAAATCTTATATTAGAATTCTATTAACAATTTTCATTGTGACAGAGGAAAAGAGTTGGTATCTTCCCAGTTCAGACTTAATGGAATTCTCCTGTACAGGGCTAGGGCTGTTAGAACATGTTTTAACCCTATTGGATTGTCTATAACCCTAAAAGGTCAAAGAGAAAGGTAAAAAAACCACATAATTTCTGACAAAAACAACAAGGAGTCTGGTGGCACCTTAAAGACTAACAGATTTATTTGGGCATAAGCTTTCGTGGGTAAAAACCTCACTTCTTCAGATGCATAGAGTGAAAGTTACAGATGCAGGCATTATATACTGACACATGGAGAGAAGGAAGTTACTTCGCAAGTGGAGAACCAGTGTTGACAGGGCCAATTCAATCAGGGTGGATGTAGTCCACTCCCAATAATAGATGAGGAGGTGTCAATTCCAGGAGAGGAAAAGCTAATTTCTGACAGGCGTTTGCACAGTGCCCTCCTTCCCCGCACCCCAGTGGACATCTTTTGGTGTGAATGTAGGATGTGTCATAATGAAGCTGGTGAAAAATGGCATTTCCAGCCATCAGCACCTATACAAGTAGGCAAATGTATCTTGGCTGGGGTCCAATAAAGTCTGCCTAGGACTTTGACTTGAAATATATATATTGAATAAGAGGATTACCGAGTTTTCACATCATGACATATATTCTTCCTGCCTACTCCCTCTCTGCCCCCTCCCAGCATCCTCCTCTAGCATAACAGGCCTTGTCTGTGAGAACAGAATGTCTTGTCCTTTGGACGTATTAGTTCACATTCAGTCCTGTGGAGTGACATTGGTTTCAGTGGGGTTACACCAAGATGAACTTGGCCAAACTAACTTCATCACTCAGTGATGCTTTTCCGAAATGAGCTGTTAAAATTATCACAAGATGTTCTTTGCTGACAGAAAAAAAAGACAGGGCTTCTTATAACATACATTTTGTCAATCCAGTCACTATCCAGGCATGTGTTAGAGAAGCCAGGATGGGTGTCAGGCAGGTAGAATCTGTATCAGCACTTCAGATAGGTCGGTGACCAGCCTCAGTGTTTTAACTTTGGAGAGAAAAGATTGACGGTGAAGGCAGGTGCAGCCAATGCTGTTTGCCAGTTGGAAGTGCCATGTCAGACACCTGGTAGTGACAGCCATCCCAGCACCTGGTATTAGAGGAAATGTCGAGAGTGCGGAGACATACAATGACTGATGTGTCTACTCCCATTTGCAATCAGGCTGTAATTCATAATCATCTCTTCCCCACCACTGACATGTTTGAGTTTGGGGTTTTTTGTTGTTGTTTTTTTTAAACTCTCCTCTCCCCAACTCCCACTGTGCTGCCTAGATCTTAGCTAGCACACTCTAATTTCTCACACAGCATCTAATTGATTATCTACAGTTTCCCACAGCTTATCTGCATTACTACTTTCTAAATAGCGGTCCCCCATTTTGTATCTCCAGTAATTATTTCTCCCCAGAGCTTACCTCTATCTATATTAAAATCACATTTTTATATTATCTGCCCATTTCATTGAGCTTGCTAGCTCCTTCTGCAATTTTAATGTATGTTCTTTCCTTCTGGTATAATTTAAAAGTGTAACAACCCCACAGCTGACATTTTCTGCTGCATCATTAATAAATATTGTCAGGATTTGAGGAAGGTAAAGCCCTTGAAGGAATATTTCCAGCTTTGATGAAAGAAACACAAGTTTATATTTGATATGAGTCTAAACTCAGAGGTTGGCCTTTTCAGAGCAACTTTGAAAGGAAAGTTTGTTCAGTCCAAGGCTTGCCAGCAAAGTACATAATTGGTCCCTATGTAAGTAGCAATAAGTGTTTACAACATTGGTCGGATGTACTCATTGATGATAGAGGTGTTCTTAGCCAGACTCTTGTAACACTGTCTACTTGTTTTTTCTTCTGTAATATTATTGTAGACTTTATGGTGTAGCTGTATGCTGTGCCTCCTGGCTCATTGCAAACTGCTGGTGAACAACCCATAGCTCAGAGAGGTTTCTAAAAATCAGTTGTTAAATATCTGAATAATGAACAAAATTCAGCTTGATCTCTTTGTGGACAATTTGCAAATCGAATGCAGGGATGCATTTCTGGAATAAACTGAAATGAACAGTTTGACTGGATTTAGCAGCAAAGCACCTGGCTTGACTGACACTTTTTGCATGCTGCTAATACCGGTGAAACAGATGAGATTCTAAAACCTGTCTGAAATGTACTTTCCCCCCCCCCTATAAAATATGGGGTTAAAAAATAGAGGCCCTTGTGGTGCAGTAGAAAGGTTTTACTGGTACTTGTTTGGGTTGGCGCACCCAGCTGGTTGAGCTCTTTACCTCTTGTGACTAATGTAGCCATTCCAAACTCACATCCTTATAAACAAACCACACCTCACGGCATCCTGTAGCGTCTGGTGGCTCAACAATTTCCATGAGAGCCCTCTCACCCCTCTCTTCGAATTCCTCCACTGCCTCCCCCTTCTCCATCACAAACATAAGCTGCTCATCTTCACTTTCAAGGCCTTTTATGGCTTAATCCCACCCTACCTATTATCTCTCACTATCAAGATGTTGATTCCTGTGGCACCTTTAAGACTAATCGATTTATTCGGGCATAAGCTTTTGTGGGTAAAAAACCCACTTCCATCAAGAAGGGGGTTTTTTACCCACAAAAGCTTATGCCCAAATAAATCGATTAGTCTTTAAGGTGCCACCGGACTCCTCGTTGTTTTTGTGGATACAGATTAACATGGCTACCCCCTGATACTTGGTATCAAAATGTTGACTCCCTGCCTCTAATCTGCCCATGATGCCAGAATCCAATCACCCACTTGTTGAGTTTTCAAAACAACACCTTTGTGCTTTTTCTCATTCTGACCATCATGCCTTAGAGGTACTCCCCATAAACATCTGCAAAACTACCTTCTTAGCTAACTTAAAGCTCTCCTTTGCCAGGATGCCTACAAAAAAACATAATAGGCTACTTGTGGGCTGAGACCACTGACTGTCATGCTGACCTGTATGGTCTACTCCCCAATCTTTCCATCTGTATCCCACTGCAAACTCTTTGGGGCAGGGACCATATTTTAGTTCTGTTCGTACAGTGGGGTTCTGGCCCACGACCAGGCCTCCTAAGCACTACAGCAATGTCAGTAACAACTTGTCCAGTTTTCTTGTAATGTTACTGTTAATAACAAATAGCCAAAGCTGCAAGATGCCAAGTGTCTCCCGAGAGAACCTAAAACTAGCATGTTTATTTATGAAAGCCATACAGTGTACCCAATTTTAAGTCATTTCAGAGAGAGACTGCTTGTGGTAGTGTATCTGAGATAGTGTTCAGAACATCTCTTAAGCATATGTTTAAATTGAATTGATTTCACTGAGACTTATGCACGTTCTTAAAGGTTAATCTCATGCTTAAATCCTGAACTGGGGCCTCAGAGGGGAGATGTCCACAGTACGAGGCTAGCGTCGACTTCCAGAGCATTGCACTATGGGTAGCTATCCGACAGCTATCCCACAGTTCCCGCAGTCTCTGCCGCCCCTTGGAATTCTGGGTTGAGATCCCAATGCCCGGATGATGCAAAACAGTGTCGCGGGCGGTTCTGGGTACATGTCGTCAGGCCCCTCCCCCCTCGTCACAGCAACGGCAGACAATAGATTCGCGCCTTTTTACCTGGGTTACCTGTGCAGACAACATACCACGGCAAGCATGGAGCCCGCTCAGCTCAGCTGAGCTCACCGTCACCATATGTCCTCTGGGTGCCGGCAGACGTGGGACTGCATTGCTACACAGCAGCAGCTGCTAACTGCCTTTTGGCGGTAGACGGTGTAGCATGAGTGATAGCTGTGGGGCTGGCAGCCGTAGGGCTGCATTGCACCAGCCCCTTGCCCTTTGGTAGGCGATGGTATATTATGACTGGTACCCATCGTCATCATACTGGAGTGGCTGTCAATCATGGCCACCTGGGCAGACATGTTTCGATGATGATGGCTACCAATCGTAATATACTATTTTCTGCCAATTGCCCAGTATTGTCTGCTAAGCACCCAGAAGAGGCCGAGGGCGATGCTGTGTGCTGGCGGACGTGGGGCTGGCAGACGTGGGGCTGCATTGCTACACAGCAGCAGCCCCTTGCCTTTTGGCAGACGATGGTATATTATGATTGGTATCCATCATCGTACTGGAGAGGCTATCACTCATGCTGCACCGTCGGCTGCCAGCTTAAGATGTAAAAAATAGATTTGTTCTGTATTCATTTGCTTCCCCTTCCTCCGTGAAATCAATGGCCTGCTAAGCCCAGGGTTTTCAGTTTAATCTTTGGGGGGACCATTCTGTGATCCAATTTGCCAGGGCAATGAAAGACCTGGTGATAGCAAGGGCAGTGACTCTGGGCAACGTGCAGTCAATAGTGGATGGTTTTGCTGAAATGGGATTCCCAAACTGTGGCGGGGCCATAGACGGAACCCATATCCCTATCTTGTCACCGGAGCACCAAGCCACCGACTACGTAAACCGCAAGGGGTACTTTTCAATGCTGCTGCAAACCCTGGTGGATCACAAGGGACGTTTCACCAACATCAACGTGGGATGGCCGGGAAAGGTACATGATGCTCGCGTCTTCAGGAACTCTGCTCTGTTTCGAAAGCTGGAGGAAGGGACTCATGAAGCCGTACACAGGCAGCCTGGACAGGAGTCAGGACCTGTTCAACTACAGGCTGAGCAAGTGCCGAATGGTGGTGGAATGTGCATTTGGACGTTTAAAAGCACGCTGGCGCAGCTTACTGACTCGCTCAGACCTCGCTCAGACCTCAGCGAAAAGAATATCCCCATTGTTATTGCTGCTTGCTGTGCGCTCCACAATATCTGTGAGAGTAAGGGGGAGACCTTTATGGTGGGGTGGGAGGTTGAGGCAACTCGCCTGGCCGCTGATTACGCGCAGCCAGACACCAGGGCGGTTAGAGGAGCACAGCAGGGCGCGGTGCGCATCAGAGAAGCTTTGAAAACGAGTTTTGTGACTGGCCAGGCTACTGTGTGAAACTTCTGTTTGTTTCTCCTTGATGAACCCTCCAAACCCCCCCCCCCGACCCGGTTCACTCTACTTCCCTGTAAACCAACTACCCCACCCCACCCTCCCCTCCCCAATTCGAGCACCGCTTGCAGAGGCAATAAAGTCATTGTTTTTTCACATTCATGCATTCTTTATTAGTTCCTCACAGAAGTAGGGGGATAATTGCCAAGGTAGCCTGGGATGGGTGGGGGAGGAGGGATGGAAAAGGACACACTGCATTTTAAAACTTTTACTCTTATTGAAGGCCAGCCTTCTGATGCTTGGGCGATCATCTGGGGTGGAGTGACTGGGTGGACGGAGGCCCCCCCACCGTGTTCTTGGGCGTCTTGGTGAGGAGGCTATGGAACTTGGGGAGGAGGGCTGTTGGTTACACAGGGGCTGTAGCGGCGGTCTCTGCTCCTGCTGCCTTTCCTGCAGCTCAACCATACGCTCGAGCATATCAGTTTGATGCTCCAGCAGACGGAGCATTGACTCTTGCCGTCTGTCTGCAAGCTGACGCCACCTATCGTCTTCAGCCCGCCACTTGCTCTTTTCAGCCCGCCATTCAGCCCGCCACCTCTCCTCTCGTTCATATTGGGCTTTTCTCATCTCCGACATTGACTGCCTCCACGCATTCTGCTGTGCTCTGTCAGCATGGGAGGACATCTGCAGCTCCGTGAACATATCGTCCCTCGTCCTACGTTTTCTCTTTCTAATGTTCACGAGCCTCTGCGAAGGAGAAACATTTGCAGCTGGTGGAGGAGAAGGGAGAGGTAGTTAAAAAAGACACATTTTAGAGAACAATGGGTACACTCTTTCATTACAAGGTCGCATATTTCGGCTTGCAGGCAGCCATGGTAGGCCACAGTGTTTTGGCTTTTTTAACCTTCTTAACATGCGGGAAAGGTTGCAAACAGCAGCGCATTTCCCATATCAAGGATGAATTGGGTTGTCCATTTAAAATGGGTTTTCAATGTAAAAGGAGGGGCTGCGGTTTCCCGGTTAACATGCGGCACAAACACAAGTAAACCACCCCCCCCACACACACACACGATTCTCTGGGATGATCACTTCACCCCTCCCCTCCACCGCGTGGTTAACAGCGGGGAACATTTCTGTTCAGAAGAGCAGGAACGGGCGCCTCTGAATGTCCCCTTAATAAAATCACCCCATTTCAACCAGGAGAGCTTTCTGGAGATGTCCCTGGAGGATTTCCGCTCCATCCCCATACGCGTTAACAGATTTTTCCAGTAGATGTACTGGCCGCGATTGCCAGGGCAAATTAATCATTAAACACGCTTGCTTTTTTTTTTGTAATGTTTACAAATATTTACAAAGTTACACTCACCAGAGGTCTCCTGTGTGCCCTGAGGGTCTTGGGTGAGTTCGGGGGTTACTGGTTCCAGGTCCAGGGTCACAAACATATCCTGGCTGTTGGGGAAACCGGTTTCTCCTCTTCCTTGCTGCTGTGAGCTACCTACAGTACCTCCATCCTCATCTTCCTCGTTCCCTGAACCGTCTTCCCTGTGTGTTTCTCCAGTGAGAGAGTCATAGCACACGGTTGGGGTAGTGGTGGCTGCACCCCCTAGGATCGCATGCAGCTCCGCGTAGTAGCGGCAAGTTTGCGGCTCTGCCCCGGACCTTCCGTTTGCTTCTCTGGCTTTGTGGTAAGCTTGCCGTAGCTCCTTAATTTTCACGCGGCACTGCTGTGTGTCCCTGTTATGGCCTCGGTCCTTCATGGCCTTGGAGATCTTTTCTAATACTTTTCCATTTCTTTTACTGCTACGGAGTTCAGCTATCACTGCTTCATCTCCCCATATGGCGAGCAGATCTCGTACCTCCCGTTCGGTCCATGCTGGAGCTCTTTTGCGATCCTGGGACTCCATCACGGTTACCTGTGCTGATGAGCTCTGCGTGGTCACCTGTGCTCTCCACGCTGAGCAAACAGGAAATTAAATTCAAACATTCGCGGGTCTTTTCCTGTCTACCTGGTCAGTGCATCTGAGTTGAGAGTGCTGTCCAGAGCGGTCACAATGAAGCACTGTGGGATAGCTCCCGGAGGCCAATAACGTCAAATTCCGTCCACACTACCCCAATTCCGACCCGCAAAGGCCGGTTTTATCGCTAATCCCCTCGTCGGAGGTGGTGTAAAGAAACCGGTTTAAAGGACCCTTTAAGTCGAAAGAAAGGGCTTCGTTGTGTGGACGTGTCCAGGCTTAATTCGGTTTAACGCTGCTAAAGTCGACCTAAACCCGTAGTGTAGACCAGGCCCAATTCTCCCATCCCCCCAATCCTTATAGAAGGGGAGGGCAACAGGGTCCCAGTGATGGGACGGCTGGGATCACGTGGAAATGATGACCTGTGGCATACAAGTTTTTCCTAGGTAGTTTCCGATTTTAAGTGAATAAAGTTGTGGCCTAATTAAACCACTTCCACTGCCTTCGGTCTTTCTTCCAACATGGCTAGACAATGGCTAGGGCTTACCCACCAATAGTCCCTAGTGCTGAGACTGAACATTTGTCCGGGGTGAATTGTCTGCTTCAGATAAGGCAGCAAGTCCATGCCATATTTACTACTAAAAATCACAGGTTTCCAGAGTGATCCCTACAATCCTCACCTCTAGCCTCACCCAACACTCAGTCTTGGCCCCCTCCCGCACATCAGAAAAAGCAAAACCTCCCCTGAGTAAGCGTGATCACATAGTATTTCCAGACAGACACGTTCAGCTGAGCTTTGCAAACAGGCCTCTGAATTTTTTTAAGACGTTTTCCATTACTAATCTCAATCTAATCCTTTGAGAAGGGCTTAAGTGGTGCGCATCGTAAATAATGATGAAGTGTCAGAATGCTGTTCAGAGCAGGCAACTGGAGAACTGTGTAAGAGACAACTAGTCATCAAGGCAGAAGTGCAAAAAGCCAAAAGATCAAATGACGATCTTATTTTAACTACTTTTGGAATGGAGGTCAGGGATACAATCGCTCTGAAAAGAAAATCATCAAGATCACTGGGGTTGATCACCCTAGACACTTCTGTAGAATACTGGTACAAATGAACATCAGCGTGTCAGTATTCCCCAGTGCTTTAACATGATAGCAAGATCATGCTCTGGTCTATGCCACAGCACTTTGAATAGAATCTTGCCATTGGCGCTGCTAGACCGGATTTTTGCAATGCACTCGACTTGGCATAGCTTTAAAGCTACGTAGAAGCAAAAACTGGAGAGAGACTACAGTTACCATCTTATTTAGAGATACTGGTCACAGGTAGCAGATTACACCTGGTCTCTAAGTCTGCACTAAGGCTCCAATTTGCCTGCAGCTGCGATTCAGTGAGTACCATTTTTTGAATCTGTAATACTATAGAATGCAGTAGAACCCCATTTATCCAACCCTCCATTATCTGGCTCTCCATATTAATCAAACAATCAGCGCGCACACGTTCAGAAGCTATAGCTTTGCTCTTTCCTAGTCTCCAGATTTTTTTGATTATCCAATCTGGCCCCGGTCCCAATTAGATTGGATCAAGGGATAATCCTGCTGTATATGGTTTGGGATGTGGCTACCTAGCAGACTATCTCTCTTCCTGCGTAGTCCTGGCACTTGAAATCAGCTGGGGAACTTTGCTCAGTTTGATTGTCAGGAGACTGATGATCAGACGCAGGGCCCTCCACTCTAGAAATGAATCCTTTTGCTGACAGACCCTCAGTCACTCATCTTCAGCGCACAGATACTCAAGTTTTTCCCTGAGAAGTTTTATTATTTATATTACTATAGAGCTTAGAGGCCTCAATTGAGATTGGAACCTCACTGTGTTAAATGATGGCCATATAGATAGTAAGAGAGAGTGCTTGGACGAAATGGCTACAAGCTAAATACACAGAACAGGGAGCAGGTGGGAGAAAGTGGGATTTGTTTATTCACATTGACAGAGAGGTTAAGTGACTTGCCCAAGGTCACACAGGATAGCTCTGGTAGAGTCAGGAACTGAACACAGATCCCTTGTGTTCAGCCCAGTTCCTTAAGAAAGAGGCATCCTCTCTCTTGCTCAAGGAAGTCACACAAAAGTAACTCCTAGCACTTCCATAACATTTTGCATTTCCAAAGTAATTTACAAAAACTAGCTACAACAATCTGCATAACACTCTGTGAGCTGGTTAACAATTAGTGATATTTCCATTTTAGAGTTGGAGAAAGGGTGACAAAGACAGCCTTTTTTGTAAAGAGGCATGAGATCCACGCGCGATGGTGTGGACACATTTGGGTGTTCGCACACCTGCTAGGCATGTACAATCCCACTAACTGTATGCACAAAAGGAGCTATGCAGTGGATTTGGGGTAATCCACTTAACCACTGTTGGCCAAAGTGGGGTTAGTGGTTTATTCAAGGCCCAGAGCAGGTCAGAGGTAAACTGGAATTAGGGGATGGCTCCTACTGCTCTGGTCAATCCTCTAGATGAAGTAAGATCCTGTCTCTGAAATCCACTGAAGTCATTGAGTCCATCAATTTAACCCAGAGTTTTCCTAGTTCACAGCCTATAAACAGCACATACACAACTCTGATGTATACCAAAAATGCAATACAGAAACACTGTCACATTTCCTGAAATGTTGTGTCAGTCTTTCCTATTCTTTATTATTTTGAGTAAGTTTAGTCTAAAAACTGGGTTTCTGATCAGATAAAGACATCCAGAATTGAAGGCAGGCAACATATGCTATTTTAGTGAGCGTATTATTTAAAGTAGGCCCTTCCCCATCTGTTTCAGACCTAATTATTACATCATCATTATGCAGCAAGATTTACAATAAGTGAATTAAATGAGTATGCAAGTGCTTTGAACAATGCAGCTGTGACATTTTTGGAAATGAAATAAGGGAAAATGTCACTTTTTTCCCCCTACTGTGTTTGCAGAGAACGTTCCTTGGTAAGCAAACAAATAGTTCTCCCACATTCCTTAGTCACACATAATTGTGTACTGAAGAACAACAAAGCACCCCCTTGGATTTGAAGAAAATGCTACACTCTTATCAATGACAACATTGCAAGTTTAGTGATCAAAACAGCAGTCTCTATTAAAAACATGCAGCTTGCTCTCCCTAACCTAGTTGTCTTCAGACCAAATCAGATTAAGATTAATTACAGTGATTAAAGAAGGGGACAGGATACAGCAATAGTAGTATCAATGTATCACATTTACTGTTTCCCTGGTCCTTTATCCAACAAGAAATCAGCAAGTCATAGGGGCTCTACTTTAGCCCATGTGCATTTTGTTCTAGAATAATTAACCCTTTGTCTGCTCATTTACAAAGCATAGGTATGATTATACAACCACACACAGTCTTCTTCATAACTGTCTTCAGAGGGAACAAAATAGCCAGATTTTTATCATTTGTGCCCAATGTGTGGTATCCATTGGAAGCAGTTCCCTAGATATAACTTTTTTTAAATTAATGTGCAGAGGTAGAATGAAAAAGGTTTGGCTAAGGTTCAGGTTATGAAATCATCATGGGGAACCCTACTTCCAATTCTCTCCCCTCCTTTTATGTATTTAGGATATTGCATTTTTGTAAGTGGAGCTATGTTGCCCCTCAGTTCAAGCCCAGCTGTCTGTAGCTACCTGAAGCTAGCTTTAGCCCCAATATAAGGTCATATTACAAGGCCACTGGATTGGTGATAGGCCACTGAAATTCTATTAAGTTGCATTTAAAGGACTACTGGACAACCCTCATTTCCAAGCCACAATCTGCACCTCAGGGCAGGTGGTAAAGGATCACTTTCCCTCCCCCAAACCAAGATGCAGAGTGAGAGTCAGGGCCTGAGCCAAAGCACAGAAGGAAAAGAAAAAAAGAAAAGGAAAGAGTCCCTTTGGGTTTTGGATCAGCCCTACCATCTTTTGTACAGGTTGAACCTCTCTAGTCCGGCACCCTTGGGACCTGACTGGTGCCAAACCAGAGAATTTGCCGAACCACAGGAGGTCAATGCAGAGTGCCAGCGGGTCTCCATAGGCGTGAGAAGTTCAACCTGTAGGTATAAGTAAACCTGGCTTCAGGTCACACAAGTTCTCTTGCCAGGGGACTTGGCTCTTCTCCTTCCAATCAGTAGCAAAGTCACTCTGACCAAATTCTGCTTCTTTTAGGTCTTCTTCTTACTTACCCTGCTCAGGATCTTGTTCTGCTAAGAGACCCCTCCTCTGTGCCTGACTACACAAGCAACCTCTACATGACCAGATAGAGCTTCTTCCATTACACCAGTGAAAGACTCTAATCCCTTTAATGTCTGGCTCCATGAAGAATGGGGACACCCTGTCTCGAGTGCTTTAGCACTACTTACGGCAAGCGGTCATCAGATGAAAAACAAACAGGTTCAGAAGAGACCAGTGACTTTGTAGGCAGAAAGGCAGCAGAAAATAAGGACAGCTGGACTGTAGGAGACAAATATTTATTCTCCATATTTAAGCTTTGAACTGGAGATCAAACCCAAGCCTGGAGAAAACAAAACCAAACCACCACATGATTGAAGGGAGAGGATTTGCCCCTTGCAAATAAAGTCTACGACCATGTCTCCCCTCCATTAGCAGATGGCTGCTTGACTTTTTATCTCTAGCAATATAAGTGTTGAGCTATTTCCAGTGCTAACCCTGTGCTTGTAAATATGGATACTCATCTTGTTTGAGAAATTTAAATATTTCAGCTTGGCATGGCACTAATACTGAACCAGTAAGTACCTGGAATGAGGCCATGCAAGAAACCTTGCTGAGATAGCAACAACAGAGCTGGGTGAAGTATGTGAAAAAGAACTCCTAAAACCTTTGTGAATGCCAACTCAGACTTGAATCCAGTCAAACTTGTACACCCCATTGTGTTGGCTTCTCACAAAGCATTCACATGAGCAAAGTTTAGTTCAGAAGAAGCAAATATCAACCCCATGACTGAGATTTGCATTAAATAATTGTTTAGTGACAGAAGGAAATTTAGTATGGGTGGAAGCAGAAGTAGTTTTTACAAGTTAGGTCATCCAATCAGAGCACACAAGTGATGCCATGTTATGTTTTCGCACAGTTCCAATGAGGAATTCTATATAATCAAATGAATACTCACTACAAACTGTCTGCAAACAACCCTTGCGGTGAAAGTTGTTCACGTAGCCCAAAAGTGATGAGCGATTTTGGATGCCCAATTTAGTCTTCCTAAAGGGGCCTGATTTCCACAAAGAAGAGCACCTGTCCTCTAAAAAGTCTCACCCTTGACTATCTCAACTTGAGATACCTTAAAAGAAAGCCCAAAAATCCAGGCACCCAAAATCTGTGGTCCTTTGGCCATAACCTGTATTTTAGGTTGTGAACAAATTAATGGAAACTATTACCTGTTCAGGGGACAATTATTATTTGTATTGCAGTAGTACCTCAGCACAGGTGCTGGAACTAGGGGTGCAGTTCAATCCCCTGGCTTAAAGTGGTTTCCATCATATACATACAGAGTTTACAGTTTGGTTCAATGGCTCTCAGCACCCCCACCTAGGAACCCAAGCATGGTGCATGCTACATAGGGTGCAAACACAAACTGGGCTGTACAAAATGTCAGTCCCTGCCCCAAAGAGCTTACAGTCAAGTACAGAGTCATATGATATTTCCCACATCCAACATGTAGTCAAAGAAATTTCACTATTTACTTGAAACTCAAGTTTTTCTTCCTTTTCTCATCAGGTGAAGAAAATTAACAGCTACAAGCGTCAGAAGAAAGATGTTGATGAAAGACTGATTCTCTCCCCTGTTGAAGAAGGAGGTTACAGCTACCAAACAAATTGCTTCTGACTCAACTTGGTGTTGCAGCTGTGTCGGGCCCGGGATACAAGAGAGACAAAGTGGGTGAGGTAATCGAAGCCCCAGGTCCGTTGTTGAGAGACAAGCTCTTGAGCTATGCTGAGCTCTTCTGGGAAAGGTACTGAGAGAGTCACAATAAGGAGAAGAAAGGGTTTTTCTCATATGCTAGGCAAAGATGTCTCCCGCATTGTATGACTTTCTGTACCTTTCCCAGACCTGAAGAACTACTCAGTGTAGCTCAAAAGCTTGTCTCTCTCACCAACAGAGCTTGGTCCAATACAAGATATTACCTCATCCAACTTGCCTCTCTGATTGAACTTGTCGCTACAGCATGTCAGGAGAAGGGCTACCTGTGTGCCTACAGTGTCCTAATAGCAGTAAAAGGGTACGTCTATACTTACCTCCGGGTCCGGCGGTAAGCGATTGATCCCGGAAGTGCTCGCCGTCGACGCCGGTACTCCTGCTCCGCGAGAGGAGTACGCGGAGTTGACGGGGGAGCCTGCCTGCTGCGTGTGGACCCGCGGTAAGTTCGAACTAAGATACTTCGACTTCAGCTACGTTATTCACGTAGCTGAAGTTGCATATCTTAGTTCGAAGTGGGGGGCTAGTGTGGACCAGCCCAAAGAGACGTGCTGTATGGAAGTGTGCCATACACTGTTGGAGACATCTTTGCCTAGCATCTGAGAAAAAACTATTCTTGTTCTCAAAGTGGAATATACTGGCAACATAGTTAAGAAGAGCTTGATTTTTTGTGCGCCTCAGCGGGGCTTTTGGGTTACAGAAGATGTTTAGTAGTTTGTGTGAAAAACTCACGCAGACTGGGTGGCAAATATTAACCAAAAACGATGCCATAAAACATGGAGTGACATGGTTAAAATCCAACAATAGAAGCTGGCCCGGAAAATTCTCATCTTATTTTACCATAGCATCATTAGTTCTTCCAAGATCTTACAACCAAGAGGATGTGTTTATTTTTTTATAACTTGACCCTAAAAATACAAATAGCGGTTGTTAAAATGATTCAGTTTGCATCACATGAAAGTAGATGTTACAAGACTGCTATTTAAAAGGGATGAAAGGTATACATATATAGTTAACAGAAAGATTGTCATTTAGTAGCATTGTTCATAAGTTAGTAGATTCAATGAAGTAGTTATGCACCGCAATGACTTCTGAATCCACTAAAGTGCAGTATATGTGCACCTGAATTGAACCCCTCAGCAGTTAGAGAGCTGAGATTATAATTCATAGCAAATTCAGTTAAATTTAGCCTCGTTTTCAGTGGGGGATTTTTCCACAAGACATTCGCAATTATCTCAATTGTACTCGTGCAAATATTTACCAAATAATTTCTTGACATAATTCTTGCTCTGTAGATTGCAATGAACCTGCCTGCTGACAAGTATCAAGCATTCAAAACTCAAACTCTGATGTTCGTTTTGACAGAACACTGAAGTCACATGGAATTGTTTCTGTTCTCTAATTGAATAAATGTAACTGAGAATCAGGTGTCTGGCAAGAATACTCACTTTAAGAAGCTCGAAATTATTTTTCCATGAGACCCAGCAGTTGACAGCACTTTGTGTTCCCCAAACTATGCAAAAGAGCACTTCCTAGCACACACGAGAGACAGACCAGGGAGCCCTTACAAATAAGATCATTGCTCCAGGTGCTATACACATCACCTTCTTTGCTTGCCAGTTCAGTTGATATGTAAAACTGCACCTAAAATGAAAAACCAAAAAACCAAAACACAATTACATAAAATTAGCAACTGCAATTATGTATAGTAATAAAAATGTATGTCTATTCTATAAGTAATATTTGTTTAGGAAATTATAGAAATGGATTATTTCCAGCAATTAATAATTTACTCGGCAATACCGTTACACTGTAATATTTACATATAATTTTACATATATTAGATAATCTGTTTATCATTTAGTTTCCCCAACTCTTCATCCTTTTTTAAAGTAATTATTGGTAAAAACAAAGGGCTGGCTCCTAGCCTACACTATGGCCTCTTTGCGCTGTTCTGGTGGTGCAGAACTACCCTAACAGGGTAGCTGAGGAGTCTCCTGGCGCTTCAGGATCCCTGACTTGTGTCTCTTACAGCAGTCCAAAGGCTGCTCTAAGTTCCTCTAGGAGTGAAACCAGCTCTAGCACACTTAAGAAGGCAAGCAGGATTTGTCTTCAACATAGGTAGCTATCTAAGCCCATAGTTAGGCCTACCATATTCATAATTATATCTATCTATAGTTATAGCACACCTTAGTAAGGAAGAAGCCAATAAATCTGAAACATTAAGTGTGTGTATTCAACAGTTATGAATTTATAAAACGATGCAGCATTTCAATCCATTCAGACTCAACTCCAAGGCCAGAAGGGACTATTATAATCATCTAGGCTGACCTGTACAACACAGGGCATGGCATTGCCCCAAAATAATTCCTAGAGCCGATATTTGAGAAAAAACATTGTGTCTTGATTTTAAAAGAGTCAGTGATGGAGAAGCCACCATGTCCCTTGATAAGTTGTTCCAATGGTTAATTACTTTCACTGTTAAATATTTATGCCTTATTTTCAGTCCATTACACAGCTCCATTCTCTTGCAAACTACCTGGCCCAGAGCTGTCCAGATACACCCTCTGCTGGCCAAAACATGCACCCACAGCTTCACTTGCCTGGATAGCTTTCTGTTTGTTGGTTGGTTTTCTAGTATTCACCTCCTAGAGCAGGGTTCTCAAACTTTATTGCACTGCAAACCCCTTCTGACAACAAAAATTACTACACAACCCCAGGAGGAGAGACCAAAGCCTGAGCTCACCCACCCAAGCTTCTCCGCCCCAGCAGGGGAAGGGCAGACCACTTTGGGGTCCCGACCCACAGTTTGAGAACCACTGTCCTAGAGGCATTCCAGCATTTCAAGCAAATTTCTGTTTTTTATTTATTCATTCCACTCCCTTTTCCTGCCCGACGATCTCTTTAATCACTTATCCTGGGTGTAGTTCGCAGTTTGCCCCAAATAATCAATCCAAAAACACATCCTCCCGTCCCAGGATTACCATAGTCATTAGCACCCATATATCTCTCTTCCAGACGGCTGCCTGGCCCCCTCTCAGGGCTCACCACTGGTAAGGGCTTGTATTTCTGACCTCCCTTCCCCTACCTTCTCTCTGAAGGGTTTCATGATACTTTTCTGACCTCCCCATGCCTACCTTCTAGCTGAAGGGATATATGCCACTTCACAAAGCTACAGCTTAACGCAGAGCCTTTCTCCAGCCTTTTATCTCACCTACCTTTTTTCTCTCCAGCCTTTGCCAGGCCCTTCCCAGAGAGCAGGGAACTTCCTACTCTTCCTTCATAGTCACCACCTAACTGAATGTGCTCCTCTATTTATGTAATCAGCTCGGATCCTCCCACTCCTGGGGTCAGTCATTATAATTAAGTCTCAATATTACATTCAGCTGAGGATTAGCTGCTCAGTCACAGCCAAGACTAAACCCCGCTTGCTTTACAGGGCCAACCAGCCAGCCTCATAGCGCTCCATGCACATCTTCACCTGTAGCCTTTACTCTGCAATGTACCACCAAAAGAGTGTAGTTGTGACATGTTTCTGGCTGGCTGGCAACAGACACCTGTGGTCTCCACTGCTAGGTAACCTTCGGACTAAGTGGAGTCTCCCCCAGTCTACCCTTTTATTTAGTGGGAAGCTATTTGGACTAATGGTAAGAAGCTCATTATTGTATCATCGTGTCCCATGCCTGCACAGTTGAGAAGGAGATTATTTTTATTGAGCTCTCTGTTGCCATCAAACTGAGGCCAAGTAAAGCATTGCATTCTATGCAGCTTACATCTAAAAAAATATTTTGAATTCATTTATCTCTAAACAAAAGCTGAATTCAAGCCAGCAGATCCTTTTTTTCTTAAAGAGTATATATCCTAGTTTATACAATGTATTCTCTTAGGGCCACATCCTCAAGACCTTACTCGATTTTTACCTAATCTTCATTCCGGCAAAACTCCCATGAGATAGAATGTAAGTTTTGCCTGACTCAAGTAAAAACTCACAAAGGACCTCAGGATTTGGCCTTGGTTGTATTAGAACTGGATGCTGGGACAATCACAGTGCAAACAGGATACAACATAAAATCGCTATGGTGAACAAATGGCATGCAGTGCCATTTCTGCTCTCATGCTTCCCAAACTCTAGGGGGATACAGAGCCAATGGTGGAGACGGACATGTAACTTCACGCACCTCATCAGAAGTCTGGAGGAGACTGAGTTAGTAGCAAGGGTGGACTATGTGCCCAAGCTTGTGTCATGGAGGGCTACTCTTGCATGCTCCATGTTGGTGAAACCAGGCATGGCCAACTTCATGGAAGGCAGGGTCACAAACACAGCCAAGCAGCCGTGCTGTCATGACAGAGTTACCTTATTCTTTCCTCTTTTATAGAGGCTCTCGACCTTACAAATGCCCATAAGAAACCTCCTCCTTGATCTCTTGTCTACACCGGCATTATTCAACATGACTTCTCCTTGCTGATGTCATCTAAGCGGGAAATACAGCACTTAATGATCAGGGTCTTAGGAAAAGGCCTGGAAGAAATAAAATCATCAACAATTTACACAAAAGAACAAAGCACTGAGAAAAAAGCTAACAGAACAACATTGGTTTAGGAAACCAATAAGAGGCCAGCACAGTTATTAAAAGAACAGTGGAAAGATCACAGTTGTAAGACCTGTAGGTCATATCTTCAGCCTGTGTAAATCAGCATACTACTCACACCAGCTGAGGATCTGACCTTGGGAGCAATAAGGAGGAGTGTATAGCACCCCTGACATACGCAGATGTTGCTGTCTCTGGAGAATATCGTAACAATCCCTCCCATAGGTTTTCAACAACTCCTCCCTAGTGAGAGCAGGAAAAGGTTATCCGGTGTGTTAACCGTAACAAATGTAAATATGAACCCAAAATGTGGGAAATGCTGTGATCTGAAATGAATTTCATGCTAACAGATTGCTGAGTTAAACAACCACTTATGCAGCAGTCACAGCAATAGCAGACACAGAGAAAATAAAAGTAGTTTTTCATCTCTCCCACTCTCCTGTTTCAAGGTTCTCCCTTCTGCGTGTATGTTTCTCAGGGTAAATGGCAAATCACACAAACAACGGCATTAAAGTAGAATCCTCCCTGGTAGAGCTTCTCAGATTAGTTATTACAAATAATGTATGCAGTGAATTTAGCCCTTTCTTCTAGTCATCGATTATCCACAAACAAATTGTGATCATTATTTGCAATTGTTCATAGAAGTTTGCACATATAAATTTTACCTGGTGGTTTATTCATGAGGTTGCCTCTATAAACATTCATTATTTAATATCTGCTTTTTGTGCCAAATGACTGGTCATGTAAATCACATGGTGTCCTTTCCGTTCCCTGATTGAATGAGCTAGATGCTCTAAACAGAGGAGTCCCTTTTCCTGCTTGCAGATTATCTGTGAACCCGGAGAATTGTTCATTCTGAATGAATGAATTAGTTGTGAGACTAGGGGTACTAGTCACTTACCGGAGGGTCCGGCGGCAGGCAATCGATGTTCTGGGATCGATTTATCGCGTCAGGTTAAGACGCAATAAATCGATCCCGGATCAATCCCAGAAGTGCTCGCCGTCGACGCCGGTACTCCAGCTCGGCGAGAGGAGTACGCGGCATCGACGGGGGAGCCTCCGTGCCGCGTCTGGACACGTGGTAAGTTCGGACTAAGGTACTTCGAATTCAGCTACGTTATTAACGTAGCTGAATTTGCGTACCTCTCAGTCCGAAGTGGGGACTTAGTGGGGACCAGGCCTAATAAGAAGGGCTGTGAGAGCACACGCTGTGTGAATGCCCTACTAAATCTTTATTTGTCAATGTTTGTAATGCTTTTGCTTTCCACAAACATTCTTGCAGATTAAAACAGGTAGTAAAAAGAGGGCATATTTAGCCCCCTCTTCTAAGGCTAGGGAAGGTCCCATGCCAGCAGAACCAGTGCAGTCCTACTGCTCCAGAGATGGCAGGGGCATGCTGGGAGATCTTTGAACAGCTATGCTTCCCCTGTGAAGTATGGAGCCCCATTTCAAATGAGCTCCCTGCATGGCACTACACAGGGGGTGGAAAGGAATGGAGTGGAGGAAGGACAGGATCCTTCACTGTGCAGGTCCTCCCGTTTCCCCTCTCCCCCACCATTGCAGGAAGAGGCTGTATAAGGCCCTGGAGAGACTCCTCCAGACCTTGGCCTGCAGCCTCATTTGTAGAACTGCTCTGCAGCCTCACGAACCCCCTCATCTACCTAGTGCCCCAGACAATATGATCAAGTGCAGGCACTGATCTCTGAACTAGTGCCTAAGCAGATAAAATGGGTAACTAGTAGCAATCAGACAGCTGATTTTACTGGCAAGAATATTCGTGAATTGTTTCCTTGCTCTTTTCACCCACCTCTTCTCCAGTTGGGGGCCAGAGGAAAGAGAGAGGGAGAGGAAGATTCAAATAGGAATTTAAAATATTGAAAGCCTGCTTGCTCATGCACACACACAAAATCCATCTAGAACTACCTGCATATGAATGCAAAGGGCTTTTTTTGTTTTTATTTTACTGTCCCCTTCTCCAGGATAGGTAGTAATTCAAACTTTTATGCACATTTCTTTCATATTTGGAGTTTCTTTCCTTTAATGGCTTCTGAATCAGGTGTGAAATGGATAATCCTTCATTTTATTTAGCATTAAATGATTACAAAACAATGAGACCTCTTGGCACAAAAAGGTTTGTGGGCTATATATGCATGTAAGTGGGAAATGCATTGCCTAGCAGAGTACCTGTTCAGTGTTGCTACTGGTTCATAACAAGAAGCTATGCTCTGAACAAGTGACCCAGGCACTGTGTTCTGGGCGGTTACATTAACACAGAAAGCAGCCAGTATAAAGATAAGTAGGAACACCACTGATTTTGCCTATTGCAGCAAAACATGTGCAGAACTTGGATATACACGAAAACCGTGACTAGAAACTCTGGTTATATGCTAGATAAATACAAAGATGATCAGACTGACTGATTGCCAGTGGAAAAAGAATAAAGCTTCTCTGTGTCTTTGCCAAACTGTAAAAGAAAACCAATGCAAAGAGCACTGTCTTGAAGAATCTCATTTAGAATATAACCTGCTGTTAATCGTGTCAGTGACTGGGATGTGGCCAGTGGTAGGAAGAGGCAGATTAGGGATTCGTGGGGCCCTGGGCCAGAGCAAGTCGGAGGGCCCCTCCCCACCTGCAATCCCCTCCCCTCCTGGCACGCCTGGTAGGGAGCAGGGTAAAGGTATCAGGGCTTCCAGCAGGAGTGCTGGACAGGTAGAACATAGGGGCTCCCATTTTTCTGGGGGCCCCCAATTGGCTAAGGCCCCTGGGTATGGGCCCCATTGGCCCAGTGGCTAATCCTGGTAGCAGGAGCCAGTCAGCAGCCAGAAATCAGAGCCCAGCTCAGATGCCAAATACCAGAGCCAAGGGTCAGAACCAGGTACCCGGAGTGACGCAAGGCTGGGGCCAAGGTAGGAGCAGGGTTGGGAACAAGCAGGCACTATCACAACCAGGAGTGAGTGCTTTGAGCAGCCACTAGACTACTGCTGGGCTTAAGAGCTGGTCTGCCCTCCAATCAGGCAGTGTACTGAATCAGGCAGCCTACTATGAGCCAGCTGTGCTCATTAGGTTCCCAGGAGACTGGCTCTGCTGCACCCTGGTTGCTGACAACTGGTGTTTGAATGAAATATAGAGTATTCCATGGTATCAGACTAAATGGATTCTAGTACCAGGAAGATAATTTACACTCTTTTTCTCCTTCTCACACACATACACACACAGTATGCCAATAGTTGGTAGAAGGGGGAAATAAAGCCTGAGTCATTCAGAAAATGCTGACATTCAGTTCATAATATACATCTGTCACCCTGCACTCATTTATAACCATGCTCACCTTCTTGCCTGGGAAAAGGGAAGATTGTGCACATCTGCAGGGAAGAAAGTGCTCATGAGTCTGCTGCTTTGAGACACACACATTCAAAGATCAACCCACTAAGAACTTGACAAATCCAAAGCACAACAGAGCAGAAGGTACCAATGAGAGAGACTCTTCACAATGTACAGATAAAAAAAAAAGGAATATACTCAATACATTCATCACTGAAAATATTGTTGATATACAGCACAAGGCAGAGATCTGGAATTTACATTTTGTTTTGTTTCAAGAGAAGACAGATGTTCAATAATCTAGGTGTTATAAGTATTACAAATGAAACAAAACTTCTTATGAGATTGGAGTGCCTTGAAATCATAGGGGAGGATGCATGGGGGGAAGGGTCCAGGGAATTCGATATGGCAGTTTATTGTATTAATTTAGACCTCAATTTAGCAGAGTACTTTAGCATGTGCTTAAGTCCATCTTTGCTAAGCAAAGCATTGAAGTCAAGTGATTTAAGCCAATGGGATTTAAATGAGTGCTTTGCTGAATAGTGATCGATATAAGCATGTGCTTAAAATGTTTTGACAAATCAGGGTGTTGTTTCTAGTAACTGTGAAATCTTGCAACTTGCTTACCTAAACATATTCCACTTCTCAGAGCTGTACAAAACTAAGCAGCATTTTGGCTCTTGGGGATTTGTGCAACATTTGAATTTGGTTTTGGTTCCAGGTTTGAACAAATCCAAAGCAAAACCCTGCTGAAACTGCGATGTTTGGTCTCTGGCTGAGACCACGAGAAGATGGCATTTCACTTCCTTATTACCTGAAAGCATACACTCGTCCAGGTTTGCTCAAAACTTGGCAATAGCTATTTCAAAACTCAGTCAAAACTCATTCAAACTCAGCTCAGTCTGTCTCAAAATTTAGGCTAGGCTTTCCAAAAGGTTCATGAACCTCAGTGAATGACCTTCTGGTGACCTGGTCAAAGTTTTGAGTTTGTAATGGAACTCCAAATCCGGTAAAACTCATCTGGTTTGAGATTTGGTTATGGAAATTTCACATAATTATAATTCCACTTTTCCTTTGGAACAACAGATTGGGCTGCCAAACCACATTCCTATGTGGACCTCATCAACCTATATTCGTGGTCACAACCTGGATCTTCTTCTAGTAGTAGAAAACAGCAGTAACTTTTGGACAGATTGTGGCTTGTCTTCACTATGGGTTAAATTGGCACTGTTGCGATCAATGTAGTAGCATTGATTTAGTGGGTCTAGTGAAGACGCAATAAGTTGATGTGAGAATGCGGAAGAGTGTCTCCGCTGACATAGAGCTCTGTAGACATCGCATTAAGTCGATGTAAACTACGTCGACTTAAGATACACAACTTAAGTTACATCTACTTAACCCTCTAATGTAGACAAGGCCTGGGGAAAACAAGAGGTCACTGTCACTTCCACTTCCATCTGAAATACATTTTATTTTGTCACAAAATGACTTTTGACCATGGC
Organism: Chrysemys picta bellii; assembly: GCF_011386835.1. Taxonomy (NCBI): domain Eukaryota; kingdom Metazoa; phylum Chordata; order Testudines; family Emydidae; genus Chrysemys; species Chrysemys picta. The sequence goes on from NC_088792.1 coordinate 74,764,684, forward strand.
CCCAAAATTTGTTGTCTTACAAACATTATTGTCTTACAAACATTAAAACTTTGCTTCAAATATAAAAGTGGATTAAACATGGTTGATCTAAATCCAAGAAATATTTAGGAATAATATTTCCCACTGCTCACTCAGCTCTAATGTAGACATTACCAAAGATAATCCATGGTACTTTCATGCTAAACAATTATACTCCAGTCTTTATCATTCTGCTCTCCCTTAGAAGAAAGAAACAAGAGAATCAATAGGATTTTATGCTAATGATCGATCCCTAACAGCTCAAAGTAGTCTGTGCTCTCCCAGTGATAACATCAGTATAATGCTAGTGCCAAGGAAATGACAGAGACTTGAACTTTTGTAAGGTAATGATCACTCTGACTTCAGTTTAGCAAAAAGAGACTAAAACCACGTTTTCAGCACCCTATGCAGCAAGCAAAATTGCTTGAAATAGCTACAAACGACAAAGGCTGAATGCCAAAAAAGAAAGCAAACTGAAAATAAATACAACTGTCAAACTCCTACAACCATCCTGTGTTATTGGAGATAATAGGTGTGTGAATCAATCAGCACAGTCTAGCCCCTTCCCTCCCTTTGCATCATCCAGCAGTGTCCCTTTGACAAAAAGAGGCTACCGCTACATTGTTCAGATTTTCCATTTCCAGCACTCATCCATCCACTGCTGCCATCTGCCTTTCCACCTCTACCACCTGCCTTGGAAGGTAGACCCCACCCTCTCTGCCACAGGCTCTGCCAACATCAGCCTATTATCAACTGGGTAGTAGAGAAGGGGTTGAAGTCAGAGCAGTGCAGACATCGATATTCCCCACAATGCAAGTTGCCAACTCTGCAAGGCACCATCTCTACATTATCTTGCCTAGTTGAGTCCTCAAGGTCACTCCCTTGGTTCCCTCTATTGTAACAGCACATTGCCTTCCAGGGACCAAAAGAGCAGGCAGTCTGCCTGCCAGCAGAGTTTACGATGTGAAAATAAAGGATATAGAGGCAGGCTACCTCCACTTATACCTTATTCACCAGATCCTGGGCTTAGTCACACAAATGCCATAGCAGAATTTGCTGCAGACAGCAGCATCTTTAGTTCTCCCTTAAGCCTATATGCCTCGAGTGGAAAGAACATGTGGGTTTCATGTACATAGACAGTATTTCAAATATATTTTTATACTTGGTGCATTTAGACCATAATGTATGAAAAGGATCATTTTAGTTAGCTCATATATGAACTAGCAGATGATCACATATGTAAAGCATATGCTACTTGGATATAAATATTCCACACAGGAAAAATAGTTCTAACATATATGTGAATACTATACAACACCACCTAATACTTTAAAGCCTGATTCTGTCACCATTATTTGTGGCGCGCTACTTGTGAGTAACCTCCATCCCTTTTCCTTCCTGGGTTACTTAAGAGCAGGCAACACTCACCTGTGTGCGTGGCGGATGATGTTGTTGGCAGTAAAGGAGATCCAAGTGGTGAAGTTGGATAGGTGAGAAGCCTCTATCCACCCTCTGTTGCAGTCATTTTATTTACAAAGGAAATTAATCTGGCCGTGCCTCCACCTGGGTGGGCCCTGTACACACTTGATGGAATCTCTTGGGCACCTCCAGGAATAAAAATCAAAACCAGAACTAATCTGCACAATGGGTCTAACCCCAAAGTAAACAACATCCTCTTAGACTAGATTTATGCAATTTATGCAACTCTGGCACCATTTCCCCCATCCCTGAGTGTGCACTCCTCTGAATTTCAGAGTTCTGGATGCTAGCGTAGGCGCACTTGAAGATCTTAAAGCTGGAGACAGCTCATTCTGTTGGTCCAGTGAAACAGTTCAGCCAAGGCAACAAGTGGCAGAGCAATTCTAACTTGGGATCATTCCAAGCTGCACAATCCCTTTGAAGATGGGAGTTGGTCTAACCAGAGGTCAGTAACCCTGGATCCTGGTTAGACAATAAGACCACTTCTTCCCTCCCCAGGAAGTCCCTTAAAGTCTCTTCACAACCCCCCTTCTCCTGACAGCACTTTCCCAAACAAGAAAGGTGGTGGTTACTTACACCGCCTTCATTGCATGCCATCCTCAGTCAGTCCTGAACACAAGCAGAATCTCTACCATGGCTCCAGTGAAACCGAGGAATAGCCTTCTTGGCTCCCTGCTTGGTCAAAGCCCCAGCAGCTTCTCAGCAGCAGCTTCTGGGTTTCTAACAGCAGCTTAGCAGCAGCAGCTCCTGGCTTGGCCAGAGCGCCACCAAGCAATCTTCAGTCCTCTGACCAGGATCTCAAAAATGGAGCCCAGTGCATGCTGCCTCTGCACCCAAAACAAGGATCCAGGGATTCCTAAAAATGCTGGGGCTGGGGACCCCCACCCCAGCCCAACAACCTCCTCTTCCACCCAAGACCCTGCCCCAACTCCTTTTCTTCCACCCGAGGTCCTGACCCTTCCACCAGAGACCCCACCTCTGCCCCGTTCTTCCATCTGAGGCCCTGCCCCTCCCATCTTCTTCCAGCTGAGGCTCCGCCCCCCGGACAAGCCAGAAGCTGGAACTTGCCAGGAGCCATGGACCCTCCACCTGCCTGGGTAAGAGGGCCGAGAGCAGCCCCCAGCCCATATCCCTGCCCCATGTCACTGCCCCAGGGTATCCCCGACCCTGGGCAGTGGGGTCCGTGGTTCTCCACAGCTGCCTGCATGACACTTACCCTGACCTGGCTCTGGCTGGGGGGACGGAGCAGCCGCTGTTCCGACAGGCCGGGTGGCTTGTGCCACTGGCCCCGCCCCCCCAGCAGCAGCTCTTGGGCACCACCTCCCCCCAGAAATGTCCCCCCAGCAGCGGCCCCACAGGCACACCCCCAGCAGCGCCCCTCCTGGTGCCCCCCCAGTAGCAGCCCCCCATTATTTAGTCAGGGGTATTTATCGTATAAGTCATGGACAGGTCATGGGCCATGAATTTTTGGGTTTTACCCATGACCTGTCCATGATTTATACGATAAATACCCCTGACTAAGTCATAGCCTTATTTATGGGTCCACGAAAAGCAAAAACACTTTAAATTATTTCGAAATTATTAGTGTCATGCCACCTCCAATCTCAAACCCATCTCTTATCTGTTGTCTTTTGGTTTTTTTTAGTGCACTGGGTTGGACACAATTGTTGGAATAGGACTCCTCGGTCTGTACTTTTGACCAAGGCCTGGGCTACACTAGCGGTAGGGTTCGAACTAAGATACACAACAGATTCGCATAGCTGAAGTCAAAGTATCTTAGTTCGACTTACCTGGCCGTCCTCACGGCAGCAAGTCGACCACCGCGGCCCCCTCATCGACTCCGCTTACTCCTCCTGCCGAAGTGGAGTACCAGCATCGATTCGGGGATCGATTTATCACATCTAGATGAGACATGATAAATTGATCCCCGATACATCAAACACTACCCGCTGATCCGGCGGGTAATATAGACGTATCCTAAGTGACTAGCCAGAAGCATTGTTTTCCTCTCCCAGCAAATAAACTATCGTAAAGGCCATCCAAAGCAATCTTGGATCACAAGGATCTTAATTAAAATAGTTTATAAAAAATGTCAGAGAAAATCATACCAAAAAAATTTAAATGGTATAGCTACATCTCCTCCTTGAGCCTGCTGTTCATAGTACAGTGATTTCAGCAGCTATTTACATTTTAGGACTCAGAGGTTTATGCCATGTTTCAACAGGGTCTTCTCTCTCCCTCTTCTGCCATCTCAATGTTCCTCACAGCCTTCCCCTCTATGTTCCTCTCCTCCCTTTTATATTCCTCTGAGTCTGAAGTAAAAGTGTGACCTTGTTCAGTATCAGACCAGGCATCTTTTGCATTTAGCACCTTGACAGTAATATCTGCACCGGTGCACTGCTGAGCATCGGGGACTCCCTTCTCTAATGTCTGATGTCTACTGCATGTTCAAGTTTGATTCAACATTCTGTGGAACATGGTTTCCCAGAGTAAACAGGTTATATGGTCCCTTAGCTCCTTTGCATATAAAATTAATTATGTTTACCACGCACAAAGGTTAATACATTAATATGTAGATAGTTCCCTGGCTGAAATCCTTTTGAATGCTAATTAGGCTTTCACTAACCTGACTCAAAGTGTTAGCTGAAGCAATCTGTAAGCATTGTATTTCTCTAGGACTTAATTTTAACGGGACCAAAGTCTAATAATGCCAATTTATCCATAATTCCAATCAGCATCAAAGATGATCTCTGGACAGCTGTTGCTCAATCTGTCCCACATCACCCACTTCAAAAAAAAATAAACTTAACTAGAATATTATGTCCTCCAGTATATTTTCAAAGTTTTTGTACTGTGATATATATATATTTTCAGCAGAGTTACTTCTTCCCTCACTGTGGTAGTTTGTTCTAAAAACTTTACCTCTGCTTGGCTTCAGGCAGGGGGGTGTGGCAAGGGTTGGCTGGAGACTGGGCAGGGGGTGCAGGGCTGGCTGCAGGCAGGGCAGGGGGTGCAGGGCTGGTGTGGGCAGGGGTGTGTGGGGCTGGCTGGCTTCAGGCAGGGCCGCAGGGGGATGCAGCAGGGGTTGGTTGGAGACAGGGCAGAGGGTGCGGAAGGGCTGGCTGTGGGCAGGGGGTGCAGGGCTGGCTGTGGGCAGGGCAGGGGAGGGCGGGGCTGGGGCGGGCAGGACAGGGGGTGCAGAGCTGGCTGCGGGCAGGGCAGGGGGTGCAGGGCTGGCTGGAGACAGGCTGGCTGCGGGCAGGACAGGGGGTGCAGGGCTGGTGCGGGCAGGGGGCTCAGGGCTGGAGGCAGGGCAGGGGGTGCAGCAGGGGCTGCCTGCGGGCAGGGGGTGCAAGGCTGGCTGGAGACAGGGGCTGGCTGTGGGCAGGGGATGCAGCAGAGGCAGCTGGAGCCCCGGCCCTTTAAATAGCCCCCGCTATCCCAGGGCTCTGGGGGCTATTTAAAGGGCCCGGGGCTCCCCTGCTTCTACCGCCCCAGCCCTTTAAATAGCCAAGGGAGCCCTGGGGAAGCGGCGGGGCTCCAGCGGCTATTTAAAGGGCCGGGATGGTAGAGGCAGCGGGAGCCCCAGACTTTTTAAATAGCCCCCAGAGCCCCGCAGCCCTACCCCAGGGCTCCAGCAGTGGGGCTGTGGTGGCAATTTAAAGGGCCTGGGGCTCCAGCCCCTGCTGAGAACCCCAGGCCCTTTAAATTGCCCTCTGGGGAAGCCAGGCCACGCCAGTACACCGTACCGGGGCTTGGGCACAGGGCCCTCTTAGGCGCGGGGCCCGATTCAGGGGAATTGGTTGAATTGGCCTAAAGCCGGCCCTGCCTATTCCAGTACTTAACTATCCTTGTAGTTGGAAAGTTTTTCCTAATATCTAACCAATATCTCCCTTGATGCAGATTAAGCCCATTAATTCTTGTCCTACCTTCAGTGGACATGGACATCATTTGATCACTGTCCTCTTTATAACACACCTCTTAACGTATTTGAAGATTGTTCATCCTCCTCCTCACCTGTCAGCCTGCTTTTCTCAAGACTAAATATGCCCAGTTTTTAAATCTTTCCTCAGAGGTCAGGTTTTCTAAACAATTTATCATTTTTGTTGCTCTCCTCTGGATTCTCTCCAATTTGTCCACATCGGAGGTGTCACTAGTGTGGAGTACAGTGGGACAATTGCCTCCTGTGACTTACATACAACACTCCCGTTAATACACCCCAGAATATTAGCCCCTTGTACAACTGCATCATATGTTTGCTCATATTTAATTTGTGATCCACTCTAGCCCCCAGATCCTTTTCTACAGCACCACTGCCTATTTATTCCCAATTTTGTATGTATGTATTCAATTTTTTCCTTCCTAAGTATAGTCCTTTGGACTTGTCTTTATTGAATTTCATCTTGTTGATTTCAAAACAATCTCCAATTTGTCATGGTCATTTTGAATCCTAATCCTGTCCTCCAAAGTACCTTGGAACCCCATCCAGGTTGGTGGCATCTGCAAATTTTATAAGCATGCACTCCACTCCATTATCTGAGTCATTAATGAAAATATTGGCTAGATGCACTTCTGGAAGGTGATCTAATACTACGGTAATGAGGCTGGCTTAAGAACTGGAACAGAACAGAATAGACAAATACCTAGGATAAGGTTTCCATTACAAGTCTAATTATTGCCCACTTCTAACTTCCTCATATAACTCTCTTTTACCTAAAATTTGACACGCATGGCCTCTTGGCAGAGGAGAATAATTTGGGAAAGTGAAGGTAATTTTAGAATAGGGATAAAAACCTTCTTTTTTGAAGTATTTCAGTTCTGTGAATGAAAAGCGCCATATGGGTCTGATCCAAAGTCAACTGAAGTCAATGGAAAGACTCCCATTGATTTGAATGGCGTTGGGTCAGTCCTTATGAGGAGCTAAGTATTATTACATTATTTGCAAGACCTTTGAGAGATGAGGATTAGAAAAAGGAAATATTTTTCATTTGTGAAGTATCTTCACTATTTTTGGGAGCCAACGGTTATCAAAAATGACTGGGTTCATAAATTCAAGATGTCATTTATTCATTTGTTGTCAGTAAGTTCTAGAATGTGTGCCTATATTTTAGAATGTTGGATAGATAATTTGGGGGTTATTATGAATATCTGATGCTTTGAGAGCTCTGAGAGGACATGGTTTGCAAACTTCTCAATACGTCTTTAAGAATTTATAGACAACATAACTCAAATAACTTGGATTCCAGGAACATAACCTTTGAAGCAGTGCCCACTGTAGCATCTGCTTTTCCTCTGGTTCACAGCTCAAGTTGTCATTTACCCCTGTGCATTGTGAGTAGAAAGGAGGGCCATCCTGATCTGGTAGCATTTTACACCCACTTTACACAGATGTAAATGACTGCAGAAGCTGTAAGGGAGTGAAGAATCAAGCTTTGTAGTTTATAAACTCCGTAGTTGGTCAATGGAAGGTGTTTATATTGGGGTATCATTTTTCTCTAAACCAGAGGCCCGACTACAAAGTACATATACTTGAATCCACGCGATGTAATTATCTAAGTAGTTGTCACTTACATGTAATTACTCCATATAAAACCAGTTGCCCTCTAAGTACTTATGGTACAAGAGTTTATGCTCTGTATAAGGTAAAGCATTATGATTAATCATATGTACAGTATACCCTGTGCATTTTACTACTGAAAACAAATATTGATTTGACACAGTGCTGATGTGGTACGATGTAAAACTGATGGTACAATTTGGTACAGTATTGGATTAGGATAAAGCAGCCAAGCTTTCGATCTAATTATGTCTGCACAGCTGATGAAGAGAGTTGTACACAGTGCCATTGCCTTGACAAACACTTTACAGTAATCCATTTAAATTGAAAGTATCCTAGTAAAACAGGAATATGCTGTATTTGTCCTGGCCCTTTTCCAACTTTTTCAATGGGTTTAAAGGAGCAACAGGCAGCTTCTGTATTGGCAAACAAACCCCTGCATGGGGGTTCTATATACCCACCTGAGAAAATGGGGAAAGGGAAGAAAATGGTCAATACTTACATAGCTTTTGAACTACAGCTTTGGGGTCATTATCTCTTTCCCCAGTCCATGGATCAGAAGCCATATGAGACAGGTATGTATGTGGGTATGGCTAGATTAATGAGCAGAGGTACTGATCTGCAGGAACCCCCGCCCCAATTTCAAAGATGGCCAGACAGACAAAAAGAAGGGGGAGGAGGTACAGCTTACACAACTGAATGGGAGGTATAAGCTATTTGTTGGTCCCTGACAATTGGATGCTGTTGACTAAAAGAAGTGAGAACTACTGAAACAATGCAGAGAATGAATGACTTTTTGGTATTTTCCTATTATTTGTCGCTACAAGGTTCAATACATCTGTGATGGTTGCCCCCCTTCCGGGGTGCCACCTGATGTACTGGGGTACCACTGAGCCCGCCTGTTCCACCAGCCTGGGCTCCCTCACCTTGTCCTGCTGTGCCAGGCCCTCAAGCCTCCCCTAGCACTCCCACAGGTAGGGACCCACCCAGCTGCAGAAAGACACAGACACTGAAATCAGCTCTGCCTTGGAAGACTCAGCTAGGGGATTGCCCAGCACTCAAGTGCAAACCCCTCTGGGATGCAAACCCAAAATTGTATTGTCTTGCGCTGCACAGAAATCTGTACAGCATAAATTCATGAAATTCCCTCCCTCCCTCAATGTGGAGGAAGATATGCACAGCTTTTTGCCCTCAATTATGAATTTCACAAACTGGTTTAGAGAAACAAAAACATGTTTATTAACTACAAAGAGTAGATTTTAAGTGATTATAAGGGACAGCAAACAGATCAAAGTAGATTACCTTAGTAAATAAGCAAAAACTGCAAACAGAGCTTAACACACTCAATAGGGAGGATTTAAATTAGCAAATTCTCACCCTGGTGATAAACAGGCTGGCAGATTCTTAAGACACAAGTTATCTTGGCTTTCCCACAGAGGCTAAAGATCCTTCTAGCCTGGGACCATCACTTCCCACAGTTCAGTCCTTGCCCCTCAGGTGTTTCCAGGTGTGTTGTTGCAGGGAGAGTGAGGTCCCCCCATGTGCCATTGTCCTCCTTTTATATCTTCTTCCCACTTGCTGGAAAGCTCTTTTGCTGTGACCTGGGTCAAACAGTTCCCATTGTGCAGTGCTATCTCTGAGAAGTTTCTACTGTACACAGTTTCTGGGGTAATCCTTGTGCTTGTGTGCATTTCCTCAATAAGCCATTAACATTGTTTGGCCTTTTTACTGTTGTACTGGAAAGGCTGCTTGTGGGTGTTTTCAACCTCACAACATGTTTCAGTAACACACACATAGCCAAATTTTATAACTTCCCATACAATGATAACACATATAGTCCAATGAGATATTAATGTCTAGTAGATGGAGACTTTTAGAATGATCCCTCACAAGGCATACTTTGTACAAAACCTATCCTAATTACATGATATTTCTCCCCTCATAGCTCTTCATATTCTTTCTTTTGTTCAGTGGGCATCTAGTTAGTGAGAAAATGATGTAGGGTCAGGACAATCAGATTGCATAAAACAGATGCCCTGTCCTGTTTTACTATGTTTACAGACAGAGCAGGTTGGCCAGGACCTCAAAAAAAGTTAAGTCAAAATGGAAACAAATCAAGTAACAAAAATTAAATAATGCTGCAGCTAAAACCTTTATATTAATTGTTTTACTTCCTTTAATGCATCTGATGTTTTATATGGAGCAGAGGTTCTGTATACACACATTGCTCTCATAGGCACACAGGCAGCTCAGTGACAAAAAGGAATGTGCAGCAATGTAGAAAGCTGTAGGCTTTTTGCCAGTGAATCACTCTGATGTAATGTTCCAGGTGCTTTTAAGAGAAGTTCAGGGCCATGGGAAAGTGTTATGCCTCAAGGCCCCGCTGTGCATTGTAAGCCAGGAGAATATCTGCAATTAACCTGTCCAGGTGCAGAGTTTGTCAGTATATACAATTCTACATTGCAACAGGAAATGTCCTAAAGACTTTGGGAGAGATTCTCAGCTGCTGTAATTCTGGTGGGGGAAGTCAATGGTGATATGTCCATTTACACCACTGAGGACCTGACCCAGTGTCCCTACAGATTTCCATTGGATGTCTTTTGGGATTATTTTGTGAGGATAATTGAAGTATATAAACCTGTGGAATCATATAAAAATTAACATGCCCTTAAATCCTATCCTTGGGGGAAAGGCAGGCATGACCCAGTGGTTTGGGTGCTAGCTGGGGCCTTAGGAGACCCATGTTCCACCTGGGTTCTAATCATCCCTGTTCTACCAGAGACTACCTGTGTGCCTCTGGGTAAGTCTCTGTGCCTCAGTTGCCCATCTGTAAATGGGGATGATAGTATGGCTCTACCTCACAGGGGTGTTGTGAGGATACCTCTGAAAGCGTAAAGGTATATTCTGAAAAACCAAATCAATCTCTGGCCTAAGTTCAGACTGGACATAGACGAGTGCAATTCCATTGACATCAGTGGAACTGTATACATTTACAGTCTGAGTCTGACCTTTGGTCTGTTTCTGATTGTTTGAATGACTGGGAAGTCCCATTAGGTGAAGTAACCCACATCACAATGCCATTCTGTACTGATTTTCAATAACAAGGGAGGCGTAAGACAGAGGATGAAATAGAAACAAAAGTTCCCAAAGGTAATTATACTATTCCAGGGAAGGGAAAGCTTTGTGCTGTTTCTGCCACACACAACGTTTCAAAAGTCAGTGTCAGACATTCTTCAAAACCAGACCAAGACTATGGCTAAAAATAGTGCTTTTGCTGGGAGGTTAAAGAAAAAGCCTTCTTGCTGTTACCTGTGGGAAGAGTTAGACTGTGCAAACCTGTATAAAAATACCGCCTCTAGTGCTTCATTGGTATAATCTAACATTTACAGTATGTGATACTGAGCCCCGGTAATGGTGGATCAGTCTTTTTAGCTGAAGACTTTTGGAATGTCTGAAATGCATCAGCCTCATATATGTGTCTGCGAGTATGAGCGGAAATGATTTCTGCTGCCCAACACTAGCTACTTTTTCCTGGAAGGGAGACTTAACTGTGCTTTGATGCATGGCCTGCCAGAAAGAAATGAAAAAACAAAATAGAGAGAAAGAATTTAAATAAAAGACAAACAAAAAATGAAAATTCTGCAGTTTTGACTTATCATTTGCAAAAAGAAAAACGCTTGAACACATTTCTACTATCTTCCTGTTTCTTTTTAGTTAGCTGGATTAGATATCATACAAATGAGCTCCATCATGTGTCACAATTTATTGCTGCGTATTCCAAAGCAGTTTTTCCCTTATGGCTAAATATGCCTCTGGCCTGATATCCCTGTGCAAGGAGAGGAGATATCTCCCATTCAGCAGAACTGCCTCCCACACTGATACCATGTGAGACAGAGAAACCCGTTTTAAAAGGCCAGGCTCCTCCCACACCTACTGCTTAGGAAGAGCCGGGCTGAGGGAAGAGCAAGGTTGAATGGCAGCTGGTGGGGAGACAAGCATATGGAGGCAAAGAGACTGAGATGGGGAGTGATGGGTTTCTAGATAGTGGTGATAAGTGCAGAACTGAGAGGGAAGTCAAGCATCAGAGGGAGCAAAAGTGGGAGGAATAATAAAGGTGTGCAGATGTGGGAGAAGGAGGATGAGACAATCGGGAGTCTGGGGCTGGAGCACTGGAAGGAATAGAGCCTGACAAGTGATGTTGATGGAGAGGTGGGTGAAGGATCAGGGCTTTTGTCTTGTCGTTCTGCGAGGGGAAATCTGTAGCTAATTACATTGTCAGCTTCCCTCAGAGCCCTGTGGGCCAAAGCCTTTTCCTGCTAGCCACCCTTCACAGCTCGAGCAGCTCCAGAAATGTTTCATTGAAAACAAACAAAAAGTGTTCTTCAAAAGACTTTTGGGTTTTCATTTAAAAAAAAAAATTTCCATTTGTGGCTACCAAAATATGTTCTGCTTCTGGGTTTTAGAGACCCCTCCCCTCCAAAAAACAATTATTATGTTGAAAATGGACATGTCGGATGGAACTATCCATTCAAATAAAAGAGCCATTTTTTGTATATATATAAAAAAGATTGAATGAAAAATCCCTTTGGTCCTAGTCAAGTAGAGCAGGAGCAGAATATGATGATTACAGCCCAGTACTATTGTAGGGCTAGCTTTCCTTTATTAATTATAGTCAGCCGTAATGCAAGGAACCTACAGGCCTATGTCCTGGAAGACATCAGCTTCAGCAAGTAAGCGTAAGGCTTGAGCCTATGAACTTTGAACCCATATGGCCCAACAGAAACCCGCAAGTATTGGTGAGCAGAAAATGGAGTATTTGAAGGGAATTTCTGACCACTGGAACATGACCCAACCACAAGAGTGTAATGGTAACAAATTGAGATATATAACGGGCACGTGAGCTACATTCCCAGATACCTAAACACAAGAGGCCCAAGGCAACTAATTGACAGTATGAGAAGAAGTTGAGATCATCGATATACTAACCTATAGAAGAAAGACACTCCAACATTAGTAAGGTGAGGATATACAAATAAGGAAAAGGGAAAAGCCCTACTGAATATGCATCAAACATAATGGCGTCAGCGTATCATATTATAAAAGTTGCATCCCAGCCTAAGGGCAGTAGGAGAAGGTGATGTAGTCCTTGGGAGGTGCCAGAAAGATGGCTATTGGTGATGAGGGGGAAGGTGATGGTGATGAGGTTGATGATGGCTAACATTTCAGGTTGTTCTACAAGGGATGGTGTGAGTATATGGATGTGCAGATGTATATTCTGTAGTATCTCTATCTACCTTATTGAGTTGGGGTGTTTGTGAATGTGCTAAATGTATTAATAAACTATTTGTAAATATAGAAGAGTTCATACAGCGTGAGTGTTGCAACTGTGCACATCAGGTTCCCAACTATATAATAATTTGAATAATACTGGGCCTGATCTTGGGACAAGAACCTGTCAACTTTCAAAGTGGTAATCCCAGCCACATTTCACTCTTAACCAGATCTCTCATTTACTCAGGACATCACCCAAATGCTATATTGACAGTACCAATGGCACACTGATCATTACGGGCTAAGTAGAATTTTTCCCCACTTCAGCACCTACACCCTTTAGACCATACGATACAGTCAGAGCTATGAAATATGATTATATTTATATGTTTAAGGCCCCAACTGCGGCCTCTGTATCAAATAGCAGCTCTGCCGATGTGAGGAGATTGCTGATAATAGGGGATGTTCCTGAGTTGAACTGTTGTGAATGGAATTGGCCAAGACTCAAGCTAAGCCATGTTATACCATCCAGTACAGGTACAAATTTAGAACATTTTTGTTTACAAGTTAAAGTTGTCCTTTACTATAGAAATCTGTGCTTTTAGCACCTGTTTATGTGTTGTCACTAGAGAGTTATCTGACTACATGTGCTTCAGCGATCACAACTCAGGGAAGCCATTACGAACTGATGTCAGTCTCAGAGTCACGGCCAGCTCACAATGAATCTGAACTGATAATGTAACAATTCAGATGCCGCATCATGATCACTTTTCAATTCACACTCTCCCCCCCCCCAACACCTACTTCTCCTTCAAAGAGAATGAAATGTGACAAATGAACAGTTTACCTAGAGAGGAGATGTGCCACTGCCACCATTTGAGTAAGCCATTCTGTACTCTGCCAAACCATAACCAGACACTCAGTTTCCTACCATCAATCCCATCATCACTGTGCAATGGAACAGAAAGCAACATGTTAATAGGTTATGATAAGCACACTACATTCCTCCTACCCACTTCTGCAGCATGGGTAATAGCTTATGGGTTAGACAGGATTTTTCTTCGTGTGTTTGCTGTAACATGAGGAATGAGCAAAGAAACATTACCCAATTCTTGAGGCAACATCACACAATTCTTTGCCAGGGGAGGTGTTGGTGCTGAAGATAGAACATTGCAATTGTAACACCCATTATGTATTACGTTTCTTATGGGCCTGCTGCTGGGATTGGACAGTGTTTTGTGTCACTGGTTCTTTGGGATAGGAAAGATTTTGAAATCATAAAGCTAGGAGATGAGTTATGCTGTTATACAGCATGGAGCAGCATGCCTGGTGGCACCCCACCCAATTCTTTGGCCGAGTGGCTCCAATGGAAGTGTACTGCCAGCTGTGTTGCCTAAGTCCAAGGAATCTCCACAGGAATGGTGTGGGAACGATGCATGTCATCTCCTCAGAAAGGAACCCATAAGTCCTCCAGGCCCACTCCCCTCAAATCCCACGAACCAGCATTGTGTCCTCAGCCAGACATGGACCCTGCCCTGGAAGTGACTGCTTCTGCCTGTGTAGGAAGGCTGAGATCACTGTATGGTTCCCAGAGGCATGCTTGGGTCCAATATGAATAGATGCTTTTATAAAGACACCTATCATCATGGCACTTGGCTACATTAATGACTGAAATGATGTTATTAATACTCCAGCTAAGAGGAGCAAAATCACTGCACTTCCCCCAGCTTTAAAACTGGAAGAAGGGGAGGGATCTGGCTAGTCAGCTCTAGGTCCCAGGATTTCATAGCTCAGTCTGGTAAAAGAGCCAGACAAACAGCTGTGCCTTGGAATTCTCCGTAAATACAGCATAGGGTTGTACAAGTATTGTCGTACAGGACTGAGACTATAATACAGGCCAATATTTTCAAATAGTGGCACATAAATTAGGCACCTAGAATGAAATAAGAAGCCTGATTTACAAAGATGATGAGCATGCACAAGTCCCATATGGTTTAAGGTGCCCAACTTTAACTATTCCTATTTGAACATTTCAGTCTGAAGTCACCAAAAAGCAAAAGTTTCAGCAATAAGACAGATTTAAACAGAGACAGATTTAAGCAGCAATTTGAGTCAGTCAAGCAATGTGATTAGTGTGTTGAAATTTCAGAAAAACTAAACTTACATTTTCAATATTTGCTGCAGTGTGTTACTGAAATATTTAACTCACTTAACCCCTTTAAATAAAAGACGGATCTGTAGATATCAAAAGCTCTGCATTTTTATTTGGCAATAGCAGTTAGGGCTCTTGGACATGAGAGACTAGTCTGGTTAGAAAACCAGCGAAAGAAAATATCCTGGATGTCAAAGGAGCAACACTGCATGTGATGAGGAACGAATGAAGAACATCTGCAGAAAAATCTTTAGGTGCCTCTCTGTACTTTTAGCAATTCTGCAATAATGAAAGTCTAAAGACACTGAAATGCAGGAAGTAGACATGGAGCCCACAAAAGACAGACACTTAGGAAAAAAATTTGAGGAACTGTTAGCTCCAAATAGGCTGCTTAAAAATGAAGGCCATGGAATCGCATAAAAGAAGAAAAGGTAAAGTCAGATGTCAACCCTTCATTCCTCTTTGGGTCTGACCAGAATAAGAAACCTGCCCAAAGTCACTCTCGTAGACTGCATTCTCGGTCAGTCAGCTAGAAGATAGCATCTAACCAGACAAAGTGGAGGAAGAGAGGAGTAAAGAGTATTATGACTCAGGACCGGGAGGACTTCACAGTTCGGCTGCAAATTTCCTTTGTGACCTTGGGCAAGTTACTTCATCTCTCTGTGCCTCAGTATCCCATCTGTAAAATGGGGATGAGAATTCTTGCCCTCCTCACATGGATGTTGTGAGAATAAATTCACAAATGTCTGTGAAGCGTTCAGATACTACAGTGATGGGGGGCCACAGAAATACCTAGAGAGACTAGTCAGTTTCTTGCTTTAACGTTTGCTCTAACTTTTTTTCAGCATGCTAGTGGTCTGGAAAGCATTCCTGACCTCCCCTCCCCCAATAAATTATTTTTCTCCCTTCAAAATATTCTAGAAGTTGCTTGAAACAACTAAGGAATAGAGGCTAAGAGTTCAGAGTTGTTTGAGCTGAACAAGCGAACTGGGTTATGAAGGCTCACAAGGAAATTTAGAATCCCTAATGCTGTGCCAACTCAGCAGAGAAAAGCATG
This sequence comes from Chrysemys picta bellii, assembly GCF_011386835.1. Taxonomy (NCBI): domain Eukaryota; kingdom Metazoa; phylum Chordata; order Testudines; family Emydidae; genus Chrysemys; species Chrysemys picta. The sequence goes on from NC_088792.1 coordinate 74,780,218, forward strand.
TTGTAGACTTCGGGTGAGCCAGAACCAGGTAAGTTAGGAGAGAAAAGCTTTAGTAATTTCATTCTACCGTGAGCAAGACAAGCAAAATAATAGTACTTCATATCAGGGTGAGAAAAATGTTACAGCAAATATTGCCTGACTGCATCTCTAAAGGGAGCATGTAAAATGAAGCACGTATCAGTAGAATAATCTCTGAGAGGAGATACCAGACAAAAGAAGTGATGTCCCAACAAATAAGAAATTCATGGGAGTTAACTGTGGATAATCCAAATTACTCTTTTCACAGATCTGTGATCTGATATTTGATACTTATTTATTATTTTTTTCCACTAGAGTGTGCTTGTGGCAGGACATTTTTTATTATGTCACATAAGCTCCTAAACTCTTTGTAGCTTTCGGATAAACAGTTTAAACTCAAGCGTTGGGTAACTTGAAAAAAGGGAAAAAGATAATCTAGTGATAATTTTCCAACCTCCAGGTCCCTGTGTGAACCTTGTTTTGGTACAAACATGTACTATCATCTTCCCTGGCCCTTCTGGGCTTGCCGTGTCAGTTATGGAAGTAAAAAAATTGCTTGAGTCCAGGCACCACATTCATTACAAATTAAGCACTGAGTGGGACTACCCCAACATGAGTAAGGGGAGCAGAGCATAGCCCTACAGTCTGTAATCACTGAGCAATTGACTGTGCTCTTTGGAACCTCTGTATGAAGCACACTACAAAAATGTTAATCATTGTTATTACACATGGAGCTTCGGGTTGCAAGAAAGTGTTTCAATCAAGTGCCATGTCCTTGAAATCATGGTCTTAAAAGGGAAATGTCATTTGACACTTAAATTCAGTACCGTGGAGTTATCCAATCATTTGGGGCCAGATCCTGCCACCCTCACTCACAGGGAGTAGTATTTTCCTCCACAAATAACTCCTTGCATTTAGCCCTTTTGATTCCAGTGGAACTACTTGAGGAAGAAGATTCTGCTCCGCATGCGTAACTGGCGGAATCCAGCCCTTAGCAAAAAGTACCACTTAGCATCAGTATAGGTGTCACAATGGGGCCTCTAGGATGAAATTGACCTATATGCACAAGGCCAGCACAACTGTGCACAGGGCTTAAGTAAGACATAAGTGGCGCACAGGCCTTGCGCCTGTTCTTCTGCACTGCATGCTTAGTGGCATTTTATTAGATTGACCCATTAGTGTATAGAAAATTTTAGAATGAAAAAGTGATCTCTGATTATTTCAATGTTTTCTTGCCTACAGACGTACAAGAAATAGTTTCAGATCACTTTCACCAGAATAAATGTGCACCATTGACTTCTGTTCAGTTTTATTTATACAGGGCTCTGAAATGTATTTTTAAAATATTATACCTATATTTTATTATTCTCTCGCTCTCCCCACGATAATTAAGTATCTAAAAGAGCAATGTGATATATTTAACTTTCATATAATTTCCCTGTTTGGCAGTAATACTTCCAATTAACTACTATTCTCATTAACCAATTTACCCATTTATAATCAAGGGCAATTGCTTCAACAGTAGAAGCACATTTTTAATAATACATCTTGTTAATAGTATCTTAATGAGGATTATCCACAGATTGCTTTCAGAAGATTCTCCTTCTCCTAAAATAAGAAAAGGCGTATTATACAAAATAACTTTCCACCCACCGGATTAGCGTTTTGTAGAAGTGATAAAGAAATGTGGAAAAGTACTGCAGGTTTTTACCCTCAATAGGCTAGTGGTTAGAAATTCCCTAGCTTACAGTCGGTGGAGTACATGATGCGCTCGCTCATGAACTTAGCTGCTCCATAAATCAGTTCTGGCTTCAGCTCCCTATCAGTTGCTATAATTAGAAATTCAGAAGTTCTTTCTCTATGGCCTCAGCAGAACTGGAGTGCAGGCATGCCTATGGGCTGCTCTGTATAGAACAAAAGGAATATTGTTAATTAACTTGGAAGAAGAAATAAAAGCAAAAAAAGGTATCTGAAGAGGACTCTGTCAAATTAAACTATGCAAAGTTGCCAGCAAAGGTATCCAAGGAATTACACTAAAACTGCAATCACTGAACATATGTTCTGCTAGTTGTAACACTGAAAATTTAACAGCTACATTAGGTGACTAATCAGAAATGTTTACTAATGATCAACAAAGAGTTTAAGGCACTGTCATGTTAGAAGGCTATAGTGCACTCACCCAGGCAAAAGAGAGGTGCTGGAAAAGAAAGCTCACATTTAAAAGAGAGAGGAGTGAGACACTGAGCTGCTAAAAATATTTGGATGCATGGCTGGGCAACCCTGGGGAGTTCACAGCTTGGGTGCAATGGCACTTTTTGAAAGACAACTCCTTAATGCATTTTGAACTGGTGGTGAATTGAATGCACAGAATATCGTGTGTTGGTCCAGTTGTTTTTAGGGAATAGAAGATTATTTGCCAGATTCTGTGCAATGTGGTCATATACTATTCCTTATTCCTTTTATATGCAAACACCCCTCCCCCCCGTACACAATTTTTGGTGATCATCAACCCATATTGGAATGATACCAATGAAATAAAGGTGAAATCACCAATCCTTTGAGATCTCCAGTTCCACTGCGTATTATCCAATAACTAGCTGGAGAAAAAGGAGAGAAAGATCCTAAGGGACATCTGTTGTATCAACCCATAATCCTCCCCCTTGATAGTTTTAAGATCTTTTCCAAAGTCCTAGCTTCTTGCCTTCAGTGATCAGTTAGTACTTTTCAGCATAGTGTAGGTAGAAAAATAGTTGCAGAGACATGACACTTGATATGACAGGAGCTATGATTAGGTAGAATGGGATGTTTTAAATCTGAGGGGAGAAATTCTTTTTAGGAAATGGTGAGTTCAACATTCTCTACTAGCAACTGGAGGAGTCAGCTGGCATGAACTGAATGTGAGCTCAGTTCTTCTTTTGACTGTATTGAAACAAGGAGGATGAAACAAAAATTCCCCATAACCTCACTCTTTTCTGTTTCAGTGGAGCCACAGACTGCTGCAATTACAATGCATCCTGAAATATTTAGCATACTGTAGATGAGGCCAGTGTTGCATTGTGTTTTTGCACTGTGGAAAGATGTTAAACTGAGGTTCATTCTGTTCATCTCAAAGTTCTCCTATCTTCCTGTTTGACCTAATGAGCCAGAAGCAGCCTTACCCCATCTAGTGTAAGAGAGACTTGTGTGATTTTGTCCTAACACCCAGGGAAAGGCAGACTGTGATTTGCATCATTCCCTTCAGGAGTACTTCTGAACAATTATAATGGGTGAAATCTTGGCCTCATTGCCATCAATGGGTGTTTTGCCATGGACTTCAATTGAGACAGGATTTCTTCCATTGTCTTCTTGGGTACAAGTTTTATCCTCCCCAAACTTAATTTTATGAACAAATTTTCACCCAGATGTCTTCAAAGTGGGGCAGGAGGGGATACCTTAAAGGATAACTCAAAGTATACATGTCAATACTATGGCAGTTGGTGATAAGAATTCACTTACAAAATGTTGATGGGATTTGATGGGTGCCTGTCACAGGCCTGGTCTGGGAGGGCACCCCAAGGGAACCCCCTAGAGGCATGCTAGGGCTCTGAACTCACCCAGTCTTTAGTCTTTGATCTCTAGGTGGTCAATAGCATGGGTCTGGTTGCGGGAGATTCAGCCCTGACACTGAGGCTAGGGGAGGCCATGGACTAGCAAAGATAAAAAGGAAAAACAAACACAAACGAACTAACACAGCATGGTGATGGGGCTCTCTCCCTGCACTGTCTCTGGGAGGCTGAAGCTTGATTCAGTGCCCATAGGCAAGGCTCTAATAATAGTCCCAAAGAAATGGTTAGGTCTCAGGCCTCGATCTCCCTCAAAGTGGGCTCTGACAGGCAGCAGTCACCTGAGCAGCTCCTGCCTTCAGACAGGCTTTTGCCGGGAGCTAAGGATCAAAGGTCTACTCTCCTTCCAGGTCTGCCACCAGCTGAGCTGCTCCTTTTGTATGTCCTCCTTCCAGGTCTGACATGCCTTCCAAGTGTTGTGGGGCAGGATTGCTTAAGCCCAGAGCACTTCATTAACCCTCACCTGACCAATCTGGGCTTTGTGCACCCTGTCACAGTATTATATAAGAAATGAGGGATAGGCTGAATAGAATAGAGTTCTCCTCTAATTGTGACACAGAGCTTTGTCCAGTGGGCACTGAAACAATCTAAAGACCACATTGGTGCCCAGATTAACAACAAGGGCCATGTCCCTGACTGGGTACAAGCTAATTCTAAATCACTGTAATGCCAATTCAGTTTTTTGGGGGTTTTTTGGCTGGAAGAATTTAAAACCTGACTTAATTAAGCTTACTGACGCTGTGAGAGGGCATGCAGGATATTTCTTTAAAATATGGCCCTGTATGACTTGGCGCTTTGTCTCTCTCCATCCTGTTTTGAACTCTTAAGCTATCATCATTTAAAAAGTGGTCTTGGAGTCTTTGGTCCTTCTTGTGCCTTATAATTGTCAAACTGTGTATGACTCTATGCTTTTCTTTACATTCAATGTGGAAAAACGAGAGTCTGCCAATGCCAGATGACATTTTTCTCCCCCTTTGAAAGCACACTGTATTTATGCCTGTTATAGCTTAAACCTTATTTTTTCTTTCAGTTCTAAGGACCCAGCAATTTAGTCATTTTCTATTACAGTGCTTAAATCAGTAGGGATGGACCTTGATTTGATCAATTTGCTGTGTGTGTGATTTGCTTTACCGTCTTCTCACATATAGAGACATAATTGCCATAAAAAGGCAAATGTATTAATGGTCTATTAATAGACTGGCTTTAACATACCAGTATCATGACACATTATTAAATGTATACACAGACCATGAGACTGCCAGAGAAGGATACGTGGCAAGTGGAAACTGGTGTGATCTAACATTTATTTCACATGGGCCACCAAGTTGCAGTGACTTTTCAGTCAATACTAGGCTTAGCCAGTTTTGAAAAAGTAGCTAATAGCAGCTTCTTTTTCTTTTTGTAAATCTCTAATGAAATCTTGGCCTCATTGACCTTAATCAGAGTTCTGCTGTTGACTTCAAAGGGATCACCTCTAATGAACTTTTCCATTCCCGGTCTTTTAATGTCTTCAAAAGCCTATGATACAACCAAAGTTGGGTTTATTTATTAATGGGATAATGATGTGCCATTGACTTTTGCTGGGCAAATTTATTCTATAACTTTCCCTTCACTGAATTAATCAGAATTAATGGAACTGGCAGGTTAGGCCACAAGTTTCAGAACTGGCTACCCTATAACAAGGCTCCTAAATCCCTGTTTAGGATCCTAAGTGGAAGTGGGCCTGATTTTGGCCACAGGAGATAAATGGAGCTATTCTATTGAAAAGAAATCCATCTATATAATCCAGACTCCCTTCACCTAGAGAAATAGATGGCCAGTTGGCCAACTTGTGAGAAGAATCAGGTTGCTTCTTTATAAGGTGACCAGATAGCAAGTGTAAAAAATCAGGACAGGGAATGGGGGGGGGGGGGGGTCAATAGGTGCCTATTTAAGAAAAGGCCCCAAAAATTGGGACTGTCCCTATAAAATCAGGACATCTGGTCACCCTACTTCTTTAGCCAGGTTTCTAAAGAATGGTTAGAGATTTTTCCATTCCATTTAAAATAATCCCTTCATAGATCTACTTATTCAGGTTAGTGAGACCATTCCTTAGATACAATTATTAATCTGATTCCTATGGTTGGAGAAGTAGTTCCCAGGTGGATTCATCAGCTCCTTATTCAGCTGTTTAAAAGGAGCAAACTACCAGGGATATTAATTGGTTCCCCATGATCATTAACAATTAAACCGATTTTGAAAAGGATTTACAGTAAATTCTATTCTCATAATTCTTGCAGACTCATTGTCAATAGGGGAAAAAAAATCTCCCTCGAGATATTGTACATCTAAACAGATGTGTGTGGAAAGCAACCTGTTAGCTAACTTCCCTTGCAGGCAGAGCCAGATCTTCCCATATTGATATTTTCCCTTTAAGAGATTAGCCAACCTCTTTCACCTGAGACATTTCTGCACTGACCTACCTGCAAGTGCTACCTACTTATTGTTCTAACTAGGATATGGAGCCCACCACTCAGTAACAACCTGATCGATCAACTCTATTGCTAAATTACTTTAATATAATATAGGTCTGTTCATCAGTAGATCTCAAAGCACTTTACTAAGGTCCGTATCATTATCACAGTTTTACAAATGGTGAAACTGAGGCATGGAGAGCTGAAGGGACTTATCCAAAAATCACTCCGCAGACCCGTAGCAAAGTCAGGAAGAGAACCCAGCTCCCCTGTTTACTAGACCACACTAACTGCACTTCCTAGGAAAAGTAAATGCTTAGTTATTTGTTAGAATCAAAAGTGTAGGGCTGGAAGGGACCTCAAGAGGTCAGCTAGTCTAGCACCCACACTGAGGCAAGACCCAGTAAACCTAGACCATCCCTGATACATGTCTGTCTACCCTCCACAGAGCTAACTGTAGCCCCGTGGTCTTGTGATAACACCTGAAGTGTCATATAGCAGATAGAGCCTCTTGCACCTCTCTAAGGCTGATTATTTTCATTGATTCCAATTTGTAACAAAACAGGCCACTGGAGAAAGGTTAGTGACCACAGTGCAGAACCTTTTGGAAGGGAGGGGAAAAAAACTGGGGACGAGATCTAGGAGACACTATATACAGGGAGAATAAACAACAGCTCAGCACATACAGCTCCTATTGAATTCACAACAGGGCTCTGTAACTCTCGGGATTTGTCACTGCACCTTCAGCTTGTGAATGTATTTGATACCTGTGCGTGCCTGACGCCTTCCCTCTCTGGTTAGTGATAATGTGATGGTAACTGAATAAACTGTGAGCACAAGTCTGATATGTTCCTGCATTTCACTGATCCAATGAACGGATGTAATTAAGATTCCCTCTGCTATCAGGCAATGCCTTATTTGATCAACTAATAAAAGATGGAGCAGGCTGTTAGCCTACTTAGTGTCTTTCCAATATGGTATTACATGGTAGGCTGAGTCTGCTTTTGTCTGAAAGCAAGAGTAAGAACGTCCTGTGTTCTTTTCTCATTCATCTATTTTGATCTTCTTATATTAACTACCCAGCTATCTCTTAGCAGTTGTTTTTATGATTTTATGATCTAACATTCTTCCTATTATACACGGCCACCTGAGATCAGGAAAAATTCTCCCTCCTTCCATGGTATATTCTTGTACAATTTTGTACATGTGCATTATGTAAATTTCCCCCTTTTTCCACAGCATTTGGTAGAGGCTATCGCTGTCATGGGTGCACAGGCTTGGTGCTCACAAATAGCTCTGAATCAACCCCAGGCAGGACCCTCTTCAGTGTGACAACCCCTCATAGTGCACACTCACTAAGATAAACCTTCTTGGCTTCACCATCTCCTGGGACCAACCTCGGAGCCTTCGGCACCTCTGTTCCATGCCGTGAGCTCCCTGCAGTGAGTCCACCTGAAGAGGACACCCGGGGAAGCCTTACACACATACAGCCCCAAGGGGGTCATGCACCCCCAACTTCTGCAGTGACTCTCAGCCAGCAGAGTGAAACAGAAGGGTTTATTAGTTGTCTAGAACACAGCATGGAAAAGTTCTTTGTTAGCACAGAAAGCAGAAAGTTATAGCCAGGTTCATCTTGGTCAGTCCCAAAGCCCTGGCTCACCATGCCAGACCTACAAAGGAGACTGACACACGTTTTCAGCAGCCCAACCTAGGTCATACCCATTTGCCCCTCCTCCATCCTTTGTTGTGAATCCCAGGCAAAACCAGTCACCTGGTCTCCACCTCAGCTCTTTGTTCTCCATCTGGTACCAGCTAGCTGGCCTCTTGCAGAGGGTGGGCCCCTGGATCATCAGTTGCTAGGTTACAAAACATCTGGCCATCATCTGGACCCCCAGCAGCCAGGTGACAGTCATAGCAGGTCATCTGCAAAATTAAAATTACCTTTCCTGCCACCTAAACAAACATGCAGCACATGGGGAAACTGAGGCACACAGCATTCACACACTATATTAAGAAAATTCCCACTTCATCACACCAGAGTAACTTGAATGTAGCACTTTAGGAAGCAATGCCTTAATGTTAGGAATCTAAATTCAGTACAGATGAGCTATGGATGGTGAACAGTGAGGTGTCATCTGACTGATGGAACTGCATGAGATGGGCTTTGTGATACATTTAAAGAAAGTTAAAAGCTGGATTTACATTATACTTGACATTTTGATTATATTTCATACTGTGTCATGAACACAGAATTACATGCTTCTTTCTGCTCCCCATAAGATAATGTCATGACCCAGCATAGTTCAGAATGCTTTCAATATACAAGCATGCATAGCTAAGAATAATCAATTAGTTTACAGGGGAAAGTGCAGTGGTATAGGTAGTCTATAATGGTGTAATGAATAGAGCTGTGTGAATACCTGATTTTTTGGTTTGTTGACTGAACTGACAAATTAAAAAAAAAATTGTTTTGAGTCAGCAAGAAATGAATTTGCTTTGAATTTTTCAGCAAAAATTGAAAGAATTTTTTGTTAACCTTTTCTAAATAAAACTGAAATAAATTTGGAAATGAAAAGTCTTCCAAATCAGAACATTTCATGACGTGGAATTCAAAATTTTTACTAGAAACTCACATTTTTACCAATCCCAATCGCCACAGATTTTTCCTATAGTAGGAACTTCAGATAGGTAGTCAAATTCCAGGGAAAGGCATATTTCCCATCCTTTCCTCTGTAGGTCACCAGTCCACTCCACTTGTAGATGTGCTGTTCTGTCATCATAAGTTTAAAAACCTCTGAGACATATACGGTTGGCTTAGCATTGGCAGCTTGGAATAAAAATCTCCCTTTGCCATTCTGAAACCTCTAGTATTGTTATGTGCTTGAGAATGTGGAATGCCTGAAAGTAGAGAGAAGATTTGTAGTTGTAAGCCACGGCTCCTTTCCCCTCCTCACACCCCCACCAAGGGCCAAGCTGTTTTACAATTTACAATTGTTTTTTTCTTTAAAAATGGCAGTTTAACATTGTCCGTGCAGTTTTTTCACTGTGATTCACTGAGTTGTGGCCACAGATTTTCTGGGAGCTGAGGCATTACTCTCAAAATACATTGAAGCTCATTTTTACAGCCTTGAGATTCTACAAGGCACTTTTACCTGGGGATGCACTGAACCTGTTGTGAAGCACTGAAACAATAATGCACTATTTGAGGTCTGCTTTTAGGCCCTTCAACCTCCAATAGACCTTTGGCCTCTGCTGATCTTTCCACCTCAGCAGCATGGACTCTCTGCAGCATGTCCCTGAGATGCAGAACTGTCATGGACTGGTTCAAGCAGAAGCATTTCCATTATGAATGTATGGTGGACATTCTGGATAGAACTAACAAGCAGATGCATTACAGAGGGAGGAGGAGTCACAGCAAGTGGAAAGGCATAGACAGGCTACAGAGTGAGAGGATAGCGTATTGAAATGCCAGGAGAGGCTTGTAGCAGTTTCTAGAGCAGGAACGTTGGTTGACGGAAGAAGAAAGAGCCCAGCAGAAAGGTCTATTCAAGAGGCTGTTTATGCTTATGACCACCAGAGTACAGCCCCCTACTGCACCCAAACCATGTCCTGACTCCTCTGCATGGTACTATGTGCTGCAGACCAGACACACTTTGGACCATTACATGTTTGGGTGGTCCAGGTAATCAGGACTTGACTTAGCAGCTGGACAAGGCAAACCTACAACATGCAGTTCTCCACCCCTAGGCTGATCCCCTCCCTTCTGCATACCTCTGCCCCTGTGCAGATGCCCACCCCTGTGAATGCCTCCACCTTCTGCAGCAGCTCCACGTGTGTGCTAAATGTGGAACAAAAGGACAGGCGAACAGCATGTCAGGAGCCATGCAACAGTCGGGGGAGGAGGGAGTCACTTGTGGCCACTGGTTTCACTGTTCAACGTTTGGTTTATAGAGTTCGTTTTATTACTGGTGTCTTCGTTTGCTAATGACAGCTGGCCTGCCTGGCAACGGTTTAAATTTCTTTTTTCTAATTCAAGTTTAAAAATAGAGACTTATTACTGTATCACATCATCTAACATGTACTTCAAATAATAAAGCAAACACCTGATAAAGGACAATTGGTAAGTTGTACGCAAAAAACTATTTCACACTACATTTATCTACATCAAGCCATACTGCAAATCCACAGTTCTTACCACATGCCCCATGCTCCCCCTTGCATAAGCAGTCATGTCATTCACAGGTACAATCCATAACAATCAATCCCCCCATTTCATTGCATAGTGTGGCAGTACCTCCTTTACTGTAAACACTGTACATTTATAAATGCACTATTATCCCTCTTCCATTGGGCCATACAAGTCTAGAATGTGGGAACATAGACCATCCCTGATTTCTATTGCCTGCGTGCATACTGCTCGAGATTTCCGGTTGCGTGTACTAGCAATCCATGACTGTGATAGCCAGGGCCGGCTCCAGGCACCAGGCAACCAAGCACATGCTTGGGACGGCTCCTGGTAAGGGGCAGCCAATCTTGGGGGGGGGGGCAGCGTGGTGCTCAGTGGGGGGTGTTTGGCGGTGCTCCGCGCGTGGGGGGGGGGGGCTTCAGCAGTGCAGCGCTGCACGGGGGGCGGAGGTGTTCAGCGGCGCGGCGCTCGGCGGGGGTTTCGGCGGTGTGGCGCTCCGTGGGGGGCGAGGGTGTTCAGCAGCGCGGTGCTTGGCAGGGGGTGTTTGGCAGCGTGGTGGGGGCGGGGGCTGTTCGGCAGTGCTCCATGTGGGGGGGGGGTTCAGCAGCACGGTGCAGGGGGGTTTGGCAGTGCGGCAGGGGCTGTTCGGCGGTGCGGCGCTCGGCAGGGGGTGTTCGGAGTTGCTCTGCTTGGGGGGGGGAGGTCAGCAGTGTGGTGGGGGGCGGCGGTTGTTCAGCGGCGCTCGGCGGGGGCCGGCGGTTGTTCGGCGGTGCGGCACTCGGTGGGAGGGTGTTACGGGGGGCTGCGCTTTTTTTTGCTGCTTGGGGCGGCAAAAAAGTTAGAGCCGGCCCTGGTGATAGCTACATTCAGGGACAAACCTTTGGCTTCACAAAGATTATGAAAAGCACTGGAAGTCACACCCAGACAGGTCTGCAGACAGCCCTAGCAGGATTTAAATCTGCCAAACGCACATTCAACCACCATTCTATACCTGATATGAGTGCAGCTGAACCTTTCTTTGCCAGGCCTTCTGAGATGGGCTCATAAGCCAAGGCAAAAGGGGGGTATGTGGGGTCACCCAGAACAATGGGGACAGTAACTCCCTTTATAACATGTCTTTTGGTGGCAAAAGTTTCCCAGACTGTCCATAAATGTAGACTCCCCAATCATTAGAAAACCCTGGCAACATGAATTTTTCTAGTGCAGCCCACATTGGTGTCCATAAATCAGCCTCTGTGGTCCACAGTCTTTCCAGAGCTACTAGCTGTCTGGCACCTCCAATGCTCTTACCAGCCCTCAGTTGCTGCTAGGAGAACCCAGGCCCACCCTCTACATTGGGTTCCAGCCCAGGGACCCTACAACAAGCAGCAACAGGCATATGAACCACCCATTCAGGGAGGCTAGCTCCCAGCCCTGCCCCTTCTACCTAAGGTTTCCCCCACCGGAGCCCAGCCCCAGATGGGCAACAAACACCAGTAGGGTGACCAGATGTCCCAATTTTGGGGTCTTTTTCTTATATAGGCTCCTATTACCCCCCAGCCCTTGTCCTGATTTTTCACACTTGCTGTCTGGTCACCCTAAACACCAGCCCCAGCCACCCTCTGCCCCAGGCAGGCAGTGCAAGCACTGGCCCCAATCACCCCCCATCCCAGAGCCCTGGGGGATGGCTGCCCTAGCCTCAGCCCAGGCCAGGGGAAGAGCAGAAAGCAGGACAGGCCTGGGGGTGGAACATGGGCAGTACTACACCTGGCTGTTCAGGGGGGCTCACCCTCCCCTGGCCTGTGATACCTGCCACCCATGGCCACAATTCCTGTGCAGTCCTACCTCTTACTGCTGTTTCCCTGGGCTTCTTCCTACATATTTGACTCTCCCCCGCATCTCTGGGTTTTCCATTGTCCAACTCACTCCACTCAGGGAGTGACAGCAGCCTACTTCCCTGCAGGCTTTCCCAGTAGCAGCTTCCCCTCTGCAGCCAACCTGTTCCTGCACAGATGAGCCTGTCCTTAATTAGCTGCCTCCAGCCTAAACCTCCCCTGCTTGCAGCCTAATTAGCCGATTGGGTCCACCTGGCCTAATTCAGGTCTTGCAGGGCTAGTGTGGGGAATCCACCCCATCACAGGAGGTAAGATTGGAGGTGGCAGAGGTACATATGTGTGCATGCAGCTGAGATATACCTTCTATATGCATGTGTGAGGCTGTATGTATGTTGAGCAAAATTATAGTATGTGGACTCTACAGGAATCTAAGAACCAAATCCTTTCTCTTATCCAAAGCATGAATACATGGGATTAATGGGGGTTGGATGGGGGAAAGATGAAGGCTTCATTGTGTGATATGATACACTGAAATTATATGCCAAAGAGTTATTTTGCCTCCCTTTAACTAGCCCCCTTCTCTCCTCTTTCCCTCCTTTTCTTTCCCAGTTGGTTCTGCGTCTTCTTGTTCTTCTTTGACATCTCCCTCTTTTCCTTCCCTCCCCTGCATTCCTCCTTTCCTTGCAGTTCCAATTCACTTCTCTTTCTATTCCCCTTAAAGCATCCATGTCAATGTAAAATTGCAACTGCACAGTAAACATTTGTCAGACTTTGAACAACTGCTCATAATTGTTGACATAAGAGGGAAAGCAAACCTTGTGAAAACATATATGTCCAGTGAGCAGCCAAGCACCTAAAGTTAGGAGTTGCAATGCTGAACCTAAGTTCCCTATGTAGAGCTAGCCCTAACTGTACAATAGGGAGAACAGGCATAAGTATGCAGAATGGAAGGCTGAATAAAATAATGGTTATGTGTTAGGCCAAATCAATTCTAATAAGAAAAATTGCTATTTCTGTGGCAGAAATACATGTACTGCTAAATCCTGCACTGTGTCTGGAGATAGAATCTAAAGGAATAAGAGTTCCCCCTGGGGTGTTACGGATAACATAGCACATCCCCGTAAGGAAGCAAAGAGAAGTAAATGATATTCATGCCTCTTAATTGGTGCCATTCCATTGTTATCCTGCAGAAGACGTGGTAACACCCCACTGAGAGTACAACACTGCAGAGCTCCAATCCTTCCAATTTCCCATCTGAACTGAAAACAGCATATGCTAATCTGAGTCTCTGAATGCAGTTCTTTATGCAAGAAGGGTTCTTGCAGCTGACTTTCAATGCCTTAGGTCAGCCAGGCTCATTAGCCAGTCCATGCATCTGTGGGTTATTGGCACCTTTATGGCCCACTTCATACTATCAAGTGAGGTGGCACAAAAAACATTTAGTATACTTCAGTTCACCTGGTAAAGGAAAAGGTGTCCACTTGTGTATAGGTCATTGTGGAGCTCAACTGAAAGGGGGATTTTGCAAGGGTAGGGCTTGGACATGTCACACGGTTTTTATCTTCTGGCCCAGAAGTAAGAACTTCTGCCTCACTTGATATCTTTCAGCAATATAAGATTGTATCAAGAGGAAGAGAAAGCAACAAAAATACAACTATATGCATGCACATATATAGAAACACGTACTAGACTTATACACACACCTTAAAAACATATATATGTATGCACACTAATATGGGCCAGATCCTCAGATGATGAAAACTGATGTAGGTCAATTATGTACAGTAATGTTTATCTAGTATATTTACACATGAAGACAGAGATACAATACATACATACATATGCTATTAAATAGTGTAAATCATTTTTTGTGTGTGCATGTGGATGTGTGTAATTATTCCCAACCCCATCTCCAGTTGCAAAAATGCTCATCCTACAGGCCAGGTACATGTACTACTGTACAAGCTTCAGAGGAAGATACAATCCCTGTCTCCAAAGAGCTTGCAATCTTAGTAAGACAAACAACTGAAGTAGTTGAAGGAGATGGGTACAGTACTCCCTTGGAGAGTTTTCTGATTTTTGTTGGAAAGATATACAGCTGTTCTTATAATAACTTTAAATTTTGACCACTAAACACATGTTGTATGTGTCAAACTTTAGAATTGATCATAATATGCAACCTTGATTATCCTGTCCTTACTTATTCAAAACCCCTTGTTATCAAAAACGTGGGCACTCTTCTGGGGGTTCCACTTAGCAGCAAGCTTTCAAGTCTGGTTTCCCCGATTACAGAGACCCTGGCTGGCTTCCCCGAGGCAGCCTGACTCATTAGAACTTCAGTATATGTGTCTGACAACCCCTAAGACTTTTAGAAAGTCAGGGTTATACTATATAACTCACTTCTGTAACCCTTCTGCCCCTCTGAGTTGGCAGCAACAAGGGCCGGGTTCAGTATCTAGGGGTTCCGTTTCAATAACGCAATGCAAAACCGGTTCGAGCCCCCACCCAGTGACCTGGGACAATTACATACCACCCCCCTGGGCGCCTCCAGGAGGCAATACTTCCCCTCTCGCAAGCAGTCTGAGTATAGCAAAAGCCTTTTAATAAAGGAGGGAAATAATGCGGCATTATGTTGGGGAAACACCACAACCAGGATTCATAACACAAACCATGAGCAAAAGACCCACCTCCAAGTAAGCTTGGCAGTGTCCTTTTCCCCTCAGGGTCTTAAGTCCAATCACCCCAAAGTCCAACAACCCCAAAGTCTCTGTCCCTGGTCAGTGCCGCCCCAGAGTTCAAAAGTTTATCTGCAGAGTTTTACCCCCCCAGCCTGGGCGGAAATGGTGGGGGCACACAGGATGTTAAGGGGCACCTTACATGGTCCAAGGCCAACTGCCCCACCTCTCTGTGGAGTTCTGCTGCAGCCTTTAACACGAATGGTTCCGCTCTACCCGCTGCACCGCGCCACTCCGCTCCTCCAGCCATCCCCGCAAACTGCTTTGCTCCCCATTCCATGGGCCGCTCAACCGTCCCACAAACTGCTCAGCTCTGCCAGCTGCTTAGCAATATATCTTCAGGCTCCCCCACTGGTTAACACAGCACTCACTGATCTCAGCTCAGCAATTTTAGCTCTTTTAGTGATTTCAGCTTGTAGTAGGGGAGCCCCAGTGCTGATGCACCATTGGCCCAAAGCAAATTCAGTTTAGCGACTTCTAATGGAAGCAAACTTAGCTCTGCTATTCAACAGTTGGGGAGGGGAGAGTAGACCAATTGGTATTCCAGCCCTTCAAAGGGAGCACACACCTGTCCCCAACCTTTCTCAATTCACTGGGTTTTGTAACCCATGCCCCTTGTCTAGCGAGTGCTACTTAGTTACTGGTGAGTCCCTCTGTCATATTGAGTCCCTCTGTCACACAACAGTTTCACTGACCTTGATTCACAGAATCAGGGTAACAACACTTTATTCTTCCTGCCCCAATAACAGAGAAACTGGGGATCCCATACCAGCCAAAGTAACCACTTTCAGTTGTTGTTGTCCCAGGCTAGGCGGGTGGGTGTGCCTATGCAAACAAGATCAGCCCCTGAAGTTCTTTTCCACCCTCGCCATAATTCACCACCAGATGTCAGGGTAGAGCTTATCCTGACTCTGCTTACACTTCAAAGTACCACCAACATTCCCCATAGCAAGGTGATAGGCACGATACATTTATTCTGATAGTTGTTACAATAAAACCTAGAGAAATTTTATAATCTGATGTATATACTCTCTTCTACACACAGCAAGCAGGGAAAGGTTGTTGGGGGGAAGGGGACTTATTGTTTGTTTGGTGGTAGTGGTTGTTTTTTACTACTTCAAATATGTTTAATGTGTAAGATGCTACAGTGAAGTGCCAGATGCATCTGTCTCCTGACTTTACCCACAATACCTGCACTATGATGAAAATGTATTTCAGCAGTCTGTGTGTGTGAATGTATGAGAGTAGCCCTCCCTTTTTCTTGGTGCCTTTCAATCCAGCTTTTGGTCAGGGTATGGCAAAGAGACTGCATTAGTCTAACTAACCAATGATCTCCTTCCAGAGATGGACATGTGTCCAGGTGGAATCTTTCAGATCTGTCAGCAGCCTTTAACACCACTGATCGTGAGATCTTATTGTCTCATTTGCTCACCCCTACTCACTCCAGAATGTTGGGCAATCTGCTGCCCTCATTAGTGGAGTTCCACAGGGGTCTATTCTGTCACATGTCCCTTGAAATGAGTATGTGGGGAAGACAGTGAGGAAATTTTGGCTGTAAAGCCATCTGTCTAAAAATGACGCACAGCTCTATGCTTCCTTCTTATTGGACCCCGGCAGTTATGGTCTTTACTTTCCCAATGTGTTGCTAAGCTAGTGACTTAAAGAAGAAGTTGGGTGAAGCTCAGATGAGACAAGACAGAGATGCTGCTAGCTGGGGGAAGTATTTTCAATTGATGCATGATCCACTGTTGATGGGGTTCGCATACTCTTTGTCTAAAAAGTTTGCAATTTGAGGGTGCTTTTGGATCCCCAGTTGTAATGCGTTTCCAAGTGGCCCAAACCACATTTTCTCCCCCTACTTGCATTTGTTATACTGATTATGACCATGTCTCTTGGTTGTGAACCATGCCACAGTAATCCATGCCTTTGTTACTAAACACGACAACATGCTATACATGGGCCATCCACCAACACTACTCAGAAACTGCAGCTGCATACTTGCTTGGCAGCATTAACTAGGACATACAGGACATTGATTCAATAAAAATTGCACTGGCTTCCTATATACTTCCAGGTGCAAGACAAGGGTTTGACTTTGATGTAAAAAGATACATGGGTCGAACCCTAGCTACCTAAGAGTATATCTAAATTTCAATTAGACACCTGTAGCTGGCTGGTGGCAGTGGACTCGGATTCATGGAGCTCAGTCTAAGGGGCTGTTTAATTGCGGTGTAGATATTTGGGCTTGGGTTGCAGCCTGAGCTCTGGGACCCTCCCACCTCTCAGGCAGGGCCGGTACAAGGAAGTTTCATGCCCTAGGCGAAACTTCCACCTTGCGCCCCCCCCCAGCCCTGCGGCAGCTCCCCGCCCTCCCCCTGCGCCCTGAGGCTCCCCCCGTGGCAGCTCCCCACCTGCCCTGAGGAGCTCCTCCTCGCAGCAGCTCCCCCCCCCAGGGATCCCTGTGGCAGCTCCCCACCCCAGCTCACCTCCTCCCGAGCATGCCACCCCCGCTCTAATTCTCCTCCCCTCCCAGGCTTGTGGCGCCAAACAGCTGATTGGCGCCGCAAGCCTGGGAGGCGGGAGAAGTGGAGCAGCAATGGCGTGCTTGGGGAGGGGGCATAGCAGAGGTGAGCTGGGGTGAGGAGCCCTGCGGCAGCTCCCCCTCCGCCCTGAGGCACCCCCATGGCCGCCTCCCCACCTCCCCCGCCCGAGGAACCGTGCAGCAGCTCCCCACCCCAGCTCACCTCCGCTCTGCCTCTTCCCCGAGCACGCCTCCCCCACTCTAATTCTCCTCCTGGGAGGTGGGAGAAGTGGAGCAGCGACTGCACGCTCGAGGAGGGAGTGTAGGAATGCTGTAAAAAAAATTGGGGGCACTGCTTTTTGGCGCCCCCAATTTTGGCACCCTAGGCAACCGCCTAATTTGCCTTAATGGTAGCACCAGCCCTGCTCCCAGGTCCTACAGCCAGTGGTCCAAAAGAACTTAACTCTAGTGAGTTTCTGGACACAGTGGAGACCCCTCTTTTTCCTCCAGATTTGTTACTTGTGGGGCAAAACAGAATGTGATTGTTTGACAGACATTTCATTTCTTTGGTGGGGTGAGAGTGTTAGCATTCACATGGATCAATGAGCCAGGGGGGTTATTTTTAAATATTGTGTGAGAGGCATTTTCTATACATCAATCTATAACAAATATAAATTAAATAAATGAACCATTACAGCAGTCTCTCTCTCTCTCTCTCTCTCACATACACACACACACACACAAACTATTGTGTTTTTGGAAGGTATAATCATTTTTACTGTGTAAAAAAGACCCACGATCTCATTACCTTTTGAGCCACACCTTTTAAGAAATGTACTTTAAACCCATGACAGTAAGACTTACCACCCAGATACACTAAGTACCTCATCCTATTCAAGAAGAAGTCAGCCTTGGGTATGCTGCCAGAGACAGCAATTTATAGCCTTCCTGTTTGTGAGCTTTCCCCCGGGACAACTCTAATGGATGTGAATCTCTTCCAGGCCCAATGTTTCTATATTGCATATATCCAGGAGAGTTAGCTAGTAGGTGGATCAACCATAAACAAAGTGTTTCCCTGTATTTTTTATGGGTTTGGACAGATAGAATTTTCTTAGCATCAGTTTTGTATAAATAAATTATATCCTCCTTTGAGACACTTACTGTAGCTTAAAGTAACTTTTTTTCCTGATATTTAGATTAAATAGCTGTTACAGGAGGATTGAACAGATGGATTGATAGGACAAGTGGGTAAAGAGCATGTTGGATAAATGGACTAAGAAATTAATGTTACTTATTCTGTGAATGGCAGCCAGTAATAAGTGCTGAAGGCCATGAAATAACTGGTTTTCACAACTCCTTTTGCAACATTGTGTGTCTGTTTTCCCTTTCACACCACAGTCTGCCTGTTTGCTTAAACACTAGATTCAACAAACTATTGCCTTACAAGTGTTGCTTTGTCTGAACATTTCCCATTCTTGGTGCCCATCCTCATACATGTTCCATTAAGATTCTCTGAAAGAAATGCTCGCCGCCCCTCCCCCACCCCTCCCCATCCCACCCCATGGCTTGACATTCAGGAATAAGCAGCTTTGGGAAAGTACACGGCCTAAGATGTCAGTTAATTATAAAAGTTCCAAGGCTTGTGAATGCAGCTTTCCTCATCTGCAAATATGGGTGTGATGATCTGAAATTCAATAGTTAGGGATTTGAAAAAGCCAACAGTTTTCCCCTTTGTTTTTTGAAAAGGAAAAATTAGGGTGATAGTTTCAATAACAATAACATCATCTGCATACATTTTTAGCTCCAGCTCATTGGCCTGTATCCCTGCCAACAGAACATTGCCAGCTTTATTAGTATCTTGGTCAAATACGGAAATCTGGCATATTTTATTTGTAATATCCTTTGTCTCCAAACACTGATGAAATGTGTGGATCACACTGCCAATGTAAAATAACCTGCCATTACACTGCACATTTCAGAGCACACCCACAGATCTTCCCTGTACTATATCATGTGGAATGTGTCACAACCAGGATGAGGGCTGTCAGTCCTAGTGGTTGGAGCAGGAGTCAGGCCAAGTCAGGTACCAGGAGATCAGAGTCCAAGACAGGCCAGAGGGTGAACCAAGAGTCAGGCCCCAGCAGGCAGGCAGGCTCAGGTTACTAGGAGATCAGGGTCAGGAACCAGGTTGCAAACAGCAATCGAATAGTGAAGTCGAGGACAAACCAGGGTCGGAAGCCAGAGCCTAGGGTCCATCGCAAGCAGGAACTGGAGCAGAGATGGGCAAATAATCTGTGTTGTTGCTCAGACAGCTCCGCTTCATGACTTCTTGGTTTAAATACTGGTATCGGCCAATTAGGGGGCTGTGAAGGGCTGCCACTCAGGTCATGCTGGGCAGTACTTCCCGCTGAACCCAGCGTCACAGGGTCCTCCCATGGGAGTGCAGCCTAAGCCTTCCCTGGCAATGCAGAGGTGTCAGCAGCCCAGACCCCCCATAGTCCCAGGATCTAGCCAGGTAGGTTCTAACAGAATGTCAGCTAGGACAATGCTGCTTTCTTCTCAAAAGAAAAAGAAGCCCATATTCCTGACACTATTCATTTTATTTTTATCCATAGCTCACTACTGATGAATTAGGCCCTGATCCAGTACCGAGCAGCATATGGACAGAACCTCGACTAGAGCTGAGAGATCCAAGTGGAGCCCCAATGATTTCAATGGGGCTCTGCCAGGGGCAGAGTTCCATGGTTCACCCCCATAGAACTCATTGCAGGATCAGGGCTCTAGAGTGTAAATTATGAGCAGTGCTCTGAAAAAAGACCCTCTTTGCTTCAGTTTTGTAATGATCATATTGTGAAATGTGTAAATGATGGGAGGAGAAGCATTTAAAACAAATTCAAAGGGAAAAATGTTAGTTGATGATTTCCTATCTGGACTGACGTCTCCCCTAATATGAGACTATGGGGCACCTTTGGGGCTGCAAGTTCTGGCAGACATTTAGCCTTAGCTATGGGGCTGCAGTGCTTAGTGATGTCTCTTCCCCCTTCTGCCCATGCACCAGCTGAACATGTCCTAAACGGTGCTGAAACACTGAATTGTTGTTAGTAGATAAATGAATGTGGTCTCTCAACAGCATCTCCTTATTCAACGATATTAACATGGACCTTGAAGAAGCACTTGTAGCGGTGAATTATCTCAAGTGGTGTGGACTGGGATAGGGGTTGGTCACACCAAGGACATCCTCAGGTAGCACCTATTGACTGTTGTTATTTATGTTGCTCTAAGTTCAAAGAGCATTTGTGGGGACATCGAAGGGAGGAGAGTTAGGGTATTTTACTTTCTTTTGTATAATACAGAGTGAAATGTACAACATTAGGCATTTGGGGAGAAGATAAATTCAGTCTATTTCTACAAGGCCTGTTCCAGAGCTCATTAAAATCACTGGGAGTCTTTCCATTTATTTCAATGTGTTTTGGACACGGCCCATTGAGCTTCTTCAACCTAGGGCCTGATTTGCCTGTGCATTACTTCAGCTTTAAGATGGAGTAGCCTCCTTAACTTCAGTAGTCCTGGAGGCAAATTTTAGGCAGCTAGGAAAGAGATTAAAGTCCAGGACCTCCACTGTAGCATTCTCTGAAATGCTTCCAGTTCCACAGGTAGAACTGCAGGGTCTCAATGGGTAGAGGAGATGATGGTGTAGGGAGGAGGGCTTTAGGTTTATCAGGAATTGGGGAACATTTTGGGAAAGGAGGGGCTCCACCTAAACCAAAACAAAAGCAGATTGCTGGCATGTCAAATTAAAAAGATCATAGAGGAGTTTTTAAACTAAGGGCTGGGGAAAAGCCGACAGGTGTGGCAGCGTGCACAGTTCAGATAGAAACATCCCATAGCGGAGGATCTATTAACGGGGATCTCTATATCCCTGTAAAGAGGAGAGGATAGAAGTTGATAAAATACTGGTAGCAGCTGAAGAGAAATAATCAAATGAAAGAGAGTCCGATTCAACTACATCACATGAAAACAGACAACTAAATATTGACAAATTTTATAAGTGCTTGTATACAAATGTTAGAAGTCTAAATACTAAGATGGGTGACATTGAGTGTGTGGTATTAAATGAGGATATTATTATATTAGGCATCACAGAAATTTGGTGGAATAATGATAATTAAGGCTCCGTGTTTGTCACGGAGGTCATGGATTCTGTGACTTCCATGACTTCTGCATCTGCTGGAGTGCCTGGCCCTGGGGCCACCTAGGCAGCCCCCCGGCCAGGTGCACCAGCTGCTGCTGGGACAGTCTCAGGACCCTCTCTGCTCCCCCAACAGCAGCAGTGTGGGTGTGGGGGGTGTCGGGGTTGGGGATTGGTGTGTGAGGCGGTGGAGGGGGTGGCTCCCTTCCCTCAGCTCCTCGCTCCATGTGTTGCCTCTGCCGGCAGGCACCACCCCTGCAGCTGCCATTGGCCGCGGTTCCCAGCCAATGGGAGCTGGAGAACCAGGGCTTCGGGCAGAGCGGAGGCAGCACATGGAGCTCAGGAGCCAGGTAGGGAGCCTGCTGCAGCCCCACCAACCCCCCCTCTCAGCATCCGCACTTCTCCCCTGGGCTGCGCTCCCCCTGAGCACCCACGCTGTCCCTCCCCGAGCCACAGCACCAGTGGTGCCCCTCCGTGGGCTGCACCCCCTCCCCGAGCACCCGCGGCGCCCCCCCCCCCCAGCACCATCCCCTGGGCCACCCCCTGAAGCCCCCTCCCCCAAGTTTTAGTCAGGGGTATATAGCAAAAGTTGTGGACAGGTCATGGGCCATGAATTTTTGAATTGACTTGTCTGTGACTTTTACCTGTGACTAAAACATAGCCTTATTGATAATCAATGGGACACAGTAATACCAGGCTATATAGGAATGACAGAGTAGGTCATGCTGGTGCGGTGAGTGGCACTATATGTGAATGAAAGCATAGAGTCAGATTCAGTAAAAATTTTAAATGAATCACACTGCACCATAGAATTCCTATGGGTAGAAATTATGTGCTTGAATAATAAGCATATAACAGTGGAAATATATTACTGACCACCTGACCAGGATGGCAATGGTGATTGTGAAGTACTCGGGGAGATTAGAGAGGCTACAAAAATAGAAAACTCAATAATAATGGGGGATTTTAACTATTCCCATATTGACTACATGTCACCTCAGGATGGGATGCAGAGATAAAATTTCTAGACACCATTAATGATTGCTTCTCAGATCAGCTACTCCTGGACCCCACAAGGGAAAGGCAATTCTTGATTTAGTCCTAAGTGTCTCACAGAGTCTGGTCCAAGAGCTGAATATAGCTGAACCGCTCAGCTCTGTGCCTTTTCCATTTCTAATATATCTTTTTTGAGATGGGGTGACCAGAACTGCATGCAGTATTCAAGGTGTGGGCATACCATAGATTTACATACAGGCAATATGATATTTCCTGTCTTATTATCTATCCCTTTCCTAATGGTTCCTAACATTTGGTTAGCTTTGAGTGTCACTGTGATTGAACAGATGTTTTCAGAGAACTATCCACAATTACTCCAAAATCTCTTTCTTGAGTGGTAACAGCTAATTTAGACCTTTGTTTTGTATGTAAAGTTGGGATTATGTTCTCCAATGTGCATTACTTTGCACATATCTTATTGAATTTCATCTGCCATATTGTTGCCCAGTCATCTAGTTTTGGGAGATCCCTTTGTAACTCAGCAGTCAGCTTTGGACATAACGAGATAGACTAATTATGTATTGTTTGCAAACTTTGCCACTTCACTGTTTAGCCCTTTTTCCACATCTTGTATGAATATGTTGAACAGCACTGGTCACAGTACAGATCCTTGGGGGTGAGGGTGCTATTTACCTCTCTTCTATAAAGGAAAACTGACTGTTTATTCCTACTGTTTATTTCCTGTCTTTTAACCAGTTACTGATCCATGAGAGGACCTTCCCTCTTATCCCATGACAGCTTACTTTGCTTAAGAGCCTTTGGTAAGGGACCTTATCAAAGCATTTCTGAAAGTACACCGCATCCACTGGATCACTCTTGTCCACATGGTTGTTGGCCCCCTCATGGAATTCTAATAGATTGGTGTGGCATGATTTCCCTTAACAAAAGACATGTTGATTCTTTACCAACAAATCATGTTCATCTATGTGGACTGGTCTACACTGTGTGGGGGAGTTGATTTAAGTTATGCAACTTCAGTTATGTGAATAACGTAGCTGAAGTCGACTTACTTAGATCTACTTACCGTGGTGTCTTCACTGTGGTAAGTCGACAGCTGGCACTCTCCCATCGACTCCGCCTGCGCCTCTCACCCTGGTGGAGTACTGGAGTCAACGGGAGAGCGCTCGGCGGTTGATTTATCGTGTCTAGACTAGATGAGATAAATCGACCCCCGCTGGATCGATCGCTGCCCGTCGGTCCAGCGGGTAATGTAGACAAGCCCTGTGTCTGATAATGATGTTCTTTACTATAGATCAACCACTGTGCCTGGTACTGCAGTTAGGCTTACTGGTCTGTAATTGCCAGGATCAGCTCTGCAGCCTTTTTAAAAAAATGGTGTCACATTAGCTATCCTCCAGCCATCTGGAGTGTAGAGACAGGAGCTGATCAGCTTGGAAAAGAGATGACTAAGGAGGGGTATGATAGAACTACACATGGTGTGGAAAAAGTGAATAAGGAAGTTTTATTTACTCCTTCACATAACACAAGCACCAGCAGTCAGCCAATGAAATCATTAGGCAGCAGGTTTAAAACAAACAAAGGGAAGTACTTTGTCACACAGCACCCAGTCAACCTGTGGAATTTGTCGTTAGGGAATGTTGTGAAGGTCAAAACTATAACTGGGTTCCAAAAAGAATTAGATAAGTTCATGGAGGATAAGTCCATTAATGGTGATTAGCCAATACTATCAGGAACACAACCCAGTGGCCCTGGACATCCCTAACCTCTGACTACCAGAAGCTGGGACTGGACAATACAGGACGATGGATCACTGAAAAATTGCCCTGTTTTGTTCATTCCCTCAGAAGCATCTGGCCCCGGCATGATCAGAAGACAGGATACTGGGCTAGATGTGCCATTGGTCTGACCCAGTATGCCTGTTCTTATGGTCAATCAGGACTCTGACCTAAGATCCATGGTATAGGATTAAACTCATATATAAAAGGTTAAAATGAGTTCAGAAGGAAGAAAATATAT
Source organism: Chrysemys picta bellii (assembly GCF_011386835.1). Classification (NCBI taxonomy): domain Eukaryota; kingdom Metazoa; phylum Chordata; order Testudines; family Emydidae; genus Chrysemys; species Chrysemys picta. The sequence continues at coordinate 74,804,769 of NC_088792.1, forward strand.
ATTTTTGTAAAATGCAGGTGCTTACCAGTCATGGGGAGGCCTGGAGAATGGTTAGGACCAGTTGACCCTGGGAGGAAGATATGCTTTGTTGTAGATACAGAACATGGAATGTGTCTGATTAGACAGAAGGGTCAGGCCTTGAAGAGGCCCTAATTATTAAGGTTGGTTCCAACTCCTTTAAACAAAGAAACTGAAACAGTCACATAGGATCTGATAAAAAGCGTATAAAAGGGTGAGTTCATCGAAGGTTCATTGCTAGCGCTCTGTCCATTTGGAGCCAACCAATATGATTGTGTGAGTCCTGGGCCTAGTCTTGTAAGTATCTGATTACTTATGACTACGTGTTACTATATAGTTGTGGTTATCACTTAGGTATTTAAGGCACATATGGAGCAGCTGTAGAAATATCATTCAGCCTTCAGATTTAATGAAGGAATTTATGGTTGAATTGGTGTTGTGGTGATCTCATGAATTAATAAATGTAGAATAATAATTCCAACACATGGCAAATATGCCAGCAGGAAAGTCCATGTTGTGGTTTTGTACAAAGTAGAAATCATTGATCCTCATTATGCTTAGAGTTTGTAGGGCCAGACACAAGAGAAGGCTAATGATATGTTTTCTGCTGCTAAAGAGAGACCCTGACTCTGCTACACTGGACATTCAGTGGTTGGATTTAAAATAAAAATCATTGCAGGTCACCTTTACGATCATCTACTGCTGAGCAAACTCCACAGTAGAACTAGGAACAAACTAGGAACACAATGAGAGCTTGAACTTTGCATTTCCTGGCTTTTGGTAATTTTTCCTGCATCCTTACAGTACATATAGCTCTGCGGGTGCAGAACTGGACATACTCATTGATTTAAAAAATTGGTCATTGAGCTCAGAAAAGCTTATTTTCCTAGAGCACTTCAATCTCAGTGAAAGTGTAGGAGACAAAAAATAGCTCTTCTTTTGAGACTGTAGAGGTCATTTCTGGAGATTAAAAGAGCAGGAGACTGCTAGATGTGTCTGAGACGTGTCAAGCTTTGGTGCATTACAGACACATATGCAAAGTGCTAGGGCATGGCCTGAAAGGCTCTGCATTTGAAGGAAAAATAGTCATACAGGCTGAGGTACAGTGGGCTAATGTTCAGCTTCAATTTACATTTCTGATGTTAATTGTAAACCTCAAAGCACTTGGGAGATGTAATAATAGACATTTTGATATGGCATTAAGGACTGGCAATGCTATTGGATACCTTTAACTATTCAAGCAGTCTCCTTTCTGTTCTCATGCCACCCTGGGCTCCCTTCAGCTGCAGTGCAGGGGAATTGAAGTGACCTGAAGGTCAGAACAGAATTAGTCTGTCAGGAATACTTCTTGATTTTCTGTTTGACTGGTTGTCCATTAAGGGGAACGGGTGGAGACCAATCATACTCACACAGCTGGCTCTGGAGATTTTGTCACCGTTAGGTGAACTCCAGTATGTGTGCAGCCCTGTACCATTTGTGGGCCCTCGTCTATTGTGTGATCTCTCTCTCTCTCTCTCTTTTCCTCCCTTCCCCTCTTCATTCCTCTGGCCCTTATTACTTCTCCCTTCAGAGGGGCAACACTGAGGAAGCTCCTAAATTACCCAGTTCTCCTCCTGGCTGAAATCCCACATTTCTCTCTTCAACTTGATGGGTTCTCCTCTAAAATCTATTTCACTCCTCACCCTTAGATACATATTAACCACTTCCTCCTTGCCAAGTTTGTCTCCATTTCAATCACCAGGTCAATTCCTCCCCACTTTTGCTCTCCCTGAGGTCCATTTCCCCCTCTTCAGCACCACACTCCTTAAGGTCTGATTCTGTCTCCATCCATCACCCTTCTTTCAGTTCTCACCTTCTGTCTCCAGGGGTATGTCTTGATGAGCAAACGGGTACATTTTTCAATCAAGTTAGCTCAGTTGAGCTAGGCTTCCCTCTCCACTATGACAGATAGTATTATGGCTTCACATGTGACCTCCCCCCCCCCCCACATCTTTGGAGGGCTTTTCTATCACACTACACTCACGAAATTGAGCTAACACACTTTCTAATCATCAAGATAGGGCCCACCTGGCTGCTCCAGCAGCTCCACAGTTCAGATCAGACCTACCAGCACAGATTGCCTCCTACACCCCCAACCAAATGGCGGCCTGATATCAGAGTGATCAGATCTACAGCCAATCCGCCAAAGAGCAGGGTGTTGCCTGCACATGTCTGAGGGAGTAGGCTTAAGCAGGAGGTGGCTGAGCTGCTATCAGGGAATTGCAGGTGCATGGTCTACCCGTAGAATAGACCAGTGTACACTTAGTATAGGGTGGGTCACATGACTGTTTGACCACATAGAGCCATGGTGCAGTTTCCTGAGCAGAAGTCCTACAGGTAGTAATAGACTAATGTACTTTACCTGTGCAACACTGAGATACTGCATTTATGGGTGCTTTAACAAACCGCCATAGAATAGATGGATGGATGGAGAGAAAGATACATATACGCAGTTGCAGGCTACTCAATTTAGTTCTCATTTGGAGATTTCCAAGAGTCCCTCCTTGGGCTTGTCTAGCCAAGAGCATCACCATGATCCTTTATACCTCTCCCTTGGGGGCGATTTTGACCAGTGGATCCATGTTGTGTGTAGATGTGCATCCCTGCTGTGCTCCTGCCCACCTACATTACATGTCATGCAAAGCTCAAGTGGAGCAGTGCTGCCATGCACTAGATAGCAGTACACAATGGGTCAAAGTGCCCCTGAACAGTATTCGAAACCCTAAGCCTGCAACCCCTATCACAGCAGAAATGCAGTGTGCCTCTGGCCTGGCCACAGAGTGGGGAAGGCAGGATTTGAGCCCTAAAGATTTGTGCTGAAAGAACAATCACTTAATCAGAATGGTATTGAAATGCAAACACCAGGAACATAGCAAATGTGGTGCCCAGTGGGCTTTGTCTTCGTGCAACTGTAACCATTTTATTTGCACTTTTCTTCTAAAGGTTTCTGATAAGAAAATAAAAGATGCAGTGAGAGATCAAACACGGGAAGCTGAGAACAGTGCCCTGAACAAAGCAGAACCGCTGGAAGAAACCACTGAGAATTTTAGTCCCAAGTCTGACACTCCACGATCCTTTACTGTGCCCAAGTCCACATTTACCTCACAACCCGAATATCGAAGCTGACCCACCATCCCTGCCTCAGTCTCCTCTGAAGACCAACCTCAATTTCCTTCTCAGTGAGATGGCCACCAGTGCAACCCCAACCTCAGTTTAAGTCACTCCATCAATTCTCGCTTGCTTAACAAAAAACAAATGTTATTGGCACAGAACAGAGTGCACCTAGCTGGATATTAGGCCAAATCATTCCTAGGGGTCACGAGATTTGTTTAACTTAAGTTACAAATTCTTGAAATATTACCGACAGCATAACTGAATAAAGTGCATCATCAAGAAACATACATGGCAACTGGGCAGTGGGCTATTCTGAGGTGGGGCTCTCTCAGTGTCTCCTCTTGAAGGTGGTCCACTTTGTGTAAATAATTTTTTTAAATGTCACTAGAGCAGGGGGACTGGATCCTGGGTCTCCCATGTGAGGGCTTTAACCCCCAGGCTACAGAGTCATTGGCATGTTTATGCTCTTGCTTCCTTCGCCCCACTCCCCCTCAATTAATGCTCTCATTATTTAGCCACAGTGGAACAGCTTCAACAGGAGAGACAGAGGGCTATCAGGATACCCTATAGCCCAGTGGCTAGGGGACTCAACAGAGAGGCAACAGACCCTAATTCAAATCCCTTCGCCCCCTCAGGTGGAAGGTGATCTTAAACTGGGTGTTTTCTACATCCCAGATGAGTATCTTAATCACTTGACTAAAAGTTATGAGGAAGTTCCTCCTCTCTTTTGTGTAAGGTTTTCTGTAGGGGTCCATCCTATAGGTGAGGTCTGAGCCTGCTTTCTGGATTGGGCCCCACAAGCAAAGTAGGCAGAGTAACACCTATCTTCTGCCAAGATTTAGGCATCTGGACACCTGGCACGGGGCTGTAGTACCCATACATAGAGACAGGAACATAGGGGCCTGGGGAAATTTCATGGCAAAAATGTAGGCAGCAAAAAAGTTTAGGCACCTACAGAATTCATAGTGGGGTGTGATTCTGGGATTTAGGCACCCAAAGTGCTAGTGAGGGACATAAGTCCTTTTGTGAATCTAGCCTATTGTCAGCTTTCAGCATCTCCATGGATGTGTCTTTATGTTATCCCAGGTCCTCCTTTCTCCCCTGCTCCCCCTAGTGTGGGTCAATCCTCATCTTATATATCTACATATTCCTTTGGAGGGTTATGAAAAGACCAACCAACCCCTCACCAAACCACTCTTTCTTCCCCCCCCCCCCTTAAAAACACACCCAACAATGCACCACCATTGGACTGAGTAACCAAAGAATAAAACAGTGCATTTCTTTTTCCTTCCATCCAGGTTAACTTTGAACAGAAATCAAGTCTCCCCCTACTTGTGTGGCATGTTAGATTGTTTCTTTTCCTTTTGCAATGGTTACAAGATTACTGATCTTCATTTAATAAATGCTTTTCTTATCCAATTCCATTGATTTAGTTACAGCATTAGCTGCATACATTAAAATTCATCAGCATGTTGCTTTTCTTGCCCAAGTTTTGTATAGCTAATACAATTCATATTAGACTGGCAAGGCAACATCCATCACAATGAGCTTTAAATTATTGCTGTTCTGTGCTGCGTTTTGGTTCCCTCGCTTTATATTCTATTAGCAGAAAAAGGGAAGGGCAACAGAAGAGACACTGAGGGCCAATTTTTCAACAGGCCTCCAAAAATGCACCCACGCTATTTGCTAGAACATGCATTTGCACAGAAACAGATGTGTATTTGCATATGCAAATTGGGTAGTTGACCACCCAATACCCAATTAACATGGGAAACTGCCAAGTTGTATGAGCACTCAAATATTTTGGGGACATTTTTTGGTGGAATGATGAAAATTTGGCCCTGAGAAGGTAAATGGAATTGGCTCTGATAAGTCTAAATTAATTAAATTTCTTCAAACATGTTAACGTCACCTGCCCTCCTTCGGATGATCCAAGAACCACCATTTTTGAGTAATCAAAGCTGTACATTTTGTTTCAAAATAGATTTTCACATGTGATATCTCAATAACGCCAAACAGAATTCTACTAAACATTCAGAAACAAATTACCTTTGGGATGAGAACAAGGATAAGTAATTTCAGCCCAAAGGGTAATTTTGCTTGAAAGTTTTATCCAGTTGAATGGAGGATTTATAATGAGAAAGCATTCTCAACTACTACTCTAGTGTAATGTGATGTGAATGGCAGAAGTCACTTCTTAGCAAACAACAGAAGCAAAATGGAAATCCACTGGATAATTTGGATTTAACACATAGTGACAATACATTTCTGTCAATCCAATTTATTTTTTGTCTTACTTTCAGGTCATCAAATTCTGATAAGAAACCTGGATGGTATCCACCTAGACACTCAATGGGAATATTTGGAAGTGCATTAGCAGATAATCCAGTCGTTTCTAACTGTTGCAATAAGGAGTATTAAATCACTGATCCTTTTATAAAAGCATCAGATGATGGCATACTTACAGCATTCTGCCTAAGAAACAAAGATGGGAAAAATATTGTTATGTTCTTAGGGAATGTGTGAAGAACCACAAAGGTCTTTTCATAATTCACAACTACATAATTGAAGATAGAAAAAGAAGAAAAATAAACTATTTGACTTAACAACGGGAAAGAGAGCTACTTTCCAGAAAGCCATTTTAAGGATATCTATGTTAATGAGAAGCACTGTGCTCCCCTGGGCTTTGTCTCTTGCAGAGAAATCTGGAGCTTACTGCATTTGAAGGATGAGTGAACCAATCTGCATATAAGGCGAACAGAGCCAAATATTTTTGAGGTTGATATAAAAACCTGATCCTGTGAAAGGATTAGCTCTTTCCAAGCCCATTTACTTCAGTGGGAATTTAAAGAGCTCAGCACCTCAGAAGAGGAAATCAGCTCTTTGCAGGAGTGTGGGTCAAAGATTTGTTAACTTATTCATTCCATAGTATAAATACTCACCTGTATATTTATGTGATAATGTCTACTTGTCTTTTTGCTTCCTGTTTTAAGCCTAGAAGGAGGAAATCCCAAACTCTATGAGAAAGGCTAGCCTTGTGGTACAGTATTTGAGATCCAGCTAAGACTAGAAGGTACTGGAAGATACCTTTTCTTTCAGATCTTCCAGCCTGAGTTCCAAAAATGTCCATATAATCAAATAAACTACAGCATGGTTCATCTGAAATGAACATTCATCTGTTTTTGTTGCATATCATTGCAACCATGTTACCTCACATGTTCATCATAATGAAAACGATAACATCAAACATCAAATAACCATCAGAATATGGCTTTGGACAATCAAGGCCACGTGTTTTTAAAACAGCAGTTCAGGGTCCTTTTGCTATAATGTGCAAACAATTACCGTAACTCCTCATTTAACGTTGTAGTTCCGTTCCTGAAAAATGCGACTTTAAGCTAAACGATGTTAAGCGAATCCAATTTCCCCATAAGAATTAATGTAAATGAGGGGGTTAGGTTCCAGGGAAATTTTTTTCACCAGACAAAAGACTATATTATATATATACACACACACCGTATAAGTGTTAAACAAACAATTTAATACTGGTACACAGTGATGATGATGTGAAGCTTGGTTGAGGTGGAGGAGTCAGAGGGTGGGATATTTTTCTTACTGCTAAATGATGAACTAGAAATTGGCTGAGCCCTCAACGGTTAACTCTCACTCTACAAGGCAGCAGGAATAGAGGGAGGGGAGACATCGCAGACAGAGACAAACAGGGTATGGTGTGAGAGAGAGAGATGCGCATTTCTCTTCCTTCCCTCCCCCCCCCCCGCACAGCAAGGAGGAGTCTCGGGGAGCAGCTCCAAGGCAGAGGGCAGGAGCAGCACATGGCAATGGGGGGAGGGACAGCTGAACTGCAGGCAGCTGCTGCACAGGGAACTTAGGGGAGCAGGGAGCTGATAGGGAGGCTGTCGGTCCACCCTAGTTCCAAGCCCCCACCAGCTACCTGCAATGGGCTGCTCTTCCTGCAAGCAGTGGACAAAGCATGCGGCTGCCAAATGACATTAGAAGGGAGCATTGCACAACTTTAAACGAGCATGTTCCCTAATTGATCAGCAATGTAACAACAAAACAATGTTAACCGGGACGACTTTAAGTGAGGAGTTACTGTATAGGCCTATCTTTGTGAATGCAATTAGTGTAACTACTGAGCAACTGTAGGTGCCTAATTAGGCCTTTGCATACAAAGTTGCCTGACCTGTGTACACAATTTTAAGTGTACAATTGCATGCACATATTTGCCTGTGTCCCTTTGGTTCTAATTATCCAAAATTATATTCTGAGCTGTCTGTTAATCCTTTTCAATAACAATTTAATAATGTCAGTTTTTTATGACACCTTTCATCCTGAATCACTTCACAAACTTAGACTGATGCACTGCAGAAATTATACACTGGGATAACTCCAGAGTGAAATATGTTGTATAGTACACAAAAGCACTATGCAACTATCCAGGACACTCTGTATGCAACTGAAACTGCAGATTTAAGTGGGCAGAAAGAATATCTGATCAGAATTGAAATATAGTAAGAACATCACTGCTAATGGTAGAAGTGTACAAATTGTTTGTATAATAAACCCCCAAATCATTCTAGCACTTGTTTTCTATGAAAACTTTAAACACGGACCAGAAGAACTATATAGGTCTATATATATATTAACTATATATTAACATTTAAGACCCTTTCAAGCAAACCTGGACTCAATTTCAAGTGAAATGTGTTCAACCTATAATTTTGCATCAAAATCAGGCCGAGCATGATTTCGCACTGGTTTGAGGGGGTCAAACACCAAAGCTCAACGTGAAACTCAGTGAGAAGGGGTGTAAATCCACAAAGATCCAAGTATGAATTATGATTCGGGAGCTTGATGTTCCCATTCATACATTTCACAACAATATTTTAAGAAGGTCGTACATGAACTGGTAAAGTTTGGGAATGGCTGAATTCTAAACCAAATACAATGCCTGTTGGAGCCACTGAGAAGTACGATCACAGAGACTGGTGTAGCTCTAGTTAACACCCCTCTTCTCCTGGGAGCGGGGGAGGGAAAGCCAGGAGATCTGGGTTGACCTTGACTGGTCAAGACCTCACTTTTATGTCTCATCTGAAAGATGTCAGACCTGCATTTAAATCCTGCACAAACCTGGCAATAATATCACCAGAACATCGAATTTACATAGTGGGTTATTCACAGACAATTGTTGGCCAAGTGCTGCCACTAGACCCTCGAGCCTCTAAAGGTACCTAAGTGTGACACCTCGGCACCTCACTATCACCTGCTCTTGACTTGAGGAAGTCTTGTCTGTGCCTGCTGGGGGTCAGTTCCCTACCTCCACTGGCCCCAGGCAACACAAGCACTCCCATCTAGGCTTCACAGGCCCCACAGTCACACTGCAGGCCAGCGACTGGCATACCCCAGCCCTTGAGACCTCCGAGCGTCTCCCTGGAGCGTCCAGTGGAACTGTGGCTGGACACTTCAGGGAGATACTCAGATGGCTTGAGGGTTACTAAAAAAACCCCAAGATTTTACTGAGCTGGTGAGCCAGGACATGCAGACTCCGTGCAGAGGAATTCTGCATGCTCTGTGGTGCTTTCTGTGCAAGCCTGTGGAAGCATGGGGTTGGGTGAAGATAGGCTTAAACTCCTGTAAGGCCATGATGCCCTGGAGAATCCCTGTGATAGTGTCCCACATCCTGCAATAGAAATGAGAGAGAGGCAGCACCTTCCCCACACCCACTCTCATGTACATTAGGTCCCTTGCCAGGCCTACCTACTGGGAACATCATTTAACCTTTTTGAGGGAATAAAAAATTCAAGTGAGTGAAAAAAAATGAACTAGGGAAGAAAATCCTCCACCCACCCATCTTTTTTTTTACTGATTTTTAGTAAAGTAAAGAAAATACTGCATTTGTGGCTTCTAGTTCCCCCACTCTTCTCTCTGCTCGGTTCCCTGCAAGCAATGGCTCTCAGCTTGACCCCTTTTAACTTTTACTTTCTTTTAGGAATGCTAACGCAGGCGACATTTCAAGCTCCTGATTCAGCTTTTCTGAAAGATAGGAAAGGGTTAGTGCGAGCAGTGTGAGGAAGGAGAAGAAGAGGGGCAGATAGGAAACGGCTTTTAATTCCGCTCCCCCCCCCTCCACAACTGCCCAGCTGTGACTGCTCTATCAGAGAGCTGGCACACCCCCAAGAAGGTTTTTCTTCCAGGAGGAAAAAAGAGTTGAAAACCTGCAAGGAGCAGCTGGAAATAGGAAGAGTTGGAAAGTACTAGAGGTCACCGAGTCGATTTCCAGAGCAGGAAACAGTCTCTGGCGAGAGGACGTCGCTCGTACTGAACTGATTCTGCACTCCCAGCTGGGCAAAAGGCTGGGCCACGGGGAAGAGCAGAGCAATGTGATCAAGGAGAGTCAGATAAAAGGGCTTCTGAAGGAGGGAGGGGAGAAAAATGTGGCAATTAATATATATATATTTTAAATTAAAACAGTACAAAAAAGTGACCTGATGATTAGCACTTACATAGCACTTTACAAACATTAGCTAATTAATCCTCGCTACATACCTGTGTGTCAGGTGCTGTTAGATTTTTTATCTGCGACACTGTGAAACTAAGGCTCCCTCTATACTAGAGAGCTTACAGCGGTGCAGCTGTACCAACGCAGCTGTGCCACTGTAAGCTCTCCCGTGTAGCCGCTGTATGCCGATGGGAGACAGCTCTCCAGGCAACATAATTAATCCATCCCCGAAGAGCAGCATAAGCAGGTCAGCGAGAGAAGCTTTCCCGCTGACATGGTGCTGTGCACACCAGCACTTATGCCGGTGTAACTTATATTGCTGGGGGGAGGGGGCAGGGAATATTCACACCCCTGAGCAACATAAGTTTTGTCAACATAAGTGGTAGTGTAGACATAGCCCACTATTAAGGATCAGATTTTCAAAAGTCAGGCAGGCAGTTACCGTTGTTGCAAAACAAACGTTCGCTTGCACAAACAGCCAATCCTTTGTGGAACAGCCAAAAGCATCAGAGTTGCAATCTGGAATGGACCAGTTTAACAACGGAGCTTTGCAACAATGTTCACACAAGAATAGTTAAAAACCATTTACAAACTGTAGTAGTAGCAGGATGGTACTTGCACATGCAAATTAGTCATGTGTATTTGTATGCATGTAACTGTATGATGGACCTTTTTGAAAAAAATCAGGCCCTACATACTTTGCTCAAGACCACACTAGTCACTAGGCAAACCAGATCCCGTTTCTTATTCTAAGGGCTTGTCAACACTTAAAATGCTGCAGCAGGGCCATTGTAGCACATCAGAGAAGACACTATGTAAGCCGACGGGAGGGATTCTCCCATTGGCGTAGGTAATCCACCTCCCGAAGAGGCAGTAGTTAGGTCGACGGAAGAATTATTCCATCAACCTAGCACTGTCTACACAGGCAATTAGACTGGCTTACCAACGCCGTTCGGGGGTATGGATTTTCTAGTGTGGACCATGCCTTAGTCATCCCCTGCACCATTCTGCCTCTCAGCCACATAGCCTAGAATAAAAAGTCTATACTACCTTTTCCTGCTAATTTCTTCCTCTCCTTCCGCTAGGAACTATTTGCCATAGTGGAAGGATATGTGTTAAAGATAATTGCATAACAGTTTTATATTTTAACTATGTAATGACCGCAGAATAAATACACCAAGATATTCCAGAGCAGGGCCCACAAATACGCCACTTGGATCAAGGGACATAACTAACTGTGGTTTCATGCAATACAAGGCTCAGTAAAATATGGCCTGTTTGCTCTACCACCCTGTTACAAGTAAACAACTTATTTTAAAGTTTTGTCTCCGTTTTTTTTTTTTTTTAGTCAGGAGCTTAGACTCATTAGCAATGGAGACAAAACTCCAGTCTGGCATTTACCAGTGACTGCCATTGTCACATGGGCCAGAAGTCTCAGCTCACATTATTCTGCACTTGGGGCAGAGAACTAAAGTACTCTCTCACGGCTCAGCTCCATAAATTATGGGACCAGTCTCATTTAAGTGCTTAAGAAATGTCTGTGTGTCTGTTTCAGAGATTTGTTTTGTCCTTCTTACTGCTTTCAACCTATGCCGCTTTTGTGGCCAGAAGCAGGGGAGAGTTGATCGCTGGCAGGAAAAGATCTATAACGTGAGCAGAGACAAGTTAGTAAAATAAAGTCTGAAGGAACAGAGTGAACTGTTCCGGTGGTCTCATTTATTAGAAAGAGAAAAGGAACAAAGTAGTTTTTAAGGCATGAAAATTGGCTCTGCTGATTGTGGGAGAAATCAGCTGGCATGCGGAAGCACTTTTAAAAAATCCTTTCACACTGTGCCAACCCATAGAGAGGTGCCAAACTGACAGAGAGGTTGATAGCTTATGCATCTGAGCTCTTGCTGAGAGGCCCACAGCACACCATTCTGCAGCCTAGCCTGGTCCAACCCTGCCGTGAACTTCCTCTGGCTAGACCCCTTTCACTGGATTCCTCTTAAGTGAGGCAAAGGAAGCAGTTTCTGGGAAAATTTATGGAAGATAGTGGGTCAAACTCAGATCCTGGTGTATGGGTGCAAATGTACTGACCTGCATGGGCCAAATTCAAATCTGATACAGTCTGTCTGAATGTGACAGATTGGTCCAAATACACAGTGGCATAAATGACTGTAGCGCCGTTGACTTCCGTGGAGCTGCACCGGCTAACACCAAGTCTGAATGTGCTCCTTAATTCTTAACAGGGCCCTTCCGGTAACCAAACAATCCCTGCGTCACCTTCTCTCTTCACAGTCAAAGTCCCTTTTCTCAGTTCTTCTTTAACAAGGGGGTGTGACAGAACACAGTTTCTATGCAGGGGATGATAGCACACAGCTGGAAAAAGCAGTGAAATAAGGAAACTCCAATCAACAGGGCTTTATCTATCCAATATTATTCAAATAATCTGTAATGATCTCTGGTTACACCCCATTGATTGAGCAGGGAGTTGTTAAACCCCTTTTTGGTATGTTTTTTGCCTTGAGATCTTCTTTAGCCAAAGTATATCTGGAACGAGGAAAGGTTTAGCTTAAACTTCATTTCTTTGTCTCTCTGAGGATATGTCTACATTGAAATCAGAGGTGTGACTGCATCTTGCATAGCTACCAGTCTGCACAACCCTGCCCAGGGCCCTGGTATGTACTCAAGAGGCTACCCTATGCTGCCTCAGTTTCACTTTTATTGTTATTGAAGCTAGCTAGACAAAGCTAGCTGGGGTATGTGACACCTCTGATGGGCAATGTAGACATACTTTGATGGACTCTGGGTTTGTGGATGCTTTCAGCTTGCCAAAAAAGAAGAAGAAAATTAGAGGCTGAAGAGTCACAATGCTTCACTGCTGCTATCCAGCTCCTAAATAAACATTTGCAACCTCAGAGAATAATTGTGGTTTCATGGCAATATGTTAGTTGCAACCCTGGTGTAATAGGACATGCTACATTGCTGCAATGAGCCCTAAATTCACATTGTGACGTTGTGCAGTCTATATGGTTTTATAAAAACTTGATAATAAGTCAATATAATGTAACTGAGATAGTTTTAGAGAAAATACGGTAATAAGTGAATGTAAGTAACTGGGATATGCCTCATGCAAAAGGTCTCTTGTAAGGTATCATTACAAAGCTTATAATCTACTGAGTGTGATCATCTGATTTGTATAAATGTACCACTCTTGTATCTAAAACTAGAAATATAAAATGTAACTCTAAGGGCCTATTGTAATTGTGTAAAGTGTGGACCATTAATGATGGTTTGGAATCTTGATGACTCCCATTGTCTGCAGATGGCTGTATTTACCTGTGAGTCTTCCTGTATATGTGTGTGCTGGCAAGTGAGTAATGAAGTCTTGCAGTGACATGTGATCATGTCACCTGAACTGGAATCCATCTTTAACCTGGTGCTTTTCCAGTGAGGGGGGGGGTGGAAACCCAGAGAGACAAAGAGTTCCCGCCTTATGCAAAAGATATATAAAGGGGGGGAAGAGAACAGAGAAAGAGAGGGGCCATCATGAAGAATCCCCTAGCTATCACCTGAGCTGCAACAAGAGCTGTACCAGGGGAAAGAATTGTGCCCAGGCCTGGAAGGTGTCCAGTCTGAGAAAAACTTCCTGAAACATCTCTGAGGGTGAGATTATCTGTATTTAGTTTGATTAGGCATAGATTTGCGCATTTTATTTTATTTTGCTTGGTGACTTACTTTGTTCTGTCTGTTACTACTCTGAACCACTTAAATCCTACTGTCTGTATTTAATAAAATCACTTTTTATTTAGTAATTTACTCAGAGTATGTATTAATACCTGGGGGAGCAAACAACTGTGCATATCTCTCTATCAGTGTTATAGAGGGCGAACAATTTATGAGTTTGCCCTGCATAAACTTTATGCAGGGTAAAACAGATTTATCTGGGTTTAGACCCCATTGGAAGTTGGGCATCTGAGTGCTAAAGACAAGCGCACTACTGCGAGCTGTTTTCAGGTAAACTTGCAGCTTTGGGACAGAAGATTCCGACCCTGGATCTGTGTGTGGAGCCAAACAGGAGTGTCTGGCTCAGCAAGACAGGGTGCTGGAGTCCTGAGCTGGCAGGGAAAACAGAAGCAGGGGTAGTCTTTGCACATCGGGTGGCAGCTCCCAAGGGGGTTTCTGTGATCCAACCCGTCACAGTGGCGCAGCGAGCAGGGTCTGTGCACAGCTGATTGCTTTGAGATACTGGTAGTGATTTTAAGTGAGTTTTAAGTGTGGTGGCTGGAGAACAGACAAAGTGGTTACTGGTTTGTTATTTTCTGTTTGCTTATTTCGGGAAAGGGAAGTAGGGACAGAAAAGGAAGCAAAATAAGTAAGAATGAAGATCAAAAGAAGCTAAAACTACACAGGTTGCAAATTGCCCAGAAAGACTGAACAATGGGCGCTGGGGATGTCTCTGTTAACTAAGAAGCCCCTGAGCTGAGTGCATCTCAGTTTCAGTGAACTGCAGATGGGTGTGGCCCAACCTCTGTCTGTGCTGAAGCTGACTGGGGTGTCTAATTTAGCAAGACAGGAGTGGAGGGGTGCCTGTTCTGGCAGGAGGGTGTTCTCTGTGGTATCCCAGCTCATCAAGTGATGGTCTCAAGGGAAGACAAATGGAAATCGATGTACAATTTGCCTGGGGAAAGCCTGACCTGGAAAAAGAAAAGGCTGCCCACCAGCCTGGACTTAAGAGACAAAGCAATTAAGACCCAGAAGCATGACCTGGCTGTAATGGAGTGGAAGAGGTGCACAGAGACATGTATCCTGGAGCTGGAAGTTGGGGTCCTGGTGACTGCTGCGGTGGGAACAAACCCCAAGGACTCTAGCTGGAAGCAAACCCAACCTGAGTGAAAGGGGGGGGATTTTGCTGGCCAGCGAAAGGTCCCTCATAGCTGGAAGCTGTGAGCCTACAGCTGGGTCAGGGTCTCTTTCCCTTTTGGGGGACACAGGAGTGTCTGCCCCATAGGGGAGCCCAAAAACGAATTTTAGGTATACTGCCTCCGCCATGGTCAGTGTCCAAGTCTCTGGCAGTAAGTTCAGGAGGAGGGTGTGACGTTGTGCAGTCTATATGGTTTTATAAAAACTTGATAATAAGTCAATATAATGTAACTGAGATAGTTTTAGAGAAAATACGGTAATAAGTGAATGTAAGTAACTGGGATATGCCTCATGCAAAAGGTCTCTTGTAAGGTATCATTACAAAGCTTATAATCTACTGAGTGTGATCATCTGATTTGTATAAATGTACCACTCTTGTATCTAAAACTAGAAATATAAAATGTAACTCTAAGGGCCTATTGTAATTGTGTAAAGTGTGGACCATTAATGATGGTTTGGAATCTTGATGACTCCCATTGTCTGCAGATGGCTGTATTTACCTGTGAGTCTTCCTGTATATGTGTGTGCTGGCAAGTGAGTAATGAAGTCTTGCAGTGACATGTGATCATGTCACCTGAACTGGAATCCATCTTTAACCTGGTGCTTTTCCAGTGAGGGGGAGGGGGGTGGAAACCCAGAGAGACAAAGAGTTCCCGCCTTATGCAAAAGATATATAAAGGGGGGGAAGAGAACAGAGAAAGAGAGGAGCCATCATGAAGAATCCCCTAGCTATCACCTGAGCTGCAACAAGAGCTGTACCAGGGGAAAGAATTGTGCCCAGGCCTGGAAGGTGTCCAGTCTGAGAAAAACTTCCTGAAACATCTCTGAGGGTGAGATTATCTGTATTTAGTTTGATTAGGCATAGATTTGCGCATTTTATTTTATTTTGCTTGGTGACTTACTTTGTTCTGTCTGTTACTACTCTGAACCACTTAAATCCTACTGTCTGTATTTAATAAAATCACTTTTTATTTAGTAATTTACTCAGAGTATGTATTAATACCTGGGGGAGCAAACAACTGTGCATATCTCTCTATCAGTGTTATAGAGGGCGAACAATTTATGAGTTTGCCCTGCATAAGCTTTATGCAGGGTAAAACAGATTTATCTGGGTTTAGACCCCATTGGAAGTTGGGCATCTGAGTGCTAAAGACAAGCGCACTACTGCGAGCTGTTTTCAGGTAAACTTGCAGCTTTGGGACAGAAGATTCCGACCCTGGATCTGTGTGTGGAGCCAAACAGGAGTGTCTGGCTCAGCAAGACAGGGTGCTGGAGTCCTGAGCTGGCAGGGAAAACAGAAGCAGGGGTAGTCTTTGCACATCGGGTGGCAGCTCCCAAGGGGGTTTCTGTGATCCAACCCGTCACACACATCATTTCACAGTATCTTCTAACATAATATGCCCCAAACAATCAACTAAGTTAAAGGCAGAGCCAGGAGATCTACCAGATCCTGACCAATGAGCTGACATCCTTGTACCACACCTGTTTATACAAGTACTTCAACTTATCCAATTGGCAGCTAACAGGTAACCAACGCCCAACTTAAATACCAATATCTGCTCTTAACTTAACTATCTGCTTAACTATGAACCAATTTCCTTTTACTCCTCTGCCTGAAGAGATCTCGCTGAGTTTGTGCAGCCCACGGAAGAGCCTAGCCACAGCAACTTCTGGCTTACAGAGCAGAGACATGCTTATATATTCTCCCCTGCAGCCTTCTATTGGCTTGTGCCTCTTCGCACAGCTCGTTAGAGACAGGAGTTTGTTCTGGGAGATGATGGATATGTTTAAAACTGTCACATTTTCTAATAGTTTGAAGGGTCATAAACCCCATTATGGGGATGATTCGCTCCACGTAGACAGCAAAGGGAAACAACCAAAGCATACCTTAACTCCCCCCCCCCCCCCCCAACAAACTTATATAATAATGCAGGCTCTGGACTGGCTTTATGCTTCATGGTGCTCCACGCGGCAGGAGGCAGAATCAAATGGTGAGCTGCATTCCCCTGTAGCCCCAATTATTGAAGAAGAAATCAGCAGAGACCTGAGTTATTGTCTGCACAGGCCCTATGAAATGCAAAGCCTGCATTGCTTGCACCTCAGTTGGGCTCTCACAGGACTAATCAGGCCGTTACACATGAGTTCACTCCTATTCTATATTTGATACATGCCTTGCATAGCAGCAAGTCAAAGAGCTTAATAACAAGCTCCCAAAACAGCAAGCTGGAGGAGCTTTGAACCACCGAGGCTGCAGGATGCGGCTTTCCTGGGAAAAATCAGTTGCGTTGCTCTGAACACTGTGTTCATGCACCAAGCATCTTATTCACCTCTTTCTGCTTCAGTAAAACTCATGTCTGATGGTCACAGTAGAGATCAGAGCACCTCACACACTGGGTAACAGTAAGTGAGGAGTTTTCTGGAGAGGTTCCAGAATGATTCAGCTGTGCAGCACGACTAGATAAACACAGGCTCTTCAACTTCTCAGCCTTACCCCGAAAAGGAGAAATAAAAAGAGCAAAGGCAGAGGATGAGAAATCTGCAGGGTGTGCAAGCTGAGGAAGGCAAATAATAAAGATGTGGGAGAATGGCTTGGAGAAAACGATCAGAGATACCACAGAAAAGAATAATGGAAGTGTGAGCCCTTGTGAAGGGCCCTGGATTGTCTCTCATGGAAAAGAGGAGTGATTTGAAATACAACTTGATTTTGGGACTAGATTCTGATAACCCTTACTAATGTTCAATCGTGCCTTGCTCTGCAAATAGTCCTACTGAAGTCAATGGAGCTACTTGGAGGAAGGTGCCATCGGCATGAACTAAAGGTATTAGGATCTGGTCCCTACTCATTTAACACAGGTCACAAACAGGGCCGGCTCTAGGTTTTTTGCCTCCCCAAACAAAAAAATTTTTGGCTGCCCCCCATCCCAGCCCTGGGCTCCTCGCCACACCCCCCTGCTGCCCCAGCCCTGGGCTCCCTCATTCCCCCCCACCATAGCGCCCCCCACACGCCTCCTGCTGCCCCAGCCCTGGGCTCTTCCCCCCCCATCCTCCACCTGCACCCGCCTTCTGCCGCAGCCCTGGGTCACTGGTAAGTCACTCCCAGGGCAGGTCATTCAGTGGGAATTTTAGATGTGCACAGAACACAGACAGGATTGGATCCCCTATGGTTACAGAACTGCAGTAAAGTGGAACAATTTTCAGCTTGTGTGATTGGAGGATATCTGGATGCATATTATAAGACTGTCCTACATAAATGAAGAAAAGTTGAGGTGCCTTTATTATTCTTTTGTTCCTCTCTTTCTTTCTATGGGGAATTTTCCAATGCAATATCACTGTCTTCCTTTTAAACAAAACAAACAAACAAAAGGCAATGGCTGTTGAAAATAGCAATTCCAGTCCTAATAACCACTGGGAAGCATTTCTTGCTCGATTTTATCCTACTTTTTCTACAGCAAGTTACAGTGGATCAGTATATTTGATTTGGGAGAAATGAAGTAACAGCTGCCCAAATTGAGCTTGAGCACTCCTGAATTTTAAGGTGTTCAAATCTGGAAGGCAGGTGCTGGGGGAAGGGGGCTGTGGCTCCGCGGGGGAGCACAGCAGCATGTATGCAGCAGTGTGTCTGGCGCTGTGCGGAGCCAGACACGCTGGTCTGAGTGGCACGGTAAGGGGGCTGGGGGGCTGGATGGGGCGGAGGTTCGGGGGGGCAGTCAGGGACAGGGAGAAGGGGGGTAGCGATCGCTCTATCGGGAATCAATTTATCGCGTGTAGTGTAGACGCGATAAATCGATCCCCAATCGCTCTCCCGTTGACTGCTGAACTCCAGCTCAGCAAGAGGCAGAAGCAAAGTCGACGCGGGAGCGGCGGCCGTCGATCCTGCACCGCGAGGATGCGAAGTAAGTGATTCTAAGTCGATCTAAGGTACGTCGACTTCAGCTACACTATTCTCGTATCTTAGATCGATCCCCCCCTCTCCCAGGCCATAGATGCCAGTGAGGACATGAAAATGTCTAGCTTTGTGCAGGCACTCACATGCCAGGTAATCAGTGATCTAAATAACATAAACTAGACTGCTTTTCTTTTATTACCCCATCTAGCGTGTCTTTTTCATAGCCTGGGATCCACCAGCCAGAACCCACTGCAATCAATTAGACTGACACATAATTATGGGAGTGAAATGGCTTTGAAAAATCAGCAATTATTTTGTTTATTTTCATTTCATCTCGCTATTGTCCCAGGACAGTCCTATACTTTAAAAAGGCAGAAAGTGACTTAAAAGTGAGCCTATAAATTAAACTGCCCTTAAGTGAAGCTGGTTGGGTTTGCTATTCTGCACCTCAGTCCTAAGGTTCAGCATACAGGCCATCTCTGACACTTTTCATTGGCATATCAAGCATCAGCATTTCATCTTTCATGCCCAATGTTGGGAAACATGAAGCACTTAACATGCTGTTTATGCAGAGGTGTTCTAACTACGCTTACTCATCTGCAGCGCTGAATACACAACTGGGGGGCTGGGAAGGAGGGCATCGGAGGGGTTTAGAATCTGCTTGTGTTAAAGCTGTCTGGCAAGATCATTATTAGTTTTTAACAAGGCAAAGAGCTGTCATGAAAAGCCCCTGCCCATATGCATTTTAATATGGATGTACCTCACACAGCAAACTCAGCCCCAGGTGTATCTGAGCTGTTAGAACAAACAGAGTATGTTCCTGATTAACAGTTCATTTTTTTCCTTTAATTAAAGATGCACTTCGCAAACTCCTGGCACCTCAGAGTCCATCTAGGAAAGGGCAAGAAAGCAAGTGTGATCCCTATGCTCACATCTAGCCGCTGTTCCTGCCCTGAGGGATGTGTATATAGCTTTGTGAAGAAGACTGTGGAGCATCACAATGAATGCTGATTGGTTACGGCTGTAATGTCATTTCCATTTGTTCCCACTGCTGCAGGGAGCACTTCTAGGAATATGATGTATTGAATCCTGTTGGGAGCAAAGTGCAAAGCACATGCAGTAGATTGTAATTGTTCGTTCTTTATTCAAAAATACTTTGGAAGTGCTTAGTGTGATGGGTGTCATGTGAGCACCTAGCTAGATCTAGCAATCAGTGCATAGGTGCAAGAAAGCTCTAAACTCATCCAGATAGACAGACAGACAAATGCAAGTAAGCTTTACTTCTACCCTCCAACCCCCAAGAGCCCTCCAAAAACCATGGTCTCCCTCTCTTACCACCCCAGCTCTGAAATAAGCCCTTTGGAGCTGCTGCAGGTGCGGAGTGAGAGAGATGAACCAGGAATGGGGTCACTTTAGCTGAAGTACTTCAAAGCAATTGTGCCTTTTGGGGATGTTAGGGGAAGTCACTGAGGCAAACTGTGCTTCCCCCAGTCTCCCAGTTTCCAAGGGTGAGTTCTTTGGGCTTGTGAGTTCTGTCTTTCTCTTGGACGGGGCAATCCTGTTTTTAAGCAGTCAGCCAAAAATTCTGAATTCGGGGCATGCAGCATCTTTCGGACTTCCTTTGAGATGTCTGTTATTCAGAGCCTGATCCAAAGCCCACTAAAATCAGTGGCAGGCTTTCCCTTGAGTTCAATGAGCTTCTGATCAGCTCTTGCTGCATTAGTGGCAGGGAACATGTCTCCCTGACATTCTGCCTCAGAGGCAGCATGGGACAGAGGCTGGCATTCTTGCTCGTGGAATAGGGGCGGGGCTAGTCATCATTTCACACATACCACTGAGGATCAAATCCCCTCACCACTCAGCATGTTTATTCCTCTGCAGTTGCAGTGCTTGGGCATCCCACACAATGCCCGTCAACACAGAGCCATGGGCTACGATAGGACTCAGATAGTTGCAGATACCTTCATAGTGTCATATCGCTGTTTAAAAGAAAGCTGGGCTTCAAAATAAACAGGACTTACTTATTCTCCTAAAATCTGGATGTTTAATAAAAGGCAAACTGATCTTTGGAGTCAAAATGTGGGACAGGAACTCCCCCATTCACTGTGCAGAAGGTAAACAATACTCGGGTGCCTCTACATTTGGTGATAATGTCAGTTACTGCAGTGTTTTAACCTGATACGGTTACTATTGAAATGGTGGTGATGTAACAGACGCCACAATGTTGTGACTTAACAGCAGAATCCAATAGTGGGAGTGTGGGGGTGGAAGTTGTTCCAAGAGTAAGAGAGTGAATCCTTGTTTTGGATTGGTAATTCACAAACAGCCAACGTACCAATCTGCGGTCACCTAGGACTTCCCAATTGTCACCGTGGAACATTATATCATGGTCTTTTGAAAAATTCTCAACGCAGAGGTGGCAAGAAAACTGCTTTAGAATCCCTGTTATATCAGATACACCACTGAGCAGGTCTGATTCCACCCAGCAGAGGGCAGTAATCTACATATACTCTAGAACTGCTAGTAATGGTATGTCTTCACTACCCGCCCGTATTGGGTAGCAATCGATTTATCCGGGATCGATATATTGCATCACTGTTGACTCCGGAACTCCACCAGAGCGAGCGGCGGTAGTCCAGTCGATAGGGGAGCCGCGGACGTCGATCCCGTGCCATCTGGACCCCAGGTAATTCGATCCAAGATACTTCAACTTCAGCTACGCTATTCGCATAGCTGAAGTTGTGTATCTTGGATCGATCCCCCCCTCAGTGTAGACCAGCCCTAAGTTATATTCTGGGGAAAATACAAACCTATGAAAAGTAACTTGGTTTACTTAATCATAAATATTTAAGTTTTACTGAGTGTGAGAGTCCCTCTACAACTTCAAATTGTTAGGTACCTAAGGAACTCTGGAAGGAGAACTCAGCTGTTTTACCCATGAGGAAAAAGAAAACAGTTCAAAGAGAATGAATGCTAACACCTTTTTCTTGAAGTCATTTTTGGCGAACTGCTTCCAAAAGAATTTATCATTTCTTTGGGACTCTTAAATAACTCATCTAAGGAGTATCCATGCATATGTATATACTATATACATATACGTATATATACTACGGATTCTCTTAATTACACATATGCATACATATTGAGTGAGAGAAAGAATGTAGTATCCCTATCACAATACCATTTTCACCACTACCACCACACCTCAGTCTCCAGGGGAAATGGTGTTGTCCCCGGGGAAATTACACAGACTGTGCTGTGTTAATGAAAATCTCTCAGGCCAAATACTCACAGAAGCTCTTTTCCCCAAAAAATTCTGAGCTGCATCTTCTTCTGATGTAAATTGATGATCTGGCCCTACACATCCAGACCTCAGGCTTGCTCGTGAAAATGTGCTTCTCAGTCCAGATCTGAGGGATCTAGGAAAATGTCAGCTTAGAAAATAAGCTAAAAAATGAAGTAATACTGTTTTAGTTGCTCGAACAGGGCTAGAAGAAATAAATTCTGCTTTTTATGCCCCTTTTACTTCTGCCTTTGTTTTTTGTTAAAAAATACCCTTCTCCCATCTTAATCACGGTTGTGGGGCACAAACTGCAGTACAGGAAGTGGCATCGTAAACAATGGAACGGTGCCTTAACTGCCTTATAGCCAACACAAGTAAAGCATTTGTTGGTAAATAATTGTTTTTCCAATATTTGTCCAAGAATTATAGCACATGTCCATGCTGCAAAGTTAACTGGTTTTTCAGCAGTGCTAACTAGTAAAGGAGGCTAAGGATTGTTAATCAGACAAGGTGGCTGTTCCAGGCTATCTATCCTAAGAACCCATATGGCTAGGGTTGCCAATTTTGATTGGACGTATTCCTGGAGTTTTATTTCCATGACATAACCTTTAATTAAAGATTAATCTTTAATTCCTGGAGACTCCAGGCCAATCCTAGAGGGTTGGCAACCCCACATATGGTCCCTATCATTGCAATTATCTGAGCACCTCACAGTCATTAGTGTATTTATCCTCGCAACACCCCTGGGAGGAAAGAAAGTGCTATTATTCCCATTTTACATATAAAAAACAGAGGTATAAAGAGGCTACGTGACTTGCCCAAGGTTATATAGGCAGTCTGTGGCAGAGCAAGGAATCGAACCTGGGTCCTAGGCTAGTGCCCTAACTACTGGACCATCCTTCTACTGGTCCTGCACAATATTGCTTTGTTTTTGCTTGTTTTATCTGAATGCCATCATTCATCTTCCCTCCTGTTCTTCCATCCAGTGAGCCTGAATTCCCTCCTCCAGATATAAATCTGCAGTATCTGCAGGACTGTAAGAGTCTCTTTAGGTGATTTATTGTCTTTGCCAAACTCACCTTCCTTAGTAATTCAATCCATGTGGTTTTGGTATGTGCAAATTTAGATCCCAATTCAGCACATGCCTAATTTTAAGTATGTGAGTGGTCCCACTGACTTCAATGAGATTACTCACATTTTTAAAGCTAGGCATGTGCTCAAATGCCTTGCTGAACAGGGGCTTTAGTGCTACTGAAAGGTTCTGACTGACACTTCCGGAGACTGAAGTCCTCTGTTATTGGATCAGGGCCGTAGAATTGAAAAGTTAGTTCGGGACACTAGCAGAGATGCTGCGATGGTGGTGTGAGAGCCAGAGAAGCTGAACCAGGGGACTATTTTGAAGGATTTAACCTTCTAGCTTGGCTTGCAATATGAGGCATTTCACTCCATTTTTCGGTCTAAAAGAGGACAATGCTTTCCAGAGATATCAATTTGGTGACCAGCTTTACTTGATCTTGGAGATGAGTTCTTGAACACAGGTTTACTCAACATTTGGTCCTATTTTTGAGGAGTGGGGGATGGACTACAAAGTGTCTCATGTTTTTAAATGAAAGTGCTGAAATTTTCAAATTCTGTTGTGGCTATTTTGCTGGGTCTTAAATTAAAACACTATCTGGTTTTACCAATGGAAAAGCCTGAACTTGCCATCCCCTTTGCATCCCCGTGCAAAGAACTCCCATTGACTGTCCCAACAGCTGCAGCACCAGCATTTCCAAGCAGTAGGCATCAGTTTTTGGGTGGGGCTGGGGTTCGGTTGCAGAGGATTTTCAAAGCAGCAGTGGAGTTTTGTGCAAGTGTCAACGCAAGGGAAAGTGTCATGTTAAATTTTATTTTCAAATGTGTTTGCTCCTAAGGAAGAAATAATAGATTCAGGCATAAAGTAAAGATGCTAACTGGGTTTTATTGCATTTCTTTTACATATTCAGTGTGCTGGCTTTAAAACAAAAGCCCATTAAAACATGGAAAAATAAATTCAAATAGCACCCAAAACACAAACAGTTGCGATACAAATACAAGTGCTGTGCCAGCTCTGACTTTTAACCTGCTATTCTAAGGCTTGCGTGTGCTTTACACACAGTATTGCTGTAACCATATTGTGCGGTGGGGGTGTGGGGAAAGCCCTCTCTGTCTGCCTTCCCACCAAAACGTTTGGCATGGGTCGCAAAGAATTGGTAGTGATTCCCATCGGGGAAGCACATGCTGTGATGATACTTCCACTCCAGTTTATCCAACAGCTGTTGATAACAGGGCAGGCTGCCAAACGCTTCTCAAGTTGCCAGCCAGCAATTGGAACTGAGCAACTGGGCTCAGACTAACAGCCTGCGTCCAAACTCCCCTGGTTTTGGGGGAAGTTAATGGCTTAGGGGACAAGTATCCACATCACAAAAGCAACCACCATGACTGCTGGCCCTTTTGGGCAGTCTCAGTGGAGGCCGTAGATTGACTGGGGAAGGAGATGAACCCCAGAAGGTGATAGTTCTAGAGGATGCAACAGAAATTGGTTGGATGATTACAGCCATAGGTTGAGCCCCAAGGGTATGCAAAAAAACTTCATAAGAACCAGGTGATTTTGCAAAATGCTGGGGGGGGGGGAGTTGGGGGGGGAGTTTGTATCTCAGGAACCTCTTGCTCAAAGTATCCTAAGTTTTAGACCATCAATCCTACACTACACCCGCATAAGACACAGCAAATTTCAGGACAATGCAAATAACCCTGTGGGTTTTAGAGCCCTTGGAATAGGTGACTGTTAAACAGATAGTGATGCTCAATCTTGAGTATCAAAAAGTCTCTCATTAACATCAAAGGGCTTTGGATCAGGACTGTAGAGCCTGATTCTGCCTTCCTCTACTTCCCATCTTACTCTTTCTTTGTAAATAATCCCACTGATTTCATCATTGCAATTCCCCACAGATGTATAAGGGATTACATTACTGCCTCGCCGTGCTTAGGTGTGCTGCTTGACTGCTGCTTACCACATGGGTCACAATCATCTCATTGCTGCCTTGTGCTCCACCCCTCTGTTTGTTGCATCCGCCTGTAATCTGTTTTAGACTTCGCTTGGAAACTCTTTGGGGCAGAGACTGTCTCTGCTGTATGTTCGTACAGTGCCTAGAACAATGGGGCTGGGCCGTCTAGAAACGACCTCAACACAAATAATAAAAATAATGATTGGACCTGCTAATACTTGCACTTGATTTGGATCTGGGATGCGATTCTGTGTTATGCCTCGAAGAGCCTCTAGCATGTTGCATCCTTCCTGATCCTGGCAGCTCTGGAGCCCCCGGCAGCTCTGGAGCCCCAAGCATCACTAAGACAGCCTTGGGTCCTGACTAAGTTATGGCAGCATCCCAGGCCTTCCCTACAGTCTGCAGCGTTGTCCGGGATCTCCACAGTCCTGTGGGCTGGAGCTCTGCCCCAGAAACATGCCCACCACCCGTACCATGTCTCCAACACTGGGGCTTGCAAGAGGCTCCTGGGGAGGCAGCCTTATGGTTGTCTTGTCCAATGCCTGCACTCAAGGAATCATCTCACAGCCAGAACCATGGATTTTAGGGCCCCTTTACGCTGCTTTGCCCTTTTTATACATGGTACAAAGTGGCTGGAGTGAGGGTAAGGCTGTCACTCTCACTGCTCACAACTAATTCTGTGGCTGCACACCCCATTTCACTTAATTTCCCAGCATTCAGTCAGACATCTCCCACAAAAGGTTTAGAAAACTTAGGCTATTGTAACTTAGGCACCATTGTAAGGTGCACTATGTGGCTGCTCTTTATCCCCGGGAGAGCGCTCGCCCGGCGACAAAAGAAAACCACCGAGGGGCGGTAGCTTTGTTGCCGGGAGCGTGGCTCCTGACGACAAAATGCTGTCCACACCAGCGCTTTTCGCCGCTAAATCTTTTGTCTCTCAAAGCCTAAGCAGCCCCTAATAGAAAGAGCTTTCACGTCCTCTCCTCTTTAAAAATCACTCATGAAAAGAGTGGAGAGGTTACTGTTCATTTCGCATTGTTGAATAAAATCATCTGAATGGTTCCAATTGAAGGATGACTGTTTTAGGAAATGCTGAGATGACAATTACATTGTTATAGTATAAATCGTGGGCATGATGCGATAAGGCGTCAAATGCTTCATGAGAGGAGCTGAGCCCACTCAACCTCCCATTGAAGTTGCAGCACAGAGCATCCAGGCTCTGATTCAGGAAAGTATCCCTGTTCAAGGAAGCACACAGTCGTCGTCCCCCGCCCCCCGCACGCTTAAGTCCTATTGAAGCATGTGTGCAAGTACTTGCCTGAATCTGGGCTCTAAATTTGTCCACGTAACTGGATACACAAACTTTGCAGGTGTTTTCAAAAATGTAGCCCCAAATGTACAGTATTAAATTCCCCCAAACTAATATTCAGATAACATTAAGGCTGAGCCTTAAGCCCCAGCAGGAAGGTATTCAACGCTGCATTTTCAATGAGTGGAGGGCCCTGTGTGTGTGCCCAAAAATGGAAGTACAGTGCATCCCTACATTTGCTCTCACCATTTCAGCCATAGCCTGTGCAATGCTGTGAGTGGATGCCCAAGAAGATATTTAGCACACACACGACTGTTACAAGTGCATATATATATTTGCATTAATTACCTGCTTAAGTGTAGACATGCAGTTGTGCATACATCAGGGCCTCTGCCTACTGAAAATCTGTATAGTATATGAGATTGTCAGTTGTTTATAGACCTTACTATAGTAAAGGATTGCAGGGATAGTTACAGAAAAAGTCACCGCTATAAACATATACAAATGCCCAAAATATGAAATTTCAACCCAAATCCACTTTTTCTGGCTGAGTCATTAAATGCCACAAAACATGTAGTCAGAACAGCTGACTCAGCCTTAGCTACTCTTGCAGTGGTACAAACAAGCCCTCAGTCTAATTGCTACTGCACGTGGAAAATAATTGGCAGGCACATAAATGCTGTAGCTGAATGTGAATGCTAACTGTTATTAGTTATCATACCTTTAAATGGGCAGTGACGGTACTGTGCTGCATATGTATGGATTAAATATAACTCAACAGCTAATAAACTGCCACGCAGGTGTAAATTGGCCCAACTTATAAATAAAACTGGCATTTTAGCTGTTTGTGGCGGTTTCTGTGCTGTGGTCACTTTGTTACATTGATTTTGCTGGGTTATATCTCACTCCAGTATTCTCAGATCTGTGCCCCTGAATTTCTGCTTTTCATTTATTTTCCTGAAAAGTTCCTGCTCTCTTTCATGTTCCATTTTAAACCACGTCCCACCTACAATACATGCTGTTATTTCTGAGCTGTCACTCTTACCTATGATTCATTTTTGCATGTTTTGTTATTCCTAATATTGCAGTTTCTAGAAATGGCTGAGGACTATGGCAGGTGAGAAGATCTACAGGAGAGAAGATAAAAACATCTTCCATTTCTTGGTGAGATAAATTACTGGCTGTGACATTTTCAACAGTCCATATGGAGGTGATCAAACTGCCTCTAAAGGACATACAATGCTTCCCTACAGGGAATGTGATATGCACACAAAAGTCACATCATTTCCTCTATTTCATGGCATTTTTGCCTGAATCGAATTGTATTTTTTATAATGTTGTGATTTTCTCAGATCCACAGAGCACAGAGTGGAGTTGAATCATTTAGTCTCTGGAGATGACACTGTATACATTACCTTTCCCACCCCACACTACTATCCTCTTAACTCGATTGATGCCACTAGACTAACTGTTTAATCACTGCAGATGAATTTTAGCACTGATATATAAATTGGCCCATAATAGCAGAAGATCCTCTTGATTAATGTACACTTACCTTAAAAATATTAAGAGTTGGAGAGCCATAATGTCAGAGGTCAATACCTTAGGCTAATGGTTTTCAACATGTGGCCTGCAGACCCCCAGGGGTCTAAAGACTATATCTAAAGGGACCACAAAAGATTGTCATTACCATAGAACAGTGGCTTTCAACTTGTGGTCCACAGATCCCTGGGGATCCACAGACTATGTCTAAGATTTCCAAAGGGGTCTGCACCTCCATTTGAAATTTGTTTAGGGATCCGCAGATGAAGAAAACCACTGCCTTAGGCAAACAGCTTACACAAGTCGATAGGCGAAATGTTTTGTGTTTATGTTTTTGTGCTTTTTATTTTAGTTAAGGGGCCTCTGATCCATGCCTCATCTGTCTCCAGTTCATTAAGTCATATTGAAATGTAAATTATTTAATTTTGTTCATCTACAGATTGATGTGGCAATGGCAGGATGCAATGAGGCCAGATATTAGCTCAAATCAAGAATTGTAGCTCTCTAATTATTCTCATTGTAGTCACTGTGCTTATAAAAGGCAAACTCTAATGAGGACCATTTAAACTTCACTTTGCCTCATTTGTTTTTAATTATTATGTATCTCCTATTTTTGACATTTCTTGGAACTGTTTCAGCATTAAATGCAGGCAAAGGTGTAGCTATCACTTTGAAATCTGTACATTCGCTAGCAGTTTCATTGCATCCCAGCCCACAGGGGGCTCACTATAATTCCTCAGGGTGGACATGCCACTACACAGCATATGCTAACATTGGGACTGCTAGTAGCTCAAGAGTGCCAGCTGATCCTGTTCTGATTTTAAAATTTCTATTAAAGTTAATGGGAACTCTGAGCAGTCAGCACCTCTGGACATCAGGCAATGTGTTCATCACCCCTCTTTGTCCATGGGGAAGTGTAAAGGTTCAGCTTCTGCTAAGCCAGGGGCTAGGTCAGTTAACTGACACCAATACCAAATGAACACCTATCTCACACAAGGGTTTATATAGGCATATGCATATTTTCCCTACCCAAGTACCTCCAGAGCGGTGAAGATTCTCTTCTCAAACATCATGAGTCTCAGAAGTTCCACAAGGAAATAGTACTTCTGGGACTAACTAAGAAATATGACACAGGAGTGGAGTTCATAATGCTGCCAATAGGAGACTCTTGACCCACTAAAGCCAATGACTAAAGCCCATTCCCTTCAGTGGGGGCCAGAATTTCACCCAGCCTTTGAAGTTGGTAAGGCTGGGAATGATGCAAAAAAGATAGTGGCTCCCACTGGTTCACTGATCAGTTTGGTTTCTGTGGCAGACCCATTGGTATTCGGTTAAGTCAGCGAGCCTCACATCTGCCTACATGATTCCCTGATGTGCTATGCCACAATGTCATAGAGTTTCAGGCCAGAGGGGCTCACCAGATCATCTAGTCTGACCACCTGTATATCACAGGCTTCCAACAGCACCCAGCACCCGCACACTAAACCCAACAACCAAAATTAGCCCAAAGTCAGACTACAACTATCTGAAAAATGTGCATGTCAAAGCTTGGGCGCAGTTAACCCTGCTGTCCTTTTCACGATTAAAACGAGGATTTGGAGAGACACCCAAGTCTATCAACGATTTTCCTGTTTGTTGGCAGGCTATATTCAATGGGTTCTTCTTTCTTAAGGATTGCACAAAGCAATTTCAATCCCATTAAGGTAAATGCCAAGCTTCCCAGACTGGCAGCTTGTTGTCAAAGACATCTAGGTCACAAGAAGAAAAGTAAAAGTTTCTCAGCTGCAAAGAATATCTGTGGGCAAGGAATGCAGAGGCACAGCTTTAGATAAAACGAAATGCATCATTTCTAAGTATAAGTAACTCAATTATTAAAAGATCACAGTTTTCACTCTCAAACACTATGAATAAAAGATCTGAACCTTTCAGAGAAATGGGTTAATAACCTGTACAGGTGAGTCTTTGATATTTGTATGGAACAGCTGTCTCCATGAATTAGTCCCCGAATACTGACTTTGGGCAAGTGACTAAAAGCAGCTGGCCTCTTCATACTATTGTGTGGCATATTGCATGAGACAATGGTCTTAAGGTTGCTTCATTCCTCAAACCATGGAAGCTTAGGACGCCTCCTTTTTGACCATAACTTACCTTTTTTTTTCTTGTAAATGCCAATGATTAAAATTGTATCAATCATCGTTGTGAGCTGGCCATCTAACTTTGCTTTTATATTGTGCTTAACACCATCCCTTAGGGAAATCTAAGCTCATCAGATCCATACTAAGTAGCCAGACTCAGGCAGTGCTCGGACTGGAGACCTCAGAGCTTCAGGGAGTGGTGCTAGTGAGTCAGGGGACAACATTCACACGGCTAGAAATGTTATCTTTTGGATGATATGTAAAAGTGAGGCCCTGACCACATGTGGTCAGTAGGGATCCAATGGTAAAATTCCAACTTGAGCAACTACATTTTGCCTATAAATATTTCCATTGGTAAAATGAACCTGCTCTCCTTTCACCGAAACAATCATCAGCTGTAGTGTTTCTGGTGCACAATGGCTGCTTCTGCCACCTCCGACATGGATGGGTGCCAGTGGATTCTGGCAGGGGCAAAATGGAAAGATACTAGAAAGGTTAAACAACAATAAAATTCGGTTGAAAAATGGGGGTTTAACAATAATGACATTTTTCATGGGAAATGATATTGTTGAAATTTGTACTTTTAATGACATTTTGGGGAAAAATCCAATTTAAAAAAAAATATTGTGACATTTCTTATTCAAAATAGTTGGAAAAATCCTACTCTGATGCTTTTTTTACTTGCCCTTCAGTAAAAATGGCAAGAAAATGATGTCTTTCCTACATATCCCCAACCTTTTGCTAGTAGGAAAAAGGTTTTTTAAAAAGGGAGAGGAAGTGGGCTTTGTCATAATCTCTCTCTGTTCTTCCCCCGCAAAAAAAAAAGCAGGGGGGGGTTAAAAATGGAGAGGGGAGAAGAAAAATAAATATCCAAAAGAGAATTTAATTTTTCTCAGTAAACATTTGTTCTATTTAGGGGGGAAATTACTATGAAGTGTTCCTTTAAAAAACAAAAAAATGAAAATTTTTCAAACTAAACATTTTTTTTTTTTTTAATTATAACAAACCCCTCAAAAACTCTTATATGTTCCTGAAAATAGCTACAATTCAGCACAGATGCAGTCAGGAAACTCCACTATACACAGGGCTGGCTCTGGCTTTTTTGCCACCCCAAGCACACACACACACAAAAAAAATTAGGGCGGCCAGAACGGCAAAGCAAAAACAAAAAAACCCAAACCTGCCGGACAGCGGGAGCCAGGGTGCAGGGGGACTCCCTGCGCTGCAGATGTGTCCCGGCTAGCGGGGGGAAGGGGAAGGGAGCGGGGGGAGAGAGAGAAGGGGGGCAGCCAGGGCTTCAGCATGGCGCTCGCCACGCGGCCCCGACCACCACGCCGCCTGCCAGGAGGGCTGCGCGCCGCTCCGGTTGGCGGGGAGGGAAGGATGCGGGCTGCCCTGCCAGGCTTGCTACAGACCTGGCACCGGCTGGGACAGACGGAGCGCGCAGCCCGCTCCCAGCAGGGCGCTCCCCTCCTCCGTGCCGCCGCCCGCTACTGGGCAGCCTGAGCAGCGAACGAAACAAAAAAACAACCCAAAAAAAAAAAGCGGCCGTGCCGCCCTAGGATTGGGCGGATGCCGCCCCATAGAATCTGCCACCCCAAGCACGAGCTTGCTTGGCTGGTGCCTGGAGCCGGCCCTGACTATACATGATAAGCATTCACACACTGACATAAAGTGCATCTCTTTTACCTGGTTGCAACACTTCAGTAAGAACAGGAGGGCTTCTGGTTTGCTCAGCCCAATCTCAGCCTTGCTCAGACTCAGACATTTGCTACGGACTAGGGCGCAAAAAGGATGGACCTGATTCTCCATTCTGCTATACTAGTTTCCACGAGTGCAACTCCACTGAAATCAGTGGTGATATGCCAATGCAAAACCAGTGAAAAATGGTCCAGGGTATGTATGCAGATGTGGTTTAGCCATATAAATAGGTATCTCTCTCTCCATCCATACAACCATATACATGGCCAATGTCATTTGCTGCAGAATATCAATACACTGAGGTTGTCTTTAAAACAGTTTGAAAAATGATCTTTAGGAATGAAATAATCTCTTATAACTCTGTTCAGGAAATCAGAAAGTGCTATCAAGAAAAATCTGACTCATCTTGTCTTATAGAAACTGTATCTACGAACACTGGGTGCTAAACGTTGACACAAAAACATATTTTGAAAATATATTGTGAAGAGAAACAAAACAAAACCAATCCTCCCCCAAGACTCTGACATTGTGAATCCTGACAGTGGAGTAATGCTATAATCCTAATGGTCTTGTCTTCTTTCCTGTCAATCACTGAAATGCTAACTTAAGGTACGAAACACCTGCCTGAAATCTCCAGAGAAGGACCTATGTAAAGCTAACATTTGAAATGCAGCTTCTCTAGCAGCTAGTCTCTCTCTATCAGCCGTTGTCCTTTATTTCCACTTTATACTACATATGCTAGTCTCACAGACGTCTTTGCATTTCCATTTCTTTCTTCCCATCTGCCCTGCATTGGCAGCACCTTAAATAACCGCCACTGATATTGGTCACATTTAGCAGAAAGAGCTGAGCGTAATTGGCAATATATTTCCCCGTAATTTCATTACCCAAGAGGAATACCGCTTTTCTGTTACGAGGTCAATCTGTGCACATAGGACATCATTTCCCTTCCCATTTTCAATTTAAATCCACTTTGAAACTTTCCATATCATATTATATCAAATAGTCTCTTTGTGCCATTTTAAAATGGCAGGAGGAAATTGTGTGTAGCAATCTAATGGCCTAATTTTGGTATTTATCAAAATGATCGTGCTGTCAGAAATCAGGATGGAAAACTCAGTGTTTCTGCTATTATGATTATCCAGAAGAATTTGCTATTGCTGAGTCAGATCCTCTTGCAACTTTCTGAAATCCCAGGTGCATAAAGATTCTTCTGTTCACATTAGCGGAGAAGAACCTCAGAGCCTTCTGAATAAGTAATTACTGGGTCTTTGGGTTAGCCCCCTTTTAAAAGTTATTGTCCTGCTCATGATCGAATGCTTAATCTCTTCTTGGGACACAGGCAGAAGAGGTGTTTCTGCCATTTTCTTACTGGTGTCGTAGCAGGAGGGTGGAAGGCTGTCAATCTTCTCTTCTGCTCCCTCACTCGTCCTGTCTGCTTGAAGGGGTAAAGAGAGAGACTGGTGGACATGCTCTGTTTGTGCAACATTACCTCTGCACCCTTGCCCCTGTGCTATGTAGTAAAGGAGCTCTCTTGTGAGTTGGCACTGGCCTTCTTCCTCTTTGGAAAGCCCAGGTCTTACCAATTTAAATGTTCCTTAGACGTGAGTCCCTCCAGCCCTCTTAACACATGAACTCTTCTGAACTACTTGAAATTTCTCAACACATTGCTGGTACTGAGGTCCAGTACTCAACAGAGCTACACAGAAAAGGACCATCACTTTCCTGGTTTGTTACATAACAACTATGTGTGTTCAGCTCAAAACCACGTTGGCTCCCCCCTGCATCTTACATGTCAAGCTCCCCTCTCACTGAGCATGCTGTCTGCTAGCTCCCCTGTGTCTCTTTCTCAATCACTACTCTCTAGATTCCCCCCAGTGACTCTTATGCCAGCCCAGGATCACTAGAACACAGCATGCGCTGGCCACATCCGCTTCCACCCCAGCACATTCTCTTCACTGGGAGGCTAGCTAACTATCCCCCCAGCCAGCACTGTCAGCTCTGTGCCAGACAGGGATTCCCCTAGCAGCGACTTTAGAGCAGTTTTAAGGCTCCATGATGCCACTGGCGCAGCATGTGAAATGAGTTAGTTAGTTAATGTGCAGCAGGATCAGGCCATAGGATTGGAGCAAACAGCAGGTGTCAATGGGGGGTGAGTTAATAAACTAACGTATTCTACTTCAAGGCCTTCATTCTGAATAGCTTTACATCATGAGCCAACGCAAGCACTGAGAAGACTCTAAGTCTTGGTTTCTGTATCATTGCACAAGCTGGCATGATTAGCAGGTGTCTTCTGCCCTGCAGAGTCCCAGGACTGAGCTATCAGGATGGGTGAAGACCGAGATTGAGGGGTTTGGGGGCAGAACTGAAAGGGAAGCTGTTACTGTGACTGATGGCAGGACATGTCGCAAATTCTGGAGAAGCAACAGTCAGCAAGAATAAAGAGTCATTATAGTTCCACATCTACTAAAGAAATAAAACTATTGTGTAGATTCATTTGTAAATATTAAAGCAGCTCATTGCTGGAGGACACCAAACCCCTGGGGTGCCACTAGTGTGCCACGACTTGGAGGCAAGCACAGAAGGTGCTTCAGCAGGTAGGCCTTGTAGGCACTATCTTGGTGGGTCCCAATAACCACATGGACACATGGCTAAATAAAAGGGCCGGCAGAGACAGGGAAAGGTTGCAGATACCATAATTTACACAGGCTTAAACACTTCAAAGTGAGCAACGGAGGGTCTTGTTTGGTCCCTGGGGCAGGCCAATCGAGAGTCAGGCTCTTCAGGCCTAGTGCCAAGGGTGCCCTCTCCAGTCCAGTCTCTAGTCAAGAAAACAGAGCTTTCTAAGACAGGCTCAGTTCTCACTGGGGCCCTATGCACTGGCTCCCTGCTGCTGCACTATAAGCCCACACAGACCTGCACCCAACTATAAGGTCCAGCTAGGGTGACCAGACAGCAAATGTGACAAATCGGGACAGGGCAGGGGGTAATAGGAGCCTATATAAGAAAAAGACCCCAAAATCGGGACTGTCCCTATAAAATCAGGACATCTGGTCACCCTAGGTCCAGCAACCACAACCTGTTCAACATATGGCTCTGCATATGGTTCCTGGAGAATTTTTGTATGCATCCAGCTTCTGTACAGCTCCTTATATGGTATCAAGTATCAGGGGGTAGCCGTGTTAGTCTGTATCTACAAATACAACAGGGAGTCTGGTGGCACCTTAAAGACTAACAGATTTATTTGGGCATAAGCTTTCGTGGGTAAAAACCTCACTTCTTCAGATGCATTTGAAGAAGTGAGGTTTTTACCCACGAAAGCTTATGCCCAAATAAATCTGTTAGTCTTTAAGGTGCCACCAGACTCCTTGTTGTTTTT
Organism: Chrysemys picta bellii; assembly: GCF_011386835.1. Classification (NCBI taxonomy): domain Eukaryota; kingdom Metazoa; phylum Chordata; order Testudines; family Emydidae; genus Chrysemys; species Chrysemys picta. The sequence continues at coordinate 74,839,626 of NC_088792.1, forward strand.
GTACAGCTCCTTGGTAGCCATCTGGCTGCCACTTCCAAACAGAGCCGGGCCACTCCCTGGTTCTGGAATCAGGACCTTCCCCCTTAACTAGCCAGGAGGAAGGGGATGTTCAGTGGGGAGGGATTGATGGGAGTTGTAGTCCCTTGCTTAGCGGATCCCTCACAATTTTTTAATTACAGTCAATGGGTTTTGGTGATAGAAGGATAGCATGCTGCCCAGGATTAGAAAGGGGCAAAGAAGGTGTTATTCAGAGATTCACCTCAGTTTCTATGAGCTCTCAAAGCTTCTCAGTCTTATCCAGAGTGTTTCCTTTTCAGTCCTTTTTCCCAGTACTTCAAAACTTTCTAGCTCTTCACTGATTCTGTTGTAAGCCCCTTTCTCTTCCAGGACCATGGAATAACCCTCTTGTTCTCTCTTTATCTACAACCTGTCAGTCACGCACTGCAATACTATCCAGTCTGTTAGCTACTTCTTCCTTTGGAGCCTCTTACATCTTTCTTTCCTGATCCACAACCTCTGCCAACCTTGGGAAATTAAGCTCAGTAGAACAGGCAGTTTTTCCTCTCGCTTACATATGCTGCTGAATTCATGTGTTGCAAGTTCAGGAGCTATGAATTATGGAATATATGAAATTTTAATTTAATTAGGATGATGGTTAGAAAGGATAGTGCTGGCGTCTAGTGGGAGATCATGGGAAAGGAGCCATGAACAGGCATGAATTGGACAGATAAAACCTATTGAAGGATTTGAAAGGAGGGCGGGGTCAAAGGCCTATTGGAGGTTTGTGAAGAGGGAGCGCCTCAACCATTTTGGGAACCAAAGAAAGACAGGAGGCAGGGGGAGATCCTCACCTAAATTGATCTGAACATGAAAAGGTTTGGTGTTCATTTTAGGTGAACTGTGTAAAGGCCCAGAATGCTCCTTTTCCCTTCTGACCAGGTTCATCTTACACTCACCAAGCCACCACTTAACATTATAGCTAGAACACAATCTGATCTGAAAGAGGGCCTCAAAGATGTTGAAAAGCAGCATGTGCTTCTGATCACTGCTAATTTGAACACAGAATATTCCATTTGAATTCATTTATGCTGTGTATTCAAATGGAAAAAACATTTGAATGCCTGCATTGGTCATGACCCAGTAAACACCTTTGCTCACTGACTAGACAAATTACTTTCAGGCAGTTTGGCATCCCTCCAAATATGACTTTTTCTTGATTTATTGATGGCTCCCAAGTAGGAAACATTAATCTGGAAACTAGACAATCAAGTGGCTCCTGAGAGATATGAGAAAAACAACAAAACAAACTTATTGTGATTTCAAAGTCACTCTTTATTTAAGGTGCCAATGGCAATTGAAATATAACAAGGATTTTCTTTAAAAAACATCTCCTCCCACTATCCCCTGGGATCAGCCTCTACCCACCCTGGAACAACATGACCACAGGCTAATAGCAGAGACCTCAGTGTGGGACAGTCCCAGATAAACAACAGTGCAAGAAAATTTATACCAGGCAGACTCAGTAATGTTTGGCACAAATCACATTTGCTGTTACTTCAGCATTTCCAATTAAAATAATTGACAACAATAAATGTTAGAACACCAAGTGCATATGAGACAGAGGTAAAATGAAGAAGTAGCTTAGAGATGTAGAATATGCCTTATATACAGTAGAACCTCAAAGATACGAACACCAGCGTTCCGGACTTACCAGTCAACCAGACACCCTCTGGAACTGGAAGTAACCAGGCAGCAGCAGACACACACACACAAGCAAATACTTTACTGCCCTGGTGCTCAGTGCTTCGGGGGGTGGGGGGAGAGCTGCAGCCACAGGGTGACGAGGATCAGGGCTCCAGGCAGGGGGAGGGGGATCAGGGCTTCTGATCCTCCAGAGCACCAGGGCTCAGGGGGCTTTAGATCTGGGGGGAGTACCGGGGCTCAGGACTTCAGCCCCGTGGTTCCTTTCCCAGCTTCTGCCCCGCAGGGGGTGCTGGGGCTCGGGTCTTTAGCTACAAGGGGAGTGCTAGTTTCAGTCCCAGCATTCCCCGTGTAGCTAAAGCCCCGAGCCCTGGTGACCTCCCCCACCCCCCTGAAACCGGGAACAGAGCTGTGGAGCTGAAGCCCCAGTGCCCCCCCATCCCTGGGGCAGAAGCTGGGAACAGGGTCATGGGGCTGAAGCCCTGAGCCCCAGTGCTCCCCCCAGATCTAAAGCCCTGAGCCCTGGTTCTCCAGAGGGTCAGAAGCCCTGACACCCCCCACATCCAGAGTCCTGACACCCCTGCCCTGCGGCTGCAGCCCCAAATCCCCCGACCCCGTTCCCCCCAAGTGGCTGAAGTCTGTAACGTCTTGTTCAGCGGTACGGACATTTCAGATTTACGAATAACCTCCATTCCCGAGGTGTGTGTAACTTTGAGATTCTGCTGTAGTTTCATCACCAAATTGAGAGAGACCAGAGTAAGATCAGAATTTTAAAAATTGATTGTGAGCGTTTAGGACCTAGGAGTCCTAGCAGCCCAGGACCAGATAGTGACACCTCCGTGAAATGCTGGGTACAATCCAGGCTAATGCGTAGCTGTGTCTCTTTGGCCCTCTAACCTGGGGTCCCCTTTACACTGCTTTGCTACTGTAGCCTCCAGTCTGGACTGCTCACAAACAGACTCCAGCATGCAAGTCACGCTATGTCTGTGTGCTGCAGCCACACCTTGGCTCCCAGCCTTAAAGATTACCACAGAGTGACCCCTAACCAGTAGCGGATTTACCATGGAGCCGGGCCCACACTCCAGGGGGGCCCCGACCAGGCCCACTCTTCTCTGCCCCCCGCTCTCTCCTGCGGGGGGCAGAAGCTTGGTGCTCCTGGCAGTGAGGCTCCTGCTGCAGTAGGGCAGCCAAGCTCCCCCTCTCCTGCCTCCTCTCACAGCTTGCTCCCTTCCCGCCCTCCCCCTCCCTGCCGCCGATCAGCTGTTTGCCGGCAGGAGGGTGGGGGAGGAGCACAGCTGCAGCATGCTCACCTGGGGAGAGGAGGCAGAGAAGAGGTGGGAGTGGGGCTTTGGGGAGGGGGGTGGAACGAGCAGACCTACTCTGACTGCAGAGCTGCACAGCCAGGCTGAAAAAAGAAGGGGCTGCTCAGCTCCGCGGACTTTGCAGATGGACACCCACTTTGGGTCCTAGTGCTGGTTGAGCTCCCTTCTGTGTGCTGGGAGCCATCCTTCATCTTGTACAACAGTGAGTGCCTGTGGTGGAGCAGGCAGGGTAGGGGGACAGAGGCAGTGGGGAAGGAAGGGGGTGGGATGAGGAGGAGATGGAGTGGTGGGGAAGGGGCATGGGATGGGGAAGAGAAGGGGATAGGGCAGGGATCGTCAACCTTCAGCACGTGGCATGCCAGAGTAAGTCCTCTGGGGGGCTGGGCCAGTTTGTTTACCTGCCACGTCCGCAGGTTCAGCCAATCGCGGCTCCAGGCAAATGGGGGGCTGCAGGACGAGGAATGTGCTGGCCGCGGCTTCTCGCAGCCCCTATTGGCCTGGAGCAGCAAACCATGGCCAGTGGGAGCTGCAATCAGCCGAACCTGTGGACGCGGAAAGAAAACAAACCAGCCTAGCCCGCCAGGGGGCTTACCCTGGTGGGCCACGTGCCAAAGATTGCCGATCCCTGGGATAGGGGAAATGGGGGCCCAGCATGCGGATACCCTTGGCAGCAGCTGGGCTCCCCTGTTAAGCAGGCCCATCAAATCCTCACCCTGACAAGCCTCACCTTCCCTGCATCTGTACCACCCCGATGAGCCCCCACAGACCCCTCCCCACTGAGCCCCAACCACCTACACCTAGACCCCCACCCAAATGAACCCTGTAGATAAATCTCTGTATTAAGCATCTTCACATAACTTTCATATGACTTTGTATTATGCCTATCTATATAACCTTGTATTAAGCCTATCCATATATAACCTCTAACTTTCATATGACTTTCTATTATGCCTCTTCATATAACCCTGTATTAAGCTATTTTCATACAACTTTGTATCAAGTCCTTTGATATAAGAACTTTGTATCAGATCCCTATGTAGAAAAACTTATAGAAAACTTTGTGTTAAGCCTTGGTATAATGTTATAGACCCTAAGGATAGTTAAAGTAGAAGAAAAATGTCTTTTTGCTAGGAGTAGAATAAGATTCCCTCTCCCCACACTCCCTTAATCAATTGGCATGTTGAATGAATGAGGTGTGAATGAGCAAGGCGTGGAAGGCAAGCACCTCCAGACAGCTAGTTGGAGAGGGGATGGAAGCCAGACCCAAGGACAATCAAATTTGTCAAGTGGACTCACTAAAGAAGAGCAGACATATTGACAGCCTTAGTTTAGAATCAAGCACCTTCTTTTGGAAACACCCTCTTTGAACAGCACCTTCTTTTGGAAACAACCTCTTTGAACAGTATTGGGACAACACCCAGAAGGAAGCAGCACAAAGGACCAACGGACACAGATTTTGAATCTAGTATAGATTTGCATGAGAGGGAAGCTGCTATAAATGTGAGGTGTCTTGCAGAGGACCCTGGGTCTTGTCAACATCGGAGCATTGATCCAGATCGGCAGAAGCCCAGATCCACCCCTCCCCTAGCTATCTCACCTGGCCAGTGAAGTTAAGGGGAGCAACTAGTTGGTAACAACAACAAGACGGAGTGTGTTTGTGTGTGTGTGTATGTGAGTGCATGAGTGTAATATAGATCATATGCATATGATACAGTGTTGATTGATGCATGTATTTCCAATGAATGTAGCGTTTGCCTTATTCCCCCTAAAAAGATCCTGTGCAGTACTTTAAGTACAACAACCCCACCTCCCCTGCACCCAGACTCCCCCCGGCCGCTGAGCTCCAACCACTTTCACTTCGTCCCCCCTGCAGACTCCCATTGCCCCTGCACTTGGCACCTCTCTGTGCATCCAGATCCCCCACTGAGCTGCCTGAACCCAGACTTTCCCCCACAGAACCCTCTTACCCCCCCCCAGAACCCTCTTACCCCCATCTGGATACCCCCACACTAAGTCCCTTTGCACTTGGATCCTGCTGCTGGGCTGAGCCTCCCTGCCCACATCAGGTGTGCCTGGCACAAAAGGGGCAGGGCCCTAGGGTGTTTCTGTGGCAGGCCTGGCCCTTGTGCTGTGTCAGGGTCAGGTTCAGTCTCACTGCCAATTCCCTGTCCCAGGGGGGTGGGGGAGGCTGCAGGGTATTCTCCCACCTCCAGTGTGGAAGGGGCATGCTGGCAGCACAGGGCTGGGCGGGCCAGTGTGTGTCTAGCAGTTTGGGGTTTGTAAACAGTGCCCTTGTGCTGGGCTGAGTGGGGCCACTCCTGCTGCGCTGTGTCTCATTGCCCCCAACCGTCCCCTCGCTCTGCGGATGGCCCCCCATCACATTCCCTATTTCCCCAATGGGGGCCCACAAATATGTTTGGCGCCGGGCCCACAAAAAGTTAATCCGGCCCTGCCCCTAACTCACACCAAGTCTTCAGCCATGTCTACACTACAGAGTTAAGTCAACTTAAGTTACGTTGACAGTAATAAACTGCTGTAATTACATCACTTGTGCATGTTCGCACAACGCTTCTTGTGTCGGCAGAGTGCTCTAGCATTGACAGAGAGAGAGCAGTGCACCATGGGTAGCTATCCCCACTGTACAAATCTCCACCTTCTCTCGCTAGGAGTTGCAGGAATGGATCACAGTGCATCATTGGAGTGGGATCACCACCCCCCAAGATGCAGTTTTATCCATCCCATAATTCCAAAGGCTTCCGATTGCATTTTGCGCCATTTTTTTCAATTACCCCTATAACTTTGCACCCATCATCTTTGCCTGAAAGCTATTGCACTGCTCACCAGTCTTGTGAAAAGCATTATAAACACAACACAGCTGATCCTCCAGAAGTTCATGAGCTGCAAGTCCATGCTGCTTGCCCTGCTGTGTGCCATGGAAAGAAAAGACTCAAGATTGATGTTGGCATTCCCAGAGCAGCTGCACACAGTGGACCATCACTAGTGGGCTTGGGAAACAAGTGGGATCGGATTGTGATGCAGGTTAGGGATGATGAGTAGTAGCTGCAGAACTTTTGTATGCACAAAGCCATCTTCCTTGAACTGTGTGCAGAACTCGTCCGTGCCCTGCAGTGCAAGGACACCAAAATGAGAGCTGCCCTAATAGTGGAAAAGGAGTGGTGGTTGCTGTGTGGAAGCTGGCAACATCAGACTGAAACTGGTCAGTTGCGAATCAGTTTGGAATTGGAAAGTCCACCCTAGGGGTTGCGGTGATGCAAGTGTGCAGGGCCATTAAGTGCATCCTGCTATACAGGACTGTGACTCTGGGCCATGTGTGAGAAATAGTGGATGGCTTTGCGGCAATGGGATTCCCTAACTGCAGTGGGGTGATAGATGGCACACATATTCCAATTTTGGCACCAGACCGTCTTGTGATGGAGTACATCAACAGAAATGGCTACTTCTCTATGGTATTGTAGGTGCTGGTGGATCACCAGGGTTGTTTCACTGACATCAATGTGCTATGGTCAGGAGAGGTGCATGACGCATGCATCTTCAGGGACCCTAGCCTGTACAGAAAGTGGCACACTGGGACTTTCTTTCTAGACCAGAAGATTTCAATGGAAATGTGGAAATGCCCATAGTGATCCTGGGAGACCCAGCCTACCCTTTAATCTCATGGCTCATGAAACCATACACCAGAAATCTTGACAGCAGTAAGAAGTGCTTCAACAACAGGCTCAGTAGGTGCAGAATGACTGTAGAATGTGTGTCTGGCAGCTTAAAGGGTCACTGGCGCTGCCTTTTCCATGAGGAAAATATTCCCATGGTCATAGCAGCCTGCTGTGCGTTGCATAATATTTGTGAAGCCAAGGGGGAAACATTTCCCCGGGGTAGAGCATAGAGATGGCTCACCTGGTGGCTGATTTTGAGCAGCCAGACACCAGTGATATGAGAGGGGCTCAACAGGGGGGTTATTTGAATCAGGGAGGCTTTGAAGCAGCATTTTGACAATGAGCCCCAGTAATGTGTCTTTCTGTAAAGCAGTCAGCCAAGCATTGTTTACTTGCTACCTTGAATGACCCCGGTAATGATTCCTGCCTGAGTGTTAATTGTAGACTGAAAATGTGGTGATTGCCATTGTGTATGAATTTCTGTTGCAACCATCCTGTGTAGGTCACAAAGAATCACTGTATTTTTAAGTCTCAATTGTTATTAAACAACAACACAGAGATTAACATTTCTAACAAGGGACCCAACAGTGAGCAGTACTCTCTGAAGTGAGGATCTCACATCTGTATGTTAGTCTAGCTGTTGTTATGGAAAATGTCCTTAGGGATGGAGTGCAAGATGGGCCATGAACATGAGAGGAATGTGTGTGTGTGTGGGGGGGGGGAATTTGGGGAGGGCAAGGAAGGAAGTTCTATATGGGCTGCAGGGGGTGTTGAGCACATGTGTTCTGCCTGCAGCAAAATCAAGAACCTCAGCATCTCTGTTTGGTTCTTGTAACGGCGTGAACTCAAACCATGGCACCCCTTGCTGGTTGCTCCGGGAATTAGCTCGGCTCAGCTGTGGGTGGTGTCTTGCCCACTGTCTGCTCTACTCCGCTGTTTCGGACCCATGTTGCTCCCCTGCCCTCCACCAGTGCCCACTACTCCATTCTCACCCCCCTTCCAGGGGTCACGGCAGTCTTTTGGCTTGCACCTGCCACAGGGACCAACCACAACCCAAAGTCTAGCCCCTCAGTTCAGGGGCAAGTGGCAGTCTGTATTGGCCATGCTCCTCCATGACCAGGTGGAGTGCAAAGGGGAAGGGGGGACCCAGGCCCACCCACTACTCTGGGTCCCGACCCAAGGACCCTCTAGCAGCAGCCTCTCTGCCCTCCTTCTCTCCCCTTGTCTGCCTATCATCCCTGGGCCACTTCCCCTTAGCCCTTGCACCTTCTTGGTCCTTTATGGCAGAGGCCAGCAGCCTGGCAGGTAACAGGCCAGAGCTCACCCTCCGCTCCCCTGAGCCTGCCCAGCACTGCTCTATCTCAGGTGCTATCCCTAGGAGCCAGTCCTCCTCCCTTGCTTGTCAGGGAGAGACTCCCCTCTGCTCTGCTGGGCAGCCCCTTATATCTGGGCTGCCACAGCAGCTGCCTCCTGTCTGACTCCTAACAAGCCTCTCCCTAATTAGCTGCAGGTTTCCACAGCCTCCCTGGCTGCTTCTGCCCCACCCGCTACTGGAGTGGGCCACCTGAACCACTACAGTTCTCCATCAGCTTTATTATCTGCTCCTGGCCCTGTCTCCTCTCCTGGCTATTCATTTGTAGTTTCTCATTTATTGTTTCTCTCCATGCTCTGTGCTTACTATTGGCCTGATCTGACAATGCAGAAATTCCCAAAACATGTTCTCCTTATTCCACCGGTATGTAGGAGCTAGCCCTCAAGGGCACATCTGCAGAAGCAAAAGAAACAATACACAGAATCAGTACTGTGTGTGCATTCACATTCTTGAATCATAAAAGTTACATATACCTCTTTCTCAGGCCTGCCACAACCATTCACCCTTGTCATTGTCTGTTCCTGTTGCTGCCAGCACTTCCTTTAGCTACCAGGTCCTGGCAAGAGGCTTTCTACAATCCTTATACAATCATGATTGTATTAAGAGGGATAAACATATCCTTTTAGGGCCAAAACCTGACCATATTGAAGTCAATGGGAGTTTTGCCCATGTTGCCAAAAAATAAATGTAATTATGAACAAGACACAGCTACATAACTGACCTCACCCTGAGTTCTGCTAAGCATCTTCATATCTAAAGTCACTGACCATTCTTCAGATGTCCCAGTAGAAATTAGGCCACATGGTCATCCACAGAAGTTGAGGGTGCTCAAGACCTGGTCGGATATACTCAGCACTTTACAGGATTAGGTCTTTAGTTCCAACCCCAAAGGTTCAAGAATCCAAAATCATATCATGCCAAAAATCATAAGACCTTTTTAAAAAAGATGATATTGTCTTTTTTGTTCTGTCTTCTGAGTTTTAAATTCCACCTGACCACCCCCAGAGAGAGAGGATTAGTGTTGCCAATATTCTCAAATTCACTGGATATGGTGATTGTGGCTTCTGCTGAAGAAGCCCTCACCCCAACATCTGCCCATCCCCTGCCCAGTAATTAATTCTGTCCCTACATCTGCCTGGCCCCATCCCCACTCCCAGCTTCACCTCTGCTCCTTCTGCAGCTCCCTGGGGTTGTATCAAACCAAAGATGGTGCCATTAATACCTGGAAGTCCCCTAGATTTCCATGGAAACCTCACAGAAAAAATGTCATTAAAAAAGCAACTGCAATTTGAAATGTCTTACCCCACAACAACTGCAGATCAAGCACCGAGAGTACAGTGTATGCTGTTTGTCCATGCAGCAACCCCAGCAGCACTGCAGGTATCTGATGCTTTTACATGGGAGGAGGAGGCGGAAGAAGATAGAGTATTTGGCACAGCCTTATGGATACATCTGGGAGGTACTGTAAGAAAAATGTTTCCTATAAGAGAAAGTTCTTCTTAATCAGGTCACAATCCGCAATCGGTATCCTCTGCCTCTTATCAAGGAATTGCTAGATTGCATGTGAACTACCAGGAGAGCAAAGAACAAGTTCTGACCCACAATGCTGCCTCAAACCCAGTCATTTTTTCAATGTTGCAGTTCACCAAGATCTGATCTCCCTCATTTGGTCCATCTCAAAGGAGGACTCCCTTGACTGGGAACCATTTCTTGAGTGCTCCAGGACCTGGATTCACCTATACTAACACAATGGAGTAACGTATTTCAACAGATGCATGTATGTTTCTCCAGGATGCCCCCAGCTCAAGGTCTACATTTTTGTCATGACACCACACTGGCAGGACACTTCAGTCATAGTAAGACCTCCCACGCATCCTCCTGCTTCTTCTACATGAGGTCCAAAATTCTAGCCTACGTGGATTCATGAAAGCTGTGTGTCCATAGCAACATACTCTCTTTATTCACAGAAAAGCTACAATAGGGGCAGCGGCACTGGTAGCCTCCTTCTCTCCCCAGCTCCCTAATGCCCTTCAATTCTGACCTAGAAGGCCCTCTTCTAGAAAGGGATGGGAGGGCAATTCTGCCTTTATTTCTATTCAGTCCTTGGCCCACATCTGAGACTGCCCATAAAGTTATTACAAGGTAGGTGAGGTAATATCTTTTATTGGACTTTTGTTGATGGAAGGCACAAGTTTTCAAGCGTCACAAAGCTCTTCTTCAGGTCTGGGGAAGGAAACCAGGGTGTCTGACCTAAATACAAGTTGTGACAAATTGTTAAGCATCAGGGGTTAACACGTTTTGGGAGACCTCTAAAATGAAATGGACAATTGCAGGTTAGATTGTTAAGCATAAAAGATTCCTACATGCTGTAGGAGACTACTTAAAATGAAGTGGGCAATTAAGGGTTAGCATGCACTGGTGTGTGTTACGAATTGTTGTAATAAGTCATAAAATTAGGATCTCTGTTGATTCTGTATCTAGCAGAGTTATGCATTTAAATTCCCAGGCTTGCCTTTTGAAGGTGTTGTGCAGGTTTCCTTTGAGGATGAGTACTGAGAGATCAGATATGGAGTGATAGCTGTTCACCCACAGGTAATATGGTGGTTTTTGTCTTTTATCATTATTGCATGTGAATTTATTCATGAGCATAGTGATCATCTGGTATCACCCACATAGTTGTTGTGGGACATTTGATGCATTGGATGAGGAATACCACATGTTGCGGTAGATATATGTCGGTTGCATGGATCTTGAAAGGTGTATTGTGGGGAGTATTGATCATCATAGCAGTGGAGATATATCTGCAGGTTTTGCATCTGTTGTTCTGGTAGTATCTGGTGTTTCTTTGAGTTGGTGTGTACTGGTCTGAGGGGAGCTTGCTTCTGATGATGAGCTTGGCGAGGTTGGAGGGTTGTTCGAAGGCCATAGAGTCATAAAGCCATAGACTTTAAGGTCAGAAGGGACCATCATGATCGTCTAGTCTGACCTCCTGCACAACGCAGGCCTCAGAATCTCACCCACCCACTCCCGCAATAAACCCCTAACCTATGTCTGAGCCATTGAAGTCCTCAAATCATGGTTTAAAGACTTCAAGGTGCAGAGAATCCTCCAGCAAGTGACCCGTGCCCCACGCTGCAGAGGAAGGCGAAAAACCCCCAGGGCTGCTGCCAAACTGCCCTGGAGGAAAATTCATTCCCGACCCCAAATATGGCAATCAGCTAAACCCTGACCATGTGGGCAAGACTCACCAGCCAGACACCCAGGAAAGAATTGTCTGTAGTAACTCAGATCCCACCCCATCTAGCATCCCATCACAGGCCATTGGGCATATTTACCGCTAATAGTCAAAGATCAATTAATTGCCAAAATTAGGCTATCCCATCATACCATCCCTTCCATAAACTTATCAAGCTTAGTCTTGAAGCCAGATATGTCTTTTGCCCCCACTGTTCCCCTTGGAAGGCTGTTTCAGAACTTCGCTCCTCTGATGGTTAAAAACCTTTGTCTAATTTCAAGTCTAAATCTCCCGATGGCCAGTTTATATCCATTTGTTCTTGTGTCCACATTGGTACTGATCTTAAATAATTCCTCTCCCTCCCTGGTATTTATCTCTCTGATATATTTATAGAGAGCAATCATATCTCCCCTCAGCCTTCTTTTGATTAGGCTAAACAAGCCAAGCTCTTTGAGTCTCCTTTCATAAGACAGGTTTTCCATTCCTCAGATCATCCTAATAGCCCTTCTCTGTACCTGTTCCAGTTTGAATTCATCCTTCTTAAACATGGGAGACCAGAACTGCACACAGTATTCCAGATGAGGTCTCACCAGTGCAGGGCCGGCTCCAGGCACCAGCTGAGCAAGCTGGTGCTTGGGGCGGCAGATTGTTGGAGGTGGCATTCCGCCCAATCCTAGGGCGGCACGGCCACTTTTTTTTTTTTTTTTTTTTGGTTCTTGTTCCGCTCCGGCCGCCCTGCAGGGCAGTCCTCTTCCTTCCCTCCCCGCTGACCGGAGCAGAGCCCTCGCGGCAGGTGGCAGGAGGCGGCGCAATGGGAGGGGCCACGTGGCAGCGCCCCTGCTGTAGCCCTGGCCGCCCCCTTCTCTCTCTCTCCCGCCCGCTTCTCCTCTGTTACTTCTAACTGATGAGTCCCCAGGTTATAACAAAAATTCTTGCTATTAATTCCTAAATGCATGACCTTCCACTTTTCACTATAAAATTTCATCCTATTACTATTACTCCAGTTTACAAGGTCATCCAGATTTTCCTGTATGATATCCCGGTCCTTTTCTATATTGGCAATACCTCCCAGCTTTGTGTCATCCGCAAACTTTATTAGCACACTCCCACTTTTTGTGTCAAGGTCAGTAATAAAAAGCTTAAATAAGATTGGTCCCAAAACTGATACCTGAGGAACTCTACTAGTAACTTCCCTCCTGCCTGACAGTTCACCTTTCACTATGATCTGCTGTAGTCTCCCCTTAAACCAGTTCCTTACCCACCTTTCAATTTTCATATTGATCCCCATCTTTTCCAATTTAACTAATAATTCCCCATGTGGGACCATATCAAATGCCTTACTGAAACTGAGGTAAATTAGATCCACTGTGTTTCCTTTATCTAAAAAATCTGTTACCTTCTCAAAGAAGGAGATCAGGTTGGTTTGGCACGATCTACCTTTTGTAAAACCGTGTTGTATTTTGTTCCAATTACCATTGACCTCAATGTCCTTAACTACTTTCTCCTTCAAATTTTTTTCCAAGACCTTGCATACTACAGATGTCAAACTGACAGGCCTGTAGTTACCCGGATCACTTTTTTTTCCCTTTCTTAAATATAGGAACTATGTTAGCAATTCTCCAGTCATACAGTACAACCCCTGAGTTTACAGATTCATTAAAAATTCTTGCTAATGGGCTTGCAATTTCATATGCCAGTTCCTTTAATATTCTTGGATGAAGATTATCTGGGCCACCCGATTTAGTCCCATTAAGCGGTTCGAGTTTGACTTCTACCTCGGATGAAGTAATATCTACCTCCATATCCTCATTCCCATTTGTCATCCTACCATTATCCCTAAGCTCCTCGTTAGCCTCATTAAAGACTGAGGCAAAGTATTTGTTTATATATTGTGCCATGCCTAGATTATCCTTAACCTCCACTCCATCCTCTGTGTTTAGCGGTCCCACTTCTTCTTTCTTTGTTTTCTTCTTATTTATATGGCTATAGAACATTTTACTATTGGTTTTAATTCCCTTTGCAAGGTCCAACTCTACATGACTTTTGGCCTTTCTCACTTTATCGCTACATGTTCTGACCTCAATAAGGTAGCTTTCCTTGCTGATCCCTCCCATCTTCCATTCCTTGTAGGCTTTCTGCTTTTTTTTAATCACCTCTCTGAGATGTTTGCTCATCCAGCTTGGTCTACAACTCCCGCCTATGAATTTTTTCCCCTTTCTTGGGATGCAGGCTTCTGATAGCTTCTGAAACTTTGACATGAAGTAATTCCAGGCCTCCTCCGCCTTTAGATCCACAAGTTATTCAGTCCAATCCACTTCCCTAACTAATTTCCTTAATTTTTTAAAGTTAGACCTTTTGAAATCAAAAACCCTAGTCACAGATCTATTTTTGTTTATCCTTCCATTTAGTTTGAACTGAATTAGCTCATGATCACTCAAACCAAGGTTGTCCCCTACAACTATTTCTTCTATGAGTTCTTCACTACTCACAAAAACCAAATCTAAAATGGCAATCCCTCTTGTTGGTTCAGCAACTACTTGGTGAAGGAATCCATCAGCTATCGCATCCAGGAAAATCTGAGCCCTATTATTATTACTAGCACTTGTCCTCCAGTCTATATCTGGGAAGTTAAAGTCGCCCATGATCACACAATTCCCATTAGTGTTTATAAAAACATTAAAGAGGTCTCTATCCATATCCAAATCAGATCCCGGTGGTCTATAGCACACCCCAAGCACTATCCCAGGGGACACTCTAGTAGCTTTCTTTCCCAATGTGATTTTTGTCCAGACAGACTCTGTCTTATCCATTCCATCCCTTCTTATTTCTTTACATTCTACCTCATCATTGATATAGAATGCTACTCCACCACCTTTGCCTTTATTTCTGTCTTTCCTAAACAGCACATACCCTTCGATACCTGTACTCCAGTCATGACTACTACTCCACCATGTTTCTGTTATCCCTATAATATCTGGTTTCACTTCCTGCACCAGTAACTCTAGTTCCTCCATTCTGTTACCTAGGCTCCTCGCATCAGTGTACAAACATCTTAATTTTTGCTGTTCGGCTTTGCTCACATTCTTTACCCGATTAGGCACAGACATTCTACCGCCAGTATCACCTATTAGACTGGTATCTACATTACCCTTCCTCCTTATGTCCATTCTCCTACCCACGGCTGTATCCTTTCTTACTTCGTTTTCTTCCCTCTCAATGTTAAAATCCAGTGTGGAGATTACTTGGACAACTCCCAACCATCTCCCCCAAATTCCTAGTTTAAAGCTCTCTTAATCGGTTGTGCCAGCCTCCATTATAGAAGTCTATTTCCCTCCCTACTCAGGTGACGTCCTTCCCAAGAGAACAGTCCTCTCTCCATGAATGTCTCCTAGTGGCCATACATCTCAAAGCCCTCCTTATAGCACCACTGCCTGAGCCATCTGTTGATCATCATAATCTTGTCACACCTTTGTTGCCCTTCTCTAGGAACAGGCAGAATCCCACTGAAGATCACCTGAGCCTCGATTTCCTTGAGCGTCTTCCCCAGCCTGGCATAGTCTCCCTTGATATGTTCCAGGGAGAATCTAGCCTAGGCCAGAAGAGTAGGTTCAGGAAAGGTGTCTTTCAGGATGTGGTCCCCATCAAGTATGTGTTGTGATTGTTTGATGGTACCCCATATGGGTTCCAGTGTGGGGTGTCAGGTAACAAAGGGTATGAGGACCATGGGTTTTTTTTCCCATATTGGAGCAGGTTCTCCTGGGATATTGGAATGTCCCTTTGCATGATGTGATCTATTTCTGTGGTGGAGTATCGTTGTTTGGTGAAAGTGGTTTTGTGTGTGTTTAGGTGTGTATCCTGGACTTTCTGTTCAGAGCAAAGTCTGTGGTATCTGAGTGCCTGACTGTAGAGAACGTATTTCTTGCTATGTTTGGGGTGGTTGCTGGATCTGTGGAGGTAAGTGTGGGGATACATTGGTTTCTTGTATATAGTAATTGTATAAAGTAGTTAGTGCCAATTGTGGGGGTTGTAATGTAGACACCTGTAATGCGGACTCCTGGCCACTAGGAATTGCAATAAGACCATGTGAAAGGGGGTGGACTCACCACTAGTGCACCTCCTCATGGCCGGACATGGCTTAGTGGTTCTCTCCCTGTCTGGAGCCCTCTGTCGGCAGCCATTCTAGCTCTCTGGTGGTCTGCCTCTTCCCATTACTCAGCCCTCTTGACAGGTCTTCCCCTTCTGAGGTAACCTGTGGAGCCTGTGTGGGGTACACACCCCATTACAGACCCCCAAACTCATATCACACCAAGTATCCTGTAGGTAACTACTGCCCTGGATTTGATCTAGTGGCTTGAAGTCTCTGAATCCTGTTAACACTTCCTTGATCCATCCTGTCCCATTCACAGCTAGTTAATAAGATGACGCTACGTTTAGTTGTACTGGTAGTTCCTCATTACTTCTCATGAAAAATAAGGATTACCTATCTATAAGTCACTATCTCTGGGTCTTGACATATAGATGTTATGCAAACGTATCAAAGTTGACCATATTTATTATGTTACTTTATATTAATATTAATAACAACATGGCAGGTCTAGGAATAGAAACTGTTTCTCCTGATTCCCAGTCCAGTTCAAAAAGTATGTCTTTTAGGCAGGTTTTGATTATGCTCCTAAGTGAAAAAAGTCCTTTATGTATTGCAGAGCTGGTCTAGGCTTCCAGTCAGTGCATGGAGCCACAGCCATTAGCAAGATCTAGACTACATAGTTATCACAGCTCATTTAAGTGCTCCAACAGTTCAGGGCCTGTTAGGCCCAACACTTTTCCATTACACAGGAGCCAGACAGTCACCAGTTCCAAGAAAGAGCACACGTACTCAAATATCTTGGCAGGAGCATGTTCAATAAGGAGAAGTTCAATAAGCAGTTCACAGCAAAACAATCTGAAACCAAGTGTCAGAGCCGCTGACAAATGACAGGAACATTCTAAAAGCAGCCGACAGGATCACACTTGGACCCAGGCCTTTGTTTTGAACAAACATAAACCTGCTGTGGTGAAGGACTCTCAAAGGATGTAACTGCCAGGCTAAAGACCTAATATTAGCAGGACCAAAACAAAAATTCTTCTGTTGTTTTTTGCATTAAAATGTGCAAAGAAGAGAGAGGTTCAAGGTGCAAAATTAAGTCCCAGATCTGGATCCGAAGTTTGAATACTCTCCCCTTCTATCCTTAAATTTAGGTTTGTACAGGAGTTTGGGGTCAGGTTTATCTCTAATGCACAGGCTTGAAAGTGCTCATAGGAGGGGGAAAAAAACGCTTCCCTGAAAAATCTCTACATTAGTCACACATAAAAAGCCACATACTGCGTATCTGAGAGATTTCAACTGGCTGCACATTGATGCCTTCTGACCCAAAAAACCTGCTGGTTCAGAGGTTGTCTTCAAGTAAACAACAGTGAGCTGATTACAAACCTTTTTACTGTTCTGGAGCCCTTTGAGGCAGTGGCAGCAGGTGTGAGTCAATATAAACAAAGCACAAATATCCTGAATTACTTTGCTGGTTTTGCGAGAGATGAAAGATTTCTCTTTCCCAGACACACATTCAGAGCCTGACAGTTATGAAGGGAGATTATTTATGCCATTTGGCTAGATTCTCTCTCTCACGCTCTCTGAGTAAAAGCAATTGAAGCAGCAAACATGTAACCAAGGAAGCAAACCAAGTAAATAAAATCAGCAGTAATGTATGACAGCACCATTGCTGCTGGGTGCTACAATGTGCCAGCTGGTAATACGATCCTGCCTATGAGATTTATGTATGGAGTACCCTATATCCCAGGAAGTGTTATTGTGATGTTGATGTGGCACGCACATTGTGCATATCGGTAGGCTTATTTGGTATATGGGGTTAATGATAAGTAGATCTGAAGCATTTTGTAAACTACACTAGCAATGAAAGTTATCCTTGACCAACCTCTGAAATTTGGCCTAGTAACATTAGTCACATAGAATGGATGGAGAGGGCCTAGTGCTGCATACTAAATCATTTGCTGACGTATCATAAATTCAGAGCTGGAAGAGTAGGATAGGATACGGGACAAAGAACGAGGACTGGAAAGATGAAAAATGGAGCAGTATGTTGACCAAGGAGGGGTTACCTACCAGTCAGCATCAGGTGCAGATGATATAGGTGGCCAGCTAAAGTGCTGAATTTTAAGGGGTGACACTATCCCACCCATCTATACCTCTCAGACCAGCGGGGAGAAACAGCCACCATTAGCTACCACATCCATTCTTGGTGGATCTATCCCACCTGGCCACCACTCAGACCAACATAGCACCAGTGTCCCCTAATACCACACTGGGCCATTCCTTTGGTACTGATTCAGAAGGCAGACTGCTGTTTACTGAACTACCACCTACAGCCTTTGCCATCAAATACACACTAATCAAAGACCATTCACTGCTGATTTAATACTGAAGCTTGCTTCAGCCTTACAATACTCAAAATATATGCAGTTACAGGCTCATAACAAAATGATTACTGGCCTGTGGAGGAATTAATTCTATCTTAGCAGGTAAATAACTTAAGATATAATTTTCAGATGAGATTTTAACTCGTGTCCATCTCTTTCCACAACTAATATAATATATGGAGATATACCTATCTCATAGAACTGGAAGGGACCCTGAAAGGTCTTTGAGTCCAGCCCCCTGCCTTCACTAGCAGGACCAAGTACTGATTTTGCCCCAGATCCCCAAGTGGCCCCCTCAAGGGCTGAACTCACAACCCTGGGTTTAGCAGGCCAGTGCTCAAACCACTGAGCTATCCCTCCCCCCCTGCCTAACTGCTGGACAGTCCCATAGCCTGTGCATCAGGGTTCCTTTTTATTTGTTACAGCACCAACAAAAAACAGAAGCTGAGGCCTTTAGCTTGTGGTGTCCACTGTATTAACCTCTGTTGTTTCCACTGTATTAAAATTGCATCATTCCATTGCAGCACCCGTGAAGCATGTGGTATTTGGAAACATACAAGCTACAAGTCATTTCCCTTTCTGTACTTTTCAATGTCTGTTTCCTTATAAAAACTCAATAACAAAATTAATCTCACACACACAATGAATATTGGGCCTGGCATCCATTACATTTCTCTTCTATAAAGTAGTGAACCACTAAACCCAAAGCCTAGCTCGAAGGACCCCAGACTTTTGTTCAAAATCTGGATCTGAATTTTACAGCGGGAGCCTATGTGTGTTCTCATAACAACGTTATGATCATCCTGCAATCACAATGAATGTCATACCTCCTTACGATACAGCAAAACTGGAGTCTGCCGGTGGTGATATTATTCAGCTCTGGTGCAAGAGACAGCGGTCTCCTCTTTCCCAATGGCTCGGCTGAATGTGAAAAATAACTTTACGGTTCCATTCCCCCAAATGGGCTACAGTGCATTACACACATAACAAACCAACCAACCATATATAGGGGTCATTTCACCCACCTCGGAAATGCTGCAGTGAAACACAGCTGCTGTTTAATAACACACAGCAAGACACCACCGCGGTTTAAGACAAGAAGTAATGAAGAGCACTGTTGTGGTTTTGCTTGCTACACAACATTAATATCAGGAAACCACGTGAACACAACTGGGTTCAAAATAACAGTGTTTACTGATCATAGTCATACATACAAGCCCTAGCTACACATATGTGTTGCTGCTCTGTTCATTCTAGTGCCTTTTGCAATAGAATACCAGGAGGCCCACTAGAGGGCTCACAAACTATTTAAAGGTATAGTACCAATAAAAACCATACTCAATTTAAACTGCCTGGGGGAATTTGGGCAGTTCCCTGAAATAGAATTCAAACACCACCTCTAATTTGTACAAACATGCCAGAGGCTCTTCATTGGCTGTCGGGTCTTTGGTTTTATATCTTTCTGTGAAGCCAACATCTCCAACATAGCACCAGTGTCCCCTAATACCACACTGGGCCATTCCTTTGGTACTGATTCAGAGGGCAGATTGCTGTTTACTGAACTACCACCTACAGCCTTTGCCGTCAAATACACACCAGCTAAAATGCACTTCGTTTTTGGGAAGTGGCAAGGACCCACTGTCCTGGGTACCCCAGCTGCAGGAAATCCCAGGGTTTTACTGATGACCTTTGCCAGTTTTATCATGAATGTTGTGCTTTTGGACTCATTTGTACATGTAGCCCCTGCTAACACAAACAGCTGGCTGCTGTTAGGAGTTGCTTGTGTTTGTAAGGCAGGAAATAGATGACTGCTGTTTTCCCACCCGTCAGAGCGGGAAGGGCTTATGCAGGCAGCATGGCAGGAACTGGGAAGCTGGCTAGGCCCACCACACCCCAGGACCTTCTTATTGGGAGTGAGGTGATGCAGCCAGGAATCCAGGGGAATCCAGGAATGCAGCCCTCTCTCCATTTCCTCCTGTCACCACAACTAACAGAATGATGTCAGGGGACCACAGTAGCTTCCCTTGCAGGGTAGTGCTTGGAGGTAGGCTGCTCGAGCACTCTGAGTGCCTGGGGACTGCTGCTAAAGTCTGCCCTAGGAGGCCCAGGAGGTGAAGGAGGGGAAAGTGCTGGAGTTGGCCATGGTGGGAGGGAATTGGGGGAGGGGGGAGAGCAGCTGCTGCTGGACTCTGTCAGGTGTCAGGGAGAGCAGAGTCTGCCATGGGAGGAAGAGCAGGGATAGAGTCTGGCTAGGGGAGGAAGGACAAAAATGAGACTGTGACATGGAGCATACCAGGAGGAAGGGAAGCAGGACATGCAAAGCTGCATGTGAGGGGTGAAGGCTGTCACAGTAGGGGTTAAGGAAAGTCGGTACATATTCTGTTTGACTCAGGGTGACTTCTCATTTGGACACATGCACACACTCAACCGGGTGTTGAGTGAGAGCTCACAAATCACACGCCAAAACCACAGGATTCATGTTTTTAAACCCCATGGTTTGGGGGATGTCACATTGTTTTTGCAGGTCTTGGGGGTTGTTGACCCTGGGTCATACAGAAGCAAAACAGCCCAACCGCTGGCTTTTGCCTGGGGGCTACTCTTTTGTGTTCCAGCCCGTGGCTGAACCTCCTGCTTTAGGTTGGCTGCCAGGATGGGCAGAGCTAGTTGCTGAGATTCCCACTTGTACGTCCCTTGCCAGCCAATCAGACTGCCACCCTGCCCTCAACTCTTCTCCCTCATTCAATGAGCAAGCCAGAGGGAGGGAGGGGAGGAACCCAGAACAAGAGAGGCTACTGCAGCTGCTGAACAAGGAGCGCTGCCCAACCTGTGTGTGAGGAACTGGGAGGGGCAAGAACTAAGACTGGCATACGGGGGGCGGGGGGGGAGGAGAATAACTTGGGACAGCCTGAGAACTGTAGAGGGAGAAGGAGGATTGGATGACTTGACTAATGAATGGAGGTGTGGCGGAAGTATGAAGGGGGTGGATCAGTGAGAATTGATGGGGAGAGAATTTGATGGACTGAAGGGGAACTGATGGACTGGTGGGAAACTGCACAGTAGGGCGTCTACTCTGGGATATTAAAAGCTTCATACAGCTTGGATGTGTCCATTTTATGCTTTTGTTGTACTAATGTAGGTAGGTCTGGACAGAAGACTGAATTCAGAAGATTGAGCTGAAATGGTTACAATACCATATTGGCCATTAGTGAGAATATTGCCCAGAGGGCCAGACTTGGATTTTTTGAAAGCCTTTATGGTAAGGTATATTTAGTCTCTATGTCTCTATGCTACCATGCAATACTAGTATACTTCCTGCTCTATTCTCTTTATAGCAACACTAATTTTGATTTATGGTTTTTAATTTTTTTCTTTCTTGCTCTTTGGCCATAATCTCTTAGGGTATGTCTACACTACGAGAGTACTTCGATGTCACTTAAATCGAATATGTGGAATCGATATTACAAAGTCAAACGTGTGTTTCCACACTAAGGACAGTAATTCGACTGTGTGAGTCCACACTAACGGGGCAAGCGTCGACATTGGAAGCGGTGCACTGTGGGCAGCTATCCCACAGTTCCCGCAGTCCCCGCTGCCCATTGGAATTCTGGGTCGAGCCCCTAATGCCTGCTGGGGGAAAAAATGTGTCGAGGGTGGTTTTGGGTAACTGTCGTCATCCAACCCTCACTCCCGCCCTCCCTCCCTGAAAGCGCCGGCGGGCAATCAGTTCGCGCACTTTTCTGCTGAGTGACAGCGCGGACGCCACAGCACTGCGAGCATGGAGCCCGCTGCGACCATCGCTGCAGTTATGGCCATTGTCAACACCTCGCACCTTATCAGCCACCTTTTCCAGAGGCAGATGGTGAGAAACCGGGCGAGGAGGCTACGGCAGCGCGATGAGGACATGAAGTCTGAGAGTGGCACAGACCTGTCACAAAGCACGGGACCCCGCGCCGTGGACATCATGGTGGCAATGGGTCATGTTGATGCCGTGGAATGGCGATTCTGGGCACGTGAAACAAGCACTGACTGGTGGGACCGCATAGTGCTGCAGGTCTGGGATGAATCCCAGTGGCTGAGAAACTTTCGCATGCGGAAGGGAACTTTCCTTGAACTTTGTGAGTTGCTGTCCCCTGCCCTGAAGCGCAAGGACACCCGGATGCAAGCAGCCCTGACTGTCCAGAAGCGAGTGGCCATAGCCCTCTGGAAACTTGCCACGCCAGACAGCTACCGGTCAGTCGCGAACCACTTTGGCGTGGGCAAATCTACCGTGGGGGTTGTTGTGATGCAAGTAGCCAAGGCAATCGTTGATGTACTGCTGTCAAAGGTAGTGACCCTGGGAAACGTGGAGGTGATCATAGATGGCTTCGCAGCGATGGGATTCCCAAACTGCGGTGGGGCTATAGATGGAACTCACATCCCTATCCTGGGACCGGACCACCAGGCCAGCCAGTACATTAATCGAAAGGGCTACTTTTCCATGGTGCTGCAAGCACTGGTGGACCACAGGGGACGTTTTACCAACATCTACGTCGGATGGCCGGGCAAGGTTCATGACGCTCGTGTTTTCAGGAACTCTGGTCTGTTTAGACGGCTGCAGGAAGGTACTTACTTCCCGGACCAAAAAATAACTGTTGGGGATGTGAAGATGCCTGTAGTGATCCTCGGGGACCCAGCCTACCCGCTAATGCCATGGCTCATGAAGCCCTATACAGGCACCCTGGACAGTGAAAAGGAACTCTTCAACTACCGTCTGAGAAAGTGCAGAATGGTGGTGGAGTGTGCTTTTGGACGTCTCAAGGGGAGATGGAGAAGCTTATTGACTCGCTCCGATCTCAGCGAAACCAATATCCCCATTGTTATTGCAGCTTGCTGTGTGCTCCACAATCTGTGTGAGAGCAAGGGGGAGACCTTTATGGCGGGGTGGGAGGTTGAGGCAAATAGCCTGGCTGCTGATTACGCCCAGCCAGACAGCCGTGCGATTAGAAGAGCCCAGCGGGACGCGCTGTGCATCCGGGAGGCTTTGAAAGCTAGGTTCCTGAGTGAGCAGGGTAACCTGTGACAATTTTGTTGGTTTACAGAGAAGCTGAACCTGCCCCCGTTTCTTTACCCAGTGACTGTTCACTATCCTCTCCAGTTTCATACCCCGTTCACCCCCTTCCAACCCACGTTTAAAAATAAAATCACTGAAAATTTGTTAATGAACAACGTTTTCTTTATTACTGTTTTCGCGGTAAAGTGTTGAAACTGGGACGCAGACTGTGGTGGGGAGCGGGTGTAGTGTACTGATGCAAAGGACGCTTCTAAACTCGAGGAATGCCAGGCTCCTGCTTCTACAGTGGTCCGCACTGGCGGACTGATTGTTTGAACGGAGCCTGCCACCCCTCCTGTTCGGGACTCTGTGTGTGGGGGCTATGTGACTTTGTGGCAGGGGGAGGACGGTTACAGATTTCCTGCTGCGTGGCTCTGTGATCCAGGATAAGGACCGCTGCATAAGATCTGTAACCACCCTCCCCCGCCACAAAGTCACATAGCCGCCCCCCCCCCGCCCCCCGACAATGAAAACCACCTCACAGACTGACCAGGGTGCCTAGTGACTGCACTGTGTGTGTGACCTGCTGCTGAACCTGCCCCCGTGTCTGTACCAACCACCTTTCCCCCCCTTAAAACAGACTGTCCTCTAAAAAAACATGATGGAAACAGCAATTAACAGAAACGTATTTTTTATTAGCAAATGGACAGTTAGGGGATGAAACTGGGATGGGGGCTTGGGTGAGGCGGGAAGGAAAGGACTTATCAAATTTTGGGGAATGACAGCCTTCTGCCACTTGAGCAGTCTGCAGGGGTTGAGTGACAGTTTTCACAGGCTCTGCAGCCTCTCCTTCTTGGTACTTTCGGTGAGGGGGGTATGGGACTTTGTGGCGGGGGACAGTGGTTACAGATAGATTGCAGCGGGGCTCTGTCCTCCTGCCTCCGGTCCTGCAGAACATCTACAAGGCGCCGGAGCGTGTCTGTTTGCTCCCTCATTAGTCCAAGCAGCATTTGAGTCGCCTGCTGGTCTTCCTGCCGCCACCTCTCCTCCCGTTCGCTGTGTGCTCGCTGGTATTGGGACATGTTCTCCCTCCACTGACTCTGCAGGCTTGCCTCGGCTCAGGAGCAGCCCATAAGTTCTGAGAACATGTCGTCCCATGTCCTTTTCTTTCTACGCCTAATCTGCGACAGCCTCTGGGAGTCTGATGACAGGGTAGGTCGGGAGACAGCCAAAGCTGTGGGATGGGAAAAAGGGAGTGAATTCCTCAGAAAGATAAATTTTTGGGTGAACAAAGAAAATAGTCTTTCTCTGTGAAAAAGACCATTCACAGCACCTATCACATGCGCACTCAGGACAAGGTCGAATTTTCGGCCTTTGCATTCAGTCCCTGGGGTCTTGCAGTGCAGATCACAGAATCGGAACAGCACAGCGGAATTTGGGTAGCGGGCTGACATGGTAAGCCGTAGACTTGTGGCAGCTTAAAACTTTAATAATAGCACTGCCCTACTTTCACGTTCAAAGCAATGCTCCTAGCGTTGGCCAGTTCCTGCTGCCAGCAATCCGGCAAGCATGAACTCTGCCCCTGTCCCACCCCCTCGCGGCTGTCCCCGGGAAAGATCCCTCTATGCTGCCCCTCTCCCGCCTCCACCGCATGGCTGTAAACCGGCGGTTACAGTTCTGTAAAGGAACAGGGAAGCAGTCCCAATACTAACATTCCCCTAATTCAAAGCAGGTCACCATGAGCGACATCACTCTGATGCGTATTTCAGACAGCGACAAAGAACGCATGCTTCGGGAAAGCCTGCAAAGACCAGGGCCGTATGCCGCCATGCTGTGCAAGGCAATGATACCAGAGTACTTGATGGTAGCCTGGCGCGGAAACGTTTCATACTACGGAGGACACAACATGGCCGCTCTCCCAAGGAACCTCATGCAAAGGCTTTCCAATTACCTCCAGGAGAGCTTCATGGAGATGTCCCATGAGGATTTCTGCTCTATCCCCGGACATATTGACCGAATTTTACTGTAGCTGCACTGGCAAGGGCTAAACAGTAGAGCGCCTAGGGCAAACCAATCAAGATATACCGGACATTGTTAGATTTTTTTGCAGCAGTTGCACTGCCAAAGACTAGAACTTTAAGTGCCTAGGACAATCTAATCATGAAAAAGCCACAGTTAATATTAATATTCTTTTCAAAATAAATGTTTACATGTTTAAACCACTTACCGGCTGATCCTTCCCCTGATTCTGGGTCCGGGTTAACGCCTGGGGACGGTTGGTACGGGATCTTTGTGAGGGTGATGAAGAGATCCTGGCTGTCTGGGAAATCAGCGTTGTAAGCGCTGTCGACTGCCTCATCCTCCTCATCTCCTTCCTCATCTTCCCCGTCCACTACCATCTCAGAGGAAGCGGGCGTGGACAATATCCCATCCTCAGAGTCCACGGTCAGTGGTGGGGTAGTGGTGGCGGCCGCACCTAGGATGGAATGCAGTGCCTCGTAGAAACGGCATGTCTGCGGCTGGGATCCGGAGCGCCCGTTTGCCTCTTTGGTCTTCTGGTAGCCTTGTCTCAGCTCCTTGATTTTCACGCGGCACTGCGTTGCATCCCGGCTGTATCCTCTCTCTGTCATGGCTTTGGAGATCTTCTCATAGATCTTTGCATTCCGTCTTTTCGATAGCAGCTCCGAAAGCACGGACTCATCGCCCCACACAGCGATCAGATCCAAGACTTCCCGATCAGTCCATGCCGGGGCCCTCTTTCTATTCTGAGATTGCATGGCCATCTCTGCTGGAGAGCTCTACATCGTTGCCAGTGCTGCTGAGCTCGCCACGATGTCCAAACAGGAAATGAGATTCAAACTGCCCAGACAGGAAAAGGAATTCAAATTTTCCCGGGGCTTTTCCTGTGTGTCTGGTCAGAGAATCCGAGCTCGGACTGCTGTCCAGAGCGTCAACAGAGTGGTGCACTGTGGGATAGCTCCAGGAGCTATTAGCGTCGATTTCCATCCACACCTACCCTAATTCGACATGGCCATGTCGAATTTAGCGCTACTCCCCTCGTTGGGGAGGAGTACAGAAGTCGAATTTAGGAGACCTCTATGTCGAACTAAATAGCTTTGTTGTGTGGACGGGTGCAGAGTTAATTCGATTTAGTGCTGCTAAATTCGACATAACCTGCTAGTGTAGACCAGGCCTTAGACTCTTGGAAGTGAAAACTCTGCCCATACCAAGTTTGGCCTCTTTGATTGAGCAAACATTAATTTCTTATTTGAAAAAGACAATGGAAAGAGTGAAGAAAACCTTAAAATGATAAAAGTAGCACTTGACAGCATGTGTCTCTTTGGAGCTGACTAGGCAGTTTTCATAGGACTTGTGTTTATATGGTTTAAACATTGTGGGAAGTGTATGGCAGGACACAATGGAAAATAAAGCAGGCCAAGTGGTATCTATATTTTGCTGTGTTGTATACCTAGAAGCAGCAGTATCATCAATGGGGATAAGATTAAGGCTATTAAACATTTTTCTCTGACACCTCAGGATATAACATCTATCCTTCAAATAGTTTGAAACTATTGTGTGGGAGTGGGTTTTTATTATTATTATTATTATGTGTACTCTTCAAAGGACAGTGATGGTTATGGATCACAGGAAGAAAATGAATAGATGAGACACCAAGCAATCATTCGGGAATACCTAGTGACAAAAAGTGAAAAACTACAGTATTTATGGTTGGCTCCAGTTGAGTTTCAGTCTCACCTCCAAAATTCTGGGTGCAGTTTCCGCTGTGCCTTTTGGCATGCTCAGAAACGTAAACAGTGTCCACAACATTAGAAGCCAGTTCTGAAAACTTGGCACCTTAAGGCCTGTTCTCACCAGCAACAAACAATATCGCATATAAGGCCAATCCTCTCATTGAAGTCCATGAAAAAACTCTGAGGGATTTCAATGGCAGCAATATTGAGCCCCTAAGGTGAAAATACTAGGAAATACCTAGATGGAGCTACTACAAGGTGGGTGTATAACTGTTTGGAAAACCATCCCCAGTGGTTCACAGTCAAGCTGGAAGAGCATATCGAGTCGGGTCCGCCAGGGATCAGTTCTGGGTCCAGTTCTGTTCAGTATCTTCATCAATGATTTAGATAATAGCAACTTATAAAGTTTGCGGACAATACCAAGCCGGGAGGGGTTGCAAGCGTTGGAGGATAGGATTAAAATTCAAAATTATTTGGATAAAGTGGAGAAATGGTCTGAAGTAAATAGGATGAAATTCAATAAGGACTAATGCAAAGTACTCCACTTAGGAAGGAACAATCAGTTGCACACATACAAAATGGGAAATGACTGTCTAGGAAGGAATACTGCGGAAAGGGATCTGAGGGTCATAGTGGATCACAAGTTAACTATGCGTCAATGGTGTAACACTGTTGCAAAAAAAGCAAACATCATTCTGGGATGTATTAGCAGGAGTGTTGTAAGCAAGACAGGAGAAGTAATTATTCCACTCTACTCTGCGCTGATGATGTCTCACCTGGAATATTGTGTCCAGTTCTGGACACCACATTTCAGGAAAGATGTAGACAAATTGGAGAGAGTCCAGAGAAGAGCAACAAAAAATATTAAAGGTCTAGAAAACATGACCTATGAGGGAAGATTGAAAAAATTGGGTATGTTAGTCTGGAGAAGAGAAGACTGAGAGGGGACATGATAACAGTTTTCAAGCACATAAAATGTTGATATAAGAAGGAGGGAGAAATATTAACCTCTGAGAATAGAACAAGAAGCAATGGGCTTAAATTGCAGGCAGGGCGGTTTAGGTTGGACATTAGGAAAAATTTTCTAGCCATCAGGGTAGTTAAGCTCTGGAATAAATTGCCCAGAGAGGTTGTGGAATCTCTAGCGTTGGAGATTTTTAAGAGCAGGTTAGACAAACACATGTCAGATATGGTCTAGAATACTTGAGTGCAAGGTACTGGACTAGATGACCTCTCGAGGTCCCTTCCAGTCCTACAATTCTATGAATAAGCAGTCAAGTCTTAACTCCTCCAATGTGATCAGAAATTGAAGACATGGCCATAGATCATTGGAAAAATAGTTTCCCCTTGATTTGCAATTAGGTCTCAGCTAGTCCCTCTCCATTGCTAGGTATTAATGATCTTTATTCAGGTAACATAAAGGATGAGAAATATACAATTTTTTAATTAATTTGCTAGGATTATACTCATTTTTATTGATAAAATCATTTATGCCCAAAAGCTCATTCATGCCGAAAATAACACTGATTGATTTCAATGGCAGGAGGATGGGCCTCCTACACGCATAGTGCGCCTCAGAGTGAGAGTTCTAACAATAAATAAGAGGGAAAAATTAATTGCCAAATTCCTCTCAGTCATAAGTTTGGGGAGAGAGAAAAAAAAGGAGAAAAAAACATCACACCTCACTCATACCAGCATATGCACTAGAAGATTCTCTTAGACAAATATATATAGCATGAGGGCCCATCGAGCCAGCCTCAAAATAGGTGAGGGGAAAAATGGAATCAGTATTACACATTAACCCATAACCAAAGGAATGGCTGCATGCATTACAGCTGCCTCCATCCCACTTCTCCCATCAGAATTCATGTTTTCTATCCAGTGCTGCTCTTTTCAGCAACAGTCACTAAGAACATGTGGTGGCAAGATATAGAGCAAAAGTTTAGATATCCACAAACTAATGAAGAGTCAGAATGTAAAGCAGAAAATCATTCAGCACACGTCAACCCCTTTTATTATTAACAGAGGTAGAGACCTCCTAAGGCTTCCTGAAACTATAAAGGGGAACGAGGGAGGGAACAGCCAGGGGCTCAGTGCAGTCAGAGAAGGAACAGGAACACCTGCTGGGGAGGCTGTGGGAAGGATGTAAGTTCAAAAGATTTGAGAAACTTCTCAGTGCATCTCAATAGATTTGAAGAATGACCCCATTGCCAGTAACTGTCTTCTTGGGATCTCTCATGTGAACTGTCTTTATAAATGTGAATATCATCAGAATATCAAAGCAAAGATAGCCACCCCCTAAAATGACTTAATTATCTTTCTTGCAGCTCATCTTATCCAATAATTTGACTTTTCACGTCCTGAAATTTTGAAAAGGAATTAAATGGGATGCACTGTTGTTATTATTTAATAGTTCTATTGGTATTTCCAATGTCAAGTTCTTTTTTTCTTTTCAGCTTCTCAAGCGGTTTATCATGCGCAAAGGTTGATCCATTTGTAATCTCTCCTCTCAACGTGCAACAGGAAGTACGTCCCTTTTCTTCTGGATAAAGAAATTTGAGTCAGTGGCCAGAATGATGTTCACTTTCACTGTCATTTGAGACAGCTATTACTATTTGCCTTTCCAGTACTGTAACCTATCTCTCTTTTGGTAAGGAGCTGGAACACAACAACGCAAAGGCAATGTCTTCACTACAAAAAATAGGTGAGCTCTGCACCGCAAGTGGACCTCGACTAGCTACAGCAAGGTAAAAACTACAATGCCGTGTCTCCACTAGGATTGTGAACTGTGTAAGCTATCTCAGTGTGAAAACAACCTCTTTTACCTTCAGAGCATTGGTTGGGTTGATTTCTACGCTTACAGCAGAATAGGGTGACCAGATGTCCTGAGTTTATAGGGACCGTCCCGATTTTTGGGTCTTTTTCTTATATCGGTTCCTATTACCCCCCACCCCCGTCCTGATTTTTCACACTTGCTGTCTGGTCACCCTACAGCAGAATTTAAATCCCTTAAATCAGGGGTTCTCAAACGTCATTGCACTGAGACCTCCTTCTGATAACAAAAATTACTACATGACCCCAGGAGGGGGGGCCGAAGCCTGAGCCCCTCTGCTCCGGGCGGGGGGGCCAAAGCTGAAGCCCAAGGGCTTCAGCAGAAGGCAGGGGGCCTGTAACCTGAGCCCGGCCACCCAGGGCTGAAGCCCTCAGGCTTTGGCTTCAGCCCCAGGCGGTGGGGCTCGGGCTTCAGCCCTGGGCCACAGCAAGCCTAGGCCAGCCCTGGAGGTCCCATTAAAATGGGGTCATGACCCACTATGGGGTCCCGACCCACAGTTTGAGAACTGCTGCCTTAAATCATTAACATTAGCAAATCACTGTCAAACTTGTACTATTTCCAATAAGGGGAACAAACTGGAATTTCCAAGGTCGTTATCATACTAGGTTCAGCTGCAGCTTGAGGAGTCCAAGCAATTTAAAAACAACCCTTTTTCAAATTTTCCTTCGGTGTCTAATGTGTATTTCAGGTAACTATAGCCAACACTGTCTTCTAATTCCCTACTGGAGTTAATCTCACATAAAAAGCAACAGAGGGTCCTGTGGCACCTTTGAGACTAACAGAGGTACTGGGAGCATAAGCTTTCGTGGGTAAGAACCTCACTTCTTCAGATGCAAGTCTCACATAGGACACCAACAGAGGCTAATCTTGAAAAAAGTTATGAAGTCTAAACCAAATAATTGATGTTATTCCCCAGAACTCTTTTCTCCTTTTTTCCCAGGGATGCTGGCAGAGAAAGTACCACCTCTATGGACTTCCTGGTGCAGGAGAAAGGCCTATGAGCTGGTTATAGCTGGAGGGAACAGAAGGGCCAAGTGGGGATGATCAGGAGCAGCTCAAGGTGGTAGAAAGAGGAGGCACTCATGTACTCCATGCATTCTCCTGCTAACAGATCTCTGGTTCTCCAGCAGAGAGTCCTATTTTGCCCATGATAGGAGGTGCACTGCTGTGGGCTTCTCCTCATGCAGCTCCTTGGATTATTTTTAAGGCAGGCACTATTTCTGCACAGTTTTTGTGTGCAAACACTTGCAAATCCCTTTTGTATCACTTTCAAATCAAATATTTAGCTTCAGCGCATCAGTGGAATTTCTGCCCGGGATACAGCACATGCACAGCATAGTGATGTTCTCTTTGTGATTCACAGCCAGTAGTACGTATCCTGGCTGACAGGGCTGCACTCTGATAGGCAGCCATGATTTCTTTAGGTACTGTAAATAGAGGGGCTTTGTGAGATGTCAGGTGTCTTCCTAGAAAGTAGAGAGTGAAGCCAGAAGCAAAGATCAAAGGGAATACAAAGAAGAATGTCTATCAAGAGTAGAACTAATACTCTGATTTTCTGCCCCTGTCCAGTGCTGAAGACTTTCGTGTTATAGTGTCGGTAAAATGAAAGCTGCCTAGGCAGTGTACTGAAATCTAATTACCATCGTTGGCCTCTAGAAGGCTGAGTGTTTCATGTCTCTAGAGCTACGCAAAAGTTTGGATCAAAAAGCTATGGCCAGCTGTCTAGTATAATGTAAACAGTGTGAAACAGGCTCACCCTGTGTCACTGTAAAAGGGCGGGGGGAAGGATAAATGGGGCTGTGGCCAGTCGCACCATGTAAGGCTCTGAGCTCAACTCTGTCCTTCACTCCTGAGGTGGGGAGAGACTCCTCCCATTACAGAGGCTGTGGCCTCAGCCCCCGCTCCCCCCCCCCCCCCCCGGGGGAAGGATACACTCATGCCTTTGTTGAGTGGCCCTACCCCAGAGATGTCTGCAGCCTGCTTGCTTTTTCTGAAGCCGAAGGTCACTGCAACGGTCAGATTTGATGAGCTCCAGTGGGAAATGGGAAGAAAAAATGAGGGGAAACCCAAAAGAATCTCATAGAAAAGAAGGGGCAGTTTGGTGACCAGAGACCACATTCAAAAATAGAAATACTCAAGTACACCTCTACCTCGATATAACGCACCTGATATAACACGAATTCGGATATAATGCGATAAAGCAGTGCTCCGGGGGGGCGGGGCTGTGCACTCCGGTGGATCAAAGCAAGTTCAATATAAGTTTCACCTATAACACAGTAAGATTTTTTGGCTCCCGAGGACAGCGTTATATCAGGGTAGAGGTGTATTAGTGCCTGAATTACCTTGTGAATGAAATTCAGCATTCTAGCCATCTGCTGCTAATACTGGCCTAAAGGCTTGGGGCCTTCAGTGCTAAACAAGAACAGGCTAAACACATATTCCTTTAGCACAGGGGTAGGCAACCTATGGCACGTGTGCCAAAGGCGGCACACAAGCTGATTTTCAGTGGCACTCACACTGCCCAGGTCTTGGCCAGCGGTCCTGGGGGCTCTGCATTTTAATTTAATTTTAAATGAAGCTTCCTAAACATTTTAAAAACCTTATTTACTTTACATACAACAATAGTTTAGTTATATATTATAGACTTATACAAAGAGACCATCTAAAAACGTTAAAATGTATTACTGGCACGTGAAACCTGAAATTAGAGTGATTAAATGAAGACTCGGCACACCACTTCTGAAAGGCTGCCGACCCCTGAGTTAGCAGAATGTTAATGGTTATTTCAAAGCTTCTTAACTAGCCTTTCACCTCTCAATTACTCATATAAAATCAGTCTGTTATCAGTAGTGACTGGCATTTATCACCTGAAAAGTCTTAGGGGGCTTATTGTATGTGAAGTGTGTTTTGTGGTTTCAGTCCTATCCCCAATTCATAGATGTCAGCACCACAACTCACACTTAACCAGCCCCCATACTGGCAATCTCAACAGAGAGCTCGAGGACAGGAGGTACATGGAATTGTACTTGTATGGAAGATTAAATTACTATAGTGTCTCCTGACTGTGAGTAGTTTCTCTTGGACGGGGTTTGGGCCCATTGGCCAGACAAGCAAGGTAACATTTCAGTCTCACTCTCGTTGATCCAGAATCTTTCACCAGCACAACATTTGTTCTTTTGTTAGTGCATGTTTTCTGCTACTATTGGAGTTGGGCTCGTGGCCTGTGCAGGCAATTCTTCACAGGGCTGGGGAAAGGAGGCGAGACTTGCTTAGCAAAAATCATCTCAGGACAGAAGTCTAGAAACAATGGGATTTCTAGACAGTGATAAAGATGGAAAAAGAAGAAACCAATGAGCATCCCCTTCTGATTTGCAGTAAGCCCAGGCCCACGCAGCAAAGGTCACCGCTGGACATCAAACACCACGGAGCTGAAGGACGTTCAGCTCTGGGTACTTGATTTGGACTAGCGTAGTTATAAGTCAGCCTGGAAATAGAACATTTTTCTGTATAAAGAGAAGATAAACAGTGAGACTGAGCTGTCCTCTTGCCTCTACAGTGGCTTCTCTCAACCAGCTTTGACAGGTTTTTTTCATAGGTTCCAAGGCCAGAAGGGACCATTGTGGTCATCCAGTGACTGGGTCGAGAGGTGAACTTCTTGCTACTACCCATGCTGCACTTCTTCTGTGGATAGGAGTCATCTGTATCCAAGCCTGTCAATACAGCACATTTTGCAGCCAGTACCACTTAACAATGGTATTCCTGTAGTAATTGTCCTTTTGGTCATGTTGTAATATCCTTAATTGAATGAGACAGATGATGTCAGTTGCGGTATAAGAGAACTGAGTGAGGGGCCTCTGCATTCTTGGCTCAGCTTTTGGCAGACATATTGTTTGCAGAACACAATTTCTTTAATGTTCAAATGGTGTTCTCTTAATGCGCTTTGCCTTCAGTACATTGGATGTAATTTACAAGCTGTCAAACTGCAAAGCCTGTTTTTGACTCTTACTATAATATTACTGGACTATTAATGCCTGTTAGCCCTTGAAATCTAATAAAACTCATTTTCAATTCATTCTTTGGAATGTCTATGTCTCTGGCTAATGGCTATTTAAAATAGAAAGTCTTATCCCAATAAAGGTATAACTGTGGATGCAGTTACTCTGTCTGGAGGCCAAATGGAGCCACAAAAATCCAAATGGGTAAGACAAAATTAGTTCAGTTGTGCCTGAGATTCTGGGCTAGTAACTGATAGGAATTTTTATAAAGCCCAGACTTTGTAAAAGGCCTCATGCTGTGATTTAAAAGATGCTGCTTCAGTTCTGCTTAGGAAAAAAAATTGCTAGCATTTTGCAAAAAATCAGATTGGGGCTTACTATTTATATCTAGCAGGACTAGCTCAAAACAGCCATATGTGGCTTGTATTCAGCATTAAGTAATGCATATGGCTGCTCATATCTTAACAAGCAAGTTCTGATAGAGGGCTATATACTCATCCCATGTCACAAAGTTAGGAGACTCACATTTTAGCAAGCTGATCATTGGTGAGTGTGTGTGGTGGTGGGGTTCTCTTAAACAGACTGTGCCTGTTTGGAACACTGAGCTGGCTCTCTAGGTTGCCTATGATCAAACATCGGTATTCCCTCAAGTAGCAACATATTTACTGAAGATAAAAAAACAAACCAACCAATCTTTAGAAAGCAGAAAACAAAGGAAGAGTTTGACCGGCTACCTGAGAAAAAGCTGAACAGAAAGGAATGGGGTTACTAACAGATGGAGGGGGCAGCATCTAGCCAAAGTTGGGAGTTCCTGCAGTTCTACAAGGAGAGGTCATCCTGCAGGGATGATGAGCACCATCCTTAGGGTCAAGTAAAACAAGTGGCTTTTGGGGGGCACCAGAATTGAAAAGGACAGTGCTGATGTAAATTCTCCACTCTCTGATGCCAAGTATAGAGATCATAGGTGCCCACCCCATAGGTGCCCTGGACTCAAGCACCCATGGAAAAAAGATAGTGGGTGCTCAGCACCCATCGGCCACAGCTGTTTGGCAACCCCGCTGAACAGCTGATCTGTGGCACCACCAAACAGCTATTTGGCAGCCAGAGGAGGACGGAGAGCAGTGAGCAGCGGGTGGTTGGAGGCTAGGGTGGGAAGATGCAGAGAGGGGGTAGGGCCTCGGGAGAGGGGACAGAGCAGGGCGGGAAGAGGCAAAGCGAGGGCGGGGCCTTGGGGAGGGGGCGGAGCAGGGCAGAAAGAGGCAGAGCGAAGGTGGGGACTCAGGGCAAGAAAGTGGAGTGGAGCGGGCCTTGGGGCGGAGGAGGGGGAAGCACCGGGGAAAAATAAGTCTGCACCTATGATCAAATAATGGAGAATGCAGCAATAAGAGAAACATGCCCAGTAATAGAGCATCTTGTTTTCTGCTCAAGTCATATGATTAAGAAGGAAAAGTGGTATAAAAACCTGCACCCTGTCTACATGACCATGTCCACCCTTGGCAGCACTGCTGGAGCAACACCAGTGCTGAAAAATATTTACAAATGTTCCTAGCACAGGCAAAGCTCTAAAAAGGAAAAATAGGGTTTTTTCAAGAAAAAAGAGGCCATTAGGGCACTCTAGAAAGAAATTACATAAATATAGTGGGCAGATACTCTTACCTTGATACTTGCAATATTTTTTGTACTTCCCTGTACTTACTGCAAATGGATATGGTTGTCTAAGAGAACTGGCAGGCTTTCAAGTATGCTCAGTGTATTAGCAGTTTTTATGCAGGTCACTCATCTGACACACTGAAATAGTATCAATCTCCAGTACATCTATTTCAGGATTATTCTTGAAGAATGGTATACAAATTTAAGGTTAGCCACACTGTAGATATGTTCAACCAGATCTCGTCACTGAGTTCTTTTACTTTAACATGTGTCTTCATTCTTAAAGTCCTCTGTTGATTTGGAATGTCATCGTTTGCTGGCTCTTTTTCTTTCTACCCTATGTATTTATACAAAGAATTTGCTGGAATGCAACAAGCTGAAGAATTGGGCAAACAAGCACAAATGTTAAAAAACAATGCACCCTAGAGCCTAACTCAACATCACAAACATGTATTTATAACATGAACATATATATTACATCCTTGTAAATGTCAAAGTAACATTTTCCCCCACCAGTTTTGGATGATTAATAATGTATGTTATCAGACATCTAGCAATACTATTTAGAAAGATTTTAGATTGTTAAAATAAGCAGTGCACAATAGTTAATGTTTTCACAACTAAAACACACCTTCTAAATAGCCCTAAAGTTATCATGCATGGATTGCTGCTGTTCATTCACTTCTGTTATGCATAGATATATTTTGTGATTAGAACCTGGATACTTGATTGTCCACAGCAGTAATTAGAAAGGAGGCATTACAGACAAAAACTTATGCTGGACATTTCCCTCCCCTCAATCTTTGTACATTTTTGTCTTACTTGGTAGTGCCAGCACTGGAACGCATGTGACTCAACAGTGCCAATCATTGATCTTTGATTATTAGCAGGTAAATATGCCCAATGGTCTGTGATGGGATGTTAGATGGGGTGGGATCTGAGTTACAGCAGAGAATTCTTTCCTGGGTGCTGGCTGGTGAGTCTTGCCCACATGCTCAGGGTTTAACTGATCGCTATATTTGGGGTCGGGAAGGAATTTTCCTCCAGGGCAGATTGGCAGAGGTCCTTGGGGTTTTTCGCCTTCCTCTGCAGTGTGGGGCACGGGTCACTTGCTGGAGGATTCTCTGCACCTTGAAGTCTTTAAACCATGATTTGAGGACTCCAATAGCTTAGACATAGGTTAGGGGTTTGTTACAGGAGTGGGTGGGTGGGTGAGATTCTGTGGCCTGCGCTGTGCAGGAGGTCAGACTAGATGATCATAATGGTCCCTTCTGACCTTAAAGTCTATGAGTCTATGACCAGGAAAGATGATAAACCATAACATTGTTTCATTACATTTCTTCTTTCTGGCTGTGATTTTTAAAAGAAGTGAGTAACTGTGGTGCATGTGATGAGAACTGGAAGGCATAAAGTGAGTGAGTCAAATTCTTGGAAACTATTTCCTACAACATCTCCAGAAACACATTGAAAAGCTCCATTTCTGAAATAATGAAGAGTGCACTTGTGCCTTTTACAAGAGCAGGCAGTGACTGTCCCTTCTTGGGGAGGAGGAACGATGCAGTGGATGAAGCACAGAACTAGGAATTGGGCGACCTGGATTCTATGCCTTTGTCTACAACAAACTTGTGATGTTGAGCAAGTTACTAGAGATTCTGATACCTTTACTTATGGTAGGTATTGCCTTTCGCTACAGATATTGTCCTTGACATCATGAACGTAGGGTATCATGAGTAAGGCTATCAAAATACAGCCCTTAGTCTTTCTGAGTATCTTCAGCATCTGTAAGATCGGCGTATACGATTTACCTTTCAGAGGTGTTGTGAGGTTTAGTTCATTAAAGCTCTTGAGATCATCAGATGTAAGGCCTTCCTGAAGCACAAATTATGATGTTCTCCAGCATGTCACAAGTGAAAGATGGTTGCTTCTCTAACCTAAACCTAACAAAGTATTGTGAAGCCCTCAGATGTCAGAATGAAACATGAATTCACGACATTTAGAATGATCCCTAGCATTTTTCCCTTTCCCTTTCACCTGTCTGAGCCCAATGATACACACAGTAATAATTCTGAGCTCCTGTCACAATTGAAAGAATTTTTTCTTCCAGAAAATTTGTCCAAACTTGCAAGCAGAATATTAAATAGCTTAACAAACCCATGGGCCTGTGAGCAGCACAAGAATAAAGCAAAGACCCAGGGTGTTAGTTTCTCCCACAAGGAATATTTGAGCTTTAATATTTTCCTCAGTAATGAACTCAGCATGTACAGAACAATTATTGCCAAACCATTAACACATTTGAGTCATGACAAAATTTATCATTTGCTTAACAAAAAATCATATCAGATACAGTGATGTTTCGAGAAATGCATTTCAAAACAGCCCATGTTTTTTTTCTTATGGGCAGGCCAGATGATGATAAAATCTATTTCAGGCTGTACATCAAGGATTTATTTTTGTTGGAATGTTTACTTCTATCATTTGCCTGTCTCCCAAGCAGTAAACAGTGGCAGGGCCGGATTAACTTTTTGTGGGCCCGGCGCCACACATATTTGTGGGCCCCCATGGGGCAAGGTGCAGCGGGGCAGGATGGTTAGTCTCCAGAGTGAAGGGTGGGCTGGGGGCAATGAGGCACAGTGCGGCGGGAGCAGCCCTGCTACACACAGCCCAGCAGGAGGGCGCTGTTTACAAACCTGCAGCTGCCAGACGCACACTGGCCTGCCCAGCCCTGTGCTGCCAGCATGCCCCTTCCCCTTGCAGGTGGGCCCACATCACACTGCCCCCCTGCCCAGTGTCCCACCCTCATGCCCAGTGCACCCTCACCAAGAGACCTCCACCACAGATCTTTATGCCCAGCCCTCACCCCTCCCAGAGATCTCCCGCACTGGCCTCTCACCACAACTGCACAGCATCCTGCACACCACACTGCTCGCCCAGCACCCTCCCGCCCATAGACCTCCCCACTGCCCACCACCTTCCTCATAGTCCCACCACCACAGCTGCACAGCACCCCATATTCCTGAGGAGATTCTGAACCAAAAAAAAAAAAAAAAAAAATTATGCGCACAGTATTTAAAAATTCTGCAAATTTTGTCAATAAATAAATGTGGAGGCTCCAACATGGCAGTGGGGAGCATAGGCCACTGGTTGCATGGAGATGGGATATCATCCTGCAGCCTTCCCCAACCCCACCCCAGGACAGGGACTCAGCAGTGAGGCTGCACCCAACACTGACACAGTGCAAGGCCCAGGCCTGCCCCAAGAAACACCCTGGGCCCTGCCCCCCCGTGCCAGGCGCACCAGGTGTGGGTGAGCAGGCTTAGCCCGGCAGCAGGATCCAAGTGCAGAGTGACTTTGTGTGGGGGTAAGAGAGTTCTCTGTGGAGCAATCTGGATGTGGGTGGCTCAGTGGGAGATCTGGATGCACAGAAGCTCATTGTGGGGTTCCAGGTGCAGGGGCAATGGGTCTCTGCAGGGGAATCCAGGTGAAGGTGTTTGGGGCTCAGCGGGGGGGGTCTAGGTGCAGGGGAGGTGGAGTTCATTTGGATGGGGGTCCAGGTGCAGGTGGTTGGGGCTCAGTGGGGAGGGTGGCGGGGGGGGCTTATCAAGGTAATACAGATGCAGGGGAGGTGGAGCTTGTAAGGGTGAGGGTTCGATGGGCCCGCTTAACAGGGGAGCCCCAGCTTCTACCATGGGGATGCCACATGCTGGGCTCCAGCTTTCCCACTGCCCCCACCTCCCCCATCCCCTTCTCTTCCCCATCCCATGCCCCTTCCCAACTGCCCCATCTCCTCCCCACCCCACCCCTTCATCCCCACTGTCTCTTTCCCCTAGCCCCTGCTTCCCCCACCCGCTTCTCTTCCCCATCCCATACCCCTTCCCCACCACTCCATCTCCTCCCCAGGTTTGGTGGACAGGGGGGAAACCACCACCCAGCACCCAGCAGCGGAGCAAAGCAGGTTAGGGCCCGGTCGCTCCACTTCCTGCTGCCCGGTGATTGCAGGGTGGGCCTGACCCCGCACTCACAGGGTGGCGGGAAGTGGACTGACCCAGACCCAGCCCACTTCACTCTGCTTCCCTGGCTCCCGGACTTTGGGGGAAGGGAAACTGCACCCAAGCACTCAGTGGCGGCGCGGAGCGGGCTGGGACCAGGTCATTCCACTTCCTGCCGCCCGGTGAGTGCAGGGCGGGCCTGACCCCTGCTGCAGTCCCCTGGGATGTGTAGCTCAGGGGAGGGTGCTTGGGGGGGGAAGGGGTGGAGTGGGAGCGGGGCTGGGGTGGAGCGGGGGGGGGAAGAGGCAGGACGGGGCAGAGCAGGGGCGGGGGCTTTGGGGAAGAGGCGGGGCAGGGGCAGAGCAGGGGCAGCTTTCCTGGCCGGCTCAGCCAGCCGGAGGATCAGGCTGGCTGGGGCCCCTTCTGATTGTGGGCCTGGTGCCATGGTAAACTCAGTACTGAACAGTGGTGGACATTCATGGTGTGCAACGTTGACAAGTAAGAACTCGACTGGGTACAGTAAATCTCACAGAGATTTCTAAAGATGAGGTACCACTCTTCCTTCAATCAAAGTGCAAGGCTGCTGAGATCTCATTGAGGACCTGGGATGATTCCCAAAGTGGAGGAAGAAACTCACTCTCTCCCCTGGGATGTGCAGAATGATACTGCAACTGTGGAGAACTATTTAATCAAAGAAAGCCAGTGGAAACCAGCTGGAGGACATGCATCATCATAAAATGGCAGAAATAAATGAAATACCAGTGCCAAATGGAAGCTAGCTACCATGGTTAGTGCTTGGATACCACTATATTGGGCACAAGATAGGTCGATGAAGATGGTTACTCTCTCAATAAGGAACTCTCCTGTGAGTGCGCCTCGTAAGCAGAAGCTGCAGAAGCCACCAAAGTGACCTGTAAAAGGATCCACCCCTTCCAAATTCCTTCACGCTCCAGCGAGGAAGCAGCAGTTGCAGCAGAGTGAAGGAAGGAAGTTCAGAGCCTGCAGCTTCCCAAAGTACCCAGTGGGAGTCACCCACATCCCCACATCTCCACAAACAGCAGTCAGCACAGACGTGCTGCGGTGTGGTACCTCGGCTTTTACTGTACTTTTCAACAAACCTGTCATAATTCTGCTTTTCCCTGCTAAAACAGTCTGACCAGTGGTCGAATCCCATATGTAGGGATCAGTGAACTTGCCAAAGAAAGGAGAATGAAAACAAGGATCTTTTCTGCTGATTTCTGTTCTCCAAGACAGGTGTCATAGCCTTTTGAGGGTACGGATATGAGACTCATCTCAAAGTTGGTTCTACGATTCAGGAGCACATTGTGTTCCATGGTTTATTAGTCCTCCAGGCCAGGAAATGCCTGTCCCCATATAGACACACTACTAACCATAGACTCTTGGGAAGAGCTCCTTCTAGAGCAGTGGTTCCCAGACTTTAACAACCTGTGAACCCCTTTCACTAAAATGTCAAGTCTTGCAAACCCCCTCCTAAAAATGAATATTTCCAGGTATTTTCTCCTTTACCTGAGTATAAATTATAAAAGCAGTGATCTTGGAAATATAAAATTTGTTTTTATGACATGCTTATTACACTCTATTTACTATTAATTATTATTTATCATTACAGTATTTTTATTACATTATGAAACCAGCAACACTCTTCCAAGATCTCACTTTCGTAGCTTGTATCACTTTGAATAAGCCTGTTATAAGACAAGGCTCCTATGTTTCATCAAGGAGTATCAGATGTAAAACAGCATGAAGGTATTTAAGAAACCAATTCAAAGAGTTCCTCCTACACAAGCATTCAGGTCTTGAGCAGTCCAGGCATGTGGGGATGTATCATCCCTACACTAACCTAATGGAAAGTTCCATGAGGAGGTAAGGGTCACGATGGGACACTTGCCAGGTAAACAAATCATGGCCTTATGTAAGGCCCCCTGGTGGTCTAGGATTATATAAGATGATCATGGCCTTATGTAAGACCCCCTGGTGGTCTAGGATTATATAAAATGAGGTAAACAAATCATGGCCTTATGTAAGGAACGGTTGAACCAATCGGTGTGGGGCTATACATGTGATAAACACATGATTCTCCTTCTTGTCCAATCCGTAGATGTGTTATTATAGCCTAATTGTGTTATGTAATGTAGAGAAAAAACTATAAAAGAAAGCTTGCAATAAACAGAATTCGGATTCAGCCTGCAACCACAGTGGTCGTGTGCTTTATCCGCTCCGCATGGAACCCCACAAATGGTGACCCCGACGTGATTCGGCTTGGACATCAAGGCAGCCAGGACTTTGCCCAGAGTGAGCTAGCAGAGATCATACTAGACACAGCCGCCAGTGGAGCAGAGATCAATGTTCTCAGACAGTAGACCCAACAGGTGTTGTCTCAGAAGCTGAGCAAAGAAAAAGCAGATCCAACCAAAAAAAAGGATCTGAGTGGTCAGACTCTATGTCATCTCTCATGAAGAAACTGGAACAATTGAATTTAGATATTGAAGAGGCTCTCAGTGCTGGCTCTTCTCCTTCCAGCACTCCTTCTACCAAAAAGCGCAAACAGCCGTGCAAACAGAAGGTGGAAACAGGCCTTCTTCACAAAGATCATCAAAGAAAGGGAATCTGTGGGAATAAGAGGGCAGGCTACCAAGATTTAGATGGTTTGCCAAGCTCAGTGTCAACTGGAGCACGACCAAAAACTGAACATGGTTTGAGAAAAGGCGGAGGTGGCAGCCGCGGCAGGAGGTACCGGAGGATACCGGCTCCTGGTCGTCCGAGAGAGACGTTCGTGAGCTCACAGCCGACTGAAGCGTTCGGTGAGAAAAGGCGGAGGTGGTAGCCGCGGCAGGAGGTACCGGAGGATACCGGCTCCTGGTCGTCCGAGAGAGACATTCGTGAGTTCACAGCCGACTGAAGCGTTCGGTGAGAAAAGGCGGAGGTGGCAGCCGCGGCAGGAGGTACCGGA
Source organism: Chrysemys picta bellii (assembly GCF_011386835.1). Taxonomy (NCBI): domain Eukaryota; kingdom Metazoa; phylum Chordata; order Testudines; family Emydidae; genus Chrysemys; species Chrysemys picta. Next base: position 74,881,614 of record NC_088792.1, read on the forward strand.
GGATACCGGCTCCTGGTCGTCCGAGAGAGACGTTCGTGAGCTCACAGGTGAGCGGCTGCATTTAATAAAATGGGCTCTGATTTGTCTGCAGAGGAGGAGATGGTGCATGATTTTTTATTACGCATCGCTAAAAAGCGGGGAGAGAAGCTTCCCTCTGACGCGTTGTCCCGTTTGTTGAAATGGGGGCAGAAACGCGGAAATGTACAAACAGGGCCTTCAGCTACAGGATGTGCTAAATCAGTTGTCCCATTTGGCCGGTGAGAGCGATCCCCCGCAGTCCCACACATTGCGAGCTCTGAACCAGCCCGGCTTTCCTGTCACCAATGATGTTTGTACCCCAAAGTTCCGGGCGGAGTTCCCGGGGCAGGGTGAGCAGTTGCAAAATAGGTTAAAAAGAATGGCGGAGCCAGGCTTATCTAACTTTGAAAGGACATATAGAAAAAAACCACCGGAAAAGATCCCTCCGGCAGTTGATATTGCTACCCGAACACCATGCCGCCACACAGAAGCCAAACAACGGCCCCGCAACACCGGACCTGCACTTGTTGTTTGTCACAGCCTAAACACCTAATAATGCTGTACTTCTATTTGTTCGGACTCCTTATTATAGGAGCAGGGGTCTTTGTATGTCCAAACTCTGTACCTTTTGTTAACCCACAACAAAATGTTTGGGTCACCTGGGCAAACCAGACTGGCCAAGAAGCCCTTTTTGCTTGTCCCTGGCCACCCCATCGGATCCCTTTAAAACATGTCTTATTGGCTATCCTTATTTACACCCCAATGGTTTTCGTGGGCATTTACGTAATATTACGTTTCTTAAAAAGTTCCTTATTTAAGAAAAAGGGGGGAGGTGTGGGGATGTATCATCCCTACACTAACCTAATGGAAAGTTCCATGAGGAGGTAAGGGTCACGATGGGACACTTGCCAGGTAAACAAATCATGGCCTTATGTAAGCCCCCCTGGTGGTCTAGGATTATATAAGATGATCATGGCCTTATGTAAGACCCCCTGGTGGTCTAGGATTATATAAGATGATCATGGCCTTATGTAAGGCCCCCTGGTGGTCTAGGATTATATAAGATGAGGTAAACAAATCATGGCCTTATGTAAGGAACGGTTGAACCAATCAGTGTGGGGCTATACATGTGATAAACACATGATTCTCCTTCTTGTCCAATCCGTAGATGTGTTATTATAGCCTAATTGTGTTATGTAATGTAGAGAAAAAACTATAAAAGAAAGCTTGCAATAAACAGAATTCGGATTCAGCCTGCAACCACAGTGGTCGTGTGCTTTATCTGCTCCGCATGGAACCCCACACAGGCAAACAACTTGTTCTTCATAATAATTTTTAAAACAATACTAGCTGCCTATTTAATTTTAAAAACAGCAAAAAATATCCACCTCCCTTTTCATTTCTTATAAGGAGTCTTGAAGTTTAAATCTCCTCAGTGTGATAGATATGCTTACTTTGATCTGCTTAGCTCTTGGAAGTCCAAGGGCTCTGGGCTTCTGGCCCCATGCTGCCCAGGGTCCCTAGGGACAGCTCTGTCCGCCATTAGGGAATATTTTCCCGAGAACCCCCTGTAACATTTCGTGAACCCCCAGGGTTCATAAACCCCAGTTTGGGAACCACTGTTCTAGAGGAAGTTAGTGGGCAGCACACCAGATACAAGGCTGTCCCCGACTGTCTAGCTTCCTCATTTGAATAATGAGAGGGGATCTAAACTTTGCACAAGGATCAATGGAAATGTCTGTCTCACAGAGGGAAATGGCAGATAGGAAAACATTTATTTAAGCCTGATATCACAAGGTATCTTTAAAAATTGCTGTCTGTGGCTACTCCCGTACCTCATTTATTTAATTCCTATTCTCTGCAATATAAACCTAATTATAGAGATGATCAATTCAGCCAGGTGTAAATTAAAAATAACAGATTGCACTGTGAAGTTTTAGGAATGTCCCCAATGCGTGTCATGGTGCCACTGACATTACCTGTGGATTTCAATTGGTTCAGTTTGTTTTTTTTAAATTATTAGTTTTCTTGTTGTGACCCTCACCATCTCCTATTGAGAACAGTAAAGTACAGAAAGCCTTGAATAATTCAGTTTCAATTAGGGCTGTTGATTAATCGCAGTTAACTCACGTGATTAGCTCAAAAAAATTAATAATAATTAAAAAATTAATTCTCCTTTCATTGGCAGCTTTAATCGCACTGTTAAACAATAGAATACCAATTGAAATTTATTAAATATTTTTGATTTTTTCAAATTTTCAAATATATTGATTTCAATTACAATACAGAAGACAAAGTGTACAGTGCTTATTTTATATTATTATTTTATTACAATTATTTGCACTGTAAAATGATAAAAAAAATAGTATTTTTCAATTCACCTCAGACAAGTACTGTAGTGCAATCTCTTTGTCATGAAAGTGAAGCTTACAAATGTAGATTTTTTTTGTTACATAACTGCACTAAAAACAAAACAATGTAAAACTTCAGAGCCTATACGTCCACTCAGTCCTACTTCTTGTTCAGCCAATCACTCAGACAAACAAATTTGTTTACATTTACAGGAGATAATGTTGCCCACTTCTTATTTACAGTGTCACCTGAAAGTGAGAACAGGCGTTTGCAAGGCAATTTTGTAACCAGCATTGCAAGGTATTTACGTGCCAGATATGCCCCTTCATGCTTCGGTCACCATTCCAGAGGACATGCTTCCATGCTGATGACGCTTGTTAAAAAAACAATGCGTTAATTAAATTTGTGATTGAACTCCTTGGGGAGCATTGTGTTTCTCCTGCTTTGTTTTAGTCGCATTCTGCCATATATTTCATGTTATAGCACTCTCCGATGATGACCCAACTCATGTTCCTTTTAAGAATACCTTCACTTTAGATTTGACAAAATACAAAGAAGGTTTTAATGTGAGATTTCTAAAGAAATCTACAGCACTTGATGCAAGATTTAAGAGTCTGAAGTGCCTTTAAAATCTGAGAAGGACGAGGTGTGTAGCATGCTTTCAGAAGTCTTAAAAGAGCAACACTCTGATGTGGAAACTGCAGAACCTGAACCACCAGTATTATTGTTTAACAGCAAGATTAATTGTGTGACTAATTGTGATTAATATTTTTAATCACTTGACAGTCCTAGTTTTAATTTACTGAAAGCCAATAGTCAAAATGGACTGAAAGATTTTTTTTTTCCTAATTGCTGCTGTCTATTTGGACAAATTGAATGATGGAACCTTCAAGTCAGACTTTGGTATCCAAAATCAACTGCCAGTTCATTCACTTGAAAATAAATAACATTTTAAAGTGATTTCCTATTTTGTCTCTACCTAAATGCATGCTCACTTGAAATTGCCAGTTCTTCCTGGAATCAGGCTAAAATTTCTTACACATCAACAACTTGAATAGGTTTGGGGTTGTAGCGGGGTGGTCACCTGCTCCTGCCCTGAAGGGCTTGAAATCAGCGCTGAAAGAGGGCTGCAGTGGTAAAAGCAGCCCTGGAGAGGGCTGCAGCTCTGAAAGCTGGGCTGATTGGGAAGCAGCCACAGCTGTAGCTGGCTTAATAAGGGCCCAGCTGGCCCTTATAAGAGGGCAGTGGGCCAGGAGCAAACAGTCTCCCTCTAGCTGAGGAGGGAGAGGGACCTAGCTGCCTGAGTGCTAAAGGGTACTGGAGTGGAGCAGGGCTGGGGAAAGGCCAGAGGAGCTGGGGAGCTCCAGGCCAGCAACTCCCCAGGCTGCAGGACCTTGTACAAGGCCCCTGGAGGTACTGGGTTGCAGGGAAAGGCAGCAGGTCAAAACCTCCCTTGCCTATTTGACAGTCGGCAGGGAACCCCTTAACAGCCAGCGGCCTTTATGGCAGCCAGCGGCCATTAGGGAAAACAGACACCTCATGTACACAGCAGCCTGAACTTTTGAACTGTCTTCCCTTCTCTGCCTTGAGGTAGTTGGAACTGGTCCCAAACCGGTTTTCACTGACCAGATAGCAGAAGTGCAGGGTCTGGTAACCACCAATCAAATGTGAACATGACCAAAGCCTGTGCCTGAGTGTGTATAAAAGATCTTTGATTTTTGTATAAGTTAGAGTTTTTGTACTAAGGTGCAAAGCTCTCCTTTCTTCTGCAGAATAAAGCAATCTCTTCCTTATCCCTGTCTGGCTGTTATTGGCTCTCAGCTAGGCGGACCTGATATTTCGATAACACCTATGATGACTGGCTTATACAGACTGCAGTCGGCCCCTGTGAAAGGGGGCTTGATGATGACTGGCAGTAGCCCAGACTGAAACAAGGTGGGGATTAGAGGGTTGGGGGTTTCCCAGAGAAGGGAGAGCCATAGAGACTGGTGGGGGTATTGCCAGGAGGCAGCCCCTGGGTAAAGGGGCACCGGGTCCGGGAGGGACATGGGGGCCACCGGCAGTGGGACACTGGCCTGCAGAGGGCGCTCTGAGGGCTGGAAAGCCAATTCCCTGGGACGACCAGCAGGAGGCGCCGCAGGGGTGAGTCCTCACGCTTACAGGGGTTTTTTGGAGTGCAGTGCTCTAAAAATTGCTCTTGAAATTCAAGAATGATCTTAAATTGGAGGGAAATGCAAGACATATGTTTGTCCAGGTCTCGTTACTTTATTAACAGCATCTTATAACCCCTTGTATTCATTGTCAAATCTCCTAACTGAAAACACAATTGAAATGAGGAGCCAGTGCACTTTTCCAAATTCCTCTTTCAAAAGTTAGTCATAACTGGACTATAAAAGGTAGAAGCACATGCCTTCCATGGGGAAATATAGAAATAAGATCTGTGAGTCCATCTAGTTCAGTATCCTGTCTCCAATAGTGGCCTGTACCAGACTTTTTAGCTTGATCTTTTTCATTATCTAACTGAAGTGGCTGGTCCTGATTTCAGATATATAATGGCAAATTCCTGCATAGTTTACAGGAACAGTTACCACACTCATGTGAACATTATCTTGAAAGATACTGAGTGATGCATATGCTCATATCTGAGATCAAGGTCAAATCCTACATTTGTTTCAGGCTATTGTTTTGCTCAGTTATCACCGTGCAGTCTAATGGGAAAGCTTTTAAAGTAACCATGTATTTTTCACATCCCATGTGTAATTTCTTTCTTTCATTTCTAAACATTTAAGGTTAATTTCTGATCTCTGTTACCCACATGTAAACCCAGAGTAACTCCACTGATTTTGGTGGTGGTCTTCTGGAAATATGCTGGGGTAACTGGAAGCAGATTCCAGCCACTAGTATAAACTGAAAAATATTCTTAAAAATAAACGTGAATTCATTTTCTATTAGTAGTGGACTCAAATAAAAACCAGACCCACGCATGCCTAAAACTTTGTGAAAGTAGTGATCAAAGATCTCAGATTTTCAGCTTCGGTTCATCTCTAACAACAGTTTTGCAATGCAGCATAGGCCAGTGGATAAAACTCTGGACTAGGACTCAGGAGATTTGGATTCTACTTCCAGCTCTGCTGCTGACCTGCTGTGTGATTTTGGGCAACTCACTTCACAGCTGTGTTTTCCTTCCTACCTTTTGTCTTGTCCATTTAGACAGTAAGTTCTCCAGGGCAGGGACTTTTTCTATTTGTTTGTACAATGCCAAGCACAATCGGGCTCTGATCTCAGCTGGGACCACTATGTACTAATATCATACGAATTAATAAAAATAACGGAGATAATGAGAATATTTTTCTTTAAAATGTGCATTGTTGTAGTTAATTGCATCTACATTTACAAATCTAAACACAGAAGCTACAGTATTACAAATGCATGGAAAAACTACAATTTATAATCTTATTGTATGTGTCCATGGTGTACTATTTGCAAGGCCTATAAACCATTTAGACATGGGAAGGATTTGGTTTCAAACATACTTGCAGCTCTCTGAAGGCAATATTGTAGTATACAACCAACTATAGCAATCATACCTACAGAATGTAATTTAACTCTAATGATCGACAGAACTTCTCTATCACAGAATGTTGCCTATGGGACATTTGCAAATTCCAACTCATGAAAAAGACTATAAAAGAATAGATATACTCTGTAACAGCAATTGATTTCAAAGACAAAATATACCTACAGTCAGTAATATGCATATTTACTTTCAACAAATTATTTATTTTTGCTTACAGAGATCTCCCTTTTAAAAAATACATTGCACTAACAATCCAGAAGAAAACAAATTATAACTTGCATGCAATTTTGTAAGAGCAGCCAAGTACAATATAAGATAGCTTTGAAAAAGTGTTTAGTGTTTTTTTTCCTGAAATCTCACAAACAAATGGTTCATGGGAGCAGTGGGACTGCCTTCCTATAGAGTGCACAAGAGGCAAAAAATTCCCACAGAAATTAGGTTAAAAAAAATCACGGACAAATAGTGTACAGCTCAGATCAGTGAACCAGTGATGATCTCTCACCAAAGACACAGACAAGCAATATACCGGCATTTAAAAAATAAAATACAAGGTGTAAGTCAATCAAACAGGATATAGTTGATTCATATTTAACAATGTTGAAAACAAAAAGAATTCTGTGTATGTGTTCAATATTGATGATTCGTGATGACATGGATGGCCCTCGTCATATATAGTCACATAGGGCCAGCATTTGGGAAACGGCGCACAAGCTAGGTGCCCTTGCAAAATGGTTATTTCCCTCACCACAGCATATAACAGGGATTTTATGGTACTGTCTGATCTTAGAATGGGCAACCCTACAGTGGGAAATGTCCAGTTTTTAATGTCGACTGTAAGTAGGACAAGTGCTTAAAGGTTTGGTGAGTGGGGGAAGGGCAGGGAAATTGTATCCTCAACTCTAATCTCCTATATCCAGCATGCTGGAGAGTTCCTGCTGTTTTTGCAGAACACAGGGAGAGTACCAGATCATGCCTGCTGGTTCCCTAGCATGGACTTTTAGCCTAGTGAAGCCATGCTGTACTCATGCATACTGCCAATGCCCCAGCCAGGCTCACTTCCCAACTCTGCATTCCACTGACAACTGTTGCAGAGTCCCCCTACGTCTGCTCTGCACTGCCTGCCACAACCAAGCTCAGTTGAAACACTATCTTCACATGCTTTGGGCCCATTATTGGGCCCACACAATATTTATCCTGTTATTGATAGCGCTACACATTTATTATGGATAAACACAAAGTCACTAACTATAGTCTGCTTTCCAATGAAAACTATGCCATCAACTATCAATAGACACTTAATAATATCACACAAACCCAGCCCAAACACAAATCTCATCGCTTTAATACATGCCTGAAAATAAGGTCCAATCCGTTGTTGATGCAGTGCCCCCTATTTCCATTTACTACAGTCTGACAATTAAATGTTAAAAAACACGTGGGGAGGAAGAACATTGTAAATAGACATTTTTGACTTATACCCACTATATTAGTAAGGATAATTTTATGCTATTTTGAAAAAAAATAATTGTGGAAATGTGTATTCAGTTTGAGTGGGGCCAATATATCAAGAGTTAGTTTAAATGAGGTCTTTTGTGTATGAAACGCACGCAAAAAGTAATTTAAATGTCATACAAATTCTGATTTTCTTGTTACATACAGTACAGGCTTACTTTATAACACCTCGGATATTAACCACACCTTGTTGCCTTCTCCTGTACTAAGAAAGATGTTCACTGTGACTATCAAAGCCACATTAATATTTAACCAGAAGCTGGGCTAACTTTTAGTGATTGCATTGTAAATAATACATCAGCCATTGCTAATTATGATGTATTTGCAAGGCAACTGCTCTAATATTCATATTATTTTGTAAACTGTAACCATTCAGTGGCACTCTTTGGAGGAACAGGTACCTTAGTTGGAGAAGCATTTTGATAGTCTTCTAATTGCAAAACATAACAGGGTTTGGTTTGGTTTTCAAATAATATGTACAGCGGGAGCCATTACCAACTCGACATTCTCCACTTTCCAGTGATTGTGGTATCTGCTATTCTACATATAGGGAGATACCATGCTTACTTCATGTTCCAGAGATGATGTGAATGCTCAGTGTAAACTCGTATTAATTCCAGGTCACCTGTATTTTCAAAAATGTGCATTTACATTTTAAGGAGGTACACATTTCATAGGGCATGACAGATTACACCTTTTAGTTCAGTGGTAACATATAGGGGGACTTATTCTCTGGCTTTAACGTACATGGTATTTGAGGAGTTGTGAGATGAAATTACATCCAGGAAGGTTATAAATCAGGGCAAGGATTGTGTATACAATAAGGTGCAACCAGCAGTGATGGTAACAAGGTTTTAGAGAATTGCACAGCAAGACAGTCAATTTTTAACAGGTGAGAGGGAAACAGATAGGTATGCCTCTCCTTGAAGTAGTAACAGATATATCTAAAAATGGAGTGATATTAGCGATAGCACTTAGGTACTAAGAAAGCAGAAAAACAGTAGACAGTAGATATTAGGGGGATATGCATAGGTGACCATTATGTGCGAAAATATGTTAGAAATCAAAATACAATATCTTTTCTAATCCTATCTTTCTAATGCAGATGTATTATTTTCCATAGGATGACATGTAAGAGCCTTGCTAGCTTTCTAAAGCACCTCCTCAATGGACCTTGGCTGCTATGAGTCTGTCATTATCCAGATGCCAAAATCACGTGTGGTGGCCTTCTGCGCTACATTTCGATTTTCTGGGGGAAATGCTTTATGTTAGATTGGGCTGTCACATGCTTGTTTCCTGGATGGGTCATCACATCATAAGGATAAACCCACGTTCTGCACAACATGCCTCCTTGTGATTTAAACGTGCCCTTTTTGGCTTTGTACTCCTCCCAATCACTCACTCCAATCTCTGAATTTCTATGCATTTTACACCACCTCAAACCTCTCCACTGAAGGTGTGTAGGAAGGGGGTGGATGCCTTCTGTACCCTTAGGTACTGACTTAGGCCCACTGCTGCCAACTTGCACCAGTTTAGAATCTGGGCTAGTGAAATCCCAAATGACAGGGGAAATAATATTCTGTACATTGTTAAGAAATAATATCTAGTTATTTACATATGTTTCAAGCAAACTATAGCAGAAATACTTGGCCAGTGTATACACAGTAAATATGACATACTTATGCATCCAATCAATCACAAGTAATTATATGATAAGCATGAAATAAACAAGTTTCAACAGTCTAAGTATATGTCGCCATACATATTCTGATTTTTACAGTAGTTAGATTAGATACAGTATAATCAGACTGTAGACAATGGCTCTCACACTTAGTCAAAACTCTAAAGATGAAAATAATAGCTTCAGTAATGTTGAATTGCCAGGCTTTGCATCTCTATTTAACATATAATGTACATATAGAGAGAGAGATCCTCAAAGTGCATTAAGTACTACAAATTTGATTAGCAGCAAAGCATTGGTTTCATTTACTTATTTATTTTCTGTTAAACAGTAAATGTGTGTGTATATTACACTGTATACATATGATACATATTTTACATATATGTATCTATACAATATATGCATGTCTATATATATGATATAGATATAGATATATACACACACATAAGCTGTGCAAGTTGTAAATACTGACTATTAATTAGTGCTATACCAGCATTAGAAATTGCTACTATCCAAATGGTTAACTTTAAATATTTTATAGTTGAATTGATTTCTAATTTCTAATTCCGGTGCAGTGAACCTAAAAATATTTTATTTCCTGCCCCATTCCCTTTTTGATTTATTTCTCTTGCTATAAAAGATAGCCTGATTATGAGCCTTAAATATAGTTCCAGCAAACCTGAGTATTCAACAATTCTTTAAAAAAATAAAATAAAAAAATAGAACATATGCATTCATTGTCAGGAATTATGTTTTTCTCCTAATGCACAAACTCTGAAGCATTTTCCCAAATAGTATGTACAGAACTCCCCTGATACAGTGCAAGAAGTTTATGCTGTAAACAGAGCTGCCACAAAAGTATCATACGAAGTTCATCAGTCGTGAGGTCTTTTGAAAGCTGTCTCCCATTTGTTTCAGCATTGGAATCCCTTCCCATCAATATATTTTGAGCAAAGCTTATTATCCCTTTGGTGATAATATTAGCTGAAGTAAGGGCAGTTTGACTTCAGAAAAAAACCCAGTCTGTTCAGATTTGCAGGTTCTCATCTTTTGGTTGGATGGTTCTTTGTTCCCCACGGATAGTAGTGGTACCTACAAAGATAAAGAGGTAGTAAGTGTTTGTTGGCCCTAGGAAATCTTTACAACTCATGTTCACCAACATCAGAATGGCTCTCTGTGCTATCAGCAGGCAAGTTACTATGATAGAAATGTGATATATAAGCAGGGTAAGAAAAGAAAGCTTGGATGCCTTTCTAACTGCTATGTTCTACTCAACCATAAATTACTGGGCTTGATGCAGGAATTAGCGGATGAAATTATATAGTCTGCTATTCAGAGGGCCAGACTAGATGTTTGTAATGAACCCTTCTGGACTTAAAATCTATGGGCTTCACTATACATTGCACAGAAACAGTGTGGTGGTAGGGTCTGAGAGGGAGTCACACCTCTCACACCTCTCTGATTCCCAGCTGCCAAGTCCTGGCATAAGTTAAAGCAGCAAGGGGACAGCGTTAGCTTATGCTGCTGGGATAAAAGGCCCTCAATGATTTCACGGCAGTGGAGAACCAGGCACAGCAAAGTCTTGCTCCTCTACACCCCTCTCTTCTCCCAATAAGCCCCATACATGCCAGGCATAAGAGATAGCATGGGAGATGGTGGAACTGCCTCTGTCAGCTTTATGCTAGTGGAGATTCCCCCATTAAATAATCAAACTAGTCTTGTATTATATTACACTGTCCTGTGGAAACATGCACCAAGGTTTTACTCTCATAAACTGTGCAGTTAGAAAGTAAAACAAGAAATGTTTTTTTTCTTTTTCCTTCACAAACCTCATCACCTTCTGCTTCAAGTGCAAGGAGCGCTTTACCTTGTTTTTTTTAAACACACACACATCAGCATGTACAGTAAAAACACACCTTAAAACAAAGTGCTAACAAAACAAATCACTAAACTGTGCACACAATTTTCCCCCTGTGAAGAGGATGAGTGAGAGAACAAACATGGTGTTAGTCACGCTGCTTAGTGCACTACTGGAAAGTACTCCAATATTACGATAGTGTGGGTGGTATAAGAACCTATCGGGGCGGCCTGTCCATATAGGCGAACTAGGCAGTCGCCTAGGGTGCCAAGTTAAATGTGGCGAGGAAAAAAATCAAATAAAAAAAAATGAAAAAGATGGGAAAAAAATACAAATACAATAACGAAGATGTCATTATTTCAATTCCTGTGCGCATACAGAGGGAATATGAATTATAATTCATTTCTCTACATTTCTGAGAATTTATTAATATGTCAAATATTTTATTTACTGCAAAAATAAATAATATTTTGGCAAAAAAAATTTCAATTTGCGACGTAGGGTCAAGATGACTCACTCCGCAATTTTGATAAGCAATAACTCAGCCACAATGAAACACATCCACCAGTGGCAAGAGCTGCAATGCTAGTGACATCTAACTCAAATATACATCAAGGTCGCACAGCTGGAAATTCAGGCAGAGCAGAGATATCGTGAGTTGATTCATATCAAACGGTCATTTGAACACAGGTCGCAGGTAGATGATTAAGAATCGAGCGTATACTGTGGAAAATTGTGTTTCTTGGTGCCAAAGGATAAAGAATAATGTCTTTCAGCATTATAAATCCAAAATGTGAGTATCTTTAAGCTTTATTAAACCTTAGCGTTATTATCGGGCTGTATAACTATGAACTTTTCTTTGTTATAACTGGTTCACAGGTAATAAATAAGGTCCATAGAAGAAAAGTAACAGCGTTAACGCTTAATAGACTACGAAAGTATGACACACTCCAAGCGGGTAACCGTGAGGAAGGGGATTACTTTCCAAACAACCGGTGTCGGGTTATAATGTCGAAAAAGGTCATTTTGCTTCCATGTAAACGCTGTAACTAACTGTTTTAATAGGTAAGTGAGTGTCTGTTACTAATCATTGAAAGCAGTGAAAAGCAGTGAAAAGACATGTTGGGATGGCTGCAATGTGGTTTAAATCGCCAACCATATGGTGGGTGTGTCAGCCATCCTTAACTCTATAATGCTTGCAGTCGGGAGCACAGTACATAACAATATTCAAATGCCCCATGGCAGAAAGAGGAAAAAGAAAATTCTCTTGCATCTGACTTGCATCTGAAGAAGTGAGGTTCTTACCCACGAAAGCGTATGCTCCCAATATTTCTGTTAATCTTAAAGGTGCCACAGGACCCTCTGTTGCTTTTTAAAGATGATGGAAACTTACTTCAGATGAAGGCAGCTCACAGCATCAGACTGATATGGAAGTGGAGAAAATTTATTCACCTTCAGAGAGACATGCAGAAATGGAAGTAAATGAAGTAGAAGGAAGAAAGGATGAGGAAGTTACAAACAAGTTACAGTATGGGGACCCAGCTTCATGGCCCAGATGTGATGACAGTGCGTGGCAAATTCTCGAGGAACATGGACCCGAACAAGTTCATTAATTTCCCTTCCCTAAGGATGGAAATAAAAGAAAATTCTCTGCTCAGCATTACAAGAGGAAACTCATTAATGGGGAAGAAATTCATCGAAACCGGTTACAATATTCAGTGTCAAAGGACTCTGTGTTTTGCTTTTGTTGCAAGTTGTTTAGAAATCAAGCAATCGGTAAATCACTTACTGAAAATGGTTTGAAGGACTGGAAAAATGTATCTTCAATTCTCTCTTCACATGAAAGAAGTACAGAACATTTGGAATGTTTTCAAAATTGGAAAGAACTTGAATTACGATTGGAAAAAACTATCAATGAAGAAAATTTACGTGTGATCAAGGAAAAAAAATATTGGCAACAAATATTAGAGTGTCTGATTGCTTTAGTGAGTTCTCGGTGGGCAAAGTTTAGCATTCCGCGGCCTCAGTAGAAATGAAAAATTACACACTTCAGGTAATGGAAACTTTTTAAAATTTGTTGAATACCTAGCTTTGTTTGATCCAGATTCTCTCAAGCTTGCTGAAGAAATAGACTTTCCAACAGACTTTGAATCAGAGCCAGTTCGCATTTGGCAAAAGAAAGAGCAGTTTTCGTATGAAGGATGAGCCACACCCATTCAGAACCCAAAACAGAAGTTCAAAGTGAATTTCTACTTTGCAGTCCTTGATACTGGTATTCACTTGGTTGATGAAAGATTTCAACAGATCCAGCAGCTAGAGTCAGTATTTGGCTTTCTATCTGATATCCACAGCTTGCAAAAGAAAACAGCAAAACAGATAAGAGAATTTTGTATAAAACTGGAGTCGGCATTGACTCATGAAAATTCAAGACACTGATGCTATAGATTTGTGTAGTGAGCTTCAGGCTTTTTCAAGACGACTTAAGAAACATTCCACTCCTGAAGAAGTACTGAAGTTTGTTTGTGAAAATAAACTCACAGTCTTCCAAACATTTTTATAGCTCTACGCATTCTTTTAACTTTGCCATAGCTAGTGGGGAATATAGCTTCTCAAAGTTAAAATTGATAAAAACATATCTGCGTTCAACAATGGTGCAAGAGAGACTTGTTGGACTTGCCACAATGTCAATAGAGCATGAAATAGCTGGAAAAGTGGATCTAAAAGAACTAGTGACTGAATTTTCAAAACTTAAAGCAAGAAAAGTCATGTTTTAAAAGCACAGATTGTTTTTTATTTGGAGTGTTTTGTAAATACAGGTTAACGTTCATCGAAGAGTTTTCTTATTTCTTTCTGTATTGGTTGTGGGGGTAATGGCAGTCAAAGAAGGATAGCATAATGGATGATGTTAGATTTGTAATAATAAAAATTATAATTAACATTTTAATGCATTTTTATTTGAAATCGGACTGAAATATTGTCTAGCTGTCGTGTACAAATCTATTCTGAAAATTTCATGTCTCTATTTTATCTGATCTCAGAAACATTGATTGGACAGATGGACGATGGACAAAACAAATAATTAAGCCTCTGTTTAAAAAAAAATCGCTTAAAAAACATTAAAAAACATTAAAAGTAAAAAAGGGGCAAAATGTTTCCCAGTTTACCAAAAACCTCAGCCTAGATCTGCCCTTGGGGCGCCGATTGTATGGTTCAGCTTCCTCCTCCACAGTGCCTGAGACAGCCTTCCTGCTTTCCGTTCCTCTGGTGCCTGAACCCAGACCCAGTACAGCCCAGAGCTGGAGCACAGGGTGGCAGTGCTGCTCAGGTTTGGTCTGACTGCCCCTCTGTCATGATGGGCAAAATTTGAATGAGTGGTGCTCTGACCAATGCGCCAGATTGCAACACCAGGTTGCAATGCCACTCACTGAAATTTGGCCCAGCCGTCCTCCCATCATGACCGATGGGAGGACAGGCCAATGCTGAGTGTCTCTGTGCCCATGCACCAGGTCGCAATGCCAGGAGGAGGGAACCAGTCCCAGTCCCGCAGGACAGGAGCTGCAAGAGCTGCTGTTGTGGGGTGACTACTTTTGTTTTATTTCAATTTATATGTTGTTTTTTTATTTCATATTTGCTAAAAACACAGTAATCTACCTATAACTATTTGACTGGACATTCACTATGTCTAAAATATTTACAGAAATGAAAAAATGCAGTGAATAAAAGCTGTGAAAAAGAATGATTAATGACAATACATATAGCAATGTATACTGTTGATTAGATGAGTGTTCTCTCACTTGATTATACTGGGGCTAGAAATGTTCTCTCAGTTACAGAGTACCACTCTTGAAACAGCATTTCTCTACCATAAGAGGACCTCTGATGGTACGTACAATATAATAATTCATTTGGAGTCTCGGTGAACTACAGCACTCAGCTGAAGACCACTAGAGTGTCTGACCTTCATTTCTGCAGGTCCTGTTCATTTGTAACACACCTATCCACCTTCATATAAACTAAGCTGCTCTTAGATTAAGCCCTTTAATACACTTTATGGAGCTTTACATGAAATAATGAGGTAACAGACGGCAAATATAAAGGAAATATAGTTATTTAAAATCAGATCTTTAAACTTGGATACTGTGTGACCACCTCAATGCACAGAAGCATGCTGAAAGTTTGCAAAAGGTATACATTGTCCTATCTGTAAATGATCTCACAAGTAAAAACAGTCACATACACATCCGACTTAGGTGGGTAAGCCATCACCATACGTGGTGTGACATTAAATCAGGAGAAAAGAAAGAGAGGGGAAGAGTCATTGGGATAAAACACATTTTGAAATATTCAGCTAATTTTTTATAAATTTCTGTACAAACAAGTGACACTAATCGAAGCACTGAGTATTTTATGGGGATTAATGATAGATGGGCAGGAATTGATTATTCAGGACACAGCTGAGGGTCATTATCCCCAGCTGGTCATTAATCCTCATGAAATGGCCTGCACTGAGACTGTAATTACTATTATAATGAAAATGAAAAACAATTACTATAATAAAAAAAAGTGTATGGACATCTTATGGGGTTCAGCTTCTCATTTTATAACAATTTAATACCCTACACATCACCCAGTCAGGTGTTGGAATCATTTCTCAGCACTCCACACAGTTTATAATTTCGCATATCTTTTTTCTGTCATTTCGCTATGTAACACTGAGTGACACCACTATTATTATTACAGATGTGGGAGGGGGGACATATAGTGGGGAGCATAAGAACGGCCACACTGGGTCAGACCAATGGCCCATCTAGCCCAGTATCCTGTCTTCTGACAGTGGCCAGTGGGAGTGAACAGAACAGGGCAATTCACTGAGTGATCCACTCCTTGTCATCAGTCCCAGCTTCTTGCGGACAGAAGGTTAGGGCAGAGGTGCCAAGGGAGCGGCAAATATACATAAAATAGAAAAATGCTGCATATACAAAAGAAAAGAATTTTCCAGAAGAAATGTGTTCCTGGAAGAACTGGGAACCTGTATTACTGTGCTGTATGAAGTCAAACTGTTGGTTTTGCATTTGTTATCGAATACAGGATATGTCCACACAGCAGCTGGAAGCATGCTTCCAAGCAAAGGTAGACAGACATGCACTAGCTCTGCTTGAGCAGTGTGATAAATAAAGGGGACGCCCTTTGATGGACGCCCAGCCAGACAGTTAGCTGCAAAATCCCTCTTGGTAGCTGTTCTTTACCTGTAAAGGGTTAAAAAGTCCCCCAGGTAAAGAACAAAAAGTGGGCACCTGACCAAACGAGCCAATGGGAAGCCTAGAATTTTTTAAAATGGGGAAAGAATTAATAACTTTTGTCAAAGCCTTATTATTTATGAACTATTGCCTAAGAAAAGGAGATAATTGAGGATTGCAAGGAGTCACGTGATATGCTGGATTACTGTTGGAAAGGTTGTAGTTATTCCTGAGACAGTCCACTGTGTATGTAGAAGTAGGAGGAGATCAAGGCTCCCTTACGCAAGGCAAGGCTGAGGGGATGCAGCTGTGAGGTCTTCAATCCCATTTATGGTTAGTGCAATAAGGCCAAATAATGGTGGACACTGACAAGCAGCACGATTTGCAGTTTGAGGGGGTGATTTGTCCTTTCAGTCAGCTTGAACTGTTTGGAGATTTAGAGATAAAACCTAATGATATATGTCTGCTGGCTACGTGAATCATCCTGTATGGGACAGCTATCAAAATTGTACTGTTTGGCTACCTAAACAGTGAGTGTGGAGAAAAAAAGTGCAGGATTTGGAGGGCTCAAATTGAATTGAGCAGAACATATTGTAGAAAACATGGTCATTTGTCAGGAAATGCAGATGGCAGACTTTGAAGTTAAACACATTTTCTGAAAGACAGGGAGACATATGTGGGCTACTTGATAGTAGTGAAGGGTGTAGCCTGATTTAGGATGTACTGATCATATTAATTTGGATAATATGGGAATTTAATTTATTTTTATTTGATTTTAATAGTAATTAAAAACAAAAGCTTTTCCAACCATTATAGATACATATGATAATATAGAATTACATGCAACAAAGCTTTGGTTAACATACTCACACCCTTCCTTGATAACCTGGTGGTAAGAGACACAGGACCAGCCTTGCAGTTCAGGTTTTTCAATTTTTGAGTGAGGGATGCAGGGTTAAAAAATGCTGAGCTATCAAAGCTGACTAGGGTTTACTTGACTAACTTAAACTTAAATCAAAACCTAATAAACAAACTAAGAATAAAACTTAGGGAAACCAAGCTTAGCCTAGTTCCCTTGAAACTTAAAGTTTAAGAAGAACAAACATAGCCTACAAATAGTAGCAGTCATCGTAGATAGAGTGGAGAAAGTAAATGAGAATAGAGTAAAGTGAGAACGGAGATAGTGAGAAATGGAGATGAAATAAAGTAAGAACAGAGAAATGGAGATAAAATGGAGATCCTTTATTGAGGTGGGTTACCTCTTTTATAGGGCAAATGCTGGACCTCCTTCCTCTTATGCCCAAATTTCATTCCTTACCCACAGAAATGTTAGGGTACACTTACCCCATAGGCTAGTATGTATGTGCGTATTGATGACAGGTATGTACGCACATCAGTCTCTTGTGGTGTACTTGTTATGTCTGTGGGAACCCCCCTCCCCATGCCATTTTCCATTGTCCATTGGTCTAGATAAAAGGTCATAGACATAGGCGTGGGTACTCATTTATTTAGGAAACAAGCTATAGGTCAACTTTGCTTTCTGAGTAAAAGGTCTTAATATAGATATGCTAACTTTGCCTTAGCTTAACATACAGGATATGGCCTGTTTCAGAGTAACAGCCGTGTTAGTCTGTATCCGCAAAAAGAAGAACAGGAGTACTTGTGGCACCTTAGAGACTAACAAATTTATTAGAGCATAAGCTTTCGTGGACTACAGCCCACTTCTTCGGATGCATATAGAATGGAACATATATTGAGGAGATATATATACACACATACAGAGAGCATAAACAGGTGGGAGTTGTCTTACCAACTCTGAGAGGCCAATTAATTAAGAGAAAAAAAACTTTTGAAGTGATAATCAAGCTAGGCCAGTACAGACAGTTTGATAATAGGTGTGAGAGTACTTACAAGGGGAGATAGAGTCGATGTTTGTAATGGCTCAGCCATTCCCAGTCCTTATTCAAACCGGAGTTGATTGTGTCTAGTTTGCATATCAATTCTAGCTCTGCAGTCTCAGCTAGAATTGATATGCAAACTAGACACAATCAACTCCGGTTTGAATAAGGACTGGGAATGGCTGAGCCATTACAAACATTGACTCTATCTCCCCTTGTAAGTACTCTCACACCTATTATCAAACTGTCTGTACTGGCCTAGCTTGATTATCACTTCAAAAGTTTTTTTTCTCTTAATTAATTGGCCTCTCAGAGTTGGTAAGACAACTCCCACCTGTTTATGCTCTCTGTATGTGTGTATATATATCTCCTCAATATATGTTCCATTCTATATGCATCCGAAGAAGTGGGCTGTAGTCCACGAAAGCTTATGCTCTAATAAATTTGTTAGTCTCTAAGGTGCCACAAGTACTCCTGTTCTTCTTTTTGAGGATATGGCCTGTAGGTCTTTTGCATTACAGCCAAACTTACTTTAATATAAATTTATAAACATATCACAATACATCAAATACTTAAACTATAAGAAAAGATATATATATACAAGCAAACGGGTTAGACTTACAGGCTACAAGGGGACAGCAGATAATAGGATGTATGTTGAAGAGTAAACCATGGAATAACAGCAAGAGAACGTACTGCAGGCAGTGACATTTTAAAATCTAATCATGTCTAAATACACATTCTCTGAGAGTAAGAAATAGTTAAACTTCAAATTCAAACAATACACTTCAAACAAATGAGTGTGCAGGGGTCCATTCCACACCCTCCCAAAAAAATTATTTAACTATGGGGGTCTGCACATGCTGCCCCAGGAACAGGCCAGGAAGCAGAGTCTGACTCAGACTTCCAGTCCCCCATTGCTCCAGGGGGACTTCCAGTTCCCCATTGCTCCAGGGGGACATACCCTGGGACAGCTGTTCCCCAGTGTGTGGAGGAGAGAGTGGAGCCAAGACTCCATGCATTCCCTGCCCAAATGCATGGTGGGGAGGGAGGAGAGGGAAATGACCCAGCAGTGGTTGCTCTTCCTCTGATGCTCCCACCCACAACATGAGCAGACAGCATAGGGAAGTAAGATAGTGATTTACACCCCATTGTTCCCCTGCATGGCTGTGCAGGAAAAGTCACAATCTCTCCCATAATGTGGGATTTCCAGAAATGTAGAAAAACGTTTTAAAATGTAGATACCAAAGAACAATGATACATTAGGGAATCCACAACACACATGGGACCAGAGCTGAGAAATAGATATTGGAACTAGAAGATTGAGAATATGAACAGTTTTGGAGCTGATCATGTAATGTGTATTAATACCCAATTCCTATGCTATATGCTGACATACACGCATACTTTGCAGCAATGCTAACATCTATTTATAGTTCCACTAAGCAACAGATTCTTTTTTAGACTAATGTGTGTAAAAGACTCCTGCCCACGTGCACCGAACACCTGCCTAGTTATATTTAGTCTTTGTAGATGTTTTGTGCCAGACAGTATGCATGAGGTAAATGTCTATAAAACTGTGGTACATTTATATAATAGCCTTGTTAGACCTATGCAAATACCGCTGAAGCATCAGGAGCTGCAGGTGCTTCTCACCTCTGAAAATGAGGCCACTTTTATTTAAGGACCTAAGTATGCATTTAGGAGCTTAATTTTAGGCTCCCATGTTTGAAAATGTTTGTCATTGGCAACAGGAGCAGACTGCTGGGGAAGATCTAGGAAAGAAGCAAAGATGAACCACTTCTTCAATAGGGGAAACATGAACTATTAAAAGTCTGCCGAAGGTGCTTTAGGACTAGACCGGTAAACAGAACTAGAAATACCAGGCTTGGGTTATTGTGTTATTCTATTTTCCATGTAGGATCTCCACCGATAACCCTCTTTATGTAACAGGTAGTGTGTGTGTGTGTGTGTGTGTGTGTGCGTGTGTGTGTATGTGTGTGTGTGAGAGACTGCTGCCTGCAGTTTCAAACATATCTTTATTTCACTTCCCTCTGCTCTTTTTTTGTTAGCACCTACATTTCTTCCTTTTTGTATTGCATCCAAACGTTATACTGACTCTGCTAGTTTCAGTCTTGTAGCAGTAGGGTTTTATGACAAAATAAACTCCCATTAAAATGAATGGGATAGAGATGCCTTTTGTTTCAACTGAGTTTTTACATGGAATAATGAGAGGAAATTGTTACCAAGCATACACCATTCATTCTGCTCTGTTAGTGAAGAATACAGCAGCTGTGGCTGATCTAGAAGATTGGCTAAAATGTCCTAAATCAGTTCTATCCAGTTCAGGCCTATATGCCATAACATTATGTGTTACAATAAAACTGAAAGAGAGCTACCATTAGGAAATAGAAGAAAATGTGTCATTGGCTTACCACATCACAATTTAACTTTTCCTTTTGAAACTGAATTTTGATACTCACCTGTTAGAAGTGAAATTGTAATAACCACTTTCCTCCAGAACCTCTTCAATCACAGACTACAGATTAAAGGAAATTCAGGTTAGTAAAAAATGTATATCTTGGTTAAAAGTAAGAAAACAAAATTGTTCATGAAGAATGTGAAACGCTGACCTGCATCTGTTCATATGTCATTCCTTCCTCCATGTCAAAACTGCCAGAAAAGCCTATAAAGCAAATATCAGGCAATGTTAAATCACTGAAATTTTGGCATACATGTGCCTCATCAGAGTTTTTTTAGCAATCACAGCATAGCCAGAATGATAACAGAACAGTTTGTTAACAAGAGAAATGGCTAACCTTGATCTTCATCTGTTTTTGCTGCATTGACCACAGTGATCATGTAAACAGGTGGGAGGAGGAAATTCTTACAGTATGATGTGATCTTCTAGATGTTGGTATGTGGTTGTGATCATAGAGTCATAGAAATGTATGGCTGGAAGGGACCTCGACGGTTATCAGGCCAGCGCCCTGCTCTGAGGCAGGACCAAGTAAACCTAGACCATCCCTCAGAGGTGTTTATCCAACCTGTTCTTCAAAACCTCCAGTGATGGGGATTCCACAACCTCCCTTGGAAGCCTATTCCAGAGCTTAACAGGAATGGTCTAGATAATTATTCCTGCCATGAGTACAGGGGACTGGACTAGATGACTTCTCAAGTCCCTTCCAGTTCTATTATTCTATCCTTACAGTAGAAAGTTTTTCCTAATATCTAATCTAAATCTCCCTTGCTGCAGATTAAGATCATTACTTCTTGTTCTATCTTCAGTGGACATGGAGAACAATTGATCCCCATCCTCTTTATAACAGCCCTTAACATATTTGAAGACTGTTATCAGGTTCCCCCTCAATCTTTTGTCCCAAGACTAAATATGCCCAGTTTTTTAACCTTTCCTCATAGGTCAGTTTTTCTAAACCTTTTATCGTTTTTGTTGCTCTCTTCTTGACTCTTTCCAATTTGTCCACATCTTTCCTAAAGTGTGCCATCCAGAATTGGACACAGTACTCCAGCTGAGGCCTCACTAGTGCTGAGTAGAGTAGGACAGTTATCTCCTATGGGTTATACACTACCCTCTTGTTAATACACCCCAGAATATTAGCCTTTTTTGCAACTGCATCACATTGTTGACTCATTCAATTTGTGATCCACTATAACCCCAGGTCCTGTTTAGCAGTACCACTGCCCAGCTAGTTAATCCCCATTTTGTACTTGTGAATTTGATTTTTCCTTCCTACGTGTAGTACTTGGCACTTGTGTTTATTTCATTTCATCTTGCTGATTTCAAACCAATTCTCCAATTTGTCAAGGTCATTTTGAATTCTAATAATGGCCTCCAAAGTGCTTGCAGCCCCTCCCAGCCGTGTAGATGATGTGATCATATTGTAAAAACAGTCATGTCTGATTACAAGAAGAACACTGTATAAACGCAAAAAGAAATGCATAAAAAATGGGGAATCACAAGTGGCTCCTTTGTGGTTCCCCAATTTAGCTGCACCCAGTGCATATTGAGTGTTGCTGAGGATGGAGCACATTGTTTGCAAGAGTGTTCAACTTAGGTGCAAACCATATTTGATGATAACTACGTATGAAAAGTATACATGTTTACAAGCCCTTGTATGGAGAGTGCTGTAGCAGATGAACTATGTTTTACTGTTTCCTCTCCAACTCTCTGAAGCCCCATCCAGATAGGCAATTAAGTCATATTAGTGCAACCGCTATAAAACATGGTATAAGAAGAGCTCTTTCTTGCACAGTGTTTAAATATGGCTTTGCTTAAGGCCCAAGTGGAAGATTTTCAAAGACACGAATAAGAGGCACCAAATTCCCACTGACTTTCAATGGCAGTTAGGCACCTAACTGTAATTTGAAAAAATCCACACATGCCCCAAACTCAAGAACATTCTTTTAAATGGTTATGTCTGGTCCACAATCACAAAATATACTGTCTTTTAAAGCAGTTCCGCAAATATGACCTAATTGTCAGTAAAGACAGTAACTGACAACGAAGAGTTAATTTCTCTTTACTGAAAACTTCTAATCTCAATACCATGTACCCGACTTGAAAAGTCTATTTCAGATCATGAGTGTTTGTTTGCTTTCCTTACCTGTTCTAGCATCTGGGGCCAATATATTTCCCCCAGTGGAGTGAAGTAATAAATGGCAATCTGCTGTAAAAATGTTGGGCTCAATCAGTTCAGGAGAACCCTGGAGCAGCTGGAAAAAAGCAAAAGCCATATTAAAACTAAATTTTTTAAACCAAAAACTTCCATCGCAGAACATAAGTAGTTTTTCACTCTCCTAAAATCCAGAGTTAGAGGAGAAAGGGGCTTTCAATACATTTGAAATGAATAAAGAACTAGTCAAATCAGTCATGAATGCGCTACCTTCTTCCCTTCAGAGGTGTTTATCAAACACTGAAGGCAGCCAAACTGCACTCAGCATAAACATCACAGCTATGTGGTACATGTGAAAGAAATATCAAAGTGCAAATTTGTATGAAAACAAAAAAGAAAAAATGTGTTTTCTCAAAAGTAGGAGAGAAACAGTCAATAGTTTGAGATTTTCAAAGTTTGGTACGTAAAGTTAGGTTCCTAAACTCATATTTAAATTGCCTGATTTTCTATCAGTGGGATCTCATCACTTTTGATTTCAACTGACTGCTGTGAACATATGAAAACTGAGAATCAAATCATTTTTGGGTGTCTATGTCAGGATGTAGGATCCACTATGATTTTGACATTACAATGTTATTTTTGTAGATAAATAAGAAAGAAATGTCTGTTCCCATACTCTACAGTATCTCCAGCATAATCAACACTCTTCTCATTCACCAGCTTTTAATGCTGTAGAATCACACTGGTTAGACACAGACAAGACCAATTATGGGAGGTCCTTTACTCCACCCCCATCTCTGGCAACGCAGGAATCTTTCTAACAGTCTGTTATTCTTATCTAGTCACCTGCTCACTCTAATTTTAAATGTTTCAGGCAATAGGCCTTCCATCATTTCCCACTGAAAATGATTGTACAATATAACAAATATCATTGTCCTGGAGGGTCTTCCAGGGCTCATCCTAAACTTTTCTCTACTTAATTTCATCCCATTAACTCCTTGTTTTACTATGAACTACCCTTCACATTGGTGGTCCTGGGCTGAGATTCTGAAATTTGCCACCCGACTCCCACTGATTTTCAGATATTTAGCTTTTACTTCTTCCTCATCCATCAATCCTCCCAGCCCCCTGAACATTTTTTATTGTTCTATTAACTGCTTCCAACTTGCCTACATTTTTCTGGGAGGGAGATACTCAGAACTGAATTCAGTCTTCCAAATACTGTCACCCCACAGAAAGGGATTATCACCTTCTTGTACCTCAATGCTTCTGTGTACGTGGCTCAGAATCACAAAGGCTGAATCTATATCTGACCAGAAAAAATATCCTTTATTGCTTGCAAGTCTTCAGTAATTTTCAAGTGATGACACTGAATTATTGCTAACAGACTATTCAACAATCAGGAAGGATAATTTGGCTTCAAGAGCATTGGGCAGTTTCAGTGCTTTCTAAGTGTTCATGCTTTGAGTAGAAAGATGTTGTTCCAAAATACCAAAATGTTGGCAGGCTAATGATAATGTAACAGGAGTTGACATAATCCAGCTCGATTAGCCTTTAACACAAAAAGTTAGCCTTTTTTTTTTTTTTAAACACAAACAGTTGCAATTTGATCCTAGGACAAGAAAAGGGAAGGTTAAATGATAAAAAAAAAATGCAACCGTTTGTTCTGTATTGTGAAACATTTCTTGGTAGATAATTAATAAAATATTTATGCTAACAGAGGCCCATTTTTGAGACTATTGAGCGGGGGAAGCATTTGCATTTTAAAAAAATTAAACAAGCATTAATTTTCCTCTAAGCATTATGCCTGGAACTGAAAAAAAATCTATTTCATATTTATAAAAGATATGAGAATCATCATATTATGTTATAAAATAAATTTCAGAAAACTTCTATGTGACTGTTTTGATCTCCTGCTGTTTTATTTTAAATCCCTCCCTGCTACTATCCTGATCTGATCCATGAAAGGAAAAACAAGTTCTCTGATCTCTGAGGAGGTGGATTTTATGTTTGTTTATTAGCAGCTGGCTGGATCTTTCCATTTTCAATGTGTGTGCCTTTGATCAAAGACAAAATCTAAAACTATTCTGTATCGCTACTTATCTAGGAGACCTTCAGACCATAAACTAAAAGGTGGATAAAGCATTTGCCTAAACATTTTCCGTAAAAATTGGAAACAATTTCAAATTAATCAAAGTTTTTGTGATACTAACTAAAAATAATTTACTGGAACCAGAGTGTGGGGATAATGCCAAAGATTTAATTATATGAAAACATTATTAATTTTCTCAAGTTTTTGTTGAATCAGATACTTATTTTTCATGACTAAAATAGAAGATGAATATGAAGAACACATACAATTCAGAGCATCGTAATTAACCTTTATAAAGTTCTTCTCCCCCTCCCCTTGATTAATTCATGTAGCCTAATTCAAATAGAAATAGAAAAGAGATGAACACCACAACAACTCACAATACTGCACCTTTTTAACTTCCAGTTTCAAGTTACAAGGATTGCTCTGTTGGCTGAAGAGAGATTTCTTGAATCTCTCAATAACTCTTCTTTTCAAGTTGCAGTGCAAAGCTGGAGGAAGCTATGGGGGATAGAGAAACGGCTGTTATCACCGCTCAATTTTGACTCCTCTATAGGCCACATTTCCTACAGTGTTAATTTTTAAAACTGGTTGTTACACTGTATATGTAGACACTGATATTAAATAGCCCAAGCAATAAACTACTGTATAGAATCTGAAACAATGCATATTGTAATAATGTTCTTTTGTTCACCCACCCTGTTAGAAGGTGTTGGAACCTGAAGAGATGGTAACTGGGCTCACTGTGACAGGTGTAGCTTGTTATATTGATCATGGATATAGAGGGGATAGGACTGGCCCCTCTGGTCAAAATAATCTAACATCTGGGACTAGGTAGTCTTAAGGGAGGAACCCTAGGAAGAACAGATCCTGAGGAAAAGGCTTGGGCTGAATTTTGTGTTGGTTATCTTGAGTTACCAGGATTGAAATCAGTGGAACTATATATGAGGATAAGGGCTTGATGCAATGCAAAATAAAGTGAATGGGAATCTTCCCCTTGATTTCAAAATGGGCTTTGCTTAAGGCACCAATGTACTACTCAATACAACAAAGTGTGGCTGAATCTGGCCCTTCTATTGTAAGCTTTCCAGGACAGGAACTTTATATTTTACTTGTCTGTAAAGTATACAGAAAGGTTTTGACTTTATACCAATACAGGAAAATTTTCCATCTATGTTCTTGTGCATCAAAATGCATTCCCCTCTTTTTCTCTGTTTAACAAAGAAAAACATGCAGCATATTTCAGGTGTAAACAGGTCTCTTATAGGAGGATCCTCTGAACTCTCTTCTTTATGAAAGATGAAATCTTTTTGTGTTTGAATTTTTAAATTACCTTTCTGCTCTAAAAATAAATGTAAAGTCCCAATGGTAAGTCAGGCCCTATTGTCAGGGCAGCTTTTTACTTATATCTGTAATCATTCCAATGTGGAGGATAGAGTCATCCTATAACACATATTACACTTTGGGCTTAATTCTCCACTGCCTGGTACTTTGCATAATCATTTATCCCTGTGCACAGAGGGTGTAAAACTACCATTCTGATTTGGTAGCACTTGACACAATCACAGGCCCCGGTGCAAATAGCTATACAGGGTATAATTCAGTGATGAATCAGGATCCTTATGTTCAAAGTGTCTGGACCAGGATTATATGTCATAGATGTGATTTAACCCATGTTACATTTCGTAAATGTATACGAACAAATGCCATTTATAACTAAATGGAAACTTTTTGACACATGAAAGGTTTGACCATTATTCAGGCCATCCCCACATATCTAGCTATAAGTCTACTTGGTTTTTTTTTTTGAATTTTTCTGGGAATAACTGTGGTTATTACACTGGTATAAATCCAGAACAATTAAACTGACTTTAATGGAGTTATTCCTGATTTACACACGCAAAATTGAGATCAGGATATGATTCTGAGTATAATGGGCTTCATCAAAACCAGTTACATCCAGACATATGCTGCTTTCTTTTCAGGTAGGCAATGTCTTTCATACGTTGTGTTGTAAACCCTTAAGAACTTTCAGCCAATCAGATGATGAATGTTTCTAATCCTATAAGTAAGCAGAAGCCTGTGATACTGTGTGAATTAATACCAAATACCTGCACATGTTGGGGGCATTGTGAGGTACACGGGCTTAGGGAACAGTCAGCTGCAAGTGAAAATAACCAGAGTTGTCTCAGCTGCTGCTGTCTGATTCCAGATTCTGTTTCCATGAAATCAGATGTTAGATCAGTGAAAATAAGGCCAAGGTTTTACATAATGGTTTTTTAAAAACTTGTTCTTACATTATTTTTCAGAGACCAGAGCAAAACCTGTTTCCATGGAAACTGGATTGGAAAGACTGCTGGCAGCCAAGAACCAGCAATAAGAACTCTCCCTTGTAAACTTCAGCTTCTAGTTGTCAGCTGAGATCTGCAATTGAGCATTTTAAAAGCCAGCTACATATTTAAAGTCTGTTCTTCCTCAGATCTGTAAAAAATAAACAAATAATGAGGAGGATTGGAACTCTCAAGGGATCTGGTTACAAGGCATGGAGCCTTTCATCTATAGGTCACCATTTCAAATCTAGCCCAAATTGAAAGCATTGTTACTGCTGAGAGATACAAGGGACTGCTTGGATTACAAAGCATTTTGAGATTGGGTGTGAATGTACCCTTCACTTCAGATAGCTATAACAAACACTTAGGGGGGCACACCTAAAACAAGACCTGTCTGGCCAGAAACTAGCACTATGTGGGTGGGAGGGTTTCATGGGGTATTGTGACCACAGCGGGTGGGTGTGTCAGGGGGAGGCAGAACAAATAAAAACGGGGAGTGACTGAGGCTTTGTCCACACCAGACTTTTGTCAGTAAAACTTTTGTCGGTCAGGGGTATGAAAAAACACCCCTGACCAACTGAAGTTTCACAGACAAAAGCACCAGTGTGGACAGCGCTATGTCGGGGGGAGACACTCCCACCCCAACATAGCTACCGCTGCTGGTTGGGGGTGGTTCAATTATACCGGCAGGAAAGCTCTCTCCCACCAGCATAGTGTGGCTACACGGGATACCTTACAGCGGCGCAGCGGTGTAGTGTAGACAAAGCTTGAGGCTATGTTTATACTACCATTATGTTAGCAAAACTTATGTCGCTCAGGGCTGTGAATATTCCACCCCCCTGAGCACCATAAATTACGCCGGCATAAGCACTAGTGTGTACAGCGTTATGTCAGTGAGAGAGTTTCTCCCGCCAACATAAGTACTGCCGCTCGTTTGGAGTAAATTAATTATGTCGATGGGAGAGCTGCATTGGTACAGTTGCGCCACTGTAAGCTCTCTAGAGTAGACATAGCCTGAGAAACAGACAGACAGCCAGAAAGAGCATTTGAAAGCATGGTGTCTGATTCTGGCAGAAACCTGGGGAGTGGTTTTTGGGTCAGGGATGCAGATTGAAAAAAGTGTTCTTGGCCCTGTGAGCAAAAGAAGCTGTTTCCTACTCTTTGGTGCCTTCTGTGCTCACAGACACAGGATGTTTATACATTTTCTATAAATAAACAAAACTGCATCAAAGAAATACCTATCACCAAGTTGTACCTCCAACTAGAATATCCCCAGAGCCCCAAACTCTGACTACCACGTGGGTCGAAAAGAGGCAACAGTATCAACATTTTTACTATCTGTTCAGTGGACTGTCTGAAGTGAGCCTGGTGAGTGCTGCCCATTCTTAGTTATCAGGTGTCCATACTATGATAACCACATATGGTTTTAATTAATGTCTCTGAGGGCCCTCTGAGAAGAAAGGCTGGTATTTAATGGGTATGGAGCCTGAAATACTTGCTTATCTCTCCAGGTGGGCCCTCCAACACACAATTAAGGCACATTGACAGGGCAGGATAGAGAAGATTGCACTGCTCCTTATCTCTTCTTTAACAGACAGAGGACTTGCCACACTGTCAAGCTGGCATTAAATTCAATCAGTTCATTTTTTAAAAATTAAAGAGAAGTTTCTTTTCTTTGGCCGAGGGGATTCAGTTTTTCAGGCATTTCTCACCTTTGACAGGAATAATAATTTCAAGGATGTAAAATAGGTTAATGAGTCCTATTATGTGAGATACACATAAATTCAGTTTGGCTGTTCTATTTTAAAAGAAAATGGAACCAACTTTGCTCAGCAATCTGAAAGCTCCAGCGGTGATAAGCACGTCTTGCCAAGTATAAACTGTGAATTTTGGAGGGTAAGTTGGCATTTATTTAAAATTAGTAATTGTGACCTTTACTACTGGGCTGTAGCCATGCTGCTGGAGAGTGAAATCATTTGTTATACTAGCAGTTTGAGAGTACAATCTAAGAGATTTATACTAGTTACAGTTTTGCTTTAGTAGCAGTTTGAAATCAGAGCTTCTACTCTCTTTAGATATTAAACACTGAATTTCTTCAATTAGCATTAAGTCAGAATAGAAACTGTATTTAAATTCAAAATATTTAAGCCAACTAATGCATTCAGCATTTGAAGTACTGTGTTAGAAATAATAGGAAACTCTTAAAAATGACTATAAGAATAAAAGCATTTCATGAAATCTCTGTGCCAGTGTTTTATATTAAGTCATTTGAAATACAACACTCATATTACTGGCATGACAGAATGTTATTAAAATAAGTTTCTGTATAAAATCCATTTTAATGAGGTGAGCCAGTGGCATTTCTTACTATGACTCAATTATTACCATCCTCCACATACTAATAGTCAAGGTTAGTTTTATTTAAATAAAGTATTTTTTTTAAATCATGCCATCTGTAAAAATGTCAAGTTCTGTTGTTTTTAAAGAAGAGCAACTAAAATAGCAACACTGTAGTACAATCATTTTGGCATCAACAAGCAAACAAAGGCACTGGAGTGTTCTGAAGCAGCAGAAACGCATACCTGAGTGATGTAGATTAGTTTGTGCAGCTGAATTAGCATCTGCTGAATAGGGTCACTGATCTGGCGCACCTTCCTTTGTGACACAGCAATTCCTGCAGATGCTGCAGATGATAATGCTACAATCAGGAGGAGAGCCCATTTTGTTGTTTTTCCAGGACATATCACTAGTGTGTATAGATTATTTTTTAAATTATTGTTTCTATATGGAATCTAGACAAAAATAGTCTTTTGCCTTTTAATCTCTGACTTTTTCCCAATAATGTCCAAGTCTGAGATCAGTTCTAACATTACAAAAGGATAAAAGGGTTAAATTAAAACCTTACAAGTTTGACAGCCTTATTCATCATAAATTCAAAAGGTAGAATCACTTTCTCTGCTTAATTCAAACTAAAATAGATTATTTGGGAGTGAAGAGGCGTAAATATATTTTGCTACTCATAAAAGCCTTTTCAGTTTTATGTGTAGGGTTACCTAACAATATAATAAACACAATCCTCTGATTTTAATTGTGGCAAACTATCAGTTATTTTGCACACAGATTAACACATGCTCCTTTGCTTTCAAATATTTTATTACTATTAACAAGCATCTCTTTTACCTTAGAAATTATAATATGTCTTATGTAGATAGTATGGAAGTATTCTTTTCATAAAATAGTTTTATTCCCACTTATTGTGCCATATGTTCCTTGGAACAGTGAACTTTTCTTTCCAATAACTAGCCGCAGCAGCTTTTGAGAACACCTCAATGAGACTGTGAGACAATGGATTTCCTCATGTTTTCTGTTCATTGCCTAACTCAATGAAAACGGTAGTTATTTGTCAGAATTCCCTGTTCCTGCCAGATACCATTTTGGCTGACAGACAAAAAATAATAATTATAATAATTCAGGACAGGTTATGGAGGAACCTGTTAAAGGCCCTCTAGATATCATCATCACAGTAAGTATATTACTAAATAATTGGCATATATCATGCATAATGTAAAAGACCATAGATGCTAACCAAAATGGAATGCTGTAAATGAAGCCCATCATTTCACTCCCCTATCCTCTGCCCAGAGAAGTGTTAATGCAATGTTATAATTGAGATTTCAAATCTATAGTCCCCATGGCAAGTGTATCTCAGCGTGCTAGCACATAAGCAGAATTATGTATTATATGGTGTTAGTGTAGTTGCTCTACATATTCTGTATGTATACATAATACACACATACAATTTATGTCTCTATGTACACAGATGATAGTTATGCATATAAAATATATACACACATGTATGAATGCACACACACAGGGCAGCAGCTGTGTGCCAGAAACCAGAGAGGGGAACTCCTGAAGCCAGCTAAACGGACTCCCTTCCTTGGCACCCTTGTAGAAAAGGAGGTTTTGAAACGGGCTAGACAACGTCACAGGAATCAAGGCCTCGAAAGCACAGCCAAAAAATAAAATAAAAAATCTCAAAAATAATCGCTGTAAAAATTAATTATTGTTGAATTTTACATCTGAGTATTTTAAATTCTGAGCCAGATTTGTGTGTGTTTGCGTGGTGCCAAGGGATCGATATTTCTTGCTTTGCGAAGACTGATGTTGTGTGAAATTCCAGTTGTTGACATAAAATTGGTTCTATTAGTGCCATGGAGTACACATGGCACTGATAATAATGACTTGCACCAGCAGATAACTGAGTCCTTTGTGTGGTGGTGCTAGGGAGATGGAACTTACTTCCCTTGACATCCACCTCAGACAATCCCTGCCCCACTTTTTAAAAAACTACTGAAGACACAGCAGGTGTTTCCACCTGAAATCCCTGTCAGCTCCGGTGTATGACTCCTGCTTAATGACATCATTATATCTTTTTAGTGTTTTATTTGTGGGTTTTTTTGTATTATCTGTTAATTGTTGTTTTGTTATATATTTTAACTGTGCAGCATCTTGAGCACCTTGCCATGGGGCACTTTATCAATAAAATTTACATTTTCTGTAGATTTAGTGGCATGAATTTACTCTGTTTCATAGTCCATCACGCTACATATACATGAGTGGAGATTCATACAAGCAGAGCTACCTTCATCTATGAATATGCAGAGAAAATTGGCTTTAAAACCTCAAACTTTCTGTTGTCAGATTAATTGAATATTGATAAAAAAGTGAGTATGGGTTATAGAAAACACCAAATGCAAATAGAAATTTAATCCCCACGTATACATGTGTGTGATGTACTCATAAAAGTCATTGGGTTTTTTACACACACACACACACACACACACACACCCTTTGCCGTTGGTCACAGAAGTAAGCTTGTTTCGGGATACTGAGTACAGACTTTACAAATTTAGAAATTATTGTTTTATCTGGTTTGTAAAGTATTTCTCTCTTAATAAAATTTCAGAAAATCATGCCCCTATGCATTGTCTCCAGTTTCTCACCTTCACTGAGAACAGAGGCACCAACAATCTTTTTTTTTAAAATTTAGTCAGAGTTATAACATAAGCACACATTATGGGTCAATTTTTCAAATATAGGAGGTAATAGGCATGCATAAAAAAACTACACACATCTGGTGCATGCACCAGTAACTGCTTCCCTGTGTTTGCAAAGGTGGATTTTTACTGATGCACTTGTTGACTCTCTGTTTGATAATCCAGAACTGTGTCTGACAGAAAAATTGGAGGAATTGGGACAAAAAAAAATTCAAAGTAATTTTCTTTAACAAAAGCAATCATTCATAGTTTTAGAATTAAGAACACAACACTTTTTTAAAGGCTTTTACTTATTATGAATAATGTATTCAATTAGTTATTGCTGATTTTATTTAGGCAAGAAAGAAATGTAAAACCGATTGTTTTAAGAGAAAGAGAAGCTGAATTTTCCAATTTTATTGCATGAACATATTAATTGATTTGCATGCTTTCCTTTTAAGCTAGATCATCACTATTCTGTTATTCTACTCAATCTGTAGTATCAATTCATTCATGAAATACAGCTAGAGGAAGTTATGCATTCATAGGTGCTATGTTTTTGCCTGGGCAAAATACAGTAGAACTTCAGGGATAGGAATGCCTTGGGAATGATGGCTGTTTGTAACTCTGAAATGTTTGCAATTATGAACAAAATGTTATGGTTGTTCTTTCAAAAGTTTACAACTGAACATTGACTTACTACAGCTTTGACACTTTACTATGCAGAAGAAAAATGCTGCTTTAACCATCTTAATTTAAATGAAACAACCACAGAAACAGTTTCCTTACCTTGTCAAATATTTTTTTAAACTTTCCCTTTTTTTTTCCAGTAGTTTACATTTAACACAATACTGTAGTGTATTTACTTATTTATTTATTTATTTATTTTTGTCGCTGCTGTTGCTTGATTGTGTACTTCTGGTTCCAAATGAGGTGTGTGGTTAAGCAGCCAGTTTGTAACTCTGAGGTTCTACTGTACATTTATTTATATTACAACTGTATTGTAAATTTTTTTATTTACAGCATTGTGAAACCATCCAATAAGAGGATGTGTATAGATTATACTGAAGTATATGGCTTTCAGCATAAATAGGTTACATACATGAAATTGGAGTTTATAAACATATCTCCTTCCAAAGCTATTGCCTTGGATTTCTGAGCTATGTCACGAATACTCACTAAATCACTTATGGATAGGTATGTACGGTCAGTTTTGCCCCCCTATTCATAGAATCATAGAATATCAGGGTTGGAAGGGACCTCAAGAGGTCATCTAATCCAACCCCCTGCTCAAAGCAGGACCAATTCCCAACTAAATTATCCCAGCCAGGGCTTTGTCAAGCCGGGCCTTAAAACCGTCCAAGGAAGGAGACTCCACCACCTCCCTAGGTAACCCATTCCAGTGCTTCACCACCCTCCTAGTGAAATAGTGTTTCCTAATATCCAACTTGGACCTCCCCCACTGCAACTTGAGACCATTGCTCCTTGTTCTGTCATCTGCCACCACTGAGAACAGCCGAGCTCCATCCTCTTTGGAACCCCCCTTCAGGTAGTTGAAGGCTGCTATCAAATCCCCCCTCATTCTTCTCTTCTGGAGACTAAACAATCCCAGTTCCCTCAGCCTCTCCTCATAAGTCATGTGCTCCAGACCCCTAATCATTTTTGTTGCCCTCCGCTGGACTCTCTCCAATTTTTCCACATCCTTCTTGTAGTGTGGGGCCCAAAACTGGACACAGTATTCCAGATGAGGCCTCACCAATGTCGAATAAAGGGGAACGATCATGTTCCTCGATCTGTTGGCAATGCCCCTACTTATACAGCCCAAAATGCCGTTAGCCTTCTTGGCCACAAGAGCACACTGTTGACTCATATCCAGCTTCTCGTCCACTGTGACCCCTAGGTCCTTTTCTGCAGAGCTGCTACCTAGCCATTCAGTCCCTAGTCTGTAGCAGTGCATGGGATTCTTCCATCCTAAGTGCAGGACTCTGCACTTGTCCTTGTTGAACCTCATCAGGTTTTTTTTGGCCCAATCCTCTAATTTGTCTAGGTCCCTCTGTATCCGATCCCTACCCTCTAGCGTATCTACCACGCCTTCTAGTTTAGTGTCATCTGCAAACTTGCTGAGAGTGCAGTCCACACCATCCTCCAGATCATTAATAAAGATATTAAACAAAACCGGCCCCAGGACCGACCCTTGGGGCACTCCGCTTGAAACCGGCTGCCAACTAGACATGGAGGCATTGATCACTACCCGTTGAGCCCGACGATCTAGCCAGCTTTCTATCCACCTTACAGTCCATTCATCCAGCCCATACTTCTTTAACTTGGCGGCAAGAATACTGTGGGAGACCGTATCAAAAGCTTTGCTAAAGTCAAGGAATAACACATCCACTGCTTTCCCCTCATCCACAGAGCCAGTTATCTCATCATAGAAGGCAATTAGGTTAGTCAGGCACGACTTTCTCTTGGTGAATCCATGCTGACTGTTCCTGATCACTTTCCTCTCCTCTAAGTGTTTCATAATTGATTCCTTGAGGATCTGCTCCATGATTTTTCCAGGGACTGAGGTGAGGCTGACTGGCCTGTAGTTCTCCGGATCCTCCTTCTTCCCTTTTTTAAAGATGGGCACTACATTAGCCTTTTTCCAGTCATCTGGGACCTCCCCTGATCGCCATGAGTTTTCAAAAATAATGGCTAATGGCTCTGCAATCTCATCCGCCAACTCCTTTAGCACCCTCGGATGCAGCGCATCCGGCCCCCTGGACTTGTGCACGTCCAGTTTTTCCAAATAGTCCCGAACCACTTCTTTCTCCACAGAGGGCTGGTCACCTTCTCCCCATATTGTGCTGCCCAGTGCAGCAGTCTGGGAGCTGACCTTGTTCGTGAAGACAGAGGCAAAAAAAGCATTGAGTACATTAGCTTTTTCCACATCCTCGGTCACTAGGTTGCCTCCCTCATTCAGTAAGGGGCCCACACTTTCCTTGACTTTCTTCTTGTTGCTAACATACCTGAAGAAACCCTTCTTATTACTCTTAACATCTCTTGCTAGCTGCAACTCCAAGTGTGATTTGGCCTTCCTGATTTCACTCTTGCATGCCTGAGCAATATTTTTATACTCCTCCCTGGTCATTTGTCCAATCTTCCACTTCTTGTAAGCTTCTTTTTTGCGTTTAAGATCAGCAAGGATTTCACTGTTTAGCCAAGCTGGTCGCCTGCCATATTTACTATTCTTTCTACACATCAGGATGGTTTGTTCCTGCAACCTCAATAAGGATTCTTTAAAATACAGCCAGCTCTCCTGGACCCCTTTGCCCTTCATGTTATTCTCCCAGGGGATCCTGCCCATCTGTTCTCTGAGGGAGTCAAAGTCTGCTTTTCGGAAGTCCAGGGTCCGTATTCTGCTGCTCTCCTTTCTTCCTTGTGTCAGGACCCTGAACTCGACCATCTCATGGTCACTGCCTCCCAGGTTCCCATCCACTTTTGCTTCCCCTACTAATTCTTCCCTGTTTGTGAGCAGCAGGTCAAGAAAAGCTCTGCCCCTAGTTGGTTCTTCCAGCACTTGCACCAGGAAATTGTCCCCTACACTTTCCAAAAACTTCCTGGATTGTCTGTGCACCGCTTTATTGCTCTCCCAGCAGATATCAGGGTGATTAAAGTCTCCCATGAAACCAGGGCCTGCGATTTAGCAACTTCTGCTAGTTGCCAGAAGAAAGCCTCGTCCACCTCATCCCCCTGGTCTGGTGGTCTATAGCAGACTCCAACCACGACATCCCCCTTGTTGCTCACACTTCTCAACTTTATCCAGAGACTCTCATGTACCCAAAGATGACAAGAGGGCATTTCAAGACACTGCTTGGTAAGAACCTGAAGACAAGCTGGGAGGAGGAGAGTTTGGAATTGTGGAAAAGACCAATGGAGAGAAAGAACCCCACTCTTGGAAATCAGGAAATAGCATTCACCCTGAGATAAGACTGCGGAAGAACTGGAATTTGACAGAGGCAGGTGAGATGATAGAGTAAGAATAGCTTAACCAAATTAGAAAAATTAATAATAGTAATGCAAAAAGGCCTAGAGATATCCTAAAACAGACATGATAGCCAAAGGGTAAACAGTGTTATGCCTTCTGCTCAAAAATAATCATTACAGCATAGACACCTCCAACATTGTGATGGTCTATAGGCTGTAATATATTATATATCTATGTCATAGGAATTAGATATAGTAGCCAAAATTGCCTGGTGCAGTGATACGTTTTCTTTCTGTTGGTACCCATATGTAAGTAACTAAATGTTCTTAATATTTTTCCCTTAAGAACAACAGTTAAAAGGCTGTTTACTTGTTTTGAAGCAAAAATGTTCATTTGCTAACCAGCAAGTAATCTCAAACTCCTATGTGATTTGTTCCCTCCCTTCCTCAATGAGATATCAGATATAGATTAGCCACAGGCAGCTTGATAGGAAACAAATTTACTAGCCTTCTTAAATGAACTAGTATTGCTGAGCTATTTACTAAGCAGAGTATACTAAACCCCGATTTATGGACTACACAATGAAAAGGTAACTATGCTTCATTAATTAAAGAGCACTATGCATCTACCTTTTGAACCATAGTGGCATAATAATGATTTATTTGTGTTCCATGGAAAAATATTAATTCAAACTTTAAGGATCATTAGAAAAAATATTGCTGACCAAGCTTTAGACCATTTTAAAGACTAAAGCATATAACTATGTATTATGTCTTCTGCAAACAAAAATTGATTCACAGAAAGTCAGAAGATGCAATTGATTTAACACTGGCACGATTTTTATTTCCACATCGGCCCTCTCTACACTGTTCTGCCTGCCAGAATAACGTAAAGGGGTTTTAATATACATCAGATTTAAAGTGCAATAATTCCGACATGATAAATCAATTGCAACTTATGACTTTCTAATGTTGCACATTTACAAGTCATATACATTATCACTTCTGGATCTTAAATAAAGAGCTTAGTCATCAGCAGATTGTCAGTATGGATCCATACTCTCAGGGGATTAGATAGTAGTACAGGGGTGGGCAAACTTTTTGGCCCAAGAGCCACATCTGAGTGAGGAAATTGCATGCAGGACCATGAATGTAGGGCTGAGGCAGGGGGTTGGGGTGCGGGAGGGAGTGCGGAGTGTGAGAGGGGGCTCAGGGCAGGGGGTTCGGGTGCAGGAGGGGTGCGACGGGGGCTCAGGGCAGGGGTTGGGGTGCAGGAAGGGGTGTGGAGTGCGGGAAGGGGCTCAGGGCAGGGGGTTGGGGTGCAGGAGGGGTCGGCAGCGGGTTGGGGTGCAGGGTACAAGAAAGGTTTAGGGTGCGGACTCCGCCGCTTACCTGGAGCTGCTCCAGGGTGGCAGCGGCACATAGCGGAGCTAAGACAGGCTCCCTGGCCCTGCACCACTCCCGGAAGCAGCCGGCACCACGTCCCCGCGGCCGCTTCCGGGAGCGGGGGCAGAGAGCTCCGTGCGCTGCCCTCACCTGTGAGTACCTCTCTCAAAGCTCCCATTGGGTTCCCCATTCCCGGCCAATGTGAGCTGCGAGGGGTGGTGCCTAAAGGCGAGGACAGCGCGTGGAGCCCTCGCCCCCCCCCCCCCCCCAGGGGCCGCAGGGACATGATGCCGGCCACTTCCAGCAGCAGCGCGGGGCCCACGGCACCATGGGGGTGGCAATCCCACAGGCTGGATCCAAACAGATCCAGCCCACAGGACATAGTTTGCCCACCCCTGTAGTAGTAGCAAAATTCAGAGGAAAACTTATTAAACAAGATTGTACAACTGCTCTCCCAGATTGTGCATCTGATCTGGAAACCAACTCAAGAGCATAAATGCATGAATTGAAATCCAGGGAGCAGACATACATCTCTGCAATGGAGGTATTTCTAAGACATGCTTTAGAGTCTACTTTAGATCTAGGCCCTAAAACCTTCTAATGGGAGATATCAACATTCTCTTTAATTTACCCTAAGGGCAGTTATGTTGTCTCACAGACCATTATGATTTTGAGACATTCTAGCTGGATACCCCAGGGTGCATTCACAGAGTTTGTATATCTCTAATTACAACACTTTTGAGAAAACAATAGCCACTGTTATAATTGGGCAATAATTTGTGTTTTGTATTGTATAATTAAAATTCCCAAAACAGACTTAATAACCAAAAAGCTGTGAAACAACAGTTACTATATGTACATGGAAGAGTCTCTATGAAGAGCAATATTTCAATTGCTCAAAATCTTTTTCTTTCAAATACAACTGAATCCAGGTGACAGTGTAGATTATGAAGTAACAGCATAGAGTTTTTAAATCATATCAGTGAGAATAAAAAGCATCTGAAACTACAAGACTGCTTCACCAATGATGATATATGTGCAAACATATTGTAACTTACAAAGACTCTATACAGCACTACCTACTCAGGAGAAATTCCAACTGCATTAAATGGAAATTTGCGCTGGGTAAGGCATGCTAAAATAGAGCCCCGAAGAATTTTCTTGGAATTCATATTTTTAAAATGTTTCCTTAAGGATCACTCACATACTGTGTTTCTATCTCATACATAATGTTGTGCTCTCCTATCATTTGTTTCACTTCAAAATGTTACTGTTGAGTACTAC
Organism: Chrysemys picta bellii; assembly: GCF_011386835.1. NCBI lineage: Eukaryota > Metazoa > Chordata > Testudines > Emydidae > Chrysemys > Chrysemys picta. The sequence goes on from NC_088792.1 coordinate 74,920,478, forward strand.
CATGATCTTTTAGGTTGCGAAGAACCACAGCTGGAAGGCTATAAGACTGCCACCCTGTCACTAACGATGTCTCTATTTTCTTAACGTTGGCCCTGAACATGAGCGTAGGTACTCTCAGAAGCAGATCAAGAGGCAGCAAAGCTGAAGAAATAAAAGAGGGAGATACTGTATATGCAACTAAAACAAAATTTAAAAGAACTTGGAAATGGTAAGATTAATTTCAGTGCAAGTCTGGTTGTCATAAACATGCAATTACCTGGTCTTGGTCTGGATCCTAGGCCTCCAATATAATCTCTATAAAACAGAAGTAGGTTTGATATTGTCTTGTTTCAAATCATATAAATTTGTTTCAAATAAAATAAAATATAAAATCATAGAGGAAATACAAAAAAAAATATCCCTTGCTCCCTTCACATGCCTCCTCTCGATCTCCTACCTCCCATCCCTTTCTCCCCAATATTTGGCACAGTCCAGCAGCTTCAGCTACATGACCAGGAATCAACATTTTAAAATAATTTTGAACACTGCACCGTATACATATGAAAATATCTCTCTGCAAGTGATCCTGGCCATAGTCACAGGTAAAGAAAATTAGGATTGTGAGGGGAACAAGATTAAACAATGTTAAAAGAAACAACATATTGTGCCTGCCTCTGTAAGGAGCATGTACCACTTTGCAGAGCTTTTCTCTGATCTGGTCCAAAACAAAACAAAGAAGACCCACAAACAGAGGTCGACTTGCTTCAGCAGTGTGAAAAAACAATGATCCTTAATTTACGAAGTTTCTGGCAAGCAGTAGACAGGACTGACAACCACAGGTTTCCAAAATTATAAGTCAAGTTCCAAAAATAAATCATGAGACTGGTTTAAAAAGCATGAGTTTTTTTATACAATAATATATTGAAGGTTCTGTTTATTTGCCTTCTGGTTTTTGAGCCTTTAACGTGCAGCAAAAGAGTGTCAGATCCAGATCTTCAGTGTATAAAACCTTCACTAATCCGCTCAGCTATCTAAACCTTTTTCCTCAGTATAGCTCAACACACTTTATATAGGCGGGTAAGTATTATTAGCCCCACTTTACCTATGGTGACTATAAGGAACAGAAAGTTTGCATTGATGGCATTCTTGTCTAGTGGATAAAAGGTATTAGTTGATCAGAGTCTACTCCAGGTTCTAACAAGACTTTGTATGTGATCTTATAATAATAATATAATAATATATGGAGATATACCTATCTCATAAAACTGGAAGGGACCCTGAAAGGTCCTTGAATCCAGCCCCCTGCCTTCACTAGCAGGACCAAGTACTGATTTTGCCCCAGACCCCTAAATTGCCCCCTCAAGGACTGAACTCACAACCCTGGGTTTAGCAGGCCAATGCTCAAACCACTGAGCTATCCCTCCCCGAATTGCATAACTGAGCTATCCCTCCTCAAATTGCATAACTTTTGCATAACCTCAGTTATTCCATTGTAAAAGGGTGGTAACAATGTTGGCCCATCTCAGAGGAGTGGTGTGATGCCTCACTAAAAAGGATTGTGAAGGTCTACATACTATTAAGGTCAGTTAACAAAGATGTGGGAATAGTATTCAAGACCTCTTGGTACCCTTCCTGGTGCTCATTCCTCCGTAGACCAAGAAGGCATTTATATGTTAACAGCAACAGGAGAACCTACTTTATCAGATCATGGATTTCCCAAAACATTCATCTAATTTTGTAAAGAAGCACTAGCTGGTTTAGAGTACTTCAAAGGACAAGACACTTGTGTGCACAGTTAAATACACACACATGCATATTTTTTCCCACCAAAAATATGCTTTGTTCAAAATATGTTGCAGAAATAAAAAATTTTATTTTTCTACCAGCTCTAGTTGGAACTGACATAAAGGTGTCCAGTCATAAAACTGCACTGGTTTAACTAAATGAATTTAATGTCATACCTTTTGTTAAACCAGTGCAACTTCTGTGCATAGACAATCTATAACAGTATGTTGACAGTAGAGTTTTTACCTCAAGTTAATTGATTGCCAGTTAGCTTGAGGTAATTAACACGTTTGCAGACACTCCACAAAAGTTTTATCCAGGACAACTGTAAAAAATTCTTTGTGGAATATCCAAACTGGAATTCAAAATAACGATGATCAAATCTGATTTTTGAAACCTAAAATTGTACATACCTTGTCTGAGGTGGTCTTTCAGAAGCACTGAAACTTCGTTTAATTATACCTGAAACAAATGCACAAAGGTTATATTCTCTGTATTGAAAGAATAGTATAGAAATAAAATATAGTCAATTTCCCAGCAGATATACTGTGCCAAAATCTTAACACCCCCCCCCCCCCCACACACACACACACATACACACAGGACTAAATCTAAACTTCAAAATTCAAATAACACATTTAAGAACTGAGTCCCCTTGTGATGCACCAAGGATCTGCCTGCATCATAACCAATATCTCACTACCACAAAGACTGATGTATATGTTGGATCACTCACTTGCTTAAAAGTTAAGCATGTATGGAAGTCTTTGCAAGGCTGGGGCCTTAAGGTGTATCTTTTTCCCTGCAGAAAGAGTACTATTTTTCAGAGAGAAAATTTTCAGTTTTCATGGCACAATTTAAACTATCATAAACATGTATTTAATGCCGTATGTAATGCTAGAAATGTCTTAGTACACAACAGCAGGAAATAAATACAAAACTTAAAATTGCCACTAATTTTTAGCTTTTTTTACTTTGGGCCAAATTCTGTCACTCTTGTGTACATGAGCAGTACCTTACTTCTCAAATAGTCCCACTGATTTAAAGACACAAAAGCTAACGTGCATTGAGGTTAACTGACTTGCTCACAATTATGCAGTGAATCAGTAGGACAGCTAGAACAGAACCCAGTGTGTCTGTTCTGTTCTCTAACCACTGGACTGAGCAGTCTCCTAATCAATGCTAGGATATTCATTCACATAGTTCCCCAATGCAGCAAGAGGAGGGAAAATCCTCCATAATCTTTACTATTTATTCACTTACAAGCCATGACAGAAAAGATTTCTTCTGTACAACTGTTCCATTGATGATAACTTATCTACTGCTCCACAAACCATTTTAATTCTAACTGTTTAGACCACTGCCTCTTGCCCCCATTTTCTGTGGGAAGGCAGAATGTATCTGTACATTCAGAACAAAGAAATATTTCATCCTATCAAAGGTTATCTTAATAACAGAAACTAGGCAGGTCTTCACCATTTTTCCTTTCCATATTCATAGTATATTCTACCCTTGGCTAAGGTACTTATCTTTCCACTATTGGTAGTAACAATGGAAGTATTATTGTCGACTGGGAACAGCAGTGTTTAATCACTCCGAATCGGACAACATCGTACTAAAAAAATTTGTGCCAGATCTTATACTAGTTTTCCTACCATTGCTAGTGCTGGTGGAGCTGCATCAGTACTACAGCAAAAGTAGGAGATTTCAGAAAAGGCCCAGCCTTCAAAACTGAATAAACTTCCAAGTGACTTGAATCCTTTTCCATGAGGCTCAAGCACATGTCAAGATGTGAGGCCATCGCTACATTGGCAATTTACAGTGCTGAAACTTTCTCACTCAGGGGTGTGAAAAAACACCCCTCTGAGCGATGCAAGTTTCAGCACTGTAAAGTGGCAGTGTAGACAGTGCACCAGCACTGGAAGCCATGCTCCCAGCACTGGTAGCTACTCCCCTCACGGGGGTGGTTTTTTTATAATTTGTCTTAAACTGAGCTCCACATGCGACCACACAGCCACGTTAAAGCGCTGCTGCGGCAGTGCTTTAATGTTGGTAGTGAAGACATACCCTTAAAATGTACTGCATTATAGTCTCTACAGTTTTCTTCCCTTTTCAAGATTCCCTGGCAATAATGAAAAGATCGTGAAGGAGATTGTCGTCTATCATGTGGAGCTCGGTTTAAGACAAATTATAAAAGAAACCATTCATCTTTTATTTAGGTCAGAGCTGACAATAAAAAAGTCATGCCTCTCTCTTGTTTTCCCTGTTACTATTGTACACAGCAGAACAGGTACACCTACTGCATGGCACTTGGCTCAAAGAATAGGTAAATGATGCAACTACGAATGGGCTAGATTCTCTTCGATGAGTCAAGAAATAAAATATGGAATATTTTGGCTGCAAATTGATTTAATAGTGAAATTTAAGACAGAGAAGAGAGTTTCCACAGAACAAATCAACATCCATTGGGCCCTGATTTTGATTTAGGCCTTTGGGCACTACTGATGTACAAATAACATCAACAGGAGAGCCACAAAACTCAGTATCATGTGATGTTAACAGGACATTTTGACAATCATTATATCATTCCCTGATTAGGGAGTTTAGAGTGCTTACTGTCTCAAACACATCCTTGTGAAATGTAAAAACTTTGAATGGGGCTCTTTGGAGTAGCAAATGGCTCCTTTTTTGTTTATGGAAGCAAACACAATAACACCAATACAAGGGTGATAGTGTAGTTTTGATTGACACTGGAGTCACATAGCTTGGGTAGGGATTTTGGATAATAGCCTCAAGGACATGGTTGTAACAGAGTATAATGGATTTGGGGAATATATAAGAACAAATAGGCTCCTAGAGCAGTAACAGACACCATTTGGCTAGAGACCTCGTTTTGAACACAGAGTTGCTTGATGGAGTTCTGAAAAAGCAGTGTTAACTCAGAGAGGAGCGAGCTTCCCCTTCTCAAGAACATACGTACTTCTTAATTATACTAGATATACAGAATCCTGTCCCTGTGTCAAAGACATTGTCTCCCAATCAGGAAATAGCTTCCTTCCATAGTCCAACCAGAAGCTGACTCATCATATTTGACCTGCCAATCTTGTGACTTATGGATATATTGGTGCATGATATTTCACACCAAAGAGCCTGTCTCTATACACTCATAAGTACCTGGCATACATGTAATAGAGACAGTTCCTGAATCACATGCCAAGATTGGGGAAATAATTTTTAGTACCAAAGAAACAGAAGTAGTGATGCAGGTCACTAAACAATAGCTATTGCCCAATGGCCTTGTTGTGGTTAATAATAATAATTTGAATTAGAGTACCACATAAAGTCCTCAGCCGAGACTGGGGTCCCTTTGTGATAGACACTGTACAAACACACAGTAAGTGTTTATACAGTGATTAGCACAAGGTGGCACCTCATATTTAGGCACTACAATAATACAAATAAATAAATACTACCAATAATAATACTAGCAGTAGTAGACTGTAAGTGCTCCAGAGGAGGGACTGTCTAAATAGACAAGACAAAGGATGAGAGAGGAAACAGAAGCATAGACGGGTGAAGGACTTGCTCAAGGTCACATAGCAGGAATGGAACTCAGGTTGCCTGATAAGGCCATACTTTCTCCTTCCCATAGAAGTCTCCTTGGATTTTGTAGCCCATGGGGTTAGCTCGGCTTCATTATATTTACTTCCTTGCCTTCATTATATTCAGCAATAATGCAAGGAATCTACAGGCCTGTATCCTGTAACACATTGGCTTCAGCAGCTAGCATAAGGCTTGAGACCTATAAACTATGACACAGGTAAATGACCTAATGGTCACCCCTAAGTTTTGGGGAACAGAGTGTGAGGGGGAATTTTGTCCATCATGACATCAGCCAACCACAGGAACATGAGCTAACACCAGCTTTTGGATAGAATGCCCGCAGATGTCTGAACACAGGAGTGCCGTAGCAACAAGTTGAAGTACTTGATAATAAATTGACATCATTAATATGCTAATCTATAGGAGAATGACCCCCAACATTAGTAGCATGAGGAATAAGGAAGAGGGCAGAACCCCCTACTGAATATGTATTAGACACAGTGGTATCAGTGTAACATTTTATAAAAGCTGTATCCCAGCTGGTGGGAGTGGGGGGAGAGATGTAGCCCTTGGGAGGTGCCAGAATGATGGCAACTGCTGATGAGGAGAAAGGTGATGAGGAAGATAATGGCTAACAATTCAAGTTCATCTGCAAGGGATGATGTGAGTATATGAATGTTCAGATGTACATTCTGTATTATCTCTGTCCACTTTACTGGGTTCGAGTGTTTGTGACTTTGCTAAATGTATTAATAAATTATTGTAAGTATAAAAGAGTTCCTATAGTGTGAGTGTTGCAACTGTGCATATCGGAGTTCCCAACTATACTGTAATTTTAATAATACTGGGCCTGATCTTGGATGAAGAACCTGTCAAACCTCAAAATGATAACTGGGACTTCTTAAGTAATCAAAATAATTTATACATAATTTATAGATCAGGCTACAATTTGAATGGGGAAAATGGTGTTGTGGGGGGAAATATGGTTTAGTCCAAATGGCTTGTAAATTGAGGGCATGTCTACACAGGGATGCTCAGAGAAGTTAAGGAGAATCAACTAAAAATGAAAAGTCAATGGGCATAAATTAAAGTGTGTTAACCCCACCTCCACCCACGTTGAAGCTCTCAATCACAAGTAAAGTGGTCTTACTTGTTTCCTGTATATTAATCCTTCTTGGAGGAAGATTAAGGCACAGGTAACTAAGGCTACTTTACTCCTGAAACAGAACATCTATCTGGATGGGAGTAATGTACTTTAATGCACATTGACTTCTCACCTTTAGTTGATTTGTCTTAACTTCCCTAGTATCCACAGGTAGACAAGCCGTGAGTGTTGAGACACATTTCTTAGGACCTGTCCACATTTGAAATACTACAGCAGCACAGCTGCAGCTGCTGTAACTCTTCAGTGTAGACCCTATCTATACCAACGGAAGGGGTTATCTTGTCAATGTAGGTAATCCACCTTCCCAAGAGGCAGTAGCTAGAGTAATGGAAGAATTCTTCCATCAACCTACACTGCCTACACCAGGGGTTAGTTCAGTATAGCTACATCTTTCACGGGTACGGATTTGCCGACAGTGTAGACAAGCCCTTAGTTTATGGTAGTCTGAAGGTAAAGGAAATATATATCATCCAGAGTCTAGATTCACAAAATAATGTAGGTACCTAACTACCACTTTAGAGGCCTAAATCCCAGAATCAGGCCCCACTGGGATTCACAAAAGTCCCGTAAGTGTGCCCCTGAACCTGCAGGTGCCTAAACTCATTTGGCATCTAAATTTTTGCAGTAAATGTTCCCTAGGCACCTATGTATCTGCTTCTGGGTATCTGCACTGGGTTTCTGCTGCTGCCTCAACCCAGTCCCAGAGTGATTCATGAACCATGGAAAATAGGAGTTGCTCTGCCAAACTCGCCTGCAGGACCCCATCTAGAAAGTGTACTCAGAGTTCACCTACTGGATTGGGCCCCTATAAATGAACTTGCACAAAATGGTTGGCGCTGGGAAGAGGACACCCTCATAACTTTTAGGGGAAGCGTCTAGGCCAGATCCTTTGATCTTTACCAGTCCCTCTAATATGAAAATTTCGATTAATTCTGTGAGGTCTTTTAAGAAAATCAAGGGGCATCAAGAAAGTTGCTATGATTGCCATCTTTAATTGGAGACTTATTCAAAGGAATATTTAAGAGTTTAGCTTCAGGACTAACATGAACATCAGTAAAAGTCATACAAATATATTCTAGTGCATAGTTTTAAAAATTTTCCCCTAGCAGTAGTCTGACCATCTTCTTGCCTCTGCTTACAACATGTAATATCAAGAGAAGATATTATGACAAGGAGAGAAGACTAAAAAAATAGGAAGAGAGAATATTTTGCTTTGCTTTGCTTTTCTGTCCGGTAGTCTCTTGAAAAAAATGCCTCCAAAAACTAATTGGAATGAAAGAAAAATTAAATCAGCACTCATAAGAATCATTGGTCTGCCTGAGGGAGGGGAAAACAATAATAGTATTTGGTTTTTTAATGATTTTTCTAAGATCTTCTCAGTTTTAAGGTCAAATTAGCCTAATTATATATAATAGTTTTTATAAGCTTTTTAAAAGTTATTTTAGTTGATCCTGGGCGATAGCTGCACATTCAGAAACTGCATCCTGCATAGGCACTGACTCCGTGGGTGCTGAATGTGCCCACTCCCAGCCTCTGGCAAACAGAGCCTAGGGACACCATCCCTGCCCATTGCGGCTAATAGCGATTGATGGACCTATCCTCCATGAATTTATCTAGTTCTTTTTTGAACCCTGTTCTAGTCTTGGCCTATACTGAATCAACTGCATACATATTATTGTACTATGAAAAACAAATTTCTTGTAAGGTATCATACGTAAACTGGTGACATGCTGGTCAGGAACACCAAGATGTGCGTATGGGCTGTGTATAAAGAGTTATGTATATGTGCCAGATATAGATGCTTAAAATGTGTTTTGGAGGCAGTGCATAAATCAAGCCTGACACACAGATAAAGGAATGTGGATTGACCATGAAAGTATATTCACATATAAGGTAAAAAATCAAGCTACAAGTGGTGGAAGAAACAGTGTACTAAGCATATTGGAGGACAGAGTCTGTACCCTAGGGAATCTACCTGGCTCTTGAGGCAAAGACAATGGATTTGGGGAAATATAAGGGGAGTAAAAAGGCATTCTAATTATCCATCACTTTTGGTAACAAAAGGGACAACACCCTCTGATTCTCTGAACATTGGAGCCTCGTACCAGGAAGGGCTAGGGATGCTGTAAGTGAGAAAGCTGTTTAAGAAGACACAATTTGCTAGAATTACATTTTAGGCCTATGAAGCATGTTATTTTGTTTGCCTGTAACCATTTTCTGTTTCTGTTATCTTTGCTTAGTATCACATAAAGCTCTATTCTTTATTAATAAACTTAAGACAATTAAAAGGATTCGTTCCTATATGAACTGTGACCATAAGACACAATTTCCCCACTGCATTAGACACACAGGAAAGATCATAAATAAACAATTACTAAATTTTTGTCTAACCTACAAAATATCTTTCAAGGAAAATATTTTTAAATGATTTTAACAACAATTTCATATAGCACTATTTTGTCTGCAGTGTTGATGACATGATTTGGTAAAAAAAAAAGGGGGGGTTTGAAAAAATATTCCAGACAGTGAGCTACACTGTTGCACAGAGAATCGGGGGTGGGCTGGGGAAGTAGAGACACCTGGACGATGGTTTGTTTTCTCTTCATGCAAATTTTACTAAATTTGCCTAATTTTCCCAGTGGCTGAAATTCTGCTTTTTTTCCCTTCTGCACAGTTCTAATTTTCAGACATAGCCACCTAAGCTGTGCATCATACTTCATCTGGGTGTTCAAATCAGCATTTATCTGTACCCAGTTTTGCCAGATACCTAGGTTAGATGTCTAAATACTGATTTGAAAACTCAGTATAATTATTTTGGTCATGTAATTTGGGGATTCAGTCCTTAAAAAACAGGTCTCTGAACATCTGACAAGAACACACAGACACCAAACAACAACAGCAAAAAAAACAGAAATGTTGATATTTTTGCCCCATGTTCATGTTTTAAATACAAATGCTTGCAAAGACCACCTCTGTGCTTCTACAAAGATCTAGATTTTCATTATCTATAAGAACCATAATTCCCTTCATCATCCTACTTAGACATCTGGTGTTGCCAGTAGGATGCTCTGGCTGAAAACATCTGGTCTGAGAAACGAGTTGTGCTCAAATTATCTCCCATCCATTCAAGTCCCAGAGACAGCAGACAAAGTTGTGCTACCTATCATGTTTTAAAATCTAGCTTAAGGGTGGCAACCTTTTTAAGTGTAAACAGTCAAGAGTTTGTCATTCTCAACCCAAGTAATATTTTATATTCTGTTTCCAAGTATCTGTATAGTATGACTGATGAACCTGAGTAATGTTCTTAATGTTTAAAATCTTGGAATTTTGTTATATAGCTTTCATTGAAACTAAAATCTAATTCCTAAGTGTACTTGACTGTCCTAATGTAGCATTTTTGGGCAGACAAATGATGACTGTCCCCAAGACAGCATGATCTCTAGCCTCTTCAAAAAAGCAGCCAAAGTCAAGTGAAGGAAATACCCATATTTACTGATCAGATTTGGGACCAAGTGTCCAATTTCAGTGGTGACTGATTAGTTATTACTCAAGCTAACCATGGTGCACTGAGTAAAATGTCATAAGATAAAAGGACCAACATCACAGAGAACATAAGAGGAGAGGAATCTGTAAAAACATCAAATACTATTTTATCCTATCAGCATCAAACAGTTGAAGTAAAAGCAGACCTATTTAGGAGTACCCAAATAACAATTAGGTTAGAGATTTTCCCATTTGTCTTGTTTCATTTTTCTATTTGCTCATTTCTTCAGCATTGTCTACAAATTAAGTGCATTTACACTTAAAAATAAGCACCTACAAATGACTAAGTTAAAGGGTAATTGGGGACAGAGTTTATATTATAATGATTAAAAAACTCACAATAAAACTAACAAAATGTGTACCTAGCATCACCCTGGTTTCTTTCTGGCTGTATGTTTCCCTCACCATTTGCATCTCTTTTAGCCGTTCAGACTGTAAACTCTTCAACAATATGTCACTGGCACCCAGCACATTTTGGATGTTGCCATCACACAAATAATAATCATATACAGCCTATTTGATTTTTAGGACTGTTATAGGGTGATCCCTTGAGAGTCTTTTGCAGCCTCAGTAACTGATCACAACAACTCCAGGTGTTGTTTACCTCCACTGTGCTTTATTATATTCCTTCAGCAGGCCACAGCCTGGAGTGTTATTTACACACTGTTTAGTCAGTAACCAGCATCCCCAATCTCCTTCTGGGGACCAGTACACTACAGTACTAGCAGCAGCCAGTCCTGCCTACACCTACTTTCCTTTAGGCTACCTCTTCTCCTCCTTAGCATTTCCTTCCTGTCTGATTATAGCATTCCAGCTGCTGGGGATACTTCCACCCAATTATCCCCTCCACTATATCTCTACTGAGTTAATTGGCACCCTCAATCAATTAATCAGGTCCAAATTAATGTATACTGGTGGGGATTTGAGTGACAGGGTACTAAGTCAACTCCTGACTCAGCCCACCCAGTTATATGGTAAGATCAGATACAAGGCATCGCCAAGAAGCATGAACAATTACTACAGCATATAAGTTTGCATAGGGCAAACTTGAAGTTGTTAAGGGAATCTGTCTTGTAAGGTTAAAATGACTGCACTACAAGCTCAGTCCCCTTTTTCTTATAACTGTTGAATACAGTTCTATCTTTATGGATATATTTTTTAAAGGGCATAAAGTATATAATTAAATATATCACGGTATCTCCAGGCCCATAATTGGGCCAAATACTTTTGTATTATACCTTATCCTGCACATCCGTTTCTGTCCCATAGAACATTGTGGCATGGAATGCCGTTTTGCAAAAGAGCCATAAGTTTCAAGTAGGGAGGAGAGGGGGAATCCTATAGAGAAAGAGACTGAGTGATGTCTAGAATTCCTGGGTATTGTTATTCTCTTGTTAAGTAGGGGTGCATGCTGAAAAACCATATTCATAGGAATGATACACCATATCACAATCATTAGAGCTGGATGGGAAAGAGTTTTACCTGTTGTGTGAAAAATTCCCCTTTCCAAATCAGGACAAAAAGTCAAAATGTTCACAAAAACAAAATTCTGGGGGGAAAAAAATGGTTCAGATCAATTTAAATATTTTGTTTCAATTTTGACCATGTCCTATTTTTAAATAAATAGGATATATATATATATAGAGAGAGAGAGAGAGAGAGAGAGAGAGAGAGAGAGAGAGAGAGAGAGAGAAACACAAAGTTATTTTGATCCAGAGAAAACAAAAAAGAGTTTTTCATTTAAAAAATGTCAGAACAAAATGTTTCAACAATTTCAAAACTGTTTTGAAAACTTTTTCAAGTTGAAAAATTCATCAAAACCAACCCTTTTCCAAGAAAAGTTTCAGTTTAGATGTTACATTTTCTGTTGAAAAATATGTTGTCAAAAATTCCTTACAGCTGTAATAAAGATGCTACAAATATCAGGGAACTTTAAAAGTTAAAAATATATATATATTTTCATAAAGTTGCCTTTTATTTTTTCCTAGAAGAAAAGAAAACTTTTGACAACCTTTTATACCCAACACTGATAATATTCAGCATTAAGTAGAAACCATAGCCAGGTGATCTAAAATGTGTGATTTATGTAATTATTTCTCTTAAACGTAACCCAGCAGTGGTTTTGTACCAGTTACAAACTTTCTTGGTGGGGAAATGTGTGACAAATTCTGGAATTTCTGACTAAAATTAATGGGTGTAAGAGGAACTGATGGATTCTTTCCCCATTAGGTACTTCAGTGGATGAGCTGAAACTTGGCAAAGAGCTATTTAGCCATTAGCAAATGAAGATGTTTTGTTGGTGTGCAAATCACAGCCCAAGAAAAATGAATGACAAGCAATTTATTTATTATACAACATGACATTTTTGGTGTACCAAAATGGGACACCACTTATAGGCCAGAACTGATAATAAATTATGAGTCATTTGAAAGAGCTGCACAAATGACAACTTCAAATGTAGGCTGCTAACTTCTCCAAAAATTATTAAGGGATTTTAAAGAGCATTATCCAGTTATTTTGTGTTTCCCCCTCTACTGGCTAGACAGTTAAATCAACAAGAAGACATATCAGTCAGTACGTGTGAGAGAAGAAGGAAAACAATCTAGTAATTAGCACTGCATTGCAACAACCCTACCAAAACAGCAACATTCTGAATGGTTCTTGAAGCCTGGAATAAAACCCTACAAAAAATCTTCAGTCAACTGCATTTCCTCCACCTTCCAAAGTTCTTAAACAGGTAGTCAGAAATTTTCCATCTGAATGATATTTTGATGGTACATGCAGTTTCCACAAAATTGAAATATTCTGCAGGAAAATTGAGATTTTTACCCAAATATTTTGATTTTCTGTTGGGAAAACCAAAACAAAATATGTCATTTGGGGAAGATTTGACCAAAACTGAAATATTTTGGTTTGCTGAACAAACCTGAAATGTTTAATTCTGAGTCAGTTTAACACAAAACTGCATTTCCCTATGGTGGGAAATTGTCTCATGGGAACGGTAGTTTGGATGACTCATGGCCTCATTCTCTCCTATGGACTGTTGCCTGGCCAGACTGCATCTCCCAGTGTAACACAGTCTCCCCCCTGACTGAGCTGAATGGTATAGGGGAATCATTTGTCTGCAGGTGCATCATGGAAGATGTAGTCCAGCAAGTGAGCCTAGCCCATAGGGGAGAATAGGGTTATCAGCTGTAACTCCTATAAGGCAATGCGCTGCCATAGGGAAACACAGTTTAATGTTGAATTGAACGGAAACGAAATAATTTGAGTCAGTTCAACAAACCAAAATGAAAAAATATTGAAATATTTTGTTTAGATCAGAAATGAGAAAACAAAATAGTTTGACATTTCTGAAGCAAAACTTTTTGAAACTTTTCACTCCATGAAAAAAAAAATTGTTTCAATTTTTCATCCTGATTCAGGATAAAAACAAATATTGAAATATTGGAATTTCCTGTGAGATGGAATTTCTGATTTTGGCACAGTGGTGTTATTAAGCTTTTCAATACCATGACTCCCTTTTCCACACCAGGATGCCTGTAGGATCTCTTCTCATTTAGCCAGGGCAAGGGGGTGGCAACCTCCTGATACCTGCTTCTGACCCAAAGATTAAGAGCCCAATTAGTAATACAATTGCTAAAAATCCAGGAAATCACCAATAAGCCAGCATTTACACGCACACCAAATTAAACTCCACCTGTCTTTCAACCATAATAACCAAGCATGCACATAGACGACTACACTCTGTAGTACACTCCCTTTTGATTCTAACATCTAACTACACTGCATAATCCAATTCCATACAATCACACTCAAAAGCATACCCAGACTGCATCTCTCTCCACTCCCTCTGTTTATCTAACATAGGTCTCCGTTTTATTCTTTCACATAATCTCACCATTGTTGATGCAAGAGCCTCCTCCTCTGCAGCTCCATAAGAAGCAGCCTTCTTCTATCTCTCTATCTCATCAGCACTCTTATTTTTCAAATCTAAAAACTTATCTTTTCTCCTTTGCCTCCTTTGAGCATCTCAATTTCTCTATCCATCAGCTTTTTAAAAGAGTGGTTAGTATATTGGGATATATCTCATAAGAAAGATGCTATACAAAATAAAACAGCATTATATTGCAGTGAAAGAATGGCACCACTAGGGAACGTTTCTCTTAGTCTTCTTTTACTGGGGGCCTTTGCTCTCACAACAGATGGTGAGCTTGCAATTAATCAGAAAATACCCAAATATTTCAGAACAACTCAGATGTCTTACTGTTAGAAATCAGTGTATTGCTTCATGCTTAAAGAAACTCACCAAATGCAGATTCTTTCAAAGGACTTGAACTGGAGCTGCTGGAATTATCTGATATGTCCAGCTCATCATCTAATTCAGAGAAGATATCTGTGCATAAAAATAAAAGCAGAAAGGAAGCTTTTAACCAAGCTCTAAGCAGAATGCTAACATTCCTGGTGTTTCTTCTGCTATTGACTACCTTTCTCAGAGTTTTCTAAAGTGTAGTTGTCATCTGATACGATTTCATCACATGTTCTATCTTCATCTTTTCCACATGTTGGATGAAAGTTTTCGGTTGGAATGTCAGTTGTTTCTGAAAATTCGCTTTTAAAACTGGCTGCTCCACTGCTGCTGCTGCTGAGGCTTGACTTCTCCGAATGCTCCTAACAATGAAGAACAAAGAAGAGAACAAGTGAAGGAAATATTACCAATTTTCCTTTTTACAACGATGTCCAAGGCTCATTATAAAATCTGACAATAAAAAGTCATAATTCATAAAAACGTACTATAGTTCTTGCTCGGCTGCTTGTCCTGCTCTCTGATCCTACCAGTGATTCTGCATTTATGGTAGAGTCCTTTTACTTATCTGAAATGATTTTTACTTTTTATATAAAAGATGTCCTAGAAATTGTATTTCAACTCCAAAAATAGGTTGCAAAGAGTACCAACAAAGCTCTTTTTCACCATATGTGTTCTCTACAAACTAAAAGGGGAACAATATGAAAATATGAACAAATATTTAATTTAAAAATAGAAATATTGAACAAAGACAGACAGGTCCCAGAGACAACCAAGATGAGAGATTTAACCTCTTTCAGCTTGGACAATTAAAAGCAGACAGGTTTCTTGACATAACAAAGTGTGTAAGGCAATCAAGTTTAGTAAAAAAAATAATAATAATAAAGTAAGCTTGATGTATATGCCTCAGAGACCTCATGAAGTGGAACCAACCTGATTCTGATTATTATTGCTGACATAAAGCTAAGAAAATAAAAAACTGGCATACAACTTATACTGCTGTTGTAAGTGTCTCCTGTATGTGCTGAATCTGTCCATAACAAGGAGGTCTTTAATGAATATCAAATGCTCCAACCACCACTCTGATTGTTTATAGCTTTTCAGGACACAGTAGAGCTCTCTGATCCCTCTTATGCCTCTATTTTAATGAGACGTGTTTTGAAGGCAGACCAGTTTATATTATTTATCTCCTATTCCTTTTTATCATGCAACACTCCAACAGGATAATGTAAAACAAAGGATGAATTTACTTACAGACAATAGCTATTACATGTAAAGATAGGAACAATATATAAAAAGAACATAAAACAAATCATTAACTTTATTATTATTAATTATTTGTATTATTGTACTTTAATATTCAGTAATTTCAGGGGACAATAAAGTTTCTCCCAAACATTCTGCATTTACGAAAGGTGCTGTCTTAGGTACTTGCCCTTCTGGATATTAACTGATTCTCAGACCTTCTCCATACACCTTCCCTAAGGTGACTGTCATCTCACCATGGCTGTACAAAATGAATGTGATCCCAACTCCACCGCTCCTTTGAAGGTCACTTAGTGAAACTCCTGAATACTGACTGTAGTGCTAACTGCTCAATAGTTTAAGCCAATTATTCCCTCCATTCTCTCCCACATTCCCAATTCTACAACTCAATCCAGAAGGCTAAATAAATAAATCCTCAGGAATTTCCATTGCAACACCTAACAGGAAGGATAACCTTATGGCTCAGTACTGGACTAGGATTTAGGAAACTCTGCCAAAGGCTTCACAAGGAATCTTATGTACTTCACAATTTTCTGTTCCTCAATTTTTCCGTCTGTAAAATGGCAATAGCAATACTTCCCTGCCTCAACGTGTGTAGAAGATAAATTTATTAATGCAGATGAGGTACTCATATACCAGACTGATGACTACAATAGTAAAACTTATTATTATATAAACAGGTACTATTTAGGACTGTAGATTCCAGCGTTATCACATTACAATAGGGTAGTAACATGGAAAACTTAATTTTCAATGTGCACCTGAAGATAAATTGTAGCAATTTAAAATCTTAAAAGCAACATAATTTTTAAGAATAAAACAAATTTCTCTCAGACAGTATGAGTGAAGTAAGACGCTTTAATGCTTCAGGAACAGGGAAAAAAGGATATCTAAAATTTTAGGGGTGCTGCCTGCATGTGGAATTTCTAGAAGCCTCAATCTAAAGAGCATTCTGATACCACATGTTGTTGATGATGTGACCCAAAAGTGGAGATCTACCCAGTGACTTTTGATGCATTTATCTTCAATTAGGTAAGATGTAGTCCCAGCTGCTGAACTCCTGATGGAAATACAATAAATTTCAATTAGGAATTGGCTGGCATGGGAGGGGAGTTCTCTCACTGTTGCTGTCTTCTCCAGAATTCCGTCTCTTCGTGAGGTTCTTTTCTATCTTTCTTTTCTTGCTTTAACAGATTTCTCCCAAGGTCATCATTGGAATTAGTGAATGGATGGTAGATACATGAAATCTCTTTTGCCCATAATCATTTCAGCCCATAGGAGATTGTCCAATAAAGAGAAAATGGTGATGCACTGAAGTATGGATGGCATGTTCCTCCCAATATAGAATCAAATGTATGTTTTTTTCTTCCTTCTGTTTAGAATTTCAAAGTTTTGTCCTACCTAGCGCTCATGTGCTGATTGGATAAATATGTAACTTAAATGTTTAATCACAAAAAAGTGTACACAGTCTAATGGATGGAAAACTAGACAAAAGGAAGTTTCAAATAAAGACGTTAACATATACCCTGTCCTCTTTTTCTGACATTGGTGGGTAATCATTCGTATATTTATAAATATATTTTTCTAGCATTTCTGTCAAATACATTTTCACTACCAAACTCCAAAAATTATATTATTTTTCCCAGACGTAGAAACAGCCTTTTCAGAAACTTTCCACTTTATCACATAATTACAATATTATGGAGTTTTTTTTAAAAAAAAGCTCCTTGTGACCAATAGACTAAAATGACTCCAACTGAACAAATCAGGTCTATTGGATAATTACCATTCTTCATTTAGGCATTTTTAAATGCATTAGTGGATTTACAGTAACAATCCCAATAACAGTTTTTTGTGATGAATGAAATATACATATCCAGTGCAGAAATAATTAAACTGTTTTATGAAATACCCAAAGCAATATCAAATCATATTGTGGGGCTGTTTGCCAAACTTCAGATTTAATCAAAACAATTTGCTAGTTTTACTAGCATGAGAGATACAGAGGAGAGAACCTGAAAAGGTTATGACTGGTTCCCAGGAGTAAATACTCAAAAAAGAAAATGTACTTGCCAAGTAACTGAGTAAATTATCAGTGTTGTTGGGATAAACATGTGCCTCTGGAAACTAGTGCCTAAGCACTTGGGGCATGAGCATTCTCTTTTGAGGAACTGAACATTTAGCACAAGGTTTACAGGAGTCATATCCCTAGTTCTTTTCCATTTAATCAAAAACTAACAAAAGACTTGAAGAAATGGGAGTGAAGGTTGGGCAGTATAGTATTGTACTGATAATCTATTTGAAGAATTACAAATCGTTTGAGTATTGTTAATATTGAACCCTACCCTGGAGAGATTAACTGGTAATAAACAGCCCTCAAAGGAAGTGGGTCACAGGAAAAGCTAGTTAAATAAAAAGATTGCAAGATTACTCTCCCAAACTGGCATCAGATCTAGACACCAAATCAAGAAAGTAATGCTGCCTAAAATGTGTGAATTGAGTCTTACAGATCTCCGTGTTAGAAACATTCTTCAGACATGCTCTGGAGGCTGCGCTGGAACTGGCTAAATGTGTCCTGCAGCCTTGAAGCAGTGTGACACCTGCAAGATTATAAAAGATCCATAGACAAAGTCTGTTTAGTTAATCTCTGAACAAAAGAGGACTCTCCATCTCCGGCTATCAATCTGCCAGAGCTGAGTATAAATTTAGTCCTAGCTATCTACCAACACCATAGAGCATATGGAAGCAGCAGCAAGTGATAGAGAGGAATAGAATATGTTGGTTTTCACCCCCACCCCCAGAGGCGCAGGAAGGATGTTAAATAAATAAATCTAGTCCCAGCTAGAAAAGAGCTAATAATTTTTAATATTTAGATTATTCTTCCCTCTGTAGGGAGAGATTCTTGGAGGATGCTGGAAAATTTTAGAAGGAAACCAGATAGCTGTAGGGAGGAGCTTGGGGTATAGGTGTTGGAAAACTTTATCCTTATGGAATGTCACATTCAGAGGGCCAGCAATCAGGACCCGGCTCTCACTTACTCTATCTATTGTTGCGGCCACAGAGAATGCCATTTTGAGATCTGGATGGTAAAGATGACACTCCTCCACTAGCATAAAAGGTAGCTCCATCAAGTTTGGCAACCTCAGGTTCAGTTCCCATGAGCTTTGTGGTTCTCATACAGGTAGAAAGACCTATGTCCTTGAAGAAATATGTTAACGGTGGGATACCCAAAGACTTAGAAACCTTTAAACAGGGTGTGGCTGGATGATATTATTATTTATGTTATCTTAGCCTGTAGGAGCCCCAGTCATGGATTGGAACCCCATTGTGCTAGGTGCTATACAAACACAGAACAAAAGACTGTGTGATTAACTTTAACCATGCTTACAGAAATTCTTGATTTCCTGACTACAATATTCTCAAAAAAGAGGAGGATCTAAGAAGTGTATTCTTGGTGGAGCCACCCAGCAGGGAGAGACATGCTACACCATGCCCCAAGGAGGTGCCAGTGGTGAGTCAACCCCTTCACAGCGGTTGGAGAATGCAGGCATCCTTCCCACCCCTGAAGAGCAGGGGGACTGACTGATCCAGACAGACAAATACCCTAAACTTAAAGGTGTGGCTTGATAGGACGGACAACATGAATATAGAGTATCTTCTCAAACGGATGACTGAAAACCAGCAGCAGCAACTCCTGCAGCAAATAGCTGCCCAGCAGCATCAGCTGGTCTGGGTCTTATGGGCAGAACAGCAGGAACAGCATCAAAGGCTGTTCCAATAAGTATTGGCCCTGATGGAGGCTTTGGGTCTCCACACGGTTTCCCCTCCAGCGACTGTAGCTCAGGCCAAGTGGCCCCACCCATGGCAGTAAAACTCACAAAGACGGGCCCTGGGGACAACCCAGAGGCTTTCTTGGTAATGTCTGAGTAAGGTGGAGATGGCAACCCAGTGCCACCTGACCAGTGGGCCACCCTGTTGTCACCTTACCTGACAGGAGCTGGTATGCCATAAGGCCAATACCTGCATACCAGGGATTGGACACAGTCTCTGCCCAAGACTATGTCCGGGTAAAAGTAGCTATACTTGACTACCTTGACATCTGACACAAGTTCTCTGGGTAGAAATACTTCCAGGGAGCCTGGCCCCACATGGTCACTCAGAAATTAAGAGACCACCCCCCCCCCCAGAAAGGCCACAAGGAAGCAATGTTGCCCCTCCTGCCTTACAGGCACCAGTGGTTAGTCAACCCCTTCACACCCCTCATGAGGGTCTAGGTGAATTGTGTCCCTTTTTCTCAGGAGTTCACCCCTCCTTATACTGAGCTCCTGTCTTTGCCCAACTCGTCTCAAAACTTCCTGCCAGGGTTCTAATTCCGGCTTCTTCCTCAAACCCTTTCCCCTTGGAAGGATCAGAGCTCCTACCCCTTCCTGGTCTCCTCCATGCCAGAGAGACTCACAACTGGTCCTACTATTTACATGATTTCTCTGAGAATGAGGAAAGCAGACCTATATATAACCAGCATGCTGTATCAGCAGCCCACTGTTTTCATAGTTGTTGAACTGCAAGTCTCAGAATCCTTCTATTTTCTATTGTAAAGCATAAGTCTTAACTGTGCAGGACAAATGACTTCTGTGCAAGATTTGATGCATTTCTTAAGAGCAGCTGAAGTCTGTATTTTAGCAAAATGCTATAATCCCAGCCACCAAGTGCAGTGATTTCAGATTTGGGTGTAGGATCTGTCTGAGACAGACAATCTGGGAGAATTAGAAGTTGATATGTAGATTTTTTTCATTGTGCTCCGATAGCCCAAGAATCAGATTTTCAATGTCCTGCCTTGCCTCAACTTTCTGATGGCCCTTGATAGGATGAGGGAAGGCATAATGGAAAATCTTGCTCCAATCTTGCCCCATCTTGAACAAAAGCCCTTTCTTATTTTTAAGTATATAAGTTAATAAATTGTCTCTCACCTCTTACTGATCTTTAAAAAACTATTGCTATACATGAACCACACTTCTGCTTCCTTTCCAAGTGCTCTGTGGCGTTAAGCTGTCTAGAGCACTCCCTACTCCTATTCCTCTCTATAATCACCATCTTCCCGACATTGGTGTATCAGTGCAATATCTGACACACACACTCTCTCTCCTCATCCATGTACTTATATGGCCCTCGTCACCAAGGATATGAGCACTATCAGAAGACTGTATCTTCCACTTTCAAAGGGGTGACCTCTGTATATAATCTCTTCCATTTCTAACTTCTAGGAACCTATGATTATGAAAAACAAAAAAACTTATACCATTAAGTTTCTTTCTGACCTGTTTGCAACACAAACATTCAGAAATGATTGAATGTTTTTAAAAATGTAATAAAAAGAAAGTTATTGCTCTTTGGCTTGGGTCTTTTTTGCCACATTTCAGCCCAAAGCATTTTCATACTAGAAATATAAAATCCTAAAATAAAAGGCTGGTGGGGTGGGCGTAGAGGGTTATAATTATCACTCTTAATTGCAGAGCAGTGGTGATACCACGATAATAAATGGCATAAAAACACTTGAACACATTAATGAACTGCAACTAAATGAAATTAATGAATATGCTTGTCCTTGTCTTTCTAATGTCCTTGATATATTGATCACACATTTTCACAGCTGACAATTTAGAAAATAAATCATACAAGAAATGGCTAATTTACCACATTCAGCAACTCTTGGGAAAAAAATACCACCAAAACATTTTTCACAATGGATGTATCTTATTTTCCCAAATACTGTAGAAGTTTACTGATAATACTATACTATACTATGTTTAAGCAAGCAACCTCTTCCAGGTTTCTTTTAACCATACAAAAAATAGCTTCCAGTTCTTAAACTGTAGTTCAAATATGTGCTACTTAAATGCCAAAATGGAGCAGCATCAGGATGAGATCAATAGAGCAAAAGGAGGAAGAAGATAACAGTTCATGGAGGGTTAGATTTTCAAGACAAATAATGGTCCTTGTTGATTTAAAAAAAAAAATTGTGTACATCAGTGCAGATGTAAGCTGCCTCCATGAAACTGTAATCACAACAAGTACAAGGTTTGCATATTTTAAATTAAAGTCAAGATTATATTATGCTCACTGTAACATTAATAACCTGTTGCATTCTGCATGATTTGAAAACAAACATATTATTTGCTTTAACTAATAAGAGACCAGCCTATGCATACATACACAATTGTTTTAAAAGAAAAATACATTTAGGAATGAACTGGTATCTGACTGGCTGAAGTTGTATTTAATTTAACCCTCATCAATGAATAATACTCAAATCCATCAAGTAAAAGATACATCTAGGCACAGATGAAGAGGAAAATAAAAATAAACATTAAACTAATCCAATTCTTATTTATGTTCCGGAGCTGACAAGAGTAAAAACAACAAACTGTTTTGCTAACTACATTTTTACCTTGTAATGCAGATGATACTTGGAAACAAATGCAAGGTTATCAGAAGCAGGGCCACCATCCTTACCTGTGGCTAGGGAGTGCAGAGCTCAGTTTAGAGATGGCAGAGGATTGCAAGGCAAAGTGGAATTAGGTCACTTTGAACTCCCCTGATTGTGAGCTGGTTATGTGACTGTCCAGTTTTATTGTGTAAGTTACAGCTGCTCTTCATGACACTAGCTGCCAATAGCCTGGGGGGGGAGGGCAGTCACAGCAACCAGGGATTACTTGGGCACCAAAAAGCCCAGGCCATGCTTCCCACTGGCCATGCCACTTGCCATTCATTAGGAGGGAAAGTGTAGCAACTGCTTTTATATTACTGCAGGATTCCAGCCACTGCACTGACCGTAGAGCTGCTTTGTGTTGGTGGAACAGTGCAAAGAGATCCCAATGCATTTCAGGAACGGAGGTCTAATATTCAGGTAACGCAGAGATTTTTGAACCTATCCAAAAGGGCATAATATTTGAACTTGTCAAGTTAAAAATAGTTTATTCATGTACAAATAAACTGAAGTTCAGCTCCCAATGGAATAGTGATATAAAAGATAAGCACCAAAATGACCAAATCACAATTGCAGAATGGGACAAAAGTGACAATCCTTCCAAGAAGGCACTGAAAATTGGGAAGGCTGAAAGAATATCTACTTATTCAGGTTATTGGGAAATACAAAAAGCATCCAGTCTGTATTTTTTTCAACTGCCTATGACGACAAAGGGGGCCTCACTAAGATGAAAAGGGCACACCAGACTCCTGGCCCCCAATCAAAGCATGTAAAAGACCTCACTTAGTACTTATCTCTCTACTTAATTTTTTGAGAGCAATTGAAGTAGAACTGGTCAAAAAATTTTGAGAGAAGTTATCCATCAGAAAATGCCTTTGAAATGTTTTCAAGAATGTGTCACTTTTGATGAAATTTTCTATGGGAAAAAGTCATTTTCATTTTTTGCTTAATAAAAACATTTAATTTCAGTGTCAATGTTTCATTTCAATAAGGTAAAAATGTTTCATTTTGACTATTGTTTTATTTCATTTTGATCTTTATAATTTAATTTTAATATTATAGTTTATCTTTATATTTTACTTCTGTGTATAATATGTAATATTTTGTATTATGTTTTGATATTTTCAAAATGAAACAATTTTACCTACTCAAAACAAAATGTTTTGACATTAGCAAAATAAAAGGTTTGGACTGCTTCGAAATCAATTTTTTGGGGAATTTCCACTCAGAGAAATTCTGAAATTTCAACTTTTCATTCTGATTTAGTATGTAAAGAAATTTTGAAATGTTGGAATTTCCTGCAGAATATAAGAACATAAGAACAGCCATACTGGGTCAGACCAAAGGTCCATCTAGCCCAGAATCCTGTCTACCAACAGTGGTCAATGCCAGGTGCCCCAGAAGGAGTGAACCTAACAGGTAATGATCAAGTGATCTCTCTCCTGCCATCCACCTCCACCTCTGACAAACAGAGGCTAGGAACACCATTTCTTACCCATCCTGGCTAATAGCCATTAATGGACTTAACCTCCATGAATTTATCCAGTTCTCTTTTAAACACTATTATAGTCCTAGCCTTCACAACCTCCTCAGGCAAGGAGTTCCACAAGTTGACTGTGTGCTGTGTGAGGAACTTCTTTCTTTTATTTGTTTTAAACTTGCTGCCCATTAATTTCATTTGGTGGCCCCTAGTTCTTGTATTATGGGAATAAGTAAATAACTTTTCCTTATCTACTTTCTCCACATCACTCATAATTTTATATACCTCTATCATATCCCCCCTTAGTCTCCTCTTTTCCAAGCTGAAAAGTCCTAGCCTCTTTAATCTCTCCTCATATGGAACCCGTTCCAAACCCCTAAACTTTTTAGTTGCCCTTCTCTGAACCTTTTCTAGTGCCAATATATCTTTTTTGAGATGAGGAGACCACATCTGTACACAGTATTCAAGATATGGGCGTACCATCGATTTATACAAGGGCAATAATATATTCTCCAAACTTTCAGCCAAATGTCAAATTTAGCCTCAATTGGTTTTTTAATTTTGATATTTTAAGTGGAAAAAGCTGGCAGTTATAGAAGTTACATCCCAGGATACGTGAATATGTTTGCTTCCTCAGAGCTTCTAAACATTACAGCTAAGGTAGCCAACTCCTGAGATCATGTGTAATCATGAAATGATAATGGAAGGTGACTATGTAATCCAACAGGTATTTCTACAGTAATTAAATAAAAGTAACTTACTTTACATTTATTGTACTGATTCTATTAAATGTTAGATGCCTGACATACAAAGGCCAAGTTTTTAAAACATGGGTGTCCAAAGTTAAGCTTCCCAGTACCAAAGGAAATGCACAAGTCTCTTGACACCTACATTCTCATCTTAAATGACTTACAGATGGAGCACCTTTCCATAATGTGCCCTTCTCTTCTAGGTACAATAAACTACGAGTGTGTGTGTGTGGGGGGGGGGGGGCAGTAATAAGGATAGCTACCTTACACAATGGGCAGTGTTTAAAACCTGGCAAGGGCGGCCCACCAGACTAAATCCTACTTATCTACAAACTACCTAAAACTTAAGGGTACTGCTATAGCTAACAATAAATACAATATATACACTATATACAACAAAATCATAGAAACACTGATAGAAAAGTATGAGGTGAGACACAACATAGAATGTTCTGACTCAAGCTGCGGATGGTAAGAAGGAAGTGAGGGAATTGGCATGGCACTGCCTTTAAATAGCCTCAGGCGGGGCTATATGACCAGAGGGCATAAGCATTGTTCCTATGGGTACTTCTAGGCAACATTTTCTGGCTTCAGTGTGCTGGGAATGCACAAACCTGAGTGGAATACATGTCTGCAACCATTCAAAGAGGCGGCTCAGATTCTGAAGCACAATTCTATGGCAATGGGGTGAATTACTCTACACATTATGCATGTTGCTACGGTCACATACTTCACAATGGAACTTTCAGCCCAGGGCAGTATTTAAGGGCCAAAATGTCAAAGAACCCCACATGCCACAAGACAATTGAAGGGCAGTGAGATTACAACCTCTCCCATACAACCGCTACAAAGTATAAATTTTCTAAAATGAAAATGGCAACAAATTCCTCTTTTGAGCTTCTCCCTAGCCGAGACAGGAAATCCATGCAGTAGCTTCTGCATCCTGTGTGTTGAACACAAATAGGATCAGGATCCTCAGGAAGATGGGGAAATCATTTGGAGGAGCTTCTTACTAAGCAGCGTTATAGACCCTGGCCATGGACTGAGGCCTGAAGATCCTCCAGATTGCTCATCTGGGTAAAAGGCAAACATACATGACAGTAAGGCTCCTAGGTGCCCCTTAATATCACAGAACCAGAACCAGGATTTAAAACTAAGAATATTTGTATTTTATATGCTAGTTTTATTAAAGTAAAGCACAGCAAACTCAAGTTATTACAGTTGTTAGGAGAATGTTTAAATATAAATTGCTTGGTTTCATACTGTTGTATAATGTATGTGTATAAAAATAAATACATTTTTAGTTTTTAACCTACAGTAAGATTTTTATTTTTTTAATTGCCTATTTATACACCATTTTCCAAAACCTGGCAAGCACTCTCATGAGCTCTTCCACAGCTGTGCATGATGACAGTTTTGTTATCATTTTAGTGCATGAGACAGGAAATGAAACTGACCATCCAAAGATACTGAAAATGACTATAAACAAAGTGAGCTTTCATATGTGGAAAGTAAGCAAACTGGCAGCAGGGGGGGACACGGGAGAGGAGGGAAAATATTTTCCCCAATACATTTCTTTCATGATTACCTTACCTTCATGATTGACTTGTAACCATAGCACAAAAATTTCACACCAGTGTGATGTGTGTTGGTGTCCCTTTAAATTGAAAAAAAAAATCTGAATTGAAATAATTTAATAAAGATTGTTTTATTGGAGTGGGAGATTTGGAAAATTAAGGCAAAACTATACAATGCAACAATAAGTTACTTGTTCCATGAAATGTTATACTGAGCTAGTGATGAAGACAAGGAAGCATCTTTAAGAAATCCTCTGGTTGGGGACTGGGAGCTACTCTCAATCTTTTTCTAGGAGATTTTCAGTGAGAGCTATAAGGGTGAGCCCAAATAACAGAAGAGTAAAAAAGTGCCCTCCTCAGAGAGATGTGATTACTGAATCTACCAGTATAGCTGCATAAATTATCATACCTTTACTTTTTTCTTGAGTTTATAATAATTTATAATGTGAGTTTTTACTGTGGAAAACTTTTTTCTGTCATTTTTTCAGTAAATTCTCCAAGAATACATATGAGCTGACCTTCATTAAGTAAAACACTGAAACCCTTGACTAAGCTCACAAAACACAAGCTCACAAAACAAAGCCTGAAGCAAAATGAAAGAACTGCAAAAGATGCTTCTAAATAACTACATCAGATAGCAAGACAAGCTTAGCAAATACACTATCAGCTCACTATTCTTTATCTACCAACATGTAATTAAAAATTAAATATGTGAAGGTGCCACTTTCTAGGTGCCATCGTTTGTGAATCATGCACAGAATTATTCCATTGCGGCCAAGTGTACATTTTGCTATTCACTAACCATTTAAAAATGTGCATACATAATTAAATGTTAGCAGATTCTATTTAAAACGCAAGAGCCAGTATATTTCAGTCTGATTGATGCCATTTTCAATATTGGATGAAGGTAGGTTGTAAGATATTGTAACTGTTACTGTATTTGTGTGCACATGGGAAAATTAATAAATATCAAGTTTAAAATAAATTTTAAAATCTGCATGGATTTCAACTTTATTTTTTATAAAACAATAAGCCCTTTAATTGAGAAATGCATATATTTTATTAGTCCCCAAAATGTACAGGCATAGCACAGTATGATAATAATAAAAGAAAAAACAAAACCCTAAGTCATTTACTTACATGAGATAAGATGGCAAGCTGCTGGTGACATGTCACTGCATTCTTATTAGCCTCCATGAAATATCTCTGGGTGCGTCTCCTCTCGCGCTCCAGCTTCTTCTCCAAAGCAAATTGGGAGGTGGACAATCCATCTAAATACTTCATCATCACATCAGATATCAATGAACTGACTTCTACTATGTCTGGACGAGTCTCTGCATCAGGAGTCAAGCACCTATTGAAAGACCCATTACCTAATGAAAAATCTATGCATAACAACATAGTTTTATTTACCTATTTCTGGATATCGGCTTAATATCACTAACACATATTCACTGGTAATTATCAGTGGTCATATTGGGCAGCAGCTGGGATAAAACTGAAATCTAGTAGGTCAGCAGCTTGAAATTCCAAAAATGAATAAAAACCAACCAAACAAATGCATACAGTGTTCAACTGGTACAGAGCACTTCAGTACAAAGTGAGAACATCTGCTAACTAGTTTATAAAAATATTATTGCAAAAGTCTTCATAGTGGTAAATTTTAAGCAGTGTTCTCACATTCAGTACTGTCTCATATACTGCAGTTAACTGTAGGGCAGCATTATATGTTAATAATATATGACAAGGTCTACATCTGATACTGAAAGAAGAGTGGCAGAGCAAAGGACAGTTGACAGCAGCTGAGGATCTACCCCCAAAGTACTTTCAACCAGCTGAGTTCAGGTATGTGTATACATGAATCAAACACACTTCTTGAAGGGAAAATTTCAGAAAATGATTTTGTTTTTCCTAAAAGAGTGCTATTTTAATAAACATATCCTACATTTATAGTAATACCTTATCAGATGTTTTATACAGTATTTGAGAAAACAAGTCCATTTAAATCTCTCTCTGTGTCAATTGTTCAAGATCATTATGGTGCATAATGTTCCTTCCTGGTTTTATTCAAACTTTTGCATTCTTTTCCTTTTAACAGATGCAGGCTTATTTGCTGTTTTAAAAAATGGCAATCAAAGGGAAGTTTATTTTCTTCACTTCAATCCAGTGAAATTTGTGAGAATTTCCAAGAATCACGTGAGCTGGAAAGGACCTCTAGTGGGTCATTAATCCATTTCCCCTGCATCATGGCAGAACTGGTTTATTTACTACTAACATCTAAAAGATGGATATTTAACTATGAATATAATCATGACTGTGATTTCACAACTTCCTCTGGCAACAAGTTCTTATATTTACAAATTTTACCTGAAATACTGAACATA
Source organism: Chrysemys picta bellii (assembly GCF_011386835.1). NCBI lineage: Eukaryota > Metazoa > Chordata > Testudines > Emydidae > Chrysemys > Chrysemys picta. The sequence continues at coordinate 74,948,799 of NC_088792.1, forward strand.
AATTACTAATTGCAACATAAAGCCATTGTTTCTTTGCTCCTCATTGGCTGAAAAACTGATACCTGGCTTATTTATAGCATCCCTATTATGGACAGAGATCACATCTCAATCATCTGGAGTGAACATGTCCAGCCCTCTTAACTTTTACTCATAGATCTTATTTTCCACATCTCTTATTTTTGCTGTTTTCCTTGAACTCTTTTCATTTTGTCTAAATCTCTTTGAAAGTATGAAGCAAAAACTGAACAAAATACTTCAGTTGACCAATATTAAAGAATGCAGAATATTTATCTGGTTTATTTTATGCTTGCCACAACTGTTAATATCACCCAGAGTATTTGTGCTAGTGACACCTTATTCCCAGCTTCTTTCATATAATTATGTTATATGAAATTATATTTCATATAATTATCTATTACAACTTATTAGAATGTGGATAAAGTGATGAAAAGTTCAGTTATATTGATAATTATATGGGATTATCAGTGAACAGGTTACAGTAGTCACTGTGTGTATAGTTATAAAGGGTAACTGAATAGTGGGCCCTCAACCAATCAGATACTTCCTTTTACAAATTTTGAAGTATTATTATGTATTTATGAATAAGAGTGAGGAAGAAAGACATAAAAGGACAGATCCTCAGCACTGTGAAAAGGGATAGTTCCCTTGAAGTCACCATGAGGATCTGATCCAGTCAGAAAGAGACAGAATGAATACATGATTATGGCACGATGAGGCATGAAGGTATTATCAGGATACATTTGGGATGACTGCATAATTGTTAAGTGGTGAGCAGTAAGTGAGTAATGCAAATCATTCCAAATGAGTGCCAGAATGTGCCACATATGCTACAAAACCCCATACCTATTTTAGAAATGTTATTGTTTTTTATCTTCTTTCACTTGTATAGCCAGGCTCCCCCTTAGTTACCATGAAACTAACTGTTCAGGGATCAGGAGGGTGCCATAACACCCTTTGAAAACAACCAAAAATATGTTTTTATGCCTTAAAAATGGCATGACTTGAAAGTAATTTATGTCAGGACCGTTTCAAGCTAGAGTTTGAATCCTACTGGAAAGCTGGGATTCTAACTTTTCCAATACATCAATAGGCTTGGAAAGTTTAGATTTTTACTGGTAAATGTTGGTAAATATCAATTTCACCATACATACAAAAACTGACCAAAAGAAAAATACTTCCATTGATAATAATCTAAATGTACAGACAGGCAAAGTAAGAAAAGTGCTGCTTGAGAACTCAGAGTTTGATTTAAGGCTATTTACTATCTATGTTCTGACATGTGATGTTGACAATTTGTGTTTTAACAGTTCTAAATCTTTAGCTCTTTGAATGTCAACATCTCCTGTCATTATATAATTATTGTCTAACCCCTATTGCTTGACTCCCCTGATAATTTTCCACAACTGTGAAAATGTAAATCAATAAAAATCTAAAAAACCATTTAACAATAATATCTGTCAAAATTATAAAAAAAATAAAAATTGAATTCTGCTAAGCCTAGACATAAAGCTAGAATTTCTCACCGTTCACGGCCATGAGAGAACAGGAACTCTATGTATAGAAATGATACTGATATAGGACCCAAGTCTTCCTTTTGTGGGGTCAGTTTGACTTTTTTTGAGGCAGAATCCCACATTTGAGGGAGAAAGCAGAAGCATTTTTGTTCCTTTGATTTTTTTTTAAAGGGAGGTAAGGTGAGCTGAAGTTGCTCAGAAGTGCACAAACTCAAACTGTGTACTTCTTGCCTTGCCCATTATCACCAGTCATAGTGGGCCACAAGCTAAATACTGTATGAGTCAACAGTGTAATACTGTTGCAAAAAAAGTAAACATAATTCTGAGATGTATTAGCATGAGTGTTGTAAGCAACAAGAACTAATTCTTCTGCTCTATTCTGCAATGATTAGACCTCAACTGGAATATTGTGTCCAGTTCTGGGTGTCACATTTTGGGAAAGATGTGGACGAACTGGAGAGAGTCCAGAGAAGAGCAACAACAATTATTAAATATCTAGAAAACATGGCCTATGAGGGAAGATTGAAAAAAAAATTGGTTTGTTTAGTCTGAAGAAGAGAGACTGAGAGGGGACATGATAACAGTTTTCAAGGTTGTTACAAGGAGGAGGGGAAAAAATTGTTCTATTTAACCTTTGAGACCAGGACAAGAAGCAATGGGCTTAAATTGCAGCAAGGGAGGTTTAGGTTGGACATTAGGAAAAACTTCCTAACTGCCAGGGTGGTTAAGCACTGGAATAAATTGCCTAGGGAGGTTGTGGAATCTTCATCACTGGAGATTTTTTAAGAGCAGGTTAGACAAACACCCGTTACGGATGATCTAAGTACTTAGCCCTGTCTTGAGTGCAGGCGACTGAACTAGAACAGTGGTTCTCAAAGCCGGTCCGCCGCATGTTCAGGGAAAGCCCCTGGCAGGCTGAGCCGGTTTGTTTACCTGCCGCCAACGGGGGCTGCAGGAAGGGTGGCCAGCTCATCCCTCAGCCCGCGCCGCTTCCTGCAGCCCCCATTGGCTGAGAAAAAGAAAAACAAGGGATACAACAGAGGTAACTCTGATCTATAGATATATGTTTAGAAACTGTACATTCATAAATGCTTCTCATTACATGAAGATAAATACAAGAGAAACATCCTGAATTTAAAACATTTCTAAAGAAACTCCTGTATCAGTAGAAACAAATGAACATTCCATTATAATTTGCAGAATGTGGAAATATGCAATATCTTAAAAAGAGGCACTGGGAGACTAATTTTATTACATGGCTCAACCTATCAGGCACTTTTTAATTATAAAAAAGGAAACATGCAACCAATAAACCATTTACAAGAGGAACCAATATTACAGGGCTAGACATGCTGATGATAGTGGCACGTCTTATATGTCTTATTAGCAGTGTGAGCACATCTCTCTTTCTTCCTTTAACCCTGAAGCCCTTTTACATTCAGAGACAAAAACTGAAGATTATTAAAGTCAGTAAGTTGTTACATTGCCATCTGTATTAATGAAAATGTACAACACAAAGCACCTTTCTGGTAAGATTGAGAAATAAAACTACATGAGTAATTACCTTTTAATAGTAACTGACAATTTTTCAGAGTAAACTCCTTCTGGCACTGGTTCATACTTAGCCTCTACTATCTGCAAAATAAATAGGTGAAAGTGAAGAAAATAAAGATATTCCATTATACACATGGAAGTCTGTGTGATTAATGTTTTTCCTTGGAATAACATGACAGACATTACATCACCAGTATAAGTACATAAAGAAACTTTGTAGCATTTCTTCTAATGCAGAACTTGTTATCAGATAAACAGATTAATATAATATTAAGTAACTGTGGGCTAAAGAACAACAGGGTGAGTCAGGGTGAAATTTACACAAAAAATGAAATATCTTTTATCTATGATAATGTTCTAGACTGTTAGTAGTGCACGCCCTATTGTAAATCCAACCCTATAGTACCATCAGAAACCTTTAGAATCTAAAGATCCTACCATCAAATGATAGGGTAAAAATGTATTGGTAATTAAACTGTAAGATGCTACTGTGTACAGAGTGTAACCTCTAGTGGTCCACACCCGGATTTTACTTCTATTCATTCACATTTTTGTACTGTAAAGTAGCTTGTCTTCTACAATCGTATATTTGAATCCTGGGTGACCCAGTAGGTGCATACAAAAATAACTCCAGTTTGATCTAGCAAACCTGCGTACTTTAGTTGCCAAGGAGAGCATATTGGTGCTGTAAAAAGGTGGCTTCAGAGTTGCCATCTGATAAAGAATGCACCCCGCAGCCCAGACATCAGCCTTCTCGCCATATGGTTCACTCTTTACAACTTCAGGACTAAATAAAAATAAATACAATTTAATACTCACTGAAGGGAGGAGAAAAGATCAGGTGTAGAAAATACGGAGTTATTGATATCAATATGTAAACACAGAAAACAAAAGTGATACCAATATGTAAACACAGAAAACAAAAGCAATCAGTTACCATTTCTTAAAAAGCATAATACCATTTTAAGTTTGTGATGCATTACTACTTGTGCATCAAGAAATGTCATCACTTTATCTAATGATACCTGGTTATAATTCCACAATCTTACAGAAATACAACATACTATAGATCACTGAATAATGCAAAATTAATTAAAATAAAATCAAAATCTATTAGTTTGAATTTTAAATACATTTGATTTACTAAGTTCTTACTCCTCTAAGGTGGTCACTTTTCACAATCAATTTTTATTGGCAAACATGTTTCAAAAAGCAAATTTCAGGTTACACGTGGGAGTATTTGTGGAAACAGGATTTATATTTTGCACAAGTATTTATTCATTCCAGGAGTGCTTGCTTTCTCGTCCAGTTGTGAATCAATACCACACAACTCAACTGACTAATTATATTTAAGCAACACAGTTCAAATTTGGAATATTAACAATAATTAAAAAAAATAAAAGATATTTATTAATAAATTTGAATAATGAATGCATTTGGAGAAATCCTTGTTTGTTGCTATTAATCAAGCAAAAATAGGCTACATTTGAATAAATTATTTGTTGCTAGTTATTCACTGTGGTCTACAATGAATTTTGATAGATCAGATAATTGCTTGCAAATGAAAGCATTTACTTTCTCATTGCTTAAATACTGTAGGTACAAGTGTAACTGATAGCTATTTCATTTCTGTAACATTTGTGCTCAAGACACTAGTGGTGTAAAGGTTTGTTTCTCTGCTTCCACAGTTTGTTCAGTTGTCCCTTCATAATATCTGTTGGTTTAATGGATTAAACTAAACTACTGCTCTCAGATTTTGCTTGTGTGATATATGATGTACCAATGTTATTAACACCTGCATTGTCAAATGCTGTGCTGTTCCAATATTTGAATTGCAGGTCTACTGTGACAAAAATACTATAGCAGAACTTCTGAGTTACAAACACAGTTATGAACTGACCAGTCAACCAGACACCTCATTTGGAACCGGAAGTGTGCAATCAGGCAGCAGCAGAAACCAAAAAAAGCAAATAAAGTACAGTATTGTGTTAAACATAAAGTACTAAAAAAAAGGGGGGGGGATTTAATAAAAGATTTGACAAGGTAAGGAAACTGTTTCTGTGCTTGTTTCATTTAAATTAAGATGGTTAATGCAGCATTTTTCTTCTGCATAGTAAAGTTTCAAAGCTGTATTAAGTCAATGTTCAGTTGTAAACTTGTGAAATAATAATATTTTGTTCAGAGTTATGAACATTTCAGAGTTATGAACAACCTCCATTCCTGAGATGTTTGTAACTCTGAGGTTCAACTGTACTACATTAGGAACATTACAGGATGTAATTTTGCTACTCTTGTGATAAAACAATACCTTTTGTTCTCTCTTGTTTAGACTTCAGTAATGCACTATTTCTGATATTGCTGATAAAAAAATAGTTCTGCTACTAGGATCCTATTTAGAGTAGATGGAGGAAGTAAATAATTTCAGTTTTGGCTCATTTAAACTGGTTGCTAATGCGATGCCAGGTGCTGTCTCAGTTAACAAAGCCATTCAGAATTTTGGACTATGCTCTTGCTGTGATGTGGTCACAATTTATGACAATCAAGGTAACCTGATTCTGGGTTTCATATCTCATCATTAAGTAAATGTCAAATTACATGGTAGTTTCTTTCATTTAGCACCTTTTCTCTGCAAACCAGAGATGTCAAGGATGCAGCCATTCTTTCACTCTTAAAATCAGCCTGACCTCACTTGTTTTTGCCTTTGTTTTCAGCTAATAACGTAGAACTTGGAACTACCGACTGTATGATTAAGTTACTGACATCTTTAGTAAAATGCCTTGAGATGTTTTGGCATGAAAAGGCACTGTGTAAATTGAAGTTACTGTTGCAAGTCAAGATGAAGTTAAATGCTAGAAGGCATGCTGGTATGTATAAAATAAAAGAAACAAGATTGGTTTTCAAATGAAGTGAAAAGGGATACCTTAACAACGTAACTACAACAACAGGAAACTGGACTTGTGGGCATGCTGTCGGGAAGTGAGTAGGATTGATTGGTTATTAGTTTTCTGATCAAATTGATTAGCAAAGATACAAATTTGTGGGTGAGGGTTAGCTGGCAACTTTCTTTCAACTGTTGCCATCTCTGCATAATCACGGAGAAAAAAAACAGTGTTAGAACATAACACTCTTTTTATAAATGGTTTTTAGTTATTCCTCACAGTGACTTTCAATTCATTATGAGGCTTTTGGTGAATGGTCATTCTGTACATTAACCTGGATCTGTTCACAGAGACAAACATGAATCTGGCAACATAACTGGACAGTGAGCTTCTTGAGGGGAAAACCTTGCCTTACTCTGCTTGTGCAATGGTAAGCACATTGTTGGTGCCCAATAAAAATAAACAATCTTCCATTCTAGTCATCACTTTAATTGGAAAATACTAGGTTATAAATTATTTTTTTAAATGCCTAACTTATATTAGAAAAAACAGAGTTTCTCACATTTTTATCATAAGTATCACCAGATTTAGTGTTTTATTTTAAAGCCCCAGCTCCTGGAATCACAGGAGTACATGAGAATTTCAGCTTTCATTAAAAAAAAAAACCAAAAACCAAAACAAAAACAAAAAACAGTTTCTAGCTTTTCCTAAAAACACAAATCAGAAGGAAAATAAAAAGAACAGCCAAACTATTTTAGATCTAATGATTTTAAGTCAAACTTATGATTTTTGCAGGCCTGACTCATGATTTTTAAAAAGCTGCTCAAACTGAATTTTAAACATCTGATTTACTTTGCACAGTTTACATTGTTTATATTTTGTATATCACCTTGTTGCTCAGACAACTTCCTGTGCCTCCTTCTGGCTTAAATAACGTGGTTGGATCAATTGGTGGAGCCAGATGCTCCTCGGATCAGGGTGGTGCCTTGGCTGACACTGTAGTCCTACTAGCTCCTCAGCCCACCAGATTTTATCAGACACTGGGTGGAGGCTAGGATGCAGCGGCTGTGTGGGAACTTACAGTGCTGGGTTAGAGACCCGGGACATCACAAATACAATTATTGAAGCAACTGGCTGCAAGCTCCAGTCCTGCAGCCCCATGGGTTGAAGCTGAAAATGTCATGGATGTCCCTGGAAGTCACGGATTCCGTGACATAAATGTAGCCTTACTCATGACTAGTAGACAGATCGTTTGGAAGTCTTGAAGGCTGCTGAAGGTTCTACCAATGTCAACATTGACCAAAGACACACTAGAATTTGAAAAGTGAAACCAAGTGACCTTCTACAACAGCTACGCTCCACTGAACAATGGAACCATCAACATCAAGCATTAACCTCATGTGGAAGATGGAGCTTTCTCAATAACTGCCCTACCAATCCAAAACTCACTCCCAAAAAATATTAGGATGACCAGAACATCAGCATTTTCAGAGTAAACTGCCAAACTCACTTCTTAGACTTAAGTCTTCCCACAAAAAAACAAAAGAAAAACTCCACCCAAACTTTAGGTTCTGCTGATTGGAGGAATGAGAGAGATGTATGTGCAAAATTCACGATTAACTCAAGGTGAAATTCATTCTTGTGCAAATTATCCACATAGGACTATGCATCACTTAAATCCCACTTAATCCCTCAAAATAAGGCATAAAAGGCATAAATTTAAGTGTTGCATAGGCCTTATGCTGTCTGTATACTGTGGTGAATTTCACTGTCAGACACCACAGTGATGCATGTTATATAAGAACCTAGACAGCTATATTAGAAATCTTACTATAGGTTTCTTTCTTGTTTTAGGCAAAATTTCAGATTGGTTCCAGTAATCTGGCAAGCTATGAGTTTAGTAAACCAAAGTCCTGGGCAATGGAAAATAAGGAGCAGCATCTAGTGAACAAAAAAAAGAGAAAAAGGTGGACACGATTTTTCTTAAAATGATTAAATTTTTATTTCTGTTTGAGCTCTGTACTCAGCTATGAACCACTGTCATTGTTCTGTGATCACTTGGACACTGCTCAATCTATTGCTGTGCATATTTGAATTTTTGCCTGTTTTCTAAATCCTGATCCAGCACCATAGGCAGTCCACAGGGACAGTGGGACCAATTTCATTTCTTGTTCTCAGGAGAAGCTGGCTGGAGACAAAGGGGGCAACCCTTTCAGTCTTGAACCATATATACAGAGTTAATTCATCTCCCAGTTGACTCTTTTTCAATGTAGAGATGAGTAGAAGTCATGAAGTTCATTTCTGGACACAAGCATTCTCAAAGCCTGAGGGGATTCTGATGTGCTGTTCCAGTTTGGGCTCCATCTCTAATTTTATATGAGCCAGATGGCCCCTTTTATACTCAAATGATAAATCCCTGAACTTACTAAGCAGTTATGATGTTTATTGAGTGGATGGAGAGCAATATTAAAAGAAACAGCTAGTTTATATTCAGTTTTCTGTTTGAACCTCAGAAGGAAAACACACATGAAACTTAATGAAAATACATCTTTTTGCCATCAGCACCATTCCACAGAAGGAAAAGGAAAAACAGAAAAGCAGTTGCCGCATCATATTTTTCTTGATATAGTATACTGCAAACTACAAATACCCAGATGGAATTACAGCTTCATAATTACTATTAAAAGCAATGAAAGAGAAGGAACAGGACCCACAAAACTGACAGATTAAATAAAGAGGCACGGTGAAGATTGGTGACAGCCCTTTGCATTTCGCACCCCACAAGCTTTTGGGGGATACTCTCTTTACCCCTAAAGTGCTGGAGCTGAAATAGGGTTTTCAATTAAGAATTGGAAACTTTGCTCTTACAGTTTTTTATTTTAAAATTTATCACTAAGAAATTCAATACTTTAATTCATTTCAAACTTCTCATTTGATTGTGGTTTTTTGGTAAATTGTGTGTGTGTGTGTGTGTGTGTTCTTCTTATTGCTTCTTAAAACAGAACACTTACAGACACACTATACCTCAAGAGTCTATAAAAAATTAATCACCTCACTTCCAAGAGATTTTACACACCATATGTGGGACAGGCGGGGGAGAGCACTTCTATTACTTTTAGTTTGCAACTTTACAATGTAATAAATCCTTTGCCACCATGAGGGGAGTGTACTGAGTCCAGGGGCATATATGGGTGTCAGCCTGGAAGTGCTGTTCGACCCAGCCTGCTCAGGCTTACTCTGTTCCGGTGCGGTACCTTTGGCACATAAGGGAGGCAGCTTGAAAGTGCTGCTTGGCCCAGCCTATTGAGCCCAGGGGCATACAAGGGTGACAGCTTGAAAGTGCTGCTTGACCCATCCCACTGAGTCCAGGGACAAATAAGGGGTCAGCTTGAAAGTCATGATTGACCCAATCCACTCAGACTTGCTCTGTTAATGTGTGTGTGTGTGTGTGTGTGTGTGTTCATCTGGCTCTGGGGCTGGAGGAACCCAGCCCTGGGGAACCTAGGTCCTGCAGGATAGCTCCATTGGACAGGGACTTGCAGAAGTGAGAAGTAGAGCTCCATATGAAAACACAAGTGACACAAGCAGTACATTAATAGAATTACAGAACCTCCCCTCCCAAGAAGAATAACCCTAATTAATGAGCATACCCCAAAGTAACAGGCAAATCTGGTAACAGTTGCCTCTTCAAGATTACCAAAGCTTTCCATTAAGAAAGAAATTATTCCTCATCAGCTCTGAAAAACAGGAGAGGTTGGAATTGCAGCTCCAGTGCCAAAGTGGTCCCCTTCTTTTAATTTATATCGAGCTAGGGATTTTGCACTAGCATGGTGTAACCACAGATATTCGTTGAAGGTTTCTGGACATATAACAAGGGTGAACACAGAACAGACATGGGCTTGGATACCTCTATACTTTGAGCTGGGGGTGTAATTTCCAGCTTGAGGAGACATACTTGCACTAGCTCCTATCGAGCTAGTGCACTAAAAATAGAGTGCAGCCATGGCAACACAAATGGGAGGGGCTAGCTGGCTTGAATTTCTACCTAACGTGTCTGCTGGGTACACTTGGGGCAGGTAGCCCCTCCTGCTGTTTGCACTGCTGTGGCTATATGCTATTTTTAGTGCGTTAGCTAGATCGGAACTAGCGCAGATATGTCTCCTCAAGCTGGAATTCATACTCGCAGTTTGAAGTGTGGACATACCCTGAGAGAAATCTGACAGTCAGCCAAGTTTGAAAATGGGGCACATCTGGGCTCAACAAACAAAAGATTAAAGTCTGTATTTGAGGCCTTTTTTAGTATTTTCTTTTTTTTTTAAATGGGAGAGAGGGGGCAAAACTTTTCAATTACTTAAGAAAAATTAAACTCACAGGCCATAAAGGATAACTGTCAATAAAAGTGAATAACGGAAGAAGATACTCTCTTTATAGAATAGGACATTAGATTAGTAAAGATTTCTGAAACTGTAAAAGTTGTTTTTAAAAAGAAAGGCAACAATCACATGCTTGGGAACTAAGAAAATATTGAGATAACGTTGGGACACATTTTAAGACTATGGTTTTCTTTTCCCAAAGAAATCTGCAAAACCATCAAATGATTTATTTGAAGAGACCTATGAAACTATGCCCCATATTCTTCATAGAGATATTGTTATGATATGATTATGGCATAACTATGATGTATTTTATACAAGATAGGTCATGTGAGATATCATTGAAAAGGTCCTATTTGTATGTGTGTATCATTCTTGTATCTGAAGCTAGGAATATTGACTATAAATCTGTATTACAAATATGTTTACACCTGGGGAATGCCCACTAGGCAGAATGCAATCAGGCTAGACGGCTGGCTGGGAAGGGTTTTTAGGGAGAACAATAGGTCTTAGAAGAAGCTAATCGCCCACTGGCGAGCCTTCTTGAGGACACTACAAACAGCCTCTGAGTTATGGCTGCTCTGACCCTACAGGGGCATGTGACCAGATCACCTGGTACTGGACTCCATCTTGGAATACCAGTGTTTTTCCACTGACTGGGCATAGGAACCAAGAGGGGAGACAAAGGGTTCCCGCCATATGCAAAGCTCTTTAAGGCAGGGGAGTGACATCATCGTGGTTCTTCACTGACTCCCCACCCAAGAAGATTGCTGGAAACACCTGAGGAACAAAGACTGGACTAGGGGAGAAGGGCTGGACCCAGGCTAGAAGGATTTCTACCCTGTGAAAGGAATACCTGGGGTTTTTAATAATAATAATATTATTAAAAACCCCAGATATTCCTTTCACAGGGTAGAAATCCTTCTATTATTATATTATTATTAATTATTATTATATTATTATTATTGTCACTTAAAATCTATCTTTTGTAGTTTATAAACTTGTTTTTGTTTTGTCTAAAACCATTGTGTGGAAATCATAATTGGGGGCAGAAAGCTGTTGCATATCTTCCTCCACATTGAGGGATGGGGCAAATTTAATGAGCTTATGCTGTACAGTTCCCTGTGCAGCGCAAGACGGTATAATTTTGGGTTTACCCTCCAAAGGGGGGTGCATGCTTATGGAACTGTGAGGTGCCTTAGCTGAGCCTTACCATGCAGGGCTGATTTCAGCATCTGTGTGCAGCTGCAGCTGGGTATGTCCCTACCTCTATGTGTGCTGAAGGGGGCTTGAGTGCCTGTCACAGCAGTACAGTGTAAAGGGAGCCCAGGCTGGTGTGTCAGGCGGGCTCAGTGGCCCCCTGTGGCCCCCAGTCCCAGATGGCCCACTGTGGGTAGCCTGTCACAATACCCGTTTTAGATGAATGGTAGTGCTAATCATAACTATTAGGATGTCAGCCATTTATGTACAAAGGCAGTTTCCACTGAAGCAAAATGACTTACAATTTTACTCTTACTTCATAATGCCGAATTGTATCTTTTCTTGTCTTTTTGTGAGTGGGCAACTACAACTAGGTCAATCACAGTTTTATTAAATTAAAGAAGGTAACAAAAAGTTTCAGATTAACTTTTGCCAGTGTCTTTTCGTAATACAAAAGTCACATGGGAAATGTTTAGCATTTCAAATGCCACCATTATCTACAGATCTTTTGGAAAAACTGCAGATGATCATTTTACTATGAGAGGAATTTTGCATTTACAGGACTAGGACAATACATGCTGGTGAGAACACTATCATATTTTCACTTCCATATTTGTCCACTGTATTCTTATTCTATTTGTGTATATCTCTGGTAGTTGTTAGAGCAAGGGTGGGCAAACTTTATGGCCCGAGGTCCACATTGGGGTTGCAAAACTGTATGGAGGGCTGAGTAGGAAAGGCTGTGCCTCCCCAAACAGCCTGGCCCCCACCCCCTATCCAACCCCTCCCACTACCCACACTGACTGCTCCCCTCAGAACACCTGACCCATACAACCCATCCTGCTCCTTGTCCCCTAACCGCCTCCTCCTGGGACCCCCTGCCCCTAACTGCCCCTGGGACCTCACCCCCATCCAACCCCCGTGCTCCCAGTCCCTTGACTGCTCTGACCCCTATCCACACCCCCGCCCCTTGACAGCCCCCCCCAGGACTCCATGCCTATCCAGACCCCCCTGTTCCCCATCCCCTGACCCCTATCCATGCCCCCACACCCTGACAGGCCCCCCTGGGACTCCCACGCTTATCCAACACCCCCCCCCCGGTCCCCTGACCACCCCCCAGAACCTCCGCCCCATCCAACCGCCCCCTCCCCTGACTGCCCCCTGGGACCTCCTGCCCCTTATCCAACCCCCCGGCCCCAGCTCCCTTACCATGCCGCTCAGAGCAGCATATCTGGCAGCCACGCCACCCGGCCGGAGCCAGATATGCTGCCACGCTACTCGGGAGAAGTGCGCAACCCCGCCGCCCAGAGTGCTGCCCATGCAGCAGCATGGCTGTGGGGGGGGAACAACTGCGGGGGAGGGCCGGGGTCCAGCCTCGAGTTCACGGGCTGGGCAGGACGGTCCCGCGGGCCGGATGTGGCCTGCGGGCCGTAGTTTGCCCACCTCTGTGTTAGAGAATACGAATGTATTGTACCTTACACATCTACAGCTTTACTGCCGCATATTTATCTAAATTACTTTTACCGCCAGGGAGCTGGAAGTGTTAGGGAAAGCGTCAGTAAAGTGAATCTTATTTATTCTTTATGAAGGCTCATGGAACAGTTGTAAATAAGTGTTTCACTGAATATGTAATTTTTTTAAAGAGCACTTTTTAAAACTAATGGATAAAGTTTTAATTTGTAATCGATGTTCACCAAAAGTGCTATCCAATATAAACCATATCCAAAGGGTCTAATGTCGCTGATAAATGAAAAGGGGAATGTGCTCTAAAAATTTCCAGAAATATCTTAGCAAATGCACCAATGCTATCCCAGAATGCTATATCGACCTTTTCAGAATCCGATGTTCCAAGCACCAACTGTGGAGGGCACTATGGGATAGCTGCCAAGAATTCCCAAAATGCAAAAAGGGTCATATGGAGTTGGAAGCATGGAAGATATGAATAGGCCAACTAATTTCAAGACGGCTATGCCATAAACAGTGTTCCTAGGTGGCAGGAGCACCGCCAGCTTTTCTGCCGCCCTAGGCGGCGGAAGGTCCCGCCCCGAAATGCCGCCCCCCATAGAGGTGGCAGAAGGTCCCACCGCCGAAATAACACCGCGGTCGCCACCTCCCAAATTGTAGTGCCCTAGGCGACCGCCTAGGTCGCATAATGGGTTGCGCCGGCCCTGCTAGGTGGATGTACCAACCTGTGCTTGTTTCCATCATGTTAGAACACAGTTTTAATGTAATTTAATGGATACCTGAGAAATAAGGTGTTGGAAAGAATATGCTTCTGGCACAATTATGTATACTGTATTAAGTTCAAAAGCTGGAGTTTAGATAGATCCTAAATGGACCCTAGAGTCTTAGAGCTTACAGAGCTTTTTATTACATTAATTAAAATGAGTGTAAAATGTCGACTGAAATGAATGTCTGAAAATTATTGGGGGAAAATATGTACAGTATAAAGAGACTTAAAAACTACATAAAATTATCCCCTGAAAAAACATTTATAAAACCAGTCATCATACTGGTTGATTTTTTAACAATTCAGCTAATTCCTTCATCACAGGAATATCACATTCAACAGAAAGTGTATGTTGTGTGATATCTGCCTCTTATTAGGCACCTAAAGTGGACTAGTCTCCCAGGAAATATGTACATAGTGGTTGTTTAAATACATATATCCCAATTCAAAGATCTGTTCAGGGTCTCTTGAATTCTGCAGTCAGAAAAGGACTTTAAGAATCTTTAATTCTAGTAACACAGCTATCTTGTGGCACCTACAGTATAAAAATTTGCAGCAGAACTCACTCATTTTTGCCATAGAAATTGGCACTAACACTCTGCAGAATGCCCCGGGCTTTGGCTATAACTACTCGTTTGTCATTTATAAGTGGACTGCAATTATTAGAGCTTCACAGATTATTAGAAGCCGTAACTCTCAATTGATGGGTTATATAAATTGTAAAAATAAATGTTAGATCATAGTCACAATTTTCTTTCCCCCACTCAGCAGGATACAATTACAAACATTACATTGTGTAATCACATTGAGAGCATTTCATGTAAAGATATAATGCAATTAGGATTTGTTCTTTTTATGCATCTTTTTATGCTGATTAGGAAAAAACTTGCTGTGAGTAAAGCCTATTGTACATTTTGGGGCATACCAAATGCTTTATGAATTGCACTGAATTATTTTTTATTTTTTACTTTTTTCAGTAGATGCGACTTATAGACTCTAATGCAAGAGCTGATTTTTCTAGCAAGCTTCTCCCTGCTTCACTGTCTCATTATTCCTGAAGAATGTCATCAAGTACCACTTTTCACATTATAAAGAAAACGTTACAATTATCTAATTAAGCTCAAGTTCTCATGTGCATAGTTGTTTGAACTGGTTTCCTGCCTCTGGATTTTCAGAATTATCATCTGCAGTTCTGACTAATTATAAGCACAAATGCAAGCATCAACACAAGAGCTCCAATATCACATAAAGAGCCTTTGGGAGACAAGAAACAGAAAATGTGCATTAAAATTCTAATTTACACTTATTATTCCTTCAGACACATCTTAGAATACATCTAAGACAACCACAACAGACAATATACACCAAATTCTAAAATTTGAAGTGGAAAACTTAATTTCAATGTGACTTCTGCTTAAATATTATATAAAACAAGAGTTGCTATTTAGTTCAACAATCGGAAGTATGTTTCTTCTTATGCAACACCAAATCTTGCAAACTGTCAAGCTGTCAGTTTAAAATGAAATATTAAAGATAAATTATATTTGTAATTTGTGGCAAAGTGCTACCCAAGCTTTTAAAAATATTCTAAAGGTGCTCCTAGCATGTATTTGAAAGGCACATTTAAGAATTGATTCGTTTTTACCATAAATGTTTTGCAGTGAATCAACTGCAATTTTTCATAAAATACTTTGTAAACAAGCCTTAGATCTATAATCTTATGAATGGGTCAAAAAAGGAAATAGGCTTTTCTTCTTTTATGGAACAAGATCCCTCTCCCTTCAAAAGTACAGAAAGTTTTCACTTGTTGAGCCGCATATCTTTCAAAATGAATTTCATACAGACTCTCTGTGCAAATAATGCACCTGTTGAGCCAGTCCACTAAATAACAGATGCTTATATAAAATGGAAACAGAAGCTGGGGAAATAGCAATATGGTGGAGGAGGAACATCAACAACAGCAAATCTGGTTATTTATAATTTTATAGTCAATTTGTCTTCTATTTTAGCACACATGATACGTTTAAATAAGTTAAAGATAAGAGGATAAGAGGCCACAAAGTTAACTTTGTTCCCATGATGAATAATTCTTTCCTTAATTGTAAGAAAAATAGGCTGCCTTGCTTTTTCTTTCATGGATTCAAATGATCAAAATCCAAAATGGGGGGGGGGAGGGATAGCGCAGTGGTTTGAGCATTGGCCCGCTAAACCCAGGGTTGTGAGTTCAATCCTTGAGGGGGCCATTTAGGGATCTGAGGCAAAAAAATTGGTCCTGCTAGTGAAGGCAGGGAACTGGACTTGACTTGACTTGATGTCCCTTTCAGTTCTATGAGATATATATATATATATGGAGATATACCTATTAGTACAATACTTACAATATAGACTCACATGTTTCATGCCATGCCTAAATATGGGAAAAGCAGACAAGTATGTATGACAAGTGGGTTTAAGTTGGGACTGAGGGTGGTGTGGATAAGGTTTAGGAGCACAGTATCAGCTTTGTAACCCACAATCTGACCTCTGAACACAGTAAATGTCAAACTTCAGAGTAGGAAGAAATTGTTTTAAACATCCTATCTGGCAAGGGACAAAACTGGATAAATGCCCAAATTGGATTTCATGTGACCTTATGATGAAGATGGCATTTTTTTTATCTCTTAGTAGAATTCTTCCTTCTCCAGGGGAATAAATTAGTGACACCATCAACTTTTCATCAGACATGAAGGGGAGAGACTCTACTCTGCATGCATATTTATATACAGTAATCAGCCAAAGCATATTTTTAATATTTTATATTAAATAATTTTAATATTTCACTTTTGCCATACAATTCTACATCCAACAGTTCAATGACTGGGCACCTAGATTTGTATGAAAATATATTTGTTTCATGCATATGCTTGACTTTAAATTTAGTAAGATCATTTCAACACAAGTTTTAAATTTCTGATTTTTCAAATTCCAGTGGGTATAATTTATATTTTAGATGCAAATATGCATTCTGGTTTTGAGATAGGCTCTGTTGCTCAAACATTATACTCCACATGATAAGTTTATAATCCAACAAAGCTTCACATCAACCAGAATTACTTAGCAACCTACACTACATGTACCCAGGTAAACCAGATCTTTGAAATATTTGCCCTCTAAATAACCAGCAGTTGACTTGAAAATTTTCATGGTAGAGCCTAATAATGCATCCTGTAATGTTAAACATAACTTAAGCATAAAAACTTTGAAAATCCTTATACCACTTCTACTATTAAAATAAAATATGGAGAATATGCCTATCTTATATCTCCTTAGTATGTATCTGGACCCCCTGGGAAAGAAAAAGTTACTTTCCATTCTAACTATGGTTCGTCAAGAGTTGGGATGTGCCCCCTTCCACATCCTCACTACATCCATTGACCTTATTTGGCACCAATTTTTTCCAGTACTGAAGTCATCCTTGGTGCCCATCTTTAGAAATTAAGGTGGCTCTGTATATTCACAGGGTTAGATAGCTAATCTGATGTTGGTCTAGACATATAAGGACTCTTTGGTGATGAAGACAAGAAGCCTCTGCAGCCTATTGGTGCAGGTTCAGGTTGTGAAGGCCCCACACACTGAGCAGCAATCACAGGAAGGAGCTTCCCCCAAGCAGAGCAAATCGTAGATACACACATACATCTGAGAACATGGAGCAAGACTAGACACCACTTGATTCTCCCCTTCTTATCTGAGACTTGGAGGCATGGTTGGCCAGCACCAAAAGGTCTGCTGACTTTAGGTCCAGAAAAAAACAAACCCAACAACACAAATTACCTGCCAGTTACTATCCAACTAACTAACTAACAGTTTAGCTGTAGAAATTAAGGGACTTTTGTATCAAACACCCCAGAAGTAGCTCCAGACATGAACAGATGGTCTCTATATCTCTGGTTGGCTGGTTAGGGTCATATGGCTCTTTTATAACATTGCCAGAGAGGGTACTTGTGTGGCTCCAACAGGCACTGTTTTCCCTGAAGCTCAGTGGGACCAGAGGACAAAACAAACAAACAAAATTTTAAGTACAGGAGAAGCAGGAAGCCTGCCAAACAGTCAGTGGGTCCACTGGATGGTTGAGGTGCTAAAGGAGCACTCAAGAAAGACAAGACAGTTGCAGAGAAGCTACATGAATTCTTTGCATCAGTCCTTCACTGCAGAGGTTGTGAGGGAGATTCCCATGCATGAACCATTCTTTTTAGGTGACAAATCTGAGGAACTGTCCCACACTGAGGTATTGATAGAGGGTGTTTTGGAACAAATTAATAAATTAAACAGTAATAGAAGGTTACTCACCTTGTGCAGTAACTGAGGTTCTTCGAGATGTGGGTCCCTGGAGGTATTCCCCCAAGAAGGAACTCAAATATTAAATTGGAGAACTACTAACTGTATTATGTAACTTATCATGTAAATCAGCCCCTGTACCAGATGACTGGAAGATAGCTGATGTAATGCTGATTTTAAAAAAGGCTCCGGGGTGATCCTGGCAATTGCATGCTGGTAAGCCTAACTTCAGAACCAGGCAAATTGGTTGAAACTATAGTAAAGAACAGAATTATCAGACACATAAATGAGCACATTTTGTTGGGGAAGAGTCAACACTGCTATTGTGAAGAAAAATCATGCCTCACCAATCTATTAGAATTTTTTGAGGAGGTCAACAAACATGGATAAGGGTGATCCAGTACATATAGTGTACTTGGACTTTCAGAAAGTATTTGAAAATGCCCCGCATCAAAGGGTCTTAAGTAAAGTAAGCAGTAATGGGATAAGAGAGAAGATCCTCTCATGGATCAGTAACTGGTTAAAAAACAGGAAACAAAATGTAGGAATAAATGGTCAATTTTCAGAATAGAGGTAAATAGCAGACTCTCCCAAGGATCTGTATTGGGACCAGTGCTGTTCAACGTATTCATAAATGAACTGGAAAAAGGGATAAACAGTGAGGTGACAAAGTTTGCAGATGATACAAAATTACTCAAGATAGTTAAGTCCAAAGATGATTCAGAAGAGTTACATAGGGATCTCACAAAACCGGGTGACTGGGCAACAAAACGGCAGATGAAATTCAATGTTGAGAAATGCAAAGTAATACACAATTCCAACATACATACAAAATGATGGGGTCTAAATTAGCTGTTACCACTCAAGAAAGAGATCTTGGAGTCATTGCGGATAGTCCCTGAAAACATCCACTCAATGTGAAGCGGCAGTAAAAAAAAGCTAACAATGTATCATAATGAACCATTAGGAAAGGGATAGATAATAAGGTACTAAATATCATAATGCTGCTATATAAATCCTTGGTATGCCCACACATTGAATATTGGGTGCAGTTTTGGTCACCCCAACTAAAAAAAAGATATATTAGAATTCAAAAAGATACAGAGAAAGGCAACAAAAATGATTAGGTTTTGGAACAGTTTCCATAGGATAAGAAATTAAAAAGAGTGGGACTGTTTAGCTTGGAAAAGAGATGACTAAAGGGCAAAATGATAGAAGTCTATGAAATCATGAATGGTTTGGAGAAAGTGAACAAGGAAGTGTCATTTACCCCTGCACATAACACAAGAACCAGGGGTCATCCAATGTAATTAATAGGCAGCAGGTTTAAAACAAACAAAAGGAAGCACTTGTGCACACAATGAACAGTCAGCCTGTGGAACTCATTTCCAGGGAAGTTGTGAGGCCAAAACTATAAGTGGGTTGAAAAAGAACTAGATATGTTCATGGAGGATAGGCCCATCAATGGCTATTAGCCAGAGAGGGTCAGGGATGCAACCCCATGCTCTGGATATCCCTAAGCATCTGAATGCCAAAAGCTGGGACTGGATGACGGGGGTGGATCACTCAATAATTGCCCTGATCTATGCATTCCCTCCTGGACGCCCCATCATCTCAAGCATTGGCACCTTAACAGCAGGATTGTTTGTCTATGTGGACTCTCTCCTCAGCCCCTACGCTACCAGCACTCCCAGCTATCTTCGAGACACCACTGACTTCCTGAGGAAACTACAATCCATTGGTGATCTTCCAGAAAACACCATCCTGGCCACTATGGATGTAGAATCCCTCTACACCAACATTCCACACAAAGATGGACTACAAGCCATCAGGAATAGTATCCCCAATAATATCCTGGCTAACCTGGTGGCTGAACTTTGTGACTTTGTCCTCACCCACAACTAGTTCACATTTGGGGACAATATATACCTTCAAGTCAGCGGCACTGCTGTGGGTACCCGCATGGCCCCACAGTATGCCAACATCTTTATGGCTGACTTAGAACAACGCTTCCTTAGCTCTCGTCCCCTAGCACCCCTACTCTACTTGCGCTACATTGATGACATCTTCATCATCTGGACCCATGGAAAAGAAGCCCTCGAGGAATTCCACCATGATTTTAACAATTTCCATCCCACCATCAACCTCAGCCTAGACCAATCCACACAAGTGGTCCATTTCCTGGACACTACTGTACTTATAAGCGATGGTCACATAAACACTACCCTAATACCGGAAACCCACTGACCACTATACTTACCTACATGCCTCCAGCTTCCATCCAGGACACACCACGCGATCCATTGTCTACAGCCAAGCTCTAAGATACAACCAGATTTGCTCCAATCCCTCAGACAGAGATAAACACCTACAAGATCTCTATCAAGCATTCTTAAAACTACAATACCCACCTGCTGAAGTGAAAAAACAGATTGACAGAGCCAGAAGAGTACCCAGAAGCCACCTACTACAGGACAGGCCCAACAAAGAAAATAACAGAACGCCACTAGCCATCACCTTCAGCCCCCAACTAAAACCTATCCAGCGCATCATCAAAGATCTACAACCTATCCTGAAAGATGATCCCTCACTCTCACAGATCGTGGGAGACAGACCAGTCCTCGCTTACAGACAGCCTCCCAACCTGAAGCAAATACTCACCAGCAACCGCATACCATACAACATAAACACTAACCCAGGAACCTATCCTTGCAACAAAGCCCGATGCCAGCTCTGTCCACATATCTATTCAAGTGACACCATCATAGGACCTAACCACATCAGCCACACCATCAGTGGCTCGTTCACCTGCACATCTACCAACGTGATATATGCCATCATGTGCCAGCAATGCCCCTCTGCCATGTACATTGGCCAAACCGGACAGTCTCTACGCAAAAGAATAAATGGACACAAATCTGACATCAGGAATCATAACATTCAAAAACCAGTGGGAGAACACTTCAACCTCTCTAACCACTCAGTGACACACTTGAAGGTGACAATTTTGCAACAAAAAAACTTTAAAAACAGACTCCAAAGAGAGACTGCTGAACTCGAATTAATATGCAAATTAGATACAATTAACTTAGGTTTAAACAGAGACTGGGAATGGTTGGCTCATTACACTAATTGAATCTTTTTCCCCCACGTTAAGCTCTCCTCACACCTTCTATGGGTCATCTCGATTATCACTTCAAAGGTTTTTTTTCTTCTGCTGCTGATAGCTCATCTCAATTGATTGGCCTCTTACAGTTGGTATGCGTACTTCCATCTTTTCATGTTCTCTGTATGTATAAATATCTTCTGTCTGTGTGTGCCATTCTATGCATCCGAAGAAGTGAGCTGTAGCCCACGAAAGCTTATGCTGAAATAATATTTGTTAGTCTCTAAGGTGCCACAAGTACTCCTGTTCTTTTTGCGAATACAGACTAACACGGCTGCTACTCTGAAACCTGTAGGCAGATAGGATACTGGACTAAATGGATCATTGGTCTGACCCAGTATGGCCGTTCTAATGGTTTTATTCCATAGAAGAGAATATACTGAGGCCACCTCAAAGAAGCAACATTCTTCTTATCTTTTTCAATTAACTCTTTTGGAGCTGACAAGTCCAGAATTCTACTGCAAAATGCATTTGCAACCATATTGGAAAATTGAAGAACTAAGACCTATATTTTCTGCAAAGTTCCACAGCAGGGAAAAAATACTTGAAAAATTCCATGTGTTGGAGATAATGAAAAATGAGCTACTCTCTTTTCTCAGATGTGTAGATTTAGTAGTCAAGGAAAAGAGGCAAGGAGGTGTGTGGACTGACACACACAGAATATAATGGGAATATAATGGCCCAATCCCACAGATCTTGGTCATATTGACTTAGTAGCAATCCCTCTGCATGCCTTGCGTCCTTCCCCTGCCAAGAACTGTAAGGCTGCCATTAGCTCCCAGCAGTTTGCCATATAAATTAAGATACATGGCTATGAAAGAGAACCTCTGTCCCATTCTGGCCAACTAGACTCCTTCCATAATGTAGATTTGTAAAACAAATATTGTAGCCATGTAGGAGGTGATGGCGGAAGCATCCCAAGCAGCAGATGGCATCACTCCTAGAAGGGGTGAGGAGAAGGCTGCTAGCAACTCTGCAAGCAGACGATGAACAGGGAATTCGGTGCTCAAAGCTGGTTTAAACACAACTATCTGGCTGAGCTCCTCAGCAGTGCTCCCAACGCTCACCTCCTCCTCCTTCTCCCAACTCTCTGCCCCAGATTGGCCCCTCCGCATTCCCCAGCTGCCCCAGATTCATGCAGGAGAGAGCAAAGGTGCTCTTATCAACCCCTCCCCCACAACTGCCTATGTCATCACTAGCGGGGAAGATTCATGTTTCTCTTTTGATTCTCCCAGGCTGCCTCCTATTTCTCTTGGGGAGCACGGGAGTTCCTTTTCTGGTGGTGATTATCCTCCATCCAAAATTCTTTTGGGGGAGAAGCCACAAACATTGAGGGGGGGGGGGAGAGAGAGAGAGGCTGAAGAGAGAAGAAGAGCAGGGCCACTAAAAATCCAAAATTTATGGTTTTTAATACATGATTGGCCATTTACGACGACTTTTGGCTAGTAGTAGTGAGTGTTTGGAAGGCACTGGTTTACTGGTAAACAGTTACAGATCTTTAAGTACAATTAACACTCAGTGTGCTGGATTCCGCTGAAAAGAGAGACAGAGAGAGAGGAGAAGGGAAGGAAGATCCTATGCCCAAACCAACAACAGACTGTGGCAGGTGAGCACAGCCTGTATTATTCTGTTGCAAAGCTCAGAAATCTGGCCATAGTGAAAAAGGAAGCAATTCATCAAAAGCCACACTCCAAACTGAACTACAATATTTGTGTGAAAGCACAAACTGATCACTAATGACACAGAAAAACACCAAACACAACATTGGGGAGACATCAAAAAAGAAAGCAACATGAGGTTGCTTATTCACGTACACAGGCACTGGAGACTGGGATGGCACAGCATGTGCTGGGCAACAGAGCACAGAGGAAAGGAACAGAATAGAAAAACTGCCAGGATACCAGATGGATGACCTCAATGACAGGAAAGAGGAGAGAGTGAAAGAAAAGGAACTACAGATCAGATGTCACAGTAACATGTAGCTCATCTGAATGTTGATTCTCTGCCATTAGCAGGAGGGAAAAATGAGAATTAATGGCATTAAACAAATATCAGTAAAATCAGCAGTAGGAGAAAGACGACATTTACAAGCTCAGAAAATATTTGGATGAAATTACTTTCTATCTGGTCGAAAGGTGCTCATTCATATCATATTTATTCTCTGTCACAAAAGGATCACAAATTTAAAATCTCACATCAGAGATTAAATTAAATGACAATTCTGTCACCACTAACATTACTGATATGCAATGCACATACAAAGATAAAAGCAATCATGTACTTCTCAGAGACCCAAAACTCTGTTGGATTGGTAGATTAGTAAACTTCCTTTTCAAACTAGTGGATTAAACTCACCATCTGTTCAGCAAAATTATTGTGCTCTACTTGTTTCATATTTTAAATAAGTTAAAGCAAATCTTTAGAATCTGGAGGGATATGGATGAGCAGGATGGGGGTAGGGGTGGGGTGTGAGAGAGAGAGAACTGACCTTAAATGTAACTTCTCTTTCATCAACGAAGCTTAGGGTACGTCTATACTTATCTCCGGGTTCGGCAGTAAGCAATCGATCTTCTGGGATCGATTTATCGAGTCTTGTCTAGACGCAATAAATCGATCCCGGAAGTGCTCGCCGTCGACACCGGTACTCCTGCTCCGCGAGAGGAGTACGTAGAGTCGACGGGGGAGCCTGCCTGCTGCGTGTGGACACGCGGTAAGTACCTTGTAGTTCGAACTAAGATACTTCGACTTCAGCTACGTTATTCACGTAGCTGAAGTTGCGTATCTTAGTTCGAACTGGGGGGGTTAGTGTGGACCAGCCCTAAGACTATGACTTTGTAAAACTCATACATTGAGTTACATTGACTAAAAGAACTCTGCTGGAATCCAGAGTTGGAAGACACCTACTAGGCCATCTAGTCCATTTCCCTAACAGTGCAGGATGGTTCCCTATCAGATGTTTTCCCCTGGGTGGGGAAGCCAAAATCCAAAGGCTTCAGCCCCAGCTGGGGGGCCTGTAACCTGAGCCCTGCCACCCAGGGCTGAAGCCCCATGGCTTTGGCTTTGGCCCCAGGTGGTGGGGCTTGGGCTTCACCTTCAGCCCCAGGCCCCAGCAAGTCTAACGCCAGCCCAGGTGACCCCATTAAAACGGGGTCATGACCCACTTTGGGGGTCCCAACCCACAGTTTGAGAACCCCTGATCTAAATAATACTTTTCTATGTTTGATATTTGCATCCTTCAAATATTGTCAGACTATTATTCTCCCACCTTATTATTATTATTAAGACAAGCTGTATATATTTAACTCATTTAATCTTTTCTCATAAATCAGTCCCTCTGGTTACTTGATTTTAATACTCTTCTCTGAACTTCGTCAATTTGTCAGTATCTTTCTGGTAATGTCATGTCCATAATGAAAGACAAAGTTCCAGGTGTGGTTGCATCAGAGCTGTAAAGAGAAAGACTATTACCTCCCTATTTTGAGATATGCTGGCTTTGTTTATTCTACCTCAAGCTGCATTGGCCTTTTTGCTGCCATATCACACTGCTTACTCATGATGAAGTTACCATTCACTTTCACTATTACATTTCATTTGGTATCACAACTTTGAAGGTTTCTCCCTCCAAGGGAATGGCTGTATTTTCAATTATTTTCCCCCAGTATAAATGTTTCTTAGTTTAAGTTGAATCTTATTTTATTGTACTCTACCCATGTGAAAGGAAGGATACTAGTACAGGACTTATGAGAATTGGGTTCGATTCCCTGCTCCACTACAACATCCTGTGTGATCTTGAGCAAGTCACATTGTATCTCTGTGCCTCTATTCCACACTTGTAAAATGGGAATAAATAGCACTTCCCTACTTTAGAGGGATGTCATCAGGCTAAATACATTCAAGAGTGGAAGGCACTGAGATGCTACACTGCTGGGGGCCAGATAAGTACCTTGGATAGACTTACTTGTATTATTCCTTTACCCTCATTGGTGTTTATGACTCTTGTCAGTTTAGTTTTACTTGAAAGTATTAATGTGCAGTTTACTCTACCATCTGAATCATTACTGAACATATTTAAAAAAAAAAAACAGGATAGGATGTCACACAGGGCCCAGTACCACCCTTTTAAGCACATCCCCAAAACTGAATGTTTGTCATTTACTGTATCATAGTCTGATCTTTCAGACAACAGGTTTCAATCCAGGTGATAGTGTTCATAGCAAAGATTATCTGAATTAATTTTGATTGCACTGTTTCCTTAGATACTGCATCTAAGGCTTCACTAACATCCAATTATGTTTCATTTACCACTTTTCTTCATCCACTTATTTTGCAATTACATTCAAAATAAGAATGAAATCCAATTGGTTTAGTAAGATCTAATATTCATGCTGATTGTTGATGGCTCCCTTTTCTTTCAGCTGTTTAGTGATTTTTTTCTATCTACATTTATTCTGTTGTTTCACTGGGGTTAGAGGTTACATTTAAAAGAGAGTAATTGCCAGGATCACTTTTCTTCTTCTTTCACAAGATTAAATACATGTGTTTTTCCATCAATCTTCCATTAACTTTGTAGTATTATTCTAACAAAAGGATTATCTAAAAACAAAAACAAACAACAACAAACTGCTGCTCATAAGACACAAATGGAAAATTACAGTATAAAGTAAAAGAAGAATTTGCATTTGCAAAGAGCTTCTTCCTCCATAAGTTTCAAAGTGCTTCATAAAGACAGGTAAAACACTATTATATTTATTTTACAGAGGGGGTAACAGCAAAGTTAAATAATGTACCCTAAGTCACAGCAAAACATTTTTAGCTTGATTTTTTTCTTTTGTGTGTGTGTGTGTGTGTGTGTTCAGTTCTGTTTTTCTGACAGCACTCACACAAAACTTCTTCTTTTGTTAATCAACATACAGAAACAATTATTAAATTTTTGGTGCCATTTCAGTCAAACTAGATCAAAAATTAAATCCAAATGGAAATATGATCTACTCCTCTTTATTATTACTCCCTCAGCTAAACAACTGTAGACCTCTGATCAATGGAACAAACTTTCCCTTCCCAGGAGAAAGGTACTTTCTGCGTCATGGTCCAAAATGTGAGGGAGAGCGAGAAAGGCATTTCCTCGAATCATCAGGAATCATAAAAGATGTCTCATCAAAAGCTGATAAGGAAAAAATGTTTGTTGCTGGCTAAAAGGAAGGAGATGACAGAGTGTATCAACTTGCCAACAGACCAGGAATAGACAGTAATGACAAATGGACATAGGGTTAAAACCCCAAAGATGGAGTGTGGCCTTATCAGAGGCAGACCTTATCTACCTTTGACAGGTATCTGAGAGGCCTATCTCTTTGTCAGTTTGGCAACATTTATACAGATTGCCATACCAATAAAGCCTCACTGAAAGGTACAGGATCTCTACATTCAATCATAACATCAGAACCTATTTCAATTTCTGCCCAGATGTCATCTTGTCTTTTCATATGCAGATCTGGTGGTCAAAAGTAGCTATCAAATCCATGATTAAGACATACGTGTTATGTCTTATGTTGAGGCCTACTGGTCTATACTTGATTTGCCGCCATCATAAGATGTGTGTGTGTGTGTGTGTGTGTGTGTGTGTGTGTGTGTGTGTGTGTGTGTGTGTGTGTGAAAAAGAGAGATGGCAAGCATATAGGAAAGGAAAGATCATTTTCCATACCCATTCAGTTTTTATCACCTCTTCTAGGAATGCCTTCAAGAGATACAGATAAAATGGATTCTGTCAGTACTAACTTGGGCCAGATTGTTTCTGGTAACTTAGTCTCGTGAAAAGCTCCATAGCTCATTTTCAGTCCTCAAAGGCATCCAGTTCCTCAATTTTTAATACATTAAATACAAGCACGTTAGTTTAATATATTTTGTATTCAAAACATACATATGGCTGGAGATTTGAATTCAAGCACATAACCAATTTAAAGGAATTTAATTAGCATGATTGTTCAAAGAACCAGAATAGAAAAACATAACAATTACAGAACATAATTATATAAGCCTCACTCTCTACACATAGGGTCACGTATAAAACAATGTCTGCTGTTGTTTCATGATGCTAAAAAAAGTGCTTTTACAATTCCCCGAGCAAACTGATCCAGTACTTCCTCTCGCAGGTCAGACCTGAATACAAACATGCATACATATAGCAGTATGTTTTTCATATCACCTCAGCTGCTACATATAAACCATATTTAACAAATTTGCATCAGATACAACTTATTTTGACATTTATTAATTTGTTTCTGTACTGTATTTGTCCTAGAAGTGCCTTGTATTTTAAACTACCCAAAACTATTTTCCTACCAATTCAGAAGAAAGCAATTTCTGCCACTCAAATGACACTGCTGTATTTCTCTTCCCTCTTTCTCTTTTTCTGTGGGGACTATACTGATGCTGCTGCTGCTATATGCATTGCCAGCATTCTTATTATATTATAGCCTTTCACCTTTCTTATAAGTCATTAAAAACAATCCAGTCCTAGTACTGATAGAGTCTTTAGGATAGGAGTATTGTTTAATGACTTATGTGAAATAACTTGAGGAGTTCATCTAGTTCCTCATGGATAGGTTTCCTTACAAAAAAAACCCACTGTACATTCATACGTAACCCCAGCATTGTAAAGAGTTCAATGCCCTTTTAAACGGGATTTTTATATAACTCCACTACACTGCTTCAGTATGAAGATAGCGGTCACCAGTTCCTGCCTTCTCTTCCTGATTGAAGACACGGCAAAGACCATTGCAGCAATGATTTCTGGTGAAGAGCAGAAGAGGAGCTGACAAGTGGTGTCACAGAAGACCACATGCTGGGACACTGCAATAGGGAAGTATCAGAGGGGTAGCCGTGTTAGTCTGAATCTGTAAAAAGCAACAGAGGGTCCTGTGGCACCTTTGAGACTAACAGAAGTACTGGGAGCATAAGCTTTCGTGGGTAAGAACCTCACTTCTTCAGATGCAAGAAGAAGTGCATCTGAAGAAGTGAGGTTCTTACCCACGAAAGCTTATGCTCCCAGTACTTCTGTTAGTCTCAAAGGTGCCACAGGACCCTCTGTTGCTTTTTGCAATAGGGAAGTGGATGTTCACCCTGCTGCCTCTTTCTAAGATCCAGATGGGAGAGGACCACCAGCGTCTAAACACTGATTTGTGTTTGGGGGTATCAAGGTGAGGAGGGACAGGCATAAAAATATAGGTACAATCAGTATTTTAAAACTAAATGCAATATCTTTAAACCTTCAAATGATTAAACAGAAACTCACAGAGGATGCTCAAATAGGAATTTAAGATGAATTGTTAAAGGCCCAATTGACAGATCTAACTCAGCTATGTTTGGGAGAGGAGAGGAAAGGAAAGGCTGAAGGCAGCTGTACACCATTATACCTCAATGATCCTGGAGACACCCGGGGGTTTGGTCCCAGGTACAAATTAGAGCAGCCTAAGAACTGCTCTAACTTGTGACTGGCTGCAACTGCCCCAAACAGGCTGTTCCAGAAACTGGATTGCTGGAGCCCTGTAGCTCTTCAGCAACACCTCGTTTGTCCAGCCATGACCCTACATGCCTTCTACAAGAGATGGAAAGAACTGGTGTAGAGCCAGCTATACCAGCCCAACATCAATCATAGATTCTTCCATTCTTAGGGAATTTTGGGGTAACCAGCTAAGCAAGTTTTCCAGTTGCTCATCCACGACACACACACACACACACACACACACACACACACACACACACACACACCAGCTGTATTGGAGTTGTATTGGAGTTCAGGATATGGACCTGAATGTTTAATGATGTTTAAAATCAGTCACAGGGACTCACTCCTGGATGCCATTTTAAATTTGGGGGTTTCTGAAGAATGAATCTCAACTACCATTACTGCTGCAAAAAGATTCACAAGTCAAAGTGGTAACAAGGACTGAAGTCAACAGCAGCCAACAAGCCTCCCAGGGCATAGGCGGCGAGTTATATGTGCCCGTGGTGCCCATGCTCCACTAATATTCCTGAAGATGGGCCAAGCTCCACCAATGTTTGGGCCCCTGACCCCGTGCTTTGGGGGTCCTCGCGCCATGGGTCGGCAATGTGGGGCACACACACCTCAGGGGCAGCTCCCCTGTCCCCGGAGCCCCTGCGTGCTGCGGAGAGGCCCCAGCGCTGACCCAGCTCACAGCCCATTGGCCAGGAACCCCAGCCAATGGGAGCTGCAGGGGTGGTGCCAGAGCTGCCTGGCCACGCCTCCACAGCAGGGAGGGGGAGGGAGCCACAGGCAGTGACTCTCAGCCCTGGGCAAAGAGCAAGCAGCAGGAGTCTGTCCCTGTCAGACAGAGACACACAGCCACAGCCGGTGAGCCGGGGGGTTGTGGGGACAGACAGACACACAGACACAGCCGGGGGGTTGTGGGGGCAGACAGACACAAGGACACAGCTGGGGATTGTGGGGGCAGACAGATGGAGCCGTGGGCGGGGGAAAGGAGCAGCGATGGGCACCCCGGGGCTGACATAAAATACACAGGTCAGAGGGGGCTTCCTGAAGGGACTATAGAAGACCCGGGCTGCAGCTGGCTCCATCCATCCCTCCCCCCAGCCCCACAGAGATCCACACAGCCCTCTGCCCCCCTGAGAGACCCCAATGACCCCTGTGCCCCGTCACCCCTCTCCAGAGAGCCTCCCCTTTGTGCCAGACAACTCCCTTCCCCCACTGCCTCCCCTGCTCCAAAGCTCCCTACAATCTCCCCATTTGCCTTCCGCCCAGCCCAGCCCAGCCCATTCCATTGGCCGGGAGGCTCCCAGTCTATTGACCAGCACGGCCAATAGGAGCTGCACCTGAGGCAGGGGGCCTGCTTGCAGATGCAGACCTGCCTGGCCGTGCCTCCACAGCACGGGGAGTGGGAGCCACAGGTGAGCAAGCCCCAGTCATCATCATCACAGGCCCAGCAATTCTCTGGATATTTAATTTCACTGAGGCAAGTAATTCAGTCTACTCTTCCTTTCCAGACAGTTTGTGGCTTTTCCTGTAAGAAAACTTACAATTTCTTTGCCAAGAAGTCCATTTATAGTTTTTTCACTTGAGAAGTACAGTATATTTTCTGGTTGTTCATAAGCTCATTTATTTTGTTAACTCAGTTTCATAGGCAATTTTAAAAGTCACTTGAATTGTACCTATTTTTTTCCATTGGTCCAAAAACACATGGAAGATGTGCAGATTTTTATTTCTGTGGGCCAAACCACCCTGTATAGAAATGTAAATGTTGGAGCCAGAAAAGCTCTGCAAGGGGAAGGGTCCCTTCAGGAAATTGTCCTCAAGTCATTCATTCTTCTGGGCATTCCATTCTATTGTTCCCTCCTATAGTGATAGTGATCAGTGTTTTCACCCACAGGGGAGAGGCAGAAGACTGGATCAACCCTGCAGTGACTCTGCCTCTACCATTGTTCTCTGTCTGCTCCCTCTACCAGCCCCTTTGGTCTCCCTAGGATTACCCCTACCATTACTCCCTCTGCGTCTTCTTTCTCTGGAGCTTCTCATGAAGTAAAGTCCGTCATTAGAGGTTCTTATCTCTGTAATGTATTTAATTCTGAGGTATTTATTAAGTGTTAATTAATGCACTACAGGAGTCCCCTTCAGCCCTCTGTATAAACTGATCCTCTTCTTTCCATATGTATTGCCCATATGGTTTTCTGCAGCCCTAGGGCAGCCAGCAATAACCTCTGTGCCTTTGCAATGGGGTGAGGGAAGGGGACCATGGGTTCCCTATTTATGTGATTTGCAAGAAGTGTTATCATTACTCAAGGTACCAAATGTGTTTAAATGATATAAGTGCCTTGTAAAATTCCAAAGCAAGCTCATTTTCATTTCTCATATAATCTCATATACAGTATACACACATTTTTCATTAATTATATGAGTTGAATTTATGATTATTGTTGTTGTTATTATTATTAGCTAGGTTACTGTTTGTTTGTTTTTCAGTGTGGCAAAATGTGTGCTATTTTATGGGTTGAATGACTGAATGACATAATACCCACCTGCCCCCATTGTCCGTCACTAAGTCCAGTAATTTTGTCAAGTGTTCGTCACACAACATGGTGGTGCCTACCCCTACCTTGTGCTTCAGGGGGTCACAGGGTCCAGGGCAGCCTGGGGAGTTAGCTGGAAGCCTGGCGCTGGCACCAGTGAGTGACCTGGCCCCAGTCCACCTTGCCGGCTCCCGGCATTGCTCAGGGACAGGGGCTTCGGGGAAGAGGTAGGTGGGGGAGGGGTGGGAAGAGGCGGGGTGGAGCAGGGTTGCTCACTGGTGTCAGCGCCAGGCACCCCGCTAATCCCCCAGGCCACCCTGGACCCTACGTCTCCCTGAAGATCAGGGCCCCCCAAAGCACAGGGCCTGGGGCAGTTGCTCCAGTCCGTCCTATGGATGGGACGGATCCACTTGGGCACCACCAAAAATTATACAAACCAGCCGCCCATGTCCCAGGGTGCCAGAGCCCAGGCTCCAGCCCAAGCCCAAATGTTTACACTGCAATTTTAAAGCCCCACAATCCGAGCCCTAGTCAGCTGACACAGGCCAGCTGCGGATGTTTTATTGCAATGTAAACATACCTGAAAAGGTCTGATAGAGGTAGCTAAGAGTATCACAGTGTTAGACTTCAGAACTTACAGTGTGCAGTATTTATATCCTGCTTATTTGTCATTTACCCCCCGTTTTCTTTTGTTTATTTCCTGTGTCAAATAAACTTTGCTTTATTTACACTAGTTGTAATTAGATTTGCTGGAAGTTCCCAAGGGAAGGAAACCAATTTCTGACATTAAGGAAGTTGGCTGCATGAGCCTCGGGTCACAAGTGAGGGAATAGCGGGGTCTACACCAAAAGGGTATTGCAACAAAGCTAAAATAGGTCAGTCTGGGAATACGGAATGTTTGGAAAGTGCAAAGTTTCCACTCCAGTTACTATAAACATATTTCATTAATAAAAAATATAAGGAAATGAGCTAGACAAATCTTAATAGAGTTTTGCTCAGAAGTCAGACTGCAAAACACAATTTATGGAATCTCCAACCCAGAAATGAAATACCAATACTAGGAAGATGAACAATTCTTTAACTAATTCTTGATGCTCGCTTTTCTAGCAATATCAGCAACAATTCCTAACTTAATTGGCAGCCTTGGGAATCAGTCCACAGCACGTCAACTACTACTAGCTGAAAACTGGGTCTGTGCTTTCTGTAATATCTTCTGTAACATAGAATGACACTGAAACCTGCTCACTTTTGTTCAAAATACAACAGCTTTTGAGAATGGGTATATTTGTGATTTGTGATGTAAATCATGAAACAGAAAAATCTTTTAATACTCTGCATTGCAAGCATTTACTTCTGTTAGGAAGTATTTGACATGCATCTAATCATCTCAGTTACATGTACTCTTCACATTTTGAGTTGAACCTTTTGGACAGGATCCACTCACCATTCCATTAGCTGGAGATATTAAAATGCTAGTCAGTAAGGCAACATAATCTTGTTGAAATTTCGGTAATCTGATTGGTGTTATAATGTAACATAAAATGTTTCCTCATTTTGATTTGTCCTCAAATAGAGATGCCAAAAGAAACAGCAGCTCATTTGTCAGAGAGAATGCATTGACTAAGGCAACAAACTTTTAGAGTTGTCATTCACACATTTATAGCAAAACTGTGAAATTACTGATAATCATACAGCTAAGAAAACATGAAGAAAAGAATTTTCAATTGGCTTCTTAATCTCTAAATGTCAAGATATCCTAGTGTGAAATACAATAGAATCCCACTATAGAGACTGACAAGGGTAATCCATGTTTTGATCATAACCAAAGGGGGATCACTACAACCAGTCTATCAAACACTGAAGTTCCCAAATGCACACATGCAGTGAAGCAAAAATTTCCATCCTGCAATGAGAGACCAAGTTCTACTAATTATTTTAATGCCAATCAAGGTAATTAGCTCAAAGTGGTACTCCCACATGCTAGGCCACTATTTACATGCATCTGAGTGGCCAACTAAAAGGTGTGTCATTCTTGCCTATCTTTGAAAGGATCAAAAAACATTTACAACAACTTCCAAGCTGATCTTACAACCAAATGCTGATTTATCAGCACAAATCAAATCCATCAGCACCAACTGGAAATGCCTTTTGGAACATAACTTTTGTATCTGTATAATGTAACTGATCACTACACGTCACAATCACTAAAACCAAATTCCATTGTGCGAGCACACATTGTTCCATTCAAAAACTTCTTTCATATTTCAGTCAAAGAAAAATAACCATGGAGACAGAAGTCATTGTACTTGAAGGTTCTATAAATATTTTATTCTTACCAGGAGTAGAGAATAGTTCCCACAACTGATGTGAGTTTGCTGTTTTCTTGCTTCTGCTTTGCAAGACCAAAGTCAGCTACAATACAGGGAAAAAAAAAAAAAGATTTACAGTAATTAAAATTTTCCTGGGACAGGCATAGCTCCTTAAATTTTGCGTGTTAGGTTGACAATTAATGTACCTTCAAACAGCTGGAAAGTTTTTTCTCTTTTACACTTTGCTGCAATGTACCGTACCATACCATCTGCTGATCTTCCACACCTATCTCTCCACTAATTAATGACACACATTTTAATCAGATATACCGGATTAAAAAAAATCAGAAAAATATTTCTGGTGACTGCTGATGCAAAATGTAATACCGATTCCCATTTTTCAGATTTCCATCAGTGTCCCATTCAGTTGCTATGAACATGAAATATATATTAAAAATAATCTAATAAAGTATGTGAAAAAGCACCAGTAGATAAATGCCTAGAAAAATAAATTAACAATGGAGGCAATTATTTAGCAACTCTTGCTTTATTCTAAACCATAATAAATGATTCAGCAGCAGCTGAAGCACAAAATTTTTCAGAAGCCAATGATGAAGAAACTTTAGTCTTATCACATGACAAAAATTGTTGATTTAATGTTGTCATATAGTTATGCAAATACCCATAGCCACTGTGAAATTATCAAGTGTATGTCGTTCATACAATCAAGACACATACATCATTAAGAATCCCTACTTTCTCACCGAAGTTCCACATCATAAACTTACAATCTCATTAGTCAAAAGCTATAGAACTATTGTGATACAACAGCATTTATAAGACTTAACTGCTCTTCGCTAAACTAAATCACAGAAAGCATCAATACACCTCCATTAACAGTGGTCTACTAACCAAAGTTCAGAATTTTCTATTATTTTAATAATTTGCAAGACTTAAAATGGTAAATAATCTTAATATTGTTTAAACTATTTGTATATATTGAGGCCCGTATCCTACAAAGACTTTTTGCACGTGCTTAGCTTTAAGCAGGTGAGGAGTCCCAAAGAGCATTAAAGTTAAGCATGTGCTTAAATCTAAGCAGGATCAGGGCCAAAGTAAGGTTGGCTTACATTTTAGTTCCTGTTCCAGCATTTTGCCCTTCATTGTTCCCCATTATTTACATATTTAATTTTTGGCTATTCTAATAAAAAATGGTTACTTACCATATCTATTCCAGTTAGGTGTGTGTGCGCGCCGCGTGCATGGATGTCGGAAACTTTTACCCTAGCAGCTACCCGTCGGGCCGGCTGTGGAGCCCCCTGGAGTGGCGCCGAAATGGCGATCTATATGAGCCCCTGCCAGCCCGACTCCCCTTCAGTTCCTTCTTGCTGGCTACTCCGACAGAGGGGAAGGGGGGAGGGTGGAATGGAATAGATATGAGCAACACATCTTGAAGAACAACAGTTACAGAAAGGTAAGTAAACGTTTTTTCTTCTTCGAGTGATTGCTCATATCAATTCCAGTTAGGTGACTCCCAAGCCTTACCTCAGAGGTGAGGTCGGAGTCCAGGAACAGCAGATTGAAGGATCGCTCTGCCAAAGGCTGCATCATCCCGAGAGTGCTGGACGATGGCATAGTGGGACGTGAAGGCATGAACCGAGGCCCACGTGGCAGCCCTGCAGATTTCCTGGAGAGGAATGTGTGCCAGAAAGGCAGCTGATGACACCTGAGCTCTCGTGGAGTGAGCCATAACAGCAGGCGGAGGGACGTTTGCCAGGTTGTAGCAAGCACGAATGCACGACGATATTCGTGATCTGTGGCCTAAAGGGCTTCCTCTGGGTAACCGGGGTATGCATACCCAAGGACTTAATGGTATTTCTGGTGTCCTTTAAAGTATGCAGGCGGGAGTCAGTTTGATCTGCAAACGAGCCCTGGCGATTGAAAGGGAGGTCCTGTATGGTATGCTGGACTTCAGGCGGGAGGCGGAGGACTGAAGCCAGGCATTCCGCTGCATAGCGATTCCTGACACCAGGATACGCGCAGCCGCGTCCGTCGCATCGAGGGAACCCTGGAGGAAAGTCCTAGCAACCAGCTTACCCTCCTCAGCAATGGCCCCCAGTTCCGTACGAGCCTCTGCTGGGAGATCATCTTGGAACTTAAGACCAAGAATTAAAATTGTACCTGCTGAGGATCGCCAGCTGGTTAGCGATACGCAGCGAGAGACCCCCAGTGGAATAAACCTTTCTCCCAAAAAGGTCCAGCCGTTTCACTTCTTTTGATTTAGGAGCACACCCCTGCTGGCCCTGTCTCTCCCTGGCATTTACCGCATCGACCACCAGCAAAACATGGGGCAGGGTGGGTAAACAGGTATTCATAACCCCTTGTGGGACCAAAGTACTTCCATTCCACTCCCTTAGCTATGGAGGTAATGGAGGCCACGGTCTGCCAGAGGGTCTTCGCATTGTTTTGTATAGTTTTGTTCATGGGAAGAGCCACCCTGGAGGGCCCTTCTGGGCCTAGAATGTCCACCATGGGGTCCTCATCCTCCACAACCTCCTCAATTTGGAGGTTCATATTAAGGGCCACTAGCCTCAACAGCTCCTGGAGGACCCTAAAATCCATAGGGGGTGGGTCCAGAGGTGGATGTGCCAGCCATAGCCTCGACAGGGGAGGATGAAGATGACTCCACCGGCAGAATAGGTGTGGATGGAACATCCTGATCAGACATGGGTGGCTCCTCCTGGGGAGCTGGAGTAGCCTCTGTCGGAGGCGCTGGATCTACAATTTGATCCGTGTCAGGAGGAGGGTTGCGTCAGGAGGCCTGTTGCTCGAGCGAGACGGTGGCCGGGCAACTGGGGGAGTGCCCTGGGCTTGATGATATGCCCAGGGTGTCCAAAACTGCCACTGGGGTTGCCAGTGGGTCGCTGGAGGGACTTGACCTAGGCTTCCTGGGCCAGAGTGAGGAATGTCCGAGACACCAGATGCCCTCTCTGACCTGCCCGAAGGAGAACTAGAGCGCGATGGCCAAGGAGGGGCGGTGCGGGAGTGGATCAACACAGGCACCGAGTCTCTTGGCAGATGCGGGTCACGCGGTGATCAGCGCCGTGAGGCTGAGCGTGACCACGAGCGGTGCCACGATGGCGAGCACTGCTGAGCTGGCGAGCGGTGCCGCAACGTTGAACGGTGCCGGCGTGGAGAGCAGTGCCGCGATATGGAGCGGTGCCATGACTGGGAGCGGTGTCAATCCGGAGAGCGGTGCCGCCGTGGCGATTGCTGACCAGGGGATCGGGAACCCGCAGCACGTTGGACCGAGCGGTGCCACGAGGTCACAGATCGAGATCTGGACCTCGAGCGGGACCATGAATGCGCAGTTGAAAATGACCTCGAGCGTGAGCGGCTCCGAGGTTCGAGACCGCGAGACCAGCGCTGCAAGACAGACCGGTGCCGTGAGTCAGACCGAGACCTGTGGCGGTGCCAGGACTCAGAACGGCGCCGGGACTCCGAGCGGTACTGAGATCCTGGTCCAGAGGCTGACAGCCGGAACATCACTGGTTTGCGCTTGGATGGCACCGGGACCCAAATTGGGGCTGCTGTCGGGGCCGGAGGCACCGGAGCCATCATCTCTATGAGGCCTCTCGCCACCTTTAAGGTGTCAGGTGTGGAAGGAAGAATGATCTCTTCCACTTGCACCATCTCGTGTGGAGGGGTGGTCTGAAGAGATCGAGGCATGGTGACTTGATCAGCAGTCTGTCCAGGGTCTTGCACCGTTGGGCCCGTGACAACTGTCTTGATTCTTGACCTCCCACAGCTTGCTTCTTGGCAGCAACCAGGGAATGGGAGCGGTGCCGAGGCAGGCGTTTTTGTAGCCTGGGAGAACGCCGGTCCCAAGACGAGTGTGGGATCTTCTGTGGTGCCGGAGTCGGTACCGCCGGAGGGGCACTCCACACCGAGGCTCTCTGGCCCGCGTCTTGAGAGGGCCGCAGGGCCGCCTCCATGAGGAGTTGCCTAAGACGGAACTCCCTCTTCTTACGTGTTCAAGGTTTGAACGCTTTACAAATCTTGAACTTATCTGCTTGATGGCCCTCCCCCAGATTCTGAGACAGGAATCGTGGAGGTTGCCCATGGGCATGGGCCTGCTGCAAGACTTGCAAGGCTTGAAGCCCTGAGACGGCATGCCCCAGGTTCCTGCAGGGCAGTCTTTCATAGGACCGGCCCTTTAACAGCTAACTACACTTAACACTATAAAGGAAAGATTAACAGCTACTAACTATTTACAATGAAGATAAGAGAGAACGCTAGGGATAAGTGGAACTCTTGACAAGACAAGAGACCACTGTTCCAACAACCGTCACAGGCAGTAAGAAGGAACTGAAGGGGGGTCAGGCCAGCAGAGGCTTATATATAGCACCATATCAGCTCCACTCCAGTGGGCTCCCCAGCCGGTCCGACGGGTAGCTGCTAGGATAAAAGTTTCCGACATCCGTGCACGCAGCGCGCGCGCACACCTAACTGGAATTGATATGAGCAATCACTCGAAGAAGAACAATAAAATGCACAAATAACATAAAATTAAAATCCATGTTACTTAAACTTTTCTCGCCCTAGTTTGGTATTTTGCACTCTGGAAAGATTCCTCCCATCCTCATGAAGGCTTTTGTTTTCCATTTTTCTCCTTCCAACTGTGACAATAAATATCATTTTTTGTTTTGGTTTGTTTTCGAAAAGTTGAATCATGAGTTGTATCATCCTTGATTCATCGGTTCTGGTGGGAAACTTGAAGCAGGATTGGACCCTGCCATGTGTAAAGCTGTTAAACTTTAGTGTTATGCTTTGCTCTTTTTTCCCCTCTTCTGCAAAAGTGGACCCTGTATGGCAATAACAGCTGTTCTTCCTCATCTCTAGGGCCCTACCAAATTCATGTCCATGAAAAACATGGCATGGACCATAAAATCTGGTCTTCCCCTGTGAAATCTGGTCTTTTGGGTGCTTTTACCCTATGGTATACAGATTTCACGGGGGTAGACCAACGTTTCTCAAAGTGGGGGTCCTGACCCAAAAGGTTGTTGCAGGAGGGTCGCAATGTTATTTTAGGGGGATTACGGTATTGCCACCTTTACTTCTGTGCTGCCTTCAGAGCTAGGCGGCCGGAGAGCGACGGCTGTTGGCCGGGCACCCAGCTCTGAAGGCAGCACCCCACCAGCAGTAGTGCAGTAGTAAGGGTGGCAATGGCATCCTTACTTCTGCGCTGCTGCTGGCGGTAGCTCTGCCTTCAGAGCTGGGCACCTGGCCAGCAGCTGCCGCTCTCCAGCCGCCTAGCTCTGAATGCAGTGCCGCCGCCAGCGGCAGCGCAAAAGTATGGGTAGCAGTACCACAACCCCCTCTACAATAACTTTGCAATTCCCCTCACAACTCCTTTTCGGGTCAGGACCCCTACAATTACAACACCATGAACTTTCACATTTAAATAGCTGAAATCATGAAAATTATAAATTTTAAAATCCAATGACCGTGAAATTGACCAAAATGGACCATAAATTTGGGCCCTACTCATCTCCAAGAAGATGGATCATCCCCACTGGCTGGAGTTTTGGAACCAAAACCACAACTCTTAGTGTGAGCATGTAAGTAATTGGGGTTTCTCTGTATTAATCTCTGAATGCTACATATTGTATATGATTATCCAGTTGTTGTAAGGGACAGGTACTGGGTAGCTATATTGGGTTATTGGGAGTTAAATGCATAGCTTGGCTCAATTTACTAGCTGGCTGTTGGTAAAAAAAAACATAAGGCCAGACAATGGGTGCACGTAAGCCACTGCCTGACAAACACAGCAGAAGGCTGAGCAATTAACTACCTAGATCCCACTTGCACCCAAGAGTTACACAGCTGTCATGCCTGGAACCTAAAGACCAAAAGGACACAGGTTCTCCAAAGTGATGTTCTATACAGGGAAGATCAGTTGTCAGGGGCTGCTGCCCTGTAGAAGACAGAAAGAGAAACAGACCCTGCAAGACTGTGTGACTAAGTCAGGTTCAGTCTCCTCAGGGAAACAGTAAGCTAAGACATGCATATGGGCTGTTTAGTAAGCTCAAATTATCTTGCTCTCTTCTGTGCCGCTCTGTTCCTACTGTTAAAATAAGCAATATTTTGTTTTGGAAACAGCTGTCTGGTCACTGTGCACTAACCTCTGGTCACAGCCCTGAACACAGGCAGGCCTGCTGAAAAATCAAGGAATGTAGCCAGGGGACCTAGTCCTAGAGTGGGAGAATCATGAGATTCCACCTCAAGAGGCGAAGACTGGAAAGCTGTCACCTGGGGGAGAGGGTGCACTGGGAACCATGAGAGAGGGGTCTCAGGTACAGCTAGCCTAGTAACCATGTGAGAGCTCACCCACCAACATTCTTGTGTCAACTCTGTTTATGCTACAAGGAGTCCAGTGACACCTTAAAGACTAACCGATTTATTTGGGCATAAGCTTTCATGGGTAAAACACCTTACTTTTTCAGATGCATCTGTTTATGCTATTATGGAAACAAAAATATGTATGATAGTTAGAAATGGTTGGCTTGGATCAGGTGTCCCATAACAGGAGAGGCACTCACATAAATGCATTTATAGGTTAGACAAATTTCTGATGACTTTTACCCAGTCTGATACTCAGGGCTCCGCCTAGCAGTAGCTTTCGCACCCCAGAAGGTCCTTTGATGAGAAATCCAAGGTTTAGGTACTCTTGGATTACTGAGCTGAGAACAGAATGTCCAAAGCAGCAATGACACTGACTCGGTAGTGTGTGAAAAAGATATGTAGCAAATGTGCCAGGTAGCTGTCTGGCAGATCTCTAAGGTAAGTGACAAATCCCTTTTTTGCCTATAAGGTGGATACTCCTCAAGTAGTTAACCCCAAGGCTGATTAATCCCCATGAGGCAGGAGACTTCTGCAGTGTTGACAGCTATTTGAATTAGTTTCAATGAAGTCTAGCAAGATGCCCTTTCCCTCCTCTTGATCCCTTCAAAGAAGATAGATTCCATGGAGAAATAATTTTAAGCCCTTACAACATCCAGTGAATTCAGTGCCCTTTGCTTGAAAGAAGGACAGAAGGAAGTGAGATAGATAGCCTGGTTCTAAAATAATTAATCTATTTTAGCTTTACAGGATGGTACACATTAGGGTTAGGGCAGCTATTTTTCTTGCTTTGTGGATTGAAGTCACAAGAATTTGGGGACAAAAGTCTGCATCACAGACATAATGATCTGTTCCAAATGCTGCTGAGTAACCCCTACACCAGCAAGCTGTAGACAAGTCTCCAATTGTTTCTGCCAAAGCCAAGGAGCCAGAGGCAGGATAGAACAGCTAGGCCAGCAAGTGGGAGGCTCTCTGTAGACCACAGGTGACAAGCTTCTCCCCAAGCTTCATGGCTAAGAGAGGGAGGTCTTGGCAGGAACTGGACTCCACCTCACTCACAAGAGGTCATCCTGCAAGGCATCTTGGAAAGAACAGGCTGTAACATGGTCTGGAAGTTCTGCTTTCTACCTTAGCTTCACACAAGGGCCCTATCAGGGAAGGGAGAAAGGGTGGTCCACAAAGCCTCCCTTCATTTACTTGGGCACTACTCAAGACCAACTGGATGAGAGAGCAGGGCTGCTGGTTAGTCTGGCCACCTGTGTCTCACTCACCACAAAGCCCTGCAGGTCCCATACAGGGAGTGGTGATGCTGGCTCATCTGGATGTATCCACATTCTTGAAGTCCTGTGCATCCTGCTAGTCCTAAAGATAGCAATGGAGAAGCTCACGGATGGAAAGACCTTGTGGTTGGTCAGAACTTCCTCCCATCAGACCTCATGAACTATTTTCCAGTGTCTAATCTCAATTTTCTAAGCGCAGAAATCTAGACTCTAGCAAAAACAGACTTGGAAGCCACCTGTTAGCTGACAGTATCCTGGTTATCTCTCAGTCTGACTTCAGGCCAGAGCATGGTACTGAGAAACCATTTGTTACTGTTGGACAACCTCCTACTGCCTGTAGACAACAAGAAAAGTACATCCATACTGATCCTTCTGGGCCTCTCTGTACACTTGATAATGTTGATAATCAAATACTCCTATTCCACTTCCCAGAAGCTATAACGGCTAAAAATAAACACCCTGAAATGGCACCAATTCTTATTCACATACCAAACCCAGAAGGTTATTATGAGCAACTGTTCCTCCCACCTTGAGAACCCTCACCTGCATAATCTCACAAGCCTTATCCTTTTCTATTAAGAAAGCTAATTAGACCATATGGCCTGAAATGCAAGCAGATAACAACCATCTTACATCAACTAAACACTACTTCAGAGCTTTCTCAAACCAAAATAGGTACCTGGATGAAGAGCAATTGGTGAAAACTGAACCCAGGCAATACTGAAAAACTTCAAGGAACTTGCCTCCCCAGTAATACATACAACTATCAGGGGCATTTGCTCTCTGATTGTTAAATTGGTCTGCAGCCTTTGGATTCCTGAACTGGTATTGAATGCCAAAATAGCTATGGCAACAAAAAATGCCCACTTCTATCTGTAACTGGCTAGAAAATTGTTCCCATCCTATTGGGTACAGATCCAGCCACAAAGGTCAGCAGACCATTGTTAACCGAAGTAGACCTTCAGTCATGATTCTGGTAATTCATATCTAGGAATGACGCTACATTCCTTAAAAAACTCCACACTGCAGCAGCCCCTCTGCTTAGCATAGGACCGGTGTTACATCAGCTCAATAATCCAGTCTCTGCACTGGTTCTCCAATTAATACAGAGTCGACTTCAAAATCTCCTGATATTAAAAGCCCCAAGAAAAAACCTGAGAAATTGCTCTTCCTAAACAACCAGGCCATCCAACAGCTACATTCTGCCAGAACAATGGCATTGTCAACCAATAAAGGGAGGCTCATGAGTGCAGAGACTGAGACAGAACTTTAACAGGAGCTAGACCTAGACTGTACAACTCACTCCTGCAAGAGATGCGAGTGAGCACAAACCGCACCACTTTCCGAATGAAATATACAACTTGTATTTCCAACTTAGCTTTCCGCAATAAATTTTCTATCCACCCACAACACCTGCTGACACAAACACAGAAAAACATTCTATAAACCAACCAAGGTATTGCTCCTTCTGACTGGGAAGAAGTACAGGCAAGTCTCATCTTACGCGGGGGTTCCATTCTGCGGTTAGCGCGTATAGCGAAAACCGCGTATAGTCAAAATTACATTGAGTTGAATGGCGGGCGGAATCACCCGCACTACAGGTACAGTATTAAAATTGTTATTTTTATCTTTTTTTTTGTTTTTGCCGACCGCATAAAGCTGAAATCGCACATGTTAAATGCGCATAAGATGCGACAGACCTGTAAAGAAGTATTCAGATAAAACAACGACAGAGGCCATGTAGATAAGGGAAAATAAAGATGACAAGAGGAGATGGGTAAGGGAAGGCCCCAGAGAATCATACTGTACATCTCTACTTCAAATGGAATTCCTTTGAGGAAGTTCTACGGCCTGTGCAATACAAGAGTCAGGCCAGATGATCAGTGGTCCCTTCTGGCCTTAGAATCTATAAATCTCAGTGAAAGACTCTGTAACCACTAGGCCAGGTGGACCAAAGAAGAGGGGAGGCAAGATTGGAGACTGGAAAGAATCCTTTAAAGGAGGCAGAGGAGAGCAGAAATGCCTGGACACTGTAGCACTCATAATCCTTTTTGTTTTGCTCTGAGTCGGGAGGTCCATGGTCCCGGTAATCTTGCCATCCAGATAGGCCATGCATGATTGGATTCAAATGAAGTCTGGTCCCAGTTCTGATGGTGCAGGCCCATGATCTCAGAGCTGACTTGAAGCACTAGGTAA
The DNA here is from genome assembly GCF_011386835.1 of Chrysemys picta bellii. NCBI lineage: Eukaryota > Metazoa > Chordata > Testudines > Emydidae > Chrysemys > Chrysemys picta. The sequence goes on from NC_088792.1 coordinate 74,992,275, forward strand.
GAGGAATCTAGGTGGCCCTTCTGGTATACCATGCAGGGAAGGAGATTGATAATACAAGTGGCAAAATAGCTCAGTCTGACTAGGACAGCCCAGTGCCAACATCTCACCATTTTCTTACCTCTCCTCCTTCCTGGGAAAGAGAAATTACCCTTTTTTTGATCAGCAGCAAGAGAAACAATGTTTAGTTTGCTATGAGGTTGAAAGTAAAATAAAGTGCTGGTGAATTGATTATTCCCACAAGAAGGGGCTTGCAAGCCAATCCATAACATCCAAGCAATGTCTACACAGCTATTTTTAGAGCGCTAGCATAAGCACCGCTAGCCCAAGCCTGTAGACCAGGGTTGGGAGGCTCGCTCCCAGATGCAGTGTAGACAGGCCCAAGGGAAGACACGACCCTGCAGCAATCCCCATAGAATCCGTTCTCTTAGAGGCAGCAAATCTGAAGGGCTTTGTAGTGGCTCTGTCACAGGGGCATAAAATAAAAGAAACAGGTCCAGTGTCCCTGTGCCAGAGCAATGCTCCCATTGGCCAATTAAGAGGGTGGGCAACACTTGGAGGCTATAAAGGATCAGGAAGTTCTGGTGAGTGTCAGTCTGAAAACTGAAGGAGGTCTCTGGGGAAAGCTCTACTTAGAAAGAGGGAGGAATTATCAGGAAGCCTGAGTCAATGCCAATGCTGAGAGGTTGAAAAGGAACGAGGGCTAGGAACCACTGGAGGGGCTAGCTGGCTGACCTTTTTGAACTGAAGAGCCAGTGGCAGGAGGCTGAAAGGGGCAGACAGCTAGGAACCAGGAGAGGGACTAGCTTTCTGACCTTCCTGAGTCAAAGCCAGCCAGTGCTGACAGAATGAAAAGGGCTGAGGGCTAGGGAACCCGTGGAGGGGCAAGCTGGTTGTCCTTCCTGAGCCATGGAGAGCCAAAGCCAGAGAAGACTGGAGAGGGGTGAAGTCTGAGAACAGCAGAGGATGGTGCCTGCTGGCTGTGCTGGAGAGCTGGGGCGTGGTGCAGGATGCCCAGGACATGGTGCAGGATGCAAGGGCTGTATTGATGTATTGCATGGATTACAGTGCTGGGACTTGTTATGTGCACAGGGCTTTCTTTTTTAATAAATTAATCCCACAAGTGCCATTTGCACTAAGGACTATTTGGACTATTTCTCAGGACTCTGAAGGAGACTGGTGCATGTGTCATGCTGCAGCCTGCTACTGAAGGGTGCTCCAGGCAAGCTGGCCCTTGCAGGCTGTCTTGACTCTCAAAGGTCTTTGCATCACTGAACCAGGGCAGGTTGGGAAAGAAGTCCACTGAGAACACAACAGATAAATGGATTTTCATATTCCATGTTAAATATATTGTGCTACTGCTGCTGCATGGAATCGTACATTTTATCATGTAAGTCAGGGGTGGGGAACCTTTTTTTCTATCACCGGCCATTGACACACAGAAAAAATAAATCGCAGGACACACACAATTAAAAATCGTGGGACAAATCCAACACTCCCAGCTCCGCCTCTTATGCCTCCCGCACAGCCACCGGCCCCGACCCCCGACCCAGAGTAGCCCCCCCCAGCCCCAGAGGAGTGCCAGGAGGACGGGCCACGCACGGCCCCAGCCCCCCCAGCCTCGGAGTGCTGGGAAGGTGTGTGGTGTGTGGCCGCAGCCTCCCCAGCCCCGGCTGGGGCACAGGGAGGAGCCACATGCTACGCGGCGGTAAACAGGGGGGAGAGCCCTGGGCAGGATGGAGCGTGGGCAGGTCCATACCTGGCTGTTTGGGGAGGCACAGCCTCCCCCAGCCTATGGGACCCACCACCCATGCGCGGGCCGGATCAAATTAAGCAACAGGCTGGATCCAGCCCATGGGCCATAGGTTTCCCACTCCTGATATAAGCAGAACAACCTATGTGGATTTATATAGAAATAAGCACCCCAAGCTACAAAATGTAGCTACAATGAAAAAAGCATACTCATTTTAAATTCAGAAAACCATTAGCTCTCACTATCTATATATCATACAAAAAAACCTAAGCAGATGAAAACTAGCCAGGGACAATAGCGGTCCAAGGTATGGCTAAAACAGCATACCGAATAATTATTATTATTAGAGTGGGGGTGCCATGCTGTGCCTGCAATTTTAATGTAAACTCTGTTTATTAGAAATTTATAACTCAGACACTCTCACTGATCAGGAGTGTATCATTTCAGTGACAGTTTTCCCCCATTTAAAATAAAAAGTTTAACCATTTAAAAATTACTTTTTTGTAACATTTATATCATGGTAGCACCTAGAGGCCAACCGGGCTGGTTCCTATTGTGATGTTTGCTCCTTTGGACATTTGGAGAACTTTCCACAGTTTTGTCTGGACTCTTGGTCCTGTGCTGATTGGCTGCTTGCTCCAACACTCCTGCTCCCCCTCACCGTCTCTTCACCGTGACTTCACTCCACACCTGCTCCTGCCCTTTTCCTCTCACCCCAACTCCCTTCCCTTTCCTTTCTATTTAGCTGATCCCCTATTAAGAAAACCAACCTCCCTTGCGCCCTCAAAAAAATTGTGTAACTAATAGGACATTTGCTGCCATCTCATTATTCACCGTGCTTGTGCGTAACACACTTTCTCACACCCTGTGCCTGTTTTGTCTATTTGGATTGTTAGCTGTTTGGCCCAGGGACTGTCTACTACTTTGTTTGTATACTGCCTAGCTCAGTGGGGCCCTGTGATAAATGAAGGGAGGGGAGGTAGTTCTCTTTTATGGACACCCAGCCAGCCAGTTAGCTATAAAATCCCTCTTAGTAGCTGTTCTCTACTTGCTTTACCTGTAAAGGGTTAAAAAGTCCATAGGTAAAAGGGAGGGAGTAGGCACCTGACCAAAATAGCCAATGGGAAGGCTAGAACTTTTTAAAATTGGGGAAAAACTTCCCCTTTGGCTGTCTGTGTTGTTCTCCCGGAGAGCAGGGACAGGGCTGGAGCCAGGGCCGGCTCCAGGCACCAGCTTACCAAGCAGGTGCTTGGGGCGGCCACTTCGGAGAGGGGCGGCACATCCAGCTGTTCGGCGGCAATTCGGCGGACGGTCCCTCACTCCTGCTGGAGCGAAGGACCTCCCGACGAATTGCCGCCGCAGATTGCGATCACGATCGCCGCTTTTTGTTTGTTTGTTTGTTTGTTTAGCTGCTTAGGGCGGCCAAAACCCTGGAGCCGGCCTGGCTGGAGCTATGCTGTAAAACCTTGGGCCAAGTATGAAAATCATCAGATCATACCTAGAAACTACTCATTTGAAACCCCAGATATGTAAGTAGATCAGGAAATGTTTAGGAAGATGCAATTAGGTTTATCTCTTTTATTTCTTTATGGCTTGTGGACTCCTCTATGCTAATCCCAGGTGCTTTTGTTTTGCTTGTAACCTTTAAGATGGACCTCAATAAAGCTATCTTGATGTTTAATCCTTGTATTTTTTTTTAATCTAGCAAAAAGCCTAAATTCCAGATGTATTTTCTTTCTTTTTCTTTTTAATATAATTTACCTTTTTTAAGAAAAGGACTGGATTTTTGTGTCCTTAAGAGGTTTGTGCATATGTTGTTTAATTAGCTGATGGCAACAGCTGATTTCTTTTGTTTTCTTTCTCAGCTCTTCCCCGGAGGGGGTGGGGTGAAAGAGCTTGAGGGTACCACACAGGAAGGAATTCCCAAGTGCACCTTCCTGGGTTCTCAAAGGGGTTTTTGCACTTGGGTGGTGGCAGCATCTACCCACCCAAGGTCAGAGAAAAGCTGTAACCTTGGAAGTTTAATATAAGCCTGGAGTGTCCAGTATTAATTTTTAGAATCCTTGCGCCCCCTCTCCCCCACCACCACCTTCTGCACTCGAAGTGCCAGAGTGGGGAATCAGCCTTGACAGGCCCCACTCTTGGTTAGCCCTTATACACTTCCATAATAAACATATTAAATAATAAAAAATAACAAACATCTAGTAAATGACAGTTCCTTCCCAAAGAGCTGATAGTCTGAAAGACAATACATGGATGAGACCAACAAGTGGGCCAGGGCAGAAGGTAGAAGAGACAGTGTAACAAAAATAACTGGATATATACACTTAGCCAATCAGGAGTAGTGATCACACCTCACTATCTCCCTAGCCATGATCAGATTGCAGTTTTCAGTATGCATTTCAGAAGAGACAATTTTTGAGGAGCGACTTGTAAGAGGATACGATGGTGCCTTTGCAGTTTTTGATGGGGGGCTGTTTTCTCACATGTAAGGGACAGCATGGGAGAAAGTACAAGAAGGCATTTAAGGAAGAATATTTAAAATGCAGAGGTTCACTGGGTATAGAATGTTTATTTTTATTTCCATCAATTGCAGAAAACTACTGGGCAAGGGGTCAGACAATGATATGGTATAATCATTCTTGGAATTTAAAAAATAATAATAAATTGTGGATATACAGATTGAAAAATTGTACCTATTCATGCCCCAGTATCACCTACTACAGTAAACCACATGGGAGGGACATGAGGGACATTTACAGGAGATCATCACTGCAGGAATCTCCTCACCCTCACAGAGATTCTCCCACCTGCAGCCAGTGTCATCATAGAGAGGTTCTCTATGTCTGCCCTAGTTGTGGCTCTCAGCTGGCCATCTCCTTGGCTCACTGAGAACACATGTCCACTGGAATTGCACTACATGAGACTTCCCCTTGCTGCAGCTGTCCCCAGGACTCCTGGGAGGGTTCTGTGGAAAAGATAATACATCAGGCTGTATGATCTTTTCTGGGTAAATTCTGCACAGTTGGGGTAGCAGGAACAATGAGGTCCCCCTCCCAAAACATGTCCAATATTTGCCTTCTCCTCCAGCACAAAATTCTGGTCTTCACGGGTGGCCTCCATGGGGTCTGGAGGCAGGGAGATGTTACTACTGAGGTAACCAAGCCCCCTTCCATTTGTGTGTCAGATGAATACCAGAACTGTTTAACAGTAGTTTATTGCTGAGGTTGCTGGAAAACTGCACCCCAATGCAGAACTAGGTTTTAAATCTATTGGATCTCATGGCCCCAACGATCCTTCAGCTTCATACTTTTTCATTGCTCAAAACCTAATACAAGATTTAAAAAACAGAAGGACAGAGCAAAGGTCACTGTAGTTCACAATGGCAATATATTGGAGAACACCAGTTACAGGTGAGTAAGCTTTCTCCATTATGCTATTGCCACACAGATTCTCATTGCAGGAAAGCTATTTGGGGAGGTGAGCACTACAAGTAAAAACATGTTATTTTTAAAGTGTAAGGGGACTGCTGTCCCCTTACTAAAACTCAGTGGGGGTGTTTTGGTTGGCTAGTTCCTAGAATCAAAAGAAAGGGGAAGGGTCGATGGGAAATCAGGACCCTGAGTCTGACAGTCCCCGGAACATTGGGGAGAGGCCAATGCTTCAGGTCAGCCTGATTGACAGAGTGGGCAGGCTAATCAGGGAGGCCAGGGGGATCAGACAGAGTGGGGCCGAGCTAAGGAAAAAGCAGGAGCCCAAGCTGAGCTGGGGAGCAGAGTTGTGCCAGCCAGAGGGGCCAGAAAAGCAGCCCAGGAAGCAGGTCAGTGCTGGGAGCAGAGTCACAGCAGCAGCCCACAGAGCAGACCAGTGCTGGGAGCAGAGCTGTAGCAACCAGAGGGGCCACAGAAGCAGCCCAGGGAGCTGGAGGCAGAGCAGCAGCAGCAGTGCTGAGGCAGAGTGGAGCTGGAGCTGGAGCTGGAGCAGTCTGGAGGCGGGTCCGGTGAGCAGCTGGGGAGAGTGAGGGGGACCCTGGGAAGCGGGCCCAGCGCAGGGAGACGCCCCCAGCCAAGACACCTGGCAGGCCAGACTTGGAGGGGGACTGTAACCCCAATGGGGCGGGGGCGATGCTGGGAAGAAAGGTCCTACCACCTAGAGTCTGAGAGCATGTGGCCAACAACCCGCAGCATCCCTGCAGCACAGCCAGGGCCTGAGAAAAGGCCTGGGACTTGTGAGGAACAGACTGAACTGCCCTTACATTCCAGAGACGCTGGTTGTGATCAGGGCCGGCTCTAGGCACCAGCAAAACAAGCTGGTGCTTGGGGCGGCACATTTTTAGGGGGCGGCATTCTGGCGCAGGCCATGCCACCCCTAAAAATGTGCCCCGGCTGTCCTAACTCACCTCCGCTGCTTCACTCGCGCGCCGCTGCTCGCCCTCCCTCCCAGGCTCTCAAACCCAGGAGGGCGGGGGAGGTCCCGAGTGGCCGTGGCGTGCGAAACAGCTGATTCGCGCGCTGCAGCTGCTCGGGATCTCCTCCTCCCTCCCGGGTTTGACAGCCTGGGAGGGAGGGGGAGACCCTGAGTGGCCGCGGCGCATGCGCTGCTTCTCCCTCTCCCTCCATCCCTCCTAGGCTTGAGAGCCTGGGGGGGGGAGGAGGCAGGGCTGGGGATTTGGGAAAGGGGTGGAGTTGAGATGGGGCCGGGGGTGGGGTATGAAAAAAACTGGGGGGGCAGCCAAAATTGTTTTTGCTTGGGGCGGCAAAAATCCTAGAGCCGGCCCTGGTTGTGATGTCCCTGTGCCACAGAGCGGGATTACATGTTTTCCTTTAACCTTTCCCATTTTTCCCTTATTTTTTTAAATCAATTGCTGTTTAAATAAATTGTATTTGCTTTGAACTGTGTATAATGATCAGTGGGTCAGGAAAGCATCCAGTGCAGAGAGAGCACCCCAGAGTGGGGACACCCTAGCCCCGGCCCTAAGTGAGCATGACAAGGTTGGAGGTCGAGCCCCCCAGGAATCCTGGGCCCAGTCTTGTTGGGGTTATGAGGACTCTGCCACACAGGAGAGTGGAAGGGGAGCTCTCGGGGTCAGGCAGGCCTCTGGGTAAAGAAAGTGGGCGTTAGGACTCAGATCCTTTCACTAGGCCATTTCACTGGAGTAGTGTATAAGCTAGGGTTACCATAAGTCCGGTTTTTCCCGGACATGTCCGGCTTTTCGGCAATCAAACCCCCGTCCGGGGGGAATTGCCAAAAAGCCGAACATGTCCGGGAAAAATACTGGCCGGGCACTTCCTCTCCCGCGGCTGCTCTGCTCCTCCCCGGACTCAGACTTTGGCTCTGTTTAAGAGCCAAGCTGCCCGAGCCAGCGCTACCGGCTTCGGGCAACCCCCGTGCCTCCGGACCCTGCGCCGCCGGAGCAGAGCAGCTGGAGCCGGGGAGGAGAAGTGCCCAGCCGGTGGCTCGGGGTCCGGAGGCAAGGGGGGCTGCCCGAAGCCGGTAGCACTGGCTCGGGCAGCTTGGCTCTTAAACAGAGCCGAAGTCTGAGTCCGGGGAGGAGCAGAGCAGCTGGAGCCAGGGAGAAGTGCCCGGCCGGGGGCGCAGGGTCCGGAGGCATAGGGGCTGCCCGAAGCCCGAGTGCTACTGGCTTCATGGTTTGCCGGGCAGCCTCCTGACCCTGCGCTCCCAGCTGGGCGCTTCCCCTCTTGGGCTCCAGCTGTGCTGGGGAAGCGCCGGCCGGGGGCACAGGGTCTGGAGGCTGCCCGGCAAACCGTAAAGCCGGTAGCGCTCGGGCAGCCCTTTTCGCGTGGCTGGGAGGGAGGAGGGGGAGTTAGGGCGGGGACTTTGGGGAAGGGGCGGGGAAAGGGCGGGGCTAGGGCCCGTGGAGTGTCCTCTTTTTTTATTTTTTAAACATGGTAACCCTAGTATAAGCCAGGAAAGTTCCGCACAGTAGCGGGACCATTCCCCTGCTTACAAAAGGGAAAACAATCCTAACAACTAGAGGATGTACCCTTATTACTCATTAATCTAACCATCACCTCCCTGGCAGCCCCATGGAAGAGTTACTCCAGCTTTAGACAGGGATAACTTTCACTTACCTCCGCAGGTTGAAGGTTTGAAAGTCAAAAGAACATGGAACTATTCTCCTCTGGTGTTATTCTGCAACTTGTTGCCATTGAGCTGTGGTTGAGTTTTGGTTAAATTCATGGAGCAGAACCTTTTTGTTTTATTTATGTTTACATTTATAAAATCTAAATATTTCAAACCTGCTGAAGAGCCAGGATTTATGACTTTCCAGGACTTGTGAATGTATTTTCAACATATACTTGGTCAGATAAATAATATACCTCCTCCACAAATACCTATTATGCTGTAGAATATAATTACCAAAACTATAAATAATCCAATCCTTGGTTTGTATGGATTGTATGAGTTACTACAGGATTCTATGTCAATTCACAGATAGAGAATGTTTTAACTATTGCTAGGAGGAAAGGAATGGAACTCTATTACCATTAAGATTATGAGACAACAATTTCAGTGATATTCAAAAATAATAGAGAAAAGGCCATCATGTCCCCTCCCCCCACTGCATATATGTAGTGCAACATATTATTTTATACACTAGGTAAAATAACATGGGGTTCAAATATGCAATAACCAATCACAATAGAGAGGGTTAAGGACAGAGTTTCAGACAATTTTCCTGTCAGAATTCTAATGTTCCTCAGGTACAATTTTGGGCATATGTTTTAAAGTTGCACTGCATTTTTCTATATAAACATGTAGGTAGGCAGAAAGACAATGCAGTAAACTCAAGGCAAGACTGCCTCTCAGTGGTAGTATGCTTTTATACAGTATGACTACATATTTTTTAAATATTCTGAATGTATATTTTCATAATTCAGAGGTAAAGCACCATTAAATCATCTTCATTTAAAATGACACAATTATTAGGAATCAATACTTTTTAGTACATTAGATTTAATACCACTCAAGGAACTCTCCTCTGCATATTATTTGACATAACTGACTCCTGCTAGAAAATTACAGTATTCGAATATTACTACGTTTTTATCTATTACAGTAGAATGGTCAGTCGGGGGGTGTGTGTGTGTGTGTATGTGTTTTAAACAAGGGAGGTTGACTTTTGTAGCCAGGCTTACTGTTGCTATTCTCTGTTACTCAGAATGTATATTTGGTTTTGCATCTTAAGCAATAAAAATAATGTAGCAGTCCATTTGCTATTATGAACCTGTATTTAAAAAAAAAATAAAGAGAGGACTCTGAAGTGCCTGGTAGGCCAGCTGAATGTTCCACGCTGCATTTCCATTCAGTCACAGAGGACACTGCATTAAAACCCTGCAGTTCTTTGGAATATTTTTCATGCTCAGAGGCTGCTTTCAAATCCAATCATAAAACCCTACCTGTGACTGGTTTCCGTCTGACCACTTTGGGGAGACTGGAGAGATGCATGCCAGCCATATACCGCACTACAGGACTAGACACATGAGCATTATTCAAGCATGCACAGCATCCCTAACACTGTAATTGAGTACTGATAGGGGACAAGTGAGCTCCTGGTGCAAGAAGAGCCTAAAACATTTGTTTAAGATGATCATGGAGAGGTTAGTATCTCCCAGTCATAAGAGAGATAGGTGTTTCTGGACTAAGCTGCAGCGGTGTGCTGACCGGAGAATGTATTTGGCCCTCTCCTCATCTGACCCATCTTTTCTGGCAACCAGTCTCTTATTTGTACCTCTTGCACTTTGTCACTGTTTCCTGTTTCACAATGTGCACTGTGAAGCTGGTACTTTTACACAGGCTGGAGCAGCACTTCAAAGGAGGCACTGTAGCATGTAGTGCAAAGGATTTTAGGCTTTGTCATGCTGGAAGACTGTCTGCCACACAGACCTGCAATGGGAGGCCCTCCCCTTGTGTGTACCCACAACAAGTGGAGAGAGAGAGACTATAGTCTGAAGCAGGCTTGTTGTTCACTTACAACCAAATGAAACCCACAGAAGAGATGGCCACTTCAACTTTGTACCTTCACTGGCATAGGGTGACCAGCTAACAACTGTGAAAAAATGGGATGGGGTGGGGGGTAAAAGGTGCCTATATAAGAAAAAGTTCCAAAAAACGGGACTGTCCCTTTAAAAACGGGACATCTGGTCCTCATTAGATGTGGTACCTAAAGTATCTGTATATCTTGCTTTTCCAATTGACTTTAACAGTTGCAGTCTCTCTTACATCATCATAGATCTAATTGTACTTTTTTTAAAAGGTGACATTGTATGCTCTGCAATATTAGGTGCACACGGTATACTTATGATTGGTAAAACCTGATAGTTGTGTTCAGGGAGTTTACATTAGCAACTGTTTTACACAACTGTGTGATTCCAAATTAATTCACTAGAATCCCCCATTCTTGACGTTTGGTGAACAAGGCTGGTGAACAAGGTGAACTGGGCTGAAACCCACTGTGGCCACAGAAATTCCACTTACTAACTGTTACTTTGTCTTTATCCCCCAGCATGATATTGTTTGGAGTGATGTCTCTATGGACAATCCTCTTCTCCTTGTGCAAGTAACGGAGAGCTAGACACAGCTTCAAAACAAAAAGACATATAAAGAATTTTAACTGCAACCCAAATAAAAATCACATAAAATTATGTTAACATTTTATGACATGAGTGCTTCGGCACTACAAGTATTATTTTATAAATTTATTAGTCCAACATATACAAACGGCTCTACACATTTTATAAAGAAAGGTCACAAATTAAAATGCATGTCCTTACTTGTATAAATATATTCCATATTCTATCTTCTGTAAACTGTTGTTGCCTTTCCTTCAAAGAATTAAAGTGTTCTCCCAGCGGTGCCCCTTCTATGAGCTCCATTACTATGTAGAGCCTGTCATCTATGCACAACAAAAGGAAATGGCAATCCCAAAAGAATATTACATTCATATATCCAGCATATCCACAGAAAACATGATCTTGGTCAAAATGTACATATATGATTGTTATTTTATTACTCTGCTTAAATTATTTGTATGTGCAAATATATTTTAATGACTACTCTTGTTCTTGTCATTCAAATTCGTTCTTCAGAGTCACATCTGCTGCAACACCTACAAGAAATTAGATAGCTAATAACAACAGCCAGGGAGGACAGCTGCCTATAGTTCATGCATACAAAAAGGGACTGGGGGGAGAAATGGAATGAATAATTCATGTATCAGTCACCACCCTGTATTATGATCTCTTTCCCATCCTCAGCATCTCAATTTTGTTTTTCAGACTGTAAATTCTTTAGAGCAGGGTGTGTCTTATATGTTTGGACAGAGCCTAGCACATTACGGGTGCTACTGCAACGTAAATCAATGTAAATAATAGCTATTGTTATTTACAGGCTGCTATAGCCAATTTTTAAACCAACACTTAGGTCTAAATCTGTCTGAGCTGTAGTGCTATTCTTAAGAGAAAATTAACTCCTACTGTTCAAGTTGGATAGGATCTTTCCTGGAACTACTAAGTACTTTTATTATGCTATTATTTCTTCAAGACAAACAACATGGTTTTTGGTCACTAAGTTTTTACTCACTTTCCAGGAAGGTTCTGTAATATCGTACAACATTGGGATGATAAAGCTACAATAAGAACAAAAATTAGACAGTTGGAATTAATGTTAGATTGAGGGCACAATTTTGATAACATCAATCTATAAAATGAACGGAATAGCAATAGTTTTAAGACAAATATTATAAAAGTTTCCGAAATTTGTATTCCAAAAAATTTCTGGATTTCAGAGGGTTGTAACTAATTCTATCTGATAAATGTGCTTTGCCTTATGGGGGCATATCAGACAGGATTTCCTCTCCCCATTTGCCCAGATGGCATAAGGACTCCCTAATCACAGTCACTCTAGGAGTTGACATTGTTCACCTTTCTCCCAGTTTCAGACTTGGAGGGAAGGTATATTACAAAAAGGGGTGTTGAAGATTACTCTCCTTCCCCAGCAAAACCAGGAAGTTCGGAGAACAAACAAGATGATTCTGACTTAGCCCCTAACAGTGGAAGGAATGGAGCAAAGAAATACTGGGGCAAAGTCATTAAGCCTGCACAAAGTCCCCTTTGCTTCAACAGACAACCCTAAATCTGATTTGCATTCAATATTGTTTTTAATTTAAAAATCACATTTAGGTTGAAGAGGAGAACTTGTAAGTCACAACAGTGACTTTTTCTGAATAAAATCTGACAATTTCAAAGCCAAGAAAACTTAATATGGAATAGAAACACTGGCCAACTTTTCATTGGGCTGTTGCTAACAGATTATGCTTTATTAAAGGAATTCTTTTAAATTGTTGAATACATCAGTTAACAAGCTCAGAATTTCCAAATAACAATAAGGGTTTGTTTACACTGCAGCTAATACTGAATTGTTTGTAATGTTTGGAGTCATGTAGATGGGCCACTGGCATTTTTTACATGGTGTTGATCAGACCAAAAACACCAGCAGCAGCTGGCAGCCTATATACACTAGGGCTCCCCAAAACACACTTGAGCTGCTGTTAGTGATGGTGAGAAATTTTTAGAAAATGTCCCCTAGTGAAGGGTTTATGACACTTACCTGTTCTTTGATGATTGTTAATTCAGAGACAATGTTCTTTACACTGCTGTCTCTGTCTTTTTTGTCCTTTCCAAATGCTGGATTATGTAAATTGACTTCTTTCATTGCTAGTAGATTTTGGCCACTATGTTTTCTAACCTACAGGGGGGGAAATGTGTAAAAAATTAACAAAAAAGGATTGTGTCAAAAAGGACATTAATCATATATATGTGGTGAGTTAACTGAGTCTAAATCTCTCTCTCAAATTCTAAAGTCATTATTCTTTCTGTAGTTAGTGTGATATCAGCTTAAAAAGTGTTGGAGACCAATGATGCAGTTAGCAGTGTCCTGCAGGGTTTGCTTAGATGTTTTAAATAACTTCATAGATGCTCTGTGTGGGGCTTTGCAGAAACAGTGGTGTGAATCCCTGCAGATTACACAGATTTGTCACACTTTCTAGCAGACAGAACTGCTGTCTGTGAAAAGTAGTACAAAGAAAAAGAGTAATAATAAAGATCACTGTTGTTCTGAGAAACATATTGGCCATTTTTCTACAAATGGTGTCAAACAGATTCACAATAAACCTAAAAAGTGGTGGAAAATACCACAGAAATGTCAACAGAAAATTGTTAGTTAATATCAAAAAGCAAGTTTACCTTATAAACACTTCCAAAAGCTCCACTGCCAAGATGATCTAAAATCGCATAATTGCTTATGTATTTTGATGGTGCTTTATTTTGATTAATGCTTTCAATATTTTCAGCAATTTGCTTCAGTTCATCCTCCTAATTATAAAAAAAATTTAAAAATGTAATTTTGATGATTTATATGTGCAGCAATCTGAAAAGAATAGTTATTTATTAACCTTATGAAAAAATTAGAAATGTTGTGCTTACCAGTAATGAATTTAGCTTTGATACCAGCTCTTCATAAGCACTGATATTACGAACATAATGTCCAATATCAATGAAGATCTCAAACAAATCAGTCGGGAAGAGTCTAAAAATGTTTAACATTTTTATAAATTTAGAGAGTGTTCATAACAGATTACACACCGTGAAGACTTTTTTAACTAATGTATTGCTACTCCTTATTTTATAACCTTCTAAATAATTATTATTTTTGACCAGCCATTCAAATGTTCCTAATCTCAAATAGCCACCATCTGGGACTACAAGGAACTTCCAAAGGTCCCAGCTGAGATTAGGACATCATTTTGCGGGATACTGCATAAACATAGATCCTACTCCAGACAAAGGTGGAGATTCACTGAAGTCAATGGAGCTCCATGTGGATGCAATGGTGTATCTATGCAATTCTGTACAGGTTCTCATATTGCCCCATCGCTGTATTATCTCAGCAACTTCCAGTAGAGCATTAAATGATATGACTAATACCTGTTTATGTGCAGGATTGGGGCTATAATCCTTATCCCAGATTTACAATCAAAAAGACACAAAACAGACAAAGGGTAGGAAATGGATTTTCAACACACAAGCCAATAAAATAGTGAAGAATTGGCAAAGCCTTGTTAGTTACACGTTTGGTTAGTGTTTTTTTGTTTCTTTTTTTCAACAGGAGCTATAGGGAGGGTGAGGAATGGCAGGAATGGAAATCAGGAAGTAAAGGAATTGCAAAGCAAAGGATGAGGAAATGGCTCAGTTATATTTCCCAGCACCCAGCCCACGTAAACAGGCTTGATGTAGGATCAGTTCTCAAAAGGGATGGGTAAAGAAAGAATCCACTCCTCCCCAACTGCTCCATATCTGGTACTGTAGTTCTGAGGTTCCATGTTGCTTCTCATGCAACTACGCTAATCTTCTGGGAAAAGGCTGATGGACCTACACAGTGGCAGATCCAACAGTCCTAATTTCACTCCACCTCCAGCTTGCTCCAAAGCTTGCTATCTGGAAACACAAGAGCAGCCTCTATAGGGCTGGGTTCTGTAGAGTTCCTACGATGCAGGCCCCCTCCACTAACTCTCTAAATCCTGCCTTATACAGCAGTACTGCAATGGTTCAATTGCAGGCACAGCCAGCCATTTGCGGCTGTAGAGAAGAGTGGAGGATATGCACGCTCAGATTTTGTTTGTTTGTTTTTTTCTTGTTCTCTGGAAATCAGTTACTACATTTGAAAACTGAGCATGACATTAATTGAGAAACCATACCTTTTAAAGAGATGTCTATTTCTTTCCATACTGAAGAGAAACCTCAAGGCTCTGAAAGCATAACACTGGGGTGGAAGAAATGTTTAAATTAATAACAAATTATGTACAAATTAAAACGCTGCTCATAAAACAGCAAGGGCCCTAAACATATTTTTTTAACCTTAATTTTTAAGTAACTAAGTAGGCCAGGCTATCAGCATAGTAATCATCCTCAATAAACCAAAAATAAACAGCTCTATACTTTAGTCACAAGCCATCTGGTCAGTGCATGCTGTATTTCCAATGTGGGCAGGCTCTCTTGAAAAAAAACTATGGATCAGCATAGCTACACTAGATTCCGAATAATTTTATTTCTGCACTGCTGAATTTTTGAGCCACATTCTGCTTGATGACTCCGGTGCAGCCCAATGGGGTTACACTTACGTAACAGGGAGCAGAATTTGGCCCTTTTTTCTGGAAACTGAAGTGTAGAGCCCTAAAAATGTCAACAGGAGACAAAAACAAAAACAAACAAACAAAAAGCCCTAAGTCTACAAGAATCTGAAGATCAGCCACAAGAATACACTTGATCTAGTTTACAAAATTGATGCACATAGTTCAGTTTCTATATAATCACTATTAGAGAAAATAAGCATAAAAAAATCATGACAGGCATGGGTGAAATTAGAGTCTCTTAGTTAATATAGAGATTTTTAGGTAACTCTACTTGAGTTCTCCCCATCTAAGCCAATGCAAAAACTAGCTAACTAAACAAAGATGACTGCAATGTGTAAGTCAAAGGAAAATGAGTTACCAAGACTCTGAAATAGTGGAAACAATAATATAGATCTAAATAATATTCAAACTGTTAGATTACATTCGTGACTAAAAACCCTATTATGGGTCCAATCCAGTCATCCTTACTCAGACGGTAGGAGTTTTGCCTGAGTAATGACTGCAAAACAATGAAGGAGATAGAAGCTAACCACTATTTTTGAGGGAAGCAGGGCATGAAGCACCAATACTGCAAGCAAACACTCTTATTTAAAGAGCACTGTTTTTTCTTAATCTAAAATAATTGCCCTTTGAACACAGGAGAAACATCCATCTTGTAGTTCCAATATTCTTCTGAGACTCACACAGTCAGAGGGGTCTGTCAGTGTGGAGTAACTTGCAGGATTGGAGCCATAGTTATTACTTTGAAGGTTCTCCTTTTTAGTGACTGTGCATAGACCCTAATGTAGGAAGGAAGCAGGGTTATATGACTGAAGCACAGGACTGAAAATCAAGAGATCTGTCCTCCATTCACAGCTCTACCACAGACCTTCCTGTGTGACAGTCAGTTACCTCCCTATTCATTTATTTCCTACCTGTAAAATGAGAATACTACTACTTTCCTTCCTCACAGCAGTATTCTGAGCTTAACACTTTAATGTCTGTAAAAAGCTTCAGATTTAAGGCAGCATATTCTTTACATACTGAATGAATGGGTAAAGAATGATTGTGAGATCATAACTACTCCCCAAGTAATGAATTGTGATTCCTAAAGAAGTAGAAAGAATGAAGAGACTGATTAACAAGACAAAGGTCTTGGGTCAAATTGTAAGAAAAAGCCCATGAAATTAATAAAATTCACAAATATCCTGGAAATCAATAATTATGGGAAAGGAACTATAGAAAAGCAGCATGAGATGTTAAACATGGTTTGGATTAAAGATAGATTTCTTATCATTTGCCTGGATGTGGTGGGATTTCTGTTTAGTATATCAGCACTGTCATAATAAAACCCTTGTTACTAAATTAACTGATGTCACTTTATATTTAAACCATACTACATTCACTCATGATCTATTGTAAAATATGATCTCTTGTAACTTTATGCTGAAGTACTAAATTGGAGTTAACAACACACTTGGTAAATTAATCTAATTAAAAATATGTATATATTTGAAGCTATTGTTAAACAGATGCCTAACTGCATTAAATTAGTTTCATAAAAAGATTATATAAATTTACTCCCTCTTTAATTTCCTTCAAAGGATAATGTTACAAAAAGTTTTAAATTAATTTAGGTATTATTAAAAAAAACTTTAGTGCAGATGATAGGCACTAGTTAACGTTTGAGATTGCAGTCTCATCTGTTAATCCATAAAGAGTATATGCAGCATACATCAGCAGTGTAAGATCCCCAAACCACTTCTCCAGTGTGTCTCAAGCCTGATCTGGAAGGACTACTGTGGGAAAAGGCAATAAGAACGGCCATCTTTCCCTCTCTACTAAGATTTGAGTGACATGGACAACTACTCACTAGAAATCAGAAAGACACCAAACTCAGTTCTCAGAGGCCACAGAATAGCAGTCAGATAGTTAAAAACTATTGATCACTACCAACCTGGGTTGACTCTAACCAATGAATTTACATAAAATTACATAACGAACACAGAAGCCATCTGATCTTTAGCAAACAAAGATTGATCATCCTGCATTTTAATTTACATTACTTTATGTTGTGTTTTGCTATACTATATTTAATAATCACAGCAAGGTGCTCCCACTCAAAAGAACTGAAGTCAGTAGCATTGTGTCGAGCGTTTATCGGCTTTCAGTGAAAGACATAGGCTTGACAAAGGGAGAATGTACATTGGGCTGTCTGGAAAGTGGGATTTCATCACATCTAAGGCTATGTCTACACTACGCAGCTTTTAGTGACATGGCTGTGCCGCTACAGCCGTGCCACTAAAAGGCACGCAGTGTAGCCGCTGTTTGTCGGCTCTCCTGCCAACAAAAAACTTCCACCCCCAAGGAGCGGCTGTAGTGTTATCGGCAGGAGAGCGCTCCTGCTGACAAAACACTGTTCACACTGGCATTTATCATCGACAAAACTTTTGTCTTTCAGGGATGGAGGTTTTAACACCTCTGAACGACAAAAGTTTTGTCTTTCACTTGTCAGGGTAGACATAGCCTAAATATCCACTTTCTTCAATGTTACATAGGATACAAGAAGCATAAAGTGTTTTATAGCAGAATAAAAACACATAAGGTCATGATTTAACTTTTACTTTCCTGTGGTATAGCCATCTGCCATTTGTTTCATGGTTAATAAAGTTGCTACTGTATATTAAAATACCAAAAATCATAAGATAAATTTCCAAAATCTGTGTAAAGCTTTCAACGTGAAAGAGAATTACCTGTAATAAATTAGCTTTTACTGCATTCCTTTGTTTGTTTGGTAAAATCAGTTTCGCTATTGTATATACCCCATTTTCCTGGAAAAGAAACATAAAGGAAAGTCATCAATGTTAGTGCTGCTTTAGGACAGAAAGTGCAAACAAAATTAAATGTTACTTCATGTAAACAATTCAGAAGTTAATGTAAATTTGAAAAGTTCTTAGCCATCTATTATACACTAAGTTTTAAGGTAGGATCAGTGAAAAGCTCATAAGAGCAAAACCATCATTACATTCACTGTAAACTGATCCTGCACTTGAACCCTTGCAGATGGACCCTGAAGCCATGTTGAGCTGCAATGAAGTCAAAGGGATTGCACCACTAGAGCTCCCATCATCCACTGTGCATTTTGGAATGTCATGATCAGAGATTTATGCACCAAAAAAGCCCTGAACTGGAATAAAACCCTATGTGATAGTTTTGGAAATATATCTATGTCCCCGGTCTGATTCTGTGAAAATCATGTCGTAGATCAGACAAAAACAACAACAAAAAGAGATGTACTATTTTTAACATTTAATCTGACTTAAATATAAAAACAAAAAAATGGATTCCACTTAAGATAACATGTGTGACTCAGATAAAAATGGTTCCCTAAACCTATATGGTTTCTATAATTCTAGTGTTTACAGTGGCAGATTAATTTACGGGCCCAGAGAGCCTGTACTCAGGGTCCCTGGCCAATTTTGGGGCCCACTGCAGGAGCGCTGGAACCTGGGTAGAAGTGGGTGGGCCACCAATGCCAGAACTGTGACCCCATATCCTGCTCCTATTCTTCCCCTGCGGCCCTGACCCTCACTCCTCCTCTTCCCTGGGGTCCCACCAGAAGCCAGAGCCGGGCCATAGTAAGAGCCACCACGTGAGCCCCAGTTGCTGTGAGGAGCCCCAAACCCTCCAGCTGCCCGGGGCACACCGCCCAGGGCAGGTGGAGAGTCCGGGGCTCATCACAGAGGCCTGGGTTCCGTGGGCAGCCGTGGCTCTTACCACGGCCTGGCTCTGGCTTCTAGCCTGGCCAAGGGCCGGACTTGCGGGGGAGAGGAAGAGCAGGGTGTGGGGCCAATAGCAAGGGGTTGTGGTAAGCCTAAAACCATTTTGTGCCCAGGGCCCCGATAAATCTTCATCTGCCTCTGAGTGCTTAAGCTATACAAGGAGTTAATTTTTTTCAGACTCTTTTCTATTCCTCCTACTGCCCAGTAGGCACCGAAAGTATTCCAACACCCTGTGCCTGCTCTATCTAAGCACTCTCCTTCCCTTAACTCCAGTGGTTCTCAAATTGTGGGTCAGGACCCCAAAGTGGGTTGCAACCCCGTTTTAACGGGCTTGCAATGGTTGGCGTTAGACTGGCTGGGGCCTGGGCCCGAAGCTAAAGCCTGAGCCCCACCACCTGGGCCCAAAGTTGAAGCCCGAGCCCTTCTGCCTGGGCCTGAAGCCCGAGCCGCACCTCCTGGGGCCGAAGCTGAATCCTGAGCCCACCACCCGGGCCCAAAGCCTAAGTCCCACCGCCCGGGGCCCAAAGCCAAAGCCCGACCCCCACTACCTGGGCCCAAAGCCCAAGCCCCACCGCCCAAAGCCCAAGCCCGAGCCCCTCCACCTGGGCCCAAAGCCAAAGCCCAAACCCCATCACCTGGGCCCAAAGCCCAAGCCCCACCACCCAGGCCCAAAGCTGAAGCCTGAGCCCCTTTGCCCGGGCCCACTGCCCGGGCCCAAAGTCAAAGCCCGAGCCCTTCTGCCTGGGCCTGAAGCCCGAGGTACACTGCCAGGGGCCGAAGCTGAAGCCTAAGGCACACCACCCAGGCCCAAAGCCCAAGCTGCACCACCCGGGGCCGAAGCTGAAGCCTGAGGCCCACCGCCCAGGGCTCAGGCTTTGGCTTCAGCGTGGGGCGACAGGGCTCAGGTTACAAGCCCCATGCTTTGGGATGAAGCCCTTAGGCTTTGGCCCCCACATCTGGGGCGGTGAGGCTTGGGCAGGCTCATGCTTTGGTCCCCCATCCTGGGGTTGTGTAATAATTTTTGTTGTCAGAAGGGGATTTCAATTCAATGAAGTTTGAGAACCCCTGATCTACTCCCTTTAGGTACGTCTCTGGGTTTAAAGTGAATGTATTGATGGTTTCACACATGTATCATTCATGGTCTTGACTTAAAATTTAGTATATAATAGATGTCTATGATTTTTTTATTTGGCGTTAATTACTGAGATCTAGCATCTTGGGGTGTGCATGGGATCCATACAAGAGTCCACTAATTAAAACCATTTTTAGAACCATAAATTCTAGTCAATTAAAATGATGTCACTTGTTAAAATACCCAAGTCCAGAGATGAAATGCCAGAGTGTTCATGAGCCTTAGAATTTATGTTTGTCAGTCAATTCTAAGACAATTTTTTTCTACCCTGAATATGTCAAAAAGAAGGAAATAGATTTATGAGTTGACAGTTGTTAACCAAAAGAAACTCTCATCTGAGCAATCCTACTTATACACTAAAATATAGCAATATTGGCCATATTGCCCAGCCAGTTTTTAATGAGTTCTGCCTAAAAATTAATTATAGGATAGTGACTAATAAGAGTTAATAAGCCAAATGTCTACAAATAGGCATTTTGCATCCTTGTTCAATACTGGTAACCACACTAGCAGCAGAGTAGGGTCCTTTCATAAGGTATTATCCTGCTCCTGAGAGTTTTGCACTTGACTTCAGCAGAAGCAGACCCATAGTATTTAAGTGGGTGGCATGCCCATCAGTGTACCCTGTCCAGCACTTTGAGATCTATGGATGAAAAGCACTATATAACATCTAGGCATTATTATCTCCCAAGGAGGTGTAGCCTTCCAGTTATGGACACGTCCACGCTAGTATGTATCCTGCAGTCAGCAACACACACTTGCTGGGGCCATATATTTAGGGTGACCATACGTCCCGTTTTGTCCGGGAAAGTCCCTTTTTTAAGCCCTGTCCAGGCTGTCCTGACTTTTTTTTTCCCAAAAGGAGGGATTTGTCCCGTTTGCCTTTGCTGACTTGATCAGTTGGCAAGAGCAAACAGGACAAATGCCCATTTTTGTCAAAAAAGGGGTTGCAGTATGGAGGGGACCAGTGGAGATGCCAGCCCCCCACAGGGGGACTTGGCAACAACCTCCTGAGGGGACCCCCACAGGTTTCCAGTGACCAGGCAACAGCCTCACGTGGGGAGGGTGTGCCTCAGGTGAGCGGCTGGGGGTGTCCCATTTTCTCTTTGGGAAATATGGTCACCCTACATGTACTGTACTCCCTTCATAAGGGCAATAAGCTGGACATTGTGGCTGCATGCCTTTGGCTGTCTTCCCCAGCAACTGCAGGCCAGGATGACTTCTAAGCTGGATGTACAGCTGGAAATGCTTTATTCCCACCTCCATATAATTCCCCTGGACAAAATCAAGAATTTGCAAAAGGTGTATGTAACAAAGTGGCTTGCCCTGTGGGCTGGAGAGCCTGGGGCTAAGCCAACCCTGGTAATGGAATGAGCCTCACCTGAAGAGACTCAGGCAATTCCCTATACAGTGTAGAAGGTGGCTGCATTAAAAAGGGGAAGCCCAGGGAGCTGTGCTGTGGACACTTCTGGGCCAAAAAGGAAAAGGCTCCTGCAGGACCAGTAAGCTTAGTGAATAAAGCCCAGTGTGACTAGGAGGCTGCTGTAGGGGTGGGAAACCTTGCCTGTGTTTGGGACTGGACGTCAGAGCCCCAGTGAAGGAGAGCTTGGAGGACTGGCTGGGAGATCAGATCAGGATGGAAGAAGAGCCCTAGGGGTGAAAGACAATGCCAGAGGTTATGGGCCTATTACTGTGAGATTCTGGGGCCTGTGATGTACAAGAGGTCAGACTAGATGATCATGATGGTCCAGTCTGGCTTTAATGTCTATGAGTTTATGAGAGTTATAAACAACCAGTAAAAATGCACAAGGAGACACAAGTAAATAAATAAGAGATATGAAAGTGATACCAGTGATACACTTAAACACCTTACCTTAACTGAATAAAGTCTTCCTACCTGTACTACTTGGTGAGCATTAGTGTCATTGAGCACCAGTTCAGTAATTGCAGCACAACAAGCTAGAATGAAAAATCATATATAAATATTCAGGATCTGATTCACAAAGGTACTTAGGTGCCTAAAGATGCAGATAGGTGCTTAACAGGATTTACAAAAGTACCTAAGCAAGTTAGGTGCCTACCTCCCATTGACTTACACTAGGAATATCAAGGAAGCAGTCATAAAAAGTACACCAGCAATATGTCCCAGACAGACTCTGATGTTAGGTGCATGCTATTTCTTTGAGAGGACCGTGATACTGAGACCTACTAAGCAATGTCACCTGAGCGCTACTGGGTCCTGAGAGGCGAAACTGAAAGTCTGAACGAGTTCTAATATATTATCCCCAGGATAAGCACATTATGAGTAGGCTTGGCAGAACTTAATTTGTATTTAATAATTTTGACAGCTATTATTGTTTATTTTAAGCATTTTTAAAATTTTTATCAATTTAAATTGTCACAGTTATGTAAAATTATAGATTTTAAGCATTTTTTCAGTTTTTAGCTATTTACATTTTCATAGCTGCAAGAAATCATGGGGGAAGGGTCACAAATGTGGGGGGGAGTCAGACAATTATTTAATGTCAGTAGACATTGAGATTTTAAAAGTTAAACCTTTATAACAGTTAAAACACAAATTGTCAACATGACATCAAAATATACAACATATATATTCTTAAATCAAATTCTAATAAGTTCTCAAGCAGCATTTTTCTTACTTTGGTTATCTGTAAATTTTGATTATTATTGATGTGTTGTCAGTTTGTGTATGTATGGTGGAATTGTGTTTACCAACATTTACTGATAAAATCTAATTCTTTCAAGGCTATTTATGAGTACACTAAAGTTGGATATGAAGTAAAACTTCAATAATTGAATTTAAATTTTCCTTGAGTTAAAGCAGGAGTTTAAAACAGAAACACCAGTTGAGCTCTTGAATACTACTTCCTTCATTTTGTGATGACAAATACATTGATATTACACATCTCAAAAACCTCACAGCTGACCTGATTCTCCTCCTCTGCAGAGTGAATGTACAATGATACCATTCTGATCTGATAACATTGCACCCCACTTTGCCCAAGTATAAATGACTATAAAAAATGTAAAGCTGTGGAAGATCAGGCCCAATATACATACCTGCTTGAAGGGAGAAAGTATTTTCTTGTATTTCTTGAGGACTTAAATCTTCTGACAAATGAAGCTGTTCGAGTCTCCCTGCTGCATTTGCACTAGATAAACTCCCAATAGAAGAACGATCAGAAACTAGATTTCTATCTCTGGAAAAACAAATCACAGCGTAAAATAAATATTTAATAAATATCTTTGTTAGTCATTTCTGAAATTTGCCTGGATTCCTATTTCTGTCTCTATTCTCTATATCTACATATATTCCACAATGAAAAATGTAAAAAGCACTTATGCATTTCAAATTAACATCAAAAGCATCAGATATAAACCACACAGTGAATGGGTAAACAGTTTAGCCCCCTTTATAGTTTCAAATAAGACATTGTGGGGAAGAGTTTGAACTGTAACCTAAATTTACTAAAGCAAGTACTGATTTAGGGTGCTCAACTACAAATATTTTAATGGGGCCTAATTTTTAGAGGATTTTCTGAAAATTAGGCCCATTGAAAATAGCTTAAGTTGGGCATCCAAAAACTCAGGTATCCAAAATCATTAGTCACTGTTGAAAATTTAGGCCCATGGTCTTATCACTAGATTGAAAATTTAACATACTATAAAAAAATTCATAAATCCAAATAATGAAATAGATGTCCCTTTCTACCTGCCTAATCAACATGGAAATTGTATGCACACTAACTATATATTTTATCTCTATTTAACTGATTTAACACAGCAAAGCCATGTTATACTTTTGAAAAGCATAGTATATTTGAAAAAAATACACTTCATAGTCATTAATGTTTGAATTATCCATCTGATTTCTTTTAATTTCTGCAGTATGCAAGGTCTGCAAATACCATCAGAAGCAGAGGATGAAAGCATTTTTTTATACAATGCCCTGGCTGGGATAATTCAGTTGGTGTTGGTCCTGCTTTGAGCAGGGGGTTGGACTAGATGACCTCCTGAGGTCAAATGGTTGTGTGATGACCTTAAAATATGAGTCATTGACAATTATACTGATCTTGAAGACTGAAGACCTACCCCTGTAATATATGAAGGAGTTGCTTGATACCGCCCCAAATACGGATTTCCACACTAGTCTCACAATCTTCACAAATCTGTACCAGAATCCAAACTACACTCCACAAAAGCTTGAGATGATCTGAATGGAGCAAACTGAGCAGGATAGGAACTCCTTCATACAGTTTCACTTGCTCTTTGACTTGTGACTCAGCACAGAGGAGGCGTAGCAGCTCTGCAGTCAGCCTAGAAAGAAATCAGCAACAAATTATAACCACACCATATAGGTCACCTGTGTTAAATCACCCAGACAGTTAATTATTATTGAAATTCCTATTACATGCTTGTTACTTAGTGCTACTGTATATACAAAGATGCCCAAGTAATCTATAATACATTTTCTGTTAAGTTACATTCAATAAAGTGTCATATTTTATTCACCCGTTAAAAAGGCCCTAAACTTTATTAAATGAAGCCTGTCACATTTTTGGTGTGCAGTAATTTATAACACTAATAAGTTTGTATCACTTTCCTGCACGTTTATTATCTGTGTCTGTTCAGACATGTCTGTAAGCCTCTCTAAATTCACTTCAGATGGGGCTCTGAAATCAGAGATGGTGCCATAGGGCACTTAGTCAGCATGAAGACAGGTTTCAGAGTAGCAGCCATGTTAGTCTGTATCCGCAAAAAGAACAGGAGTACTTGTGGCACCTTAGAGACTAACAAATTTATTTGAGCATAAGCTTTCATGGGCTACAGCCCACTTCTTCGGACGCATAGAATGGAACATATATTGAGGAGATATATATACACATACAGAGAGCATGAAAAGGTGGGAGTTGTCTTACCAACTCTGAGAGGCCAATTAAGTAAGAGGAAAAAAACTTTTCAAGTGATAATCAAGATAGCCCAGTACAGACAGTTTGATAAGAAGTGTGAGAGTACTTACATGGGGAGATAGATTCAATGTTTGTAATGGCTCAGCCATTCCCAGTCTCTATTTAAGCCTAAGCTGATTGTATCTAATTTGCATATCAATTCAAGCTCAGCAGTTTCTCGTTGGAGTCTGTTTTTGAAGCTTTTTTGTTGCAAAATTGCCAGCCACAGGTCTCTTCATTGAATGACCAGACAGGTTAAAGTGTTCTCCTACTGGTTTTTGAATGTTATGATTCCTGATGTCAGATTTGTGTCCATTAATCCTTTTGCAATTCATACTCCAGACCCTGTGACACTGCAGCTAATACAGTATACACAGCCCTTGAACAGGTAGAGACCCATGTCTTGCAGGTTCCTGCAGTTGCAGGGCTGGCAGCACCAGCCCTTTGCATTACTGTGTTAATATTCAGTGAAGCTGGATTCTGGTTCCATCGATAATGCTTTCCAGGTGAACTCGTCAGCCATTGCTGTCGTTTTTCTGAATTCCTTCTTTCTTTTTAATGGATTACAAGTAGTGGTGGATGAACTTCAGAAGGTTCATAGGTTATGGTAGAATAACCTATGGTAGAATATGGATCTTTCTCCACACTTGTGTTCACAGAATAGGCTGGAAATGTCACAAGAAAAAGTTCTCACAAGATTTCTATTACTTCCTTCCTCCACAATATGGCTAGAGAGACCATAAGAAAAGGATATTTCACTGTGTTTTGGCTCTTCTACTTCTATCTGGAATCACAAAGCGCTGAAGTTTACAAAAATTAAAACTCAGATTTTGAACCTTCAAACTTAGCTAATTTTTCAACTTCAATTACTTCTTCCTTGAATTTGAAACATAAGACTACTGTAGTCACAGAGCAATATTCAGCAGAGAATCTTTTCTGTCATGGTCACTCCTCTTTTTTTTTTTTTCTCTCATAATGAAGTAGTATTTTTTTTAAGTTAACCAGAACTTTTTTCAAATATGCCAGAAGATTCAGTTTGTTCCTGTTATGTGGTTTCCCTGTCCCTAATTATAAGTTAAATATGCAATAAAACCTCTGTTTTAAAATGTCTGATATCACTGGTCTACAATTTTTGAGAAGTCGTCTGCTTCAGAGATAAAATGTGCTATTTATTATGTATTTTGATGTGCTGAATTCAAATATGACAATTAAAACAACTGATTGGCTACTGTTTCTAAGATATTTAAGTTTTTACATTTTATGTCTATGTATATTGTGTAGATAGTAGAGTTTTAATCATAAATTGTAAACCTAGGTCTTTTCATGTGTTTATGGTTGCTTTACATGATAATATTTCACCTGTCCTGTTTATGTAACACTTTTTAAAAATCAGCAAAAGGGTTATCTAAATAAAATTTATTATGAAACAAAAGGCAAAAAACAATTATGTACATAGTTTAGTCCTATTCAGTGACTACTCAGCGCTTCTTGGCTTGTCTCTTGTATTCATTAAATGGAGCATCTCTTGTCACTGTTCAGCAATAGTCTGCAAGCATTGATGGGCTCCATTTGCCCTGATAGCATTTCTCCATTGTTGCAATGTCCTGGTGAAATCGCTCGCCGTGCTCGTCGCTCACTGCTCCGCAGTTCGGTGGAAAAAAATCTAGATGAGAGTGCAAAAAATGTATCTTTAGTGACATGTTGCAACCAAAGCATTTGTATGCCTTGAGGAGGTTTTCCACCAACAACCTGTAGTTGTCTGCCTTGTTGTTTCCGAGAAAATTTATTGCCACTAACTGGAAGGCTTTCCATGCCGTCTTTTCCTTGCCACGCAGTGCATGGTCAAATGCATCATCTCGAAGAAGTTCACGAATCTGAGGACCAACAAAGACACCTTCCTTTATCTTAGCTTCACTTAACCTTGGAAATTTTCCACGGAGGTACTTGAAAGATGCTTGTGTTTTGTCAATGGCCTTGACAAAGTTCTTCATCAGACCCAGCTTGATGTGTAAGGGTGGTAACAATATCTTCCTTGAGTCAACAAGTGGTGGATGCTGAACACTTTTCCTCCCAGGCTCCAATGACTGTCGGAGTGGCCAATCTTTCTTGATGTAGTGGGAATCTCTTGCATGACTATCCCATTTGCAGAGAAAACAGCAGTACTTTGTGTATCCAGTCTGCAGACCAAGCAAGAGAGCAACAACCTTCAAATCGCCACAAAGCTGCCACTGATGTTGGTCATAGTTTATGCACCTCAAAAGTTGTTTTGTGTTGTCATAGGTTTCCTTCATATGGACTGCATGACCAACTGGAATTGATGGCAAAACATTGCCATTATGCAGTAAAACAGCTTTAAGACTCGTCTTCGATGAATCAATGAACAGTCTCCACTCATCTGGATCGTGAACGATGTTGAGGGCTGCCATCACACCATCGATGTGTTGCAGGCTACAAGATCACCTTCCATGAAGAAGAATGGGACAAGATCCTTTTGACGGTCACGGAACATGGAAACCCTAACATCACCTGCCAGGAGATTCCACTGCTGTAGTCTGGAGCCCAACAGCTCTGCCTTACTCTTGGGTAGTTCCAAATCCCTGACAAGGTCATTCAGTTCACCTTGTGTTCTGAGGTGTGGTTCAGAGGAGGAGGATAGGAGAAAATGTGGGTCCTGTGACATTGATGGTTCAGGACCAGAAGTTTCATCCTCTTCCTCGTCTGACTCAAGTGAGAATGATTCTGGTGCATCAGGAACCGGCAGTCCTTCTCCGTGGGGTACTGGGCGTATAGCTGATGGAATGTTTGGATAATGCACAGTCCACTTTTTCTTCTTTGACACACCTTTCCCAACTGGAGGCACCATGCAGAAGTAACAGTTGCTGGTATGATCTGTTGGCTCTCTTCAAATCATTGGCACTGCAAAAGGCATAGATTTCCTTTTCCTGTTCAACCACTGGTGAAGATTTGTTGCACAAGTGTTGCAGCATATGTGTGGGGCCCACCTCTTGTACTGATCTCCAATTTTGCAGCCCAAATAAAGGTGATAGGCTTTCTTAACCATAGTGGTTATACTGCGCTTTTGTGATGCAAAAGTCACTTCACCACAAACATAGCAGAAGTTATCTGCACTGTTCACACAAGTACGAGACATCTCTGCTCACTTTGGCTAAACAGAAATGTGTCTCTTTGCAAAATCAAACACTGACAAATAAGAGAGCACGACACTGTATGATTTCTAGAGCTGATATAGGGCAATTTGTTCAACAGAGTGATGTAAGCTTCGTTATGATTGCATCATCCATGACTTCTAGGAATAACATGATGCAATTCATATCATGTATGATGCAATACCAGCTTCAGATTGCATCATTCATTGTTTTGCCTAAAAAGCAAGTACTGTCCAAACCCAGTCATAGATTTATTCATAGATCCAGTCAAAGATGTATTTTAGTCATTTCTGGTTTAAATTGAGATCCCTTCCCTTTATAACTCACTGATCCTCTGCCATTCCCAAGTCAAGGGTCGTATATACTGACCCAATAGCATATCTTGAAAACTAGAGCCAATCAACAATTTTAAGCATCATTTTCGTTCTCAGTGACCCAGAATTAGTAAAGTTTGACTATATTTATTTCAGAAGCATTTTGGCTGTAGAGCAGTGTATTCTTTGGTGACTGGAATGCAATCATGTTTGAGAGAGTGTTTTTGATTTCTTGATGTTTTGTACTTAATAGCCAGTGATCACTTTACCACCAGTTTCTTTCAAATATGGACTTATCAGCTCCAATCATCAAGTCCAACTGAGCTGTGATGACTTTAAAGTAGGTGGAAATATCTTTGTACACCTCTGATCCACAAGAATATTGGGATCTGAACCAGTCCCAGATATAAACTAGAGCAGTCTCAGGGCTGCTCAAACTTATGCCGTGTTATAATGGCCCCCAAGTGAAATACCACAGTCCAACATGCTCTTTGGCCATGCCTCCAGCTCCCACAGGTGGCAGTGGTCTAGTGCCCAGGGAATTCTCAGTTATCCTTTAGGGCAGCTTTACAGTCC
Source organism: Chrysemys picta bellii (assembly GCF_011386835.1). NCBI lineage: Eukaryota > Metazoa > Chordata > Testudines > Emydidae > Chrysemys > Chrysemys picta. Next base: position 75,021,155 of record NC_088792.1, read on the forward strand.
ATTTATGCTGAATTGTAGGCTAGGATGTAACCCATCAATGGGAAGAAAGATAATAACATGTACTAGATAACTACCAAAGAACGTTTTACTGCATCAATATCTGATTTTAAATGCCACAGCTTTGAAACTTTACCACTCTAATTAAATAAATGCAATATGTCTGTAAATCAAAATAAAATTTAAAACAGAAAAGTATTTAACATAATTAGTCTATAAATAAGTCCTACCTTTTAGATAGCAAGTCATATTCATGTAATATCACCAGCAAGTTTTCTACAATGGTGAGCTCACTGATCTTCTCCCTACATTCTGGGCTACAAATGGAAATTTTTTGGATATTTATATAAAATAAAATTATATGAAAAACAAGTGTTATTTTTACTTAACTTCTGCCCACTTATACTTCATCATCCATTGCTTTGGCTCACTGTATTGCCTTATGGCTCAAGTAATGATGTCACATATGCAGGTTTAAAGATACAAAAATAAGTTGGTTCCACACTGACACTGCATAGGTTTACTCTTATTTTTTTTTATAATACAGATTGTTTTAGTGAAACATCAACATGGTAAATGAGGAAAAAAGGTTAAATATTTAATATGCTTAGAAAACTAACTTTGAAAAAATTAACATCAAAAGCTGAGGTTTAATTTTTTATTATGCCAATATAATGTCTTCATATTTTTATTATATTCTACTACTATTTTGCTTATCCCGTGTAAGTGTAAATAAAAGTAGTTTATGTGAGGAATATTCAATGGAAGCTGCAATTTACAAGTGAATAACTGAATTTACAGGGCATCATAATCACCAAATTCTTTAACTCTAGAAGATTATAATAATCTAGGCCCTGATTCAAGAAAGCATCCAGAATAACACTTAAATATGTGCTTAAGTCCCACTGACTTCATTACTTAAAGTTAAGGACTTACTTCTCTCCTGACTCAGAGTCCTAATTTGAAATAACTGCTTACCCATTATATAGGATGTTCTTTTCAGATAAAATTAAGAATCTTTAAAAATAATTTAAAAGAGTATTAAAGAGTACTCAAGTGAGGGAAAATCAGTTTTAAATTACTACAAGGAAAAGCAAAACATACAAATGTACTAAAAGAAGCAGAGTTAACTGAAAGTGGCCTAATTATTCTGACAAAGGTAACAGCATTTTTGGAAAGCTGCTGAAGACAATAATGGATTTAAGAAAAGCATAGATTACAAATTCAGTCCTTATCTTCACTAGTAGTGATTTGGAATAAGCATTCTTCTGAAGTGCAAGTGGATTTTACATGTAGATGATGTCTACACTAGCACTTATGTTGGCAAAACTTTTGTTGCTCAGGGTTGCGAAAAAACACACCCCTGAGGGACATAAGTTTTGCCAGCATAAGCACTCATATGCACAGCGCTTTGTCAGTGGGAGAAGCTCTCCCACCAACATAACTACTGCCACTCGTTGAGCTGGTTTTATTATGTCGACAGGAGAGCTCTCTTCCTGACAGCCTAACATGGCTACACAAATGCTCTTACAGCAGCACAGTTGTATTGGTACAGCTGTGCCACGGTAAGCTTGTAAGTGTAGACATGGCCTAAGTAAACCGGAGAACTTGTGTGTTCTTTTGGGGGTGACAAATTCTGGTTTTTGCAGGTGTGATTTGTGCAATGGTATTTGAAAATGAACAACCTTTCAACATCAGGTTAAAGATATTCAGGCAAGATAAATGTATTTCACTCCTAGTGTAAAATTAAATGGAAGACCAAAATATCTATATATTATTATTCTGATTATCTCGGGAGGGGAGGGGGGGTTAATAGAGAATACAAACCAAAATATGTTTCAAATGCCTTCTGTTTTGACAGAAGAGAAGAGAGATTCTGGAGAAGTCTCAATGAGGACTTCTCACAGCCGATTGTATCAACTTTCTACTCTTTTCACTTTTCTCTCTCTCTGTGTAAAATCTCTAAAGCATAAAGTTGTTCTCCAAGTTTGGAAGTCAATAGAATAATAATGGACAACATCAACTCCAAGGCCTGCATAGGGACTGCGGGATGGGACTGTATGGCCCCAATCTTGCAAAGTGGTCCAACATGGGTATAGGGTCTGTCTTGAAGGATCAGGGACTATGTGTATTTAAACAACTGGAAAGAGTAAGGCCCTGATCCTGCAAAGGCTTATACATGTACTTTTCAAACTGTGAGCAGTCCCACTGGCTTCAATGTAAAGTTAAACTGTAATGCTGGTAAACCAAGTGCCAGCTCTGATCAATGCTGTAGGCATTAGCTAAGAACTGACAAACTCATAGCAGCAGAGCAGACCAGTTCACTTATATGTTAGTGTTGCTCAAAATAGGTATTAGTCTTATAAGAAAAAAGAAGAACAGGAGGACTTGTGGCACCTTAGAGACTAACAAATTTATTAGAGCATAAGCTTTCGTGGACTACAGCCCACTTCTTCGGATGCATATAGAATGGAACATATATTGAGGAGATATATATACACACATACAGAGAGCATAAACAGGTGGGTCTATATGCATCCGAAGAAGTGGGTTGTAGTCCACGAAAGCTTATGCTCTAATAAATTTGTTAGTCTCTAAGGTGCCACAAGTCCTCCTGTTCTTCTTTTTGCGGATACAGACTAACACGGCTGCTACTCTGAAGTCTTATAAGACTATTTAGTGTTTAGACTCTACGGAATATTTGTAAATTGCTGCATGCATTTATCTTATTTGTAATTTCTGTATTCAGTGCTATAAGGAAATATATAAGTTTTGCTTTAGGACTTTGAAAATGTTTGCTCTAAACATATGAAATCAGATGGGAAGAGTGTTTCTCCCACCCATCCAGAAGAACAATCAAAATGAGATGGGCCATCAAAGAATACACAGGATTGGTAAATGGCCCTATCAAACCTTGGAAATGCTACATGCAAGGAAGCTAATCCTATGGACTTGGAGGCTTATAAAGTAAATAAAACAAAGGTATAGAAAAATTTGTCATCTCTTTGCTGTTTGCACTCTCACAGGGCCAGGAATACTCAAGTGAATCTAGAGATTCCCGGGGGTTACCCCTGGGTCTGTCCTGAAAGACATTTTGAATTGACAGATCACTACAACTCTGTCACTCTTAGAATTTAGATTGTAACTCATTTGTGCAAATACGTTTGCTTACTTTAACCTGTAAATAACTCATTTCTTTTTCCTAGTTAGTAAACCTTTAGATAGTTTATTATGGGATAGGCTACAAGTGTTGTCTTTAGTGTAAACTCTAGACCAATTGATCTGGGGTAAGTGACTGGAAGCAACCTGAATATTTCGTGATTTTTTGGTGTAAGTGACCATTCATCACTAAGTCCACCTTGCTTAGGTGGCAAGATAGACTGGAGAGTCTAAAGGCACTGTCTGTGACTCCATGGTAAGACTTGTTACAATGATCTAGGAGTTCATATTTGTCATTGGCTTGGTGAAATCTAATTATAGAATTTACCACCCATTTTGGGTGTATGCCCTGTTTTTGACAGTCTACCCTGAGGTAGGCACTCACAGTTGTGAGCCACTCCAGACAGACTAACATAAGCATATGCCTATATCTCTTCAGGACAGAGACTTTAGCTTGTACAGTAACACTTATCCCCCAGTAAATGTCAGCTTCAATATTTTGGCAAGAGCTAAGATTAATTGCAAACAACAGCTATTAAAATGAACTTACCTTTCTGCTAAGCTAGTAAGAGCAAGGAGTGCACCCAACAGCACATTACTGTCTCTGGCTCCTAGCAAATTTACTAAAGTCTGGAAAATTAGAGATTTAAAAAGATAAATCTATATACATGATATGTTTTTCAATTAGGACCCTAAACATGCATATTTGTTCAGTAAAATTTAAATGCCATTAAAATAAATAAATGTACATATCTAGCAAAGACACTAAATCATGACTGAATGCATGACTAGCCTTAGAGATTTCAAATAAATATATCAGAAAAGCATTTTGCTCTTTTCCATACTTGCCAAGTCTTAAGGTCAGGAAAGTGTGTTTCTCCTCCAATAGTCAACACAGTATCTGAAACAACTCAAGCAGGGTAAAGCATCTGCCCTACTTAAAGTACTAAGGGTGGCATCTGCTGCTGCAAGACACTGAAAACCCTGAACTTAGGTCCGACCAAGTAAAAAGCTTTTTACTTTATATTTAAAATAATTATGTTTGTAATTTTAAGGCCTCACATGTACTCTGTTAATAACTCAGATCTTAAAGTGATTTATATATTTAACATTTTCATAAATGCAGTTGTGGTTTTCTAAAATAAACCAGTTTTCCATTTTTACTTATTGTAAGCCTGCGCTACTTCATGGTCTGCTTTTTTCTCTCCTGAACCATCTGATGTAAATAAAATTGCCTTCATTTTGCATCAGCAAACTTATACCATGAAACACTAGTTGCACTAGTACTGATCTCAACTGTTTCTAATTTTGGCCCCAAATCTACAAACAAATGGCACTAAGTGAACACCCCTGCCATCATGATGAGCCCCAATGAGGTCAAAAGTGTTCCCCACACGTCTGTGGGAGGGTATGTCTATACTGCAATTAAAAACCCGCAAGTTGCCTGTGCCAGCTGACTCAGGCTTGTGGGGCTTGGGCTAAGGGTCTGCTTAATTGCAGTATAGATGTTTGGGCTCTGTGACACGGGAGGGTCCCAGAGTTTGTGCTGCAACCTGAGACATACCCTTAGAGACCCAATTTTAGGATCAAGGCTTTTGTTTATAGCAGATATTTCAAGACTATTTATACCTTAATAATATATAGTTTAACAAAGTAAATTTGATGTTACCTTTATAGGAACAAGCTTTACCAAAATGTTTAAAGGGTTAAATTAACTCAATGAAATGATCCACAATTTGTGCATAAGGCCAACAGAAACATCTCAGCAGCTGACGTAAAAAGAGACAATTCAGATGATCTTAGCCCAGACTGACAAGTCAAAGAACTGATGTTAGCTTATGTTACAATCATTTGGAAAATGGAGGGAGTTTGATCCCAGCTTGATCAAATATGGGAAGCATAAATCATTCACACAGGTAGTTGATTGGTTATAATTAGCAGTTCTTTAAACCACTTACTTTATGTGCTCCACTGGCTATAACCCATTCTCTTTGATCTTTAACAGCAGAGAGTTTTTGAAAAATATCTGTGAAATGAAGGAAATCACATAAACTGAGTGTCTCAAATTTAAGATTTTCCATTTTATTAATAGAGTAATAAAATAACAGGTCTAAAACATTGACTTACACTCTGAAATTGGGTATATTCTTGACATGATATAATTTATAACAGAGAGTCCTGTGCACCTTTAAGACTAACAGATGTATTGGAGCATAAGCTTTCCTGGGCGAATGCCCACTTTGTTGGATACATCCGACGAAGTGGGTATTCACCCACGAAAGCTTATGCTCCAATACATCTGTTAGTCTTAAAGGTGCCACAGGACTCTCTGTTGCTTTTTACAGATCCAGACTAACACGGCTACCCCTCTGATACTTGATATAATTTATGTTATTCAATATTTTAATGTACAAGAAGTGTCAATTTCTTCAGACGCAATATTACAGATGTACAAGAGTGAAATCTGCTATTGCGCTGTGCTTTCGTCTACTTCGTACTGATCTCGTTTGCATGATTGGAAAAGTGTCTAGCAACACCACAATTGCTAAACCATTTGCAAATATTTTAAGCATCCCTCAGTCTGTCTTATAAACTTTGCTCCTCATCCATATTAAGGTTATAAGTGCATATGTCAGTTACAACACTCACATGTCATGTTGACCAATTTGTCTACATTATGCTGCTCTTCTCCATATCCAAGATATCCATTTGCTACTGTTTCCATATACTGTAAGTGGGACAAAATACAATGTTAACATATATACAGTAGAACCTCTATTTTACAAACTAATTGGGGATTGACGAGTTCATATATGGAAAAGTTTATAAAATTTAACATCTCAAAATTACAGTAGGTAGGGTGCATCTGTCACAGTATGCTGCAATCTATCACTTTTTCTTGTCCTTCAAACTACTGCAAAGTGATTTGCAATGCACTGAAGGCATCTAAACGTGAAAGGATGCCGACTTGTTCTTCTCAATATTACTTTCATTTTGTGATTTTTATTTTTCCATAGAGAAAAATGTTTGTTGTTGTTGTGGTTTTTTTGTTTGTTTTTTGTTTTTTTTTATAACTGGTCAGTTGTAAGATTGGTGTATGTAAAATGGAGGTTTCACTGTATAGATTTGAAAGTGCTATGCACAAGCATTGCCTGTAGGTGGTGGACCAACTTCACAATAGACTATAAATTGCTATGGCTGAAGGACACTAAACCAGTGGTTCTCATCTAGGGGTACATGTATCACTGGTCCTGGGGGTAAACACAGATCTTCCAGGGAAAAACACTAGCAAAGTCAGTACAAACTAAAATTTCATACAGACAATTACTTGTTTATACTGTTCTATATACTTATACACTGAAATATAAGTATAGTATTTATATTCCAATTGGTTTATTTTATAATTATATGGTAAAAGTGAGACAGTACGCAATTTTTCAGTAATAGTGTGCTGTGACACTTTTTTATTTTTATGTCTGATTTTGTAAGCAAGTAGTTTTTAAGTGAGGTGAAACCTGGGGGTACACAAGACAAATCAGACTCCTGAAAGGGGTACAGAAGCCTGGAAAGGTTGAGAGCCACCGCACTACAGCATTAGGAAGAGATATTACACTCTCCACAGTTATGGTAGAAACTAGCTTTTTCCATTACAAATCTGATTATAATAGTCATTGCTAATTAACAACATCTACCTGAGTTAATTGCCCTCTTCCTGTTTACTACTTTATGATGAAAGAGAGAGCTCAGTCAATGCTCTGGAGGTTCTGGACTAGTTTTTAAAATATTCTCGTAAATAAACAGACCCATCAATTACTGAGTTAACTGTTCAAATAACCCAGCAATAACCTAACAGGAATTAATTAACCTCTTCTCCAGAATCCCACACCATCACTACCCAGCCCTACCCATCACCCATCTCCTTAGGTGCAAAGGACAAAAGATGGACTGTATAGCAGGGACATCAGAACAGTCCACTTTTTGCCCCCTGCCTCTCCTCTTCTCCCCAAGGCTGGCAAGGCTAGAAGCTGGATCCTGGCCTGGGTAAGAGAGCCATGTATCAGATGTGGATACAAATTGTGTGTCCATGCAGGGCTTTATAAATGTACTAAAGCCCATTTGGGTCATCTCCAGCAACTGAACTGGGCAACCTCTGGATCTAACAACATGAACCACACCACCTGAGCTAACACACAGGACACCATAGCACAGAAGACACATCAGAATCATAAATTTCTGCATGTGGTCTAGCTAGCCACTGGAGAGTGACACAAAGCCTATAGAATATTGATGAGGCAGCACATAGTAATGATTTCAGAATCCAAAGTTTTAGACAGGTCTCTGCATGACTTTTATGAAAGCTATTGGGAGGAAATATGGGGCTACAAACATAACAGCATATAGTCCAAAACAGCGTATCCTAGGGTGTCAGTCTTTCATAGTCTGTGCTGGAAGTGCACAATCACTTATGATTCCTTCTCTCTAGAAGCAAAATTAACATAGAGTGGACCCTCACTAATATCAGTTTACTAATCTGCACACCCATACTTTATACACAAAACCTATGAGCCTCTACTAACCTCTCAGCAACAACTTAGTAACGGAGTGCGTAGTGAGATATCATACTGCTAAGATTTCATTTCTAAAAATAATTCACCTTCAGGCAGAGACCAAGCCTGAAAAATTCAGCACAGAAGGTGAAAGTTTCAGAAAGCTATGAGCAAGTGAAAACAGGGGCTAGAATGAAAACTATTATGTAATTTTAACTGCTGCACCTATAATACAATACACAGTACATAGCCGCACTATTGCCACAGTTGCCATTAGACTAATGGATTTAATGGTGTAAAAAAATAGCCATAACGGCTAACATTTGGAGATATTTGTATGTGGGCGATTTGATGTGACAGTAAACACTTGAGGAAACTTCACTGTGAACCTTAAGAGCTGAATATTTTTAACTCTGAGCATAAAGGGAGTCTAATAGAGAGGAAGGATTCAATACCAACACCAAGATAGCACAAGTGGGATGCACAAGTGTACTCTCAAGTGAGAGCTTTATTCTTTGAAACTGAATTTGTTTAGATTTGGAGAACCAATGTGAGCACAGTGGGAGCCACAGACATGCACCCATGACCTACTGTCTGGTTATTTAAAAACAATTTTAGCATTTTTACCAGGATTCCATCTTTACAAAATGGAACCTAATGAACATGAAAACTTTTAACATAAGATGCATTCCAAAGGCTTTTTGGCTTCCCTGGATCATCAGAGTAAATTAATCAATGCTGTATTCCAGAATGCTAGCTTCTGTGTTCCAAACAGTTGTATTATCACATAATATGTGCTACCCTTTTTGTCTGCAAGAATTAAACCTGGACAAATAAAAACTATTTTGTGCAGAACAAAAAATAATGTTATGCATTTTGATTTTTTTCAAAATTATATTTCTATTTATTTTGTCCTTTTCACAACTGCCCAGAGACTTTTCTTTTAATTTGCCATTACCAAAGTCACATCCAGCAACGTGGAATGCTATGCACGGGAAGCAACGATATAAAAAAAACCCTAACAGACCTCATTAATTAAAGCACAGCAATCTGTGAAAAACAGTCATTTCAGTCTGCTTTTATTTCAAACTAATAGTGTTTCTGTCACTTTTGTTATTCCTTCAGAGAAGTCAGTCAGGGACTTTACACACCCTTCCCTCAAAATCCTAGAACTTATTCTCATGATTGAGCCAAACGTGTGTTGAACTTTAATAGTTTTTTTCACTTCAGCAAACTAGCTACTGTCTAATCCAATTATCTGGAAGAAAATGTCATTGGCGCATGCTACTAAATTACATGTACAGTTGCTTTGGGCATAATTGGTAACCACACCTACTTATCCATGTGCTAATCGGAGAACAAATTTATTTCTCTCCATGTGCCAACAGAATAACACTTTTACAATACATTTCATTCTTGCCTTTGCAAAAACAAACTATGGTGTAAGATAAGAGACAAAAACAATAAAGAATATTTTACCTGGGCTAGATTTTCAATCCCACCCAGGTTATGGAGCACTTCCTGACAAAAATAAAGAAGAAAACTAATTAAGTCTGTCATAACACAGAAACATTGAGACAAATGGGTACTTTAATATAAATGGCCTGTTTTTGGCAGTGCTGAGCTCTCCCAAAGTACAATGAAGTTAATGGAATTTGTGGGTGCTTGGCACCTTCAAAAATCAAGATACTTACATTTAATTTTGAACATCTGAAAATTGAGACAATAATGTATGATTAAGCTACAGAATGCATGGAACTGCAGTATGCTGAGGCAAATAGTTTAAGTTTCTAAAGAGGATTAGAGATATGGAACCATAAAAATGTAGGACTGGAAGGGACCTCAAGAAGTCATCAAGTCCAGCCACCTGCACTATGGCAGGACCAAGTAAACCTAGACTACCCCTCACCAGTGTTTGTCCAGCCTGTTTTTAAAAACCTCCAGTGATGGGGATTTCCTAACCTCCCTTGGAAGCCTGTTCCAGAGTTTAACAACCCTTAGAGTAAATTTTTCCTAATAGTTAATCTGAATCTCCCTTGCTGCAGATAAGCCCATTACTTCTTGTCCTACCTGCAGTGGACATGAAGAACAATTGATCATAGTCCTCTTTATATCAGTCCTTAACGTATTTGAAGACTGTTATCAGGTCCATCCTCAGTCTTCTTTTTTCAAGACTAAACATGCCCAGTTTTTTTAAACCTTTTTAACCTATATGAATAACAATCTATAATCATAACAGCTAGGATAATATTAATGGCACTCAGTCATTATATTTCAGAATACCAGATGAACACCAGTGGGAACAGTGGGATGGTATTTCCCTCAATTTTATAGTTTTCTACAATTAATGCATTTGCATTGTGAGGGTTTTATATGTCTCTCTACAGAGTTGGCCAGTATCAGGAACAGGATTCTTAGACTCAACTGTTCATCTGTTCTGCTATAGTAATTCCTATGTTCTTATTAAGACTTAATGACTATATATACCATACAGGAAACATCAGAAGTTGAATAAATGTATTCTGCAAAAGGCACATGTATACAGCAAAATGTTTGTATCAACTGCAACGGTTTTGCAGTTTCAGTACTCTTACTTGGTTAAACTTTCACTACTGGAGTTTTGTTTAATGTTTTTAGTTTACTGTTATATTTTCATATTACATATACAATACATATAAGTTTATATGTGTTCTGTCTTTCAATAAGAAACAATATTTTGGCAAACCAACCTGATAGCATGGATCCCTCATTAATAATCGAAGACAGATTAGTACTCTCAGGAAATGGATGGATGGGGCTCGATTAACCCACTCCCTGTAGCAGAAACATCAAAAACATCCAGTTATAAACCCGAGGCAATAACAAATGCATAACAACGAACATACATAACACCATTTTTCAATTTGGGGCATGAGTCATGAGATTAAGCATGAAAACCAACAAAACAGCATATTTTAATACTACTTGTATTCAAGCACTATAAATACAATATCAGCTGACACAATATGAATTCCCTATGAACACATTAGATTTCATTAAACTGCACATTACTAACCAGCACTTGTTACACCTAATAGACACAATATTCACTCAGGCCCTAATCCAGAAAAGCATATGCTGATCTTTAAGCACAAGTAGTCCCCCTGATTTCAATGGTACTGCTCGTGTGCTTAAAGTGAAGCACCTAGATACAACAGTACTACCAAGTTCCAGGAATGAGTATCACTGATCTATAACTTTTCAAGATACGATACAAACAAATAGTTTACCATTGTCTATGAAAGTTATATATTCTATATTATTATAAAAATATAGACACCTATATATGCACACACACACTTTTTATAGATACATACATATAAATAAAAGGGGTGAGTATCTAGCTATAAAGGGGTGTGTATCTGTATTTATCTGGACAAGTTATCCAGAAACAGAAGTCTATGTGCTGTGGCAGTTCTCTTCCCTTGTTATCATTTGCTGTTGGGAATTAAGCCAATGGCTAAAAATATTTTGATAAAAATAAAGGCTGTGCCGTAATAGATGCAAATAGAACTCCAGCATCAACTTATTTGGCAGAGCCTCTTTGCACCCAAGCCCTGTTAAGAGTAGTGACTCTATCCTAGGTTCTCACACTTGCCTCCCCAGAAAAGTAGTGCTTTGCTTTCAAGGAGAATTGATGGCTTGCATAGAATGCTTTTGCAAGGGGGGTGGGGGTTGTGCTTTGTAAATAAAAAATATTATTACATACTGTGAAATGACCTCTATTCTCTGTTTGGAATAGATGGGGAGTGCTCTTCAGCATGCCTTAAGAAGTGATTCCTTAAAATCTCAGGTTTTCAGGAGGCCCAGATCCCTGACAGAATCCATAGGCTTTAACAGGGCAATCTGTCTTTCATGTTCCCCTGCAGGGGTAGTAGTTATCCAATGCAGCCTCTAGAGCACATGTGTCAAACTCAAGGCCCGCGGGCCACATCCGGCCCGCCATACAATTATATCCGGCCCGCGAAATCGTTTTATATATCTGTTTTTAATGGCCCTGTGATATGACGCCCCAATAACACACACTACAAATCCCATGATGCAGTGCAATTGCCGCCAACGGCAAGCCGCGGTTCAAGTTCGCGGTCTGTTGATGTATACAACGCTAATCTCAAATCAAAGCTAGACCCCAACAATGGCCAAGAGAAAATTTGATTCTGAAAACCGAGGCTTTCAAAGCCGGTGGGAGAATGAGTATATGTTTACTGAAATTGCAGGTAAACCAGTGGTCTCCTTTGCGGGAGTAATATCGCTGTAATGAAGGAGTATAACCTAAGACGGCACTACGAGACGAAACATGAGAACAAATTCAAAAACCTGAGCGCAGGACAGAAGCTACAAAAGGTAGAGGAGTTGAAGAAGAATTTGACATCCCAGCAGATGTTTTTCACCAAAGCAAAATCACAAAGTGAAGCTGCTGTGAAAGCAAGTTTCATTGTGGCCGAAGAGATCGCCAAATCAGGACGGCCGTTTACCGAGGGGGAATTCGTAAAGAATTGTATGATGAAAGTGTGCGACGTCCTTTGTCCAGATAAAACGCGAGCGTTTGCAAATGTAAGCCTCAGCAGAAACACTGTTGCTAATCGGGTTTGTGAGATGGCGACTGATTTGAAAACACAGTTGATTGAAAGAGCAAAAGATTTTGTTGCATACTCCCTTGCCGTGGATGAAACTACTGACGCGACTGACACTGCACAGCTGGCGATATTTATCCGTGGTGTGGATTCCAATTTGTGCGTAACAGAGGAAATACTGGACATTAAATCGATGCACGGGACAACGAAAGGAGAAGACATCTTTGGAAATGTATTTCAAAGTGTAACCGACATGAAACTGCCGTGGGAAAAACTCGTTGGACTTACAACAGATGGCGCACCTGCTATGTGTGGTGAAAAAAATGGACTGGTGGGAAGGATGCGCTCAAAGATGCGGGAGGAGAACTGTGCCGGTGAGTTGACAGTGTATCACTGCATCATACACCAGGAATCGCTGAGTGCTAAAGTCCTAAAAATGGATCATGTGATGAACACTGTAACACAAACCGTCAACTTTATCAGAGCCCACGGTTTAAATCACCGCCAATTCCAGTCTTTTCTGCGGGAAATAGATAGCGAGTTTGGCGATATGCCATATCATACGGAGGTCCGGTGGCTAAGTCGGGGAAAAGTTCTCAAAAGACACTTTGAGCTGCGAGAGGAAATCTGCCAGTTCATGGACAGTAAGGGGAAAGACTGCACAGTTCTGCGGGATGAAAAGTGGAAATGTGAGTTGGCGTTCCTGGCTGACATAACGTCGCATCTTAGCGCTTTAAACCTTCAACTCCAGGGACGGGAGCACATAATAACCGATATACATGATGCAGTGAAGGCATTTCAAGTGAAGCTGCGCTTATGGGAGACACAAATGCACCAATGCAACTTGTCTCACTTTCCCTGTTGCCAAGTAATACGGAACCAAGAAAGTGCCACAGTTTTCCCAAATGCCACCTTTGCTGAAAAACTCAGCGCGCTGCGCACTGAGTTCGCACGGCGCTTCAGTGACTTTGAGGCACAGAAAAGTAACTTCGAGCTGCTTCGCAACCCATTTGCAGTCGATGTGGAAACCGCACCTGTAGAAATGCAGATGGAGCTGATAGAACTGCAATGTAACGGGACACTGAAGGCAAAGTACGACACTGCGGGGCCAGCACAGTTCACTCGCTTCATTCCTGAAGCGATGCCGCAGCTCCGCCAACATGCGGCTCGAATCCTGTCCATGTTTGGCAGCACATATCTGTGCGAGCAGCTGTTCTCTGTGATGAAAATTAACAAAACGTCACACAGGAGTCGCCTCACTGATGAACACCTGCAATCGATCCTGAGAATCTTCACAACACAGAACCTAACCCCAAACATAAACGAACTTGTTGCAAAGAAAAGACTCCAAGTATCAGGCTCTGACTAAATAGGACAAGAAAATGGAATGTTATGATTTGTTATGATTATACTTTTGCTTTAAATTCAATTTTTTATTTATATTTTCAGATTTTTTAATATTCCAGCATGTACAGATTTTGAATGTATTGTATTGACAGGATATTTTTTTATGAAGAGCAAAATATTTTAAGTTGAAATGTATTTATTTTGGAATGATATCCTGTATTTTGGTTCATATTAATGGTTAAAAAACATAAATATTTAGTCTGTTAAATAAATGGTTATACTGTTCGGCCCGCGAGTTTTGAGTTTTGGCCCCCTGTGCAATTGAGTTTGACACCCCTGCTCTAGAGGCTTTGACCTTCTGCAATGGCAGTTGTTCTAAAGAGAGGCTAGCAACATACTAGTAGCAATGTGCTTATAAAAGAGCATGTAATCCCCTTGTGACTGCACTTGTGTTACTGGTTTCACAGGGCTATTAATATATGCTAGCATTATTAACCTCATCCAGGTCTTTCATTTTCAATACAAGGTACTAACTTCATTATAGCATCATCAAAGGGATGGAAAACAAAAAAGTCAGAAATAATTAGGTTTGTCACAATCATAAAGTGTTTGGAAAGAGATAACGTACAGTTTCCTTGAATTATCAGCAAATGAAGTTGTCTCATTACAGTTCCTCTACAGGAGTACAATGACACATTGCACTGTACCCAAAAGAGAAGTGGGCTAAAATTTTCAAAAGTGCCTAAGTGAATTAAGAGTCTAAGTCCCATTTTCAAAAGTGACTTAAGCACATAGGAACCTACGCCTATGTCTACACTAGGAGAGCTTTTACCAGTATAGCTATACCTCTGTACTCTACCAGCAAAGTGCTCCTCGCGTGGATGCAGCTATACCAGCAAAGCTGCATTTTACTGCCATAGTTTATTCCACTCACTGCCCTGAGCAAAATAAGATATAGTGGCAAAAGTGTAGTTTTGCCAACATAACTGCCTCAGCACTAGGGGGTTCTGTCAATACAGCTATGTTGGTCAGGAATGATTCCTGGAAGAGCTATGTCAGCCCAGAAGTCTGTGGTGCAGACGTGGCCAAAGTCCCATTGCAAGGAGACTTAGGCTCCTAAGTGCATAAAACACTGTTGAAAATTAAAAGTAGGACCAGACTTACAAAGATATTTACGTGTCTAAAGATGCAGATAGGCATCTAGTGGAATTTACAAAAGGGTCTAAGCAAGTTAGGTGCCTAATTCCCACTGACTTTCATGATTTTTAATGGGAGGTGGGTGACTAACTTGGTTAGGTTCTTTGAAAATCCCCCTAGACATCTAACTGGATCTTTAGGTGCCTAAATACCTTTATAAAGCTGGCCTTAAACTCCTAAATCACTTGAGTGTTTTTTGAAAATTTTACCTGGGATTTAAATAGAAAATTTTATTTAAATATAAAATAAACATTTCTTTCAAAAAATAAATTTCAGTGCCCATATTTTCTTGAATGCCTTTCACTTATTTCTGTAAAGATCTGTGAGACTAGAACCCAGGTCTGCGGAGCCTGGGAGGGCTGACATTCCCATATTGCCACTGGAGAGGATGCAGGGGATACGCAGAGCTACATCCATGTAACACAGTGACAGTTAGGCATTGCAGGAAGCACTGCCCAAAGGGTCTAGAGCAGACGTGGGCAAACTATGGCCCACAGGCCACATCCGGCCTGCAGGACCGTCCTGCCCAGCCCCTGAGCTCCCGGGCGGGGAGCTTAGTCCCCGGCCCCTCCCTCACTGTTCTCCCTCTCCCGCAGCCACGCCGTCACGCAGGCAGCACTCTGGCCCACCGCTCCCGCTGGGCAGCATGTGGAGCGCAACTGGCTCTGGCTGGGTGTCGTGGCTGTGAGCTCCTGCTGCTGGTAAAAGGGCGGGGAGTGGGGGGGTTGGGTAAGGGAGAGGGGGTTCCTGGGGGGCAGTCAGGGAGGAGGGGGCGGTTGGATGGGGCAGAGGTTCTGGGGGGGGGATGTCAGGGGATGGGAAACAGGGGGGGTTGGGAGTGGGAATCCCGGGGGGCCTGTCAGGGGGTGGGGATGTGGATAGGGGTCAAGAGGGCAGTCAGGGAGCAGGGGGGGTTGGATGGGTTGGAGGTTCTGAGGGGGGCAGTCAGCGGGCGGGAAGTGGGAGAGGGCAGTTAGGGGGCGGGGGCCAGGCTGTTTGGGGAAGCACAGCCTTCCCTACCCGGCCCTCCATACAGTTGCGCAACCCCAATATGGCCCTCGGGCCAAAAAGTGTGCCCACCACTGGTCTAGAGTGACAGCACCCTGCAGCCTTCTGATTGGCCAAATGCAATACTTAATCCTGGAGGGCACTCCAGGAAGTTTCCTGGACAAACCACACAGACTTCTGGCCTTTGGCAACTCCAGACTGCATCTTGCTTCTGATCTCAAATCTCTAACTCCAGCCTGACTCTGACCCTGACTCTTGTCTCCTGATTCCAGCCTGGTAATTAACTCTAATCTCCAGTCTCGGACCCCAGCCTGACTCACTCTTGCTTATTGATCACGGCTCTAGCAATTACTCTGATCCCTACCATCTAGTGGACTTCCTTACCTGTGGTCACCAGCCCAGCTGTGACTGTTAGGCCAGTCCTTACAATTTCATGTGAAGTTTCAATCTAATTCTATGAGAAATGGTATGAAAAGGGTTTCCTCTCTATAAGCCTTCAATGGTCAAGTAAATATGAGTAGCAAGCTAGTTTTACAGTGCTGATGCAATTGAGATGAGCGAAATGAGCGAAATGGAGCCTGGTTTTTCTGTAGATGGGCATGCCATCAGCAACAGGGAAATCAAAGAATTGACTTCCAACAAAAAATTTACAGAATTTTAAGACAACAGGTTCGCAGTGTGTAAATGAACTCAGGAAGCAGAGAAATATTGTTACCATCTGCCCAGATTTAGATTGGGAGACCCAATTTTTTCCCAGTTTTTTTATATTAAAGATCTCCCAGCCCCATATTGTGAAACCAGTTTCCATACCACAGGAACTGTTGCTGACATGTACAAGCCACTCCTTACTCATGCTTCTTGGATCCCTGCCTAATCCAAGTAAATGAGTAGTCTCCTCTATTCCAGACATACATGTATCACATGTTCTTACCTGCAAGTAAGTCTGTTCTTAACCAAAGCTGTAAAGATCTCTTGAAACTGTTTGTGTTGAGCATGCTTGCTAAAATTTCTCTCATTCCTGTAGTTCACACTGCGTCGGCGGGGTGGGGAGGGGGAGAAAAAATGCAGTATTGTTAATTACATTGTAGTAAGATAAGTTTAGATTACTGAAAGTTAATGAGGAGAAAAACGTTATTAGCAGACAGTTAATTGTTGAGATTATTATATGATAACAAATTGTTTGACTAACATGACTACTACTTTTATTTAAATTAGCATTTAGCAGATCTCAACAGCCTACGCAGCAGCAAGTGGGAGCAGCCATTCGGTAACTGCCTTCATACACTGTCACTTCTGGTACTGTGGCTCCAGCTCTGCCTCTCTTTTTTTACTCACTGAATGATATCACTTTCGGATGTATTAACAGTATTAAAAAATACTCATAAGGTAAAACCAAATTACTTAAACACCAACCGCAAAATGCATACAGAAAAAGCTAAACCTCTGATTCTGAACTGCTGACTTAATGCATGATCCTAAGGTGCATGGTCCCAACCTTACTCCAGTGCCTACCCTATTGTCTACCATCACTTTTTGTTATGTAATGTTCAATGTATGGTGTAAGCTTTTTGGGGCAGCAACAGTGCCTTCTGTCTGGAAAGCATGATGCATGCTTTAAGTGTTATATAAATAACAATGACAAATGAGAGTGAAGTGGCATGGAACCATTTTGGGCTAGTGCCAGGGACCAGACAGTCATGAAGAAAAGGTCTTGAAGGACAATAATTCATAATAATAAAACGCACCTGCTATTAACCTAAATGTTTGGAAAGATGTAGCACTTTTGAACAGAAACAGAATTAGTCTGACATAACAGGGGTTTCTGAAGGTTAAAAATAACTATATTTAATCTTTCTGCTATTTCCTAATGATGTCAGATTTAGAGAAGATTTAATATGTTATAGGATGTTTTAAAAATTAATTAAAATGAAAACAGTGAGATCTCAATTATCCAACTCTCATTTAGCTAAGCGGTCAGATGTGTCTCCCAAGTTTCGAACAAAGCTTCTAAACTCTGAAAGACTGGTGCTTCTGTCCTCCAAATCTTAGGAGCTGCACACGTCTTCTATCCTTTGAAGAGGAAGCCCAACAGGCTTTGAGGAATGTGCTCATGATCCCCTGATTATCCAACCTCCTGATTCTCCTGATGTGGTGTGTGCTTGTTCTCTCTCACAGCCAAGACACTTGTACACAGTACAACCCTGATGATATAACAAAGCATTTCAACCAATTAAATGTGATATGTTCAACTTTTCAGCTAGAATGGCTGGCAGAACTTTCTTAACCAAATACATTTAAATAATGGGTGCACCTAAGAACACACAACATCAGAAGAACAAAACAGATTCTACCTTAGGCATCTTATGATTCCTTCCTGTGTTTATAACAATGCAAATAAAAAAGTGCTTAATGGAACAGCAATCTGAACTGCCTAACTGCCCTTGGGAAACCTTTAATCTGATAATTTGTTGCATTTTGCAAACCACACATCTCTTCTTTCCTTTAGAAGTGAATATGTATAATTTAATATGTCCTTCAAACATTTACCAGTTAAAAAGTGTGAGATTCTGGGGTTCCAAGTCTTCAACAATTTCCACCCCACCATCAACCTCAGCCTGGACCAGTCCACACAAGAGATCCACTTCCTGGACACTACAGTACAAATAAGTGATGGTCACATAAACACCACCCTATACCGGAAACCTACTGACCGCTATATGTACCTACATGCCTCCAGCTTCCATCCAAGACACATCACACGATCCATTGTCTACAGCCAAGCCCTAAGATACAACCGAATTTGCTCCAACCCCTCAGACAGAGACAAACACCTACAAGATCTTTATCAAGCATTCGTAAAACTACAGTACCCACCTGGGGAAGTGAGGAAACAGATTGACAGAGCAAGACGGGTACCCAGAAATCACCTACTACAGGTCAGGCCCAACAAGGACAATAACAGAACACCACTGGCCATCACATACAGCCCCCAGCTAAAACCTCTCCAGCGCATTATCCACGATCTACAACTTATCCTGGAAAATGATCCCTCACTCTCACAGACCTTGGGAGGCAGGCCAGTCCTCGCTTACAGACAACCCCCCAACCTGAAGCAAATACTCACCAGCAACTACACACCACACCACAGAAACCTATCCCTGTAGCAAAACTAATTGCCTACTCTGTCCCCATATCTACTCTGGCAACAGCATCAGAGGACCCAACCACATCAGCCACACCATCAAGGGCTCATTCACCTGCACATCCACTAATGTTATATATGCCATCATGTGCCAGCAATGCCCCTCTGCCATGTACATTGGCCAAACCGGACAGTCCCTCCGCAAAAGAATAAATGGACACAAATCGGACATCAGGAATGGTAACATACATAAGCCAGTAAGTGAACACTTCAATCTCCCTGGTCATTCTATTACAGATTTAAAAGTCACTATCATTGAACAAAAAACTTCAGAAACCGACTTCAAAGAGAAACAGCAGAACTAAAATTCATTTGCAAATTCAACACCATTAATCTGGGCTTGAATAGGGACTGGGAGTGGCTGGCTCATTACAGAAGCAGCTTTTCCTCTCCTGGAATTGACACCTCCTCATCTATTATTGGGAGTGGACTACATCCACCCTGATTGAATTGGCCCTGTCAACACTGGTTCTCCACTTGCGAAGTAACTCCCTGCTCTCCATGTGTCAGTATATAATGCCTGCATCTGTAACTTTCACTCTATGCATCCGAAGAAGTGAGGTTTTTACTCACGAAAGCTTATGCCTAAATAAATCTGTTAGTCTTTAAGATGCCACCAGACTCCTTGTTACCTTTAGCACTGTTAACCTCTCCTTTGCTATTTTTAAAAAATTCATCATTGATAAGGTAAGAAGAAAAACTGTTGTAAATTTAAAGGTCTGATTTAAACCCACAGAAGCAGAGTTAGGATTAGAAGTCCAAATTCATGCTCCATCCATACTTTGCATATTTGATTAAAAGAAAGGTACAATCTTTACCTAAAGTTTTCAAGTTCAACAGCTTCAGTTGATTCTTTCCATTGACCTCGGCTTCTTTGTCCATTAGTCTTGTTAGTGTATTGTTCTGACTTGGTCATACTATTTTGAGCAGTTTCAAAGTTAATGGCTGGGAGCTGAAAATACAAGGAAGGGTATGCATAAGGCAAACAGTATATAGAAAGTAACCAAGCAGAGAAAAGATTAGCTTTTGTCTTCTCAAATTCTTATTGGGATTTCAGATACTATCTAACTTAAGATCCAACAGTTGCCATTATAAAGGTAAATCTTGCCGCAACTTCTTTGGAATAATTTTCTTCCTACTCTAGAGCCTTCTAGTAGAGGTGGAAAGAATACCCAAGATTGCGGAAGAAGCATCCGATGGAAGACTGACTCATTCTATTCCTTTAGCAGATATTAACCGGGAAGTGGAGAAGAAGTCTAAATTTCTCCTCTTCACTCACACCCTGCACCATCAAGCGCAGATGTGTACTGAAGTAAAAAGAAAAGGTAGCTGCTCCATTAGCTCAGCATAGCAAGTTTTAAAGAAAATTCTATTTGAAGTTGGCATAAATAACAGGGAAAACTTGAAATCTGTTAGACTAATATGAAATTACATCCCACAATGCAAACAAAGCTATATTAATACTCTGATCCAACGCAGTGCTGGATCAAACTGGTAGATGAAGAAATGTGACAAATTTTGAGATCAGTGACCCTCCAGGCCAGCCTGCTACAGGTTGTATTAAACCATTGATATTATACACTGTTTCAGAAATGTTACTGTCAATCCCACTCACACAGCTGCACTTTAGAGGTCTATCTGTATTAGGTGTCTCAGCCATTTCCACTTTAAATGCTAAGTGTTTCTACCACCCTTAGTTACTGTAAGGATGTCCACACCTACTAGCTTGATTTGTGTAAACAGGTGCAGTGCATCCACACACAACACTCCCTCCAACCACTGCTATCCATTGTGATAGCATCCTGGAGGATAATTTTTCACATTTAGCTGCCTCGTAGCTTGCAAACTTCAGCCTCAGTGAAGCAAATACATAGCCCTGTATGTTACAAAGAATCCTCTGGATCAATTCTCCACACCTTTGTACAGCATCAGCAATGGATTTACAAGTAGTAAGGATGCTCCTTCCTATGTCACATATCTAGCTACATTGGGCTTTGGATGGATTTCTCAGGACTGTCTCCAAAATGTCAGGACGTTCAACCATGCCACAGCAGTCAATCCCATGAAAATCATCTTGAATAGCATGTAGAAGAACAAGAGAAATAGGCCATCCAGCTAGACCACCGAGTAACACTCACAATTATGTGGATTCACATGAAATAGGGATGGTAGAGAAAAGTCCCAACAGGGAGTGGGGGGAAAAGAGGACTTTGCTACAAACACTAGAAAAAAGACAGTTACTTTTTCCGTAACTGGTGTTCTTTGAGATGTGTTGCTCATGTCTGTTCCACAATAGGTGTGCGTGCTCTCCACGTGCACCAGTGTCGGAAGATTTTTCCCTAGCAGTACCCATAGGGAGCGCTCCTACCGACCCCTGGAGACCCCGAGACCCGCCTAGCCGACGTAATCGCCACCAGGAAGGCTACCTTCCACTAGAGGTGGGACCAGGAGCACATAGCTAGTGGCTCAAACGGGGGACCCATGAGGCGGGCCAGCACCACGTTCAGGTCCCACTGTGGGACTGGGGGCCTGTCGTACAGGAAGAGACAATCCAATCCCTTAAGGTATCAGCCAGTCATAGCATGGAAGAATATCGTGTGACCCTGCCCCGGCAGGTGGAAGGCCGATATGGCTGCTAAGTGCACCCTGATGGTCGAGGGCGCCAGGGCCTGGGCTCTAAGGTGAAGGAGGTAAACCAAAATGAGCTGGATTGGGGCAGCCACGGGGCAAGCACCCCGCTCATCCGCCCATTGGGAGAACCGAGACCACTTTGCCAAGTAGGCTTGGTGCGTGGAGGATCGCCTGCTTTCCAAGAGGACGCGCTAAACCCCTTCCGAGCACGTCCTCTCCTCTCAGCCTAACCATTGAGCAGCCACGCTGTGAGGTGGAGTGCTGCTAGGTTGGGGTGGAGGAGGCAGTCCTGGTCCTGGGAAAGTAGGTCCGGGCAGGACGGCAATGGCCACAGCGGGTCGACTGCCAGGTCCGTGAGGGTCCCGAACCAATGCAGCATGGGCCACACCAGGGCAATCAGAAGGACCCAGGCCATGTCTGTCTATCTTTTCCAGGACTTTGCCAATCAACAAGAATGGGGGAAAGGCACAGAGAAACTGGCCTGACCAGGAAAGGAGGAAGGCATTGGAGATAGCGTCCCATGCCAGCCCGCCCCCCGGAGCAGAACCAGGGACAGCGACAGTTCTGCCGAGTCGCGAACAGGTCCACCTGGGGAGTTCACCACACTTGGTGCACCACCTCTGGGTGGAGAGATCACTCGTGCTGAGAGGAGAAGTCCCTGCTCAAGTGATCTGCCCGCGCGTTCCAGGCCCCCGGAAGATGGAAGGCCTTTAAGACAGATGTCATGGGCTATACAAAAGTCCCACAGCCTGAGGGCTTCGTGGCAGAGGGCAGAGGATCAGGCACCGCCTTGCCTGTTAATGTAAAATATTGAGGTCGTATTGTCCATAAGAACCCTGACCACCCAGCCCTCCAGTTGCGAGTGGAAGGCATGCACGCCAGTCGTACCGCCCTGAGCTCCTTAACGTTTATGTGGAGGATCAGATCCTGAGCCAACCGCAGACCTTGGGTCTGAACATTCCCCACATGGGCCCCCATCCCAGGTCAACGTGTCTGACACCAGTTCCAGCAACGGGGCCCTGCTACTGATCGGGACCCCTTGGAGCATGTTTCTCGGGGAGGGCCACCACCGTAGGGAGGTGATCACTGGCTCGGGCACCGTGAGGACTTTGTCCATCCTGTCCCTGGCCTGGGAGAACTCTGAGGTCAACCAGAGCTGAAGGGGCCTTATCCTGAGTCTGGCGTGATGGACCACATACGTGCACACCAACATTTGATCCAAGAGCTGGAGGCATGCTCTGGCTGTTGTCACCGGAAACCTTGTGACCATATCAATGAGCCCCTTCAGGGTCTCGAACCTGTCCGGTGGGAGGGAGGCTCTGGCTGACCAGGCGTCCAGGACCGCCCCGAGAGTCCCGGTACAACGCACAGAGTTTAACATGGACTTGGTGTTGTTTACCAACAGGCCCGAAGTGGAGCACGTGGACAGAAGGAGTGCCACGTGATCCCGCACCTATGACCGGGAGCTGCCCTTGACCAACCAGTCATCCAGATAGGGGAAGATCTGGACCCCGCGGCGCCTGAGGTAGGCTGCTACCACTGACATACATTTCATGAATACCCTGGGGGCAGTGGACAGGCCAAATGGGAGGACCGTAAATTGCTAGTGTTCCTGCCCTACCATGAAACAGAGGAAGCATCTGTGCCCCTCGAATATATGAATGTGGAAGTACGCGTCCTGCAGACTGAGGGCGGTGTACCAGTCCCCGGGATCCAGGGAGGGGATGACAGAGGCCAGGGAGACCATGCGGAACTTGAGCTTCACCATGTACTGGTTCAGACCTCGCAGGTCCACAATGGGCCTGAGCCCCAATTTGGCCTTCGGGATAAGGAAATAGCGGGAGTAGCACCCCTTGCCTTTGAACTCCCCCGGCACCGCTTCCCCTGCTCCTAGGCCCAAGAGCCGCCCCACCTCCTGCTCGAGCAGAGCCTCGTGAAAGGGGTCCCCCAGGAGGGACGGGGGCAGAGGGTGGTTGGGTGGGATGGAAATATACTGGAGGTTGTAGCCCCAGGAGATGGTGTTGAGGACCCATCGGTCCAAATTCAGCCGCGACCACTCCGGGAGGAAAGCACACAACCAATTGGAGAAGGGAAGCTTTATTGAGGGTGGATCCCTGAGGAGGATTGGCAGGGTGCTCCCGGGCATCCCGTCAAAACTGCCTTTTCCCCACCTGCTTGCCCTTGGAGGAGGCTGGGGGGGCAGGCCTCTGTGGGTGCCTCTTATTGTCCCACGACTTTTTAATAAGCAGTCTCATATTTTGAATGGGTGGCCTGGGCAGGAGTCTGCTGCGGTTTGAACCTTCTTGTCAACTGTTTGAAAGAGGCCATCCTGATTATCACTACAAATGTTTTTTTCTCCTGCTAATAGCCCATCTTATTTGATTAGTCTCATTAGAGTTGGTATGGCAACACCCATTTTTTCATGTTCTCTGTGTGTGTGTATATCTATCTATCTATCTTCTTACTGTATTTTCCACTGCATGCATCTGATGAAGTAGGCTTTAGCCTACGAAAGCTTATGCTCAAATAAATTTGTTAGTTCCTTTAACTAACTACAGGTACCATACACTGAACGAACAAGCAGTTCTGGGGACGAGCTACAGCAAAGCTGGAGCAGAGCAGTTCTGAAGCACCTTCACTGCCGGCAAGAAGGAACTGAGGGTGTGGGGAGCACACACCGCCCCTTATACCGCACCGTGGTTGCTAGGGGCACTGCTACGGGTACTGCTAGGGGAAAAACTTCCGACACTGGTGCATGTGGCGAGCACGCACACTTATTGTGGAATACACATGAGTAATCACTCGAAGAAGACCTTATAAGCAGATAGATAACTACCAGTGTAATCAATTTTCTTGACATAGTTTTGACCTCAAGTTGTCTTTCTCTAAAGACTATTTATACATGGTGGAATTGTTTACCTGTGGTTCAGCATCCTTCACTTCCTTTCATCATGTTATAATTAACCTGCGTCTTGCTGAAAATGGGGACTACTTCCTCATGACATTATCAAAGGGTGTGGAAAAAGACAAAGTTGTTAAGCTGTTTAGCGATAAATAACTGTGAAAGCATAAACTTTGCTAGATATGTTGACATAGCAAAACAAATGAAGATAATTTTGCTGTTATTTTAAAAATGAAGATGACATATCAGCATAAAAAGCTGATTGATTTCATTCCTTTACACTGTGTAAATGGGATTTTTCCTAGAGAGAAACTCTGCTATTGCCAACAAAATCAAAGTTTCTAGTGAATTGAACTGCACATGAGCTCACTAAAAACTTTGACAATTTCTGACAATGCACAAAATTCACACTGACTACCACAATCATTATTTTGCATGATCATACAACTGTTCAGCATGTTGAATAATGACTACTAAAAAATACCTGCTGTTTGCTTGACTGGACATTTAAAAGAGACCGAAGTCTTTTAAGATCAGAGTAATCCCTAGGATAAAACATAATAATGTATCTATTAATAACTCATTAGACAAAGTTATTTATAACCATGTCAACTAGTAGTCTGCTCAATATAAATAAGGTCAATTTGTGTGATCGACATTGGTGAGAGAAAAAGCAATTCTCTGGCATTGCCTTAGTAGACTATTGTTTTATTTTTGCATACAGAAGTTTCATAACCATTGATTTGTTTCTCCAGAATGCCTGAAATCACCAATGGTCTAAATAAACTCTGTGACCAGAGTAACAATTGCCATATGTATAGAGCATTTCACGTTAAAGCATTTAACTTTGGCAGATGATTCAAATTCCAGAAAGTCACTGTTGAGGTTCAAACAAACTAAACCATTATCAGATACTATACCTTGCAGTGATCTCTTGAGGTTTTTTGTCTGTTCCCTTTTCTGTGCTCTTCACCTTTTTGTCTTGATCAGGCATTGTAAAACATCAACACTGCAGAATTAACATCTCATTCCCTTAAAAATAAAGTGGACGACAGAATACGATTGTGCTATAATGGCAGCAAGTAATAGCACACAGTAGAACCAATTTGAGAAACTTTAGGACTCAAGATGTGAAAAAGAATAGATGTACTGTATGCCCAACCTGAGACACTAGGTATTAAACAGAGGACATCCCTTAAAATACAGGACATAAAGACAAGATAAGTAAGTCCTGGTCCTAAACACCTGTTTTTTGGGAAGAGAATAGAGAGGACAAAGAGGGATCCCAAGTAACTTGCTACCACCATCCATTTTTACTAGCTTGTTCCTCCTCCAGCATATTATTATTTCTTGCTGTGGATTTGGCTATTTACATTATGGTAGTCCCAGGAGGCCCCCACTGAGATCAGGACCCTGTTGTGCTAAGTGATGCTGGGGGAGGTGGATGAAAGCAGTTGGAAACCAAGTTCACCCTGCAGTGGTGGCACCTGTCCTGCAGGATTGGGATTGGCTTTCCAACTCCTGGTATTACGACCGGGCACTAAGGGTTGCAGCACCACTGTGGGTTAGACCAGCTGCTCCTCAGCATGATGATGGGGTGGTTGGGCCAAACCTGAGTGGCACTGTGACCCCATGTGCCAGGTAACAACTCCAGGAAAAGGGAGCTGAGACCAGCCTCACAGGACAGCACTCACTGCTGAAGGATGAGCTCATTCTCCAACCCCCTTTCCACTGGGCCACCCCCCTCCCACTGGGCTGGGATTAGGGTTGCGGTGCTGGGGCAGGAGGAGTATATATGTAATGATGGGTCACAAAAAAAGACAAAATGCAGTTGGTCGTTGGCCTTATTAAAAGTTTGGAAACCACTGTGCTATGCCATAATGACATAGTCAAGACTAGAAAAAATATCAACTTGCCCATGAAAGTAGGAAGCTTTCCAAATCTAGTGCCATCAGTTTCTACAGATTCTAAACTCTCATTAAAAAAAAAAATCTAGGGGTGAAATCCTGGCCCAACTGAAGTCAATGGCAAAACTCTCATTGGGGCCAGGATTTCACCCTCAGTTTTAGCCTTCATGGTTGATAGGAAAACCTTACAAATGAGAGGGAGGCTATGACAGCTACAGAGACAGCAGTGGTAGTGGCCCAAGAATGAAAAAAACAATGAAAATGACTCGATACGGAAGCTGCGCATGTACATTATCTTGGAGTAATCATGAATTAATTCAGTTTAAACTAAATGGAAGGGAACAAAAACATGTCTGCAACAAGGGTCCTTGATTTCAAAAGCACAATCTTTAAAAAATTAAGGGAATTAGCTTAGGTAGTGGATTGGACTGAAGAACTCAAGTGTCTGAATGTGGAGGAGGCTTAGAACTACTTTCAGGCAAAGTTGCAGAAGCTATCTGAAGCCTGGATCCCAAGGGGAAAAGATTCTCAGAGAAGGGTTGCACACCAAAGTGGACAAACAAACATCTCAAACAGGTTATTAAGAGAAGCAGAAAGCCTACAAGAAATTGAAGGTTGGAAGAATCAGCAAGGAAAGCTACCTCCTGGAGGTCAGAAAGCGCAGGGGAAAAGTGAGAACTGCCAAAAGCCAAGCAGAGTTGGACCTTGCAAAGGAAATTAAAAACAACAGTAAAAGATTATATAACCATATAAATAAACAAACACACAAACAAGGAAGAAGTGGGACTGCTAAGCACTGAGAATGGGGTGGAGATTAACGACAATCTAGCCATGGCCCAACACCTAAACGAATACTTTGCCTCAGTTTTTGATAAGGGTAATGAGGAGCTTAGGGGTAGTGGCAGGGTGGCTAATGGACATGAGGATACAGAAGTAGAAATAACCACATTTGAGGTGGAAGTCAAACTCAAACAGTTTAATGGACCAAACGGGGGCGGGGGTGTGTTGGATAATCCCCATCCAAGAATATTAAAGGAACTGGCACATGAAATTGCAAGCTCTATAGCAAGGATTTTTAACGAATCTGTAAACTCAGGGGTTGTACCCTATGACTGGAGAATTGCTAATTAGTACCTATTTTTGAGAAATGGAAAAAAAGTGATCCAAGAAACTACAGGCCCATTAGTTTGACCTCAGTTGTATTCAGGGTCTTTGAATAAATTTTGAAAGAGAACGTTGCTAAGGACATAGGGCTAAACAGTAATTGGGATAAAATACAACATGGCTTTTAAAAAGGTAGATTGTACCAGACAAACCTGATCTCTTTCAGAAGAACTGATTTTTTTAGACAAAAGAAATGCAGTAGATCTAATCTACCTGGATTTCAGTAAGGCACTTAATAATTTCCCATGTGGAAGAGCATCGGTTAAATTGGAGAAGATGCAGATTAATATGAGAATTTAAAGGTGGATAAGGAACTGGTTAAAGGGGAGACTACTACAGGTCATTCTGAAATTTATGAACTGTCAGGTTGGCAGGAGGTTTCTAGTGGAGTTCCTCAAGGATCAGTCATAGGACCAACCTTATTTAACACTAATGACATTGGTGTGACGGTATCTCCCATAAGGCTTTATGGAAATATGCTTAGAATGTGTTTTATGCTACATATGCCACGTAACGTATCTCAAAGGTTACGATCTATTGAATGTATTAATCCTATTTGTATGCATGTATCATTTTTGTATTCGAAGTTATGAATGTTATGAATATTGGCTGTGTACTGGCTTGATTTCTAAATAACCTTAGTAGAGCATTTGGTCAGTTTCTGGAGAAAGGAATGTTGAAATTAAGTACCTAATCAAGAAACACTTAAAGGACAATGGATCTTGGAATGCTCCAATCCACATAAGAAGTCTACTTGAGGACGTTCAAGGTAGCATGTAAACAATGGATGCTACCTGTAAAAACTGTGAGTCATGCATGGACATGTGACTTGCCCAGGTGACTCCTAAACTCCATCTGGAAGCTGGACTTTGCATAGGAGTGAGGAGGGGGTCTCCACCCACAAGAGAAAGTCTATTTAAACCCCTGGGAGGCCCCTCCTTTTTGTCTGCGGCTGGCTAAAGAGAGAGCATCTCCACCCCCCAGGATACTTGAAAGAAACTAGAACAAAGGGCAGTGACTGCAAGGGATGTGAATGATTGCTGGACCCAGGCTAAAAGGAGATTAGTCTGTAAAAGGGAGCATTCTGGAACTGATGATCTTATCTGTATTCAGTTTGATTAGACATAGATTTGCGCATTTTATTTGATTTTGCTTGGTGACTTACTTTGTTCTGTCTGTTACTACTTAAATCCTACTTTCTGTATTTAATAAAATCACTGTTTACTTATTAATTAACTCAGAGTATGTATTAATATCTGGGGGAGCAAACAACTGTGCATCTCTCTCTAATCAGTGTTATAGAGGGCGAACAATTTATGAGTTTACCCTGTATAAGCTTTATACAGGGTAAAATGGATTTATTTGGGTTTAGACCCCATTGGGAGTTGGGCATCTGAGTGTTAAAGACGGGAACACTTCTGTTAGCTGCTTTCAGGTAAACCTGCAGCTTTGGGGCAAGTAATTCAGACCCTGGGTCTTTGTTGGAGCAGACGGGTGTGTCTGGCTCAGCAAGACGGGGTGCTGGAGTCCTGAGCTGGCAGGGAAGGCAGAGGTAAGAAGTAGTCTTGGCACATCAAGTGGCAGCTCCCAGGGAGTTTCTGTGATCCAACCCATCACAATTGGCACAAAAGGTGCGAATGTGCTAATAAAATTTGAAGATGACACAAAGTTGGGAGATATTGCCAATATGGAGGAGGTGCGGAATATCAAACAAAAAGATCTGGAGGACCTTGAAAATTGGAGTAATAGAAATGGGATGAAATTTAATAGTCCCTAAGTGCATCACTTTGTACTAACAACAATAATTTTTGCTATAAGCTGGGGACTTATCAGTTGGAAGTGACAGAAGAAGCAAAGGACCTGGGTGTATTGGCTGATCACAGGATGACTATGAGCAACCAATGAGATGCAGCTGTGAAAAAGGCTAATGCAATCCTAGGATGCATCAGGTGAGGTATTTCCAGTAGAGATAGGGAAGTGTTATTGCCATTATGCAAGCCACCGGTGAAACCTCATCTGGAATAGTGTGTGCAGTTCTGGTCTCCCATGTTTAAGAAAGATGAATTCAAACTGGAACAGATGCAGAGAATGGCTACTAGGATGATCAGGGGAATGGTAAACGTACCTTATAAGAGGAGACACAAGGAGCTTGGCTTGTTTAGCCTAGCCAAACGAAGGCTGAGAGAAGATATGACTGCTCTCTAGACTAGGGTTACCATATTTTGTGCCTCCTAATGGAGGACACTCCCGGGGGCCCCGGCCCCGCCCCAACTCCGCCCCCTCCCAAAGTCTCCGCCCCCTCCCCTGCTTCCCGCGAACATTTAATTCGCGGGAAGCCTGAAGCAGGTAAGGGGTGTGTGTGTGGGGGGGGAGGAGGTACGGCCCCGGCCGACCACCCCCGGCTCCCAGCTCCCAGCCCCGCGGGCCCGGCCCGGCTCCCAGCCCCGCGGGCCCGGCTCCCCGGCCCCGCGGGCCCAGACCGGCCCCGCGCCCCCGGCCCCTCACTGCAACCCTGGCCCGGCCTGGCCCCCGGCCCGGCACCGCACGCCCAGCCCAGCTCCCGGCTCGGCACCATGCCCCCGGCCCCGCGACCCCAGCCCCGCACAAAGAGATCCCGGCCGAGCCTCCCGATTTTCCCGGATTTCTCCCCGGACGGGGATTTGAGCCCCCAAAAGCCGGACATGTCCGGGAAAATCCGGACGTATGGTAACCCTACTCTAGACATACATCAAATGGATAAATACCAGGGTCAGAGAATAATTATTTAAGTTATGCACCAATGTTACCACAAGAATAAATGGATATAAACTGTCCATCAACAAGTGAATGTTGAAATTAAGTGAATGTTTCTTACCATCAGAGGACTGAAGTCCTGGAATAGTCTCCCAAGGGGACCAGTGGGGGCAAAAAACCTAACTGGCTTCAAGACTGAGCCTTGTAAGTTTATGGAGAGGGTGGTATGATGAGATTGCCTATAATGGCATACGGCCCATCTTCGACTACTAGTAGCAAATATCCCCAATGGATGGAGATGGGGCACTAGATAGGGAGGGCTCTGAGTTACTAGAGAGAATTATTTCCCAGCTGTCTGGCTGATGGGCTTTGCATCATGCTCAGGGTCTAACTGATCACCATATTTTGGGTTGGGAAGGAATTTTCCCCCAGGTCAGATTGGGGGAGAGGTTGTTTTCCTCTGCAGCATGGGGCACAGGTCACGTGCTGGTTTAAACTAGAGTAAATGGCAGATTCTCTGTAATTTTAAGTGTTTAAATCATAATATGAGGACTTCAGTAATTCAGTCAGAGGTTATAGGTCTATTACAGGAGGAGGTGGTTGAGGTTCTGGAAAAAGAATCCAAGATGTTTTTAGTAACATACGTATAGAAATGTGTTCATTGCAACATATACATTTTTAAGTTGAGAGTGTCAAAGTCAGGGACTACAAAAAAGGTAGATCTCATTAAGGGAATGCCCAATTCAGCTCTGAATCAAAGTCCAGCTTTCTGCCCAGTTCACAGAGATATGAATCAGGTCCACTCCTACTAGATGAGGTTGGTCAGCGCATCTCAGGAGGTTGTCAGTACTTTATAGGATTGGGCCCAAGGATAGGAAGGAGTGGAAATTAGAAGAGAACCAAACAGCTGATTTGAGAAAGTCCTGAGAGTCGCTTATTTATTTCCCTTAGTTATTTCATTGCTTTTATTTTTCTTTTGTGGTCATGGGTGCCTGTCAGTAAGTCACTATTTCAAAATATACAGGACAGATTATTTTTTATGCCACCTCATATAGCTAATATTTATCATGAAAGGATTTATTTTTCTTCCTTGACAACCTGATACATGTACATATTTTCCTTTTCTATTAACAAATGGCATGCACCACGGGATAGGCGTCACAGAGCTTTGACAATATGAATTATCACAGTGACAAGCTAGTAAACATAAGAACCTTAACTTTGAATTAGTTATTAAATGCAAACAAAAAGACAAAGTGATGGTAGGGTTGGCATTTTAAATGTATAGCAATCAGTATACCTTTTTTTAAAAAGTAACAAACTAGCTATATACAAATATAATGCCCATAGTTAAAAAAAAGGATGAACCCTGACATGGGAAGCATCAAAAATACTGCTCTGCACTCTGAGCTCACTGCCCCTTTGCCAGTTAGAATGAAGAGTGGTTCTATAATACCCAGAGAAAGGAAGTTAAACTTGGGGCCCTGTGGACAATGTTTGCCAAAAGATTCCAAGCTCATGTATCCATTTAGGCATTCTTAAAGAGGAACTCATCTATTTTCAATGACTTTTGCAAACTGTATCAATCTAAAAGTCTTCACATTTATCTATGTTAAGTATTTTTACAGATCTGCAGGTGTAATTTTATTAATATTTAACTTGGATTAATCATTTATTTAGAGGAGTTTTGATACTGTATATTAGAGCAAACCTGATACTAACAAACAACACTTTGCACTTCTTCGGTCCCAAGCCTCCAAAGTGTTTTACAAACATTGCTGAAGTCTCACAACACTCCTGTGAGATATGGAAGTATTAACATAAGAACATAAGAGCAGTCATACTGGGTCAGACCATCTAGCCCGGTATCCTGTCTTCCAACACTGGCCAATGCCAGGTGCCCCAGGGGAAATGAACAGAACAGGTAATCATCAAGTGATCCATCCCCCGTCGCCCATTCCCAGCTTCTGGCAAACAGAGGCTAGGGACACCATCCCTTCCCATGCTGGCTAATAGCCATTGATGGACCTATTCTCCATGAATTTACTAGTTCTTTTTTGAACCCTGTTATAGACTTGGCCTCCACAACATCGTCTGGCAAAGAGCTCCACAGGTTGACTGTACGTTGTGTGAAAAAAGACTTCCTTTTGTTTGTTTTAAACCTGCTGCCCATTAATTTCATTTGGTGACCCCCTAGTTCTTGTGTTATGAGGAGTAAATAACACTTCCTTATTTACTTTCTCTGCACCAGTCATGATTTTATAGACTTCAATCATATCTCCCCTTAGTCGTCTCTTTTCCAAGCTGAAAAGTCTCAGTCTTATTAATCTCTCCTCATAGAGAAGCTATTCCATACCCCTAATAATTTTTGTTGCCATTTTCTGAACCTTTTCCAATTCCAATATATCTTTTTTGAGATGGGGCAACCACATCTGCATGCAGTATTCAAGATGTGGGTGTACCATGGGTTTGTATAGAGGCAATATATTTTCTGTCTTATTATCTATCCCTTTCTTAATGATTCCCAACATTCTGTTCGCTTTTTTGACTGCCGCTGCACATTGAGTGGATGTTTTCAAAGAACTATCCACAATGACTCCAAGATCTCTTTCTTGAGTGGTAACAGCTAATTTAGACCCCATCATTTTATATGTATAGTTGGGATTATGTTTTCCAGTGTACATTACTTTGTATTTATCAACACTGAATTTCACCTGCCATTTTGTTGCCCAGTCACCCAGTTTTGAGAGATCCTTTTGTAGCTCTTCGCAGTCTGCCTGGGACTTAACTATCTTGAGTAGTTTTGTATCATCTGCAAATTTTGCCACCTCATTGTTTACCCCTTTTTCCATTTATGAATATGTTGAATAGGACTGGTCCCAGTACAGACCTCCGGGGGACACCACTATTTACCTCTCTCCATTCTGAAAACTGACCATTTATTCCTACCCTTTGTTTTCTTTTAACCAGTTACCAATCCATGAGAGGACCTTCCCTCTTATCCCATGACAGCTTACTTTGCTTAAGAGCCTTTGGTGAGGGACCTTGTCAAAGTACACTCTATCCACTGGATCCCCCTTGTCCACATTCTTGTTGACCCCTCAAAGAATTCTAGTTGATTGGTGAGGCATGATTTCCCTTTAGAAAAACCATGTTGACTCTTCCCCAACAAATTATGTTCATATATGTGTCTGACAATTCTCTTCTTTACTATAGTTTCAACCAGTTTGCCTGGTACTGAAGTCAGGCTTACCAGTCTGTAATTGCCGGGATCACATCTGGAGCCCTTTTTTTAAAATTGGCGTCAGATTAGCTATCCCCCAGTCATTTGGTACAGAAGCTGATTTAAATGATAGGTTACACACTACAGTTGTACAATTTCACATTTTAATTCCTTCAGAACTCTTGGGTGAATACCGTCTGGTCCTGGTGATTTATTCCTGTTTAGCTTATCAATTTGTTCCAAAACCTCCTCTAATGACACCTCAATCTGGGACAGTTCCTCAGATTTGTCAGCTAAAAAGAATGGCTCAGGTTTGGGAATCTACCTCACATCCTCAGCAGTGAAGACCGATGCAAAGAATTAATTTAGTTTCTCCGCAATGGCCTTATCGTCTTTGAGTGCTCCTTTAGCACCTCGAACGTCCAGTGGCCCCACTGGTTGTTTAGCAGGCTTCCTGCTTCTGATGTACTTAACAATTTTTTTGCTATTACTTCTTGAGTCTTTGGCTAGCTGTTCTTCAAATTCTTTTGTGGCCTTCCAATTTTTACACTTTTTACACTATTTTTACACTTCATTTGCCAGAATTTATGTTCCTTTCTATTTTCCTCTCTAGGATTTAACTTCCACTTTTTAAAGGCTGCCTTTTTGCCTCTCACTGCTTTTTTTACTTTGTTGTTTCGCCACAGTGGCACCTTTTTGGTTCTCTTACTATGTTTTTAAATTTGGGGTATAGATTTAGGTTAAGCCTCTATTATGGTGTCTTTAAGAAGTTTCCATGCAGCTTGCAGGGATCTTACTTTTTGCACTGTACCTTTTAATTTCTGTTTAATTAACTTCCTCATTTTTGTGTAGTCCCCCTTTCTGAAATTAAATGCTACCATGTTGGGCTGCTGTGGTGTTTTCCCCACCACAGGGATGTTAAATTTAATTATATTATGGTCACTATTACCAACCGGTCCAGCTATATTCACCTTTTGGACCAGATCTTGTGCTCCACTTAGGACTAAATCAAGAATTGCCTCTCCTCTGGTGGGTTTCAGGATCAGCTGCTCCAAGAAGCAGTCATTTAAGGTATCAAGAAACTTTATCTCTGCATCCCTTCCTGAGGTGACATGTACCCAGTCAATATGGGGATAGTTGAAATCCCCCATTATTATGGAGTTTTTTATTTTAATAACCTCTCATCTCCCTGAGCATTTCACAGTCACTATCGCCATCCTGGTCAGGTGGTCGGTAATATATCTCTACTGCTATATTTTTATTATTAGAGCATGGAATTACAATCCATAGAGATTCTATGGTACAGTTTGGTTCGTTTAATACTTTTACTTCATTTGATTCTACATTTTCTTTCACATATAGTGACACTCCTGCACCAGAATGACCTGTTTGGTCCTTCCGATATATTTTGTACCTTGGTATCACTGTGTCCCATTGATTATCCTCATTCCACCAAGTTTCTGTGATGCCTATTATATCAATATCTTCATTTAATACAAGGTACTCTAGTTCACACATCTTATTATTTAGACTTTAGCATTTGTATATAAGCACTCTAAAAACTTGTCATTTTTTAGCTGTCTGCCATTATATGATGTAACTGAATGGGACTTTTTTCATTTGACTGTTTCTCGTCAGATCCTACCTGTATTTTATCATCTTCCATCCTCTCCTCACTAGGACATAGAGAATCTCCATTAATAGATACCCTAAGGGATACCTCTGTCTGAACCACGTGCTCCTCCGCACCTGTCGTCTTTCCCTCAGCCCTTAGTTCAAAAACTGCTCTACAACTTTTTAATTTTAAGTCCAGCAAAGGACTAAGCCTAAACAGGCCTAGATTTCCCATAATAAATCAATATGCTCATGGCACTGCTGGCTCTTTGTTCTTCCAAAGCAATCTCCCTAGTTCCTATGGTGGAATCCAACATTCTCCCTCCATACAAATAATTCAATCCGAGCACTGTGGGTTCATGTGCACATTTATCCCGCTCAAGACCCAGATCCTGCCTGAGTCTATCCTGGTAAATCACTGTTTACAGATGTGGCAACAGAGGTTAAGCAGTTGCAGAGAGTTATACAGCAAGTCTGTGACAGAGCAGGGATAACAATCCAACTCTCTTAAATCCATTTTCTGTGCTTTAACCACTAGACAGACCTTTTTGGGAATGCTGTTGGTGACTGGGAGGTTTGGAAATTATTATTATAGATTAAAGCATCAATGATTTGGTCCCTTTTCAATTTCCACAACTGGGATTTCGGGTCAGATGGGGGCAGAACTATGTGACTAGACTGTGTTTAGCAGGTAAAAATATTATAGACTCTCTATTTTAGCAGTGTTCTCTTCTATTAGCTGGTCCGACTCACCTCAGATATCTTCCCTTGAGTTTGCTGATGTTACTTTATTTTTTTTAGACTGTTCAGACTGAGTTTGTACATATTCTCAAGGGATTACATCTCTACCCCGATATAACATGACCTGATATAACACGAATTCGGATATAACGCAGTAAAGCAGCGCTCCGGGCGGGGGGTGGGAGGGTGGAGCTGCGCGCTCCAGCAGATCAAAGCAAGTTCGATATAACGCAGTTTCAAATATAACACGGTAAGATTTTTTGGCTCCCGAGGACAGCATTATATCGGGGTAGAGGTGTACTTGCAAAAAGTTATCAGATTGCTTTTTTTCCTGCTGCTTTTTCAAACCCAGTTTGAAATGCTATGCAGAAACTGTGTGTATTTAACCTTAAACTCTCCAAGTCCCTCTCATTCCGCCAAACTTGTTAACACATCTCCGGTGAGGTAGAGCTCAGAACTAAAGGGAATCCCTCGGGTGGCCCCTCCCCCGATCGGCAGGGACAGGGGCATCCCTTATCCAATCAGACCTCTGAGCAGAGTTCCTCTGGGCAGTGTCCAGACACCTCAGAGACCTGGGAGAAGCAGCTGGTGCTGTCAGGGGTTCTCTGCTGGGTGTCCCCCTCCGGATCCCTGATTTTCAGCCTTTGATCTCACTGCCGTCCCTGTTGTTTCATATGTTGTCCCTGTTGTTCAGTTGTGGCCTGGGTCTGATGGCTCTTCCCCCAGCCCAATTTGAGGGGGCCTCGATCCCCGTCCCAGGACTCGCAAACAGAAGGGATAGGGGCAGCGACCTCCCTGTTTTCGGACCCGCCACCTTCCCTGCTGCGATCCAAGACACACCGGCCTCCTGCTGACCAGCCCCTCGGGTCAGTCCCGCTGGCGGCGGCCGCTTTGTCCAGCGTCCCGCTGGCCAGTTATTTCCCGGCCTCTCTCGGGGGAGGGGCGCGCGCCCCGCGGGGAGGGTCCCGTTACCCGCCTATGGCCGGGCCCCGGCGCCCCTCACCCTACCCAACCCGGCAGCGGGCTCCCTCCTACTCACTGCGCGGCGGCGGGAGGTGGCGAGGGGCTAATCCTCGGAGAAGTCTCTGCTCGCTACGCTCCGGCGCCCCCCGGGCCCCGCTCCTCTTGCCGCAGCCCCCGAGTTTGTTTGTTTTTTTAAATCAACTGACAGCATCGCAGCCAATCAGATCACTCCTTCTTCGGAGAGACCGAGTTCCCCATCCAATCGCTGTCCTCCTTGCTACAAGGTGGCGGGCACCATAGAGACAGCTAAACGCCGCCGCTGTTGCCATGGCCACAGCAACGCTCTGGGGTCAAGCTCGGCCAAGGAACTCGGTGGGATCGGGTCACCGTACTGGGGCTAGGGGTCCCGAGCGGGTGCAGGGCAGCGGCTTCCCACAAGTGGGGCCCAGGAGCGAAGCGGCCCTGGCACTGGGCGAGCTCGGAAAGAGGCGTGAGGCAACCCGGCCTGCTCCGGCCGCCTCAGCGCCCCGGGGGCGGCATGCACGGGGGCGGGAGGGTGCTGGGAGCAGCGCTCTCGCCCCGACGCGCGGTCCCCGCCGCTGGAAGCGCTCCGACCCCGATCCCGCTGAACCAAGGCACAAAAATCCCATTCAGAGCGGGACTACGCCCCAAAGGGGTCCGCTCTAAAACACTCTAATAGCTATGCTTAGTCGCAACTTATTGCCTTTAAATACAGCCAGGCTCCGGGCCCACCAGCAGTTACCGTCTTTAAAATTTCCATAGAGTTAGTTCAAGCGGTTACAGGACCTGCAACTCAACCACTACAAGGTCCCCCCCCCCCCCCCAAAAAAACCCCAATTTGGCGAAATATTATCTACATAGCATCTACACAGCTTTTCAATCCACACCAGTTATCCAACTCATAAAGAGTATGTATTTATTAAATTAAATAAGTATTTATAATGGAAGGTGGAGGTACATGGTGGCATGCTTTTAATTACTGTATTGAAATTTACTGTACACAGTAAATCAGAAGAAACCTGTCTTCCCTGGAAGCCATAGTCTTTTTGGTTATTTGGTTGGAAATTTTGATTATTTCATTTTAACACACCTAATCCAATTTTGATTGAGTACTCATAATTTGGGCAATTTCTAAATCTGGTTAGAAAGTCATAAATTTAACACTTACAGAATCATTCTGTCAGAATGTCATAAAATACAGACTAATTCTGGCACATTTACAGCACAACAGATATAGATTATTTGCTCAGATATTTAGTCTCTGTCTACACATGGAGTTATTCTATAATAGCTATTCAGGAACAGCTATTCCATAATGTGTGCACACATCGAGTTATTCCAGAATAACTTTCATGTGTAGACAAATAGAGCACACACATCACTCCATAAATCAGAAAAGTCTGCAAATGTCAGCAGATGCAACACATTCTTTTTTAAGGCTGTCTGTCCCTTACCAAAGAGAGAGAGAGAGAGAGAGACTGGAACAGCTTTATAATCAGTGCCATTAATCCTGTACTCGACATTTACATATTTGCATGGAAGTAGAAATTATAACATTTAATTCAGTTCAGTAGATTTTTATTGCTTTTGCCAACTTTTTGAAACATTACAAAAAATAACTTTCTTCTAATCACAATTAAATTACAAAGGCTGGATCTTTTACATTAGAGACGTCAGAGAATTTTGTGTACTTCATATAAACTTAAAACATTGTTTCTCCATTTGGAATAATGTTTAACTTGCTTCGGGTTTTATTATAAAAGTAAAAGCATTTTTTTTTATTTAGAAAAGCAGTCATAAAAAGTTGGAACTGTATTGTATGTAATTACATCACAAGTGACCAAATATAATGAATACTAAAATTAAAAATGTTGTTCAGTTAAATGTGCTGAACATTGGAAGACATAAAAAACAATGTGAATCACAAATCAACAACAGAAGGGAAAAAAAGGTTATAAATGCCATGTCGTCTTTTACCAATAAGTCACTATTTAGAAAAACCCTGGATGTCTGACACATTACTCCAAGAACTCCAAATAAATGTCAATATGTACTAAATTCAATATGAAAAAGTCTTTAGGTTAATATCAATTCCAACTAAAAGTTTTTCCTACAGTTGACAATTTTACTAAAAAAAGTTACAAAATAAAATTCATTTTTAATTAAAATCACTAGGCAAATTTGTTTTGCATTTATAACACTACTTTTTCATAGACTCAAAACTGTGTGCCTGTAGTCTTAAATTTATTTTCTATAAAATAAATTACTGTTGATATAAACAAGCCACCCTTCACACACTCACACTATGCTAGATAATGGATGTGACCTAGAGGAGTAATTTTAAAACACTGAATTACTAATCATATGAAACAAAAGCAAATTAGAATCAACATGTGGTGTTAATGCCCTACAAATTCTACATTTGTGAATTTAAAACAGTATGAACCAATTAAGTTACTTTGCATTTACAGAATTTATGTACAATATATAACCCTTTATTATGCTACAGGCTCTGTTACATTACATCTATTTATTACAGTGATATTTGATAGCACTTTGAATCTGCCTTTGCAAAGGGAAAAGTTTAGAAAACTACTGTTTACACAGATAAATGCATTTGAAATGAAAGATACTGGGAGAGGTTTTGTTAAACGTAAGAGAAATAGTTAATACGTTTGGCTGAAAAAAACCCAAAACACTAGTGGCTCTGAGTTTTGTCCTACAAGTTTTGTGATGATAAACTTGGCAACCTGGAACATTTTGCATTTTTTACTTAAAAAACCATATACATTAAAACAAAGAGGAAAGTATAATTAACTTGGGCACATCTAAAACAGAATTAGAAATGTGTTTCTTGTAATACATAAGAAAATACTAAAAATGAGTTTTTCTAAAGTTAATGTTTAAAAATGACTGCTTTGTAAATGAGACCTTTTAGGGGATATTTGAATTGAGTGGTCAAAATTAAGACCTATACTTATGTAAACATACATCTTTATAAATAAATTAAAAAGGATCAAAAGGAATTTCCTGAGGTGGCTCTGCAGCCAGATACACAGTAGCATTAAGCTCCATCCCTGGCAAACAAGGCATCTAAAAAGTGCAGGGCTGTTTATTTTATTCCATTGTTAGAATGGAAAAATATTGGCTTAATTTTAAGTTTTACCCCAAGGTAACTCAGTGTACAGTAATTATCACTGCTCATTTACACCTACTAAGGGAACATTTATATAAATATAAGTACAGGAAACTATGTCCTTCACTATTTTACTTTAACTGTATACATGATTTTTTTTTTTTGAATGCAGAGAAGGAAACAACATTTATACAAAGTAAAAAATAAGCAGTAAATTACTTAAACATAAGTTACCACTGGGTTTTTATGCATGTAATACCATGTCTGATTCTGATGTCCAGTGGTTAAAGAGAAGTGAGAATATAACACATTATTAACCAAGAACATTGGAACAAAATGTAAACAACTTTGCAAGTCATGGTATTTCTGGCACTGATTAATTATTTACATTATTCAACAGAATCAAAGGAATACTGTGATTCTAAGAAAATTTCAAATTTTTACTTTAAATAGAAAAATACCCACTTCCTGTAAAGTAGCCAAAACTTATTAACCCTTTGGCAATGGAAACCAGATGCAAAATGTTCAGTGTCATGAAACCCTGAACTCTGGCATTAAAGGGTTAAAAATCTCAAGACCTGTGATGTCGGTTTGGGTCTTTGGAAACTGTTGTGCAGCTGTGGACATGGAAAAATAAAATGCTAAAGGAAGACCAGTAAGTAAAAAAGCACTGTGGATAATGCTATGTACACTGGCAGAGGAGTTTTTATTCTCCTTCTTGAGTATATCAGAAAGAAGATACTTAACGG
The DNA here is from genome assembly GCF_011386835.1 of Chrysemys picta bellii. Lineage (NCBI taxonomy): Eukaryota > Metazoa > Chordata > Testudines > Emydidae > Chrysemys > Chrysemys picta. The sequence continues at coordinate 75,062,009 of NC_088792.1, forward strand.
TCAAGAGTTGACTTGCAGACATGGACTTCATTCTTTGTGAGGTTTGAGGAGAATTTGGGAGAGCCATAATTCTACTATACATCTTATTTCAACCAGAGGAAAAACATGTTCCTTGAAGGAGCATATGTTCAGGCTAAGAAACAGGCCATATAAACACCCAGGAATGAAGAAACACCTATACTGTTCCTGACTCAATATTAGTCAAATTGATAGTGCAGACCTTATTTGATTTTGCTGAGACTTTAGCCATTATTGTGATGTCAGTTTGCATAGCATTACTCATACTGCTTTGTATTGTTGTTTGTGTCAAAAAACTTATTTTTTTCCCCTGGAATTCAGCCTAAAATCAGCAGCACCATTTTACTATATCATGATTACAATTAAAGGGGATGGTAATCTATGTAAAGTTTAACTTTTTAGTGTAACTTTAATGCCACTAGCAATATTTCCACCATACCCAATTACTGTTTTTAGTTTTATTGTAAAATTATCCTCACCCCAAATTGCCAGCACCCAGCTCCACGTTAAGTAGTATTTTGAAAAACATTGCCTTGGCTTAATTCTGCTCCCTTTGACGTTAATGAGAGCTGAAGCATAAAATCAAAGGTAAAACTCTCATTAACTTCAATAGGAGCAGTAGATTTAAGCCAAAGGTGGGTGCTTTTGAAAATAGTGCCCTCTATTTTTAATATATGTAGTTTGTACTTAAAACTATTATGGGCCTAGCAAATGCTGTTAGCAGCTCAAAATTTAGATAAATCATTTGAGAAAATAAAGTAACACCAAAAAAACCCCAAGAATAAGGCAAAAAACATCAACAGTGAAAACAGGTAAGTGATCAAGATTTTGATCTTTACATAAAATTATAACATTTCCTCAAATACAAATGCTCACACTAAACATTGCAGGGGTTAGAGATACCAATACAATAACTTAGTTCACTGAGAATGCAGTTGATGTGTTCCATCTAAATGTCTGAGGGCCCTAATAAATCAAATTTACTTTAGTATACAAATATTAACTTTTTCAAATTTGGTTTACACAGCATTAAGATTCATACCAATTAAAATAAATAAAACATTTTTTAAAAAATTGAGGTTAATATGCTACCAAATATGCCCTTTAAAATGGAAAGAATCAGAACCGTAAACACAAAACCCAAGGTAATTTGTAATCCATAAAATACTGGTCATAAAGCTATCTCAGAATTATAACCAACTGGTGATAAATTAGTCAAACACTTTATAAATTAAAAAAGAATAAAGCCTAATTCAAGAAAAAGACATTCTGATGAGGACAAGAGATGCTGGAAAGGCTCCAGTCTCCTCTCTGAGAACATGGGTCTTCCATTATTGACAACAGAAGTTATGCATGCACAGGGAGAAGAGAACATATCTCTAAGAGTTCAAGACTATAATATAATGTGCTATAATAAATAGTTATCAACCAAACCAAATACATACTAAATTATTTCTGTTAGAGATCCATTTTACATTACTTAAACATTGAGCTTCCAGAAATATCAAATACTGATTTGAGATTAAAACTACATTTAAAGAGGACCCGTATTGCTATTGAGTAATATAATAGGATTTGAAGAATAGATTTTTTAAAAAAAAGGGGATGGAACAGCATTATATATATTTTAAGGACTACATCACGTATCAGTTTATGGTTGAAAGACCAATGCCAGGAAATATGAATCACAGAATCCAGTGAGATCATCATCATATAGTGGAGAAAAGTCAAATATGCAGTTTATGTAATGGCACATTAACATTTGTTCTATGGAAACTGACATAATCTGTGCTTTCCCTGCAAAAAATCTCAAATGTAATTGCCTGCACTGAAAACAAAATTCTGTAGCAGAAGAAGTTACAACAGAGACATATTACAACATACTAAGTAATGTGGACCAATAATTACCAGCAAAAGCTGATTTGACATTTATGCACATATTGATTACCAAAAAGAATATGCATTCGTTTCAATCTTCCTATTTAAAAAATGAAAATAAAATTTCCAATAAAATAAATATTTGAGGAGTGATCACCACCCATCTTACTTGTATGAACATCTCATTATACACGTATAGTATCTACAGTGCTAATAACTGCAGAGTCAAACATGTGATACTTCTTAAAGAAACATGGAAATCACCATTCAATGGTATGATATCCTACAGTGATATATACATATACAAACACACAGACATACATAATTCCCCTTGATTTCGTTCTATAATGATGTTTCAGCATCCACATACTTCATTATAGGTGAATCTTCCATGCTTATTTTCACACTTTCTGGTTTCTCAGGGCTGTTGAAAGTAAAGACAAAGGTTTATGGTCTCCAAAAAAACTGACAAAAAGATTAAGCCAAGCACTTCCAAACTTTAGCATGCAAGCATCCAAAGTTTGAGAGATTTTTATAGATGGATGCATTTATAATAAAAATCTCATACACACAGTACTAGTTTGAAAAGGCTGCGAACAACCCTAAAAGTAAAATCTTGCATGCCATTCTGCTATTGCATTCCAACCCTGATAGTAAGATTCTTGTGAACTGTGATTTGCCCTATCAGAAAATGATGCATTTTGCCATTTAAATGTATCGACACTAAAATGTGTACCAAACAATAGTATTTACATCCTTTAATTATTTTCAGGGAAATTTAATTTTGTTAATTATATGAAAGTGGGGAAAGTGTTTTGGTTTTTCGGAGGTGTGGGGGTTGAGGGAGAAACATTTGTCATAAATTCAATTTATATCACAGACATTTTTGATGGATTAGAATAGGTCTGAATTTATCCATAACAATCTGCAAACTCCATTTTGTTTTGTGAACACCATCTTGATTGTAAAACTGTACTGTGCCTAATCTTTTGCCTTTTAACCTCCATATTGGATTGGGATTCCAGGAGATGTCTGGAGAAATACTTATGCCTAGTGGAGGGTTAACAAAGGAGAACCATCAGGAGTTGTTCACCTAAACTCTTTTATTCAAATAAAAGACCCCATGAACAATGAGCTGGCTGCCACCCAAAGTAGTCTGGATGACTACTGGATGATTTAGTTGGTGTTGGTCCTGCTCTGAGCAGGGGATTGGACTAGATGACCTCTTGAGGTCTCTTCCAACCCTAATATTCTATGATTCTAGTCCTTTCTCAGGTAGGCCCTAACTAAGCAACAGATTACCTGACAAGAAACTTCAAGCAGCTCAGAGCAGTCATTTAGCAGGGGAAACTGGAACTTTATAAAAGGGTCATTTCAATGGCCTTTTTATAAGCAACAAGAACTAGAAGGCAAACTGTGCAGGAAGAGAAGGAAGGATCTTGGGTTCCCTATGAGACACTGACCAAAGCCCAAAGGGCTCTCAGAGTGATAAGGAAACTGAGGCAGGGATTTGAATGCAGGTATTTTTATTTTTTCTTAAATCAGTATCTGTCTTGTGCTTGGTCTGTGAGTGAAATGTGACTGGTTTGGAAGTTACTTTGCAAAGTCTCTGTTACTTGCTTTCACTGTCACATTGTGCCTGAGGAAGGAAACAGTAAACTGTATGGTCCTCAGCTTCAGTGGAACTCAGAGTATGCAAGCCTACTGAGTAAGCTTGGGAGGGCTAGCACTAGTTTCTGTGCCTATGCAGTTGGATTGTGAAGTCCCATTTCTAAGGAGGGGTGTCAGACAAAGGATCTGTACCCCAATAGTGTGCCCACGGACAAAGGGACAAACAATGCCTAATCTCTAATCAGACCCAGCAAGCCTTGAGCATGTGGGATCCAGCAGTTGGGTCCAAACAACATCTACCGGTGGTGTCGAGGGAGGATGCAATGGGCTCAGATGGTTGTAACATTTATTTACTAAAAACGTATTCTAAACTTTAGAATACCCAATGGGAAAATTATCCCTTTTAAATGGAAAGGAGAAATCTAGGATTTGATGAAACAGGGAAAGAGGGCATGATTACCACCTATACTGCTCCAAATATCAGGTAATTGAAAAGGGAGGGTCACTGAAGAGCAATACAAGGTACATTCTCAACCTCCCTCATCTTATTTCTTTCGGGGGGAACAGTTGACCTTGGGTATGCAAGATCAAAGACCTGAACTCTAATGACAGGTTTCAGAGTAGCAGCCGTGTTAGTCTGTATCCGCAAAAGGAAGAACAGGAGTACTTGTGGCACCTTAGAGACTAACAAATTTATTAGAGCATAAGCTTTCGTGGACTACAGCCCACTTCTTCGGATGCATATAGAATGGAACATATATTGAGGAGATATATATACACACATACAGAGAGCATAAACAGGTGGGAGTTGTCTTACCAACTCTGAGAGGCCAATTAATTAAGAGAAAAAAAAACGTTTGAAGTGATAATCAAGATAGCCCAGTACAGACAGTTTGATAAGAAGTGTGAGCATACTTACAAGGGGAGATTTTGATTCCTGATGTCAGATTTGTGTCCATTAATTCTTTTGCGTAGAGACAGTCTCTACGCAAAAGAATTAATGGACACAAATCTGACATCAGGAATCAAAATACTCAAAAACCAGTGGGAGAACACTTTAACCTGTCTGGTCATTCAGTGACAGACCTGCGGGTGGCTATATTACAACAGAAAAACTTCAAAAACAGACTCCAACGAGAGACTGCTGAGCTAGAATTGATATGCAAACTAGACACAATCAACTCCGGTTTGAATAAGGACTGGGAATGGCTGAGCCATTACAAACATTGATTCTATCTCCCCTTGTAAGTATGCTCACACTTCTTATCAAACTGTCTGTACTAGGCTATCTTGATTATCACTTCAAAAGTTTTTTTTTTTCTCTTAATTAATTGGCCTCTCAGAGTTGGTAAGACAACTCCCAACTGTTTATACTCTCTGTATGTGTGTATATATATCTCCTCAATATATGTTCCATTCTATATGCATCCGAAGAAGTGGGCTGTAGTCCACGAAAGCTTATGCTCTAATAAATTTGTTAGTCTCTAAGGTGCCACAAGTACTCCTGTTCTTCTTTTTGCTGAACTCTAATGTTCGGTCTTTTGACCAGTCCTTCCAAGCTGACTAAAGCAGTTCTTAAAATGTTACTGTGCTATTGTTGTTGCATGCTATTGCAGCCTAATTGTAATAGATATTGGGCTTTTTAGCAATTAGACTAAACTTCTTGGAAATATTTTAACTTGGGTTGGAAAGGGATTGTATTTAGAGATACCTATATGCAGCAGGAAAAGGGAGTTACTGCTGATTTCAGATTAATTCAGGAAGAGCAAGAAGAGTAAACTAAAATTAGCAAAAGCGTTCTCAATTTTATGGGTAAGAATGTGGCCAGAGCATTCTCAGGACACCTAACGCTTCTGCTCCTCTATTGCAGACACAGACTGGCTGGTGCAGAGATTTTTGGATTAAAAATATGAGATGTATGCTTGATAGTCGTCTGAATCAGGAAACCAGGCATGCACAGAGATGATTTTGGAAGGGAACACCTCATTTACACTATTGGACTTCACAGATTTGGCATGAGCACAGTGCAAAGTTGCAATGCACTTGCTGAATTTTAGGCTAGCCTCTTTTCTTATTCTACTATTAATTAATTAATTACGGCTGTTCGTTTGAGCCTGTCCTTATTTGGATTGATATCTGACTCATTTATTGTTATGTATGGTACACAGAATTGGTCTTTAATCTTAGCTTCATATTTGATTTGTTGTGCTACATTTTAAAGGGCTTTTTAAAATACTTTATACGTTTTGCATGTAATAAGATATTAAATCATAAAAACTATTTTATTTTGATTTCCTGGTTATTCAGTATCTTCAGGCACTAACTTTATGTACATGTCTCCCCCAAGAGCAACAGCCACTCTACCTGATCACTAGTTGAGGTAATAAGAAAAACTATAGATGGCGGCCTGTGCCATTCTACAGTGACTGGATTTTCACACTAACACACACAGAACAGAGAGGATACAGCGAGAGGGGTGATATGGTCAAAGCAATGAACTAGGAAAAAGGATATTTGCAGCAGCATTCTGAATGGATGAGAGACTGGGCAAGAATGCATTTGTCAAAGCCAAAGAAAAGGATGTTGCAGTAACATGTACCATAAAAATTAATCTATATATTTTTGAAATTTAAGTGTAACAACATCCCAAGGGATGCATGAAGAATGTAACTATCAAAAGGAGAAACCCATAACATCAAGAACAGAACCATCAAACTCTAAGGTAAACAAGTGATGAGTGACAATTCCATGAGATCTTTGATGCAGAAGATTTTCCTTCTTTAAAGACACCATCTGCACAAGATATTCATTCTTGGACATCAAGTGTTATCTCACAATAGAAAAACATTACAATGGACAGTACCAAAAAAAGGGCCAATGACACTTTTATAATTATTGCTTAATGGAGCCATATAGCTTGGAGAATCAAAGAACAGAAACAAACTAATTTAAATGGAAACTGATTGGAGGGTCAGAGATGAAAGGAAGAAATCACTCATCCAAAAAGTAGAGCTGTTTGTCAAGCAAAAGGGGATAGAGAATAAGACGGAGAATATATTATTGCCCTTTTATAAATCGATGGTATGCCCCCGTCTTGAATACTGCATACAGATGTGATCTCCTCATCTCAAAAAAGATATACTGGCACTAGAAAAGGTTCAGAGAAGGGCAACTAAAATGATTAGGGGTTTGGAGAGGGTCCCATATGAGGAGAGATTAAAGAGACTAGGACTTTTCAGCTTGGAAAAGAGGAGACTAAGGGGGGATATGATAGAAGGATATAAAATTATGAGTGATGTGGAGAAAGTAGATAAGGAAAAGTTATTTACTTATTCCCATAATACAAGAACTAGGGGTCACCAAATGAAATTAATAGGCAGCAGGTTTAAAACAAATAAAAGGAAGTTCTTCACACAGCACACAGTCAACTTGTGGAACTCCTTACCTGAGGAGGTTGTGAAGGCTAGGACTATAACAGTGTTTAAAAGAGAACTAGATAAATTCATGGAGGTTAAGTCCATTAATGGCTATTAGCCACAATGGGAAAGGAATGGTGTCCCTAGACTCTGTCACGGGTGGAGATGGATGACAGGAGAGAGATCACTTGATCATTACCTGTTAGGTTCACTCCGTCTGGGGCATCTGGCATTGACCACTATCGGTAGACAAGATACTGGACTAGATGGACCTTTGGTCTGACCCAGTACGGCCGTTCTTATGTTATGTTCTTATGTCTAAGATGGTGAAAAGGCAAACAGAATTGTTGCTGTGGGGATGAATTAAGTTGGAGAATTAGAGTTGTTTAGTTAAGAAGATGAGATAACTGAAGAAGGAGAGAATGAATGTGTAGTGGAAGAAGTCAGTCTCCTCACGGGATTTCTGCCAGGGACACTCTACAGCATGAAGTTTATCATCTGCTCTCCTCCTCTAATCCCTCCCCTTGCCCAGTGATCTCATCTCTTTCCTGATATCACTCACACTTACTCATCTCCTCCCTTACTCTTCTCCTTAACCTCTCACTCGCCTCTGGCTCTTTCCCCTCCATACAAGCATGCTTCAGTCCTTCCCATCTTTAAAAACCCACCTTTGGGCCCCAACTTGCCTCTCCCACCACTTCCCCATCTCCCTTTCATCTCTAAATTCTGTTTGCAATTACTGTCTGGAGTTTCACTCTTCCAAGTCCATTATAGACCCTCTCCCAATCCAGCTTCCACCTCCTGCGCTCCACTGAAACCATTCTGATCAAAGTCTCTAAAGACCTCCTTCTAGCCAAATGCCAGAACCAGTACTCCATCTTCATCCTCCTTGACCTCGCAGCCACCTTTAAAAGTAGCCCATGCTCTTCTTTAAATCTTGTCCTCACCTGGCTTCTGAGGCTGTCCTCTCCTGGTTCTCCTCCTACCTCTCTAATCACTCCTCCAGAGGATTTCCTCATCCCCCATTTAACTTCCTGTGGGAGTTTCACAGGGCTCTATCCTTGGTCCCTTTTCTTCTCCCTCTACATCATATCTCTGGGTAATCTCATCCACAAACACATATTCAACTACCATCTGTAGGCTGATGACTCAGATCTGTCTCCTTCTACCCAAACTAAAATTGCAGCCTGTATGATGTCTTCTCAAGTATATCTAGCTGTCAGATCAAACTCAACGTGGCTAAAACAGAGCTCAATCTTCTCCCCCAAATCCTTCCCATTATATCCTTCTCAATCACTGTGGACATCATCATCATACTACCAGTCACTCACGCCAGTAACTTGGGCATCATCTTCAACTGACCTCCATCTAGGTCTTCACATCCAGGCTACATCTAAATCTTGCAGATTCTTTTGCATGACTTCTCTAAGATGTGGCATTTCCTATCCATGCACACAGCTAAACTCTCATAATCTCAGTTACTACATCATCATTTTCTCTGGCCTTGAAAAATGCAATCTTAACCCATTCATATCCATTTAAAATGCTGTTAGCCCATCACTTTGACCACATCACCCCTCTCTTTGCAACTCTCCATTGGCTCCCCTGCTTCTCTACTGCATCAAACATAAGCTACTTGTCTTCAGTTTTAAAGCCTTTCGTGGTCAACATGTCAGCCTGTCAATACTGAATGAGAGGACATCAGCAAAAGACAACCTCTATCACCCACTTGTTAAATTTTCAAACAAGCACCTGCGTTCTTTTTCCCCAGATGGCCCCTCACATCTGGGAGGAGCTCTCTACAAACACCTGCAAAGCTACCTCATTACTCTCCTTCAAATCTCTCCTTCAAACTCTCCTTTGAAGCAATGTCTACAATAAACTTGACAGTAGTTAGACTGCTGGTATACTGAGCCTACTGCCTGTCACACTGACCAATATTGGTCTCATTGTTTCCTTATACTCCCCTCTTCTATCAGTCTGTCAGTCCCCATGTTTTGTCTCTTGTCTACTTGGATTGCATCTTTTTATTCTGTGTGTTTGTATAGCACCTAGCACAATGGAGTCCTAGCTGATATGATAATGGTGGTGGTAAACAACAACAAAATATATTTTAGCTGTTTGTCTGGGAACTGCAGAAAAGACTGGAGAGGGAAAAGAGGAGGAGAGTTTTTGTATAAGTAATCTCCTCTCCCCGAAGAGATGGTCAACTATTAATTCTCAGGAGTCATCCTTTTACAGAGCATGAAACTTGAAGACTTCTCCCTAGAGAGGGATAACTCCCTTACAGAGTTCCTGACAAGGGCAGAGGCAGAACAACATAAAAGAATTTAAAAATGCCTCCCACTAGCAATCTAAATGGAGTGTGCTGTGTTATCTCCCATTTTTCCTATAAGCAGTCTCTGGGTTTTTATCTCTCTTTGGCTCAACTGAGATTCAGCCAACCAAGGAAGAACCTGCAATAGGATACTGGGAGGAATCACTCAGAATGTAAGTTTGTATTAGGCACTTGCTTCTAGGGATGAAAACAAACTCCATATGACAAAGAGGCTGTTGGCCATCATGGAGCGTGCAAGTCCAGTCACAGAGAATTCATGGCTGCATAGGGCCCTAACATTCCAGTATATCATTTCAATGGTTTTATCTCCATTGAAATAAACAAACTTTTTTTTCCACTGAAACTTTAAAATTAGACACAAGTTTTGGTTATTGAAGACAGGGAGTAATTAAAAAAACCAGAAAGCAAAAAAAAGGACCAGGTCCTAGGGCAGCACAAAGCAGTCAGAAAGCCAGTGGATTCATCCTCCAGAGGATCTCTCCACCCCTTCCATCTCCACAATGGGCAAATCCATAGGAAGTATACTGATGATGCAACAGCTCACCCATCAATTCCTCATTCTATCCTTTCTGAGTGCAGGAGATAGGGCCAAAGAAAAGGGACACCTATGAAGATAGGACTGCACGAACCATGCAGAGGCTGTTTTTACTTATGCTGGGGACTAGACACCAGCTTTAGGGTCTGATTTTCAGATGTACTGAGCACCTGCAGCTGCCAGGCCCTTCTGATACTCAGATCCTTTATGAACACATGCCAATAAAACTTGTATTAATCTAAATCCTTTTCAGATTAGCATACATATGTCAAGCAAACTGGAAACATCTTCTAATTACGAGACAATACTTTTTACATTTTAATTAAAAGGGTTCATAGCAGGTATGACACTAGTTACTGTATAACCTCTTGGTAAAGATCACCACAAAAAGGTTTTCAGAATCTCAAGTGTCCCTTGAAAGTAAGATGACAATATAAATTCTGCCATATATTTTCAAGGTATAGAAAATACATTTTTAAAACGAACTATTTTCACAGCCAACAGCTGCTAAACACAAACAAAACTGCAGTTAGAAAATGTGTAAGTGGGTAATTATAGCTACCTCAGGTTAGCTCTGGTTACTTTGGCATTCTCAGTACTCATGGCAAGAGCCTTCCATTGTGCAGTTTTGGCCATTTCATCTGATATGTTTACAATTGAGGGATCAATGCTGAAGAACAAACATACTTTTTGGTTAGTACTCAATACCTTGCAAAAGCATTAACTTTGTCACCCATACCGTTCACATCAGTAGTGCCTTCTGTTATCACTTACATAGCCACAAGTGACATTTTAAGTAAAAATCATCCTAACAAAGTTAAACAGAAATTTAGAACACCAAATCCTGGGTGGTTTCCCACGTCGTAGCAGCTTAGAACTGTTTGTATGTAACATAGTAACTTTTGAACATAGCATCCCATCAATTCCAAAATTTCAGGGAATGTTCTAGGCATCAATGGCCAGAACCCTACTGATTTGGGAGAAGAATCAGAAAACCAAAAAGGGGGGGGGAAAGACATGGGACACATGGAGCCCCGGCATCTGATTAACTCACCCATAGCTTCATGCAGCTCTGCAATTATCTATAGATCAAACAACTGCACCATCATTAATGCCCTTCCAGCATAACAATCCCATATCTCATCTCTGCCTAGCCTCCCAATGGAGTTTGACATGATGACACCCTGACACTTATCTCCCAGACTAATGTGGGGGGGGAGAGTTGGGGGGAGAGGAGATATGGGGCACAAGGGTGAGCACACAGCCCCTGGCTTGGGGCAGAATGAGGGACCATGGTATGGGTAGGGAAGCACATAGCCCCTAGCATGGGGGAAGGAGAGGCAGACAGGGCCCCTGGCATTGGGAAAAGGGGTGCAGAACCCCTGGCATGGGGGGTGGGGGACCCTGGTAAGAGAAGAGGGGGGTATGGAGAGCACACAGAACCCCTGGCATGGGGGAGATTGGGAAGAGTTGCAGGGGGTCCTTGCAACAGAGGGGGATGGCAGTGTGGCACACAGAGAGAGGTTGTGGGGTAGAATGCAGAAATGCAAAGAACCCCTGCTATATACAAGGAGTTTGGCCTACAGTAGCTCTGAAGTGTGTGACCTCCCTCCCACTGTAATATGAATTAGATACTTAATTTTCTCAAATATCTTTTCCTTTAATCTTTCAAAAATCCATGGTGGGTTGTTTAGGAATTAAAAGAAGAAGTTTACTTTTTTATTTTTTATTGTTTTTAAATAAAGGCAGACATCTTTCAGAGATCAGAATTGTTCTGACCTGTCCCCAGGAAATAATCAGGGAAGAAAGAATAAGGCACTATTATTCTGAATTTGATAAAAGAACTGAGGTTGATGTGGACCTATATCATGAAGTATGAAGACCTAAACTGTCAACTTTTTCTGCTGATCCAGCATTTGAAATCAGGTGATATTTGCTAGATTGCCGATAAGTTAGATGTTGCAGAAATCTACTTTTTACCTCCCACTCCACCCCATCCTACCCCACCCCCAGACAAGTATTTATACAGACAGCACATAGTGTGTCAGTCAAGTCATTTTTGCCACTTTCCCCCCTATTCAATCCCCCCCACAAATGCAGTCCCTTTACAGGAATGATTAGACACACTGCCTGATTCTCCACTAGCATGCACTTTATGGATCTAGTATAAGAGGGGTAGCCGTGTTAGTCTGAATCTGTAAAAAGCAACAGAGGGTCCTGTGGCACCTTTGAGACTAACAGAAGTATTGGGAGCATAAGCTTTCGTGGGTAAGCTTATGCTCCCAATACTTATGTTAGTCTCAAAGGTGCCACAGGACCCTCTGTTGCTTCTTATGGATCTATTCATACTGATGCAAAGTAGGCTTGAAACACCATCTTATCAGGACAGTAGTATTTCAAACCCATTTTCTTCAGATATGACTCCACAACATGTAAGACTGTGGAGAATAAGGCTCATTCTTAGCAAGGGAAAAACTGAGATAATTTATCCAAATAGTGAGCACGTTATTTTTAATTGCTCTGGTTCCAGTTTAATAATCAGAAAACTATTTGATATATGCACACTTATTAAAAAGGTGTAAAAATTATGATCTGTAAAAGACAGTTTTAGACCTCAACTTTATAAATCAAAGCAGTTGGTAAATATATGGCTCAACTAATGCCATTAATTAACTATATGTAAATGACACCTAACATTTCATATCATTAGCCATGCATAGTAACACACAAATTCTATAGACAAGAACTGACCAAAACAGCTTCTTCACCCTGTGAACAGCTGGTCGAAACTGAGTCATCTGATCTGTTCAAGATGGTTATGTAAATGAATTATTAAAATGCAATTTAAAAAAAAAAGAGAGGAGACATCCCCTATATCATAAAAGGCAAGATTTGCTTCAATTCTTTCCTATTCCCCAACCCTTCCCCAGCTACCTAGCCGAGTCACAAGCTTAAATGTAAATTTGTTCATTCAAATATGTCAATTACGTTTATTTAATTAAAGCAAAAAATATAAATACTGCATGCAATACAAAGCTATTTAAAAAACCCAAATTTCAAAAAAGCAGCAAGTTGGATCATACCTGTATTTTAGGGCTTTTACAGGAATCTGTAAGACATTTCCTCCTTCATATGGAAGATGTACAGTTTCACTGTCCACTGTTTGAAGCATTCGCTCTGCTTCCTGCAGATCACATGCATGACATAAAATTACTCAAGAAGCAGAAATAGCAATTAGCCCAAGCCAAGGAGATTGAGTATTACACATTTTGATCAATTCAGTAGGAAAAATTACCCATTTACCTTTGAATATTGTGGTGGCAGGGGGAACTTCCCTGAGATATTTTTCTCTCCCTCCCCTCGGCTAAATAATGTTTAAGGTAAATAAGAACCTCTAACAATATATTTGAAAGGTTTGTTAGGGAACTGGCGATGAGAGGGTTAGTTTAGCTGAAATTTTAATGGGGAAAATTATACAGGCAAAATTATTGGTAAATAAGTATCTATTGTTCAGTTTTAACTACAGCCAGTGGGTGAAATCCTAGCCCAATGGAGTTCAGTCATTAACTTCATTGGGGCCAGGGTGTCACCTTGTGTGTCTAGAGAATGATGAAAATACCAACACAACCAGTATATCATGGTAGACCAGGGGTCGGCAACCTGCGGCACGCGAGCCGATTTTTACTGGCATGCTACTGCCAGCCGGGGTCCCGGCCCCCGGGCCCGCTCAGCCCCCTGCCTGCCTGGGTGAACGGAATCCTACGCCGACAGCGGGCTGAGTGGGGCCGATGGCCATAACCCTGGCTCGCAGGAGCCCGCAGCCAGAACTCCAGACTGTCAGCTGGCTGAGCCGCTCAGCCCGCCGCTGGTCTGGAGTTCCGGCCGCTTGCCAGCCAGGGTCCAGGCTGCCAGCCCCGCTCAGCCCGCTGCTGGCCTCGGTGAACAGAACCTCAGCCGGCAGCAGGCTGAGTGGGGCCGGGACCCCGGCTGGCAGGAGCCGGCGGGCAGAACCCCAGACCGGTGGCGGTCTGAACCGCTCAGCCCGCTGCCGGTCTGGGGTTCCGGCTGCCGGTCCCGGGTTCTGGCCACTGGCCCATTGCCAGCCGGGGTCTTGGCCCCGTTCAGCCCGCTGCTGGCCTGGATGAACAGAACCCCGGGGCCGGCAGCGAGCTGAGCGGGGCCAGCAGAGGCCGGCAGACAGAACCCCAAACTGGCAGCGGGCTGAGCGGCTCAGCACGCTGACGGTCTGGGGTTCAGTCTGCCACCTGCACTGCCGGTCTGGGGTCCCGGCTGTCGGCCCCGCTCAGCCCCCTGCCTGCCTGGGTGAACAGAATCCAAGGCCGGCAGCAGGCTGAGCGGGGCCGACAGCCAGCACCCCGGCTGGAAGGAGCCCCCGGCCGGAACTCCAGACTGTCAGTTGCCTGAGCCGCTCAGCCCGCTGTTGGTCTGGGGTTCCTGCCGCCGGCCCCTTGCCAGCTGGAGTCCAGGCTGCCGGCCCCGCTCAGCCCGCTGCCAGTCTGGGGTTCTGTTGGGGGCCCCTGTAAAAGTAAAATTTATTACTGGCATGCGAAATTACTGAAGACTTGGCTCGCCACTTCTCAAAGGTTGCCGACCCCTGTGCTTCTGATGCTAAATTTGAAAAATCCACTGAACCACAATTAGGTATCAAATCCCATACCATTAGTATTTTTATAACTATCCTATTCATTCCTTGAATCCTAACAACAGATATTCTGGCAGTAACTCCTAAGGCAGAGAATTCCAAATCTTGATTACTTTATGTGTATTTAATGTAAACTACTTTTTTTTTTTTTTTTTTTAAATCCTTCCAATTAAATTGCTAACTTCTAAATACTAGGGTATTTGCTTAGGTTTTCCGTAGCAGTTTCCTCTAGCAATTTTCAACTCACTTTTGGCCTTCTGTACACTTACCTCTTTTGCCTTTTTCTTTTTATCATCTTCTTTCTTCTTCTTACTTTCGGGCATAAGGTCATCCAGCCAACTAAGCTCTCGTTTGGTGAAACATAAGTCCATGAGCTTACGAATGAACACCAATGCTAGAACCTTTCAGAAAATAAGAATATATTTATATGAATGTTAGAAAAATAAAAATATGTATACACTAATATGTTATCAGCTTCTTAAACCAAGGACAGAATATTTTTTCTACTCATACAAAGGTTATCACATCATAACTTTAAAAAAATAGATCTGATTCACTACTAAAAGAACAGATGGACCATTGAGATAACTACCACAAACCATAATTTTTTACCAAGTCTACAGCTTTTCAATTAAATCTGATGCTTATTTTAAACAAAAGAAAGAAATCGTAATTGGCTTCCAAAAAGGAGGATTTTTACTAGAACCTTTTTTTAGTCAGAAAATAAACCCTGAAGAGATGTATTAATCCACAGACCCTTTTGGAAAATGAATAAATTCCCAAAGATGCTAGGAAAGAACTTACCATCATAGGGAAAACAACAGCAGCTGCAGAGGCTTTAATCACCCACAAAAGAACTAGACAGGTGAGCTGAACAACTGTGAAGACGTGGACCTTCCAGAGTGGCACATAACGCAGGTAGATCAAATCGGGTTGATGTTTTGCAGGCATTCCAAACAATTTTATACGGTCAAAAAACTATATTGAGAAGGAAGTCATCCTCAGTTAATAATTTTATCCACGTAGAAATGGACAGGATAATTAAAGACACTGGGAATATTGAAAACAAGATTCCTTCATTTTACAGCCTATACATGAAATGCATTAATGTAGTGTATATTTGATTTAAGTCACTACTTGTTTAGGATTTTAGAAAATGGGCGTCAATATTTAAGGATTTCATATTGTTCATCAAGTGCCCAGTGAAAGAACACATGCTAGAATTTAAGTGTCCCAGAAATAAGAGCAATTATCCAGACATAATGCTCAGTACGTTTCTACATCCTAATCTGACAACACATTGTACCTTTACTTACACTTCAATAAAATGACATTTTAAAGTTTCCTTTTCATTTGATGCAAAGCAACTGATTTCAGATCATATTTGCAATTTTACTATGAGCACCTGGTATGTTTTCTACTCATAGAGAGGATATTCCAGGCAAAGACAACTTACATTTAGTGGGTTTTTTTAGTAGCCTTATCAAGTAGAAAATGTTTTCTAAAAAAGCGACCAGCTTGTTTAATAAAAATAGAACTTGCCTGGATGCCCCTTAGTGAAGATGCTCCCATGTAAAGAAAGACACCATACAAAACTGGCATAGGAATAAACTAGAGGGGGGAAAACCAAGTTAAAAGTTAGCATTTATAGAATTACATAGTAAAATAGGCAGTCTGGGTTAATGGAAGGTACTTAAGGGAAGGGATCTAATTTTTTCTTTCTCTCTCTTTTTTTTTAAGTGCTAGGTTGACATAAATAGAGTCTAAAGTCCTTTATTTATCCAGAGAATAAATACAGAACATAGCAGCAACAAGGAAGAGGGCAGGTTTGCCACCGTGCTTCAACCACGTTCTAAAGGGACTGCCTCTAGGATTAAGAAAGTTTGCATGTCCAGTCAATCCTTGGCCTCTCTGACAC
Source organism: Chrysemys picta bellii (assembly GCF_011386835.1). Classification (NCBI taxonomy): domain Eukaryota; kingdom Metazoa; phylum Chordata; order Testudines; family Emydidae; genus Chrysemys; species Chrysemys picta. The sequence continues at coordinate 75,078,386 of NC_088792.1, forward strand.
TGTAACCTGAGTGCCAGTTAGTACCAGATAAGTTGGTTTATGTAATACAGACAGCCATCTGCTAAGAAATGGATTGAGGTCACCAGTTTATTTCACATAATATACTATCATATGATATTTACTTTTGAGTCACTAATCCAGCTAACACAAGTGAAATGAAAGGTCTCTAAAAATCTCCGGAACTATCCATTTCCTCAAATTATGCAACGCCAAATTTTGCTCTGATAAAGGATTGCTTTAAAGCTTACAAAAGTCAATGGGAATCTTTCCATTGACTTAACTGGCCTTGGATCAGGCCTTTATATTCCATATATTCCAATGAAGAGTATTTCATAGGATATAGGTCAAGGTTGACTTTGCCTTCCAGTTGACTATACTGAAAACTTCTAAATGCTTTGAAGACTACCAGGATATAGATGTGCACCTTAAAAGGTGAACTGCTGCAACTAATCTTGAACACAGGCCTTTAATGAAACTTTCCAGACAGCACAGAATCATGAATGGTACCCAAGCCATGCTCATTATATATGGTGGGGTGGCTCACAGTGAGGACATTTGCTATTAAACAGACCCACTAAGGCCTGGTCCACACTAACCACCCACTTTGAACTAAGTTAGGCAACTTCAGCTATGTTATTAATGTAGCTGAAGTCGAAGTACCTTAGTTCGAACTTACCGCGGGTCCAGACGCGGCAGGCAGGCTCCCCCGTCGACTCCGCGTACTCCTCTCGCGGAGCAGGAGTACCGGCGTCGACGGCGAGCACTTCCGGGATCGATCCCAGAAGATCGATTGCTTACCGCCGGACCCGGAGGTAAGTATAGACGTACCCTAAGAAATTTCATTGGGGTTGAACTACTACTACATTTAATCAAGTATGAAGAAATAAATACGTGCTTTTCATCAATACATTGAACAACAGCACAATAGCCTACAGCCAAGGGTAAGGGGGAGAGGGGGTAATTGGAAGCAAAAGGGAAAGGCAATAGCCATTTTAAATTAAAAAGAAAATTAGATGGAGTATTGCACAAGGAGTAGATCTGCAATACACCTGCCTTTGGCTCCATGGAAACTGAACAATTGAGTTTCATAAAAATCAGGCATTAATTGTTTAGGATTTGTGAAATGTGAAAGGAACAATATAGGTCAGATACCAATCTTCTGCATCTTTACTTCTCTACAATACTCTGTTAAGAGTATTAGAGGATCAGTTTTTGAATGTTTCCATTGATAGTGCCTTAGTGACCTCTTGGTGGCTTTTCCATTGTTAGATTGCTCAGTTTGGATATTTTCATATAATCTAATCAAAACTTGATCTTTAAGACCATTATTTATTGCAACACACATGGTCAACCTCTAATACTTTAAAGCCATATGAATAGGGTTGGCCAAAAAACAAGAATTCTGTTTCATGAAAAATGTTGAGGTTTTGACATGTTCAAAAAATTTTGTGGAAAAAAAACAGAAAGACACCCCCCCACACACCAGTAGTTAGGGAACTCACCTGGAATGTGGGAGACTCAGGTTCAAGTCGCTGCTCTGCCTGATTCAGGGTCTCCCATATTCCAAGCAAGTTTCCTATACACCAGGCTATTACCTATTCTGTGGGGAAGTCTCTTTCTCGCTGATAGATTTCAGTGAAAAGTTTTGGGTTAACTGAAACATTCCTGGCCATCTCTATCACTGTACGCAGTGAAAGAATAATTTAGAGACAACGCAGATGTAAACTGAGACCCTAATATGACCTGCAGAACTTTTATGATGTATGGAGATGATAGTAGAGAAAGGATTGCGCTTGATGCTCCAATACCAAAGTGAGTTTGCAAGACTGGTAGATAGACAAAACACAATATTGTGTGAATAGTGAGAACACAGACTATGTAAATAACTGAGACAAACATGAAATCCCACAATGCCATTTTTATAGAATCATTTTCCTGAGAAGTGTACTTTCAATCTTTCTCCCATTTTATATTATTGCCACTCAAGCAGGTGAACAGAGCTATCGTATCTTTCCCCTTCCTTCACTCCCTTAGCTGCATTAGGGGCACAGACTAGCCAGAAGTTAACCTAAGTCTGGAAAACTGAAAAATAACTAGTCAGAAAAGAGTCTTAAGTAATCAAGCATTTGAGATAGGGGTCAGATGTCTTTTACTCTCATCTGCTCCATCAGTTCTATTAAACTATTTCAAACATCTGTTTACATAAAGACAACTCTAAAATGAAAGTGGATTTCTTTTAAGTAGTATATCAAACTTGCTTACATTATCAAATAGTAAGTAATGATATTAAAATATAAAGCATGCTATGTTTTGGAACAACCATTATCTCTTACCTTCAAAACAGAGGTCATAAACACAGAAAGGCCCATCAGAACAAATATCATTAACCCCGTCACTCGCTGCTCCCGGATTCCCAAGAACTTAGGTTGCTCCCCTGGGGCAGAGCATTCAGATTCTACTTTTAGGCTATTGACGTGACTTATAGACAGGACAGTTGCAGCCACAAACCAAGGCAAGCCCATTATGGAACATATCCCCAGCATAACACCAACCATGAGCAGATCAAGATGATAGCCACAGCCTTTCTGTAAAGTCAAGTAAAGAAATGAGTTCCCTGCAAAAATGAAGATTTGCAGCACATAAAAGATTTATACACACACAGTTCTGCACTAAATGAGTAAAAACAATTCTCTAGATAGATTTCTAGAGTGCCACCACTCTAGCATCCATGTGTTTTGTTACTAGATATGAATAGGTCATTTAAGTAGCTGCAATTTAGTTTTATGTTTCAAAGCCTACACTATTTACTCTTATGTAGCCTATTTAGAGAACACTGAACAAGTTTATTTTGCAATAAATTGACTTATATGCTCACAAATGAGTTCAGAATATATTTGAAAAAATGGAGAAAAGCTAACTATTACCTTCAACTTATGCTCCTTTCTGTTTATGATTACTGCTGTGATTTGCTGGTCCATGAAAATGAGAATGGTACACAGTAATGCAGGAAAAGCAGCTACCAGTAGTGTCCACCAAGGATTACCTCCAAGAGGATCTATGAGCCATCCCCTGTCTTTTTGAGTGGGCTGGAAAACAAATCCAAATTATAGGAATGAAAGTCAATAACTGTAAATACCTGCTATAATAACTAAGTCTAACTCAGTTTAGATTAAAGAGTTTTCTTTTAAAAGGCATTTAAAAAAATCATATTCAAGTTTTTAAACTAATGAAAATGGCTTGGACTGAAGGTAGGTTATGTTATGTTTGTTCTCATGCTGTCACTTGGACAACAGAGGCCACCAAATGCATTATGTGCCTCCATCATGTTCTGTCTTGAGCCTAGGTGTTACAGGATAGGATGCACGTGAGGGACAGGCGTCTGTTGATGCCAACCAGCCATGTTTTAGGTCTTCTGGGGACCTTTTTGATCCTGCTTTATTGATGGAAAGTCTAAGATTTTTCCCATAGGGAAGCTGGTATGCTTCAGAGCACATGACCATACCACTTTAGAGTGTTGGGCGACACTTTGAGGTAGTGGGACACATTTAGTTAGAAAAAGCGATCTCTTCATTCGACTTGAATTCGTCCATTTGATAGTTTCAATCTTTTGGACATGCTTCATCTGAATGATATCCAACTTATGTTCAATCTTGACACTGAGAGGCCCTGTTTCAATCCCATAGGTCAAAATTCTGGCCACCAAAGCATTATAAATCCTCAGTTTGTCTCTCTACTTATCAGCATATTGAGTTTATGAAGGACATCCTTGACGAGGTGCCCCTTTACTGACTATGCTTTCGCAGTTTGAGCATCAAGTTGTTTCTTGATGCCTCCAATGTTATCAACAACAGAGCAAACCTAGGTGAAATCATCATCAATCTCAATTGGGGTGATCACCCACTAAGATGCTAAAGCCTGCAGGAAGATCAAAACTGCCAATTGTAAGAAGTTTGGTTTTACCCCAATTAATTTTCAGACCAACTTTTGCTGCTGAGCTTTCATGGATTTAGGTGCCACAAGTAGCTCATCCATTGATTTGATAACTAGTGCTACATCCTCAGCAAAACTGGTGTAGGTGAGGATCTTACCCAGGCTTATGCCTAAAATGCATTTAGTTAGTGGACTGAAGGAGTGGTGCAATTAGCTGGTAGGTGTGCATTAGTATAGCATTAAGTCATGAGGGTGTGGCTTATGTGAAAAAAATGTAGCATGACAAAACAAACAATCCTTTCCATTTTCCTTGGCTTCTACACGACTTTCCTGAAAAAGGGTTCATGTTACCCTGTGAGATAGAACACCACACAGTAACAAGGATCTCCAGTAACTTCCTTTATCAGATGAGAATTAGACCCAGAGCAGAAAATGCAAAGAAATTAAAAATGCATATCAATCCAGGAAAAAAAATTAGTATGGAAAAAACCAGACATATTACAGTGTATTTCTTTCCAAACACAAAAAAAAGTTAATTTCTTTCTCCACATTTAACAACAATTTTTTCATTTTTCCACTGTTCAACTATCCATGAAATTGCAGATCATTTAAACCTTTTTAAATGGACAAGATTTTTGTTTCTTACTTCAAATTTCTCAGGAACATGTAGTTTAGCAGAAGGAACGCCAACAAGCCAGTCAATCAGAACCATGATCACTATGGTCAGAAATACAGCAAAGTCACTGATCGTAGAGCGCACCTAGAAGGAAAAAAAATATCTTAAAATACAAGCTATTTTCACTGCTATATTTAATGCCTGTGAAAATGGATAATTTTTGCAACTCTAAATTAGTTCAATTTTTTAAATGATCAAACAGATCAGATTTGGCCCAAAATTCCCATCACTGGCACCCCATCTATCTTCTCTCATAATTTATCTGTAAATTAAAGTGACCTGTGACCATAACCCTATTGTCTTATTGCCCACCCTATTAATGGAGGATAAAATATCATCTTAAATCCTAGCCTCAAAGAAATGATCTGTTGGAAGAAACAAATTCCTTTAAAGGCCTTTGGAAGTGATTGGGTTCCATTAGCCTTAAAAGAAGGACCAGACCATCAAAACAGATCCCTCAGCCCAACAAGATGCATGTGCCTCCACCTCAAAATATAAAATATAATGGCCATTCCATAGCAAGAGTCTAATTTCTTGCTTAATTTCCAATCCCATCCTAAACACTACATACCTAGTATAGCTGCATTCCACATGTGATAAGGTCTGATTTCACTATGAAACAATAGCCATGATGCTTTTCTGCAAGATACCTGCACAAATAGTGATGACTTTTTCAGCTTGCAAAACATTGTAGAGGCTGCCCCACAGGATGCCTCCCCATATAATAGAGCAGTAGTACCAGCCAGCCAACAGTGCTATTGGCTAATCTCACTCGGGAGTTGGCTGGCTGCTCAACCCTTCCTTCTTAGTCTTGTTTCTGCATTGTCACTCTTATTTCCAAGAACACACTTTAGAATTTACAGTTTTACTGAAATCTGCATGTGTATACTTCAGCTAATTTGGGTTATACTATAGGACAGTTTCAAGCTGTGGAAGATGGACTGGTAAAAGTTAATGTGCATGATACATGGGTATGGGTTTAAATTTCACAAGCATCTTCCACACTTTCTTTTGGCTAAATGGAATTACCTTCTGGCACTTGATCGAAGCATCAAGGATTAGATCAGCCCCCTAACAGAGGTTGAGTGAAGGGATGTTGCTCCCAACACTCGTGTGTTTGGGAATGTACTTTTCCCCACAGGTTAGGTATCAACCCATCATTCTGTGCCAATGGATCTGACAAACCATGTGGATGTCTTATCCCTTTGTGAGCTCCGACTATATCCCAATGTGGATTTGGGGGCCTGCTAAGGTCTGTGAATGTTTAGGTTACTCACCGCTATGAATACAGTAAAGAATTTAAGAAAATGGCCGTTCAGTTATCATATTTTCAATAACTTTTAACCATTTCCAGCACCTTCTGTCTCAGTGTCTATATTTTTACTTTTAACTCCTAAATTTACAGCATGATCAGCCAATTATCAATCACTTATTTCTGTTCTCACCTGGAGAATGATCTCAGCAAACTAATATGCTAGGTACGATGTTCTGAAACTTTGGAAACACAGTAAGTAAAAGCAAAACTGTAGTGAATTACATCATTGTATGCAAGAAGGAAAGACTGTCATTTCAAAGCAAAATGGTAGCGAACCCTAATTACCTTAGTAGGGAAATAACGTTTGGTCTTAAACTGCTTGAGAAAAGAGGAGAGGAAAAATGTTGTAAAGAATAATATCACGGACCAAAACAGAACATCTGGAATATATGGACCATCATGACCACAAGCTGATCCAAGAAAAACACCATGAAACTTTTTGCATTCCTACAAACAAAACAAACAAAAAAAACCAAGTTACACTCTTTAAAGTAAAGGTCATTCAAAGGAGCACTGTAACTTGTGGTCTCCCCCTTAAATTCACCAAAACAAAAAATTTGCACTCAAAAAGGCAATCCCAAGTTGAAATTTCAAATAACTCATTTGTGTGTGTGTGTTCCAAAATAGTCTCAGGATCTAAACCTGAACTTTCAACACTCCAAGGGCCTTTTCAGCACAAGGAGGGGAAGGTGCCTCACAATGAAATATTCCACAGTACATAGTCACCTTGTTTCTGGCTTATTTCTCAAAACACCATCTAGATAATGACTGCTGCAAGGGGAGGGTTGAGTGCCCAAGATCAATAAAACATCATGCAATGTCAACTTTCAAGTTGATTATGACAGGAATGAACTCCCTCGTTTTAATGGCACCTCTGTTCTCCCCATCTCTTTATTCCATAGCTTGTGTTTGTCCTGTTTACTAGCCTCTCCTCCACTTAAGTTCTACTTTTAAAACTTTAAGAGGCTGTAATATGAAATATTTTAAAGCTGAACTGTATTTTTATTAGAAGAAAGAATGTTGCTGTTTAATTCCATAAATTAAAGCCATCATCCACTAGTCTAATTGTTGTGAAAATGTGTTTGATTCTTGAGAAGAGATTATTTCCCCAGCTGAGTTGTAAAGGAAAAAAATCAATTTGCAAGAGAAATAGAAACAAGCTGTATAGAGCAGCCAAATAATTAATTTATGAGTGGCAACTTGAAAGTTGAATTGTTATTTTTCAGTAGTAGTATTGCAGTAGTATGTATAGTAGCCCGGGTCATGGAATAGGGTTCAATTGTGCTAGCTGCTATACAAACAAAAAATCAATTACAAAATGAGTATCTGCTCCAAAGAGCTTACACTCTAAGTATCAGAAAAGAGGCAACAGGTGGATACTGACAGGGAAAACACAAGGGAGAAATGAGACAATAGTCACATTGTTGACAGAAATATGTCCACAGTGCAAGACGAGGACCCTGTGAATCAACGTCACAGATGGGAATGCATAACTCATTGCCCCCGACCATGCAATGAGAAAGACATCTTATAGGGAGCCCCTGTCCACCCCCCGGATCGAAAAGAGCACGTGGCTCGTTCTGTTCTGTCTGGATGCCAACAGGTACACCTGGGGAGTCCCCCACTTCTGGGGGATTATGTTGACTGCCTCCGGGTGGAGCGACCAATCGTGGCGAGATGAGAAGGTCCTGCTGAGGTGATCTGCTAAGACGTTCCTGGTTCGGGCAGGTGTGTGGCTACCAGATGAATGGCATGCTGCACACAAAAATCCCAAAGGCGGAGAACTTCCTGACAAAGGGCCAAAGACGTGGCACTGCCCTACCTGTTGATGTAATACATTAAGGCAGTATTGTCCATCAGGATCTGCACCACCTTGCCCTTTAGGTGGGGCAAACCAGGCAAACTGCTCTGAACTCTCTGACATTAATATGGAGGACCACATTGTCCTGCAACCAGCGGCCCTGGATGCTTAGCTCACCCAGGTGGGCTCCCCAGTCCAGGTCTGAGGCATCGGATACCAGAGTCAATGACAGGAACAGGGTTGCAAGGGAACTCCCTCTAACACCGACCTGGGGTTCAATCACCAATCCAGGAACGACCTGGGAATGCAGACCAACACCAGGGGCCGGAGATGGAGCCAAGCATGGCTGACCATGTAAGTACACACAGCCATGTGGCCCAACAACTGCAGGCAGGTGAGAGATGTGGTGAGCGGGTAATTCTTGACATGGGAGATCCGGTCTGACACGGTCAGAAAACGTGCTTCTGGAAGGAAGGCTCTGGCGGAGTTGAGAACCGCCCCAATGAACTCTATTCGCTGGACTGGCATTAAGGTGGATTTTTTCTCATTTATCAACAGGCCCAGGTGGCGGAAGGTGGAACACACCAGATCAAGGCTTCTTTGCACTTGTTCCCAAGATCTGGCCTTGATGAGCCAGTTGTAGAGATACGGGAAGACCTGGACCCCTCGACGTCTCAGGTAAGCAGCCACTGGCGCCATACACTTTGTGAACACCCTTGGGGCTGATGAGAGGCCAAAGGGCAGCGCCATGAATTGAAAATGACGTCAGCCCACTATTAAAAAGGAGGATGCGTCTGTTACATGGAAATATGGAAATAAGCGTCCTTTAAGTCGAGGGTTGAGTACCAGTCTGCTGGATCCAGGGAGGGGATGATGGAGGCCAGGGACACCATGCGAAACTTCAATTTCTTGAGAGACTTGTTGAGGCAACGCAGGTCCAGGATGGGTCTGAGGCCTCCTTTTGTCTTTGGGATTAGGAAGTAGTGGGAATAGAAACCCTTTCCTTTCATGTCCCCAGGGACCTCCTCCACCACTCCCAATCACAGAAGGTTCTCGACCTCTTGAATGAAGAGTTGCTCATGAGAACGGTCCCTGAAGAGGGATGGGGAAGGGGTGGGAGGGAGGGATAGGTGGCCAAAAATTGGAGAGTATAGCCCCGAAATACTATATCCAGCACCCAACAGTCCAAGGTGAACTGCAACCAGGCCAAACGGTAGGGCGAAGACAATAGAGGAAAGAACAAGGTAGAGCCAAGAAATTGACTGGGGCATTGTTCTTGAACGCACCTTCAAAAAGAGGGCGTAGAGCCAGTGGTATACCTGATATACCGACGCATGAGCGCAGCACTCAAGGAGATACCATAGCTGGCCCTACAGATACCACTAAGGCAAAAATCTCTGGTGACCATGCACTTAGGCGTGCGCACACCTAGAATGGAATCGATGTGAGCAAACACTCAAAGAAGAATTTAAGTTTTTATTTTTTAAAGCATGAAGTCTATATTGAAGCTTTCTATATAGACTAGTTACCCCAAGACTTAAGGGAGACAGGGACCACACACCAAATGCTCTCAGCATATGCTCCTAAAGTTGGAGAAGTTTGGAAGCAAATCTTAAATTGTTAATTTTGTCTCTATCCTAGACCAAAGGTGTCTGGGGAGGATCAGGGGGGAAATTTCAGAGTTGGTTGCTTATGTAATAGAAAACCAGACAAACATTCTGATACTACCTTTTAGGACTTTGGATAGTTCCTACATTTTTTTTTAAACTTGTATTGACTTTTGATCGTAGCACAGAGTATTACAATTGAAGACTTATCTTTACATCTCCCTCACTCCTGAACCAAAAAATGATCCTCAAATGTACTGTATACAATTTTCAGGCCCTAATTTAGCAAAGCACTTAAGTACATGCTGAACTTTACACAGGTACTTAAGTCTACTGAAGTCAATGAATCTTAAGCACATACACAAATCTTTTGCTGAATCGAGGCCTCATATCTTATTAAAAATGAATGTTTCTAAGATACTATATTAATACAGCAAAACAATTACCAATACCAAAATAATCACCAAGCCTCTGAAAAAACTTGGCCCTGCCTGCCAAATACAGAGGCATGCATGGATAAATATTTAAGATTTAGATCAAGCCCTTATTGTGAACTTGAAAATTATTGGCATGGCTCATAACACAAAAAGAAGGCATTCACCTACTCAAAGGGAGAAAATATTATTTCATCTTTTCAATTCTCCCCTAGTGTTCTAAAAGTGTTCTGCATATATACAATTGTAAAGAAGCTGATCCAGGTTCAAATGGGGGATGAAACAAGTCACAGTGTTTTGTTTTGTTTTTTGAGTTACTCACAGAAACTGTGAGGTTAGTCCATGTTATAGTATCCACGGATGTATTGGTCTTCAGCCACATCTGTAAAGTTTCATTGCTAGGGTTCTGAGGCTCAGAACACACACATCTGAAAAGTAAAATTAAGTATCATTGAAGAGCTACCCCTCTGATAATTGAAGAGCTTTTCATTCTTGTTTCAGTTTGCTTTTGAACTTTTAAACTCATAACACAATGTTGCAATTTTAAGCTATTTACATTTGCAAAAAGTTAAAAGTGGCTACAATAACTTCTATCCCAAACTATTACATAAAGATGACAGAGTACGAGGCGCCTCATTATGTGCAGTGAAATACATGAGATAAGAAAGTGGCTTTATTAAAAAGAACTATTAGAAATATTTTCTGAAGAGTTCCAGGAAAAAGTGTTCCATATATTTTCCTCTCAAATTCTAACACATTAAATTCCTTCAAAACTGCATAAAACAGAGGTCTCTCCAGAAACAGGTAGCAGGTGTCAGTCAAAAACTTTCCTATAACAGGGACACCATAAACTTGAGAGGAAGAAACCACATTTATTTCTAGAACTTGGTGCCTACTATAATGAATATAACTGAATATAAATGAATATAGTTGACAACAAACAACCGTTTTTCCTAGCTGGTTTACATTGGACAGACTTTAGGTAGAGTCAGTTTCACTTTTTAACCTGTTCAGTCATTACATTTCGCCTTTGTTGTAAAGACCCTTATAAAAATCAAGCAGGGAGCAGAAAAACCCCAAAACAATTTTTAAAGAAGTAGGACATCATAGAGCACTCAATCTGAAAAGAAAATGATCTTAAAACGTTCAGGTTGACAGCATCCCTTTAACAGAATTAAAAAATCTGAGGCCATGAACCTGAATTTTATGCTTGAATTGCACTTTACATTAGCATATTTATTTGCAAGTGAAATGCATTTTGGGATACTGGCACTCCATAAAAGAACCTGTTCATGTAGCTATTGTGGGTTTTAATGGGTTGGGCAGAAACAGGCAATAACCAGAGACGGGCAAGAAAATAGTTGAACTATTTGACAGGCTTAGAGGAATAGTTTTCCAGTGAACCCAAGCCTGAAAATCAAACATAACAAGTAAAAATAAAAAACATATACATCTTGTGACTGCATCTAAAGATAGACAGTGAATAAAAAAATATCAGAAGGTACAAAAGTTCCATCCTTATTGTATACATTTAGTCTATATCATTATTTGCATTATTGAAAACTTTTTACAGTACAAAATATTTCAGTTGACAAAATATAGTTCTCATAAATGTACATATATTATTTTAAGGTTTTAAGATTTACTACACCATATTAGGTGTACAGCAAAACAAATTGATTTTACATAGCAAAACAAATAGATCCTCCGTTAGTGGAGATTTACGTCAGCATAACTATTCAGACTGGTATAACAGAGTAGGACTTGGCCCGACTTGTTCAAACATTTAGTAGAGATTAGAGGGGGGAGGGATAGCTCAGTGGGGGGGGAGGGATAGCTCAGTGGTTTGAGCATTGGCCTGCTAAACCCAGGGTTGTGAGTTCAACCCTTGAGGGGGCCACTTGGGGATCTGGGGCAAAATCAGTACTTGGTCCTGCTAGTGAAGGCAGGGGGCTGGACTCTATGACCTTTCAAGGTCCCTTCCAGTTCTAGGAGATGGGATATCTCCATTAATTAATTTATTTATTTATTTTATTTATATGTAATTTATACCATACCTACCATGCTTTCTCTTATATGTACCCAAGATTGGGCTATCTATATGAAAAGCTGCAGTTTTATGACTGTAAAAACATTCAAGATGCAAAAATTCAAGCATTCAAATTATTAGGCTTTTTTTAAAAAAAATTCTTGAAAGCATATTAAAATATACGTTCGTTTACACTTACATTTATACATTCAGAAATTTTACTAATGGACAGCAAGGTGTTCCATTAGTATTATCCTGGTGTAAGAAAAGTAAAAAAACCGGACACTTACGAATATAAAGTCAATTTATCCAGGTCATTGTGCATATTGAAGGCATACAGTTCTCCCAAATGAAAAAGCTTTTCCAATGCTTCATAGATAAATATGATGCAAATGAGTGCTGCAAAAGCCTCCTCAGTAAATCGAGTGATGTAACACACAAGGCTGCTTGCATCAGTTGCTACTAATACTATGCATAAAAATGAAGTCCATAGACCAATGCTGGTTCGCAGGGAAAGATAAGAAAGCCCATAATCCCTGTTTGAAAAAAAAAAATACAGGTGTTCAGTAAAACTTTAAGGCTACCTGAAATGGTAAACCATTCCATCTTGAAAAAAAAGGTAAGACAAATTTTTGTCCCTGCACTTGTACTCTCTTGATGCTTCCTTATCCTGACCTGAATGCAACCTTTGTTTGAGGCAGACGCAGAACTGGGACTCTACTTCTTTCTTCATCCTGCGGGCTGGATCTGCTACTATGGAGAGGGGGTGCTGGGATCCAACAAGCAGTTATGTAGATTGGGGGCATATGAACCACCTCTCCACCCTGAAGGGTGTGGGGTATACTTTAAGGCTGTCCACCTTTTCAGCCTCAGGGTTCCTGTCAGCGTCAAAGTCACTACTGCAATTTAGGCAGAAAGGTCTGGTAATTCTTTGCTGAGTTAGAATCTGACTTTTTCTGGCACAGGACTAGAATCCGGGTTTCCTTGCTGGAATCAACAGTGCCTCACATCAAAATGGCACAGAGCTTCTTTAAATCCTCCAACTCCTGTTTTCTCCTCTAGCAGCAGCATGCTTGGGCCAGTGGAATCTAACAGCTAAAGGTCAAGACTAAGATCTAAAGTCTTAAGTGTTCTTTTTTAATTTGCTGATTGGGAGGAACCACAATCGACATATCTGAACTGTTCTAGAAGATCGAAGAAAAAACTAATGCTGTGAAACACTATGGTTGAAAGTGAACAATAACTTATACTGATACATATACACCATCAAGGAAATATAAAAACAACGCAACATAAGACTTCCACAAGGAAATGGTGATCCTCCTCTTTTCTTTCATCTAAGTAAGATTGTTGTAATTTTAAAACATACAAGTAGTTTTAAAACACTATATTTACAAGTCTGATATAGACTACGTATCAAATTATTTGTAATTCCAAAAGTAAGGTTTAATCTAAATTTATATTTATACTAGAGATGGGATAGAAACAGTATCTGGACCTAGATAAAATTCAAGGCAAGGTTCAAGGTTTAGATTTTTGGCCAAATCAAGACTAGAGTTCAGATTGACATCTGACATTGATAAGATCTTGCCGGCTATTATTGCAAAATTATGGTCACCAGAACTAAAGGCAGTTCTCTTCTGGCTTTTGATCCAACCCAACGCAAAGTCACAAAACCAGGTTCGCATCTGAGAATTAAAATGCAGCCCAACTAAAATGTAAAGTCTGGTTTCAGTCCATGCCTTCTTGCAGATTTCCACTTTCAACTACACCTCTACCCAGATATAACATGGCCCGATATAACATGAAATCGGATATAACGCGGTAAAGCAGCGCTCCAGGGGGAAGTTGGGGGGAGGGGGCTGCGCGCTCCGGCGGATCAAAGCAAGTTCAATATAAGACGGTTTCACCTATAAAGTGGTAAGATTTTTTGACTCCCGAGGACAGCGTTATATCGGGGTAGAGGTGTACTACAAATCTATCTGGAAGTCTGAGTTACCCTTAAGTTCAGAAAATGTATCAAGTCAATGTAAATATTACTTACTTGCAGAATTTAAATAATATTTTTTCAAATACTAGAACTGGTCCGGTGCTCCCCAGTATTGTAAGAGGTTGCCCAGCAAACAGAGAATAGGCAATCCCAGTTAATGAGGCTCCAAAAAGAGACTCTATTGCACTCTGTTTGGAGGGAAAAAAATTGCTATGACACATTGCATTTATGGTTAACATCTGTCACCATGTTTTCACACTTTTGATTTTATAAATCAACTTCGAAATAAAGTTAGGAATGAAAACAGTATAATCAATATTGATATTGATGCTTTATACACATAAGTAACTTAACACAGCACTGAAATAACAGTATCATGGTCAAAAGATTTGGAATGCTTCACTCTTGAACAACTGTAAAGCTATCCATACCCCTAAGAACAAGTTTTTCATTCTGAAGGCTAAGGAGGAAAGCACACACCAACAATTTTAACAAACACAAGGTCTATCAAAATGTGGGTAAAGAAAAAGAGAAAAACGGTCTCTCTGTAAGAAAAAAAGATATTGCAGCATATCTTTATGAAAACTTGATACAGTGTATCAAACCTGCACCAGTCTACCAAGCATTACAAAAGAAAAACTGTGATTGGGTGTTACTGAACAATAATGGTTTACGTATACATGACAATGAAAAGATGGAGTAGTAAGCCAACATCCCACCTGGTAATGCATTTCTCTTTATTAGGGTAAATTACACCTCTATCCCGATATAATGCGGGTTTCCATATAGCGCGGTAACCCTGGGGCTCCGGCAGTGGGGCTCGGGTGGCGCTTTAAAGGGCCCCGGGCTCCGGCTGCTGCAGGGAGCCCCGGGGCCTATAAATCACCGCTGGAGCCCAGCTGCTGCTACCCCGAAACTGCGGCAGCGGAGCTTGGCCAGCGATTTAAAGGGCCCGGGCTCCCCGCAGTGGCCGGAGCATGGGACTCTTTAAATCATTGCTGGAGCCCTGCTGCCGCTAACCCGCTATAACAGGGTTTCACCTATAATCCAGTAGGGATTTTTGGCTCCCGAGGACCGCATTATATCAGGGTAGAGGTACATTTATTTGTTTTTGTCCTGGAATTACATGCTTTACTAAAATGCTTTTCTCTTAAAATAAATAAAGAACAAGTTATAAAACACTACATGAGAGAAAAAGTGGAGCTTTGGACCTAAAACATTAAGTTTTAAAAAATTACCTAAGCCAGTCAAAAAATAAACTATGAAAAGACTTGAGTTTGACAATAACGTTCTTGACTTGCACTTTTAAAAAAATTGCTATTCTGTAATTATTCATGCCTGAGAAAGCTAAAACTAAGCAAACATGATTTAAGCCCTAATTCAACAAACCACTTAAACCTGGGCTGTGAATTGCTGAATTGGGGCAATAAAAGGAATTTCACATGCTACACATAAAAAGAAGATATCAATTTGGCCTATTGTTCAAGTGTTAGCCTCAAACTAGTATTTTAGTTCAGTCAATGCATTAACTTTGGGCTCTAATCAGGATGGTGGCAGGGACAGGGAGTACTGTGAAGGTGACATTCTCTGGGAATGTGAGGGAGGGGTTTGAACACAAACTTTGTACCTTACAAAGTCAGCTACTGTGCTTCAACATACGTGTGCAGTAACTAATTTATTATATTCATTGATGCACACCAAAGTATCTGAAGGCAGGAACAAGCCCGCAAATAATCCCAGACAGCTAAAAAAAAGAAGGTATTTAAAATCAAATCTTAAAAAGGAGCACATTTTCTAAGTTATGCATACGAGGTACATATACAAACCATGTTAATGTTTTTATGCCAACTGCCTGAAAATGTACTTCCTAAATCTGGAGTAATAAAATTATGGTACAGTACAAGAATATAATTTATTTCTGGAAGCAGATTTTGTACCAGCAAACAGCTTGTTAAAACTCTCATGTTAATAAGGAAATATTCAAGTCACAGGCCTCCTTTGCAAAAAATAAAGTCCAGTTAAATAAGTACTAGTGTAAACAAGTACTACAATTCAAGTTTAAAGGTATGCTCTGAAAAGCAGTTCTTTTGTATTTTCAATACAAGTATAATCAAAATCCTAAGATGTTTTAAGGAAAAATTTGAATACATCCTTGTATTTTTCCTAAAAGAAAGAAGTCATTTTCACAACAAATTTAAAAATAGAAAATACACTTCATAAATGATTTTAATTAACAGTCATTGGCTAATTCACATTGAAACACTGACTTTATACAATAGTGGATGTGACCATTTCCCCCTTTATGAAAATTTCAAAGCCCTAGTAAGTAATTTAGTTAAAATGTCTATAGTCTGCATACTATCCAATATGGTATCACCAAGATTAAAAAGATATTTCTCTATAGCCAAATTTGTTAAGGTGTAAAATGAAGAGTATTTTCTGTTTATAAACCTTGGTTATCTCCTCTTATTAAGAATATAAAGTAGTACACAATTAATGAAAAAACATTTATATTTTGTCCATGGTTTAAATATACAATTCCGCTTCCTCTGCCAATGCATCATCAGCATTATCATCCACACAGGCCTACTACTCAAGGCCATTAAGCTTGGTTAGCTATCCACCTTGAGCCTCTGACTTATCCTAAGTAGGCCTACTGGGATGGTGCAGCTTTAGCGCTTACATTTTTTGTGCCAATTCTATTGTCCCTTTCCAAAAAGGCAATGAAAGCTCTTTTTCAATTCATGAAGCCATTCACCCAGTAAGGCAGGATAAACATTTTTACCTGAACTGTGCATCCTCTCCTGTTCACATTTTCCACAGCAATTACCTTTTGGGGAATGTCTGCTTTGGGGCAGGCTAATCAAGTGCTGCGGATAAACTCTTCAAATAAAAGTATGAATAAATGAGACAAATGCACACAGTCACTTGCCTCTGAAGATCTAAAAGCCTGGCCACTACCATTCTTTGTACTCACTATTCTGCCTTCTGTAGCTTCTCCCAGGAGCCCTCCAAAAGTGATTACAGGAGACATACAGGCACAGTATAGGAAAAGAATCGAGGCCAGGCACTGCAGGCTTAATGCATCCTTGAAGTCACTCAAGAAAAAAGGTGCTTTCCTTTTGATGTCAAGTATCAAACCACCAAAAAGCCTAAATAGGTGAGATGAAACTCGTCAAACTGTACACTAAAGGATTCTAGCTAGTTTAAAACTATGGGCTACACAAGACTGCCAATGCCGATTGCCAGCACAAAGTTAACAATTTCATAATCCAATTTAAAATACAACACAGATTAAAACGTAAACTAATTTAGTCAATTCCAATTCAGTTAATTGTATAAAAAAATTACGTGGTTTATATTTAACCATATATTTTAAAATGCTGGCTAGCTATTTTGCATATAATGGGCTAGACACTGAAAAGATCTCGACAAATCATTCTGCCCAAACAATATTTTGGGAAGCCCACATCTGAATGAAGTGGTCATCAAAACACATAATAAGCATAAAAAGAATATTTAAAATCCAGCTTCTAGGACAGGGGTAGGCAAACTTTTTGGCCCGAGGGCCACATCTGGGAATAGAAATTGTATGGTGGGTCACGAATGCTCACAAAATTGGGGTTGGGGTGTGGGAGGGGGTGAGGGCTCTGGTTGGGGGCCAAAATGAGGAGTGCAGGCTCCCAGCGGCACTTACCTCAAGTGGCTCCCAGAAGCAGCGGCATGTAGCTTCTCCTGCTCCTATGTGGAGGCGCGGCCAGGCGGCTCTGCACCCATTGGAGTCGGAGTGGGGCCATGCCACGGCCCCCGGGAGCCACATGCTGCGGCCCCCGACCCTGCTTCCCAGCAGGAGCGCCGAAGCACGGCAAGCCCCAGACCCCACTTCCCAGCGGGAGCTCGCGGGCTGGCTTAAAACAGCCCGCAGGCCGTAGTTTGCCCATCCCTGGCATAGGGCATAATACTGGAGCTGAAAACATAGTCAGTTCATATGGTGACAGGTTCTCTCTGGAAAAGTATCACTAAATTCATGCTGTTGAATATTTATTTGCCTGTGGGATATTAACTCTTGAACCTCTATAGTTTTTTTGCAGCTGATCCAAACCTGCAATAAAATTTTAGTGAAAATTAAGATTAGTTAAGTCTTGTCAGTTGTTTTTCTAATTTGTAGGCAATCCAAATGTTTAGCCAAGGATTTGAGTTTACTAAAATTTCCAGACAAGAAATGCAACTCATCTACAAGAATTTTCTTTGAATTTTTTGAAGGTCTAAAAATCACTACTTTGCCCATATTCCATTGGTCTTTGGATGCTATGATTCTTGTTATATGATGCTGCATATAAAGATTGACCTCCTCTTTTAAATATTCTTCTGTGGGCTCTAGAAAATAGTTTAGACATTGATTTGTACCTATGCAATATTTTGAATATCCAGCCCAATATAGACAATTTCCAAATTGCTGCTACACTCATGATAAATGCATGCTTTATAATAGTTTAAAAATTAAAAATATATTTTGAAAATTTAGTCAGTTAAAGGAGGCATCCTCATACTATGAAATCCTTCACAAGTGTGTTGAGGAATATTGCCATAGGGTTGATAATGCTTTAAGCAGGACAACAATCATAGGCAAGAACCAATCACTTGAAAAGGAAAAAGGATGTTTTACCATGAATTTAAAAGATTTAAACATATCATTCTACAAAATGGTAATCATATTAATGATTTATTGCTTGTATTTTTTTGTGATGACTAGTATTTAGGTAAGCAAACCCACCTTCCAGTCCTCCGTAGCTCAGGTCCAGCATGATGGCTCTCCTGTTTGAGAATTTCTCCTGTAGAAGTAGATCCATTTGGAAATTTAGGTATCTTTCTTTTCTCCTATGTAAGGAAAGTACATAAAAACATTTTACTTTAGGGTTACCTTTTATTAAAAAGCCTCTGGTCAGGAAAAGTTTGCAAAGGCCCAATACTTCCAAAATAAAATATTTTAATACAAGGCATTTTATAAATATTTACAATACAAATGTACAACATGATATGGATTATACTTGTAAATAAAGCTCCCAAAAGGCAATAGTATCTCTGAATACACTTTCCTGTATCACATGGCCTCTGAGGAGTGAATTCATAGCTCAATTAACAATACATTTTAATGGCAAGATATACACGATTCAGATATAATAGTTATATCTAAAAATTATGTATGTATTATATACTAATTACACATATGCTATATCATGTGTGCATACACATGGTAATGTAAACACAAATGCACACACCCCACCTCATTATGCAGACAGTTTTGCTTTTTATATGGAAATGTAAAAACTTAGCTCCTTATACTCAGCAAGGTCCACCGACAGCACACAAATACCACAGGCTTCCTTTGTCTAACTCATACCGCACAACATCAACTCACCTCCTTTCTTTGGAAACCAAAACCCAGCTGCAAGGAGCCCAAGGTTTTAACTTCACATTTCTTGATAAATAAGCTACATTTCCCCCCTTTTAAATTTCTCCTTCTCTTTAAACCTCTCCAAGATTGTTACCACTTGACAGAGTATACGACGAGCCCTCCAAAAGTGGAGCCTCCGTCCCTCACTGTGCCAGGCCCTGGCTACAGCAATTTCCCTCAACTATGAGAACTAATCAGGTTTTCTTTAGAGCACAATTTCCCACCCTAAGATGCCTGTGTGGTGCAGCATAATAGCAGCATAAAACACTCTTTAGAACAACAAGCAGAAGACCGTGTTTGGGATTGAAATTCTCATTCCAAACACAGCGTAATGCATTAATATCCATTTTTATTTTTCACATATAATTTACAGAGTTTTCATTTTCTAACCCAGATTTCCCCTACCTAAATTTGTATTTAATTTTTGTTTCCATTTCCTTTGGAAAAACTTCAATAGTCTAGTTTATAAACATTAGTTTCACATAACAGAACTTTTTATTGCAAAAATACCAAAATACAATTTCAGAGTAACACTCAAAAGTCACTCTTAAAGTCAAAAGTGCGTATCAAGATTAGAGAAATTAATAAAATTGATTTCAAGCAAAAACAGAGGAGAAGAGATAAACAAGTTAAGGTAATACAGCTAGTGTTATTTTACAGAGGGTCTAATCTTTCTCCCAAATTGAAAGGGGAGGAGGGTACTGCTGCTCTAATAAATATTCATATATTATTATAAGTTTTGGATTGCATTTGGAAATGTATTTTAGAAACAAATCACAGCTCTTACCTGGGAAGGAACACTTTTTGGTGGCTCAATGCGTATAGACGGATCCCACTCTCCTGGAGGCAGGACAGTCACTTGGTCTAAAAATTCATCAATTCCTGATAACAGATCATTACGGTCTTTAGCTTTATAAGCAACATCATGGAAAACCTTTATTGGGGGAAAAATACACACACAAATGAATGCTGGGTAAGAGCAACCTCTTAGAGGGACACTTGAGTAAAAAAGTCATAGGCAAATTTTCCATGGGTCTCAACTAGGCTTTTACTTGTGCACTTGCAATTTTGCATGTAAATAGGTTTGTACAAGCCTTTTTCAAAGATTAACAACTGTGTATGTAGTTGGCGGGTTTTGCACATGCAAATTCTTTCACGTGTGTGCATGAGTGCTTGCATACATAACCTTGTGCATATATATATATAAAAATGTGGTTCCAAATATTTTTGAAGTGTTCTTGGCTATGTTATAACAAGACTGTAGTTTATTTAATCAAAACATCCAAAAATCCATCTTTTCTTTACAATAGTTGTGCTGATTACTTTTTGCATTACTCTCAGCATTTTACTGCAGTCAGATGTCTCAATTCATATTTTACAAAATGATGGCAAACAAATAATAGAGATGCAGAGAGGATTAGAGAAACAAGAACATACTCCTGAGGGAATTCTGTACCAAAAAATTAAATATTCTGCTCCAAAAAATTAAAAATTCTGTGCACAATATTTTAAAATTCTGCAAAGTTCTGTGTATTTTATATGTCAAAATAACACAATATAAACACACCATTTTCAATTATTTACCGACAAGTATTTTGAAATGTTACCAAAATGAAAATGGTGTGATTATTTTGTTGTTGTGTTTCTGTGTTATTTTGACAATTAAAATATACAGAACTTTGCAGAATTTTAATTTTTTTGGTGCAGAACTCCCTCAAGAGTTCTGTGTGGCACAATCTGGATACGAGCAGCTCGGTGGGGGGTTTGGGTGCAGGGGCGAATCTGGATGTACAGGGGCTTGGTGCGGCATTCTGGGTGCAGGGGGAAAGGGACTCTGCAGGGAGTCCAGGGGAAGGTAGTTAGGGCTTAGTGGGGGGGGGGGGGGAGGGACTGGGACTTAGTGGGGGGGGTCAGGGTGTAGCTGGTTGGGGCTCAGTGGGGTGGAGGGCTCTTGATGCAGTGGGGGACGCTCGGCAGGGATGGGAATTTGGGGGACTCAGTGGAGGGGGGAGTTCTGGGTGCAGCAGGCTCCTGATGTGGAGGGGGCTCAGTGCGGGGGGGGGTTCTGGGTGTGCAGGTGTGGGGAGGGGTCACTATACAGGTTGCTACTCCCCCTGTCCGCCCAACCCCCATGCATCCAGATGCCCCTACACCCAAACCCCTCCTCACCCCCGCTGAGACTCACCCCCCTCACCCGCACCTGGGAAGCCTCCCCCCCCCCCCCGCCCCCCCGAGCTTCCCCTTTCAAACACAGTTTCCCTATGTACAAAATAGGGATTATACATTTTAGACGTCACAGGGATAGTGTGAGGATTAATTCAGTAAATGTTTGTAAATATTAAATACCTCATCCTCACAACATTCAATAAATCAAATTAGATTTACAACTACTGAACTCTGATTCAGTAACAGTTCGATGCACCACAGTCAGTTGTGTATGCCACCCCTGAATTAATATGTTCAAGCTATTTAAAACTAATTCAATGTCAAAATATGCATACTGCTTAAATCAGGAACTTCATATTCATCCACTACGTGTCCTTAAATTTCATGTATTCTGGGTGGCGATTTACAAACGTAGAAAATACAGAGCCAAATCACACTCTCTTTAAAGGTAATGGAACTTCTGCTTTTGAAAAGAATCTCAGACAATATTCAGTTTCACAAACCAATGAGTGACCGTCTTAACTTGGGGTTTCTGGTTTCAAGTTAAACAGATAAGGCTTAATTTAAAAAAAAAAAAAACGAATCACACTTTTCCTTTGGTGGAGTTTTACCCATTAAAAGTGATAAGTTTAGTTTGTATTAGAAACTGTTTGCAGAGGCAGACAAAAAGAGCTGCTATATGTACTGGAAGTTAATCTCCAGAAATGCAGGTCTTCAGAAGGAGAAAAAAATTATATAATTCTGGAATTTTTAAATATTCTATATTAAATGTTTTATAAAATTCATTTGCTAAACACTGATCAAGTCCATTTTTATTCCCAGTAAACTATTAAGTTCCTAAAAATACACGCGCGCTTCAGTCACTCCACGTCTTCGGCGGTGGGGGATCCTTCAGTGCTGCCGAAGACACGGAGCGACTGAAGGGCCCCCTGCCACCGAAATGCCACCAAAGACCCGGACCGCCGCCGGGTGAGTACAAGCTCCACAGTTCCCCCGCTTTGCCCCAGGCCCCCTGAATCCTCTGGGCGGCCTGAACATTTCAGTTAACTTACTCTAATAGTAGTGAGAATTCAGTATTGAAACAATATCCAAATATGCTGTGGGAGGTGTCTTCTTTTGAATGAAAAATAAATTAGATCCTGATCCCCAGTTCTCTTTAAAGACCTCACAGCACTTCACAGAAGACTAGAAGTATTAATTCAAGTGTCTGGCAAAATTTCAAATTTGGCCATTACATTCTGCCCATCTAAAAATACCCATTCAGTGTTTGAGTTTTATGCAACATTCTTAATTTTCTGTCCTGAACTGCTGTGTACCATTATGATGTATTGTTTAATAGCTGCCATCATTCACAGAACAAGTGGCCACATTTAAGTGGTAGGTTAAAGATATATATAGCTTGTATATCTTTCTGTAAGTACTTTTGGGATCGTTCTACAAGAAAGGCAAGTAATAAAATTGAATTGCTATTATACATCCATCCTCGTTTCTGTGGTTTGTGTCTTCATTGTTCTTTATATAAAGTTAATTTGATTGTGCCAGGTATCTGTGAATTATAGGTTGTAAAGAGATTTCATTAAGCATAGTCTGTGAGAACATGATTTCAGACTTCTGCGATGCAAATTTTTATTCAGCACACAGGTTTGCTTTCAATGGATTGTAAATATATACTACTTGCATCATCAGTCATAAGCGTTGCTATTGATCTTCCGATTTCATGATACTGTGGTGCCTTGCCAGCTGGACCCAGTAACAGAAACAAGAACCTGTAGGAAAAATTAGATAGGAGAGGAAACCAGGAGAGCGGAGTTATTTCACCTTAAGCCTTTTGTAAAAAGCCAACTGTTCAAATCAAATCTGAGGCGGCTACTTCAAATCAAATATTGGAATTCATAATTTGTAGGCTCATCATTTTGGTATTGATAAAATGGATGATGTTTTAGCTACACAAATAGAACACACAGATTTAAATTGCTGTAATTTTGGAACTATTTCCTGTGAAAAATTAAAGCAGTGTTGCCGTTTTTTAAAAAGAATTTTCAAAACCAGGTAATTCAGTTAGAAGAATATTGTAAAGATTAGTAGTATGTAATATTTATACTGAAAGCCATTAAGTTCAATTTTCCACACTGTCCTTGTAAGAAAATCTCCAGACAAGTTCTTTGACGAAACTGCAATTGCATTTTAGATATAAAACCAAACCAAACATTCACAGGTTTTACCCTTCTCCAACAATAACCCAATGCACATATTTTTTCTCTGATGGCAGCTCTAAATGAATTTGGTGAAAACATGCATCAAATGATTTAGCCCTACTGTGTCTGGAGCAGTGTGCTGTATAAATTAGTTCATAAAAAATTATCTTGAAAATCATTTCACATAATCCCACATCAGATTAGTCACATTTTTGTCTACCAAATGTATTTAATTTTCAATTTATCAAACTGCTTTCAACATTAAGTCCCAGCAGACACATTCAATTACAAACAAAAATATTAACCTGCCCTCCCCTGGGGGGGCCTCAGAATACTAGTGCAGGCAGATCCAACATACACTTCCTGTGCCAGTGAAGGTGAATTTCATCCTCAGTGATAAACACCAAAGTATTGAAAATGTTTCCCTTAAAGCCATACCATTGGTAGGGACTGGAGAAGAGAAGGATTATACCCAACCTTCATTTTGCACTTCCTAGCCATTAGAAAAAGAAAGGTGTAAATGTATTTCACTTTGGTATCAGATTTGCAAACTAACATCTGTATTCACATGTAAATACATATTAGAATGTGCACTCTAGATATCACATGATCAAATAATTTTCCCACACTCTAGGTGTGTTTTCACAATAGAGCACTCTACACAGAGTACACATACACCTCTATCCCGATATAACGCGACCCGATATAACATGAATTTGGATATAACGTGGTAAAGCAGCGCTCCGGGGGGGCGGGGCTGCGCACTCCAGAGGATCAAAGCAAGTTCAATATAACGCGGTTTCACCTATAACACGGTAAGATTTTTTGGCTCCCTAGGACAGCATTATATCGGGGTAGAGGTGTACTTCAAGACTCAATGGACTATGTCCATTGTCATGTTAACAGGGGGGGGAAAGGAGAGGAGAGAACGTAAGTCTTCTTAGTCACACAGTTAAAACGGTGTAAGAAGAGGACCAGCAGCTCTGAGATCCATCCTTCCCCCTCACCCACCTGGATTGTCAGTTTCAAACTTTGTAAATAGTTCTAAAGATATTATTTTTTAAAGTTTTGGGAGGAGGTTTAGATGGCCCTCATTACACAAATTTGCAACAATTGCTTGCCATGCAAGACAGAGATTTAAGACAGTTACTGTCCCAATGAGTTCACAATCTAAACTCTGATATCTGCTCTGCTTGAACACTGAAGTGCTGTTACTTTATTGTGTGAGTAAATGCATATTAGTCAAGGATTTCTTTACCGTGTAGGAACAGGAACCTCTGTGAGACCTGAAAGAAGCACAGCAGGAGACAGTCTCACAAAAGCAATGATTGGTCTTTCCAAAAAATCTACTTCTCCCACCAACACATTTGATGCTTCTGCTCCTGTGGGAATTTTCCTCATGAAGTTCATATCAACCTATTATATAGAGATGAAACAATTGCTTATTTCTTTACAATTCTTATTGATAATTCTACAAAGAATTTTTAAAAACTAAGAAGAGTATTGACTGTTCAACTCTTGTTTTGATTACAACAATATAAATGCAAAAGAATTTTTTCACATGTACAGGAACAGAAAAGACAAGCATATGATGTGTATAAAATATGTCTGTCAGTAGTATTTTATTAGTACATTTCTTTTATTGTTACAAGTTAGAACTACTATTATTTATTATATTCTAAAAAGTTTCAGCTACATAATCACTTTTCCACAGTAACTTCTCAGGACAGAAATATTTTCTCTATGGTAGGTGATATTACTTGACAGCAAATCGACAAAATAACAACTAAGGAGAGTTCCTGTAATTATATGCGGTTTCCAGAATTTAGTTATTTTACATTTTATAAATGGTATTTTAAATATTTTTAAAGGAATGAATAGCTTTAATATAATTTTCATTCACAAAAAATAAACAGCTGAATTAGAATAAAGAAACTTACATTTCTGCATATAATTACAGAGGAACATTACAAAACTGTACAGCACATGAACTCTTTGGTTTACAAACAGTTACACAAAAGGCACAAGAAACTAACACTAGTTACGTTGTTATCTAGAAAACTTACAGCTGGCCTCTTGAGTCCCACACCAAGTGTGCCACAACTACAGTGCCAGGAGGCTGACTCCTGCCCAACAGGAGACAAGGCAGGTGTACAGAAGGACAGGCCAAGCAAAAATATAAAAACTGTGACAGAGTAGGAATAAATGGCACCTGCCATGATCAGATGAGAACTACTATGTAAAATTAGCTTTGCTTCAACACAGTTATAAAATTTAATTAGACAAACTGTTTATTACAATCTTTTACTGTACAGATTACACTGAACAGGTGAATTTCGTAGTAAGAACCATAGTGATTCTTATAACCCAAAACATTTAAGTTACAGAAGATGGGAGAGGTTAACAGTAGTACACAAGGTTTGCTTCCAGAAGTAACACAACTGATGCTCTTTATCTTTAAGATTTCCATGGCTTTTACAGAACAATGCATAAAAGCCCTTTTTCTGAAAAGGGGTCTTAAGTCTCTAAAGTAAAAAAAACACAGAAATTCATAAAACTTAAGCTACTTTATATGCAAAAACACCCCTGTTTTGTAAAAACTTTCGCAGTGTATCTGACCTGAAAATATTATGTATTGCTCAATCAGCAAGTACAGTGGCTTTTTATGTCAAGTTACATGAAATACTGCACATGTGAAGTGGCAAAATTATCTAACAATAGTAAATCCAGATGTACTGCAAAAGTAGCCAAAACATTTAATGGCTAATTAATTTTAATCTCTACTGCATTCTGATAATTTGGGTTAACTACAGCAGTAAGGTCAAAATAGCAACCAGTTTGGCTACCATACTGTTACATAGCCCTACTTACTAATCATTGAGAAAATATGTAATGTCATTTACCTTACTGAAATCAACAGTGCTGTTTTCTCTGCTTCCTCCTGTTCCATTACCTTTAACATCTCCACTTTTTCCAGCATCCAAGTTTCCAGGTGCTGACTGTGGAGATGCTAGAAGCCCTAGATTTAAAGAAAATACACATTTTCAAAATGGAGTTCACAGAAAATGGACCAACCAAGACACACGCTATGCAAAAACTCAATGTGGCAGCTTGCTAAAAGCGAATGTGCAAGTTAATAAACAAAAGTGCCCCATATTAGTACCACAAATTCAACATAAACAAGTTATTTTATTCTGGAAAACAATTAAAGTTTGTTTAAAATAGTTAAAATCAGATGTTGCCTAAATGGTGGCCATTTGCAAAACAGTCAAGAAAAGAAAACTAGAGTGACTTTTGGGGAAGAGGACAAGTGTAAAAATTTTAATCTTCACCACCAATGGTCTGTGTACAGAACCTACCTGATAGAGGTTCCACACTCATAAATTTGAAAGCCCTAGAATTAAAACAAAACAAAAAACAAAACCACACCCACCACACAATTTAATGCATTATCTGAAGTTGATATTTGATTAAAAAAAACTGAGACTCAGGTTTTGACCATATCAGGGTTAAGACACTAGTGGTCAACCAAACTAGTGCAACTCTCTGGGTAAACTTATGTAAATGATCATAAACATCAGTAAAGCTTAACCTGGTTTGAAGCAGTTTACCTTATCTATGCTACGGCCTGGCTAGACTACAATTTAGGCATTCTGTTTGAAATAATCTAGTATAGACACAGCAACAAATATTTTATAGGGCTGTCAATTATTCGCAGTTAACTCAAAAAAATTAATCGCAACTTAAAAAATTAATCACGATCAATTGCACTTTTTTTATTACAAATATATGCACTGTAAAAATGATAAAATAAATAGTATTTTTCAATTCACCTCATACAAGTACTGAAATGCAATCTCTATCTTGAAATTGTAACTTACAAATGCAGATTTTTTTTTTTTTGGTTACCATAACTGCACTCAAAAACAAAACAATGTAAAACTTTAGAGCATACAAGTCCACTCAGTTTTACATCTTATTCTGCCAATCGCTAACACTAGGTCTACACTGGGGGGGTGGGCGGGGGGGTCGATCTAAGATACGCAACTTCAGCTACGCGAATAGCGTAGCTGAAGTCGGCATATCTTAGGTTGATTTACCTAGCCATGAGGACGGCGGCGAGTTGACGGCTGCCACTCCCCCGTCGACTCCGCTTCCGCCTCTTGCCGCAGTGGAGTTCCGGAGTTGACGGCAGAGCGATCGGGGATCGATTTTATCCCGTCTACACTAGACACAATAAATCGATCCCCAATAGATCGATCACTACCCACCGATCCGGCGGGTAGTGTAGACGTACCCTAAGACAAACAAGTTTGTTTACATTGACGGGAGATACTGCTGCCTGCTTCTAATTTACAGTCTTGCCTGAAGGTGAGAACAGGGATTCGCATGGCACTTTTGTAGCCAGCGTTGTAAGGTATTTACATGCCAGATATGCTAAACATTCATATGCCCCTTCATGCTTCAGCCATCATTCCAGATGACATGCTTCCGCACTGATGATACTCATTAAAAAAAAAATAGTGTGGCAATTAAATTTGTGACTGTACTCCTTGGGGGGAGCAGTGTGTCTCTCCTGCTCTGTTTTACCCGCATTCTGCATATATTTCATGTTATAGCAGTCTTGGATGATGACCCAGCACATGTTCGTTTTAAGAACACTTTAACAGCAGATTTAACAAAACGCAAAGAAGGTACCAATGTGAGATTTCTAAAAATAGCTACAGCAATCGACCCAAAGCTTAAGAATCTGAAGTGCCATCCAAAATCTGAGAGGGACGAGGTGTGGAGCATGCTTTTAGAAGTCTTAAAAGAGCAACACTCTGATGCGGAAACTACAGAGCCCAAACCACCAAAAAAGAAAATCAATCTTCTGCTGATGGCATCCAACTCAGATGATGAACATGAACATGCACTGCTTTGGATCATTATCAAGCAGAACCCATCATCAGCATGGAAGCATGTCCTCTGGAACTGTGGTTGAAGCATGAAGTGACATATCAATCTCTAGCGCATCTGGCACGTAAATATCTTGCAACGCCAGCTACAACAGTGCCAGGCAGCTTTATCTCCTGCAAATTGTAACCAACCTTGTTTGTCTGAGTGATTGGCTGACCAAGAAGTAGGACTGAGTGGACTTGTAGGCTCTAAAGTTATACATTGTTTTATTTTTGAATGCCTTTTTTGTACATAATTCTACATTTATAAGTTCAACTTTCATGATAAAGAGATTGCACTACAGTACTTGTAAGAGGTGAATTGAAAAATATTTTTTTTGTTTACAGTGCAAATATTTGTAATCAAAAATAAATATTAAATGAGCACTGTATACTTTGTATTGTTGTAATTGAAATTAATATATTTGAAAATGTAGTAAACATCCAAAACTATTTAAATAAATGGTATTCTATTGTTGTTTAATCGTGCACTTAATCGTGCTTAATTTTTTTAATCGCTTGACAGCCCTAATATTTTAACATACGCTAAACTGAATGAGTTAAAGCTGAGCCTTCCCTCTAGGCTTTAACTCAACCATCTTAAGCCACACATTAAAGTATACATTGCCCTGCCTATACAAGAAACACATTAGAATGCATTAGCTAGTATGTTCTAACATCACACCTTTAAGTCTCAGTCTAGACAAGGCCTAAGACTTTGACTAAACTAGAAAAAGCTTTGGAGTATAAATAGTTCATGTTAGCTAAGCCTGATCTAAACACAACCATTTGCCTATTCAAGACAGGCCTAAACTCCTTATAAGTTTATCATTTGGCATTTTTACCTGTTTCACTTTTTTTCGGACAGCTGAATTCTAACAATCTGATCCTATATAGCTATTCCAAAGAAGAGTCAGAACCAAAAGTTCTATCACCATTTAGAGATAAGACTGCAATTCTCATTCTTCCATTTTATAAGCATTTAACATATTCTAATAAAATAAAAACAATGATATTAAATAGGCTTTAATTTTCTTAAACCTATACTGTGCTAGGAATTAACTACTACTATAAATGCCAATCTCAGCCAACTAAAATGGCAAAATCACATTCCTCCCTTTTGCTCTGCAATATATATTATTCACCAAAAAGGAGATAACCCATAAACCCATCAATCCAATCCATGAATCAGCTACACCACATTTAGTAGAATAAAACTCTCCGTTTTTTAGGGAGGGTTTATAAAACTGAAACAGGGATGCAATATATCTGCTATGTGGAGTAAATAGGAGTCTACATCTTAGTACATAACAGAAAAAAACAAAACATGTTCAGATAAATACAGAAAGGCCAAATTCATGCCCTCTTCACTTTTTACTCCTAGCACAATAATGTAAAATAATGTAAGAAATGTAAGTTGTGAAAGATGTGCTATTATGTGTCATTTTACATCTGTATTGCAACCATTTCAACAATGCCCCAATAAGAGATTATTCATGGCAAGAGATCAATTAATCCCTAAATCTGAGGATGCATAGCAGAGTAGGAAGAAGGTGGGGGAATAATCTCACAGGCCACACTCCCTTGTCCTATCCAGAGTATTTGTAATACGTACATTCTGTGTGTGTTCAGGGTGAGAGCAAGGGACAAAAGTTACTTGGCTGCACCTTTCCCAAGTTCACAGAACTGGTACCCTGAATTTGATCCACTCAGGTCCATACATAAACAGTAACTGTAAATTGCCATTTTGCCCATTTCTCAGTTTTGGCATTAGGATAATATTGATTTTTTTATGACTGAAGCCAGAATTTCTCCAACTGTTTACAGCCCAGGTTCAAAAACTCTTAGTGCTAATACAGAAATCCTTATCCCATTCAAATCCAAAGGATTAGCAGCTTTTGCTTTTTCACAATCTTACTAAAATTACAGGTGCAAACTAAATTTTAAAATACTGTCAGAAAGATTCCAACATTCTAAAGTTGCAACAAAAATGGAAGCATTTCCATAACATTTTTCATAGTTTTTCCTGCTGTTTTTAAATCAACCAGTGCTAGAAAATACATAATAAAAATAAATTGGCTTCTTGTGGCTTAAGCAACATAATGAAATTATGCTGCATTCACAAATGATATCACAAGCTCAACTCTGAAGAGTCCATCAGCACGTCTACAAAGATTTTCCTATATTTAAAAAATATTAGTTTGGGCTCAAATGTCTCAAATTATTTGCCGAGGACCAAGTGTCTCTTAAATTTAATTTATATTTCGTGTACAGTAGAACCTCAGCGTTACTAATACCTCAGGAATGGATTAATATTTGTAAGCGTGACATCTGTTGTATTTCATTGGTTATCTTCCAAGTTCTGGATCCTATTTCTCAGACTTTTGATGAGATGAGATGAATTCAACTACCCTCCCTAATGGATCAGGTTTTCCTTCCAGCAACCCATCTTCATTCTCTTTATTTAAATAGTTTAACTCAAAGCTGAAACTTAATTCCTCACATATGTTTAATTTTGAATTATTTGTTTCATGGTTTAAATTGCTCACTTAGGAGTTAGTCTGCACTCCTTACTCAGGCAAGATTTCTTATAGTGGTTTTGTTTTAATGTCAGATTGTAAAAGTACTTTGTAAAAGTAAATCAAAGGTAAAGTAAATGACAATGAGTCTAAGTTCTTAATGGGTCTGTGAAGAGGTAGAGCTATGATGCAGCTCAACTATACTTTGACACACTGAACACTCTATACGCTCTCTATCTATCTATATACACACACACACACACACTCTTATCCAGCCTACGAGACCATCTGGTATTCTGGGGCACACAGACAATCAAAAAAACTGAACAAAAAGCCCTTTTTATATGGCTTCTCAAAAACTGCATCAGACTGTTGAACCAGGTCACTGTCCTGCCTTAAATTGTTTTCCAGCCCCCCTCCATCACCAGAATGAGGACTTTCTCCCATGCAATCTCCATTTGTGAGGAAACAATTCCTGTCTCTCTTTCCCCCAATCTATTACTCTAGCCCAATAACAGCTCTCCCACATAGAAAACACTTGTCCTTTGTTTTCCAGGCTGTCAGACAGAAAAATTCATTTATCCCCATGCTGGAATATTGAGGGACTTCCAATGGGGAAGAATCCCACAAAATATGGAGCAGCTTCTATAGAGGTTCCACAGGCTCTGTGACAGAGGCAATTTGAGGTTGGATAAAGCCCTAAATAGTCATTCTTCTCTGTCTTCTTACAAAATCCATCTAAAAGAAATATCAAATTATAGTATTTTTTAAAACATTTTCCTTATTCAGACTTCATTCATTATTGGACTTAATTCAGTACTACTCATGGACTGCTGTTGGAAAAAGGAGGTCCCATTTGTTAAAAGAAGAAATCAAGAACCAGATCCGATCTCTGCCTCAGTGAGTGAGAAGAGATCATCTGCCTCAGTGAGTGAGAAGAGATCATCATCAAGTTAAGAAAAGACATACATTGATATCACAGTGTAAACTGGAGCTGCTTTAGGCACTGAGTTGGACTCATCTAAATCTTCCATGCTAACTATCCTACGATAAGTGCATGCACGTATATCAAATCCTACATGGTGACTTATTTATTTTTAAAGAGAGTTTAATTCTAGACTTCCTAAAGAAATTAAACATTCAAGATGTCTATAACATTCAAGATGTGTTTTCCTGGCATTACGTAGCCTGTTAAAGAAGCAAAGAATTGGGATGAGTTTTTCCAGAAGAAATACTTGTAGGTTTGCAATTATTAAAATTATTTTAGTAAATTATCGGATGCTATGGAATAGCAGGGCAAAGCTATTCTAAATTAGCAAAGTGTTACAATTTATGTTTTTATCAATTAATTAAATTTAAAATAAAATGAATATAGAGCAAAAAACCTTCAAAGCCTCAGAAACAAGGAAATACAAATATTTGCCTGTTCACTTATTTTTGTTGTCCACAGCCATTCATAAGAAGTTTGCATTCCTCTCTCATTTAACAGCAGAGCCAAAGATGATGATTTTGGTATTTATTTTGACTATTTCTGCCCCCATTCTGTGGAATTCAGTATTCAGTAGTTCCAAAGCATGAATATTTCTGAAACACTGGTTCTCAATTGCCTTTCCATAGGAGAAACACTGATCGTACAAGAAAACTTGAAAAGCTAAACATCAAACTTAAGAAATTAACTGTAATATTTAATCTGTGAAAGTGAATGCTTTGATGCGTGATTGAGTTGTTAGGAGCTAGTGTCTGGACTCCAAAGAACAAATTGAAATGGAAAAAGTCATATTTCTCCACCTTATACACCAACTCACAATGTTGGGGTTATTTCCAACAATTCCATATATATTAAGCTTCTGAATACCCTAGAACAAGGGACATAAAAACAAAATATCGAATACTAGAAACTACCTCAGGGAACATCTTCTAAAGACTGGCCCACAGAAGGTATATCTAGCTAGTCCATAGAGCTTAGAATGGACATGTAACAGCCAACAAGGTTGTAGCCTTTCATGTCTGTAGAGGGAAAATCTGCACTGCCATGCCCTTTCATAGTGGAATGGGCTCCAATTCCCTTTGGACAATGGAACCCAAAGACAAGAATAGGTTTTCCATTTTTCATTCCATGAACCTCCAATCAAAGTAGTTTTGGAACAAACTGATGAATTAAAAACAGTAACAGTCACCAGGATCAGATGGTATTCATCCAAGAGTTCTGAAGGAATTCAAATATGAAACTGCAGAACTACTAACGGTGGTGTGTAACTTATCACTTGAATCAGCCTCTGTACCAGATGACTTGAGGATAGCTAAATTTTTTTTAAAAGCCTCCAGAGGCAACCCTGGCAATTATAGGCCAGGAAGCATAACATCAGTACAAGGCAATCTGGCTGAAACTATAGTAAAGAACAGAATTCAGACACATAAATGAACACGACTTGTTGGGGAAGTTGGCACAGCTTTTGTAAAGGGAAAACATGTCTCATCTATCTACCAGAATTCTTTAAGGGGGTCAACAAACATTGGACAAGGGTGATCCAGTGCATATAGTGTAGTTGGTCTTTCAGAAAACCTTTGACAAGGTCCCTCACCAAAGGCTCTTAAGCAAAGTGAGCAGTCATGTGATAAGAGGGATGGTCCTCTCATGGATCAGTAACTGGTTAAAAAACAGGAAACAAAGGGTAGGAATAAATGACCGGTTTTCACAATGGACAGAGGTAAATAGTGGGGTCACCCAAGGATCTGTACTGGGAACAATGCTATTCAATATAGCCATGAATGATCTGGAAAAAGGGATAAACAGTGAGGTGGCAAAGTTTGCAGATGATTCAAGTTTATTCAAGATAGTTAAGTCCAAAGCTGACTGCAAAGAGTTACAACAGGATCTTACAAAAACTGGGTGACAAGGCAACAAAATGGCAGATGAAATTCAATGTTGATAAATGCAAAATAATGCACATTGGAAAAAATCCTAACTATACATATGAAGTGATGAGGTCTAAATTAGCTGTCACCACTCAAGGAAGATCTTGGGGTTATTGAGGATAGTTCTCTGAAGACATCCACTCAATGTGAAACAGCAGTTAAAAAAGCTAGCAGAACGTTAGGAACCATTAGGAAAGGGATAGATAAGAAGACAAACAAATAACACACCACTATATAAATCCATGGTATGCCCACACCTTGAATACTACCTAGTTCTAGTTGCCCAACCTAAAAACATTAGAACTGAAAAGAAGTGCAGAGAATGACAAGAAAAATGATTAGGGGCATGGAACAGCTTCCATATGAGGAGAGGTTAAAAACTGGACTGTTCTGCATGGAAAAGAGACGATTGTGGGGGGAGGGGAGATATGATAGGGGTCTATAAAATCATGAATGGTGTGGAGAAAGTGAACAAAGTGTCATAACACACGAACCGGGGTCACCCAATGAAATTAATAGGCAGCAGGTTTAAAACAAACAGAAGGAAGTACACGCACAACGTACAGTCAACCTTTGGAACTCATTGCCAAGGGATGTTGGGAAGGCCAAAACTATAACTGGGTTCAAAAAAGAATCAGATAAATTGATGGAGGATAGGTGCATGGTTATTAGCCAAGATGGTCAGGGACACAACCCCATGCCCTGGGTGTCCCTAAGTCTCTCACTGCCAGATGCTGGGACTGGACAGCAGGAGATGAATCGCTCAATAATTGCCCTGTTCTGTTCATTCCCTCTGAAGCATCTAGCATTGACCATTGTCAGAAGACGGGATACAGGACTAGACTGACCATTGGTCTGACCCAGAACGGCCATTCTCATGTTCTTAAGAAAGGCTCCAAACCAGTGGTAGCCCATGGAACAGAGTTTGAGAGACTCTTCTTGAGGGCATCTCTATGTTAATATTGGATTTTTGGGGGTCCAGAAAACCAAAGATCCACTTCTAAACAATGGCTCAGACAAAAAGAGGTCAGAATATATACAGCCAGAGGAACTGGGAGACCATCCTCTTCAGATTTCTCCTTTATAAATATGGGGCTATATCTCCTTGAAGCTTAGAATCAATTTAAGATTGACTTGGATTCAGCTGGAGAGCTTTATCTTCACTTGTCTCTCTCTCAGGTTCTACAGTACTGTGTATGGTATTTTGTCTCTCTCGTTAGAGAAGAGATACCAACGTGAAGGCTGTGGTCTTTAGTGCAGAGCCATTAACCATATCCAGTTTAATGCGGGCAGTCCTCCTCCTCCATGAAAAATATAAGATCATCCTTGGATTTGAGGGGGAGAATGATCTTTATATGACCATTCTGCTCATTAAGAGTGTTTTTATATATTAAGGAGGCAGGGGACAAGATTTCTTTTCATTTATGAAGGGAGGAAAGGCCTTGTTCAGTGACTCAGAGCACTGGTGTTAGGACAGATTTAGCTCTACTTACTCTCTGAAGCTTAATATAATTACTACCCTTAGGTGGAAAAATAAGAAAAGCAGAAAACCAGGGCACTTGACACTGATTACTCCCTCCACCAAATGCCTCTTAAACTTCCTGCTCCTTGTTACCCTGAACCTGGGCCTGTATTAGAGATGGATGGATAGGGTTGGCTGGGCCAGGATCACTCACCGGAGACAAAGGGCTTGTGCTAGATAGCCAGTCTGGTTGGAGGGTCATATCTGTCTCCCAATTTCTCTTACCGGATAATAAGAACGAACACCAAGGAGATTGTGCCTGGTCAAATATTTTGAGTTACAGCAGTCCAAATCCACACAAATGGAGATCAGTTTCAGAATGGTGAGAATGAGCAGTTTCATATTTTGAACATTTTCTGTTCTTCCTGTTAAGGTGTTCAGTCATTTTCAAAGAAATAAAAATGGAAGGCACTTGGAGGCAAAGAGAAAAGTGACCTCTACAAACAGTTACAAGTTAACTAGAAGAACTGCCAGAATCTTCAGCTTCCAATTGGCTCTAATGCTAAGAAATGACTGAAAAACTCAAATGTTATTAATCGATTTCTGGGATAAAAAAACAAACGTTTACTCAACATATTAATGAGGCATTTTCAGAGGAATATTTTTCTCTTATATCCAGTATTTTTATATGCGTTATGCTTTTTACACGAGCTAAATAGCCTCAAAGTGTTTCACAGACCAACATAACAGGATCTGCAGCTAACTCTTACTAAGTTTCCTTTAGCTAATTTACAATACTCAGCAAATTAAAAAAAAAAAAAAAAAAACACTCTGCCTGTTCCCCCCAACAGTAATTAAGCATCTGACGCTGTGATAATGCACCACTGGAAAATTCACTGGCACCAATTATGGAAATGCTGGATATGCCAGTTTTAAGGTACACTACTTTTGTTCATAACAGTTCTGAGATTTTTATCATATAAACTTAAACTAACACCTAAAAGAAAGTATTTAAAACCCAAATCCATCATGGCACAAAAACACAACTGACTAAATTACTACCCTAACTCTAACTGTAACCCTTGTTCCTTCCTATCCCTACCTTCTCTCATTTCTATCCACATGTTGTAACATGTCTGATTTAGACTATAAATACTTCAGAGCATGTCCCATGTGTTTAAACCACATACCACATTTAAGGACTAAATTAATATCTTCATTTACATGGATTCAAGGTGAGTGAAAGGAAAAGGCCACCATTTTTGACATCTTGCCTATTTAAAAGAATTTTATTTAAAAATTGCTTATTTTTAAAACAAAAACACAAACATTCCTTTTTAATCACACAAATAAAGGTTAAGTATGAAAAATTCTATTTTTCATTGCTTCAAGGAGTTAAAATGCAATTATAAATAGGTGAGCTTCAACAATGTTTGTGTTAATTTTTTTTAAGAGTAAAAATCTTTGGAATAGATCTATTATGCTAAATAAGAAACAATCACACTTCAGAAGAAATAAAACATGCAGACAGAGGTAACAGTTATAAATAATACTCATTTATGCCCAAGCTATGTGGTCAACATTGCAATGCAAGTGATCCAGATTCAGAGAGCATCACACATGGACAGTTAAGTTTGAATAATTGCCTGGTATGTCAATATTATCCTCTGTCTTCTTTTCCTGAACTTCTAAGTCCTCCTCAGGTGGATGGATTATTACTGTGGGAATATCATCACTGGCAGGTGACACCAGCAGTTCCTTGCCCTGAAGCTGACTCGGCTGGGAACTTGTGGTTGCCAGGCGGCCGCTGCTAGGACTGGAGGGTGGTGTGTTTTGAGGGGTAGGTAGTGGGGTTGTACACCTTGAATCTGCCGGGGTTCCAGCTCTTGAAGAAGGAAGAAGGTAATGGAGAAGAAGGGACAAACGTTTTTCTCCTTTCAGGGAAATATTTGAAGCAGAGAGACCTGTTCGCAAAGAGTGGTGGGAGGCTGAAAGGCCTTCCCCTGAGGTAAAACAAATAAATGAAACACAATGAAGTTTACAGCAGGGAAACGGGCTTTTTTAAAAAAGACAAATTATGCATGTACATCACATTCATGCAGGTGAGATAAGAGTTAAGCAAGATGCAAGAGTGAATCAGATTTTTAGATATTAGAAAAGTCAGCAAGTACCTTACTGACAAGTAACCAATTAGCACATAATGGGGATTTAGGAGGAAAGGATATGGTCAGTAACTGCTTAAAAAAGGTCCAATAAGAATTTAGCATATGATCATATTGACATCTAAAATAATTTTTTCCACTAAATGTTAAAAAGGAAAAAAATCAAGTTCGGATATTACTACATATCATTTGTACTGGAAGCTTTTTACTAAGCTAAGACATAATGCTACTGTGACAATGTCAGGTCAGGAGATTTTGAAGCATTTGTACCACAAATTAAATATAATTACTTGGCCCGCTGTGAAAGATTGTGCAAATCATCTTACTTCTCTATGGCTCAGTCTCCTCATCTGTGAAATGTGGATAATAAAACTCTTTGTAAACCACTACATAAAAGCTTGTAAAGGGAAGGAAGGAAGGAAATAGTTAATATTTGATATTTCAGTAAAACTTATTGTTGAGGACAAAGGCAGGCGTCAGGTTTCCAAGTTAAAAATAACCTACTAAATCTAACCTGAAGGAGAATATCTGAAATCATTGGCACTCACTAACATTTGGTCAGGGACCAAATTTCAATCTAGCAGCACTAAAGGGTGTAGTCCAACTGACACCACTCCTGTCAGTTATTTGTTCATAGCATAAGATGCTATCATATTTAGAGCTGGCCAAAACTTAACATTGACATTTTACAATTCATTTTCATTACATATCAGAATGAAAACACATTTTCAGAATTTTCCATGAAATAGAAGTTCCCCAAAGTTTTATTTGGGGGAAAAAATTCAAAATCTTAATTTAAAAACAAAAAAATGTTGCAAAAATATTTTTACTTTTATAATTTTTGCATTATTTCATTACAGTTTTGTAACAGTGGTGGTGCATGATATGACACCATGTCAAGTCATATCACATCATAATATAACAATATAATATCTGAAATACTCAATTAAAAAAAAAAAATTAAGGGCAGCTGCTACTGAATACAGACTGCAGCAGCCTATTTTATGTTACTCCTTGAGGAATTCTGTGCCAAAAAATTGAAAATTCTGCAAAATTCTGCATATTTGATTTGTCAAAATAACACTATATAATCATGCCAGTTTCAATTATTGTGGTAATTTATTTCAAAATACCTGTCAGAAACTGTGTCTGTAACAATATAGAGACACAAAAAATTTGCCCAGGAGTAGAGAATTAAAGAAACCGCTACAACAAGCCAGTTCCTGTTTCTCTGCCGCCTTTCTCTCCCTCCTCCCCCCTCCCCTCCGAGCTCAGCTGCAGGGTGCCCCCTCTCAGCCCAGATACCCACACCCGTTTCCCCACTCCACCCAGAGCCCAGCCATGGGTCACCACCCAGCTCAGACACTCGACCCCCCCGCCCCCCCATTCCAAACACTCGCATCCCCTACCCTCCCAGAGCCCAGGAATCCAGCAGGAGAAACAGCCTGATGCTGGGTCCCAAGTTTGTATGG
This sequence comes from Chrysemys picta bellii, assembly GCF_011386835.1. Lineage (NCBI taxonomy): Eukaryota > Metazoa > Chordata > Testudines > Emydidae > Chrysemys > Chrysemys picta. The sequence continues at coordinate 75,117,452 of NC_088792.1, forward strand.
AGTTTCCTGCAGGACGCCTCCTTCCTTCAGGGTGTGCCATGAACTGCAGCTGCCAGGAAACCTTCAGCTACCTCCCCCTGGCGGTGTCTTCTATTTGCAAGCTAGGGAGCTGGGCTCTGCTGGGTCCAGCAGCCCCTAGTGGCAACCAGCAGCTCTGCAGCCCATTTCAGTAGAGGAGAAAAGGAAATTCTGCACAGAACATTAATTCTGCACAAATTCTGCGTTGCGCAGGTGTACAGAACTCCCCCAGGAGTATTATGTTCTAGATCAAAGTGTCTCCTGCTTGTGCTGTAGTGAAATATACAAGTGTCAAATTATACTCCTCTTCGGTCTCTTATTACAATCTCATTCATCTAGTTAACCTCAGATTTCTCCAAATCTCTCTCAGTCTCTCACCCTTGCCACACAATGCAGTCTCTCTTTATCTTCTTGTTTCCCCACTATTCTAAGATAGAGAATAGAGTCACCATCCTTCCCTCAGAGACAAGTTTCTAATGGGTGCCTGTTCTTCCCTACCAGGGAAAACTATTCTAAACAGTTCTCTATCTTCACCCCACCATTTCCCTCAGGAAAGGGGGGCAAGGGAAGAGCATGTCTAGAGAAGACTGACTGCAACTCCCCAATCGTACATGAGTTCATGCATAATGACTGGTGTTCCATCTCAGACAGAGCAAGAGTATGATGAATTTTGCTAAAGACCTGGAGGTGAACGCATCTCTTCATATATATTATACCATCAGGCAGGTACCAAAAAACAGATGCATTCAGTATTATCACATGCATATACAATGTATAAGGAGGACCAACATACTGAACAATCCTAAAATTCTTTTGGGGGGATGGAGAGGTAGTGTCCACAAGTATACAGGAAAAACTCAAATTTAGAGGATTTACCTGAAGAGTGCATTCTACAGATTGAATTTTATTTAAAATTTCATTTTCAGTATTAAAGATTTGAAATTAGTCTCTAGTGCACTGCTGCTTCGGTAGCAAATTAGACAGATAAAGCCCAATGTTCTATTTCGCATGTTGTAATTAAGAATCCAATGTAGTCCATAATGTGAAAAGCAACTTAATTTGTTTTCAAGACCAGGAAGATATCTTACATGGGTATTAAATTCTCTGAATACTATTTTCTAGGGATGCAGATGTATAGATTGGGCATGTGTTACTTAGACTTGGCAAGTTTCAACACACATACTGAACAAAGCATCAGTTATTCATTGCAACTGAAGTCTGCACAATCAGTTCAAAGTTTAGGACCATTTTCTTCCTTTTAGAAACCAAGACATCTGAAACATCCTGGCAAAAAAACTGTTTTTAGTATGTGCTGACATCAAATACTGTCCAGTTTTTCTAATCCTAGTGTACATTAGGAAACTAGCTAAAAGATCTCTATGGCACAGATCAAACTCAGCACGTACTAGCACTAGAACAACCCAAGTAAGTACATGTTCCAAGGCAGCAGACATATCACATTTTGCACCAGAATGGTCAAGAACCCAAGTACTTTATTTTAAGGAGGAGAGACATTAATTAGGCTCTGTGATGGGCCCAATACTTCAGTCCTTACTAGGCCAAAGTTCTCAAGTCAACCAGCAGATGTCGAGGCTGATGTGACTGGAAATCCAAAACAGAAGATGGAGAACTCTGGGAGGAAGGCAGAGGCCATAAAGGAAGAATAAAAGGTAAGACAGGCTGTCCTGGAGTGGTAATGTTTGAACTTAGGAACTGAGTACCTGGAAGAAATGCATCAGGATGTCAGAGTGGTCAGAAATTAGTTATCAGCAGGAGACATGGTACATCTTGTGGAGATGTTTTTTACCTACGTTCTACTATACTAAACAAACCTTAACCCGAGGTAGTTTATTATTTTTAATTAAAAAAAAAATAAACTCCCTTTTTGGACAACTATATGAAAGCAAAACTCAAGTAAGATGAACACAATTAATACAAAATAAAAATTAAAAGTTTCACTGATCATTAAGACCATGATTAAGTCTCTAAAACAATAAATAAAGGAGACTGAATCAGAAGCTATAATCCGGTAGTCAGACTTCTGGATGCACATGAAGCTTTGCCTGGCTGAGGTAACAGGATGACTTTAAACCTTCCAAAAATATAGAATTAATTGAAGCATAGCCTGTGAAAGTGTTATAACCAACAGAAAATATTGCTGGGGTAGAGAAAATGCTGTTTATATACCTCCTAACTAGGGCTCTATGTCTGTCCTGGAGGTCGCAGAAGTCACAGATTACGTGACTTTCCGTGACCTTCATGACTTCCGTAGTGGCTAGTGTGGCTGGCCCAGGGACAGCTCCTCCTCCTCTCCTCCCCCCCCCCCCCCCCCCCCCCGCAGCAGCAGCCCCTCAGCAGTGATTCCCCCAAGATTTAGTCAAGTGTATTTATAGTATAAGTCATGGACAAGTCATAGGTCATGAATTTTTGTTGATTGCCGTGACCTGTCCATGACTTACTAAAAATACACATGACTAAATCATAACCTTATTCATAACAGACAACTAAACCATACTATAGCATAAATGAAAACAGTAAGTCAAGACATCATAGTGGTTACAAGGAGCAAAACAAGATTTTACGCATGCAAAATATAGGTAAATGTCCAAACACCACAAAAGAACCACCACACAACTTTTACATACCAAGGACTCAGAAAATGTATCCACTATTATCTTCTGACTGCTCCCTCCTCTCCCGTGTTAATATATTATTTGTATCAGGTTAGAATAAATTAGATGCTACAACTTATCTCACCATTTCGTTCAAGCAAGTGAGGGTCAGAATGTTTCTTGCCTATATCTGCAAAGGACCGAACCAGGGGGATCCGACTGCTGAATTTCTTCTCGTTCTGGTGATGGTGTCTCTTGAGGAGAGCTTCTCTGACATGCTCTCTTATGGACTCATCCAGCTGACCAGAAGCAATCATGTTGTCCAACACCATATCTATCATGAGAAAAATATTAAAATCAAATCTAAGTTAAATATATGCATTCCCAATACCACCACGTTAACTCATCTGAAAAATCAGTAAAACTAATTCATGAAGAATCTTCAAGTTTATTTTCTTTGGCAAACTGTGCATCTAGATCCACTGAAAAGAAATAGCCAAGAATATTGCGGGCCAACAGTTCCAATCTATGCACTTTGAACAAACGTTTCTTTGAGTCACTAAACAGTATTCTTTCCAAAATACAAAGCATTTTAAAATACAAGGCCTATAGGAATAAATAGATTGTTAACCACTTAACAAAATATTTATCTTTATTTCAACTTAATACCACCTTCATTACAAAAAGCAGGTGTGTATTCAACGACATGTCAAATGAATACCACTCTTCACTGGAAAGCAGTGCAGTAGCAAAAACTACCACAAGCAAGGGCTTGATGTACGAACTGGATAGAAATCTCTGTATAGCAACATTAATTCTGGAGTTTCCTAATGTCTGAATGCTTGATTTTGAAACTTCAGTGTTCTTCCAACATAGTTTACTATGACTAGCCTAATCCTTCAAATGTCTAACCTTTCTTTTTTTAAGTTGCCCTAAACTTCAAGATTCCTTACTGGGCTTTCCATTTCACATTCTTACAAACAGTGAGGATGACATATAAAGTGTGGCAAAACTGGTCAATTTGCAAAATTTGTGTGGGTTTTTCGATATTTTTAATCACATGAAAATGTATGATCAGCCATGTTTCCAAAATACCTTAGATATAAACTGAGGAATGAAAATCTGCCTATATGGCTGTGTAAAACAGGAACCAGCATTTTCTTTTACTGATTAGTTTAAAGAATCTTGAAAGATTTCTCGGCCAACATCTTAAGTTGCACAAACTCAGTAACACAAGACTTACCTGGAAGAAATTTGTATGCATCTGTTTATATAAAGACCTTTTTGTTACATTTTACCATTTCTAATAATTATATTGAGATCCTAGTAAGGTTAAGAACTTACATTTATATAGTACCTGTTGTATTAAAAGAGGATATAATGCTTTACAAACAAAATAAACTATGCAGGGATCACTTTATCTACCACAGCAATCCAGTCTCCTCTGAAGATAAACACAATTACAGCTTTACAGCACATAACACTACACACAGCAATCTATACTGGTTAAGACAGAAAGTCAAGCATATGTATCTAATTGAAAATGAAAAAGAATTGAGGTAGGCCAAATATAATTACAGAAGACACTTGGGTTAACATTGTAGCTTTTATAAGAAAGTTCCCTGGGATCTTTAAAATGCCCACAATGTCTGAAATTTTAGTAATATTGTGACGCTTTGATACTCAGATGAAATGAGTCCTGTAATGTTGTTAAAAAAAATTGTCTTTAGGATATTCTATATATGCATCTGTTCCTCTTTCAGAGGAAACAAAGATTAACTAATATATTATTCCTACAGGAAAATCCACTGCCATAGAATATTGCCCTGAAGATCCTATTAAATAAGTCTGTTTTAGCAAATCTAGATTAGACAAGTAGTTCATCTTAAATTTTATTTATTTATACATCTAAACTGTGGAACTCATTGCCACAGGATGTCACTAAGGTCAAAAAATAGCAAGGTTCAAAAAGGGATTGGACATTTATATGAACAACAAGAATATCCAGCCAGCATTATAATAGATAATGATGATAAAAAATTGGAAGAGATTAAACCTCATGATTCAAAGTTTAAACCAATCTCTAACTACTAGGGATTAATAGGTTTTTTGAACCTTTCTCCAAAGCATCTGGTGCTGACCACTGTCAGAGACAAGAAACTGGACTAGATGGACCACAGGTCTGATCCAGTATGGCAATTCTTGTGAACCTATTTGTGATCTGATATTTCTTGGTCTTCGTTTTATTCATCTAAATCTGCCCAACCAGAATGCCCCTAACACAGGAAATGTTAGGTTTTGTGTGCACGTGTGGGATAGAGTGAGAGTGGCACGGCCAATTTTAAAGGTACATCAAACTTAGATGAAGGATATGAAAGAATGAGCAATGGTCTGAACTGCATTGCAATTACAGCTCTGTAAACAGGAACAACCCTCACTCTGTTGTACATACAGTACACACACCACATGCACACAAAATACTTTATAAGCCAAAGTTATCCCCCATCCTTTGTCTTTATTCTTAATGTATGTAAAGAAGTCCTGAGACAGGACTGTATTTAGAAACAAACTTTAGTCTGAGGTGGTTGTTGCTAGGGTTTCTCTTGGCAAGATGTCCTGCCCCTCCTTATAGCTCTGCAGCCTCAGAGAGATACTCAGCCTTTTATACTTTTGAATAGGAACCACTGAGACCCATTAAATCTGGCTGCAAGATGAGAAAACAGAACAGCTTTATGCCTCCACAAGAAGTCAAAGACTGATATCCAGTCACTGAGACCCTGCACTGGAATTGGAAAATAGACCTGTGTCTCCAAATATTGATAATATTATGCATATCTTTCAATATCTTCTAGCTTAGCTTCTTTTAGTATTTACCAACTTTTTAAAAACATGACAAATACTTAAGATGACTTGGAAAGTAACTACAGTTCTTTTGCACTAACATCACTGACAAATATAATCAGAGAAGGAAAAATCTGTAGGTTTTATTTACTTCAAAAGTGTGTACTAAATGCTCCCACTAAATAAGCTAAGAAAAGAACTCAATACAAAGAGCTAAAGAGTAAAATTTTCAAAAGTTCCTAAGTCACTTAGGAGATTTTGAGAATTCTTCTGAAAACCCTTTGTCTCTCCCTCTTTTGGTACCCCATGATCCTGCTGGTCAGCAATAAGTCCACTATGAGTCACAAAAATGCATCACTCAGTGAAATCACAGATACCAAGAAAAAGGAATTAAGCTAGCCCAAAGGATCTTAAAATAAAAGCCACTTGCTACTCTAAGAGTGTGTATATATATATATATATATATATATACACACATACATACATACACACACACACACACACACACACACGTTTTCAAAGCTGCTTTTACATACCCAAAATTAATTCGAGACTATGGAGGACATTTTCAACATGCTAAGTTAAATAACATACGTTTTATTTCAGCTCATCCCTTACCATTTATAAAGTGAAAGTTTAAATCAAGCTGTGCAACAATGAACTGTGCTAATAGCAATAGCTAACATCAGCTGAATAGTGCTTAATAGTTTACAGCACAGTACTGTACAAATTATCCCTCAAGTATCCTGATCCATATTTACATTTCACCTGTAGAGACTAGAAGATGCATTTGTTGTCCAATCAAAGATTAGAATAAAGACAACTTAAGGTATGTCTACACAGAAAGAAAAACCCACAGCTGGCCCGTGCCAGCTGACTTGGACTCGTGGGGCTCAGCCTGCAGAGCTGTTTCACTGTTGTGTAGACTTCCAGGCTTGGGCTGGAACCTGGGCTCTAGGACCCTGTGAGGTGACAGAGGGCTTCAGCCTGGAAGTCTACACAGCAATGAAACAGCCCCACAGTCCAAACCCCAGGTGCCCGACTCAGCTGGCATGGGCCAGCCACAGGTGTCTAGTTACTGTGCAGACATAAACAGTATGTCCCAATGGGACTCCTCATGCAAGTGAAGTTTGCAGAATAAAATCTTAAAGACAAAGAAAACTGTAATGAATATACAGACTAAATGTAAACTGCTTTTGTGTTTTTAAGTCACAAACTAGTGTAAACTAGCAAAAATTAAATCTTTCAAAAACTTCAAAACAACCTGCTATCTCATCTAGTGTGTTTGCTCTCATGTCCAACATGACTGTCCCATTTAGAATACAGCTTCTCAGTTCAAAGAGACTGTGTAGAGACAGAGTTGCCACATAAGGTTTGCTCCATCGATCACCGCCATCTTCAACATCTTCTTCAAATTTTAGCCACCTGAAATATAAATATATATTATGGAATATGTACAGATTACTACTGAACACACTTTTTTTCTGTCCTTTCAATAGACTGCAAAACAAAAGCTATATCCACCTGCATATATCATCTTTCATTTCTGCCTATACCCCCCTTTCAGCCCCTGTGCTCCGTACTCAATCCTTCTACCTTAATGCATCCTTGACCCATTCCCATACTTGACTCTGCTTTTTTTCATGACACTCCTTATGTGTGAAACAGCCCAGAGCCACAAAAGGATGTAGTTGTCATAACACTGAATGCCCCAATGCCTAACTTCTAGGCGTGTAGAAAATCACTGGAACAACAATGGGATTCACACAGCCTGAGTTTGGTGCCTAGTTTCCCCAAACAATGCTTGAAGAGAAAAAGGGGCCTAAGATTGCAAGCCACAAAAGCCAACCTGCTAGGCAGGAAACTGCCTAAGCTAGCCAATGGGAAGTAGTTAGAGCACTCACCTGGGACGTGGGAGACCAAGGGAAGAAAGGATTTGACCAGGAGTCTCCCATCTCTCAGTACATTAACCACAGAGCTGTGCAGTATTCTCATGTGGGGCCCCCCTCTATCTCTCCTGCTGAAACTTTTCCATTTTGGATAAGTAGTCATGGAGCAGGTGGACTGGACCCTGGGTCTTCCAGTCACCAGATGGGTGCCCTGATCATCACAATAGTCACTCATTCTCATATCTCTCTCTCTCTCTCTCTCTCTCTCATCTTTTTCTAAAAAGTGCAACTGCTTCAATAGGAGAGACTGGGGGAGACCCACATCGGAATTCCCCATAGCCCTGTGATTAGGGTCTTCCACATCCCAGTGCTCTAACCACTGGGCTAACAGTTATAAAGGAGGCACTACCACCAGCTGAATTCAGAATGGGGCACAATGTGGTAGGCAAACTCAGAGCACACTACTGGATCAGGTCCCATAGTAAAGAGAGATGGGGGAATGAATATTTATGTATTCTGCTTTATTGATCATGCTGGGGTTTAGGTGTGAGACAGTCACCTGGGCACCTAGAGTGAAGCACTAGTATGTATGCCCAGAGGTGGAAACTTAGGTGCCTATGGGCTGGTCTTCACTACCCGTCCGGATCAGCAGTAGAAAATCGATCTCTCAGGAATCGATTTATCGCGTCTCGTCAGGACGCGATAATCGATCCCCGAATCGACGCGCTTACTCCACCAGCCCAGGTAGGAGTAAGCGCTGTCGACGGGGTAGCCGCGGCGGTCGATTTGCTGCCGTCCTCACAGCAGGGTAAGTCGGACCAGATACGTCGAATTCAGCTACGCTATTTGCGTAGCTGAATTTGCGTATCTGAAATCAATTTCCCCCACCCCCGTAGTGTAGATGTAGCCTTAGGAAATTTCACCCTGAAAATTTAAGTGCCAAGTGAGTTTAGATACTTATAGGGTTAAGCCGCAGCAGAGCAGGAGTTTTGTGGATTGCAGAAGCACCTAAATCCAGGTGCCTAAGTACCTCTGTGAATCTGGCCCAACATCCCTCTGCCCAGATACCAAGCATGATCAACCAAGACTAAGCATTCCCACACTCAGTTAATCTTTTAACTATATGATTTGTATCCATCAAACATAGACTGTAGGCTTTTGGAGTCAGAAACATGTCGAAAATATTTAGTTTATAAATCACTATGCATATCTATGGTACTATACTAATAAATGATACATAAACTGTTAAAGTTACTTAAACTGCAAAGTCAAGCACTCAAAAGTTAGGAAATGCCAGATTTACAGATGCCCATGCAATCTTAGTTCTGCCTCTTGGGTGTCCAAACTGTGCATTGTGGAAAAGATAGTATGTGATCATGTAATTAAAGATATCAGATACAGAAGACTATCACAATGCATATGCACAAGGAGGGGACAATTAAGGTTGCACAGGGCAACCATAAATCTGGCATATGCTAACTTTCAAGTACTTGACTTTGCAACCTAATTCACATTCTTTTAATGTAGTTTAGTATGTGTTATTACCTAGTTTGTGGTTGTTTTGTTTCTTGAAGGAAAAATACAATAAATTAGTATCAATGACTTCCCTTCCTTCCATTTTTGTTAACTTTCTGTCACAGCAAAAATAATACTACATAACTAGAACATCTGTACTCACTGTCAGTTACACCTATACTGTTTGCAATGCTACATTTAATCAACTTTAGGAAATAAAGTCAGCACAGCAACAATAAAGACCTTCAAAAAATTTTCTCCAGCAGTCTGAGTATATTTTCAATGACGGGCTCAGAGAATCAGACTTTCAGTTTTCATTAGTGTTAGTGTTAATTGGGAGGTAAATTTCCTCCTCCTTGACTTGAAAATTCTAACCTAAAATTGATTTCTGAGGACAAGTAAACAAGATCAGTGGAAAAGATTACATGAAACAGATCTATGTTTGGTTCACCTGGCAGTTTCTTTCCATTCATATTCTTCCCCATCCTTGAAGTACAGTTCATCCATTTCAGTGAAGAGATCATGAGGAATGTGTTCTTCGTCATCATCCTCAGTACCCAGGATAAACTGCACTCGTTGGGATGGGGTGTCTTGTTGGGGGGAAAAAAAATAGTTTAGAAGGTAATACTGCTATTGAAATGTTAACACCTTGCAATAATTAAAACGTTATCCTCCCTCTCACAGCTGGAAACATGGAGTGTTGAAAATCTCTCATCAGAAGAAGATGGGAATAGTTTAAAAGCCAAATACAGTTTTCCTATAATGGGTTTCTGAAAACAAAAGGAGGAGGAGGAGGAAAATAAAGCTACTTCTATACTCTAGTTAACATACTTGCTTAAATATTTTTAAGCTTTTTGCCATAATTTCACACCTCGAAACAAACCTCAACAACAAAATTGATAACATGAAAAAAGTCAAACACAAACTCAAAGGGAAAGACATCTTAGTCTCATACTTGAAAGCGAAACAGATCATATCTACTCTTTTCTCTTCAAAGCAAAACACAATTAGACAATGGACATTAAAATGGAAAATAAGCCCCAGACAATAAATCATGGAATTATTATAATGGTTGTCCATTTCAACAGACAGAGGTAAGGTTGCACGTGGGAGAATCTGGGTTGCTTACATGAAAATTTTCCCTTCTTTGAAGGGATAGGTCCACAGATACTCAATGTAGGTCATCACCAGTCTGCAGCTCTAGGGGGCAAAATCAAAGCTGACTGGAAAGCTGGGACTAGTCCCCACCTTCTGGAGACGCCCTTAGTTTATAATGTTGATAACATCACACTCATTGATTGATATAACCATTAAAATCTGCTGATTTACAACTAAATAGAGCCATTATAATAGATTTGGTGTATCTTTTTGCTACCTAGGATGATACACTATACCTATATAGATTTATTTAAGCAATTATATAGCTTAATATTTTTATTAATTTTACATTTTAGTACATTAGAAAATGGTGAAAGATATATGGCTTATTTATCAGATAGTTAACTTATTGCTCATGACTTGTGTCAAGCTGCATTAGGATGTTAATGGGAATTTAATTAAATACACTGAAGTTAGATGTTTTTCCCTTGATTCATTCTTTACATAGAAAAGCAGCTTTTAACTCAAAGTTTTTGAGAGAGTCATGGATTCAGCATATTTATTTATTATTTAAATATTTTAAGAAATTATAATAAATTTAATACAAAATATGCTAAGGCCTAAATTCAGAGTTCAATTTTAACAAGTTTATTTTTAAAAAGAAAAAAACAATAAAATAAAAAAATCAAATTTAAATAAAAAATATAGTGTTTTTAAACAAACAAACAAACAAACAAACAATTCCCCCACCGCCACCCCCCAATCTTGGTTTGGTGCCCTCCATCTGCAACCCACAACGAAGCGGAAGAGAAGGAGGTGAGAATTCCACAGTCACAGGAGTGGCTGCTGGTGCGGATTTTAGGGACACAGGCATGATCCTCCATCTGGCGCTCTACCCTTCTGGCTTCACTCCACACATGGAGATGAGGAGGAAACTGCTTGTGCCATACTCAGTTCTTTTCAAGTCCTGCCTGCCTCTTCCTGCTGAAGCAACCCCATCCAGCCTGGGCTGCACCTTGCACAGCAGAGCTGGCCTATTCAATCTTGCTTGGCTCCCTTTCCTGCCCAGATTGGGCTACAACGTTCTACCTACAGAGCTGGCTGAGCTCTCTAACAGGGCATTCAATATGATTGGGGGAAACAAGGAAAAGCTGGAGACACAGGCCTTTCCTTTTGGCTCTGATGTTTCCTCGTCCTAGCTCTCTCTTAGAAGCCTGAAGTGGCAAACTCTTCAGAAGAGGGGTGGAGCAGAAGGGACAATCTCCCCCAAAGACAAATTTGGCCCTGAATTGGGGATTAGAGAAATTGGGCCAAACTGTTAGTCTAACATTTTTAAATTAAGTTTGGAATTTCCCTCAGAAAAACTCTGCAGCAAGAAATTTGGACTGAGCCATTGGCCACTCTGGGGGCAGAAAAAACCCGAGGGAACTTCAGGAGATGGGACATTTGCTTGCTTTTGGTCACTGTCAGGTCTGGTTCTGCCCCCAAGCTGCAGACAAGATGAAGTACTCACTGTAATAGATCTGTGGACCTCAGCACAATGTGGCTGCCAGCACACTACAGGTGGCGTTGATTGATGCAACAAGGAAGAGCAACACAAGATCACAAAACCTAAAGAGGACTCTTGACATGTAAACAATCTATAGATTTTTATGTCAAAAAAGACCATTATAATCATATAGTCTGACTTCCTGTATACCAGAGGAAATAGATCTTCACCCAGAGATACCTGCACAGAGCCAAATAACTTGTCATTTAAATAGAGTACAGCCACAAAACCTCTGCCCGCTATTAACAGTAATCACCCTTAAATTGATTCCAGATATTTTCATAGTAAAGAAAACACAGCCAGGTTTAATAATCTAGATTAGCTATTGTTTGGGGTTTTTTCTTTAAACAACATGAAAAAGCCCCATAAGGCAGAATTTTCTTACCATATGATGGAGATTCTCTCCCATCTTCTCTATCAGTTTCTTTCTCTTTTCTTCTTCTGTGATGCCTATGTCCACGATGCCTATGACGTCGACGGCCCTCTTTTCCAAATGGGACATGTACACCAATGTACACAGCTCTGTGGCCTATCAAGTATAAAAGGAAGCAATAAAAATGTATGAAGAACGATGCTATCCAGACTTACAATACTATGTCAAAAACCCAAGAAACATACAAATACATAGCATCTTTACATCACTAAAACCACTCTTCATTTTCCTTCTGTCTGTTGCAGGGCTCAAAGAATTGGTGACTGAGAATCTTCCCCAGAATGGGTCACCTAGAGCAATCTCTCCTCTTTCTTGCCATAATACAGAAGATCCAGTTACAGAACATATCAGCCTTTCATGTCAGAAAATTAAATCTTGATTCTCAACGTTGGGATGCAGTGCTTTACACAGCTGAGATCACTGTGCAAAATGCCAATGGTGGGGCACAAAAGTCAGAGAACGTCATGGTGCCCTCATTTTCCCAGGTGGGATGCACCACACCAGAATCCTGGCCACAACACTCCTGAGACAGGGCTAGTGCAAGGACTGTTGGCAATGTTCCTAAACAGGCATACTGAGAGCACTTCACCAGGTACCTATTTTCCCCACTCAGGGTACACTGTACAAAAGGTGGTTCCATCCATCACTCAGATTTTGTAGTTAATTTTCTCTGATTATGTCAATTCCCTGGAATGCCAAGCCCCATTTACAGTACAGCATTGGTGGCCTTACTTTCAGAGGACTCATTTAAATTAGTTACCTAAATATGGATTTGGGAGACTAACTTTAGGCAACCAGGTTTGACGACATCCTGTAATATCAAACAGTCAATACAAAAACTATTTTTTCTTATTCCAAAAACGTGTCTAATGAAATTTAAATAAAGTATCCTCAAATCAAAGCATATTTGTCTTAAACGGAATGAGGAAGCAAAGGAGGGAAAAAATAAATGCACTGCTGTAGCATTTATTACCAATAGCAAGTTATTTTCAAACAATTGGAAATTTTTTTTACTCTTTTCGTTTTTTCCTGACTCAAAGCCCTACATATCAAGACAATACAGGCAGCTTTGACGAAAGATGGAACTCTGCAAAATGTTATGAATACACTCTTGATATGAAACTTATAATGGAATATTAACCATATGTAATCATCTTTTCAACTCCTTTTGAAACAATCTAATAAAAAGAGTAAAATGTAGCTAAATGCATTGGTGTTCACACAACGTTTCAGGTCTTACTATAAAAGAAGATTGCCTTTACAACAAACAGGAAGTGATTCTTCTGTTGTTGAAGTATGTAAACTCAGCAGATTAGTAGGAGTCAAAAAAACGCTATAAATATCAAATCCATTGTAAAAAAAAAAAAAACACACTAAAGAAACATTTTTAATCTTTTCTTTTTCCAGTACTGAATCAACATGTTCTTATTTTACAGGAACACACCACCTTTGAGCTACAAAAACTAGGGACTGAGAGCCATTCATAGAGATTTTCACTGTGCTGTAGCAGTGTCCATACAGTGAGTTACCACATGGCAAGGTGATGCACTGTAGATTCACATCTTAGCTTGCCATGCAGTAACTCATTGTGTAGACAAGCTGGAAGTCTAGAAACTATGAAACAGGTGTTTGTCTGCCATTAAACCCTGGAGCATATAGACTATTTAGCAGATTATTGTATGGGTGCACACTATTAAGATCCTCCACTATTTTTCTACATCTAGTAGGATTTATCTTCTATGTTCTATAGCCACTGCAGCCTTCTAAACTGCAGTCACAATCACTGAGCACAGGCATCAAAGTGTGCAAATATCCATTTGTACACACAAATGCAGGGATTTGAACATGCAAACAAGAATCTACAATATATGGAGAAAATGAAATTCTAAATACATGAAGTTTATTCAGAATGACAAGTGGCAACTGGCTCTGATGGAGAAAATAACTAGTGGCAACAATGAAGAAACAAATTTGCTTTCATATGGATACATTAATGCAGCTTGATGCAACATGGCTCATTTGTAATGTCATTACGAAAACTTTTAGTTTACAATTTTAAACAGTATATACTGGTCCTATGATTGTGCTCTGGCCTTCTCCTGTGTCAAAGTTAAAAAGACGACAGAGCTAATAAACTAAAATTTATTATTGCTTTATGCTTTTAGTTCAGTTGTCTTTTTAAAAAAAAATAAAATAAAATAAAAAAACACTCTGGCCAGCACACAATCATAGGATTAGTGTATACTATTTAAAAACGTAAACTACAAGTTTTCATAATGATATTACGTATGAGCCATATTAATGCATTCATGTAAAAGCAAATTTGTTGCCTCAGCTAGTGGCTTTTTATATATACAAAAAAAATCATTTGTTCTGATGCTAGTAATAATGATTGTATTAATTTAAAATATCTTCTTCATTTCATTGAAGAGGTTTGTGTGCATTTGCACTTTCCTTGGAAGAATTAAAAAAAAAAAGGTTTAAAAATATTTAAAGACATATAGTAAAAGGCTTTAAAATGTGTGGCTCCCAAATATTGCCAGTCACAATAAGAAACAAAATATTTAACTATCAACCAGTCCCATTTTTTTAAAGATTTTTTTCCCACCCAAACAAATTCTTTCAGTACTGTGATATCCAATATTTGTAGCAGCATGATAACTTTAATGATAGTATAATGTGTTGCCATAGAACTTATAGGCAGAGCTGGTTGGAAAGTGAGCTTTAGAGAAAATTTAAACTTTTGGATGTAAAGTATTTGGGGGTTGGGGGGGGTTATATGAAAAAATTTGAGGAGAGCGGATACTTTCTACTATCATTTTCATTTAGATGAAAAAAACAATTTTCCATCAAAAAAGTTTCTATGGAAAATTTTCAAACAGCCCTAGTTACAGGGTAGGCTGTGTCATTTAGCCATTGCCTTCTGAAGAGAGCAGTGCTGGGCTACCCATGAGCTCTCTGGTGCTGGAGGAAATGCTCAGGCTATACTACACTACACTTGGAGTAGGGGTGCAATTCCCAGCTCGCATGGACATATTCACCCTAGCTTTCATTTAGCTAGCATGCTAAAAGTAATAGTCTAGCTATGGTAGCATGGGCAGTGGCGGCACAGGTTAGCCACCCCAAGTAATTACTCACAGGGCCAAGGCAGGTCTGTAGTCTGGACAGCTAACCCATCCCACCGCTCACCGCTGTCTGTGCCACTACAGCTGCACTACTATTTTTAAAGTGCTAGCTCAATGAGAGCTTGCAAGAGTATGATTACATAAGATGGAAATGACACCCTAGCTCCAAGTATAGATGCAGCCTTTGTGTGCAAGCTACTAACAGTATGCACTGTCTATTCTGGATGCTGGTACAGAAACGGGGCTGGTCAATGGCCACCTTCTCCCATACCCTTTGGGAAGATGCACACAGAGCAAGCAGTCCTTATGTTCCACTGATAGCAGTTCTCCCTGGCTCTTTTGGGATAGACACAAAGAGGAGAAACCAAAAAGCAGCAGTGTTGGCTAAACACAATGTCCAAAGGGATGCGGTTATGAGGGTTTTACAAGACTGAGTTGTATGGCCAATAACCGTCCTGCACCTTTAAGCAAGGGGGTGTTTGGCTGGCTGGCCGAATGAAGGCAACAGTACTCTATGGCTGGGAGGGGATGGAGGGAAGAGAAAGATGAGTTGCTGACTCATCCCCTTGGAATGCAGGGTTTAAAAGCGGCAGTCCTGGACCTGAAACCTACCTTTTACACAGAGCAGTCTGAAGCAGGACCCAAGCTCCCTCCCCTTCATGTAGTAAACTACCAGGTTTGGTCAAGACCTGCTGTGGGCATTACGCTAGCCGCCCCTTTTTAGGGGATCTGGGAAGGAATTTTTCCCTTACCTCCATATTGGCTTGGGTGCAGTTGGTGTTTTTTCACCTTCCCCACAGTGGGTTCAGGAAGGGCTCTGTTCACGTATGGCATGAAGAACAATAGGCTAGATGTCGCAACTCATTATTTAAGTATAGAGCGTCTGTCCAGGGCAGGTACTCCATAGGGAAGGAATACAGTGACCGGATAAATGGCTTGGAAAGGGACTTAAAAAGAGGTGTTCATTAAAGGAACAAATGGGGGGTGGTTGGGGACTCCTATGATTGGTACGGCAGGGAGCCAACCCCCCATTCCAATAGCCCATCTTAACCCTCCTACGAGAGGGGTGGATGGTAAGGTCCTGGCAATGGATTTGCTGGAGGGACCTGGATGGAAAAAGAGAGGGAGCTGGTAAAAGCCCCCCATGTAATTACGGAAAAAACATGGGATTACCTGCACTGTACAATTTTATCTGTCGGATAGTCCCAGACATCTAATAATAATGTTGCGGCCTGATTAAACCCATGTCAAATGTCTCCTGGCCTCCTTTCGGTATAGCCAGACAAAAGAGCTCCTTCATGTCATAATCATAATTAAATTGATTGTTGCAACCAGCAACCCAAAATCTTTAGAAAGACTGTTTCCCAAAATCTTTAGAAAGACTGTTTCATGAATGAAGTGACTTCTCCTTAGCAAAAAAAAAAAAAGTCAATTACATATACAGAAGGCACTCTTCTATTTTTTACAAAGATTTTCTAGTAAATAAAATAAGCAACATATTTTCTAAAAACCTGTTGCAAGTATGTTCAAACCCAAAAGTGTGTTAAAGCCTCAAAGTAAAGCAAAGTGATGCAGTGAGTTCAATTCTAGGTAGAAAATAGCACTGAGAAAACTGTTTTAAAAATGTAGACAGCTGATTATATCAAGTAGCATCCTACTCCCCGCTTCTTCCCTACCCAAAGATAAATGGAGAATGATTAAAGATGAAAAGGTAAAGTTTCAATGCATGTGATAAACTCAGTTTCCAACAAGAAAAAAAAACTGGTTGCTCAGTATTATCTCCTCCAACCAATTGAATAAGGAGGGACACACTTATTTGTATCTCCTGAAAGAGATGTTGGAAAGTAATTTATTACAATAGCTAAGAAGGGGGAGAAATAGGAGTAACTATGAAGAATTTAAGAGTCTGAAGTTAAATTACTTGCATCAATACATTCACCTATAGGCAATTACAAATTTAAAACCAACAGTTCAGGTAGGAGTACAAAGATATAATTGAATTATTATATGACCTTCAAACCTCTACTCATACATACACCTGTACACAGTATTGCTGATCCCATCCAAGCTTGTTACAGAATTAGCTTAAACCAATAATCAACAGAATTAGTATAGGGCAGGACACTAAATTTAGTATACAAAACTCCAGAGATAATTGTTCATTTTAATCTAACATGACTTTATCCAAGCTTAGTTGCTGAAATCCTCCAAGGGTACTTAGTACTTACAGTCATTATTAGTATGAATCAATTCAAATATATTTTAGAAGTTTGCTAAATGTTATCACATGCTTCTCATTAGGCTAAAAAAATCAGTTTGCATAAAATAAATCTCACAGTTCAATTACTAATACATAACACAAAAGTCATTGCAAAAAAATAAATAAATAAACTAATCTATTTGTGGTGTTGTCCAAAACCACTAGCAGGAAAAAGCTTAAAGTTGTAATAGAAAACGTGCTTTCCTCTAGCAATTAGTTTGGTAACTAAGAGCTTTACACATCGCATATTAGGCCCATATACTCTGATACTAAAATAGCACGGTATGGTTAAAAAAAACAGGTAGCTTTACACTGAAGTTGATATATATACAAAAAGGAATATTACCATTAAAAGCACTTAGCAGTATGAAAGAATAATATTACAAGGCTGATTTTGAACTAATGTAGTATTTTATATGATGTACATTTATTTAAGAAACAAGATGAATATTCATGTACAACTCTATGTTCCCCTAACATAGTGCTTCCTAAAATAGCCGATGGATCCCCTGGGGAGGTACTAAACTTGTTAGAAAGGCAGAGTAGCCACAAGTTGGAGTCAGGGTAAGGAAAGCTGCAGGCCCTCGGATGCACTCCATCTCACCACTACAAATATGCTGTCATGGGAAGTTTTTGAAACCTACCTTTCACTTCCTGCTCTTTCACTGCTGGTCCCCAGTACATTTAATCACAGGAGACGCTCATACATGCAGAACTACAGGCTCACCAACCTAAGCTTTGGGGCACTTCTATCACAATACAACTTTGAGCAGCTAGAAGGAACAGACCCTGGGAGGCAGTGACCATGAGATGGTCGAGTTCAGGATCCTGACACAAGGAAGAAAAGGAGAGCAGAAGAATACAGACCCTGGACTTCAGAAAAGCAGACTTTGACTCCCTCAGGGAACAAATGGGCAGGATCCCCTGGGAGAACAACATGAAGGGGAAAGGGGTCAAGGAGAGCTGGCTGTATTTTAAAGAATCCTTATTGCGGTTGCAGGAACAAACCATCCCGATGTGTAGAAAGAATAGTAAATATGGCCGGCGACCAGCTTGGCTAAACAGTGAAATCCTTGCTGATCTTAAACGCAAAAAAGCAGCTTACAAGAAGTGGAAGATTGGACAAATGACCAGGGAGGAGTATAAAAATATTGCTCAGGCATGCAGGAGTGAAATCAAGAAGGCCAAATCACACTTGGAGTTGCAGTTAGCAAGAGATGTCAAGAGTAACAAGAAGGGTTTCTTCAGGTATGTTAGCAACAAGAAGAAAATCAAGGAAAGTGTGGGCCCCTTACTGAATGAGGGAGGCAACCTAGTGACCAAGGATGTGGAAAAAGCTAATGTACTCAATGATTTTTTTGCCTCTGTCTTCACGAACAAGGTCAGCTCCCAGATTGCTGCACTGGGCAGTACAGCATGGGGAGAAGGTGACCAACCCTCTGTGGAGAAAGAAGTGGTTCGGGACTATTTAGAAAAACTGGACATGCACAAGTCCATGGGGCCGGATGCGCTGCATCCGAGGGTGCTAAAGGAGTTGGCGGGTGAGATTGCAGAGCCATTAGCCATTATTTTTGAAAACTCATGGCGATCGGGGGAGGTCCCGGATGACTGGAAAAAGGCTAATGTAGTGCCCATCTTTAAAAAAGGGAAGGAGGAGGATCCGGGGAACTACAAGCCAGTCAGCCTCACCTCAGTCCCTGGAAAAATCATGGAGCAGGTCCTCAAGGAATCAATTATGAAACACTTAGAGGAGAGGAAAGTGATCAGGAACAGTCAGCATGGATTCACGAAGGGGAAGTCGTGCCTGACTAACCTAATTGCCTTCTATGATGAGATAACTGGCTCTGTGGATGAGGGGAAAGCAGTGGATGTGTTATTCCTTGACTTTAGCAAAGCTTTTGATACGGTCTCCCACAGTATTCTTGCCGCCAAGTTAAAGAAGTATGGGCTGGATGAATGGACTGTAAGGTGGATAGAAAGCTGGCTAGATCGTCGGGCTCAACGGGTAGTGATCAATGGCTCCATGTCTAGTTGGCAGACGGTTTCAAGCAGAGTGCCCCAACGGTCGGTCCTGGGGCCGGTTTTGTTTAATTAATTATTATTTTTATTAATGATCTGGAGGATGGTGTGGACTGCACTCTCAGCAAGTTTGCAGATGACACTAAACTAGGAGGCGTGGTAGATACACTAGAGGGTAGGGATCAGATACAGAGGGACCTAGACAAATTAGAGGATTGGGCCAAAAAAAAAAACCTGATGAGGTTCAACAAGGACAAGTGCAGAGTCCTGCACTTAGGACGGAAGAATCCCATGCACTGCTACAGACTAGGGACCGAATGGCTAGGTAGCAGTTCTGCAGAAAAAGACCTAGGGGTCACAGTGGATGAGAAGCTGGATATGAATCAACAGTGTGCTCTTGTTGCCAAGAAGGCTAACGGCATTTTGGGCTGTATAAGTAGGGGCATTGCCAGCAGATCGAGAGACGTGATCGTTCCCCTTTATTCAACATTGGTGAGGCCTCATCTGGAATACTGTGTCCAGTTTTGGGCCCCACACTACAAGAAGGATGTGGAAAAATTGGAAAGAGTCCAACGGAGGGCAACAAAAATGATTAGGGGTCTGGAGCACATGACTTATGAGGAGAGGCTGAGGGAACTGGGATTGTTTAGTATCCAGAAGAGAAGAATGAGGGGGGATTTGATAGCAGCCTTCAACTACCTGAAGGGGGGTTCCAAAGAGGATGGAGCTCGGCTGTTCTCAGTGGTGGCAGATGACAGAACAAGGAGCAATGGTCTCAAGTTGCAGTGGGGGAGGTCCAGGTTGGATAGTAGGAAAAACTATTTCACTAGGAGGGTGGTGAAACACTGGAATGCATTACCTAGGGAGGTGGTGGAGTCTCCTTCCTTGGAGGTTTTTAAGGCCCGGCTTGACAAAGCCCTGGCTGGGATGATTTAGTTGGGAATTGGTCCTGCTTTGAGCAGGGGGTTGGACTAGATGACCTCTTGAGGTCCCTTCCAACCCTGATATTCTATGATTCTATGAGACAGGGGATGCAGACAGGGGAGTGCAGCAAAAAACTACAACAAAATTGAATAAAAACAGGCAGGGGGAGGAGAGTCAAAAACAAGGAGATAAAGGAAACTAGACTGAGACAGAAAAAGAAGATAGGCAAAAAAGTGGACAGAAAAGTAGACACTGAGCTCCAAGTGCTCCCCTTCAACCTTCACTCTAAAAAGCATTGGAGTCCCACATTTTCTTCAAACTCCCACTTTGCACTACCAGGTGGAACTCAGGAATAATCTGAAGAGTTCCCATTTCTTGTTCATTTCTTTGTCCCAATTAGACTTAATAGAGTGTCCACCAAGCCACGCAGACTATATTAAAAATGCAGTCTAATATTTTAATTAACCTTTGCCCAAGATTTCAGTAGTATTCACTTATATGTAAAATTTGAAGTTTACAGTAAAGCTTTTTTCTTTCTTTCTAAGTGAGAGGGACACAAAAAAGTCACTTAAGCAACTATATCACAGGTGATTTCACCAATTTCCTTCAAAAATCAAGTGCCCTTAAAGTAGTCACAAATACTTTTCGTCTTCAAACTTATAATAAGGCTTTTAATAGAACTCTGGTGGTAACTTCAAGCATGGAGTTTCTATGAAATGGCTCCCCTTTCAGGGTAATTTTTAATGGCCTGTAACAAAAAAGCCTTGACCAAATTTTTTCAGGCTCTGCAGAATAGTTCTCCTTTACCTTCAGAGAAAACTTTGCCATATTCAGGTCAAACCAACTTTTCTAACAACATTTAGAGGGGACTAAAAATAAGGTTTTATAATGGAATATAATTGCAAACCTTCACTAGGGAGAGTCAGTAGTCTCTCTACAATGCCACTCATTCTATATCTCCCCCAGACTGCCACCCCCTAATTCTGTAATTTCTTGTTGTACCTGATCATTTTTCAGTATGGTAGAAATAAGTGAACTTTACACAAAAGTAATTTGATTGGCTAGGCTTGGATTCAACTGCACAATCCAATAAGCATTAATTTTACATATATTACACTATCATTGCTTTTCCAGTTCAGTTGGAAAACTTGCTCTCTTTTTCACTACCTAATGCCCTCAACTTTGTGGGCCTGCAGTAATCATGAGGTAACCAGCAGACACACCCAAAACCAGAGCACTTACAGTAGTAAGATAAAACAGATTTCTAGAGTTAATCAGAAAAAAAGAAAGTTATTACCAGAGATTCTGTAAGAGAAAGCTACTTAAAACACTAATAAATATGACTGATGGTCAACAACACACAAGGAGGCAATACGCTATGTTGGATGTAAGTACTGACAGTCATGGATAAGGCTACGATTTAGTCGGGTATTTTTAGTGAAAGTCATGGACAGGTCACAGGCAATAAAAAAAAATTCACGGCCCATGACCTGTCAGTGACTTATATTAAAAATACCTGTGATTAAATCTGGGGGGAGGCACTGGGACCGCTGCTGGCGGGACATCTGGGTGGAGGGAGTGCTGCTGAGGGGGGCGCCCGGGACCAGTGGCACCAGCTGCCTCGGACTGCCACCGCCCCATGGCTGCTCCAGCTGGCCAGGGACCACCACTCCGGACCACCAGAGCAGTGGCTGGTGTGGCTGTACCGGGGACCACCTGAGCAGCTGGCCCCTGAGCCAACTGCTTAGGCATCCCTGGGGTCAGCCACACTAGCCCCTGAAGAAGTATGGAGGTTGTAGAAAGTCACAGAATCCGTGACTTCTGCAGCCTCAGTGACACACACGAAGCCCTAGTCATGGATAGTAAGAAGAGGCTGGTGCCAGCCAATGTAACACACAAGGGCTCTAGCCCTGTGGCTGCCTCCCTCTCAGGCCTTTGTGAAATAGATCCAGCACCAACGTCTTTTGCCTGGGAGAGGAGCCAGCACTTGCCATCTGCTGGCTCTTTTGTCTTCCATGATAGACAAAAGATGGCTGGGCCCAATCCTGCTGCTGAAGAACAGATTATAGCGTGCAGTCTGCCTTTCTCTCCTGAAAGCTGCTAGGGGGAAAAAAAGTACCAGAGCTTGTTTCTGCTGCTGTGGGGGAACGGAACAAACATTAGAAACAGTCAGTTCAGTGAGAGACTCAGATTAATAATAATTTAAACTTTTTGTTCTTAAATTAAGAAAAATTCTGGAGACTGAGAAGGGGAAGAGTTTTGAACACTAGCACAGGATGCATTAACTGTGTTGAAATTGGAGGGTGGATTCACCCTCTTCACAACATTGTAATTGTAAAGCAAACCAATAAAATCTCCTCCTCCTCTCCCCGAAAAATATCAAGTTATTCAGTTCACCCAGCGATTATTATTAGCTAAGCCCAGCAATGCAGCACTAAGAATACAGAGGATGCCAACACATATACATCTCTTAGGCGCGCGCACACACACACACACACACACACTCTCTCTCTCTCTCTCTCTCACAATTCCTGTATCTGATTTGTCCATTCAAAAATAAATGGCTCCTGTTGAGCATATTGGATGCAGGGGCTTGAGCCAGGGTTAAGGCTTTATAAAGGGACACCATCCTGAACAGGAGAGTTACCTTTTCTGCAAAGGCACCCAACTCTCCCCCATTATTTTTTGTTTTCTATATTTTAGTTTTGTAAATTAATGAAGATTGAGCATGTTTTAAAAATGCAAGTATTTTTGTGCCTAAGGTTCTGTCTCACAAATTCTGAAAGCTGAGGATTATGTTAGCATAATTCCATTTAGAAATTTTATTCAATGCATTACTTATAGGGATTTTCTTTTTTTTAAAGTCACAAACACAAGCAGGAATCCTGACCAGTTGAGCTACCAAAGGGCTTTTTAAATCACCAGTTCTAAAGCTGAAGTACAAGGTTGAAATAATAAGGTAATTTTTAGGGGAAGCCATCATACAAGTGGGCTATAGAATCATGTCCAATTTTTTCCTGCAACAGTAGCAGTGGGAAAGGTGATCTCATGCCATGAAACTCTAGTCATAAAACTGAGTTTTAAGTCTTACATAAGAACAGCCATACTGGGTCAGAGCAGATCTTCTGACAGCAGCCAATGGCAGGTGTTTCACAGGGAATCAACAGAACAGGCAATCATTGCATGATCCATCCCGTCATCCACTCCCAGCCTGTGGCAATCAGAGACTAGGGACACTCAGACCATGCGGTTGCATCCCTTACCATCTTGGCTAATAGCCATTGTTGGACCTATCCTTCACAAACTTATCTAATTTCTTTTTGGAACCGTGTTATACTTTTGGCCTTCACATCAACCCCTGGCAAAGACTTCCACAGGTCGACTGTGTGTTGTGTGAAGAAGTACTTCCTCTTTTGTTTGGTTTTAAACCATCTGCCTATTAATTGCATTGGGTTTTGGCTGGGATCTTACAGGTCAGCATTTTCAACCTCAGTTTGTGGCCAAATAACTTGAGTAACTGTTAAAGGTATGTTTTGGTGTATTAAGTTGCAGCCAGTTGTCTTTCACAATAGGTATGACTTGTATTTATTGGCCAAAGCTTTCAATATTATAGAAAGCCAAGTATATCAGCCACTTTAGCCAAAAAAAGCTTTCCAAGCTTCTCATGTCTCGATTACTGCAACATCCTTCTGTTTGGCCTTGACAAATGTAATCTTGTCCCAAACAAATCCATTCAGAATGCTGCTAAGATCATTTTCCTAGCCAATCGCTTTAGCCATTCCATCTCTCTCTTTGTATCCTTCCACTGGCTCCTCTTCTATTATCTGTGTCTGTATCCACTTTCAAGGCCTTTCACAGTCAATCCTCAACCTCACCTATCCTTTCTCATTCACTATTGAGCTGTTGATACTTGCCTCTGATCATCCACTTTAAAAAATGTTCAAACAAGCACCTTCATACTTTCTCCCATGCTGCCCCACAGGCTTGGGAGGACCTCCCTGTAAATATCTGCAAACCTACCTCATTATTCACCTTCAAATCCTTATTTAAAACTCTCCTTTGCAGGGATGCCTACAAAGAACTTGACAAGTTAGGCAGATAGTGTGCTAGGACTACTGCCTATCATGCTTACCACTACTATCTCATAGTTTCCTGTACGCCCGCTGGTCTCTCGCTATCCATCTATTGCCTCTTGTCTTGTACATAGACTGTAAACTCCTTGGGGCAGGGACCTTCTTTTCTTTCTGTGTTTGTACAGTGCCCAGTACAATGTGCTATGGCTTGCCCATGACTAGGACTCCTAGACAATATGTTAATAGCAATAACTTACCTTAAAACAACTCTGAAAAATTTTCATCTCTCTCAAGCATAGCTTCTGCCTCATAGCTTTATTTTGCATTAAATCTTTGGGCTTTAATCTGCAGTACTTAAAGGAGTTGTTTATTTGTTTTTAAGTTTTAAAATCAATTTTGCCTTAAGAATTACTAAGAGCCACTGACTGTGAAATTGCTGGCATGGAAATTTCCACAAATGGATTTTTGGTGACTGGCCTAAGTATAAACAAAGTTGTCATCTGCCACAGATGTTCTCATGCAATGATTCTAATAGGAGTTCAACATCTCAACTAGTTTGTTTTCTTATTTTTTCTCCATGCCTACACTATACTGAGTCAGGCTTTGTTTCTTGTAATAGTAGAATAAACTTCCTTGCTCTTAAAACATCTTAACTCAAACAAGCTGGTGTTCAGTTCAGCATAGGTTTGATTTCTAGCTCTATACAAACAGTAGTGACAGACATTAAGGAAATGTTTATTCTGTCTCTATTCATCTCCTGTCCTGTTAAAAGAACCTTCTGCTTGGAAAGAGATTGTTTATGAGCAGGCCTCCTATCTTAAAATTAATTAGAGAAAGGAAAGGAAGAACTACTCCTAAGTTCGTGTTTGCAGGTCAAACTCACTGAAATATAAAACTAACAACTACAACCCAGAAACAGAATGTAATTTTATGTGAACTGAAACAATTGCAACAAGTCCCTTCTGTCCACTTTAGAAGTGTGTTTTCCTCCCCAAACAAGGGACTTTTTTATTAACTAGAATGAAGTATCACATGAATTCCTGTATATTATGCAGGAATGGTTTTTACAAATGAAAGTATGTTTATACATTTTTATCTAGCCAAGGATTCCATTTTCAAACTGTTTGTAGCATTTATAGCCTCAATCTGTATACCAGTTCTTTAGGCTATGTCTACACTACAAGCTAGGGGTGCAATTCCCAGCAATAGACATAAGTGGTCTGCCATTATCTAGAATGTTACACCAGTCACCAGCTATTGATACAGTTAGTCACAGTTGGGATATTCTAAAACTGTTCCTCAGTTGCTGAGCTCTTTCCTTGAACAACAGGGTTCTCAAGGTCGGGAAGAGCACTTTTTACTCTCCCTTATAGAGTGCTGCAAGGATTTATTCTGAAAATCAGGAAACACAAAATGTACAAAAGATTTCTAGGGCTTATAAAAAAGGGCATGAGCTGACACAACCAGAATACTGACATTTGCCTTGATGGCTACGTTACTTTTGATCCTCTCCAGACTTCTCCTAATTATCTATCTGGAAAACTTATTTTTCTTAATTTTAAAGAGGAAGAGTTTGCTTAAGCTCACTTCTAATAAGGCTACACTTGCTAGAAGTTCAAGACATGGAATTTTAGCCAATTTGTGAGTAGTATAAAAATGTTTTTTTCAAGAGCTGAGGTCACCTCTCATGAGATACCTCTGAAATTTAGGAGTAACTATGGATAACTCTCTGAAATATGGAGTTCCAATATTACACTGATGTGACTATCATATCTGGAAAATCCATCCTTTAGCATTAATCCCGTTAGTCATTTATATCTTAGTAAATTTACTATCCGCATTCAGGTTCTGTCTAGCTAGCTCTCGCTGACTCCTGGGGCTTCCTTGGATATTGTAGTTAAGGTTGGCTAACACTTCCCATTATAAGACCGTGTATTGCAGCTACTTATAAAACATTGCCAAAATGTAGCCATTTAGGATGAAGTTTTCCATGCAGGATGTGAGCCTCACCCTGAATTTTTAAATTCTTACAACTATGTAGTTAGAAGCTCTAGCATCTCCATGCTTTGGAGCAAGGACTTGAAATTTGGCAGGGGGCCAGCTTACTGTCAGATGTGCTTTGACATTCCCATGTAAAAAATTCCATATTTGGTCAAGTTATAAACCTTTCTTAAAAAACAACTCAGTTCACATGTGACATTCCCCTGGGTGCAACCTGAACTGCTGTGTCCCCTAACCGTCTAGCCTGAGGTGCCTTTTACAATGCTTTCAGAAAAGCCACTCCTGGCCTGCTAATGCACAGCCACTAGCACATAAAATCACTCCCAGATGTTTACATGAACACTGTCCCAGCCATTCATGAATAGGGCGACACCCACATATCCCTCAGTCCCAGGCTTGCCCCACAGAAATGTGCGTCTTGTACTGTTCAGTAGCCCACTGGACTGCACAAGCTCATAATTAGATCATTTCAACAAGGGAAATGAATATGCACCAGACATTGTCTCAAGTGGAGGCTTCCCAAACACTTCAATCAAACACACTGGCTTAGATAAAACAGTAAAACAAGTTTATTAACTAGAGAAAGTGATTAGGCATACAAGTCAGAGTGGTTACAAAAGAAAAAATATATAAACATGCAAGTTAATTCCTACACTTTACCAAGGTTAATAAGCAAAAAGAGGCTTCTCTCATCCAAAGGCAGTCCCGGACCCCTCCCTGGTTCCAAAAGCTTCCTTTGTTCTTTCTAACTTGAGCAGAGATGGGGGCTGGGGAAAAGTGGTGATGAGTAGATCACTGTCCCTCCTTTTTATACGCTGACCATTTGTACCGGAAAAGTCTTTACTGGGTCATGGGGTCAGGAAATTCTATGGCATACGTGAGCTATCAACTGTCCTTCAGATGAATTTTAAATTTCTTTTTTACAACCCTGCTGTTGGTGAATCGCCAATTAAGCAGGTAATTGCCTGTTAGCACCTAACTCACATGCCAGTGTGCCTTTGTCTTTGAGAAAATGGTGTGAGGGCATTACTGAAATATGCTGTAGCTCTGGACAATAATCATATAGTAAATCTCATAGCTCCATATACAATGGAGATACACACGTTTTAACAGGACAATGATGTTCAGTAGATTGTGAGTTTCAAATGAAACCTCAAGGCATACACTATACAAAATATAACCATACAAAAGTGGTGAATATGGGGTACAGGTGGTCACATGGGGTACCATGTGTTACAATATATACTCAGACTTCAAGTTTGGCTGCTAAATTCTTTGAAAATACCATCTGTCCTGGGCATATCCAGCACAGCGCTACAGGTTTGAGCAGGACTCTTCCTGCAATCGCTGCTGCCCAGAGGCATTGTGGTGCTGGGAACTGGAGCTGAGAGTGGGGAGACTGAGAACACATGAGACACAAAGCTACTCTAGCACCCTGGAGGAAGCCACCTAATTCAAATGCTTAGAGCTGAGGAACTAGGAGGTGGGGCAGGCAGGAGGAGTAGACTAAGACAAGAAGCCGTTGAAGGAAGAGACTGGAGAAGGATAACACTTGTACTGGCTGGACAAGCCAGGGGAGGAAATGGGATGGGGGGGTGGAGAAGCCAGATTAGAGAAGGAATTTGGGGGAGGGAGATTAAAAGATTGGAACTAGGTGAGCAAGGAGACAGTGTCATGGAGTGAATGGGACAAGGAATCTCAGTAAACAGACTGGGACTTGATAAGGAGCCTGGAGAGAAAGAAAGTGGCTGGGCAAGGAGAGCAGAACTGGGATGAGGAGGGGGCGGGGGGGGAAAAACACATATGGAGACTTCGACAAGGAGCCAGAGAGATGAGGGTATGGGACTGGAAAGAGACAGGACTAGCACATGGACAATCCAGAGAGGACACAGGCAGAAGGGGTCAAGCTTTGAGGGAACAGTGGTAAATGACTCTGGACACCCTTACATCATACGTTCTCAAGAACATGGAACAGAACCCAAGATTCCTGACCCACAACTTTCCTCCACTCTCAGCAAGCATTTGTGAAACTGACAGGCAAATTGTCTCATTTCCCCTCTTGTGGCAGGTCCACATAGCAGTTTATCCTCTACCAAGATCACTATTATCTTAGGCCTTGGCTACACTTGGCAATTCACAGCGCTGCCGCGGCAGCACTGTGAAGCGCGAGTGTAGTCGCGCCGCCAGCGCTGCGAGAGCTCTCTGGCAGCGCTGTAAGTACTCCACCTCTCCGAGGGGTGTAGCTTGCAGTGCTGCGAGCGAGCGTGCAGCGCTGCAGGCGCTGATTACATTGGCGCTTTACAGCGCCGCACTTGGGGGGGGGGGTGTTTTCACACCCCTGAGCGCAGCAAGTTGCAGCACTGTGCCTTAGGCCTTGGCTACACTTGCGAGTTACAGCGCTGTAAAGCCTCCCCCGTAACTCAGTCCCCGTCCACACTGGCAGGGCACTTACAGCGCTGTATCTCCCTGGGTACACCACTGCAGGTACTCCACCTCCCCGAGAGGAATAACAGCTGCAGCGGAGTGGCTACAACTCACGGGTGTGAGGGTAAATGCTTGCAGCGCTGTACTAATCACCTTGTCAAGTGGCCAATCCTCTCCATTGTTGGGGACGGGTGCAGGAATGCGGAAGTGCCGGTTTCAAAGCTCTTACCACAGAGAAAAGCAAACAGTTTGCAGCTTGCTTTGAGTGAGTAAATGAATGAGCAGGGGGTCGGGAGTTCAGAACTTGCAAAATAGAGTGCTGACACGCTCCAAAAAGCGCTCTCTCTCTCCCCCCAAACTCCCTGTCACAATCCACCCCAACCCCCCATTTTGAAAAGCACGTTGCAGCCACATGAATGCTGGGATAGCTGCCCATAATGCACTGCTCCCAACACAGCTGCAAATGTTGCAAGCGTGGCCACGCCACTGCGCTGGCAGCTGTCACTGTGGACAGACTGCAGCGCTTTTCCCTACTCAGCTGTACGAAGACAGGTTTACCTCACAGCACTGTACAGCTACAAGTGTAGCCAAGACCTTAGGTGAAATAGCAGAGGTGGTATAGCGGATCTAAAGATTCCAACCTTGCCGATGACCCACGTAAGGGACAGCATGATTCCATATGCCATCATATTTTTTTCAGTATGCTTTTTTTTTTATTTAAGGTTAGGAAGTTATACACATACAAAAAAGAAAACTACACTGAAAAGAAGGTAAGTTGTAAAGTGAAGCACTAAAAGGAAATGCCAAAACTAAGGCGGCCTGTGCAATCTTAATTCAGCCCAAATTGTATGTATTGTGATACAGTCTTTAATGACATGATCACATACTATTTTTTCCATGGAAATATGTGCACGGGGTTAATCAGGGCTGTGTAATGAAGGAGGCTGTTGTCTGCAGTACCCGACTCATTTGATGGAGAAGTTTGAAGGTGTATAATGAACAAGGCAGGGGACTGCGGGAAGAGAAAGGATGGTCTCATGGTTAAAGCAGCTGAGCGCTGCCCTGGAGACTTGATTTCTATCCTTGAAAGAGTTCCTATGTGAGTCTAAGGAAGTCCCTTAAAACAAACTTTTCACAGGTGGCGACTACCTGGTCCTGAGCATTCAGAGCTCCAACTGAAGTCAATGGGAGTTGTGCTTTGAACATATGAAGTGTTAAGTACTCTGAAAAATGACCCTAGGTGTCTCAAATTGGGCATCCAAAGTTAGTGGATACTTTTAACCTTACTCTGTGCCTTAGTTCATCTGTAACACTGGAGTTAGTGCCACCCCTAATTTCCCATGGGTGTTGTGAAAATAAAGTTGATAATGTTGATGAAGCACTCAGCTGCAACAAGTGCCATAGAAAGCCCATGAGGAAAGTTATTAATTCTGACTTCAGAGCAGAGTTTGAATAGGAGGATATGAAGATAAAATATCCAATAGCTGCTCATTAAGTGAGCACTGGCCGTTCTGTACACTAAATGAGGCAGGCTCAAGTGGGGGAAAATAGTGTGCAATCATCAGGGGGTAGCCGTGTTAGTCTGTATCTACAAAAACAACAAGGAGTCTGGTGGCACCTTAAAGACTAACAGATTTATTTGGGCATAAGCTTTCGTAAGTAAAAACCTCACTTCTTCGGATGCATAGAGTGAAAGTTACAGATGCAGGCATTATATACTGACACATGGAGAGCAGGGAGTTACTTCGCAAGTGGAGAACCAGTGTTGACAGGGCCAATTCAATCAGGGTGGATGCAGTCCACTCCCAATAATAGATGAGGAGGTGTCAATTCCAGGAGAGGAAAAGCTGCTTCTGTAATGAGCCAGCCACTCCCAGTCCCTATTCAAGCCCAGATTAATGGTGTTGAATTTGCAAATGAATTTTAGTTCTGCTGTTTCTCTTTGAAGTCTGTTTCTGAAGTTTTTTTGTTCAATGATAGTGACTTTTAAATCTGTAATAGAATGACCAGGGAGATTGAAGTGTTCACTTACTGGCTTATGTATGTTACCATTCCTGATGTCCGATTTGTGTCCATTTATTCTTTTGCGGAGGGACTGTCCGGTTTGGCCAATGTACATGGCAGAGGGGCATTGCTGGCACATGATGGCATATATGACATTAGTGGATGTGCAGGTGAATGAGCCCTTGATGGTGTGGCTGACTTTGTCTTCACCCACAACCACTTCAGAATTGGGGACAACTTATACCTTCAAGTCAGTGGCACTGCTATGGGTACCCGCATGGCCCCACAGTATGCCAACATTTTTATGGCTGACTTAGAACAACGCTTCCTCAGCTCTCGTCCCCTAGTGCCCCTTCTCTACTTGCACTACATTGATGACATCTTCATCATATGGACCCACGGAAAGGAGGCCCTTGAAGAATTCCACCTGGACTTCAACAATTTCCACCCCACCATCAACCTCAGCCTGGACCAGTCCACACAAGAGATCCACTTCCTGGACACTACAGTACAAATAAGTGATGGTCACATAAACACCACCCTCTACCGGAAACGTACTGACCGCTATACGTACCTACATGCCTCCAGCTTCCATCCAAGACACATCACACGATCCATTGTCTACAGCCAAGCCCTAAGATACAACCGAATTTGCTCCAACCCCTCAGACAGAGACAAACACCTACAAGATCTTTATCAAGCATTCGTAAAACTACAATACCCACCTGGGGAAGTGAGGAAACAGATTGACAGAGCAAGACGGGTACCCAGAAATCACCTACTACAGGACAGGCCCAACAAGGACAATAACAGAACACCACTGGCCATCACATACAGCCCCCAGCTAAAACCTCTCCAGCGCATTATCCACGATCTACAACCTATCCTGGAAAATGATCACTCACTCTCACAGACCTTGGGAGGCAGGCCAGTCCTCGCTTACAGACAACCCCCCAACCTGAAGCAAATACTCACCAGCAACTACACACCACACCACAGAAACACCAACCCAGGAACCTAAACCTCGTTGCCTACTCTGTCCCCATATCTACTCTGGCAACAGCATCAGAGGACCCAACCACATCAGCCACACCATCAAGGGCTCATTCACCTGCACATCCACTAATGTCATGTATGCCATCATGTGCCAGCAATGCCCCTCTGCCATGTACATTGGCCAAACCGGACAGTCCCTCCGCAAAAGAATAAATGGACACAAATCGGACATCAGGAATGGTAACATACATAAGCCAGTAAGTGAACACTTCAATCTCCCTGGTCATTCTATTACAGATTTAAAAGTCACTATCATTGAACAAAAAAACTTCAGAAACAGACTTCAAAGAGAAACAGCAGAACTAAAATTCATTTGCAAATTCAACACCATTAATCTGGGCTTGAATAGGGACTGGGAGTGGCTGGCTCATTACAGAAGCAGCTTTTCCTCTCCTGGAATTGACACCTCCTCATCTATTATTGGGAGTGGACTACATCCACCCTGATTGAATTGGCCCTGTCAACACTGGTTCTCCACTTGCGAAGTAACTCCCTGCTCTCCATGTGTCAGTATATAATGCCTGCATCTGTAACTTTCACTCTATGCATCCGAAGAAGTGAGGTTTTTACTCACGAAAGCTTATGCCCAAATAAATCTGTTAGTCTTTAAGGTGCCACCAGACTCCTTGTTGTTTGAGTGTGCAATCATGTAATTCAAGACTATCATAATGCATACATACAAGCGTGCCTTATTTCTAACTTTCATTAACTTTTCAGTCCTTGGCTTTGCAACCTTACAAGTTAAACTAGTTTTTATCTGTAATTTAGAGAGAAGCTAAAAAGGTTGCTGAGCATTGCTATCAGGCCCATGTTCTTTAAGTGTGAAGAATTCCAATTTGCACAGGTTGTTAGTTTGATGACAGATACAAATCAATGTTTTGCTGAAGTTATACAAAACTCTTAATCTAGGCCCAAGACACCTGAGTGATCATAGTGCATCCAAGCAAGTCAAGCTCAGCTACATTGTTCTTGTTCTCTATTTCATGGGAATTGGGCCTGTGGCCAGGCCTTCTCAGTTCAGAGATCTTCATGTATAGAGCCTCCTCTTAGAGATGTCTGCCAGAGTTCCTCAGGAGTCATCCTCAAGAATTACTGTAAGATATTTGTATTCATGTAATTGTTTTATCATTATGCCTTTGTGTCTAACAGCCCTTCCTTATAGTGTTATGTTCTTTCTACTCAGTTTTGTTTGTTAAGAGAGGGTAACTATTGGGCTCTGGGCTACTATAATGGGCTGTTTAGAGAACAAAGAAAGTTTCAGAGTGCAAAGTAAAACTCCACTCACATCGCTGGTTGAAACCAGCACTGTAATATTTACATTTTGTGTCTTATAATAAATTAAAGTACCTTACAAAAATCATGCAGCAATTATAATCAGTTCTGTTGCATTTCTTTTGTTTACATTGTCCTGTACATCTTGTTCTTTGGGGAAGTAGTTATGGCAATTTATGAAATACTATTTAGATATTAAACAGTTGCCATTTAAATGCATCTAAAGAGAATGAAAACTTGTAAATTTCGCGACCAAGATGCTTAAATTAGCAATGGATTCTATTACAAGTTAAAATATCTGCCTTACCTATTTCAACAAGTCAGTATTTAAGATGCAATTTTTATTCTAACTGCTAACAAACTACATTACTGAAATTGCCAAATTGTCCTACAATTGTTTAACAAATGTTCATCAAGCCATATTAACATTACTTTTGGGCAAAAAGTGAGACTGGAATACAATTAGTTGGCAAGAACAGGTATGCAGATAACGAAAAAAAAGTCTGCCTTTTAAGAAAGTTAGTTATATAAAAAATAAGGGTTTAAATTATAATGTTGCAGAGAATAGAGTCACAAACGTAAACACTTCTTACACCTGGAGCAAGAAAATCTGAGAATATGGTAACCACTAAAGCCTTAACAGCTGAAAACTGCTCCCTGGATTCGTGCCATGTAAAAGTAGACTGCAGAGAAACTCTTTACCAAGGTCTTCTCTGGGGCCAGGATTTTGTTATGTGAATAGTATCAAAGGGGTAGCCACGTTAGTCTGCATCCACACAAAAAATGAGGAGTCCGGTGGCACCTTAAAGACTAACAGATTTATTTGGGCACAAGCTTTTGTGGGTAAAAAAACCCCACTTCTTCAGTTGCAGCTTTTTTTCCTCTGTGGGATGCTAGTTATTCTGAGAATGCCACTGAATATTTGCACCTTCATCTGGAGGTAGTAGTTCCTGTTTTGATGATGTATATTGAAAATATTGTCATCCTCGAAATAATCCAAGTAAGAAGGCAAAGAAGATATGGGATTTACTTTCACATAACAACGAGGAGTCTGGTGGCACCTTAAAGACTAACAGATTTATTTGGGCATAAGCTTTCGTGGGTAAAAAACCCACTTCATAGTTGCACATTGTTCTGGTAGTCATATTTGGCCAATACGGCCTGGTAATTAGTCAACCAGAACTGAAAAGTGGCTGATTAATACACTTTTCTGCCAAAGAGGTCCAAGCATTTCTCGTCATATGGGGTGGATTTAAACTGGTATTGGCAGTCCCTAGAATTAACTGCATCCACAACGATAGAATTTGGAGACAGGTGGGAAATGAAAAATTCTGCGCCCTTCACCTGCACAAAATGCTTTTTTGTCTGCTCACTTGCATGTCGGTGGGATGGACGCAGGAGTCTGCCATATAACTCTGGCAAGATCCAGTACTGCCTCATTAACTGGGACAATGTCCACCAGTTTGTGGTAAGGCTCAGTCATTTCATGCAGCTGTATTTGCAGGGCAGCTGCCACTCTCTGAGCTAAGTCCTGGAATTATTTAAAATCATCCACCATGGTTGGTGGAGAGGGCATCACCGCCTCAACAGGTTAGGACAATGAGTGATGAGCTTGAGTGCCTTCCCTTTCTGCCTCAGCTTCAACTTCCTTCCCCAGTTGCTCAGGAGGTTCCAAACTCTTTGATGCCGCAGCTGAAGGACGGTGCCTCCTTGCCTGTTGGTATGCCATACTAGGGACCTGGGAGGCTTGTTACCTTTGAGCCTGCCTGGGGCCCCAGTACGGCCATTGAGGGTATGTGGCTGGTGCTGGAGATTGAGGGGCAGGCTGGCAATATGCCTGGTATCCATGATGAAATTGGGACCTATAGGTGGGTAGGATGAGCGATGGGAACTCATGTCCTCTCACTCACTATCTGACTCTGGTCTGATGAGAAGAAAGGTGGTGCATGGCATGGAGATGTCAGAGTCCAATGCTCTGGGAGAACTCAGCATCGGAACCCTGGTACTGAGTAGTGGCGAGTCCAGCATGTTGAACACAGAGAGGTTTCCAGTGCGCAATGGAAACTTGATGGTGCAGACGTTAGTGCCACTGGTTGTTGGTGGCAAGAGGCCTGTATTGACTGAGTCAGAGATGCAGACCTAGTCATATGGCCCATTGGTGCCATGCACATTTGGGCTGGTGCCAGTGACAGCATCAATGTAGCCTTCCCCAGGGCAGATCTTCCATGCATTTAATGCCCCTGCAGTACTGGTACTTCTTTGCCAATGCCCATCGGGTCTTTGGACAGACTGATTTGCTCTGTTGGCTCAGTACTGCGCCTGCCCTGGGTACCATCTCGAGATGGCTTCAGTGCTGTCGGTACCGATGGAGCCGGAGATCATTTCTGGCTCGATCAGGGCTCACTACGAGGACTCAGACATTTTCTTAGCGGTCTTGAGTGAGTGACTCATCTCCTTGGGATCTCCTGCCTTCGACCTAGAAGGTTGCGGTGATAGCTCTCGTCAGGACTCCGGGGGTTGAAGGGCCGATTCCACGAGCAGGAGTTTAAGCCTTAACTCTCTGTCCTTCCTGGATCTGCTTTTAACTGCTGTCACCAACCACATTTTTTTTGGATTGTGCTTTTTCCCCCCAGGCAGCGAACGCACTGCTAATGTCCATCCATCACTGGGATGGATTCTTTTCAGCTACGACACTTTTTGAAGCCTGAAAAGCCAAGCATATCCTTGTCCAGTGGGGTCGCTCCCCCCTCAACCCCTGCACCGGGGTTGGTGGGAGGCAACCCTTTTCTACTAATTTTTTTTTTCCCCTTTTCTTAGCACGGGCAACTAAAAACAAACAAGGTACTAAAAGAAAAGGGTTCCAAGGGAAGCTAAAATTTGCAAAACTATAGGGAGTTAATGATCTGTGAACAGACAGCTCTTAGCTCAATCTCTAATCAGGGGTGGTTGTGAAGGAACTGAGGACGAAATGCCCAGGCACACTGGCTAGCCTCATGGCAGGCAAGAGGCATGCATTCGTGGGAGGGACAGACTGATACTGAAATTCTCCAATCAGCAGTGTGGGGGCGCACACACACCTACAGTGGAGCACCCATAGGGTCACTACTCAAAAAAAAAAAATCTGTTATTTTATTGAGGTAGTGAACAACAGCACCAGTCAGTAGCAGGGCGTTATTGTGCTAGGTATATAAGTAGATATTGCATCGGTCTCAAAAATCTTGTAAAGATAGACTTGGCTTTTGTTTTTGCCATTATGTGGTTCAACCCCCGTCTGAGCAGATCTAGAGGACACTATGGTAAAATGTTTGTGCCCTGTGTGAGCACTGGGGTTCACACAATTGCTACCACTGGTGAATTGTACCAGTGGAGATTCTTTAAAATATTAGTATAGAAAACGTGTTAGAATGCATAAAACTTTCTACCCTGAATACTGCGATCACTTAAAAGATGGCAATGTGGTTTACTCAGCCAGCGTATACAAGCCATTCCTATCTGCTTCCCCACTCCACCCAAGACTTCATTTTCTATTGCTTTTTCTCTCCATGAGCATCTTGTCACAGAATAACAAAACTAATATCAAGTTGCAAATCTGTGGTACCAAGAGTACTGAGTAACCTACAGTGTAGAAGACACTGTGCTGACACCACAGAATAAGTATCAGCCCCACAGACCTCAGTTTGTTTAGGCCTCCTTCAGTGCTTAAATATCAAGATGAAAGGGGTCTTAGATGGCACTAGCAGTAACCTGTGTACACACGAGCACTTGATGCTTGTCAAGGGGGGGGGGGGGGGGGAGAGGAAGGAGGCTACAATACAGCAAGTGAATTAACACTTTACTGGAGATGTTCCAAATTCCTAGAACTCCATACTTGGCCCCTCAGTAAGCAGGAAAAATAGTTGGCATAGGAAGAACACAAAAATAGTTACAGATTTTAAAACATTTATTTATGGGATGTTCTGTACTTGCATTAAGGATAGTACTACTTATGGCTACAGAAAAAAAATTTCTCCAGCAAGACAAAGTAATGAAAAAGATTTAATACCCAATATTTTCTAAGGGTGTTGCCCATATACCACTGACAATTCCACTGACGCCCATTTAATATTTTACCACATTAAACTATAGGAATTTACTCATCCCCCTACTCCACTGTAGTTGATCAATGTCTGCAGGTTCAGCTGAGTTTAAAGTAAAAACAGCTGGCATCCAAAGAAACTCTTGCTGCTGAGTTTTTACACTTGCAGAAAGCAGGCCTTCTGTAAATTATGCACTGAATAGGTCATATTAGTAGCTATTTACAGATATTTTCTCCTCTCCCACATTAAGGAAACTGCTTGTCAGAAGAAAATCCTCTTGAAAATTTTTCAATGTCAAAGTAAAACACATGTAGCTTCTCTCCCCATTCCACCTTTTAAAATAAATATCTAAAAGCAAATAAATTAAGTAGTCTGAAAAAAAAAAAAGTCATTTATAGAGATTCAGCATATATCATCTAGATGTGAAGATTTAGTCAGCTGCCATTTACTTACACCTGACAATATGTTTAGAGCTTTTTTTAAAAAAAAGGTAATCCCTGTGATTGTGCAGTTTCCAAACTTTGCTTCACTCTCGTCTCCACCCCCACAAAGAAGGAAAATCTGCTCCGAGAGATAGGACTATACTCAGTGTTGTGAGGGGGACTGCTCTATCCCTGCTCAGCCCTTTTGTCTTTGGCCTCCCACAGCATTGCTGTGGTCACTGAGCATTACTATCCCTATTGAAGGATAGAAGTCTTGCTCCACATTGGCCTTAACTCTGCCCCCATTTAATTTTTTTGCCAACTAAGCCCATCACAGAGGAAAGGGGAAGAGCAAGTTGAAATCTGTTTCCTCCACGAAGGGTGGTGGCAAGTCAGCTACTGTAGCAGTTCTGCATGAGGCAGTGAAGTAGTAACAAGAGGTGACCGACTACTACTTTCACTTCCATAAGGATCTCAAAGCACCTTGCAAACATTTATTAAGCCTCATAATGCCTTATGAGATGGGCAAGTATTATTCCCATCTCATAAGGCATGAAGAAAGAGTCAGATGTTGAACAATTTTCTAAAGGTCACATAGGCAGAAAGTCTGTGGCATAGGTGAAAACAGAACCCAGTCACCCAAGCCCTCTACCTTAGTCGCTCATCTTTCCTCATCTCTGGTAGATGGTGGAGATAGGGAAACTCCCAGAATGGGAGTGTAGCAGGGTGCTGTTGCAGAAGCACCAAATTAGCTCCTGACCGGTCATCTCCAATCAAGGGAAGCAGATTGGGGTTGAGGGAAAAGGCCTGATGCTGGCCTGAGGATTGGCAACACCCGGTGGCCTGACAAACCAAGGTTGGAAGGGAGCCAGAAGGCAGGGGGCAGCAAGGTGGAAGTCAGTCAGGGAGGGAGCTGGAGGCCTCCTAGCTGAAGGCTGACTCTGCCTTTAAAGCTTGTATATAGATGGACACTGGTGGTGGGACAATCTTAAGTAAATAAAGATATGGGTGTTGCACAACCCTGAAGCCTCTCTGAGCCTTACTGGGGAGAGCAAGCAGGCCCTAGGAAGAGAGAGACGGCTCCGCGAACCCCGTTACAGGGAAGATAAAAAGGAAGAGTGATCTTGTATCCAGATCTAAATTAAAATGACCTCTTTAGCTGCCACATCACATTGCAAACGTGTGTTTGCATTTTCATCCCCAAGTCTCCTTCAGTATTACTGTTTTCCAGTCTTCC
Organism: Chrysemys picta bellii; assembly: GCF_011386835.1. NCBI lineage: Eukaryota > Metazoa > Chordata > Testudines > Emydidae > Chrysemys > Chrysemys picta. The sequence goes on from NC_088792.1 coordinate 75,156,300, forward strand.
CTCATTATTGAATATCTGTGTTTGATTACCTTCCTCTAAACTAAATCATGATATTTTCTGTCTGTTTGTAGTTTGTCTAGTGTTCACATTTTTTTTAAACCTGATTTGTATTGGCAGCACCTGCAATTTTTATCATGCTATTTACTCCCTTTTTCAGACCATTAAGATATTAAACCCCAGATCCAACCACATCCTCCTCCAATACTGCTCATAGCTTTTTCAAGCAACAGCATGAAACTGACCCAAACCTTGTTGGTTTTGCTTCTGCACACAGGATTCTGAAGCACAGGGGAAACTAACAAGATTCCATGCAGTTTTTGTTCTGCCACAAATGAAATGTATGAGCAGCAGCAATGGCACTGAAATAGTCTGAAGTCTTGAGAAGACAGTACTCCATCAGTTTATACCCTATTTATATGTTGAATGGTATATTTACAAACCACAAGGGATAAAAGCTCGCTTTTTCAAAAAGAAAAAAAGCTTAGAATCAGCAGGCAGTCGTCAGCACTCACCCAGGGAGGCTTCCTACTTATCCATTATAATCAGATTTTTTTTCCCCCAACCCCTTGTCCCTGGCCTACAGGACTCAATCTAATTAAGAAAACCGCTTTATTGTTGAAATAATTAAACAAAAACGGTGCAATTTCCAGAAATGTTTTCAATATATATTATGGCAGTTGTAAAGAGAGATTTCTTTTTAAAAAATTGCTTACTGCTAATGTTCTGAATGAAGAAAAAGGATATAAAAGTTAAGCTTAATGGCATGGTTCTTAGAATTTTATAGTGTAGTCCATCATTACTCTCCATATGCATGCATGTTAATCAGAGCAATGTAGTGCACTGAAGGGAAATAGACCGCTCATGCTGTAAAGTTATATTAAGATTTTAAAAACCACTTACTCTCTAGTTCTTCTTTCTCAAAGTTTGTGTTGACAGTAGAGCTAGTTTTGCCCATATCCACAACAGCTTCTTCATCATGACCCTAAAGAAACAAACACAATATGGATTTGTTTCACTTTCAATAACCCAACCAGAAATCCAAACTCATTTCTACCAGAACACATTTAAGAATGGGTTATACAATACACTCAGACATACAATTTATAAAGACAGCAGAGTTCAAATTCCTGCTTCAGAAGTTGTTTTATATCCATTTTCTGATACAATAATAAAATAAAGAGTCCAACTTGTGGAGGAGGAAGAAGAGGAAGTGGAGTTATATGTAGAAATATATTTTTATTTTCTATGAAAAAAATCCTTTTACTACTGAAGGAAAATATTCTGCTTGTAGGAAATATCACTATGATGAAATATCACTATGATCCTGTGCATCATTAAAACAATTGACATTACCTAATAGTAAAGGAGAACTTACAAAATATTTCACTTAGACTGAGAAGACACTACAGAATACCTTTTGTACATATGCATTTATCTTTTGACTGCGTGCGCTTCTCGTGACAAAACAAAATTGGATCCAGCTGTCTTGACAATGGCACACACAAAAACTTTAGAGCCCTGTTTTGGCTAATGCCAAATTAAATTAAATGGGATAGATTAGGGATGCAGCACAAGTGATGTATTTGTATTATAGTAGCTCCACTCAGTGACCAGAAGGCCGTTGCGCTAGATGCTGTACAAACACAAAACAAGAAGAAAGTCATTAGCACAAAGAACTTACCATCTAAGTATAAGACAAGAAGAACTAGATAGAGAAAGATGGGGGGGTACAAGGAAACAACGAGATAGTGATCAATATGCTAGGCAGTGGTCTCAGCACCAGCAGCCTATCCGTTCTAGTTTTCTGTAGGCATCATAACCAAGGAGAGTTTTAAGGAGGGATTTGAAGGTAGATAATGAGGTACCTTTTGCAGATGTTTATGGGGAGCTTCTTGCAAGCATGAAGGGCAGGCATCCAGGGAGAATATATAAAGGTGTTTGTTTGAAATTTTAACGAATGATGGTGGCTGACATCTGGCTAATCAAGAGGCAGCCTTTTGATGTTGAACAAGAGACAGGTAGAGGCCTTAAAGGCCTTAAAATTGAAGGCAAATAGCTTATGCTTCCAGGTCACAGTGCCTCTAAATAAAAGCACTGCACTACAGAAATATCAGACTGTCTTCATAAAATGCTAGGCCAAAAAATTTCAGTGTTCAGATTCACAGAATAACTGGATTTTTCCAAGCTTCTAGATTGCTCCTCCTCAAGAAATAAACAAAGTTTAAGGATAAAAGATACTGACAAGAAGCAGTTTATGTTCAACAGTGGAAGAAGTTCACTTAAATAAGATAACCCATGCTGGTTTATTAAATGACTTAGAACTAAAACTCAATCCAAAGACTGTAGAAAAATATGCTGAACAGCATACTTTTGTAGAGACCGTCTATGTAAGCTTCGCCAGCATGAACAAATAGTATGAGAGTCAAAGTCGCTCTGCAACTATCTGTACAACTTAAAATTGCCCTGAAGAGGGCCTTGATGTAGCATAGTAACCTTGTTGTGGTGAAGAGGCTTGCATATTCCAATGATCCTTAGAGCTATGTTTTTGGGAGCTTCATGCTCCTGGTAGGGTCTCCCAACGTGAACAGGTCTGAGGGGAGGTCCCAGACAAAGCACAGTCCAATCCCCTAAGTCCTCAACTGCGGATCAGGCGGAAGAGGTTCTTTGGATCTCAGCAGCTATGAAAGCGGATGAAGGCTGCAGCAAGTTGGAGATCTCTAGTCTTCTTGGACTTTCCCTGCCACTGGGCCCCAGACCTCCAGCTTGTCATGATCGTGTCGTCTTTGTAGGCACACCAGCTTCCCCACATTAAAAGAAATCAAGCGCAAGCTTCTACCATGGAAAATAACATCTTTCCAACCTTCCAAATCCTGTGGAGACAGGCCAGTGGTGACAGAGACAGGATTAGTGAATCTGGCAGTCCCTATCCACAAATCTGCACATAGGCGGCAGTAGTTAGATGGTCATCTGGCACCTGGACTGAGACGGGGTGTAATTCAGCAGCTACTATCATGACTGAGCAGTCCTCTTTAGGATCCCCTCTGCTCACCCTGCATGGGGAGAGGGCTAGAAAAGGTGCCCTAAACCTAGGCTGTCTCACCCACTCCTGAGTGGATTACCTGGTCCAGTGGGATCACTCTGCCTGCAGTCAAAGCTATAAGACAGTGACTTTTGCTACATGGAATGTTTGCATCCTGATGGACAAAGATGATGTACAACCGGAAAGAAGAACTGCTATCATCGCCAGGGAACTAAACCTCAACGTTGCTGCCCTGAGTGAGACAACGTGCCCATATGAAGGTCAACTGAGAGAAGAAAATGGAAGCCACACCTTTTTCTGTAAAGGAAAATCTGCAGAGGACAGGCACATTCATGGTACCGGTTTTGCAAGTAGGAATAAGTTTGTCAGTCAGCTTACAGAATTTCCTGTGGGAATCAAAGAATGTCTTATGACTCTTCGTATTAAGCTCAGAAACAACCAGTCTGCTGCTGTCATCAGTGCATATGCCCCAACAGTTGATGCTGTCAAGGAACAATTCTATACGGATCTTGACAGAGTCCTGACCAACACTCCCAAGGAGGACAAGATCATTCTCCTCGGAGATTTTAACACTAGAGTCAGGCATGAGTCAGATCTCTGGAATAGCACTATTGGAAAAGGAGTAGGAGGAAAGGCCAATTCCAATGGCATCCTCCTCCTGAGCAAATGTGTAGAACACGGCCTGGTCGTCACAAACACCCTCTTTGGACAAAGTAAAACGTACAAGACCACCTGGAGAGAACTCGCTCCAGGCATTAGCGCCTTGACTATGCTATTGTTAGGCTCGAGATCAGAAGGAGGTCCGCATCAAAGGTGCCATGCCTGGAACCGATGACTGTTGGACAGACCATCACCTTATTAGATCTACCATGAATTTCTAGACCACTTCAAGACAGGCAAAATCTGTACAAAAGAAATTCAGTGTCAAGTCCCTTGAAGATATAGTGACTCGGGAAACTTCAGTAGTGTCTCCAAGAAAGGTTCGCCACTATGCCTATAGCTGACGACGATAATGAAAATTTCTGGAAGGGATTAAAGACTGCCATTCTTTCAGCATATGCTGAGTCCATTGGCTGTGTCACCCACCATCACCAAGATTGGTTTGATGAAAATGATGCTAAGATTCAGGGCCTGCTCAACCAGAAAAGAAAAGCTCATTGCATATGGCAAAATGACATATTACATGAGCAGGGGGGAACGGGGGGGGGGGGGGGGGGAAGCCATACAAGCAACTCAAGGCTGAAGCCCAAAGGAAAATCCATGACATTAAAAATAAGTGGTGGTGAGAAAAGGCCAAGGAGATTGAGATTTATGCTGATAAACATGACATAAGGAACTTTTTTCAGACAATAAGAGCCATTTATGGTCCATGGTCCCACATCACTCCGAGCCCAAAGAGGGGTCGACGTATTTTAAGGACAGCAAAGCCATCAAAGCCAGGTGGAAGGAGCATTTTGAGTTACTCCTGAACCATGAGTCAATTCTCTTTATCTATGGGTAGGTCTACACTACCCGGTAGTTTGGCAGCAAGCAAATCGAACTTCTGGGTTCGACTTATCGCGTCTTGTCTGGACGAGATAAGTCGAACCCGGAAGTGCTCGCTATCGACTGCGGTACTCCAGCTCGGCGAGAGGAGTACCACGAAGTCGACGGGGGAGCCTGCCTGCCGCGTCTGGACCGAGGTAGGTTCGAACTAAGGTACTTCGAACTTCAGCTACGTTATTCATGTAGCTGAAGTTGCGTACCTTAGTTCGAATTGGGGGGTTAGTGTAGACCTGCCTATACCTCAACAACATGAAAGAATCTCTTGCCGACCCCCCCACCACCACCACATACGCAAACCAAGGACAACAAGGCAGCAGGGCCAGATGGCATACCACCTGAAGTCTACAAGTTTGGAGGTGAAGAACTGCTAAGGAAGCCCCACAAACTTTCTTCATATCTGGTATAATGAGAAGATTCCAGAAGACCGAGAAACGCTAACACTGTTACAATCTTTAAGAAAGGAGATAACTTCCACATTCCAACTTAGCAAGGCATTGCCTTGCTATCTACAGCAGAGAAAATTCTTGCTCATATCCTCTTAAACTGATTACTTCCCCTTGCTGAGGAAATATTGCCAGAATCTCAGTGTGGTTTTAGACCATCCCGCGGGACAACCGACAGGATCTTCATTGCCTGCCAAATCCAGAAAAAGTCTTGGGAGCAAAATAAGGACCTGTACATGGCCTTCAAATCGATTTGACAAAGGCCTTCAACTCCATGAATCACGAATCCCTGTGGAAGGTGCTGGCCAGATTTGGCTGCCCTCCCAAATGTATTAAGGTCCTAAGGCTTCTCCATGATGGTGGAGTGCGCCCCTTCGCCAGGTTGTAGCACTCCAGGATGCAGGATGTGATCAATGACGAAATTCACTGAGAAAAGACAGGAAGACCTTTCATTCTGTCCGCCATGAATAACTGGATCGACTCTCAGAACAGCTTCATTCTCTCAATGTAGAAGGCTAGCGCTTGGTGGACAGCCAATGAGCGCTTGCATTTTATCTGTCGGGTGGGGCGGGGGGGGTCAGCTGCCTTGGCTGACTCCCCCCATGCATGCATGTTTGATTAATCAATAAAGGAGCCTCAAGCTCTCTGATCAAAATCAATCATGTGGTCGATTTTCCACAACAGGATAGACAACTTCAAATAGTCCCTAGTTCTCAGAGTATACAACTTGTGTTTTGGATCCTGTAACCTTGACTTCCTTCTGACCAGTCTTTTAAAGCTATGTGTGTTGTGCACTACCATCCTAAGAGAACAGTAGTCTCTACTTTTGCCACATGTTTTGACTTTCAATGTATTAATGTGTTTCCTAGACATTTAGTGCAAACCAAGCCCTCTTTTTAGCAGCCAAGTAATCTGAGCATTCATTTTTGGAACATTATGAGGAACAGAAGTGAGTGAAAATGGTATATTCACCTTCTTTTACAGAAATAAGTTTTCATCCACTTTTTAAACCTATGTGGTAAGTCCCCTGTTAGACATACCCAAGAAACTAAGATAAGTGAATTCTCCCTCCCCCTAATCCCACCAGCCCTCTCGTCCGGTCTGGAATTAGGGTTGCTGTGCCAGGGCAGTGGGTGCTATTGTGGGTGGCCAGTGTCCCCTCTGCAGTTTAGTATAGTGCATCCATTGACTCAGGAAGCTACCTCTGCCCCTGACATAAGTGCACAACCTGTTTGGTTGCAGATTTAGTTAGAGAATACAGTCAGATTCAGAGGCAAGTTAGTTCTAGTTTTTGGGTTGTATCTGATTTATTTCAGGATCTTATTCTGATTCTTTAGAATCAGAATTGTTTCCATCCTACAAGTTTACCCAAATCAGATTTCATTTTGCAACCACTGTTCAACGTCAAATTCCTTTCCTGTAAATAAGAGCCAAGCTAGTCACCCCAAATTTCCATAGCTGCACACCGACTGTAGCATTTACAATAACTTGAATTTCTTGTTAAACACTATCTATATCTATATCTATCTCAGTTAGTCTACAGGAAAAGTATGTGTATTAACAATGGTTAGATTGTATAAAGGGGAAAAGAGGTAGTGCTAGTCAGGGGCGAAAGTAACTCAGGACACTTACTGGTATGGGGCCGGCTCCAGCCCCCGGAAGGAGCGGGGCCTCAGGCAGAAGGGGCAGGACTGGGGGGTCAGCATCCCCCAGCCAGCCCTTCCAGCCCACCTGGTCCACGCCACCCAGGGCTCCCGTGGCAATTTAAAGGGCCCAGGGCAGCTGCTCCTTTTGCCACGTCAGCGGCCAAGGGAGAGCAAAAGGGGAAGGGACATTAAAGCGCTGCAGTGTCCTTTGCCGCAGCAACGCTTTAACGTTGCTGCCCCCCCCCCCTCGTTGGCGGCTCTGCCGGTAAGGACCCTACCAGCAGGGCCGCCAATGGGGAGGCAAAAGGGGCAGGGACATTAATGTGGGCTGGGTTCATGCCGGTGCGGGTTCTTATCGGTACACCGTACCGGCCCGTACCAGCTCACTTTCACTCCTGGTGCTAGTTATGCAACGAGAAAAGTAGAAGGAGAAAGAACTGCAAGACAGGCTGGTGCAAATGCATGATGGGTTTATAAACAAAAGGCAATTCAGAATAGGATCCTGAAGAATGTGGTATTCAATGGGCATTTCTGGATGTACAGTATTCTGTACACACTAGTCTGGACAGCATAGTCTTGGGGAGGATAGAGAGAAAAGGAATTATAACTACAAAGTCATAGATTAAGATTTCAGGAGGTTGAGGCAAAGTAGCATCTAATGAGCAAAGTTATGGAAATGACAACAGCCATTTATTAACATAAGAGATGTGGTAGAAGTTCAGAGTCAAGGAAATGCCCTAGTTAAAGAGATTCAACTTAGAAAAAAGATTAAATAACTTGTTCCATCCAAGTTCTCATACTGCTCGCATCCATATGATGGCTAAGCACATTCCAGAAGTACATTTAACAAATGTGCTTGCTATCTGTCATGTGTTCGCTCTCCCCTTCCTCCCTTACTTCCCAGGGGAAATTTCGGGGGGGGGGGGGGAGGGGGGGGCTTTTTTGTTTTTATTTCATTTCATTTTGTGATGTACCATGCACTGTTAGTGAATGTAATGTCAAAAAGTGCACCCTGGTAATATATCTAGGGAAAAAACAATGTAATGCATTGATCCAACAGGAAGGAAAAGTCTGGAAAGAGTAGTGTTGAAAAAGACCTACAGGGTCATGTGGAGATATGTCTGCTATTCAATAAGGCTGCAAATTAGCCCAATGTAATATTGAGCTAAATAGACAACGGTATAACATCACAAAAGCATGGAGACAAGTATAGTAATTATCTATGCACATCATCATACAAACTCATTGAAGTCAATGGCAAAGTTCCCACTGACTTTCATGATGCAGGATCAGGGTTTACATGACTCTGGTGCATGACATCAGATTAATTAAATCCTGGGCAACCCATTATCAGAAAGACAGACAAGTTGAAAGAAAAATTATTAGAAGGAAGGAATAACTAAGTATTACAAATGAATAAAAAATTAAATTATGCCTCTTGAGTATGCTTAAGGACACAACAGTCCAGTATGTGACATTGTGCTATCAAAACACACATATTAAACTGAAAATAAATCTCGCCCCATTACCTTCTTTCAGTTACAGTATTTGAGCGGTTACTTTTAACTATATTGGGTATAAGATTTTCAGAGAGAAAAAAAAGTGTGATTTTCAAATCACCTACATTGCTTTAAATATGGAAAAGAAAAAAAGAAAAATATTTAAAAGGAAAAGTTTTAGAGCATCAAATGAAGACAGTTTTGCCCAGACCATTGTGAAAGTCCACAGTGTAATGGCAGATAGAACAAGCGAACATTTAAAAAAAAAAAAAAAGCTACAAGTGGAATAAGTTTCTCAACACCACATTTTGGAAACTGTATTTTGCAGTATCACTTAAGCTGACATCACTATTTACCATCCGTTGTTCTTAATGACACAAATGAAAGAGATACGTTGCCAATTTTGCACATACAGAAGTGGCCTTCAAATCTCCATCACATGAAAGCGGCACATCTATTGAGATTAGATTACCAAAGGCATGCATGCCCTTGTAAACCGTCCTGTTACACTGCTATCTCAGTGTATCCAATTTATGCAGAGACTCTTCCAAGAATAAACTACTAGGAACCACAAACATTTTACATCCAGAAAGCATATCATTCATAACCTTCATTCTTTGGAAAGACAATACTACATTAGGGGCATCATATTTGTAAAATCAGTTAGAACCAAAAAACAAATATTTTAAACCTAGGTCAGACATAAGTAATTAACTGTTCAGTTAAACTATAATACTAACTTCAAGACATAGCGTCTCTCTTGCTAAAGATAGATATATAGGGTATAGACTTCCAATAATCATATAAAATCTGCCAGGCCAGTTTTAGCTAATAAAACTAAAGAGGCAGCTGTTATAGCTTCACATTTAAAAAAAAAAAAAAAAAGTCAGGAGGCATAAGCCTGCATTCTAGTTTCTGGATAAAGAGTAAACTAACTAGGACTGTGTGAACCTATTTAGTTGCCCTTCTCTGGCAATTCCATGTGAACAGCGCAGAATAAACTGATTAGCGTTACCAACTGTCCCTTTGCAGTCTTCAGTGGTTTCCATGTGTGAAATATTACTTGTGCTGATCCTACAGACACAAAAAGAAAGACGGAAGAGAGCAGTGGGGGTAGAAAACAAAAGCAAAAGTTAAAACTCATTCTGGACAAATTCAATAGATTGAAATTTCAGTTTCGCTCTTTTTTGTTAAGGAATAGGAATTAAATGCTTTGGGGATTTTTTCCTTCCTTTATTTTTTATTAGACCTTTTACTCTTCTTGAATATATATTTTTTTATAAGCAATGACTATGCTGTCCCAAAAAAAGTGGGGAGGGGAGAAGGGGCAGGGTGATTTAGTGCTTTTCTGACATGCCTCTTACTGGCTGTTTCTAAAAGGGGAGCAGCATGTTTTTCATCTGTGGATACTTTGACCTAGGACAGACCCTAGGATGAATTCCTGTAGTTGTGGGAAGATTCTGCTGGTGAGCTGTAGAAAACTGAAAGAATGCTCACCTGCTTCCCCAGACTGCTGAGCACCCATACGAGTATTGTAGGAGGGACTTTGGTACCCCTTAGAGCTGTACTCATTAAAGACAGATGGCATTTAAGTACACCCAGCAAGACTTAATCTCTCCTTCCCCAAAATATGCTCTAATGATTTGACTGTATGAGAAACTGAGTCCTATCTCTATGTTCTGGACAGTATGGACTTCCCAGTGCTGTTTGCTCTCAATGGTGAAATCGAGGCTGTGAGGAGTAGGATTGAGACCCCTTCCTGCCTTTAAGATACAGAGCTCTTTTCTCCGGCAAACTGGATGAGAATAGGCAAGGTACAAGTCCCATTTCTGCTACCCATTACAACAGACATCCACAAACTGTGCATACCTTAAATTCGGAGCACTTATTTGCCCGCTCAACAATACTCCCACTTAGAGGAGGAATGGAAAGTCTCAGAGTGCACACAAGAAAGGTGTCTGCACAGACCAAATGCACCAAACATACTTCCTTCCCCAAGGCGGAAAGCTTAGAAGAAAGGGGTTTTAACCCTTACAAGCTCACTACTTGCTAACTAATGCTAGGAAAATTGTCTTTTAGAAAGGAAGCCAGGGCCATCTGGTATTTCTGCTGTAGGCAGGACATCTAGGCAGCTTGAGAAAGAGGGAGCACCAAGATTATGGATTTTAAGACACAGCTTGCAATGACCCCAGAAGTACTGCAGCGAGGAGACAACCCAGTACTGCAGGCTAGTAGAAGCATTCTGCAGCAGAATGAGTGGCCTATAGCAGCATAATGGGATCTTGGTCCATGACTGGGTCTCCTAGGCACTGTATCACAACACAAGTAAATAAAAATTAAAAAGGTTAGAATACCCACCCACTTTGAGTGCTGAGACGGTATGTCCTCTCCTGGTTTTCCTACCTCCCTAATCACTCGTTCAGCATGCCCTTTGGAGGGCCCTCCTTATTCCCACTTCAACTTTCTGCAGGGGTTCCACAGGGCTCTGTCCTTGGGCCCCATTCTTTTCTCCATCTACACCTTCTCTGGGTAATCTTATCTACAAACACAAATTCAACTACCATATACACCTCTACCCAGATATAACACAACCCGATAGAACACGAATTCAGATATAATGCGGTAAAGCAGTGCTCTGGGGGGCGGGGCTGCACACGCTGGTGAATCAAAGCAAGTTTGATATAATGCGGTTTCACCTATAACGCGGTAAGATTTTTTGGCTCCTGAGGACAGCGTTATATTGAGGTAGAGGTGTATGTCAAAGCAGGAATTTTCTGTAATATTTTTATGACCCTTATGTGTGCCCCTGTTTCTCTCTGCACTTTGCATTGTTAAAAGGTTTTTTTTAATCTGCTCCTAGAACAGCACAGAAGGCATGAGGTATGCATGTGAGTTAGCTATCTGGGAGAAACAAATAAGGTCATTCAAGAACTGGTTGAAACTAACCCCATCATCAACAGAGGATCTAGCAAGACAAAGATGCCCCAATGACTGAACAACAAACACCTAACAGCAGGAAACCCCAGCATGCACAACGTTTGAACTGAGCTGGAGAATACAAAAACGTCTGGAGACTGGAAGATGATGGGCACTTTTGGAGGGACTAGGAAGCTCTGACCTGTGGAGACAAAGAGGGACAAAGAAGATAGCCAGGAATGGAGTCCATCACAGTTTGGCTGATGGCACTGGGTAGGCCAGGATGAACTTTGACTTAACTTCCACCTCTCTGTGCTAACCTATGCACCTTTAGATTCTGTATGCCAGGTGATTAATAGTTACCTTGTTTTGAAAAAAAAAAGCAGCCTCGTGTCACTGCAAATACTCAGTGAGAGCCCTGAGCCCTTAGAGGACACAGTACACGCCTCCCACAGGACTCTGGCTTGGCTGGATTCACTGCAGGGAGCCATGGAGAGAGATAGATCATTGGTGCCGAAGGCCCCAATCTTAAGAGTCTTGGAGGCCACAGGCCTGCCCCTTGTAGAACTGAATTGGTCTCTGGGGCCCGGCACACTATCCAAGTCACCCCAGGAGACTGGTTACAGGCTGGAGCCTAGACAAGACCCTGTGACACCATCTCTATGCTGATGACTCTCAGATCTACCTTTGTACATCTACCTGTCTCCTGTCAAAACTAAAATCTTGGCCTGTCTCTTCTGCCATCTCCTTGCGGATGTTTAACCATCAGCTCAAGATAAACATGGTTAAACAGAGCTCCTAATCTTCCCTCCTCCCTCCCCATGTCCCCCTCACTTTCACCTCCTTTCTCAACTGCTGTGGACAACGCCACCATCCTGCCTGTCACTCAAGCCAGTAACCTGGGCATCATTTTTGACTCATAACTCTTAGTTCTCACATTCAGGTCATAGCTAAATCTTGCCAATTATTTCTATATAACGTCTCCAAGAAAAGGCCTTTCCTATCCATCCATACAGCTAAAACTCTCACCAAAGCTCTCAACATCTCAATTACTGCAACATCCTTCTCTCTGGTCCTGACAAATGCAATTTGACCAGCTCATATCCATTCAGAATTTTGCTAATCAGATCATTTTCCTAACCTGTCACTTTGGCCATGTTATCCCGCTCTGATTCCCTCTACTGGCTCCCTCCTCCTCTTTTGCATCAACCATAAGCTGCTTGTATTCACTTTCAAGGCCCTTTATGGCCTACCCACCCCACCTATCATTTCTCATTCACTATCGAGCTGTTTATGTTCGCCTCCAATTGGCCTATGACGCCAGCTGTTGAAATTCATATTAATATGGGAAATCAAGAGACACTATATTTAACCAGAATTCCTTTATTTAGTCCAAAAAACAAATGGTATTTTATACAATTACTCTAAACATGCCTGACAGCCTAAAAATAAGCAGTCACTATATTGACTACAGTAACAAAGTATTTATAAGTAGGTGGTCAGTATACTCACAAATAGGCCACACTTAGGGAAAGTAGTCTCATGCTAGGATGTTATAGCATTATCAGGTAGGGTCTGAAAAAGAACACTCAAATTCATAACTTTTTATACCCTTCAACAAATGAGGTCATTGCTAATTATTAACTTCAGCTGAAAACCAATGAGACACAATTCATGCTTAGGATTTACAACCTTTCTTCCCAAGGCCTTTCCTCCCTACCTCTTCCTCCTCTTCTTGCTGACCAATAGTTTTTCCTTTGTACCTGGGTTCACATAGGCCCTAATTTTTGAAGTAACACTTGTGTGCTGCGTGGAAAGGAACAGGTTGGCTTGTTTGAAGTCAGATTCTCCGTCTTATTTAAAACTCGTCAACGCTATCAGTCAGAGCGGCCTTCTTTTTAGAAACTTCCCCTTATTTCATTAGTTATTCTTTGAACCAGACATCCAATATATAACTCATTTTCAAGGCCTTTCTTCCATTTGCTAGTTAGGGCCTCTCTTTACAACACATACATAATTCCTTAGCCAAACTTAAACTAAGCCTAATTCTTTAATTTCAGATTTATTTTACACCAGCACTGATTCCCCACTTGTTAGATTTTCAAACACACATTTGTGCTTTCTTTCAAGCTGCCTCATGCTTGGGAGATGCTCCCTATATATACATATATCTCCACAAAGCTACCTCATTATCCACCTTCAAATCCCTCCTCAAAAAAAAAAAAAAACCCACACACCACTTCACAACTATTATTTGCAGAGACCAAAGTCTATTTTGCTAACTAATGCCAATTCACTGTTCACTTGTACTCCCCCATCTGTCTACACACATCTCGTCTTATACTTAGACTGTAAGCTTCTTAGGGCAGGGACTGTCTTGTTGTTCTGTTTGTACAGTGCCTAGCAAAATAATGGGGTCCTGGTCCGTAATTAGGGCTCCTAGGTACTATGGGAATAATGATTTATTGTTTGAGTGTACTCTTTGAATCTCTTCTCACACTTAATGTTTAGACTATAACCAGAATTTTTTTTGATTCTTCAGTGTACTATTCTTCTTAAAACTAGACACTTAATGAAGTAGTCACTAAACCAAGATTAATATTTAGGTAGAATTATACACTTTTCTGTCTAAAGAATATTTCAGATATGGTGTTTGTACATGTTATATTTATAAGGTGATTAAAAATAACTAATCCAGAGTAGCATGCATCTTGGCAGACTTTAGCCATTTCCTAAACAAGCTCAGCTGGCCACAGCCAATATGTATTAATACATACCCTGGCTCAACAGACAATAATGACGCACAAAAAATTAAATCTGAAGTGAGCTTTTCCACTCTGTCATCTGTGCAATCTCTTCTCACTGTGTAACTGGTCTAATGTTATGCAGTCTCATACTCAGGACCAATTTCAAATGGGCTTATTGCCCAAACTACATTGCAGAGTAGCAACTTGCCAGCAATAATACACCTTGCCAGCAATGCACAAAAAAGTATTATTCCAACAGACTTACAATCTAATGAAATATAATAAATCAATCTCATTCTGGTGGACAATGATCACCAGCTACTTTTGAAACCATTACCCTTGAGTTATTCTTTATACAACAACTGTGGACCCTGGTAGGGCCAAACTCAGTTGCTTGAGCAACTTTCCCCCCCAATTTTAAATTTGAGCCAATGCTCATCTGCCCCATATATAGTTCCACAAAGCCAAAAGGGGCTTTGTTTGGGCTGCAGTGTTTTCAGTATTTGCATGACACAGATTTATGTCTACATTTTAAATTAGGCACAGAATGTGTGTTTGACTTCCTTTTCCTACAGCACAGATTCAGGGCCTGTATAAGAGATGGGCAACTGAGGCTCAAAGCAAGCAAAAGGTAATATTAGTATGGTTAAGGAGGACAAACCCAGACAGAATGACAGACCATCCCCTCCTAGAGAGGGACTTTGCTTGCCTTTAGTCAATTCAGGTTCACAGCTTTCTGGGCTCACTGGATCCTGAGCTGCCTGCATATATTCAGGCAGCAGCAGTTACCATCTACACTTGTGAGGAGTTTATAACCTTTCCTTTTGGATATAGGGACCTCGCGACAATAGTCCATGCCTTTATCACCTCTAGACTGGACTAATGTCATGCTCTATATTTGGGATCTCTCACAGACCAATCTGACAATTCAGCTGGTGCAGAATGCAGCTCTTTGGTTCCTACAGAGAATACTGTTCTTGTGTCCTGTACTCTATGCTATTTTCTCATAAGTTATTCAGTATAATTCAAGATGTTGGCTTGGACCTAAAAGAATTTTTTTTAGATGAATTCTAACAAAAACGGGTTTTTGACTACATGAAAATTTTTGCTATTAAAAAAAAAAAAAAACCACTACTTTAGTTGATAAAATGTTGAAAACCTGTCCCCACCCCACCCTCCTCCCAACAAAATACACATTCTGTTAAAAAACTAATTTTTAAAAAAATTTCATGGAAATTAATTTTTTTCAGCCAGCTAAATAGCCATAAAAGATCTGCATCCTTGTTACCTTACAGGGAAGAAGGTGGTAGGTGGCAAGATTTTTTTCAATGGAAAGTCCTTAACTCTGGAATTTGTCTCCTGACCATCACTCTGATAGAACTCAAATATGTTCCTGACCTTTAGGGTATGCTATAAGACTTTATTTTCATCATTCTTTTTTAAGTGTGAGTTGAGTGAAATTTATCTGTTCCTCATCTTCTACATCATGATTTTTTTATAATGTTTTTATGATGTTGACACTGATCTTTAATGATTTGAAACACACCCAGAACAGCTCAGAAGTGCATATTTAATATATAAAAATATATGAGTTTAGGACCTCCTCCTCATTAATTATTCCTTGTAAGTGTAAATCATTCATAGTTTCAGGCTGTTTGAACTGATATGCGGTCACTGAGTAGAACAGTCAGTTCACGTTTCCTAAATAGTGTATTTCATACCTCAAACAGAAATACGTAATTAATTCAGTCACCCTGTTTATTATCTGTGTTTGTAGAGTGTTGATAATGTACTTGGTACTATAAAGAACAGAGAAAATGGCCTTTTAGGCATCTCTCTAAAACCTTTTTGTTTTAATCAATACAGTTTGGTAGCAGAATACAAAAGGGGAAAGAATCCACCAGACAGCTGAACATTACATACAATATCCCCTATTTTGAAAAAAAAAAAAATCAAAGTTTTGACATTATCTGAACTTTCATTTTGACTGCACAATTCACATGAATAAAAACCATAAAAGGAAGTCAAGAAAACTGAACTCACAACTAAGCTGTTTTCAGCTTTTTTAAATGTCTCATTTGCTTTGTGTGCTCTTCAGATAGCTACTAGTTTTTTTAAATATTAGTAGCATCACTTACAATGCACTTTCCCTCCATTTCCTAAAAACTTTAACTTTCAGAAAGCTAGATTTCTGAATCACACACACCCATCAATGTACACATCATATCCTGCATATGCAGAGATGCCTGTAAGTCAAAAAATGATACCAGTTACTGTAATAAGCGCTCGAGCTTTTTTGGGGGGGAATAATGCAGTTTAAGAAACTAGTCTCCCAGAACTGTCGTCTAGGTACAAACATCAGATATTATCCTAGGCCTGGTCTATCCCAAGACTTTTTCCTCCATAATTTCCTAACTTACTATTGGTACTGTTCCACCAGTGGTGGCATCCGTGGGAGCTCTAGCATAGATTAGGGTCCAGCAGCCACTGGTGGTTTGCGGTTTTTTTGTTTTATTAATTATAGGGTCCTAATTACAGGACTGCTTGAAGCAGGGTTTGATGACATGGCAGTTATATCACTGGCAGCCATCAGCACTAAAGTCTACATTAGAACTCTATGATTACCACCAGTTGAGTTTTGCCAGTAAGAAATTTTACATAAGAAAATCTAAAGTAGACATAGCCTTTAGTTAAGGTTCTATTCTCAGAGTGACTAGGTAATAATGGCATTGTGGGGTTCCACATTTATTAACTCATTTAAATATTAATGCTGCTCAGTTTATAAGTAGGAAGATTTTTCTGGAACCAGCCCTGTAGAACTAAGCCTGGGACCGGAAAAGCAAAAGTAAGTTATTTCTGGCAAGTGTACTGTGATGAGTATGTTTTGCTGTCCTCACACCTGTAAAACCCTTTCAGCTTAAATGGGAGTGCAAAGGAGGTCCTGCAAGAAGAATTTACTTAACTAGTTTGTTGATGCATAAGTCAGGTGCATCAACTTTGACCGAAAGAGTCCAGTGCTACTACACTGAATGAACTGTTTCTGCAGGATTAGCAGTAGTAAAAACACTAAACACTTTGTTTATACTAAAGTGAGCAGATGTAACTAAATACACAAATGGATAACTGAAGAGTAATAAAGTGCTTATTTTACTCTATCATTTTTCAGCAAAGACCTTCATTTTCAACCTTTAGAACTCTAGTAAGCACACCTGTTGAGAATAAAACACACTACAATTCCACAGACCTGCATACTAATTTTCCATTTTCAAATTATCAAAACAATATACTTCAGACCTCCTCTCCTCTCCATCCCACTTGCTACTTCCAAACACACAGAAGACAACAGCCATTTTCCAGACTTCAACCACTAACACTGCAATAGGCAATATTCTAAGAGTTAGATTTTTCTCTAAGGTATACCAGATTTATTTATTTATTTATTTAAGGAATTCTACCTGTGGGTATAAAAGAATCCTGTGATCACATAACTATCTTTGTATTTAGAAACTTCTTGCTAATCACAACCACCTTAAGAGTATCATGGGAGAGACTGGAAGGAAGACTTGAGTTTTAAGGCTCATCCCCATTAATTTGACTCCAGGTACACAAAAGACATTAGGAATATTTAAGAGATTTTGCTGACCAGCCAGCCCCTTAATTCTGACTCTGTTTGTCCCAGCAAAATCCAGCAGCTCAAACAACTATCTTGCTCCAACAGGATTCACGCTTTAAAATCCTTCACTTAGGCCTGGTCTACATCAGGGAGAAAATCGATCCAAGATATGCAACTTCAGCTATGAGAATAGTGTAGCTGAAGTCAACGCATCTTAGATCGACTTAGATTGACTTACTTCGCATCCTCGCGGCGCAGGATCGACGGCCGCCGCTCCCCCATCGACTCCGCTTCCGTCTCTCACCCTGGTGGAGTTCTGGAGTCGACAGTGAGCGCGTTCGGGGATTGATGTATCGCGTCTAGACGAGACGCGATACATCGATCCCCGATACATCGATCGCTACCCGCCGATCCGGCAGGTAGTATACACATACCCTTAGTTTAGAACAACTGCAGCAGTACTTCAATGAAGCCTCCAAAGCAGCATTTTAGATCATTAATTTTTACAGATGCAGAGTAAGGAACACTAAAAGATAAAAATATATACTTGTTTTTATAAAAAGATGTATAATCCTTTTTAGGAAAAAAGGTTTAAAAACAGGTTATTTTCACATATATATATACACACACACACACACACACACACACACACTCTAACACGTTCAGGATATATACTACTTTTAAGTAACGTATTACTACTACTTTGGTAGCACCTCTGGATCCCAATCAGGGTGATATCATAGTAGGCACTATACAAACAAAATAACAGCCCACATTTTAGAGAGATTACAAACTAGAATTTAGACAATATGCAACAGGTGGGTAAGCCATAAAACAATCTGAAGAGAAGTGAGGGAGGAAAGGAGGAGGACAAGGTAACATGAGAGACAGGTGTATTAGCATAAACTGGCACACAGAGAATTGGACACAGATGGTCACTGGCCCTAACCAACACCAAATGATTTGTAGGCCATCAGGGCAAACAGCCCTCAATATTTTAACTTATGGGCTCATCCTTGACCTTTTCAATGCTAGTTATTAGACAGTACTGTGGGTGTTGAACTACAAGATCTTTTAGAGATATCTTCAGCTAGAGAGGTAAATCTAGATTACAGTTAAAAATACAGGAAACGAATCTATGCCTGGACATTTAAAGCTAAAGCAGATTACCTTCAAACATCAAATCAGCTTTAACCTATACCTAATTAAACAAAAGTAACAGTCCCTAATGATATACGCCTGACAGATAATTAATGCTGATACAAGTTCTGCATCCAGAGTTAAAGGCAACTGCATAATGGCATAAAAAAAAATCACTCTACTATAGAGCCCCCATAGCAAATAAGACCATTGCAACTAGATGCATTTTACAACATCTGAGTGGGTTTTTTTTTTTAAAAAAAAGATTTAAACTGTATTGTAGTGTCAGTAGTAATGGATTAATGCAATTAAAAATCAAAATGTCCACTAAACCTGCTAAATGCTCCAGTGGGCTTTTAACTTAAATCTCAGGGAAATTTCACCCATCATCTTTTGTTTCCTTTGTGTTCTAATTAAACTGTAATCCCTGTTGAACACTTCACTGAGATAAATGCCTGTGATAAAAGCTGCCCCTCTACAGACAAAAAGTCAGAGCCCATAATGGCATAAGTTCGTTACTTCAGTGTAGAGACTCCAAACAAAGGGAATTTATAAACATACTATTAAAGACTTAAAGGACAAATTTTTAAAAACAAACCCAAAGGAACAAGTTACAAAGACACTGAACTTTCTATGCTAATCACAATATAGGCAGAACACTGCTGAAAAACAGTTTGATTGGTAGGATATAATCAAGCTCCTGAGATTCCTCACCAGAAACTGCCTGCCACACAGTTACACAGAATTACTTATTTTTCCCCATAGTCAAACAGCCTTCAGTGAAGAAAAAACTGAGTGGTAAACTATTGATTAAAAATCTTACTCAAAATTTGATAACAGATTATCTCAAGCCAAAGGACTTACTTTTATTAGATTAGGCTGACCAACAATTCAATCAAAAAAATTCCAGTTACACAGAAACTTCTAAACAGATATCTATGCTACAAAAATTATTTCCAGCTGTGGTTCTTTCAAACGAAATTACTGGCACAACCAAGGCCACAAGGATGTGATACTGTTCTAAGACAGTGCTGATAAATACAGCTTTCCCTTAGCCTGTTATCAAAATACATTAAAAAAAGTGTTTTTAAAAAGTTATACCATAGCTTTTTACATACAGATAGCAGCTTCTCTGGATGAGCTCTTTCCATACTGATGTGCAGAAGCAGTGAACGTCCTTGTGCAAGACACTGTAATGTAATGAGTCTCTTGAGCTATCAGACTATGTACACATGACTGATTTAGAACACTAGGCTTTACACAGATGTACTCCAGCAAATTGTTCTCTATCCTACAGCCAATCACTATCATGAAAGACTACTTAAACTCCCAAGCCAATAACTGCAACTAACAGGGTCACAGACTACCAGAATTAGGGAACAGAGCATGCCTTCAATTCCAACCGAGAGAACACCAAAAAAGGAACTGAAACTATGCAATTTGAGACCTAACGTTTTCTGCAAAAGCAACTACTAAAAACAGCTCTCAAACTGCAAAGTTGTTATTTTTGCTCAGATTCAAGGTTTCATTAACATTATAAAATGAAAGCTAAGGAACTCAAAAATTAAACATCTGCTAAGTGTGTTTATACTCCTCTTATAGACCTTTTCAATGCATATTCATTCTGAAGACTGTTCCTTTCTCCACATACACACACTTGAGAAATCAAACATTCCTATTAGGGAACATAAACCAAGGATTTCTAAAATAATTATCTTTATATTTTGTTCCTTAGTGGAGGTGGGTTTAAAAGTAACTTACGTTGTTTAGTTGGGGTAAAAAAAAAAAAAAAAAAAAAATTAGTAGTAACTAATTTGGTCTTAAAAAATAAGCTTTTATGGACTACAGCCACTTCTTTGATATGCATCCGAAGAAATGGGCTGTAGTCCACGAAAGCTTATGCTCTAATAAATTTGTTAGTCTCTAAGGTGCCACAAGTACTCCTGTTCTTTTTTGCAGATAGACTAACATGGCTGCTACTCTGAAACCTGTAATTTGGTCTTGTTTACAGACTATAAATTAATAGCCAGACAAAGCCTTAAGCAAGATAACTATCTAGAACTATAAATAATTCATTCATATTACTGAAACAAAAATATCTGAAAGTGAGAAAATTTGTTCTTAGATTTCCCTCCCCAACTTAATCATATAAATCCAAACCCCCACAACACCTTCCCACCTTGCCACATTTCCCACTAATCGACCACAAGCTTCATGATTCATCACCCACCTATCACTAGGGCCATAATTTTATCACAGAGGTCATGGAAATCATGAATTTTAAAAAACTATGTTAAATCTTAGAAGTAGCCATAAAAATACATTTGATTAGACCCCCAAACTGAGTGGGGCATTGCAACCTGACATGCTCACAGAGCCACTCAGGTTTGGCCTGTTACTCCATCTCCACCTACAGAGGAGCAGATGGACCAAATCTGAGTGGCTTTGTGACCTAGCACAGGGATTGCAATGCCACTCATGTTTGGTCCATCCACCCCCCTCCAATTACATTTTCAGTGTCTGGGGGAGGGATAGCTCCGTGGTTTGAGCATTGGCCTGCTAAACCCAGAGTTGTGATTTCAATCCTTGAGGGGGCCATTTAGAAATCTGAGGCAAAAATCTGTCTGGGGATTGGTCCTGCTTTGAGCAGGGGGTTGGACTAGATGACCTCCTGAGGTCCCTTCCAACCCTGGTATTCTATGATTCTAACTAACTTTGGATGCCCAATTTGAGAAGTCTAGGGCCTGATTCTTCAAAGTACTTGGCATTTTAGAGGACTTTATATGTTCAGAACAGTGGTTAGTGCTGAGGTGTCAAGCAAGCACCCAGAAAATGAGGAACAAAATGGCCACCTGTGAAAGGTTTGCTTTATGTGACTTGCCAGGCATCACATAAATAAATAAATAAATAAATAAAACCTGTGGTAGAGGCAAGAATAGATTCCAAATTCTCAAAGAGGGAATTCACTTGCCTGTACTATCTTGTCTTCCCACATCATTCACTATATACATCTTCCAACTTCTGCAACAAATGAGGGAAGGATCTTACAGACCTCTCTCACTACACATCCTTGATTCAATCCCAGAGCACAGTCCATTCTGTGCACTGAGTGAGGCAGTGGTCCATGGAAAAAAATAGTATGTAGTCATGTAATTAATACGATCATAAATACTTAAAGAGGCTGAATTAAGGTTGCCCGTACAATCTTAATTCTGTAAATTCCTAAATTTGCAAACTCAAGCACTCAAAAGTTAACATAGGAAGTTACATTTTTAAAACTATGTTTTTAAACAGCTTTAATGTTAAAAAAAATTATCCTGTGGAACCATATTGACACACACACAGACACACACCAGTAGAGCTCGGATCATTAGATCCGCCACTTGAGCTAACAGTGTAACTGGCAGCAATACAAGGCTAAATCCGGGTGTATTTTCATGGGTATGGCAAAAGATACTTCACTGTAAACAAAGGCAATACCCTGCAAAATTTCATGTCCCTCCTCCAAAAAATAGAAACACTAGAGCTTTATATATGTAGGTGGCACTAACACTTTCCATTTATATATATATATATATACATATATATATACACACACACATACATATATATACATACATACACACACACACACACACACACACACACAAAACAATGAATGCATTTTTCCCCTAACTTCATTCTGAGAAATGTCGGACCTGTGTCCCCCAAAAAATTTCAGCCCAAGGGAGACACCCAACATGGAAAATTTTAGCCTGAAACAGTTTAATAAGTAACTAACAACAGGATCTTATAATGGAAAGTGTTAGTGCCACCTACAGTTAAGGTTGCCCATCTACCTATAATTATACACTATACTACATATAACCAATGTGTCCCAGAAAGTCAGAAGCTTTTATCACCTGTCCAAGCATCCTGGTAGGTTTTATATAAATTAACATTTTGTCTGTTTTGGTAAACCCATGCAAACTCTCATGACTTGAAGGAACTGCTGGCCAGCTGAGCTAGAGAAGTCAACAGCAGGCTGGTTATGACCAGATTTTCAATAGGAGTTGTTTGGCTCTTCTAGTTTATAAAGTTCATCTGACATGTTTGCAATGGTAAGTCCCTGCATTAGACTTTTTGATCCTGCTGACATTTTAGCCTCTGAACAAACAGTTTATGGATTTTTATAAGCTTCAAAAGCTACGCTTGCTGAGTTTGTAAACTCCAAGCTCTCAACAACTCAAAGATTTCAGCAGAGCCTGCCAAGGTTGAAATATTCATAGGGAATATTCACTGGATTTCAGGACAGAACAAAAACAAACTGAGTGAATTTTTGAAACTATGCCAAACTTGAGACCCCATGTTGCAAAGAACACAAAACATTTCAAACAGTAAAAGAAATTCCAGTTTTTCAGACATCATAAAATGGCTTGTCCGATTAAAAAATTAACCTCAAACTTTCCCCAAAAGTCTATTCTTGCCTAAGGTAGGCATGACAAATGTCAGAGAAAAAAGGTTTTTCAATAAAAAGTTATATGGAGATTAAGTATCAGGCTCAAAATGGCAACCGATTCACCCTTAAATATTGAGGTCACCACCCTTGACTCTGTAAAACAAAGTCCAGCAAGTATCTTCAAAAAACCTTCAGAAAAATTTTGATTTGTGTGACAACACTGAGAACTCAGAACAAAACAAAAAGTCTACTACATCTTGTGCAGTAGCAACATTTTAACCACATGTAGTAATACCAGCCAGCATTCTCACAAAAAACTGTGTGTTTTATTTTTGAAAAATAAAAAAATGCACTACAGGAATTAGTTTCCACATAACACATGCATTTCAGTCTAGACAATCTTTCTTCTTCCTCCTCCTCCTCGCCCCACCAAAAAAAAAAAAAACATCATTCACTTCAACTAATCCCTAGTCATAGAAGTGGCATTTTCTTAGAAAGCATGTTCAAGGGAGGATAATAATCCAAAAAAGAAATTTTAACTGCAGCAAAACTTTTGGCAAATGGAAGAGACAGACACATATTTGGCTTTCAGTACTTCACATGTAACTAAATACTTGGTAAGTAATACATCATCCATGACCTTCGTGCATGCAGTACTAGCTTTCACAGAGAAGGTTCTCCAAGAGTCAGCTGAGAAACCAGTACTTCCATTTCATTTGGTTCATAGTATAGCAGCAATCCCTTTCTCTTCACTAACAAATATCAGGATATAGAGGGGCTCTATGCTGATCCAATCCATTAGAAAAAAAAAAATAGCTTTCGTGTTAATTTTTATGACTAAACTACTAAAGAGATAAAAAGTTGATTATACTTCAGCCTACAGAAACATACATCACTGTCAATACATCAACCAACTGTATACTCGCAACTTGCAAACTAGTAATATAGTACATGCATTGTCTCAGATTGGCTATAACTCCCAAGTTAAAGCTATTTTTCCTTTTCAGGAACACAAAAAAAGAGCCAACCTCAATGCTACTTTTCTTCCTGAGTAGATAATGCAGCAACATTTGTTTTCAAACATAATATTAATTACTTGCAGCATGGTAATGTTTTTGTTGGCAAAGCATCTATCCAGAGTAGATAAAAGTACTCAAAATAGTAAAAATTCTTCAAAACAGGGCCTCCAATATTTTTTATCTTTTCCC
This sequence comes from Chrysemys picta bellii, assembly GCF_011386835.1. NCBI lineage: Eukaryota > Metazoa > Chordata > Testudines > Emydidae > Chrysemys > Chrysemys picta. The sequence goes on from NC_088792.1 coordinate 75,180,535, forward strand.
ACCAAAAACACCATCAAGATAAGAGGAGGAGCAGAAGCAGATTAGAATATAGATTCTTAACTGGTACCATATACACCTCTACCCCAATATAACACGGTCCTCGGGAGACAAAAAAAATCTCACCACATTATAGGTGAGACTGCGTTATATCAAACTTGCTTTGGCCCCCCGTTCCTTGTTCCCTGACTGCCCCCTCCAGAACCCCTGTCCCTAATCACCCCCAGGATCCTACCCCCTACCCAACCCCCAGTCCCCTGACTGCTCTGACACCTATCTACACCCCTGCCCGGCACTCACCGGCAGCGGCGGGAAGCGGAGCAGCCCGGCCCCAGCACACTCCACTCCGCCACCTCCCAGCCACGGCACTCCACTCCCTACCGCTGGTGAGTGCGGGGAGGTTGGGGATAGGACGCCCCCCCCATCGCTTCCTGCCGCAGGTGAATATGGGGGGTGTCCTATCCCCAACCTCCCCGCACTCACCAGCGGCAGGAAGCGGAGCGCCGCAGCTGGGAGCTGGCAGAGTAGAGCGGGCTGGGGCCGGGCTGCTCCGCTTCCCGCTGCCGGTGAGTGCAGGGAGGTTGGGGAAAAGACGCTCTGCTTTCCTTGCCCCAGCCCCAGCCGTGTCACTGGGGGGTGGGGCTGGGAAAAGGTCCTGCACTCACCTGTAGTGGGAAGCGGAACGCCACAGCTAGGAGCTGGTGGAGTGGAGCTGGCTGGGGCCGGGCTGCTCCACTTCCGCCGCTACTGGTGAGTGCGGGGAAGGGGGGAATCCCCTCCCCCAAACCCCCTCCCCCGAGCGACATGGCTAGGGCCAGGGCAAGGGAAGCAGAGCAGGCTACTCCCGGCCCCCCGCTAATCCCCCGGGCCACTCTAGGACTGTGGGGCCCCCAAAAGTGCCCTCCCACAGCTCCTGCCTCCCAGACCCGGGGTGGGGGAGGAGCCCCTGACACACACACACACACCCCTGAGACCCTCTGTCCCTTATCCAACCCCTCAGCCCCAGCCTGGCCCGGCACCCTTAACACGCTGCTCAAAGCAGCGTGTCAGAGCTTTACCGTGTTGTATGCGAACCCATGTTATATCGGGTCAAGTTATATCGCGGTAGAGGTGTATCAAGTAAGGAAGCATTTGTGTTGTGTTTCTATTGAATTGGGAGCTGTAGACACATGCTAAAACAGGAGGCTATTCTTTCCCAGATACAGTAACTCCTCACTTTAAGTTGTCCCAGTTAACGTTGTTTCATTGCTGATCAATTAGGGAACATGCTCATTTAAAGTTTTGCAATGCTCCACTCTTACGTTGTTTGGCTGCCTGCTTTCTCCACAGCTGGCAGCCAAACAACGCGCGCCCCCTCCCCCCCCAGTGTCTCCCACCTGCCGGCAGACCCCATGGATCAGCGCCTTCCCCTTCCTCCCCTGCCTCCTGCCCGCGGCAATCAGCTGGCTTGCGGCTTTGAGAGGCAGGAGGGAGGGGGGAGGAGCAAGGACTCTGTGCACAGGCTCCCCCTCCCTCCCTGTCTCCCTAACGCCGCAAGCCAGCTGATTGCCCCAGGTAGGAGGCAGGGGAGGAGGGGAAGCCTGCACGCCGTGTCCTCGCTCCTCCCCCGCTCCCTCCTGCCCCCTAAACACTGCAAGCCAGCTGATTGCCCCGGCAGGAGGGAGGAGCGAGGACTCAGCCGATTAAATCAAGTAGCTTCTTCTGGATGAACTTTTCCAGAGCAGCTTCACTTGAAGCACCATTTCTGGGCATGGGAAGCTAGCATGGACTCTCAGGAAAGGATATCGCAGACAGGGATGGCCGGTAGTGGCAGCAAAATTTCAGGATTACAAAGGCTGCTCTCCCAGAGATCTGCAGAGTGCTAACCCTGGAGAAGCAGCAGCAGACCATCAACATGAGAGTTCTCTTCAGCATAGAGAAATGTGGGCCACTGCCATCTGGAATCTCACCAACTGCTACTCGCCAATAGCTAACCAGTTTGGTATAAGTAAATCAACTGGTGGGGCTATTAGCAGTACACACCTCCCCAGTAGGAGGGTGGGAGCATAAACCCTGGCAATGCACAGGTTATTGATGGATATGCTTGGTAGGGGTTCCCAAATTGTACTGGATCCACTGACCGGTCCCATATACCTATTCTTTCCTCACCCTATCACACACACACAGCAAGCCTCAGCGGTCAACAGACACAGGGTATTGCTCCATGGTTCTCCAAGGCCTGGCTTATCACCGTGGAAGGTTCATCAATATTTGTGTGGGATGATCTGGAAAGACCCATGATTCTAGGATCTTTAGAAACTAAGACTCACCATTTTCTACACTGAAAAGGGAGATTTCTCTCTCCCAGGACTACTATGGACATCGATGGCACTGTGATTTCCTCTGTCATTTCAGGAGACCCATCTTACCCTCAGCTCCCCTGAGTTATGAAGCCTTTTACTGGACACGTGAAGAGGAGAAAGGAGCTGTTTAATTATATCCCAAACAGCTGCAGAATGGCATTGGCGTGCATATCGGAAGGCTAAAAAGAAAGATGCAGATGCCTAATGTAGAGGCTGCTGAGCAATATCTGCAAAATCAAATGAGAGCACCTCACTAATGGGTGGAAAGGAGAAGTATAAAGAGTTTCTTAATATTATGAACAGCCAGAGAAGCAGACTTCACAAACTGCAGCAAATCATTAGGGCCACAGTCAGGGATGCCTTGTGATCCCAGGCTGAGGCTACAAACTAAAATTGAAATGAAATTTCATTAAATTAAGTTTTATTATTTTTTTTGCAACAATGTTATAAGAACATATTTCATTATGCTCCTCGCACATGTAATTTTATGAAAGGGTATTTCATCTTTGTCAATATAAGCTCTAGTGAAGATAAAAGTGCAAATAAAAAAATCTTTTATTGAACACAAACCACAACAAAAGACAGTGCAATCTTTAGGGGTCATAACAGTGCATACTTGGTTATGCTATTCTGGTCACAGATGTGTGTAGGTGGGGGGGTTTCTGACTGTTGCTCTTTCCTCAGGCACAGATGGATGAGGGAAGAAGCCATCACTTTTAGTTGTAGGAGTGCAAGTGGAGTCCTGGTGTCCCCTATTCACATAATCTTGTGGGGTGGGAGAGGCAAGTGACAGTAGCAAAAATGTGGGGAAAATGTAGTGCTGCTCTCAATATGCATTGTTTTCCAGGGGCTGCAAGACATGGCTGGGCGAAGATGCTGGGAGGGAACATTGCACCAAAGTGTTCTTCAGCAAGACTGTTTGCTTCTGCATCAATTCCTGCAGTCATTTCTGCACGTCCCTATCTTTCTCCACTCTCCCCTGTCAATTCTCTGTCCTCCGCGGTCTCTCCATAAAGAGATTTCCCTCCACTCGTCTGTCTTCTTCTCTTCTTGGATGCAGAACCAAAGATTCTCTTAATTCACCCACAGATTTGTCAGGCATTCAGGGGGAAACATTCCTTCTGTGGGGGCCACAGCACGTGAAATGTAGGAGCCGGGGGAGATGACAAACAGAACAAGTAGTTATTGTGCTAATCCTAGTCTCCATGGCAACAACAATAAACCATTGCTCTTTCCTCAGTTTTGGAATGCCATTCCTGTAGTATCTTCCAAGTCTGGGATGAGCTTGCAATGGGGTAAGACATTTTCCATCACACTTTCCTTTTGCATAGAGCCCTTCTGTCAATCCTGGAATGGAGGCTGGACCCGTGTACCAATCCTGGGGAGTGATGGGGGTGGTAACTGCACATGTACCACCACAGACCAAAGACTGAGAATGGTCTTGTTCAAAAGTAAATGGGCAAACCAACAAGACATTATGCAGCAATGTTATCTCCCAGAGCTGCTGCACGTGTGAAAGGACAACATTACATATACAAGCAGCCTCAAGAGAGCTGCAGTGCCTTTAGTGTGCATGCCAAAATAAAGCACTATATGCATTTTGAAATGTTTCACTTTGGGAAACATTCCTCAAAATGCTCAACTCTGAAGCATTTAGCTACCTTAGCAATGCTCTAAGCTAAGTACTTTTAAATATTTTTTCCTCTTTCTATGCCTGCCATTTCAATAAAAATTTTATTTTAATTCCTGCAGACTGCCAGTTTAAGCATGTGGGGAGCGGAGTTAAGGGGAGTGGACAGCAGCCAACCAGAAGGGAGGGGGGGGTTGGGGAGTGCCATTTTGGTTGGTGGGATTTGATACATCAGAGAAAAATACTAAATAGAGCTTAAATTCTTCAGCATGAATGCTGTTTTGGGCATGTGGGGGAGAGATAAAATTCAAAGTAGGCTTGGAAAGGCTAAGTTCACACCTGCTCAAGATAGTAGCCAATTTAGAGTAGTCCGAACAACAAGTTGTTCAAACCCTCTACACACAGTTATATACTCCTAAGGGAATTCTGCGTCACTGTGCATGCGCAGAATTCAAGTCCCCTGCAAATTTCTTTGCTTCCCCACAGAAAAATTACTTCTGACGAGGGAGCAAAGGGAAGCCACAAGAGAAGTCACGCATCCCTCCCTGGCAGCACAGGCAAGTCGGTTGAGGCGCCTGGAGCAGCCAATAGAGACGTAAATCACCACCGGGGGTGTGTGAAGGGGTGGGCAGTCATGAGAGACAGACACTCCGTCCCTCTCGCTCACTATTGTGGCACACTCGGCATGGAGGTCTTCTGGGTGTTTCTGAGGAGATAGGCGTGGCGCAGGCTGTCCCCTCAGGCAGAGCAGAATGTAACAGCCTGCACGCTTAGTGAATTGTTCCCATGGTCTTTGTGAATTCCCCCAGCTGTATAAAACAATTGTAAACGTTTTAAGGCTCCTTTACATGACCAGAGTGGTGTAAAGGACAGTATGGCCTTATAAATGCTTATGGTGATTTAGTGATTAGAACTGAATCTATATTTTTTGACTGAAAAAAGTTCTTAATCAAAATGTGCTCCATGAACTGTTTGCTACTGACCTTTCTGGAGATGGTCAGTAGCCAATATAAATTGTGAGTGTGATTCCCCAGCCCTCATTTGCTCTTCAGTTGCCTATGATGTAACAGTGATCATATGGTTGCATATATTTGTTGACTAATAACTAGAAATAAAGGGTCAAACCTAGCTATATTATTAGGCAAGGGAGCATGGGGATTTCCGCCAATGCGCCCCACTCCCATTCTCCATCCACTGTATTATAATTTAAATAAGTTACCTAAATAATTGAAACCCGTGTGATTATATTGTGCTATTTTGACAAATAAAATATGCAGAATTTTGCAGACATTAAAAATATTGTGCACAGAATTAATTTTTTGGTGCAGAATTCCCCCAGGAGTAAACAGTTATAATATAATACAGCACATAATACTTACTGGAAGGACTCCAGTACTGTCGTGCTGGGCATCAGGAACCATCTCCAACACAGAGTCTGCCTTAGGCTCGTGCATGGGGAAAGAGATCCTGATTTTCTGGTGAAATCTCTTCCTCATTGGAGTCCAAGTTAGGACATCCAAGAAAGCACTGACCCTCAAAGCTGTCCCTAAAATACTGGCATTCCATGGTGGCCTCCTTGGCAAAACGTCCTTGTAGATTTCACTGAGGCCAGGATCCTTAACATCCTAGGCTTTCTAGCCTTTATGCCTCATATCTCTGCTTTTGGCAGAGAAGTAAAATGAGAAGTATGTCATACAACTTCTCATTCAAGTTATGCCAAATCACTCCAATGCATTAAAAATGCATCTGGAACTAATATGCCATTTTTAGTTAACACCACTCAGAGCTAGAAATTCTCTATTACTATCCTGATTGAGATGCTCCAATATACACCATCAGGAGAAGCCTACCTTTCATTTGCCAATAGTGTCCTTGTGTTTTAATCCTGAGAGAGACCTTTTTGTTTCCTTGTTTCACTTAATTTGCTTTTTCAATAAAATAGATGGAAGATAAGTGGGAAGATACTTGCTGTAGCTGGTATCTTCAAAGAAGCAGATACACAAGATAATTTGTCTTCTTCCAAAAAACACACAAAATACCTAAATTTTTGCAAGAGTCTCTTTTAGAAAGTAGCTCAAGAGATATATTAAAGAAGATTCATACATTTCCCCATATCAAACAATAAGGAAAAATCTAGATGCCTCCTCAAAAGCAACCAAGAAGTCATCCCGGGGAGGGGGGTTAAAAGTTATAAAAGGAGGAACTAGGTGCTTCCAAGACACATTGAGGAGTAAAAACACAACTTCAAGAATTCTCCACCACAAGAGATTTTCAAGTTTGACCAAATCAGTGAATGAACATCCTACAGCTTTTTCCCCCCTCATTAGGAAGTGGGATAATTTGAAGTAACCTGAAGGACATGTAAACTACTTACCACTTGCAACAAGTGAATCATTCCTTAGGTTCTCAGTAGAAGCTACTCTACCTTGGGTAACAAGTAACCTACTAAATATGGGTTATCTAGATTACATTACTAAGAAATGGAGATGGACAGCTTTTAGGAATGGCCCTCTTAACTGCAACGCCAAGTGAATTGGTCTCAGAGAAACGAAGTTGGATAGAGCTTCAATGGCTTTAAACTGCTGGGGGGCAGGGAGAGACCACATGACACGCTTGATGAGAAGAATCTCACCAAGAAAAGAACATAACCACAACAAGGTTGTATCATCAAGCTTGAATCCTAGAACAATGAAGATCAGCCAGTAAAGTCTCAAGACTGCTCATTGAGCAACTTACAACTATGTTACCAGGAAATAACTTTCTATAAAATAGGTTAAATACATTGGAACAGAGTTTCAAGTACAATAGAACCTTGTTTATCTAAGCCTCCATTATCCAGCTCTCCATATTAACCGAACTACCAGTGCGCACACAGGAATATGGGAAATTGATGGTTCCACCCTGTTACCTGGGGCTGAGAAGTTGGAGTCCCGCCTCCTAGAAGTTTGTATATTCTGTTAAGTGGATAAGTAAATAAGAAGGGGGGTATGTTTTAATGTTTTTCCAGGAGGGGTCACCTAGTATAAAAGCAACTCCACATCTTAAAACAAGGGATAGAAAGTTCTTTGCTCATTCTCCTGATTATCTGATCTAATTGGATTGGATAAAAAGGGTTCCACTGTACTTCATCTAGATAGCTTTAAAACCTCAAAGAGCAAGGGAACCAAGAGGAAGTTTAAAAATGGAAAGAAAAAACCCACAAATGAATTCAATGACTAGGGTAACAGCAACACTGGTTCCTCTTTTCCATGTAAATTTAGATGGACCAAGACAGTACTCAGTGACCAACAGATTTAATTTCTACAAACATCATAGTCAGAAAGAGGGGGGAAAAAAGACAATTAGAGGACCTTGTATGTGGTGAGAGTCCTTAAAAACCAAAGACCTTGAGGCACCACAAAGTAAGCATTTCCCACTTTCACTATTAATCTTTTGCTGAAGGCTCCTGCTGGAGAGGCCAAGATCTGACAAGCTTGCTCAAGGACAGTGCTCCTAAGCAAGGATGAAGTGAACAACTGTAACTTGGACTCCCTATAAAAGTCAGTCTGAGTCACAAACTCATTCCTACGAACCACGGCATAAGACACCTTAAGCAAAATCTAACACACAATTTCTGTCTTTGCCAGCATTCCTATAAACCATATCAAAGACTTGAAAAAGTACAGTTCTTAGTTATTCTCAATTTTAAGGCCCCAATTATGGGTGGGTCAGCTTTTGTGGCCCGCATCATGCGGGAGGTCAGACTAGACCTTAGAGTCTATGAGTCTATGTCCTCCAATATATAGGATTAAGCACTGGTGATAAAGTCACACAGCTATCACACTTACAGACTTTCCAAGCAACACAATGGTACATTTCAGAGAATAAAAATGAGCCAAAGTCTCAAGTGCAGTTGTTTCAAGTTTTTAAATTGCAGTTCCTATTATAGCCAAATAGTCACTGTCTCCTCTGCCAGTTCATCTTCCTGTCTATAAGTGACAAAAGAAACTGCTACCAATGAAAAACCAATAAAGTAGCAAGAGCAGAAGCATCTCAAGTAACAAGATTAATAAAAAGTTGAAACACTAAGCTTCCTTAGCACACTATCTGAAGATACACCTTGGTACTACATCAAAAAGTTCAGTATGGATGGCTACAACTCACTCATCCAGTGAGTGAGCCTTCTATAATTAGACTTGGGAGGATTTGATTTTTATTGGCAAATGGCAGTAAAACTTGATTTCATCATACACACGCAAACCAACTCAACAGTATTTCCACTGATAACTGAAATGTATAGATAAACAGCATTTTTCTTGTTTTACCTAGGAACTTAGAGTCTGATTTAAGGATATTTATTTTGTATATCTTGACATAATGATGAAAATTTGTATTTTAACTAATATGAAGCTTTAACTTTTTGATCTCAATGTCTATTGTCATTAAAAAAATTGTCTGACCCCCAGATTGCCTGACCCCCACCCCCATAATTTCCCACAACTGAAAATTTAAATAAAAATCTAATAAATGCTTTAAAATAATATCTGTCAAAATAATATGAAAAAAATCAAATTCTGTCAAGCCTATCTGTAATCATACACAGACAATATACAACAACCCCATTAAAGCATATAAACCTGAAGTATTGTTGCTATATTCATGAGTCTTCTAGGTAGGAGTGAAGGAGTCCCCATTAGAAGTGTGCAGCTTTCTAAAAGAGAAGAGCAGTCCATGGCCCAGTAGATTCACTGCTCTTCCAAGCAAGAACCTTTTATTTCATCAGGAGCTCACCAAAAGGTCAACACACTCATGATTATTCCAATTAAAAGCCTTTACAGTCAATTCACTGTCCTTTCCCAGAATGATAGGAAGTATAAAAACCCAGGACGGGGGGGGGGGGGCGAGAGTGGGGGAGGACTAGCAGGATTCTTGGAACCACAATGAAGGTCAAGGACAACAGCCACTCCTCACAAGACCTGGAAAAACTGCAGTATAAGATGCGTCTATTAACACCTGATTAAAACAAGATTTTTTTCCCCCTCCAGAGGCAATACATATAACGGTACACTACTGGAGTATTCTGATTAAGAGGCACATGAAACAAGCAGGTGGAGTAACTAACACTAATTCAGATATACACACCTGTAAATCCAGATCCCAAAAGTAAAATCAATCAGTTGCGGCAAACGGAAATGGAGTAAAAGCTAAAGCCTACAATAAATCTGTTTGTATGCACAAGAGCACACTATTTACTTAATAGGAAAAAACATGGCATTCAACAAGCTCGGGGGGGTGGGAGGGGCAAGTACACAGTACTCAGAACATGTTAGTATACACTACAGCCAACATGTCCAGTATTCCTGGATCCCTTTACTTTTCTTTTCAATAAAAAAGGCTGAATGGCTAGGCTATTAATTGGAGGAAGAGTTCAAATCAAAGCTTTTTACTGTACAACAAAGTTTAATATTTGGAGACCAGTCCAAGCACAGTTACATTTAAATTATTTAAAAATTAAATGTTGAGATAGTCCAGGGGTGAGCAACATTTCAGAAGTGGTGTGCCAAGTCTTCATTTATTCACTCTAATTTAAGGTTTCGCGTTCCAGTAATACATTTTAACGTTCTTAAAAGGTCTCTTTCTATAAGTCTAAAATATATAACTAAACTATTGTTGTATATAAAGTAAATAAGGTTTTTAAAATGTTTAAGAAGCTTCATTTAAAATTACATTAAAATGCCGAGCCCCCTGGACTGATGGCCAGTGTGAGTGCCACTGAAAATCAGCTCGCGTGCCGCCTTTGGCACGCATGCCATAGGTTGCCTACCCCTGCTCTAGATAATCCCCTTCTTCACACACATTGAAAGATGATCTCTTAAGTGCTGGAAGGAAAAAAAAATACTTGGGATGTCTACAAAGAAGTATATTACAAATATGCCAAAGATGACCTTCTGGCTCCAAAGAGCTCTTGAGATAATTGATCTACAAACACACACGTTATCAGATGGTAAAGCAAATTATAACTAGCCACTAAAAGCATCACTAACTCACATGATTTCCTGACATTTCAGTACATTATTGAGGCAGCATATGTTTCTTTTGGGGTTCACATCATAGTTCAGTCTATTTTCCTTGTAAACTCTGGATGGTGATGCACCGGGGGGGGGAGGGGGGGGCAAAAAAACAAAATATAATGGCAGGTTCTGTCCTTTGAAAATGGAAACATCTTTCCTAGGCTATTTGCTAGAAACTTGTTGCAATGGTTCTGCAGGTTTCCCCCTCTGGTAAATACATGATTGTGTGGTACAGTATGGTATATTTTTTCTGGATAAAGAATATATAAAAAACCCTCTACATTTAGACTGACAAGAAATGATTAAGAGGTTTATTCTCTCCTTGACGCATACATGCATATCAAAAGTGGATAAAGCCTCTCAACATTTAGATTTTGGGGGCAGAGAGGAGGGAAGTGAGGGGGAAGAGGAGAGGAAAACAAAACAAAACCACAAGTCTGAATGGCTCAGAAGAGAGAGTGGTAATAAGGTATGTACATTTTAAATACTTGGTCATTGATTCAAATCTGGCCCAAGTTAGTCGGGACTAAAATATCGAACAGCTGTTCAGTGAGTTATGTGAAGTGAATTGCTAGTCTAAGTCCAGTCCATAGTAGGCAAATTATCCATATAAATGCAACTGGTACCTTTGCTGGCACTTTCAAAGTGGCCAAGGATGAATGGCCCATAGAAATGACCTATTTTGTCACTCCCAGAGACACATTCATAAGGAATGGAAGTATGCACAGCTGCTGTGTTAACATTAAGCATTTATATAGTACTTTACATTTTCAAATTGCTATATAAATATTAAATTTATCTGTATTGCACCCGAGAGGGAGGTAAATTTGATCACTCTACCTGTTCTTTCTAAAAACAGAGGATTTCAGTGTCCAGAATCATCAGTTGGGCATTGTTCAGAAGTTCTAAATCCTTTTTATGTTTTTAGTAAAGATTATAATTTTAAGTGGACAAGATTTTGTTTTTACATTTCTGAAATCCCTGTGTTTTTCCCATTTCACCTCACTTTCTTAGGCTTTCCAGTTATGATGAGAAGTTACTAGGAAGAGTTAATCTTTACATCTTTCTGAATACCAAATATTCTCTGTGATGGATGAGGAGAAATATGTAATAGTGAAATAGGCAGAGGTGGGGAAATGATTTGTGAAGAAGAGGTTTTTTGTGTCTACCTCAGGCTAAATTTTCAAAAATGTGCCCATAAGATGCATGAATCCTTTACATAGTGTTCGTTGCCTGAAGAATGGCCATGGTAATAGCACATATAGTTGTAAGCAGAACATTAGGAAAATATAAAATTGTACCCATAATTGGCTATTTTACATCCAACTTCATGTTTTCTTGCACAACTTAAGCCTGCAATTTTGAAAATTTTGCCACAATTGTTAAAAAATAGGCAATTACAATAGTGGATAGTACTGTATATATCGGGGTCGGCAACCTTTCAGAAGTGGTGTGCCAAGTCTTCATTTATTCACTCTAATTTAAGGTTTCACATGCCAGTAATACATTTTAACGTTTTTAGAAGGTCTCTTTAAGTCTGTAATATATAACTAAACTATTGTTGTATGTAAAGCAAGTAAGGTTTTTAAAATGTTTAAGAAGCTTCATTTGAAATTAAATTAAAATGCAGAGCCCCCTGGACTGGTGGCCAGGACCTGAGCAGTGTGAGTGCCACTGAAAATCAGCTCGCATGCCATCTTCGGCACACGTGTCATAGGTTGCCTACCCCTGAGATAGTCATAACTGTTTTCTATTTTTGCAAAACCAGAAAAAAGTGAAAGTGGGCCAAGAACAAAAAACCTATGCAGTAAACAAAAATGGTGTAAACCGAAGAGAATTTGAACTATCCCCCCCTTAACAAAACTAGAACAAAATGCAATTTATAACAAATTGCTACAATTAGAAACTTTAAAAAAGGGGGTCTTTGCAAAGCAATGAAGTTAACGTCTTCATATAGAAAAGGTGCAGTATCAAAATACCAGACTTTTCTTGTTATTTGGGACAGCAGGCTTCACACTATGTTAGGTCTTACTCAGAACCTACTAAGCCCATATGGCTGAAAGCTCTAGAAGAATTAAGTGGCATTAAAAGACAAAGATAGACTGATGTGCAGATTTAGAAAAATGCCATAGCAGCTCATACCTGCCAAGCAGTTTTATAATAGTGGTGAGAGGAATCCAAATATGTCAGAGTACTTTGCCGAAAACTCCCCTCTGGAAGCAAACTTTAAATACCATATTTATATTTATTCACATTTTAAGTGAATGACAGATGGTATTAATTTCATTACTGATCTTTTTGAATCAGAGACTTACGTTTCTGGAAGGATTTAAAGTCCTAACTCTCTTCTCTGTAATGTAATTTATCAATACCTGCAAAACAGTGATTTCCACATCTAAAAAAAAATCAAAAACATCACTCCTCACCTAACACTAAAAAATACCCCAAGCTAAATGCACTTCACATGTGACCTTCTTGCTCAAGCTTAATATAGTTGTCAAATCTAACGAAGAAAATTGACGGCACCAAAAAAGTGTATAGGAAGTGTATCTGTGATCACACCATAATATTAAAATGAATGGAAGTGTGTATAAACGGATACACATATAGATACACATACATATATATATATATATATATATATATATATATATATATATATATATATAGATAGATAGATAGATAGATACACATATATATATATATATATATATATATATATATAGATAGATAGATAGATACACATATATATATATATATATATATATATATATAGATAGATAGATAGATACACATATATATATATATATATATATATATAGATAGATAGATAGATACACATATATATATATATATATATATATATAGATAGATAGATAGATACACATATATATATATATATATATATAGATAGATAGATAGATACACATATATATATATATATATATATATATAGATAGATAGATAGATACACATATATATATATATATATATATATAGATAGATACACATATATATATATATATATATATATAGATAGATACACATATATATATATATATATATATATAGATACACACATATATATATATATATATATAGATAGATACACACATATATATATATATATATATAGATAGATACACATATATATATATATATATAGATAGATAGATACACACACACACACACAAAGTACAATTACTGACTCATGAACTGGCCCGAACTAAAAAAAGCCCTGAGAAAGATAGAGAAGCAATATAGTAAAATATTGACAAGTTTTCTACATAAACGAGAAAATATGATAGTAAGTGAAATGTGAAGTCAGGTTAAACACAGTGAGAGGGGCTAATATTCCAAAATACTCCTCTAGAAGATTCTATATGGTCTCAAAACAGAAACGTCTGCACATTTTCTTTTAAAATTTTATTTGTATTACTTTTAATCGCACAGCAATGGAAATTAGAAAGTGTCACAACATTCAGAAGTCTCAAATAGAACCTTTTTATAGATGGAGAAAAAAGATAAGGGGGCAGAGGTTTAAAGTGTTGAGCCCTTTGCTAGTAGATACAATAGAAAAGAGTCCATTAATTAAAACATTATTGACCACCTCTTAAGTTCATGTATTGAGAAGACCATCTTTTACAAATTATATATATGCACAGATCCGTTAGATGCCCAATCCGGTAATCCTTAGAAGAATTCTCATTGGCTTCAATGGGTGCTTTGCCTAAATAAAGACTGCAGAATCAGGTGCTTTTGTATTTAGATTAAAGGGCTTAACTGCTCAGTGACAGATATTTGCAACCTTGATGTAGCCAGGCCGGTCTCAGGATGACACACACAAGGCAAGTGAGGTACTCTTACTGGTGGAAGGGACAAGCTTTTGAGGGTGTCAGAGCCCTTCTTCAAGTCTGGGAAAGGTAACCAGTGTCTCCAGACCTGACGAGCTCTGATAAACTCAAAACCTTGTCCTTTCCACCAGAAGAAGTTGGTCCCAAAAAAGCGCTATTGCCTCACCTACCTTGTCTGAGTGAGAGATCACCTGTGAGGAGTTATAACCAGACAATTCACAAGCCTTCAGCTATTTGTTCCCCTTTTGTAAATGAATACTAGTCTTAAATGCCTAATTCCATGCTCTTCTGTGTTACTATGTCAATCTACCAGGTGGAATTTTCCCAACCACATCCAGTGACTCAATTTAAAAATCAAAATATCCTGGCAGTGTTTTTTTTTTAAATCTAACACACACACACACACACACACACACACCACGAGGAGTCCTTTTGGCACCTTACAGACTAACAAATTTATTTGGGCATAAGCTTTCATGGCCTATAACCCATTTCATCAGACGCATGGAGTGAAAAATACAGTAGGCAGGTATAAATATACAGCACAAGAAAAGATGGGAGTTGCCTTACCAAATGGGGAGTCAGTGCTAAGGAGGCCAAGTCAATATGGGTGGATGTGGCCCATTCCCAGTATTTGACAAGAAAGTGAGAGTATCAGAGGGAAAATTACTTTTTGTAGTGACCCAGTCTTTATTCAGGACTAATTAATTAATTCCAATTCTGCATTTTCTCATTGAAGTCTGTTTTTGAAGGTTTTTTTTGTTGAAGAAGAATGGCCACTTTTAAGTCTATTATTATTAATTATTATTATTATTGAGTGTCCAGGGAGACCGAAGTGCTCTCCTACTAGTTTTTGAATGTTATAATTCTTGAGGTCTGATTTGTGTCCATTTATTCTTTTGCATAGACTGTCCGGTTTGGCCAATGTACATGACAGAGGGGCATTGCTAGCACATGACGGCATACCTCACATTGGCAGATGCGCAGGTGAACGAGCCCCTGATGGTGTGGCTGATGTGGTTAGGTCCTATGATGATCTCCCTTGAATGGATATGCGGACAGAGTTGGCAACAGGGTTTGTTGCAGGGATTGGTTCCTGGGTTAGTGTTTCTGTTGTGTGGTGTGTAGTTGCTGGTGAATAAGTTGTTTGCTTCAGGTTGGGGGGGGGGGGGGGGGGCTGCCTGTAAGCGAGGACTGGCCTGTCTCCCAAGGTCTGTGAGAGTGAAGGATCGTCCTCCAGGATAGGTTGTAGATCCTGGATGATGCACTGGAGAGGTTTTAGTTGGGGGCTGTAGGTGATGGCTAGTGGCATTCTGTTACTTTCTTTGTTGGGCCTGTCCTGTAGTAGGTGACTTCTGGGTACCCTGCTGGCTCTGTCAATCTGTTTCTTCACTTCACCAGGTAGGTTTTATAGTTTTAAGAACACTTGATAGAGATCTTGTAGGTTTGTGTCTCTGTCTGAGGGATTGGAGCAATGTGGTTGTATCTTAGGGCTTGGCTGTAGACAACGGATCGTGTGATGTGGTCTGGATGAAAGCTGGAGGCATGTAGGTAAGTACAGCAGTCAGTAGGTTTCTGGTATAGGGTGGTGTTTATGTGACCATCGCTTATTTGCACTATAGTGTCCAGGAAGTGGATCTCTTGTGTGGACCGGTCCAGGCTGAAGTTGATGTGGGGTGGATATTGTTGAAATCCTGGTGGAATTCCTCAAAGGCCTCCTTCCCATGGGTCCAGATGATGAAGAGGTCATTAATGTAGCACAAGTAGAGTAGGGGCGCTAGGAGACGACCGCTGAGGAAGCGTTGTCCTAAGTCAGCCATAAAAATGTTGGCATACTGTGGGACCATGCGGGTACCCATAGGAGTGCCGCTGACTTGAAGGTATAAATCAACCCTAAATCTGAAATAGTTGCAGGTGAGGACAAAGTCACAAAGATCAGCCACCAGGTCTGCCATGACATTATCGGGAACTGTTCCTGACGGCTTGTAGTCCATCTTTGTGTGGAATGTTGGTGTAGAGAGCTTCTACACATTCTTCAACAAAAAACCTTCAAAAACAGACTTCAATGAGAAACTGCAGAACTGGAATTAATTTGCAAACTTGACACCATCAAATTAGGCCTGAATAAAGACTGGGAGTGGCTGGGTCACTACAAAAAGTAATTTTCCCTCTGTTGATACTCACACCTTGTCAACTGTTGGGAATGGGCCACATCCACCCATATTGAATTGGACTCGTTAGCACTGACTCCCCATTTAGTAAGGCAACTCCCATCTTTTCATGTGCTGTATATTTATACCTGCCTACTGTATTTTTCACTCCATGCATCTGATGAAGTGGGTTATAGCCCACGAAAGCTTATGCCCAAATAAATGTTAGTTTCTAAGGTGCCACAAGGACTCCTTGTTATTTTTGCTGATACAGACTAACATGGCTACCCCTCTGAAATTTTTTTATCTAGTCTCTGAACAACTTTGACGTAAACCATTTCTTCCCTTTAAGGCTTCTGCCAAAGTACTTGTTTCTAATGAGATTAAGTTACATAATCAGCTGATGAAGCTAACAAAGAACAGCTTTCCCTTCTTTTATGAAGAAATTAATAATCAACAGCACTGAACACTGGCAGTAACTTAGGCTTATTACAAAAGTTTTGCTGCTTTTCACCATAACAACTCCGGTCTTCCCTGTTTCTTCCGGCTTAAATTGTTGCTTTCAAGGCCCATCACAAGACCAGCCTTTATTAATATTTTTGTGACTGTTCTTTAATGGAAATGGTTCAACTTCAATTTATTCCAGAACATTATGATGAAACATTTTAAAGCTACTGAAGTAAAGCATACAACTAACTCACCCTGCTCATGGTTTCACATTACAGTTATGAACAAAACATCTAAATATCAAAAAACAGAATTCTGAACTTATGAATATTTGTAAGTATCAAATTACTGTGGTCAGGAACAAAGTAGTTTAAGAGAACTATGAAGAGGATACAATGTATACATGTTCTTCAGTTGTGAGCTTTTCTCCAACAAAGGATTTCTTCTTTGAAGCTAATGGGTCTAAAAGGAGCCACTTTCCTCAAGAAGAGGTATTGGATGGGTCAGGGATAGCTGGATAAGAAACCTTTCACTCTAGGACACCACTTCAAGTCTGGTTTTGATTAATAGTGACCAAAAATCATTACCTGTCAAAGCTGTTTGGTGGCCTGTGACAAACTGGAGATCATGGTCTAATTCTTAATGAGAACCACACCACCTTCATACTCAAAGAGACGGATGACTGAACTCACTGCAAGAGGTGATTCTTTCATTCAATGGTTAACACACTTTAATACAGTAGCGTGGAGAAGGTCATATTTATACATATGTTGATAAAAGACTGTTGTTCAGAGTTGTAAATCCAAACACTTTTCATGATCACTGTATATCAATGGAGTACAGTTTAGATATGGTAGTCATACTCTGCATGCCTTGTGTGTATGTATCAGGAAGGATTCTTGAAGAAAGATTAATATAAATGAAAAGTATGGAAAACTTTTATAAATCAAAAATGACAGCCACAGGTTGCAACAAATAGCAACATTTCTACATCCCAAAACTGCTTGTGTACATGTTAAAGATTTAGGCAGACTTTCATTCCTGCATCTATCTGATCAGGCCAATACCCCTAAATCCTGTGCTCCCAGTTCAGAGGCATTAGCATGGAGACCATACAGGGCACTATCAGGCTAAAGAATCACCCATTCACCTATTGGGAATATTGGGGTGGTTAAAATAACTTTTTAAACAACATTTTTAGTTATTCAAGTACAAAAACATTAAGTATTTGTTTTGAAACACGAGCACGGATTTTGTTTTATTTAGATTTTTAAAGTGCTTTAATAACCCAGAGTTTTCGTGAAACTTGATATTCCTCCTTTGGCCAAAGTCAGGCGAGTGATATCAGTTACACACACACACCCCAAGTGTAACTACACTAGTGTTAGCATTTCTCAGTTCAAGTGGCCCATTACTTCTAACTTATGGTTAAGAATTAATCTTCATACTAAAATTTCCAACAATATTTTTAAAGTTATTTGTGTTCTACCAGGGTGACAAGAAAGGCATTACTAGCAGGATGGCAGAAGTCCACTTGTCCAAAACACCAAATAAATTATAAATGTGTACATACTAATCAAGGGTATCCATGTTGTAACCTTTTTTGTTGTTGTTCTATAATTGTTTTGGCCCATCCACATTCTGAATTATTTTTAGTTAGCCGCACAAACGAACACTTTAGAAAACAGATATTCCTATCTTACTAGACACCTGAGCACTGACAGGATTAGAATTAGTGCAAACAGGCCATGAATTTGCATTTAACTCCCACCCCCCTATTCCCAGCATATTGCTTTTTCATCTTCAAAGGGCTTTATAAACATTAATTAGGCTTGGCAGAATTCAATTTTTTTTATAATGTTTATTTAAGCGTTTTTATTTTTAGCAATTTAATTTTTCACAATTGTCGAAAATCATGAGGTGCTCAGAATTAACGACAGTGGACACAGATTCAAAAAGTTAAGCTTTAAAGCCATTAAATTGTTAAGATAACATGTCAAAATATACAAAGTAAATACCATTAAATTAATAAGTATTTCCTTACTGTGCCTATTTGTAAATTTCAGTCAATGAAAATATTTTCTCATTGCTTGTGTGTAAATACAGTGATATCAACACTACCAAACTTTATTGATAAAAATCTAATTCTTCCATGCCTAACATTATGTATTAGGATTAGTTTCATACACAACAGGTGCATTATTCCCATTATGCTAGTGACAAAAAGACAGAAATTGTGACTTGCCCATGGAAAAAAAAAAATCATCATAATCATCATCACTGGGAAAGCCAAGATTAGAACTCAGGAGTTCTAGGCCCAAAGCAGTTGTAAAATTATAGATTATATCCTCTCTCTGATGTCCTGAACACTGGATTTGAAGCCAGGAATCCTCAAATTCTAGTTCTCATTCTGACACTGACTTCCTCTGTGCCCTTGAGATTTTTTTTAAATTACCATTTATATATTCCTTTGTAAAAAAGAAGCAGCTTGTCTGAAATTCAGAAGCAATAAAGCCCTGCAGCTAGTCAGCTTTATCCTCACCCAGTAGTTACAAGAAGAGGACAGCAATGAGCCACGCTTTAAGACCCCACAGACTAGCCTTCAGGCACTCTTTTCTTATAGACGTGATCGATAACAACTGAAACAGATCCAATACTTTATATTGTCAGCCATTTGCTTCTAAATATATTTAATCCTGTCAAAAAACAATTAAGAAATGCTCAATGAACAGCTGCAAGTAGTTTTAAATGCTCTTACAAAGACACACCAAACCAATAGGATGAAATGGGGGAGAGGGGTTGGAAGGGGTGTTTGTTTCTGGGGGTGGGAGGTAAATCAGAGAGCATTTCAGTAAATCAATGAAAATAATCCAGGTAGCATTTCTGAAACACTCAAGCCTACAGAACCTGTTTCAAAGTAAAGGGTATATGAATTTTTAAGAGGCATATTAATATTGTAAAACCATTATGGTTGCATATAAAAGCTAGTAACAAAATAATAAAGAAATAGGTTAGCACAGGAAAACACCATAATAGCTAAACTTTAAATCTGACAGATAAACATATTTTTCATTTAATGTTGCAAGACATAAAAAGGGGTAACTTTTAAACTATAGCTTTAAAAAAAAATGACACTCCTATGAAGTCGAAAAAGTGGCTTCTAAGCACTACTGCAGCATTTAATAATCAAAAGCCATTTTTTACAAATAGGGAAACCGAGAAAGCGACTTGCCCAAAGCCACATGGGAGGGTACCAAAAAAAAAAAAAAAGAAGCCAAGCACAAAACGTAGATCTCCTAAGTCCCATCTTAGAATTCATAGGCTGCTGAAAAATTGAAATTAGGGAAGAGGCTTGAGGATCAGAAGAACTCTACACTAAAGAAAAATGAAGGCCAGACTCTCATCCCAGATTTATAGTATATATTTTATATCTTGCGAGTTTTATTAAAATAGTATCTGATAATTTCATGCAGGATTTGAAAATTAAATCTGCCTACTTACTAGTGGGGCATATGCAGCTTTCTTGGATGAGAGGGAAAACCAACACCATTAAATTTGAAAAAGCTTTTATTATTGCACTTCCATCCTTTATGGTTGCAAAAATAAACTTCTGAATGTGAAATGAACGTAAGCTGATGTATAGTGCTGTTTTTCTACATGTGTAGATGAACCCAGTGACTTTCTTCTAAGACATTTTCTAGTCTGCAACAGTGTGGAAACTGAATAGATTTCTCGGGGTATGTCTACACTACGGGATTAATCCGAATTTACAGAATTCAAATTTTGGAAACAGATTGTATAAAGTCGAATGTATGCGGCCACACTAAGCACATTAATTCGGCAGTGTGCGTCCATGTACCGGGGCTAGCGTCGATTTCCGGAGCATTGCACTGTGGGTAGCTATCCCATAGCTATCCCATAGTTCCCGCAGTCTCCTCCGCCCATTGGAATTCTGGGTTGAGATCCCAATGCCTGATGGGGCCAAAAACATTGTCGCGGGTGGTACTGGGTACATCCTGCCCAGGAAAGCAACGGCAGACAACCGTTTTGCGCCTTTTTCTTGGGTGAACAGTGCAGACGCCATACCACGGCAAGCATGGAGCCCGCTCAGCTCAAGACAGCAGTCATGAACATTGTAAACACCTCATGCGTTATTGTGCAGTTTATGCTGAACCAGAACCTGCAAAACCAGGCAGCGAGGAGTAGGCTACAGCAGCGCGGCGGCAAGAGTGATGAGGACATGGACATGAAATTCTATCAAACCATGGGCCCTGGTGCTTTGGAGATCATTCTGTTAATGGGGAGGTTGTAGCCATGGAACGCCGATTCTGGGCCCGGGAAACAAGCACAGACTGGTGGGACCTCATAGTGTTGCGGGTGTGGGACGATTCCCAGTGGCTGCGAAACTTTCACATGCGTAAGGGCACTTTCATGGAACTTTGTGACTTGCTTTCCCCTGCCCTGAAGCGCCAGAATACCAAGATGAGAGCATCCCTCACAGTTGAGAAGCGAGTGGCGATAGCCCTGTGGAAGCTTGCAACGCCAGACAGCTACCGGTCAGTAGGGAATCAATTTGGAGTGGGCAAATCTACTGTGGGGGCTGCTGTCATGCAAGTAGCCAAAGCAATCACTGAGCTGCTGCTACGAAAGGTAGTGACTCTGGGAAATGTGCAGGTCATAGGGAATCCCATTGCAGCAAAGCCATCCACTAACTGTGGTGGGACAATAGATGGAACCCATATCCCTATCTTGGCACCGGAGCACCAGGGTACCCAGTACATAAACCACCAGGGGCTGCAAGCACTTGTGGATCACAAGGGACGTTTCACCAACATCAACGTGGGCTGGCCGAGAAGGGTTCATGACGCTCGCGTCGTCAGGAACACTACTCTGTTTAAACGGCTGCAGCAAGGGACTTACTTCCCGGACCAGAAAATAACCGTTGGGGATGTTGAAATGCCTATAGTTATCCTTGGGGACCCAGCCTACCCTTTAATGCCATGGCTCATGAAGCCATACACAGGCAGCCTGGACAGGAGTCAGGAGCTGTTCAACTACAGGCTGAGCAAGTGCAGAATGGTGGTAGAATGTGCATTTGGACGTTTAAAAGGTCGCTGGCGCTCATTACTGATTCGCTCAGACCTCAGCCAAACCAATATCCCCATTGTTATTGCTGCTTCCTGTGTGCTCCACAATCTCTGTGAGACTAAGGGGGAGACCTTTATGGCAGGATGGGAGGCTGAGGCAAATCGCCTGGCTGCTGATTATGCGCAGCCAGACACCAGGGCGATTAGAAGATCACACCAGGAAGCGCTGCGCATCAGAGAAGCTTTGAAAACCAGTTTCATGACTGGCCAGGCTACGGTGTGAAAGTTCTGTTTATTGAAAACCTGCCCCCTTTATTGACTCATTCCCTGTAAGCAAGCCACCCTCCCCACTTAAAATCACACCTTGTTTTTAAAGGAAATAAAGTCACTATCGTTTAAAAATCATGTATTCTTTATTAATTGATTATAAATATAGGGAGAGAACCAACAAGGTAACCCAGGTGGGGTTTGGGAGGAGGATAGGAGGGAAGTAAAAGGCCACTGAAAAATTTCAATATAATGACAGCCTTTTGGTTGGGCTGTCCACTGGGGTGGAGTGGGAGGGTGCACGGAGCCTCCCCCCGCGTTCTTACACATCTGGGTGAGGAGACGGCTATGGAACATGGTGAGGGAGGTTATACAGCGGCTGCAGCGGCACACTTATCCTGCTGCCATTCCTGAAGCTCCACCAGACACTGGAGCATGTCCCTTTGATCACGCAGCAGCCCCAGCATTGCAGCCTGCCACCGCTCATCTCGAGCGTCCCTCATGACCTCACGTCCACTGGCATCTTTACTGTACTTAGATACAGTGTCCTTCCACTCATTCAAATGAGCTCTTTCATTGCGGGTGCATTCCATTATTTCCGAGAACATCTTGTCTCGCGTCTTCTTTTTCCGACGCCTTATCTGAGAGAGCCTTCGGGACGGAGAAGGGAGGCTTGAAAAATTTGCAGCTGCTCGAGGGATGGAAAAAAGGAGAGAAGTTTTTAAAAAGATACATTTTACAGAACAATGCTTATACTCTTTCACGGTGAACAACACTATTCACATTACATAGCACATGTGATTTCAGTACAAGGTCGCATTTTCCATCTTAATATTGAGTGCCTGTGGCTTTGGTGTTAGAGATCACAGATGCAGGTCCGAACAACAGAATTCAGCTTGCATGCGGCCATGGTAAGCCATTGTCTTTTGGCTTCTGCACCCTCCTTTCCCACATACCAAGCAAAGCCCATTGACTGCTGCGGTTTTCCTGTTAACCTTCAGCAGCAGAAAACAAACTAACCCTCGCCCCCCGCCCCATCCAAGTCTCTGGGATGATCGCTTTATCCCTCCCCCCACTGCATGGCTGGTATCAGGGAAGATCCCTGCTAGCCAAAGGCGAAAAGCTCAGCGCCAATTCTCCTCCCCCCCACGCTTGGCTAACTGCAGGGAAGGATTTCTTTTCAGCCACAGGCAAACAGCCCAGTAGGAACGGCCACCTCTGTCCCCTTAATTAAATTCCCATATTTCAACCAGGTTACCATGAGCAAGATCACTCTCCTGAGGATTACACAGCGAGATAAAGAACGGATGTTGCTTGAATGCCGGCAAACACCGGGACCATACGCTGCCAGGCTTTGTCATGCAATGATACCAGATTACTTGCTACTAGCATAGCGTGGTCAAGTTTCCTACCATGGAGGACAAAATAAGGCTGCACTGCCCAGAAACCTTCTGCAAAGGCTTTTGGAGTACCTCCAGGAGAGCTTCATGGAGATGTCCCTGGAGCATTTCCGCTCCATCCCCAGACACGTTAACAGACTTTTCCAGTAGCTGTACTGGCCGCGAATGCATCCCAAACCCTCAGGGCAAATCATTAAAAAACGCTTACTTTTAAACCATGTCTTATATTTTAAAAGGTAAACTCACCTGAGGTCCCTTCCATGGGGTCGTGGTCTTGGATACTGGGTTGGGAGGGTACTTCAGTCAGGCTGAGAAAAAGATCCCGGCTGTTGGGGAGAACGGAGTGCTGTGTGCTCTCCGCAAGCTCATCCTCCTCCTCCTACTCTTCCCCATCCGCAGAATCCTCAGGTGTGGCTGATGAGATTACCCCCGCCTCGGAATCCACGGTCAGAGGTGGAGTAGTGGTGGCGGCCCCCCCCTAGAATTGCATGCAACTCAGCGTAGAAGCGGCATGTCTGTGGCTCTGACCCAGAGCGACCGTTTGCCTCCTTTGTTTTCTGATAGGCTTGTCTGAGCTCCTTGACTTTCACGCGGCACTGCTCTGACCTGTGACCTATTGTGGCCTCTCTCCATCATGCCCTTGGAGATTTTTTCAAAAGTTTTGGCATTTTGTCTTTTCGAACGAAGTTCTGCTAGCATTGAATCCTCTCCCCATATAGCGATCAGATCCAGTACCTCCCGTACGGTCCATGCTGGTGCTCTTTTTCAATTATCGGCCTGCATGGTTACCTGTGCTGATGAGCTCTCTGTGGTCACCTGTGCTCTCCTGTGCTGGGCAAACAGGAAATGAAATTCAAATGTTCGCGGGGCTTTTCCTGTCTACCTGGCCAGTGCATCAGAGTTCAGATTGCTGTCCAGAGCGGTCACAATGGTGCACTGTGGGATAGCTCCCGGAGGCCAATACCATCAAATTGCGGCCACCCTAACCCTAATTCGAAATGACAATATCGATTTTGGCACTACTCCACTCGTCGGGGAGGAGTACAGAAATCGATTTTAAGAGCCCTTTATTTCGAAAGAAATGGTTTCGTTGTGTGGAGAGGTGCAGGGTTAATTCGATTTAACGCTGCTAAATTCGAATTAAACTCAGTGTAGACCAGGCCTCAGTTTCATGGCTACTATTCAGAACTTTGTGAGCAGCAGTGAAACCGACAAAGAATGGCATTAATTTCATTCTGATACAACTTCTGAAGGGTATAAACAACAACAACAAAGGAATCCAATTCATTAGAGAGAATGATCAAAAGAAGCTTGGAATAAAGGACAGAGTAAAAAACCACATCAGCAGCAAACTGGGAGAGGGGATAATAGGAAGAATTTGTTTTCCCTCCCAGGATACACTCTCTGGTAGAGACTGAAGGGATGCACATGCACTACAGATTGCGAAAAACAAATAGAAAATTCCCTCTAGCACCTAGAAGGGGGAAACTACTATAGATAGGGGTTCCATCATCTTAACATTAGCCTGACCACAGTCCAAAGATAGCATACCCATGCAACAATCTCAGTACATTCCTAACTCCCAGGAACTGGGGCAGAGGGGTTGGGCTTTTCACAAGAACATTTCCCCCTCCAGAGCAGCCCCCCTCCCCGACCTGTACTAGAGCATCTGACTAGTAGATATCTGGTGCAATATTTCATAGAATCATAGAATATCAGGGTTGGAAAGTACCTCAGGAGGTCATCTAGTTCAACCCCCTGCTCAAAGCAGGACCAATTCTCAACTAAATCATCCCAGCCAGGGCTTTATCAAGCCTGACCTTAAAAACCTCTAAGGAAGATTCCACCACCTCCCTAGGTAACCCATTCCAGTGCTTCACCACCCTCCTAGTGAAAAAGTTTTTCCCTAATATCCAACCTAAACCTCCCCCGCTGCAACTTGAGACCATTGCTCCTTGTTCTGTCATCAGGTACCACTGAGAACAGTCTAGATGTATCCTCTTTGGAACCCCCTTTCAGGTAGCTGAAAGCAGCAATCAAATCCCCCCTCATTCTTCTCTTCTGCAGACTAAACAATCCCAGTTCCCTCAGCCTCTCCTCATAAGTCATGTGCTCCAGACCCCTAATCATTTTTGTTGCCCTCCGCTGGACTCTTTCCAATTTTTCCACATCCTTCTTGTAGTGTGGGGCCCAAAACTGGACACACTACTCCAGATGAGGCCTCACCAATGTCAATTAGAGGGGAATGATCACGTCCCTTGATCTGCTGGCAATGCCCCTACTTATACAGCCCAAAATGCTGTTAGCCTTCTTGGCAACAAGGGCACACTGTTGACTCATATCCAGCTTCTCGTCCATGGTAACCCTAGGTCCTTTTCTGCAGAACTGCTTCCTAGCCATTCGGTCCCTAGTCTGTAACAGTGCATGGGATTCTTCCGTCCTAAGTGCAGGACTCTGCACTTGTCCTTGTTGAACCTCATCAGGTTTCTTTTGGCCCAATCCTCTAATTTGTCTAGGTCCCTCTGTATCCTATCCCTACCCTCTAGCATATCTACCACTCCTCCCAGTTTAGTGTCATCTGCAAACTTGCTGAGAGTGCAGTCCACACCATCCTCCAGATCATTAATGAAGATATTGAACAAAACCGGCCCCAGGACCGACTCTTGGGGCACTCCACTTGAAACCGTCTGCCAACTAGACATGGAGCCGTTGATCACTACCTGTTGAGCCCGACAATCTAGCCAGCTTTCTATCCACCTTACAGTCCATTCATCCAGCCCATACTACTTTAACTTGCTGTCAAGAATACTCTGGGACACTATCAAAAGCTTTGCTAAAGTCAAGGAATAACACATTCACTGCTTTCCCCTCATCCACAGAGCCAGTTATCTCCTCATAGAAGGCAATTAGGTTAGTCAGGCATGACTTGCCCTTGGTGAATCCATGCTGACTCTTCCTGATCATTTTCCTCTCCTCTAATGCTTCAGAATTGATTCCTTTAAGACCTTTCAGAATTGATTCCTTTAAGCCCTGAAGAAAGACACTTTATTATATACTTCATTATGGACGCCGCCTTCTTCCCAAAACACGGAACCTGAATTGTGCTATATTTGGTATATAGAATCAGAGTATCAGGGTTGGAAGGGACCTCAGGAGGTCATCTAGTCCAATCCCCTGCTCAAAGCAGGACCAATCCCCAGACAGATTTTTGCCCCAGATCCCTAAATGGCCCCCGTCAAGGACTGAACTCACAACCCTGGGTTTAGCAGGCCAATGCTCAAACCACTGAGCTATCCCTCCTGCCCAGGGGTTCTCAAACTGGGGGTCAGGACCCCTCAGGGGGCTGTGAGGTTATTATATGGGGGTAGCCAGCTGTCAGCCTGCACCCCAACCCCACTTTGCATCCAGCATTTATAATGGTGTTAAATATATAAAAAAAAGTGTTTTTAATTTATAAGGGGAGAGTTGGACTCAGAGGCTTGCTATGTGAAAGGGGTCACCAGTAAAAAAGTTTGAGAACCACTGCTGCTCCTGATGTTGATACACCAGCAAGTTATAGCCAGTAATGTATCAACAGACTCATATGGACAGTATCAGTCATCACGGTATTTGCTACTGTCTTTGTGCAGACATTTGTATGTCCAAATGTAACATTTGGAAACATGATATGCAAGGCAAAAAGGAAATAAAGTTATTTTTGTAGAACAGAATATTTACATATCTGCAGGTTTTTAGTGTAGATTATGGAGGAAAAAAAACACACCTAGATGTTAAAGAGTTAACTGACTAGGATTTAGACTGACAAGGACCAACATCCAGTCTTTGGTTACACATGACAAAATTTAGATCAGATTTTTCATTTGTGCACTTCATAAAACAGTCACTTAATCTGAGACCATTTAGTGTAATTCTTCATTTCGCCACAAAATAAAACAGGGATTTGAATAGCAAGAATATCAGATGTCAGGAATAACTATCTGTATGGACAAGAAAGTTGTATGGTGCTCATTTAACTAGTACCTGCCATTATTGACTTTGATTTTTCATCATTATAAATTCAGGGTTTATTAGTCTTAAATTTCACATGCTTTTCCTTCCAAACAGGAGGATTATTCATAGTTTTAGACCATCAATTCTGAGTTTATGTAGAAGAAAATGAAATACAGGACTAGCTCAAGCTAAGGTGACCTGAAGTCAGGCAACAGAATTAGTTAAGCTTTAAATCAGGGGGTGGGCAAACTATGGCCCGTTTTAAGCAGGCCCGCAAGCTCCCATTGGGGAGCGGTGTCTGGGGCTTGCCCTGCTCTGGCGCTCCAGCTGGGGCGCTGGGTCAGGGGCCGCAAAACACAGCTCCTGGAAGCCGCGGCATGGTTCCGCTCCAGCCGGGGGCCATTCCACGTGGCACGGCCCCGCTCCTATACACTCCAATGGGAACTGCAGGGGCGGTGCCTGTGGATGGGGCAGCATGCAGAGCCACCTGGTTGCACCTCTGCATAGAAGCCGGAGAAGGAACATACCTCAAGTGGCTCCCAGAAGCAGTGGCAAGCGCTGCTCAGAGCCTGCACCCTGAGCTTCTCCCCACACCCAAACCCCTGCCCCAACCCTGATCCCCCTCCTGCTCTCCAAACACCTCAATCCCAGCCCAGAGCACCCTCCTACACCCCAAGCTCACCCCCAGAGCCCGCACCCCCAACCCTAATTTTGTGAGCATTCATGGCCCGCCATACATTTTCTATTCCCCGATGGGGCCCGCAGGCCAAAAAGTTTGCCCACCCCTGCTTTAAATGAAGAGTTCAGGAATTAGCAACTCTGGCTCTGTAACTTGGTTCAGAATCATCCCCTCCCATGGTAAAACCTACCAGAGACAGCTCTAGGGAAAGGAAATCTCAACCATACACACACCTATTCAGCAGCATAGTTAGTTTCTACATCCCTGTTGAATCAGCCACAAGGCCTGTTCTCATACCCATCAAATTCCCAGGGATTCATCAGCAAAGCACTACAGAAGCCATGCTCCCAAGGCCTTAACCTAGCAGTGGCTGCCTCTGGGACCAAGAGATAAACGTTTGGTGGAGAGAGAAAAAGAAAAACTGATCAAACCCGGGGCTGTATTAATTTCTCTGGGAATTTCCACAGGGTCAGGAGAGGACAGTAGTACTCTGCAGCAGCACTGTTCCTTCTCCTGCTTGAATCATGGTAAGAAGTGCACAGTCCAAATCATGGATTTTGGCAAATTATTCTTTGCCTTTACATTACCTTGTGTGACTGTGTACAAATACGAAATGTTTGTGTGAAGTGCCCATTTGAGATCACAGAACAAATCAGATCAAGGCAGAGTCCTTATCCATATTAAAAATAAGCTAAGTCAACAGTGACTTTTCAGTATCTTATTTGAGGAAGGGGAAGGGCTGCCTTTTTTAAAAAAAAGTTCATGTTTTAAGTTGTCTATTTTAAATTTACATATTAAAGTTGAAAAATAGTACTTGTGTACTGAAAGGGGCTATCAATGTTAACCTCTGCTTTCTTTTACAACTGTAAGAACAAACTGCTTTCTGGGATTTGGCTCTCACCAAGTAATTCATATCAGTGAAAAGACATCTGATGCAGGTATTGTTACATGAAGCTGAATTTATACCAGACTGAGAGACTGCTTGATAGATGACTTTTTCCACTGACAGAAGTTATAATAGATCAACCAGAAATAAGTTTAATTCATATAGCTGTATTTTTATGCATGATCAGGTCTGAGCAGATGAAGCAGACCCTAATTTTATTTCTAGCAATTGTTTTGCCACTCATTATAGTACACTGGTTCAATCTCTAGGATCAGGGAGAAACCATCACTACTGAAATGGACATCAAGTGAGATCTGGTTGTTATATTACAACGATTTAAACAAACATGTTAAATTGTTGAAGTACAG
Source organism: Chrysemys picta bellii (assembly GCF_011386835.1). Lineage (NCBI taxonomy): Eukaryota > Metazoa > Chordata > Testudines > Emydidae > Chrysemys > Chrysemys picta. The sequence continues at coordinate 75,209,682 of NC_088792.1, forward strand.
GAAGTATCAAAACTCATGTGACAGTTTGAGAAAGAGCTGTTGATCCAAGGTTTTCAAAGCTTCTGCAGAGGTTTTCAAGATTGTGATGTGTTGATGTAACACTCATCTTAAGATCAGCTGCTTTGATTAGGCGCTTTTGTTGAGGCAAAGTCAGCACCCCCTTCTCAGCATTTTTTTTTTCTGGAAAGTGGTTGGCAGCTTGACAAAGTTTTGGACAACACCAACCTTCCCACACTGACCAATATCCTCACGCCTCAATCCCAGGGGTTCAACTACCACACAATCTTATTTTTGATCAGCCCAATCACCTCTCCAGGGGGAAGGGCTCCTCCACCCCACACCACACCACCCAGCTGCCTTCCCATTGGCTCCCAGCTCCCACAGCCAATCTGAATGTGGCCAGCACCACTACTTTCTCCCTGTCCCCTGGGTAGGTGTGTGAACCTCTGCCATTCGGCAGTCAGTAACCAGAGCTGGCTGGCATAACATTGCAGTCTCTTCCCTGCTGGAAAGATGGAGGGGCAGCTGGGTCAAATCTGTGTAGCAATGTAACCTGGCGCAGGGGGTCCTGCTGCTCCTGGGCTCTACCTCTGCTCCTCCATGGACACAGGCTCTAACATGTGTTGAGTCCCTGTGCCAGGCTCTACATCAACACAGGCTTTGACTCCTTCTGCACCACCCAGCTCTGATTACTCCTACTCCATTGGTGGAAGTGTGCCCAGCCCCCAGGCACTGTTCAGAAAATGTCATCTCAGTAATCAGGTTATTGCTGAGAGCCAATCAGCCAATAGGGAGGCAGTAACTGGAGCTGGAGGCTGCAGGGTGGAGTTAGAGCCTGTGTTAATGGGGAAATGGAGATGAGTGGTATGAGGCAGTGGCAGCTTTACTGAAAGACTGCACCCCTTAGGGACCCAGCTCAAATCTTTAAAAACAACTTTTTCTGTATGACCCACCAAAGGATTTTAGTGGATTTTTTTTTGTCCCTCTACTACCTTAAAATTGCCCATCCCTGATGCAGACGCTCAAACATGTCTAGTCATAGTCAACAGTAGGGCTCAGTTGAGGGAGAATCACGGTTAGGAAAAACAATTTACTTTAAGGTAATGTGGTATCCACACATTTCCATAGACCACCCTCCTTCTCCAATACGAATGTGCCCTATTCTAGATGGGCACCACATCAATAAATATGGTTCTTAGAGATGTGTCCATATAGATTCCACTCATGGTACACCTGCAAAGCAACTCGGAATAATTTTAGCCTGGAGTGTCCATTGGGGCCAGACCTATGTCCTACATGTCCTCATGCCCCCCCAACTACACACACACCCTCTCTAGGGCTAAAGGGAGCACACCCAGTTGTCACTTAGCTCTTTCATCAACAAAGAATCCTAGAGAAGTAGGACTCCCTAGTATTAGGCCATGGAATCCATGTGGACACCACATCTTGAAAAACCACTTCCTTGAATGATTTCAGTCTAGCTGAGACTTTCTTGCCATGGAGCAAAATGTTCTGAACTTCAGCTGAATGGCTTCTATCCATAGAGATCAGCCAGCCACCGTCCAGGCTGTCAGATGTAACAATACTGGGTCTGGCTGTAGGATGCAACTGTATTCTGTGACACTATGTGGGGCAGGGTAGGCAAAAGTAATCCAGGGCTGTGTTCAGTGGGTCACCAGATCCAAATGCCAGAACGGTCTAGTCCACACTAGTACTATCACGATCAATCTAACATCTCACCTCAGTTTTATCAGGATCCTCAGCATTATGGGAATTGGGGGGGAAGGAGAAGAGGCATACATCAGTCCCGATGTCCAGGGGATAAACCACATCTGACAAGGAACGCTAGACTGGCATCCCCTCTAGAACAGAGCACTTGGCATTTCTTCTTCTAGGCTGTGGCAAACAGAGCTAATGGATATCCCCACTTGCATAAGATGCTTTACAATACTGCATGCTTGATCTACCACTCATGGTTGTCTGAGATTATCTGCTAGCAAGTTCTGAAAGCTTGGAAGATGCAGAACCAGCTGTGTGCTCCAGTGACAAATACACAAAACCCAGAGCCAAATGGCTTCCTGACAGAGTTGGGATGACCTGGCTCCTTGTCTGTTGACATAATACATAGCTGTGGGGGTGCCTGTCAGAATTTGGATTATGGAGCCCAGGAGTAGAGGCAGGAATCCTTTTGCATGCCAAATAGATGGCTCCTTGTTTCAAGATATTTATGTGCCCATGAATTTCTTGAGGTGACCATTAGCCCTGTGTCTGAAGGTGAACTAGATGACACATGCACACACAATCCCTTAGTGGAGGCATCTGTTACCAGAGTTTGGTAGGTAAAGCTGCAGAGAAGGGTACCCATAAAGGGGTGAGTTTTCCACCAGTTTAATGGTGAGAGGACTTCTTGCAGGACCATGGCCAAACAGGGTTTGCAGACACTGATTTCAACCACCCTTGCAATAAGGGTAAGCAAAGTCTGACAAACTGAATCAACAGTGGATGAGAACATATGTCAGAGGTGTCTGAAGTATGCTCTTTATATCTCTGGATGAGCCAGAAGCTGGTTGATGAAATCCACTATAGTTTGGAATCTTTCTTGTGGAAGATAAGCAATCGCTGACCTGGAAACTAATACAGCTACTATGAACTTTCTGCTAGGAGTTGGAATAAGTGCGAATTTCTCTGTGTCTTTGAGGTCCTCTGCAGCAATTAGTAAAAATATTCTCTTATAAAATCAACTGGCAACCTAAAAATTAACTAGTCACTAACATTAACTGCAGAGTTGTACAGAAGCAGGCAGACATTCGCAAGGGTTTTGTCCCACTGCCACCAGATAGTAAGAAAGAACTGAGGCACAGCTGGGATCATTGCACCCTTTACACCCTCATAGGACCTCTAAGGTGCAGGCACAGCCTCAATGGACACAAGAATCAGATTTCAAACGCATAGGACACATTCCCATCAAAAGTGCAATCCACATGAACAATCCTCAAGAGCAAAGATTTGAACGCCTGCATTAACATTTACAATTGTGTTCGTTAACTTGATTTCCGTAAAATATAGCCAAAAATCATATTCTAGACAAACATTCTAACTTTTTTGAAGAAACTACTATACTATAAGATCTGGCTGTAAAAATATAAGAGACTTGGAAAGAGCTTTAACCCAGACCATCCCAGGCTACCATTGCATACTGGCTGAAAGGAGCGGGGGGGGAAGTACTACCACCCCAGGGGTGGGGAGGCAGGTGGGATGTGGACCCACCCAACTCCACCGCATCCCAGCCCAGGGCCCTAACAGTGGCGAAGTGGTCCACAACTGGGTCAGCAGGGATCCACCCACAACATGCTGACCTTGTATCAGGCCAGCTTCCAACCAGACTGTTGCCTGGTTTCCCTGGGCTGCTTCCTAATCTCCTCCTCGGGTGTAGCTGTGTCTGTCATCTCGGGGAGCTCTGGCCAGTCCGCAGGCAGCAGCTCCTCAGCATCTCAGCAAGCTGGCAGTCCGCACAGATCCGTCTAGTCCTCAGGTGGCAGTCCCAGCAACTCCTCAGCATCTTAGTCGGCCAGCGGTCCTGGGAGGCAGTACTGGCAGCACCTCTGCAGGCTCCAGCAGCAGGCAGCATGCATCTGTTGTCTCCTGTGGTGTCTGCATCACCACTGAGCTTCAGGGCCTGCCTTTTGTACTTCCCCTTCTTGTCCCGCCCTTCCGCTTCCAGTGGGTCAGACACGGCTCTCCTGGTTCAGCCCACCGGGGACGTGTTGTGGTCCCTCTCTGAGGGAGGCATGTAACTCTCCTCGCTACAGCATGCTAGCGCATATACACTGGACCCTCACTAGAACGCATGTCTATATAGCGCGAATTTCCATTTAACGCGGTCACGGCCATGGATCCCAAATTTTATTATTATTAATTATTATTATTATTATTAAATGCAATTCATTTTAACGCGGTCCCCACATGGATCCCAAATCCCATGTTCTAGCGAGGGTCCAGTGTATCTCTACCTAAACTGGAAATTACACCTCCAGCTGCAGTGTAGACATATCCACTGTGGAATGGAATTTTAAATTCCTTCTTCATAGAAGAGATTGCAGTTCTAGAAAGAATCCAAAGTTAGTATACTAATTAACAGTAGAAGCAGCATGTTTGAATCCTAACATTTATTATTTCTGTAGCATACACCAGTAGGTGCTCATAATATGAAGGCTCTTTTGGGCAGTAAACTTGCTTGCCTGACACAGTTTTCCCACAGTACAACCCTAAGTATATCTACGCTGCTATGGAGTTTATAGGACACTTCATCTTCTCCTTACCTATGGAAGAGACTAAATAGTGATGGAGTTCAACAACGTTTTTTTCCCCTTTGGGGTGAACTAAAAGGAAAAACATTTTTAAAAAGCCCATTACACAAGTAAGCATTGTCAAAAGTACCAAAATGGCTCCATCTATCGGATAGGATACATGATTGCATATTTACACAATAATTTGAGACATCTGAATAGAGAGATTATAAATTCCATAACTGACTTTTTAAATCTGAATATTTGCTGTTGTTCATAATACTTCCAATACACTCTCACAAGTATATGAGAGACATTTGATAGGTTGTGTAATGTTTTAGGAGAGTTGTTGCACCTGCACCGAAGATAACTTTTTTTAAAACCTCAGCAATAATGATGCTACAACTGTAACGACAGCACAGGAATAATATTAACTGCAGTAATTTTATACGTTGCTTTTGTAGGAAGATTTTTAGCACTACAGAAGCACTCAGCAATTAAATGAAGCCAAACATGATAAGTCAGAAGCTTCAAGAAAGGTAATGCATTCTCTTTACATGCCATCTTAAAATGAGGCAAGGTACTAAACAGGCATAGAGAGCAAAGTAATTCAGCTGTACACATTCTCAAATCTACTCTGCCAATCGTTCACTGCCGCAGCTCATCTCTTCTCTTCCGTAGATTAATACACAACTCCATCCCAGAGGCTGAAGCCTACATCTAAAAAACTTAGATCAACATAGCTACGTCATTCAGGGCTATGAAAAAATTTCATGCCATGTGCTATGTACCATGTACATAGGTCAAACTAACCCCCACAGTAGAGACCGCTAGCACATCTCAAGGCAGTGGCTTTACTACAACTTGGGGGGGGGGGGGGGGGGGGGGAGGGAAAAAACACCTTCTGTCACTATATCAAGTGTCTAACTGCAACGCTGCAGCTCTGCCACAGAAGTACTTATAGTGTAGACATACGCTAAAAATCTGAATTTTGCAAGCACTGAATTTGCATTTAAGAAAAGTTTTAAGATTTTCCTTAGTCTCTAGGTAGAGAAGCCCCAGACTTTCTAAATTCTGCCAAATTAGGCAGAGGTAATATAGAGAGGTGTAAAGTTAAGTATAAAATATACCACAGTAATAAAGTAGCTCTTTTTCAATGGGACTTATTCACTTATGAACAAACGATATTCTCACTTTTCCATCTAAATCCCTGGATGGACAGTAACTCAAAGCAAGAGGTGGGTCAGCACATAGGCAGTTTGCAAACTCAGTTATTAAAGGTCCTATGCACTCCAAAGCTCCAAGTTAGCCACCAGTTATGCAATTCAGATGTTCACCCTACCAAGCTATATGGATCAGCAACTTTGCCTATTTGCAGTGCTTTTATAAATCAAGAGATTAATAGGAGCTTCATATGGATCAAGCTGTTTTTAACAGTTGAGCTCATATTGCTATCTCAAAACATTAGCCTGAGTCCTAGCTTATTTTGAAGAAGCAGATTAAGAATTATTTCCAAACTTGCATAATTATACAATAGGATACTTGTGTATTGCTGATGTATTTTTGAAAGACCTATTCAAAACATACCCTAACACTGAAAAAAGCTATACATCTAGACTGTACCAATCACTTATTGTGCATAGTAACTCAGTATTTTACAACAACACACACAGATTATGTTGAAACCAAGCTAGAACTTGGTAACAAAAAAAACCTTCGTTAACACAGAGTTAAACCTCCCAGCCTGGGTAGACAGATTCATGATAGATGGGCTTGAGGTAGCACACTAAAAATAGTTGAGTGGACATTGCATCTCTGGCAGAGACTTAGGCAAGTCACCCAAGCTAAAGTCTGGGTGGCTAGCCCAAATCACCAGAGCAGCAACATCCACACCGCTACACTTATCATACTAGCTCAAGCTCCGCTGGCATGAATGTGTCTACTCAGGCTGGGGGAGACACTCCCAGCTGCAGTGTAGACATACAGTTGGAGTTAATCAAGACTTATGTCATGCAATACCTTTTAAGGAGAAAATGACACTATATGCTTAAGAATACCTAACTAATAAAAATTATCAGGTAATAAGCCAAGACAGTGTAGTTAGTCCATGAGGTAGTTTGGGACAAATTCCACAGAAGTATAAGTAAATTACAGTAAATCAAGTCCAGAAGAGACCAAAGAATCCTTATTCTGCCATACAGTGGACAAGTCAAGCACAAATATTAGGAAAGTGTTAATTAGGGGGAATTTGAAAGTATTGATGTGTTTCTCAAGAGGTAGCATGGAGTAATTTTTGATCCAGAGGCCTCTCATTTGAGTTGCCATTATCACAATCCAATTCAAACCAAGCAAGATTAAAAATCAGCAAAAACAAGCTGAGTTCCCTCTAAGATGCACAGCCACCTATTAAGCGCCACACAGGCGCTCAGGGCTGCGGCGGGGAGCGATACCTCTCCCCAGGATGGATAAAAATAAGAGATTTTTTTTTAATCGGATTTTTTTATTTAAATTGGATTTTTTTGATAAAAGGCTTTGTGGAAAAAAACTGTCTAAAGATAGCTTTAATTAAGATACATTATAGCTCAAAGATAGCTCATCATGGAATAGGGATTATAAATTCTAATTCTATAGTATGAGACAATATATTCATTAATGTTTTTAAGAAAAGTTTTGTAAATGAGTTCCAATAGTTCATGGATTAGGGACCCAATTTTACGGGGTTCCAGGGACTTCTGTAGAGATTATTTAGGTTAATCTTTCTATCTACCCAATGGGACTCAGTGCTCAGTCTAGAAGATATCATGAGGGATGCTTAGTTTTGCAGTTCTCAAACTGCGGATTTGTGTCTCCACAGAGAACATGCTTGTTAACAGCAAAAATGTTTTTAAATAAATAAAATAAATATTTAGAGGTGAGAAATAACAGACCTCAACCCTATTGTCCCTCTGCACGGCCACCTGGAAAGATGCACTAAGAACACTGCACGCATCACCGAGGAAACAGGAAGGGGACTTTTAAATTTGCAAAGGAATGTACGGGGTGGGGCTGACGGTTGGTCACCCGAGGGCAGGACAGTAGAGTTCAAACCAATGGCCAAAGAGGTACGAACAGGAGGCCAATCACAGTGCTGTAATCACCACTGTGTCTACACTAGCACTGCAGCCCCAGCGCAGAAAGCTCTATGCCTCTCGTCGAGGTGGGTTTTTTAGAGCGCTGCATCTGTGCAGTTCCTGCACACTAAGTGGCTTGGCAGTGTCAAAGCTGCTTTACTGCGCACAAACTTGTCAGTATAGATGGGGCCTATATCAAGAACTGGCCTAATCTGATGACACTTTGTTAACAAAATAGATGGCACTGTCACAGCCAAAGTTTTCAACATTGGTTTTAAGAGAAATGTTGAACACATGCTGAGTACCCTGAAGCCTATTTCTGTAGTCTTGAACAAAATGCAGGGAAATTGCTGTTTTATTGCTGATGCTGTTGAAATTTTGACAGAACTGAGTGAGATCTTAAAAAGAGAAATATGCAATGACCGAGTTAAATTACAAGCTTTAAAAAAAAATGAATGGGACAAGCACTGTCTCCAGCTCATTTTCTTGCAAATATCTCAATACTCGGTACCAGGGTCAAACCTTAACTTCTGAAGAAGAGGAGCTGGCTAGGACATGGACATCCAGCAATCATCCCTCCATAATGCAAACTATAATGAACTTCAGAGCGAAGATTGAACCATTCAAGAAATATATGTTTGCTGATGTTTTAAAGAAAGTCACACCAGTGAACTGGTGGAAGTCACTTAAGCACTTGGATTCAGAGACTGTTGAAGTGATAATCTCACTTTTAACAGCAGTAGCTTCTACTGCCAGTGTAGAAAGAATATTTTCTTCCTTTGGACTAATTCATTCCAAATTGAGAAATTGTTTGGGACTTGAAAAAGTAAGAAAGCTTGTTTTTCTTTTCCAGATTATGAACAAAAGGAAAATGAAAGTGAAGACAACTGAGTTAGCTGCAGAAGCCAATATTTAAGTTTCTCATGTTGGCCTGGCTGACAGTCAATTTAATTTTTGTTTTTTTAAAAGATATTTCATTTAATTATTTTAGTTAAAAACAATTTTAACAAAAACAAACCTGATTTTAAAAAAACTTGGATATTTAACTACATTCAAAAATTAATATAATATTTTAACAAAACAAGCATATGTTTGCTGTTAAAGAAAAAATATCCACAATACATTGTTGTTGTAGTTAAATACAACAACTTAAATGTTTGTCTGGTGATGTTCTCCTCCTAATACAGCATGGCATGAAAAACCTACAAATATTAATGATTAACCTGTTGAATTGGAGATATTTATGAAGTCATTGGGACCCGGTGAACTATCTGCTTCAATTCCCTTTGGTAAATGAAATAACCAAACAATCATTCATTTTCTGATATAGCTGTAAAACTGATCTGAAAAGTTTTCAAAATAAATCACTTTTAAAATGTATAGTGTATACCTTCTAAAAAATGAAACCTACATCTATCTCTGAGTTTTGAAGAATATGTATTAAGGTTATAACAATCAACAAGAATGCACTTTTCTGTAGAAATCCATGATTAAATCGGGTCAGGAAGCTGACTAGTGATTTAAATCAAATCCACCCTGCTCAGGGCTAGGAGTGTGTGGAGTTGCCCCCAGAATTGGCCTGCTTTGGCACTGCAGTGGGAGGGTGGAGGGGAAAACCAGTGCTCGGGGGTTCAGCCCCACAAAGAGGGACACTGAGGCTCAGGATTTCAGCCCCACGGCAGTGGATGTCTGGGTTCAGGCTCTGGGTTTCAGCTCCGGGGTCCTGCGTCCCCCCTGAAAGGGCTTGCAGACTCCTACGGGGCCATGGACCTCAAGTTGAGAACCACTGCACTACAGTATATACAAAAGAGGAGCCCTCCCCCCCGCCCCCCCCAAAAAAAAAACCACCCTGATTTTTTGACATCTGCATAGAACTCAAAAATTGCCAAAACCAAATCCCAATAAATGAAACTAACCCCCCACCCCAGCCATAAATTATTTTAAAAGGTAACTGTTTCAGTAACTAAATACTATAAATCAAGATTATACATCAAAAGCAGTGATACAAAATTGCCAGAACCGCTTCAAAATGAGATAATCCAGCTGAAATCTTGAGTTTGAGCTCATATATTCCAATAAACTTAATATCAGAGTCACTTTCCAAGAACAATCAAGATATGCAGTTAGACATACCAATAGAAGTTACTTTCTAGAATAGAGACTGATGAAGATGATTGGGGAAGGAAGAACAACCAAAGAAAGTACATTTGATTAGTTAAGACAATGATATTAAATAGTTATGTCATTTCTAGCAAGGTACTGACCTTTAGTAGCATTTTTGTCACATGTATAATTATATTGGTCAACTACCCCAATTTTCGTTATTGTGTGACCCTCCCAAGCCCTTAAAATCTTTGTCACAGGCTTCAAGATTTATAATCCCAATGATTTCTTTTTCATCAAAAATATGTAAATAAAAATAAAAAACTAAAAGGAAGTCTTGAAAAATGTCAGTCCATATTACAGAGGTTCAGTGAAATAATCTATAAGCCTGTGTCCAATGTAAACATAGCCTTCAGAAATCTGGAGTTGTTCTAGCAACAGGATCCAACACTGGAAAAGGAAAAGGACTAACCCACCCCCCATGTCACCTTCAAAGCTATTGTTCAAAGAGTAGTAACCAACCATGCACCCACTACAGAAGATCTGCAGACACGTACTCCAATAAAATCAGGTGAGGCATATTACTGCAGTATTTTAAATCAAGTAAACCAGAGAATCCTCAATCTCACTCTCTGTCCCCCAACAAGAACACTTTCAATCCCAACATCTTCCACAGCAGGGTATGGGAAGGGAACAGATTCATCAAAAACAAATATAAGTTCAATAGCTTACAGAGCGTGGAAGAGGAAACAAAGCCATTGGACTCTATGCTCCCTACATTCTTAGGCTTAAAAGACCAGAAGGGCACCCCCTTAGAACACCAAAGGGCACCCCCTAACTAATGCAGAAGATCTTCAAACTCAAGTAGCCACCATAATGAAGCCACACTGCTCAGTCCTAGGAGATGTGGTTAAGATATCACCTAAATAACTGCAAGCAGCTTTAAGTAGAATGTTACTGAGTTCATTTTCCCCAGAATTGACATAAGCATCAAGGCACATGAGACTCTTGTGAGGAGCCCACAGAGACTGCTAGTAGCTGGCCAGCTATGGGCCATGATCAAAAGTTATTGATATAGAAAAATAACCCACCCCAACACAAAATGAGATAGTGAATGGGTGTGAAGAAGAGCTTTTGTTAGTTTAAATCAGCAAGATGCACATGGTCTCAGCCCTCAAATGCTGAGAGACTATATAGATGAACTTTGGCCTCAAGTTGGTCCAGCCACCAAAGGAATGCTTACTGGTAACTACTGCCGCCAAAAAAAAAAATGGGAAAATGCACACGCATATCTGAGTTCCGTGATATTTGTTTGACTACCCAGAGAATCTAAAACTGTCCTCAACAAGGAGGGATTTGCTCTTTCCATATACAAGAGTACATCAGACAGCATGTACAACAAAACCAGAATATTGATCAGACCCAGTATGGCAATTCTTGCACTCATAGGAGTGTCCCTCTCAAGCACCTTAAGATAAAATAGAGACAGCTCTTTAGAAGGCAGTTGCATTCTTGCCTCTTTATTTATATATAAGACAAGTATTTTCCTCCCTTCCACAAATTCTCTGAGTAGACACTCCCTGCCACTCTGGCCTCAAACATAACCAGACCTCACCTCCTATCTCACTAACAGATTCTCCAATAACAGTAGATCTTCAGAGCCGTAAAGCTTCTCAATCCACCTGGTTTAGCACTAACCTGTGCCACTGTAGAACTTGTAGTGTAGACATACGCTTAAGAAAAAGTTGTGTTCTTAACTCCTGTTAAGTCACTGCATGTTAGCTAACAGGAGTTAAGAACACCTTTTTTTCTTAATTGAAGACGACAAGGCCATATAAAAAGAGATGCACATTTCTTTATGCTGGACTCTTATTGGGGAGATATTATACCAATTTCTTAAACCAAAGTTGACCTGCAACACAAATGACAGGAATCCAGGGAAAATACAACATTCATACACCTCTGAACCATATAAAGTTATTGATATTGTTGTAATACCATGAGAAATAGGTAAGTATATTGACAGCAAATTAGCACTTCACTTATTCCAGTATTTATCAAAAGAGACTAGAGTTATTTCTTAAGTGGTAAGAAAGAATACCTGAATAGAATAAAGATGTCCAAGTTTCTTTCAGGGATCAGAACATTACATCGGTTGGAAACCACATATCTCTCCTCTTTTGATACTAAGAGAATATTGCTATGCAATACCTACTTGGAAAAGGCATTAAAAGAGGAATAAGGACAAAGAGGCTTATTAATAAAACCCTGAAATTGAGTCATCTAAAGGGGAGGGGGGGTAGAGAGATGGGAAATTGCAACTATGAAGCCACATGTATTTTTCAGTAGCACAGGAAGTAAGGGAACACATGTCTGCCTCACTTCACCACCAACCACGAAAGGAAATGAACCAAATCAATTTAGTTTTATCCTTCCCTCACAGACACTGGCGACACACACCTGACTGGGAATCATACCCATCACCTGACCCGAGTATAAGGCTGAGCAACATGAGAACAAGAGGAAAAATAAAATAATCTTTAGTTACCATGTGTGCACACTTCTCTTCCCTCCTCTCCCCCCGCCCCCCCGACTCGGCAGAAGGGCAGCAGCCGCCTTAAGAAAAGGGAAAGGCGGATCACCCCTTGCCCTCCCAGCGGGTGCATTAGCCCTACCATGGTTTCACCACACTGAGGGATGGGAGACACTGAGCCTGTCCCTTACCCTCTCTCTTATACAAGAACATGGGCTGCAGGGGCCTGAAACGGGTATCACAGAGACAAAGCTGGAACAAAGGAACCAGCTCGCCCCACTCTACCACAGCCTCCCCCGTCCCACACCGCCGGCTACACAAAAGCCAGCGGGGGGCACGGGGGAGGGAGCAGCCTGCCACACACGGCGCAGGCAGGGCTACGGGAGGGGGGAGATCGGCTGCTCGCCCAGAGCCCCCAGCGCGCGCACACGCACCAGACGCGCCGGCAGCGGGGCTGGGGCCGCGGCGGGTGAGGCCAGGAGGGCACCTCAGGAGCGCGCAGCCCGGGGGAGGGGGGGGGGGCACTTGTGCGCGAAGAGCCCTCACATCACAGCCGTTACCGGGCGGGGGGGAGCGGTTCTGCCGCCGCCTCAGCCACTCGGGTACCCGGCGCCGCTTCCGTGTTCCTGCCCGGCGGAGGGGGGGCAATATCCTCCCCGCCCGGCCGCCGTGACAAAGGGCCGGGCCCGCGCCCGCGCCCCCTCCCCGGCCAGGCCGGCTGCTCCGCTCACACAAAGCGGGCAGGGCTCGGTGCGTTACCGTGGTGAGTAGCGGTCTCATCTGCTCGCCCGCCCGCTCCTCCTCCATGGCGCCCCGGCGGCGGCGCCCGCCCGTCTGCCGGCAGAGAGGCGCGCGTGGAAAGGGGGTCGCCGCTGGCTCCGCGCTGTGGGCGACCGAGCGAGACGAAGGAAGCGCCGCTGCCGAGCCGAGGACGAGGCTACATTAACTCTCCGCCACACACTCCCCCGCCCCCACCTCCTTTCTCTAGCAAAGCCCCGCCCCCGCAACCCGATTGGCAGCGTCTCCCGCTAATCGGAGCGAGAAGGCAGCTCCGCCCCTGTCCCAAAGCAACAAGAGGGAGCGATACGAGGCGGCAGGGGGCGCCGGGGGCGGAGGAAACCCAGGGCACGAGCTGGCAGGGACCTGTCTACCTCTCCTTAGGAGAGACCTCAGCACGCGGGTCAGGCCCCCTTCTCCCCTCCCCTGGTGAAAGCCATTCACCTCAGAGAAGCAGCAGCACAAAGCTGGGATGGGACTGGGAGAAGAAGCAGTTTGCACTAAAGCATTTGACATTTCCTGCCCATTGTCCCCCCCATAGTGAGACAGTGTCAGGGTTGGCAGCACATGCCCATTTGGGCCGCAGCAGGTTGCGAGGGACGCAAAGGAGGCACAAGTTCAGAGTCAGCGCTAAGCATAACCAGACTTAAGCAATTGCTTAGGGCCCCAAGCAGCTCAAGGAGGGCCCCTCTTTGCTTTTTTAGTATGTGTTGTGTGGGAGGCTGGAGGACCCCAAAAATATTCCAGGTTCAGGCCCTCCATGGGCTCGCACTGCCTCTGCACACATTGTCAGGAAGGGTATATGCAAAAGGGAGGTAAAGGGTTAAGCACATGTGATAGCATCAAGATGGACCCATTACATGATGCTGGAATGTAAGATTTCTGCAGGCCATGGCTCCCTTCTAAGAGCAATCAGATACTGGGTGGCAGAACTGCATAAGCTATATTTTTTGTTTTAACTTATAGCCTGGAGCCCTAGGCTGGAGAGTTTGGCTGATGTAGTAACCCTACAGAAAAAAAAAAAAAACAAGTATGTTATTTTGATAAGCAATGTGTCTAGTTAATTATCCAGGGTGGGTGTGATGTTGTAAAGTAGTAGCAAGATATGTCAATGCAAGCTTTTTGACTCCATGTCCAAACAGCCTTTTGTGTGAGTGAAAAGAGCACAAAAATTGTACTTAAATTGTCAATACACATTTGAAAGAAAAAAATACTAATAAAGTGGTATTTAAACAATTTTAAAAGATAAAAGCAAATTTTAGTCAGGCAAAAGGTTTAACAGTGTCATCAATTTATTTCAAGAGAAAAATAAATTTTACTCATACAAATAATTTGTTTGACACAAATTACTAGTAAGGCTCATTACTTAAGAATGTTGGCCTTATGTTTTGTATTGATAGAGGTCAGGTATACTGTTGCATGGTAATAGCAAAACACTAATAGCCAATGGACTCTCTCTCAGCTATGGGAAATATGACAGTGTACGTGTGTCTAGTCTTTTTCAATAGATTTGTTATATGCTACATGTCTAAATGGGAATCATCTGTAGTCTCACACTCATCTAGATCCACATGAGCAACCATATGATGAGAAGAGTACTCACCACCATTGCACAAGCAAGGCTGCGTACATGCCCTGCTCTGTCTTGAACAACTGCAGTTGAGCTCACTCTTGCCTTTTTACACCCACATGTAATAAGTTCCAGCAGGGCTTCAAGGGCAAGTGCCTGTGTCATTAGTGTTGGAGAAATGTGTCCATCCTTGTCGTGATGCCTGCCATTTCCAACTAGGGAAGGGATGTCAGGCTGAGCTATGGCATGGTTCAAGATACGGGTGGTTGGATGGGGCAGGGGTCCCAGGGAGGCCGTCAGGAATGAGACGAGGGGATGGATGGGGCAGCAGGGGTCCGGGGGCAGAGGTCCCAGAGGGGGCAGCTAGGAGGTGGGGGCCGGGCCATGACACCCTCCACTAACCAGCCCTCCATACAATTTATGAAACCTGATGCGGCCCTGTAAGTTTATGTGGACTCACCCCTGCGGCGCCTCCTGCTGGTTGTCTCGGGAATTAGCTCTCCAACCATCGGCGCGCCCTCTGCAGGCCGGTGATCCACCTTACCGCTGGCCCCTTGTCCCTCCCAGGATCCTGGTGCCCATTTCTCTGGGGTGCTGCCCCTCTGGCAGTACCTTCAGTCTCAGGGTCTCCCTGCCTAGGGGAAGCCCACCCTCTATCCCCACCTTGCCTCAGTGTAAGGCTATTGCCAGTCACCAACTAGGCCCCCGTTCCCTGGGGCAGACTGCAGTGTATGCCACTCATCACTGGCAAGGGAGGGAGGGGGTTGACCTACTGCCTTCTTCTAGCCCCAGTACCATTATAGGCCTGGGGAGTCACCAGCCTGGAACTCCCCTGCTCCTCTGGCTTTTCCCCAGCCCTGCCTCACTCCCAGGTACCTCTCAACCTTCCAGCAGCCAGGCCTATCTCCCGCCACAGCTAGAGGAGAGACTGCTAAGCTTCTGGCTGCCCTGGCCGCCTTATAAGGCCCGGTTAGTCTGTTTGGGGCGTGGCTCCAGCTGCAGCCACTTCCCCCAATCAGCCAGGATTTTGCTCCCTTCCCCAGCCCCAGCCCTCTGCAGGGCTTTTCCAACCTTTCCAGCTGGAGCGGGTGCTCACTCCGCTACAGGCCCTAAGGCCGGTCCTCTGTCCGTTCACGTATCCAGGCGGAGTTCCTCTGGGCGGCATCCACTGGCTCCCATGACACCTTTGAGGAGCAGTGGGTGCTGTCCAGGGTTCTCTGCTCGGTGTCCCCGTCAGGTTCCCTTCTTTTGACCCTTTGACTGCTCTCCTGTCCCTGTTTTTCCATTAGTTGTCCCTGTACTTATTTGAGTTTCAGGCCCTGTGGATCCTCCCCTTAGGCTGGGGGGGGACCCTTTAGCAGTGGGCGGACATAAGCCCGCCCACTTCCTGAACCGCAATATGTACAGGCCCTCAGGCCAAAAAGTTTGCCCACCCCAATCTAGAATGTACATGCATCATTGCTGCTGACTGATCATGGACAAATTCTGAAAAGATAGGCTAGCCTCTTTAATAAGGTTCTGAACTGCCCATCCACCACATCAGCATCAACGCCTAATAATTCTGAACAACTTCCAAATCTCATTTCTGAAGAATGGAAAGCTGTCAAGCCAATGTGAAACAGCAAAGCAGCAAATCCTTATGGCATTCCTGCAGAGGTCTTCTAATGTGAGGGCCATGAGCTAAGCAGGAAGCTCACTGACCGCTATATGAGGTTTTGGGAACAGGAGGAACTTAAAGATGCCAAAATTATTCACCTTTAAAAAAGGAAAGGCAGTCCCACTTCTAGTGGGAACCACCAGGGCATCTTGCTCCTCGCCATTGCTAACCAATCAACTTGCAGAGAAGATATTGCCTGAAAGCCACTGTGGCTTCTGTTTTAGGAGTGGTACTTCAGACATGATCTTTGTACTCCAGTAAATTCAGGAGAAATGTGAGCAAAATCAAAATCTATATGTAGTTGTTATCAATCTTACTAAGGCCTTTGACTCTGTAAATTGAGATGGCCCGTAGACAGTCATCCACAAGTTCAGTTGCCCCAATAAGTTTGTCAACATTATTCAATCTTTTCATGCAGGAATGCAAGTTCATGTCCTGCATTCTTAGCTTCCTTTGTTGTCACCAGTGAAGTAAAACTAGGTTATGTTCTTGCGCCAACATGATCAAGCATCATGTTTGTAGCTGTTCTAGTAGATGCACTCTGAAGTGACTCACGTACCTTTGAGTATGGCATTTAAATGCAGTACCATGTGCATGAGGTCCTTCCTCTGCATCACCTGCATGCAAAAACAAAAGTTAAGACAATTATTTGCAAATTATTGTTCACTGATGCTTGTGCTTTATAGCAGTGGTTCTCAAACTTTTTTACTGGTGACCCCTTTTACACAGCAAGCCTCTGAGTGCGACCCCCCCTTACAAATTAAAAACACTTTTTAATATATTTAATGCCATTATAAATGCTGGGGGCAAAGCAGGGTTTGAGGTGGAGGCTGACAGCTTGCAACCCCCCACGTAATAATCTCACAACGCCCTGAAGGCCAAGGGAATGCTGGGAAATGTAGTTCTTTCCCTGCTCCAGGGCTGGCTCTATAGGCAGGGAGCTAGCCAAGGAACTACAGCTCCCAGGGCCCCCTGTTGGTTCTCAGCTCCCATGCTGGATCCCTGCCGCCCCTGCAAATGGGCTGCCCCAAGCACGTGCTTGCTTTGCTGGTGCCTAGAGCCGCCCCTGGTTGCATCACTGTTTGATACTGCATTTGGACATTCCTGGAGCTTGCTGTTGGAGAGGTCTACATCAGTGTCAATCTCCTTGTCTTGTACCCATTTACAAAATGCCTGCCACCATAATATGGACAGACCCTCCATTACAAGCTTGTGAGCCCACAGTTGTATGAGTTGCCTTTAAGTAGATTGCTTGATGTGTTACTACCATACACCTGCAATTCTCTGAAGAGGTCTACCAGACCACTCTCTTCATACTTCTTTCCAATTACAGCCAAAAATGTCTGTTCTATGTGGAAACCACCCATTCTCAGGACTGTTTTCTGAAATTCACCTGGGCATCTCCACTGAATCTCTTTGTCCCTACAATAGATAGTCTCATCAAATGTCAAGATGCTGTAATCTTGGCCAAGTGTCTTGGATATCTTGCTGACATTCTTCATTACAGTCAAATCTATACTCCATTCAGTATGTGATGCTGGCAGCATTAGACAATACCCAATAGATGTTACTGTTAGTATGGTAGACAAAATCATCACATTAAAAACTGTCCATCCTGGTACTTGCCTAGCATTCACCATTTCAAATTCAACCTCAAATAGCTTGGTTGGGCAGCATCCTAGAATTATGCACTGCAGACCAAGGTTGGTGGCTTGTTGACAAGCCTCAACATCGAGCTAAAATGAAAACATGTTTTGTCCATGTTTTATAGCTTATTTTAACCTCATATTTTACAGCTTTTTTTTATAAATTATATCATAAGCAAATAATAAATTACACATATAAACAAAACAAGTCGATAACATATTTAAAGTAAATTTGCCATAATTAAATCAATAAACAATGAAATCTATAATTATACACAGGTTAGAGGAGAGTCATTACCTTTGACTTTTTCAAGATAGTTGTGAAGGCAAATTTGACATGATTTACAAAAGCATCCATAATTCTCGAATTTACCACTGCATAATATCCTCCCTCCCAACAAAAAAAAAAATCACTCTTGGTGGTAAATCCCTTCATTAAAATGCATTAAGCCTTTTCTGTAGGAAGGTTGCTACAAATTTCAAATTTAGGCAGGGTTTTCCATTTGGGCCCACAGACTATTAACCAGCTTCACAACAAGGATTCTAATGTTCCCTACCTTTGTGATCCAATATCTATTAGATGGTCTGTGTGTGCACTGTACTTCAAATTTTGAAAAGTTCCTTCAAATATGGTCCCTCTCAGAGCCACTATAATTTGTGGCATTAGTGTTCCTTTAACAAGGGTGATAAAAGGCTCTAGAGGAATGCAAATGAGATAAGTGAACATTCACACCAGCATGCATTAAAGCACTGAAAGGAGATTATTTTAGGTGGGCTGGTAATTCTATCAATTATTAAGGTTGCTTGACCCCCTCCATTATAATAAACTATTTTCAGTTGCTTATAATTTTTCCAACATTAAACAATTTGAGCTGAAATTTTCTGTATCAGGTATCTGCTTCAGCCTGAAATTTTTTGGAGAAGATTTCCACCAAATGATTCAGCCATTTCCGAGAAAAGGGCTGACAGGAAAAAATATTTTCTTTTGCCCATGTTAAAAAATTCTGACAATCTTTTGTCTGAACAGCTTCAGTGCTCCCATTGTTTGGAACAGAGACTTGAAATTTGACAAGGGGGTGATGTTTGTGTCAAGGATGTGTCTTTTGCCATTCTTATGAAAATTTGCCCAAATGTGACCAATTTACAAGCATTTGAAAAGTCAAGGTTTGCACATGATCAGTAGAGATTTATTTCTAACTGTAACAGTGCTTCAATATAAACAATCATTTCTTTTTTTCTCCACTTGCTGTCTGGAATACCTAAAGTAAGACAGCTAAGCCTCAATCCACCAAAGAATTTAAGTCTATGATTAACTTTAAGCATATGCTTAAGTGCTTTGCTGGATCACCATTGACCACCAACTCACCATAAGACCCTCAAGTTTCACCTTCATGTTGCTGAGTTATTCACTCTTACCCCAACCACCTAACCTCTCTGCTCCCTGTTGATTATATACATCTGCCATCCAATTAACATTTTAACCACACACTTCCAGTGGGTGGCTCCCTGTTGATTATATACATCTGCCATCCAATTAACATTTTAACCACATACTTCCAGTGGGTGGCTTCCACCTTCGGCTCTCTGCACTTAAGTCATTAACTCTCTACATTATAGCCCTATCATAAAATTCAGGGCAAATAATGTAACCCCTTTATGCCTCAATATCGTCATCTGTAAAATAAGAATAATAAAGCTTTGCTCCATTTGTAAAGTGTCTACAGATCCATAAAGGAAAGATATAGGGTTTCTGAAAGGAATTGTGCAACTTGAGACTCTAATCCTTTCCAATAAGGCTGTTTTGGCAGATCATATTCTTCCCACGCAATCTCCTTCCCCTACCCCAGGGAGTTAGATCACACCTCAATGTGGCAAAGCCAGCCTCAATGTGTTTGGTCACCCTCTGGACTCATTGCCAAACTCCCAATTAAGTGTGTGTCAATTTTCTAAATATTAAGAAAATGCCTTCAGAGTTAGTATTTCCATGGTGAGTTAACCTCTGAAGGTTTCCAGTACACAACTAGAACTCATAACTCTGTAACAGTCATTATAATCTCATTTTCATTTATTTCACTCTCAGTTGTTCAGTATTCATGTAAATGCTTGAGATACTGCCATGAACTTTACATCAGATGAATAATTCCTTCATTTGCAATAAATGATTCATAATTTAATTATTTTTTCTGTGTTATATACCTAGTAAAAATAAGTAAAAAAACATTTAAGGTAGTCATTCTACTTGTGCAACCACCAAGTTTCCAAATGAAGTATCTTTTTTAAGATAACAAAGGCACCAGTTTTCAGTAGGTACTAAAACCTAAGTTCCCTTTAAGCTGCATGGCTGCGCAGCAGCCTATTAAGCACCATGCAGGCACTCAAGGCTGTGGCAGGGAGAGATGCCCAGCCCCAGCCCGGACCTGCCGCAGCCATGGGTGAGGTGCCTATCCCACAGCCCCAGCCCCGGACCTGCCGTGGCTGGGAGAGGCGCCTCTCCCCCGCAACCCAGGTGTGTGACACATCACCTCCATATTGGTACACATAACAAAATTCATTCTGCACATGCATGGGAAAAATTGGAGGGAACACTGACTAAAACCAACATTTTAAATACCCTATGTGGGAGCTTTGGCCACTAAAGTCAATGAGTGACACAAGGCTAAAAACCACATGCTTCATTTCCAAAAATCTATTCTTAAGTGTTTGTGACATTTCAGTCTTTGGAAAATGTGTGTGTGTGTTGGGTAGGAGATCTGTATTAAAAATACCTTGATTATATTCTTTTAACCATGCAAGACTTAAATTGACCATTAATCCTAAATTATTATTTAGTGACAGTTTAAAATATATTGTTTTTCTTATGGCTTACCAAGTCCATTATACATTGCCTTCTCTCTCTCTCTCTTTTGTGTTTGAGGAACAAACTGTACATTGGCATTCTGTGTTTGAAAGAATTAGGAAAACTTTACTGCTAAAGGGAGATTTAGAAAAGAGGGTGAAAGGGGAACTGACACATGTATCAGTAAACCAGGAAGGTGGCTCCTTAGCTTGAGGCCAGTTCATAGGGAACTGATTTGAATGTTGTTTCTTGATGAGCACAGAATGAATAATTAAAAACTTGTCTGCAAATGAAGAACATGACTGATACACATGAGGTTACATGCACCATCAGGCTCTTCTTTATCTGATATTTTGGGGGAGAATGCTGGCTGGCAGCTTGCCTTCCTCCCACATCTCCCATGGAAATATCTGCTGTGTATGCTACCTCCCACAGAACCTGAGGTTTTGCTAAAATACCTCTTATTGCGGCATCCAAGAATGTCATGTGCACCCACCTTCTATGGCCGCCTCCCCAAAAAACATAGTCCCACCATGCTGTCATTCCCAGTTCTGTTCTTCTCCACTCATACAGAAGAAGATTCTTCTCTAAGTATAAACACATCACACACTCTCTTGTAAGGAAAAGCAAGACTGAAAGAAGGAACATTCAGAATCAATTCCCTCACCCACACCAAAGTGCACACACAGAAGGAGAGACCTCAGTCAGCTTAATCCTTCTCCCATACTGAAGGCCTAGAGTGGCATTCTGCCCCTTTCCCTTTGCAGGCATTAAAATCCCCAAGGACAGTGGAAATTGTGTGGCTGTAGTGGGTGGGAATAAAATGATGGAAATGCTGTGCAGATGGACTTTATATCCCCCGCACTCCACAGAATGTTACTCCCTGTTTTCCCCCTGCAAGAGGCATTGTGGGGCACTGGCCGGTGAATTGCACCATTATACAGATCATGAGGCCTAACCCTCAACTTAATAGCTCCTACTATGGCTAATGGACAGGAGATTGATGCGAAGCGTATCTATGTTGAGTCCCTGTGCCTCTGCACAGGCTTTGGAGTCCTGATGTAATATTCCTGGCTGCAATTGCTCTGGTACTCTTCCTTAAAGGGACTTTCTCCACCGCAAAGGGAGCTCTACGGGAAAGTAATACAACCTCAAGCTGTAATACCTTTCTAAAATAATCTTCACAGGGTTGATCGGCCTCCACCCAACATTGCCCCATCCACCCACACAACCCTCTTTTCACCCCCTCCGCAACAACCATTCTCCACAGAGTCTGGAAAAAGGGATGGGTTACTTGAAGGGTTTGTCTACATTGAAACACTAGAGCAGCACAGCTGCAGCGCTCAAGTGTAGACACTCCCTTTGCTGATTGGAGGGGTTCTTCTCTCTGTGTAGGTAATCCACCAGATTTCTTCTGTTGACCTAGCGCTGTCTACACGGGGATTTAGGTCGGCTTACCTACAGAGCACAGGACTGTGGATTTTTGACACCCCTGAACGATGCAGTTAAGCCAACCTAATTTACTAGTGTAGGCCAAGCCTAACTTAAGTTAGGGACTTGACCAGTCCCTGGGCAGCCCCAGAGTGCTGGGTCTGTAAAGGTGGCTTAGAGTCACCCTTGCCACTACTCCTGAGCTGAACCTCAGACTCAGTTCAGAGCCAGGATCTAATTTCCTTTTATGATCACTGAATGCCACAAGGTATAGTAGAGCATTAATGGAAATCATAACAACAATTCCACTTTGTGTATCTCAGAGCCAACAAGAAATATAAGGTAGAAGATAGCTTTTGGATGTCTTTAATTATTCGTGATAACATACCTTAAATATTGCCAATAACCACCTGCTTACCATAACCTATAGGGGACTAAGTACCCAAATTATGGCTTCATACAAGTGGCATTTATCAAACTCCATAGGCCATCAGAGCTGATAAACAAAGATTCTCATTAATTACTGTCAGTTTTCATGATAACAACCAGAGGTTGTATTTTCAGAGTTGCATAAATTATCCTATTGAATTGGGTTTGAATGCACCTATGTGAATGCTCTCACTTCTTATTAGACAGGTAGCCCATGTTCTCAGAAGCATGCCATAAGGATAGGTGTCCAAGAAGGAATGTAAGTGGCAGGGAATATATAATGCAGACATCCCTGGGAGGGTCAGCAGCAGCAGAAATCAAACCGTTAACCTCTGGATTTTAATGCATGAGCCTCTACTGGCTGAGCTAAAAGACCTCTGTCTCTTAGTCAAGGCTGTAGCAGATTCATCAATCCCTAGTGGGTCGAGCCACCACTAGAGGGGGACAAAGTACCATACCGAGTAGGCATAGCATGCAAATAAATTCACAATTTTATCCAAACTGTGAGGAAATTGTACACTAATACACACTTAAAACATAGGAACAAAAACTTTTGTACATTAAAAATGAGTTTGAAGGAGAGTTCGTTTTAGTCTCTTCCTTAAGGGCAACATGGAGATTGTCCAGGATGTAAATGTGCCTTTGTTCTAGAGGTAAGATTAAAAGATAATTCCACCGATTTACATTAAATACCAAAGAGAGGACCAGTAGCGAGGCTAACTGAGAAAACAGCATTGGCAGGAAAGCATGGGTGTGAGGATCACTTATTTAAAACTCACAGATGATTACCCCAAGTTTTGTCGTATTATAATTAAACTTAAGAAGATAGCACCTCTAATGAGCAACCTGTATTCCCTGAAGGATATCAGGCTACGAATTATTGACGCTATCACCTCCTCACAAGAGGATTGTTGTCAAAATCCCTTATGTGAGTTTAACTTCTAGAAAGTTCAAGACTTCCATTTGAGACTTGTAATGAGCAGAGCAAATACCACAAGGTGATAGAAGTGCAATGCTAAGATAACATGTGGAAGGGAGAGGGAACTGTTTCTGAATCAGCTTAGTGCCTGAAGTATTATTTTTGGTTCAAGCTTTGATTCTTTCCTAACATACTCAATGAAAACCTAAGCAGATGAAGTGTTTATGTGAGTATGTCTCCTACCTACTTGCTGTGGGGTCCTTATCATAAAGATGCAAAAATAGGGCACAGACCCAATTTTATTTTTATTTTTCAGGTTACCATTAATGCACGTATTGGTAGTAGACTCTTCTTAGTACTCTGTTCTTGTGAGTTTCTATTAAGTTTGTGCACTAACAATAGTGATCAGGGCCTGAAATAATTTTTTAAAAGGCAATGAATGAAGAATTTATTAACATGTTTCTTCTAAGAAGTCAGGAGGTCTCCCAAATATCAAGAGAACCAGATCTCAGTTAAGAAAAACTTCCCCAATCCATTATCAAAATGTGCACTTGCATGTATCCTTATCAGTAAGAACACACCCACCTATACTTCTTCATTCCAGTGGTGGCTCTCTACCTCCCAGCCCTCCAAATATGGAACTAACCCTTCCTATTTAGAAATTACGATGGACAAAGGTGTATACGGGGGGGGAACAACCAGAAATGGAAATGGCTAGCTAAAAAGTGGAAAGGTAAGGTACAGTGTGCACTCTCTACCTGGTTTCCTAAGCCACCCACGTTCCTTATTCATGGGAGTTACAGGTTCAGCTGGCAGTCTGCTTACTCCATCGTAGTGAAAATTAAAACTGTTATCTACACTTTATCTTTAAGGATTATAATTCTTTTAATATTTTTGAAGAATAAGTTGCTAACCCAGAATTAAATGCTACCAAAAACAAACTTTCTATCAACAAATTGAACATGCACGGTGTTGTTTCTGTAGCACACGTGTCTAGCGTGGAATCAGATTACATCCTGACAGCCGAATGAGGAGCTACATTTTCCCTTGTGACTGCACAACCAACCAAGTTGTTTGTGAGGGCTTTGAGGAGATACAAATAGCTGTGTCCCCGATAGACAGCTGTGCACCACCACATGCACTGCACTTCAGTTATGGAGGAATTACCTTTAAGAGTTTAAAATTTGATTTATGAACTATAGGTTAAAACAAACAGACTTTATTACACAGCCGTTTACCCATGAAATGACAGACTAATCAGGGAGTAAAAATGCTGACAAAATTGCAGCAAAAGTTAGATGTTGTACTCCCACTTGTTTAATGAAGGGTTTAATGCTACAGTCAGAATACACGGATCTTATTTTAAAAGATAGGACAACTTCTTAGTTATGTAGCACAAACTTAGCTTGTCTACACTACCGCTTAAGTCAATGTAAGTTATGTCACTCAGGGGTGTAAAAAAGCCACCCCCCGAGCAATGTAAGTTACATTGACTTAAAGCTGTGTCCACAGCGCTTTATGTCGTCAGCAGATACCCTCCCGCTGACATAGCTTCCACCTCTCGTTGAGGTGGAGTAATTATGCCGATGGGAGAGTGCTGTCCTGTCGGCATAGTGCATCTTCACCAGATGCACTGCAGCTACACTGACACAGCACGGTAGTGTCGACTAGTAATTTAGTGTAGACTGGTAATTTTTGTATTCTTTCTCTAATGGTTGTTCAAGCTTGGTTACACAGAAAATTTACAAGCTTGAGCTCTGTATAAAAATTTAGCCAACAGAGACAGCCACAACACAAATAAGCCACTTGAATTTCCTTTAGTCTTTTAATTGTGAGGGGGGTGGTTAAAATTTCACCAAGTCTCACTCTCATAAAATATTATCTGGCATCTCAAAATCTGCAGGTTATATTCACATCATCCCGTTCGCCTCTGAAGGTAGGTGCATCTTGGGTTTCTGTCTAACTAGGTATAAATCAGCCATTCCTCATCCCCAAAAATTGTCTTCATAGGGATACACTAGATAGGCTGTTCTATCCTTCATCTGCCTACATGATCTTTCACATCCCAAATAAGATTATTTCCTTAATACTGCCTATTTTGAGGTTGCATGTGGATGGAAGAGGTTCTAAATTTGGGTTTGATATTGGAGAGGTCACAGATTCTTAAAAGGTTTGTTCTTTAAGTATTACCACAAAACATTTATAGTCATGTTCATGTTGCATCTGGGCAATACCAGAAAATCTCATCTGTTATATTAATTCAGTAATTCATCCAGTGTGGATTCAGTGAAATCAATTTATTAGAAAGGTACTTTATAGAATATTTTAGGAAATAATTACCACTTACTGAGTATGCTCCACACAATACATATGTAAAAAGTCCAATATACTGGTGTGTTTCCTTCCTTTATAAAACTTAACACAGAAGCAATAGAAAGAGGATAGCAGGAAGAAAAGAAATAGGTGGGAAGGGAAGGAGGGAGAGAGCAAAAAGGGTAGGATTCAGGAGAGTAGATGACTCAGAAAACACATGTACTATATACAGAGTACATCATTTTCAAACTTGGATACCTAAAGTTACACTGTCTAAAGGTGCATTATCTAAATCCATAATTAGATACCTAGGGTTACCATATCTTGTGCCTCCTAATGGAGGACACTCCCGGGGGCCCCGCTCCCGCCCCCGCCCCAACTCCGCCCCCTCCCAAAGTCTCCGCCCCCTCCCCTGCTTCCCGCGAACATTTAATTCGCGGGAAGCCTGAAGCAGGTAAAGGGGAGGGTGTGGGGGGGAGGAGGCGCGGCCCCGGCCGACCACCCCCGGCTCCGCGGGCCCGGCTCCCAGCCCCGCGGGCCCGGCCCGGCTCCCCGAGCCCGGCTCCCCGAGCCCGGCCCAGCCCCGCGGGCCCGGCTCCCAGCCCCGCGGGCCCGGCTCCCCGGCCCCGGACCGGCCCCGCGCCCCCGGCCCCGCGGGACCGGCCCGGCACTGCGACCCTGGCCCGGCCTGGCCCCCGGCCCGGCACCGCGCGCCCGGCCCGGCTCCCGGCCCGGCACCATGCCCCCGGCCCCGCGACCCCGGCCCCGCACAAAGAGGCCCCGGCCGAGCCTCCCGATTTTCCCGGACATGCCCGGCTTTTGGGGATTTCCCCCCAGACGGGGATTTGAGCCCCCAAAAGCCGGACATGTCCGGGAAAATCCGGACGTATGGTAACCCTAAGATACCTATTTAAATAACCTGACTTTCAAATGTGTTGAATAGGAGCTGTGGGTAATCAGCACCTCTGAAAACCCATTTTGGTCAATTTCACCGTCATAGGATTTTAAAAATAATAAATTTCATGATTTCAGCTATTTAAATCTGAAGTTGCCTGGTGTTGTAATTGTAGGGTTCCTGACTCAAAAAGGAGTTGTGGGGTGGTCACAAAGTTATTGTAGAGGGGGTTGTGGTACTGTTACCCTTACTTCTGCACTGCTGCTGACGGGGCACTGCCTTCAGAGCTGGGTGCCTGGCCAACAGCTGTCGCTCTCCGGCCGCCCAGCCGGCATTGTTAGATTTCCCAGTGATTTAGAATGAATGTTTATAGTTATAATCATGTACACACACAGTAAATAACTAATTATTTACAAGTTGTGACTATCTTGCAACCCACATATTCAGTTTTCTGAAATTGAAAAGGAACTTAAACACTGACTGTTTTGATTTATATTCATAGATTCAAAGCCAGCAGGGTTCATCTAGTCTGACCTCCTGTATATCACAGGCCCTTAAATTTCACCTAGTTACCCGTTTACTGAGTTCTCTGTTCCTTGTTCTGGCCTCTCTCATGTATTATTTTCCTAGTTCTGGCACTTATACACACTTGAAATTAAAGGTCCACATTTAGGATCTGACAGAGAAAAACATTTTGGCCCAGATATGTAAAGGGGACAGAAAGATGAAGGAGGCCTTTCCTCTTTCCTTGCACCTCTCCTCTGAGCTAGACACCATCTCTGAGCACAAGGACTGTGCAGTCTGGATTTTCAGCTGGTGTAAATATGCATAGCTCCTTTGACTTCAATGGTCTGTTCTGTGCATATCTAGCGTAGCAGCACTTGATTAGCCAAAGTGTGCAGGGAGTCAAAGGAAGCTTAAGCACAATGACTACAGGTGCAACCACTGTGGAGGCAGTGAAGAGCTGCATCATCAACAGAGGTGTACAGCCATAATCTGACCCTTATTTTGTTTCTTCCTAATTTTCTGAATCTGTTCAGAAAGTAATTCCATAAATATATTCAACTCAAGTTTGAGAGAACCTTTCCAATTAAACTCTGTTAAGCACCTGGTGAGTGTTGTTATTTTTGGAAATTGATTGTGGCAATAGTCGCTTGCCATGGCTTGATGTCCACATTATCTCCTTCTCTACATTGAAACGTTTACCTTAAACCTTTATTTGTATTACTTTGGAAAAACTAAAACAAAAATACATAGACAGTACTTCCCTACCTGGAAAGAGTGTTGTGCGGTTAATGGATGGGATTTTCAGAAACACTCAGTACTGACCCAGCTTTGCTCCCATTGAAATCAGTGGTAGAACTCCCATTGATTTCCTTGGAAGCAAAGTTAGGCCAACACTGTCCACTTTTGAAAATCCCACCCTAATTCACTAATGTTCGTAAAGTGCTTTTGGATCTTTACTTGGAAGGCACTACAGGAGTGCAAAGTATTACTGTAATTCACTACACCAGCTTATTACCTCATCTTTGTAGGATAAAACCATTGGTATAGCAACAGAGAAAGCTAGCATTCTGAAGCAAAAAACTGCCTATTACAAAACAAATATTGCTGGAGTCTTTTTAAAGAAAAAAAATCTACAATAATGAAAGAACTAAGCATTGATAGTCTATAGCAGTTGTTCCATAAGCCCCTCCCTACCATAGTTTCATTTAAAACAAAAAAAACCTCAATAAAAGTTTTCATTTGTCACTAAAAATCAGCCCACCACAGAGTCTCACAAACCTTTAATAGACGATATGGGGTTTTTTTTAATCTTATAAATTAGGTTATATAGAAACTTGTTAAAATTTATAGCACCCACTCTAAGCCCTGTATAAACTTTAAACTCTGTAAAGCTTAATACAGAACAAAGATAGAAGACTGTAGATAGAAATAAGACCCAAAGCTAAGCTTCATAATTTGCTAAGAAACTGTAGTTAAAAATGAAGCTTAAAGATTAACCCTATTACTTAACTATAGAAAGCCTAGTTTGCTATGGACTCGATCTTAGAAAAGGTCGGTAAAGAACTCTAGCACTAACACGATTCCAAAGAATTTTGTGTTATTTTCTTCTGCCATAACTAGAATGCTTAGTTTTTAAGGGTAAATCCTGCTCTGCCACTTCCCCACCTTTAGATGCAGAGGTCCTCAAATGAAGTGGAAATCATGTGATTCAGCTGCACAAGATGGGACCAGCAATACATTTGAGGAGCTGATGCAGAATGGGTATGGAGGTGTCAGAGGTGGGGTGAAGATGATAAATCCACCAGTCATTTTCTCCCACAGAATGGATTCAAAAGGAGCCATGATAGTTACAAAAGTCTCAGGGCTGCATTAGCAGCTTTGGAGCAGCTCCATCACTACTCTATGCCCTGAGGGAAAGGATTCCTTCCCCCAAGTAAGCCGCTATACCTGAGAGCACAAGTCACATACTTGGACTGTGTGCTTAGGGAAGGATTTGCTTCCTACTGCTTTTATTTTTTGAGAATTTGATCTTTTCCTTAAAAGCTATCATTGGTGATTTTTGCTTTGCCATATTACTGCCATCTCAAAATGGCTAAGCCAGTGGCAAGTTGTGATCTGCTTGATTACTGAAGTGCTACTGACAGGCTATGAATTGTGCACACCAGTAGTCTTTGTTGAAACATCTTGGCTGAAGAATTCTGGACTCTTCAAAGTATCCAGCAGAAGATTTAAAAAATTGCCTTTTTGATGGCCACAGATCCTATTGACTGAACAAGTGAGACCCTGGAGAAAGGTAAAAACTGGGTGAAAACCTGACCCCATTGAACTCAATGGAAGTTTGGCCCTTGATTTAAGTGGGCCAGGCTTTCACCATTTAAATCTATCATATGATCTCTGGGCCTCTATCAGCTCACCTGTATGAGGAGGTGGTCACTTGCTGGTTTGAACTAGAGTGGTGGATTCTCTGTAACTTAAACTCTTTTACTGAAGTCCTCAAATCTTGATTTATTCAGCCAGAGGTTATGTGGGTGAGGTTTCCTGGCCTGCAACGTGCAGAAGGTTGATGATCATGATGGTCTTTTCTGGCCTTAAAGTCGATGAGTCTATATGGAGGGTACCATTCAGATTCCAACACCAGGGAGCTCATCCTCCAGACTGCTTCACTGTTAACTGCATTTTCTATATGTTTGTACAGTGTCTAGCACAATGGGGCCCTGACTTGGTTGAGCCTCTAGGTGCTATTACAATATAAATGATAAATAAATAATAATAAATGATATGATAAAGTATATGGTACAAGAAATTGTAAACTGTGTGAACTGCACTGGCAGATGTGACTGCTCAGTTTCAGTTGACTTTTGTAACATGGTTCTTCAGTATAATAGCAACATAGTTTTGGTCCTAACCACTCCATATCACAACATCAGATTCTGTTCTGACACACTCTGGGTAGTATCATCATGGCCTCAGTGGGGAGTTACGAATTTACACCAGCTGAGGATCAGGCCCAATGGCAACGTGCATCACATTTTTTCAGGGCATATGCACATACTTTAATAAATACCAAAATCAACTGACTAATGTTGGCTACAACTAAAAGAACAACAACAACAACAAAAACCCAAAGAATGGGCAAACCCCCTCCATAAAGGGAACAGCTCCCATTCTCACCATGCTCCTTAAGCTCCAACCAACCATTTCTGTTTTATCTTGATTATGTTTCAACAAACTTGTTCTCACCCTGGTTCCAATTTCAAGCAGGCACTGAAAAAGCAAATGTCGCACTTCCAAGCTTTGGTGAAAGAGTGCTGCATGTCATCTGCATACTGATGGCACCACAGCCAAAACTGCTTCCGTCTCCTCCCCATTAGCTTCACATACATGTTGAACAGGATAGATGACAAAATAGATCCCTACAGAACACTGCACAAGAGAGTTTATCAGGATAGATAAGAGAGGACACAACAATACTCTCTGGAATCTTTCCAAGTAACAGGAGTGGAAGCACCCAAATGCAGTCCTGTCCACCCTGCCAGGCTCATAGTCAATAATCAAGGTGACAAAACTTCATGATTAGTGGTATCCAAAACTGCCAACAAATCTAAAAGAATCAATATAAATAGCTGATCTTTTCCATTGCTTTGAGGATTAGCAAAGCTATTGTAGCCCCTCACTTTGGTTCTCCTATCAGAGTTTGATTTGCATTTGCTATTTAATTATGTTTTGCATTGTACCAAAGTCCATGTCACTTGGTGTAATGCTGACAGCATAAACCTGTGGGACAACATCCATTGTTGCTAGGTTCAATCCAATCTTCATGTTGCTCTAGCAAAAGATATTATTTGTGAAACACAAATCTGACTCACAATGGATGTCGTGTTTGTTTCTTTGTTCCTACACCCATGAAAGTCTCTACAATTGATTTCTATAAGTTTAATGATTTCCTAACTGAGCCACCGTATAACTAGAATATATTCCCTCCTATCCCATGATTAAATGCCAGCATTATTAGTATTTGTAAAGAATATGATTTTATATAGCACCTTCACACTTAAAGTATCCCAATACACTTTAAAAATTAAACACCTTGCGTACTGCTAGAGCAAGCAAGCGTAGCAGACCTACGTGCTCTGCAATCACACTATAACATTTAGATTCTCATAACAAAAATGTTTCTAATATGTGACAGAGAGAGAATATTGTCCATGAATCTGTGATTACGACCTTTCTAAAAATATATTTGGCAGTGCTGTGTTTACCTATGAGACACATGGGTGAAGGCCCACGGCAACAGTAAATGAGGAGCAAAATCTGGCAGTCACAATAGCAAGAAGGAAGCAACACAAATGATTTTACATAAAATATTTCTGCGTAAATTTTCATTTGGTTCAGCAGTGTATTCAGTTATTGCCTGAGGATAGCTCCATGATCAAATGCATTGTGTCCTTTGCTGGATACAGTGGGTCCAGTGCTCTTGCATATATTTGAAATGTTGTCTTTTTGCCAATTCTTGCACCAGTATCCTACAGGGATTGGGAGGAGCAAGTTTTTACCCCCTGCTTTAAACGGAGAAAGCAAAGACAATATTTTTAGTCCTGGACTGGGAAGAGAGAAAAGGTTAGTCTTTCAGTACCTTGGGCTCTCTAACTTAGACTTATGCAACAATCAGAGATGATTTGAACGGTTCTTAATTTAAGACTATTAAATAAGACAGAAGGAGTGATAGAGGGCTTATTCCTTCACCCTCTCACTTCCCTGGTCCTTCTTGCATGAACAGAGAGCAACAATACCCGAAGTCTGAAGGTGCAAACAATTCGATGTTTACTGGGGTGAACTTCCAGCAAGCTTAAATCCAAGTCCCTTTTTCCTTATTTTCGAATCCCAACTTACTTCCTTTTTACCCTTAATTTATATAGTAATATTCTCAGCTATACCTTAACCAATCATTTTACTGAAATTTACCTAACCATGATTATCTAACCAATTATATCCCACCACCTTCATTAGTTTACACCCAGCAAAATTAATTATACAGCAAAGAGAAACAATCACAGAACCAGACAAGACCATGCAAATAAACAATAGCAAAGTGGGAACTATAATGACAAAACAATACAGAAGTGAGGATTTCACAACTACATCTATAAAGACATAACGGTTTCCCAACTATGTCTATTAATAAGTCAGTTCTTACCAAACAGAAAACTATCAAACTAAATTTCCTTTTACATCTTCTAGGCTCTTCCCTTTATCTGGAGGTGATAGATCAGATCACCTTTCTAACAGCCCCAGATGGCCTTATTTCAATATGACTAGTTGGGAATGTGAGGATGTGACCGCACGCTTTCCAGCTTATGGCTGCTCCCACAGCTTAGCCAAAGGCCTTAGCTTAGGGTGACCAGACGTCCTGACAAAATCAGGACCGTCCTGACCGATCTTTGGTCGGGACGCATTTTGTCCCGATATCCACCGGCAGCACTCTTTTGTTTTGGTTGGTTGGGTTTTTTTTGCTCAGCCGGCAGGACTCCGGGTTTTTTTGGGTTTATTTTTGCTCAGCCGGCGGGCACCCCCTGATATTTTCTTCCCCTCATGTGGTCACCCTACCTTAGCTTAAAAATAGGGCCTCAGACTGTCACAGTGAGAGAAGGCCCTTACACAGGCAAACAGTAATTTTGATTCTTTCTTTTATACCTCTATAACTAGCTAAATGATAAACATATACCTAAATTCTTAAAGTATAGGCCTTTACAGACAGGCCTAAATATCCTAACAAGGATGCTAACTTGATATTAACTAGAGAAAAAAACATTAGCTAACAGTGGAATTTGCAAATGTGCCTAAGTACCTCAGAAGCATGAGTCTCATTGAATTTCAATGGAATGGCTCTTTGAAATTTTCATCCTACAGATATATAGATATAGTTAATATTTTCTATATTTTATACTAGCTAAAACATTTAAATGTGGTACATTTACAATTTACTAATTTATAATAATGAACTTCAACTATCTATGACAGTTTGAGTGGCTTTGTGGGACATATTTTACAATCTGGGCCAAATTCTGCACTCACACCAAAATAACTCTAATGACATCAATGGAGTTACTCCAAATTTACACAGGTATAAACTGAAAGTAGAATTTGTCCCTCTGTTTTTACATCAAATTCTCATAGCTACCAGTCAGAGTTCTACCTACAGAACAGAAGCATTATTTGGCTCTTACATTTCAATTTCATCCATATACCTTTTTTGTTGGGCTTTACTGACTTTTTAAGTCCTTGTAGTGTCGAAAGGAGATGGGAATAATCAAGTAATCCCTAGTTTGCAATCTTAAAATTCTGGCTCAGAATCTAATGACTGGCATTAAGAAAAGATGCCTCTGGCTGGTGTTACTTTGATAGAAATCATGGCATGCCCTCAATTACCTTCCTAACATACATTGCAAAACTACCATTCCCTCACCATGTCATGTAATAGTAATCCCACAGACAGAAAATGAGCAGAGCCAAGTACAGTAATATTTTTAGTGCAAGAGACAGCAGATGAAAGGATACACCTCTTATAAAAAGAGAAAACACTACATTCAAATACCACTGACCAAGACAAACAGGTGTCACTGTTTCCACCCTCCCAATGAATTTCTGCTGTAAGCCAATTATCAGACACCAAGGTCAAATTTTTCAAGAGTCCCTAAATAATTTAGAAGCCTAAGTCCCATTTTTAAAAGCACCTAGGTCACTTGGGCTCAGATCCTCAAAGGTATTTATGCATCTAACTCCCATTTAAATCAATGAGAGTTAGGCACCTAAATACCTCTGGCCTTGAGAGCCTAAGTTCCATTGAAAGTCAAGTGACTTAGCCTAAGTGACAATGGGACTTAGAGACTTTTGAAAAGTATCCCTCTAGAGAACAACATTCTGACTGCAGCCCCTCCTGGGCTGTAACTGACACCCAAATTCACTCCTGGTTTACTCTGGCTTCTGCTGGAGTAAAGGAGAACAAAGGACGGAGCTCTTGATAGCATAAAGTGGGGGAGGCTGTTGGCAGTGTAAAGTGGATGCAACCAGCATGGCTCGATCTGGAGTAGAGCTGCCAGTGCTTCTCTGAAAGGAGTTTATAGCATATGATGGGAACCTGCAAGAATTTAGGCTGATTTGTTAACATCAGTTCTCATAGGTGTTTCTCTGTGGGTTTCTCAGGAGATGCTGTGTAGAGTGGACACTGAATGGTAAAGCCTCCTGCTCATGGAATTCCAAGTACACAATGCTCTTCACATGGTCTTCTGAGGGATGAAAATGGGAAAGATGAGACAACATTGGCTTCCTTCCCCTCACCATATTTTGCACCATTTTAGTAGGTTTTCTGCTTTTTTTTCCACCCCCACTGTATTCCCAAAGTAGAGGGGATAAGAGAGCTTGTTGCTTCTAATTATCAATGGTTAAGACACCTAGTGTATGTCTACACTACAATTAAAAAACCATGGCTGGTCCATGCCAACTGACTTGGGCCCATGGCGCTTAGGCTAAGGTTCTGTTTAATTGTTTGGGTTAGAGCTGGAGCCTGGGTTCTAGGACACTGTGAGGTAGGAGGGGCCTGCAGGCCAAGCCTGAGCATCTATACCGCAATTAAACAGCCCCTTAACCCAAGCCGCACAAGCCTGAATCAACAGGCATGGGCCAGCTGCAGTTGTCTAATTGCAGTGCAGATGTACCCTTAGGCTATGTCATCACTACACATCACTGGCAGCAGTATATAGTGTACAATGAAATGCCGATTGCATCTACACTGTGGTATGTAGCTACATGTCTCAATGAAAGACTCTGGCACCAGGGATAGGCTCCAGCAGCTCCCCACTGCTGGAGCCTTTCACTGTGGGGAGGAAACCTCCCAGCCAAAGCCTCTCCCCAGGACACTGCACTGCTAAAAATAGCAGCATAAACGGGGATGCACAGCTTGGGCGAGTAGAGAGACATGTAGGATATGTACTTGTGTACATACCCACACCCTTCAGGTGGGTCTTTACCCTACCTGTCTAAGCCATGCCTCACCAGCTACGCTGCTATTTATACCTGTGTTTGGGGGAGTGGAGGGGAATATCTACCTATGGATGCTACATGCCACTGAGATAAGTGTGCAGTCCTTCCTTTAGATACCTTGGGCATTGGATGCAGAAAATTAAAAAAGTTTATCTAGTAACTACTTAAATATTCCTCACCACTAGAGATTAAAATATTCCACAGGCCTATCCAAATACTCTCTTTAACCTTGGCTAGCTGTTACAGTCTAGGAAGATCTTCACTAGAAAACCAATTAGCTGCCAGATGTCTTTCAGCTGCTGCAGATTTAATCTTAAACCTTCCATTCTTTTTTGGGAGCCTGAGAACAACAATTAGTGACCTCTCTGATTAATCCAATATACTGAGCATACAGGAGAATCTCTCTCAATGAGGTCAGTGACACTAGTTTGAGAATATAATTTAGTCCGATCATTCTGGGCACCAAAGCATAATAGAATGTACCCCTTTAAAAACTATTAATGCTGAGAAAACATTCTTTTTAACTCTGTCAATATCTGTAATATTTTCTCTTAGCAGGAAATCTTTTGTGTAGGTTACACTTTGCCTTTGTCTGAACAACAGTAAACTGTGTGCCTACTTCCCAACACCTGCCACCTTAAACCGCTTTATAAAAAATTAACAAATGTCCACACCCCAGACAGCTGAAACCTGGTACAGAAAGAACAATATGTTATTCATCTTAAAAATTACCTATGCAAAAGTACTAGAATTTACTCATTAGCCCAGGCCCTCAAAAGACAAAGCCACATTGACAGTTTCACACAATTCAGCCCAACTGGCAGTATTTCCTGGACAAGAGAGAACCCATAATGGAACAGAAAGATTTTATATTTCTGTGTACTGCTCATTAGAATTGGGGTGCACTGTCAAATCAGCATGTGCAGAATCTTGCACAATGCCTACATGCACTTGGTTTTAATCTTATACTATGAATCCCTCATTAACAAGAGCATTAAAACAGTCTTACAAATTTAACACAAATCCAAAATGATATTCATGCAGGAAAAATTAAAGAGAATTCAGACTTTAGGGAATGATTTTCAGAATTGTGCACATGCGTTCATATGCCAAGGGCCAGATCCTGGCTCTCATTCTATCTGTGTCTTCTCCAAAGTGCAAAGTAGGTATAAAACCAGTTTAACCAGCTGATTGGGGATTCCCCAGACATAGTGGGCATGGCCAGGGAATAGGGGGCAGGCATGGGCAGAGCACAGCTGTATTTCAGCTGTCCCTGACTGCTGAAATAGTCCTATGAGGCTGTGGCTTGTTGGGGACACTTTAAACAGCCTTGTGGCTGCTCTAAGTTGTGCCAGGGACCAAATCAGCTCCTGATCAGCCTGAAGGATGGCATGCTCTTTGCCTCACCCCTGCCAACTCTATACTGAGCACTTCCCAGCCAGACCTGACAACTGGGCTGCTACTTTGCACATTACCAATAGAGCAAAAGCTATTATGATAACTGACCATATAAATAACCAGGGTTTTTTTGCACAATTATTGCAATTGTGAGCTAAAGTACTTTGAGATGAAAAAAGCTACGTAAGTGCAAAGCATGGTTATTATTAATAAAACACTAGTCATACTCTACTCCCAGTCACACTGGTGCAACTCCACTGACTTCACCTGTAACTGAGAGTTGAATTTGTCTCACTGTAGACAAAGCCTAATACAAGAGATGTTCTTGTAAGCAACCCAACTTTTCCCATAGCATGAAGTTTACCTTAGGCAAAATCATAACTGGGACAGCTAAATTAATAAAGACGGGAAAAAGTCCCACTCAGAGGTATATAAAGTTATTTTTCTTTTCACAAATACCCATATCATTATTTCCTGAATGCTTCCAATATCTGGTGTTTTGATTAGATAACTCACCAAGCTGAAACTACACCTGCTCCATCAAAAAAAATACTGATAAACCATTGATATAACTGAAGTGAAAAGCTACCTCTGTACTGAAGGGGGAAAAAAAAGGAGAAAATTATTTCAGCTATTAATTACTCAGCATCAGTCACCTCTGATTTTGCAATAATAAAAATGAATTTCAAAGGTGTGTCTGCCTTCCAAAGCACGCTGCAAATTACTCAGTACATGTAACATTCAGAGGCATGCAGTTTAACAGTATTAAATTGCTCAATGGCCCTTACAATGGCCAGTATAATGTAACATGCAAAGGCAGTGCATATTAGAGTAAATCAGAATAAATTATGGCACTGGCTATACAAAGCAATCTGGCAACAAGGCAAGAAAAAAAACCTCCTGCACATATAAAGCTCTTTGTCTAAAGACAGAAGAATCAGTTTCATTGTCTTCAGTAATATGATCATGCACTGTAATTAAGTGCTAAAAAACTAGACCTCTAAATAATCCAAGGTTTATAATCAAGACTCTAGTTTGCTGAAACCAGCACATTTATTCTGAATATATTTGGGTTATAGGGTGTTAGACAACTTGGAAAGCTGTGATCATTCTTTCTGAAGAGAACAAGTTTAAAGCTGAATTTATTCTTGTCAGTGGGTTAGATATAGACCTCTTCATTAATCTGTAACTGTATCCCTTTACTAAGGCAATCAGCAACTAGAGAAACAGAAAAAAGAATGAGGAGTACTTGTGGCACCTTAGAGACTAACAAATTTATTTGGGCATAAGCTTTAGTGGATCTTACTTGAAAATAATTTTACGTCATGTAAAATTATATTAGGCAAAAAGATAATCTGGATAAATAATGCTTCGTACAGCTAAACTGGTTAAACACATAATAATAAAATTTATAATAAATTTTAAAAAAAAATCCTGAAAGCTGGAAGCCTGATCCTTCAAATCCTTCTCCACAGGAGAAATCTCTTTCATTTCCACTTATGTGAGTAAGGACTATTCATAATGAGGCAGAATTTGCAGGTCTGAACCACAGGTTTCTTAACTTTTTTTTTTCCTATGCTGGACAGAAGAAAATATGTGGGAAGAATAATTCCATGCCTAATAGCATGTGCATTTATATAGCGCTCTTTGTACCAATCCTTCCCTCTTCCCCCATTCTGAATCACCACTGTTAACACCACTGTCAGCTCAGGCTATGTCTAAACTGGGAAAACAGGTCATGTATATAATGTGTTAGCTAACGTGTTTTAACACAATTTTATCATTAG
Source organism: Chrysemys picta bellii (assembly GCF_011386835.1). Lineage (NCBI taxonomy): Eukaryota > Metazoa > Chordata > Testudines > Emydidae > Chrysemys > Chrysemys picta. The sequence goes on from NC_088792.1 coordinate 75,247,916, forward strand.
TGTAGACATGACTTAACTACTCTACAAACATGTTTACTGGTCATGGTCAATCGCTGGCTCTTATCTAGGGTATATGAGACTCATATTTCTACGCAAGACATGGCCCCAATCTTTCAGCCTTTAACATGGGCATCATTTTTTGATGCAACTGTCTCTATGAACCTTCATGCTGGGCCATATCCAAATCTTGCCACTGTTTTAATAACCTCTCCCAGATACTGCCTTTCCTCTCTGTATAGATGGCCAAAACTTTCATCATTTCAATTACAAGTGCCTTCTACTCTTCTTTGGCCTTCATGCCTTCAGTTCCATTCAAAACATGGCTGGCCAAATAATCTTCTGAGCTTGTCACTTTGATCATGACAACCCTATAACAGAGTCCCTCCAATGGTTCCCCTTTCCCTACCTCATCACATAGTATCTTCATTGTTCCTTGTCCTTACTCCTAAGGCCCTTCACAACTTTTCCGTGCCCTATCCATCAGATTTACTAGTTTCTTATGTCACTGATTGCTGCCTTTACGCTCCCAACATGGTCAGGGTTTACTGCTCGTTAGTCCACTTTGTCAATGAGCACTTCTGTGCTTCCTTCCATGCAACCACTTATGCATAGCACCAAGTTCACTATCTTCTCCTTCTTCAGATCCTGCCTTAAGATTCACTTTTGCTAGGCCACTTAGTAGGCACTGCCAACAGATAAACAGATCATAAGACTTATAGACTTTAAGGGCATGATCATCTAGTCTGACCTAGGGCACGTTGCAGGCCACAGAACTTCACCCACCCAATCCCGTAATAGACCCATAACCTCTGGCTGAATTACTGAAGTCCTCAAATCATGATTTAAAGACTTCAAGTTACAGAGAAGCCACCATTTACGCTAGTTTAAATCTGTAAGTCACCTGTGTCCCGTAATGAAAAGGAAGGCGAAAAACCCCAGGGTCTCTGATAATCTGACCTGGGAGAAAATTCCTTCCTGACTCCAAATATGGCAATCAGTTAGACCCTAAGCATGTGGGCAAGACCCACCAGCCAGACACCTGGGATGGGATTCTCTGAAGTAACTCAGAGCCTTCCTCAACTAGTGTCCCATCACTGGCCATTGGAGATATTTGCTACTAGCAATTGCAGATTGGCTACATGCCATTCTAGGCAGTATCATCATGTCATCCCCTCCATAAACTTATCCAGCTCAGTCTTGAAGACAGTTAGGTTTTTTTGCCCCCACTGCTCCCCTTGGCAGGCTGTTCTACCTTCATTATGCTCCGATCAGCCCTACCTCTTCCTCCCCCAAACTCCCACGTTTGTCTCAGCCAGCAGTTGCACCTTGTCATTAACCTATATTGTAAATTCTCTGGGGCAGGGACTGTCTTTTTACCTCAAGTTTGTACATCACCTAATGCAATAGGGCCCCAATCCCTGGTTGGGGTCTATAGGTGCTATTGTATTACAAACTAACAACAGTAACAACCAGCAGGTCTCTCCTGTTAGGCACAGGCCAAGCAGAAGACAGGGTTATTCAGGGTTAAAATGTGCTGAACACTTTTGACCATAATGTATAGGATCTAGATTTCATGAGGGTTTTTTAGCTTGATTCATTTTTTATTTTTATTTTTTAAGAAAAGTTGATTTGGTGCAGTACCTAACAAATATGTGATCAATAGCATAGGCGCCGACTTCCTCTCTACCTGGGGGGTGCTCAACCCCCCCCCCCCGCCCCAGGCCCCGCCCCCACACCCCTCTTTCCCACCAAACCCCCATCCTGCCTCTTCCCACCCCACACCACCACTGCCCCCATCCACCTAAAGCCCCACCCCCACTCTTCCCCACCTCTTTCCACCCCCTCCATCGAGCATGCCCCATCCCCTCTCCTCTACCTCCCTCCCAGTGCCTCCTGCATGCCACGGAACAACTGATCCGCAGGAGGCACTCGGACGGAGGGGGAGGAGTTGATCAGCAAGGCCGCCGATGGGCAGGAGGCGTGGGGAAGCTTGGCTGCCAGTGGGTGCTAAGTACCAGCTAAATTTTTTTCCAGCCCTGGAGCACCCATGGAATCAGCGCCTCTGGTGAATAGTGTTACTGTAGTACAAATACTACAGCCCAAAACTTGGGAAATGGAGCAAAGCCCACATAAAATAGATTTATTCCACACAAAAACATTGTGGAACTAAGGGACAGAATTCTCAGCCCTCAATGACACAGCAGCCAGGCTGCAGCCACTCATTCTGCAAACACTTCTGCATATGCTTAGCTTTTTTACCATGAGTAATCTCTTTGTTTTCAATGAGATTATTCACAGTAGTAGAGTTAAGCATGTGCATGCATGTTTGCAGGGCTGGGGCCTAATACTGGGCACTGGATGAAGTAAAGGATGTAGCAGATGTCCCCCCCTATCTAAAGCGGGTTTTAGTCCAATAGGTCTGTGAAATACATGCGCTCACTGGCTTTGCATGGAATCTTCCACTCTGTAACACCCACTTTAGAAATCTTCATAGCACAGGTGGGGCAGAGTTCCACTGTGTCAGAGTCTCTGTTGTTGCTGCCCCACTACCTGTGCAGCCAGCACATCATTTTTAAGCTGCTTTTAGGCCTCCCCTGGGTGTGTGTAGCACTCTTGCATTTGGTGCTCCTCATAAATCTATTAGCTTTTTGAAAGTCATTTGCTCAGTTCAGAGACACTAAATATTATGTGTGAAAACACACATGCTGAGAATAAAATCACAGAGGCTTTAACTGACCATTTAACCCTTACAATACTGCTATTTGCCAGCCTTCCAGCCAAATTAATAGATAGGTCTGCAGTCTCCGAAGGTCTAGACTCCAAATTGTGGGGCCTCTCCCATTCACAGGCTCCTTGTCACAATTTATTAAGATCAGCTGTTGGTTTTATTTATGATTTTATAACATGAAGTGACTCATCAACTTCTAAAGGTGATTGAACCATATAGTCCAAAACAGATTTCAGACTGGGAAATTCAAAATAAATCTGACTGAATGCATGTTCTGCTCTTTAATTTGCTGGACCTGAGGAGGGGTGAGCTAGTGGTTATAGAGCAGGACTGGTACTTATTGACTCTGCTGCAAATATGCTGTGAAACCTTGACCAATTAATTTGGCCTAAATGTGCAATAGTGATTGTGACAAGCTGCTGGGGAGACCTAGAGCTGTGAGACACTGTGCTACCCTATCAGCCTCAGCAAATGGGAGCTTTGCTCCTGCTAAGCTGTGTGATAACTCCCTGACCCACCAGCTTGTCTGCCTTGCCAGCAAACTCCTCAGGGCTCTCCCAGCCCAAACCTGGCCTAGCAGGTAACAATCAGTGAACTCCAGTCCCTGAGTTCCTCAGAGATGTCTCTCTGCAATGCACAGCCCCCTGGTTGTGCATTCACAGCAGATAAGAAGTTTGCTGCTCCTTTCAAGAGACAGAAACCGCACCTAGTTATCTTGACTGGAGTTAACAATCACTTCAATTCAATCAAACCACTGGGTTGGTTTAGATAAAAAGTAAAAAGGTTATTGAATCAAAAAGAGAGAGGTTTTAAATGAGTTCAAGTACAAGGAATAAAGCTAGACAGGGTTACAAACAAAGCAAAGTAAGAATACGCTTTCTAATGGCTAAGGCCTAACTTAACAAGCTACAGTCTTTGTTCCAGGTAGTTACCTCACCAATCTTCCCTTTCCAGCAGTGGCTGACTAGCTCTTAGTCAGGAGCCCCCAGAGTCCAAGGTGCTGGTTTTCCTTGTCTCCTCAGGTGAAGGAGAATTTAGGGGTTCTCTGCCCTCTCTTTACAGACCAGTAAATCTTCAAAACGTCTCTCTCTCTCTCTCGCTCTCTCAAAGTTCATTGACCCCGCTTCAAGCAGCAGGAGGGCTTCCTGGGGTTGCAGACTCCATCCCCCGTTGAGATTGTTAAATGATCACTTTCTCCCCTCTTGCGCTCCTGATGACTTTGTTTGCCTGACATGCAAATGTGCTTTTCTGTGTCTTTGGTCACACTTTGCTCAGTTTACATGGGAAAAACATTCAAGCAGGCAGAATCACATTCCTTTGTTTGGACAAAAAACTTTATCAACTCCTCCTGTCATGCCTGGTTTAAAACACATTTTAGTTGTAATTCCAGCATATCTGTATAATCTTTTGTGGGTTGACCATACATGTCACACCAGAATATTAATGATCAATGAGTTATTAGTTTTCCAATGACATATTATGACACCTTTTAAATACAGATTATAAAAATAGTGAGTTGGGGTACACTGAGCTGGCCAGGACAGCTGAAACTAGGGTTGCAAATTTTGGTTGGATGTATTCCTGGAGGTTTCATCACATGGCATAATCTTTAATTCCTGGAGACTCCAGGACAACCCTGGAGGGTTGGCAACCCTAGTTGAAACTCACTGCTAGATACCTGGAAGCCCACTGCCTTTCTGGCCTGGGAATGCTCTTAGGGTCACAGTGACTCGTGATTTTGGGTGCCTAATTTATAACACCCTAAAAGGGACTGGTTTTCAGAAAGGTCTTTTAATTGCATCTCTAGTGGGCAACCAACATGTGAGGCACTAAAAAAAAAAAAAAAAAATCACACGTAGACCTCACCTTCTACATTTTTAAATCTGGGACACCAATAAGTACTGCTTTATCTACACACGCATAATTAAAGTGGTACAATTTAATGTTTAGACAAAACTATTGCTGTTATTGGATGGTATGATTCTCCTTTCTTTCTGCCCTCTCCTCCTAAGGAACTTCAAAGAGATTAATCAAAGGATCAGTGCTCAGATAATATACTTGTAAAGGCTTTTCTACACAACGTTAAACTGGTTTAGTTAAATTGGTACTAAAACTGGGTGAAGACAAATCCTGTCAACCTCTAAGCAATCACAATTATAAGGATAGACTCTTTGTGCTGACAGGCATGTACATAATGTACCAGCTCAGTGCATTGTTAGGTAAGATTACACTGTCATATGATAACTTATTTGTATCACAGGCGTCATTTCAGAATAGAGAACTTATTTCAGCCATCAGGACTTCAAGCTATTTGCTGGTGGGAGCTTTACAGGAAAAAGAAACTGGGAGGCCTGTTTAAATGAATTATCATTGAATAATGCTGAGGTGTGACATACACCAACAAAAGCCTGCCATTCTGTGAAAAAGAAAGACACAAGGGCCTATTTTTAAGGCCTAGTCTTTAGTGCACAACTCACTTGAGTGACCAATGCTCAAGTGTGACCCCTTGAGTTGGTCTGGCCTGCATATACCACTCTTCAAAGCCATAATTACAGTGTTCACACTGGTGCTGCACTCAATAGTGTGAGGCGACAGGACATCTGGGGGTACATCTTATGATTCTTAGCGCTGTATTGTCGGAGAAACTGACTTTTTTCTGGGCACACGTGCCAAAGTGGTCTTAGAACACCATTTCAATAAAGCAACTCTTTCTGGCATGGCACCTTCCTGATTGCTGTCCGTGGCCTTTTTTTCACTTGCCTGAATCCACCTCAGAATAACGAGCTGTTCCAGCTGTTGGCATTAATGCAATTCTCGTTTCAGGAATGGGAGGGAGAGGGCACAAGACAAGGCATAGGATCATTTTGGCAGTGACTTGTTGCCCTGAGAACGTGACAAGTGCAGCTTGGTGAACAGATTATTGCAGGCTGCATGCACACATGTAACAATGAAGACAGCTGATGCAGGTTGTAATAGTTGTGGATTCCCCTTATCCTGACCAGTGGCCCTGGAGCAGGACCACAAGCACATACTGGTGGGACTACTTTGTCATGCAGACTTGGGCTGGCCAGCAATGGGCCCAGAGCTTCCACATGAGGAAAGCCAAATTCCTGTGGGAGGAGCTTGGCCCACCCCATCAGCACAGATGAGAAGTGCCATACTCAAGTAGGAAACTGACTTAACTTTGCAGTGAAGATAACCCTAAGATGGTGAACCAGCTTTAACACAAAATTTCCAGGCATTTATGTAGGGTACCCTAATGTTTTTTCCACACTAATCTAATAAATGTGATAATAGTGCTAACTCCTCTAAGGGCTTGTCTACACTGCAACGTTGTCAACAAAACTTTTGTCTTTCACGGCTACTTAAAAAAGCCCCCCCTGCGAAAGACAAAAGTTTTGCCGACGCAAGTGGCAGTGTGAACGCAGCTTTGTTGGCAGGAGTGTTCTCCTGCTGACAAAGCTAACGTTGCTCGCAGGGCTGGAAGTATTTTGCCGGCAAAAGTGCCGACAAAATACCGACAGAGTGTTCACACAAGCTGACTTTTAGCGACAAAGTTGTGTCAACACAGCCTTGTCGCTAAAAGCTGCGTAGTGTAGACAAGCTCTAAGTGTTTAAACATTCTGGCTAAGGCAGCAGTAAGCTCTAGTAGCCACAAAAGACTTGTTTACCCATATGGCAATGTTAACCTTAAATTGTCGCCCCTGTAGTGGTAGAATTTCCCTTTAGGGTCCAGATCAAAGGGTAGAGAAAATAAGACAGGGAAAGAGAGGGAAATAAGCAGAAAGTATAGAGAGAACTGAAAGAAGCGGGAATTGGAAAATAAAAAGATACAAAGAAAAGTGAGCAAGCTTCAATGACACATCAGCAGAATAGCCTCATCTGTAAGAATGGAAGAGTATAGTAGGTGATTATATTAATTATATGAAAATAAAGACAACAAAGTAATTCACCGAGGAGTATAATTATTGCTAATTTATGGTCTTTGATTTGACCATAAATGAGCAAAACTAGCAATGGGGGATTTTAATTCTTCTGGGCCTGATTCTCCATTGCCCCGTACCTTGTGTGGTCACTTACATCTGTGTAGAGTTCGTCTGGAATTTTTCATCAGAATGATTTTCTGACAAAAAAATATGCTTTTCACAAAAATTGTGGGCAAATTTCATTTTCGCTGAAATTTTTTGATTTTCTTATAGTATTTTTGATTTGTGATTACTTTTTTCCCTCCCCCAAAAATGCAACATTATCCGTAGGAAGATATTTCCATCTCTGCAAACTGAACACAGAAAGAGTATAAAATACTAGCAGATGAGAATAGCAGCTTTTCACATGCACAGGTGGGAATGATTATACAAGATGCAAGAGAGTGGAGACTCTGTGTTCAAATTAAAGCAAACTTTGGGAAATATAAATCTGTAACATACATTCAGTGTACTATAGAAGAGACAATTGGCTGTCATACAGCAAGATCTATGTATACAGGAGAGATGGTTTAAATTATATTTTAAGCCCGAAATACAGACTAACCAGGAGATGCTCTGACTTGTCTAAAGCACAGGAACGGAAGTCAGGAGATGGGAGTTCTATTCCTGATTCTGAGTTGACTTGCTCTGTGGCCTTAAACAAGCTTTTTAATATCTCTGTGTCTCCGTTTCCACACCTGTAAACACTGTCAGTAGCAGCCGTGCAGATTAATTCATTAATGCTTACTGTTTATACTGCAGCAGCGTCCAAAGGCTCCAATGGCAGTCCTATTGTCCTGTGAGCTGTACAAACACGGATAATAAGACAGTCCCAGATCCTCAGATGAGGATCTGTAGAAAGGCAAAGTATGATTGTGGTTATAATATACTGATAAACACAGAATCCATAGCGATGTAGTGTACTAGAAAGCTTTATCAGCCTCTCTCTTATGAAGAGAGACTGAAAAGATAAAGATTATTTGCTTTGGAGGAGATAAGTGAGGAGACATGATAAAAGTAAAATAATTAATGGTATAGAGAAGGTAGATCAAGAACTTCTGTACTCCCTGACTCATAACACAAGAGCAAGGGGACATTCAATGAAACTGAAAGGTGGCAAATTTGAAGCTGATAAGAGGAAATTCTTCTTCACACAATACATAATCACTCTTTGAATATCATTGCCATAGGATGTATGTAGTGTAGCTGTAGCCGCGTCAGTCCCAGGATATTAGAGGGACAAGAGGGGTGAGGTAATACCTTTTTTGGACCAACTTCTGTTGGGGAGAGAGACAGGCTTTCGAGCCACACAGAGATTTTGATTTGATCTGAAGAAGAGCTCTGTGTGACTCGAAAGCTTGTCTCTCCCTCCAGCAGAAGTTGGTCCAATAAAAGATATTACCTAACCCACCTTGTGTCTCTAATTGCCATAGGATATCATTGAACACAAAAACTTAGCAAGATTCAGAGAGGGACTGGACATTTATATGGCTATCACGAATATTCAGAAGCATCATAATAAATACTTGTAAACAGGGCTGGCTCTAGGTTTTTTGCTGCCCCAAGCAAAAAAAAAATTTGGCTGCCCCCCGCCCCAGCCCTGGACTCTCCCCCACCACCCGCACCCCCCTGCCGCCCCAGCCCTGGGCTCTCACCCCCCCAACCGCATCCCCCTGCTGCCCCAGCCCTGGGCTCTCCCCCACACACACACACCCTGCTGCCCCAGCTCTGGGTTTCCCCTACCCCCCCACACACACCTCCTGCTGCCCCAGCTCTGGGTTTCCCCTACCCCCCCACACACACCTCCTGCTGCCCCAGCCCTGGGCTCAGCCCGCACCCCCCGAACCCTCCTTCCGCCGCAGCCCTGGGTCACTGGTAACTCGCTCCCAGGGCAGGTCATTCAGCAGGAATTTTAGATGTGCACAGAACACAGACAGGATTGGTTCCCATATGGTTACAGAACTGCAGTAAAGTGAAACAATTTTCAGCTTGTGTGATTGGAGGATATCTGGATGCATATTATAAGACTGTCCTACATAAATGAGGAAAAGTTGAGGTGCATTTATTATTCTTTTGTTCCACTCTTTCTTTCTATGGGGAATTTCACAATGCAATATCACGGTCTTCCTTTTAAACAAACAAACAAACAAACAAAAGGCAATGGCTGTTGAAAATAGCAATTCCAGTCCTAATAACCACTGGGAAGCATTTCTTGCTCAATTTTATCCTACTTTTTCTACGGCAAGTTACAGTGGATCAGTATATTTGATTTGGGAGAAATGAAGTAACAGCTGCCCATACTGAGCTTGAGCACTCCTGAATTTTGAGGTGTTCAAATCTGGAAGGCAGGTGCTGGGGGGGGCGGGGGACCTGTGGCTCTGCAGGGGAGCACGGCAGCATGTATGCAGCAGCATGTCTGGCGGTGCGCGAAGCCAGACACGCTGGTCTGAGTGGCACGGTAAGGGGGCTGGGGGGCTGGAGAAGGGGTAGGGGGTTCCGGGGGGGGGCAGTCAAGGGACAGGGAGCAGGGGGGGTTGCATGGGGTGGAGGTTCAGGGGGGACAGTCAGGGGCAGGGAGAAGGGGGGGTTAGATGGGTCAGGGGTGGGGGGGCAGTCAGAGGACAGGCAGCGGTTGGATAGGCATGGGAGTCCCAGGGGTTTGTCAGGGGACCGGTAGGGGGTGGGGTCCTAGGGGGGCAGTTGGGTGGGGTCTCAGGAGGGGGCAGTTGGGGACAAGGATCAGTGGGGCTTAGATAGGGGGTGGGGTCCTGGGGGGCTGTTGGGGCAGGGGTCCCAGGAAGGGGTGATCAGGGGACAGGGAGCAGGGGGATTGGATGGGTTGGGATTTCTGTGGGGGGTTTGATGGGTTGGGGTTTCTGGGGGGGGCAGTCGGAGGGAGTGGATGGTGGCAGGGTGGGGCTACCCTCCCTCCCCATGGAGTGTCCTATTTTTTGAATGTTAAAATATGGAATCCCTACTCACAGTGCAGCTCTCCATTCATAGCAGGCTACAGCATGAGGTCTCAGCTTCCTCACTCCCTCCCCGTCTTTCCTGTTGGTAGTGGCCAAGGGAATGCTGGGAAATGTAGTTCTTTCCCTGTTCCAGGGCTGGCTCTATAGGCAGGGAGCTAACCAAGGAACTACAGCTCCCAGGGCCCCCTGTTGGTTCTCAGCTCCCAGGCTGGATCCCCGCCGCCCCTGCAAATGGGCTGCTCCAAGCACATGCTTGCTTTGCTGGTGCCTGGAGCCCCCCCCCCCCCCCCCCCCCGCCGCTTGTAAAAGAGGAGGGATATAACACCACATGCTTTAGAGTTTAAGCTAATCTCTAACTCTTAGGGGTAAAGTGGAGACTCTGTTGGGGAGCAGATTATCCATATGTATCTATTGCAGGGTTTCTTGCATCTTCCTCGGAAGCATCTGGCACAGATAGATGGCCCGCAGATCTGATCCAGTCTGGCAAGTCCTATGTTTCTCTGAGTGGGGGATGATTTGCATTATTCACAAGTGATTCAATCATGATTGATTCATCTGGGTCCTCCCAAATGAATGTCAACAAAATATTTAAACCACATAGCGCACAGGTCTGGGACTTGGGTTTATTCCATACACATGGTGCTTGCTGGCAAAATTGATGATATCCCTTTAGCCTATGTCGACACTACAGCTTATGTCAGCATAATTTATGTTGCTCGGGGGGTGGGAGAAATAAATCACCCCCCTGAGTGACATAAGTTACACTGACGTAAGTGCTGGTGTGGACAGCGCTATGTCGGCGGGAGAGGTTCTACTGCCGCTCACGGGAGCTGGAGTAGTTAAGCCAACAGGAGAGCGCTCTCCTGTCAGCATAGAATGGCTATAAAGACAGCTTACAGCAGTGCAGCTGTGCCACTGTAAACTCTCTAGTGTAGCTGGACTCTTACTAAGGTTTCCTGCGTGACGTGTATTTTAAGGAGAAATTTGAAGGGAGCCAGGGATGTCACTGATGTGATGAGAATTCACAGACAGTTCCAGCTGGAGATGAGACATAAAAGACAACATGAAACAGAGTGAGGAGAGAAGGGGCCTGATCCAGCTCCCATAAAGGTCAATGGGAGTTGGATCAAGCCCAAAGGGGACAGTTAGGAGGAAGGCATTGACTCATTATGCTGGCTTCTGGTTATAGCCCTTCCACAAATACAAGTAAATGTTATTGTTTCCCCTATAGGGAGAACAGCCTTCCACCTAGAAGCCTTTTCTCCCTGCTACCTCTTCTTTCTCCTCCCTCTTTCTCACCAAAAGGAGGCTTTTTAAAGGTCACCGGCAGCCCTTAATTGGACTCAAGTGTTTCTAGTTAACCTGAGGTAACCTGTTTTCAGTTCATAGGGAAAAAGGCCTTCACCATTCTAGGACTGATATACCTACCTTCCCCTCTCTCCCCTACATAGGCACCAACTCCGTGGGTGCTCTGGGGCTGGCGCACCCCCGGAAAAAAAAATAGTGAGTGCTCAGCACCCACTGGCAGCCCCAATCAGCTCCTCTCCCTCCCTCCCAATGCCTTCCGCCCACTGGTGATCAGCTGTTCAGCGGCATGCAGGAGGCGCTGGGAAGGAGGGGAAGGATCAGGGGCAGGAAGAGCTGGGGGGGGGAGGGGTTGGTCCTGGGGTGGAGTGGTGGTGAAGCGCCCCCTGGGAGCTCAGAAAGTCAGCGCCTCTGCTCTTCTAGCTGCCAGGTCTGATTGCCACAGTAGGAAGCAAAGTGGAGGGTGATGGACATGGGAGAAAATGAGAGCACTGTGCAGGCAGGGATGGATTTGTTCAGGGTCTTGAAATAACACAAAACAGGCTGAGGAGCTTGAACTTCATGCAGAAAAAGAAAGAGAGCAAGTGAATGGATTTCAGGAGGGGGAGAAGTTAAACATCTTCTCATTTTGCTGTGACAAGTTGTTTTCTTTTAGCTCCCCTTCATTCCAAGCCCTGGCCACTGCAACATGGTAGAGAGTTTTGCACACTTCAAAGGCCCCGATTTCCAGAGGTGCCAAGGACCTGCAGTGCCTATTGGCTTCCAATAGGATTTTGAAAGTCAAGCCGTAGGGCCTCATTTACCTTGTGTTGGAACTTTGTTTAAACTGAGCTGGATCATGTCCTCTAACCTGGGTAAGGATCCCATGTACAAGCAGACACGTCCCTCTACACTGTGGTAGCCAGAATCTACCATTTCCACAAGAAACAAAAACAAGCAGAAGCTTTCAATCCTATGTCAAGATTTTTTGCCAACATGAGGACAAAATATACATAGTCACTGCGTAGGATTTAGAGTTGGTGTGGGAATTGCTGAAATCTAATTGCCAGACTTCTACATACAGACATTTCCCACTGTGATAATTTTACTGAACTAAGGTAGCACACAACAATCTAAAAGACAAAGGAAAAAATTCCAAGACACCCAAAGGCAAACCTTTTAATTTAATCAACGCAGAAGCAGGAATGTTCAGGGCAAAATAGAACGATGAAGAGCCAAATATTGCAGTCTTTACTCAGGCAGAGCTCTGACCAAGATCAATGGGGGTTTTGCTTAAGGCAGGCAGTACGTTACCTTTTTCCTATTTATTTCCTTTGGAAAAAAGAGAGCCATAAGCCATCACTCAAGAAAAGACCCATAAAACACTCCAAATTTAAAATAGCACTTGAAAATGAGGCAAAAATCGAGGGCTGCATTTTCAAACATGAATGCAACAGGTGTAGTTGCAGTCCATAAAACACACTCATTACTACGTCAGTCACACTGTGTTGGGTACATCTATACAGGGATCAAAACCCTCCCGCATGGCCACGGCTGGCCCAAGTCATCTGACTCAGGCTTCCGAGACTCAGGCTGCAGGGCTAAACATTGCTGTGTAGATGTTCGGGCTCCGGTTGCAGCCTGAGCTCTGGGGCTTTGTGAGGGTACAGTCCCAGAACTCGGGCTCTAGCCTGAGCCCTAATGCCTACACAACAATTTTTCAGCCTCAGAGAGCAAGCCCTGTGAGCCCAAGTAGGCTGACCTGTGCCAGCTGTGGGTTTTTTCTCCCTGTGTAGCCATACCCATAGATAAGATTTATTTGAATTGGGTCTAAAGTTTGCTTTGTGTGTGTTAATAATAACTGATCTAATCTAGCCAAACTTCTTTTGATTAATTAACCTTTACATCAGCTATGTTTAGAGTGACCATTACTGGCCCCACGTAGAGCTGGATTCTCCACATAGTGGCGCAAAGTGAACCAATAGTGGTTGGAGATTTGTAGTAAAGTCCCCTGGTGTTGGGGAAACTCTATTGGCACAATGCTGGCAGAGGTGGCTCTGCCTTTTCCTGCACCAGCTCTGCTACCCACTACCAGCCCCTGGAACTGGCCACCTGGCACAAGAACAGGCAGCAAGAGAGCACTGCAGGGAAAGTGTCATGGGGGAGAGTGATTCTACTCTGCCAGATTAGCCTTTGGTTCCTCACACCAGCACCACAAGTCAAAGTTGTCCCTCTGTAACTTTAGGTCATGCCAGGGCCAGGTGGCTGAGAATCAAGGAGCTGTGATCCCTGTTAGCGCCCCCTCTCCACTACACATGAGCTCTGCTCGAACACAGCAGAGAATCAAGCTCATAGTATTTATCGTTGTTCTCCTATCATCCCTCTTTTCTTCCTTTTGCATGGACCATCTCTAGTCATTTTATGTGTTTGAATTTATGAAAATGTTTATTAAAATGTAACTAAAACATAATTTGTTCAGCACCCCAAGCACCTAGGCTGAGGAATAGACTGGGGGAGTGTTTTTATCAATGTAGTTATAATGTTATTATATTATCCTTAAAATATTAGTGCACCTCTTTTCTCAGAAAAATTAATTATAGGTATGTTCTGAAGTTAACAGTATTAGCATTAAGTTTATTAACGATTTTACCATTAAGTAGTAATGGTTATTTCTGTATGCTCAGAACAACATTTTTAAATAAAAATAGGCCATGTAATTTGCACTTACAAAATATTCTCATGTAATGCAATGCATACACAAGTACTCATTTTGCAGATGCAAATACACTTTTGCTCCTCTAAGTGTATATTTAGAACACTTTCAACTTAAAAAAAAAAAATTCTTCAGCTTTTTCCAGGAATGTATTTTCCAACATTCCTCTTACTTTCTCTTCATGGCAGCCAAGAATCTGGCACGTGGGAGAGAAAAAGACCCCAACCCTAAAGCTCTGGATTTAGGCATGCTGTGGTTCAGTGGTCTCAGTGTGTGCTTTTTAAAAAAAAGCCACACTAAATAACTGGCTTGTATGTATTTGACGGTTCCCTCTAGTGGTTGAGTTAATGGAATTGCTCTTTTAGGTCACCTGATAGAAAATATGATTCTCAATTCAGAAGCACAAAGTTACAATTACATCCTTAAGATATAAATATGTGCTGTAAGCACAGAGTATTCCAAAACAAAAACACATCTTCTGTGGTTGGTGGGGCACCACACTACTCCTGTGATCTATTGCACCGCAAGTCTCTGATCCTACTAGAAGACACACACAGCCCTACAGAAAAACACTGAAGTCAAGGCAGACTCTGTGGTGTATTATGGGGTGTTCAGGAATCCAGGATTAAGACTAAATAGGGAACATTTTGCTGAACTTTTTTTATATATGATCATGGAGTAATATCTGTTCATTGCATTTTTAGCAATACTGTCTATTGGCTGAAACGCTGAATTCAGGACCAATCTCTTTTAGCATGTCCAAGTCAGAGTCTAAAATATCTTCTACCTTCACCAAAGTCTAGAAGTTAAATATGGCATGTTTTCTAACTAACTGTTATGCTCCCACTACCAACAATCAGTTCTCAAGTCTAAGGCTGTGTGTGTTATTTTGAAATGCATAATGGCATCCACAAACTCTCTGCACTATCAGTGCCTATGAAATGTGGTTTTAATATACTTTGAGGCTGAAAACTGCGATGGCTATTAGCCAGGATGGGCAGGGATGGTGTCCCTAGCCTCTGTTTGTTAGAGGCTGGGAATGGGTGACAGGGGATGGATCACTTGATGATTTCCTGTTCTGTTCATTCCCTCAGGGACACCTGGCATTGGTGGCAGACAGGATACTGGGCTAGATGGACCTTTGGTCTGACCCAGTATGGTTGTTCTTATGACTAGATACACAAAGGGATTTAGGTGCATAACTGCCAATTGAGGCACCTAAATCCACCCATTTACGCACTATTGTGATCCTCAGAATCTTCGCTCAGCTGCCGCCGAACCCTTCAGGCATCTCAGTTTCTGCTTATAGGCATCTATATTTCCACCAGTGCGCATGTGCAATACCACTTAAATCCTGATACTACCAAGCTGCTCGGCACCTGAGCTGATGCCTAAGCCCCTGGCAAGATTTTCCAACTACCTCACCTGCAGGGCCTGACTTGCCAGGCACGTTCTGAGCATGCTTACCTTGCGCAACAGACAGCCGTGGGTGGCCACTCCCTGGGATGTGGGAGACCCAACTTCAAGTCCCTGCTCCAAATCAAGCAGAGCAGGAATTTGAAAACAGGTCTCCTGTATCCTGGGTGAGGGCCCCAATCACTGGGCTATGAAACGGTGGGGGTGTCTGGGTTTTTATTGTGAAATAGGGCTGACTTGGCTCAGGTGCCTAACTCCAGGAGAGGGTTCACAACTGTGAATCCTGAGCAGAGTTAGGTGCCTACCTACCTTTAAGGGGTGGGGCTTAGGCCCCTCTCCACAGCATTTCCTACTGGCTAGTTTAGCTGCTCAGCTTGGTGGCTTCTAAGCGCTGTCTTAGGCTCCTAGCTCTCCCCAGGCACTGTACGGGGAGCTTGAGCACCTAACTCAGGGCTGAGGATGCCACTGGGTGACAGGGTGCCCAAAAGTTAGGTGCTGCAATGTTGAAGGCCCTTTGTGGGTCTTGTCCCTAATCTATAAATAGGCTTCAGATGCCAGGGCAAACCTGGAATACTCTCCTAGGAAAGTGTCACAAAACACAGCATCAACATATGGCCTCAGTCTTCAGGAGGTTTTCAAGAACACATTAGACAAACACCTGTCAGGAATGGTCTAGCCCTGCCTTGAGTGCAGGGGACTGGACTAGATGACCTCTCAAGGTCCCCTCCAGTCCTGCATTCTAGGATTATCACATGATACCTGACCTCTCTCCACCTTCTACATTCTCAGATGATGGTGGCCTGCAGAGCATTGGTTGGTGGCCTGTGTAGAGCTGCTTGGTCACTTGCTGCAGGATCTCCTCCTTGTTGCCAGCTGCAACAACCGTGTTGTGTTTCTACAGCATAACTGAGCGGATTCTTATGCTTTTTGCATTCATTTCTTAAGATGTTGCATTTTGCTAGTAAAGACTTAGCCACCAAGTACTGTCCCTGCAACAGAGCTGCCGTTCCAAAGTAACATCAAACTTGGATGGATGGATGGATGGATGGAAAGAGACTTTCTGAATACTATTTACTCATGTAAGCAGTTGCTGCAGCTGACCACAAGGATGTGATGTGATCATGAAAGGGAGGAGAAGTGGGCCATTCGGTTGTAAATGGAAGGGAGGATAGCCTGTGAGACAGTCTCTCTAGTGAGGTGTGGTCCAGGCTATGAGAAAGTTCAAGAACCCCTGAGCCAGCCTTAGGGAAAATGTCACGCTGGGTGAACTTGTATTTTGGCATCCCTGCCCCCCATGAGCATGGCGCCCGCCCCCCATGGGCACGACCCAGGTGGGCTCCCCACTCTCCCCTTCACCCCCAACCCCTTCACCTCCCTCTTGGACCCCCAACCCCTGCACTGTACCCCCTTCACCACTGCACCTCCCTTCTGCATCCCCAACCCCTGCATCTCCCTCCTGCACCCCAACCCATGTGCCCCTGACCCTGCCCCTCTCCTGCACCCCAACCCCTGCACTGTGCCCCTTTTACCCCTGCACCCCTTCCTACACCCATGTGGGGAAACCGTCCTGGATGCATGGGGCAGCTGGCATTGCTGCTCGCTCCCCACCTTGACTGCTGCTCCTCCGTGCACACCTAGGGGGCTGTGTATGTGGAAGGGGAAGCGAGGAGCAACATCAGAGCTTCCTGTAGCCAGGGCACTTTCACTGGGCTGTGAAAGGGGAGGGCAGAGAGCAGCAATTCCTCATGCCTTACAGCACAGCCCAGATGGGGAAAGTGACCTAGATACAGGGAACCCTGATGTTGCTCCTCGCTCCCCATTCACAGCCCCCTAGGGGGGTGTGGAAGAACGTTGGGGTGTGTGTGAGCAGTATCTTTGTGTGGCCACTCGCACCCCCGCCCCATGTTCCTCCGCCAGGAGGAAGCAGGGAGAAAGCTGGGTGCGCTCCCAAACGGTGCTCCACAGGGCGCAGTTTCTGACACTAGCATTTCTGTGCTGCCGCATGGTGCTCCCTTGACCACCGGTGCCCTGGGTGTCCACCCGCATGGCCCATCCCTAAGGCTTAGCCCTGTGTTCAAGCTTTCCCTGCCATAGAGTTACACGTAATGGAAAACACTAATTCAACCGATAACTCAGTGTTAAATATTTTCTGCCATAAACGCCCCATGCTAATAAATAACTACATACGGTACAAAACATGTAACAGAAAAAACAAGGATGTTACTAACATTTATATAACTAAGGAAATGCATCTCCTTCCTTTCTTTTTGCTCCTTTTCCTACCTCCCACCCCTTTGGGCTTTTTAAATTCCCCCTTCCTTCCGATTTACAGCACTTCCCTTCTTCTCTGTGTATTTCTCTCTTGTTTGGTGAGGTGTTTTTATTTCTCTTCCCCACATCCTCTGTGTGAAGGAACAAAGCACTCATGCAGAATTCATCACAGGAAAACAAACATATCCCACCTCTACATCGTTGGGAAGAGACTAATTGAAATTACCAGTCCTCTGGAAATTGGCATAGAGAAAGCAAGAGAAATTACTATAGTCAATTTGTCAAGGGAACTGTTGGCACTCTGACAGTTCAGGAAAACTACTATTTGATATAGGGGGAGGTGCAGTGCCTGAAGGCACGATTGCCATCGAAAGAAATAATGCCTTGCAGATGTAGCAGAAAAGTACAGGGCGTAGTGGACCTCGCTACACCTTTAGCACAGACCTATGGTGCACAGAGGAGCAAGACTTACCTCACCCTTGGAGAAAAGTCTGATAGAAGCAACTAGAGAATGAAAACCTGATTTAAAAATTGCCTAGCAAGGTTTTCATTCCGTAGGCACTTCTATAGGTTTTTCAGTCCTATTAAATTCTTCAGATACTCAGGGGCTGGACAGTGCCATAGACAGTACTAGTCATCCCCCTTTCTTGCCATGCTTGCAGGCAGATTAAATTTACCCCCTACATTAGAACACGGAGGGGCCAGGGTTTCTTGTAGCCTCTCCTGGGGAAGTTGCACACATAATTTAGCTCCATGACTGATTCCAAGCGCATCTTATTACTGTTACTATAATTATCAGCACTCACATAGCACTTTTCATCTTCAAGCCCCAAGACCTATTCAAGCAAAGCTGGCAATCCCTGCAAAGCCATGCAGATGGGCCACAGGGTTGCAATGTCCCAAGTTCAGTGTGTGACCTGCTCTACTGCTGCTATCTGAACAGTAGTCCAGAAACTGACAGAAGTGCCAATTTTAGTCAGAAGCTACTGGGACTCCCAGAGTCTGCAGCTTCTGGGCATCGCCATCACGTGAAAGGCCCCAGGGCCAGGAACTTCCGGACTCACAGGCCGGCTGGTTCCTGAGGCTGCCCACTCAGGAGTCTCAGAGCCTGGAAGCTCTGGCTTGCCCCTTAGCCACAGACCCTGCAAGCTCTGGGATTCCCCCAGGCAACCTGCCCGGCAGAGAGGGTGACATCAAAACTCTGCCTGAGATTGAACAAAAATTCATTGAACCTGATCTCTTTGCACTAAGTATTTTGAGTTCAACATATCAGCATTTTCCAACAAAACTGGAAGCGCTCTGATCACCTCTATTCACAAAGTAATGCTAACAGTTATTCAGTGACTAAAACAGGCTGCAGGGACCCAGAAACCTTTCCCTTCAAGTAAGCCAGGAGCAAACGGTTTTCCTGTAGCTTTTTTCCCCCTACAACCGAGCCCTTTATAGAATCACCTGATCTCTTCCCAGCTGGGACTGATAATCAACTAGATGGGTTGGCTCCAGGCCACCTGGCCCTTAAAAGGGACAGACAACCCTGTTACAATTATCAAAAGCACCTTGCTGAAAGATACTTGAACCTGTAAGCTAAGAAACTATTCCTTTTGTGTCTGGGTCCTCCTGCATTCAGACAAGCAGCACTTTGTACGTTCCTTGTAAATAAACAAGACTGCATCAAAGAAGATACCAGACTCCATCATCAATTTCTACTCCCAGCTGAAACAACCTGCACTTTGACTAACCACTGGGATCGAAAAAGGGGAAACATTAATTACTAATTTTACCGTTTGCTTCCTTGCACAAGAGTTCTGCCGACATCAGGGATTGATTCAGGAGTGCATGCTTCCAGACATTTCTCCTCTGCAAGAAGTTACTCCCAGCCCCAGTTTCTTTCATCTGATCGCGTGTAGACATGCATGCATCCATACCTGGCATGTTAAGAGGTTAAAAGGGTAAATTAGTGCTGGGAGCATTTTTTTTAAATAACTAGGTTCTCAGCTTGACCAGGGGAAGAAAGGCCAAAGCATTGTACATGTCAGAATTTGCAAAGACTTATTCCTCCCAGGTGTCTGAACTGCGCTTGGCCTCCAGACTTCTAGCAAAAGCCGCAAGACTTGAATTCACCATGTTAACAGCTAAGCTATCTGTATTAAGCACCCTGGCGCGCACCGCTGGTACAGACATCTCCCTGAGCCCTAGCGGTCAAATGCATTTAGCCATGTGCATTCTTCCATTCTACGTTGCTCCTCTTATATTACCAAACTCTCCTCACAAGGGGCAATCATTATAGGAGGCTCATTCATTACACCAACCCTAGCCTTCTAACACAGCATCAGAGGCCGGCTGTTTGCCTTCCTTGGCCATGAGGCAAGTGCCTAGTGAAGCTGCAAGCTTCCAAACACACATTGGACAGGAAATAAGTGAAAAAACAAACTTGCCGCCCTGAAGGAGAAGAAACCCTGTGAATCTGTCTGCACTACCTACAAATGCCAACTCTCCACAGCTGTGCTGTATCCTCCACGGCTTCCGTTCCTTCCTCCTCTAAGGAAAGAGAGCTGGAGTGTGTCAGTGCCAGCTGCTGGGGCTTGGGTGAACAGGCTGCAGAATTGCAGCAGGATGTGCAGCCCACCCATATCGAACACTGCGTAAATATTCTTATCATCGACAGTGATAGAAAAGAAGTATGGTCTCATGTTAAACCCCAGGACTGGGACTCAGGAGATTTGGGTTCAATTTGCATCTCTGCCATAGATTTCACTGTGTCTCTGTGCTTCAGTTCCCCATCTGTAAAATGGGGATAAAGATATTTCCTCTCTCATGAGTCCCACCCTTTGCCTGTCCTGTACATATGGGCCTGGTCTACACTATGAGTTTAAATCGAATTTAGCAGCGTCAAATCGAATTAACCCTGCACCCGTCCACACAACGAAGCCATTTCTTTTGAAATAAAGGGCTCTTAAAATCGATTTCTGTACTCCTCCCCGATGGGCGGAGTAGCGCCGAAATCGATATTGTCATTTCGAATTAGGGTTAGTGTGGCCGCAATTCGATGGTATTGGCCTCCGGGAGCTATCCCACAGTGCACCATTGTGACCGCTCTGGACAGCAATCTGAACTTGGATGCACTGGCCAGGTAGACAGGAAAAGCCCCGCAAACATTTGAATTTCATTTCCTGTTTGCCCAGCACAGGAGAGCACAGGTGACCACAGAGAGCTCATCAGCACAGGTAACCATGCAGGCTGATAATCGAAAAAGAGCACCAGCCTGGACCGTACGGGAGGTATTGGATCTGATCGCTATATGGGGAGAGGATTCAGTGCTAGCAGAATTTCGTTCGAAAAGACAAAATGCCAAAACTTTTGAAAAAATCTCCAAGGGCATGATGGAGAGAGGCCACAATAGGGACTCAGATCAGTGCCGTGTGAAAGTCAAGGAGCTCAGTCAAGCCTATCAGAAAACAGAGGCAAACGGTCGCTCCGGATCAGAGCCACAGACATGCCGCTTCTACGCTGAGCTGGATGCAATTCTAGGGGGGGCCACCACCACTACCCCACTCTGACCGTGGATTCCGAGGCGGGGGTAATCTCATCAGCCACACCTGAGGATTCTGTGGACGGGGAAGAGGAGAAGGAGGAGGAGGACGAGCTTGCGGAGAGCACACAGCACTCCGTTCTCCCCAACAGCCAGGATCTTTTTCTCAGCCTAACTGAAGTACCCTCCCAACCCAGTATCCAAGACCACGACCCCATGGAAGGGACCTCAGGTGAGTTTACCTTTTAAAATATAAAACTTGTTTTAAAACCAAGCGTTTTTTAATGATTACTTTGCCCTGAGGACTTGGGATGCATTCACGGCCAGTACAGCTACTGGAAAAGTCTGTTAACGTGTCTGGGGACGGAGCGGAAATCCTCCAAGGACATCTCCATGAAGCTCTCCTGGAGGTACTCCAAAAGCCTTTGCAGAAAATTTCTGGGCAGTGCAGCCTTATTCCGTCCTCCATGGTAGGACACTTGACCACGCCATGCTAGTAGCAAGTAATCTGGTATTGTTGCATGACAAAGCCTGGCAGCATATGGTCCCGGTGTTTGCCGGAATTCAAGCAACATCCGTTCTTTATCTCGCTGTGTAATCCTCAGGAGAGTGATATTGCTCATGGTAACCTGGTTGAAATATGGGAATTTAATTAAGGGGACAGAGGTGGCCCTTCCTACTGGGCTGTTTGCCTGTGGCTGAAAAGAAATCCTTCCCTGCAGTTAGCCAAGCGGGGGTGGGGGGAATTGGCGCTGAGCTTTTCACGTGTGGCTAGCAGGGATCTTCCCTGATACCAGCCACGCGGTGGGGGGAGGGATAAAGCGATCATCCCAGAGAATTGGATGGGGGGGTTAGTTTGTTTTCTGCTGCTGAAAGTTAACAGGAAAACTGCAGCACTCAACGAGCTTTGCTTGGTATGTGGGAAAGGAGGGCGCAGAAGCCGAAAGACAATGGCTTACCATGGCCGCATGCAAGCCGAATTCTGTTGCCCGGACCTGCATCTGTGATCTCTAGCAGCAAAGCCTCAGGCACTCAATATTAAGAGGGAAAATGCGACCTTGCACAGAAATCACATGTGCTAGGTAACATGCGAATAGTGTTGTTCACCGTGAAAAAGTATTAGCATTGTTCTGTAAAATGTATCTTTTTAAAAAATTCTCTCCTTTTTTCCCTCCCTCCAGCAGCTTCAAATTTTTCAAGCCTCCCTCCTCCTCCCCGAAGGCTATCTCGGATAAGGCGTCGGAAAAAGAGGACGCGAGACGAGATGTTCGCGGAAATCATGGAATCCACACGCAATGAAAGAGCTCATCTGAATGAGTGGAAGGACACGGTTTCAAAGTATAGGAAAGATGCCAGTGAACGTGAGGACAGGAGGGACCAACGTGAGGACAGAAGGGACCAACGTGAGGAGAGGAGAGACGCTCGAGATGAGAGGTGGTGGCAGGAAGATCAGAGGAGGCAGGATGCAACGCTGGGGCTGCTGCATGAGCAAACAGACATGCTCCGGCATCTGGTGGAGCTTCAGGAACAGCAGCAGGATCACAGACTGCCGCTGCAGCCCCTGTATAACCACCCTCCCCCCTCACCATGTTCCATAGCCTCCTCACCCAGACATGTAAGAATGCGGGGGTGGGGGAGCGAGGCTCCGTGCACCCTCCCATTCCACCTCACTGGACAGTCCCAGCAAAAGGCTGTCATTATTTTAACCTTTTTTTAGTGGCCTTTTCCTTCCCTCCAATCCTCCTCCCAAACCCCAACTGGGCTACCTTCTCAGTTCTCTCCCTCTTTTTATAATCAATTAATAAAGAATACATGATTTTTAAATGATAGTGACTTTATTTCCTTTGAAAGCAAGCTGTGATCGAAGGGGGAGGGTGGGTTGCCTACAGAGAATGAGTCAATAAAGGGGACGGGTTTTCATCAAGGAGAAACAAACAGAACTTTCACACGGTAGCCTGGCCAGTCATGAAACTGGTTTTCAAAGCTTCTCTGATGCGCCGCGCTTCTTGGTGTGCTCTTCTAATTGCCCTGGTGTCTGGCTGCGTGTAATAAGCAGCCAAGCGATTTGCCTCAGCCTCCCACCTCTCCATAAAGGTCTCCCCCTTACTCTCACAGAGATTGTGGAGCACACAGCAAGCAGCAATAACAATGGGGATATTGGTTTGGCTGAGGTCTGAGCGAGTCAGTAAAGTGTGCCAGCGGCCTTTTAAATGGCCAAATGCACATTCTACCACCATTCTGCACTTGCTCAGCCTGTAGTTGAACAGCTCCTGACTCCTGTCCAGGCTGCCTGTGTATGGCTTCATGAGCCATGGCATTAAGGGGTAGGCTGGGTCCCCAAGTATACCTATAGGCATTTCAACATCCTCAATGGTTATTTTCTGGTCCGGGAAGTAAGTCCCTTGCTGCAGCCGTTTAAACAGAGTAGTGTTCCTGAAGACGCGAGCGTCATGAACCCTTCCTGGCCAGCCCACGTTGATGTTGGTGAAACATCCCTTGTGATCGACAAGTGCTTGCAGCACCATTGAAAAGTACCCCTTGCGGTTTATGTACTGGGTATCCTGGTGCTCCGGTGCCAAGATAGGGATATGGGTTCCATCTATCGCCCCACCACAGTTAGGGAATCCCATTGCAGCAAAGCCATCTACTATGGCCTGCACATTTCCCAGAGTCACTACCTTTCGTAGCAGCAGCTCAAGGATTGCTTTGGCTACTTGCATGACAGCAGCCCCCACAGTAGATTTGCCCACTCCAAATTGATTCCCGACTGACCGGTAGCTGTCTGGCGTTGCAAGCTTCCACAGGGCTATCGCCACTTGCTTCTCAACTGTGAAGGCTGCTCTCATCTTGGTATTCTGGCGCTTCAGGGCAGGGGAAAGCAAGTCACAAAGTTCCATGAAAGTGCCCTTACGCATGCAAAAGTTTCGCAGCCACTGGGAATCGTCCCACACCTGCAACACTATGTGGTCCCACCAGTCTGTGCTTGTTTCCCGGGCCCAGAATCGGCATTCCATGGATAGAGTTTGGAGAACAACATGATCTCCAAAGCGCCGGGACCCATGGTTTGAGAGAAGTCTGTGTCCATGTCCTCATCACTCTCGTCGCCGCGCTGCCGTCGCCGCCTCCTCCTTGCCTCGTTTTTCTGGTCCTGGTTCAGCATAAACTGCACGATAATGCGCGAGGTGTTTACAATGTTCATGACTGCTGTCTTGAGCTGAGCAGGCTCCATGCTTGCCGTGGTATGGCGTCTGCTGTGTTCACCCAGGAAAAAAGGCACGAAACTGTTGTGTGCCATTGCTTTCATGGAGGGAGGGGTGAGGCTGTACCCAGAACAACCTGCGACAATGTTTTTGGCCCCATCAGGCATTGGGATCTCAACCCAGAATTCAAATGGGCAGGGGAGACTGCGGGAACTATGGGATAGCTATGGGATAACTACCCACAGTGCAACGCTCCGGAAATCGATGCTAGCCCCGGTACATGGACGTACACCACCGAATTAATGTGCTTAGTGTGACCGCATACATTCGACTTTATACAATCTGTTTCCAAAATTCGAATTCTGTAAATTCGGATTAATCCCGTAGTGTAGACATACCCTTAGATTAGAAGCTCTTTGGTGAGGGACAGTCTCTGAGTACACCTCTGTACAGTGTCCAGCACAATGGGGCTTTGATCTTGGCTGGGGCCTATAGGCACTAATATACACAGTACTGATTAATATTTTTATATAGTGCCATAGGTCCTCATGTTGCTTTGCCTCTCTTGGCCAGCAGAGACACATTGGGTACAGAGGGATTTGACACTGCACCCCACAGAGCTCTGAGAAACACTGAACCTCTTTCAGGGACACAGTCTTCTGGAGTTGCAAGCTCCAATGCTCACCCACATCTTAGTGATGGCAATGGAGTTCCAAGCATGTTTTGCTTTCTCTGTAGGTCCATTTTTGGTACAGATTACCACATACTGCAGGCTACAGCTGGCATCGGGCACCATCCTACTCACTCCAAATAGTTTTGCAAGAAATGGGTAAGGTTTTGGCACTGAAAGTCAGTTTAGTACATACTAAACTTCGAAGTAAAACAGATCATAGGCATTAGTCTCTAATAAATCCATTAGTCAGCTGCAAAGCGTTCAAGGTTGTTCGTGTCCCCAGATGATAAATGACGCCTGAATGAGACATTATCCTTATCTGACTCTTTAGAAACAGTTACTTTAATGGGATCAAAAGTTTAACCTTCCTGTTTTACTTTTGCTAATTACTTCGATACTGCAACTGAAAGCACATTTTTATGGCACAATAAAAGGGTAGTGGTTAATCTGACCTCCACAGGCATATTTACTTTTACAAAAATTCTAATGTACATAGTGATTCAGGACAGCATGTCGTCATGGGTCAATACCACATGGACAGCATGGGCAAGCAGACCCAAATGATTATTTTTGAAAGCTATGTCTCTACTACAGACACTGCTGGCATAGCTCTGTGGGTCAGGGCTATGAAGAGATGTAATTCCTGACCTACACAGTGTATCGGCAGAAGTCCCTAGAGTAGATGAAGTTATGCCAGAAAAGCTGCACTTTTATTGATATAGCTTGTTTCATTCATGGATGGAGGGGGAGTTTTCTATACCAGTACAAAGCACTGTTTTGCTGGTGTAGCTGCGATCACACTAGAAGTGCTTTGCCAATATATATATATATATATAGTGGTAAAGCTCACCTAGCGTAGCCTAAGAATTATGTGATGAACATTAGAAAAAAATCAAATACTGCTGCCTAAAGTAAAAGAGCTGGAAGTGAATAGCTCTCATGTATAGGTCAGGAGATTTGACCTTGGTTCATGTTATCAATGGATAGTTGCATGAGCTCAATGTTGTTGTTTTTTAACGTTTCACCAATTATATAAGTTTTATAGTAAATAAAAAGGGATTGGACAGTGGAATAGTACCTGAACACAGCTCCTTTCACATCTAAATCACCAGTTCAACTCCAACTCAGAGAAGTAGTAAAAGTCACTGCCATGAGGTGGTTATTCTATGATCTATGTGGAAATGTGTTTATATCATTTTTTTTAAATGCACCCTTAACTTATAGATGCATGTGCAAAAACAAACACACACAAATCCCTGATCCATGAACCCCCTGTCAAATCATCCTCTTGGTAAAAACCTAAATAAACAGATTGATTGGGGGCGGGGAGGGGAACGTGGTGTGGAAGGAAAAACTAAAAACAAAGGGCTGGAGGAGAGTGGAAAATAATATTTTTCATTTGGGGGGTTTGTCAAAAAATGTAATTTAAAAAAAACGAAAAGTTGTTATAATGAAGTTTTCTGATTTTAAAAAAGGCCAATTTTGGTGGGAAAAAAATGTTCAGAAAGTTTCAATCAACTCTACCTAACGCTAGAAGGAAAGGGATCGAGGAATGCTGAGGATTCCAGGTATTTCTTGGCCCCTATCCAGAGTTAATGGTCCTCGTCTAGTTTTGCATAGTCCCAGTACCAAGAAGAGTCCACTTTAATAGTCAATCTTAACAATTCTGAGTGAGCAGCAGCCATCTTAAGTAGGTCTTTCTGTAGAAAAACAATAAAGGAGGAGTATTTGGGTATGTCTACACTATGAAATTAGGTCGATTTTATAGAAGTCAATTTTTAGAAATCGATTTTATACAGTCGATTGCGTATGTCCACGCTTAGTGCATTAAGTTGGCGGAGTGCATCCTCACTACTGTGGCTAGCATCGACTTACGGAGCAGTGCACTGTAGTAGCTATCCCACAGTTCTCGCAGTCTCCGCCACCCATTGGAATTCTGGGTTAAGCTCCCAATGCCTGATGGGGCAAAAATATTGTTGCAGGTGGTTTTGGGTATATGTTGTCAGTTGCCCCTCCCTCTGTGAAAGCAACGGCAGACAATTGTTTCGCGCCAGACACCAGGGCAATTAGAAGAGCACAGCAAGGCGCGCTGTGCATCAGAGAGGCTTTAAAAACCAGTTTTATGACTGGCCAGGCTTCGGTGTAACAGTTGTGTGTGTTTCTCCTTGATGCAAACTCGCCCCCTTTGTTGATTTTAATTCCCTGTAAGCCAGCCACCCTCCCCCCTTCGAAATAAAGTAATTTGTTTTGAAACCATGCATTCTTTCTTTATTAATTAAAAAAAAAGGAGATAAGGGACAAGGTAGCCCTGGTGGGGTGGGGGAGGAGGGAAGGACAAGGCCACATTGCTTATTGTAGCCACACTAAAAATCAAACTGTTTGAATGACAGTCGTCTGTTGCTTGGGCCATCCTCTGCAGTGGAGTGGCTGGGTGCCCGGAGCCTTCCCTCAACCCAGGGCTGGAGCTCCAGGCCCTTTAAATTGCCACGAGAGCCCTACTGATGGAGCCCTGGGGCAGGGCTGTGGGGCTATGGGGGCTATTTAAAAAGTCCAGGGCTCCCACTGCCTCTACCACCCTGGCCCTTTAGATAGCCACTGGAGCCTCGCCACTTCCCCAGGGCTCCCTCGGCTATTTAAAGGGACAGGGCGGCAGAAGCAGGGGAGCCCTGGGCCCTTTAAATAGCCACCAGAGCCCTGGGATAGCGTGGGGCTCGGGGGCTATTTAAAGGGCTGGGGATCCAGCTGCCTCTGCTGCACCCCCTGCCCACACCAGCCCCGCACCCCCTGCCCTCCTCGCAGCCAGCCCCTATCTCCAGCCAGCCCTGCACCCCCTGCCCGCAGCCAGCTCCTACTGCACTCCCTGTCCTGCCGCACCAACCCCGCCCCCCCTGCCCTGCCTGCAGTCAACCCTGCACCCCCTGCCCACAGCCAGCCCCGCTGCACCCCTTGCCCACAGCCAACCCCTGCCGCACCCTCTGCCCTGTCTCTAGCCAACCCCTGCTGCACCCCCTGCGGCCCTGCCCGAAGCCAGCCAGACCCACCCACCCCCATACCCGCACCCCCTGCCCTGCCTACAGCCAGCCCCGCACCCCCTGCCCTGTCTCCAGCCAACCCCTGCCACACCCCCCTGCCTGAAGCCAGCCAGTCCCGCACTCCTCCGTCTCCAGCCCTGCCAATCCCTGCCTCACCCCCGTGAGGCCCTGCCTGAAGCCAGCCAGCCTGCCCCACACACCCTTGTCTCCAACCAGCCCGCACCTCTTGCCCTGCCTGCAGCCAGACCCTACCTCCAGTCAGCCCCTGCCCTGCCTCCAGCCAGCCCCATGTCCACTGCTGCCCTGCAGTTCCCAGGGCAGTAACCCTGCAAACCTGCTTCAATGAGGGGGGCAGGGAGCAGCTGGGACCCACACATGTGCACACCACTAGGGTGACCAGACAGCAAGTGTGAAAAATCGGGACAGGGGGTGGGGGGTAATAGGAGCCTATATAAGAAAAAGACCCAAAGATCGGGACTGTCCCTATAAAATTGGGACATCTGGTCACCGTAGCACATCCCCAGGGAGTGGCGGGGACCCACACATGTGAAATGGAGCTCATTAATAACTGATCAACAGCATATATGACGCAATGTACATAATATATAATTTTATTATTTATATAGTTATGGAAAGTAAATAATACATGGAAGAAATGCAAGGCTTTTTTTTGCATGTTTTTTTTTTTTGTTAGTCATCCCTGCCAGGGCCCCGCCAAAAATGTTCGAATTGGGCCCCGCACTTCCTAAAGCCGGCCCTGCCCCCACCGTATTCTTGGGCATGTGGGTGAGGAGGCTATGGAACATGGGAAGGAGGGTAGGCAGTTATATAGGGAATGCAGCGGGGGTCTGTGCTCTTATTGGCTTTCCTGCAGCTCCAACAGACTCTTCATCATGTCCGTTTGCTCCCCCGACAGATGCTTCGTCACATCCGTTTGCTCCCCCATTAGCCTCAGCATCATGTCCTGCCTCTGCTCTTTGCGCTCACTTAATGCTTTCCTGGCCTCTGCCACTGAATGCCTCCATGCATTAAGCTGTGCCCTATCTGTGCGGAAGGACTGTATAAGCTTGGAAAACATGACATCGAAAGTGCGTTTTTTTCGCCTTCTAATCTGCAATAACCTCAGGGACGGAGATGATAGGGGGAGCGTAGAAACATTCTACACTCTACAATTCTGGGGGACTGCATGGTCACCTGAACTGCTGAGTTTGCCAAGCTGACCAAACAGGAAATTAAATTAATAAGTACCCAGGGCTTATCCTGTGAACCTGGCTAGTGCATCGGAATTCAAAGTGCTGTCCAGAGCAGTCACAATGGAGCACTCTGGGATAGCTCCCAGAAGCTAATACCATCAGTTTGCATCCGCGCTACCCCAAATTCGACCCAGCAAAGTCGATTTTAGCGCTACTCCCCTCACAAGGGAGGAGTAGAGAAGTCAATTTTAAGAGCCTTTTAGGTCGACGGAACGGGGTTGGTTGTGTGGACACATTCATTTTTAAATCGACCTAATGCAGCTAAATTCGATCTAACACTGTAGTGTAGACCATGCCTTTGTTACTGACCTGCATCTGGCCATGTGCTCTTTATATGTGTAAGTCTGTTTAAGATCCACAATTTACATTTACTGCTCCAGAGTCTGAGATTAAAACAACACAAGAGCATCTCCGTATTCCTGCTGTAGCCACCTCCAATTGTTCATTCTTGTAAACAAAAAAAAACCCCAAACCAAAACAAATAAACAAACAAACAAAAATCCTGATGATTACTGCCAAGAAGGTTTAAACAGCTGGCTATGAAGAATGTGGAATGTGCAAAATTGCTTGAAATAGAAAGGTTAGAGCAATTAGTAAACAAGTGGTTATTACGAATGGAAAAACTGATTCAGATAAATCTTCCCAGCTCCCAGACGTTCACCCAAAATAGAGTATCTGAATCTGAAATGAACTCTTTTTGAAGTTCAAACATGTTTTCTTAATTCATTTTCCCCCAGTTCTGCATATGCACTTCTGAACTTTTGAGTTCCTGCTTGAATTGGAAGTGAAAGTGCCAACATATGTTATGGCGGAAAACGCTAACGGTTGCACATTGCACGTCACTGATGCATAAGCACCCAGAGTTAAACTCTCTACAGAAAGAGTAGGAGAAGCCATATGCAGTAATCATCCTCAGAGTGTCATTTAAAGTATTATGTGGGTTAAAGCCTTTTTATTTGAGCCATTAGACCTTAATGAGACTCCTTTGTGATGCAAAATTTGGATAAAAAGGAGATTTGGAGAACAAGAGGGGGGATGAGGTAATATCTTTTATTGGACCAACTTCTGTTGGTGGGAGAGACAAGCTTTTGAGCTAACACAAAGCTCTTCCTCAGGTCAAGATGACACCTTGTTACTGAGACCTGTCATTCATAAATGGGACGTACCCATTTACTGTTGTACACATCCCCTTTGGGTCTTCCATTGCTTTCAATGGTGGGCAAGTCAAAAGTTGAGATTTTTCTTCTCCAGTGGAGATTCCTGAACCTGTTCAAATTGCTGAAAAGGAAAGCAGGGTAAAGAAACATTGGTTTGATTTTTCAATGGTTTAAATGTTTTTGGATGATGATAAAATGTAGCCTTTCAATGGGTGGCACCCCGGCCCTATATATGCCTCCCCTGCTGTATGCCTTTATCCAAAGCCCATTGAAATCAGTGAGTCCTTCCATTGCCCTCAATGGGCTTTGAATCAGGTCCTTAACCCTAATAGCTGTGATATGTGACCGACTGCTTTAAGTATTTTCTTGTTTACTGGCTGTTGCTTTGTTACTGTCATGTACATACGTACTGGAGCGCCTTTCTCTGCACTTCAAGAGATTATTTCTCCAAGTAATTGGACATTTTTGCCTCAAAATTGTGGATTCTTGCTGTTAATTCCTGGGTGGTCTCCTAAAAGTACAAAATAGCAACATGCCTTGTGTAAGCTGCATTCTTCATGAAGGCCACAATGTATTGCTGGAAGTCATATCCCATCCACAATAGCTCATATCAAACAGCATTCACATCAAATCTCCAGGCTATGTGAAAAGTTCTCTCTTAAGTATAAATTAGATACAGAATTCTCAAGTCACTTTTGATTACTTTGGTGAAAGCTGATGAATGTTCCACATGTATGCAAATACTTAGTAGAGCTGGCAGCTTTAAGCAGATGTTTCTAGTTTGTTGTAACATGCTGTATCTCTCGGGACCCAATCCAAAGCCTATGGAAATCAGTGAGAGCCTTCTCTGTTGATTTCAATGACCCATGTATAAAAGCCCCACAGATCAGACATCAGTCTTGGATGTCTCCCTCTTCTTGCCACTTAAGTTGTCTTAGGTAACAAAAAGCCCGTTGAGTTTTTATCTTTAAAACAGACTTAAAAATCCTTTCTGTCTCTCTAGTCTATTGACAAATGCCAGGAGAGAGGTAATTGACTCCGTCAACTCCAAGATCACACTGGAGACAGACTGCAGGAACTGATGCTACTTACTGTTGCCAGCTTGGCTACTTCTGTCTTCAATGCACCCAACTCACAGGATGCAATAGAAGATGTTGTAGTTACCAAAACCAATTACAGCTGCAGTTACCAAACCAAGCCATTGGTGACACTTCAGCTAAAACATAGTGGACCTGATTCTCCTCACACCAGTTTTTACACAGGTCAAACGCCATTGACTTCACTGATTAGATCACACTGATTTTACACAAGTAATTTACCGGGGTGTGAATTTAAGCATGGGCTAAATTTTAAAGCAGATTAACAGGATTTTAGTTGTGCTCCTCTCAATAAAAGCAAATGTTTTGAACACTTTGGAATTATATTCCTTTGTTGTACCCAAGTCAGCTTCTTTATCATTATAAATTATGATAAATCCCCTATTTGGGCAAGGCAGCAGCAAAGTGCCCACAGCATCTGAAAACCTGGATTCACATGTGATTTAAAAGCAAAAATAAGATGGATTTAATGACCTTAGTTGAGGCACTGGTAAATTTTTGTCCACATTACAAAATTATTACTGAGCAAAGTTTGACTGTAGCCTTTGATGTGGTCATAACAGAGACTGCTCTGACTTGAACTATAATTATATATTAATTGTGTCTGACAGAGAAATTCTCTACCTACTAATCACTTCATACCTGGGACCATGTAATTTTTCTTGAACAATGAATTCATATTGCCTCTACATAAATCCACAGTACTCCCACATCTTGAATACTGTCCCCCATCTCAAAAAAGATATATTGGAATTGGAAAAGGTTCAGAAAAGGGCAACAAAAAGGATTAGGGGTCTGGAACGGCTGCCCCATGAGGAGAGGTCAGCTTGGAAAAAAGACGACTAAGAGGGGATATGATAGAGGTCTATAAAATCAGACTGGTGTGGAGAAAGTAAATAAGGAAGTGTTATTTATTCCTTCTCATAACGCAAGAACTAGGGGTCACGAAATGAAATTAATAGGCAGCAGGTGTAAAAACAAACAAAAGGAAGTATTTTTTCACACAACGCACAGTCAACCTATGGAACTCTTTGCCAGAGGATGTTGTGAAGGCCAAGACTATAACAGGGTTCAAAAAGAACTAGATAAATTGGTAGGTCCATCAATGGCTATTAGCCAGGATGGGCAGGTATGGAGTCCCTAGCCTCTGTTTGCCAGAAGCTGGGACTGTGTGACAGGGGATGGATCACTTGATGATTACCTGTTCTGTTCATTCCCTCTGGGGCACCTGGCATTGGCCACTGTCAGAAGACAGGATACTGGGCTAGATGGACCTTCGGTGTGACACAGTATGGCCGTTCTTATATTCTTACAGTGGGTCAAACCATTCAATATTGTTCTGGTTAGGCATTAGTCCCCAAGTCAACATTTTCCACTAAGTTAGATTCCTAAGTCCATATTTGGGTAGCTATATAAAAGTAGCCTGATTTACAGAGCTACTGAGCACCCACAGCTCCTACTGGCCTTAGTGTATTACTCTAGTCAAAGCCATACTAGCTGTGTGCGGCAAATTATGCCTCAGGTCCTGATCCCTGAATTATGTGGCACTGCCTTCTCCCCAAACCCTCTCACTCCCATTCCCTTACCCTCAGCCCAGCCAAATCAATAGTATCCTTAATATATAAATAAAAATCTGTTTATTTTGCCTGCAAATGGTTGTTTCACTGATTTTTTTATTGGCAAATGACAACACATACTAGCACCACAGAGGGTGCTGGAAGAAAGCTTGAAGCTTTAACAGCTGGGTAGGGAGCTAGGGCATTTCAAACCCAGGAAGGACTCAGTTTTGGGGGAGTTGGCAAAGAGGAGGCAGTTGAGGCTTTGGAGAGTGGGGAAAGGACATATCTCTTCTTCACCACTCACTTTAGAGCAGGAGTGGAACTTACTTTATATTTGGAGTGGAGTACTGAATTCCTCATTCCCCACCCCAGCAAAACTTTGACGGCAACTGTCTCCCCTTATCCGTGCCACAACAGTGAGGGAGAAGGACATGGCCAACACTGTCCAGTGAGGAAATATTTACACTGAGCTGTCCACAACGACACCCAGGCCTTTTTTCCCCTAGTGTCATTAGAGTTACTTTAAAATTCAGTAAAAGAAACCTGTAGTGAGTAGTTCTAATTGTTCCTGCCATAGTTCATTCCCTTGTATTTGGAATCATGATTTCATCGGCCATTGTGTTGCCCATTTACCTAGACTTGTTATATTCTTCCTCAGTAGCCTAAATAATTATGTATCATCAACAATTTTTCCTTTCTTTCTGATAATGAGCATATACACCTCTGCCCCGATATAACGCGACCCGATTATAACATGAATTCGGATATAACGCGGTAAAGCAGCACTCCGGGGAGGCAGGGCTGCGCACTCCGGCGGATCAAAGCAAATTTGATATAACGCGGTTTCACCTATAACGCAGTAAGATTTTTTTGGCTCCCGAGGACAGCATTATATCGGGGTAAAGGTGTATATAATAAATAAAAATCATGACCTGCTCTAGTACAGAGCCTAAGGTACTTCGCTATGGACCTTTAACCATTTCTATACTTTGTTTTCCATTTCTTAATCAGTTTCTGATTTCATGGCAGCACTTCATCTCTCACCCTATGACTACAAATAGCCTCCTCGGAGGGACATCTTCAAAAGTTTTTGAAATACAAACCTTAAATAAAAGCTACTGTAAGGATATAAACTGTACCAAAATTAAATAGAACAGGGGTCAGGGGACCAGCTGTGTGCATGACTCATTTTCTGTCGTGCATGTAAGCTACACCCTGAGAAAAAGGCAAAAATACAGTTGAGAAGTCTTTGGTAAAATAATGCATTCATTCTATAGCCTGTGCTTTGGGAGGATCAAGCAACAACCTGACTTGACTGTAAATAGGAAGTTCATGTGAATGAGATGCTGGCTCCCAGCAGACCCTCCTTTGTCTAACTATGTATATAGAGCTCTATTCTGCCACTATTACTCACATTGAGTATTAGTGTTATTCACTATTACTCATACTTTACTCTGTGAGTAATCCCATTAATTTCAATGTGACTACTGCAGTGTAGGTAGGGTTACCATATTTAACAAATAGAAAAAGAGGACCCTCCATGGGGCCCTGGCCCCGCCCATTTCCACCCCAACTCCGCCCCTTCCCTGCCCCAACTCCGCCCCCTCCTCCCTCCCACTCCCAGCCACGCGAAAAGGGCTGCCCGAGCGCTACTGGCTTCACGGTTTGCCGGGCAGCCCCCAGACCCTGCGCCCCCGGCCGACGCTTCCCCAGCGCAGCTGGAGCCCGGGAGGGGAAGCGCCCAGCCGGGGGCGCCGGGTCTGGAGGCTGCCCAGCAAACCGTGAAGCCGGTAGCGCTTGGGCTTCGGGCAGCCCCTATGCCTCCGGACCCTGTGTCCCCGGCCGGGCACTTCTCCTCCCGGGCTCCGGCGGCGCAGGGTCCGGAGGCATGGGAGCTGCCCAAAGCCCGTAGCGCTCGGCTCTTAAACAGAGCCGAAGAGTCAGGGGAGGAGCAGAGCAACCGCGGGAGGGGAAGTGCCCGGCCAGCATTTCCCGGACATGTTCAGCTTTTTGGCAATTCCCCTCGGACGGGAAAAACCGGACGTATGGTAACCCTAGTGTAGGGTAAGTGTTATATGGAATAGTGACAGAATCTGGTCCTTAATTAAAAGTACATAATCCAACCAGAAGCCTGACTTGTCTTGCTGATGAAGTTGATTCCAAAAGCTCTGGGATGAGGGATCAGATTATTAGTGGGGTACTGTTATAGACAGAGTGGATACAATTTTCAAAATCATTTCCGAAGAAGTGGGCTGTAGCCCACGAAAGCTTATGCTCAAATAAATTTGTTAGTCTCTAAGGTGCCACAAGTACTCCTGTTCTTTTTGTGATTTGTGTGTTTTTGAAAATGGCACTTAGCTTCCAAGTGATTTAGGTGCCTTTGAAAATGTTGCCCACTGTAACTATTCACGCATTTGAACAACTCTTGCAATTGCTTTCCACAGCAATATACCAGGACAGCCACCCTCCAAACACTATGGGTTGTGAAGTATGTTATGGCTGAAAAATGAAAGCGAGACAGAGAGGAACTCACAAAGAGTCTGTGCCCAAGCCATTCCTCCTAACACTTAGGTCTGCCATCAACATCACTCAACAGCTTTGAGAAATCAGTGAAAAGCCATATGATGGGTTTAGCTTCTCTTTCTTGATATACATGCAAATCTAAACTGCTATTTGTGAAATTAACACCAGTTTAGTCCTTTGTAGTACAGCATTTGAGTAACACGTAATTTTTAATTTAAAAAATATGAGGGTGAAATCTTTGACCCATTGCAATCATTGGCAAGACTCTCTGTAACTGATTTATGAAAAGCTCCTCATGATGACATGCTGTACCTCTCTGTAGCTACAAGATGCATAAAATTAACAGAGGACAACTACGTCTGTTTTTAACTAGCAGCAAATTTGTCTTCCCCTTTTCAGATCAATCCATTTCTGTGGTCACAGCTCTGCACCTTTAACGAGGATCCCACAAGTTGACACCCGCTGCAGAATTGCCAGGAAAAAGATGAATGAACTGTGGGTGCAAAATTATGGGCACAGTCCACTCCAGGTGCAAAACTGTCCACAGAAAATGGAAGCACTCTTTGGGGGGGAGGGGGAACGACATTTTTACCTACTATAAAACACCAAAATAAACAAAGAGACAGATTGTGCCTTTTAGTCATTAGCCCAAATTGCAGGCAGTCTGGGCAATGCCCCCCCCCCCGAGAGGAAGATCCAGAGGGGGGCTGTGTCTCAGAAGGCACAGTATCTCCCCAAGCCCCATGAAGCACAGGGTAACAACATGCACTGCACTATCATCCTCCCAGATAATACAGCTTGATTCCTTCCCCTCCTCATGGGGTTAGCTAGCATCTCTGGTCAGTACGAAGGACCAGAGCCATCCTCTGGGGTGCTTTTTGTCCCTGGGAGTGCTAGGAGGGAGCCGCCCCTGTACTTCCTGAAGTGCAAAGACTTGTTCTGCCTGATTCTTGTGCAGGAGCAAAAAGAGAAGAGGGAACGGCTCATTATGTCTTCCCCCACCATGCACCCATGTTAGGGACTGACACACCGTGGCTGAAAGCAAAGAGTAAACAGGTGCTATCATCATTAGTCATGCGTGTTAACTTTCATATAGTTCATTGTATCCAGATAGGTTTGTCCCGGAACACAGGAGGAGGCGTGGTGTTCTTTTCAGATTTGTATATCTTATCCAACATTTTGATTGCTAAGGTGTGTTTCTAGACAGGGGCCAACATGTATTGCAGTTGCAGACAGAATTTCCCTCACCCTGAGGGCTCCATTATAATCCCAGATTAGATTGGTGAAGAAAACTGTCATATACCTTTGCTTTAAAAATTCTGCTGCTGAGCATGTGTAAACAAGTAGCATAGGGCCAGAGTTTGTCAGGTTCAGGAATTCCCACAGCTCGCAAAAAGCCAGGCCACTTGTTTTAGGAGCTTACATATCGATGGATTTAGGAGCATTACACTAGCCATCCAAGTCAGAAAATGTTATCTCAAATCTCTGTTTCTCTGTAAAATGGGGGAATAGTTCTTTACCTACCTCATGGGAGTGTGGTGAAGATAAATCAGCCAATGTTTGTGCACTGAAGATGTAAAGCATGGCATAAGTGCTAAACTATATTATGATCCAAAAGCCTTTCAAGACAACCAATGATATAACCCATCCTCCAAGTACTACATTTGCTGTGTTTTACCCTATATGGTATGTAAGGTGAGCTAAATTTTTTATTTCTTCATTAAAAATGTTTTTTCAACCATGTGGTCATCTCATTTTTGATGAACTGTCATGGGCAATTCAGGCCCAATCCTGCTCCCATTAAAATAAATAGCAAAAACTCCCATTGATTTCAGTGGGAGAATGACAGCCCCCCCCCCCCAAGGCAGCATGTTTTAAGTTATTGATATTCACAGGCACTTCCTCCAGGAGTACAAATGTCATCCAGTATCCGCCAGGCAAAAATAAAAGGATAACATTGCTACTAGTGCTGAATAATGGTTCATAACCTTTGCACTACGCCCTATGGTGCAAATGTCACTATAGTTGTCAGGATATTTATTTTTCACTGTGTTTAAGGGGATATATCACAGTTGGATTTTTTTTTAAAACTCTTATAGTGACCTTTGCAAAGCTTGCACTGCAAGATTATGTAGTAATAATGGGACAATCCAAAGGTCACAAAACATTATTCTGCCCTAGTAACTATCATAAATGTGATGGTAATTAGAAAAGGTATTTTTCTTTGGGGGCAGGTTTTCTAGTGGATTCATATGCTAGTCCTTCACTTCTGGAGACCAGGGTTCAAAACTGGCCAACTCAGTTATGGGCCAGAGCAAGGCCACTTCTAGGAGCGGGCAAACAGGGCTAGGTGCCAGCTTCCAGGAGACACTGAACAACCATGCCACTCAGCTTCCCTTCTCCCCACCCCCACAACCCCCGCCCCGCTTCAGCTGCTTGGAGAGGGGTAGGGGCCACTGAAAACATTTTCTGCCCTGGCTGGGAAAATGGCTAGGGACACTCTTGTGCCAAAGGCACGCAGGGGTCCTTGTTGAAATTTGACCACCAAACTGAAGGACACATAAGGCAAGCTCCCTGATGTTTCATGAAGTTCAGGCTCTCTCTGGATACTACATCACATCACCCTGGACAGTGATGACTTATTAACTGTTATTATTTAGATAGGGGTAGTGCCCAAAATGTGCTAGATGTTTTTCAAGTACAGAGGGGGAGACAGTCCCTGCTCAGAAAAGTGCATGATCTAAACAGACAAAGACAGACCCAAATGTGAGGGGAAGGCGGGGGAAGGTCAAAGGGTGACTCGTCCTTTTTTGAGGGGGGGGGCAGCCACATTTGTGGCATAATTAATTAGTGGCTTCCCAGCCCAAGGGGAAAGGACTAAGGAGGGCCAGGTGACAGATTAAGGGGTACCTGGGCCTTATAAAAGTGAAATGGGGGGGGGGGGGAGTGCAAACTACAGGGAGTAGGCAGGCTGTCTCTCCTCTGGAAGGCCCTGAGCCTGGGTGTACAAGGAAAAGGTTACTCCAGGGAACCCAGGGTTCTATACTAGAGCTGGGAAGAACATGAGGCACAAAGCCCAGAATGGAGCTGGGAACAGAGCCCAGGAGCTGGGCTGAAGCGAAGCCCTGAAGGGCAGGGGAATCTTTTTGATTGTTTGGGACTCTTTAGTTTACACCTTGGTACCCTGGGAAAAGGTTGTGTTTGTTGTGACTTTGCTGAAGGATTAAGCCACATCTCTAGCACAGACCAATCTCTGGGAAGCCAAGGACACCAGCCTTCAGGAGGGAAACTGAGGCAGGGAATACCAGTTGTGCCATGCTTGGGCAACAGAGGGTATTAAGTGGCAGCCACACACCCCTGACAAATGACATGCAATATACTCGTCCATGAAAAATGTCTCTCATGGAGTCACGGAGCAGTGCTAAAATTGTCAGCTCCACACTATACTCAGTGTATTTCTCTGTAATTATTAGAATGTTAGACTATACTCTAGCTATTAGCGCACAGTAACACTGCACTTGTATTATCTGCAATGCCATGTAATAGTTTACAAAACATTTACTGTTCAAACAAAGGCAGGGTGGAAAAAGGAATATGGAGAAAAAGCCAAGCAAGCCTAGAACAGCAAGAACATGTTGGGCACACATATGAGAGAACAGCAACAACTGCTAATGTGTGTGTAGATGCCTATAAAATGAGAGTATTTACATTAATAATCTAATTTTGGCCAGAGGATGGGATGCGACAACTGAGAAATCAGACTCAACGCACAGAGGAGCTGAAGGAAGCAGTAAAGACACTAAAGCAGTAAGTATATGCATAAACTTGATGCCTGTTGGTTCCCATACCATGACTGCTATATGAAATAGCCGTAAGGGAAAAGAGGATTCTGGGCAATGACATGCAAATTAGCAAAGCATGCATCTTTGCTTCAGAATTCCCCCAGCCAGCACTGCCACAACACGTTGCTTTGGAACTAAGGGAGCATTTAAGCATTCAGATGACTTATACAAACATGGGCATGCCGCTCACCGTGTCAGTGCTTGCCACCATGATACAACAGCCCGAGCTTTTTTTAGAGTGTTTTGCATGACAGAACCATATCAGGAATTCCCCCACTTTTAGCCTCCGGGCCTTAATTATGTTTGGGTTTCACTAGTATAACTTTTTTTAAATGCTACCTATTTCATGTCTCTGCAACAGGAGCAATGTCATTTGATTATCATCAGCTGACATGAGTGTGGAAAATGTTTTGAATACTGCATTCTAATGCATGGGGTAAATGTGCAAACAATCACCAGGAGAAACAATCCAATGGAGATTTTAGGAATCAGATGAAAGAATTTGCATTTCCTCTGCGCACAGCAGGCTAACCAAATCCTTTAACAAGATGAGAAGTTGCTACTGGGATTTTGTTTGTTTGTTTGTTTTACTGTTAGGGTCTGATCTTCTCTCTAATGTACTTTGCAAGGAAAATTACCAAACGAAGAGACTGATGTTCTAATGATGCTTGAACAGACAGATGTACTT
This sequence comes from Chrysemys picta bellii, assembly GCF_011386835.1. Classification (NCBI taxonomy): domain Eukaryota; kingdom Metazoa; phylum Chordata; order Testudines; family Emydidae; genus Chrysemys; species Chrysemys picta. The sequence goes on from NC_088792.1 coordinate 75,287,818, forward strand.
TAGAATTCAATTCTGATAGAATGAACATATGGAAGGTTTATGACACAGATCTGCCCTCTACTGGAAATAAAAGGGAATATTTAAAAGGCACCGGAATCCGAATATAGCTTTTTTTTTTTTTAAACAAACACAGGGGATTTTAAGTTATTTTTGTCATTAACATACATGAAAAGAAGATTTAATCATTTATGTTATATTAGTGGTTCTCAAACTTTTATACTGGTGTCCTCTTTTACACAGCAAGCCTATGTGTGTGACTCCCCTTATAAATTAAACACTCTTTTTTTATATTTAACGCTATTGTAAATGCTGGAGGCAAAGCAGGGTTTGGGGTGGAGCATGACAGCTCGTAACCCCCCACATAATAACCTCATGATCCCAAAGGGTCACGACCCCCAGTTTGAGAACCCCTGCGTTATATAGATGTTTATCCTTCTTAACATTAACTTAATGAATTAACATTTCCACATAGTAATAAATCTCATCCATAACTAGGGTGACCAAATGTCCTAATTTTATAGGGACAGTCCTGATTTTTGGGTCTTTTTCTTATATAGGCTCCTTTTGCGCCCCTTCCTCCCCCACTCCCGTCCCGATTTTTCACATTTGCTGTCTGATCACCCTATCCATAACTACTGTATAAAAACTATTTCCATATCTCTCCTACTAATATCTTATTTAACCTTCAAAGAATCAGATTTCTAAACAGCAACCACAGAAAAATATAAGAACACCCATACTGGGTCAGACCAATGGCCAATCTAGCCCAGTATCCTGACTTCTGACGGTGGCCAATACCAGGTGCCCCAGAGGGAATGAACAGAACAGGCAATCATCAAGTGATCCATCCCCTGTCACCCATTCCCAGGTTCTGGGAATATGAGTTTAGAAGGCCTTTCTAGTTCATAAATACTGGTTTAGAAGGTCTGGTCAATAGGCAGCAGCACTCCTTGTCAAAACGTAAATAGCTACTCCATCTCATCTTCATGGTATTATACCCATGTATCAAGTCTTCCAGAAGTTTTCCTCTTCCTCAGTTGTTTTTCCCCTTCTCTCTAAATCATGTAAGTAATAATCAGCTGCTCCACAGCTCCCTTCTTATGGAAATCATCCACCCAATTCCACTCCTGCCTATTCCCCTGTACTTATCACTTTTAAGAAACACTTTTGTATTTGCTCAGCCTCATAGTGTTATCTGTATATTTATTTTGGCCAAAGCCCAGAAATGGTAACCTTACACTATAAAATCTGCTAGCTCCTTGTATAAGACTATCATTGTTTTCATCTCAATTGTCTAAAAAACAAGTTATTTTTTTTACAAGTAAAGGTGTGAAGGCTCATCAGATAAAATACATACAATCTATTGCTACTTTTGTGGGGCATGGGTCTGCCACTCCGCTGAAGTCAATGGGAGCTGAAGTTGCTCAGCATTTTTGCAAGACTGAGCCCATACTGTTCTCATCATTATAGTAACTAGATACCACATACTTATAAGAAAAGCAGATTTGTCCAGAAGTAGCCCACTCTCCACCTTAACATTAGTTTATGGCCCATTCTTAAAATCAGATCCTCCAGTTTATTACCATAGAATTGCCAAACAAATCTGCCATTGTTGTGATATTTTAGTAGTGCACAATACAAGTATCCTATTTACTGGTAGGGACAGGGAGAGTGGGGAAAAGCTGGGCAAAGAGAGGAGCTCAGGGCTCATCTGCACTATGGCCCCAGTCCTCCAACTGTCTCTGCACAGGCAGACCCCTGCACCCATGCAGAAACCCACTGCAATCAGAGGTTTCTTACACACAGGCAGGGATCTGCCTGAATAGGGCCAGTTTCAGGCTCATAGCCTATAACTGCAACTGAGTCACTGAGCACGGTTCAACATGTTTTGATCCCAGACACTACAAGACAACTTGTAACTGTATCGGGAGACTACTATGCTGTAACCTGGTGCCCTGTAACCAAGAGTCTCCTCTTGGGCACCCTGCGGTGGCCTCAGGGCAGACCTGCAAGTGGCCCCTCACCTCTGTTTCCCTCTTGGATCCCCAATAACTTCAGAGAATCTTGTCCTCTAGTCCAACAACAGCATATGGACAAGCATTGTGCCAGCAATCCATAACAAAAGTCCCAAAACATGGTCCATATTATCCCACTGCCCACAGTCCTTAAAAATCACATATCCTCGTGGGCACTAACATAACACTTACCCCATTCTGGCTTCTTCTGCCACACCCAGACTCTGCCAGCCCTCTTTGTCCTTCTGCCAGGAAAGCCACCCCAACCCTTCCTTTGGGGGTGCAACCCCACCCTTCTCAGCAGGAATTCCCACCGCTGGGAGTATCCTTGCCAGCATAGCATCCCTCGCTCCCCTTGGCCCTTTCATGGGTCCTCTGGGGCCCAGCTCTTCAGCAAGGAGACACCATCAGGTAAGCCCCTCTGCTGCTCCCTCTTTCTTCAGCCCTTTCTGGCCCTGGGCTCCAGCTCTCTGACCTAGAGCCAGCTGGCAACTCTCTCTGGCTTGGGGACACCAGCCAGCAAACCCCACTTGCTGCTCTCCTGCCTTCAGCCCTCTCCCGAGGAACCACCTTCTCTCTGGCAGATCTCTCTCCCATCCTTCTCCTGGCTGGCTCTGTTCTGAGACTGGTTTCCACCAGGCCTCAGCAAGCTCCGCTGGTGGTGCCCCACCTTCTTCATTGGTCCAACTAAGAGCACCTGGGTTGGAACAGGAGTTCTGAGACCAGTTTCACTGAATGGGCCAGCTACCCTGTTACATTCCCTAATATGACAGTTTTACTGTGTAGCTGGGACTTTAAACATCAGTGGATCTAGGAGCTGGAAAATCACAGAAGCTTCTCTTTATCCCCCATCGCTGCACAACACACACACGGTCTAGATTTTCAAATTATTGTAACCATAAATTAGCAATCTGAAAACTTGCTAAACAAGAGATGCCTCAGGAATAATTAGCACTTTGAGAAATCTTAATTTACAAGTTTATCAGCATCTACTGGAGTAAGAACATTCTGAAACTGGAAACACTTCAACCTATTTCCTTTATTTGAAGAAGAAAATATTCTTATCACACAGACAGCTTTTTGGGAGGCAACATGTCAGCACCTCAAATGCTCACTAGGAAAGGATATCAAATCAAACCAGGTTTTATTACTGCATTTGAAGTTGAAATAAGGAAAGTTCCTGTGCTTATGTCTAGAAAAGCTGCATCCTGTATGTGCTTGCATAGTGAATGGGGTGCAGTGTTCACTTTTACCAGCATGTCCTTATGACCCCTTCTTGGTTTCCTCTCTCTTTCAGCATAAATTCTATCTCCCCATCCTCATCTGCAAGGCCCTACATAGATTCTGCTTCCATTCCAGCTCTCACTTTCTTATGTGCGCCTAAGGATTTGTTTTCCAGTCAGGCCTCTCTCTTCAGTCTCCTCCTACGCTTCATTTCATTCCTATTTTCATGTTGCCTCCTACATTTGGAACAGCCTCTCTTCCTGCGTGCCGAGTGAGCTATCTTCTCCTTTAATTCTCACTCTCTCTTCCACTGCTGATCTCCTCACCAGGGCTGTCTACTCCCATCTGACCTTCAGGGAGTCTACACAGCAATAAAACCCCTGGCTGGACCCTGCCAGCTGACTCAGCCTTGTGGGGCTTGGGCTGCAGGACTCTACTGCAGTGTAGACACTTGGGTTAGGGCTGGAGTCCAAGCACTGAGACCCTCCCCGCATCCCAAAAACCAGGCTCAGCATCTACACTGCAATTTTATAGCCCCACAAGCCCGAGTCACTGACACAGGCTGGCCACAGGTGTTTTATCACAGTGTAGACATACCCTAATTTGGGCTCTGAACCTGCAAACAGCTCAGTGGGACTACTCATATACTCAAAGTTAAGCAGCAGTATAGGTTTTGGGAAGATCAGGGACTTGCACTGGATCTATCTTGACAGTTTTAAAGGGGGTCTCTCCTTTGAAAAGTGACCCTGTGAAAACAGTACTGAAGGGTTCCACGTTTGTTTTGCACTGATTCCATATCATATTCCAAATCACAATGTTTTTTTGCTTGTTCCCTCCTCCCACACTCCCCATAGCCAGTCTTGGACATAAAATAGGAGTTGCACAGGGGAAACAGAGGCCATAATTTTGCCTGCAGAATCTTTAGTACTGGTGATGATGCAGAAGAAGAAAAGAAACCAGCTTGGATCTCAGATCCTAGGCAGCATTTGCAATTAAAGGAAAAAATATCTTTATGGCCTGAGCCCTGCAATCAGATCCCTGCATCTGCATGGAATGCCATTGACTTTAATTGCAGCCTGTATTTGTAAACTGAACACATCTCCTGTGGAATAAAAGAGATACAATACACATGGAATACTATCATGTCTTTTTTTACACATTCACTTGTTAAGTAATATTTTTAAGCACTGCGAGGTCCTCAGGTGAAAGATATGAGAAAAGGGCAAATTAATGAAATTTAAAATATAAGTAGTTATTTTGGTTTATATGTCTAAATTATTTCACATCATTTTTCCCCACGGGTAGCGTGGCAGGGCGCCTCCTTCACCTCACCAGGCAGAGTGGTTCCCCCTGTGGTCGGGGGGGGGGGGGGGGAAATCAGTCCCACTGTGGAGAGTTTTTATTCCTCACTTGGGTTTTTTATTCCTCCATATTTACAAGGCTGGCCTCAAGGATACTTGTTAGCCAAACAAAACAAGCTCATAACACAAAAGGGGGAATAACTTTCCCTGCCCCCAATCTGGGGCCTTGCCTCATTATGCTGGCCTCTGGGCCAAACAGTCTATTAGCAATAGTTGCTTCATAGGAAGGAGAACAGCCTTCCAGAGCTTATCTCCCATCTCTCCCCTCTCCTCTCTCACCAAAGCTGGGTTTTTTAAAAGGTCACTGGCAGCCCATAACTGGCCTCAGGTGTGTCTAGTTAACCAGCTCACAGGGAACAGGCTCTTCACCATTCTAGAGCAGATATATCTGCCCTCCCCCATTCTCTATATCTGTCAGGATTGACTGTCACAGGGGGTATTACATCTTTCTTCATTAAGGCATAACTAGTGAATGAGCTAGGTTTATGACACACTCATTCACATCAAGGGCACTATTCTAAGTGAACTGTCTGTCTCAATATGTGAGAGGACAGTGAGTATTATCAGAAATCCATTTCAATCTCTTATTGCCCTAGCATAAGGGCAGGTGGTGGTATTTACAGGTACAATCTGTGTGTCCAACTGCACAACAGATGGGAGAATGAATGGGACAAGCAAGAGAAACTGAAGATGGGAGCAGTTGGGCAGCTATATAATGGCCAAATTCTTCTTCCAGTTACATCCAGGCAGTCCCTTTGTATTCTCTAGTTCAGTGGTTCCCAACCAGGGATAAGTGTACCCCTGGGGGTACGCAGAAGTCTTCCAACGGGTACATCAACTCATCTTAATATTTGCCTAGTTTTACAACAGGCTACATAAAAAGCACTAATGAAGTCAATACAAACTAAAATTTCATACAATGACTTGTTTATACTGCTCTATATGGGATACACTGAAATGTAAGTATAGCACAGTGTGGTTTATTCACTTGATGCTATTTGATCTCCTGTTAAGAGTTTACTGTACAGTTACTGACTTGATTTTATTTTTGATGTGTTGAAGTTTGATACTCTCCAGAGTTTCACATACTTTGGGACTATAAGTTCTACTAATATAATTGTCATCTTCCTTGGTCAACTTTTACCACCCCTCAACAATTTTAATCACAAATTATATTCTCTGAAAGACTGATATAATTTCTGACGTGTGATGAAAAGTCTGTTAAAAACTAGGAAAATAGTTCCTGATTTTCGTTTGTCACTGTTAAACATATGTTGCTCAAGCATGGTATTTTTCTTGCCTTGCAATAATCTTCAAACAGGATGATCACAGCAGATTTATCTACTTTGCCATTTTCTAAAGGTAACATGTCAAAAACCTCCTCGGTCTGTCCTGCTCACTTAGTTTGGATCCCTCTCTCCTTTGGAATTTTCCTCTTTCATCAAGATTTATTCATTCAGCTTCTGTAGTTTCTGAGGTGGATGAAGTGTAGTTGACAAGAGTCTTAGGGCAAAGCCATTTTCTTAGTCCTGCCCAGAGGTGACCAGCTTTGCTTTTCTGCTCTTCTTCTTGGTAAGGCATAAGGTCCTCAGTACAGCAGGAGCAATATCGAGGGGTTGTACAGCACCTAGCACAATGGGGCCCTAGTCTGTATTGGGGCTTCTGGGTACTATCATAACAGAAATATTCTCCCAGTTGAGATCAGAATGACTAGCAGGATATTGAATACCAGACCAGTTTTAGATTGAAAGAGCCCCAAAGCAAAAACTGTCTCTAAATTTGCATCTTACAGAAAACCAGGCACATTGCTGGTGATTAAAAATGAGTTCAAAACAACAACACTGCAACAAACATTTTTCCCTTAGTTTCATTTCTGACTCTCAGGACATGTCTACACTATAGCCTGCTACAATGGCACAGCTATGGCACTGCAGCTGTGCCACGATAGCACCACAGTGTAGACACTCCCTCCCAACACAGCTGGAAGAGGTTTTTTCACTGCTCGAGTTACTCCATCCCCACAAGAGGCAGCAGCTAGGTCAGCAGACGAATCCCATTGGTGGGTTAGGTTGACCTAACTACATCGCACAGGGCGCAACATTTTTCACAGCCCTGAGCAATGTAGTTAGAACTATCTAATTTTTAAGTTGTGACCAGGCCTCAGCACTACTTACAACACTTCTGAGTCAGCCATCTTTATTCAGCTCTCTTTTGCACAAGGTGGCAGTATAGCAACATATATCACTGCAGTTTGCATTAGAGCCCAGCAAGATGCTCACTACAGAAGCGAACTCTGCAGAACAATTTCCTTTTAGTGTGAGGCCTTGTCCACGCAGACTAGTAGCTGACAGAGTAGCCATGATGATATAGCTGCATTGGTACCCCTAGTGTAGATGTGCTGCTCTGCTGCAGAGTGACCAGAGCCGTTTACCCCAGTTCCAAGCTGCACAGATGCAAGTCACAGCTTACAGTTTTACAGTGTGTCTGCACGGGGGCTTACACTGACAAAGCTGCACCAATAGCACCTCCACCCCCAGGGTAAATGATACCCTGGCTCCTAGGCGGAGGCGCACAAGCAGCTCCGCGCGATTCGCGCCCGCAGGCACCCTCCCTTCCCCCCCCAGTTCCCATTGGCCGGTTGCTGGCCAATGGGAGTGTGAAGCCGTTGCTCGGGGCAGGGGCAGCACAGGGAGCCCCGTGACCCCTCTGCCTAGGAGCCGGACCCGCTGCTGGCCGCTTCTGGGGCACAGCGCGGTGTCAGAAAAGGTAGGCACTAGCCTGCCTTAGCTGCGCAGCACCGCCGATGGGACTTTTAAAGTCCCGGTCAGCGGTGCTGACCAGAGCAAGGTGACCCAGCGCCTTACATGCCACAACACAGTAGTGGGTCGCAACCCACAATTTGAAAAACACTGCTCTTACCCACGTCAACCAGCTCAGAGCTTGTGATGGGCTGTTCACCCCATCACACCAGCTATCATAGCAAGTTTACTGAAAAAAACCCAAACCGTTTTTCTTTTATTAATATAAAGCTACATTGATGAAAGCACTGCTGGCATTAAATAATGAAATGATTCCGTACTCTGTGAACTGTAGCAAACACTGCATGCAGGTCTGGCAATACTGCTTGTATGTAGTCAGTTCTAATATTTTGTCATCGACAGAGGTAAAACAACTATGGTAAATTAATTTTACCAAGACATTTTTTTCATTAACCTCAGGAACATTACAGGTGCATTTGTAAAGCCAAAGGGCATAGCACTAGAATGGAATAATCCCTTGTGATGTACAAAAGCAGTGTCTGATTTGCTTCTATCATCCAAAGACACTTGCTTGTAGCCATGCACTACCTAAATCTAAGGTGTTAATGTACTAGCTTGACTTCAGAAATCTCAGGAGTTGTTAACCCCAGGCAACAGAAATGTATCTTTTGGGGGGCTGCTATTGAATATAACACACAAAAAGCTCTAGCTGTTAGAGGACTTGGGCAGTACCTCAGACTATGTCTAAGGGAGCAAATTCTAATTTTATCCACCTCTAAACTGATTATTTTCGTATTAGCACTGTAAGAAAACTGGGCAAAAATACTGTCAGTGCCAGTGTGGCATTAGCCTGAGCCTCTCATTTCACATCCATTTTAAAAGGCTAGATTTTTAGGTCACTAACCTACGGCCAAATTCAGCATCTTCTGCTCCTATTGACTTCAGTAAGATGCATGAATTAGTACTACTCAATGAAACCACTTGCATGTGCAAAGGTTACAACATCTGGCCCTTGTCACTCTCATATCTTGTCAACATGAACCCTGGCTTTCTGTAGATTTGTAAAGCCCCTTTGATTTTCTGCTTTGACAGCAGGAGTTCTTTAGCCCATGACCACAAAACACCCAAGTTTTTCTCCTATGATAACCTAACGCAGACTCCTTTAATCTCCTAGCTCAGATTTTATATATAAGTACACTGTGTCAGTTATTTCATACTTAAATTCCCTTTAATTTTGTGTAATTAGTAATGTGCTAGATATTCCATAACCTCTATTACTTCAACAATTTATATTCTAAGTATTATGTTTGCAACCAGAGCTGCTAGAGAAAGTGTTGCCAGGGCCGGCTCCAGGCACCAGCTTAACAAGCGGGTGCTTGGGGCTGCCAAAGGAGAGGGGCGGCACGTGCAGCAATTCGGGGGGGCAGGTCCCTCACTCCCTCTAGGAGTGAAGGACCTGCCGCCGAACTGCTGCCGCCGATCGCGGCTTCCCCCTCCCCCCCCCCCCCCCCCCACCGAATTGCCGCCACCGGTCGCAATTGCAATCGTGGCTTTTTTTTTTTTTGGCTTGGGGCGGCAGAAATGCTGGAGTCAGCCCTGAGTGTTGCAACCCCAGAAAACAGATTTGCAAACCACCATAGGTTGCAACACTGAAGCTGAGAACTGATGCTCCCTGACAGAACTAAAGCATAGTATCTAAGGACTAGATTGGGGAACCTTCATTTGCCCTGGGGAGAACTTAACATAGGACTAGCCATGTTAGTAAGGGCACGTCTACACTGACAAAGTTACAGCGCCGGCAGTTACAGCGCCACTCAGAAAGCGCAGAAGAAAAACCACTGTTGTATATTCAGACTCTCAGCTGCCTGAGCAATAACATGTTCACATTTGCGGCACTTGCAGCACTATTCGGAGCAGTGCACTCTGGGCAGCTATTCCACGAGCACCTCTTTCTCTTTTGCCATGAAGACTTGTCGGAAGGCAAAGGGGGTCACGGGGCATCCTGGGTCCTGTCCAAATGCCCCGTTATGCATTGCTTCGCATCCCAGCAATCCCTGTGCTTCCATCCACATTTGGCGCCATCTTTCAACGGTTTGTGTACTGTGTGCCCTGCCCTTCCTCTTCGGGCTGCAGGAATGGATCCCGAACTGCTGACCAGAATGCTGCTTGCTCTGACCAATGCGTCACGAGTGGCAGTGGAGTTATTCCTTAACTACAAAGACAAGAGGAGTGCAACATTGACCTCACCATGTGTAGTAGCTATGACACAAGATTGCTTGTGGCATTCACGGAGATGCTGACCACAGTGGAACGCTGCTTATGGGCTTGGGAAACAAGCATGGAATGGTGGGATCACATCGTGTTGCATGTCTGGGATGACAAGCAGTGGCTGCAGGACTTTTGCATGAGGAAAGCCACATTTTGATGGAACTGTGTGATAAGCTTGCCCCAGCCTTGCACCGCAAGGACACGAGAAGGAGAGCTGCCCTGTCGCTGGAAAAGCTCGTGGTGATTGCACTGTGGAAGCTGGCTACTGCAGACTGCTACTGATCGGTCGCTAACCAGTTCGGCGTGGGAAAGTCGATCATGGGACTTGTGTTGATGGAAGTGTGCAGGGCCATTAATTGCATCCTGCTCTGAAGGCCGTGACTCTGGGCAACGTGTGTGACATTGTGGCTGGCTGTGCACAAATGGGTTTCCCTAACTGCGGAGGGGTGACAGATGGCACACACATTCCAATTCTGGCACCAGACCACCTACCCATCGAGTACATTAATTGCAAGGGGTATTTCTCAGTGGTTCTCCAGACACTTGTGAATCACCGTGGGCATTTCACAGACATTAATGCAGGCTGGTCCGGAAAGGTGGATGACGCATGCATCTTTTGGAACACTGGCCTGTTCAAGAAGCTGCAAGAAGGGACTTTCTTCCCGGACCAGAAGATCACCGTAGGGGAAGTCGAAATGCCCATTGTGATCCTGGGAGACCCTGCCTACCCCTTAATGCCGTAACTTATGAAGTCATACACAGGGCAACTTGACAGCAGCAAGGAGCGGTTCAACAACAGGCTAAGCAAGTACAGAATGACTGTGGAGTGTGCATTTGGCTGTTTAAAAGCCCGCTGGCGATGCCTGTATGGGAAGCTGGACCTGGCCAATGACAATATTCCTATGCTTATAGCTGCATGTTGTATGCTCCATAATATTTGTGAAGGGAAGGGTGAAAGCTTCACTCAGGGCTGGACCACAGAGGCTCAGCGCCTGGAGGCTGAGTTTGAACAGCCAGAAACCAGGGCTATTAGAGGGGCACAGCGCAGGGCCATAAGGATCAGGGGTGCCTTGAGGCAGCAATTTCAAGCTGAAAGCCACTAATATTTGTTGCTATGCTCGGGATTGCAGTGCTTGTAATGCTAGGAGGTGATTGGTGCACATGATGCAAGAAAGGGGCTTAACATAATTGTATGTTGCTTTGCAGTGCTCTTTTTGCTTTCACTTAATAGAATAAAGATTGCTTTCAAACCAACACAATTATTTTATTAAAAGAAAACAACTGGAGGAGAGTGTCAAACAAAAAAATTCATCAGCAGGGAGGGGGATGGGGGAATGGTCTCAAGAGGAGGAGGGATCCCGGGATGGCTACAGATTTGTCTCTGTCCAGGGATCATACCCAACCTTCTCCTTTGGAGTACAATGCAGTGGGTGCTGTACTTCAGCAGGGCCAAACAGCAGAGGGATGGGTGTTGAGTGCCGTGCGTAGTGGGAGCCCACTCTGCTGGACTGTGAGGAGTGGAATGCTGTGGGTAGAGAGTGGATCCAGGAGGTTGCTAACTGTGTGTTGGCAGTGTGGGGGAGGTGCATGGGAAAGAGTTTTGCAACAGCAGCTGCAGGGGAGGGCGGGCACGGAAATTATCAGTTTGAAGTATCACCTAAAGCATGTCCACTTGGCGCTCCATAACGTTTAAGTGCCGCTCTGTGGCTTCTTTCTGGTGCGCTGCATTCTCCTTTCGGTCCCTCTTCTTGCCGTCCCACCACTCCTTCAATTCCTGCTTCTCGGCAGTGGAGTGCATCATAAGCTCACAGAGAAAGTCCTCCTTAGTTCTTCTTTGCCGCTTTCTAATTCTGTGCAGCCGTTCTGCCGCCAATAACAAAGAGGGAGATTGGGCTCCAAAAGTCATCTCTGTGAAGTTTAAATGCAACATTTTACAGAAGCAGTATTGTTTGCAACACAGATAACACTGATTCAGTGCTTTAAAACACAGCCAGTACTCAAACACCTGTCACTAACTGGCTGACCCCAGGCAAGCACACATGAGCCACAAGACCCCCAAAATGGTGAGTAGCCGCAGGGGCAGGGTAAATCACTCTTCCAGGACCCTGCTGTCCACTGGGCACGAGGCTCTTGGGGAGAGCCAGCACTGTAGGTGGGGCCTGATAATCATTCCTGTCCCCACACTTTCCACAGGATGTGTTCATTATGGAAGATTATCTCACTGCTGAGGGTAAGCAGGGAATCAAGGAAGGGTCTTCTCCAAGACTGCAGCTTCCACCCTGGCCCTTATGTGGCTCGCGTGTGTGCAGCAATGGTCCCATCTGTGTCTCTCTCCCTCCCTTCCCCCTTCCCCCCATGATGGGAAAGTTACCATTAATGGGGCAAGAAACAAAGCAGCACTGCCGAGGAACCTGCGGCAGCGGATTGCCCAGTATCTCCACGAGAGTTTCCTGGAGATCTCTGATGAAGATTCCCGTGAAGTGAGGGAGTGTATCAACAGCCTGTTCCTCAGCTCAGACTAGGCATGTGGTGGGAGACAAGCCTGCTTTCTGCAACCCTCATTCAACTCGCTTCAGCAATTCACAAAATCAGATCCACTTACCAGGGGCCTCCTCTCCTATTTGCGCTTTGCCAAGATCCAACTGCTGTGACTGGCTAGGCTCCTCTGGGGTAGAAAAGAGCTCCTGACTGCATGCATCACTGGCCTCCGAGTCATCTTCTGCCTCTGGGTTGCCCTCCCCCTCTTCATCCAAGATTTCCTCCTCCTGGCTCAGTCCAACCTCGACTGGCACGTGAACTAACAAAGTATCCACAGGGGCCTTTGCAGTGGAGATGGGGTCGCCACCAAGTATCGCGTCCAGCTCTTTGTAGAACCGGCAGCTCGTGGGCGCAGCACCGGAGAGGCGGTTTGCCTCCCGCACCTTGTGGTAGGCGTTCTGCAGCTCCTTCACTTTGACCCTGCACTGCAGTGTGTCCCGGTCATGGCCCTTTTCCATCATGCATTGTGAAATCTGTCCGTAGGTATCATAATTCCTACAGCTGGAGAACAGCTGGAACTGCACTGCCTCCTCTCCCCAAATGCTGATGAGGTCCAGCAGCTCCACATTGCTCCAAGAAGGGGATCGCCTGATGCATGGAGCAGGTATGGTCACCTGGAAAGATGTGCTGAGACCACTGCACGCATCACAAAGAAAACAGGAAGGAGACTTTCAAATTTCAAAGGAATGTATGGGGTGGGGATGACGGTTGGTCATCTGAGGGCAGAGCAGTAGAGTTCAAACCGATGGTCAGAGAGGCAAGAACAGGCATTGTGGGACACCTCCCCGAGGCCAATCGCAGTGCTATAATTGACCAGAGTGTCTACACTGGCATGGCAGCGCTGTAGCCCCGGTGCAGAAAACTGTACGCCTCTCGTCGGGGTGGTTTTTTTACAGCACTGCAACTGCACAGTTTCAGCGCACTAAGTGGCTTGGCACTGTGTACACCTCGGGAGTTACAGCACAGAAAGCTGCTTTCCTGCGCAGAAACTTGCCAGTGTAGACAAGGTCTAAGTGCTCACCAATATGGGTAAGGGCTCTACAGTCTGGCCCTAAGTGTGCAGTCAGGAACTGCTAACTCTAAACAGTTCATTAAGTATATAAAATTTGTCTCTTTTGGGAAAATCATAAAAGGGTTTTAAAGTTCAGTTGCTAAATAATTTGATTTAAAGCTGAGGAGAGCAGAGGACTTCAGGGATCGTGCTAAACTTTTAAACAGGACAGAATTTCCCATCCAAGGGGCTGTAGTACTGAGCAAAGAGTGCAGCGAGAACTACACATTCTCTTCACTGCACAAAAATATAACTACAAGGCCCAGTTCCTGCTCTCACTCAAGTCATTGGGAGCTTTGGGATTAATGATAGTGTGGCTGTGAATAGTTGTGCTGTTAGTGAGAACAGGACTGAACCCATAAGGCACATTGCTTATTTGCACAGCCATGAGCCAATGACAAGCTAAATATGCTCTGAAATGGAGCATTCACGAAGTTAAGCATTTAGAAGGCTGAACATTTTGCAATGAAACTAGACACTAGTCGAAATCCTCCCATTTGAAATGTTTCCTACCCTTCTAGAAAAGTTAGAATAATTTACTAGAGAATGAAAACATTTCCACAGAATTTTAATCCAACCTACAGAATTCTGGAAGTGGGGCTATTCTGTCTATATAATTCATTTCTATTGAAAGGATATCATGCACTATGAATTACATTGTATGGCATTTTAGAGGGATTGCTCTAGAATTCTGTTAAATTTCTATAGAAACCTATTAAACTTAATGGGATTTTTCAATAAGGGTAATATAATATAGCAATACGTTCATTTGTTCAATATAATGGCACCTTTTCAAGTTTAAATATTATTGCACAAAAAGACATTTGTTTCCCAACATTACTGCACATTGATTTGCCTTTAAAATTATGCATGCTTATTAACCCTTAATTTTCAAAAAGCATTTCAGACAGTGGCTTATAAGAAACAACAAACCCCAGAGTGCCATGTGGTGTTTCCCATCACACAGACACTGCACATTATAGCTGAAAAATAACAAATGGCTGGTGCACCTTGGTTTTTACAAATGATAATGGCTTTCAAATTTCACAGCACAGTAAAGAAACTTGCTGATTGTGAACTTGATAAGCCAGTGACTGAGGATAATGAAAGGTTTCATATAAATTAACACCATTTGTGCCTAAAAATTGGGTATCTAAGGCTCCATTGCGCTGTCCCCTGGGTATGTGATTGAGGAGGAAAATAGAGAGCAAGGAGACCAGGCCCTCGTCCATTCAGGTGCTACAGACTCCATGTGGTAAGGTACTCAGCAGCGCTCTGGGCCTAATTTAGCAACACTCTTAAACTGTGCTTAATTATAAACACAAGAGTAGCCCTTCTATGGGGCGATCCATGTTCCTAAAGTGAGGCACATACTTAAATGCTTTGTTGGACTGGGGCCATGGTGCTCACCATCTTGCAGGATCAAGACCTAACAGAGCTGAATAATAGGGTCCACTGGCTATGCTTTTCCAAAAGCAGAGCAAGAACCACGTCCAGTCCACCTCCCCCAGTGCCATAGGAAGCTTTATGCCTTTCAAAGACTACTACTTCCAGACCCCATCACTCAGGCTTTTCACATTCTCCCTCTTCCCCAGCACACCACTGCCTATTGGAAGGTAGAATTTTGCCTCTAACTGCTGATGGTGCTTGATTTGCTGATACCCTTATCTGAAACTTCTCCGTGTACGGGCTGCAGTTGTGAATACGCACCTGTGAATCAGGTTTTCCTTTCTCCCATAGTGATCCCAGTGTCAAGTTGTTCGTAGTGGTCAAAATCTCGTCTCCCCCTCTTGGGAAGAACGAACTTCTTGTTAAGTGTCAGCAACTGAGTCGCTGCAGACTGTGCAGCAGAGATGCCAGTACGGTTTGAGTGAAACCCTGCCATTCTATAGGAGCTGGAAATGTGTGTGGATGTTGCAGGTTCCAGACCTCTCTTCGCAAAGAACAAAAATAGTTTCAGAGTTTTTGCCTTGTGTACTTGTCACATTCTGCCTCAACAATGTGCAGAACCCAGCAAAGAACAAGGAAATGATACTGCTTTTCAAAATTAGTGAGGGCAACATCCTCAGCCTGTGACTGTTTTGATCATCTCATCTTTGCAACAAGAAAAATAACTTGTTTGTAAACTTCCAATTATTTCTACAGGCTATACAACTGCTGCATAGCACTTTTTTTTTCTTTTCTAAAAACAGTTCTCCCATCTCATCCAAGCACTTTTCTTAGCCTTGTATTGCAGCAGCGATGACGTTTTGTTATTCAAAGAGCATGGATTCAGACTTCGGTTTAATTTCCATCCATAGCTAGTGGCAGTACTTGTGTTCATTTGTCTTTTGCCACCAGCAATACCTTGACACATAAAGGCTAATGTACTGTCTGGAATGGTGCGTTTGCACATGGCTATCTCATCTTTATTGAAGCCAAGTTAGGGTTCATATTCTTCCATGAGATGACAGAGAAATCCATGCTATTGCTCAAGCTGTATGTTCATCAGTCTTTTTTTTTTTTTTTTAACATATTGCTTAGATGGCACGTTAGGATCTCAATCTCTCACCAGCCTACCTTAACTGCTGTGAAATCTGAAAACCCTAAGTCACATAACAGCTGTTTAGCTTTCTCCATAAACAGAAGTCCTGTGACAGGCAGGACAGCCTTCATAGATCTATAGTATATATGTGTTCTGTCTATATTATAGACCTCGGATCCTGCAAATGACAATGGAAAGACTGCCATGGAAAACATTAAAAAGATCAACCTAAAATCTTTAAAATAACCATTTTAGAAACATTTTCTAGCCCCTTGCAGGCTACAGTTCAGTAAAAGCCAATAATAATTAATAATAATCCCACCTAGCTCTTATATAGCACTATTCATTGTTAGGTCTGAAAGCACTTTACAAAGGAATTCAATATCTTTAGCCCCATTAAAAGCTTATTTGAAAAAACTGGTAATACCATAGGGCCATAGTCAGTGATCTTTACTTAAGCAAAACTCCCAGTGAAGCCCATGGAAGTTTTATTCAGCTAAGGATCATGATATTTGGCTGATGATTTAATACCTTCTAAATAAATAGGTCCAACCATATCAATTAGTCAGTAAGTGTATTTCATAGTGCAGATTGACCTAATGTTTGTTTGGTTTGGGGAGGGAGGGAGGAGTGATTTCAAGTGCCTTCACTGCAGCTGTATCGTTTGCTTAGAGTTTATCTGACTGCTTAACACACACAATGTGTCTCAGGGGAAGATCCATACATAGTGAATATTTTTAATACCTTAGAAAATGCCTCTCTCCTCCTGTAGTAACAAGCAAGTTGAGTATCGGGGGTAGCCATGTTAGTCTGTATCCACAAAACAACAAGGAGTCCGGTAGTACCTTAAAGACTAACAGATTTATTTGGGCATAAGCTTTCGTGGGTAAAAAACCCACGTGCAGCTGAAGAAGTGAGGTTTTTTACCCATGAAAGCTTATGCCCAAATAAATCTGTTAGTCTTTAAGGTGCCACCGGACTCCTTGTTGTTTAAGCAAGTTGAGATCAGCTAACCTAGGAAACACCTCCCTCTATTTAGGTCTTCACTACAGAGTTAACTTGAGTGATCGGTCAACACTAGGGCTCGCCTACCACAACAGTGAGCAGCCAGTCTGCAAAGCCATGCCTGAGTCATCATGTCCTCACTGGTGCTGTGTTCCCCCATTCGTGTCACTAGGACTTCTGGGGGCATATCCCATGGTTCTTTGTACTGCTGTAAACTGAGCCACTCTATCATTCTTTCCCAGCTGCACACATGGGGGGAATTGTGGGTAGGCAACGGCACTGGAGGATAATCGCAATCAAGTGATTTAGCCTGTGTTCTCACTCCAAAGGGGAAGGTTACCAGCCCAAGTGGAACCCAGTCTCTAACCCCATGCTGTGGCAGCTAGCCTGGGTTGAAAGCACCACTAAACTTGGGTAAGAGGGTTTTGTGGGTGGTCAGGAGACAAGTTAGGGTAGGGGCAACATGAGCAAGAGCCCAAGTTAAGTCTGCAGCGAAGACATACTGTAACTGCTCATGCCCAAGGAGACTGCCTCAACTGCCAGTGCCCTGGCCACCTTCCTCTCTTTGGACAGCTGTGCTAAAAAAAGAAGCCTGAAAGCTTTCAAGGTTAGACAAAAGAAAGTAAATTTGTCCACACTGTTCTGCTCACCCACCCACCTTGTCTCTCATACTAAAGAAAGTGAGTCTCTCACTCTCTGGGTGCGGTTGTAACATACCATCTTTAACTGTTTCTATACATCAATGACCCCTAATGACCAGCCATTAGCAGCTCTCAGCATAACAATATTAATGCTCCTTGAGGAGAAGGGGCTGGAGGGGGATGCAGTTCAAAACTCATTGAGGTGAACAGAGTGGGGGAAGGTCAAGTGCCCATCTTAGTCTCTGCTATCGCCCGAATGCCCCCCTGAGATTCATACGTGCAAGAGACCTTCCTTGTACTGCTCCCCGCTCCTATGCAGAAGGGGGCTCAGCTGCCTCTGTGACCCACAGCTACAGAGTGCTAGCAGCAGCAACCTGATCACTGACATTGCTGCAGCCTGCAGAGGGTTGCAGGCTCAGCTGTGAGCAATTGAAGACTTTCTGTTGGGGGATTATGAGCACCTGGATGGTAACCACTGGGCTAATCACGGCCATCCCTAGCTATTCTGGGGACCTATGCAGCCCCACCCCCCCATGGGGGAGGCAGGCCTCTGCGGGGGGGAAGACCTCTGCGAGGGGGGGGGGGCTGGCTTGGGGGGCAAGGAGGAACCACCGCCCAACACTCACTGGCGGTACAGCTGGGGCCGGGTCCCTGCACTTCCCACTGCCGGTGAGTGCAGGCCCGGCCCTGCTGCAGTCCTCGGGGCAGGAAGAGGTGGGGCTGGGGCAGAGCAGGGGCGGGGCTGGGGTGGAGCAAGGCAGAACAGGGTGGAGGCTTTGGGGAAGGGGTGGAGTGGGGGCGGGGCTGGGGCAGAGCAAGGTGGGAAGAGGTGGGGCAGGGGCTGGAGCAGTGCAGCTGCACAGGGCACCAGGAAATGTGGTGCCCCGAGTTTCCTGGTGCCCTATGCAGCTGCGTACTTTGCGTATGGGTAAGGATGGCCCTGGGGCTGATGATGTAATGGGGAGGAGAGAAGCAGAAGGAGCAGGAAGCAAGGGGAAGCTTAGTGACAAGTGAGCTGTGCGGTGGAGGGAGGCTGTGTGGAAAGCTTCTGCTACAAGATGCCTGGGTTCTGTCATGTATGTAAAAGAGCAGAGAAATAAAAAATACATGTGGTGGAAGGAAAACAGCCCAGGTGTGTTTATGAATGTGAGGTGATGAAACAGGCCAGGCAGTGCAATGCACTGAGATAGCGATGGAGGTACCCTGGGACACTCACCCTGCCCTCTACCCACACATTCTGGAATCCTCTTGGAGGATAGGCCATGGGCCTAGGGTCCAGACATGCTGCCCCACCTCCGGCCCTGTGTGGGTTAAGACCATAACAGCCATACTGTATTAGACCAATGGTCTATCTAGCCCAGTCTTCTGACTGTGGCCCATGCCAGGTGCTTCAGAGGGAATGAACAGAACAGGTAATCATTGAGTGATCCATCCCCTGTCATCCACTCCCAGGTTATGGCAGTCAGACAATAGGGACACCCAGTACATGGGGTCACATCCTGACCATCTTGGTTAACAGCCATTGATGGACCTATCCTCTGCGAACTCTAATTTTCTGAACCCTATTATGATGTTAGCCTTCACAACATCCCCTGGCAACAAGTTCTACAGGTTGACTGGGCGTTATGTGAAGTAGTACTTCCTTTTGCTTGTTTTAAACCTGCTGCCTATTAATTTCATTGGGTGACTCCTGGCTCTTGTGTTATTTGAAGGAGTAAATAAGTAGAAAAGTTGTACTTCCCTGCCATCTTCTGCCCTCCTCACACTCACTCCCAAGGAATCTATTGCAGCCCCATGCAGGGTGAATAAAAATCAATGATTTTTTTTTAAATAAAACAAATTGGATTTTTTTAATTTAAATAGGATTTTTTTGATAAAATGTTTTTTTGAGGAAAAAACCTATCTAAAGATAGTTTTAATTAAGATACATTATAGCTCAAAGATATCTCATCATGGAATAGGGATTATAAATTCTAATTCTATAGTATGAGACAATATATTCATGTAATGTTTAAGAAAAGTTTTGTAAATGAGTTCCAGTAGTTCATGGATTAGGGACCCAATTTTAGGAACCCAATCAGAGCTAATCCCCTCATGGAGGTGGATTACCAGGAGCGCTGGGAGAGCTCTCTCCCAGCGCCCGCGTGTGACCACACTCCCGCGGCTGCGCTTTGAAGTTTCCAGTGTAGACATACCCTAAAAGTGCAAAGTTTCAAAAAGTTCAATGAATAGAAGATTGTTGGGGGCCGAATAGATCTGGACAAGGAGAAGAAGTCTGGAGATATATGTGAGAAGGGAGGGACAGGCAGTAGAAACAAAAGTGAAACTGTTTGACCAGCATATTCCAGAAGTCTTGAGGTCTTTCTGAGTGTAGCCTTCATTGATTTGAGATCTGCTGTACCACTCTCTCACTAGAAGGGAAAACCTATAATGGCAGCAGGCCGTAAAAGAGACCCAGTTTGGGAATAAGAACCATTCAAGAAAGATATGTTTGCTGCTGATGTTTTAAAGAAAGTCACACCAGTGAACTGGTGGAAGTCACTTAAGCACTTGGATTCAGAGACTGCTGAAGTGATAATCTCACTTTTAACAGCAGTAGCTTCTTCTGCCGGTGTAGAAAGAATAATTTCTTCCTTTGGACTAATTCATTCCAAATTGAGAAATCGTTTGGGACCTGAAAAAGCAGGAAAACTTGTTTTTCTTTTCCAGATTATGAACAAACAGGAAAATGAAGGTGAAGACAACTGAGTTAGCTGCAGAAGCCAATATTTAAATTTCTCATGTTGACCTGGCTGAACAGTCAGTTGAATTTTTGTTTTTTTAATATATTTCATTTAACTATTTTAGTTAAAAACAATGTTAACAAAAACAAATCTGATTTTAAAAAACTTGAATGTTTAACTAAATTCAAAAATTCATATGCTTGTTTTGTTAAAATATTATGTTTGCTGTTGAAGAAAACAATCCAGAATACATAACGTTGTTGTTTTAGTTAAATACAACAATTTAAATGTCTGTCTGGTGATGTTCTCCTCCTAATACAGTATGGCAAGAAAATCCTCCAAATATTAATGATTAACCTGTTGAATTAGAGATCGTTCACCTCCCAATGACTTCATAAATATCTGCTTCAATTACCTTTGGTAAATGAAATAACCGATCATTCATTTTCTGATATAGCTGTAAAACTAATCTGAAAAGTTTTCAAAATAAATCACTTTAAAATTGTATAGTGTGTACTTTCTAAAAATGAAACCTACATCTAGCTCTGAGTTGTGAAGAATATGTATTAAGGTTAGAACAACCAACAAGAATGCACTTTTATGTAGAAATCTATGATTAAATTGAGTCTTCCTGACTAGTGACTTAAATCATGATTAAAATCAAATCCACCCTGGCTCCATGCAGGGGTCATCTCTGGTAATGCAACTCCATTGGCCACTTAAAAAAAAAATTTCAGAAACATTTTCTAGCCATTGTCATCTTCCAGTTCAATAAACCAGCATAGAATGGTTTTTAAAAGCTGCGGTATTCTCTAGTGCGGGGCGGGCAAACTTTTTGGCCTGAGGGCCGCATCGGGTTTCGTAAATTGTTTGGAGGGCTGGTTAGGAGAGGGGGTCGTGGCCCAGCCCCCACCTCCTATCTGCCCCCCTGAGACTCCTGCCCCATCCAACCCACCCCCATTCCCTGACAGCCCCTCTGGGACCCCTGCCCCATCCACACACTCCTGCTCCCTGTCCCCTGACTGCCCTCAGACCCCCACCGCCCCATCCAACTCCTCCTCTCATTCCTGACGGCCCTCCTGAGACCCCTGCCCCATTCAACCACCCTTTCTCCCTGTCCCCTGACTGCTCCCAGAATCCCTGCCCCTGACTGCCCCCCTGCTGCCCCATCCAGCCCTCCCTCCTTCCTGACTGCCCCCCGGGACCCCTGCTCCCATTCAACCCCCTGTTCACCCCGACTCCATCCACACCCCCACCCCCTGACCACAACCCCGAACTCCCCTGCCCTCTATCCAATGCCCCCTGCTCCCTGCCCCCTTACCACGCTGCCTGGAGCACTGGTGGCTGGCAGCGCTACAGCCGCTCCACCGCCACTATCCACCAGGCAGCCCCTGTGCCCCACTGCCCAAAGCGTTGCGCTGGTGGCGGGGGGAGCTGAGGCTGCGGGGGAGGGGCGACAGCAGGGGAGGGGCTGGGAGCTAGCCTCCTGGGCCAGGAGCTCGGGGGCCGGGCAGGACGGTCCCGCGGGCTGGACATGGCCTGCGGGCCGTAGTTTGCCCACCTCTGCTCTAGTGAAATGCCCCAAGAGTAATCTTTCTTTGAGTGTGGACTGTTGTGTAGGAACGGTAAAGCAACCCCCACAAAACAATGCTTTTTCTAACACTAAGTGGGGCACCCTTCATTAACAGGAATCCCACTCTGACTGTGGAGTGGGGAAATGTCTGTTGCCGAGTACCCATGATATTCTCTGGGATCAAAGACCCTACACACTGGAGTTCTGAATATTTAAGTCCCATTCTGAGGAATCATAATTCCCTAAGCATTCTTACAATCATCTACAATATCAGAAACTGTAGCAGAATACCATGCTGGAACCAAACTGTTTTTGTGCTAAAATCGGATTCAGGCTATTGCACAAACTCTCTTAAATGACCCTACTGATTAATTTTTTGTAAATTTCTCTGAGGGAGATCCATACATAATGCACATTTTTAAATACCCTAGAAAATGCCTCTCTCTTCATGTGGTAATATGCATGTTGAGATTAGCCAAGCACTTGAGCTAACAGTCTCTTGAAATAAATAGCAAAGGGTTGCCATATCTATTGAGTATATGAGTGCAAGGGAAGCATTAGCCTCTCATTATACAGATAAGGAACTGAAGTATAGAGAGACTAAAGCCCAGATCCACAAAGGTAATTAGGCTCCTTCCATTAATTTAAATGGACAGTAGGAGCCTAAAGACCTTCATGGATGTCGGTCCAGGTGACTTGCCCAAGACCACATAGGAAGTTGGTAGAACAAGGAATTGGACCAAGTGCCAACTACTGCCCTAACTACTGGACAATCCTTCCACTCCTGCCAGGTGAGGATTTTCACTGGTGCACTAGAAACACACAGTTGTATGAGGTAAAACAGATGAATAGAAAAGTTCAGATTTGGATGTGAGCTTCGTGGCTCAGATCTATCTGTTGAATTCAGAGGAACTGGGGAAAATTTTAAAATAGTTCCTGCTGTACTTGAAAATGGATCCATTCAACTGTCACAGGTTTTCCATGACCTTTCTAGCCATTTTTGTATCAAGGACATTCTAGTTAAACAGGATTTTGCCGTATTTTTTCTCTCATTTGATCCTGCCATTAAGTCAAAATGCTAACGATGCAGTGACATCAGAGCAGAATTTGGACTCACTGCAGGATGAAGCAGCTGGAAAGTTAAGAGCACGAAATCTCTTGTTGAACAATAATCTTCAAGGCACAAAACAGAAAGCTACTGGCAAAGTAAGCTGCTTTGTGTATAAATGTTCCACCAGAGGCTCCTTAGGTTAGGCAGGAGAGACTTTGGCTACTGTGTATGCAGTCAGATAAAGCATAAAATATTCCTGTAAGGAGGTTTTGGATGTGCCTGTGAGTCAGTATGACCTACCCATGTTCGGAAGTCATTAGCCTCCTTTGCAAAGCTCTCTTTAGCTATGTTGTTTGCCAGAGTAGGAATGTCCTCTTCAGCTTCTTAAATCCTTACTGAGCATAGGAGAGGAGAGGTTTAGTTTTGCATAGTTTCCAAACAGATCAAATTACAACCAAAGGGTGTTGGACACTCGTGGAAACTCAAACAAAACAAACCTTCTTTTCCCCTTCTGTGAGTAATCAACTTTTACTTCCTATCTACACTATTAAAAACCAACAATATTGAGGCTTCCAGTTATCATGTGTCCCCCCGCCCAATAGACACATGCACACAGACGCACACAGTTAAAACATGCATATAGATAGCGTTCAAACATGATTTGATCCTGTGAGACAACTTCACTTTATACAGATCCCACAACATGATTAATTTTAGTAATATAGATGAGACATGAAGGGCTAAGGCCCACATCCTGAAAGGTATTTAGGTTCCTAGCTCCCATTGAAATCAATAGAAGTTAGGAGCCTAAAGGGAATTGGACTCCTAAATACACTTGAGGATTATGGCTTACATCTGCTTTGCAATTGCAAGCATATCAGTGGATCTGATAACTTACTAAACTCTGTAATAAAATAACTGTTTTGTGGACTTTAACAACTGAAGTCCTGTCTACACTGCAAAATCAAACCATGCTGTAAGTAGGTCAGGGAATAGCCAGCTTATACGTGGGTCCCCTGACCTCATGATAATGTGGTAATAATTATAGCATAGATGAGCCGTAAGTGTAGTTCTATTCTGGAAATTGGCACCTTCTTACACAATCATTCTGTTCTGAAGATCTGCCCACATTTGTGATAAAAATTAATGTTTTACTTTTTTCAAAATTTAGTCCTGCCGAGCCCATATATCTGTGGCAGACAACTCATTGGTTTTTATTCTTGCTCATATATAAACAGAATTATGAGCTAATTTCCAATAGCAGGGACACGTTCTTCCCTCATTGACACCTGTGCAATCCCACTGAAAGTGTAAGGAGGTGAAATTAGGGCAGAATTTATCCTTCAGGATCTTTATTACTGGTGAGGATACACTAGCTGGAATCAACCCAACTTGGCTGTCAAACCCCAGGCTAGGGGTAGGTCCACACTACCCGCCCGATTCGGCGGGTAGAGATCGATCTTCTGGGATCGATTTATCGCGTCTCATCTGGACGCGATAAATCGATCCCAGAAGCGCTCCCCCGTCGACTGCGGAACTCCCGCTTGCCGAGAGGAGGAAGCGCTGTCGACGGGGGAGCTTGCCTGCGCCGCGTGGACCCACAGTAAGTAAACTTAGTTCCATCTCGGAAACGTCGACTTCAGCTACGTTATTCTCGTAGCTGAAGTTGTGTTTCCTAGATCGATCCCCCGCCCCAGTATGGACCAGCCCTTAGTTTGGTTTGGCAATTAGAAAGAGCGGCTGTGTATTTTCAAAAGTGACTTGATTTGGGGAACTTTAGTTTTTGGATGCCCAGCCGAGACACCTTAAAGATGGCTGATTGAAGAAAATGCTGAGCATCCAGCCTCTGACAATCAAGCCACCTCAAAGTGTCTCAGGTTGGGAATCCAAAACCTAAAGCACCCAGAAGCAAGTTACTCCTGAAAATAAAGGCCATACTTGTAAACTGAGCACACATGATGTGGTCACTGAGCAACCATAGTG
Source organism: Chrysemys picta bellii (assembly GCF_011386835.1). Taxonomy (NCBI): domain Eukaryota; kingdom Metazoa; phylum Chordata; order Testudines; family Emydidae; genus Chrysemys; species Chrysemys picta. The sequence goes on from NC_088792.1 coordinate 75,312,534, forward strand.
ACATTTGCATGAAGTCATTTGAAACAGGATCGCTTTTCAGAGAGGAACTGTGCTGTAAATCTTTGCCATAGGTCAGACACTAATATGGTGTATATATTTTGTGGCATAAGGCTTTATTTGCATGAGAAAAAGGCCTCTTAACAATAATCAAAAATGGGTCCCACCTGGCCCTGTTCGACTGGTCTTCTTCTTAGCATATGCGCAATGTGCCTCAGGTGACACATGACCAGGATTAATCACGGAATTTGGTCCACTGTTTGGATCATTAGCTTCCCTGACTTGGGCCAGGTATTGACAGGGAGTGCGAAGTGAACGCTGATCCATGCCCCCTCCCACCTCAACTGGTGATGAGAAAGACACAATTAACTAGGTCAATAGGTCACAACAGTTTTCAGCACCATTAGCGAAGGCATAAGCAAGGTCATGTTCTATCAGATATGGATCACACTTCCTGTAACTACGTTGAAAATGGGTTGCCCCATCTACAGTAGCAGCTAAGCCATTTTCAACACCATTTGAAGTGGGCTGGGAAAAGACAGAGGAGAACTAAGGGATGGCAGTTAACACTCGGTAATGCACTACTAGAAGGCAGTTAGATGTTATGGTGACAAGTACTGTATAAGAGCCTACAAAGAATAAAGGAAATCCATTGCTGATAACTGTTACAAGCAACAAATCATTTTCCTATTGCCAACAGAACCTACAGGGCATTTAATGGTGACTCTTGTTCACAAGGTTAGGGTTAAATTGTCTGCCAGTTCAGGGTCCTATAGGGCCCAACCCTTGAACACGTGGGCACATACTTTTACTGATGTGAGGAGTCCCATTTAAATCAGTAGGATTATTCTCATGAGTAAAGTTAGGCACGGGTGTAATATTTGCAGGATCAGGTCCATAGATGTTATTCCCCTTCCTCCACAGCACCCAGTGGGATCATCCATTAGTTTCAGGTGGGCAAATCACCCAGGCTCAATTTCCTTTGATGAGAGGGAGGCAAATACTGCTCCTTCTAGTTTTCTTCTATCTCTTTTTTTTTTGTGGGGGGGGGGGGGGGGGAAGCCAGGTGGTGTCTTTAGAGGATTTCCCCTCCCCAGATTAGGATTTAATTGTATTCCTGGTGAGTCTCTTCTGGTTGCACTCCATCTTTCAGATGAATGTTTCATCAATATGATTAGGATCACAGCCCTCAGTCTAGTTTATTTACACAATCTGTTGTGACAGCTCAGAGTCTAGTACTCCCCAAAGGAAATATTAGATACCACCCTATCACTTTATTCAAATCATATTTTGCACTCCACACTTTCAGTCTAATGTCATTCTTCTCTGGATTATATTTTTGTGATATCCAGCAGGCACTAAAAATCCTTCCAGGCAAGAGGAGATGAATATTTATATTAGCCATCAAGTACTGTGGCTATTTTGTTGGGGGTAGGGTGACCAGACAGCAAGTGTGAAAAATCGGGACGGGGATGGGGGGTAATAGTAGCCTATATAAGAAAAAAACCCAAATATCAGGACAGTCCCTATAAAATCGGGACATCTGGTCACCCTAGTTGGGGGAAAGGAGGCTGAAGGGGGCTGCACGTAGGGAATGTTGAAAACGGTTCAAAACGGGGGTGGGAGGTGAATAAAACACATCAAAAGAAACCCAAGCTGGAAAAGAGGAGCGGTGTGTAAACTCAATGCTTGGCTCTCTCGCCTTGAGCGGAGCTCGGGCCCATGAAAGCTATTGCCTCATTCACCTCGTCTCTCAAAGTACGAGCCAGACTGCGCAGCAAGGCGAGGAGGACTTGGCAGGGCTGAATTCCCCGGGGAGATGAACCACTCCGGCACCGCGCCTGCAGGGCGGGACAGTGAGGTCGCCTATGTGCAGCAGTTACAGGCCGGGGGGCTAATGGTAGCCCCAGCCCGCGAGGGAGGGGTCAGGCGGCTGGGAGCAGCGCGCAGGTCTGGCTTGCACCAGGCAGGCTGCAGCCCGCCGCTAGATGGAGCAGAGTCCCCACCGCAGCCCCGGGGTGAGTGGCCGGACCGGCAGCTCAGGGAGCGGTCAGCCCGCCGGCGCCTCCTCCCTAGGGCAGGGCCGGCCACCCGGGCTGCTGCTTCGTGGGGAGGCTGGAGTGTTACCTTCTGTCTCCTGAGCGAGGGGGCTCAGTTTGGGAAGGAAGCAGTTCAGCTAAACTAGATTGCAGCGCGGGCAGGAATATTAGGGAGAGGCCCCCCTTTGATCCCCCAGGCCAATCCCCCCCCGCCCCTTTCCTCCCCCGGGCCAATCCCCCCCCCCGCCCCTTTCCTCCCCCGGGCCAATCCCCGCAGCCCCTTTCCTCCCCCGGGCCAATCCCCGCAGCGCCCCAGCGGCAGGGGAAAGGTGGGCAGAGATCTCCAGGCTATTCCCAACTTCCCTAAAGACACAAGGGAACCCATCGCTTCCCAGCTGAGCGGCTGTAATGCGGGGGGTGCTGTTGTATCCACCTGGCAGACCCAGGCAATGCAGACAAAAGTTAAGGAAAACCACCAGTGCCTCGGAAGGCTCCCTTGAACGCGGAGGGAGAGATGCTGCAGAAGCAGCCCACGACGTGTTGGGCACGTCCTTGCTAATTATCAAGGCAATTTAAAGCTAGACAGAGAAGGACGTGTAGCAGCTCTGAACCTAGCAGAAAATTTGTAACTCTTTGATTTGCTTCTGTAAGGGAAGGAAATGGGTCAAGCGGCAAAAGGGTTAAAAAAAACCATGATGCCTCCGTGCTTGTGCATTATTATCGAAGCAGATCTATAACAAGTAAAATATGAGCTTCCTCATTCTGTCAGTTGCCTGGGCTGGGTTTGCTCCATTTGTAAGGGGTATTGTGGGGGACAGGACGCAGTCCTGCCTTTATTTACGCCGGTGTAGCATCGAAATAAACAAGGATACCCCGTTGCAACAAGCAACCTTTGCCCAGGAAGTTCATTAAATCAGGAGCAAGGCTCGCTTGACACATAACACACGTGTGCACCCCTCAGGGGGGCAGAAAAATCACAACACAATCGAGTGACAAAAACAAAACCCTAGCTCAAGCGGCGTTTGGCATAATTGGTATTGGCTTCGCTTGAGGAATAAACGAAATGGAGAAATTAAGAGTGAAAGTAAAACCCTTCGATACACCTGCAGATTGGAAATAAGACCTTCTGATTCAATATTTAAAACTCGCTACCCTTGAGCATTAACGTCTTTGTTATAGCGCCTTTCTACAGCGTTTTAAAATCTCGATGTTTTCAGAGGAGTTTAGCATGGAGCACGTATTATCTCATTTGCAAAGAAATATATAGTAAGAATCATATTCCTGAAATGTGCTGCTTTTAAACTGAAAAGAATGCATCCTGTTCACACGTGCGGTAGATTTATCTTTGTCCTATTCAGACTGAGGAGGCGGAAAGCGTGTCAAGCAGAGGAAGGCTTCATTCAGGACAGTAGCTGACAAAGAATACTAGCGACAGAGCGTAAATTCAGCGCCCAAAAATAAATCGTTTCGTTTTGTTGCCAAAAGTCATCCCGAGCTACGCTCGCAGAACCTCGCCGGCTGCTAGCAGAAAAGGGAAGGGCGAGCAATTAGGAGGAATCGGGTAACAAATATAAGAAGCACGCCCCTCCTCGGCGTCTCTGGGCTGCATGGGACCGAGCCCACACCCTGCGGGCTGGTCACCGCAGCTGGGATCTCTGCACTCATCCCCTCGCAGCGCTGGCTAGCTGGGACGCTGTGATGTCTTTTAAAAGTGATGCCCCTAGGGCTGACGGCGGCCAGCGACCCTCTCCTCCCCTGACAGGTGGCGGGAGAGGAGGGGGAACACAGTTAAATATTGATGTGGCCCTACAGCAGAATTAGAAGGTGGTTTCAAAAGGCCACACAAACTGGTTACTCTCTCGCTCTCCGGGGGGAGCTTTTCTTTGACGAATGGCCGCGTTAAAGCGACAATCGCTCGCCATCGCTTGGGTGGGAAAGGGAAATGTCCCAATAATTGACAACAGACCGGCTCATTTCTTTCTTAACTCAGCAGCCTATAGGAAGCGAAAGGAAATGCCAGCAAACGAATTCAAACACTGAGGCACTAAAGTCTGTTTAACCTGAATTCCCATTCGGTGATCTCACTACGCGCGCCCCTTTCATTAATTCACTATTCAGTTAAGAAGGGTTTTTTAAACCCCTCTCCCCACATCTTAGTAGCATCTTGCCCGCAAAAGCGATTGAAACGAATTAGGGACGGGCTGAAGGTGTATTAAAGCCATGGCTTCCCAAACCCCAGAAAGACCGCGAGGAGGAAAAAAATAGCTGTTTGTAAATCAAACCTTGGATTGCGGATTCAGCATAGCGGGCTTTCTGGTTAGGACTAATTCGGCATGGATCGCAGCAGCCCTACGCCACGGTCTCCCTGTGGCGGTTTTGATAGTCACATGAAAGGGAAAATAATCGTTAGATTTAAAAAAAAAATAGGGAACACATATTAAATAATCGGCAGTGAAACTGTGGAGGACTGAATTCCTTTACCCATTTATTGTGTTTGTCTCTGTAAATCACATTACGAAGCAAACGCTGGAGTAGTTAACTTTATCTACTGCTAATGTAAACAAATAAGCAGCATCTAGCCCCTTGATCTTTATTTAAATATAGACTTGTTTATCAGTGTCAGCCTATGAAGATTAATTAGATACATTTATTCACAATTTGGTGTCTGACACCCCATTTTAGGAATGCCTTATAATCACAAGGTGTTAATTGGGGCCAGCCAGGCACTTATGTTTCTATTAAACAGTGTGAGGACTTTTCACAAGTTTTTTTTTTTTACTGTGCAGTGCAAAAATATACAGATTTTAAACACACTGCAATAGAATCGGACTCCTAAAGTCAGTTGCTTTGGCATTTTGCAACAGTGAGAAGGCAGGTTAGGGAAGCGATTTCGTTAAAATTCCATTGCAGAGGCAGTCAATAAATAGAGGCAGAAATACAGGCAGTTTGATGGTGTTCATAACGCACCGAATAATTGAAAACAAAAAAATCAGATCACCAGTCCCCCCACTCCGTATGGATCATTTCTTCCAGATCTGCTACAGCGTCACGAATCTCTAACCTCCCGCCCTGCCCCCCGGATCGGATCACTCTAGATTCATGCTGGGTGAAGTTCAAACTCCCTTGAGACCGTTCGGGAGAACGATGGACGGAGAAAAAACTCAGCACCGCGGCTGGGTTTGGCGTGGAACGATTCATTGTGACGCCTGGACTCCCACTGAAAACTCCCAACTAACGAATCTCTCTTCAATACTTTTTGATCCTATTTTCTAGCCTGAAAGAAACTCAGGCTCGAGGTTTGATGACAGCTATTGGCCCCGTTTCAGAAGCTTTACGAGAAGCGTTAAAGCTTTTTACATGCTAACATTTGCAAGGTCCATGTAAAAGGCTTGATGCAAATGATCCTTTGATTGCGTTAATTCAGTCGGGGCGGTTCCAGTTTCTGAAGGTTTGTTTTATTTTGTTTGCACGGGGGCATTGCTAACAGGTTAATCCTATTACTAACTGCATTTCCTAAGGAGAGGGATCGTCCCTTTTCAAAGTTTCTCTCATGCAAAACGTGCTGCCTTGGGAGTGTGGGCTAAATTGCCTTGTTCCGAGCGCTTCCCACCCACGAATGATTGCAAGAGAGGATTTTCTACTAACAACATCATGGAAGGAGGCTTCTAGCTTTTCCCTCAAAAGAAACAGTTGAAAAGTGGTCTCTAGGGTCGCTGGGAACTTGGCTGGTGCTGGATATCATACCACAAACTACTGCCGCCCCCAGCTAGAGAATACCCCCCTGCAGTCACCACTTTGGCGTATAGGGCCGATCTGAGCAGGGGAACTCCTGCCTCATCTCTCACCCCACCTCGCTGCTAAAGCGCCTCTTCGTTGAGAAGCTCACAAGAGGTGATAAGTGAAATTCACAAGTCTCCCCGCAGTTGGGACCTGGCCTGAGCTACTGGCTCTCCGCCCCCTCAGCCGCCCGGCGCTGTGGGTAGGGCATGACATTTGATCCGAAGAGAGGGCTTTGAAGGCAGCACGCACAGTGCTCGGGCTAGTGGGCCAGCCCCACCCCGCAGGGACCCCGGGCGGCTGAGTGCGTGTAACTTTGCAAGGAGAACGTACAACCGCAAAGGGGGGGCGCTACTCAGCCCCGGCCTGCAGCTGAGCGTGCTGGTTTGCACCTAGCTCACAGAGACAGGGGGATGGCTCTGGAGTGGCAGGGGGCACTTTTAGCCGCAGCAGCACAGACTCAGGGGTTAGGAGGAAATGTAACAGACATCCACCCCACTTCATTTACAGGGAGATGGGGCCGGCTCCTGCCTGCAGCTGTTCATTTCAAAGGTGACAGCAGAATCCTCTCTCTCTGTCTCTATCCCGCCCCCCCCCCCCCCCAAACGCACAGGAAGGGCTCCTTGATTGCAGTTAGGTTTCACAGGCTGCAACCTTGACGAGGTTGCCGAGGACAAGTGCTAATGGCCGCAGGAGAAGATTTGAGCTGCCAGTCCACGTCTCAGCATTGTGTCAGTGAAACACTAAAATTCCCCTGCCCCATGAAGGGGAGGGGGATCCGGCCTCTACAGAATCAGCACCTGTTTAGTTGCAAGAAACACACACACACACACACACACACCCCTTGACAGATCTGCATCAACTGTATGCTTTGCGGTATCCAGCTATTTGTTCACCTATTTCGACCTCTCCGACTGTCATTGTCTGGGTTTGGAAGAGACAGAACGTGTCCCCTCCAGGCTACCCTCCCCTCAATTCTTCAGCGAGCAGACAACACGAAATTACCCCCGCCCCGGTATTAAGACCTTTGGTAAGTCGGTCTGACTGACCCATACCCTTAGGAGACTGAGAACTCCCCCAAAAAGCATCCCATGCGAGGGTCCGCCCTAGCTGCTAGAAAGACCAACTAACTGTACGCTGCATTTTTCAAGAGGCGTCCTCCATCCACAATAACTTTGGAGAGTGGGTGCGGGGCGGAAAAACAAAAAGAAAGACCCATTCTTGCCCCAGCACACATCACATTTATTAAAAATAACTACTATGTACATAGAAAAAATCCAGGAGAAAAACGTTGAGAAGTTTGTGTGCCAGCGCTTTAGGGTTTGCATTATTTTGAAACATCTGAAACTAGTTGCAAGAAGAGTGGATAAATTACATCACTTTCAAGTTAAGACAGGGCAGCTGAAAAAATCACTTTACCTACAAGTCAATATAGATACCTTTTGATATACTTTCAGCAATGCATTTTTTAATGCTCCAATATGCTAAATTCGCTAGAATAATCGAAAATGCTTTTAGAACTCCCAAAGCACCAACTTCATATGATCCCAACCAGACTTTTATATGTAGACTATTTATACAAGGTATTCCACAGTACTCTACAGTGTACCTAGATAAATACAGCTGTACACTTGGTCATTTTTTTGGCCACCTCAGTAAAGTTCACTCATGAACCTCCTCCCCTCCAGAATTAAGTCGTTTTATCCCACCCAAGATAAGGAAAGCCAGATTTGGTCATCAAACCCAGGGCCTGGGCAGCGGAAAGTTTTGACTTGAACATTTTTTTTTTTTTTTAAGTATTCCTCCCTTCTTGTGTTATCTTCTGTCCAAGCAGAAGAGTTAGACCTTCTGCTTGGGCAGCTGATAGTGTTGAGGAGGCCTACTCTATCTGAAGCACAGTGTAGCAATTCTAGACACTTCTTTCTCAGAGACCTAGACGCAAAAAGGAGTTTAGGATACAACCCTATACCTCCTATTTGGTAGTGCATAGCACTTACCCTAGGCCACTGAGCCAGCCAAACTGTCCACTTTAGTGTCTCCCATAAATAAGCCAATTGTAAAAGCCAGGATCTTGCTAACAACCCCCTTACTGTTCCTTCCAAAAGTTAAGATCAAATTATAATACAGTTCCTTCCCCACCCAGTTACCTCCAGCAGTCAAAAAGCTTTGGCACCTTCTATAGAATTGCACAAAACAATTCAAGGTGGAAGGCAAGAGCCTTTTTGGCAACTTTTATGCAAAACAAAACCAAAAAGCCACCCTGAAAATTTAGCCAATCAGGATGAAATAATGCTCTAAGTAGTAGTATAGAAAGCATAGTAGCCCATGCCTTTTGAAGTGTCTTTGCTATAGTCCTCAGCATTCATGTCTTCACATTTCATTGTTGGAGAATTTTCATTGCTGGAAGTGCTAGGAGAGAGTCGTCTTCTCTTACAAGCACTAGTGTAGACGCCAGAATCGTTTGAATCTAGAGATTTTATGGAAGGTGGGGTCTCTATCCAGGATGAGCCGATTTCTTCTTTCACCTTCTCCTTGGGAAGATGGTCTTCAGAGAAACCCGGGGGACTTGTTCGGGAGGTCCAAGGTAACCCAGTCGCCATTTTTCTCTGATAAGAACCTCTGCTTCCCCACCCTGCCATGGAAGGGAATGTTGGATCAGGATAATATCCCAAAGCATGGGATGTCTGCAAGGGAAGGGATTTAATGCCATAGGGGAGCAAGGTGCTAGGAGAATATTCTGTTTCATAGGAGTTCATGTCCAGTTTGTTGGTACCAGGCTGCTGCACAGGAGTAACAAACCATCTCTGGGGAGGATTGGCCACCTCTTCATTCTGCTGAGGAGAGAGAAGGCCATTTGTCTGAGGTACAGTTCTCTCACCATTGTAAAATCTGGCTGGTGGCAAGTTGTTGACAAACTGTTCCTGGAAGAATGGTTGTACGCTGTACCGGGCTCCTGGGACAATCTGGTGGGATCTAGGAGAATCCGTGGGAGATGGAGTTAATCTGTCATTTTCTGAAGCTGTGTACATGCTACAATATAAAAAGAGAAACGCTAAGTCTTGGTCTTTACAATTCCATGTACTATTAAAAACAGACAGGGACTGAACTGCGTGCCAAGGATAAAAATCTGGGATTTAGGACACTTGATACATTCTGCAATCAAAGTCCAGGTCCTCAACTCAGGATACACTTCCAGGCCTAAAATTCTAAGTACAGCTCCTTTTAAATATAGCTTACACATATGCTTTGAAAAAAAAAAAAAACCACCCCAACTTCTCTTTCACAAATTGTAATTCTTAACATACCAAAAATGTGACCAGCACCTTTTCAAGAGGTATCTATAGATTAAAAAAAAAAATTAGACAAGAAGTAAACAATGAACCTCTCCCTTGTGCCAAGATAGGTGAAATGAGTTCCACACACACAACCACCCTGGATCTTTTGGGTGAGACTTTAACACTAAGACATCCTATCTACTCCGTGTAGGGTTTTGTCAACTCCTTTAGACAAAAATTTAAGGTCACCCAACCAAAGACAGACAGACCACTTGGTACGCACACAAAAGGCATTTAAAAATCTAATTAAAGCTAGGAAAGAGTTGCACCATCTATTGAAGGCATGGATATAGCTTATCCCTGAAATAAAGACGGTTCTAAGTTGTTTGTAGAAAGATTTCCATTTTTTAAAAACAGGCCAGAACTATGCCTCCCAATGGAGGCAGATTAGATTGAAGTAGGAATAAAATTATACTTACGAATCATAGTTGTCCCTGAAGCCTTTTGCAAAAGGATTATGGTCAATTTTAAGCTGAGTGATCTGGGGAGGGGGAGAAAAAAAAAAGATGGAATTGAGTTAAATTTCTAAATTGCATCAAGCACCTTCCACCATATATTTTTTCCAAGTTTAAACCCCCTTATGACTTACATCAGTGTTTTGATATGCAGTAACTGCTATGAACTGGGTTTCCGGGAAAACAAACGTCTGCGTCTTTGAAGAGTCATTCAGATCTTCAACCCCATCTTCAGTCACTTCCACAATATGAAGTCGAGGTTGGTATTTGTGTAGAGACTGAAGTACTATCATCTAGAAGAAACAATGCATATAGTCTATGCATATATATTGTTCAGATAAAAGGCACCTAAAACTAGTGCTAACCATAGGGGAGAAAAATCAGATGTTTGGAAGCTGATCATTTAGCCTTCAGACTCTCACAAGGAGTTTGCAAGGTGTGAGCCTCAATTTAACTAGACTGTGGATAATAGCTTTAGGAGTACAGTGGCACAAAATTCACTGCTCTAAGAGAACTACAGAGTACATATAGACCACATTATGCACTGACTAAACAGAAGAAAGGGGAAGTTTTTCCATCCCATGTCTGTTAAGTGAAGACCATTGAACTTAAACAGATCAAAATGATTTTACAATTTTCTGGGGCTATATAGCTCTGCAAGGTAAGCTCATGAAGCCCTGAAAACCTAATTAATCACTGTCTGATGCTACTTTCTTGATTTAGAGGCACTACCATGCTATTTATCAGTTATTTACCTGAGTATTATTATTGTTAGCACCTTTGTTATTGGTCAGTTTTAGTTTTCCAAAAGAGATCTCCTGCCTCATCCAGTGAGCCCCAGTGTTCGGGGACTCAGGGTGAACATACACTTTGTTGCCTAGGTGAGAGAGAAGAAAGAGGCAAATGTAAGGATTACAAGAACAATCCCGCACACACAATTCAGGAAACAGATACTGGAGTGACAGGGATCATCTCTAGCACCAGCCATGGGACAAAGCGAGGGGAGGCAGATGCACTGTAAGCTAGTCCCTGGGTGCTGCTGGATTCCGGAAGGACAAGCTTACACCTTTGTATATTAAATTCTGTGAAATTTCATTTAGTGCCCAGCTCCGCTTGGGGACAGCACATGGCCACGCCTGCAGAGGGGCAGGGAGGCCATCACAACGCCATCTTCCAGCCCAGGGGTTTCTCGCGCACATTAACACCCTCACCACCTTTGAAAGGTGGTGTGTGTGTGTGTGGGGGGGGGGGGATTTGAGCATTTTGCCGTTTGCCCTGCAGATGTCCGATGGGACGCACCTCCGGGCCTGGCCATTGCTCACCGGTCATAGAGAAGAGCTGGCTGGGAGGGTGGAGCACGCCCCGTGGCCGGACTGGCTTGGGAACGGGAAGGACCGGGGCGGATCGGGGGCTGGTTTCCCAGAGCCTGGCTGGAGGGGTCCGGCCGCAAGGTACCTTGCATGTTGTTGTCCGCTTTCCCGCACGTCACCCACTTGCCCCCCTGGAAGCGCCAGTGGTTGGGATCGGCCAGCACCACCTCCACGAACACGTTGTAATGCGCCGTGGGGTTGAGGCCGGTGATGTTGAAGCTCAGGAAGGGAAACATCCGCCTAGAAGGGGAAAACGCGGAGACCGAGCAAGTTAGCGGCGCGCCAAGGAAGGGCTCTGAGCCCGAGCTCAGGGGCCGGCTCCGGCTCTGCCGCTGGAGCGCCGGGCACTGTGCGCGGGGCTTGGCTCGGGGGTGGTCTGTGAGTCACTGGGAAAAGGGGCAGTGCAGGGACGCGTGGAGCCCAAGCAGTCTGCGGGGGGAAACTGAGGCAGAGACTGGCTTCCCTAGCCGGCTCCGATCGCGTCCTGCCAGGGGTCTCTCAGCGGCGCTTGGGGCTCAAATCGGCCTCGACTTTGAGGGAAGCAGCCCCGCCACGGCCCGGCCATTTCCACTTGGGATTCGTTATCAGGGCCGCTACATTTCAACCCCCACCCCGCTCCCCCTGCTCCCTTCCCCTCAGTCTCCCACCGAAATCAGGCTGGCTAATCACAAGACCCAGCACGAAGAAAACCTCCGCAAGAGCCACATTTCTGGCTCCTTCCCACCAGAAGGGAACCGTCCACCTCCCAACCATCGCCCCTCGGACAGGGAGTTTTCCCGCTAAGAGATTGCCCTACACCCCTTCCCCCCCTCCATTTACACGTACTGAATCGCTCGCTCCCCCCAAACGCCAAGCCCGATTCGCTTCCCCGGGAGCCTTGAGTGCTGCTGTCCCGCCCCGACCCCGCTAACCACCTGCACTAAACTCACGGGACGGGCTCAGGGAGGAGCGGGAGGCCGGTCCTCGAGGTCTGCAGCTTAGAAAATAAAACCGGCCCCGCACCAAACCCGCGGCGCTTTGACACACTCGGGGTTGCTCAGCCTCGTCCAAGCCCCGCGCACCCCCGAATTAGCGCGAATCCTCCCCGTGGCCGGCCAGCCCAGGCCGGGGGAGGCACCGTTTAAATGGCCATTCTCCGGCTCCCGTCGAGTTTCACTGGCGACAAAGGAGCGTCGGTTTGGTTTGATTTTTAACGTGGCAATTAATTAATCCCCCCCCCCCGCGGTTCCAGGGCAGCGAGAGGCAGCTCGGGGCTCCAGATCGCCCTCGAGAAATGAGATTTGTCAAACGAAGCCACCCAGGCGAGCCCCCCGTATAGGCCGCTTTAGTGGGAGGCGAACCCGGAGCCCCCTTGACGCCCAGGGTTGGCACCAGGGTCACAGAAGGAACCGGGGGGGGGGTTATAGCAGGCGCCTTCCACCCCGTATGGCGCTTGGGGCTCCCCGCACCCCCCGCCCGCGCCCCTCCGTACCTGCCCTGCTTGGTGATGATCATCTCCGTCTGGTGCCGGTGGAACTTGAGCCAGAGCGGGCGGTTGCAGAGGAAGACCTGCGCCCGGAGCCCTGGCCCCGAGCCGGGCACGGCTAAGGCGCCCAGCCCGCCGCAGGAGCCCGCCGCCGGGTAGGGGCTGTACAGGGGCCCCGCCGCCCCTTGGCCATACTGGTATCCGCCGCCGCCCCCGAACTGCGCCCGGCCGCCCGGGGAGCACACGGCGGCCGAGAAGCCCCCCGGGGACAGCATGGAGCCGTAGGGGTAGCGCGCCCCGCCGGGCGATTGGTAGACGGAGCCGTGCTGCGCCGCCGGGTAGGGGAAGAGCGAGCAGGGCGCGCCCAGCTCAGCCCCCTGCGGCCCGGGGGACTGCAGGTAGTAGCGCTCCGGGCTCAGGCTGTCCAGTGGGTAGCGGGCGGCGGCGGCCGGGGGCAGCTCGGCCTCTCCGCAAGGGGCCGCCTTGCGGCCGTCCGGGGCGCCCTGCTTGGAGCCCGCGACGGGGAAGGGCTCGCCAGCCTCCGCCTCGCTCAGCATGCCCGGCCCGGCGCCGCCGCACTTCTTCGGCCCCTTGTCCAAGTCCAGGCGCTGCGGGGATCCCGAGCTGGGCTGGCTGCGGTGGCCGCGGGCGCTGCTGCTCTCCGGCGGGTAGAAGGGGGGCCCAGCCAGGCTAGCGGCGCTGGCCAAGAGCTGCTCCCCTAACTGCATCCTCTCCAGCGCCAGCCGAGGGGAGCCTGGGCTGCGTGCGAGCGGGGAGCCGGGCTCCTCCCAGGGAGGTGAAGTGCCGAGCCGCACGGGCCCCCTGCCGGAAAGTTCCCCTGCAACTTTCCCACCCCCGCCTGTCCTCCCCGGGCTGCAGCCCCCCACAACCCCCCCTCTCCAGCTTCCGCCTTCCTCACTGAAAACAGCCACCTCTGCTGCTGAATTAAGCGGAGACTATTTATATAGGCACGCTGGGCTCCTCAGGCCGCCGGGGAGGGGCTTGGGGAGGTCTAGTTCGTGGCAGCCCCCTTCATCCTGGCTGGCCCATTGGCTGGTTTATGTGACACTAATTTAATTAGACAGCTACTAATTGGAACAAGTCACCTGTGACTCCATGCCCCCTCTCCCCCTTTAACTGGCTCCTGATGGGAGATCAAAACCGCTTCGTGTCCTGCCTTGGTTAAGGGAGAGAGGAAGCAGGAACTTGAACTGGATTTCTTGGTGGCTAGGGTGATGTACTTTGGATTTCACCCCTCCGCCAAGCTTTAGCAAAATGCTGATCTCTTAAAGATGATGCAGGTCTCTTAGATAATAGCTGCTTGGGTATAAAGAAAAGGATCCTGCATGCGGAAGACTTTAACGGGAAGAAAGCAACTTTCAGAGGGAAAGAGAGAAGATCTGGACAAAATTTCAGTGATGCAACCTGAAATCCAAGTAGTTATATAGCCCTAAAGATGCAGCGGGTTTTGCTCCCCAGTGCTTTCCTAGATGGTGTTTAAACATTTAGCAAGCGAGACATCTGCGATTGTCAGTGCCAGCTAAGAAACGAGATCCACATTTCATTTAAATTTGATGGGCGAGATTAAAGGCTCTCAACAGCAGCCTCGCCCCTGAAACAATTCAGCCTGTTCTGCAGCCAAGGGTAGAAACCCCTCTTTATACGAAAGATCAGAGCATCATTTACAGCAGGATGACCCAGAGCTCTTTACACTTATCAGGGGCTTCTCTTTCAAGCAACTGTAAGGGCTGTTTTGCTATTTCACTTCTACCCTTCCTCCAATAAATAAATAAAACGTATTTGCTTCAATAATCCGGTGTTGCAAAACGGAATTATATTTTAATTGTTTGATAGATGCCTTGTTTTAACAGTTCCAGCTGGAGAATTGTATACGTCTCCCCATCATTTATACAGCGGGTGGTTTTGTTTTAACCCAGACCGATAAAGAGCTAGAATTTAAGAAGAGTTAGATTTATTTCTGATTTTTAGAAGTCAGAGCATAGACTGATGACTGAACTGGAGAGAGGTTGGTAGCCCCTTCGACCTCTTTTCGTGCAGATGCCTAAATCTGCCATGAGTTCAACAGAATGAATATTCCTAACATCCAATTTTTAAAGCAGATTATATAAAAACAAATTCGTTGCTGAGAAAAAGCGAACGAAGCATATTTACTATGAATAACAGTTACTAATACATAATAATCCAAACTTCAGAATGCCTTGAGCAACTCCTTTCTGATATATATATATATATATATATATAAAAAAACAGGCTGACAAGGTCACATTAAGCCAAGATAACGCGCTCACAATTAACCAAACCCGCGCATCCCCGTGGAATAGAATACATTTTTCCAGCTTTACAAAACTTTTACAGTTACAGGAACTCCGATGCTATTTCGTGCCGGGCTTGTTTGTAAATACTGTACTAGCCAAACGTTTGGTTAAAAGACGGTAGGCAAAGAGACGAGCTGATCAGTTTAAAGGGCAGCTGATGTTCACTTAATATATAATGATCAGAAGCGGAAGAAAGAAGCGAAACGCCCGCAAATGCTTAAGCACTAAATTTAAACTGCAGCGCAACAAAATGCACTGGGAGATGGTAAAGCGGCAGCTAGTGCTGCAGAACAGGTCGGATCGCAGCCTGCAGTTACAACTGTTATCTTTCATCCCGATTCGTTCAGTCTCGCTCTTGGAAAGTTTTGCCTCACTTTTTTTTGTTCATACGAAAAAGGCAAACTATTTGCAAAGTCAGAAGCCCGGGCATTCAGCAAAGATCTGCCTGCGCTGTGTTCCTGAGCGCTTTGATCGCGGGTATTTCTCTCGGCAAGGTGATGGTTTTGTTCTGGGGGGAGAAGAATGGGAGCAGATACAAGCCATTTAGCTGGATCTTTACTAGTAATGGACTGCAAAGGAGTTTGCAGACCTGACATCATTTACTATTCAAAAGCAAAACGACCACCGCTCATGAAAGGGGGGCGTTAATTGATCAAAATTCCTTCCGCATGTGGAACATACAGCACACCGAACAGATTTTGAAAAACATCTAGCTATCAGAGGTTTTTATATAGAGCCTATAAGCCGAAGCGCTGCACAGACATTTACATTTCATATTATGTTAAACCTAGGTGGACCGATTTTAGTTCTAAAAAGTATTTAAAATGCTAAATCATTAAAAGACTATAAACTTCCACAACAAGTACACATTGTCATCGAAATATTCGCAGAATGTGTCCTCCTTTACCTATCTACCAAGACCTTAGTTCTACAAACTCTGAGAACATCCCACCTGGACAGGCTTAGCTCCTTGTACTGCTTTAGGAACTAGTTGCAGTTCCCACTGATTTCATTTGGAGCCTCCAATTAGTTTCAATCGGATCCTGAAAGGGCTTGTCTACACATGGAGTTGTTCCTGATTAATTGTATCTGATTAACTCACTTCGAAAATTAAACTAAAAGCAAGAACAAAGGCACTGTTATTCCAGAATATAGCGTGTCCACACCACACTGGAGTTAATCAGGATCAGCTAATTAGGAACAACTCCAACTCCATATCCCCTTAGGGATTTTTCTGTAGAGAAGGCACAAACCCATGAGAGAGAAAGCTTTTCAGTTTATTTTCAAATATATTTGTAATGAAGATTACACATGGATTCTGCTAATGATTTAAGATTTTAATCTTTACATTTTCAGTATTCTTTTAAGATTTCAGATTTCAGATCACCTTTAGAGAAAGGACTCCTACAGGAATCCCAAGAGGTTGTATATACACCTAAGGACAGCATATGACTTTTAGGGAAATAAGAAACAGAGAGCTAGGGACTTCCTTATACATTATGGGCCAAATTCTGTGCTAACTCAGGCAAAATTTCCATTGCAATCTATGCATCCGAAGAAGTGGGCTGTAGTCCATGAAAGCTTATGCTCTAATAAATTTGTTAGTCTCTAAGGTGCCACAAGTACTCCTGTTCTTATTGCAATCTATGTGATTTTGGACAGAGTAAGAGCCGCAGGATTTGACTCTGTTTGCATAAAGGATATACTAACATTTTATTTCCCTCCCCACAAAACACACTGATGAATTCTGGCCATATGATGGTTTGAGCACACACACATATTTTTACACTTGTCTGTTCTTTACACAGGAAATCAACAGGCAGTCCCTATGGTTGAAAAAATAATTTGCCGCACTCTAAATTAAGAGTTATCTATTCTGTAACTCTTTACTAACACAAACCAATTTGGATCTAGACTGTCTAATCCCAACTAGACTATAAACAAATCTATTTTACAGGGGAATCCAGTTACAAGACTGTAATTCTCAGATATAGTAAAAACAAAGTTAAGCCTTCTGTTGCACACTGGAATGAACCATGTTCTTGAAAGATGGATTTAGGACTATAGCAGTTCAGTCCTAGCTACACTGCAAGATTGAGCCATGTTTTAGTCATGTATTGGATAACACGTATGGGTTTGTAACTGGATCACTGATAAGGTTACAATAAGTGCAGACTTTCCAGAAAGAAAAAGAAGAGTGTCAAATTAGTACAACTACTAAAATAATCCCTAAACCACAAAATAAATGTGGGGGAGGAGGAAATCTGAGGTTTCAGAGAGTTTCATAGAATGATGAATTGTTCAGCTTAATTAAAATACCTGTGTCACTGAATCAAAAGCGATATTTATTCAAGGAGACCCTGTTTATGTGGTTTTATTTACAGTAAGGTATCAATGTACATTACACTTGTTGTCTTCTGAATAAAATTAAATGTAATAATAACTGTTACCTCTTTCAGATGAGATCTGTATATCAAAATAGGAGCCCCAGTTCAGCAAAGCCCTTTAGCACATACTTAAGGGTTTTGCTGAACTGGGTCTCCTAAAGACAAGACTTTATGATCCAGTAGGTCTTTTCCATATCTAGCTTCCACGATTCTCTCTCATGTATGCCCCAATGGATCCTAATAGTCTAAGAAAACTTTTATTTTCATCCATACTAACAGAATGTTATCCAATCACTTTCTATGTTGGTCAGACACTTTGTTCATTTTCTGAAGACCTGCTGAAACATCTCAAGATTTACAGGTCATCATGGCTTCTCTTGGACCCTAGATAAATATGAATAGCCAAATACACACAAATTATCTGTCTCTTTGACTAATTATCTTTGGTTTTATTTTTATTAAAATGTATTTTGGGCTCTCCCTGTTAGACTCTTGTTGCCTGGTTGGCATAAATGCCATCTCAAAGACTGGGAGGCTTTTATATATACTACATATTTGAAATGAGAAGTTGTAGGTGATCTATTCACCCAGTTTGTCCTTTTTACTACATACAAATAAAAATAACCTGGTCAAACAAAGGAGGTAGGGATGCTCTTGTGGTTCATGCATGGGACTTCACATCAGGAGTTCTAGGTCCTATTTTTTTTTCTATATTTAAACTTTCTGTGTGACATTTTCCAAGTGACTAAGCCCAGGATTTTCAAAAGTGGCTACTGATTTTGAATGTTCCCATTTACATATGCCCACCTTGAGATAGCTTGGTCCTCATTTTCAAAATTAATGAGCACCTACAGCTTGCGCTGTGCTGCAGTTAAGGAAGCTGTGGGCTCTCAGCACCTCTGAAAATTAGGCCCAGCTGTTTCTGGTTGGGCACTGAAATTCAATGGCTATTTTTGAAAGTTTGCTGCATACCTCTCTATGCTTTCATTTTCTCATCTGTCAAATGGGGATGAGAATATTCACCTACTTCCTCTGGGTGTTGGTAAAGTGCTTTGAGATTCCCAGAGAGAAAGAAGTACAAAGTGGTGTTATATGGTAATCAAGACTGCCAATCTGTCAGATTAAACAATGATATATTCAATGGGCATTTGAAAGGTACAGTTTTTAAAAGCTGCCATATGTAGCACTTTAAAATCTGCATTCCTATAGGGCTAAAAGGTGAAGCTGGACTTCATCAGAACTAGGGTATACTTATTTTTAAAGAGAAGCAAACAATACTCCTAAAAACTGAAGTAATTTTGTCTTTAACATTCACTAGGCTATCATCAGATTTACCCTTTTATAATAATTACTGAAAGATAAAATTGGACCCAGAGCTATGGAAAATGTGAATGGGATGAATAGGCCATTTAGTCCTTTAAATCAGAGGTTAGAACATGAACATTTTAAATGGCGGAAGCCAGGGCATAAACATTAAACTAAACCATACACTAAAAAGAAAGATGCTTACCTGAAAATTCAGCAACAGATGGGAAAAATCAGCCGCCACCAGGAATAACTCAAATGAAAAGAACAAACGGGCAAAAATTAAGGAATCAAGAGCCGGAATCTATTATAGAGTAGTGCTCAATGTCTGAAAATAAAATAATTTTCGCAACAACTTTAAAACAATTGCAACCATTCACTTTTCCTTCTCCCATCACCTATAAAGTTACAGGGAAAACAGCAACTAGAACTATGGATTTCTTTGCTAATCAGAGTTTGATCCCACTCTGGGCAGTTCTGGGTGAAAGCATGGAGAAGGACAAACTATGCTCGGCATGAGTGACGGTTAGCTAGAGAGAAAACTAGGTTCAGCTGAATCTACTGCATTATCAGCAATGGGTACTTTGGTTAATGTAGATAAAACTGTAGTTTGGTTCCATCTGTACAGGCAAGGCCAAAATTTAATTAGCACACCTTAGGCTATAAAAACAGACAAGAAGCATTGTACTGGCAGAAGACATAAGGTTTTGCAAGTTGGACGCCAGTATATTTTCAACGAGCATCTAGGGAGGTTCAGAGAGGATTGGGACAGGGATAACAACAGAATTAAGTTGAATTAGCAGTTTGGTGGCTCTCTTTTCTCCAAAAGGAATATTAGAAGTTGAAAGGAAGGGTGCAGAAAGACTAAAGCAAGAACTGAATAACCACAGAACAAACCTGAACCACAAATAATATAACATCTTATATTTTATATTATACACCTATTGGGAGTTCCCAAAATAGTACTCCATCAAGTACTAGCTTTTTTCTGCCAATACCTGTAATTAAGAGAGCCTAGACAACTTGGAGAACCTTTTTTAAGGCAAACTTAACTACTACACAGATTTTTCAAAATTCTCAGTCTCATTATAAAAGGAAATATTGTTCTATAAAATAATCACTGATAGCTAAAACAAATCCCTGTTGTGAATACAGTACCATTAGAAGGATAAACTTTGAAGTACTCTGTTTGATTTCAAGAGAATTTTGACAAGCTCACTGTAATATGCTTGGATTGTGATAACAGAAATAGCTCTGCTGTTCTGTCTTTCTATCATTGACTTTATTCCATCTGCTTACTGCAGTTGTCAGTTTAAATTCTGTAAATGTTTTGTTTTTTCCCCTAGCACTTTAAAAAGTAAACTTTCATTGTGATGGCCCTGATAAAACCCACACTGAGCTGCTTGCATAACTGGAGTTCATGTCAGAGCTATCAAATATTTCCTGCTGACAACATGTTAGCAGAGAAATACAACATTTTTGATATTTTTGCTCCAGGTGGACTCAAGCTGAGGTTTATAGTGGGAAAACAATTAACTCTGTGGGTTGAAAAAAATAATTAACAGTGGGATACAGTAATATCAGAAGCAGTATCTGTTCACCCAGTACCACTTATGACAACCATCAGACAAGAAGGTTTAGTGAGTACCCAGCTGTAAGTGGGGATCAATTTACTGACTTCAGTACCAGGCAAACTGGTTGAAACTATAGTAAAGAACAGAATTGTCAGACACATAGATGAACACTATTTGTTGGGGGAAGAGTCAACATGGTTTTTGTAAAGGGAAATCATGCCTCATCAATCTACTAGAATTCTTTGAGGGGGGTCAACAAGCATGTGACCAAGGGGGATGGAGTGGATAGAGAATACTTAGATTTTCAGAAAGCCTTTGACAAGATCCCTCACCAAAAGCTCTTAAGCAAAGTAAGCTGTCATAGGATAAGAGGGAAGGTCCTCTCATGGATCGGTAACTGGTTAAAATATAGGAAACAAAGGGTAGGAACAAATGGTCAGTTTTCAGAATGGAGAGAGGTAAATAGTGGTGTCCCCCAGGGGTCTGTACTAGGACCAGTCCTATTCAACCTATTCATAAATGCTCTGGAAAAGGGGGTAAACAGTGAGGTGGCAAAATTTGCAGATGATACAAAACTACTCAAGATAGTTAAGTCCCAGGCAGACTGTGAAAAGCTACAAAAGGATCTCTCAAAACTAGGTGACTGGGCAACAAAATGGCAGATGAAATTCAATGTTGAGGAATGCAAAATAATGCAAATTGGAAAAGATAACCCAACTATACATATAAAATGATGGGGTCTAAAATAGCTACCACTCAAGAAAGAGATCTTGGAGTCATTGTGGATAGTTCTGTGAAAACATCCATTCAATGTGCAGCGGCAGTCAAAAAAGCGAACAGAATGTTGGGAATCATCAAGAAAGGAATAGATATTAAGACAGAAAATATCATATTGCCGCTATATAAATCCATGGTACATCCACATCTTGAATACTGTATGCAGATGTGGTCACCTCATTTCAAAAAAGATCTATTGGAAAAGGTTCAGAAAAGGGCAACAAAATGCTTAGGGTATGGAACGGTTTCCATATGAGGATAGATTTATAAGACTGGGACTTTTCAACTTGGAAAAGAGACGACTAAGGGGGGATATGATAGAAGTCTGTAAAATCATGGCTGGTGTGGAGAAAGTAAATAAGAAAGTGTTATTTACTCCTCATAACACAAGAACTAGGGGTAACCAAATGAAATTAATAGGCAGCAAGTTTAAAACAAACAAAAGGAAGTATTTCTTCACACAATGCACAGTCAACTCATGGAACTCTTTGCCAGAGGATGTTGTGAAGGCCAAGACTATAACAGGGTTCAAAAAAGAACTAGATAAGTTCATGGAGGATAGGTCCATCAGTGGCTATTAGCCAAGATGGGCAGGGATGGTGTCCCTAGCCTCTGTTTGCCAGAAGCTGGTAATGGGCGACAGAGGATGGATCACATAATTATGTTCAGTTCGTTCCCTCTGGGGCACTGGCATTGGCCACTGTCAGAAGACAGGATACTGGGCTAGATGGACTTTTGGTCTGACCCAGTATGACCGTTCTTATGTACAAATTCTGATGGAGGTTAATCTTAGAGGGCCTGATCCAAAGTCCATTGAAGTTAATGGAAAGCTTCTCTAAACACACTAGCATTGATTTCTCATCAGGTCAATAGGAATCTTTCCAGTAATGGTTTTATGCTTTTAACAAGTATCAATAAACATTGTAAATAGATTTTAAAGGTTCATTTGTTTGGCTCTCTCATTTTCTTCCACATGATCGCTTTCAGTAGCTAATAAGCATTTTTATTAATTTGCATAATATCTCATTTAAAAGACAGAGAACAAACACACTATTCAGCTGCTATGAACTACACATTCCTGATCTGTGCCCAGTCCATTTAGTCTGCAGACTGGAAATATTCTGAGTGCATCTACTGGATTGTAAACAATGAGGAAACCTACATAAGAGGAACCACCTGCCTCCCCAATGTGTCATACAGATCAGAAATTTCCATCCTTCGATGTGAAACCCACTCAGATCTCTGAAGTTTAGCAGAGCTCCCGATTATCAGCTGATTTACAAGAAATGCACTTGCCTGAGGCTAACATAAACGCCTCACTACAGCTCCCCCTTCTCCTTAACACTGATCACGATACAGCAGCCCGAGGTAAAGTAATGGTCCCTAATCCATGTCATCCCTGAGAAATAAATATGTGTCTCTGAGTAAATCTTGCAGATCATGAACCAGCTTCCGATATTTAACTATTTAAATCCTTACAAGCATATTGTTTCTCACTGATACACACTGCCTGGGAATAAGACGCTTTAAAGAGGGTCCCTGCATGATCTGAAATTGGCAGCAGATTATTGTCAGTCTTCCAGAGTGAATATTATATAGTCTTCTAGAGTGAATATATAACATTATGCACGCACAGGGAGATAAAGTATATGTCTGAGTACGTCTTGAACAATATATAAAATGTTCTCTCTACATTCTTTCTATATGGCCGCTACATACATACCTTGATATAGATATGCTCTGTAAATAAAGGTGTGCGATAAAGAGGTCCATAATATATATGATGTGTGCAGCACACCCACTATATATAGCTGCGGACACCTATGCCAATGCGTGTGCAAGGGATGTGGGGCGGAACGTGGACGCACACACCTAGTGCCTATGGCCAGTGTGTAGGTAGGCGGCGGTTGTGGACGCAGCCCTCCCCTCCGCTCTCCCTGTTAAGATTCCTATTCAAGTCCGTGGGGATTTTGCCGGAAGAAGCAGGACAGGATCGGGCCCTTACGCCAGAGACTTGGACACGTGCGTGGCTCAAATGAATGCAGCCAAGGGGCTTGTCAATACAAGGGGGGCGGCCCCGGCGCGCACAGCGAGCGAAGCTCCAGCAGGGCCGGGGGTTGACGCTCCCAGGGGAGAGCTGAGTCTCTGCGCTCCGGGGAGGAGAACGGAAGAGCCCCAGGCAGCCCTGGACAGAGGCAGCCCCAGGGGCGTTCCCTGGCAGCGGGCGGAGCGGGGTGGCGGCTCCTGTTCTCACGCCGCAGGGCTGCGCGGGGAGCATGAGGCAGCCGGCAACCCTCCCGCGCGCCGCCGCGATGACACGCTCCTGAGCCGTTCCCCATAGGCCGCGCTGCGTGGCTCGAGCACCAATCCAGCCGCGGGCCCCTGGATCGGACGCCCGTGCCCAGCCCATTGGAGCCGCGAATCCGGAGCCGCTGGGTCTGTGCGGGGTCGGGCTCGTTCCCCTCCCTCCCGCCTCCTGGCTGGCTCCCCAGCTCACCTTGTAGGGCTGGTCAGCTTGTGGGGCAGCAGGGTTGTGTTTGGTTCTCGTTTCCCATGGCCCTGCTCCAGGTTCCCACTCCCTGCCTTCCACTGGACAGTCATTGCTGCTAAGGGATTCCACAGGCCACCAGCCCCTCCAGCTAGCTAACTGCTTTGTGGGTAGCCAGACAGGGTCAGACCAAAGGTCCATCTAACCCAGTGTCAGTGATTTCCTTACAACCCCCCCCCCCCAGCCCCCCAGTTTTATGAACTAGTTACATGCCAATTTACTGTTTGGAATTTGAATTGAAATTGAAACATTAATATACATTTTAAAAGCATATATAAGTTTACTAAAATATATGTATCTGAAAAAGTATAATATTGAATAATTGAAAAGTATGAACATAGACTAGTTTCCTTATACAGCTGTTGTTTTTATGACAATGTCAGTGCATTCAGTTCGGTGATGTTGGCCAACCTAATAATTTCAAATGATGATTTGTAAGCAAAGTCTAAATGAGCTCTCCCTGGCAGCTACTGATGAGCTGGGGCTGGGGGGAAAGGCTTCAGGACCAGATTGTATTTACATTCACACCTAATCTACCTAGGTATCCAGTAAACAGAGCTGTGTTGCCCAAGTGATAGATTTTGGCTGGGGTTGGGTTACAAATCACTTGAATGTGGGGCGGGGAAGTGGGGTGGAATGAAAAGTTGTTGTTCTTATTGTATGAGTAAAGGACAGTAGAACTGTACTTAGCTTGTGCTGATTGAGGGCATCAAGTGAGAGGGTGGGGACCTGTCCCTCTCCACTGTTTAAAGACAGAGCTGATTAGGCTCCATAGATAGTCTTTTGTTCTGTTAAGTGACCACTGCAGCTGAAATCACTGATAACCCTGCTCTACAGCCAAAATGCTTCTGAAATAAATGTAGTCAAACTTCACTAATTCTGGGTCACTGAGAACGAAAATGATACTTAAAATTGTTGATTGGCTCTAGTTTTCAAGATATGCTATTGGGTCAGTATATACGACCCTTGACTTGGGAATGGCGGAGGATAAGTGAGTTATAAAGGAAAGGGATCTCAATTTAAACCAGAAATGACTAAAATACATCTTTGACTGGATCTATGAATAAATCTATGACTGGGTTTGGACAGTACTTGCTTTTTAGGCAAAACAATGAATGATGCAATCTGAAGCTGGTATTGCGTCATACATGATATGAATTGCATCATGTTATTCCTAGAAGTCATGGATGATGCAATCATAACGAAGCTTACATCACTCTGCTGAACAAATTGCCCTATATCAGCTCTAGAAATCATACAGTGTCGTGCTCTCTTATTTGTCAGTGTTTGATTTTGCAAAGGGACACATTTCTGTTTAGCCAAAGTGAGCAGAGATGCCTCGTACTTGTGTGAACAGTGCAGATAACTTCTGCTATGTTTGTGGTGAAGTGACTTTTGCATCACAAAAGCGCAATATAACCACTATGGTTAAGAAAGCCTATCACCTTTATCTGGGCTGCAAAATTGGAGATCAGGACAAGAGGTGGGCCCCACACATATGCTGCAACACTTGTGCAACAAATCTTCACCAGTGGTTGAACAGGAAAAGGAAATCTATGCCTTTTGCAGTGCCAATGATTTGGAGAGAGCCAACAGATCATACCAGCAATTGTTACTTCTGCATGGTGCCTCCAGTTGGGAAAGGTGTGTCAAAGAAGAAAAAGTGGACTGTGCATTATCCAAACATTCCATCAGCTATACGCCCAGTACCCCACGGAGAAGGACTGCTGGTTCCTGATGCACCAGAATCATTCTCACTTGAGTCAGACGAGGAAGAGGAAGAGGATGAAACTTCTGGTCCTGAACCATCAATGTCACAGGACCCACATTTTCTCCCATCCTCCTCCTCTGAACCACACCTCATAACACAAGGTGAACTGAATGACCTTGTCAGGGATTTGGAACTACCCAAGAGTAAGGCAGAGCTGTTGGGCTCCAGACTACAGCAGTGGAATCTCCTGGTAGGTGATGTTAGGGTTTCCATGTTCCGTGACCGTCAAAAGGATCTTGTCCCATTCTTCTTCATGGAAGGTGATCTTGTAGCCTGCAACAACATTGATGGTGTGATGGCAGCCCTCAACATCGTTCACGATCCAGATGAGTGGAGACTGTTCATTGATTCATCAAATACAAGTCTTAAAGCTGTTTTACTGCATAATGGCAATGTTTTGCCATCAATTCCAGTTGGTCATGCAGTCCATATGAAGGAAACCTATGACAACTTGAAACAACTTTTGAGGTGCATGAACTATGACCAATATCAGTGGCAGCTTTGTGGGGATTTGAAGGTTGTTGCTCTCTTGCTTGGTCTGCAGATTGGATACACAAAGTACTGCTGTTTTCTCTGCGAATGGGATAGTCCTTCAAGAGATTCCCACTACATCAAGAAAGATCGGCCACTCTGACAGTCATTGGAGCCTGGGAGGAAAAGTGTTCAGCATCCACCACTTGTTGAATCAAGGAAGATTTTGTTACCACCCTTACACATCAAGCTGGGTCTGATGAAGAACTTTGTCAAGGCCATTGACAAAACGCAAGCAGCTTTCAAGTACCTCTGTGGAAAATTTCCAAGGTTAAGTGAAGCTAAGATAAAGGAAGGTGTCTTTGTTGGTCCTCAGATTCATGAACTTCTTCAAGATGATGCATTTGACCATGCACTGCGTGGCAAGGAAAAGACTGCATGGATAGCCTTCCAGTTAGTGGCAATAAATTTTCTCGGAAACAACAAGGCAGACAACTACAGGTTGTTGGTGGAAAACCTCCTCAAGGCATACGGAAGCCTTGGTTGCAACATGTCACTAAAGATACATTTTTTGCACTCTCATCTAGATTTTTTTCCACCGAACTGCAGAGCAGTGAGCGACGAGCACGGCGAGCGATTTCACCAGGACATTGCAACAATGGAGAAACGCTATCAGGGCAAATGAAGCCCATCAATGCTTGCAGCCTATTGCTGGACAGTGACAAGAGATGCTTCATTTAATGAATACAAGAGACAAGCCAAGAAGCGCCGAGTAGACACTGAATAGGACCAAACTATGTACATAATAGTTTTTTGCCTTTTGTTTCATAATCAATTTTATTTATAGACCCCTTTTGCTGATTTTTAAAGTGTTACATAAACAGGACAGGTGAAATATTATCATGTAAAGCAACCATAAACACATGAAAAGACCTAGGTTTACAATTTATGATTAAAACTCTACTATCTACACAATATACATAGACATAAAATGTAAAAACTTAAATATCTTAGAAACAGTAGCCAATCAGTTGTTTTAATTGTCATATTTGAATTCAGCACATCAAAATACATAATAAATAGCACATTTTATCTCTGAAGCAGACGACTTCTCAAAAATTGTAGACCAGTGTAATCAGATCTATGTGTGGGGACAGTGTTTCTGTGGAAGAGACAGCCCAGACTGCACTAGCAGTGAGGTTCCCCCACTGAGAGCTCAGCTGAAATCACTGAGAGCTTGGTGGAACCCCAAGAGTCCAACTCGCAGAGGTCACAGTGGTAGGTGGCAGCAGAAGGTGACTGCGCAGGGCCACTGGCAACAGAGTGGAGTGAATGGTGGCACAACAAACAGCAGTGGCCAGAGCGAACAGTGAGCAGCTGGAGGAACGAGCAAGGTGCCTTCTTGCCTCCCACCTGGGAGGTGTACTCACGTGAAAGCACCTCTGAACTCTGAGTCTCCACTGACCAAGGACAACACCGGTGAGTGGGGTGCGGTGGAGGGAAAAGTAAGGGGCACATTAAATAAACATTTGTTTGTTGAACTATATTTTAGTGACTTTGCTCCAGAATGCTAGATTTGTGACTGGGAATGGAAACTTATATAAATATATTTCCTAGTAGGCCAAGATTTTTAAAATGCATTATTTGCCAAGGTTGTCATCTCACATCGTTGCTATCTTGAGAGGTCATTATGTTGGGGAGTTTCTGTACTAAACATTTTTAGTATTATAATTAATTTTTACATAAGAATGGTCATACTGGGTCAGACCAATGGTCTATATAGCCCAGTATTCTGTCTTCCGACAGTGGTCAAGGCCAGGTGCTTCAGAGGGAATGAACAGAACAGGGAATCATCAAGTGATCCATCCCCTGTTGCCCATTCCCAGCTTCTGGCAAACAGGCTAGGGACACTCAGAGCATGGTGTTGCATCCCTCCCCATCCTGGCTAATAGCCACTGATGGACCTATTCTCCAGGAATTTATCTAGTTCTTTTTTTAATCCTGTTATAGTTTTGGTCTTCACAGCATCCCCTGGCAAAGAGTTCCACTGGTTGACTTTATGTTGTGTGAAGAAGTACTTCCTTTTGCTTTTTTAAAACCTGCTGCCTATTAATTTCATTGGATGACTGCTAGTTCTTGTGTTATGTGAAGGATTTAATAACATTTCCTTATTCACTTTCTTCACACCAGTCAAGACTTTATAGACTTCTATCATATCCCCCCTTAGTCGTCTCTTTTCTAAGCTGAAAATTCCCAGTCATTTAAATCTTTCCTCCTGTTTCATACCCCTAATCATTTTAGTTGCCCATCTCTGTACCTTTTCCAATTCCAATATATCTTTTTTGGGATGGGGTGACCAGATCTGCACACAGTATTCAAGGTGTGCACGTACCATGGATTTATATAGAGGCAATATGATATTTTATGTCTTATTATCTATCCCTTTCTTAATGATTCCCAACATTCTGTTTGCTTTTTTGACTGCCGCTGCACATTGAGTGGATGTTTTCAGAGAACTATCCACAATGACTCCAAGATCTCTTTCTTGAGTGTTAACCGCTAATTCAGACTCCATCATTTTGTGGAGGAGCTTGGTTTGTCATACCGATCAGCAAAGCCAATGCTGACAAACTACGTGAAAAGGCTGCAAAACACCAGGCCTCTGGGGTGCATCAACATGCAGAAAGCCTTATAAGCCCACTTTCAAAGCCAATTTTAGAAGTACTTAATGAGGCTGCTAAGAATGCTGGAGACACAACACAGTTCATGCAAACAAACTTTCTATTTAAGCAAGAGATATCACACACTACAAACTGGAGGCCAATGTTAAGTGCATTGTCACTTGTTCATCCTGAAGTTGAACACTGGTTCCGAACAAGACCAGCAAATGCTTACCATCTTTCTGCAAGAAACTCAACTGACTGGCTAGAAGCATGCTGTGCAACAGTGAAAGACTCAACAGTTGAAAAAGTGAAGAACTCTCCACGACATTCAAAAAATTTGCATACATGGCTGATGAATGCACTGATGCAAATAGGCATCAAGTATTAAGTCACTGTGTACGTTATCTTGATGTCAGGGGTAGGCCAGTAGATGCATTTCTAGATGTTCAAGTTAGAGAAGACACATCGGCTGCATCTGTGACAACCCACATCTTAGAAGAGTTTAATGCTTGTCAGTTGGACCCCAAACAGATGGCTGCTTGTGCATTTGATGGGGCTGCAAACTTCTCTGGAAGTTTGTACTCTGTGGAGTACAAGCTTTGCTCAGAGAAAAGTATAACCCTAATCTCTCCCCTATACACACTGCAGAGGCCATCTACTCCAACTAGCACTAGTACGAGCTGCAGAATCTTCAAAAGACATTAAAAAAAACTATAAATGTAATGTCTTCATTTATATTCTTTTTTCAGCAAGAGTTCAAAAAGACTGAATATCTTGGAAAATATAGAAGATACACTGGGACTGAAGTTCAAATTAGTCCAACCTGGGGAAACCCGCTGGCTTTCTCATGAGCGATCCTTGGCTGTTGTCTTAAAATTACTCCAGCCGTTATTACTGGCTTTGGAAAGTATCTACCAAGATGGGATGGATCTAAGTAATGAGGCTGGTGGATTACTTTTGCTACTACGTTCAGAGAAGACTATTGCCATTCTCTTTCTCGTAGGTCTACTGTTGAAACCATTTGGGTCATTAAACAATGCCATCCAGGCATCTGCTACAACAGTAGTAGATCTTTGTCCACCAATAGAAGCTACATTTAGATCAATCAGAGAGCTATCCATTGAAAAAGTACTGGAAGAAGCAAAGACTTCAGTCCAGAAGTTGACTAATGAAGGCAATTATATTGAATCCTTAAGTGAAGAGGACAAGAAGTGTTTGTTAAGACAACTGAAAAAGTACACAGACTTGATTCTTAAAAATCTACAACAGCGAGTTCTAGATTCTACTCAACCTCTATGTAGCTTTTACAGATGCCTGTCCTATAAAACACCAACAGTTGAGTGGAGTGAGGTACTACCAGCAATGGGGCTGCCATGTGATCAGGACAGAATAGAGAATTTGAACACAGAGTGGAATATCATACGATGAATGAATGAAGATTTGACTTCAACTTCTTTTTTTATCATCACTAGTGGCTCGACCCGATCTTTGTGTTCTGTTTCCTGGGATGATGTGTTCTGTTTCCTGGGATGAAAGAAGTAGGAATTAATCTCTTGCTACTCCCAGTCTCAATAGCTACAGTTGAGCATTCTTTTTCACATTGAATAGAATTTTGTGTTCTGAAAGAAGTCGCCTTCTGCCTGATCATGTGAATGAACTAATGAGCATATCAATTGAAGGCATGGAAGTACCGGACACACAAGAAGCCATTTCATCTGCCATTTTGTTGCCCAGTCACCCAGTTTTGTGAGATCCCTGTGTAGCTCTTTGCAGTCTGCTTTGGACTTAACTATTTTGAGTAGTTTTATATCAACTGCACATTTTGCCACCTTACTGTCTATCCCTTTTTCCACAGCATTTATGAATATGTTGAATAAGACTGGTCCCAGTACAGACCCTTGGGGACACCACTATTTACCTCTCTCCATTCTGAAAACTGACCATTTAGGAGCCAATGGGTAGAAATATCTTTTAACTATGAGAGGACTATTCCGCTTATCCCATGACAGCTTACTTTGCTTAAGAGCCTTTGGTGAGAGCTGCTCAAAGGCTTTCTGAAAATCTAAGTACACTCTATCCACTGGATCCCCCTTGTCCACATGCTTGTTGACCCCCTTAAAGAATTCTAACAGATTGTGAGGCATGATTTCCCTTTACAAAAACCATGTTGACTCTTCCCCAACAAATTGTGTTCATCTATGTCTCTGACAATTCTGTTCTTTACTATAGTTTCAACCAGTTTGCTGTGTACTGAAGTTAGGCTTACTGGCTTGTAATTGCTGGGATCACCTCTGGAACTCTTTTAAAAAGTTGGCATCACATTAGCTATACTCCAGTCATTTGGCACAGACGCTGATTTAAATGATAGGTTACAAACCACAGTTAGTAGTTCTGCAATTTCACATTTGAGTTCCTTCAGAACTCTTGGGTGAATACCATCTGGTCCTGATGACTTATTACTGTTTATTTTATCAATTTGTTCCAAAACCTCCCCTCCAATGACACCTCAATCTGGGACAGTTCCTCGGATTTGTCATGTAAAAAGAATGGCTCAGGTTTGGGAATCTCCCTCACATCCTCAGCCGTGAATACCGATGCAAAGAATTCATTTATTGTCCTTGAGTGCTGCTTCAGCATCTCGATTGTCCAGTGGCCCCACTGGTTGTTTAGCAGGCTTCCTGCTTCTGATGTACTTAAAAATTTTTTTGCTATTACTTTTTGAGTCTTTGGCTAGCTGTTCTTCAAATTATTTTTTGGCCTTCCTAATTATGTTTTTACACTTCACTTGCCAAAGTTTATGCTCCTTTCTATTTTCCTTAGTAGGATTTAACTTCCACTTTTTAAAGGTTGCCTATTTGCCTTTCACTGCTTCATTTACATTGTTGTTTAGCCACGGTGGCTCTTTTTTTGGTTCTCTTACTATGTTTTTTAATTTGGGATATACATTTAAGTTGAGCCTCTATTATGGTATCTTTAAAAAGTTTCCATGCAGCTTGCAGGGTTTTCACTTTTTGCGCTGTACCTTTTAATTTCTGGTTTCAGAGTAGCAGCCGTGTTAGTCTGTATCCGCAAAAAGAACACTTCTTCGGATGGCTGTAGTCCACGAAAGCTTATGCTCTAATAAATTTGTTAGTCTCTAAGGTGCCACAAGTACTCCTGTTCTTTTAATTTCTGTTTCACTAGCTTCTTCATTTTTGTGTAGTCCCCCTTTCTGAAATTTAATGCTACCGTGTTTGGCTGCTGTGGTGTTTTCCTCGCCACAGAGATATTAAATTTAGTTATATTATGGTCACTATTACCAAGCGGCCCAGCTATATTCACCTCTTGGACCAGATTCTATGCTCCACTTAGGACTAAATCAAGAATTGCCTCTCCTCTTGTGGGTTCCAGGACTAGCTGCTCCAAGAAGCAGTCATTTAAGGTGTCAAGAAACTTTAGCTCTGCATCCCGTCCTGAGGGCACATGTACCCATCAATATGGGGATATTTGAAATCCCTCATTATTATTGTTTTTTATTTTTATAGCCGCTCTAATCTCCCTGAACATTTCACAGTCACTATCACCATCCTCGTCAGGTGGTCGGTAATATATCCCTACTGCTATATTCTTATTATTAGAACATGGGATTACTATCTATAGAGATTCTATGGTATACTTTGGTTCATTTAAGATTTGTACTTCATTTGATTCTACGCTTCCCTTCACATATAGTGCCTTTCCCCCACTCTCATGACCTGTTCGGTCCTTCCGATATACTTTGTATCCTGGTATTACTGTGTCCCTTTGACTATCATCATTCCACCAAGTTTCTGTGATGCTTATTGTATCAATATTCTCATTTAATACAAGGCACTCTAGTTCACCCATCTTATTATTTAGACCTAGCATTTGGATATAAGCACTTAAAAAATTGCCATTTTTTAGTTGTCTGCCATTATATGATGTTATTGAATGGGACTCTTTTTCATTTGACTGTTTCTCATCAGAGCCTACCAATACTTTATCATCTTCATCCTCTCCTCCTTACTAGGACATAGAGAATCTCCATTAATAACTATATTCAATTGCTGTACTACGTAAGGATATTAATTATTCTATATACTTCACTCCTGTTTTATACATTCCTAAATAGTTCAATCATGTAAAAAATAAACAAATACAAACTTTTAACAAGATCACAGAGGAGACTGTTATAAAAAAGCACCTTGAAATGGTCATACAATTTGAAATGACTGCTTGCAGACAGCTGGGATGGTTAAACATGAGACTTTGAAGTTACTGTATTGTATATGATCATGTCAGTGCACTTTCCTGGTGCCATTTATTTGTTAATTAAAACAATGCATTTTTAAGTACCCAATCCCTCAGACACTTGCACACCAGAGTAGTTTTATGTACATAAATAGCTCCAAAGTTACTCATGTGAGTATTTGCAAGATGAAGGCAAAAGAGGACAGCGTGGGGAAAAACACAAGGGCCTATTTTTTAAAACACCTGGTTACATAAAGTTAAGCTTCTAAATTCATATGTAGGCACCTAAGTATAAGAGGCCTGAAGTGTGCGCAGAATCTGCAGCACCCATTTACTTTACTGGCATTTGTGGGTGCTCAGAATCAAGTCAGCTTGTAGTAGGTCCTAGCCGGGGCTCGACCCTTCCGGGCAGGAGGGGAGCCACACCGACTCACTACTATGGGAACAAGCAGTCGGTTAGTCCCGAATCTCCGGCTCTTTTGTGCAGAGTCGGAGTAACCACAGTTAAAGCTCAGGCCCTTGACTGCAGGGGCTGAGTGAGCAAGCAGTTCAGAACCCAGGCCCTGGGTCAGGGCGGGGCAAACACAGTTAGCTCAGGCCCTTGGTTGCAGGGGCTGAGCAGGCAGACAGTTCAGAGCCCAGGCCCTGGATCAGGGCGGGGCAAACACAGTTAGCTCAGGCCCTTGGTTGCAGGGGCTGAGCAGCAAGCAGTTTAAAGCCCAGACCCTGGATCAGGGCGGGGCAAACACAGTTAGCTCAGGCCCTTGTTTGCAGGGAGCTGAGTGGCAAGCAGTTCAAAGCCCAGGCCCTGGATCAGGGCGGGGCAAACACAGTTAGCTCAGGCCCTTGTTGCAGGGCTGAGCGAGCAAGCAGTTCAGAGCCCAGGCCCTGGATCAGGGCGGGGCAAACACAGTTGGCTCAGGCCCTTGTTGCAGGGCTGAGCGAGCAAATAGTTCAGAGCCCAGGCCCTGGATCAGGGCGGGGCAATCACAGTAGGCTCAGGCCCTTGTTGCAGGGCTGAGCGAGCAAATAGTTCAAAGCCCAGGCCCTGGCTCAGGGCGGGGCAAACACAGTAGGCTCAGGCCCTTGTTGCAGGGCTGAGCGAGCAAATAGTTCAGATAAGGTCCGCCTAGGCCTTCTGTAGCCGAGCGTTGGGTGAGGGGGAAGCCTGCCACCCGTGAGCGGAGGGTGGCAGGGGGGAACGCAGGCCCACCCACTCCACTGCGTTCCAGCCCGGGGCCCTAACAGCGGTTGCTGCCGCTGCTGGTCAGTGGGGTATCCAGACCGCAACACACTGACATAGGCTCACACTCAGTTGCAGCCGGACCGGGGTCGGCTACCCCCGGGCTACTTCCGTGATCCCCCTCAAAGCCTACCTCGTTCGTAGCGCCGGGATCGGGCCAGTCCACCTGCATGGGCTCCTCTCTGCCCGGGCTCGGCGGCAAGTCTGGTAGCTCTGCTGGGAAGTCCGGCCAGTGGTCCTCAGGCGGCTCCTCTGGATAACAGCAGGGGCGAAGGGGTTCGGGTCCAGTCTCACCCTCAGGGTTAGTGGGGTGCGGTTCCCAGGGATTCTCCCAGTAGCAGGCGTGAACGGGCTCCGGCGGCTCCTCCTCGTAGCGGGCCCGGGGTAGCTCGGGCCAGCTAGGGTCCAGGCCTTGGTCTTCTACGGTCTCCTGGCCGGGAGCTCCCGGCCGCACGTCTGCTCCCTGTGGTGGCTGGCCGCCGACTGAGCTCTGGCGGCCGGCCTTTATACTTCCTGTCCCGCCCCTTGACTTCCGGGGGGCGGGGACAGGCGGTGGTGGTCCCGCCCACTCTGGTGCCCGCACGTGGGCTCCCTCTTCTGGGCAGGAGGGGAGCCACACCGACTCACTACACAGCTCTATATATGTGCCCAGACAAGGATTTAAGAATCCAACTTTAGGCTCTCGGGTTTGAAAATATTTGTCAAGAGCCTTGTCTACTCTACTGTGCTACCACCAGAGGGGCTGCATTAGTAGAGAATTAGGGGTCCTAATCTTCCTAGTGTAGACAAGGCGGGTGTGTTTATACTGGCAAAAATCAGACACGTCATTCACTTGGAGGAAACTCTACTGCCAAGAGGACTCAGATATTAGGCAACACAGTGATAAAACACCTGAGCCCTGTTAATACTAGATTTTCTCTCATTGCAAGCGCAATGAAGAAATACACATCTGATTTTTGCCCATGTAGATGCAATATATAGGTTACAATATCCTAGTACAATGAAGTGAACTACATTATGAAGAAAGTGGTCGCTTTAAATGTGACCTACAAAGGAACAATTGTTATGCTGGTGCCATTTTTTGCTCCTCTGACATGGAAAGAATGTCTGAAAGGGTCCCTCTGCTCCCCACACGGTAAGTTTATTTCTGCTTGTTTTCTAACTTGGAAATATTAAGTTTTTTCTTCCTTTATGTTACTGGATAACTTCAAAGGGCTAGAGAACTGGAGTGGGAACTCTGACTCCCTGAAGGAGTCTGAATTATATATAAGAAACAAAACCCACTATAAAATGGTTGTAAACATAGGCACCAACTCCATGGGTGCTCCGGGGCCGGAGCACCCATGGGGAAAAATTGCAGGCGTCCCTAAGTAAAACAGCCCAGTAGGTCTAAAAATGCTTCTTTAAAGGAAAGAGCAAAAGAAACCAATTCAAAATCTGGACAGATATCCTGAAATAATTCAGTTAAAGAAGACTGAGGGGTGGGAGAGACTGGCAGGTCTGTCCCATCGTTTAACAACTCAGAAAGGGATATGTTTTTCCTTGGAGGATTTGGACCTTGTATGTTAAATTTCATGAAAATGTATGCCAAACGTCATGCAAGTATTTACAGCTGAGTGACAAAGCCTGGGAAATACGGGAGGCTAATGGAAAGTTGAATCCCTAGGTCTGAGGAGATGCTAGTGGGTGCCACTATAATAATCGCCCCAGATTTATACACACTGCACAATTCCCTATGGCTTTCCTGCTTCTAAGCTCAAAGAAAATGGCCAATTATTTTTCTGTCTGAAAGAATCTGTGATGTGGCCAAGAATGACAGCTGAGAGAGAGGAAACACCTCTTCATTAAAGACGAGCTAGTAAGCACACTGCATATCCACATCTCCGCACCCAATTGCACAAGGGTTAGGGGAAGAGCCAAGAATAGTATGTATGTTCATGGACAAAATATATTCATTCATACATATTGTATCTCCTTCAATACAATATGGGCAAAATCTTTTAGCCTTTACACCTATTGTAAGGTCCTGGTCCATAGCCCACTGATTTCAATGTGCTTTAGATCAGATCCTAAATAAGAACTGCTTGATTTCATTATTCAATCCATAGACAAACAATCTAAAGAAAAAAATATTTGTAAATAATGTTTAGGGATTAAACTGAAAAGAGAAAGGAAATGTCTTTTTTTAATTAAATAGCCTGTCCGTAATTCATCTCTTTTTGAAAACCATACAGTGAGGGGAGAGATGGACAGTTCTTTTTATTAGTTCAATTTGAGTTCATTGTGTTTTTAATTAACAATACAATTTCAAAAAAGTTACAAAATAGACAGGACTCGTGAGAAAGCAGACGAGTGTCCCTTGACAGAGAACACAATCGGTGCCCTGAAGAGTTACTCTACAGCTGTTAGTCAACTGATGTCAAAGAATGCTTAAAAAAGAAGCTATGTTCCTTGGTGTGATCTTTTAAAAATAACTTCATTTCCATTTTCCAGTGGCATCACTGAAAAGCTAGGAGAAGGAAAAAAAGCAAGTGTTAGAGGAGGAAGGGAAGGAACTGTAAGAAAAACAGTACAGACTGGGGTTGCAGTGAGTGGGCATGGTCCAAATCACTGTCCCTGCACTTCCTTAGTGGTCACCTCAATTTCTGTAAAAATTTAAGCATTGATTAGAAAATAAGTTTTGTGGCCGTATTGACATTAGGAAATTTGGGTTAAAGTTTTCCACTGTTGCTATCGATGGATGAGCTCCAGTGGAAGAAGCAACAGTGGGCACGCTGTTGTAGACAGTGCTCCACGAAGCCACCAGCGCTTTAAAGCACTGTGTGATTTAGCCCTGCTCAAAGTGGGTTTACCTAAAATGCAAGTGCTACTGGGCCCTGTCTCTACCCATGCTCCTATTAGGAGTAGTGATGGTGGGAAACGTAGATACAAATGTCCTAGGTCCTACTGGAGACAAGGTCTCTGATTGCAAATAGACAAGAACCAGTGCAGTGCAATTAGAGCCCGAGTCAGTCTATTGCAGTTAAAACGAGTCTTCAGGCCCTTCAGGGCATGTCTATATTGCAGCTGGGAGCACACCTCCCAGCTTGGGTAGTGAGATTCGCATTAGGTTAGCTGGAGCTAATGCGCTACAAATAGCAGTGTGGTCATTGCGGTATGGGAGGCAGCTTGGGGCTAGTGTGGACTCAGTGGGTCAGATGTGCTTGGACTTGGTCAACTAGCCTGAACCGCTGCCCATGCTGCAATGTCCACACTGCTATTGTTGGAGCACTAGCTCAAGCGAAGCTAGTGCAAGTCTGTCTGCCTGGGCTGGGAGGCACACTCCCAGCTGCAGTGTAGATGTAACCTAAAGGGCTTGATCCAATGACCATGGCAGTATCTCCATTGACTTCAATGGGCACTGGATCAGGTCTTTACTTATTTTGTAAATAGACAACCAGCCTGGAAATAATAGTGCTCAGAGAGGTGAACTTCACCACTTATCTCACTGGTGAGTTAATCCTGATAGATAATTTAAATATCCATGTTGATATCTCTTTCACTGCAGATCATTTTAGCAGAAATGGGTTTATCCCATGTGGCTGGATATAACGAAGTTATAGTTGGCAGAGGCCTTCTAGTCCCTCTCCAGCCAGTGCAGGATTGTCACTATAGTACAATAGTTTTTAACCTTTTCTAAGCACAGATTCTCCCTTCTATCTAGCCAGAATTAAGCTCAGACCCACTTCCAATTTAGTAATATGGGAAGGACACCATTGTTGCCACTTCTTGACAGCTGTTTGTGACCCCCATGTTGAGAACCTGGCTACAGTATATTTGTTCAGTCTGGTTCAAATGGCTTAGCTGGTTTTTCATCAGTTCCTTTGAGACAATATTCCAGCTGACTGGATCTCAGCAGGATGACAATTTCCTGACTTTTCCTACATTTTTATTTTGAATTCACCCCAACCCTCCTATCAAACCTAGTTTTGTGTCTGGGCACCTCCCATCCTCCTAACCAGGGAATATGAGACCAGTTTTAAAATACAGACAAGCTATAATTGATTATTTTCAATGGCATTTAAAAACCCCGCTGCCTCCCATTTTTGTTCTCTTATCTCTTGTTATGATATAACATGATATAACATCTCTTAAATGTTACAAACTTATAATACTTGTATTTGATTTTTTTTTCTTTTTTTAAACACACTCTAACTTAACTCCAAATGATAAACCACTTTTTCCATGCTTAGCATATTCATCACACTGTCTCTTTCTCAGCCTCTGGATTTGCATGCAAGAAATCTGTGTGCGTGTTAATGCAATTTCTCACTGAAGCCAATAAAATCCTTTCCCATAGGAGAAAGGAGCGAGAGATACACAGTGATCCTTCTGTATATATTTCTTAAAATGTGTAAGATGCTCATATACCCCAGCGATATGCATGGAAATAAATACCTATCTGGATTACATAGAGAGGTTTGTCTTCATGAGGACTGCAGGATCAGGTGTTTTTTGAGCACTGCCATGCTTGATATGATATCTGTTTTCTCAGGGCTTGACTAAAATGAGATTTGCAGTTGCTTGCTTATCACCCTTGAGAATCAGGCCGATTATGTTTTAAATGTATATGGTGCTGTCAGTGTCAATAGAGGTCAAACATGGTACTCTATTTGAACTCTATTCAAATTTCCAGGCTTGCTGGATATTTCTGCTAAAATGATCAACAGTAACATAGTTAATAAAGTTTGATTGCCAGTTGTCACTATTAGGTTTCAGAGTGAACAGTGGGGCAATTCAACTCTTAGAGTTTCTGGGCCTGATTCTCTACTGCCTTGCACCTTGCGCAATCATTATGGCAAATCAAGCCTAATGCAGCTGTCTGACTAATTAAAGACTCAGACAGACAGCACAGTATAAGTTTAAATTTGTTTCATATACTAAAGCCTTTCTTTGCAAACATGAAACCTAAACATTCTTTATTTTTAAAGAGCATTATAATTCTACAGAAATTGCTGTGTACGCCGTAAAAGTATTGATCAAGTGTTTCACTGCATATGGGTTCAGTCCATCGTCTGACCAGGGCCACGTCTCTGTACTGAAAGCCTGAATTGACCTGTCTTCATTAGGGAAAATGTGAATTGGTGTAATTAATATAGACAGTCCCTCAAAGGTACAAGTGAAAAACAGCAAAAGGCGAGAGAGAACAGGGTTATGGCCACTGAAGTGTGAATATTTCACAGAATACCTGCGTTTTTAATAGTTTTCTTTTGTGAAATATAACTATATAGGTTTTGCAAATACACATAAGATATGGATAAAAGAAAGTTTGTGCCAACAAGCTTGGAGACTGTCTCATTAATATAATATTCTTAAAAAAAATCAAGTTAGAGGAAGATTAAATACATACCCTAAATTATAAACAAAGTGTTATAGAGAATTAAGGCTGTTAACGTAATTTTGTACAGAACATAAATGCAAAGGGCATTTGACTGTGACAGCTGAAAAAAATAGTTCACAATCACATCAGCTTTTGCAGACTGAACTGTTACTATAATTCACAGGAAAATAAACCAATGACTAAACTTTTTTTTTTTTTTTGGTGGCTTTTATAACAAGTTTTTATAAACCTAGTAATATGGTCAATAACAGTGAGCCAAATTAATCCCTGGTCTAACGCCAATGAAGTCAATGGAGTCACACCAAAAATGGAGCTTGGCCCACGTATTCTAGAAATAAGGGGTCACACATTTTATTGCTTCTGTAGTCCAAGCATGTTGCCCACACCAGGGGCTCCCTGCATCTTTCCATTCTCTCTGCCCTCCAAACCAGGCCTCGCTGTAACTCTGCAAGTTAGTGATTGGCACACTCAACCCCTCTGCTCTGAGAGTCTCCATGGAGTGTCCAGCCCTTGGTCAACTAGACACTCACAGTATTCATAGATCCGTTGCTTCCAAAGAAACAGTATGCCCCAGCTGACCAGTTCCACCTCAGATCACTGCTCCACTTAACCCACAGCACTTAGGTATTTTTATAGAGAAAACAAGTATAAATGTATTTAACAAAGAATAGAAATTTAAGTGATAGCAAGTCAAAGTATTGGAAACAAATGGTAACATATAAAATAAAATCATAGCACGCATTCTAGAACCTAGACTTACTTAGATACTTTCTTGTCTTAGGCTATGTCTACACTGCGCACCTTACAGTGGCACAGCTGTGCCGCTACAGCCTTGCCACTGTAAGGTACGCAGTGTAGCTGCTCTTTGTCAGCAGGAGAGAGCTGTCCTGCTGACAAAATAAAACCACCCACAATGAGCGGCAGTAGCTTTGTTGGCGGGAGACCGTCTCCCACCATCAAAGCGCTGTCCACACCAGTGCTTTCCATCAGTAAAACTTTGTTGGTCAGGGGTATGTTTTTCCACACCCCTGAGTGACGAAAGTTTTACAATGAAAGTGCAGTGTAGTCATAGCCTTACAGAGCAGTGCTCACCCAAAGTTCTTCCCATGTTTTACAGCCACGCTTGGCTGTGATCTTCCGTATGCTTCATGCAGTCAACTTGTCTCCTTGATGAAAGATCCCAGGTGTCTACACTCCCAGGTATCTCAGAACAATCCATTGTCTGTATTCAGAAGCAGGATGCCCCCTTGCTGGTGGTTTTTTCCTGTATATTCCTTCCTTGTAGATTTCTCTATCTGTGAATCAGCATCTGTCTGAGTGTGCAAATAGGCATAAATTGTGAGGCACACAATATACAATGCCCAGACAGGGAGATAAGTGTCTGTGCCCCCTCCACCCCCAGTGTGAAAAGAACCTGTCTAAGATATGTCACCTCCTGGTCACCTGTGTTATGAGCATAATTTTCAGTACAGACACCCAACTCCTTAAATGTGTGTTATGATCTGTACGTACAATTCACAATGAGTATGATGACCAGTGGGCTACTGGCTCTCGGTAGAGACCTCACATGCCACCCTGTAATGAATCATTATGCACATATCTATCCCAGGGGATCCCTGTAAAATCTTATGCGCTCCCTGTGCCCTCTGCCAACTGGTATCATGAAGTTCCTGGGTCACACAGGGTTCTGTGTACCCCTCCCCATTTGCCCCTCTATCACATGCTAAGGGCTCTGTGTCCCTCATTTCCATTGTGACTGCTCCTGGCTTAGGCAATACCTATACTACGGGGACTACAGTGCCATAGCTAACCCCTACTTGTGACAGCCTGTACTGATGGAAGGGGTTTTTCTGTTGCTATAGATATATCACTCCCTGAGTGATAGTAGCTCGGTCAATGGGAACATTTCTTCTGTCAACCTCACTGTGTCTAA
Organism: Chrysemys picta bellii; assembly: GCF_011386835.1. Classification (NCBI taxonomy): domain Eukaryota; kingdom Metazoa; phylum Chordata; order Testudines; family Emydidae; genus Chrysemys; species Chrysemys picta. The sequence continues at coordinate 75,353,611 of NC_088792.1, forward strand.
ACTAGGGGTGAAGTCAGCATAGCTGTGTTGCTCAGAAGTGCGGGATTTTCCCACTCCTGAGTGCTGTAGCTATGTCAGTTTAAGGCTACGTCTACACTCCAGCAGCTGAAGCGGTGCAGCTGCGCCACTGGAGCGCTTCTGATGAAGACATTCTAAGCCGATGGTAGAGAGCTCTCCTGGTGGCTTAATAACTCCTGTCTCCATGAGAGGCGATAGCTGTGTTGTCAGGAGAAGCTCTCCCACCGACATAGCACTGTCCACACCGGTGCTTAGGTCGGTATAACTTACACTATTCACACCCCTGAGCGATGTAAGTTATACCGAAGTAATTAGTAATGTAGTCATAATGTAGCCTGAGTTTTAAATGTAGACTGGGCTTTAGCTTACCTATTTTTCAAAAGCCCTTTTTATTTCCTTTCTTTCTGTCTGGAAGTTAAGTCGTTTTGAGTGTCAACATTTTAAGCTCCACTGGGAGGATGGGCAGAGCTGAGATGGGAGATGTTCTGCTAGCAGGTGTTAATGGCTGTCATCAACCAATTCTTTGATTTATAGAAAATTACAGACCTGGCTGAAGCTGATGGATCTGGTAGCCAGATGCCATAATGAGTTCTGTATGGCTACCATTTCCCCATTCTGTTTTTCCAATTTTCACTGAAATTAATAGGATTCTGCCCTTTGATGGCTAGAATATTCTCTGAAATTTTGGAATTGACTGGATGTGGTGTGCAAAAGTTAGCCCATTACAACCAGTCAGCCGAGAAATGCCATCAAGTTGAGTCTAGAGGCTCTCACTGTACTCAGCCAAAAGAAAGTCTTATCATTGTCATTATGTACCAATCTTATTAAAATGTAGTTTATGAAAAAATACTTGTTTCAAAGGTGATAATGAAATTGATCACTCTTGAAAGCTTGATTGTGGAATTTGCTTGGGTAATGCAGGTTTAATGTCCCTCCCGCCTCTCGAACTCCTATGGGCTGCAATATTGTATATGTAAATTTAAATCATCACTTTCCCCATATCCATTTCTGTACCTTTAAAATAGGGGTTTGAAATCATGTTGGTCCTATTGTCCTACATGAAATGTGTTTTAGAAACTCAAAGTTGTGTCTGAATATGGAAACGAAGGGTATGTTCTTCACTATAAAACTTTAATGGAGTTTGTGACCAGTTCCTGACATTGTTGAGTCTAAGGCTGTATCTATATTACCACTTTCAGCACTAAAACGTTAGTCATTCAGGGGTGTGAAAAAAACACACCCCTGCGTGACAAAAGTTTTAGTGCTGAAAAGCGCCAGTATAGACAGCGCTTAATCGCTGGGAGCTGGACTCCCAGCGATAAAGCTACCACTGCTCATTCCGGGTGGGTTTTTTATTGCCGGGAGAGCTGTCCTCCGGCAATAAAGCGTGACTATACTGCCCATGTCACAGCGCGGCCGCAGCAGCACTGCCACGGCTATGCTGTAACATGGGGCAGTGTAAACATACCCTTAATTTAGTTTGTGTCAGCCATATTGTGTGTAAATACTTTGTTAGTAAGTGTGGCAGGTAACTATATGTCACCTTTGCAGGCAGCTGTAACCAGGTTGAAACCCTATTTTTTGTATAGAAATGATCCTATGGTCAGAGTTACGCAGAAGGTCAGAAAAGATGCTGAGGCTAATGGGGGAGCAAATGGATATGATAAAGCGTCTGTTGGAGCTGCAGGAAAGCCAACAAGAGCACAGACCCCCACCACATCCACTGTATAACCGCCTACCCTCCTCCCCATATTCCATAGCCTCTTCACCCAGATGCCCAAGAACACGTGGGGGGGGGGGCTCCAGGCACCCGCCACTCCACTCCAGAGGCTGGCCGAGCAACAGAAGGCTGTCATTCAAACAGTTTGATTTTTAGTGTGGCTACAATAAGCAATGTGGCCGTGTCCTTCCCTCCTTCCCCATCCCACCTGGGCTACCTTGTCCATTATAGCATTTAAAAAAAAATTAATAAAGATGGTTTCAAAAAAATGGTTACTTTATTTCGAAGGGGGGAGGCTGGTTGCCTTACAGGGAATTAAAATCAACAAAGGGGGTGGGTTTTCATCAAGGAGAAACACACACAACTGTCACACCGAAGCCTGTCCAGTCATGAAACTGGTATTCAAAGCCTCTCTGATGCGCAGCGCATCTTGCTGTGCTCTTCTAATTGCTCTGGTGTCTGGCTGCTCAAAATCAGACGCCAGGTGATTTGCCTCAACCTCCCACCCCGCCATAAATGTCTCCCCCTTACTATCACAGATATTATGGAGCACAGAGCAAGCAGCAATAAGAATGGGATTGTTGGTTGCGCTGAGGTCTGACCAACAGCGCCAGCGAGCTTTTAAACGTCCAAAGTCCCATTCTACCAGCATTCTGCACTTACTCAGCCTATAGTTGAACTTCTCCTTACTACTGTCCAGGCTTCATGAGCCATGGGAACAAGGGATAGGCTGGGGTAGATGCAACCGCGTGGTGCTGCGGGCTGGGAGAGCAGCCTGAGGCAGAAGCCTCCAGCTTGCAACAGCAGCGGTGACGGTGAGCTGAGCAGGCTCCATGATTGACGTGCTATGGTGTTTCCATGGGTAACCCAGGAAAAAAAGGTGTGAAACAATTGTCTGCCGTTGCTTTCACGGGGGCAGGGAGCGACTGATGACATGTACCCAAAACCACCCCCGACAATGTTTTTGCTCCATCAGGCATTGGGAGCTTAACCCAGAATTCCAATGGGCAGCGGAGACTGCGGGAACTGTGGGATAGCTACCCACAGTGCACTGCTCTGTAAGTCAATGCTAGCCATGGTAGTGAGGACGCACTCTGCCGACTTAATGCGCTTAAGGTGGACGTATGCAATCGACTGTATAAAATCGATTTCTAAAAATCAACTTCTATAAAATCGACCTAATATCATAATGTAGACATACCCTAAGTGTCAGTAGATAGAGCCACCTTGATCTCTTGGCCCTACCTTCTCCACTGGATTCTCTCTACGCTGTTTGCATTCCCCATCCCCCTGCAACAGGACAGAAGGTGTAGAGGAAATTCTGCTCTACAAGTTGCATTAACTCCCACACAGATTTCCTGTCAGAAATCCACCAGGGAAGCCAGCCACAGACAGCAGCTGTTCTCCAGCTTTGCCTCCTTTCCACATCTGCAAACATACCAGAGTCTCCATCCTGCTTTGGAGAAGCTTTTCAGGCTCAGGAAAGCAGGGAGAGGTCGCAAGCATGCCATGGAGTTTACTGTTCCCCCTTCTCCATGCTCCTTTTCATTCTTGCTCTCTTCTGTCAGCACAAGCAGAAGGAAGCATCCAGCACTTGGAAATATCTAATGCATTTCGTTTTATATTGTTCGGTTGAAGACAAGTCACAGGAGTAAATTGGAACAGCTTGAAAGAAAACTCCCAACAGCCCTCAAGACAAGAATGCATGTTCCCCATACTGAACAAGTCTTGCAGTATTAATTTACGACTGTTTCTTTTAAACTTCATCTGGCCATAAGCTGCAATAGAGTCTCAGGCCTCACTGCATGGGTGGCGGGTGAACTGTGGGCTTGGGGATGCTAGTCCCCATCCCATCCCTTCTGCCCAAGGCCCCACCCCTCCAACTCCCCTACCCCTGTGGCTGCCAGCCTCCCCTCCCCAGCCCCAGAGCACCGGGTGGGTGGGCAGTGTGGCCCCAAGCCCCAGTGTGCCAGGTTGGTGGGTGGGTGGCGTGCTCCCCTCCCATAGCTCCAGAGTGCCGGGCAGGAGGCGTGGGCCCCCCTCAGCCACAGAGTGCTGGGTGGGCGGGCAGCACAGCCCCTCTCCAGCCCCAGAGTGCTGGGTGGACGGGCGGCCCCCAGCCTTGGAGCACCGTGTGGGATGGTGGGGTGAGCACCAGCTCCAGCTACCTGGAGTCCCTGGCTGCTGGCTGGCCCACACTAGCCCCAGTCCCGGCCATGGGAGAAGAGCTGAAGCAGAGCGTGGTGGGAAGCAGGAGGGGACCTGAGGGCAGAGCACGAGTGGGGCCACGCAGGGCTGTTTGCCTTTTTCCAATCGTCCAGGACCTCCCCCAATCCCCACAAGTTTTCAAAGATAATGACCAATGGCTCTGCAATCTCATCAGCCAATTCCCTCAGCACGCTCGGCTGTAGGAACTTCAATATCTATGATCAGATTTCTCATGGCTTGTTGGATAAGGGCTACGAATGGGACACACAGCAGTGCCATGTGTGAGGCAGGTGTACCAGAAGGCAAGGGAATCAAACCATTGCTCTGGTGCTGTGTTGAAGACCTGCCACTTCTATAAGAAGCTGGACACCATCCTTGGAGGCAACCCACCTCCACCACTGCAGCCTCAGTAGGGGCTGGAGATGTTGGACAGTGGACTCAACAATGAGGATGAAGTCGTGTATGAGGAGGTCAAGTTGGAGGACCATGTGCAGCACATGGGATATGGGCGGCGGATATAATGGTCCAGGGGAGGCTAAGCCTCTCCTTGCGCAGCTGCTGCCGACCCGCTGCTGGACATCTGGGCGTGGTGGCCCCACCTGCAGTCCACCTCTTCCCCTTCCTGCTCCACCCCTTCCGAAAGGCCCACATGGCCTGCCACTGCCTGGTGAGAGTAGGGTGACCAGACAGCAAGTGTGAAAAATCGGGACAGGGGATGTGGGGGCAATAGGTGCCTATATAAGAAAAAGCCTCAAAAACCGGGACTGTCCCTATAAAATCGGGACATCTGGTCACCCTAGGTGAGAGTCCCTCCTCTCCTCCACTCCACCCTCCCTCTCTGGAGGTTCCCACTACTCGCCATAGATGAAATGCAGAGTTGGCTGCCTATTTTGTATCCCTTTTACATCTCTTTTCTATGCAGCGGTTCTGAGCTCTTAATTTTAATGTTTTACTTTTATAATATCTTGACTTCCACTACAGTTGTTCCTGTCTCTCCAAAGCAGGTCCCAAATTTGCTCTGGTGCAGGGCAATGGCATTACATCAACAGAGAATTTGGCCCTAGGTTTGCAATGCCAAACAAAACAAAGCAGACATTGAATCCACAGACTGCTGCAGTTCCCCTCATTCTTATCCAGACACACCTGGCATATCTCTTGTCCCTCAGTACAAAGAACGTCACTCCGAATTACCTCTCACAAACCAGTGTTTTCTCAGACATAAAACCTGTCACTAACACAATGAGTATAATGTATAGGAAAAGGGTAGTATTACTTTAAATAGTTTGGGAGTCCTCTAATGGTGCTCACCCTGTGCTTGTTTTAGAAGCTGCCAGAAACCAATCAGAGCAGAAGTACTGTCTATAGCTAGGCCTTGCAGGCTTGTGTATAGTTAGCACAATGGTTTAGGAAGGATCAGTGGGCAAAAGGGATGTGGGAATGGCACATGTAAAAAATGGCATTACCTGTTTCTCAGTTAATAAGAAGAAAATGATCTTGTATGCTTATGGATCAATGTTCTAACAGATAAAGTGCATGGTGGGGTATTAGTTGGTGTCTGCTACGGACCATCAAATCACACTAGGGAACAGGATGACTGGCTCCTTATGTATCTATCTACAATGTGAAGGGAAAAAAGCTGTGTGATCATTGGGGAGTTCAATTTGTGTGTCATATGTTGGAGGTCCCATGCTGCCAGTACTAAAACATCCTTGGCATTTCTATATTTTATAGATGACTATTTCCTAACTCAAAAAGTATTGCATCCTCCACAATGGAATGCTATATTAGACCTCATCTTGACTGATAAAGAGGAACTCATCACAGAACTAAAAATTAATGGTAGCTTAGGTACAAGTGATCATGAGTTGATTATATTTATAATGCGCAAACAGAAGAAAGAAAGCTTTAAAAGGGCCAGTTTCATAAAGCTGAAAGCAATCTGACAATAGAAAAAAGGAATACCAAGACTAAATAAAACAATAAAGAATAAATGTAGATTAGCAAAGACTGCATAGTTGAATGAGAAACCCAAAGAAACTGGATATTGGAATTGGAAATTTTAAAGTCAAGACTGGATGTTTTTCTAAAAGATTTGTTGCAGGAATTATTTTGGGGAAGTTCTAAGGCCTGTGTTATGCAGGAGGTCAGACTGGATTCTCACAATGATCCCTCTGACCTTGGAATCTATGGAATCCCCTACTTGTGTACACATATTTGTGCTAGTTCTCATTGAACTAGCGCAGGTTTAAACAGCAGTGTAGCCATGGTAGTGGCTGTGGAGGCACGGCTGAGCCATGTTGCGTCCACCCCTACCTAAAACCAGTGGGTATATACTCAGCATGTGCCTCTGCAGTCACTACCCATGCTACCATGTCTACACGAGCAGGGGATCACACCCTTACCTCAAAGTGTAGATACAGCCTATGGATTGAACATGATTATTTGGGACCTATCTGTGCCCATGTGGTTTCTCATCTTATCACTGTTGGGTAAAAAGCGAAAACACAAAAGTGAATTGGTATACATTGTTTTTATATTAAATTGGAACTCTCTGGGCTTGAGTCTCTACCTTCTCACACTTGGTGTAGTCATGTTAAACTGTGAAAAATGACTACACAATATGCAAGGCAGTGGAGAACCAGGTTTGCAATGGATTCCAAACAATTCCCTTATCCTGACAGCTTCCATAATTGCATGTTTATGACTGGTTTCCATGTATGTGCGGAGGGAATGAAGCTAAAAACATTCACATAATATTGGTGTTTGAAGGAACCTGCTAAGTAAAAATAGGGTTCATGCTCTTTTTTATTTCTTTATGATGGATACAGAAGTAAAGAAGTCTTGATATGTGTGTAGGTATCCCCCACCCCTCTATGGGGGAAGGCTATTTTGGGGGGGAAATGTTTTTCTGGGTGCTTTTTGACATTAGAATATCAGCTAACCTAAGGATGTGATGGATTCTTTGTCACCTGAAATCTTTAAATCCAGGCTGGATGTCTTTCTAAGAAATATTTTCTAGATCGGCCAAAAATTATGGGTTTGAGGAGGAACTTCTGAGTGATATTCTAGAGCCTGCGTTGTGCTGCCAGTCAGACTAGATGGGCTAAATGGGTATTAACGAACAGTATAGTCAATGGGACTTACACATGTGTTTAAGTCCTTTTTTGAATCAAGGCCTCTCTAAATTGCATGCACCTCTACTTATTAACTTGATTGCTGGTTATAAAAACACTTGTGGTTTGTTTGGATTCATTGATTTCTGTGACAACTCATATTATCGGTTTCTCTCTAACTAAGTGGGGGCATTTCATGTTTCTTAAAGTATTCAGCAGTATTATCACTGCAGCTTGTCAATATGTTGTCTCTGCCAACAGCACATCCCCCAAGTTCCTGTCTCTGATCTAATTTTCCATTTATGGCAAAGGAAATTGAGATGCCAAGTATTGTACATTGGAATTACTGTTTATTATATGTTAATTGCCATCACTGCACTCATGTTTTGCACCAGTGTGGAGCCCTTGAGTTAGATACAATCAGATGTATCCATTTAAAAAATATATATCTTATATGATCACTAATGTGCTAAAGCTTGATTCAAGTTCTGCACAACAGTGAAATTATTAAAGTTTACTAAGTGTTGCTATTTTGGCCCAATTCATTGTCAGCTCAAGTCAATGAAAAGATCTGCATCCACTTCTCTGGGCTTTGGATCAGCCCCTGTAAGACTCATGAATTGTGTGATGGGGCAGTGGGGGAGGCGAGGGGAAGTATGTTGGATAGGAGTGAATTAAAGTAAGAAATAGAGTTTTTCTTCTTAGTATTGTTATTTTAAATAGTCCCAAGGATGAACCTCCGAATCAAAATTCTAATACACTGGAATGTCTGGAGTCAGAGCTGATGATACCAGGGCAGTGAATACAGCATTGTATTTTATTTTAGGTGAATTCCTCTACCACCACTGGGAAAAGAATGGAACAAGTTGGAAAACAAAGTGGAGAGGCGGGAAGGATCAAATTCATAGCATAAGCAAATACTCTACAAATCGTCAGGAGACTGACTAGATGGCCACAAAGAGATTTTGTCGAGGGTTTTATACAACTAAAATCAATTCATCCACTTTATCTGTTTTGAACATCCTGGAGATGCAACTAAAGATGTCACAAATGGTTACAGTTGCCTGGAAATCTTCAAGGTGTCAATTGACCATATTTTTAGGTGCAGGAATGTTACATGGACACACCACAGTTTTGCCAGTGATTTTTTTAAAAAACAAATGGACTCAGAAATCTACAAGGGAATAAAAATATCATGAGAGTGAAGCTGAGTTGAAGCAGGGTAACTCAAAATCAATATTTTGCTTTTAAACTCTTAAGAGGAGGCCCAGGAGGGCTGCACTCATTTTGTCCTCCTTACTTATTATCCTCAGAGGATTGGCTGAAAAGTGACAAGACTACTCCATACTTACAGCTAGGACATTCCTCACTAACAAGCCACTTGTTAGAATACTCAGCTCCTGCTTTATCTCCTAACAGGGGCTTTCACTAACTGTATCAGAGGATGGTAAAGTCAAAGTTTAAAAAAAATGTCATTTTGGAACTCAGCTGCCGCACGCAGGGCCGGCTCCAGGCACCAGCTTAACAAGCAGGTGCTTGGGGCGGCCAAGGGAGAGGGGCGGCACGTGTAGCAATTCGGGGCGGCAGGTCCCTCACTCTAGGAGCGAAGGACCTGCCTCCGCTGATCGCAGCTTTTTTTTTTTTTTTCAAATTGCCGCCGCCGGTCGCGATTGCGATCGCGGTTTGTTTGTTTTTTTTGCTTGGGGCGGCAGAAATGCTGGAGCCGGCCTTGGCTGCATGGGTATCATTGACTAATGTTTTACTTTAAACATAGAGAGGCTTGTTTTCCTGTTGGTGCACTACTGCACATGCATGTTGAATACACCATAGCCACATACATATTAGGACATGACAGTGCTGAAAGGGAACAGACCTTCAGCACCAGCCCTACAATTTGAGCTCAAGGAGTAAGTTGTAAGTAGCAAATTGTAATAGTGGATAGGGCCAGCCCATAAGAGGAAAGATAACCACATAACCACAGTAAGACAGTGTATTCCATACTGTGCTATTAAAAAAATGTATTTAGATTGCATGCTTTTTGTCTATTACTTTGTGTTTGTACAGTGCCTAGCACAATGGGGCCCCAATTTTGGTTGGGACTTGTAGGCACTATTGTAATATAAGTTAAATGAACAAAGCTAGTGCTGAGTTCACGTCCCATCTGGGGTGCCATTTTGTAATTCATGATGGCATAGACATGCACAGGGGAAAGAGGGTATCGCTGGGATATGTCCACAGTGATTTCAGGCTGTTAGAATGGTTCTTTGGGGCTTTATGCAGCTGGACCTAAATTGTAGCAGCCCAGTAACTGGATGTTCCCAGGCCCAGGGGGATACAAAGTGTAGCTTTCGACCATCTTTACCTTCCTGTAGCTAGTGTGTCTCGGTCACACTAGGGTTACCATATTTTGTGCCTCCAAATGGAGGACACTCCACGGCCCCCGGCCCTGCCCCCAGCCCCGCCCACACCCCCGCCCCAACCCCATCCCCTCCCCAAAGTCTCTGCCCCCTCCCCTGCTTCCCGCGAATATTTGATTCGCGGGAAGCCTGAAGCCTGAAGCAGGTAAGGAGGGTGTGGGGGGAGGAGGCGCGGCCCAGGCTGGCCCCCCGGCGTTTCCAGCCTGGGTCAGCTCGGGCCCTGGGGTGCCGGCCCCGGCCGACCACCCCCGGCCCGCCCAGCACTGCCGGCCCCCGGCGGCCCAGCGCACCCCCCGGCTCCCGGCCCCGGCTCCTCGGCTCCCCGCCCCGTGGGCCTGGCTCCCTGGCTCCCCAGCTCCCCGCGGGCCCGGCTCCCCGCCGGCCCGGCTGACTGGCTCCCCGCGGGCCCGGCTGACCGGCTCCCCGCGGGCCCGGCTCCCCGTGGGCCCGGCTGACCGGCTCCCCGGCCCCGCGGGCCCGGCTCTCCGTCCAGCCCCGCGCCCGGCCCAGCACTGTGACCCTGGCCCGGCACTGCGCCCCTGGTTCCCGGCCCGGCACCATGCCCCCGGCCCCGCACTGGCCCCGTCCCCGCACCGCCGGCCCCGGCCGAGCACCACCGAGCCCTCCCGATTTTCCCGGACATGCCCGGCTTTTGGGGATTTCCCCCCGGACGGGGATTTGAGCCCCCAAAAGCCGGACATGTCCGGGAAAATCCGGACGTATGGTAACCCTAGGTCACACCATCCCATCTGACCTGAGGGCTACAGGACCAAAGCATTTCATTGTGATTTTACAAACTAAATAAAAACATTTCAGTGCACAACCATGGTCTGAAAGGAGAGACAATCCCTAAAAAGTGGGGTGTGGGTATGATCCCCTTATTACTGCACCAGGGGGAATGCAGCAAATGGAGATTTGAAAAATAAGAGTCTTGTGTAGACAAAGCCTATGAAAATAAAAGAGTTTAACAGGCCTCGTCTCTCCCTAAAACTTCCCACCACTGCTTCTGCCGGCTTAATCCTGCCACCCAACAAAAAAATGACAATGTGGGAAGGATGCCTGGGAAAGGGTTAGCTGATCATCTCCTTAAGGCATTGGGGGGGAGTATGCAGAAGACAGCAGTAAAATTTTCAAAAGTGCCTCAGTGGGTGGTTCCTGTTGGGAGGAGGAATATTAGGGAAGGGAGAGGAAAATAAACTTGCAGTTTCAATTTTGGGTATTCTGTGGAGACAGCCAAAAATCCAGAATCACCATAAACATAGACTGAAAGAGCCATTTCATTTTAATCCCCTATTTTCATTCCCTCATTACTTTCTCTGATTTCTTCCTTGTTTAGTATTTTTGGCTAATTAAAAAAAACCCAAAACCCCGCATAAGGGATTTTTAGCTGATGTGAGGATGGATCAAATGTGAGTCCTTTAAAAATCTTAAGATACCTTTTTGCATGTGGATAACTCAAAAATGGTTTCATGTTTGATTTTGAAACCTATGGAATTAGCCCTCAGAAAGGACAAGTGCCTTTGACATAGATTAATGGAAAAAAAGACATTACTGATTGAAAATGGGCATGGGCATGTACACCACTTCATTTACATTAGTATTTCCAAACAGCTGATGAAATCCTCTCCTTATTGAAGTCAATGGGAGTTTTGCCATTGACTTCAATGGGTCCAGAATTTCATCTTCTGAGTGCACGTCCCCAAAGAGATCTGTGTTAGAGTGAGCAAATCTTTGGACATCCTTCCATATCTGCATGGAGATCAACACAAAAGCCTGTGTAGGAGGGCTGGTGTGTCTTGGGAATGACTGAATCCCCTTTTGTCATGGTAGTGGAGTTGCTCTGTGATTCCTAATGCGGTCTCAGGACTTAAGGACCTACAGATGTTCAGCCCCCACGCAGGATGGAGAGCTACTGGCATAGTTGGATTTGCATGGTTATGGATTCACCATGATCCTTGTTGGCCCTCCTTCCCCATCAAAACACCTTTGTATTGTTTTCACATATAACTCCCCTCATCTCTATACAACTGTGTTGCATAATACATATCGGCCAGTGTGGGTGGCCTGCAAGGGCATCCTTCATCAGCGAGTACAGAGGAATCACATAGTTCAGATGCTTTCAGAGCCTTCCATATCAAGGGGATGGGTGTGTGTGTGTGTTTAGGATCTGACCCTTGTTTGTATTCAAAAATCAGTAAAAAACATGAAGCTTTGCACATTTTCAGAATGCACTATTCTCCCAGTGGTGTTGCACACTGTAGATTTTCAGCATATTGGATCAGGTAGTTCCTCCTGTTGTTACTCAAACCATTAGCTTCTGTGTGGTGTCAGAAACCTGGATATCCAGAAAGCTGCACCAAAACTCTACTTTCGGCAGCACAAAAGAGCTGTTGTTTTTCCCTTCAGCTTTGTTCTTTCTTCTGCACATTTCCAGTATTACAACTGTAATTGACATCCTTTTTCTTGCTGGTAAAGACAGCTCATACAATATAGTATTTCATCTGTCTATATGGACAACATATAGGTCCTGATTTTGAATTGTACTCCTGTTTTATGCAAGTGTAACTCCATTGAAATCAATAATGTTTCACTGGCATAAAATAGGAGTAATGCATTACACAAGAAAATAAGAGCTGCCATACTGGATCAGACCAATGGTCCACCTAGCTCACTATCCTGTCTTTGACAGTGGCCATGCCAGAGCTTCAGGAAGTGTGTGCAGAACAGGGCAATTTTGGAATGATCCACCCTGGCTTCTGTCAGTCAGAGGTTAAGATGCTCCAAGCCTGGGGTTGGACCCCTGACCATCTTGGCTAATAGCCACTGATGGACCTACCCTCCATGAACTTATCTAGTTCTCTTTTGAACCCAGTTATACTTTTGGCCATTACAACATTCTAAGACAATGAGTTCTACAGGTTAATTGTGCGTTGTGTGAAAAAGTACTTTCTCTTGTTTGTATTACACCTGCTGCCTATTAATTTCATCAGGTGACCCCCATTTGTGTGTGTGTGTGTGTGTGTGTGTGTGTGTGTGTGTGAGAGAGAGAGAGAGAGAGAGAGAGGGTAAATAACACTTCTCTATTCACTTTTTTCAGACCATTCATGATTTTATTGACCTTTATCATATTCCCATTTAGTCATCTCTTTTCTAAACTGAACAGTCCTAATCTTTTAAGATTACATAGTGGGATTATGATATTTTCTGTTTTGTTTTCTATCCCTTTCCTAATAGTTCCTAACATTCTGGTAGCCTTTTTGACCATTGCTATGCACTGAATGGAAGTTTTCAGAGAACTATCCACAGTGACCCCAAGATCTTTTTCATTGGGTAATCCAGATCCCTATCTTCCAAAAAGGATGAGGTAGGCCTTTCTGTGTGTCAGTGCCTGAATTTAATTTGTTTTAAAAAAATTCTACTTGAATATACCTGGGGTGAAATATTGGACTCGTTGATTTCAATTGGGACAGGATTTCAACCCGGGTGAATGTGTTGGCCACCTCAGCAAAACACTTCAGTCTCTTCATTATCCTAATCAAAGTTGAACCATTTTCAGATGATCCAAAGTTTATAGAGCTAGTTTTTAATTGGAAAGAACTTGCCTTTAGACCCCATAGTTGTTCTTGATTAGGCTATGAAAAATAAAGAAACATTAACTGTCACTTATTAAGAGTTAGCTGGTGAATTATCCGGCAGTCTGCAATTTTTAAATGGAAGATGTTATCATAGGAACGAACAACCCTAGACCAACCATCTTTTTAGAGAAAATTTTGAGAAATAAATTTTGTGGCTCAATCTGTGAATAATCCCATGTGCAAAAACAAGATGTTCATAAAGCTGCACCATTGCTCTCTTAACGATGGCAGTACGACAACTCTGATTTTGGAAATCATTTTTGCAGAGATAGAAAAAAAATCTATAAACATTTGTTGATACTGCAAATAGAAGATGTTTGTTTCTGCTGACAGGGAAAAAAGTGTGTGTGTCGGGGGCGGACATACTCTGCTTTCACTTGCACTGGTGAAAAGTCAAAGAAAATCCATTGAAGGCGGTAGAGCTACACCTGTGTAAAACTGATGTAAACTGGAGGAGAATTAGGCTCAGTAACTGACAACAATAGAGAAAAATACTGATGCTAACACATTTCATTTCAAATAAAAAATTCTGTTCAATTGGCCATGCATCCCTTATGGAAAAAGCAGGTGGTAACGAAACAGCATATGTACTCTTGAGTAACCACAGAAAGGAGGAATTATGGTATCTGTTTATAGGCCTGATTTAATGTCCTTTGAAGTTAATGGACCAGACTCACCGCTGCCCAGAATCTTGTGTAGTCATGTACACCAGCGGAAAGTGAGCACAAAGTGTGTTTAAACTCCACTATTCTAATTTGGCAATGATTTCCACCCACTTTGCACTGTTGTAAATGTCTGCACAAAGTGCAAGTCAGTGGGGAATAGAGCCCAAAGGGAGTTTTCCCATGGACTACAAGGGGAGTTGAATCTGGCCCTATAATCAAACCTATCAGTCTTTTGGGAAATTTCACATACAAAATCTGAGCTACACTCAAATTTTCCTGAGAATTCATTAGTTTGGTTCAAAACAAAATGTCACAATTTCTAGAAAGGAAAACTACTTCTCCAGGGTGGAAAACAGCCAAAGAGTCGAACAAATGGCTTATTTTCATAAAAGAGTTTTTTTCCATTGTAAATGGTAATTTTGTGGAAATCAGTAAAAACAATTCCAGGCAAAACTAGAAAATGTTACTTTGGTGAAATCAGGACACATGATTTTTTGAGTTTGCCTTGCAAGTTTTTATGCCAAAGCTTTTTCCCTTACAAGAAAAAAAGCAAACACATTTACTATGTACACTATCTTTTGGTGAATTGTACTAATGATTAGATCACAGAAACACTGGGCATTTTCCATGCACTTTGTTTATAACACAAAATGTTCTCAGAAATCTGTATAAAATGCCTCTAATGAAAATGTCTACTATCCCCAAAGTATGATTTCTTTTTCTTTTACAATGAGATGGGCATCAGAATTAATAGGGTAGAGGAGACATGGAGATGGCGATTCATTAAAAAAAGTAAAAGATGGCTTTTCTTGTGCAATAAAACGTCTTGTATTTCTAGTAACACTGCCACTGACTTTCAACGCACGATCCTAGAGTCACTGAAATGAAATTCAAACTATTGAAGAGCTTTTTGTTTACCATATTGGTCATGAAGGTTGTGCGTGCTTAGGGGATGTGGGGTGGGGAGGGAGGGAGGAATCAAAGCTTTAAAGTGCACAGACTGGCAACTACAATTGAGACCTTGACCTGTCACATCACACAGCTCCAGTCAGACGAGATGTGACAATGAAATTACATAGCATCCTGCTGAGCACCTACACCCAGGAACTTATCGGTAGGGCGATGGCTGGGGCAGCAACTCAAACCACCAAATCCTTAAATCTCACTCTCTCAAATACCCAGAAGAGCTGCATTTTGGCAATTAAGCTGAGTTTCAAACACACACACACACTTCTTATGGCACATAACTATATAACCAGAAGGACTTTAAAAAAAAAAAAAAAAAAAGGCTATGATTTCCATCTGAAAGTAAAATTGGAAAAACCTCTTAAAGGCTCATATTATGATACTCTCACTCACAAGTAATATTTTACTCCACAACTAATCCCATTGATTTAAATTTGTCCCAAAGTTCTCGTTATAGGTCACTTTTTGTGCCCTAACCTTACATCACACAGCTCCACAATGCAAGCTTCTGGGGCGTGTATTGTAAACAAAGGTAGGGGTGTGTGCCTGTGTATGTATGTGTGTGTGTGTGTTGGTTATAAGTTGTCTTTTTCATCCTGTTTGTCTTTCTGAGACATTTTCTTTTAGTCCCACAGTTGGTGAATAAAAAGGATCTTGTGGAGTCGGATGCTTTTCCATGTTGTCACATTATAGAATAGTTTGGGGTTAATTTTTAAGTGGGGGCACTTATTTCTTAACACTGATTGAATTTTAGAGATTTTTATAGCTAATAGCTACAGAAGATAATACTTGGCTTTTCCATCCCCCTATCAGCTGAGGACCCCAAACAATAATCCTTATTATAGGTAGGGAATTCGCACTATCTTCATTTTGCAGATGGGAAAACTGAGGCACGGGGTCTAAAGTCACATAGCAAGTCAGTGCTGAGCCAGGAACAGAACACAGAAATCTGTCCTGACTTTCAGTCCTGTGTTCTAGCCACTAGACTATATTCCTTCCTTGGAATAGATATCAATTAATTTTTAAACTCAGCATAGCATCTGTTTCCTATTTATTTATTTTTATTACACAACAGCACATAAAAGACCTGTGATTTCATTAGCAGCTTGCATAGTGCAGCTTCTATTGCAATGGTATGGAGAACCTTCTAACCAAAAGTGATATCAAGAGAAATGTCTCATACTAGGAAATGAACTGAAAAACATCTTGAAATTAATCAGGCCCAAAGAAACCTCTCAAACTGTGAAATTAAAGTCTCATCAAAAGCCCAATGAAGTCTATGGAACAATTCTCATTGACTGCCATGGGCTGTGAATCAGGTTCTTAATATAAAAATCAAAGGCACTATCTCCTGCCAATTCAAGTAACTTTCAGACGGGGTTTTGCAATTCCTTTGGAATGCTTTACTCCACCCCCCCAAAGGCTATTGTTGGGGGAGAGAAAAAAAAAGAAACTAAACAAAACAGCTTGTTAACCTACAACTTAAAAGACCTGATTAGGAGTGATGAAAGAATAGCTATTCCAAATGATTTTGCACCCATTAAGTCAATGTCAAGATGCCAGTTCAGCCAAATTTTCCTCTCAGTTACACTGGTGCAAGCCTTTGGAGTTCAATGGGGTTGCACTGGTATAACTGATAAGAGAATGTTGTCCATTGACTTCACTGGAATTGGGAGAAGGCCCTAAGACTTCCAAATCTATCCTTAATTCATCCTTGTTCTACCTACATGTCACAGCACATTCATTATTAATGCCACTTGTAAAATCTCCCACTGCTTGAAGACTTGTCCAGTGACCTGGCTGCAATGGAGTTATATATGGATGGAATGGCAGCCTTAACTTGGAATTCTCTTGCTACTGCTGGTTCGTCTGCCAGATTCATAGTGTTATTTCAATATAATCTTTTCTACTGGATGCAAATGTGGAAAAAAGCAAGTCAGCACAAACAAGTAGAGTATATGGGCTATTAAGTAGGTTAAAAAGAATGTGAATTCAAGCGCCTATTAAAAAAGATCCTGAACCACAATATAAGAAACATTAAAATAGCTAAAAATGAGTCTTTTATTCCAATCTGATTTCTATCCCAATTATATATTAGTCAGATAATGGTATGGTGTCACCTGTTTGGATAAGAGTTCTAAAGGCAAGACTTTAGTTTCCACATTTGTGTGCATACTTGTTGGCAGTGAAATATCTAACAACCTCGTATGCAGATGCAAAGAGGTAGTTAGGCATCCATGCACTAATATCTGTACCCACAAATCAGTGCTGATGAAAAAATGACAACATTTATTTGTGAGTGCTAAATTACACTCATAAAAATGGAAGACATTGCTGAAAACTTGGCTCTCTATTTTTATAAAGTAATTGGTAACTCATTCCTTTTCATTAATCATCATTAACAGACAGAAGAATGACTAGTCAGAATATGCAAAAAGAACAAGAGTACTTGTGGCACCTTAGAGACTAACAAATTTATTTGAGCATAAGCTTTCATGGGCTACAGCCCACTTCTTTGGATGCAACTGTAACTGTAGCCCACGAAAGCTTATGCTCAAATAAATTTGTTAGTTTCTAAGGTGCCACAAGTACTCCTGTTCTTTTTGCGGATACAGACTAACACGGCTGCTACTCTGAAACTAGTCAGAATATAACATGTCCATTTCTTTCTCCTAACACAAGAATAAGGAGCCTTTCAATGTAATCCAAAGACTACACATTTAAAACTTCTAAAATAATTATCTTTTTTTTAAAAAACTCAATGTGTAATTAACCTGTGGAACTCATTGCCACAAGATACCATTATGGTCAAGGATTTACGATAAAAAAAAAGATTAGACATTCATGCATGATTAATGAGAGCAGTCAGCGTTATATTTTATAGGAAGAAAAGTAGGGATATAAACACTCAGGCTTTAAGGCAAAAGAAACCTGTAACTGATGGAAGCTAAGAAGAAAGCCCCCCTATGATCTGTCTATTTTACAACAGTCCACCATAAAGTTTGTTGCACCCTCTTCTGATGCCATTGGCAGAGACAGCAGACTGGGCTAGATGGACTATGTGCCTGATCCTGCAAGGCAACTCCTGTGATCCTTTCCCTTTTTGTGGTTAGGAATTGGAGGGGAGGGGGGAAACAGAATAATTCATTAAGATGGAAGTTAGATTTGGTGGTTCACTTCCATATTTGAACTCAATGCTTGCCTATGAAAAATACAATTCAGTCATCAAAATAGAAATTGCTTGTCTACAGTTATACTAAATATGTGCAACTGCAATATGGCTTTGGTTCAGCTAGCACTTAAACATGTGCCTAACTTTAAATGTGTGGCCTAAGTTACATAAATGTTTAGGCGCTTTGCTAAATCAGGGGCTATATTCACTATTCTCATGGATAAAGACAGGCATATGCCATGTACTCCTAGTACACAATGTTTAATTTCCCTGGGGGAAAATATACCTTGTGGAAATTTCTCTTATCAGACCTTTTATTAGACCCTGCTAGATCTGTGTCCCTTGTGATAGTGATCATATTGGCTGTACTCCAGAAATACTGTGGATGGAGGCAGTGAATAAGCCAGTGCAAGGACCAATTTCAAATGGCTACCTAAGAGCTATCCCCCTGTTTGCATGTTTACTAATGAGTGACTGTGAATAAAATAAAATGGATATTTAAAAATTCAGAATTGCCTATTTTTCACTGTGCTGCTGCATCATATACAATAACTTATCTACCTGGAGATCTTTGTAGTCAGACCCCAATGCTGACACCTTTCCTTCCCACGTTTAATCCTCACCCCACACCACCCACTGTAAGACACAAGCAGAATTAAAATCTCACCCTGCATGTATTTTTCACAGCAACCATTACTTTACTATACGAGAATGCTCACAGTTCATATACTGGGACAGGACAGGCTCTGGACACACCTCACACAAGCAGTCATTCTCCAAGTTGCTTCAGATTTAGTAGCTCCAGCCAACATGTTGTCACAAATTTGCCTATACGTGTACGGGAGTTATTGCTCCTTTATTGTACAGACTAATCAGAACAATCAGGCTAATGTTTATATCCTTTCTGGAGGACGAAACACTAATTCTGACCTTTCATCACTTATTCTGACTACTCATAAAACTCTCAGTGTGTTGAGGGTGACCTAGCATGGCCCTGAGCCAAAGGAAGGGAAGTCTCTCCATATTGTTGTCAGGGTAGATAAGCAGCAGAGCACATGAAAGGGAAGTGCTCCAGGTTTTATGGGCCAGGCAGGCTCAAAAGGGCTCTGCTACTGAGTGAGTTAACATGTACTAATGGAAGGAATAATAACGCGGTCTCATTAGTGAATCTGTGCACCCTAGCACCCTGGAGGGAGGGCTGCTGGGAAACAAACCAACTGCAGCAGCTTCTACTTCCTTTTTTACTGATTTGCCCCGCTCTCTCCTCTGTCTAGTTTGGATCTGTCAGATAGGTCTTAAATGGTTTGGCATTTGATAGAAATTGAAAGCAAATTAATTTGTTCCTTGTGACTGTGATTGACATGGCAATATTTTCCTAAAAATCCACCCTTCTCATTTAATTTCCACCAGTGGCACAGTCTCCTCCTACTCTTGTGCCTCATCATTATTTAAAAAAAGAAAAGAAAAGAAAATCCTAAACAAAACAAACAAAAACATCTACAATTAGCATTCCCTGAAAAGCAATGCTCTCCCATTGGTTTACCATTGGTTAATATTAAGTCACCCCCATCCAAATAGTGCCTGTATATGAACCTGGACAGAATAGAGTTCTATAGTATAAGCTTCCCATATCTTTCCATTGTCTGTTGGCTTCTCAACTCACCCCCATTCTTTTCACTACATATTGGTGACTGAAAGATTCTTTGGCTGGGACCTTTTCTTCTTGTCTAGTATATTCATAGATTTTCTAAGGCCAGAAGGGACCACTGTGACAATCTAGTCTGACCTCTTGCATGACACAGGCCATAGGACTTCTCCAAAATCATCCCTGTTTGAACCAGAGCATAAATGTTTAGAAAAACATTGCCAGCGATGGAGAAATATGTAAAAGGTCATGCCACCAGTGGTGACATTTTGGGCCTGATTTCTGAGCTCACCTGAGTTGGTTCACTAACTGCCCAGGATTGTAAGTAAAGACTTCACAACTTGTCCCTATTTAATTAATCAGAGCGAACGAAAACTGAGTTAATCCCTGGTGCTTTATTTCTTGCGCTATGTCCACAAATCATAATTTTATTTTCATATCATTCATTTAATTTCCTGGAATGTCCTTGGGTCCCAAAGTCTGGGATGGAAAACATGTATTTACTGCTGCTGCACTGTCAGACACTATCCTCAAGTCTGGAACTGACTGGAGCCAGGTCTCCATTACAGACCTATATTGGTATAACTATGTCATTCAGGGGTGTGAAAAATCCATGACCATCCCTGAGCGACATAGTTGTACTGACCTAACCCAACCATGTAGACAGCACTGTGTTGATGGGAGTGCTTCTCCCATAGACATAGCTACCCCACCTCTCAAGGAATGTCTTCACTTCAGCACTGTAGCGGTGCAGCTGCACAGCGTTTTAAGTGTAGACCTGCCCTACTTCAGTGGCGTGCACTGATTCAACGATGATTTTTCAACCTAGAACACCTCCGCCCCATAGGGTTGCCAACTTTCTGTGCCCCTGCTCCGCCTCTTCTCTCAAAGCCCCACTGCCTACTCCGCCTCTTCCCCTGCCTGCTCCTGCTTCACCTGTTACCCAATGCGCTACCCACGCTCACCCCTCTCCCCTCCATCCTGCTGCTTTTCCCCTCCTCCTTCCTTGTTGCTAGATCGTTTACACCTCCCTCCCAGGCTCCCTCTACCCTGGGGTTGGGATAGGAGCTGCAGCCTGACTCGGAGTCTGCTGCCTGCCTGCAGATAGGAGGCGGCCCTGGCTGAGCAGAGGCTGGTGCAGGTTGATGACCTGGCACCTTACCACCACCACCCCCGCCACAGTAACCAGACTTTTAGTGTCCAGGCAGTACATCTGACCAGACACTGCTGGGTCCCCTTTTCGACTGGACTTTCCAGTTGAAAACTGGGCACCTGGCAACCCTACTGCCCCATGGTAATTAAGCAACAACCTAAAAAAATCTGTCCAACTATTTACATCATCTAGGAGATATTGGCCTCTTTCTCTAGTAGCCAAATGTACTCACTAGTGCACAGCCTTCATGTGTGTTTTAATCCATCTGCACTCATTTAAAAAGAGAGACAGTGCTTAACTTGTGGCACCTTAGAGACTAACAAATTTATTTGGGCATAAGCTTTCAGTATTTTTCACTCCATGCATCTGATGAAGTGGGTTTTAGTCCACGAAAACTTATGCCCAAATAAATGTGTTAGTCTCTAAGGTGCAACAAGAACTCCTCATTGTTTTTGCTGACACAGACTAACACCACTATCACTCTAAAACCAGTGCTTAACTTGTTTCTCACTACACTAGATTAGGTCTGAGTTCAGGACCAGATATGGGCTTGAGTGTACATGAAAACCAGCCTCTAAGTTATTTGGATCTCTGATCTAGAGTAGTATATATCAGTGGTTCTCAACTAGGGTCTGGGACCCCCTGGGGGGGGACACAAGAAGGTTTTGGGGATCCACCAAGCAGGGCCAGTGTTAGACTTGCTGGAGCCCAGGACAGAAAGCCAAAACCCTACCTCATGGGGCTGAAGCCAAAGCCTGAGCAACTTAGCTTCATGGGGCCCCCTGTGCTGTGGGGCCCTGGGTACTTGCCCTGCTTGCTACCCGCTAATACAAGCCCTGGCTTTTATATGCAGGAAACCAGTTATTGTGGCACAGATGGGCATGGAGTTTTTATAGCATGTTGGAGGGGCCTCAGAAAGAAAAAAAGTTGAGAACCTCTGGTATACATGAGGTTGAAGCCTTAAAGTCCTGATTTGGAGCTCACACCACTTTTACAGCCACTTAACTCCATTGGAATGCCTCTTTATCTATAGGAGTGATAGTGAGATCACAATCAGACTGCCAGGGACTGATAGTGTGAGGTCATAGATGCCAGTGGTGCTCAATGGGAGTCTAGAACTTGTTGAGAATTTTTTAATGTTGAGTTTCAGAGGAAAATTTAAAATTAAATTTTAAAATTTGAAAACTCTCAATCCTTCCCTCCCCTCCCCCCCCAAAAAGGGAAAACATTTCAAGAAAAGTGTTTTTCTGTGACTCCTTCCCAACTCTGCTCAGTACTACAGGTTGGGCTCAGACCTTCCCCACAGGCTCAGAACCTAGGACTTGTTCATGAGATACCTACAGTCATTTCTAGAAGTGGAAAGGACTGAGATGCATGGGGTGAGAAGGCAGAAAACTGGAATTAAGACCCCCACCCCAAAAAAACCCCAAAAAACAATGGGGGAAAGCAATAGCTTCTCCTGGTCCTACCATTTCTACAGTTCTAAGCATAGGTACCCTACACACCACAAGCTACTTCATTTCCACAAGAGCAGTGGTCTTCAAAGCTACCCAATGCAACATTTTGAAAAAGAGTGAGAGAAATTAAATTTCTATACATTATAAGAATGTGCAGATATGTGACAGTGGGGGAGAAGAATAAGATAGGCAAGCAATAGCACCGTGTAATATACTGTGGTGATAGAATTGTTCTCTTCTTTGGGCTGTAGTCCACGAAAGCTTATGCTCTAATAAATTTGTTAGTCTCTAAGGTGCCACAAGTCCTCCTGTTCTTCTTTTTGCGGATACAGACTAACACGGCTGCTACTCTGAAACATCTCTTCTTTGGGTTCTTTTATAAATAAAATAAATATAAAAAGACAAGTAATTTTCTCACCTAATTTGCTTGTAGAACTGATAATTAAGTGTTGTTGGCTGCAGCACCAACGCACATTTGTGATACTTGATGTAGTGTCTCTGCATATTTAGAGGTTAAAATCTTCTCTTTTGCTGAGTAAAAATATCAATTTCACAGACTTCCCCCCCAGGTAATATCTAGCTCATGTTTTATAACTTTCCTTTAATGAAAAGTCTATCATATGGCTTACATTTTCCATATAGGCAAGACACTTTGGTAAGTCATCATTGCTCATGCTGCATATTTAAAATATATCTAAATATTTAAATGACCATCGTTGTTGTATTTTATTGTGTGTATTTTAAAAGGAATCCATGCAGTACATTAGCTCTAATCTACAGCTGTGGTCTCATGGACTGAATGTCCAGCTGGGATCAGGAGACCTGGATTTGATGCCTGACTAACACTGAGTCCAGATCTAAACTATAAACTTCTATTGGTATAACTACGGCACGCAGGGATGTAAAAACGTCGCACCTCTGAGCAACACAGTTATATTGAGCTATCTCCTGGTGTAGACAGCACTATATCAATGGACAGGCTTCTCCATCAATGTCGCTACCACCTCTCACGGAGGTGGATTAACTTCACTGACAGGAGCAGCTCTCCCATCAGCGTAGTAGCATCTTCACTGAAGTGCTCCAGCGGCGCAGTTGCACCACTGCAGTGTTTTAAGTATAGACTTGCCATCTGGCTATGTCTACATTTAAAATGCTACAGCGGCGTAGCACTGCATTGTAGCACTTCAGTTCTCTTGAGAGCATAGGTAATCCACCTCCCTGAGAGGCGGTAGCTAGGTTGATGGAAGAATTCCTTTGTTGACTTAACACTGTCTACACTACGGGTTAGGACAGTTTAACTATGCCACTCAAGGGGACTCAGACCCCTGAGAGACATAGCCATGCTGACAAATTCCTAGTGTAGACCAGGACTGGGTGAAATTTCTGGGAAGAAATTGTTTTATCAAAAAAAAAAAAAAAAAAAAAAATACAGATTTGGGTCAACCAAAACATTCAGTGAACATGTGTCAAATTTTCTGAAGTGTTTTGATCAGGACCAAAAAGAGGAAACTTTTTGTTTTGACTTTTTTGAAACAGAACATTTTGATTTTTCAATTAAAAATGGACTTTACACTTTGAATTTTATTTTAAAAAGGTAAAAAAACCTAAAAACCAAAACGCAATATTTATTTTCAGGTCAAACAAAATGTTTCATTGAACCCGCAACAATTTTTATTTATAACTTTTTTGGTTCACAGATAAAACAAAGGTTTTCATTTCAGGTTGACCCCAAATGATTTTTTCCCCAATTTTTGGTTTGGCCAATAAACTGAAAAATCAGTTATTTGTGCAGCTCAATGTGTGATCTCTAGCAAGTCAATTCACTCATCTATGTATCAGTTACTTGCCTTCGTAAAGTGGAGATACTGGTCCTTGCTCACCTCTGTAAAGTAGTTTTAGACCTTCTGATAAAGGGAGTTACGTAAATGCAAAGAGAATATTATACTCTCTTTCTATATATGTTTTATATTTATAACTATGTGAGAGTGTTGTACCTTTTCCCATGAGAGATAAGGTGGGGTAGTTGATATCTTTTATTGGATCAATTTCTGTCAGTGAAAGAGAAGCTTTGGAGCTACACAGAGTACTTATTCAGGTCTGGGAAAGGTACTCAGTATCACAGCTAAATACAAGGTGGAACCGATTGTTTAGCATAAGTAGTTAGCACATATTTCAAGGGACCATTTAGAGAGTGATTGCTTTGAAAAAAAGTGTTTCCCCACAGGTGCTATAATCTTTTTGTCTTTTATCATTCCCTGCCCCCTCCCTGTGTCAGTCCATTCAAGAGCATAGTGATTGGCTGGTTTTACCCACATAGTTGTTGTTGGGAGCATTTAATGCACTAAATGAGGTACACCACATGTGATAGGTTTCAGAGTAGCAGCCGTGTTAGTCTGTATCCGCAAAAAGAACAGGAGTACTTGTGGCACCTTAGAGACTAACAGATTTATTAGAGCATAAGCTTTCGTGGACTACAGCCCACTTCTTCAGATGCATATAGAATGGAACGGATGCATATAGAATGGATGCATATAGAAGGGATGCATATAGAATGGAACATATATTGAGGAGATATATATATGCATCCGAAGAAGTGGGCTGTAGTCCACGAAATCTTATGCTCTAATAAATCTGTTAGTCTCTAAGGTGCCACAAGTACTCCTGTTCTTTTTGCACATGTGATAGGCATGTGTTGGACCCATGAATTTTGAAAGCTGTGTTACGGGGGGTATTGAGTATCAGAGGGGTAGCCGTGTTAGTCTTGATCTGTAAAAAGCGACAAAGAGTCCTGTGGCACCTTATAGACTAACGGACGTATTGGAGCATGAGCTTTCGTGGGTGAATACCCACTTCATCGGATGCATGCATGGGGGTATTGATCATCAAAACAGTGGAGATGTGTCTACAGGTTTTGCATCTGTTGTTATGGCAGAGTCTGGCTGTGCTTTGAATGGGTGTGCTTCTGATGAGCCTGGCTTGGTTGGGGGTAGTTTGTAGGCCAGAAAGGGGGACTATGGGTTGTAATTGTTAAGAATCCACATATAGGTTCAAATGTGGCGTGGTAGGTGACAACTAGGGTGTGCAGTCAGAGGTGAGGTGCTTTCTGTATTGGAGAAGTTTCTCTTGGGGTATTTGGGTGATCCATTCAATGATGCAATCTACTTTTCTGGTGAGTGTGTTTAGGTGTGTATCCTGGATTTGCTCCTCAGACCATATTCTCTGGTATCTGAGTGCCTGGCTGTAGATAACAGATTTCTTGGTGTGTTTGGAGTGGTTATTGGATCTATGAAGGTAAGTGTGGGGATCTGGGGATCAGATTTCAGAGTAGCAGCCGTGTTAGTCTGTATCCGCAAAAAGAAGAACAGGAGTA